>NC_072001.2:58885570-61385570 GCF_028885655.2 Pongo abelii
TAAAACTTCAGGCCAGAAGCAGTGGCTCATGCCTGTAATCCCAGCACTTTGGGAGTCTGAGGCGGGTGGATCACTTGAGGCCAGGAGTTCAAGACCAGCCTGGCCAACAGGGTGAAACTCCTCCATCTCTACTAAAAATACAAAAATTAGCTGGACGTGGTGGTGTGCACCTGTAATCTCAGCTATTCAGGAGGCTGAGGCATGAGAATCGCCTGAAGCTGGGAGGTGGAGTTTGCAGTAAGCCGAGATAGCACCACTGTACTCCAGTCTAGGTGACAGAGTGAGATGTCTCAAAACAAACAAACAAACAAACAGACAAACAAACAAAAAACCAACTTCAGCATAACTGGGAGAGAGAAAAGCAGTCCCTAACATCCAGGAGCTGGCATGGCACTCATAGGTAAGATCAAGAAAAAATCAAGACCACTCTGTAATTGTGGCTGAATATAGACAAAACATGAACACTGTCCAAGCCACAAAATACCAAACATTTCCCTATCCTGGCAAATGTGAGTGACTATTCTACTTTGCTAATCATAGCTTTAGCCTCACTACAGATAAGATTTGAGATACAAAATCACAGAATTATCCCTGCTTCCCAACAGCATCTCATGTAGAACAAAGTCCTGCTTCCTAAAACCCTCTTCAAAATCACCTAACAGGAACCCAAATCCTTGAAGTCTTTTCTAACATTCTGCTACCAAAACACCAATGGTGCGTGTTCTCCCTTGCTGAAATGAATAATAAACCCAACTTGTTCAATGACAAATGTGTCCCTAGTGATTTTTGACTGGAGGGCACTGACATAATGGAAATTTGGATGCCATGACTCTGGTCCATACTATTAATGAGGATATTTGAAAAATGACCATGTTGTAAAGTCCCAAGGTCCCTAACATATTATTACATATTATTGCATTTAAGACAAAATTTTACATAAAAGTTAGTTGTTGAATAGTATAATATCCATAATATAAACTACTGAAGCCGTAACAAAATCTAAGAGCGTCTTACTGAGCTGGATGCTGGCTGGCTCATGGCTGAATTTCCAAAAATGGTGAGTCTGGCATTCAATTCTTCTGTAAGATGAGTTGGAACATCCAAGTTACTTGATGGTGGAGGTGATGGGAAGGCCTGGCTGCTATACATGGTGGCTTCATCTTCTCTTATAATTTCCCAGTTCTAAAATGAACAGAATAAGCTTAAGCCACACACACTTTATTGCTATAGCATGTGTCTTTCAAGGAGAACTAGGAAACTACTTATACCTCGGAAGACTCTCGGTTGTCAACACTTTCTGTTTCCTCGGATATTTGCCGCCTGGTGGTAAATGCACGTTGTGCTTGCAGTTGAATGTTGCCATTCTCAGCATCTGTGAGGTTGTCCCTATATTGGAAGTATAAAAAGCCATCATCCATGTCTTAAGTAGTTAAAATGATTGTCAAAGATTCTGTGATTGTTGAAAAAAAACTACATTAGATCAATAAAAAAATTTATTGTCTTTGACCAAAGGCTATTTCAACATGCAAAGATTCAATCATGGGTAGGCAGACTGGTATATTTAGAGTACCTTACGGAGTTTAAGGTTTTGTGAAAAGGTATAACATGTCTGATTTGATATTTTAGTTTGTCACTATGTCTAGGATAATGTCCAACACACATAGGTACTCAAAAATATTTGTTGAATGAATAAATATCAGAGCGCTTCATAGACTATTTCATTATATTATTTTGCCATGTTATTATAAGAGTAATAGAGTTACACATACATACATCTTTGTGAATCAGATAGTACATTTTCTAGAATCGGTCTTAAGCCAGGAGTAGAGTACTCCATGCATCAATGTGAAGGGCAGAATGAAAGACAGTGTAAGAACTTTATAATGAAAAGCTTAATGGTTTAGGAATTACATATCTATTAGGAATGGTATCTGTTTTTTGTAATATACAGTCATGAGCCTGTCCTGAAAAAGGTAATAGTAAAGATTTGTCTGAGCTTAGGAGAGGTACAATGAATCAAATTGGATGGTTAATGAGTATTAAAAAAAAAAAGAAAGAATGAATAAGACCTAGTATTTGATAGCTTAACAGGTGACTACAGTCAATAATAATTTACTTGTACATTTAAAAACAACCAGAAAACTATAATTGGATTGTTTGTAACAAAAAGGATAAAGGCTTGTGAGGATGGATACCCCATTTTACATGATGTGATTATTATGCCTTGCATGCCTGTATCAAAACCTCTCATGTACCCCACAAACATATATACCTACTAGGGACCCACAGAAATTAAAATTAAAAAAATCAGATTGAACACCCTTACCCCAGTCATTTATATTATTCTAACTATTTGCATTTAATATAACCAGTCTATCAGATCAAGAATTTTGTTCAAATATTTAATAATAAAATTATTGTTAATTTATTTAATGCGACATGAGCTCAGGCTAGTCAGAAGACCAGTTCTTACTGTACCATAGCTAATGAAAACATAATTTTGATACACGGTTCTAAGGGTATGCTTCAGTTTTTTTTCCCCCTAAATATTTGATTTTGGCTACCTGAAAATGACATCAGCCACAGTGAAAGAAATGTGATTTTGCTCATGTAAGGCTTGCCATAATACTGAGGTATGCAACAGGGCAATTCTGCAGAATTTTATAGTGTCTTCAGCTTTGCAGTCTGTACGTCACTCTATGAAGACTGAAGCTTCTGTGCCATGAAGTACTCGAATTGCTGATTTGTTTTGGAAGGATTTGAGAACAGAAAATATCTATGAAAGTGCTTGGCATATATCAGGCACAAAATATCAAAGCCAAAAATTAGGAGGCTAATGAACACATTAAAAAATTACAAGTATGTTTCAAACAGAAGATTAAAGGAAGACTTTATAAGACTATATGGAAGGAAAAATGGAAGGGGATTTGAGAATAAATATGAATAATGGGAGCTTTTATAAACGTATATACAGTCTAATAATAAAAAAAATCACTGAGGAGACATAAGTTAGAATATGTTGAAAGTCATTCCGTCCTTGATCTGTGCATGCTGGAAGTTATGTGGACATTGACCAGACTGTCAAATGGGCGTTTAACATAATACCCTTATTATTGAGTCCTTTATATTTTACAAATAATTTATATTTTAAAAATAGAGTACTGTAGAAATTAACATTTTATATTTTAATAACAAACTACAAAAATTCTCCAAGACTTCTAATTCAGCCTAAAAATAAAAATGTACCATTTGTGGCTACATAAAATTAAAAACCTATTAAAATTAAGACGCAATTAAAAGGGTAGTATCTAGAGTCAAGTAATTTTGAATATTATCAAGTCATTTAAAAAACGAAAACAGCAGAGTTAGGATTTTTAAAGTCCTGGGCAATAAAAATCCTAGTATTCTTATAGTTTATGGATCATTATACTGTTATGCATCCATCTGAGACATGACTTCAAAATGAAAATTCGCAGTTAAAGTGTTTCCAGATTAAAATTGTGAAAGCCATCAGCACATACTGAGGGGTTGGTCTTTTCCACTGTGTTCTTCTAGATTCATGGTTTACATAATAGGTCCTTCCAAGGATATCCTGCCTCTCTTCCCACCCTGGAGGTAGAGGAGAAGGTTCTTGTTGTTGCTGCAAATGGCAAGCAGCATCTGGTTGGTCCAAAACAACCCAGCCAGGCTGAAAAACAGGATGGCAGCAATTAAGTTTACGCATGATTTTTTTAACTTTATAAATTATATGCTAAAGGAAATTTAAAAAGAGATCTATTATATCAAGTTTTAGAAATTATGCATAGACAGAATAAATAATCCTCAACTTTTAAGACCATAATGTAAATACTTTATGATAATGAAGACTTTTTTTGCAAAAATGATAACCATTTAAATTTTGTTTAAAATTGTCCAAAATTTTTTCAAAAAAAACTTTAAAGGCACAAGCCTGTAAAGTTTCCATCAGGTTCTTCCTGGGTGACAGAACCAGACCCCATCTCAAAACAACAATAAAACAGAACTTTAAAACAAATCTATTTAAAATTTTCATAACAAAAAAGTAATAAAAGTATGTGAGGTGACAGATTTAATTAGACTGATTTAATCATTTTGCATTGTAAGTATGTATCAAAACATCACATTGTCCTCCATAAATATATACAATTATTGTCAATCAAAAATAAAATTTTAAAAAATCTAATAGAAAAAAAGGACAAAAAATCTTTTAAATAAACAACCATGGGAAGTTGGAAAGTACTGAGAAATTGAGAAGTATAGTTTAAACTACTAGTGTAATCTTAGGCTATTCTCTAAATTATCAGCTGAATGAAGGGCAAGGATTATTTCTTATTGGTCATTGTCTTTCCCACAGAGAAAGCACCTTGCTTATGGTAGAAATCAGTAACTATCTGACACATGGAAAAAATCATTTGATAAAGGTCAAATATACAGAGGGGCAAGATGGGGAAGGCAAATGATTTAGAAATAACTGCTACAGTGAACTCTCTAGTGATGGAAAAGTCATTCTGATTCCCTTGTCTGATTTCTCTCTTTCTCCTCTGCACCAAGGTAAGGCATTTTATCAAGTCATAAAACAGCCAAAGAAAGATTTTTTAAAAATGCACTGAGAAGTTTGGTTTCTCAGAGACTAACAAGGGGCAAAATTAACATAAAGCCTTAGTTAGGGCAGTTAAAGTAAGGAATTGATAGAAAAGAGTAGCAAGAGTTAATGCTTTTATATGAGAAACCTCATAAAAGAAAAGGCAGTAGGTCAAAGATTCTATTAAATACTGATTGGTTAGGAAAGCATTAGAAACTGAAATAAACTGGTGAAGAAAACTTTAAAATGCTCCCAAAATGACACAAAAGAAGACCTAAATAAGGGAAAGACATAGTCTGTTCTTGGCTGGGAAGACTCAGTCTCACAAAGGTGTCAATTCTTCCCAAGTTAATCTATAAATTTGCCAAGATTCCAACAAAACTGTTATGATTAAACAAAAAAAAATAGGCCAGGTGCGGTGGCTCAGGCCTATAACTCCAGCATTTTGGGAGGCCGAGGCAGGCAGATCACTTGAAGTTGGGAGTTTGAGACCAGCCTGACCAACATGGAGAAACCCCATCTCTACTAAAAATACAAAATTAGCCAGGTGTGGTGGCGCATGCCTGTAAATCCCAGTTACTTGAGAGGCTGAGGCAGGAGAATTACTTGAACCCGAGAGGCGGAGGTGATGGTGAGCCGAAATCACGCCATTGTACTCCAGCCTGGACAACAAGAGTGAAACTCTGTCTCATAAGAAAAAAAAAAAAAAAAAAAAGATACAAGGCAACTCTCAAGTTCAATAGAAACATAAACAAGCAGGAATAAGCAGCACAATTTTTAAAAAGAAAAGCAAGAAGTGAAGATCAACCCTACCAGATAAAAACACATTATAAATGACAACAATTAAAGCTGTGTGGTTCTGATGCATGCATCGACAGGCAGCTCAATAGATTTGCCCAGAAAGAAACTCGACTTTATAGGAATTCCGGCCGGGCACGGTGGTTCACGCCTGCAATCTCAGCACTTTGGGAAGCTGAGGTGAGGGGGTCACTTGTGGTCAGGAGTTTGAGACCATCCTGGCCAACATGGTGAAACCCCATCTCTACTAAAAATACAAAAATTAGCCGGGCATGGTGGCGGGCACCTGTAATCCCAGCTACTCAAGAGGCTGAGGTAGGAGAATTGCTTGAGCCCAGGAGGCAGAGGTTGCAGTGAGCTGAGATCGCACCACTGCACACCAGCCTGGGCGATAGAGCAAGACTCTGTCTCAAAAAACAAAAAACAAAACAAAAAAAAAAACAAAAAAACTTTATAGGAATTTAGAATATGATAAACACATTTTAAATCTGTGGCAAAATAGGCAGATTACTTAGAAAATGGGCACCCATTTGGAAAAAACTTCACTTGAATCCCTACCTCATGCCTTATATCAGGATAAGTTACAGACTGAATAATATCTAAATGTTTAAAAGTGAAACCAAAAAGTATTAGTAAAAAACTTTTGAAAATTTTAGAAATATATTTTAAAAGTGGGACACTGTTAAGTATGACACCAAACCTTGAAGGCATGAAAGAGAAGATCCATAAATTTGACAACAAAACACCCACATTTGTATATGGCCAAAACTACTAAATAACATTAAAAAAAAAAGAGCAAATGACAAAGTGGCAAACATTTTTGGTACTTTGATAACTGAAACAGAATAATTTCCTTAGATACATAGAGCTTCTGTTCTAGGCCTGGAGATCAGCAGTAAATGACTGCTGTGTGACAGGCAGTGGACTGCTTCCAAGATGGAAGAGAATTCTTCTATGTTGGAAGGCTAGACCTGAAAACGAGGCCTCAGGGAAAAGAGTTGGGAAGGAAAGGAATGTTTTTTTGTAGCAGGGAGAAATGGATAGGGGTTTCTGCAGCAAGGTTGATCTAGTTTGGCTAGCTCTGTATAGAAAGTGACGAGTAGTGGGGGAGGAAGATGACAGAATAAATTATTTTGGGAGAAACGGTCTGGATGGGAATTTCTCTCTTTCTTCTCTCTCTCGACACGGTCTCATTCTGACACCTAGGGTGGAGTGCAGTGATGCCATCACAGCTCACTGCAACCTTGACCTCTTGAGCTCAAGCAATCTTCCACCTCAGGCTTTAGGTGCGTACTACCATGCCAAGCTAATTTTTAAGTCTTTTGTAGAGATGGGGTCTCATTATGTTGCCCAGGCTTGTCTCAAACTCCTGGGCTCAAGCAATCCTCCTGCCTTGGTCTCCCAAAGTGCTGGGATTACCAGCATGAGCCACTGTGCCCAACCTTTCTTCTTTTTTTTTTTTTTATTTTTACCTCTTTTATAAGAATTGTTATCCCTATTTTTTTCTTTTTATTGCCCAAATTTCATTCTCTTCTTTCCCTATATCCTCTTACTTCGTCTGCCCATCCATGTTTATCTTCCTTCTTTCTTTCTTTTCCTTTCCCTTAAATTATAATACAGGATCTAGCATACCTAAAATTTAGTCTTGCATATATTGAATCAGATTGTATTTTTCTGGTTTCAGTCCCAAAACATGTAAGTTTTTACATTTTACTCTTTTGAGAAAATATAAATTTAACATTTTTTGGTTGAATATAACCATTGATTACTTTTCCTTTAAGATTAATACAATTTATTAATAAAATAGTTCTCACTACTGCTGTAAAGGATTATAAAAATACACAGTGCTAGAAAAATGGTACCAAAAGAATATTTCTTTTAAAGTTTCTTAGAGATTTCTCTCTTAAATGTCTGCTTAATGTATTTATATTATCTGAGTAAATTCAGGAAGAGAAAGAACAAAAATTAATTTAATTAAGGGCTTAAAAAGACCTGTCTCAAATTTGTGGAAGTAGAGTTGTACAATCAAACACGGCTTAGAAAGACTGGATACAATGCCTCTATACAGTCAATTTTTTGGATAGAAGGCCTTCCTATTAAATATGTATCAGCTGCTATTCTTTATAAAATAACTTTCTAAGTATCAATGAACCTTATTTAATTTCTAAGCGCAAAGCCAGTATGTAATTGCTCACAATTTAATCAAGTCAAAGAGGGTCAGAAAGAAAGCATTCAGAGGTACAACCAACATTTTATGTTAATTTTGTAAAATACATACAACTAACCCTAAAGTTGCAAATGGTACAAAAATCAAATGTTACATAATTATCTATTATAGCCATACTTTACTACAGAATACAAACTACCTAAGAGTGAGCTTCATTTCAAAATTACAATTGTTTTACTTAAATAGTAGAATTTTATATATACAGTCACAAACTAGCTGTCAAAGAACTAGGCAAGACTCCTCTAGTCATTAGCTACACAGAAGGTAAATAAGCACAGATTCATGTGTTTGAATTCCTAGGCCCTTTCATAAATAAACTCCTACATCCTTACATCTCCTGAAATTATAAGGTGCATTCTGAGGGAATTCAAACATTGAGACATGAGACCGCAAAATGAAGTGAGGCAGTTCTCTCCACAGAAACTCAACTGTGAGTAGGGTCCTATGATGCGTGCATGTGGGCAAAACTTGGAGCAGGTTACTAAATAATGAAATGCTGTTAAATTTTTTCAAGTTACTAAATCAATAATTTTCTTTCTTTACAGCAGATATCCTTCATTTCAAACAGAATTCCATTATTCAAGATACTCTGGTACACCAAAAAGCCAGGTAGAGAAACTTCTACTGAATAAACACTTGAAAACTTTAAAAATGATTATTATACGAAAATCAGAGAAAAATACCTAACAAAAAGTTAATCAAGTAAGTGAAGAGAGTTCTTTGATCACCAAACCAGGGGCTATCTATACTCTGTGATTTGAAGAAAAAAGGTTCTTTCCTGGCCGGGTGCCGTGGCTCACGCCTGTAGTCCCAGCACTTTGGGAAGCCGAGGCAGATGGACGGCTTGAGGCCAGGAGTTCAAGACCAGCCTGGCCAGCATAGTAAAACTCCGTCTCTACTAAAAATACAAAAATTAGCCAGGCATGGTAGCACATGCCTGTAATCTCAGCTACTTGGGAGGCTGAGGCACGAGAATTACTTGAACCCAGGAGGCAGAGGTTGCAGCGAGCTGAGATTGCACCACTGCATTCCAGCATGGGCCACAGAGCAAGACTCTG
Source organism: Pongo abelii (assembly GCF_028885655.2). Lineage (NCBI taxonomy): Eukaryota > Metazoa > Chordata > Mammalia > Primates > Hominidae > Pongo > Pongo abelii. The sequence goes on from NC_072001.2 coordinate 58,894,254, forward strand.
ACTCCAGAAAAAAAAAAAAAAAAAAAGGTCTTTCCTTCTATTATTATAGATTCTCCTGCAAAGCAAAATCTCATTAGTGCATTTAAAATTTTCCCAGAAAGCTCTGCTGCAAATTCAGTACCTGTTCTAGAGCTTTTCTTTCTCAATGTACATGGGCATGTGAGGTAGAGCCTAGCCCCTGGGGAAGGCCCTCAGCTTCACTGTTCTTATGGAGACCTAAGCAGGCCCTCAGTCAGAGGAGAAAGTGTTAAGCAAGGCAACAAATAAGAACCCTCCAGAACAATTTGGTGCCATACGCTGTGTGCTTTGCTTTCAGTAACTGCTGTTAATATGGTTTGGCTGTGTCCCCACTCAAATCTCATCTTGAATTGTAGCTTCTATAATCCCCTCGTGTCGTGGGAGGCACTCAGTGAGAGGTAACTGAATCATGAGAGTGAGTTTTTCCGGTGCTGTTCTCATGATAGTGAGTAAGTCTCATGAGATCTGATAGTTTTATAAAGGGCAGTTCCCTGGCACACACTCTCTTGCCTGCCACCATATAAGCTGTGCCTTTGCTCCTCTTTCACCTTCCACCATGATTGTGAGACCTCCCCAGCCATGTGGAACTATGAGTCCATTAAACCTGTTTTTAAAGCTTTATAAATTACCCAGTCTCTGGTATTTCTTCACAGCAGTATGAAAATGGACTAACACAGCTACTGAATAAATGATACTTCTTTTTGATGATAATGTGCTTTCAAAGGGAACCTCAAGGAGCAGGTGTTTTTTTGACCCCTTTCCAAATCATAAATTTTTTTGCTGGAAGAAACCCTCGAGGTCATCTGATGCCATCCTGTCACTCTGCAAATAAGATCCTGAGGTTCGGAAAAGTTCAATGACTCACACAAGTCTGGCTAGATAGAGTGTGCAACTAGGATTCCAGTCTCCAAACCCTATCCAATTCTATTCCAAATACATACTTTCTGCCTTCTACTTGCTTACTCCAGATGCACGTAACTCTACACAAATCTTGACTTGGACTTTCCTCTCATTCTGTCATCCATGAAAATTGTTAAATTCTACTTGCCCTACATACAGAAGGCTCTTTATTAGATCACTTAAATTTTCCTTGCTCCCTAATTCCCCTCCTTTCCTATGAGCCCTCCCACCATAATAAGAATATTAACAGGACTTAAATTTCATAAAAGAGTTCCTAATCAGTGGAGTCTCCTCAAAATGTCCATATATTTAACTTCAAAATACTAAATTGTGTTCTTACTTTAATGGAGAATATACAGTTTTAGAAAACTTTGAAAAACTAGATTTATATTCTATTCTCTACTCCTTAACCTTTAAGAAGGCCATCAATAATGGCCATTCCTTCTACAGAAATATCCTTAGAGGAAAGACTATTAATGAATGCTTCGGTGAAATAAACGTCCAAGTAAATAATCTTTATTGCACATGTTAACTTCATTCAATAGTTATTGTTCTTCAGAGTACAGTAAAATAAGAAATTAAAATTTTTTTTAGTTTAACCAAATATTTATAAAATCTCACCTCTAATTCCTCAGCCTGTTCTGCATTATCGTCTTCTGAGCCACTGGTTTTAGGTAAATAAGTCATTTTTAGTCTCAGATAACCTTTAACTCTTGATTTGTGACTGTAGAAAAAAAAATATTCATAAAACTTTAACACCAGGGAGAAAAGTATTCGATTAATAAGAGTTTAATGAACACCCACTAGGTACCAGGGGGTCTACAAAGGGAGGTTCAAAGACAAGTTCCAGGGCAGAAGATATCTAGGGAAAGGAATAGAAGGTAGAGAAAAGGGAAACATATATAAATAAATAAATAACTGTTATGACACAAAGAAGATGCTAAGGAAGTTTAAGTGAACGATCAGAGACAATGTCAAAGAGAAGCTGGCCTTTGAGTTGGCGTTAGAAGATTGGGGAGGATTCTTACCTGTGGCAGTAGAGGAAAAGGCATATGAGTGGAGAAGAAGGCAAGATCCAGGAAACAGTTGGGAAATTTGGGGTGCAATTAAGTAAATTGCAGTAGTTCAGTTTGGCTAGATTACAGGACATGTAAAGGGGACGACAGGAGATTGGGATGGTCCAGAGGTCATGCAAAATCAGACAACTTCAGACTATTTTTCATATTTTGGTAAATCACTGAGAATTTGGGGGATAGAGAAAGGTATCCTCAGAGATGTGCTTTAGGGATACGAATCTGGCCATATTTTTTTGGATGACAGAAGAGTAGAGGGCAAGGCCTGATCAGTGTCTGAAACCTGCTACATCTCTTTGGCAGCTGTTTGAAACTGTCACACCATTAATTTACCTAATCTATTTTTATATTGTATCACCTCTTTGAATAATTAGTTGTCTAAGCTAAAGGCTGCTGCCTGCTGTAGTAATATTGTAAATCTTTTGAAAACCTGTCTTTCATAAGCTGCTGCTGCTTTTTTTTTTTTCTTCTTCTTCTTTTTTTTTTTTTTTTTTTGTTTTGAGACAGCATCTCCCTCTGTCGCCCAGGCTGGAGCACGGTGGCTTAGTTACGATTCACTGCAGCCTTGACCTCCCAGGCTCAGGTGATCTTCACACCTTAGCCTCCTAAATAACGGGGACTACAGGTACACACCACCATGCCCAGTTAATTTTTGTATTTTTTTGTAGAGACGGGGTTTTGCCATGTTGCCCAGGCTGGTCTGGAATTCCTGGGCTCAAACAATCCACCCACCTCAGCCTCCCAAAGTGCTACGATTATAATGCTTTCATAAGGTTCTAATTTAAGGCTTAATTCTATTGTCCTCATCAATTCTAGTATCCTATGATTTACTTAAGAAATCCTTACTTGTCTCAGCTGTCTATATAGATTTTTTGGGGATGATTTTTTACAGATAGCAGATATGTAGCAATTACCCTTTGTCTTTCTAGACAAGAGTCCTAATCCTTTTCTTCTGTCTTCAAGAGATTACCTACCCCCACTCCCAAGCCTCCCCTAATCTTTTTAGCTCTTCTCTGTATGGTTCTCATGGATTTGGCAAATTTAGTGTATCCTTTCCTGAGTAGTCAGTGAAATCCCGATGCTTATTTCCAAGGCCGCTAATGTGGCTTGTGTCTCCATACTGAAGGAGATGTGAACATTCTGACTTGTGGCTATAAAAGATGGATACAGAAAATGTGCTCAGATAATGTTTTGTTGAAAAGTTTCTCTACAATTGTATGTTTCATGTCTTTTCAATTGGAAAAGAAGCCTCAAGGTTTTGACTTAATGAGGCTCAAACAAATTTAGGAATGTAGTACATTTTCTATCTGAATAAAGTTCTTTCTACACTTGCAATAATATTCATTGCAGACAGAAGAAGCAAATTGTATTTTTTAAAGATAAAGACACTAGAAAGCATGTGACAAATTGAAAAGCAGGCTGCTAGGACAATCAAATAAGAAAAAACAATTTAGTTATTCTTGATATGCAGATGTCACAATCAGTCTAAAATTAAAAGACTAAAAGAGATTTACATTCCAGACATCTACAGAAATTAAATGTGACTTCCTTTATAAAGAGTAAATATTAACAGTCAGTGAGCACTCCTTTTCATTTTGTTTTAATATTTATATTACAAACAGTAATTTAAAAAATCATTTTTAAGTGAAAAATTTTACTAAGTTCCAATAGTACATTTTCAAATGCATTTTATAGTTTAAGAAACAAGACAAATACTGTTGCTTTCACAGATGTCCTTTCTCTGCTTTAGTTTGACCTTTTTGACAGTAAATCCACACATATGTTTTCACTAGATTTTACTTGTCAATGAGGTATAGAAGATCAAAAGGAGTTTTAGTTACAGCTTAAATTTAAATTTTTTTGATAAACATCAAGTAACTTTGTTTGGGAAAATGGAATTATAAGCATGCTATTTGGGTTTTAAATTCTAGTCTTATGTTATTTTCTCTAAATATTTGAGTGTTCTGAAATACTTTTTAAAGTATGCAAAATATAGTTAGGTTTTTCTGAAATTGGCTTTGTGCACGTCGAGTTGGATAATGGTTTTAGATGAATTCATGTTTGTGATTTTTTAAAGCATAGTATGACAATATGACATAAATAGCCTTCTAGTCTGATAAGTATTAGGAGAACGAATCTTTCCCAAAGGGCTGTGATCACTTTCTGTATTTTCAGAATGTTCTGCAATGTGCATACAGTACTTTTAATCAGAAATAGCAATGAAGCTTTTAAAATAATAATAATAATAATATTTAGAAGTAGCTTTTTTACAGAGGTTTAAACCCTGAATTTCTAATAAGGCTACTATAAGGTGTAATGAAGAGATAAAAAATTTAATATGCTATTATTTTATATTTACTGACCTTCTTGGGTGAAGAACAAAATCCTTAAATGTATATGGTCTCTCCAATCTTGGATTTTCTGTCTAGAATAAAATAGTGGGTTTTCAAAATATATCTATAACACCAAAAGCATGTACTTTTCAAGAATACTCATGAACTATCACCTAAGGCATAATTTAAGTTGGAAGTGAGAAAAAAAAGTAGCTTTAGTTTATCAAATGCTAACTTGACAGTGCTTTCACTTTCCTGCCCAAGAGGAATTGCAGCCGACATCACAACTCAAACGAAAACCAGCTGAGCAGGTGGGCTGTGGAGCCAAAGGGAGGGCAGAAGAGAATAAGCAGAAAAACAGTATAGAGTGGTTAGTATGTTGACATCCCAAAGAACATGGACTATGCACATGTCTGCAGGCTGGCTTGGTTACAGCATGGAGATAATTCTAGGAGATCAAAAAAGTCAACAGCCTGGAAAGTAAGACTGGATTAAATATATTACTGAAAGCTTATGGTCCTGCACCATGTTTAAAAAAAAAAAAAGATTATGCTCTGGAAAGACTGTGGAGAGCTAATTAATATAACTTCACAAGACTGAAAAAGAAGTATTTTTTCTCTTTCTTTAAAATTCAGCAGTTGTTAGTTTTTATTATCCTTCTCTGATGTTTTGCATTGTAAATTCTCATGACATTATTTTACTTGGTTGTTTTCCTGTTTCCCCTTGTCTGTCTTCTCTTTCTTTTCTGATCCACTCACGTTGACTGAGGGTCAATGGCTGGCCCTCCATTCTTCTCTCTTTTATCAGGAAAGCCCATTATTCTCAGAGATTCTGCTGTTATCTGGACAGTGATAACACTCAATCCTTCCAGTCCCTTTTCCCTACATAGCTGATTTTTATCTCTCTGTCAGCAGTCCACTTTAAACTTTCATTTTCTTTGTTTCCTATCAAAACTCTGTTTGTCCAAAAATAAATTTTTTGCTTTTCAAAACAAAATGGCTTTTCTTCCTCCCTTTTCTACATGAGATGCCACTCTTATCTTCCAAGTTCAACTTGCATTATCTTTACTTCTTGCTTATTTTCTTAAGCCTCCATGTCAGATATGTGATTCAATAATGTTCTATTTTGCAATGTGTCCTGAATCTGTTTTTCTCCTTGCTATATTCTTAGTCCTGATTCTCAGTGTTTTATGTTTCCATTGTCGTAAACTATCTTAGTTTTCTTCTGTGAGCTTAGGCACTCCTCATTCTAGTTATTCAGCACAATATTTTCAAACTAATCTTTTTTGCACAATGTTTTCACAATGCCAACAAACATCAGAAATTCTCTATTTCTCACCGGGGTTCATGTATGGAAATCTTAAAGAGAAAATGGAAATGGAAAATTGAAATGAGTTTTTAGAAAACAGTATGCTCAATAAATAAAAGTAGTATACATTTGATAAATCAATTATTACATTAACTATATTATATATATGTAAGTATTTATTAAATTTAAAAAATAAGCACAAAAGGAAAATCATGGACACCTATACCAACCGGTAATGGATAAAGTGGAACATCCACTTGACCTAGGAAATCATCTCTTGTCTGTAAGAGAAAATAGAAAAAATATAATTAGTAATATGCTCAATTCCTTTAGAAGAGTTTAATGAGATAGTGCCACCATTCACAGAAAATGTAGAATTTTTTTTTTTATTCAGTCCTATGCAGCATCAATGGAAAATAAAAAGTAATGTGGTACAACTTCTGGTAATGGAAGAGTAGCATATATTAGATTAATCCTTCTGCAGATAACAATTATATTCTGTGACAAAATACTAAAAGAGCTATTTGAAAGTACAACAGAATGACCCAAAACAAGCAGAAACTGGAGGGACGTCAATCCTTCAAAGAAGGAACTACACTAGGTAAGATTCAGTATTTATATGGCTTTTCCTCTAGTAGTATTCCACAGTCCACATAATGCAGAGAGCCTATAACTTAAGCTGAAATCCGCACTATTACTGGCTTGAGGAGTCAGAAGGCCTAGTTTGGGGTTGACAGCATATCTAGAAAAAGAGGAGAAAAATCCCAGAAAAAAAGAAGCCACCAGAGTTCTTCCAAATCTATATATAAACTCTTACCTAAATCCCTAGTTTTACCCTGAACTGAACAAGTGAAAGTCAACAGCTGGAAGACTGAGAGGGCTCATCACTGATTTCAGCTGATGTTCACCAAAAGGGAAGCAGAATTTGGAGTTCAGCTATGTTAACTTGCTAGAACAAAAATCAACACTGGGCATAGAGGCTCACACCTGTAATCCCAGCACTTTGGGAGGCCGAGGTGGGCAGATCACCTGAGGTCAGGAGTTAGAGACCAGCCTGACCAACATGGTGAAACCTCATCTCTACGAAAAATACAAAAATTAGCCAGGTGTGGTGGCACATGCCTGTAATCCCAGCTACTTGGGAGGCTGAGGCAGGAGAGTGGCTTAAACCCAGAAGGCAGAGGTTGCAGTGAGCCAGGACCATGCCACTGCACTCCAGCTTGGGTGACGGAGTAAGACTCCGTCTCAAAAAGAAAAAAGAAAGAAAACACTCCTCAGGGAAATATAATAAAATTCACTGTCTCTATTAGTTACTATATATTCATTGTCCAGCCCACAATAAAAAAAATTACTAGACATGCAAAGAAATAAAAAAAAACCCCAGTATGAAGAGAAAAAGTAATTAACAGAAACCAGCCACAAGATGACGCAGATCATGGAATAAGCAGACAAGGAAAATAAAGCAGCTATTATAAAGATGTTCAAAGGACTTAAAAGAAAAATAAGGTCATAATGAATGAAAAGATGGGGAACCTCAGCAGTGAAGGGGAAACTAAAAATGAATCAAATGCACATTTTATTTTATTTTATTTTATTTTTGAGACAGAGTCTTGCTCTGTCACCCCAGCTGGAGTGCAGTGGTGCAATCACAGCTAACTGCAACCTCTACCTCCTGGGTTCAAGTGATTCTCTTGTCTTAGCCACCCAGGTAGCTGGGATTACAGGCATGCACCATGCACCATCATGCCTGGCTGATTTTTGTATTTTTAGTAGAGACAGGGTTTCACCATGTTGACCAGTCTGGTCTCAAACTCCTGACCTCAGGTGATCCGCCTGCCTCAGCCTCCCAAAGTGCTGGGATTACAGGTGTTAGCCACCACGGCCGGCCAGATGTACATTTTAGAACTGAAAAATATAATACATGAAATAAAAAAATTCAATAGATGGTTTTAAAAGACGATTGAAGATGACTGGAGAAAAGTATCATGAACTTGAAGATACAGAGACAGAATTTATCTAATATGAAAAATAAAGGGAACTTGTGGAAAAATTTCAAGCAGTCTGACATATGTGTAACTGGAGTTCCATAAAAGGGGATGGGTAATAGGGCAGAAAAATATTTGGGGAAAAAAACAGCCAAAATATTCACACATTTAGAAAAACACAAGCTGAGACAGTCAATAAAGTCAGTGAACTGAAGCAGGATAAATATAAAGAAAACATGGGTAGGTGCATCATTATTAAATGCTGAAAACAAAAGATAAACAGAAAATCTTGAAAGCAGCCTAATAAAAATAATACATTACACACAGGAGAATAAGAATACAAATAATGGTTGACTTCTCGTCAAAAACAATGGAAGCCGGAAGACAACTGAATATCTATAAGTGCCGAAATGGAAAATGTACCAAGAATTCTGTATCTAGCAAAAACTATCCATAAAAAAGGGAAGGAAAATAAAGATACTTTTGGATAAAGTTGAGATAATTTGTCATCAGCAGACAAATTGTTGGCACTACAGAATATGCTACAGGAAGTTCTTCAGGCTGAGGATAAGTGGCACCAGAGAGAAATTCAGATCTAAAGAGAGTAATAAAGAGCACTAGAAAATGGTAAATATGTGGGTAAAGTGTTTTTTTTTTTCTTAGGTACCTTCTCAATCTTTTAAAGAACAAATTGTTGTATACAAAAAAAAAATTGTATCGCTATACTATGGGTTTAAAATATATGTAGATGTAATAAAAATGACAACATTGTGCACAAGATAGGTGGAATAATCAAATCTATATTGTTGCAAGACTTATATTTTATATAAAGTTGTATGATTGATATAAGTTAATCATTAATTGACTGCAGAGCTAAAAAGCACAGAGAAGAGTTAAAATGGAATATTGCAAATATCTGACTAACCCAAAATAAGGCAGGAAAAGAGAAACAAAGAAACAGATGAGATGAACAGAAATAAACTGCACATTCTGAGAGCTAAATCCAGCCATATAAATTATGACAAACTAGTCCAATTAAAGACAGAGATTGTCAAGCTGAATAAAAATGCAAAACCTAACCATATGTTGCCTATAAAAGACATCTATCATTATTGTTTAAAAATATTTTATTAAATATTTTTCTTTTTTTTCACTTTTTTTTTTCTTTTTTCTTTTTTTTTTAAAGAGATGGAGTCTTGCCATCTTATGCAGGATGGTCTCAAACTCCTGGGCTCAAGGAGTCTCCTGCCTTGGTGTTTCAAAGTGCTGGCATTACAGGTGTGAGCCACTGTGCCCAGCCAACTTCTCATTTTAAAAGAATTTCAGATTTTAAAAAATTGCAAAAATACTGCGAGAGAATCCTCATATACTTTTCACCCAGATCCACCAAATGTTAACATCTTAAATAACAATATTATGATGATCAAAACCAGAAATATTATTAACTACTCTACAGACTTGACTCAAAATTCACCAACTGTCTGCCTAATTTTAGTCCAGGGTCCAATTCAGATTCATATATTGCATTTAGTAGTCCTGTCTATTTAATTTTTTTAAATCTGGAAAGTACCTTAGTCTTTCTTTGTCTTTCATAATCTTGACATTTTTGAGCAGTACTGACTAGTTATAGAACATCCTTCTAATATTTCTTCATGGTTGAATTTAAATTATGCATTTTTTGCAAGAATACCATAAAGGTGATGCTTGTGCCCTTCTCAGTGCATCATATCAGGAGGCACATGATACTGATTTGTTGCATTACTAATGGTATTAACTTCAATCATTTGGTTAAGGTGCTGCCTTCCATGTTTCTCAATATTTTCCCCTTTGTAATTAACAGTATCTTGTGGGAAAAGCCTTTGAGGTTACGTAAATAGCCCATTTCTCATCAAACTTTTTCTCACAAACTTTAGCATCCATTGATGATTCTTGCCTGCAACAATTATTACTGTGGTGCTTGCCAAATGTTGACTTTCTATTTCTACCATTTCCATTATTCTTTTTATATTAATTAATTATTATTCTGCTTAAGTAAAGAATTTTCCCCTTCCTCCCATTTATACATTCTAATTTATATCATCATAGACTCATTGATATTTATTTTGTATTATCTTATAAGATATAATCCATTATTGTTACTTATTTTTTTACTCAAATTGTCCCAGATATGGTCATTGAGAGTCACTTCAGGTTAGTTTTTGTGCATTTCTGATATCTTCTCAAATTTTTTGTGTACTTCCTTACTTTTTGGCACCACAAAAATGCTTCAGGTTCAGCATATACTCTTCTTATCCCTGCTCTACAATCAATCAGCCACTTCTCCAGAGAACCCTGATAAATTTTACTGGAGAATCACATTTAGATATAAAGATCTGGGTTCAAGGTGCTTATTACTTTCAGGCTCAAGAGATGAACTTTGAATTCAAATATACAGATAAATTGAAAATAAAGGTATGGAAAAAAAATCAGGTATACAGTAAGTATAAGTGGCTATAATAATATCAGACAAATTAGATTTCATGATGACGAGTGTTGCCACAAATAAAAAGAAACATTTCATAATAATAAAGATATCAATTCATAAAATATCACTATAAGTCAATAATATGAATCAATAATAAACAGAAAAACAACCCAATTAAAATGGGCATAAGACTTGAACAGATATTTCAAACAAGAAGATAAATAAATGGTAAATATTATATGAAAATATGCTTATCACTATTAATCATCGGGGAAATGCAAATTAAAATCACAATGCAGTACCACTTCAAACCCCCTGGAAGCTAAAATAAAAAAAGTCTGACAAAAACAAATATTGGTCAGGATGTGGAGCAATCAAAAACTCTCTTATAAAGTTAAACATATACCAGTATATGACCAAGAAATTCTGCTCCTTGTATTTTCTTAAGAGAATAGAAACAAATATCCTCTAAAATACTTCTTCAAGAATGTTCATAGAATTTCATTCATAATAGCCTAAACCGGAAATAAATGTCCTTTGAAAAATGAAACTGTGGGATATGCAATTAGTAGAATTACTCAACAATGAAATGAAATGAACGGATATACAAAATAACATACATAAATCTCAAAGAAAAGTGGTTTTTTTGTTTGTTTGTTTGTTTTGTTTTTTTGAGATGGAGTTTCACTCTTGTCGCCCAGGCTGGAGTGCAATGGCGGGATCTTGGCTCACTGCAACCTCCGCCTCCCTGGTTCAAGCGATTCTTCTGCCTCAGCCTCGCAAGTAGCTGAGATTACAGGCATGTGCCACCACAACCAGCTAATTTTTTTGTATTATTAGTAAAGACAGGTTTTACCATGTTGGCCAGGCTAGTCTCGAACTACTGACCACAGGTGATCCACCCGCCTTGGCCTCCCAAAGTGCTGGGATTATAGGCGTGAGCCACAGCGCCTGGCCAGAAAAGTTTAATTATAAAAAGAAGATACAAAAGAGTACATGCTGTCCGATTTAATTTACATGAACTGTAAAAGAAAGAAAAAAGGGAGACTGGAAGAGTAGATGACAGCAGAGAGAAGTGAGAGAATGAGTGAAAGTCCTAATACCAAACAGTAAGGACCTCTCCAACTCCTTTGTTTCACTTGGCTTCTAGAATACTGGCAGACAAATATATGCTTCCCAGGAAAGAAAATTCCTCTCTGGAACAACTAAGCAACCCAATGAGACAGACTTAAAGATATTAAATCCAGGAAGTCTTCCAATAAAATGACTAATTCTCTCTGCTCACCCCAAAGTGAGGTCCACTAGTCAGTAGATGCCCATGAACAAAACCCTTCCAATAAATATTGGAATCTTATACATTATGGGCAGTTAAGGACTACTAAATATTTGGGGAAAGTTTATAACGTGAAACACACAGACCTAAATGAAAGACAGGAGTCTGATGGATAAGAATCAAGTCAAATTGCAAGAAAAATACCTCAGAAAAACCGTAATATTCCCAGAGATAAGAGGAGATGAACCACCTGTCAAACAAAATAGGAGGCTGCAAAAAAGAAGCAATCAGAGGACAAGAAATATCTCTTAGAAATAAAAAATATAACTCAAATAAAAACTTCAAGATAGAGTTAGAAGACAGAGTTAAAAAAATTCTCAGAAAGTAGAACTAAAAGACAATGGACTATAGGATTCTTTAAATAAGGAAATTACAGGAGAAAATTCAAAAGTCAACATCGAAATAATAGGCATTCCAGAAAGAAAAGAGGAAAGGGAGGACATTATCAAAAAAGCATTTTAAGTAACTTTGCTTGAACTCAAGGAAGAGAATATTAAAAATAAAAGGGCTGGCTGGGCACGGTGGCTCACGCCTGTAATCAATCCCAGCACTTTGGGAGGCCGAGGCTGGTGGATCATGAGGTCAGGAGTTCAAGACCAGCCTGACCTACGTGGTGAAACCCCATCTCTACTAAAAATACAAAAATTAGCAGGGCATGGTGGTACATGCCTGTAATCCCAGCTACTCAGGAGGCTGAGGCAGGAGAATTGCTTGAACCCAGGAGGTGGAGGTTGCAGTGAGCCGAGATCGCACCATTGCATTCTAGTCTGGGTGACAGAGCGAGACCCTGTCTCCAAAAAAAAAAAGAATAAAAAGGCCCACTGAATATTAGGCAAAGTGCATGAAAGGGGAAAAAGACTTGCTGCAAGGCACATCACTGTGACATTTCAGAGCACCAGAGATAAAGAAATTCTAAAAGCTTGGAGAGTAACAAAGTAGCTAATACACAAACCTGAAAGATAAGAGAGTACTTCCTGCAAAATAAAGAGAGAAAGATATTTCTTATGTAGAATTCTACATTCAGAAAAATTACCTTTTTCAATTACGATGGTAGAATAAAGACATTTTCAGATACTGGTATTTTCAGGGAGGTAATGGAGGATATACTTCACCAAAATGAGGGAGTGTGCCGTGATATGGAAGATGCAGGGGATTCAAGATAGGAGAGCATAGAGGAATCTCAGACAGACAGGGAAAGGAAGTCTCAGAGTAACAGTTATGTAACACCTAGAGAGCAACCAGTGCGTACTGGAGCAGGAAGACAGCTATGAGAGAGATGTTTCCTAGAAGACGAGGGATAATCGTATCTACTAGTAGGGTTTGGTAAGAATTAAATAAGAGAATACAAAGTGCCTTGCATAATACCCAGCACACAGTAAGTATTCAATACATGTTAGCTAATATATATTTAAAATAGTGGCATATACAATGAAACCCCTGCTCCCCTTTCCCTGGACCAGTGTGTGGACATTTCAAACAGGTATATCCAAGAAAAGGAGTATGGTTGGAGTCTAAGGCCTAACAAATTAGCTTAGTTTAACACCATACTCCTATTCTAGAACATGAGTTGATGATAATTTTTGAAATGGGTAAGTTAGCTTTTAACGATGTTTTCAAGGCTATATTGCAGTAAGTTTCTTTTCTTTTCTTTTTTTCTTTTTTGAGAAGGAGTTTTACTCTTTTTGCCTAGGCTGGAGTGCAATGGCGTGATCTTGGCTCACTGCAACCTCCACCTCCCGGGTTCCAGTGATTCTCCTGCCTCAGCCTCCTGAATAGCTGGGATTACAGGCACACGCCACCACTCCCGCCTAATTTTGTATTTTTAGTAGAGACAGGGTTTCACCATGTTGGCCAGGCTGGTCTTGAACTCCTGACCTCCAGTAATCCACCCACCTCGGCCTCCCAAAGTGCTGGGATTACAGGCATGAGCCACTGTGCCCAGCCAGTATGTTTCTTTATTCCTGTTTTTATCACAAGTAGATGTTATACTTCATAAGTCTGATCTTTAAGAAGCTCTAAGTAAATAAGTAAAATATAACAAAAAATAGTAAATCTCAACCAGGATGACTGAGGAATAAAATATTTTGGGTAACTGAATTATCTAGTTAACTTAGGTTTAGGCTTAACCAGATTAAAAAAAAAACAACAACTTTTTTTTGGTTTAGTCTTATTAAATAGCCTTGTCCTGACTAAACATATACGCTGAACATCTGTATGTTTGATGATTTGTGACCTTGTAGTGCTTAAAAAACATAGCTGTGATCAACTGTCACTAGAGTAATACAGGCATAGAACAGGGTTTCTCAGCTTGGGCGCTACTGACAATTCGAGCCAGATAATTTTTTTTTGTTGTGGGGGCTGTCTCGTGCATTGAAGGATATTTACCAATATTCCTGGCCTCTGCCCACTGTGTGTCAGTAGTACCCGCCCTCCAGTTATAACAACCAAAAACATTTTCTGGTTTTGCCAAATGTCCCCTGGGTGGCAAGATCATTCCTCATTAAGAACCACTGCTACAGAAGGTATAAGACCAAATGTTCCAACGTGCAGAAGTCTCTTCCTAATTTTGGTTTTTAAAAGTAACAGCTTTTAGATAGGAAGTGGAGCAAGATAACCAAACAGAAGCCTCCACTGATCATCCTCCCTGCAGAAACACAAAATTTAAAAATCACACAAAAAGCACCTTCATAAGAACCAAAAATCAGGTGAGCAATCACAGTTATCTAGTTTTAACTTCACATCACTGAAAGAGGCACTGAAGAGGGTAGGAAAGACAGTCTTCAATTGCTGACACCCACCCCCTCCATCCCCTGGCAGTGGCTGTATGGCATGGAGAATCTGTGCACTTAGGGTTGGGAGAGCTCAGTGACAGTGGGACTTTGCATTGGAACTCAGTGCTGCATTGTCACAGTGGAAAGCAACACCAGGCAGAACTCAGCCATGGTCCATGAAGGTGGCATTTAGATCAGCCATAGCCGGCAGAGAATTGTCCATCCTAATGTTTGGAGCTTGAGTTCTGGCAAGCCTCACCACTGTGGGCTAAAGCGCTCTGGGGTTCTAAATAAACTTGAAAGGCAGTTTAGGCCACAAGGACTGCAATTCCTAGTTAAGTCCTAGTGCTGTGCTGGGCTTGGATTGGAGCCAGTGGACTTGGGGGGCAGGTGATCTAGTGAGACACCAGTTGGAGTGGCCACGGGAGTGCGTGTGCCACCCCTACACCAACCCCAGGCAGTGCAGCATGCAGCTCTGAAAGAAACTCCTTCCTTTTGCTTGAGAAGAGTAAAGAGGACTTTGTCTTACAACCTGGATACCAGCTCAGCCATAGTAGGCCAGGACACTTGCTGACTAAAGAGCCTTAGGTCCTGAATAATCAGCAGCAGTAACCAGATAGTATACATCATGGGCCTTAGGTGAGACTCTCAGACATACAGGTTTCAGGTGAAATCCAGCACATTCTCAGCTGTGTTGGCTATAGAGACTCCTTCTGCGTGGGAAGAGTAAAGAGGACTTTGTATTACAGTTTAGGTACCAGCTTGGCCACAGTAGGGTAGAGCACCAAGCAGGCTCTTGGGGTTCTTGGATGGCATTTCTGGACCTTCTCTGGGACACAGGGGAGCCCACTTCCCAGTAGAGTGAATTCCAGGCCTGGCAGCATTCACCACCAGCTGACTGAAGAGCCCTGGGGCCTTGAGTGAACACTGGCGGTAGTCTGGCAGTACTCCCCATAGCCCTGTGGCAGGAGTGGCCACGGGGAGACTCTGCCTGTGGAAAGAGAAGGGAAGAGTGGAAAGGACTTTGTCTTACGGTTTGTGTGTCCACTCAACTGCAGCAGAATAGTGTACAAGGTAGATTCCTAAGCTTTCTGACTCCAGGCCCTGACTTCTAGACGGCATCTCTGAATGCACTCTGGGCCCAGGGTAACTTGCTGCCCTGAAGAGAAGGTCACAAGCCTGGCTGACTTTACCTGCTGATTGTAGAGCCCTAGGGCCTTGGAGCAAACAGAGGTGGCAGCCAGCGAGTGGTTACAGCAGGCCTTGGGCGAGACTCAGTGCTGTGCTGGCTTTAGGTTCGACCCAGTGCATTCCCAGTGGTGGTGGCCACAGGGATGCTTGTGTCATCCCTCCCCTAGTTCCAGGCAGCTCAACACACACACACACAAACACACACAGAGAGAGAGAGACTCTATGTGTGTGTGTGAGAGAGAGACACTCTATTTGTCTGGGAGAAAGTAAGGGAGAAGAACAAGAGTCTCCGCCTGGTAATCCAAAGAATTCTTCCAGATGTTATCCAAGACCACCAAAGTGGTACTTCTTCCTTTTTTTTTTTTTTGAGACAGAGTCTCACCCTGTTGCCCAGGCTGGAGTACAGTGGCATGATCTTGGCTCACTGTAATCTCCACCTCCCAGGTTCAAGCAATTCTCCTGCCTCAGCCTCCCAAGTAGCTGGGATTACAGGCACCTGCCACCATGTCTGGCTAATGTTTGTATTTTTAGCAGAGATTGGGTTTCACCATGTTGGCCAGGCTGGTCTTGAACTCCTGACCTCAAGTGATCCACCCACCTTGGCCTCCCAAAGTGCTGGGATTACAGGCATGAGCCACCATGCCTGGTCCCAAGGTGGTACTTGTATAAGTGCAAGAGCCACAGCATTACTGGGCTTGGAATGTCCCCTAACACACATATGGCTGCAGCAACCAAAACTCAGATCACAACACCCAGGTCCCTTTGAATACCTGGAAAGTCTCCCCAAGAAGGATAGGTAAAAATAAGCATAGACTGTGAAGACTATAATAAATACCTAACTTTTCAATGTCCAGACATTGGCAAACATCCACAAGCATCAAGACCATCCAGGAAAATATGACCTCACAGAATGTGCTAAATAAAGCACCAGGGACCTATCCCAGAAACAGAGATATATGTGACCTTTCAGGCAGAGAATTCAAAAGAGCTGTTTTGAGGAAACTCAATGAAATTCAAGATACACAGAAAAAGAATTCAGAATCCTGTCAGATAAATTTAACAAAAGAGATTGAAATAATTAAAAAGAATCAAGCAGAAATTCTGGAGCTGAAAAAAGCAACTGACATATTGAGTAATGCATCAGAGTCTGTTAATATCAAAATTTATCAAGCAGAAGAAAGAATAGTGAATTTTAAGACAGGCTATTTGAAACTACACAGTAAGAGGAGACAAAATAAAAAGAATAAAAAACAATGAAGCACACCTACAAGATCTAGAAAATAGCCTCAAATGGGCAAATCAAAGAGGTATTGTCCTTAAAGAAGTAGAGACAGAGATTGAAGTAGAAAGTTTACTCAAAGGGATAATAACAGAGAACTGTCCAAACCTAGAGAAAGAGATCAATATTCAAGTACAAGAAGGTTATAGAACACCAAGCACATATGACCTAAATAAGACTCCTCAAGATATTTATTAACAAAACTCCCACAGGTCAGGGGTAAAGAACGGATCCTAAAAGCAGCAAAAGCAACAAATAACACACAATGGAGTTCCAATACATCAGGAAGCAGACTTTTCAGTGGAAACCTTATTACCTTGGAGATAGTGGCATGACATTTTAGAAGTGCTAAAGGAAAAAAAGTTTTACTCTACAATAGTATATCTGGCAAAAATGTCCTTCAAACATGAAGGAGAAACAAAGACTTTTACAGACAAACAAAAGCTGAGGGATTTCATCAATACCAGACCTGTCCTACAAGAAATGCTAAAGGGAGTTCTTCAATCTGAAAGAAAAGGATATTAATGAGCAACAGGAAATCATCTGAAGGTACAAATTTCACTGGTAACAGTAAGAACACAGAAAAGCACAGAATATGATAATACTGTAATTGTGGTGTGTTAACTACTCATATGTTAAGCAGAAAGACTAAAAGATGAACTGATCAAAAATAGTAACCATGACAACTTTTTAAGACATAATACAAAAAGATATAAATAGAAATAACAAAAAAAAGCAAGAGGACAAAGAGTTTTTATTAGTTTTTTCTTGGCTTGTTACTTTGTTTATGCAATCAGTGTTAAGTTGTCATCAGTTTAAAACAATAACTTATAAAATATTTGCAAGCCTCTTGGTAACCTTAAATAAAAAGACATACAAAGGATACACAAAAAATTAAAAGACAGAAATTAAAACATACCACCAGATAAAATCACCTTCATTAAAAGGAAGACAGGAAGGAAGAAAAGAAGGAAGAAAAAACTATTAAACAACCAGAAAACAAATAACAAAATGGCAGGAGTAAGTCTTTACTGAACAATAATAACACTGAATATAAACAGAATAAACTCTCCAATCAAAAGACATACAGTGGCTGAATAGATTTAAAAAAAAAAAAAAATCAAGACCCAACAATCTGTTGTCAATAAGAAACACATTTCACCTATAAACACATAAAGACTAAAAACAAAGGGATGGAAAAAGGTACTTCATTAAAATGGAAATCAAACAAGGGCATGAGTAGCTGTATCAGATAAAATAGACTTCAAGACAAAAACTATAAAAATAGACAAAGAAGGTCATTATATAATAACAAATAGGTCAATTCAATAACAGGATATAACAATTATAAGTCTATATGCACCCAACACTGGAGCACTCAGATATAAAAAGAAAATATTATTAGCGATAAAGAGAGAGACACACCCCAATACAATAATAGCTTGAGAATTCAACATCACACTTTCAGCATTGGACAGATATCCGGACAGAAAATCAACAAAGAAACATCAGATTTAATCTGTACTACAGACCAAATGGACCTAATAAATATTTAGAGAACACTTCATTCAACTGCTTCAGATTACACATTATTCTCAGTGCATGGATCCTTCTCAAGGATAGACCATTTATTAGGCCACAAAATAAGCCTTGAAACATTTTAAAAAATTGAAATGGGCCAGGTGTAGTTGCTCACACCTCTAATCTCAGCACTTTGGGAGGCCGAGGCGGGTGGATCACGAGGTCAGAGATCGAGACCATCCTGCCAACATAGTGAAACCCCATCTCTACTAAAGATACAAAAAATTAGCAGAGCGTGCTGGTCTGTAGTCCCAGCTACTCGGGAGGCTGAGGCAGGAGAACTGCTTGAACCCAGGAGGCAGAGGTTGCAGTGTGCCAAGGTTGCGCCACTGCACTCCAGCCTGGGCAAAAGAGCAAGACTCCGTCTCAAAAAAAAAAAAAAATTGAAATAATATCAAGTATCTTCTCTGACCACAAAGGAATAAAACTAGAAATAAATAACAAAAGGAATTTTGGAAATGATACAAAAACATGGAAATTAAATAGTATGCTCCTGAATGAATGACCAGTGGGTTAATGAAGAAATTAAGAAGGATATTGAAAATTTTCTTGAAACAAATAATGGAAGCATAATATACCAAAACCTCTGGGATACAGCAAAAGCAGTACTCAGGGGAAAGTTTATAGCTAACAGTGCCTACATCAAAAAAGAAAAAAAAAAACTTCAAATAAACAGCTTAAAAAGTGCATCTTAACTAGAAAAGCAAGAGCAAACCAACCCCAAAATTAGTAGAATAAAAGAGATAATAATGATCAGAGCAAAAATAAATGAAATTGAAATGAAGAAAACGACACAAAAGACCAACAAAAAGAAGTTGGTTTTTAAAAAAAGATAAACAAAATTACAAACCTTTAGCCAGACTAAGAAAAAAAGAGAGAAAACCCAAATAAATAAAATCAGAGATGAAAATGGAGACATTACAACTGATACCACAGAAATCAAAGGATCATTAGAGATTATGACCAAGTATACGCAATAAATTGGAAAATCTAGAAGTGGATAAATTCCTAGACACATACAACCTATTAAAATTAAGCCATGAAGAAATCCAAAACAGGAACAGACCAATAACAAGTAATGAGATTGAAACTGTAATAAAATGTCTATCACCAAGGAAAAGCCCAGCATCCAATGGCTTCACTGACGAATTTTACCAAATATTTAAAGAACTAATACCAATCCTACTCAAACAATTCTGAAAAACAGAGGAGGAGGGAATACTTCCAAACTCATCATATGAAGCCAGTATTACTCTGAGACCAAAACCAAACAGACACATCCAAAAAAGAAAACTACAGGGCCAAATCTCCAACAAGCATTGATACAAAAATCCTCAACAAAATACTAGCAAACCGAATTCAACAACCTATTAAAAAGATCATTCATCATGACCAAGGGGGATTCATTACA
This sequence comes from Pongo abelii, assembly GCF_028885655.2. Taxonomy (NCBI): domain Eukaryota; kingdom Metazoa; phylum Chordata; class Mammalia; order Primates; family Hominidae; genus Pongo; species Pongo abelii. The sequence goes on from NC_072001.2 coordinate 58,913,901, forward strand.
GGGATGCAAGGATGGTTCAAGATATGCAAATTAATGAATGTGATACATCACATCAACAGAATGAAGTATCGATTATAAACAATGATCATTTCAATTGATGCTGAGAAAGTATTTGATAAATTTCAACATCATTTCATGATAAAACCCTACAAAAAATGGTATCGAGGAAATATAGCTCAACATAACAAAAGTCATACATGACAGACCCATAGCGAATATCATACTGAATGGGGAAAAACTAAAAGCCTTTCCTCTAAAATCTGGAACATGACAGGAATGCCACTTTCACCACTGTTATTCAATGTAGTAAGGGAAGTCCTAGCTAGAGCAATCAGGCAAGAAAAAGAAATAAGGGGCATCCAAATTGGAAAGGAAGAAGTCACATTATCCTTGTTTGTAGATGATATGATCTTATATTTGGAAAAACCTAAAGACTGCACCAAAAAACCATTAGAACTGATACATTCAGTAAAGTTGCATGATACAAAATTAACATACAAATATCAGTAGCATTTCTAAATGCCAACAGTAAACAATTTGTAAAAGAAATCAAGAAGGCAATCCTATTTACAATAACTACAAATAAATTATCTAGGAATTAACCAAAGATGTGAAATATCTCTATCAAACACTGATGAAAGAAATCAAAGAGGACACAAAAAATGGAAAGGTATGTTCATGGATCAGAAGAATCAATATTGTTAAAATGCCCATACTACCCAAAGCAATCTACAGATTTGATGCAATTCCTATAAAAATACCAATGACATTCTTCACAGAAATAGAAAACAGAATCCTGAAATTCATGTGGAACCACAAAATACCCAGAATAGCCAGAGGCATCCTAAGCAAAAAGAACAAAACTGGAGAAATCACATTACCTGACATCAAATTACATTACAAAGCTATTGTAACCAAAACAGCATGGTACTGGCATAAAAACAGACACACAGACCAATGGAACAGAATAGAGAACCCAGAAACAAATCCATACATCTACAGTGAATTCATATTGCGTAAAGGTGCCGAGAACACACACTGGGGAAAGGACAGTTTCTTTAATAACTGGTGCTGGGAAAACTGGATATCCACATGCAAAAGAAACAAACTAGACTCCTATTTCTCACCTTATACAAAAATCAAATAAAAATGGATTAAACACTTACATCTAAGACCTTGAACTATGAAAGTAATAAAAGAAAACTGAAGAAACTCTGCAGACATTGGAGAAGGCAAAGATTTCTTCAGTAATACTCCATAAGCACAGGCAACCAAATCAAAATGGACAAATGGGATCACATCAAGGTAAAAAGCTTTTGCACAGCCCACAATAAACAATCAACAAAGAGGGGAGACAGCCCATAGATTGGAAGAAAATAGAACGACCATATAATCCAGCAATCTCACTACTAGGTATATGCCCAAAAGAAAGGAAATCAGTGTATTGAAGGGATATGTGCACTTCAGTGCTGAAGAGATATTTCAGCACTGTTCACAAAAGCCAAGATTTGGAAGCAACCAAAGTGTCCATCAACAGACATATAAAGAAAATATGGTACATATACACAATGGAGTACTATTCAGCCATAAAAGGAATGAGATCCGGTCATTTGCAACAACTGGATAAAACTGAAGGTCACTATGTTAAGTGAAATAAGCCAGGCACAGAAAGACAAACTTCACATGTTCTCACTTATTTGTGGGAGCTAAAAACTAAAACAATTGAACTGAGATAGAGAGTAGAATGACGGTTACCAGAGGCTAACAAGGGTAGTGGGGTATGGGGAAGTAGAGATAAGTAATGGCTACACAAAAAAGAATAAATAAGATCTAGAATTTGATAGCACAATACGGTAACTTTAGTCAAAAATAATTTAATTTAGTGGGTTTTTTTGGAGACAGAGTCTTGCTCTGTCACCCAGGCTTGAGTGCAGTGGTGTGATCTCGGCTCACTGCAACTTCCACCTTCCAGGTTCAAGCAATTCTTGTGCCTCAGCCTCTTGAGTAGCTAGAATTACAGGCATGTGCCACCACGTCCAGCTAATTTCTTGTATTTTTTAGTAGAGATGGGGTTTCACTGTGTTGCCCAGGCTGGTCTCAAACTCCTGAGCTCAGGCAATCTGCCCACATCGGCCTACCAAAGCACTAAGATTACAGGCATGAGCCACCACACCAAGACTAATTGTACATTTAAAAATAACTAAAAGAGCATAATTCTACTGTTTGTAACAGAAAGGATAAATGCTTGAGGGGATGGATACCCCATTTACTCTGATGCAATTATTATGCACTGTATGCCTGTTTCAAAATATCTCATGTACCTCATAAATATATATACCTACTATGTACCCACAAAAATTAAAAATAAAAAAAGCTTTATTAAGATATAATTCACATACCATACAATTAACCCACTTAGAGTGTACAATTCAATGTTTTTTAGTATTTTCACAGAGTTGTTCAACCATTAGACAATCAATTTTAGAACATTTTCATCACCCAAAAAGAAAACCCTTACGAATCAGCATTCACTCCCCATTTCCCCACCCCTCCTTCAGTCCTAGGCAACCAACAACCACTTTCTGTCTTTATGGATTTGCCTATTCTGGATATTTCATATAAGTGGAATTATATAATACGTGATCCTTTATGACTGACTTATTTTACTTAGCATGTTTCCAAGATTCATCCATACTGTAGCATTCCTTTTTTATTGTTGAGTATTACATTATATGGATATACCACATTTTATTTATCCATTTTTCAGTTGATTGACATTTGGGTTGTTTCAACTGTTTGGCTATTATAAATAATGCCACTATGAACATTTGAGTAAAAGTTTTTGCACGAACATATGTTTTCATTTCTCTTGGGTATATACTCAGGAACAGAATTTGCTAAAAATCTGCCAGACTGTTTTCCAAAGTTGCTGCATCATTTTACATTTCTATCAGCACTGTAAGAAGATTTCAATTCCTCCCCTTTCTTACCAACAATGACCTGTCTTTATGACAATACCCTTCTTAGCGGGTATGAAGTAGTATGCCATCGTGGCTTTTTGCATTTCCCTGACAGCCAGTGAGGTTGAGCATCTTTTCATGTGCTTATTGTGCTTATTTCCTAAAATCTCTCACAATCTTCCCTACAGCTTTCATCTCCATTGGAGAGGCAGTGCCTGGTCACTGAGGGACAGAAAGAAAACTCATCCCATCCCATCTCCCTTAAAAAATCACCTGTTTTTATTGTTCTATATTCGTTGTTCATTGGTTGTCTTTGGGAACAAAAGAACAAAAATCCCACATGGTGAGAATTTTCTTGTCTCAAGTACCTACATTTTAAATATTTCTTGCAACAGTGTCTTATTTAAAGCCAATGATCTGAAATGAGTTTCTTCACTTCTACATAAAATGAAATGATCTCAAATAGCTGTATTTCCAATATTTGAAAAATGAAAAAACTTTCCAAACTAAAAGTCAATATGCATAGTCTCAGAAGAAGATGGAGAATCTGAAATTGGGAACTATCCTGGAAACTCTGGGACATATGGTTGCTATAAATACAGGACAATTAGAGGTTCTTTTTCCATTTACAAAGGAAAAGTAATAGTTTTAAATTCATTCCTATGAAGGCAAGTCAGTCTGTGATGTTCATTAATATTTCCCTAGCCAACCAATTGTTCCAAATTCTGAGTATCAAGCATTTCTTTGCAAGAGTTATTTCCTATATTTGAACTGCATGCAGCCTACTTCATAAAACAAATTTGCATTTGGTACAATATAAGTAATTTAAGAATACCTGAAAGTCTGAAAAAGAATTTAGAACACCAGGTGATTTTAAACAGGACTATCTGCAATGGGCACAGTTTAGTCAGTAAATAATACCTTTTCTAGTATTATAACGACATGAATTTCAGTTTCTTAAAACAATTTTTAGAACATAAAAAGAAAATCCAAATTGCTGTTTTTGTAAAAACTTTAATTAGAACTAAAGATGCTCTAATTTTAGGAGGTCAAATGTTGTTAACTTTAATAAGAATTAATAGTAGCTAAATGTTATGCTTTAAGAGAATCCAATGTAATAAAAAATCAGAATTTAAAAACAGTTAAGTTAAAGTGTCACAACTTTGAAGAATACTTTGCTTTAAAAAGAGTTTCTATTAAATATGAATCATAGGCTGGGCACGGTGGCTCATGCCTGTAATCCTAACACTCTGGGAGGCCGAGGCGGGTGGATCACCTGAGGTCAGGAGTTCGAGACCAGCCTGGTCAAAACGGCCAAACCCCATCTCTACTAAAAATACAAAAATTAGCTAGGCGTGGTGGTGGGCACCTAGAATCCCAGCTACTCGTGAGGCAGAGGCAGGAGAATCACTTGAACCTGGAGGGGCAGAGGCTGCAGTGAGCTGAGATCGCACCACTTCACTCCAGCCTAGGCAAAAGAGCAAAACTCCAACTCCAAGAAAAAAAATAAAAATAAAAAAATAAATAAGTAAATATGAATTATAAATAATTTTCCAGGGCAAATCTACTGTAAAAGGCAAAGGATTATAGAAGGAATAATTTCTTCACAGCCAGAGGCCAACAAGATAGCCAAGGTTTTCTGCTGTAATATCAAACTTTTTGTTTCAGTCATGCTTTTTAAAGAGTAAAAATAAATTTTATACCTGAATATTAGATATAGTATAATTTACGTGTTTTCAGTTTTCAGACTTAGCTATCAGCACTTTTCTTTCAAGAACATTTTTTAAAAAGTAATTTAAAAATATAAGTAACACATATACCGAGTACAAAATCAAAAAGAAAATGAAACAGTTTCTACCCTCCAGCTATCCATTTTTACCCTATGTCCTTGCAAAAGGTGATAGCTATTTTATTTTTGTGCCTATCCATCCCTTTAGAGTCTTCTCTGACATAGTGTTATGCAGCTTGCTTTCCCCCCTTCAACATTATCTTTCATACTTTGTTCACATATCAATATATATAGAGATGCTTTACCTTTTTGGTGGTTGTATGGTATGCTATTATATGGTACAGCAAAATTTACTTAACTAGTTCCCTATTGACAGACAATTAGATTGTCAATCTAAACTCAGACTGACAATCTAAATGGTTTCAAATCTTTTGCTATCACAAACAATGCCTCAACTAAGCTGGTATTTATCATTTTGCATATATATCTAAAATAATTTTTATTTTGTGTAACAATAAAGATTACAGTAAACTAACCTGAAATAGAAACAGATCTTAGTGATTAATTGGGTGCTACAGAAGGAAATACTTTTCTGAGTGAGCCAAGAAGCACAGATAAGTTTAAATATCTTTCTTCAAAGATAAGATCAAGATCAAAGATTCAAGATCAAGAGGCTTACATTTGTATTAATATCTTAATCACTGCTAATAACAACTGTCTTCACAGAGCTGTATTAAAATCCTCTATGCGCAAATGTCATGATTCCTCTGTATAGATCATATAATTCTAAAAACAAGAATTGGGGCAGGCAGTAAAAAAAGAAATTGAATGAATTTACAGCCATAAAAATGTTCAAGCCGTTATTAATCATATTATTTAAATTGAGCTAACAGATCAAGAAATACTTCAGAGATCACAAAAGACCAGAATACAATTAAAAACTTAAAGTTTTTAATTAAAACTTTAATTGTAAGTTTTACAATTAAAAACTTAAAGTTTTTAATTAAAACTTTAATTGTAAGTTTTACAATTAAAAACTTAAAGTGAAATTATCTAAGAACCTCTTTGCTTAAAGTGGAGTTTAAATTTCCATTCTATTTATAAGACATTTAATTTTTTTTATTTGAACACATGAAAAGTGGGTATTTGGACACAGATGATATTCACACATGAGTCTCTCAGAAAAATAAGCAGAACTTATATGAATAGACCTTTTATAGTATTTTAAAAATAAGAAATCATATTTTTCTGCTTGCTGAATATAATAAAAACTATTATTTTAAATGAACATCCCTCCTCTCAAAATCCATACTATATGGATTCATACTACATACTAGATATAGATAGAAAAAAGGCTCATAAAAATCACTGTAAATTTAACTTAACTGTTTTCTAAGGTAAACCAATCTTATTAAACAAAATTGCATTTGTATAGCTGCTTCTTTCCTACTTCCTTATTGACTGTGCTTTATACTATAATGGCCTTATTTAAAACATTTTCCTAGAAGTTCAAAATTTACTGAGTCAATCTTTTTAATATGTCAATGAGGAAATGGAGTTAGATAAACAATTTAATCTGTGCTATAAAATCATAGTGCTTTGGAAACTGGATATCTTTGCATAAAGCAAGCATTCCATGTCTTAAGTTTGTGATTTGCTCGGCCTCTAGCCTTTCTGGTAGATCTGACTACAAGACATAAACTGTATAGTCAGCTCTCCGTATCTGTGGATTCAATCAATCCAGGATCAAAAATATTTGAAAAGAAAAAATGACACAACAATAAAAAAATACAAATTAAAAAACAATGCAGCACAAGTACTTACATAGTGTTTACATTGTATTAGGTATTATAAGTAATCTAGAGATGATAAAATGTATGGGAGGATGTGTGTAGATTACATGCAAATTTTATACCACTTTATTTAAGGAACTTGAGTATCTGCTCATTTTGGTGTCTGTGGGGTCCTGGAACCAATCCCCCTGCAAATACCAAGAGACACCTGTACTTGGTTCTTTGATAGTAGCTTCACACTACTTGAAATTCTACGGCCCTTAGAAACCCTCACATCTTTAAAGGGACTTTTACCTCACAGATTGGGGTGAGGTGGAAGTCAGGAGAAACCACTTTCTAAATCAGTTTCGGTTTGAGTTATTGTCCTTTGAATTTCAGTTTCTTTGGAGTTCTTACTTTCTAATTATCACAGACTTGTGAAAACAGATGATTTACCTTGTCAAGTTTATCTTTACATGCTCTAAAGTTTCGTTCATGATTTATTGTGAGCATTTAAAAATACAAACAATTTTTTAATATGCTACAGGAAAGAAGGAATCTGAAGCAGACAAGACATAACAGGAATCAGAGGTTGTGTCCGTATCAAATATAAATAGGATTTTATAATTATTTCCAAAGTTAAAATTTAATATATCCACACTTTTAGGAGCAATTTATATTGTATGCTCCTAAACTAGATGACTACTAAATATGAGAAAAAGGTTTTGCATTTGTTTCAACTTTCTTTCCACCTCTAAAAAAGGGAGGGGCTCATCCCATTGTTTCAAATTTATATTTCTGAACAAAGGAAAATAACAAGAGAACTAAGTGTATAAAGTTATAATTTAGCCAGGAAATACCCACAGCTAGGTAACTGCTAAAATGGATAAAGCTCTTCCTTTCCAAAAGAAAAGTATTCACTCTCGACTGAAAATAGAGATTCACACTTCTGAGCACTAATTATGATATTAATTTTTTTCTTTTTAGAAATGTCTGCCAAGCTACTAGGGAAAGGAAAAGATAACTTTCGAAGAGATGGATGCTAACATTCTCTGAAGAATTATCTCTGCAGTTTAAATGAGAAATGAAATCAGCAGATGACTGCTACTGTTGCAAAATATAGAGTGCCTTCAATTCTAAGAAACCAAGGAGCTGAGCTGTGTAAAATCTTGGATGTTCAATTTAAAAACAAGTAAGTGTGAGAAGGTGAACTTTAAAACAGATAAACAGGAAACTACTTTAAAATGGATAAAAGGAAGCTGTGGTAGCTGAGGAAAGCTGGAGGCTCTGTGCCCAACCTAATCTAGAGTTTCAAGATTCAGGCTGAAATTCAGTGTGTGTTAAAATCACCTGATAGGCTTTTTAAAGACAGATTGCTGGGCTCTACCCCCAGAATGTCTGATTCTGCTGATCTGGGATGATGTGTGAGAATTTGCAGTTCTCGGGTGATACTAATGCATCTGGCCAGCAATACACCTTGAGAAGCACGTCTCTATTCAATGTTTGGAGAAACCAGGAGGAATGAGCAATGATTGTTAACAGCTGAAGATAAATGAGCAGGCCATCTACTGCTGGTCATATAATTGGGATACATTTGGATAAACCAAGCTCAAAAGTTTATTTCCTATAGAACTTTAGGAACTTAGATTTACTAATGTGCATTGTGGTATTCCAAGATACAGCATGTGGCATTATACAAACTTATCTGTCAATGGGGTAGGTTTTATACGAGGCATCTTACAGACTGGTGAGGACCACATTTCAAAAATACTGGTCCAGAGGAAAACTAAATTCCTTGGCATGGGATTCTAGTTTGTTTTTTCCAATCTACCTTGCAGCCTTCTATTAACAAAAGCCCCCCAATAGCTGCAATGATCCTATATTTTGCCCTCTCAAGCTCACTCAGCACACCCTCTTGCTGGAAAGTTTCTTTTTCGTCTCTGCCTGTGTAAATCCTTAACTACTTACAAGACCCAGCTCAATGCCATTTTATTTATTTTTGTCTTTATTTATTTTGAGACAGAGTCTCACTCTGTTGCCCAGGCTGGAGTGCAATGGCACGATTTTGGCTCACTGCAACCTCCACCTCCTGGGTTGATGCAATTCTCCTGCCTCAGCCTCCCCAAGTACCTGGGATTAGAGACGCGCACCACTATGCCTGGCTAATTTTTGTATTTTTTTGTAGAGATGGGGTTTTGCCACGTTGGTTAGGCTGGTCTCGAACTCATGGCCTCAAGTGATTCACCTGCCTTGGCCTCCCAAAATGCTGGGATTACAAGGTGAGGCACCATGCCTGGCCTTAATGCCATTTTAATAAAAATTTACCTGATGATACTAAATTGCTAATTTCCTCCTCTGTAATTCTACTTCACTTTGTATCTATTTTTAATATCTGTATTATAGTTCTCTTGCACTCCAACCAGACGGTAAATTCCTTGAGGTCAACAAATACTAGTGACTAGCTTCTAGAGTCAGGCTCCAGGTTAAGTTCAGGAGGGTATTTCTGGTATCATGGAGCCTCCAGTCATGCATGGTTGACAAACATGCAAATATAATTAAAATCTGTGTAAAAACTGCAAAGGAAAAGTATAAAATTCTATTCATGTACATAGAAATGTTAAGGAAAACTTTTATTCTATGTTATAGCCCAATGTGCCTTGCCTTTATAGTTTTAACATAATTTATCTGTTTAAGACCTAAAGATAAATTCTAAATTATTAAACATGATAATTTATAAATATATTTGTATATATTTATGAATATACAATTTATAAAATATTAAATATGATTATTGATATGGCTTTTTTTTTTGAGATGGAGTCTCACTCTGTTGCCCAGACTGGAGTGCAGTGGCGCAATCTCGGCTCACTGCAAGCTCCACCTCCTGGGTTCACGCCATTCTCCTGCCTCAGCCTCCCGAGTAGCTGGGACTACAGGTGCCCGCCACCATGCCCAGCTAATTTTTTTGTATTTTTGTAGAGATGGGGTTTCACTGTGTTAACCAGGATGGTCTCGATCTCCTAACCTCGTGATCCGCCCGCCTCAGTCTACCAAAGTGCTGGGATTACAGGCGTGAGTCACTGCGCCCGGCCGATATGGCATGTCTTAATGGAAAACTGTGCTGTGTCATCTTCGTCTTACTTAATCCTTCCTTTGTAAACATTAGCTATTTAGACCTGAGGAAGTACTCTAGGACGTGGAGGGAATTTTCCAAGAAGGAAATAGGAATAGTTCTAGCATTACAAAACTAAATCAGGAGTTGTGACAGGAAATGCTGCAATATCAAAAGAATATGGTATCAGATTTCCTTTGACTTTTCAATCACTAGATTAATCTTAAAGTCCCACTTTGCCCATTTCAAAAGGGTCAGTATGTTCAACTTGGAGCAATAATCGTGAAGGTCAAATGACCTGCTCAACTCCCTGCAATCTGACTGCCTTCTTCAACCTGGCCTTAAATTTAGCTTTCTGCCAGCAGTTTGACAGCCTGGTAAGGTTTGGGCTCCAGATTGGTTTATTAATTCCCTGCCCATGTGTCCTCCTGGCTTTGACTGTGGCTTATGTTCCTGCGTCGTTTACTGGCTTTCCTGCCTCAGGGACTGAATTGTGTTTGTTTCAAGTTGTGGGAAGTTGTCTTCCTTACGAAGCGGTGATCCAAGCTTTCCCCTATATTTTTCCCCAGGCTTCCACATCCGGTTCCTGACATTTCCTGCCCTCTAGTGGCCATGAGCCACACTCCCATCCTTGGCTGTGGAATCTGCACATAGTTGGTAAAGTTTGACAGATTAGAATATTTTACGTGAATTTCTATTATTCAAATGCCATGATATTATAACCCTGATCTTCCATTGACATTACCCCACAATTAAAACACACATCCATGAGAGGTGAAATCCACAACTCAAGTGGACTTAGATTCAGATAAAACTACCCCATTTAATAGTTTAAGTATAATCTAAGAATGTTTACACAATGTTTCAAAAGGAAGGTTAAAAATAATTCCTAAGTTTTTCCATATAGTGTAAGGCCTACCAACACACTGCACATAGTTGGAAGTCACTATTTAGCTCATCATTTGGTTGTTAGATTTATTGCTCCAGATTCCAGTTTTAATCATTTTCAAAGGTAAATGAATCTAAAAGTTATAAACTACTGAACTTCATATTCAACTTTTTCTATGTATTAAACAACACTAGCATTAGTGGGCCTGAAAACACTGTTAACAACCCAGGATTTATGAAAGTTTTCAGTCTATAGACTTTACTGAGATTATCCTCCTGCAAACTTCCTTAATTCATGGGCAAGCACCCTTGATGCTTACAATAATTTCAACACTCTGATCCTTCTTTAATAATTTCAAAACATCTTATATATGTTCTTTGTCTTCCTTGCCTAGACTGCCCTATCAGAAGTTGGGATAATGTCTTCTGCTCTTTTGTATTTCACAAAAAAGAACTTTTTTTCTTTTCTTTTCTTTCTTTCTTTTTTTTTTTTTTTTGAGACAAGGTCTTACTTTGTTGCCCAGGCTAAATACAGTGGCACAATCGTAGCTCAATGCAACTCGAACTCCTGGGCTCAAGTGATTCTCCTGCTTCAGTCCCTGAGTAGCTGGGACTATAGGCAAGCGCCACCACACCTGGCTAATTAAAAGCAATTTTTAAAAAATAGACACAGGGGTCTCACTCTGTTGCCCAGGCTGGTCTTGAACTCCTTGGCTAACGTGATCCTCCAATCTCAGTCTCCTAAGTGCTGGGCTTACAGGTGTGAGCCACTGTACCTGGCCAAGAAAAGACCTTTAAAAAGCAAAATCTGTTTGTTAGATTTTTAGTAGTCTTTTTCCTATTCATTAATAGTAGTAAGCACAAATGATGCACAGTGATCAGTGAAAACAAAGATTTCTTCTCAGTACAATAAACACACTGCAAGAAGTATGTGTAAAGATTGTACATATGGCCAGAGAATATTTCTAAACAACAAACAAAATAATTATCAAATAATTCCCAAAGTAGTTTTTCTTCTTCTTTTTAATTCTCTCTCTCTGTTTTTCAAACCTTGGCACGAGACTACATTATGTAGTGGCAGAATAAAATGTTTTCTATAAAAAGTTTTACTTTTTGAAATGAATAGCCTTTTCTTAGTTTTTAAAAATGTATTTCAGAAGTAGAAATTGATTATTCTTACAATGTGATTACCTGGTTATCTGATCAAATGTAAGTTTAGCTGATCTATAAACAGTTTTTAAGATTTTTTCCAGGGTTGAAAACTCATATGATTTTTACTGAAGACATACCACTGAAAACAGGAAAAAAGGGGATGTGGGTTACTGTTGCTTAAGAAAATAACTCAATGAACCCCTTTAAAACCAGTATTTTCTTGCTTAAACATTAGGGCAGGTACCAGTAGAGAAAAATAAAGCCATTGGGATGGGGCTCCACTCCTTCAGCCATAACCACCTAGTACAGCAGCTTTAGGCGTTTTCCTCAATACACTGGATCACTGTGAAAGTACAGAGGTATCAATGTCTTGCAGCTTGAAACCTAATGTTCTAGGGGAACCCTGTCCAACAGAACTTTCTGTACTGATGGAAATGTTCTGTACTACTGCTGTCCAATGCAGGAGCCAGTGATCACATGTAGCTATGGAGCACAGGAAATGTGTCTAGTGCAATTGAGGTTCTGAATTTTAAATCCAATTTAAGCTAATTTAAATCTCAATAGCCACATGTGGCTACTGGCTACTAAACTGGACAGTGGTGCTGTAGGAAATTTTTTTTAGTAAAACAGTACTTTCCGGTTTTAAGATCTTAGTTTTAGTTCTTGCTATCTCTGAGATTCAGACATGTCCTCAAAGCTGAATGATGCCCCACACCACACTGTGTTCAGAATCATGACTCTACTTTTTTTTTTTTTTTAAACTAGTTTGGCTCATCCTACCTAAGAAAAGGTTGAGATAAGCTTTTTAAGGATGCTTCTGGACAAGAACTCATCGTAAGGAAAGGAGGAGGAACCAGGGCCCAGTGGGACACAGCAGGACTCCAAAGTGACAACAGGTGTGCTGCATATGCCTGGAAATACTGCTCCACAGGACTGGATTTGTTCTAGAGTGCATAGGAGCCATGCCTCGGAATCCCAGAAATACTGAAGAGCACTTTATAGCTGCTTGGGATCTTTTATGAGTAGAAGAGAAGAGCTAAGTCAGTGAAACTTGGGTTATAATTGTTATTTTGTATCTACTGGTCCCCGCAGGCTGGTGAAGCTTGGGAAACTTAGATTAAATGGAGTAAACAGATTTGACTAGCTTGCTCCAAAATTATGGTATCAGTATATTTCAGCAGTTTTACCACCTGTTGCTAATATTTATAAATAACATGCCAGGGTCATACCCAAATTAACTTTAGAAGGTCAAAAAATATCCTAAGAGCCAAATACATAATTACTTTCAGTAAAGGGAGAGATAGCTATAAGAGAGCTTTACAAAAGCCCTATCAGACTGACAAAATTGAGTTGCTTATATGAATCATACAAAATTGAGCTTTTATGTATGTCTCAAAGAGTAACTATATAAATGTAAAATTATAATAGCTGAATTACTTTGCTTTTACCCTGTCAACAACTGCCAACTAAACATTTTAATATGAAGATAAATTGGCACACTAGGATATATTTCCCATTGCAAATGTATTAATAATATTTTGTTAAAAATATGAGGCAAAAACATTGATGACAGCTAGAAGATGAACTGATTCCTAAAGATCAAGAGTAAGATAAAAACCAAGTTATAATAGTGGTTTTTACAAAATAAGATGTTTATTTTAATGTTTTCACATATAATAAACTCATTTAAATAAAAATAATGCTATTAGCGAAAACTGGTATCTTAACTTTTTTTAATTTTTAATTTTTGTGGGTACATGGTAGGTGTATGCATTTATGGGGTACATGAGATGTTTTGATACAGCTATGAAATGCATAATAATCACATCATGGATGATGGGGTACCTATCCCCTCAAGCATTTATCCTTTGTGATATCTTAACTATTGAGAGCTCTGGGAATTCTTTAGTTTAAAAACTGAAGAGAAAAAAGTCTACAATTTTATGTTTTACGTTTATGAAATCATCTCCATAAGTCAAAATTTTCAATGGAGGATCAAAGAAACAACAGTTTGCTTTAGAACTACCAATTATTGGATATTCAATGTGGGGCTTGTGGCCCACATATGGGACTTTCTAGCTGCTAATTATTTACTCCTGTTAATTTGTTGTATAATTCTTATTTTTGTCCTCCTTCAGTACATCCAGTGTTGACACTGTCCCTAAGAATACATCTAATCAAAATTCGTGAGTGTAAGTAAAAAGAATTGTGGCTTAATTGTTAATAAGGCTTTAGAAATCCTGTATTCCTTTGAAAATAGACTTTGATCTTTGCTTTGGTTTCTTATGAAGAAGTGCTTCCCCAGATTCGTGGTCTGTGTATTTTTACTTGACTTTTTAATGTGTTCTTTTCATGCATTTCCCATTACTTAACTGTTCATCAGGATTCATAATTACATATATGATTCCGTTTGTACATATAAAAAACAATTATGTGTTACATATCATGGCACTTTACAGTTTACAGTGACTTCAGATACTCTCACAACAATATAAGGTAGATAATGAGAGCTACTCTTTATTGAGCATCAAGTACTTGCCAAACATATAAAATTTCCCGTACTTGAAACACTGCTGCAATGTTTCATAAATTTTATATTATATAAATATAAAAACCAGGATTTGGAAAAGCTATAATAGGAACTAATAGAGTTACTTCAACATAGAGTACATTTTCACCTCTGCCTAGGAATGAGTAAGGTAGCTATCCCAGATGTTTGAACCCTAAATACAGTGTGGCAATTAAGGCTTAGATAAGATGTGGTTAGATGATAAATTCCAAATCTGAACTCTAATCTCTTGGTTTTAGGTTCAAAGGAAGGCCTCAATTATATTGGTAACCCATGTATTATCAAAAGTTATTTGATTAAAGAAAGAGAAAATCCTATGGTAAATAACTGACATGCTCCATCCCAGAGATGTGAATATCAGAAAATAGATGAATTAGACAAACGCAAGTCAAAGGAGATGTATCCATCTTGAATTTTGTCAATACTAAAATGACATAGTGACTTAGAGATTTATCTAGCCAAAACAGTTTAGAATTAATGTTACTTTTACCATTAATTTTGTCACAACTGCATGGTGGCTTTATATATGTAAAAGGCTCCTAACCATCACAGATGCATTTCAACGTGTTTATGGGTACAATATGTATTTTTTAAAAAAGATTCTAGAAAAAAGAAGAAGCGAGGAGGAGATGGATGATATAATCAACAAAATGTTGATATATTTTAGAACTGGATGAGGCATACATAGGGGTTCACTGCAATAATCTTTCTACTTTTGTGTATGTTTGAAATTTTCACTAACAAAAAGTTTTAAAATATTTGGGAAAAAACTAGCTTATAATAATATAGGTAGTTTATAACATTTATTAAATAAAAAGAACTTAAGGATGAAATTCATAAACAATGTTATAGGAGGCAGAAAACAAAGTATGTGTTAATCAATAAAAGTAATCAGAAAAAAACAAAGTAATTATAAATCACAAGTTGGAAGACAAGGAAGGAAATATTTGAGAGAAATTAGGTCAGCATGGTGGCGGGTGCCTGTAATCCCAGCTAGTCAGGAGGCTGAGGCAGCAGAATCACTTGAACCCGGGAGATGGAGGTTGCAGTGAGCCGAGATCGTGCCATTGCATTCCAGCCTGGGTGACAGAGCGAGACTCCATCTCAAATGAAAAAAAAAAAAAAAAAAAGAAATATTTGCGAGAGAAACTGGTTCTCTGGTAATGTTTAATAATAATCTCTAAACTTTTTTTTCACTCAACAATGGCCATAAGAAAGCACTTGATCTGGACTATACATTCTTCAGAGTGTAAACGTTATTCATCAGATTGTAGTCAGCCCAAATGGAATTTTTCCTTTAGACAACTCTTTTTTTTCTTTCTGATGCTATTTTTACCAAAGTAATCTTTTCCAAGCAGCTTTATCCTGTAGGATTCTCCTAGTGCCCGATGAGAGTCCTTTTGGCTAGTGGTAGTAGAAAGGTGCTTTAAAATACATAATGGAGTTGAGTTTTGGTTGAAGTATGACATTTGCTAGATTTGTGATTTTCAGCAAGTCATTTAAAAATTTCTGGGCCTTTCTACTTATTTCTAATATGGAGATATAATCACTATCTCAGACAGTTTCCTAAAATGTGGCACATGAAGTATGCTGTTTTAAACTTTTACAAATATAAGGCTAAGGGTTTAAAAAAGAATATACTGGGGCTGGGCGAGGTGGCTCACGCCTGTAATTCCAGCACTTTGGGAGGCCGAGGTGGGCGGATCACAAGGTCAGGAGATCGAGACCATCCTGGCTAAACACGGTGAAACCTTGGCTCCACTAAAAATACAAAAAATTAGCTGGGCGTGGTGGCAGGTGCCTGTAGTCCCAGCTACTCGGGAGGCTGAGGCAGGAGAATGGCGTGAACCTGGGAGGCGGAGGTTGCAATGAGCCGAGATCACGCCATTGCACTCCAGCCTGGGTGACAGAGTGAGACTCCATCTCAAAAAAAAAAAAAAAAAAAACCTACATATATATATATATACACACACACACACACACACACGTACATATACATATATATACACACACACATATGTACACACATTGGCTGGGCACGGTGGCTCATGCCTGTGAATCCCAGCACTTTGGGAGGGCGAGGTGGGAGGATCACCTGAGGTCAGGAGTTTGAGACCAGCCTGGCCAACACGGTGAAACCCCATCTCTACTAAAAACACAAAAAAATTAGTCAGGTGTGGTGGCAGGCACCAGTAATCCCAGCTACTTCGGAGGCTGGGGCAGGAGAATCGTTTGAACTCGGGAGGCGGAGGTTGCAGAGCCGAGATTGCACAACTGCACTGCAGCGACAAGAGCAAGACTGCATCTCAAAAGAAAAGAATATATCAACGTTTTCTCCAAGTTAAAAATCATACTTGAGGCTTCAAGTCCTAGTGACAGTGAACATCCAATATTAAACTCTACTAGAAGGCTGTTAGGGTCTCTTCCTCCTTGTTCTATTTCCATACACCTTTTCTTTTATTTCATTTTTTTGAGACAGAGTCTCACTCTGTCACCCAGACTGGAGTGCAGTGGCTCGATCTCGGCTCACTGCAACCTCTGCCTCCCAGGTTAAAGAGATTCTCCTGTCGTAGCCTCCTGAGTAGCTGGGATTACAGGCGTGCACCACCATGCCTGGCTAATTTTTCTGTTTTCAGTAGAGACGAGGTTTTACCATGTTGGCCAAGCCTGTCTCAAAGTCCTGACCTCAAGTGATCTGCCCACTTCAGGCTCCCAAAGTGTTGGGATTACAGGTGTGAGCCACCACACCCGGCGTATTTCCATACACATTTTAAACAGGTTGATTCTCTTCTTCTGAGTGACAGGTATGCATATTTGCACTTCAATGTATTACCAAGAATGCAAAAAGTTGAGAAATACGTTAAGGAAACCACATTTTCTACTATAGAGTGTTTACTTCAGTCTTTCTAGGAGTGTATATGCTTCTAGAATATACACAAGGTATGTCAGACCAGAGGTATGAAAATGAGGCATTTCGGCCAGGCATGTAATCCCAGCACTTTGGGAGGCCGAGGTGGGTGGATCACCTGAGGTTGGGAGTTCGAGACCAGCCTGATCAACATGGAGAAACCCCGTCTCTACTAAAAATACAAAATCAGCCGGGCGTGGTGGCACATGCCTGTAATCCCAGCTACTCGGGAGGCTGAGGAAGGAGAATTGCTTGAACCCAGGAGGCAGAGGCTGCAGTGAGCCGAGATCGTGCCATTGCACTCCAGCCTGGGCAACAAGAGTGAAATTCCGTCTCAAAAAAAAAAAAGAAAAGAAAATCAGGCATTTCATTTACTGCAAATGAATTAAATTATCATCAGCACGTTAAGAATTCTGTAAGTAAATATCACTGTTAAGACATATTTTACCTGGAATTCACTCAGTTGCAGAACTTATATAAAGGAATCACCTTCACTCCTGATTTGTCACTAACCATGGTTGTAAAACATAACTGGGCAATCATTTGAAGTTTCTTCTCTGGAGAAACAAATTGACCTCAGAGAGAAGACACTAACAATTGGGGGGTTTCCCAACAGTGAAATCCACCAGTTGAAAAGCCCAACATAATTACAGAACCTCCAGGCAACTTCATAGCGACTTACTCTCAAATATCAACAACAGATATCTGGAGGAAAATGTCCAGTATTAAAGAGAAGTAACAATAACAACAGCAAAGGGACCAAAGGGAACCAGAGACAACATAGGACCTGAAACAAAACTTAAGAAAGAAAATAGACCAAACCCGAAGTAAAATATTCTCAGAGAAATAAGAGATTGTATTTACAAAAACAAGTAGGATGTTAGGACTAGGAAATCATCAGAAACAAGAAAGAACTTTATAAATTAAAAATAAAATTTTATATCCTTCGCCCACTTGTTGATGGGGTTGTTTTTTTCTTGTAAATTTGTTTGAGTTCGTTGTAGATTCTGGATATTAGCTCTTTGTCAGATAAGTAGATTGCAAAAATTTTCTCCCATTCTGTAGGTTGCCTATTCACTCTGATTGTAGCTTCTTTTGCTGTGCAGAAGCTCTTTAGTTTAATTAGATCCCATTTGTCAATTTTGGCTTTTGTTGCCATTGCTTTTGGTGTTTTAGACATGAAGTCCTTGCCCATGCCATCAACAAGTGGGCGAAGGATATGAACAGACACTTCTCAAAGGAAGACATTTATGCAACCAACAGACACATGAAAAAATGCTCATCATCACTGGCCATCAGAGAAATGCAAATCAAAACCACAATGAGATACCATCTCACACCAGTTAGAATGGCAATCATTAAAAAGTCAGGAAACAACAGGTGCTGGTGAGGATGTAGAGAAATAGGAACACTTTCACACTGTTGGTGGGACTGTAAACTAGTTCAACCATTGTGGAAGACAGTGTGGCGATTCCTCAAGGATCTAGAACTGGAAATACCATTTGACCCAGCCATCCCATTACTGGGTATATACCCAAAGGATTATAAATCATGCTGCTATAAAGACACATGCACACGTATGTTTATTGCGGCACTATTCATAATAGCAAAGACTTGGAACCAACCCAAATGTCCATCAATGATAGACTGGATTAAGAAAATGTGGCACATATACACCATGGAATACTATGCAGCCATAAAAAAGGATGAGTTCATGTCCTTTGTAGGGACATGGATGAACTTGGAAACCATCATTCTCAGCAAACTATCACAGGGACAAAAAACCAAACACCGCATGTTCTCACTCATAGGTGGGAATTGAACAATGAGAACACTTGGACATAGGAAGGGGAACATCACACACTGGGGCCTGTTGTGGGGTAGGGGGCTGGGGGAGGGATAGCATTAGGTGATATACCTAATGTAAATGACGAGTTAATGGGTGCAGCACACCAACATGGCACATGTATACATATGTAACAAATCTGCACATTGTGCACATGTACCCTAGAACTTGAAGTATAATTAAAAAATAAATAAATAAATAAATAATAAAATTTTAGGCTGGGAGCAGTGGCTCACGCCTGTAATCCCAATGCTTCGGGAGGCTGAGGCAGGTGGATCACTTGAGGTCAGGGGTTCAAGAACAGCCTGGCCAACATGGTGAAACCCCATCTCTACTAAAAATACAAAAATTAGCCAGACAGGTGGCGCGTACCTGTAATCCCAGCTGCTCGGGAGGCCAAGGCACCAGAATTCCTTCAACCTGGGAGGCAGAGGTTGCAGTGAGCCAAGATCACGGCACTGCACTCCAGCCTGGGCGACAGAGCCAGACTGTCTCAAAAATAAAAAAAAAAAAAAGAATAAAAAATAAACAAAATTTTAAAATTAAAGAAAGGGGGAAATTTGGAAGAAATCTTCCAAGAAGTAGATTAAGGAGGCAAAGAAACAGAAAACAGGAGAGAACAGAAAATTTTAAGGTCAATCCAGGAAGTGCAAACTTTGGCTAACAGGAATTCTAGGAAGAGAAAACATGGAGAAAAAGACAGAAAATCTTCAAAGAAATAATATCTGACTTTTAAAATGGGCACATGTGTTACCTTGATAAAAGTAATTAAATCATATGGGCAATCATATATCTCAATGTTTAGGTGTTTACCTGCATGAAGTAGGTATATAAACATTATTATATATTATACTATATTGTTCTCTGGTTGTTTTCTATGGATTATGCTGTTTTCTCATTTCAATTATAACCTCTTCAAATCCAGGAAGAATATTTGCCACTTATGGCAGCCACATATTCTATTTCTGATAAATACTTGTTAAACTCATTTGCTTTGAAGATGACTTGAGTTTCCAGTAAGCTCTGTGACTGTTTAAGAGGGTTCAGTCTTTCAGCCTTGTTACAAAAGTAAAGGTCATTCTTAGCTGAAACAGTTACTTAGAACTCCAGGAACTAATCTGAGAATCCCAGCTCTTACATAAAGTCTAGAGGGAAGTCATTTTATAAAACAATGATAAACTGAAAGAAAGCCAGTCAAATGGCCTTTGTCTGAATACCCTTAAAGATCTTTGTCCATTCAATCTTCTTTTCAGAAAACTTGATCTGAGCCTCTAACCAGACACCCAGTTATACGGTACCAGTTAGTGGAATATGTAGGCTATGAATCAGACTCCACTGTGGAAACTAATCCTTGAGTCACGATCATAATATTCCATTGGCATTCACCCCAGGGACAAGGTATTCATTTAAGAGTGCCACTCTTCCATGCAAAGGATGAAGCATCACGTAGCTCCCGCTCATCATCACAGTCATCACTCAAATATCCTAGTTTGGTTATCTGTTTCTGCAAGGCTGTGTGTAGTCATCCTCACCTATCAGGATTCTGCAGTCATCTCTACCCCATTCCAAAGGGTCCCTGGCTTTATTCATTAATTTAATAAATTTCTATTAAGTGTCTATTTTGAGCTAGTCATTGTTCTCTATACTAGGGAATTGTATTCTAGCAAATCTGAGCCCAGAAAAGATTTGCTTAATCCATTCTCCAGAATACTTCTCTAATCAATTCTAGTGAATTTACATTTGCCTACCTATTGCCATATCTCCATCTTTAACTTTTTTTCCTGCTGCATGTACACTTAGTACTGAAGTATTATTGATATGTTTTTAATGAATTACTCATGATAATGGCCACAATAATGGCATTGCAGGGACTCAATGGATACTTCGACTTTGAACTGTATTACTGTTCTCATCAAAGAATGGCCTTAAGACTTACTTCTCAAAGTGTGTCTGGGGAATTACCAGCATTGGTACAATCTGTTATAAATACAGAAATCTCAGGCCCCCATTCTGAGACCTACTGAACCAGAACCAGAATCTGCATTTTAATAAGATCGCCATGTTATTTACATGCACATGAGAATTTAAAAATCACTGGCCCAGCTGACATCTTAATAAGCCATTCTCTAATTCCTTAATAAAGCATTAGAGGGTAGCCTGTGAGTCGGACATAGCAGTGCACCTGTAGTCCCAGCTACACAGGAAGCTGAGGCAAGAGGATTGCTTTAGCCCAGGAGTTCAAATCCAGCTTGTGTAACATAATGAGACCTCATCATAAAAAAAAAATTGAGATAAAAAGTAAATAAAAGGGAGCAATCCTGGATAATATTATTTTAGGTATATCTGTACTTAACTTCAGGTATAACTATACTTAACTAAGTTTAGTTATAACTGAATTTAAAGACATTGTCTACTATATCATCAATATCTTGCTTGGGTAATGTATTTTTCTACTAAGGTAATCAAAATGTTTCCTAGTGTTATGGTTTTATAATACCTCTAAATCAAGAGAAGGCCTACGCTCTTTCTCCCCCAACAGACATCCTCCAGCCTAACTAGAAATGCCATGAATTTACTTACTTGTTCAAGGTGTTCTTTGTTGTGACTCACCCATGAATCAAGCTACAAGGTGCACATACACACTAGCTGGTTGCTCGTCTAAGCCCTCAGGTCTGCTGCTCTTGTTCTATCCCAACAGTTCGCTTCAATCTTAGTGTGGGTAAAATTGCTTTTCAACAATTGCTCCCATGTTGAGTCCTTCCCAAAACATCTCATTGAACAGGGACAGATCTGCTCATCTCTTGTTTTGAAATTCTTTTATCTCTAAGTATCTGTCTTCATCTGACCATAGTCTTCCAATTTTACACAAGGAACAGAGGATACTGAACCAGACGTGTGAGCAATACTTTGGATTATTTCCAAGGTATGCTGACAAGACAACTGGTTCCCTTTCTCAGCACTCATTTGCTCCTTCTGCTAACCAGCTTCCTGACCTCAACACATCGCCTGGCCTCACCCAGAGACTCTGCTAAGCCCCTTCAGCCTACAAAGGCTCTTGTCCTGGCTTCTCCTGGTCTGTCTTGTTTCCCTGTCACCTGTGATGTAAAGGGAGAGTGGATACAAATGCGTGAGGCCTCACAACAGCTAGCACATGGTAGGCTCCATAGCCTGGAAGAAGCCAGCAACATAGACAGAATTGCCTATTCTTCAGGTAGTTTCTGGGAATAGGCCTTAAAACCTTGACTTGTTTTCTACATGGAAGCTCTATTTTGTTTTGTCTTATTTTTGGTGGTAGAGAGGGGACTGAGAAAGTTAGACTAATGCTGTCCAAAATGAGGTATGAATATTATAAGCGATTTCAAGTTTTCACTTGTACTTTTCTGTTTCCTTCATTTGATATTGCTGAATTTCCATTTCAGTTTTCACTGATCATACTTGCTTATTCTATAGTTCCAAGGTGAAAGAACAGAAGACTGTAACCTTTATTTTTTTCTCCAGGAAAAAGAGACTGTACTCTCCCTGTAGAGAGGGAGTTTGTCTTATACATCTTATACCCACTTCACATATGCCTTCTGTATAACAATCACTACATATATACCTTGCCTATGCTATCTCATGCTTATTTTATGACATCGAGCAAGCAACCTATGCTGGCTGTTCCTGCTTCCTTACCTGTTTGATTCTTTCTTCAATCTGACTTTTAACCCTGCATTCTCCTGAGCCTCCTCTTGCTAACGGACCTCCTAACTGCCACATCCAGTGGATACTTATGTTCTCTGTGGTACTGTCTGCTTTCCTCCTTCCCTCACCTTTCACCCATGCCTCCATGCCTCCATGCCTCCACGCCTCCATGCCTCCACGCCTCCATGCTCTCCACGCCTCCATGCTCTCCACGCCTCCATGCTCTCCACGCCTCCATTCTCTCCACGCCTCCATGCTTTCTTGGCCTCTGTGTGGTTCCTCCTTAGTCTCCTCTTTATCCCCTCTTCTACCACCTCACCAAAGTTGGTGGTCCCCAGAATTATAATTTATCTTCCCTTCCCATCTCACTGTATACCTTCCCTAACGTGTTCATCCTTATCTGAGGCTTTGACTATACTCCTGACTCCCAATCTACATTTCCAACTCTCACTTCTCACCTGAGCCTTGGTCCTGTATGTCCAACTGCCCTACTTGAAAGCAGCACTACCAGGGCAGCCTCTGATGCACATAAACTTAATACATGATTTCTTCTTCACCCTCCCAATCTGGCCCCTCTCCTGAATTCTCCATTTTAGTTCATAACATCACTGTTAACCCAGTCATCCAACTTAGGAAAACTTTAATTCATTTATAATCCATGAAACCATGAAAAATTATCTCCTAAAAACCTTAAAGAGAGCACTTCACACTCTCAAATAAAGACCTCCATTGCCCAACTACTGACTATCAGCAGAAGACCCTCTTCTTTGTCTTCAGCATGAAGCACCAGGCCTAATCGGACTCTGACCCACTTCTGGCAGATCACCTCCTCCCACATCCCCAGGCTACCCTATGCTTGAGCCCCACTGGACTATTTACAGTGTGAGATTCTTTCACATTTCTAGCCTTGCATATGCTGCTGCTGCCACCTACAGCAGTGACTCTCAACAGGGGACAATTTTGCCTCTAGGGGACATCTGGCAATGTCTGGGGACACTTTTTGATTGTCACACTGGGAGAAAGGGGTGTTACTAGCATTTAGTGGGTGGAGGCCAGGGATGCTGTTAAATATCCTACAGTGCACAGTAGTATAGCCCCCACTACAAAAGTGTCCAGCCCAATATAATAATGCTGAGATGGGGAATCCCTGCCCTAGAATCTCTTTGATTTCTCTGCCGGATGAACTCCAGTTTACCTATCAAGACTCGGTTCAAATGTCACCTCCTCTGAGAAACCTTCCTCTACCAACCAGGTCCTCTCTCCAGATAAATAATGTCACATCTTTCTACTTTTTCATACACACCTCTATTTAGCACATCACATATTAGACTGAAAATTTTTATGTTTACAAGCATGTCCCTATTACTAGAATGGGAGCTCCCCTAAATAGAGACTGTATTTTACTCATCTTTTATTCTCAGTGCTTGGGACAGTGCCTGGCACTCAAATGTGTACTGGATGAATTAAACGAGACACATCTACAGAGAATACAAAATATTTTCAAGCAAACAATTCAGCATTCTGAACCTGTCTGAAATTAACGATTCCTCAGTTCTAAGAAATACACATGTACAAATATACATTTTTCACCAACTTTCTAAAACTAGTCATTAACATTGTGGCATCACATTTTAGAATATTTATAAATTACATTGGTTTATATAAGTGCTGCTCAAAATAAATTTAACCAAATCTCTCTAAATATTCTGCTAAATTTAGTAAAATAGGGACTGGAAAATAATGGAACATTAAAGTAAGTATATATTTAAAACATCTATTTTAGGAAGAACAATAAAATAAGAAAATATTGAAATGTATAATCTTGAGATTAGTGTTAAAGGCTTTGAAATAATTAAGACGTAAGTTTATTACAGTTCTACTATACTAGGCTTAAGCAATTTACCTATTTAGGATTAAGTTACATATAATGAACAAAAACTTTTATAACAAAGAGAAAAAATGTAAAAAATAATTCTAATAAAAATATGAATATAAGCAAAGAATGGAAGACATTCAAGCTTGGGCAAAATGCTAATGCACATTAAATAATAGGGTACTGAAATCTCTGAGCATCCTAACAACCTAACACAGGAGATTTAGAAAACAACAGATGAGGGAAATAAAATAACAGTAGAGAAAACTAACTACTATACAGATTTAGAAATCTGAATAGCAATCATTGTTATAACTGTATACGTAGTACCTTAGCTCCTTAACCTGCTTCTTGATTGAACTGACAAAATATTACACATACTGTTAAAATATCAAGTATTTATTTTCAGATCAAAAGTCATTATATAGCCTTTACAAAAGTAATACTGTATTTCAAAAGGCATATATAATAAACATATGCCAGTCACTGTTATGTTGTTTGCTATGCCTGAAATAAACATTATTATGCAGACAGACTACAAAGTCTCATCTTCACTCTAAGTTGTAAACACAGAACACAGACAGTGTCCCAGATACAGGTAAAAGTTCTCATTAGATTTAAAAAATCAGTCATTAATGAGCTGTTGATTATAGAAAGCTAGAAACTCAATTTTATACTGCTAGAGACTGGTAGCTAAACATGTAAGAAAAGAATTTGTAGACTCTCAAGTGCTTTAGAAACCAGGGTCTCTGACCAAAGCAGTGATTTAATTTCACGGCTGCTCAGTACAGATAGCTGACATTACTAAATGCTACTCTAATATCAACTTGTTAAATGTGAATCCAGACTCAGCATATCAGAATACTAACCCAGACTAACTGGAGTCATGGGAAATATTTTGGGAGCTGTTTATTTATAAGTGAGTTACAATATACCACTATAATTAGATTAATATATAATTATTGATAAACACAGGATTATTTCTAAAACCCATTATTGTTGCCACTGTTATATTTAGAAAAAACAACACTAGAATCTTCTCCGTAAAACAAGCCTTTGATTTATCAATTAGATCTATTTAGATATAGCATAAATTAAATTTAACTGTCACTATATGGTTTACAATGCTTTTATAAAGAGAAGTCTAATAAACATTAAAAGGGGGGGACAATTTAAATCTCCAGCAAACTGCACACTTCTGAATTATTTTATAATCCAATAATCTACCAAAAGATAGAATCTGCACAAAGTTATACATTTGATTGTCACAAAAAATATTTAAGTTAGCTTACCAAAGCATAAATAAAACCAGTAACAATGGATATTTTTAATAATGCAAAAGGCATTTGATCCACATTTCATTAAAAAACACATTTAAAATACTCTTCTCAAAAGCATCCACAACAAACTATAATTATTACCACAAAATAAACTATTTTAAGGTATTTCTACAAATATTTCTACATGAATTATTCCTTTCAGATTATTTCATTAAGTGTAAAATAAATGTATAAGTAACATTAATTCAATTAGCATACTATTAATGTTTCTTCTCAGTGCCACTTCATTTCTTTCTTTTAGGAAGAAAACAGTTGATTAGATTATAATCTCCTAAAATCTGGTTTTAGAAAAGTTTCCTAAATGGAATTTAAAATTCTAAAATATAGATCAGAATTTGAAATCTGATCTTTTTTTATCCTTAGTAAAGTACTGGCTTACATTAACATCTGGGCATTGGTAACAATTATTATATTTACCAGATTTCAGAAGAGAGAAAATAAACTAGCAATTACTATTTTATTCACCTAAAGTTACTTATCCAGAAGTTTTTTTTAAAAAACAATCTTTAATAAACATATTGGATGTTACAAAAACACAGATAAGTTTTTTTCCCCCCAAAACTATGATGTACTGTCATGTAAAATTGCTTTAGTTAGAAAATTTTTTAAATTTCCTGGAATCTGGTAAAACATTCCAAATACAGAAATTTAAAAAATCTATTTCAGTTCAAACCATTTTAAATACTTTGGAAAGGCCAAATTACATAAAGAACTTTTGGCTAAGATTCATAAGAGTTAAATTACTAATATAATAAAGCTGAATTGTCAAAAAAATGAAAAGGTAAACAGAAAATTGTGGGATATGCCTAGCAATTTAAACCAAATTCAAAAATATTAAAACTTAGAATTCAATATTGTTGAAAGAGTGGGTTACATTTTAGAAGGTAGTATTAACTCGTGGCTAAAGGAAAATAGGATGGAAACAAAATTCCTGTGGTTAAGGGTATATACAAATACAAATGCCATTTATTTTTCCTCTGCTTTAAACATGCAGCATAATAGTTTTTATGAATGATCTTATAAACACATGTATTTGAGATATAGTTTCTCTATGATAATTTATAACAAGATCTTCACATTTTGATAAGCGTTCTAAATTTTACTCTATTTCATAATGATTAAGAAGGGGAGAAAACAAAATGATCACTTGAAAATAGGAATAAAGTATTGAGCTACACAATAGAATACTATACCATTTAAAGGAAAAATATACCAAGATAAAATGTTATGAAATAGACTGTTATTCAAAGTTTGTTTTTATGTTGTAGAAAAGTTTTATAGCTTAAATCACTTAGGAAGATTTTTAAAAATATATATTTTGTACATTGGTAAAATAACAAATAGAGTAAAAAACTATACATAGAGTTCTTCAGATTTACAAATATAAAATTTATGAATACAAAATACTGCTAGCTAAGGACCAGGAAAATATATAAAACTGCTTGGTTATAATAAATGTTCTCCAAATATTTCATTAAGTTATTTTCGTATAAATTAACATTTACCAAGACCAAAGGAAACTTACCTTGCAAGAATTAGACAGTTCATTTGTGCAATCTCTGTTGCTGTCTCTTGATAAATTATCCACTTTACCTTCATTTCCAGATGCAAACTTTATGAGTAACTGAGATGGTCCCCCTTTAGAACAATTGTGCTTAAGGCTGGATAGACAGGAAATATTTGGATAAGCTCCTCCCAATGAAATACTTCTTTGTAAAATACCATGGTTTTTGTTCATCTGTGAATGTGGTCTTTCCAATTCTCCATTGATATTTATTTGACTATCTACATTTTGGGAGGATGGCAAACATGCAGATGTCCTATGCATGAGCTTAATATACTCTGAATCAGAATTAAGCTTAATTTCTGACATTTCTGGTTTACAATCACCATTTGTTGTTTCACAGTCTAATGTAGTTGCTTTTTGTTGGTTGAAATGCACTGAAACACAAGAATATCCTTCAGATGATTCTTCATAGACAGTCTGTCTGGGAGTATTATTCAAAAGAACAATTTTCTTCTGTAACGAGCCCTTCCTGTGAAGTGGCCGTATGTCTCTTACTTCTCCGGGGGTACAAAATGTTTTAGATAACCGAAGTCCATTGACAGCTGTTGAAAGAAATCCTTTAGCACTAGTGCCATCCTCACTATGTGCAATTTCACTAGGAGAAATAATAAACTGATGTGAAGTTTGATAGGATCCTTTGCTCAGAAGAGTACGTGGACTTGTTGGAGAAGTCGGTGGGGTATTTGAAGGACTCCTAGGAAAAATGACTAAGGAGGAGCAACGTTTTAGTGGAAGTTTTGTGTTCCCGCTCACTGGCAATTTCATAATCTCTAATCCATGTTCCAAGTCATCCTGGACAAAAGGATCTGTACTTGTACTTCTTGAAAAAATTTCACATGGAGTAGTATTCCTGTTTGGCACACTCCTATTGAAGGTGCTGTCAGAAGGTAAGTTTCCACCCAAAAAAGTATCATCACTTGGTGGAAAAGTATAACTACTACTGTCACTGATGACACTGTTAGTGTATGAACCTCCACTTGTGATACTTGCACATGACCCAAAATCACTACCGTTGCTGCTGTAAGACCCATTATCACTGGTTGAAAAGTTACTAAGGCTACCACTACAAATGGCTGGACTGCTTACAAGGTGACCATCATTCACAGCATTCAATTCATTATCGACCACAGCACTGCTGTAAATACCATCGTTTAAGACACAAGTAAATGAAGCATCATCACTATCAGCTAAGACATTGCTAGACTGAAGATATCCACTGTACCTTGTTGGCTGTAGTGAAATCTGTAGACAGCTGCTCTTTTTGTTAACATTTTCAGATGAGGGAACAGATGATCTTTCTTGAAACTGAACGTTTTCCTTTATTAACGGAGCTAGTGCAGTCTGTCTGGGAGTCAGCTTCATTTGAACAACGTTAGACGTTGAAATCCGTGTTGGTCTTTTGAAGCACATGTGAACATGGCTATCCAAGTCATCTCCGGAGGTTTCTGACAAAGGGTAAGTATTGCTTCTTCTGGCTGCAAAGTGCAATCGTAAGCTTTGTGCCATTTGTTCTCATTTCCAAACATGTTAAGGGCTGAAAGTCATAACAAAGATCTCTGTCCGTAGACAGGCTAGAAGCAGCTGCACTGCATCAAAAGAAAAAATCATTTGTGGTGCCTAAAAGAGCTATTAAGTAGTAGTCTTTATCCTAAGTAAAACATTAGATACCAGATATCACAGAAAGAAAAAGACGACCCATTCCAGAGACTGACGTTTCCAAAATGTCTTGAATTGCTTGTAGTCAAAATGCCTTCACTTACAAAGCACTTGATTTCCAGCGACCTTTAAGCTGAGCTCAGCTGCAGCACACTGACTCAAACACAGCCAACCTTGTTTCAATTATACCTTCTCCAATTTGCATGAATGAGTAACACAAGAACAACAATCTTCTAACATTTCAAGTTGAAACAGTATTTTTTCACCCCAGCTCTACTAAATGAACATTTAACTGTGTGAATCGCAGTGCCTATACTTTCTCCAGCCGACTTTGACCACTAATATTTTTACCCATAGGTATAGAATTACAGGAAGTTGGTAGGAACGAAACCCCATGTAATTAAGCATCAAATCAAAGATTGAATTTCCAAATAGTAGCCATACTAGGAATCTAGTCAAGTTAGTTAATATAGGGACTGCTAATTTTTTTTTAATTTGTGAATTCAAACAGTTAGGTAAATTTGGAAATACCAAAACTTTACGATGAATTAAAACTTTAGCACTACATCAAATAGATACATATTTTAGCTTCCAAACTGCTAGTTACATAAAAACTGAAAGCTTAAGGACAGAACTACAAAATTAACCTAGTAATACCATTGCAAAACTGAAGCATAGGTTCGAGAAAAAAAGTTTAAGAGAAGCTGTCACTAAGCATTTTCTCCTGTAATTTTAAGGCCTTTTCCAGCCAAGTAGAACAGTCTTTAAATGATGCCATTTATACTTTGACTATTAAAACTGCCAAGAAATAGCCTAAGCAAACATTCCAATAAAAATATATGCAGATTAGAAAAAAAAAACTATACCCCAAGATAGTTTGAACACACAGGATATTTTATTCCACTGTCTCTGCAATTCATTCACTTAAGAGAGTGTTGTGGTAAGTAAAGAAGTCTAAAAAGGATTTAACACATCAAATAAACATATCTCAATGCCAATTCTGTTCTGAAAAACTCTAAGAGCTCTTTGCTGGCCCCTGCTGGTGCTTTGAAACAATCCATTTAGCTGTTTGATATCTATGAAGAAATACAAACCAAGCTGCACATTTCTTTATATAAACAAAGTACATACTTGTTTACATTTTTGAGAGCTAGCCCTACCCTAGAGGTGGAATTACTCAGTGCTGATAAAGCTCCCACAGTAGAGAACAGTGGACTGTTTGTCCTTTTAGAGGTCGTGATTTTGTATATATATTTTTTCTGCTTTGTATTTATTTAACCTTTATTTTCAGTTTACTAGGCAATAAAAATTTAATATTTTAATTTCTCTCCCAAATGCCATAGACCAAGGTTGGTATTCTATTTGAAAGAAACAAATTTATTTTTAAATAATACTCTAGGGTATATTTAAACCCCTTACCTAAATTTTATAGCTGGAACTCCAGTAATAAATATATACTGGCTCATTCATAGGAAAGTAAAAGGTAAAATAGTTCCGTTGTTTATACCACATGCTACTACACCCAACTTGTATTTTTCTAAGTAAGTTTTTTTTCCTAAGTAAAAGCAAATATGTAAAACATATACTCATACTTTGTTAAAAAAATTGCTTAAGATATATCTGTTTTCGATCAGAATTTTCTAAACAGATTTTTAATCAATTAAGACACAAAATAAATTATGGGAATTTATTGAATTTCATTTGACTAGAATGAAACAGCACTGTTTTTGAACGCGTACAATAGTTGGAAACTTAGTGATACAATTATTATGTTATTTTTGCTTTTGTATAAACTACCTCCTTTATGATTTTACAGACTTCAGTCAATATTCTCTTAACGTCTTTTTCTTTTAAATAAGGAGGAGTCCTGTTTTACTCTGCCTTCAAATGACTTCAGCGTTCTTTCTGGGATTAAGTGTGGGGTCTAATAACTCAAAGAATGAATCCCTTCTAATAGGCTAATCAATGAGATCTAATTGTTCATGCCTGTGGCCTAAAACTTCCAGGAAATAAGAAAAGCTCCTCTGATTATTAACATATAAAATAATGAACTCCAAGTATTTGGCCAGATAAATGTCTTCTCTTTGGTAAGCTTCACTACAAATAGGCATCAGTTCCATGTCCCCTAACTAGATTTTAACTTTCCAGAGAGCATGGGCCATAACTACACATTTCTTCTGATGCTCCTGAGCTTCAGAAGCTGTGTCATCACAGTCACTCTGAATGCCTAATGCTTTCTTTCGGGATTTTTCTTGTTGTTGTTGAAGTTGATCCAGCTGCCACTTTTAAAGAAATATCAAAAAGCACTGCAGGTGGACAAGAAAGAATGACGTTTGAAAAATTTACAGAGAAGGTTTCAGCCAAGGAAAAGTAAGGTAAGAGAATCACATGCACTTCCTAGCACTCTAGTCTGAGTTTAAATTCTAGGGAGGCTGAACAGTTTGCACTGCTGGCTGAGGTCTGAAATTGCATAGGATCTATACTGCTATTACAGCAGTTACATGGGAAATCGGGGAACTTGCTATAAATTGTAGTCCCTCAGTCCAGCAAATACCAAAACAGGAGTGTTAATCCTAACCTTAAGTGTAGAACTGGAGGGACATGGCAGCCCTCATCTGGAAAGAATCCATGCAAATCCTACATAGAATTTCATATTCTGGAATGAAACAGATAATGTCTTAGGATTGAAGCTAAGAACCTCACATTCAGAGCTGTTGGTTACTGATCATCTACATGGAAAATAATGTGATTATCTACATGGTATGGATAGGCTCTGGGTAATCTTAATCATTGACTGAACTTTGAAGGCCAAAGTCAGCTGCGGTGGTTAATTGTATGTATCAACTTCGATAGGTTATGGTACCCACTTGTTTGGTCAAACTATCAGAATAGACATTGCTATGAAGACATTTAGACATGATTAGCATTTAAATCAGTAGACTCTGAGTAGAGCACATTACCCTCCACAATGTGTGTGGGTCTCATCCAATCAGTTGAGGGCTTTGAGAGCAAACACAGGTTTTGTAAGAAGCAGCAATTCTGCCTCAAGACTACAATGTAGAATCCCTGCCTAAGTTCTCAGCTTCCTGGCCTGCCCTGCAGATTTCAGATTGAAGTCTTCACTATATATATATTGTGTGGAAATATATATATTCATATATTATACATAATTTCATATGTAAAATAAATGAAAAATAAATAATACATAAAATATATACACAATCTATTGTTTCTATTTCTCTGGAGAACCTTCACTAATACAACTGCTAAACGTGAGAAGCACAGGGTCTCCACCCAGAATATAGGTGGCTCCTAAAACCGGTGGCTGAATGTGTACAGGTGTATGTCTTAGACTGGTGACACAGTGCTAACTTTTGCATTGGTGGGTAGAATTTTTTTAAGACACATCATTCTGAAATGTTATGTCATTATTGCCACCACTACCACCACCATCACCATAATGAAACGACAATATTTTATAACCCTCAAGTCTTAAAATTGGCTGGAAAAAAGTGATATAAGCCTACTCTTTCTTGAAAGCAAATATCACTTATATTACAAACGTTTTCCAGATGACTAAAGTTGTTTCTGCTTAATATTATACTTGTGTTCTTCACCCTCCATTTTCAAAGATAATTTTCTAGGAAAATGGTACATTTTAAATTTAGTTGTGAGTGCCTCAGCAGAATAAAGATGGAATGACGTTTATAATGACACAGGTCACTTGTTGCTATACAATCAGGTCTGTTACTCCACCAATGGCTATAGTTTCTATAACATCTCAGGTCATCTCTATACCTCCCTTACCTGCTAAGACTAGCAACAAATCAGAAGACTAGAATGACACACACCACCATGTTCTAATTATCTTTGGCTCTTTGTTTTGCTGGTAAACCAAGTTTCTTGAGAAAAGCTGTATTTCCCATGCACAGAAGAGCATCTAACACAGTAGATATACTAAATGGTATATCTTAGCTAACACAAGATGTACCATATCAGAGAGCTACAAACGTGTAAGTCCATGAATGTTAAATGACACTTTATATTTGTATCATGATAAAGAATTTTGCAAGTATTTTCATAGTCACTGTCTCATTTTATCCTCACAATATGCGTATGAGATAGGCAGGGCAAATATTGTTGTCCTCATTTTTTAAATGTGAGAAGATATTTTTAGAAGGATTGAATAATTTGTTTAGGGTTACAAGCTAATGCCCCCAAAGAAAGGCAGGATCATAATAGAATTTCTTAGTCCTTAGTGTGGGGATCTATAATAACTTTTCTTTTTCCCACCGAGATGGAGTCTCACTCTGTTGCCTAGGCTGGAATGCAGTGGTGTGATCTCAGCTCACGGCAACCTCCACCTCCTGGGCTCAAGCAATTCTTAT
This sequence comes from Pongo abelii, assembly GCF_028885655.2. NCBI lineage: Eukaryota > Metazoa > Chordata > Mammalia > Primates > Hominidae > Pongo > Pongo abelii. The sequence goes on from NC_072001.2 coordinate 58,947,342, forward strand.
GCCTCAGCCTCCAGAGTAGCCAGGACTACAGGTGCGCATCATCAGGCCTGGCTAATTTTTGTATTTTTAGTAGAGACGCAGTTTCACCATGCTAGCCCGGCTGGTGTCAAACTCCTGACCTCAGGTGTTCACCTAACCTCAGGAACACCTCCTGATCCACCCGCCTCAGCCTCCCAAAGTGCTGGGATTACAGGCATTACAATATCTTGATTAATGTGTTATTTGTTTTTTCATTTGGTTAAAAGTTTTAAAAATTTTGTCATATTTATCCATCTATAAATATCCAACTGTTAATATCAAAGGCAATAATTTTTTTCTTCCAACCTATCATGACACACTTTATAGTATTATATACACAATAAATACTTAAGGAATGTTAATTCACTGATAAGTGTTTGACAAACAGCCATTCTGGCCATTAAGAAAGAGTCACGCCAATACTAAAGTTACTGGCAAAATGGACCAGACAATTAAGCATGGTGGAAAGCACAAATGTGAGCTGTCCCTCCTTGTGGACAACATGCAAATAACGCAAATAAAATAGTTCACCAATAATACACCCAATGATCAGGCAGAATTCACATCGGTATCAGTGGCAACAGGAAAAATAACAGTAATACCATGATCTAGCAATTCAATTCTAAAACATATCTCTTAGAGATAGACTCAGACATGTACATAGGGAGACATAAAAATGTTTATCAATTGGTAAGAGCAAAATACTGGAAATAACACTAATATCTATTAAGGAGGTTAAACACATAAATTATAGCATTATGATTTTTCAGAATATAGAAAATTACGCATCATTGAAATGTGTAATCACAGATCTCACAAATATAATGTTAAGCAAAAAAGCATATCAGAGGAATGTCTACAGAGATATACTATTTTTATAAATTAAAAAATATGCAAAATAAACAAGGTAGGTTTTTGTTTTTTGGAGACAGAGTTTTGCTCTTGTCACCTAGGCTGGAGTGCAATGGTGTGATCTTGGCTCACTGCAACCTCCACCTCCTGGGTTCGAGCAAGTCTCCCACCTCAGCCTCCCAAGTAGCTGGGACTACAGGTGCCCACCATCACGTCTAACTAATTTTTGTATTTTTATTAGAGACAGAGTTTCACCATGTTGGTCAGCCTGGTCTTGAACTCCTGACCTCAGGTGATCCACCTGCCTCGGCCTCCCAAAGTGCTGGGATTACAGGCATAAGCAACCATGCCCGGCCAACAATGTGTTTTTTAGGGATATATATATCTCATATATATATGATATATAATATATGATATATATATGATATATATATCTCATATATATATGATATATAATATATGATATATATATGATATATATATCAATTACATATATATCACATATATATGTGATAAAAGTATTTTAAAAAGCAAAGAATGATAAATACAAAATTGAGGACAGTGGCTACTACTTGTGGAGGAAGAAAAGAAGATGCTACTAAGGAGGGATCTAGGGAGGGTTTCAAAGATTTTGGTAATGTTCTAATTCTTAAGCTGAGTAATGTGTATACATATTTGTCTTATTATTTAAAATATTTATATTATGTGGGCTTTTTTTGTATGTATATTTCATGAGTTAAAAACAAAACACACACAAAAACTCCACCAATATGAAGTTTAATTTGTTTCCATCTAGAAGGGACCAGCCTGGCCAACATGGTAAAACCCCATCTCTACTAAAAATACAAAAATAAGCTGGGCAAGGAGGCGGGTGCCTGTAATCCCAGCTACTTGGAAGGCTGAGGCAGAAGAATAGCTTGAACCTGGGAGGCAGAGGTTGCAGTGAGCTGAGACTGTGCCACTGCACTCCAGCCTAGGCAACAGACTGAGATTCTGTCAAAAAATAATAATAATAAATAAAGGAAAACAGATCTATAGAGACAGAGGGGAAAAAAAGGAAAACATTTTATATTCTTTTCAAAAAGCAAAAACACAGACAGAAAACAAATAGCTCTGTAACTAACCATATTTGATAATCAAATCAGCAACATCTGTCACTTAGCCTTAAAAATTAGATTGCCAGGCTGGGCATGGCGGCTCATGCCTGTAATCCCAGCACTTTGGGAGTCAGAGGCAGGCGGATCACGAGATCAGGAGATCAGGACCATCCTGGACAACATGGTGAAACCCCATCTCTACTAAAATTCACAAAAATTAGCCAGGTGTGGTGGTGAGCGCCTGTGGTCCCAGCTACTAGGGAGGCTGAGGCAGGGGAACTGCATAAACCCTGGAGGCGGAGGTTGCAGTGAGCTGAGACTGCACCACTGTGCTCCCACCTTGCGACAAAGCGAGACTCCATCTCAAAAAAAAAACTATATATATATATATTGCCAGTCAGTGATAGTCTTCTTTGGCAGCAATAATGTACTTTTGCTTAGTATGATGTTTATTAAATATTTCATTGGCAATATCTTTAGTTGCTAGTATAATTACCATTTCTTGAGGGCAAAAAACCATGAATGTAGTTTAACACTAAAAACAGACTTTGTTTTAAAAAAGCTAGTTTCTCTGTTAGCTAAAAAATGAACAAAACTTTAATTTTTCTGGTGCTGTAACTGATAAGCTTTGCACACATAACACTGTTTCTATACTTACCTGTTCAAATCTTACAGGTTTAAAATATAGATGTAAGACGCTAAGAAGAGGGTTTGAGATTGGATCCTCAAAGACAAAATTAGGAAAAGGATAGGACTTTAAGAGAGTCTTTAGGAATTCAGAAATCAGAACAATCATTTTACAAAAAGAACATCAGGTTTAACTTTGCTTTTTGCTTCTGTAAGAGCTGGCCATCCTTGAGAAGACTTTATTTGCTTATTCCTTAACAGTGTAAAAAGGACAGATTTCCTCTGTAGAACAGTGGGGATGAGAGAGTGGATAGGATGTCCATTGGATACAGGTAACCCTAAGAAAGGCCACTGTAGTGAGGAGGTGCAACTGAAGGATATCCTGGGGGAGGATTCCCAGAGCCACGGGGTAGGAACCAGGGGTCATGGGCGAGTGAGAGGGAAGGCAAGACAAAGAGGTTGGTTTTCTGTCCTCTCCTGTCACAAGAGGTCTTGAGTAAGACCTTATAATATGTTGGCAATCAGAAGAGGTGCTTGGGAGGAGAATGGAAAGGGAGTGAGTAGGACCAGGAGGAAGAAAACAAATTCTATCTCCCTCACCATTTTGCCCAGAGTCTCCATAACCAACCCCAAGCCATCTCTCAAATCCCAGATTGCTTACCCACTTCCCCGGCTGCTCTATTGAAACGTACCCTTACTTCATATTTCACACAAGCACTATATAACTTACCAATCGGTTTTCGTCAAACACTTCAAAAAGAAGCCGGTGCTGCTGAGGATGAACCTAAGTAAGAAAAACACAATCTTTATTTAAAAACAAATAAACATCAACCCATGGATACTCAGAAATAAATGCTTAAAGATGCTGCCATTTGGTCGGGCGTGGTGGCTCATGCCTGTAGTCCCAGCACTTTGGGAGGCCGAGGTGGGTGGATCGCCTGATGTCAGGACTTTGAGACCAGCCTGGCCAACATGGTGAAACCTCGTCTCTACTAAAAATACAAAAATGAGCCAGGTATGGTGGCATGTGCCTGTAATCCCAGCTACTTGGGATGCTGAGGCAGGAGAATCGCTTCAACCTGGGAGGTGGCAATTGTAGTGAGCCAAGGTTGTGCCATTGCACTCCAGCCTGGGCGACATAGAGAGACTCCATCTCAAGAAAAACAAAACAAAACAAACAAACAAAAAGATGTTGCCATTTGCTAATTCCGATTATTTGGAATGCATTTTTAAATTACATGAAATAAGAGCAGACTAGTCATGTGTCACTCATTTTCTAGTAGTTTCACAAAAACAACAAAGTGAATCTGGTTGTTTATTTTTCAGATTTTTCTAACAGAAAGAAAGGAAGTAAAAGAAAATTTCAAAAGATTACTTAAATGTTTGCAAACGCTTATAAATACAGACTAGATTTTGACATCTTATGATCAGTTTTATTTACTTGCTTTTTATTTATCAGTTTAGAGCCACCCAAAGTGGACATTTATTTTTCAGAAACTAGTGTTGTGAATCTTTTTATTATTGATTTAATAAAATTACATGTTGCTTTTACTATATAACATACATAGCAGTCAAATGTATACACTGCGTTTTCACTTAAGGTTTAAATTTTGTAGCACATGAATAAAAATTACAAGCAATATTTTATTTTTCAAAGCCAATGCTTTCATTCTTGTAGGAATGTTTCGATATCAAAATAAAAATCTATGTAACATCAAACTGAAAGGCAATCTTTAAAACTTTTTTTGTACCAGAGTTTAAAATGAACAAAACATATTCACGTTTATGTTTATTTTTCACCTACAATACATATATTATATTGAACACTATGATATCTTAAAACATTGGTGTACATGTCAAAAGTATTGATAGAAAAAAGTCCTATGCTTGTGACAAAGATATCTAGAAACCTAACTCAGTGTCTCCTTTCCCTCTGAAAACATAATCCTAGTTTTACCTACAGCCACGTTCCCAGGCTGACCACACTGCACACCTCTTGAGGAAACCATTAATTTTTGAAAACTGAAGTACAACACATATTCAGCGAAGTATAAAGTATACTAACGTTGGGATGAGGAAGAAAAAAGTATACTAATCTTAACTATACAGCTTGATAACTTTTTACATATACATACTGTATCATACAGTATGTATATGTAAAAATACATATACATACGTATCATATACATATACAGTATGTAAAATACACATACATATACAGTATGTAAAAATACATATACATACTGTATATGTATCAAAACCAGATAAAGATATTGAATACTCTGTTCTATTCTATATATTGTTTTTTTGTGAATGGTGTCCTATGGAATTGTTTAACATGGAGACCCTGAATATGTCTATCTACAAATGTATCCCTTGTTCCTAGGGGCAACCAATGAAGCCAACCTAGTGCCAGTCACTCCTCGGGAGAGCTTTTCAGAGGTGGCTGACTCAGCTGGGAGAGATGTCCCTTTTGCCCCTTGCATTTATCTTTCCTGTCTGAAATGTGGTTAGGATAGCTGGCACTCCTGCAGCCATATTGTGACCATGGAGTAACTGAGGATAGACATGCCAAACATAAGGCTACACAACGTGGGGATGGAAAAATAGTGTTAAGACGGCCGGATGTGCTGGTTCACACTTGTCATCCCAGTACTCCCAGGCTGAGGCGGGAGGATCACTTGAGCCCAGGAGTTGGAGACCAGCCTGGGCATCATAGAGAGACCATCTCTACAAAAATAACAAAAATTAGCTGGGCGTCATGGCACGCGCCTATAGTCCCAGCTACTCAGGAGGCTGAGGCACGAGAATCGTTTGAACCTGGGAGGCGGAGGTTGCAGTGAGCCGAGATCGTGCCACTGCACTCCAGCCTAGATAACAGAGTGCAAACCTGTCCCCTCCCCTCCACCACCCCCACCAAAAAAAGGTTGGGCATGGTGGCTCACGCCTGTAATCCCAGCACTTAAGGAGGCCAAGGCAGGCAGATCACTTGAGTTCAGGAGTCTGAAACCAGCCTGGCCAACAGGGTGAAACCCTGTCTCTACTAAAAATACAAAAGTTAGCTGGGCGTGGCAGCAGGCACCTGTAATCCCAGCTAGTTGGGAGGCTGAGGCAGGAGAATCGCTTGAACCTGGGGGACAGAGGTTGCAGTGAACCAAGATCGTGCCACCGCACTGTCCAGCGTGGGCAACAGAGTGAGACTACGTCTCAAAAAAAAAAAAAAAAGAAAGAAAAAGAAAAACAGTGTAAGACGATTTTTTTTCAAAGAGGATGTAGAAGAACTTTTGAGGAGATGTAACTGAGCTAAGACTTGAAAGATGGGAAGAATTTAAATGAGAAGGTATAGAGAACATGCACAGCAAGGTCACATGAGAAAAGAAGGCATGGGGGCAGAATGAGCATGCTCTAAGGAAATGAGACTGACAAAGACTGACAAGATTCTTTTTTTTTGAGATAGAGTCTCACTCTGTCACCCAAGCTGGAGTGCAGTGGCGCGATCACAGCTCAGTGCAACCAGGCTCAAGCAATCCTCCCACCTCAGCCTCCTGAGGGTCTACAGGCATGCACTACCATGCTCGGCTAATTTTTTAAACATTTTTCTAGAGACAAGGTCTCACTGTGTTGCCTAGGCTGATCTTGAACTCCTGGGCTCAAGTGATCCTCCTGTCATGGCCTCACAAGAATATTTTTGCATTAGACACTGGCAAGAAAAGTTTGGTTAGTTAGGGTGGGGCCAGGGTGGAGACACTGACATCCAGAAGAAGAGTTAAGACTTGATTGGTAGGGAGACCAAAGCAGTTTTAAAAGGAGAAATGACATAATTTAGGTCATTTCTGAAGATTATTTTGTCAGTGGTGCATAAAATGAACTGGACTGGAGAGAGACCCTGGTGTCTACAGGAGCTGGAGCCCTAGTAACTCAGGCAGGGAGTCAGCAGAGCTTTGCTCAGGATGGCCCCAGTGGGAGTAGGGAGGGAGACAGGGCTATAGAAACCATTTTGAGGAAAAATCTCCAAAGTATCAATGTCTATCAAAATATCTAGCAGACACTGCAGATGTTTAATGAATATTGCTAAGAAACTAATCTGCTGTCCTGGTTCAGACTGTAATTAATAGCTCGTAACAGGAGTTACTACCTCAACTATCTTTTTTTTTCCCTCCTCACTCTGTCACCCTGGCTGGAGTACAGTGGTGCAATCCCAACTCACTGCAACCTCTGTCTCCTAGGTTCAAGCGATTTTCCTGCCTCGACCTCCCAAGTAGCTGGGACTACAGGGGCATGCCACCAGGCCTGGCTAATTTTTGTATTTTTTTTTAGTAGAGACAGGGTTTCACCATGTTGGCCAGGCTGGTCTCGAACTCCTGACCTCAGGTGATCCACCCACCTCGGCCTCCCAAAGTGCTGGGATTACAGGCGTGAGCCATCACGCCTGGCCTATCTTATCTTTTTAATCTATCTTTCCTACTGTAATCAGAGTGACTTACCTAGAAGACATTTAGGCCATCTTTACACCCTACTTAAAAGTTGTCCCCAATGGTCTAAATAACAAAATCCAAATGCCTGCGTATGGAATGGTCCTTCAGGATCTGAGTCCAATTTGCCTTTCTGGCCTTGTGTCCTACAAATGTCCCCTTGCCCAACCAAATATACATCTACCCTATATTGTAATCACACTGGAAACTCACTACTAATTGCTTCTTGCATTTTCTGATTTGTACTTCTGTGCATGTTAAGGTCTATCCACTTGCAACACCTTCTCCACTCTACATGTCTACATTGTGCTCATCATTCAAGCCCAGCTCAAATGCCAACCTCTCCCTAGAGCCTGACCTCCCCATTCACTACTACTCCTCTGCTTTCAAAGTAGTTGATCAGATTTACTACATTTTTTCCTTTTATTAAAGTTAATTTGGCATATGTGTGATATCTCCCTACTGAGTTATAAACACCACAAATGACTTATTCATGTTGCTTTTTGTATTTCAGAAGCACATAATAAATGCAAAAATATAGTTTAAAATGTGTAGTGAGAATACTAATTAAAAATACTAATTAAAACATCAACATAAACAGCTATCTTCTCTCTTGGGAGATTCTATTTAAATTGTAGGTAATAGTTTGTAAAAGATATAAAACCATTACAGCAAAGAAGATAAGAGGGCCATCAGCAGCTGAGCAATTTCAACAGTTACCTAGCAGACAGATGAAGCGGGGACGGAAATGATGATGGAGGGCAGAGGAAGCTGAAAACCACCGAAAGAACAGAGTGTCAAAGCAACAGGGGCAACTGCCCTAATGAAAGAATGTCTCAAATACCCCCTTAGCCTCCGGATGGTACATGTACACACATGCACGAGCACGCACGCACACACACCCTCTTATTAGAGATTTTCCCTTTATGTCTGATTTCAGGAGGAGATTTAATGAAAATAAAAGCATCAGATTTTTTTCCTTTTTTAAAAAAATTATTTTAGTTTTGGGAGTACACGTACAAGTTGGTTCTATAGATAAACTGTGTGTTATGGGGGTTTTTTGTACATATTATTTCATTCCAGGTAATAAGCATAGTACCCAACAGGTAGCTTTTCTATCCTCACCCTCCTCCTGTCCTCTACCCTCAAGCAGGCCGCGGTATCTACTGTTCCCTTCTTTGTATCCATGTGTACTCATGTTTAACTTCCACTTATAAGTGAGAACATGTGGTGGTTGGTTTTCTGTTCCTGTAAGCATCAGTTTTAATATATAAAATATAAATGGTAACTAAAAATGTAACATATAATTGTTAAATGTTTATGCATTTTACCTAGAGAAACAACAGATGATTTTTCTATTTTATCACTGTTAAGTATGATAGATTACCAGAGATCACGAACGTACAAATTAGAAAAACTGTCCTCAAAGGAAAAAGAGATAATTTAGGAAACAAAAGAAAAGAGTTTTAAAAACTATAAGGAGTATCCTTAGAAACATTTAGGAATGTCTTGCATCCATAAAACGAAAACAAGATACTAAAAAAGGGAACTGGAAAACAAAAAAGTGCTGGAATGAAAAACGACTGTTGAATTAAAATAGAAGTGCTTTAAGAAAAATTTGTGGAAATCTCCCCAAAGGTAAAATAAAAAGCTAAGTTGAAGGGAAATGAGCGAAAATAAAAAAGAGGATTTTCTGAACAGATTCAGTGAAAGAATTAACTCCTAATGCCCTAAAAAAGAGGCTGGGCAAATTATGACTTGTGTGCTAAATCCAGCCAGCCACCTACTTTTTAATTCAATGGCTCACAAGATAAGAATATTTTTTATATTTTTAAATGGTTACATTTCAGATAGGTATATAAATACCTACACCATAGCCTTGATTTTGCCTCCCAACCTACAACACTGAAAATATTTACTATCTGTCCCTTTAAGAAAAAGTTCACTGACCCTTGTTCTAGACAATCACTGTATGTTATCTATTAATTTCTCTCATGTATCTAGAATGGTACTGGTTAAGACCAGCCTTGGAAGATGTGAGAAAAAAGTTACTCAAACCATTTTCTGAGTCTGTGGTTCAGATGAGGAATTCTGATTGAGAAGAACAGAAAATCACTCTAGGTGACCTTCCATTCAACTAGTTGGAATCCCCAAATGATAATACAAACAGAGGGAAGAAAATTATTATAGAAATTATTCACACAATTTCCAGAGTTGAAGAGAAACAGTATTCATTAGACCGAAATGCTTACTGATATGGTTTGACTGTGTCCCTACCCAAATCTCACCTGAATTGTAATAATCCGCATGTGTCAACAGCAGGGCCAGGTGGAGATAATTGAATCACGGGGGTGGTTTCCCCCATACTGTTCTCCTGGTAATGAATAAGTCTCAGGAGATCTGATGGTTTTAAAAATGGGAGTTTCCCTGCACACACTCTCTTGCCTGTTACCATGTATGATATGCCTTTGCTTCTCCTTTGCCTTCTGCCATGATTGTGAGGCCTCCCCAGCCATGTGGAACTGTGAGTCCGTTAAACCTCTTTCCTTTAAAAATTATCCAGTCTTGGGTACGTCTTTACTAGCAGCATCAGAATGGACTAATCCACTTACCAAAGGCCAAACACAATGGATTTTAAAAACTGTACATACAAGGCATATCACTGTGAAATTTTAAAACAATGGCGTAAAGATAATTATTAAAATTTTTCAGAGAAAGAGAAGGAAAGAGGGAGAAAAAAGGAACAAGTATATCTTTCAACAGGAATACAAAATACAATTGTAAAAGATGATAAAGCAATGTCTTCAAATTTATGTTCACCCAAGAATCCTATGAATGGCCAAACATAAGTTGGCTATTTATTCATTTATCGCAGTTGGAAATCAACTTGGAACATGCATGCATGAGCTTTTTAATAATACGGGAAATATGATCAGAGTAACAAACAGAAACAGTTAAAAAGTGGGTAGCAGGAATAGGAGGGAGGACAGAGCACCAGAATTTGTTGTTTTTCATTATAAGCCCTTTTATACTATCTCATTTTAAAACTATATGCAAATTCTTTCACAAGATTTTTTAAGTTTATTGAAGATAGAAGTAAAACTATGCTCACAAAAAACAGAGTTTATAAGATGATATTTTAAGGAAAGGCAAAAGCAGAAAAAAAATAAAAATATCAGTGACAGCCTTATTGAAAAAAAGGATAACTATGTTAGTCTATAAATGCATAAAACAACAGAGGAAAAAAGTTGCCAAAAAAGTATCCAATTTTCCAGAAAGAACAAAGGTGTTGAGAAGTATATGATTCTATTGTGTTCATAAAGAAACTGAAGCAATATTCCTGAAAATTCTGCCAGTGGTTGTGGGAACAAACAATACAGGTACATCTTTAAAATAGCTTTACTAGCTATAATTCACATAGCATACACTCATCCCTTTGAAGTATACAATTCAATGGTTTTTAATATATTCAGAGAATGTGCAACCATCACCACAATTTTAGAACATTTTTAGCATTACAAAATGAAACCTTGTGTCTTTTAACAGATACTCCCCATTTTCCCTCAACCTTCCCAGGAAACCACTAATCTACTTTCTGTCTCCATAGATTTGCCTATTCTGGACATTTCATGTAAGTGGAATCATACAATATATGGTCTTTTGTCATTGGTTTCTGATATGGTTTGACTGTGTCCCCACCCAAATCTCATCTTGAATTATAGTTCGCATACTCCCTATGTGTAGTGGGAGGGACCTGGTGGGAGGTAATTGAATCATGGGGGCGGTTACCTTCCTGCTGTTTTCGTGATAGTGAGTTCTAATAAGATCTCATGGCTTTACCCACATTGCCAAGACAATGCTAAGCCAAAAGAACAAAGCTGGAGGCATCACGCTACCTGACTTCAAAACAGCATGGTACTGGTACCAAAACAGAGATATAGACCAATGGAACAGAATAGAGCTCTCGGAAATAATACCACACATCTACAACCATGTGAATTTTGACAAACCTGAGAAAAACAAGAAACGGGGAAAGGATTCCCTATTTAATAAATGGTGCTGGGAAAACTGGCTAGCCATAGGTAGAAAGCTGAAACTGGATCCCTTCCTTACACCTTATACAAAAATTAATTCAAGATGGATGAAAGACCTAAATGTTAGACCTGAAACCATAAGAACCCTAGAAGAAAACCTAGGCAATACCATTCAGGCCATAGGCATGGGCAAGGACTTCATGACTAAAACACCAAAAACAATGGCAACAAAAGCCAAAATTGACAAATGGGATCTAATTAAACTAAAGAGTTTCTGCACAGCAAAAGAAACTACCATCAGAGTCAACAGGCAACCTACAGAATGGGAGAAAATTTTTACAATCTACCCATCTGACAAAGGACTAATATCCAAAATCTACAAAGAACTTAAACAAATTTACAAGAAAAAAAATCAAACAACTCCATCAAAAAGTGGGCAAAGGATATGCACAGACATTTCTCAAAAGAAGACATATGTGCAGCCAACAGACACATGAAAAGATGCTCATCATCACTGGCCATCAGAGAATTTGCATAAATGCAAATCAAAACCACAATGAGATACCATCTCACACCAGTTAGAATGGCAATCATTAAAAAGTCAGGAAACAACAGGTGCTGGAGAGGATGTGGAGAAATAGGAACACTTTTACACTGTTGGTGGGACTGTAAACTAGTTCAACCATTGTGGAAGACAGTGTGGCGATTCCTCAAGGATTTTGAACTGGAAATACCATTTGACCCAGCCATCCCATGACTGGGTATATACCCAAAGGATTATAAATCATGCTGCTATAAAGACATATGCACACGTATGTTTATTGCAGCACTATTCACAATAGCAAAGACTTGGAACCAACCCAAATGTCCATCAATGATAGATTGGATTAAGAAAATGTGGCAGACATACACCATGGAATACTATGCATCCATAAAAAAGGATGAGTTAATGTCCTTTGTAGGGACATGGATGAAGCTAGAAACCATCATTCTGAGCAAACTATCGCAGGCACAGAAAACCCAACACCGCCTGTTCTCACTCACAGGTGGGAATTGAATAATGAGAACACTTGGACACAGGAAGGGGAACATCACACACTGGGGCCTGTTGTGGGGTGGGGGGAGGGGGGAGGGATAGCATTAGGAGATATACCTAATGTAAATGACGAGTTAATGGGTGCAGCGCACCAACATGGCACATGTATACATATGTAACAAACCTGCATGCTGTGCACATGTACCCTAGAACTTAAAGCATAAAAAAAAAATCTGATGGCTTTGTAAGGGGTTTTCCACCTTTTTCTTGACACTTCTACTTGCTGCTGCCATGTGAAGAGGGATATGTTTGCTTCCCCTTCTACCATGATTGTAAGTTTTCTGAGGCCTTCCCAGCCATGCTAAACTGTGAGTCAATTAAAACTTTTTCCTTTATACATTACACAGTCCTGGCTGGAGGCAGTGGGTCACACCTGTAATCCCAGCACTTTGGGAGGCCGAGGTGGGCAGATCACCTGAGGTCAGGAGTTCGAGACCATTCTGGCCAAGATGGTGAAACCCCATCTCTACTAAAAATACAAAATTAGCTGGGTGTGGTGGCACATGCCTGTAATCCCAGCTACTTGGGAGGCTGAGACAGGAGAATTGCTTGAACCCAGGAGGCGGAGGTTGCAGTGAGCTGAAATTGCGCCACTGCACTCCAGCCTGGGCAACAAGAGTGAAACTCTGTCTCAAAATAATAATAATAATGATAATCAAAAAAAAAATTACCCAGTCTCAGGCATATCTTATGAGCAGTGTGAGAATGGGCTAATATAGCTTCTTTCACTTAGTATAATGATTTCAAGGTTCATCCAAGTTGTAACTTGTATCAATACTTCATTCCTTTTTATTGATGAATGATATTTCATTATATGTGTATATCCCATTTTGTTATCAGTTGATGGACATTTGTGCTGTTTCTAATTTTTGACTATTATGAATAATGCTGCTACGAACATTGGTGCACAAGTTTTCTGTGCATATATTTTAAGAACACTGTAAAAAGTGTAAAAAGTTAAATGAATTAGACAAGTATTTTCATAAGCATAAAACAATATATGAATAGAAAGTATTCCGGCATTTTAATTTAAATGTTTTATGTCTTTCCACTTTATTTCTTTATGCAAATAGTTATCTCTAATCAACAAATATAAAAATAAACTGTAGATATATGGCCACGCAGAAAAAACCCAAACAGTAAAAAAGGATATATAGTAAATTATAAATCTCTGTCTTACCTTTGTCCCACCCCCAGAGCAAATACAGTAAATAGCTTCTTAGGTCCTTCCAGAATTATTTTCTAAAAATACCAGCATATAAGAAATTTTATTATTAAAATTTTATTTTATTAAAAATTTTTATGGTTTTACACAAATAGTATATTCCTATATACAACGTTCTGCTTTTTTTTTTTTTTTTTTTTTTTTTGAGATGGAGTCTCACTCTATTGCCCAGGCTGGAGTGCACTGGCACAGTATCAGCTCCCTGCAACCTCTGCCTCCCAGATTCCAGTGATTCTCCTGCCTCAGCCTCCCAAGTAGCTGTAATTAGAGGCACCCACCACCATGCCTGGCTAATTTTGTATTTTTAGTAGAGATGGGGTTTCACCATGTTGGCCAGACTGGTTTTGAACTCCTGGCCTCAGGTGATCCACCCGCCTTGGCCTCCTAAAGTAGTGGGATTACAGGCATGAGCCATCATGCCTGGCCTTGTTCTGCATTTTTCTTGCTTCATTTAATATAATCTGAAATGAATTATCTATAACAACATATAAACCTGTCTCTTTTTAAACAGCAGATTAGGATTTTGTTGTATGAATGTATCATAATTTACTTACTGCTCCACTGATGGGGTGTCCTGCCTTCTTCCTAGCTAAAAGAATTATAATTTTATTCAAATATTGGGTGACTACTATGTACGTCAGGGATAGACAGCAACTCTTCTCTCCCAGGGGCTGAATTTTGATTCCTTTAAGCCTTAGGGTAACACCATTTTCCTCACCAACAATGGCATAGGAAATATGCACATTACACAATTCTGGCCCAAGAGAAAAAGATTCAAAGTCTTCTGGAAAAAGGTTTTTTACTTTTTTAAAGGGATACTAAGCAAAGGCTGGGTGCGGTGGCTCACGCCTGTAATCCTAGCACTTTGGGAGGCCGAGGCGGGTGGATCATGAGGTCAGGAGATCGAGACCATCCTGGCTAACACAGTGAAACCCTGTCTCTACTAAAACTACAAAAAATTAGCCGAGCGTGGTGGCATGCACCTGTAGTCCCAGCTACTCGGGAGGCTGAGGCAAGAGAATCGTTTGAATCCGGGAGGCAGAGGTTGCAGTGAGTCGAGATCGTGCCACTACACTCCAGCCTGGGCGACAGAGTGAGACTCTGTTTAAAAAAAAAAAAAAGATACTCAGCAAAAAGCTCTCCCTTTTCAGCCTCTGGACATCATCATGTCTTTGGAACTGCTATAAGTATCTGTGACCACAGAGAGAAAGCCAAGAGAATCCCAGAGAAGCTGGGTCAAGCATGACTTCTTTCACCTGCTGCAATGACAAACCTTCTTCTATGCTTCTTATGATTAAAGCTAACCAGTGTGCTTATTGTGAAGGCAGTTTTCATTGCTACTTCAAGTCTATAACTTGAAGCTGAAAGCATCCTAAATGATACACTTTGTTAGAGGGGTCCCTCCTAAACCTCCTAGACTAAGTGATCCCCCATCCCTGTATTTACTCTCCGGTACCATTGTTTTCCCTTCTATAAAGCTCAGCACACTGGTAATAATTTTGAGTTACCTGTTCACACTGGTCCATACTAGACAGTAAGTTTCATTGAGGGTAGGAACTGTGGCCACCTCATTAACAATCATAGCAAAGTGCCTAAGAAATAGGTATAGAAAAATATCACGCCAAATTTGTGTGCATATGTAGGTAAGTTTTTTTCCCCCAACCATAAAAATACAAAAGAAAATAAACCACATAGGAAATCCCAGAAGAGCATATTATCAGTGGTGGTTTATCGAGATGAAATTATGGCTGATTTTCATTTCTCTTTATTAAAAAAATCTATCTTGTATAAGTTACATTACTTCTATAACATAATATAAACATACACTTGCATATATATACATTACATAAATCTAATATATTGAGTATGAATGCTAAAAACATACACAGAGCAAGCACCTGCAGAATGTAGGAAATGGGGTGAGGCTTTTTCAGATGCCCATGCACAATTCTTATGCACAGAGTAAATAACATGTGCACTGCACCTAATGTGTTGCACTTTTTTCCCTCTAAGCATGTGAAGTGTAGATTTTAATTATAATTTGCTATTTTTTTCTTTTTTTTTTTTGAGACAGAGTTTCACTCTTGTCGCCCAGGCTGGAGCACAATGGTGTGAACTCAGCTCACTGCAACCTGTGCCTCCCAGGTTCAAGTGATTCTCCTGCCTCAGCCTCTTGAGTAGTTGGGATTACAGGCATGCGCCACGATGCCCAGCTAATTTTTGTATTTTTAGCAGAGATGAGGTTTCACCATATTGGCCAGGCTGGTCTTGAACTCCTGACCTCAGGTAATCCACCCTCCTCGGCCTCCCAAAGCACTGGGAATACAGGCATGAGCCACTGCGCCTGGCCATAATTTGCTATTGAGCACTAACTTCAACTTGGAGTTTCCCGTTTGTGTTAACTTGTCAATAACAGTTTTTCACAAAAACTTTTTTTGAACTTCATGTTTTCTCAAAGATATAAAGCTGCCTTCAACTTCTGACCACAATTTCTATTTGGCCAAATGCCCAAGAACCAAGTTTTTGCTGTAATATGTTATCTCAACAGACATTTTTATGGTGAATACATTCAGCTGAAAACATTCTGGGCTATATAAAAATGATGATATAAATGACAAAGAGGAAAATAGAGGACCACACATAATAATGTCCTTTGTACAGAAGATATTTCACCATATGTTTTCAGTTTTTTTCTAAGCATAATGAATTAGCATTGATCCACACAAATTTATCTAGTTATCCTTATAATAAAATAGCAGAATTTCTAATTGAAACAAATGTGCAGCCTATGATCCCAAAAATGAAGTAAATATTTGGTAAACGTTACTAGCTAAAACATTTGGTAATAGTGAAGTTATAGAAAATAAAATAAAAAATAAGGAAATGGCAGTAGAGTCCTAATCCTGATTTGTCAATTACAAATAGCCTTCTTTCAAGACAAAAATAAATAGAAAGACATCCTGTGTTCACGGATTGGAAGAACTTAATATTGTTAAAATGTCCATACTATCCAAAGTAATCTACAAATTCAATGCTACACCCATCAAAATCCCAATGGTACTTTTTAAAGAAATAGAACATATAATCCTAAAATTCATACAGAACTACAAAAGACCCTGCATCTTGAGAAAGAAGAACAAAGCTAGAGGCATAACAGTTCCTGATTTCCAAATATATCACAAAGCTACAGTAATTAAAACAGTATGATACAGGAATTAACACAGACAGAGACCGATGAAATAGATAGCTCAAAAACAAACCCAAGAAATACAGTCCACTGGTCTTTGACTCAGGTACCAAGCACACACAAAGGGGAAAAGACAGTCTCTTCAACAAATGGTGGCCAGGCGCAGTGGCTCATGCCTGTAATCCTAGCACTTTGGGAGGCCGAGGTGGGCAGATCATGAAGTCAAGAGATGGAGACCATCCTGGCCAACGTGGTGAAACCCTGTCTCTACTACAAATACAAAAATTAGCTGGGCATGGTGGTGTGTGCCTGTAGTCCCAGCTACTCAGGAGGCTGAGGCAGGAGAATCATTTGAACCTAGGAGGTGGTGGTTGCAGTAAGCCAAGATCGTGCCACTGCATTCCAGCAAGACTTGGTCTGAAAACAAAACAAAACAAAAAACAAAACAAAAAAACAACAAATGGCTTGGAAAAACTGAATATCCACATGTGAAAGAAAGAAATTGACCCTTATCTTAAAACAAACACAAAAATCAACTCAAAATGAATTAAAGACATAAACAAGACCCAACACTGTAAAACCCATAGAAGAAAACAGAGAAGAAGCTTCTTGACTTTGGTCTTGACAATGACAACGATTTTTTGAGTGACACCAAAAACACAGGCAATGAAAGCAAAAATTGACAAGTGCAGCTACATTTAACTAAAAAGCTATATGACAAAAGAAACAATCAACAAACTGAAAAGGCACCCTACAAAATGGGAAAAATATTTGCAGACCATGTATAAGATAAAGAGTTGATCTCCAAACTTCAAAATTACATACAAAAGGAACTCCCATAACCCAATAGTAAAAAAAAACAAGCATCAACAACAACAACAATAACAAAATAAAATAAACTCCCAGGCACAGTGGCTCATGCCTGTGATCTCAGCACTTTGGGAGGGCAAGGCAGGAGGATCACTTGAATCCAGGAGTCTGAGACCAGCCTGGGCAAAACAGTGAGTCACTACAAAAAAAAAAAAAAAATTAAAAATGGCGCTGCGTGATGGTGTGCACCTGTGTTTGCAGCTACTAGGGAGGCTGAGGTGGGGGGTCATTTCAGCCTAGAAGGTTGAGGCTGCAATAAGCCATGATTGTGCCACTGCACTCCAAGCTGGGTAACAGAGTGAGACTCTGTCTCAAAAACAACAACAACAAACAAACAAAAAACCCACCACCAACAATAATATGGTTTGGCTCTGTTCCCCACCCAAATCTCATTCGATCCATAATCCCCACGTGTCAAGGGAGGGGCCTGGTGGGAGGTGATTGGATCACCAGGGGCAGTTTCCCCCATGCTGTTCTCATGACAGTGAGTTCGTTCTCTGGAGATCTGACAGTTTTACAAAGGGTTCCTCCCCCTTCACTTTCTCTTCTCTTTCCTACCATCTTGTGGAGAAGGTGCCTGCTTACTGTTCATCTTCTGCCGTGACTGTAAGTTTCCTGAGGCCTCCTCAGCCATGTGGAACTGTGAGTCAGTTAAACCTCCTTTGTTTATAAATTACCCAGTCTCAGGTAGTATCTTTATCATAGTGTGAAAACGGACTAATACAAACAACAAAGAACCTAATTTAAAAAATGAACTAAGGACTTGAACAGACATTTCTCCAAAGAAGACAAACAAATGGCCCACTCTTTATGTAAAAAGGTGCTCAAAAATCACTAATCATCAGGGAGATGCAAATCAAAACCACACCTGTTAGGATGACTATTACAAAAATTTTTAAATTTTTTTAGGTAACAAGTTTTGGTGACGATGTGGAGAAACTGGAATCCCTGCACATGCTGGTAGCAATGTAAAATACTCCAGCCTCTACAGAAAACAGTACAGCCTCTACAGAAAACAGTATAAAGGTTCCCCCAAAAATTAAAAAACAGAACTACCGGATCATCCAGCAATCCCACTTCTAGGTATGTAGCCAGAGGAAATAAAATCACTGCAATTAAAGTTATCTGCCCTCCCACATTCATTACAGCATTATTCACAGTAGCCAAGATATGGAAATAATCTAAATACCCACTGAAGGATACATTAAGAAAATGTGACATATACATACAATAGAATATTATTCAGCCTTCAAAAAGGAAACCCTGCCATTTCCAACAAAATGGATGAATCTTGAGGACATTACCCTAGGTGAAATAAGCTAGTCCCGGAAGAACAAATACTGATGAACTCACTTACAAAAATTATCTAAAATAGTCGAATTCACAGAAGCAGAGAACAGAATGGTGGTTTAATACTATATTATACACCAAAACCTTTGTGAAGAGGGTACATATCAAGTGTTCTTACCACAAAAAAGGGGGTGATAGGAGGAAACTTTTGGAGGTGATGGATATGTTTATGACTTTGATTGTGGTGATGGTTTCACAGCTGTATGCATATGTTTAAACCTATCAAACTGTATGTATTAAATACGTGCAGGCTTTTTCTATATGAACTATACGCCCAATAAATCAGTTAAAATTTTGTTTAAATGGCTTATTTTTCTCATTAACATCTCTAATTCCAAAGTAGTCCTTCCTCCCTCTCTCCCTCCTTCCTCCTTCCCTCCTCCCCCTTCTCTCTCTCTCTCTCTCTGTCTCTCTGTCTCTCTCTGTCTCTTTCTTTTGGGACTACATCTCACTATGTTGCCCGTGGTATCCTCGAATTCCTTGGCTCAAAGTATTCTCTCCCATGTCAGCCTCCCAAGTAGCTGGGACTATAGGTGTGTGTCACCATGCCTTGTGAAGAGGGTCGTTTTTTTGGTAGAGATGGGGTCTCACTATGTTGCTCAGGATGATCTTAAACTTTTGGGCGGCCCACCCTGGCCTCTCAAAGTGCTGGTATTACAGGCATGAGCCACCATGCCAGGCCAAATATTCTTTCTAATAGGAGAATAAGATCATCAAAAAGAATGGCAATATTTTTAAATTATAAACACCTTAAATTTTTTAAAATAAAAAATAAATTACAACATTAATTCCTCTAACAGATATCCATATTTTCTGTTTCTACTTATATTGGTTTTAGTATATTTTAGCTTATAAGAATTTATCTATTTAAACTAAGTTGTTAAAATTACCCACATAAAATTAGTTACAATATTACCTTTTAAAAAGTATCTGTAGGTTCCCTCCTCTGATTCCTAACATTGGTCATCTGAGTACTCTCTCTGTCTCTCTCATATAAGGCCAGCTGTTGTATATCAATTTCATTAATTTTTTTGAAGATCCATCTTTGGTTTTATTTATTTTCTCTACTTTTTGTCCATTTTCTTGTCCATTGATTTCCATTCTTATTTCCTTCCTTCTTTTTATTTAAAGAACTTAAGGTGGAAGCTTAGATAATTGATTTTGAATATTTCTTCATTTATATACAAGTATTTAAAGGTATAAATTGATCTCTAAGCACTGAATTAGCTTCATCCCACATTTTGGTATGTTATGCTTTAACAATCAATCAGTAAAAATGCTTTTTAATTTCCCTTATATTTTCTTTTTTGATCCATGGCTTATTCAAAAGAAACTTGTTTAATTTCTAAACATTTGTGATATACATACGTGTGTTACTGAATTGTAACTTAAATCTGTTGTGATCAGAGAACATATCCTGTTAAATTTCTTTCTTTTTTTTTTTTTTTTTGAGACAGAGTCTCACTCTGTCACCCAGGCTGGAGTCCAGCAGCGCGATTTCAGCTCACTGCAACCTCTGCCTCCCAGGTTCAAGTGATTCTCATGCCCAGTCTCCCAAGTAGCTGGTATTACAGGTGCGCGCCATCACACCCAGATAATTTTTGTATACTTTTTTTCTTTAGTAGAGGCGGGGTTTCATCATGTTGGTCAGGCTTGTCTCAAACTCCTGACCTCAAGTGATCTGCCTGCATTGGCTTCCCAAAGTGCGTGGATTATTGGCATGAGCCATCGTGCCCAGCCAATCCTGTTGAATTTCAATCCTTTTAAGTGTACTGAAACTTGGTTTATGGCCCAATATGTGGTCTATCTCGGTGAATGTTCCATGGGCATATAAAAAGAATATACACTTGGGTATTAGCTGTAGTGTACTATACATGTCAAACAGGTTAACACGATTGGTAGTGTTGTTCAAATCATCTATATATTTACTAATTTTTTTTTGTCTAGTTGTTATATCAGTTACTAGGAGAGAAGTGATAAAATCAACTATTGTGGATTTGTTTATTTAGTTCTGTCAATTTTGACTTCGTAATTTTAAAGATTTATTACTAGGTGCATACACATTTCAGATTGTATGTCTTCTTGTTGAATTCACTCTTTATAATCATGAAATGCCCTCTTTACCTCTGGCAATACTGTCCTGAAGTCTAATTTGGCTAATGTTAATACAACCATTAGCATATTTTTTCTGGTGTTTGTATGGTATCTCATATGGTTTGGAATTATGTCTCTGCCCAAATCTCATGTCAAATTGTAATCCCCAATGTTGGAGGAGGGGCCAGATGGGAGGTGACTGGATCACGGAGGCAGACTTCCCCCTTGCTGCTCTGGTGACAGTAAGCGATTTCTTATGAGATTTGGTTGCTTAAAAGTGTGTAGTACTTCCCCCTTCATTCTCCTCCTCCTTCTCTGGCCATGTTAGATGAGCCTGCTTCCCCTTCACCTTCTGTCATAATTGTTAAGTTTCCTGAGGCCTCCTCAGCTAGGCTTCCTGTACAGCCTGTGGAACTGTGAGTCAATTACACCCGTTTTCTTTATAAACTGCTCAGTCTCGGGTAGTTCTTTATAGCAATGCAAGAACAAACTAATACAGAAAATTGGTAATGGGAAGCCGGGCATTGCTATAAAGATCCCTGAAAAATGTGGAAGCAAGTTTAGAAGTGGGTAATGGACAGAGGCTGACACAGTTTGGAGAGATCAGAAGGAAGGAGGATGATGGAAAGATAGACCTTCCTAGAGACTTGTTGAGTGGTTGTGACCAAAATGCTGATAGCGATATGGACAGGAAAGTCCAGGCTGAGGTGGTCTCAAAGACGAGGAATCTTTTGGGAACTGAAATAAAGGTCCCTCTTGCTATGCTTCTGCAAAGAGACTGGCAGCATTGTGCCCCTGCTCTAGAAATCTGTGGAACTTTGAACTTGAAAGAGATGATTTAGGGTATCCGGCAGAAGAAATTTCTAAGCAGCAAAGTGTTCAAGAAGTGGCCTGGCTGCTTCTAACCATATGCTTATATGCATTCACAGAAATGATCTGAAACTGGAACTTACATTTAAAAGGAAAGCAGAGCATAAAAGTTTGGAATATGTGCAGCCTGATCATGTGGTAGAAAAGAAAGCCCCATTTTGTGGGGAGAAATTCAAGCCAGCTGCTGGAGCTGAATGTTCATAGCCAAGAGAATGGGGAAGATGCCTTGAATGCATTTTAGAGATCTTTGTGGCAGCTCCTCCTATCACAGCCCCAGAGGACTAGAAGGGAAGAATGATTTCATAGACCAGGCCCAGGGCCCTGCTGCCCTACACAACCTTGGGACACTGCTCTCTGAGTCCCAGTCACTCCAGCTCCAGCTGTGGTTAAAAGGGCCCAGATATGTCTTAGGCCGCTGCTCTAGAAGGTTCAAACCATAAGTCTTGGTGGCTTTCACATGGTGTTAAGCCTGCAGGTGTGCAGAGGGCAAGAGCTGAGGCCTAGGAGCTCTTCCTAGATTTCAGAGGATGTATGGAAATGTGTCAATATCCACACAGAAGTCTGGATATCGCAGGGGCAGAGCCCTCATGTAGAACTTCTACTAGGGCAGTGTGGATCGGAAATGTGGGACTGGAGTCCCCACACAGGGTTCCCACTGGGACACTGCCTAGTGGAGCTGTGAGAAGTGAGCCACTATCATCCAGACCCCAGAATGGGAGATTGACTAACAGCTTGCACTGTTTGCCTGCAAAACCCGCAGGCACTCAACACTAGCCTGTGAAAGCAGCTGAAGGGATTGTACCTTGCAGAGACACAGGGGTGGAGACACCCAAGGCCTTTTGGAACCCACCCCTTACATCAGTGTGGCCTGGATGTGAGACACAGAGTCAAAGGAATTATTTTGGAGCTTTAAGATGTAATGATTGGAAGATGGCCGAATAGGAACAGCTCCTGTCTGCAGCTCCCAGTGTGACTGATGCAGAAGACGGGTGATTTCTACATTTCCACCTGAGGTGCCTGGTTCATCTCATTTGGACTGGCTGGATGGTGGGTGCAGCCCACAGAGGGCAAGCCGAAGCAGGATGGGGCATTGCCTCACCTGGGAAGTGCAAGGGGTCAGGGGATTTCCCTTTCCTAGCCAAAGGAAGCTGTGACAAACTGTACCTGGAAAAATGGAACACTTCCGGCCAAATACTGTGCTTTTCCCACGGTCTTATCAATTGGCAGACCAGGAGATTCTCTCCCATGCCTGGATCGGCGGGTACCACGCCCATGGAGCCTTGCTCACCGCTAGCGCAGCAGTCTGAGATTGACCTGCCAGTCTACAGACTGGTGGGGTAAGGGGCGTCCACCATTGCTGAGGCTTGAGTAGGTATACAAAGCAGCCAGGAAGCTCAAACCGGGCAGAGCCCACCTCAGCTCATCAAGGTCTACTGCCTATATAGACTCAACCTCTGTGAGCAGGGCATAGCTGAACAAAACGCAGCAGAAACTTCTGCAGACTTAAACGTCCCTATCTGACAGCTCTGAAGAGAGCAGTGGTTCTCTCAGCATGGCATTTGAGCTCTGATAACAAGAGACTGCCTCCTCAAGTGGGTCCCTGACCCCCGTGTAGCCTAACTGGGAGACACTTCCCAGTAGGGGCCAACAGACACCTCATACAGGCAGGTGCCCCTCTGGGACAAAGCTTCCAGAGGAAGGATGAGGCAGTAATATTTGCTGTTCTGCAGCCTCTACTGGTGATACCCAAGCAAACAGGGTCTGGAGTGGACCACCAGCAAAATCCAACAGATATGCAGATGAGGGAATTGAGTGTTAGATGGAAAACTAACAAACAGAAAGGAATAGCATCAACATCAACAAAATGGACAAACACACCAAAACCCCATCTGTATGTCACGAACATCAAAGATGAAAGGTAGATAAAACCACAAAGATGGGGAGAAACCAGAGCAGAAAAGCTGAAAATTCTAAAAACCAGAGCGCATCTTCTCCTCCAAAGGATCACAGCTCCTCACCAGCAACAGAACAAAGCTGGAAGGAGAATGACTTTGATGAGTTGACAGAAGTAGGCTTCAGAAGGTCGGTAAAAACAAACTTCTCAGAGCTAAAGAAGCATGTTCTAACCCACTGCAAGGAACCTAAAAACCTTGAAAAAAGGTTAGACCAATGGCTAACTAGAATAAATAGTGTAGAGAAGACCTTAAATGACTTGATGGAACTGAAAACCATGGCACAAGAACTTTGTGATGCATGCACAAGCTTCAGTAGCTGATTCAATCAAGTGGAAGAAAGGCTATCACTGATTGAAGATGAAATAAATGAAATAAAGTGAGAAGACAAGTTTAGAGAAAAAAGAATAAAAAGAACCAAACAAAGCCTCCAAGAAATATGGGACGATGTGAAAAGACCAACTCTATGTTTGATTGGTGTACCTGAAAGTGACAGGGAGAATGGAACCAAGGTGGAAAACACTCTTCAGGATAATATCAAGGAGAACTTCCCCAACCTAGCAAGGCATGACAACATTCAAATTCAAGAAATACAGATTACACCACAAAAATATTTCTCGAGAAGAGCAACCCCAAGACACATAATTGTCAGATTCACCCACATTGAAATGAAGGAAAAAATGTTAAGGGCAGCCAGAGAGAAAGGTCGGGTTACCCACAAAGGGAAACCTATCAGACTAACAGCAAATCTCTCAGCAGAAACCTTACAAGCCAGAAGACAGTGGGGGCCAATATTAAACATTCTTAAAGAAAAGAATTTTGAATGCAGAATTTCATATCCAGTCAAACTAAGCTTCATAAGAGAAGGAGAAATAAAATCCTTTATAGATAAGCTGCGAGATTTTGTCACCACCAGGCCTGCCTTACAAGAGCTCATGAAGGAAGCACTAAACATGGAAGGGAACAACCAGTACCAGCCACTGCAAAACCATGCCAAATTATAAAGATCATCGACGCTATGAAGAAACTGCATCAATTAATGAGCAAAATAACCAGTGAACATCATAATGACAGGATCAAATTCACACATAACAATATTAACCTTAAATGTAAATGGGCTAAATGCCCCAATTACAAGACATAGACGGGCGAATTAGATAAAGAGTCAAGACCCATCAGTGTGCTGTATTCAGGAGACCCACCTCATGTGCAGAGACACACATAGGCTCAAAATAAAGGGATGGAGGAAGATCTACCAAGCAAATGGAAAACAAAAAAAGGCAGGGGTTGCAATCCTAGTCTCTGATAAAACACACTTTAAACCAACAAAGATCAAAAGAGACAAAGAAGGCCATTACATAATGGTAGAGGGATCAATTCAACAAGAAGAGCTAACTATTCTAAATATATATGCACCCAATACAGGAGCACCCAGATTCACAAAGCAAGTCCTTAGAGACCTACAAAGAGACTTAGACTCCCACACAATAATAATGGGAGACTTTAACACCCCACTGTCAACATTAGACAGATCAACAAGACAGAAAGTTAACAAGGATATCCAGGAATTGAACTCAGCTCTGCACCAAGCGGACCAAACAGACATCTACAGAACTCTCCACCCCAAATCAACAGAATATACATCCTTCTCAGCACCACACCACACTTATTCCAAAAGTGACCAGACAGTTGGAAGTAAAGCACTCCTCAGCAAATGTAAAAGAACAGAAACTATAACAAACTGTCTCTCAGACCACAGTGCAATCAAACTAGAACTCAGGATTAAGAAACTCACTCAAAACTGCTCAACTACATGGAAACTGAACAACCTGCTCCTGAATGACTACTGGGTACATAACGAAATAAAGGCAGAAACAAAGATGTTCTTTGAAACCAATGAGAACAAAGACACAACATACCAGAATCTCTGGGACACATTTAAAGCAGTGTGTAAAGGGAAATTTATAGCACTAAATGCCCACAAGAGAAAGCAGGAAAGACCTAAAATTGACACCTTAACATCACAATTAAAAGAACTAGAGAAGCAAGAGCAAACACATTCAAAAGCTACCAGAAGACAAGAAATAACTAAGATAAGAGCAGAACTGAAGGAGATAGACACACAAAAAACCCTTCAAAAAATCAATGAATCCAGGAGCTAGTTTTTTGAAAAGATCAACAAAACTGATAGACTGCTACCAAGACTAATAAAGAAGAAAAGAGGCGGGGAGGAGCCAAGATGGCCGAATAGGAACAGCTCCGGTCTACAGCTCCCAGCGCCAGCGACGCAGAAGACGGGTGATTTCTGCATTTCCATCTGAGGTACCATGTTCATCTCACTAGGGAGTGCCAGACAGTGGGCGCAGGTCAGTGGGTGAGCGCACCGTGTGCCAGCCGAAGCAGGGGCGAGGCATTGCCTCACTCGGGAAACGCAAGGGGTCAGGGAGTTCCCTTTCCAGGGGTGACAGACTGCACCTGGAAAATCGGGCGACTCCCACCCGAATACTGTGCTTTTCCGACGGGCTTAGGAAACGGTGCCCCAGGAGAGTATGGCCCGCACCTGGCTCAGAGGGTCCTACGCCCACGGAGTCTCGCTGATTGCTAGCACAGCAGTCTGAGATCAAACAGCAAGTCGGCAGCGAGGCTGGGGGAGGGGCGCCCGCCATTGCCCAGGCTCACTTAGGTAAACAAAGCAGCCCGGAAGCTTGAACTGGGTGGAGCCCACCACAGCTCAAGGAGGCCTGCCTGCCTCTGTAGGCTCCACCTCTGGGGGCAGGGCACAGACAAACAAAAAGACAGCAGTAACCTCTGCAGACTTAAATGTCCCTGTCTGACAGCTTTGAGGAGAGCAGTGGTTCTCCCAGCACGCAACTGGAGATCTGAGAACGGGCTGACTGCCTCCTCAAGTGGGTCTCTGACCCCTGACCCCCGAGCAGCCTAACTGGGAGGCACCCCCCAGCAGGGGCAGACTGACACCTCACACGGCCGGCCTGGTACTCCAACAGACCTGCAGCTGAGGGTCCTGTCTGTTAGAAGCAAAACTAACAGAAAGGACATCCACACCAAAAACCCATCTGTACATCACCATCATCAAAGACCAAAAGTAGATAAAACCACAAAGATGGGGAAAAAACAGAGCAGAAAAACTGGAAACTCTAAAAAGCAAAGTACCTCTCCTCCTCCAAAGGAACACAGTTCCTCACCAGCAACGGAACAAAGCTGGACGGAGAATGACTTTGACGAGCTGAGAGAAGAAGGCTTCAGACGATCAAATTACTCCGAGCTACGGGAGGATATTCAAACCAAAGGCAAAGAAGTTGAAAACTTTGAAAAAAATTTAGAAGAATGTATAACTAGAATAACCAATACAGAGAAGTGCTTAAAGGAGCTGATGGAGCTGAAAACCAAGGCTCGAGAACTACGTGAAGAATGCAGAAGCCTCAGGAGCTGATGCGATCAAATGGAAGAAAGGGTATCAGCCCTGGAAGATGAAATGCATGAAATGAAGCGAGAAGGGAAGTTTAGAGAAAAAAGAATAAAAAGAAACGAGCAAAGCCTCCAAGAAATGTGGGACTATGTGAAAAGACCAAATCTACGTCTGATTGGTGTACCTGAAAGTGACGGGGAGAATGGAAACAAGTTGGAAAACACTCTGCAGGATATTATCCAGGAGAACTTCTCCAATCTAGCAAGGCAGGCCAACATTCAGATTCAGGAAATACAGAGAACGCCACAAAGATACTCCTCGAGAAGAGCAACTCCAAGACACATAATTGGCAGATTCACCAAAGTTGAAATGAAGGAAAAAATGTTAAGGGCAGCCAGAGAGAAAGGTCGGGTTACCATCAAAGGGAAGCCCATCAGACTAACAGCGGATCTCTCAGCAGAAACTCTACAAGCCAGAAGAGAGTGGGGGCCAATATTCAACATTCTTAAAGAAAAGAATTTTCAACCCAGAATTTCATATCCTGCCAAACTAAGCTTCATAAGTGAAGGAGAAATAAAATACTTTACAGACAAGCAAATGCTGAGAGATTTTGGTCACCACCAGGCCTCCCCTAAAAGAGCTCCTGAAGGAAGTGCTAAACATGGAAAGGCACAACCGGTACCAGCCACTGCAAAATCATACCGAAATGTAAAGACCATCGAGACTAGGAAGAGACTGCATCAATTAATGAGCAAAATAACCAGCTAACATCATAATGACAGGATCAGATTCACACATAACAATATTAACTTTAAATGTAAATGGACTAAATGCTCCAATTAAAAGACACAGACTGGCAAATTGGATAAAGACTCAAGACCCATCAGTGTGCTGTATTCAGGAAACCCATCTCACGTGCAGAGACACATACAGGCTCAAAATAAAAGGATGGAGGAAGATCTACCAAGCAAATGGAAAACAAAAAAAGGCAGGGGTTGCAATCCTAGTCTCTGATAAAACACACTTTAAACCAACAAAGATCAAAAGAGACAAAGAAGGCCATTACATAATGGTAAAGGGATTAATTCAACAAGAAGAGCTAACTATCCTAAATACATATGCACCCAATACAGGAGCACCCAGATTCATAAAGCAAGTCCTGAGTGACCTAAAAAGAGACTTAGACTCCCACACATTAATAATGGGAAACTTTAACACCCCACTGTCAACATTAGACAGATCAACGAAACAGAAAGTCAACAAGGATACCCAGGAATTGAACTCAGCTCTGCACCAAGCGGACCTAATAGACATCTACAGAACTCTCCACCCCAAATCAACAGAATATACATTTTTTTCAGCACGACACCACACCTATTCCAAAATTGACCATATACTTGGAAGTAAAGATCTCCTCAATAAATGTAAAAGAACAGAAATTATAACAAACTATCTCTCAGATCACAGTGCAATCAAGCTAGAACTCAGGATTAAGAATCTCACTCAAAACCGCTCAACTACGTGGAAACTGAACAACCTGCTCCTGAATGACTACTGGGTACATAACGAAATGAAGGCAGAAATAAAGATGTTCTTTGAAACCAACGAGAACCAAGACACAACATACCAGAATCTCTGGGATGCATTCAAAGCAGTGTGTAGAGGGAAATTTATAGCACTAAATGCCCACAAGAGAAAGCAGGAAAGATCCAAAATTGACACCCTAACGTCACAATTAAAAGAACTAGAAAAGCAAGAGCAAACACATTCAAAAGCTAGCAGAAGGCAAGAAATAACTAAAATCAGAGCAGAACCAAAGGAAATAGAGACACAAAAAACCCTTCAAAAAATTAATGAATCCAGGAACTGGTTTTTTGAAAGGATCAACAAAATTGATAGACCACTAGCAAGATTAATAAAGAAAAAAAGAGAGAAGAATCAAATAGATGCAATAAAAAATGATAAAGGGGATATCACCACCGATCCCACAGAAATACAAACTACCATCAGAGAATATTACAAACACCTCTATGCAAATAAACTAGAAAATCTAGAAGAAATGGATAAATTCCTTAACACATACACCCTCCCAAGACTAAACCAGGAAGAAGTTGAATCTCTGAATAGACCAATAACAGGAGCTGAAATTGTGGCAATAATCAATAGCTTACCAACCAAAAAAAGTCCAGGACCAGATGGGTTCACAGCCGAATTCTACCAGAAGTACAAGGAGGAGCTGGTACCATTCCTTCTGAAACTATTCCAATCAATAGAAAAAGAGGGAATCCTCCCTAACTCATTTTATGAGGCCAGCATCATCCTGATACCAAAGCCTGGCAGAGACACAACAAAAAAAGAGAATTTTAGACCAATATCCTTGATGAACATTGATGCAAAAATCCTCAATAAAATACTGGCAAACAGAATCCAGCAGCACATCAAAAAGCTTATCCACCATGACCAAGTGGGCTTCATCCCTGGGATGCAAGGCTGTTTCAATATACGCAAATCAATAAATGTAATCCAGCATATAAACAGAACCAAAGACAAAAACCATATGATTATCTCAATAGATGCAGAAAAGGCCTTTGACAAAATTCAACAACCCTTCATGCTAAAAACTCTCAATAAATTAGGTATTGATGGGACGTATCTCAAAATAATAAGAGCTATTTATGACAAACCCACAGCCAATATCATACTGAATGGGCAAAAACTGGAAGCATTCCCTTTGAAAACTGGCACAAGACAGGGATGCCCTCTCTCACCACTTCTATTCAACATAGTGTTGGAAGTTCTGGCCAGGGCAATTAGGCAAGAGAAGGAAATCAAGGGTATTCAATTAGGAAAAGAGGAAGTCAAATTGTCCCTGCTTGCAGATGACATGATAGTATATCTAGAAAACCCCATTGTCTCAGCCCAAAATCTCCTTAAGCTGATAAGCAACTTCAGCAAAGTCTCAGGATACAAAATCAATGTACAAAAATCACAAGCATTCTTATACATCAATAACAGAGAAACAGAGAGCCAAATCATGAGTGAAATCCCATTCACAATTGCTTCAAAGAGAATAAAATACCTAGGAATCCAACTTACAAGGGATGTGAAGGACCTCTTCAAGGAGAACTACAAACCACTGCTCAAGGAAATAAAAGAGGATACAAACAAATGGAAGAACATTCCATGCTCATGGGTAGGAAGAATCAATATCATGAAAATGGCCATCCTTCCCAAGGTAATTTACAGATTCAATGCCATCCCCATCAAGTTACCAATGACTTTCTTCACAGAATTGGAAAAAACTACTTTAAAGTTCATATGGAACCAAAAAAGAGCCCGCATCGCCAAGTCAATCCTAAGCCAAAAGAACAAAGCCGGAGGCATCACGCTACCTGACTTCAAACTATACTACAAGGCTACAGTAACCAAAACAGCATGGTACTGGTACCAAAACAGAGATATAGATCAATGGAACAGAACAGAGCCGTCAGAAATAATGCCACATATCTACAACTATCTGATCTTTGACAAACCTGACAAAAACAAGAAATGGGGAAAGGATTCCCTATTTAATAAATGGTGCTGGGAAAACTGGCTAGCCATATCTAGAAAGCTGAAACTGGATCCCTTCCTTACACCTTATACAAAAATCAATTCAAGATGGATTAAAGACTTAAATGTTAGACCTAAAACCATAAAAACCCTAGAAGAAAACCCAGGCAATACCATTCAGGACATAGGCATGGGCAAGGACTTCATGTGTAAAACACCAAAAGCAATGGCAACAAAAGCCAAAATTGACAAATGGGATCTAATTAAACTAAAGAGCTTCTGCACAGCAAAGGAAACTACCATCAGAGTGAACAGGCAACCTACAAAATGGGAGAAAATTTTCGCAACCTACTCATCTGACAAAGGGCTAATATCCAGAATCTACAATGAACTCCAACAAATTTACAAGAAAAAAACAAACAACCCCATCAAAAAGTGGGCGAAGGACATGAACAGACACTTCTCAAAAGAAGACATTTATGCAGCCAAAAAACACATGAAAAAATGCTCACCATCACTGGCCATCAGAGAAATGCAAATCAAAACCACAATGAGATACCATCTCACACCAGTTAGAATGGCAATCATTAAAAAGTCAGGAAACAACAGGTGCTGGAGAGGATGTGGAGAAATAGGAACACTTTTACACTGTTGGTGGGACTGTAAACTAGTTCAACCCTTGTGGAAGTCAGTGTGGCGATTCCTCAGGGATCTAGAACTAGAAATTCCATTTGACCCAGCCATCCCATTACTGGGTATATACCCAAAGGACTATAAATCATGCTGCTATAAAGACACATGCACACGTATGTTTATTGCGGCACTATTCTCAATAGCAAAGACTCGGAACCAACCCAAATGTCCAACAATGATAGACTGGATTAAGAAAATGTGGCACATATACACCATGGAATACTATGCAGCCATAAAAAATGATGAGTTCACGTCCTTTGTAGGGACATGGATGAAATTGGAAATCATCATTCTCAGTAAACTATCGCAGGAA
This sequence comes from Pongo abelii, assembly GCF_028885655.2. NCBI lineage: Eukaryota > Metazoa > Chordata > Mammalia > Primates > Hominidae > Pongo > Pongo abelii. The sequence continues at coordinate 58,979,071 of NC_072001.2, forward strand.
CAAAAAACCAAACACCGCATATTCTCACTCATAGGTGGGAACTGAACAATGAGAACACTTGGACATAGGAAGGGGAACGTCACACACTGGGGCCTGTCATGGGGTGGGGGGAGGGGGGAGGGATAGAATTAGGAGATATACCTAATGTAAATGAGAAGTTAATGGGTGCAGCACACCAACATGGCACATGTATACATATGTAACAAACCTGCATGTTGTGCACAGGTACCCTAGAACTTAAAGTATAATCAAAAAAAAAAAAAAAGAAAATACATATGTTTCTAAGAAAAATGTAACAAAATAAAATAAAACAAAAGTATAAATAAATAAATAACTCAACAACGTGGGAATTTAAAAACACTCTCCTAACCAACACTTGTGCCAAAAAAAGCAATCAAAACCAGACATGATCAAGTCTGGAATTTATTCTGGTTAAATAGTAAAAACAGAAATTTAGCTTCATTTTTCTTCATTTGACGATCCAATTGATTCAATACCATTTCCTCAAGAATCCAAAATTTCCAAACCGATTTAAAACGTTGTTTTTATGTCATACTACATAGAGTGGGGAAAATCTTACTCCAAACCAAAAAAACAGAAGCAACTTAATTGATGCCGTTGGCTGGATCTTCAGCAATAGCTTCCTTGCCCTTAGTGTCAGCAATTTCTTCCACTCAAATTCACTTTATTAAAATTGAACAAAACAAAACCAACAAAAAATCTTTAAACATGAAGTACAGAAGAACGGCTTCTGTTTTCCTTACTGAAATCAAGCATGGTACCACAGAAGCCTCCAGAGAGGCTGGTGTTTCAGGAATGATCTGCCAGGTCAAATGCGGCAAAGAGCATGAGTAAGATGAGATAAGATGAACTTGGCAGCAGGGAAGTCACTGGTGACCTGAATAACAGCAGTTTCATTTGAGTGATGGGGATTTAGAGTACAGTGGGTTAACGAGCATCCCGGAGAAGCGGAAATGATGAGGGCAGACATCTCTCCCATGAATGTTCCTTATTCAGGTGAACAGAGAAATGAGTCAACAGCTAAACGGGAATATGGGGTCAAGGAAGAACATTTTAAGGATGATACAAGTGGGAAAAATCCAGAGAGGGGAAATTCCTAAAATGCATCTCTACCACTGCTCTGGTAGAGTTTCTATTCTGGCAACAGTAAGGACTCTGATATTAAATAGGTACAAGGAGACACTGTCAGTTTCAGGGCCTTGCTGAGGAACTGGAAATAACTGCTGGTTGGAATTTGCTCTTATGGTAAATGAGGCAGATGGGGTGGAAAGGCAGCAATGTAAATGACATGTGGATAAAAAGAAATGTATTCACTTGATAGGCCCTAATCTGTTTAATAATAAATGACTGGGGAGATATAAATATAATTTGCATCATCTTTATGAGAAAACACTGAATCTGCTCAACTGGAGTAAGACTACTGTACAGTCTCTAAGTCAGTTTTACGAGAGTGAGATAATTCTAGTCTTTTACCTCTCCATTATCTTACATTTATGTTTTTCATAAGACAAATGGTTCCAGGACTATGTCATCCCCAATTTCAATTCCTTTTACATTTTCACAACTTTAGGCAAACTCTGAGATACATCTTCAAATATTATAAATAAGAATTTATCATTCTAACCTCCTCAGAAAAAAACTTACTTTTTCCACTTTAGTAAAATAAAATATATACTTACTCTGAATAATATTTCTTCATTCCACTTTGGATTCAAACTCTAAAAAATAATAAACATAGTATAACTAAATAAGGTTTTGTCTTATAAAAATAAAACAAAGTACATTAAAAACTTTGGAATATTGCTAAGTCTAACCTTTTTAATGGTTTTTGTTTGCACACTTGTAAGAACTCCATTCATTGGGTCATATAACGTCACTCTCACGTAAGGATCACTGTTTAAAAAAAAAAAAGAAAAGAAAAATTTTAATTATTGCTTACCCCAGGCTCAGATTACCCAGTCTATAAAATTCATAGTTTTCCTTGTTAGTTATATCTACAATTATTTCCTGAATTTAAAAGTCAGGATTCTTAGGCAGGTAAGCAACTAAAGTAATTTTTGCATCTCGTTAAAAACCTGAAGTATCATGTTAGTGAAAGACACAAAGAATTAGAAAGAAAACCTTTTAATCACAGGCCTAATGATTATAACCTTCCTAGATTTTTAAAATTTTGTTTGATTTTTATTACATTCTTTCTTCTTTTGAGTTAAGATGGTTAATTCAATGATTCTAAGACTAGTTTTGTAAGACCTCAGGTTGTCTCAAGTTATCTCATAGGTGTAAACTCTTCTTATAAAGTAAAGGCAAACTGCTTTCACTTAAAAAAAAAAAAAAAACAAAAAACTAGGTGTGGCCGGGCACGGTGGCTCATGCCTGTAATCCCAGTACTTTGGGAGGCCAAGGCAGGCGGATCATGAGGTCAGGAGATCAAGACCATCCTGGCTAACATGGTGAAACCCCATCGCTACTAAAAATACAAAAAAAAAAAAAAAAATTAGCCAGGCGTGGTGGCAGGCACTTTTAGCCCAGCTACTCGGGAGGCTGAGGCAGTAGAATGGTGTGAACCTGGAAGGTGGAGCTTGCAGTGAGCCAAGATCACGCCACTGCACTCGAGCCTGGGCGACAGAGCAGGACTCCATCTCAAAAAATAAAATAAAATAAAATAACTAGGTGTTATGTAACCACTTCTACAAGGAGACATGGAGAAGGAAATTCTTGTGATATATAGGGTTGTAAACCACAAGACTTTGGACACTTTACTTGTCCAGGGTTAAATTTCTCCTATTTTCCTTGGGTATCCAAAGTACTCACCATTCTCCACCAAGTACCCTCCAAACTAATCCAAAGTATCCTTCCCCCATCTCCATTTCCTCATACCACATTACCTCTTAATTGGCCAAAATCAAAGGCACCAGAACACTCGCAACAGACTGGTATTTATCAGAATCCATCCTTACCCCTAACCTAGTGAGTCAGGAGTCCTCTTGTTTTGAGTTTCATCCCCCTTGTTCAGTTCTCTGAACTTTGGAGCCTTGCATCATCTGTTCTCACTGCTCTCTTTTAGACCTTTGGCTTTTTCTTTGATCTAGGTTTCTCTAGGCATATAAATGTTTTTAAACTCCTCCTCCCCTTGACTTTCCCTCCCTTCTTCAGCAAAGCAAAATACATCTTTTTCTTCCATTCCCAGTCAAACCTTTTCAGAGACAGTTTTTAATAATAAAAACAAGAACACTTATATAGCAATTACTCAGTGCCAGACACTGCTGTAAGCACGTTTCGTGTATTAATTCTTTTTTTTTTCTTTTTTTTTTTGAGACAGAGTCTTGCTCTGTTGCCCAGGCTGGAGTGCAGTGGTGCAATCTCAGCTCACTGCAACCTCTGCCTCCTGGGTTCATGCCATTCTCCTGCCTCAGCCTTCCGAGTAGCTGGGACTGCAGGTGCACACCACCACGCCCAGCTAATTTTTGTATTTTTAGTACAGACAGGGTTTCACCATGTTGGCCAGGATGGTCTTGAACTCCTGACCTCAGGTGATCCACCCACCTTGGCTCCCAAAGTGCTGGGATTACCCACATGAGCCACAGCGCCCAGCCTGTATATTAATTCTTTGAATCTCTATAACCACCTGTGAGGTAGGTACTATTCCTTTCTTTATTTCACACAGATCACACAGCTAGAAAGCGGACAGCCAGGATTGAAACTCCAGCACCTGGCTCCAGAGGCCACACTCTTCTTTTTTTCTCTTCTTTTTTGTTTTTTTTTTGAGATAAAGTCTCATTCTGTAACCCAGGCTGGAGTGCAGTGGCGCGATCTTGGCTCACTGCAGCTTCTGCCTCCTGGGTTCAAGCTATTCTCCTGCCACAGCCTCTCAAGTAGCTGGGATTACAGGCACGTGCCACCACACCCAGCTAATTTTTGTATTTTTAGTAGAGATGGGGTTTTGCCATCTTGGCCAGGCTGGTCTCAAACTCTTGACCTCAGGTGATCTGCCCACCTTGGCCTCACAAAGTGCTGGGATTACAGCCATGAGCCAACATGCCCAGCTTAAACTCTCTTGCTCTGTCGCCAGGCTGGAGTGCAATGGCACAATCTCGGCTCACTGCAACCTCCTCCTCCTGGGTTCAAGCAATTCTCCTGCCTCAGCCTCCTGAGTAGCTGGGACTACAGGCGCCCACCACCACACTTGGCTAATGTTTTGTATTTTAAGTAGAGATGGGATTTCACCACGTTGGCCAGGATGGTCTCGATCTCTTGACCTTGTGACCCGCCTGCCTCAGCCTCCCAGCCTATACTCTTAACCACTATAGCATACCACCTCCTTTTCTTCATTTCCTTAATTCCCGTCACACTTCAAAACCCTACAGTCTGGTTTCTGTCTCTTCCCTTCAGATCCATTCCTATGAAAAGGCTGTTGTAAAGTCATCAATCTTGTTAAAGCAATCAACGTTTTCCAGATACTTCTTTTTTTGGCCTTCTTGATGTTTTTAGATACTACTGACCATTTTCTCTTTGAAACACTCATCTCATTTTGCTTCTACGACACATCTCTTCCAGTGCTCCTCATACCACTCGAACTGTTCCTTCGGTGGCTTACTTAGGCACCTCTTCTACTATCTGCCAGTTAAATACTGATATTCCCTACGTATTGCCCCAGCCCTCTGTTCTCTCTACATTTTCCTTTTCCAATCTTATCCATGGCTTTTTTACAACTAACTATATACTATTAAATATAAATACAAAATGTAAATGTAATTATGTATCTATCCCTAATCTCACCATCCAGCTAGACAAATACACTTGAACAATACACAGACACTGTCTGTTCAAGAGTTTTGCCTTTTTTTTTTTTTTTTTTTTTTTGAGATGGAGTTTCACTCTTATTGCCTAGGCTGGAATGCAACGGCACGATCTCGGCTCACCGCAACCTCCACCTCCCGGGTTCAAGCGATTCTTTTCCCTCAGCCTCCCAAGTAGCTGGGATTACAGGCATGTATCGCCACACCTGACTGATTTTGTATTTTTAGTAGAGATGGCATTTCTTTGTGTTGGTCAGGCTGGTCTTCAACTCCCAGTCTCAGATGATCCACCCGCCTTGGCCTCCCAAAGTGCTGGGAATACAGGCGTGAGTCACCGTGCCCAGCCGAGTTTTGCCATTTTTAATTGGCTTTTTAATTATATTATTACTGAGTTGTAAGAGGTTTCATATATATAGTGGGTTAATGGCCTTCTTCAGATATCTTTGTTTAATTGTTTCTCTTGTGGTAAGAATATTTAACATGACCTCTACCCTATTTTGCACTGCATTGCATTGTATTGCATTGTATTGCATTGTATTGCATTGTATTGCATTGCACTGCACTGCATTGCATTGCAGCATTTTTTGAGACAGAGTCTTGCAATGTTGCCCAGGCTGGAGTGCAGTGCTGCAATCTCGGCTCACTTGAAACCTCCACCTCCCAGGCTCAAGCAATCCTCCCACCTCAGCCTCCCAAGTAGCGGGGACTACAGGCGCACATCACCATGCCTGACTAATTGTTGTGTTTTTCTGTAGAAACAGGGTTTCACCATGTTGCCTGAGATGGTCTCAAATTTGTGGGCTCAGGTGATCCACCTGTCTCAGCCTCCCAAAGTGGTGGGATTATAGGCATCAGCTACCACGACTGGCAGCTCTACCCTCTTAAATTTTTAATTGCACATACATTAATGTTAACTTTAGGTACAACATTGTACAGCAGATCTCTAGAGCTTATTCTTCCTGCTTGACTCATTTAACGCCTGTTAATTATTAACCCATTTCTACTTATCCCTCACCCCTCACCCCAACACAGCAACCAGCATTCCACTCTTTGATTCTATAAATTTGACTATTTTAGATATATAAATGTAAACATGCAGTATCTGTCTTCTGTGACTGTCTTATTTCAGTTAGCATAATATCCTAATGATTAATCCATATTGTCACATGAATTTCCTTCTTTTTAAAGGCTGAATAAACACTGTATGTATATACATTTCTTTTTTTTTCTTTTCATGTGAGATTGGTAATCTGCCCATGTTGTAACAAGCTTCAAGAGTGGCACATCTTACGCATGTGCATGGACACCCCATCATGACACTTAAAAACTACAAAAGGATCTATATTACATTTTTTTTTTTTTGAGGCAGGGTCTCACTCTGTCACCCAGGCTGGAGTGAGGTGGCACAAACACGGCTCACTGCAGCCTCAACTTCCTGGGCTCAAGTGATCCTCCCACCTCAGCCTCCTGAGTAGCTGGGACCAGAGGCATGCATCACCACACCTGGCTAATTTTTAAAAAATTTTTTTGTAGAGACAGGGTCTTATCACCAGGCTGGTCTCGAACTCCTGGGCTCAAGTGATCCTCCCACCTTGGCCTCCCAAAGTGCTGAGATTACAGGTGTGAGCCACCATGCCCAGCTCACACTTCTTTTTTTATGTTTTTAATTTTTGTGGGTACATAGTAGGTGTGTATATTTATGGGGTACATGAGATTACCCATTCATTTGACAATGGACATTTAGGTTGTTTCCAGATATATGTCTAAAGACACTTTTTCCCAATCTATGGCTTGCATTTTCCGTAACCTTGTTTCTTAAAGAAGAAAAGTTTTAATTGTGTTGAAGTTCCTTTCAACATTTTTCTTTTATGGCTCATCCTTTTTGGTACTGTTCATGAAAACTTTGTGTAACCCAATAGAGCAAAGATTTTTTTCCTATGTGTTCCTATAGAAGTTTTATCATTTTAGCTCATACTAATTTTCTGTATGATGTGTGGTAAGGACCAAGATTCATTTCATTCTATACAGACCAGTTGTTCTAGTACTGTGTACTGAAAGACTACCCTTTCCCTTGAATTACCTCAGCATTTTTTGTTAAACAGGAGCTGATCATATATATGTGTATATATTCTCTCTCTCGCTCTCTCACACACACGCGCACGTATTTTTACACTCTCCATTCCATTGAACAATATATCTATTCTAATGCCATTGCCACTCTGTCTTATTATAACTGTGTAGCAAGTCTTGAAATGGGGTAATGTAAGTCTTCCAATTTTGTTCTTTTTTGAAATTGTTTTGGCTATTCTATGTGCCTTGACTTTCCATACAAATATTGAAATCAGCTTATCAATTTCTCTGAAAAAACTTGCTGAGATTTTTATTGGGATTGTGCCAAATCTAATCAATTTGGAGAAAAATGACACCCTAACACTATTGAGTCTTCTAATGAAAACAGCGTATGTATCCATTGATTTATGTGGTCTTCGACTTCTCTCAGCACTGTTTTATAGTTTTCAGTGTCCATTTCTTGCAAATCTTTTGTTGTATTTATTTCTAAATATTTAACATTTATACAACTGTAAATATGCTTTTAAATTGTATTTTCCAATGGCTCAATGATAGGATACAGAAATATAACTGATTTTGGGTTATGTAAACACTGACTTTGCATTTTGTGGTGGTGTTAAATTCACTTATTAGTTCTTCCAGTAGTTTTTTCTGTAGATTCCTTGGGGCTTTCTACATACAAACCATGTTGTCTGCAAATAAAGACAGTTTTACTTCTTCTTTTTTGACTGTATGATTTTTTTTTTCTTTGCCATACTACATGGCTAAAATACATAGTACAATGGTGGATAGAACATGAAAGCAGACAACTTTGCCTTATTCCTGAGTTAAGCAGAGGGCCTTCAAACTGCCACCATTAAGTACGTGGTTAGCTACTGGGTTTTTTCATAGATTCCCCTGATGAGGTTTAGGACATTTCCATCTATTCCTAGTTTGCAGAGAGTGTCTATTATGAATGGGTGTTGAATTTTGTCAGTTGTGTTTTCTGCTTTTATTAAGATGACTGTCTTCTCAGTGTGGCGATTCCTCAAGGATCTAGAACTAGAAATACCATTTGACCCAGCCATCCCATTACTGGTTATATACCCAGAGGATTATAAATCATGCTGCTATAAAGACACATGCACACGTATGTTTGTTGCGGCACTATTCACAATAGCAAAGACTTGGAACCAACCCAAATGTCCATCAATGATAGACTGGATTAAGAAAATGTGGCACATATATACCATGGAATACTATGCAGCCATAAAAAAGGATGAGTTCATGTCCTTTGCAGGGACATGGGTGAAGCTGGAAACCATCATTCTAAGCAAACTATCACAAGGACAGAAAACCAAACATTGCATGTTCTCACTCATAGGTGGGAAATGAACAATGAGAACACTTGGACACACGGTGGGGAACATCACACACTGGGGCCTGTCGTGGAGTGAGGGAAGGGGGGAGGGATAACATTAGGAGATATACCTAATGTAAATGACGAGTTGATGAGTGCAGCACACCAACATAGCACATGTATACATATGTAACAAACCTGCACGTTGTGTACACGTACCCTAGAACTTAAAAGTATAATTAAAAAAAGATGACTGTCTTCTTTTATTCTATTAATACAGTGTATTACATCAGTTAATTTTCAGATGTTAAGCCACCTTTGTATTTTATATTAGTTTGCTGAGAGGTTTTACCATGACTGGGTGTTAGATTTTGTCAAAGGCACATTCCATGCTAAGTGAAATGACCATGTGTTTTTTCTACTTTACTGTATTAATACGATGAATTGCATTGATTAATTTTTTTAATGTTGAACAAATCTTGCATTCCTAGGAAAAATCCTACCTGGTGATATATTGCTACATCATGCTCAATTTCATTTTTGCATCTATGTTGAGGGATATTGGTTTTAAGTTTTCTTGTGATGTCTGTGTCTGGTTTGGGGATCAAGATAATATTAGCCTAATAAAATGAGTTGGGAAATACCCTCCATTTTCTGAATGCATTTGTGTAGAATTTGTATTTTTTTTTCCTTAAATGTCTGATAGCTGTATCCAGTGATACCATGTGGGCCTGGAGTTTTCTTTGTGGGAAGGACAAATTCAATTTAATTAACAACAAATTCAATTTCTTTCAATAATAAACATCTATTAAAGTTTTGTATTTGTTCTGTGGCTAGTTCTGTAATCTGTGTCTTTCAAGAATATTATCTACTTCATCTAAATTGTGTGTACTTCTTTATTGATATGAAATTGTACAAAATGTTTTCTTTTTATCTTTTTCATTTCCACGGGGTCTATAGCAATGCCCCAGTTTTCATTCTCATTACCAGTAATTAGTGCCTTCTCTCTAACTCTTGATCATTCTAGCTAGAGGTTTAAAACTTTAATTGATGTCTTCAAATAACAAGCTTTTGATTACAATAATTTTTTTCTACCATTGTCCACTTTCTCTTTTATTGATTTTGGCCCCTGTCTTTATTATTTCTTCCCTCTACTTATTTTAGAATTCATTCGCTCTTCTTTTTCTAATTTATTAAGGTCATTCATTTATATCTTGCTCCTTTTCTAAGTTAAGCATTTTAAAGACATAAACTTCCCTCTGAATATAACTTTAGCTGCATTCCACAATTGTGATATTGCTGTATTTTCATTTTCATTCAGTTCAAAATGTTTTCTTCTTTGACATATAGATTATTTAGAAGTATACTAATTAAATTCCAAATATTTGCAGTTTTTCTAGATCTTAATATTATTGGTTTCCAATTGAATTCCACTGTTCTCAAAGAACATCCTCTATATGATTTCAATCTGTTGAAAATCTCTGAAACTTGTCCTATGGACCCACACATGGTCTATGTTGATTAATATACCATGTGCATTTCAAAAGAATGTGGCTTATTGTTTTAAGGCCCAGAATATTGTGGCATCCAGACACTAGGGCAGCTCCTATTATCCCTACCTCCTAATATTCATGCTCTTTGTGTTCCTCTCCTCTTAAGCCTGGAACAGATCTATATATTCTAACCAACAGATTATGGCAAATGTGACAAAAAGTATGTGATTACATTACATAAGATTGTAATCCATCTTGCCAGGGGACTCTTGCTAGCTTTGAAGAAGCAAACTGGCAGCTTGTGAGCTGCTGAATGGCAAGAAGCTGAGACAGCCTCCAGCTGACAGCTAGCAAGAAATGGAAACGCTCAGACTGGCAGCATGCAAGGAACTGAATGCCACTAGCAACCACATTAGCTTGGAAGTGAATCCTTCCCTAAGCAAGCCTCAGCTAAGACCACAGCCCTACCAATACCTTAATGACAGCTGAAGTGAATTCCTATAATTTTATGTTGCCTCAGCATCCATATTGAATGTTAAGTTGGACATTTTTATACCAGAAGCAGGTCTTAGTCACCCTTAGCACAGTTTCCAGTTCTCTACCTCCTCTCAGCTCCTCAGTGTGGTCAATCCAGATAACTACCTTACACAACTGCCTCCTGGTAACCACCTCCCTAAGGAACAACTCTAAGGAACAACTAGATTCAACCTACTTGACTTGCTCCACTCACCCCATACTCCCAAGGACTGCAGAAATAAGCCACAGTAACCACCTCTCTGTGATGGTTAATATTGAGTGTCAACTTCATTAGACTGAAGGATGCAAAGTATTGTTCCTAGGTGTGTCTGTGAGGGTGTTGCCAAAGGAGATTAACATTTGAATCAGTGGACTGGGAGAGGCAGACACACCCTCAATCTGGGTGGGCACCATCTAATCAGCTGCCAGGGCAGCTAGAATAAAGCAGGCAGAACGTGGAAGGACTTGACTTGCTGAGTCTTCTGGCCTTCATTTTTCTCCCGTGCTGGATGCTTCCTGCCCTCGAACATCAGACTCCAAGTTCTTCAGCTTTTGGACTCTTGGACTTACACCAGTGATATGCTAGGGGCTCTTGTAACTTCGGCCACAGACTGAAGGCTGCATTGTTGGCTTCCCTATTTTTGAGGTTTTGGGACTCGGACTGGCTTCCTTGCTCCGCAGCCTGCAGATGGCCTATAGTGGGACTTCACTTTGTGATCATGTGAGTCAATTCTCCTACTAAATTCCCCTTCATATATACATCTATCCTATTAGTTCTGTCCCCCTAGAGAACCCTAATACTGATTTCTCAGACACAGCATGACTCCATGAAATTTGTGCCTACTTGCTCTAAACCCACCAATCACAACTCCCTGAGGGAAACCTGCTTGGAAAATGCCCTGGACCCCAATAAAAGCCTCAGCCCACAGGTCCCTTGTACTCTTTGCCCTGTTCTCCACCCACTAGTTGACTGTGCATGTCCTAGATGGCTCCCCACTTCCTGTTGGCCCTGGGAGGCATGCTGCCCTCTTCTCTCTGGCATCTGTAAGTAATAAACTGCTGTTATTTCATGTGTTTTGTTGAGTTGCCTCCCGTGTCTCACCTGACTGATACACTCGACCCTAACTTCTTTGTCAGGATTCTCCTAGAGAGTGGCTATCTGCTATTTTGGTAAGAATAAACTGGATACAGACAAGAGCTATAAGAGCATCTGCCAGGATATGCAAGTTTGCTGTGAGAGGGACATCTGGTCATAGGTCAGACACTTAGGCATGAGGGCACTTGCCAGGATAAAGAAATATCCATGAAAGGCACACTGTAAACATCTATGTCCAAATTCCTAGAGGCTCATCAGGGCAGGGCTAGAGTTTACAGCCACTCTCATGTGAGAGACTTCAAGACTGCAAAATTAGAAAAAATTAGAAAAAAAAATTGGAAAAAAAAATACAACAGCAGCTTTGCAAGACCCTGTAGCAGAGGACCCAGTTAAACAATGCAGGAACTTCTGAACCACAGAAACTATGAGACAATAAATGTATGTTCTTTTAAGCAACTAAGTTTGTGGTATTATTATTATTATTATTATTATTATTATTATTATTATTATTATTATTTGAGACGGAGTCTCACTCTGTCACCCAGGCTGGAGTGCAGTGCCCCATCTTGGCTCACTGCAACCTCTGCCTCCCGGGTTCATATCATTCTCCTGCCTCAGCCTCCCGAGTAGCTGGGACTACAGGTGCCCACCACCACACCTGGATAATTTTTTGTATTTTTAGTAGAGACAGGTTTCAAGGTGTTAGCCAGGATGGTCTCGATCTCCTGACCTTGTGATCCGCCCGCCTCGGCCTCCCAAAGTGCTGGGATTACAGGTGTGAGCCACCGCACCTGGCCAGCTTGTGGTAATATTATTATGCAGCAATAAACTAATACAGCCCATGTGTGGTCTATGCTAGTGAATGTACCATGTACACTTGAAAAGAATGTACATTTGAAAAGAAAGTTGTTAGAAATAGTGTTCTTTAGGTCAAAGTTGTTCATAATATTGTTCAAATTTATGTTTTTGATTTTTTTATTTAGTTGTTTTATCAACTGCTGAAAGAGAAGTGTTAATGCCTCCAACTATGATGGTGGGAGTTTTAAAAACTTCCCCTTTAATTCCGTCAAATTTTGATTCATATTTTTCTAAGTTCTTTTTAGCAGGCACACACACATTTATGATTGTTATATATTTCTGATTGACTTTACTCTTTAACATCATGAAATGTTTGAAAATTTTTGTGTTGAAATCTATTTTACCAGATACTAATATATCCACTTCAGTCTTTTTATGCTTACTGTTTGCATGGCATATCTTTTGGCGTCCGCTTTCTTTCAACTTAGCTATGTCTTTATATTTTAAGTGCATCATGTAAGACAGTATATAGTTGGGTCTTGTTTTTTAATTTATCCTAACAACCTCTGTCTCATATTTATTTTAATCCATTAATGTTCCATGTAATTATTGATATGATTGGATTTAGTCTACCAGGTTTATTGTTTGTTTTCCATTGTCCCTGCCCTTTATGTTGTTTTTTTGTTTGTTTTTGAGATGGAGTTTCACTTCTGTCACCTAGGCTGAAGTGCAGTGGCATAATCTTGGCTCACTGCAACCTCCATCTCCCAGGTTCAAGCAATTCTCCTGCCTCAGCCTCCTGAGTAGCTGGGATTACAGATGCCTGCCACCACACCCAGCTAATTTTTGTATTTTTAGTAGAGACAGGGTTTCACCATGTTGCCCAGGCTACTCTCGAACTCCTGACCTCAGGTGATCCACCCGCCTTAGCCTCCCAAAGTGTGGGGATTACAAGCATGAGCCACCGCACCCGGCCTCTTTTACTTTTTTTGTTCATTTGTTCCTCCTTTTCTGGCATTTTTTTTTTTTTTTTTTTTTTTTTTTTGATGTTTAGCTCTTTTGCCCGGGCTGGAGTGCAATGGTGTGATCTCAGCTCACTGCAACCTCCGCCTCCTGGGTTCAATTGATTCTCCTGCCTCAGCCTCCTGAGTAGTTGGGATTACAGACACGCACCACCACACCCAGCTAATTTTGTGTCTTAGTAGAGATGGGATTTCACCATGTTGGCCAGGCTGGTCTCAAACTCCTGCCCTCAGGTGATCCACTGGCCTCAGCCTCCCTAAGTGCTAGGATTACAGGCGTGGGCTACCACAACCGGCCTCAGTTACTTTTTTTAATCATTTGTTTCTCCTTTTCTGGCACTCTTTTTTTTTTTTTTTTGAGACAGGATCTCACTCTGTCGCCTAGGCTGGAGTGCAGTGGCATAATCATGGCTCATTGGAGCCTTGACCTCCTGGGCTCCAGCGATCCTCCAACCTCAGCCTCCTTTGTAGCTGGGACCACAGAGGCATACAACCACACCTGGCTAATTTTTTGACTTTTTGTAGTGACAGGGTCCCACTTTGTTGCCCAGGCTGGTCTTGAGCCTCTGGGCTCAAGTTCCTGGCTTTTTTGTTTATTTAGTTTTTCAACAACTTCATTTTAAAATTTCTACTGTTTTTTATCTATAATTTTTTGCATTTTTTTTTATTGGTTTCTCTGGATATTACAATATACATCATTAATCTTTTATTCAACTTATACTTAGTATTGTACCATTCTACCAAATAGGTCCATAACTTATACCTGCTCCATCCTTTATGTTATAGTTGTTTTATGTATTCCATTAACAAACAATATAAATCCTATAAAACAATATTTCAAGTTGTGATTTCAACAGGCGTATGTTTTATTTTAAAAAGGTATGATGATAAAAGCAAAACATGTTTTGTATATTCCCAGATATTTACTATTTTTGATGCTCTTTATTCCTTTCTCAGGACCTGAGTGTCTATCTGGTTTCAATTTTCTTCAGCTGAAAGGACTTTAAGATATCTTACAGCACAGGTCTGCCAATGATGAATTCTCTAGTTGTCTTTTTTTGGAAAATGTTATTCTGTCATCTTCCTTAAAGGATATTTTCACTGAATATAAAATTATGGATTGATGGTTGTTATTTTATTGTTCCATTTTCTCCTGGTCTCCATAGTTTTGGGTAGGAAGTCAGTAATTAATTGTAGTTCCCCATATATAAAGTGTCATATTTTTCTCTTTTTGTCAAGATTTTTCTCTTTATACTTGGCTTTCAACAGTTTGACTATTATGCACCTCATTGTGTTCTTAATGTTTATTATCCTGCTTGGTGTTTTTTAATACTATATAAATTTAATCAAATTTGGAAAAAAACTTGGCCAAAATTTCTTCAAAAAATATTTTGCCTTCTTTTCCCTTCCCCTTCTGTGTTAGACTGTAAGATATTATATAATGATATCCATGTTAGACTTTTATATATTAGCTAACAAATCCTCAAGGCTCTGTTTCTTTTTTCCCTCCAATCTTTGTCTCTCTCATCTCTCTCACCTTCCAACTGGGTAACAATTTCTACTGATCTATCTTTAAGTTCAGTTAATCTTTCCTCTTCTCCATTTGGCTGACAAATCTACCCAACAATTTTAATTTCAAATGCTGTATTTTTCACTCCTGAAATTTTCATTTTTTTATGGTTTCCATTTCATTTCATATTTTTAAAATTTATTGTGGGCATATTTTCTTTTCTCTACTAAAAATGCCTTCCATTTTCCTGGTTCTTTTTAGATAAGTAATTTTGCATTATATCCTGGACATATATTGTAAATGTTAAGTTTTGGAGACTGAATTTTGCTGCTGGTGTGTGTGTGTGTGTGTGTGTGTGTGTGTGTGTGTGTGTGTGTGTCTGCTTATCATTCTATGGTTTGGATATTTGTATACTCCAAATCGCATGTTGAAATTTGATTTCCAATGTGGGAATATTGAAAGATGGGTCTCGGTTGGAGGTATTAGGGTCATGGGAGCAAATCCCTCCTGAATAGATTAATGCCCTCCCTAGGGAGTGAGTGAGTTCTCATTCTATTTGTTCCTCTATATTTGTCAAAAAGAGGCTGGCACACCTCCCCCTTGCTTCCACTCTTGCCATGTGATTTCTTTGTGTACGCTAGGTCCCCTTCCCGTTTCCGTCATGACTTGAATGAAGCAGCCTGAGGCCCTCACTAGATGCAAAGGCCCAGTCTTGAACTTTCCACTCACCAAATCAACCTCTTTTCTTTACAAAATACACAGTCTTAGGAATTCTGTTATAGCAACACTAAACAGAATAAGACTATCATGCAATTAATCATCTTGTTTGGACAAGAGCCACAAATCCTGTTTTTGTTTGTTTTTTGAGACACGGTCTCACTTTGTCACCCAGGCTGGAGTGCATTGGCACAATCTTGGCTCACTGCAGCCTCAATCACCCAGACTCAAGCTATCCTCCTGACTCAGTCCCCCATGTAGCCGGGAGTACAGGCATGTGCCACCATGCCCAGCTGATTTTTTGTATTTTTTGTAGAGACAGGGTTTCACCATATTGCACAGGCTGGTCTCAAACTCCTGAGCTCAAGCAATCTGTCTGCCTCAGTTTCCCAAACCCCGTTTCTTAGGTAGTGACTGTGATCTCTGTTCAGATCTTTTGTCTTCAGCTGAGTTGCTGAGCTCTTCAGCTCTCTCCCTTCCAGAATCCTTACCATTGCCATGTTTTCTTCAGATTCAGAGATTCAGTAAATCAACAATTGGAAATATTATTCTACTTTCCACAACAACTTACTAATACTATTTGGTATGTATGTATGTATGTATGTATGTATGCATGCATGTTTGTATGTATTTTTGTTTTTGAGACAGAGGCTCACTCTGTTGCCCAGGCTGGAGTGCAGTGGCACAATCTTGGCTCACTGCAACCTCCGCCTCCTGTGTTCAAGCGATTTCTGGATAATTTCTGTATTTTTAGTAGAGACAGGGTTTCACCATGTTGGTCAGGCTGGTCTCAAATTCCTGACCCTCGACTGATCCGCCTGCCTTGGCCTCCCAAAGTGCTAAGATTACAGGCGTGAGCCACCATGCCTGGCCCTATTTGATTTTTAATTGAACCAAAGTTTGGATTCTGCTATTTTCCCAGGCCATGAAGACTACAATTTTTCCAGGTTCTGATTCTACCTGCCCTCAGACCAATTCATAATATCAGGAACTCACTCAGTACAATTCCCTTCTTCCAAATATGAACTCCCACCAGAATCTGCCTGCTCTGTTCACTCTCCATTGCCTTCAGGTTGCTGCTTTTTGTATTAAGTCCAGAGTTTATGGTTGTTATCTGCTAAAGGATTAGTCTGTTAGAATTTTGTAAATTTCCAGAAGCAGAGCTCAATAATGTATCTTGTGACTATTGCTATCATTTGTACTCCTGCCTAATTTCACAAATTTAGTAATTCAGATACCAAGAGATTTAGTAAACCACCAACTGGTAATATTATTATTATACTTTCCACAACAATTTACTAATACTATTTGATTTTTAATTTAACCAAAGTTTGGAAAAAACTAATTAACAAATGCAAAGTTTTAAAATTATAATCCAAATTGATATACTTACCTAGCTCCCAATATATCCTTCTTGGCAAGGCCTATTCCGGCTATAACTTTTACTCTCACAATTCGTGAATTTTCCTAAAATACAAAAATTTAGATTTCATTTTCACGTACTTATAAGTTAACTAAGACACAATCTTTTAAAAAATATATATCAAATAAAGTAATTAGGATATTAAAATTAATTGAAGAATCTTTTTCAATAATTAATTTTATTAAAAGTTACACAGGAAAAAAAGAAAATTATTTGTAGATGACCTGATTATTTACAAAGATAAGCAAAAACTTGAGTCAACTTATTACACTGAATAAGAATTTATCACTGCGCTCAAGAAAATCTAAAGCCAAAGTATTGCAACTAATATGAATTTCCAATTATTGCTATATATGTACACAAAATCGAAAGTTCATAACCATTTGGCTTTTGAGTTTTTTTTGAGACAGAGTCTCACTCTGTTGCCCAGGCTGGAGTGCAGTGGTGTGATCCTGGCTCAGTGCAACCTCTGCCTCCCGGGTTCAAGCGATTCTCATGCCTCAACCTCCTGAGTAGCTGAGATTACAGGCATGCGCCACCATGCCCAGGTAATTTTTCTATTTTTAGTAGAGACAGGGTTTCACCGTTGGCTGGGCTGGTCTCGAACTCCTGACCTCAGGTGATCTGCCTGCCTCAGCCTCCTAAAATGTTGAGATTACAGGTGTGAGACACTGCACCCAGCCCATAATCATCTGTAATAACTACTTAGAAAAGGTTATTTTTTAAATCCCATTCAACAGACAACAGAGTGTATGATAATGTGTGGATACTGTAATGTATCAAATATTAAATATCTTTGATATGATGGCATTGAGGTTTTATAAAGAGTGTCTTAGATTTAGGAGATACATATTGAAGTGCTTAGGGATAAAGTATCATAAAGCTTGCAACTTATTTTCAAATAACTTAGCAAATAAAAACTTGAACATAACTATGCTGTGTGTGTGTGTGTGTGTGTGTGTGTGTATGTGTGTGTATACAAATAAAGGGGAATAAGCAAAATGTTACCAATTTGTGGATCTAGTTCTTGGGTATACAGGTGTATACTGTACTACTTATATTACTCGTTTAACTGTTCTGTAGGTTTGAAATTGTTCAAAATAAAAAGGTAAGAAAATATAATAAAACATTATGCATATTTTTTTAAAAATTCACAAGTTACAAAACTATTAGAACAGAAATAAAATTAATAAGAAATATAAAAAACCTTCATAGATAACATTATAAAATATTGCTAGTTATGCTGGCACACACCTATAATCACAGCACTTTGGGAGGCCAACGTGAGAGAACTGCTTGAGCCCAGGAGTTCAAGACCAGCCTAGGCAATATAACAAGACCCCATCCCTCCAAAAAATAAGCCAGGCATGATAACTTGTGTCTGTAATCCCAACTACTAGAGAGGCTGAGGCAGGAGGATTGCCTGAATTTGAGGTAACAGTGAGCTATAAACACCACTGCACTCCAGCCTGGGTGACAGAGCAAGACCTTATTTTTAAAAATTTATAAAATATTGAAGAATGTAAAGAAGCCTTCAATAAATGGAGAAATCCACTATGTTTATGTGTGAAAATATTTAATATTATTATCTTTTTTCTCCAAAGTAATCTATAAATTTAATGCTATTCCCACTCTCCCTTCAAATATTTTCATGGATCTTTACAAATAATTCCAAAATTCATAGAGAGGAGTAAAAATGAGTAAAGAAGTAAACAATAACATTCAATCACTATCTTATACTAAAATATAAAACCAAATTCCAGATAAAGTCTAAAAGTGAAAAGAAATTTTTAAAAGTTCATTTAAAATTTTAGAATAGTTCTTTAGCATTTGGAAAGATTTAAAAAAATACAACCTTAATGGCAAAAATTATTAAATTCCACAATAATAAAATTATGTACCATTAGTATGAGAAAAAATATCATGCGCAAAATGAAAAAAACAAGGGGATATTTTAGATACTTCTTCCTGCAGACATATCTAAAATATCTACAGAAGTATCTAAAATATACATCGAGACAAATGATAATTATCCAGAATATGTGAATAACTCCTAAAAATCAATATGTAAAATATAATTAACCTAGTACAAGATACCATATAGAATGGCTAAGAAATACATGAAAAGATAATCTCACCAGTTAGCAGAAAGAGCTCTAATGCACTGTTGGTGGGAGTGTAAATTGATGGATCATTCTAAAGAGATGTTTGACATGCTTACTAAAGTTCTAAAACAAAAACCCAGGAACTGTATTTTTAGATGTTTCCCTAGATAAATGTACATCTATGTACACAAGGACTTAAGTACAACAGTATTTACAGGAGCATTTTTTAAGATTAACAAATATGGAGGAGGAGGCGGAGCAAGATGGTTCATTAGAACCCTCCAGTGAGAGTCCCCACCAAGGAACATCAAATTAAACAATTATTCTAACAAGAAGGCACCTACATAAGAACCAAAAATCAGGTGACTGATCACAGTACCTAGTTTTAACATCGTATCAAGGAAAGAGGCATTGAAGAGGGTAGGAAAGACAGTCTTGAATTGCCCACACCACCCCTCCCACATGCCCTGGCAGTGTAGTGTGGTGGCTGAGAGAGAATCTATGCCTTTGCGGGACGAAGGGCAAAGTGATTGTGGTACTTTGCATTGGAACTCAGTGCTGCCCTGTCACAGTGGAAGGCAACACAGGGCAGAAGTCAGCTGGCACCCATGGAGGGAGTATTTAGACCAGCCTCAGCCAGAGGGGAATCATCCATCCCAGCAGTTTAAGGCTAAGTTTGGGCAAGCCTTGCCCCTGTAGGTTAAAGCATTCCGAGATCCTAAATAAACTTAAAAGGCAGTCCAGACCATAAGGACTGCAGTCCCTGAGCAAGTCCTGGTACTGTGCTGGGCTTGGAGCCAGTAGATTTGGGATGCACATGAACCAGTGAGACACCAGACGGGGCGGCCAAGGGTGTGCTTGTGTCACCCCTCCTCCAACTTCAGACAGCACAGTTCATAGTTCCAGGAGGAGAGGTAAGAGTAGGGGAGACTATGTTCTCCAACTTGGATACCAGCACAGCCACAATAAAATAAAGCAGCAACCAGAGTCTTGAAGCCCCCATTCTAGGTCATAACTCCCAGACATTTCTAGACCCATCCTGGGCCAGAGGGGAACCCGTCACCCTGAAGAAAAGGACCCAGTCCTGCCAGATGTCACTACCTGCTGACTAAAGACCTCTTGGGCCTTGAATAAACATCAGGGGTAGCCAGGCAGCAGTTGCCACAGGCCTTGGGCAAGACTCAGTATTATGCTGACTTCGGGTGTGATCCAACACATTCCCAGCTGTGGCGGCCACAGGGAGACTCCTGCTTAAGCAAAGGAGAGGGAAAAGTAAAAAAAAATTGTCTGCAACTTGGGTACCAGCTCAGTGACAGTAAAATAAAGCACCAATCAGACTCCTAAAGTCACTGATTCCTGGCCTTAGCTCCGAGAGGGCATTTCTAGACCCACTCTGGGCCAGAAGGAAACCCACTGCCCTAAAGGGAGAGACCCAGGCCTGGCAGGACTCACCATCTACTGATTAAAGAGACCTTGAGCCCTTAATAAATATCAGCAGTAGCCAGACTATAGTAGCCACAGGTCTGGGGCAGTGGTGGCCATGGGCAGAGACTCTGTCTGCTTGAGAAAATCAAAGGGAAGAATAAAAAGGACTTTGTCTTGTAACCTGGGTACCATGACAACCCCAGTGAAATAAAGCACCAAGCAGATTCCTAAAGTCCCTAATCCCAGGCCCCAACTCCTGGACAGCATTTCTAGACCCACCGTGGGCCAGAAGGGAACCTACTGCACTGAAGAGAAAGACCCAGTCCTGGCAAATTCATCTCCTGCTGACTGAAGAGCCATTGGGTCTTAAATAAACACAAGCGGTAGCCAGGAAATAGTCACCACAAGCCTTAGGCAAAATCCAGTACTGTGTTGGCTTCAGGTGTGACCCAACACAGTCCCAGTGATGGTGGCTACAGGATTGTGTCACCCTTCTGCCAACTCCAGGCAGCTAAGAACAGAGAGAGAGAGACAGAGAGAAAGGGAGAGACTCCAATTGGTTGGGGGAAAATAAGAGAACAAGACTCTCTGCCTGGTAATCCAGGGAATTCTCCCAGATCTTACCCAAGACCAGCAAGTTGGTGCCTCTATGAGACTAGAAGAGTCACATCATTAATGGCCTTGGGGTACCCCCTAATATGCTCACATATGGCTTCAGTGACCAAAGACTTAAGATTCCCTCTGAATACTTGGAAAACCTTCTCAAGAAGGATGGGTACGAACCAGCCCAGACTGTGAAGATTAGAATAAATACTTAACTCTTTAATGTTCAGACATTAGTGAACATCCACAAGCATCAACATCATCCAGGACAACATGATCTCACCAAACTAAATAGGGCACCAGTGACCAATTCCAGAGGGACAGAGATATGTGAACTCTCAGATAAATCAAAATAGCTGTTCTGAGGAAGCTCAATGAAATACAAGAAAACTCAAAGAAGGATCTCAGGATCCTATCAAATAAATTTAACAAAGAGATTAAAAACCTCTTTGATTCTTATAAAGAATCAAGCAGAATTCTGGAGTTGAAAAAATTAATTGGCAAACTGAAGAATGCATCAGAATCTCTCAATGGCAGAATTGATCATGCAGAAGAAAGAATTAGCGAGCTTGAAGACAGGTTATTTGAAAATATACCGTGAGAGGAGTAAAAATAAAAAAAGAATAAAAGTAACAAAGCATGCCTACAGGATCTAGAAAATAGCCTCAAAAGGGCAAAGTTAAGAGTTATTGGGCCGGGCATGGTGGCTCATGCCTGTAATCCCAGCACTTTCGGAGGCCGAGGCGAGTGGATCTCTTGAGGTTAGGAGTTCGAGACTAGTCTGTCCAACATGGCTAAACCCTGTCTCCACTAAAAATACAAAAATTAGCCAGGCGTGGCAGCGTGCACCTGTAATCCCAGATACTCAGGAGGCTGAGGCAGAAGAAATGCTTGAATCTGGGAGGCAGAGGCTGCAGTCGGCAGAGATTGTGCCACTGCACTCCAGCCTGGGCAACACGGTGAGACTCCGTCTCAAAAAAAAAAAAAGACTTATTAGCTTTAAAGAGGAGGTAGCAAGAGAGACTGGGGTAGAAAGTTTATTCAGAGAAATAATAACAGAGAACTTTCTAAGTCTAGAGAAAGGTATCAATATTCAGGCACAGGAAGGTTATAGAATATCAAGCAGATTTAACCCAAAGAAGACTACCTTAAGACATTTAGTAACCAAACTCCCAAAGGCCAGAGATAAAGAATGGATCTTAGAAGCAGCAAGAGAAAATTAAAAACAAAACAAAACAAAACAAAAAACAAAGGAGCTCCAATACATCTGGCAGCAGGTTTCTGAGTGGACACCTAATAGGCAGGAGACAGTGGCATGATTTATTTAAAGTGCTGAAGGAAAAAATTTTTATTGTAGAATAGTATATCCGGAGAAAATAACCTTCAAACATAAAGGAGAAATAAAGACTTTCCTGGACAAACAAAAGCTGAGGGATTTAATCAACATCAGACCTAGCCTTCAAGAAATGCTAAAGGGTGTCCCACAGTCTAAAAGAAAAGGATATTAACAAGCGATAAGAAATCATCTGAAGGTACAAAATTCACAGGTAACAGTAAGTACACAGACAAATACAGAATATTTTATCACTGTAATTGTGGTGTGTAAACTACTTATATCTTGAGCAGAAAGCCTAAAAGATTAACCTATCAAAAATAATAACTACAACAATTTCTAAAGACATAGACAATAAGACAAAAATAGAAACAATAAAAAAGTTAAAAAGCAAGGAGGATAAAGTGTAGAGTTTTTATTAGTTTTCTCTTTTCTTGTTTGTTTTTGCAATCAGAGTTAAACTGTCATCAGTTTAAAATAATGCATTGTAAGATGTTAATTGCAACCCTCATGTAACATCAAGTTAAAAAATCTACAACAGACACACAATAGATAAACCAAGAAATTAAAGCATACCACTAAAGAAAACACTTTCACAAAAAGGACCACAAAACAACCAGAAAACAAATTAAAAATGGCAGAAGTCCTTACTTATCAATAATAACAATGAATGTAAGTGAACTAAACTCTCCAATCAAAAGACATAGAGTGGTTGATGGATTAACAAAACAGTACCCAACAATATGTTGCATACAAGAAACACACTTCACCTATAAAGACACACATAGACTGAAAATAAAGGGACAGAGAAACTATTCCATGCCAATGAAAACCAAAAAGAGCAGGAATAGCTATATCAGATCAAATAGATTTCAATACAAAAACTAAAAAAAGAGACAAAAAAGGTTATTACACAATGATACAAGGATCATTTCAGCAAGAAGATACAACAATTGTAAATACATATGCATCCAACACTGAAATACCCAGTTATATAAAGCAAATATTGTTAAAGTCAAAGAGTCAGCTAGACTTCAATATAGTAATAGTTGGAAATTTCAATATCCCACTTTCGGCACTGGATAGATCATTCAGACAGAAAATCAACAAAGAAATGTTGGACTTAATCTGCACTGTAAACCAAATGGACCTAATAGATATTTACAGAACATTTCATCCAATGGCTGCATAATACATATTCTTCTCCTTGGCATATGGATCATTCTCAAGGATAAACCATATGTTAGCCACAAAACAAGTCTTTAAAAATTCAGCTAGGCACAATGGTTCATGCCTGTAATTCCAACACTTTGGGACGCCAAGATGGGAGGACTTCTTGGGCCCAGGAGTTTGAAACCAGCCTGGGCAACATAGTCAGACCCTATCTCTTAAAAACAAACAAAAACAACAACAACAACAAAAACCAGGCAGAGTGGTACTCCCAGCTCATCAGGAGGCTGAGATGGGAGGATCACTTGAGCCCAAGAGTTGAGGCTACAGGGAGCCATGACTGTGCCACTGCAGTCCAGCCTGGTCAACAGAGTAGCCCTGTCTTGAAAAAGAAAAAAATTAAAAAAATTAAAATCTTAAAAGTATCTTCTCTGACTACAATGGAATAAAACTAGAAATCAATAACAAGAGGAACTTGGAAATAATACAAACAAATGGAAATTAAACAGTATGCTCCTGAATGATCGGCAGATCAATGAAAAAATTAAGAAGGATATTAAATAATTTCTTGAAACAAATAATAATGGAAACACAACATAGCACACCTATGGAATAGAGCAAAAGCAGTACTAAAAGAGAAGCTTATAGCTATAAGTACCTACATGAAAAAGTAGAAAAACTTCAAAAAAACAACCTAGCTATGCATCTTAAAGAACTAGAAAAGCAAGAGCAAACCAACTCCAAAATTAGTAGAAGAAAAGAAATAATAAAGATCCAAGCAGAAATAAATGAAATTGAAACAAAGAATATAATACAAAGAATCAACAAAATGAAATGTTGGTGTTTTGAAAAGATAAACAAAATAGACAAAACTTTAACTAGACTAAGGAGAGAAGGCCCAAATAAATAAAATCACAGATGAAAAAGGAGACATTACAACTGACACCACAGAAATTCAAAGGATCATTAGAGACTACTGCAAACAACTATATGCCAATAAATTATAAAACCTAAAGGAAATGGATAAATTCCTATACACATACAACCTTCCAAGATTGAACCATGAAGAAATCCAAAACATAAAAAGACCAGTAACAAATAATGAGGTTGAAGCTGTAGTAAAGTCTCCCAGCAAAGAGAAGCCTAGGACCTGATGGCTTCACTGCCAAATTCTACCAAATATTTAAAGAAGAATTAATACCAATCCTACTCAAACTATTTCAAAAAATAGAGGAGGAGGAATACTTTCCATACTCATTCTATAAGGCCAATATTACTCTGATATCAAAACCAGACAAAGATCCATTGAAAAAAGAAAACTACAGGCCAATATCTCTGATAAACATTGATGCAAAAATCCGTAATAAAATACTAGCAAACCAAATTTGACAACACATTGAAAAAAAATCATTCATCGTGACCAAGTGGGATTCATATCAGGGATGAAAGGATGGTTCAACATACACAAATGAAAGTCAAACATCATATCAACAGAATGGAGGACAAAACCCATATGATCATTTCAACTGATGCTGAAAAAGTATTTGATAAATTTCAACATCTCTTCATGATTAAAAAACCCTCAAAAACCTGACTATAGATGGAACATAGCTCAACATAATAAAAGCCATATATGACAGATCCACAGCTAGTGCCATGGTAAATGGGGAGAAACCGAAAGCCTTTCCTCTATGATCTGGAACAAGATAAAGATGTCCATTTCTTTTCTTTTCTTTTTTTTTTTTTTTTTTTTTGAGATGGAGTCTTGCTCTGTCACCCAGGCTAGAGTGCAGTGGCACAATCTCAGCTCACTGCAACCTCTGCCTCCCAGGTTCAAACGATTCTCCTGCCTCAGCCTCCCGACTAGCTGGGACTACAGGTGTGTGCCACCACACCCGGGTAATTTTTGTATTTTTAGTAGAGACAGGGTTTCACCACATTAGCCAGGCTGGTCTCGAACTCCTGACCTCGGGCAATCCACCCACCTCGGCCTCTCAAAGTGCTGGGATTACAGGCGTGTGCCAATGTGTCCGGCCGCCCACTTTTACCACTATTATTGAATATAGTACTGGAAGTCCTAGCTAGAGAAATCAGATAAGAAAAAGAAAGGGAAGCTAAATTAGAAAGGAAGACATCAAATTGTTCTTATTTGAGAATGATATGAACTTATATTTGGAAAGCCTAAAGACTCCACCCAAAAGCTGTTAGAACTGATAAACACATTCAGTAAAGTTGCAGGATACAAAATCAATATACAAAAAATCAGTAGCATTTATTTTAATTTAAGAAACAAGGCATTAAATCAGTAGCATTTTTATATGCCAACAGTGAACAATCTGAAAAAGAAATCAAGAACGTAATTCCCAGTTACAATCCCTACAAATAAAATTAAACAACCAGGAATAAACTTTACCAAAGAAGTGAGAGATCTCTACAATGAAAACTATAGATGAAAGAAATAGAAGACGACACCAAAAAAAAAAGGGAAAAATATTCCATGTTCATGGATTGGAACAATCAATATTGTTAAAATGTCCCTACTACCCAAAGCAATCTACAGATTCAATGCAACTCCTATCACAATACCAATGACACACTTCACAGAAACAGAAAAAACAATCCTAAAATATATGGAATCACAAAAGACCCAGAATAGCCAAAGTCATCCTGAGAAAAAAGAACAAAATGGAGTCAAATTAATTACTGGACTTCAAATTATACTACAGAGTTATAGTATCCAACACAACATGGTATTGGCATAAAAACAGACGTACAAACCAATGGAACAGAATAGAGAACCCAGAAGTAAATCTATACATCTATAGTAAACTCCTTTTTGACAAAGGTACCATGAACACACTATGGGGAAAGGACAGTCTATTCAATAAATGGTGCTGGGAAAACTGGATATCCATACGTAGAAGAATCAAACGAGACCCCTATCTCTTGTCATATACAAAAATCAAATCAAAACATTGAGGAAATTCTCCAGAACACTGGTCTAGGCAAAACTTTCTTGAATAATACCCAAAAGCACAAGCAACCAAAGCATAACTGGACAAATTGGATCACATCAACTTAAAAAGCTCCTGTACAGCAAAGGAAACAATCAACAAAGTGAAGAGACAGACCACAGAATGGGAGAAAATATTTGCAAACTATCCAACAAGAGACTAATCACTAGAAAATATATGAAGCTCAAACAACTCAATAGGAAAAACTCCAATAATCTGATATTAAAATGGGCAAAAGATCTGAATAGATATTTCTCAAAAGAAGACATACAAATGGAAAACAAGTATTTGAAAAGGTGCTCAAATCACTGAGCATCAGGGAAGTGCAAATCAAAACTACAATGAGATATCATCTCACCCCAGTTAAAATGGCTCTTATCCGAAAGATGGGCAATAACAAATGCTGGCAAGAATGTGGCAAAAGGGGTACCTTTACCAAATCTGGGCGAATTTTTTTTTTTTTTTTTTTGAGACAGAGGCTCGCTCTGTGGCCCAGGCTGGAGTGCAGTGGCGCAATCTCACTTCATAGCAAGCTCCGCCTCCCGGGCTCATGCTGTTCTCCTGCCTCGCCTCCCTAAGAGCTGGGACTACAGGCGCCCGCCACCACGCCCTGCTAATTTTTTTTTTGTATTTTTAGTAGAGACGGGGTTTCACCGTGTTAGCCAGGATGGTCTCGATCTCCTGACCTCCTGATCCGCCCGCCTCGGCCTCCCAAAGCGCTGGGATTACAGGCGTGACCCACCGCGCCTGGCCAACATTTTTAAAATTTTAAAAGATCAACAAATGTGAAATATTATAGCACAAGAGATAGCAAATTAACTGATTCTATTCTAAAATGATTCCAATGGCAAGCAGTAGCTTGTATGCCTTTCTAACAAGAAGTCTGAGTGGGAGAAAATATGCATATCATAGATTATTTATTTTAACCTTCTTTCTTCTAAAGACTTACGAACATCCCTGTTCCAGGAGGCCTCGCTAAATAAGATAGTAATAGCTGCAGAATGATATTTTGGCCAATGATGGACAGCATATATGATGGTGGTCCCATAAAATACCACATTTTTACTTTACCTTTTCTATGTTTCGGTACACAATATTTACATTGTATTACTACTGCATACAGTATTCAGTACCGTATCATGCTGTACAGGTTTGTAGACTAGGAAGAATAGGCTATATCACACAGCCTAGGTGTGTAGTAGGCTATACTTTCTAGTTTTGTGTAACTACACTCTATGACATTTGCACAATGATGAAATTGCCTAATGACACATTTCTCAGAATGTATCCGTTGTTAAGCAATGCATGACTGTAAATATTCTACTAATTCTAAAATCCATATGGTAAATTAATACAACATAAAAAACTCTGACTGGAGATGCTAGACAAAAATAACTTTCTTCCATCACCAAATAAAATTAAATATATAGCTGATCTTTCAAGAAAGAAGGGAAATCCTCAGGTATCAGAAATAAAGATGGAATTGAAAACCAGAGAGGAAATTTCAGTTTTCTGAGGGGAGGGACTCACAAAAATCGGAGATTTTATTTAATCTTTTTTTTTTAATTTAAAAAGATTATCCTTTTTTTCTGGAAGGTCACTGAATAAATAGGCCAACTGAAATATTCCATGGGCCCTGCTGGTCAAATTCTCACTATACCAGTTTACTGGAAAGTAGCCATACTATGTTACATAGGTAGGAATCTCCAAAACTGAATTCTGCCAATTAAAAATCTCTTCCGTGATGACTTAATTAACAAGTACAATTTCTCTCAAGTGGTAAAGCATAACTGAAAGTGACAACAGCAAATAATGTTAGTTATCTTATTTTTTCTAAGTTCAGGTAGCAGTTATAATTTGCATGACCTTAACTGAGAAAAGAGATTACCATATATCTCTAAAAAGTTAATCCATATTTGTGGAGCTCCTGATATTAAAAACCATCCACGTTAGCCTTGACTGAAACACTCCCCAGCCTCATGGGGAAAATGTAACTAGCATTAATCAAAAACAATTCCAGGGGAATTATAAATAACACAGCTATCCCAGATACATTTAACTTTTAACCTTTCTCCTTGCATTTCCCACCACAAAAATCAGAACTAGTTATTTTAAATGCTAAGATTAATTGATAAGCTATACTGATTAAAAACTTCTTTCAAAATTAAGTGCCATTTATTTTAATATTTGCATTGGTTTTAACTTCATTTTATAATTTTATGCTAGAGAATTGTCAAATTAGTCTTTTCCATCACTTTAATGTGTTGAGATTGTAATCTCTCACATGTTTGAAAAGGAGGGAAAGCAGCATAAATGCTGCAACTAGAGAAAAATCACTTCAATAATTTTACAATTCTGATCCTGAGTACTATTAACAGAAATCTGGATAGTGCTTAAATAAGTAAAAAAGTAACAAAAGTTAAACACCCTTTCTGTAATCAAAACAGGGACAAAATTATACCAGACCAAGGCTCTTCACTAAAGCTTGAAACTTCCCTCTTCCAAACTCATGAGTAAAGACAGCTTTATTGTTTTTTGAAAATAAAATAGAAAGTTGCAAATTATAGGCAAAGAGATGCGGCTTTTTTGAATGACAAGGAGAAACAAATTGGTAATGTGATGTAATGTGTTATCTATGCAAGCAGCGTCAGTAATTAAAAGGTAGCTTCTTAAGGCTGAGATTTTCTCCACAATTCATGAAGACATCTACTACCTGCTCTTCAATTTCTTGACAATGCAAAAAAAAAACAAGAACAGGAAACGCAGGGCTGTACGTCTTTCCATTTCTCACAAGTCTTGAGAGATTTTATCTTTTGTTATTCTTCATCCTTCTCCCATTCCTCTGTTGTCCCCCACCCTCATAAGTCTATTTTTAAAAAAATATATATATACCCCATTTTTACTTATCTCTGAGTTTTTATACAAGCTGGATTCCCTTACTAGTTCACTATTAAAATCCTATATCATCTGGGCAGAATCCTTTGAAGCCATTAAAAAGTAATTATTATTATAACAGAATAATTACATTAATTGAAAAAATAAGAACGCTGAAATCTATGACAACTGTAAAAACACACAGAGAAAGATTAGAAGGAAATATGCAAAAATAAAAATAGTTATTAAAGTAATAAGATCATGAAAGTTTTTACTTCTTAAACATTTTGTAAATTTTACATTCTATTTTTTCTTTAAAGAAAGTTCTGTCCTTTCTTCAAAGCCCAAATGCCATCTTTTCTAAAAGCCTTAAATGAAATTAATCTTCTCATTGTCAGAGCCTCATTTATGTAGCATTTATCACATACTATCTTGTATCTGATGCAATAAACTTTATGCCTTTCTCCACTTTTAAAACTGAGATTTTAGAAACTTTCTTTTCATTAACTTTTATAATTATAATTATAATTATTTTTTTTTTTTTTGAGATGGAGTCTCGCTTTGTCACCCAGATTGGAGTGCAGTGGCGCAATCTTGGCTCACTGCAACCTCTGCCTCTTGGGCTCAAGTGATTCTCCTGCCTCAGCCTCCCGAGTAGCTGGGATTACAGGCGCGTGCCACTATGCCCAGCTAATTTTTGTATTTTTAGCTTTGCCACGTTGGCCAGGCTGATCTTGAACGCCTGACCTCAGGTGATCTGCCTGCCTTTGGCCTCCCACAGTGCTGGGATTACAGGCGTGAGCACCTGGCCATCTTTTCATTAACTTTATACCCCTCTGTAGAAACCAACAGAATACCTGGCACACAGTAGGGGCTGACAAATTCTGGATTAACAAGAAACCTTTCTAAAGTAGCTGAAAATAGGAGTAAGACACCTTATTAAAAGCAGGGAAAAGTTTGCCCAATGAGACCCCTGCCTCATCCCCCTACTTGGGTCTGAGAACAGCGGCTGCTGTACCCACCAAACAGAAGATTGAGCAAACTGGGTGATCCAAGGGAAAAAAAATGCTATAAATCCTGACATGTGAGAATCCCACAATGAAATGGTAGGTTCGGATCATTCTACTGTGAGAGGCTCCAGTCAACAGTACCCGCCCCTCGTACAGAGGATGTAAGCCACCAAACAAAGGAATAAATTTGGAAAGAAGAAAACAAGAAATTAAAGAAACAGTAGATTCAACACAGAAAAGAGAGCAAGTGAACTCTCACAATGATGGCAAATGGAAGCCCACAGATGATGGCTACACAACAGGTGTAGAGAACACGCAGTCCAGATGGAATGCAACATAGCAAGAGGCTGTCTTCAACAAGAACAAGGAAAAGGAAATGGCTAGCATTCATTTTTAGTGTGTGTGTAGGGGTGTGTGTGTGTATGTGTGTGTGTGTTATTTTTACCACACTGAATGGTTTTAAAGCTCTGTCCAACAGCTTGCAATTAAATTTGTGACAGACATACAGAAAACTAAACCAAATAAAAAATGTGAAATAAATAATTATAAACATAATATAGTGATTCAGATGTGAATAATACTGTATTTATATAGGGTAATAAGGTAATCACAAAATATTCAACAAAAAAAATTGCTAGGGAGGGATGCATATTTTTTCCTTTTTTTTTTTTTGAGACGGAGTCTCACTCTCACTCTGTCGCCCAGGCTGGAGTGCAGTGGTATGATCTCGGCTCACTGCATGCAATGTCTGCCTCCCAGGTTCAAGCGTTTCTCCTGCCTCAGCCTCCTGAGTAGCTGAGACTACAGGTGCCCACCACCACACACAGCTAATTTTTGTATTTTTAGTAGAGACATATGTGGGATTCTCATATATCACCAGCATGTTGGCCAGGCTGGTCTGGAACTCCTGACCTCAGGTGATCCACCCGCCTCGGCCTCCCAAAGTGCTGGGATTACAGGTGTGAGCCACCATGCCCGGCCTCCTTTTTTTTCTTTTGAGCAACATGCTACATCACTTACGGCGACCGTATTTTCCAAACTAAAAACTGGAACCTATGGATTGACAGCTGTTTTCTTCCTCTGGTATGTAAATTTATTTGAAACGGTCTATAAAAATATAAGTGGAAGATCACCCATAACTGAGAAATAAAATCAATTAGAAGTGTCCTTGTAAAGCTGGAGTCTATGATACCCACATGCAAGAGTCAAAATTCTTCAAGAGTTTTTGACAGTAATAACCATAATAAAGAAGAAATATCCAGAATCCTTGGATTTAGGAGCAAGCAGTAGTTCTCAAAGTGGATTCCATGGACTAGCAGTACGAACATCACATGGAAATTTGTTACGTATGCAAATGTTGAGGCCCGCACCTACTGAATCACACACTGTGGGGTAGTCTGTATTTTAACAAACTCTTCAGATGATTCAGATGGACACTAAAGTTGACAACCACAGGTACAGAACATGGGGGTAGGAAAGGAAACTGCTGTAGTTGATGTGGTTATGGAAGTATTCCTCATTTAAAATACTAGACTTTATTCAATCAATACTATAAGATTTCTAAGAAAGAACAACTCATCATTACTTTACATCTTATCACTACTTTTAAGTGTGATAACACCATATCCGTTTTTTATACACAAAGTATCACTGGAAGGGTACAGATGGAACTGATAACCTAGGTTACTAGAGAAGGCTGGGAGACAGGAGTAGGAGGAAGGCTTTGGCTGAAACTTCAAATGTTGCTGAAAGAATGTGCAGCAACTAGAACTTTCACGTATTACCAATGGGAGATTAAAATGGTACAATTGCGTTAGGAGACTGTTGGGCAGTTTCTTATAAACACATATAACCCTATGACCCAGAAATTCCATTCCTAGGTATTTACACAAGACAAATAAAAATATACTTTTCTGAAAAGATTTACAGATGAATGTTCACCGTAGGTTTATTCATAATAGCTCAAAGTTGGAAACAATCAATGTGTCCATCAAAGGAGAATGGATATATTCATACAATAAAATACTATTCAGCAAGAAAAAGAATGAGCTATTGATACAAACAACCCCAAGGATGACTCTTAAAAAAAGAATCAAGACACAAAAGAGTACATAATGTACATTCCATTTACATGAAGTTCTATAACAGACAAAAGTAATCCATGGTGACAAAAGGTTGCCTATACAGAGTACAGGGGTAGAATTGACTGGAAGAGGGCCCAAGGGAGCATTCTGGAATGATGCGAATATTCTGTATCATAATTGGGTCATTGGCTTTACATGTTGAAAATCATCAAATTATACAATTATAATCTGTGCATTTCACTCTTTGTAAATTTCACTCTTCCCCACCCCCATTCCATAAAAGAAGGCAAAATCAATACACTTTCAGACAAAAACACAAACTGAGAAAGTTCAATTCCAACAAACAGTCAGTAAAAGAAATTCTAGGGCTGCGGGCGGTGGCTCACACCTGTAATCCCAGCACTTTGGGAGGCCAAGGCAGGTGGATCACCTGAGGTCAGGAGTTCAAGACCAGCCTGGCCAACATGGTGAAACCCTGTCTCTACTAAAAATACAAAAATTAGCAAGGCATGGTGACTGGCACCTGTAATTCCAGCTACTCGGGAGGCTGAGGGAGGAGAATCGCTTGAACCCAGGAGGCAGAGGTTGCAGTGAACCGAGATTGCACCATTGCACTTCAGCCTGGGCGACAAGAGTGAAACTCCATCTCTTAAAAAAAAAAAAAAAATTCCAGATGATGTACTTTAGGCAGAAAAAGTGATCCCAGATGGAAAGGTGAAGAAGCAAGAAGAAATAAAGAATAACTAGCAAACAAATGTTAAGCATATGAGGAACGAATATTAACTATGAAAAATAATGTTGATGATAATGACAACGGGGTGTGTGTGTGTGTGTGTGTGTGTGTGCGCGCGCGCGCGCATTTGATTTCCATTCCACTTGGTATCCAATTCCAAATCCTTAACATGGCATGCCAGGCCTTGCCTGATCAGGCTATCCTCTCCAGCCTCATCTGCTGACATCGTCCCTCTTGTTTTAGCACTCTAACCTTCATGTTCGTCTCCATCCCATCTTTTGCACATGTGGTTCTATTTACTCAGAAGGCTTTTTGCCTCACTCTTCATCTGCTAACACCTATTTATCCTTAGTTTCAATTTCCTTGATATTTTCCCCCTTCTCCACACCATATAAAATTAATTAATTTTTAGATATACTTTTTTTTTTTTGAGACAGAGTCTTGTTCTGTTGCCCAGACTGGAGTGCAGCAGCGCAGTCTCGGTTCACTGCAACCCCCACCTCCGGGATTCAAATAATTTTCCTGCCTCAGCCTCTCAAGTACCTGAGACTACAGGTATATGCTACCATGCCTGGCTAATTTTTGTATTTTTGGTAGAGACAGGGTTTCACCATGTTGGCCAGGCTGGTCTCGAACTCCTGACCTCAAGTGATCCACCCACCTCAGCCTCTGAAAGTGCTGGGATTACAGGCGTGAGCCACTGCACTCAACCTGTTATAAATACTTTCATCTTACACTGTTTTCCTTAATAACACTTATAAAACATTGACGTGTGATAATTTATTTAATGTTTCTCTCTCCCTCTTGGCTATAAAATCGGTAAAGTATATTGTATATCATTATACCTCATGCCCTGACCCACGTGCCTGATACACAGTGTTCATCAAATATTTGTTAAGCAAATACAGAAATCAAGTACTTTAGAGGTCTACCTAAAAGCTTTATCAAGAAAAGACAGAAGATGTGGAAATGAGAGCATAACAATTACAAGTTAATTTTGCACACATTCCATTCACATTCATCATATTCCTGAGAAAAAGTCTCTTCTGTTAAATTATTTTATTTGTGTATTTGTAGCAGGAAAGTGGAAGGACCAAGTGTTTGTTATGAAAGAGATCTGCGTTTCAAAACCAGATCTGCTACCTACTGGGAGAAGCTTCTTGAACAAACCAGAATCTCACATTCCTTATCTCTAAAATGGGGGTAATACTTCCTACTTCTGCAATAATGTTGTGATGATTACAGCTAAAGTATGAAAAAATCTAACCTGGTGCCTGGCACATAGTGGGTATTCAGTTAAAGGCAGTTGTTATTTATTTAGGTTGACTCTTTTTCCCAAAGGAGAATACTTTCACTAAAGCATCTTTATTGACGGCCATGATTGTTTGTTCATATTACTCTCTTCATTGCCCCAACATGTCTCACATCAGTCGAAGCTAGACATTTGAGTCCAGCCATGAGTTATAATAATGGGCTACAGACATATTTACTCAACTTTCAGAAAAGCCTTATCAAAATGCTTTTTGTTTCTGCTGTGCCTTTCTCCCTGCATTTATCTCCAGGCCTCCCCTATCCCCTCCCCATTCATTTATCCTCTTAAACTTTGACACCATTGACAAGGAGGCCAGAAGAAATATAAGTTGTAAAGAAGAAGTAACATCAATTGCCACAGAATTCAGCAGAACAATGGGTTTAGCAATTCAAATCAGCTATCTGACTTAAAGATTCAGCTCTGGAGTAGATAACCATGATAGATTGAGAAGCAATTGTGTTCAATTGGTTCCTGCATGTCTCCAAATGCTATAGAATATTTCTGAGACAGCAACGGGATGGGAGAATCAGCAGACTTAAATATCCTGCTCTGACTGATGTTAAATAATTATGCAAGATTCACCAAGTAAGGGACAGGGCCAGAACTCCAACCCAAAAGAATCCCATTTTCTATACCCCTGCTCACCCTAAATGATTTATTTACAAGGTCTCTTCCAGCTCAAAGATTCTACTCCTATGTGATATATGAATTCCTAATTACCTATAAAATAAATTATAATTCCTTCTCCTCTTCTGTTCCTGGTGCAGAGCAGTCAATCACAGACCACTACAGAAAATGTCTGTGGGGTGAGGGGGAATTTCACAGAGGTGCATGGTTGGCATGCTCGCCAGCACAGGGCACTGAGGGGAGGAGGGAGGTGCCATGCAGAGATGCATCAGAAGGGTGCCCACTGGCAAGGGTACTGAGGAGAGGAGGATGGCATTGCATAGGGATGCTGCATAGAGAATAGCAATATTCCCACTGGCATCCAAGGATGTGAAGACCTGAAGTGGCAGAGGAGATGTCTGCATGGTCAGGAAGTTAGTTACACTGAACACATAGGTAAATGAACAAATATATTAAGGATAATAAAAGTCAAATTTTTTCACCGTTAGAAAAGGTACTTATGGCTATAAAGGAACTCAGGTATTAGGTTTGAATTGGAAAAAATCAGTATGAATTCATGATTTTTAAATTTATGCATTTACAGATTGATATAGAAATAGCTATAGATCTTTGTGTATACTTATATATGTGTATACAGTACACACACACACATACACACACACACACACGCTTAACTGTTCAGAGATGGTCCAAGAGTATATCCCAGTAACAATGAGCACACCAAGTACCCAAATTGTAGCATGTAAAAACCATTTTATACTAAATAGGACCAGTGCTCCTAGGGAAAATGGCTGATTGTAGATAGCTGAGCCAAGCAAAATACAAGAGATGCCTGGAACAACTTCTGCCAGAAAGTGTTCAAAGAATGATGGGGACTCGTTACGAAGACCTAGGAACCTCCTTGAAAGGGCTCCCGCTGGACAAACTGGGACAGTATGAGCAATAAAATATTTAATGGCAGTAACTGATTACAACCTGCTGAATAAAGTGGCATTTTATAAGTCTATGCTGATATAAATAAATGACAGGAAAAGGAAAGCTCTTCTTACATAGAATGCCAACTAACAGAGATGGAAAGAAAACAAAATAGTGGTGTTTGGTTCAGATAGAATTCATCAATGGATGCTAAAACTGACGATGAAGACTTGATGAGAAATAGGATATTGGCGTAATCTTACAATTATGTCCCCCGAAAATACTATCAATTATAAAGGGAAAAAGGGTGACATTACAGAGAAGAAACCTGGCAGACACCAAGGTGACCAAGTGATTCAGGTCGCTGACAGTGTAGGGACAAGTCAGCATCATGTGTCCCCTGGTGTGATGTATGGGAAGAACACAGCATCATTTCTGTGATTCCTGCCAAGAGAGTGTGACCTGAACATGGTCATCAAGGAACACTAAACAGACCCAAAGTGAGAAACATCATAGGATGTACGGCCAGTCTTTCTTTTTTTTTTTTTTTTTTTTTTTTTCTGGTGAGACGGAGTCTCGCTCTGTCGCCCAGGCTGGAGTGCAGTGGCATGATCTTGACTCACTGCAAGCTCCACCTCCCGGGTTCACGCCATTCTCCTGCCTCAGCCTCCCGAACAGCTGGGACTACAGGCGCCAGCCACCACGTCCGGCTAATTTTTTTTTGTATTTTCAGTGGAGACGGGGTTTCACCGTGTTAGCCAGGATGGTCTCGATCTCCTGACCTCGTGATCCACCTGTCTCAGCCTCCCAAAATGCTGGGATTACAGGCGTGAGTCACCACACCCGGCCAAGGCCTGTCCTACTTAAAACTGTCTAGGATAAGAAAAACTGAGGAAATGTTATGGATTAGAAGAGACTGCAAAGACATGCCAAGTAAATGCAATATATATTCCCAGATAGGTTCTTAGACCAGAAAAGGAAAAAGACAAATTATTAGTAACATTTATCAAAATTTGGATGGTATCTGTGGATTGAATGGCATTGTTGTATCAGTGTCCATTTCCTAGCTTGGAAGGGTGTATGGTTGTTATGCAGGAAAGTATTCTTGTTTTAGAAAAATACACACTAGAGTATTTAAAGATGATGGGGCATTGTGTCTGCAGCTTGCTCTCAAGTGGTTCAGAAAAAGATTAATGAAAATGGCAAAAAAAAGGTGATGGAACAATTGCAGTGAAAAGGTTAACAGTTGCAGAATCTGCATGAGAAGGATACTGGAGCTCTTTGTGTTGTACTTTCAACTTTTCTGATGGTTTAAAATAATTTTAAAATAGGACAGGCGCGGTGCCTCACGCCTGTAATCCCAGCACTTTGGAAGGCCGAGGCAGGCAGATCATCTGAGGTCAGGAGTTCGAGACCAGCCTGGCCAACATGGTAAAACCCCGTCTCTACTAAAAATACAAAAATTAGCTGGGCATGGTGATGCGCGCCTGTAATCACAGCTACCCTGGCAGGAAAATCGCTGGAACTTGGGGGGCAGAGGGTGCAGTGAGCTGACATCGCGCCATTGCGCTCCAGCCCGCGTGACACAGCAAGACTCCGTCTCAAAAGAAAATACATAATTTAAAAATAAGTTATTTTAAAAATACACTATATTCACTTCTTTAGTCCCTGCGTCCATGAAAAATACTTTATAATGATCCTGGAATTAAAGAGTTGCAAAAAAGCACTAATGGCAAAAACAATACATGAAAGATTGGGAGAAATTACTAATACAGCTGCTGCTTAACCTATGCTTCTCCTCCTTTGTGTGTAGTACATAAAGGTTTGGGAAGTTTGTTCCCAGACTGAGTAAGGGTCAGTTTCTGCTCAGCCTTAGTGGGTCCAGAAGTATCAGAATATGCCCTTCTTACCCTGTTGCTTATGCATTGTTGTGGCTGCTGCCACCAGGGGCATCTATTATTCTGTACGTGCAAACTGCACTCTCCAACAGGATAGCGGAGACTCTAAACTCTTTCCTCTTTATTTCCTTCCTTCTTTTCCTTGCTTCAGTCAGGCTTTCTTATAGGAAACCGAAATCATTCTCGATGCTTTAAGAAGAAAGAAGCTAATACAGGGGATTAGATGCTTACAAAATTTTTGCAAGACCTGGAAGAGTAGGTGCTAGGCTGGACTTCTAAAGCAGGGGTCCCCAACCTGAAGAACCAGCCACACAGCAGGAGGTGAGTGGCAGGCCAGTGAGCAAAGCTTCATCTGTATTTACAGCCGCTCTTCATCGATCACATTACCTCCTGAGCTCTGCTGCCTGTCAGATTAGCAGCGGCATTAGATTCTCGTAAGAGCATGAACCCTATTGTGAACTGTCCATGCAAGGGATCTAGGTTGTGTATCCCTTATAAGAGTCTAATGCCTGATGATTTGTCACTGTCTCCCTGTCTCCCATTACCGTCACCCACACTTGGGACCATCTAGTTGCAGGAAAACAAGCTCAGGGCTCCCACTAATTCTACATTACGGTGAGCTGTATAATTATTTCATTACATATTACAATGTAATAATAACAGAAGTAGAGAGCACAATACATGTAATGTGCTTGAATCATCCTGAAACCACTAGACCTCATCCCCGGTCCATGGAAAAACTATCTTCCATGAAACCGGTCCCTGGTGCCAAAACAGTTGGGGACTGCAGTTCTAGAAGATCAGAAACATGGCAGAACTGACCCACCCAGAAAGCTACTACCTCTCCCAGTCAGAAAGGCAGATGATCAGGAGTCATCATCAGAAATGATGACTTCAAGAATATAATCAATCGACGTCTGGAAGCCACCACCACCACTACTTCGGTGACTTCCTATCAATATGTACAAAGCAAGTTACCAGATACTGGAATACTTTTGCAGAAAAATTCGATGTTTACATGACTGTGCTCATCAGCAGAAAAAGCCAAAGAAACAAAACAATATGCTCCACCTCATTTCCACTCCCCAAATCTCAAGTAAGCGCACTTAACTGGGGAGCCTATTTTGGATCCAGTCCATTAATTTCAATGGAGTGTGGGAAACAGTGTTTAGTTTTCCCACCTCCATATCACAGGGAGGTACATGGGAAGGAGGTGGGAAGTGATGCTGAATTCCAGTCCCCGCATCCACCACACTGCTCCCCAATAAAGATCAGTGCGTGTTATTCTCTACTGTTAATCTCAAGTGACCACAGCAAATCTGGTATAAATTATACTACACTTCCTCCTTTGTTTGTTAACACTTTAATGGTAAAATCCTGCACATGCAGCCAGGGTGATCTCTTACTATAAGTCACTTATATGTGGAAGAAGAGCCAAAACTCACTGAAAAGTGAGAGAAAGGTATTATGATCTACATTTTAGCATACTTCAGTGCTAATATGCTCAGACACTGACTCAGCGACTATTCACTATATACTGATTAAATTACAATTCTTTCACTATCTTCTGTCCCATTTCAAATTATTTTTCTCCCTGTTTTAGTTTCAAATTTAAAATAAGAATCTTCTCCTTTTGTTGTAATGAAAAAGCACTTTACTTTTAATCAACAGCAGAGGGCTGCCTATTTCCAGACTAGTCTGTGAGTTTTAGAAGTGACATAGCTGCAATGCTTTCTTCCTTTAACAAAAGGGGTGTTTGGGGGCAGGGAGGAGGGGGGAGTGTGGTTCCCATCCTTCTTTTACTTTTGTGATGCACCAGAAAATAAATGGCAAATGACAGTGGAGACGGCAACCTCCACAAGAAAAAAAGTGACTTTTATCTTTCCCTCAGTCGGAGGCTCACACTGTCTTTTTTCCCTCTCTATCCCTGGTGCCTAGCACAATGCATGGTACAGAGCAAACAGTAAATGAATGTCTGTTGAATGAATAATCCAATTACAATGGAAGAAGTGGAAGATTCTTCATCATCATGTCTCTTATCTTCCTATCTCACTCCCTTCCTCAATGTGGACAAAATAGAGGGGGGACAGAAGCAAATTAGAGTCATGGAACTGACAGCCAGAACTCCCAGAATGCCAGAATGTGAATGGGATAGGCCACATTCCATGAAACTTCCTAGAAGTACAAATCCTTCAGCAAGTTCAGGAAATCCACATTTCAAAGGGTGGAGTTTCTGGCCTTTGGCCCCAGTCCTTACCGACCACCCATTAACTGCCACAATTAGTTTTATTTCAGCTGGGCAGAGGGGTGATAACTGAAAACAGAGAAATTACTAAAGCAGATAATTAAAAACACTGTTCATGTACCAAGAGGGAGAAAACAGATGGTGAATGATACCTTTGGCACTATTTTCTTTAAGATCAACTGGCTCTGCTGGAAGGCGGTGAGATGAGAAATCTGCAACTAGCAGGGCCTACCTGTGAATACAGCAGGGAAAGAAAGTCCAAGGCCAGCCTGATTGGGTTGGACACCAGCCTGAAGTTAACTGCACTGGGCAGTCTATGTAGCAAGCAGGGAAATCTGACTGATAAGAAAGCGACCACAGGTGAAGTGCTGTACTATCTTCTGATGTCATCTACAGAATAAAGGTGCCATTAGCTAGAATGATATCTTTAGCTATAACACATTGACTATTGTTTCTGAGGGACTATGAGCCGCCACCATTTGTCCATCATCACTTTGTTTCTCTTCTGGCAGCAATAACTAGGAAATTAAATTCTAATCGCATCACGTAAGCATTCTCAAAATATCCTGAAATAACTTGACTGCATTAACAAATTGCCCACCCTTTATAAACAAAGAACTCTCAAGAGAAGTGTAAAATGTTTGACGACACCAAGGTACTAAGAGAAGGAACAATACAACTTAAGTATTACAATACTTAAGCAAGCAGTATAAATTAGGTTCATGGATTTTCAGTTAACTGGGTCTAATCTTGATAAAAGGTACATGTGGCAGCTTAGTCAGCCAACAAGAAGGCAAAAAATTTGATTTTTTTCACTCGGAACCAGTCACTGTTAGACTATATACAGCCTTTTCATCTCCCACCCATTTGCATTTTTGAGACAATCTCCAAGAACACACAGAAGCCACATATCATTTACGACGGAACAACCTTTCCAAATGGTCTTACAATATTTTTAATAAGCATAGGCATAATCAGCATTAGTTATTTAGCTGAAAAGAAACAGCTTTGCCTTCTTCAAATCCCAGAGCTTAATCTAGTTTTCAAAGGGAACAGATGTGGTAACTTCTTTATAAAGTATGTATACTTTTTTGGCTTTACTTTTTAACATCAACGACGACCGGTGAAATTAAGCATGAACTTCTCACACTAGACACTTGTTGCTAAAGAGGAGGAGGAAAATTTACGTTCCTGCTCTCCCATCCCTGTCTCTAGTTAGGGGATTAAAAAGGATTTCAGATAAAGAATAAAAAAATAAACCAGCGAATGACAATTCACTTGGAACTCTCCAGACCGAAGTCCGTAAAGTTAAGTCGGCCCGGCCTCCGCCAGAGCAAGCAAATCAACAGCGGGGATGCTGCGACCGTCTCCCAACGCCTGGGAGCTCTGCATACCCGGCGGGGGTGGCAGGAAGGGGCTGGCGCGGTGATGTGCGTCCCCCACCAGCCGCCTAGCCCCCTCCTCAACACTTCCTGAAGGAAACTGACAAGGAAGGCGGCGGCCGCTCCGGGAAGGGGCGGGTGTGGACCCGACAAGCTTGCTCCCTCCAGCGAGCCCCCAGCGCCCGCGCGCCGAGCCGCCCCCACAGTCCCCGCGGCGCCTCGCGCGCTCCCCGGGCTCGCGCCGAGGGAGGAGGGGCTGACAGCGGAGCCTCCGGTCGTGGCCGCCGCCGCTACCTCCCCGGGTGCGGCTGCTGAATAACCCGAAGGGAAGCCCGCCCCGCAGCCCCACGGTCCCCGCACCTCGTCCTCCAGGAGCCCGAACACCTCCACCGCGCAAGTTGCCATTTCCGAACGCTTCCAGCAAACCGGACGCGCTCGCCCCCGCCCAGGGCAGGCAACTGTGGAGGAGGAGGAGGAGGAGAAGCGGGAGGAGGCGGGGAAGAGTTGGAGGAAGAGGAGGAGGCGCTCCCTCAGCGACAGCAGCGCCTCCCCCGGCGAGCGGGCACTAGCGGCACCCGGCAGCGCGGCGGGAAAAGGCCGGTGGCGCGCGCTCCTGGGGCTGGGCGGGGGCGCGCGTGGCGGGGCTCGGGGGGTGGGGAGGGCGCGCGGCGGGGACCGTGTCGTGGGGAGCGAGCGTGGCGGGGCGCGCCCTGGGTCCCATCCCCGGGAGGTGGGTGGTTGACGGGCCCGCC
The DNA here is from genome assembly GCF_028885655.2 of Pongo abelii. Taxonomy (NCBI): domain Eukaryota; kingdom Metazoa; phylum Chordata; class Mammalia; order Primates; family Hominidae; genus Pongo; species Pongo abelii. The sequence continues at coordinate 59,021,354 of NC_072001.2, forward strand.
GGGGAGCCGGGGAGCGCCGGGGAGCGCCGGGAAGCCAAGCTGCAGTGTTCCTCAGCAACAAGTCTCGCTGAGATCCGACCCAGAGTTCGGCCTTTGACTAGACGCCTGGGAATCCGTGAGCTTAATCCCCGCTTAAATCCCAAACGGAAAATCATAGGGCTTTCTTGTCAGTTAAGGCTGTCATTCCAATAAGAGGCTGGAACTGGGGACCGCCAGGGAAAGCCTGAGCGTGGCAGCAAATGGGGAGGCCTGGAGGGATCGCAGCAGTCTTGGACTCGGGATCTGAAATTCTCTCCCTAGGATTTGTAAACAGTGCCAGTTCCTAGGCTATTTGCTGTCCTATGGTCTGTCCATCTTTAAATCCCACCAGTAACAATCCAACCTCCAGGCTGACCCTCTAAACCTGCTTTAGCTGGGCGTTGAGCCGCAGCACCACCGGAAGGCAGTGACGAAGAGGGAAAAATAAAATGAACTAGGACCTCCTGTAGAATAACTCCTGCTGTGGAATAAGGTTATGGAATAATCATGCTTTTTAGTATTCCTGTCTGATGGGCTTTATAGTTCCATAATTACAGGAAGACCTCCACCAAATAAGGCATCCATAAAAGAGTCTGGGGAGAATTATGAACACCCAGGCCACAATTTATATCATGTTGTTTTTATACATTTGCAGAAATTTGCACAATTCTGCAATCTCGAAATCTAATTTTTATTTTCCTCAATGATTTCAGAATAACTCTGATTTATTTTTAACAGTTTAAGATGCTACGTGGCAACAAGGCTATAGCCCATATTACTGGTTTGTTACATAAGATTTTTGTCGTACTTGGCCAGGCGCGGTGGCTCACGTCTGTAATCCCAGCACTTTGGGAAACCGAAGGGGGTGAATCACCTTAGGTCAGGAGTTCGAGCCCAACCTGGCCAACATAGTAAAACCCTGTCTCTACTAAAAACACAAAAATTAGCTGGGCATGGTGGCGGGCGCCTGTAGTCCCAGCTGCTTGGGAGGCTGAGGCAAGGGAATCGCTTGAGCTTGGGAGGAGGAGGTTACAGTGAGCCGAGATTGCGCCCTTGCACTCCAGCCTGGGCGACAGAACAAGACTCCACCTCAATTGTCGTACTTTATGTTTGGTAGGATCCATTTCATTCATATAATATATATCAAAATTCTGTTAATACACAATTCAGATTTCATCCGTATTAGGGGGAAAGAGATGGCACTTAATCAAACGTGACTACAAAATTACAGAATGGTCAGGAATTGTTGGCTTACCTAAATCTAAAAACCCATGAGAGCATTAATTTGTTTTTTAAGTTGTCACATATCTGTGGGATTTGTGGGTTAAGAATAAAATAATCTGAAAATACCGTGTGCCCTTCTATTTTACGAATATTTCCCTCATCTCTCATGATACACATTTTTATGTTTAATTTTAAGTTAGTTAAGTCATTTGAATTTAAGTTAATTCAGTGTCATTTCAGGGCACAATTACAAACGTGTAAAAACAGCTTCCGTTACAGCTACTAAAATTTAATGAATATATGAGAAGTATACACAGCCTAAAACTGGTAATTTAAAAAAAAAAAATCAGTAAATCCCGAAGGGATTATAAAGTAAAGCAAATTGGCCATTTGATGTACCCAATAGGTATTAGTGATGATACCTTTAAAGACCACTGATTTGACTCATGATTTCTTATTCTGTCTTTCTGAATATGAAATCATGAAGAATTAAACAGGCAGCTACCAATACAAGATGAACTAGAGTAGTTATTGTATCCCAGTCAACAGCTAGGAGGGGCACCTGAAATTAAAGGAAGCTCAAATCGAGATGGTGATATCAGCTGGTGGTCCAATAACCACCACTGAGAAAGCTGTTTAGAATGAAGAACTCCTCTACCTGTCACTCAACTGCGCAGAACTCTCATGAAGGCCTTTTGTCCACCTAGGCTGCCTTCGATTAGGTTCATGTTGATTTGGTTTGAGTATGTGTGTAACCATGTGAGGCACGTGTGAAGAATGTGACATGGTGCATAACAATTTATTCTGTGCCTCATACCTGTGCTAGGGATCATCCCAAGTCAAAACCCAGGCAATTCTAGCAACCTCCAATAGCATCACCCCTTCTATCTCTTGTTCTTGAGTCTTGTCTCCCTTCAAATCTGCCTTTACATGAGGCTCCAAACTGATTAAGAAACAAGAAATGAATGAAAACCAGTAAACCTGGTCTAGACTTTCTAGTAGTCTATGTACTTAGCTAACCCTTTTTAACTCTGCCTATAGATTTCACTGTGATGCAGAAATTGTTTCTAGTTTTTAAAATATCACCCCTTGGGATCAAAATTTGATGTGGAATGTAACAATATGAAAGGTAACGATACGAAATGCACTTTAATGTTGGTAATTAATTCTCTAAGGGATATAAAAAAGTCTTGTTCAGAAGTTTTCCTTTAATTCTCTCTTACTGTTAATATCTGCTGGCTGCTTCCTTTCTAATAGTTAATGTTTGAGATTTTTAAGGTTCATTTTTTCTTCCACTGGAAACTCCCTGGACCTCATCCATTGCCATTGCCATTACCATAGTTTCAGCTATTCTCTTCATAGAGCCCATCTCAGATCCAGAGCTCAGTAGTGCAAGAAATGTTTATTTGATTTTCCGAAATGAACTAAGTTTCTACCTCCAGTGGTAGAATACATAGCCCCAATCAATTCATTGGTCTTCCCTGAGCCTCTTTTTGCTAAGCTGGATTCTGACTTCTAACAGGCTGTTGTGCTCCCTCATCTTGGTGATAAAGGTTCTCATCACTCCCTCCTGGAAATAGTAGATGTATCTGTGTTCCCGCTGGCCTCTAGCTGTGGACATCTTTATCAAGTAGAATTACATTTGGCTGTTAGTTACCTAAACTAATAAGATTTAAAGATTCATGTTATATGGCTGTCATGTAAAGTCTAGACAGTGGGCAGGGCAGGGTTAATATGGCTAGTTTGCTCTGCCAAAGCGTCAGAAATTCAGGCACTTTACAGCTCACTGCTCTGATGTTTGTAGGTGTGACCCTTATAGTCTAGAGAGTGGCTCAGGCTTCAATCATTACATCTATGTTCCAGGTAACAAGGCAGAGGAAGGAGTAAAGAAGAGAGTTCAGGTATCATGGTCATCTTTTAAAATGCCTTCCTCACCCCACAAGGGGTGGGAGGTAGTGAGAGAGACGGCCAGGTGCAAGGCAGTGGGACCCAAGTGTGTTCAAGGAAGGGTTTGCTTGGTGGACTGGTGATGGCAGAAATGGGAAATTAGTTATTTGTAGAGACAAGTGATCCAATAAGCGAATATATGAATGATAATGAGAACCACATTCGTCACTGTTGAAGAAGTTACAAGAATGGAAAGAGAAAACTTGAATGAGTCTTGTGTTGTTATAATGAAATTGGTGGTGTTGATATGAACTCAAAAGCTTTTAACATATATATATAGTATATAAATAAATGTAGATGTAAACCTCTGCTGCATACACACACACACACACACACACACAAATATTTTCTACATTTGTACTCTAAGAGGGCCTGGGAACAATGACACCCCAAAAGCAATGAGCATATCTTGCATCCATATTTTAACTTTTTACTAAAAGAAACCAGGGCTCCTTGGAAAAATGGCTGATTCCAGGACTAGGACAACGCAAATAAAAGTTGAGCCTGAAACATCTTGTTATCCCAGAAAATAATGAAAGTAATGATGGAGACAGAATAAAAGGACACAGGAACCAACCTGAAAAAAGCTCCCACTGGCCAAAGATGGTCTAACTTGAGCACTAAAATAAATTATGATAGCAACAGATTATAATCCAATGAATAATTCTGGTACCATGAGTTCATTACAGATATAAATTATAATAAATGAGTACATTCAAAGTTCAATGACAAATGAGATTTTTACAGGGTTCAACGTGTATTTCCACAAAGTACTTAGTTACATAGATTAAAAGGCTGAAAGATACCACCTTAATCAAATGATCAAAGTGAACATTTGACAAATCAAAATCTTGCAACCCATTGCTTTTCCTCCATAACTTGGATCTAATCATGAGAAAACAAATCCAATTTAAGGAACGTACTACAAAATATCTGCCCTGTAATCTTCAAAAGTGTCAAGGACATAGAAGTCAAGAAAGTTGGAGGAACTGTTCCAGACTGACAGATTAAAGACACTGTATTATGATTCCCTAGAAAAACAGAACCAATAGGATGCAGATATATAAAGAGATTTATTATGGCCAGGCACGGTTGCTCATCCCTGTAATCCCAGGTTTGGAGTGCAGTGGTGCTATCCTGGCTCACTGTAACCTCTGCCTCCTGGGTTCATGTGATTCTCCTGCCTCAGTCTCCTGAGTAGCTGGGATTACTGGCATGCGCCACCATGTCTGGCTAATTTTTGTATTTTTAGTAGAGACAGCGTTTCACCATGTTGGCTAGGCTGGTTTTGAACACCTGGCCTCAAGTGATCTGCCTGCCTTGGCCTCCTAAAGTGCTGGGATTACAGGCATGTGCCACCATACCCAGCGTCAACATATTTTTTCTACCAGGAGTTTCAAAGCTCTATTTTAAAACTTATAAGCTGAGCATTGACTCATCTTTCTCTTTTCATTTCTGTAGTAACAGTTCTAGCCTGAGGGCAGTAATCAGAAAACCTCACTGCTGTCTGACTGGAGCCAGAGGAAGGGCAGCAGGATATTCCAGGAATATAAGTAGTTATCAACAATAAAATTTCACAATACCTTGCTATAGCTTCCACACCCTTATCTCTTACCTAAGCTTCAGACCTGTATTTCCCACTAACTGTCTCTGCCTTGGTATCATGAAAAAAGTCTCAAACTAAATAGATCCCAAAATAAATTCATCATCATCCTGTATTCTGTGTCTCTGGAAATAGCATTATTGTCTATCTAGTTGCAAAGGCTAGAGACTTCTGAGTATTCTAAAATTCATACTCCCTGCCCATTCCTACAACTTCTTCCTATCACCAATTTGTTATACAATTGAAATTCTTTCCTCTTCTACCTAAGATTTTTTTTCTCTTCTTATTGGTATCCATGACTGATGTCAGTACACCCATCATTGTCTGGTAATTGGCCCAGACTGGTAGCTTTTTGTCTTTTTTGTCTCACCCTATATCTTCTGAGACAAATGTTTGCATGCAGTAATTTTTTTTGAGACACACTCCCAAGCAGTAGTGTGCTGGACTCAACTCATACTGGCATCCAAGGTACAATTGTGTACACCTCTATCCAACTGCAGATTTGGTGATGTCATGTTGGTAGCTTGAAATTATGACGTATTTATATCACAGAAATAGGCAAACGCTACAAACCAAGATTTTTTTTTTTTCCTGGAGAGGCAGTTATTAAACATTTATCGGAACATGACTGAGCCTAGGAAACACGAGTGAGGGACAGAAAAGAGTAAAACAAGGAATGGCATAAAACCCATGCAGTGATTTTTTAAATTTTTTAGTTTCCTTTACATGATTAACCTGATTTGGGCTCGATATCAGTAAGGATGCTTCAGGAGCCATATAGAATGTACCTCAGAATTGTTCTACCAAGAAGGGAGTATTTATTCATTAGTTTCCATTCCCCTTTGGACAGGGGTTATTTCATAGGATGTTAATATTTGCAGATTTTCTTGTGTATAGAATGGCTGAGTTGGCTCCTACAGGTATGTCCAACAGCAGTGGCAGTGAGGCGCAGGGGCAGAAAGTGAAATATACATTAAACAACTAAAATGAGTTGCTGTCTGGTTACATCTCTACATCTTTGGTTGCTGCAGCAAGGACTGGAGTAAAGGTTAGTTGAGAGGGTATGAGTCAGAGTGCAAGAGGAATCTAATACACGTGCAAATCTGCACCACACTTAGTCCTTTCTGCCATAGAGTCTTTGAGGTGTGTCCAGTAATTACCTCTCCAAAAGACTTGATAGACAAGGGTTTCTAGGATAAGCTGCAGCATCTACTGTGTAACTGGTCTCAGGGCCATAAATGATATGCATTATCTCTCTCCTATACCACCCACTCTCAATTTTCCCATTCTTGGCCAGTAGTTCAGCAAATCTAGGTTATTGCCTGGTGGGGACTCAGGTTTTCCTCCCCAAGAGGTATGATTTGTCAGTTGTGTTAAACTTATTGGGTCATGGTTCTAGTAATTGCCCATTTAGAATTGTCATTGGACATGCAAGTACTAAAATATGCAGTGAATCCCCTGAGTTCCAAACATATGCTTTCTTGTCTTTCTTGTGTAACTCAACCATAGCTCCTATACCTCCTTGCCAATACGGTAATTACTATGTTTGTCTATTGGTCCACTAACATGAGAAGCTCAAAAATGACCAAGTGGTGGTCATAGCTTCCAGTACAGTGGGACCCTTCCTGTGTCTCCTGGAAGAAGCATCCCTTCTACCCCATAGTAGGAACTAGGATTCCTAATCTAGCACTACCTAAATTGTCTTGCAGCTCTCCCTGAATTAGTCTGGGAGTTCTTTGAATATAGGAACTGTACTTATCTTCCCATTGGACACATAGAAGCCAGTCAACAGTTATATGAATGAAAGATTATATTTGCCAGAAACAGGGAAAAATGTATATGTAACACTGATTTTTTTCCCTCATAAAATCTTATTTATGGATTTTATGCTGTTTCTTATTGCATATGACTCAATTCTGCAATAGATAAACCATATCTATACCATTAATATGCCGTAGTTCAAAACCTTTGAGCAAATGCTGTTGTTTATTTTAGCTCCCAAATATAAAATAAACTTACAAAGAACATTCCATTTCAATTATTAGCAATTTTTGAGTGGTAAAATGAAAAAGAGGTTAAAATATCAATATTACAAAAGTGTTGCCTTTCTACAATAACTTGAGCTTTTAGCTAAAATGAGTAGCATTTAGAATTTTTCCGATTATATTTGCCTGAATTATTAAAAAAACAGAAAGATAATAATTTGAAATGCAAAATGCGTTATATGGTTCCTAGGAGAAGAAAAGACATTATTTGTGGTTTCTTTTACCCTAGTTATTATTATTTTTTTTTTTTTGAGAGTCAGTCTTACTCTGTCACCCAGGCTGTAGTGCAGTGGCGCGATCTCAGCTCACTGCAACCTCTACCTCCAAGATTCAAGTGATTCTCCTGCCTCAGCCTCCTGAGTATACACTAGCTATTCTTAATTCTGAATAAGAGAATCTGCCTATAAAAGTGATTTTTAGTTAAACATTTAAGATATTTTTTCCATTTTATTTTAACATGTAGAGTAAAAGCATTATAAATAAGGATTCCTACTAAAGGTCTGGTGTTTCTACACTATCATTTAAAATGACTCAAATGTGTGAATGAAAATAAGATTATCTCCTTATAAGATCAAGAAGAGAAGTTGGCAAGCAATTAGAAGTGCTTAATATTATTCTATAGGTAATGTAATGTCTGTGTGTAGTTTTGTCTTTCTCTATATGTAATATTTCTGAGGCAAATAAGTAGTTTTAAGTTACATACAGCTTCATATGTGTAAACCATTTGATAAAATGGTCTCCAACTTTTTCTACCAAAAATAGATTAACATTCCAGTTTTGTTTTTAAGAGATGATGAGTGATAAAATGGCTTGAGGGCTTTGCAGGAAGCCGCTTATAAATTAAGCTAAAGGTCTTGTCTACCTGTACAAACTTGTTTAGCTTTTGGTTGAAGAAACTGAAGAGCAGATAAATACTTTGTAAGCAACTTTCACGATAAATTTGTAGCATGTGAATTCTTCCTTTTTCTTCTGACTCATTTCTGAGGCCAAAACTAAAGTAACTTCTGCTATGGTTTGAATATGTCTCCCAAAGTTTATGTGTTGGAAATTTAAACCCCAGTGCCACAGTGTTGAGAGGTGGGATCTTTAAGAGGTAATTGTCAGCTGGGTGTAGTGACTCATGCCTGTAATCCCAGCACTTTGGGAGGTTGAAGCAGGAGGACTCCTTGAGGCCAGGAGTTTGAGACCAGCTTGGGCAATATAGCAAAACCCTGTCTGTAAAAAAAAAAAAAAAAAAAAATTAATAAAACTAATTAGCCAGGCATGGGGTGCATGCCTATAGTCTTAGCTACTTGGGAGGCTGAGATGGATAACTTGAGCCCAGGACTTCAAATCTCTGTCCATTTAAAATTACGCAACAGATATTCTGTTATAGCAGCACAAAGTTTGAGGCAGATATTTTCGAGGTTAAAACACTATCTGTCACTGAGCACAGTGGCTCACGCCTGTAATCCCAGCACTTTGGGAAGCCAAGGTGGGTGAATCACTTGAGGTCAGGAGTTCGAGACCACCCTGTCCAACGTGGTGAAACCCCATCTCTACTAAAAATACAAAATTAGCTGGGCATGGTGGCACATGCCTGTAATCCCAGCTACTCGGGAGGCTGAGGCAGGAGAATCACTTGAACCCAAGAGGTGGAGGTTGCAGTGAGTCAAGATCACGCCATTGCCTTCCAGCCTGGGCAACAACTGGGACTACAGGCGCATGCCACCACACCCAGCTAATTTTTTGTATTTTTAGTAGAGACAGGGTTTCACCATGTTGGCCAGAATGGTCTCGATCTCTTGACCTTGTGATCCACCCACCTCGGCCTCCCAAAGTGCTGGGATTACAGGCGTGAGCTACTGTGCCTGGCCAACACCCTTATTCTTAAAGGGGTGTACAACCAGGGTTTCTTTGTTGTTTATTTTTTTTCTGCCCATTTCTCCCCAAGTAATCCCTAGCTTCCTGTCATCCTTTTCCTTTCTTTTCTCCACCCTCCATTCCCTCACTGAATATACTAGGAACTCCAATATCTTCTTTTCCTTAAACCGCAGAACAATTCAACTCTTCAATCGAAATTTAGCTCTAGGCTCATTTTGCATACCTAAACATATCAAGGTATTCAGCAGAACAAAAGGGACTTTCTTATAACAGAATGCACCCTCTTTAGAAGAGAACTCTCCTTATAAGTTAGCAATTTTAAACATTCTTCTTTAAACATTCTAGCGTTCTTGGTTGCACTAAGGATATTAAGGATCATGTTTGGTCAGTGTGCCCTAGAGGAGTAATTGGCAAGAGACCCCCAGTCTAGATGCTCTTGCCACTGTGGGTATGATTCTTTTAATTCTGATCTTAGACCTGGATTTTATTGCTATTAAGTTTGAAGGCATTCCCTTGTAGTACAGATGCCAGTTATATTAATTTCTTGCTTACAGTCAAACATTCCATTGTACTCAACTAGGGTTCTATCATGTATAAGAGAAACACATTTTTTTCTGCCACTTTACATATAAGGTATTTGTCTTTTTTATAAAAGGCAGTACTGGTGGCTCATGCCTGTAATCCCAGCACTTTGGGAGGCTGAGGAGAGCGAATCATGAGGTCAAGAGTTCAAGACGAGCCTGACCAACATGGTGAAACCCTGTCTCTACTAAAAATACAAAAAATTAGCTGGGTGTAGTGACGGGCGCCTGTAATCCCAGCTACTCAGGAGGCTGAGGCAGGAGAATCACTTGAACCTGGGAGGTGGAGGTTGCAGTGAGCCAAGATCGCACCACTGCACTCCAGCCTGGGCAACAAAGTGAGATTCTCTCTCAAAAAAAAAAAAAAAAGCAGTGCTGTTTACCTCAAGAATAATGTCAATTTCTTCCTGAAACTCAAGTGGATCTCAGTAAGAAACTAATTATTATTATTTTGGGGGAGATTTTTATTGTAAGGATCAAGAGAATCAAAAAAAAGAACAACCAGTTCTCAGGAAGGAGAGAAACTGGAATAGCTCCCGGGGCGTCAGAAGGGGGAACTCACAGACAATCTTAGGGGCCACCCTTGGGATAACTTGGCACTAACTGCCTTGTCTCCATATGACTCTGCTAGAGATTTTATTTTATAAACATTTTATTTTACTTTATTTATTTGAGACAGGATCTCACCCTGTAGCCCAGGCTGTAGTGCAGTGGCACGATCTTGGCTCACTGCAATCTCTGCCTCCCAGGCTCAGGCAATTCTCCTACCTCAGCCTCCCAAGTAGCTGGGATTACAGGCAGATGCCACCACACCTGTCTAATTTTTGTATTTTTAGTAGAGATGGGGTTTCGCCATGTTGCCCAGGCTGGCCTCAAACTCCTCTGAGCTCAGGGGATCCTCTGTCTCAGCCTCCCAAAGTGGTGGGATTACAGGTGTGAGCCACTGCGCCCGCCATTAAAAACATTTCAAATTGAAGTACAACACACAAAAACTGAACAGGTCTTAAGTATACAGCTGAATGAACTTTTACCAAGTGAACACACATACTAACTGGCACCCAGATTAAGACTCAGAACATTGTCCGTGCCCTAGAGTCTTCATGTTGTCTACTAGTCATTGCCTCCCACAAATGTTCACTATTCTCACTTCTATCACAAATTTGTTTTGCTCATTTTTGAACTTTATTGAAATGAAACCATACAGTATGCTTTAATGTCTGCCTTCCTTTGCTCAAAATTATGCCTGTGCAATTGTCATGCCAGACTCCCATTGGCCCCAATAGGGATGGCATCCTGTCTGAGAGGCTGAAGAAGAGACGTGGAGACAGCAACTGAGACATAGGGTTTATTGGAAGAACTTATATACAGGGATGGTCCAGTGGCAGTGGCTGGACAGGAGAACCTCTCCCATTTGTAAAAAGCATGCCGTTTTTACAGCATTTTTGCTTAGCACCCTCCATCTAGCAACCTCCATCTAGCAGTTTTCATTTAACCCAAAACAAAGGGCCTCAATCCCATGTACAGCCTGCATTCCAAGGGATGGACTAGGGGTTCAGATGCCCTTTGTAGATAAGGAGGGAAACTCTGGGTTGACCACTCCCAGGTTCCTTAGCTCGGAACTCTGAACACACATTCCTCTTAGACCATAGGTTCATTCTTAAGGGTACACTTAAATCATTGCTGTCAGGTGCATCTGTCATACAGCAATGTGTGCTACTGTTGCATACAACAGTAACTTGTTCTGATTGTTATACAGTATTCCACTCTATGAATACTATACCCTTGATATACATTTGGGTTGTTTCCAATTTGGAGATATTATAAACAAAGCTACAAATGAATGTTCTTGCACATGTCTTTTGGGTCACCCATGTTTTCATTCATCAAGAGTGGAATTGCTGGGGGATAAGGTAAACACATATTCAGATTTAGTAGACTATTGCCAAATGGCTTTCCAAAGAGGCTATGCCAATGTACATTCCCAACAGCAGATGATTACTTTCAGTTGTTCCAGATCCTTGCTAACATGTGGTATTATCATTTTAAAATTTTGTATCCTTTCTCATATGTGAGTGGTGCTATCTCATTGTATGCATTTCCCTGATGACTAATGATTGAGCACCTTCTCCTCATATGTTCATTGAACAATTAAATATCCTCCTTTGTGAAGTGCCTGTTTAAGTATTTTGCCTGTCTTCTTATTGGGTTGTCTGTCTTTACATTATTGAGTCCTTTATTAGAATTCACACCTAAAATTTAAATTTCCAGAAAAGCCTGGGCGTGGTGTCTCATGCCTGTAATCCCAGCACTTTGTGAGGCAGAGGTGGGCAGATCACTTGAGTCCTGGAGTTTGAGACCAGCCTAGGCAACATGGCAAAACTCTGTCTCTACAAAAAATACAAAAATTAGCCAGGCATGGTGGTGTGTACCTGTAGTCCCAGCTTCCTAAGAGGCTGAGGTGGGGTGGAAGGATCACCTGAGCCCAGCAGCCATGATCACACCACTGCACTCCAGCCTGGGTGACAGAATGAGACCCTGGCTCAAAAAAAAAATGAAAAAAGAAATGTTAAGTTATCCTAAAAAGCTCTCTGGTTCTTAATAATTCTAAAATTGTTTCCCTGCAATATTATTATCAAATAAGAATCAGGAGTAATTTTAGTTAAATTACTCCTGATAAATATGTAACATAAAACATATAAATATGTTATATAACAGATAAATATGTTTGGTGGAATATAACATGTTTATATTCCAACAAATATCATCTAATATTCTATGTGTTTTATTAAAATCTTATATTCATGTAGTAATAGTATTTTTCATTAATTGATATGGTTAGGCTGCATCCCCACCCAAATCTCATCTTGAATTGTAGTTCCCATAATCCCCACATGTTGTGGGAGGGACCCGGTGGGAGGTAATTTAATCATGGGGGCAGTTACCCTCATGCTGTTCTCGTGATGGTGAGTGAGGTCTCATGAGATCTGATGGTTTTATAAGGGGCTTTTACCCTTTTTGCTTGGCATTTCTCCTTGCTGTTGCCATGTGAAGAAGGACATGTTTGCTTCCTCTTCTGCCTTGATTGTTAAGTTTCCTGAGGCTTCCTTCCCCAGTCCTGTGAAACATTGAATCAATTAAATCTCTTTCCTTTATAAATTACCCAGGCCAGGTGTGGTGGCTCATGCCTGTAATCCCAGCACTTTGGAAGGCTGAGGCCGGGGATCATCTGAGGGCAGGAGTTTGAGAACAGCCTAGTCAGCATGGTGAAACCCCATCTCTACTAAAAATACAAAATTAGCCGGGCGTGTTGGTGGGTGCCTGTAATCCCAGCTACTCGGGAGGCTGAGGCAGGAGAATCGCTTGAACCTGGGAGGCAGAGGTTGCAGTGAGCTGAGATCGCGCCATTGCACTCCAGCCTGGGCAACAACAGCAAAACTCTATCTCAAAAAAAAAAAAAAAATTTACCCAGTCTCAATATGCAATCTCTGCCTCCCAGGTTCAAGTGATTCTCCTGCCTCAGCCTCCCAAGTAGCTGGGATTACAGGCGCCTGCCACCACGCCTGGCTAATTTTTTGTATTTTTAGTAGAGACAGGGTTTCACCATGTTGGCCAGGAAGGTCTTGATTTCTTGACCTCATGATCCACCCGCCTCGGCCTCCCAAAGTGCTGGGATTACAGGCGTGAGACACTGTGCTCAGCCAGCACTATTCTTTAAAAAATTAATACATTATAAATAAGGCTAAAGTCATTTTTTATTTGAATTCTCCAAATCCTAGTACCCTCCCCTGTGCCAGAAGTAGCCATTGTTTTAAGTATGATGTGCACAATTCACTACGGTAAACAGTATATACATTGTTCTACAACTTGCTTTTTCCCTTCCACACTTTGTCTTGTTATGCTGTGTTGCATACTCATCTAATTAATACATTTCAGCAGCTTTAAGGAAAAATACAATATCAGTATACCACAATTTATTTAAGCTGTTCCCCTATGGATGTCAATTGGGCTGTAAAGAGTTGACCTTGTTTCATATGACTTTCTCACATAATAGGGAAGACATTTCTATACACAAAATTGATCAAAAAAGCTCAATGTTTAACACACAGAAAAAAATTACATTTGCAGTCAATACTTTTGTATCTATTCTGCAATAAAAACTTATATGTCTTTTTGTATCACCTAAAACATACAATGAGGGAATGCCCTCTTATTCAAAAATTCTGTGATTCTGTAAGTATTCCCAATAGGATATGCCAAGTTGTTTTTTGTTTTCTTATCGTACACTGGATAGGTAGTGGGTTTTGTTTGTTTGTTTGAAATAGGTCGGGCACAGTGGCTCACGCCTGTAATCCCAGCACTTTGGGAGGCCGAGGCGGGCGGATCATGAGGTCAGGAGATCAAGACCATCCTGGCTAACACGGTGAAACCCTGTCTCTACTAAAAATACAGAAAATTAGCTGGGCATGGTGGCAGGCGCCTGTAGTCCCAGCTACTCGTGGGGCTGAGGCAGGAGAATGGCGTGAACCCGGGAAGCAGAGCTTGCAGTGAGGTGAGACTGCGCCACTGTACTCCAGCCTGGGTGACAGAGTGAGACTCCATCTCAAAAAAAAAAAAAAAAAAAGAATAAGGGTGTTTAACATTAAAGTTGTTGGCATTTTTACAAGATAAGTCCCCTATCCATCCCCAAAATATTTGATCATGTTTATTAAACATAAATATCTCTTTCATGTACGTGTGGATCTTGAATAGAAGGGTATGTTTCAGGTAAAGGTTGGTATGATGTTCAATAGACAGCATAGAGTTCAACATACACTAGAGAGTGAGATGACCCATAAACTGAACCAGAGCTAGTAGTAATGAACATATAAACATGAGTACATGTAGAGTTCAAAGAAATCTAAGGGATTGCTTTGAATTTCTCTAGAGCCTGGAATAATCATTAAAGTCACTCTCAGTATAATCTCATGGGCAAGGAAAACTTCAATTGCTCATGGTGTACACAAGTCTTTACTGGGTTAGGTGCAGTGGTTCAAACCTGTAATCCCAGCATTTTGGGAGGCCAAGACAGGAGGATCACTTGAGCCCAGGAGTTTGAGACCAGCCTGGGCAACATAGTAAGACCTCATCTCTACAAATAATTTTTTTAAGATTACCTGGGTGTGGTGGTGTGCACCTGTAGTCCCAGCTACTCAGGTGAGGTGGGAGGAGTGGCTGAGCTCAGAGGTCAAGGCTGCAGTGAGCTGTGATGGCACCAGTATACCCCAGCCTGGGCAACAGGGTAATACCCTGTCTCAAAAAAAAAAAAAAAAAAAAAAAAAAAAAGGCTTTACTAAAGGCTAGGCAATAACGAATAACCAAAGGGAAATAAACACAACATGTAACACCAAACTAGATTGTCTGGTTATTACATGACTGTAATAGGTCTGTTGCCTGATGTGCATGGTAAGCCAATATGCCAAGACACCAGGTTGCAGCAAAGAAAGAGTTTTAATTGTAGGGCTGCCATATGAGGAGATGGAAGGAAACCTCAAACTCCCTGAGGAGTTTGGGGCTAGAGTTTATAAGGGTTTTGGAGTGAGCCAAGGCATTACGATTGTTGGTTGAAGAGTGCAAGATGAAGTCATGGTACAGAGAGATGAAGAAATGATATTCTCATGTTGATGCTGATTGAGTTACCCTATGAGGGTCTTAAACTGCTTGGCATCAGCTGTTCTGCTGGAATTCAGGATCTGCTTAAGCAATTCTTAAAAGTGTTAGGACTCTAATGTCAGAAATCATATCTATCTTAAACAAAAGCTGTATGATTCTAGGTATAATGGGGGTGCAGACGGCCGGTATCTAGTGTGATATGACTTTCAGTAACAAGGAAGTGGGTCAACATGCAGACTGATTACTGCTTGATTATAAATATTTCTGTCCAGAGTTCTTGTAAAGCCTCTGAGTGTGGTATATTAGTCTGTTTTCATGCTGCTGATAAAGACATGCCTGAGACTGGGAAGAAAAAGAGGTTTAATTGGACTTACACCTTCCACATGGCTGGAGAGGCCTCAGAATCATGGCAAGAGGTGAAAGGCACTTCTTACATGGTGGCAGCAAGAGAAAAATGAGGAAGAAGCAAAAGTGGAAACCCTGATAAACCCATTAGATCTCATGAGACTTATTCACTATCATGAGAATAGCACTGGAAAGACCGGCCCCCATGATTCAATTACCTCCTCCCACTGGGTCCCTCCCACAATATGTGGGAATTCTGGGAAATAAAATTCAAGTTGAGATTTGGGTGAGGACACAGCCAAACCATATCATTCCACCCCTGGCCCCTCCAAATCTCATGTCCTCACATTTCAAAACCAATCATGCCTTCCCAACAGTCTGCCAAACTTAATTTATTTCAGCATTAACCCAAAAGTCCACAGTCCAAAGTGTCATCGGAGACAAGGCAAGTAAGTCCCTTCTGCCTATGAGCCTGGAAAATCAAAAGCAAGCTAGTTACTTCCTGAATACAATGGGGGTACAGGTATTGGGTAAATACAGCCATTCTAAATGGAAGAAATTGGCCAAAATAAAGGGATTACAGGGCCCATGCAAATCTGTAATCCAGTGGGGCAGTCAAATTTTAAAGCTCCAAAATGATCTCCTTTGACTCCAGGTCTCACATCGAGGTCATGCTGATGCAAGAGGTGGGCTCCCATGGTCTTGGGCAGCTCTGCCCCTGTGGCTTTTCAGGGTGCAGCCTCCCTCCTGGCTGCTTTCACAGGCTGGCATTGAGTGTCTGCAGCTTTTCCAGGTGCACGGTACAATCTGTCAGTGGATCTACCATTCCGGGGTCTGGAGGATGGTGGCCCTCTTCTCACAGCTCCACTAGGCACTGCCCCAGTAGGGACTCTGTGTGGGGGGCTCCAACCCCACATTTTCCTTCTGCACTGCGCTAGTAGAGGTTCTCTGTGAGAGCCCCACCCCTGCAGCAAACTTCTGCCTGGGCATCCAGGCATTTCCATACATCTTCTAAAATCTAGGCAGAGGTTCCCAAACATCAATTCTTGACTTCTGTGAACCCGCAGACTCAACACCATGTGGAAGCTGCCAAGGCTTGAGGCTTCCACCCTCTGAAGCCACAGACCAAGCTCTGTGTTGGCCCCTTTCAGCAATGGCTGGAGCAGCTGGGACACAGAGCACCAAGTCCCTAGGCTGCAGACAGCACAGAGACCCTGGGTCTGGCCCACTAAACCATTTTTCCCTCCTGGGCCTCCGGGCCTGTGATGGGAGGGGCTGCTGTGAAGTCTCTGACATCAACCTAGAGACATTTTCCTCATGATCTTGGGGATTAACATGAAGCTCTGTGCTACTTATGCAAATTTCTGCAGCTGGCCTGAATTTCTCCTAAAAAAAAAATGGGTTTTTCTTTTCTGCATCGTCAGGCTGCAAATTTCCTGAACTTCTATGTTCTGTTTCCATTTTAAAACAGAATGCTTTTAACAGCACCCAAGTCACCTTTTGATGCTTTGCTGCTTAGAAATTTCTTCCACCAGGTACCCTAAATCATCTCTCTCAATTTCAAAGTTCTACAGATCTCTAGGGCAGGGGCAAAATGCCACCAGTCTCTGCTAAAACTTAACATGAGTCACCTTTGCTCCAGTTCCCAACCAGTTCCTCATCTCCATCTGAGACCACCTCAGCCTGGACCTTATTGTTCATATCACTATCAGCGTTTTTGTCAAAGCCATTCAACAAGTCTCTAGGAGGTTCCAAACTTTCCCACATTTTCCTGTCTTCTGAGCCCTCCAAACTGTTCCAACCTCTTTGTGTTAACCAGTTCCAAAGTCACTTCCACATTTTTAGGTATCTTTTCAGCAATGCCACACACTACTTGTCCCAATTTACTGTATTAGTACATTTTCATGCTGCTTATAACACATACCCTAGACTGGGAAGAAAAAGATGTTTAATTGAACTTACAATTCCAAATGGCTGGGGAGGCGTCAGAATCATGGTGGGAGGTGAAAGGCACTTCTTACATTGCGGTGAAAAGAGAAAAAATGAGGAAAAAGTAAAAGCATAAACCCCTGATAAACTCATCATATCTCATGAGACTTATTCACTATCATGAGAATAGCATGGGAAAGACTAGCCCCCATGATTCAGTTACCTTCCCCTGGGTCCCTCCCACAACACATGGGAATTCTGGGAGATACAATTCAAGTTGAGACTTGGGTGAGGACACAGCCAAGCCGTATCAGGTGGCTTCAATAACTTGCTCACCAGAGATCCCAATCCGCCATCCAATTGCATTCATCTTAGGCTTATCACTTAGGGGACTGAGCCTGGACACTATTGTTTTAGTTAAGAGGCTTTCCACCTCAATTAACAGAAAACCAACTCCAATCCTTAAACAGTGAAGTTGGCTTACATAACCAAATGTCTTGATATATGCAGACTTCAGGTACAATATTGTCATTGCCCGACAGGTTCTTCCTCTGCACTGCACAGACAAAATCAATCCACTGAGATGGCAGCACTGCAGTAGAGAAAGAGTTTAATTGACATGAGGCAAGCCCATGAGGGAGAACTGGGCTCAAATCAGTCTCTGAAGATTTGGAGGTTAGGAGTTTTTAGGGAGTAGGTGCTGCTGATTGGTTGGGGATGAAATCATAGGGGTGTGGAAAATAGTCCTTATGGGCTGAGTCTGCCTCTGGGTGGGGCTACAGGATTCATTGAGAGTCATGAGTTCAGGTGGGGTCCATCTGAAAAACATCTCAAACCAATTATAGGTTCTGTAATAGTGATGTTATATAGGAGCAATTGGGAAGGTCACAAATCTTGTGACCGCTGGTCACATGACTCCTGAGCAGTAAGGGATTAGAAACTATGCCTACATTTTAGCAGAGTTCAGGCCCCTCTCATAATCCGAAGCTTGTGGCTTTTTATTCGTTTTACAAAGGCAGTTTAGTTTTGGGAAGGGCTGTTATCACCCCTGCTTTAAGGTTAAACTATAAACTAAATTCTCCCCATGGTTAACTTGGCCCACACCCAGGAAAGACCAAGGATAGCTTGGAGGTCAGAAGCAAGATGGAATCAACTATGTCAGATTTCTCTTACTGTCATAATTTTGCAAAGGCATTTTCAACATAATCAAAGTTCTAGCCTGATTTTCTTGCAGTGTTTGTGAGTCCATTCTCCATGTGTATGTTTTGTTCTCAGGCTGGCTTCCCTCAAGGACACAAATTGAGCAACAGGTTTCTTTGCTTACATTCAGTATGGAACAGTGAGATCTACTTTCCATCGTTATCACTCAAATATAAAGAACTTTCCCAAAAGCTATTAGTAGCTCAAATTTTATTGGCCAACACTGAGGTACATTCTCATTCCTAAACCATTTGCTGGCCAGGGATGAGATTACATGGTTAGTTTACCTTAACCAGTCCTTACTTTGTGAGCTCAGGATGGTGTTAGCTTTCCCTAATCCCAAAGGTTGGATAAGGATGGATACCAGAACAAAATTGGGCATCTATGAGAAGGAAGGTGTGGGAAATTGATTACAGGTAGGCACCAAGAATACTCACTATATATATTTTTTCTACCTTCTTTAAATTCTCACACTATTATTCCCTTGATTTTTGTGGTCCGACTGCACTGGCTTTCTTTTGGATCATCAAACGTGCTTTGCTCCTTGTCACCCTAAGATCTTTGTTCAGACTATTTTCTTAGCCTGGAATTCTCTTCTCCCACTCTGTTTCCTGGTAAAATGCTACTCACTTAAAAGTCATTTCTTTCATAAAGCCTTCCCTCAGCCCCTTACTACATTATGTGCTGCTTCTTCCAACTCAAGCTAACTTAACCAAAGGAGAATACAGTCAGTTCTCATTATGTGCAGTAGTTATGTTCTGTCAAGTTGCCATAAACACTGCATTAGTGAATACTGAACCATTACTCCCAGAAGACCTAAAAGGTTAGGTTCCGGGGAGCCTCTGGTCACAATATTCTCATCAATGGATCAATACATAACCTTGTTTTATGTGTGTTTTGGCTTAAAGACATCTCATTTAATACCTATTGTTGATTCATTAACACTGAACTACCAACATGCTAACTCATGCCTGAACAAAGCTTATCTAACCTATATATTTTCTCTGTAAGGCACATCTCAGTCTTGTACTCAGGAACGCTAAACAAAACAGCACTTTAGCACTAAGCTTGAGGGCCATTTTAAACAGTGAAAACAACGACAAGCACAAAATGTGAAAAACGTGGCACTAAATAGATTGCAAAAAGGAAATTTGTTTACAGAGTGAGAGGTGAAGCAAGACAGCAGACGTCTTGTTGAACCTCAGCTGGAAACATGCGCATCAGGTGACTCAAATTTTTCACCACTCTGTACATACATGTCAGTGAATGATTGTGAAAGCGCTGTTGGGGCTCAGAAAACAATACCCCATAGTATGGCACTGTGGCATGCTGAGTGCTTCGAACTGAAGGAGAACCAAAGTCTCACTGACTTTCTCCTGTGCTCTTGTCTCTTGCCCTTCTCTCCTGAAGAGCAAGAGGGAGCTCTCTCTGAATTTCCCTTACCTGCCTAAAAATGGATCCTCCAAAAAGGACTCATTTGTCCCCTCTCTGCAATCTCATTAGCTAGGGAAGATTAATTATATCACAGGAGAGGAGACTAAAGGTTGGTACCTTGCCCAGATAGACTTTGTCAAAAGTTGCCACCTATTCTTCTTCTTGTATTTTTTTTTGAGATAGGGTCTCATTCCTATCGCCCAGGCTGGAGTGCAGTGGCACTCTTGTGGCTCACTGCAGCCTCGACCTCCCAGGCTGAAGGGGTCCTCCTGCCTCAGCCTCTTGAGTAGCTGGGAACATGGCATGTGCCTCCACACCCAGCTTTTTTTTTTTTTTTCTTTTTTTGTAGATATGTGGGGTTTTTCCATATTGCCCAGGCTGATCTCAAACTCCTGGCCTCAAGCGATCTGGCCGCCTCAGCCCCAAATGCTGGGATTACAGACATGAGCCACTGCCCCCAGCCCATCTGTTCTGAGGGTTGCTACTTGAGATATTTTCTCTGTATACCAAGACAACTTTGTTCACTATAAATTTCCTCCTCTCATCCTCTCATAACCTGTCACCACCTCCCCACAGAAGCCTCAAGCCCCTATTTCCTTCTATAGCTCAGGATGCTATAAAAACTTTGACCCATCTACCCCTTCTTTGAATCTTATAATTTGTGACACTCCCACGTGCATGCACATAATAAAACTGTATGCCTTTTCTCTTGTTAATCTGTATGCTGTCAGTTTATTCCAGAGATTCAAATTATCAAACCTTCAGAAAGTAGGGGGAAGGTTTAAAACTCCCTTATAGTTTCAAGAGTATTAATCTGGGGGTTACAAATACATTTTAGCAGGTAAGCAAATTTACAAATACAGAATCCATGAATAATGAGTGTGGTGGTTAATATTAGGGGTCAACTTGATTGAAGGATGCCTACATAGCTGGTAAAGTATTGTTTCTGGGTTTGTCTGTGAGGGTGTTGCCAGAGGAGATTAACATTTGAGTCAGTGGACTGGGAGAGGAAGACCCACCCTTCATGTGGGTGGGCACCATCCAATCAGCTGCCAGAGAGGCTAGAACAAAGCAGGCAGAGGAAGGTGGGATAAGCGGGCTTGCTGAGTTTTCTAACTTTCATCTTTTTCCCATGCTGGGTGCTTCCTGCCCTTGGACATCAGACTTCAGGTTCTTCGGGGGCTCTTGGACTTGCACCGGCATTTTGCCGGGGGCTCTGTAGGCTGCACTGTCAGCTTCCCTACTTTTGAGACTTTTGGACTCGGACTGAGCCACTACTGGCTTCCTTCTTTCTCAGCTTGGAGACGGCCTGTCATGGACTTCGCCTTGTGATCGTGTGAGTCAATTCTCCTTAAGAAACTCCCTTTCATATATACATCTACATCCATCCTATTAGTTCTGTCCCCCAGGAGAACCCTGACTAATATAATAAGAATCAATTGTATGTTGCTGGATATACTTGGAAAGTTCAAGGAGGTAAATCTGATTCCAGGAATGACTAGATCTGAGAGTTTCAGGTCTCTCTTTTTTCCATCCCTCTGTTGTCTCTTCACGGCTTTGTTCTTGAAGAGGCTCTCTCTACTCAGCAGCACAACAGCTACCAGTAGTCCCAAGTCTATGTAATTCTTAGTTTACCCCTAAGCCCAGAAGATAAACCCTTTATCTCCCAAGCTCTATGTATTTAATCTAAGAGAAGAGTCTGATTGGGCTTTCTTGTACCCATTCCCTCATCTAGGGCAGGTGCAAGCGTGTTAGCCCCACCTGAACTGCATGAACAGACTCCTTACTGCGAAGAGGGGCGCTGTAATCAAAAGAAAGGAAAAGGAGCACAGTTGAATCTAATTAACAGCTGTTAATTATACCTGGCACATTTTTAGAATTCCGTGAAATGAAAAATGAACATTCTTTAAAAAATAATTTAGTTTTTCAACCATTGTCTGCTCCCACCGCAAGTAGTCCTGTTTGTATTGTTGCCATCTGTACGTCCATGAGTACCCAATATTTGGCTCCCATTTGTAAGTGAGAACGTGGTATTTGGCTTTCTGTTCCTGCGTTAATTCACTTAGGATAATGGCTACAGCCATGTTGCTGCAAAGGACATGATTTCATTCTTTGTTTTTATGACTCCGTAATGTTTCTGTTGTGTATGTACCACATTTTATTTATCCCGTCCAACACTGATGGGCACCTAGGTTGATCCCATGTCTTAGTTATTGTGAATAGTGCTGCGATGAACATATAGATGCATATGTCTTTTGGTAGAATGATTTATTTTCTTTTGGATATATACCCAGTAATGGGATTGCTGGGTCAAATGGTACTTTTGTTTTCAGTTTTTTGAGAAATCTCCAAACTGCTTTGCACACTGGCTGAACTAATTTACATTCCCATCAACAGTGTATACATGCTCCCTTTTCTCTGCAGCCTTGTTAGCATCTGTTATTTTTTAACTTTTTAACAATAGCTATTCTGACTGGTATGATATGGTATTTTATTGTGATTTGATTTGCCTTTCTCTAATGATAAGTGATATGGAGCATTTTTTTCATATATTTGTTGGCTGCTTGTATTTTTTTTTTTTTTTTGGAGAAGTGTCTGTTCATGTCTTTCCTCCATTTTTAATGGGGTTATTTGTTTTTGCTTGTTCAATTGTTTAAGTTACTTATAGATTCTGGATATTAGACCTTTGTCAGATGTGTAATTTGCAAATATTTTCTTCCATTCTGTAGGTTGTCCATATAATTTGTTAATAACTTATCTTGCTGTGTGGAAGCTCTTTAGTTTAATTAGGTCCCACTTGTCAATTTTTGTTTTCTTTGCAATTGCTTTTGAAGACTTAGTCATAAATTATTTCCCAAGACCAATGTCCCTAATGGTGTTTCCTAGGTTTTCTTCTAGTAGTCTTATAGTTTGAGGTCTTAAATTTAAATCTTTAATCTATCTTGAGTTCATTTTTGTATATGGTGAAATGTAGGGGTTGAATTTCATTCTTCTGCATATTGCTAGGCGGTTATCCCAGCACCATTTATTGAATAGGAAGTCCTTTTTCCATTGCTTATTTTTGTCACCTTTGTCAAGATCAGATGGCTGTAGGTGTGCAGCTTCACTTCTGAATTCTCTATTCTGTTCCATTTATCTATGTGTTTGTTTTTGTTGTAGCCTTATAGTATAACTTGAAGTCAGGTAATGTGATGCCTCTGGCTTTGTTGTTTTTGCTTGGAATTGCTTTGGCTATTCAGGCTCTTTTTTGGTTCCATATGAATTTTAGAATAGTTTTTTTCTAGTTCTGTGAAAGATGACATTGGTAGTTTGATAGGAATAGTGTTGAATATGTAGATTCCTTTGGCAGCATGGCCATTTTAACAATATTGATTCTTTTTCCATGTTTTGTTTTGTTTTTTCTTTTTTTTGAGATGGAATCTTCCTCTGTTGCTCAGGCTGGAGTGCAACCTCTGCCTCCCAGGTTCAAGTGATTCTCTTGCCTCAGCCTACTGAGTAGCTGGGATTACAGGCATGTGCCACCATACCTGGCTGACTTTTGTATTTTTAGTAGAGATGGGGTTTTACCATATTGGCTAGGCTGGTCTCAAACTCCTGACCTCAAGTGATCTACCTGCCTCAGCCTCCCAAAGTGCTGGAATTACAGGCATGAGCCACCATGCCCAGTGATATTTATTCTTCTGATCCATGAGCATGGAATGCATTTGTGTCATCTATGATTTCTTTGAGCAGTGTTTCGTAGATCTCCTTGTAATGATCTTTCATCTCCCTGTTTAGATGTATTCCTAGGTATTTTGTGTGTGTGTGGCTATTGTAAATGGGATTGTATTCTTGGTTTGGCTCTCAGCTTGAATGTTGGTATATAGAAATACTACTGATACTTGTACATTGATTTTGTATCCTGAAACTTTACTGAAGTCATCTATCAGTTCCCTGAGCCTTTTTGTAGTGTCTTTAGGGTTTTCTAGGTATAGAATCATGTTGTCTGTGAAGACTGATATTTTGACTTATTTTCTGATTTGAATGCCTTTTATTTCTTTCCTTTGCCTGATTGCTCTGGCTAGCAATGTACTATGTTGAATAGGAGTGGTGAGAGTGGGCATCCTTGTGTTGTTCCAGTTCTTAAGGGAAATGCTTCAAGTTTTTTTTTGTCCATTCAGTATGATGTTGGCTGTGGGTTTTACATAGATGGCTCTTATTTTTGGAGGTATGCTCCTTAGATGCCTAGTTTCTTAAGGGTTTTTATCAAGAAGCAATGTTGGGTTTTGTTGAAAGCTTTTTCTGTGTTTATTGAGATGATCATATGGTTTTTGTTTTTAATTCTGTTTCTGTGGTCAGTCACATTTCTTGAATTGTATATGTTGAACCAACCTTGCATCCTAGGAATGAAGCCTACTTGATTGTGGTGAATTAACTTTTTGATGTGCTGTTGGATTTGGTTTGCTAGTATTTTGTTGAGGATTTTTGCATCTGTGTTCATCAGGTATACTGGCCTGGAGTTTTGTTTTTTTTTTCTGTTGTGTCTTTGGTAGGTTTTGGTATCAGGGTGATGCTGGTTTTGTAGAATGAATTAGGGAGGAGTCCTTCCTCCCTGACTTTTTAAAAAATAGTTTCAGTAGAATTGGTATAAGCACTTTGTACATCTTGTAGAATTTGACTGAATCAATCTGGTCTAGGGCTTTTTTGGTTGGTAGGTTTTTTGATACTGATTGAATTTCAGAACTTGATATTGGTCTGTTCTGAGTTTCAATTTCTACCTGATTTAATCTTGGGAGATTGTGTGTTTCCAGGAATTCATCCGTTTCCTCTAGATTTTCTCCTTTGTGTGCATAGAGGTAGTCATAATAGTCTCTGAGCCTCTTTTGTATTTCTGTAGCATCATTTATAATAACCATTGTCATTTCTTATTGTGCTTATTTGGATCTTCTCCTTTTTTTCTTTGTTAATCTAGCTAATGGTTTATCAATCTTGTTTATCCTTCAAAACACCAACTTTTCATTTTGTTGATTCCTTTTTTTTTTTCCACACAGAGTCTCTCTCTGTTGCCCAGACTGAAGTGCAGTGGCACAATCTCAGCTCACTGCCACCTCCACCTCCCGGGTTCAAACAATTGCTCTGCCTCAGCCTCCTGAGTAGCTCAGATTACAGGCATGCACTACCATGCCCAGCTAATTTTTGAATTTTTAGTAGAGACGGGGGCTTCACCACATTGGCCAGGCTGATCTTGAACTCCTGACCTCAAGTGATCCGTCAGCCTTGGCCTCCCAAAGTGCTGGGATTACAGGCATGAGCCACTGGTCTCAATTTCACTTAGTTTTGCTCTGATTTTAGTTATTTTTCTGCTAGGTTGGGGATTAATTTGTTTTTGTTTTTTTAGTTCCTCTAGGTGTGATATTAGGTTGTCAATTTAAGATTTTTTCAAGCTTTTTGATGTAGGCATTTATTGCTAAAAATAATACTCTTAACACTGTTTTTGCTGCATCCCAGGGATTTGTTATGTTGTGTCTCTAGTTTCATTTATTTCAAAGAATTTTTTAATTTCTGCTTTAATTTTATTGTTTATCCAAAAGTCATTCAGGAGCAAGTTATTTAATTTCCATGTAATTTTGTGGTTTTGAGAGATTTTGGTATTAATTTCTATTTCTATTCCACTGTGGTCTGAGAGTAAGGTTCCTATCTTTTTGAATTTACTGAGGCTTGCGTAAGTTTATCTTGATATTTTGCTACTGTCATTTGAGAGCACACTCTAAAAAATATTATAAATATGGCAAAGCATATTGCCCTGCTCTGGCCCCGTTTCTTCCTCTTCTTCTCTTCTAGAGGCAACTACAGCTTTTTTAAAATACAAATATATAACTTTTAGTGTATATGCATATACCCATAAAGAATATATGAATTGTTTGTATTTCTAAATTAAACATAAATAGCGTCATAGTTTATAGGTTCGTTTTCAACTTGCCTTTTAACAGCATTTTTTGAACTATACAATCTGATACATGGAAATCGAGTTTATTCATTTTATCTGTTTATTATTCTATTGTATCATTGTGGGAAGTCAGGGACCCTGAATGGAGGGACCGGCTGAAGCCATGGCAGAAGAACATAAGTTGTGAAGATTTCATGGACATTTATTAGTTCCCCAAATTAATACTTTTATAATTTCTTACGCCTGTCTTTACTGCAATCTCTGAACATAAATTGTGAAGACTTCATGGACATTTATCACTTCCCCAATCAGTACTCTTTTGATTTCCTATGCCTGTCTTTACTTTAACCTCTTAATCCTGTCATCTTCTCAAGTTGAGGATGAATGTCACCTCGGGACCCTGTGATGATGGCATTAACTGCACAGATTGTTTAAACAATATGAAATCTGGGCACCTTGAAAAAAGAACAGGATAACAGCGATGTTCAGAGAACAAGGGAGATAACCATTAGGTCTGGCTGCCTGAGAGCCGGGCGGAACAGAGCCATATTTCTCTTTTTTCAAAAGCAAATAGGAGAAATATCGCTGAATTCTTTTTCTCGGCAAGGAACATCCCTGAGAAGGAGAATGTGTTCCCAAGGGGAGGTCTCTAAAATGGCCGCTTTGGGAACATCTGTCTTTTACGGTTGTAGATAAGGGATGAAATAAGCCCCGGTCTCCTATAGTGCTCCCAGGCTTATTAGGACGAGGAAATTCCCGCCTAATAAATTTTGGTCAGACCGGTTGTCTGCTCTCAAACCCTGTCTCCTGATAAGATGTTATCAATGACAATGTGTGCCTGAAACTTCATTAGCAATTTTAATTTCGCCCCGGTCCTGTGATCTCGCCCTGCCTCCATTTGCCTTGTGATATTTTATTACCTTGTGAAGCATGTGATCTCTGTGACCCACACCCTATTCGTACACTCCCTCCCTTTTGAAAATCACTAATAACTTGCTGCTTTTGTGGCTTGGGGGGCATCGTGGAACCTGCCAACATGTGGTGTCTTCCCTGACACCCAGCTTTAAAATTTCTCTCTTTTGTACTCTTTCCCTTTACTTCTCAGACTGGCTGACACTTAGGGAAAATAGAAAAGAACCTACGTGAAATATCAGGGGCTGATTTCCCCCGATATTGTATGAATAAAAGAGAATTTATCCATTCCTCTACTAAGAGAGAGTTAGAATGATTTTGATTTTTTTTAAATTTTTACTAAACTACTTAATTGCTATAGTTTTATAGTGCATCTTGACATCTGGATGTCTGGGTAGTGCAAGTCCCCTTCAATTCCCCTTCAAAATGTCTCTATTCTTAGGCCTTTACTATCTGAATCTTAGGATTACCTTTTCAGATTACATAAAACCCAGCCTTGAGTTTGATTTCGATTGGAATTGTATTGCCTATGCAGGTTAATTAGTGATGAACAACATGTTGATGCGGTTAAATATTCCTACTTAAGAACGTGGCTGCCAGGTGTGGTGGCTCACACCTGTTATCCCAGCACTTTGGAGGGTTGAGGCAGATGTATCACTTGAGGTCAAGGGTTCAAGAGCAGCCTGGCCAACATAGTGAAACCCCCGTCTCTACTAAAAATACAAAAAATTAGCCAAGCGTGGTGGCATGCACCTGTAATCCCAGCTACTTGAGAGGCTGAGGCAGGAGAATCACTTGAACTCGGGAGGTGGAGGTTGCAGTGAACCGAGATCATGCCACTGCACTCCAGCCTGGGCAATAGAGTGAGACTCTGTCTCAAAAAAAAAAAAAAAGAAACATGACAAACCATTCCATTTACTTAGGGTTTCTTTAAACTTCAATCAATATCATTAATAGAGGTTTTGCATATCTTTTGTTGGATTTATTCATAGCTATCTAACCAGCTTGGTTGCTTCTATGAGTGGGATCATTTCTCTTTAATAACATTTTCAGATTGTTTGCTGCTACGCTATGGAAATGTTTGCTGCTATTTTGTGGAAATGCAATGAATTTTGTATATTGTGCTTAAACCCACATTGCAGGACTCTTTCGTTAGTTATCATAGTTGTATTATCTTGGATTTTCTGTGAAGATAACCCTGTCATCCATGAATAGTTACCTTTTGCTCTTTCCTTCCAATCCTTATTTTTTTTCTTGTCTTACTACATTGAGTAGGTCTTTCATGACAATATTGAATAAGAATAGTGATGGTGGGCATCACTGTTTTCTTCTTGAGTTTGAAAGTATTATTTCTACTATTTTGCCATTAAATATGGTGTTTGCTATACATTTTTTATAACTATGTTTTACAAAGGCAAGCAATTTTCCTTCCATCCCAAGTTTGCCTAAGCTTTTTTTAAAACTTTGCCTAACTTGCCATCTTTAAATTTAGTAATTGGATTTAAATTTTTTTTTTTTTTTTGAGACAGAGTCTTGCTCTGTCACCCAGGCTGGAGTGCAGTGGCGCGATCTCAGCTCACTGCAAGCCCACCTCCCAGGTTCACGCCATTCTCCTGCCTCAGCCTCCTGAGTAGCTGGGACTACAGGTGCCCGCCACCATACCCGGCTAATTTTTTTTTTTTGTATTTTTAGTAGAGATGGGGTTTCACTGGGTTAGCCAGAATGGTCTCGATCTCCTGACCTCGTGATCCACCCGCCTTGGCCTCCCAAAGTGCTGGGATTACAGGTGTGAGCCACTGCACCCAGACTAAAAAATATATTTTAAATACCCTTGAGAAGTTTCCCCCCAATCATTTGCTCATTTCCTATCAACCAAATCACAGACTGTTCAGTTGGCTGATAAGCATAGTACATCATTTCACTTGGAGTCAATTTGTATTTTTTTTCTGCATCTATAAGAGGATTATATTGTGTTTCTCCTTTAATCAGCTAATTTGGTGAACAACATTATGAGGTTCTCCTTGCATTCCTGATACAAATCCTATTTGATCTAGAGTAACTTATATTCATTTGTAATCACTCTCATAACACACATCTATTCTATTAAATCTCTTAGAAGATCCTATTGGCCTTTCCTTCCTTCAAAATATACTCTGCATCTGACAACTTCTAACCATCTCTGCTGCCTGAATTGAAGTCGTCATCCTCTGTTTCCTGGATTGAGTCACTGATCCCTTCCTAGTCTCTCTGCTTCCACACTTGCCTCTCTATAGTTGATTCTCAAATTGCAACTGTAATGATCCTTTAAAAATATAATCTGATTATGCCCCTTCTCTACCTAAAACCTTCGGAAAACTTCCCATCTTCCTCCAAGTAAACACTACAGTCCTTTCAAGGGCCCACATCTCCTATTGCTCTTCCTGCTCCTGCTCACTCCAGGCACACTCCCACCTCAGGGCCTTCGCACTTGCTCATTCCTCTGCCTCTGCCTGGGTAGTTCTCTCTCACAGATGTCGACGTATATCCCTATGTTGACATAGTTTTGTCTACATATATACTAATAGATCTCCATATATATACATGTCTACATGTAGATTTTATGAATATACATATCTACATATAAACACATCTATATATGTAAACCTACACACATATGTCTACATATATCCCTCAATTCTCAGGTCTTTGCTCAAACATCACTTTCTGCATATTTCTGATAACACTATGTAAAACTACAGTCATGTTCCTTTCTTCCTTTACCTCCTTCCCTGCCTTATTTTTCTCCATAGCAGTGATTGCCATCTGACATACTGTGTATTTTGTTTATTTGTTTGTTGTGTTTATCCCTAGTTTGAATATTATTAGTAACTTTAAGGTGGCAGAGATGTTTGCCTGTTTTCTCCATTATATCTCTGGTACTTGTAACAGTGCCTGGCACAACCCAGTTACTCAGTAAATACTTGGTGAATGAATGAAGCGATTATTTTGATGCTCTGTCAGCCTCAAAATCTGCCTCCATTCCTCCTGATTGCTGGGTTCAGTTTATTAATATTTTATTTAGGATTTGGGGAGCTGTGTTTCTTACTGTGACTGGCTTATAGATTGATCATATTTTGTTTTGTTTTTCTTCATTTCCCCTCAACTGTTTAGGAAGTTATACATCTTATTTTTGTTTTTGTTTTTGAGACAGAGTCTCACTCTGTTGCACCAACTGGAGTGCAGTGGTGTGATCT
The DNA here is from genome assembly GCF_028885655.2 of Pongo abelii. Lineage (NCBI taxonomy): Eukaryota > Metazoa > Chordata > Mammalia > Primates > Hominidae > Pongo > Pongo abelii. Next base: position 59,051,263 of record NC_072001.2, read on the forward strand.
TAGCCCACTGTAGCCTCAGCCCACTGTAGCCTCGACCTCCCAGGCCCAAGCGATCCTCCCACCTCAGCCTTCTGAGCAGCTGGGACTATAGGCGCACACCACCATGCCCAGCTAATTATAAATCTTATTTTTATTCCTTTGATAGTTACCTTTAATACGTTAACATGTGTTATATATTTAAAATACAGAAGTAACCATTTTTCTACTCTCATTCAGAATAACACAAGGACCCTGATATCAGGCCCTCCCACTTCACATGTTCTGGTTGCTGGTAACATTGGTTCTACCTTGTAGATTGTTGATGTGACTCACATCCAAGGAGTGTCCTAGAAATATTATAACGTAGACACATTTCTTGACTCTTTGTCTCCTTTCTGCATTCTTGCATACTTTCTCCACCTGAGTAGAGTTTCATCTGAATCTGTACAATCTGGTTTTAATGCCTGTAAACACTTTGCTATCAATACCTACTGTCTATCACTTACTGTCTCGAAAAAATCTTACTAGCCTAGTCACAATAACCAGTATGACTTACAGTGTTACACCACCCAGGAGTAATTACATTTCACATATATCATAAGTGTATCATAAATGAGGAAGCTTTAATAGAACACTTATTTATCTTGTCAAGGGCTCTCTTGCCACTCCTAAAAATATGTGATATGAAGCCTGGACAACATACACACCATATTGACAAAATAAAAAATAAAAAACAACTGGACATGGTGGCACTTGCCTGTAGTCATAACTATTTGGGAGGCTGAGGCAAGAGGATTGCTTGAGCCCAAGCATTTGAGGCTTCAGTGAGCTATGATCATGCCACTGTACTCCAGCCAAGGCAACAGTGTAAAATCCTGTAGAAAAAAAAAAAAAAGACAGGTGTTGCTAACTTCTTTTACACACTGTTTTTGTTCCATCAATAAGAATGATGAAAAACTGATTTGACCTTCTCAAATTATTTTTCCTCTTTACTATTCTTACTCTTCACTGCTTTTCTCAGTAATATTCTTTCTGACATTTGCCAGCATTCAAAATATTCTCTATTATCTCTGCATTTGTGATATAATATGAAACCAATATATCTTGCCTTCTTAGTTTATTAATGTTGATATGAATTGTGTCAAATCGGCAAATATTTAATTACAAACAGCTGAGCAGCAGCAGATGCTTTGTTTTTGTACAATAATGTTTACATATCTAATGTCCTAATTTTTTAAAACATTGCTTAAATATTTTGAAAAAAGTGACACAATCTTAAAACTGCCTAAGCTAATTAAAAATGACACAGTGCTTAAAACTACCTAAGTTAATGATTAAAATTTAGTATTATTTTACTTATACTTTTTCATGTAGCTGATCTATCTATTGATCATGTAAAGAGCACCCTCATATATATTTATTTGTTTCTTGCTTTGTTTTTTGAGAAAGGGTCTTGCTATGTTGCTCAGGCTGGATTGCAGGGGCTATTCACAGGCATAATCCCACTACTGATCAGCACAGGAGTTTTGACTTGCTTCATTTATGACATTGACTGGTTCACCCCTCCTTAGACAACCTGGTGATTTTCCCATACTCGGGAGGTCACCATATGATACCAAACTTAGTGCAGACCTCCAGTTGGTGTAGCCTCCTATAGCCTGGAACTCCTGGGCTCAGGTGATTCACCTCAGCCTCCAAGTAGCTGTGACTACAGGTGCATGCCCCTGCACCCAGCAAGCTTCCTAATATTAATCTAGAATAGTTCATTTGATATTTTTCAGATTTTTTTATCTTTGTATTGTTTCCATATTTTCTCCATTGTGAATCAGTATCTCTGTGTGGTTAACTTTTTGTTCTGTATTGAATTATTCCCCTTGGACATGTTTTTGAAAGTGAGATTGTGAGAATAAAAAAGGTCTGAATGGTTTTACAACTTTTACAACCCTTCATATAGGATGCAGCATAAATGGTGCTCCCTGGAGTTCTGCAACAGAGGTGCCTTGTTGCTCCTGTGTCTGCTTTTCTCAGTGCCAGAAAAGTCACATCATTTACTGTTAACAATGCCTATCTCCCCATACACTTCAAAACAGTTCAGTTTTAGCATTTTGTTTACTTTTGCCAAATTATAAAGTGTAAAGAAGTATGCAATATTTTAATTTGCATTATTTAATTACTAAATATTGGAATGTCTTTTGGTTTACTTTTTATGTTTTGAGCTGTTAAGACCCTTTAAGTAAGTTAATATATGTAAAACGGTTACACTAGAATCTAGCACATGGTCATTTCTTTTTTCTTTTTCTTTTTTTTTTTTTTTTGAGGCAGCGTCTCGCTCTGTTGCCCAGGCTGGAGTGCAGTGGTGCCATCTCAGCTCACTGCAACCTCTGCCTCCCAGGCTCAAGCAATTCTTCTGTCTCAGCCTCCCAAGTACCTGGGACCACAGCCATGTGCCACCATGCCCAGCTAATTTTTGTATTTTTAGTAGAGATGGGGTTTCACCATGTTGGCCAGGCTGGGCTCAAACTCCTGACCCCTAGTGATCCATGCACCTTGGCCTCCCAAAGTGCTGGGATTACAGGCATGAGCCACCGTGCCTGGCCAGCATATAGTAATTTCTGAGTACATGTTACTTGTTATCCTTATTAAAATATTTTGTTGTTACTATCAACCCTGGACATAAAGAGGCTAGATTTGTCATTTGGGTTTGTACCAACTTCTTTATTTTTTTTAAATAGCATACAATCAATTCTTGTCATTCATGGTAGTTACTTTCTATTAAAGTCATTCATGGTAGTTACTTTCTATTAAAGTCACCCTGTGTCAGTCCACAAGGACTGCCGTAACAAAGTAGCACAAATTGGGTGGCTTAACCAACAGAATATATTTTCTCACAGTGCTGGAGGCTGGAGGTTGTAGGTCATGGGGTCAGCAGGGTTGGTTTCTTCTGAGGGCTCTCTCCTTGTCTTGAAGATGGTGGTCTTCTCCTTATGTATTCATATGGTTCTTCTTCTGTGTGTGTCTGTGTCCTAATCTTTTCTTCTTCTAAGGACCCCAGTCATGCTGGATTAGGGCCTACCCTAACAACTTCATTTTAACTTGCACTTTAAAGACCCTATCTCCAGATACAGTCATATTCTGAGGTCCTGGGGATTAGGACTTCAACATATGTATTTCGGGATAAAATCAGCCCATAACATGCCCCACACACTGAATTAGCAAATGCTGACCTATTGTTTGAGGGCAACCTAGGTTAGATTCTCAGGAGCTGTTGGTCACATTTTTGTTAACTTATCATTACGTAATCTTGTTTGATACGTGTTCCTGTTTAAAGACACCTTACTTAATATTTATTATTGATCCATTAACATTGAACTCGCAGGAAATGGCATGGTGACTCATGGCCAAAGGAAGCTTACCTAGCACACATTTTCTCTGTAAGACACATTATTGCCTTCTTGCACTTAGGAACGCTAGACAGCACTTCAACACTATAGGTGGGGGCCGCTTTAAACAGCAAAATCACCAACAAAAATCACAAAGGTACCAAAATGTGGCCCTAAATAGTACTTGAGATGACTACTTTTTACAGTACGGAGAGCTGAACCTAGAAGGTGGGGTGTCAGCCTTAGCCGGGAACAGCCACAGTGGACCACTCAAAGTTTTTGCCACTGTGCACATGCAAATGTCTGCACATGACAGCACAAACACTGTGAGTATTGATTTTGGGGTTGCAAATAAATCTGCCAAATTCTCAAATACAGAATTCATAAGTAATGAGGCTCAACTGTGCCTCATTGGAGTAAAAAATATTTTTCTAAGCCTAACACAAAAAAATATAAAACAAAAAGATTGGTTATTCTCTAAGCTCCTGTGGCCTTCTCTACGTATTTGCGCCTGTGCTCCTTACTTTGCTTTTTTCTTCCTGTTGCTGTGGGTGAACCATCCTTGCTCCTAGTCAAGGAAACCACTCCATCCAGGATCCAGATTCCATCCCTTCACCTGCAGTAGCATGTTTCAGCAAATCCTACCTTGATTTCCTGCATTATTAGATTTTCCGTCTCTACTGGGTATTTTCTTCCATCAGCACACAAAATACCATTAATGTCTGTCAAGAAACAACCACACAACAAAAAAGTGTCCTCACTTCAGTATCCTCACTTCCCCCTTCTCCTTTACAGTCAAAAATAAAAAACAAAAACAAAAAATGAAAAAACCCAAAACAAAACAGTCTACACTTGTCTCCAAATGCTTTCCTCTCATCTTTCTTTCCAAATCTCTTTTTAAACTAATTGTGAATTTATTTCAAATGGTAAATATTTATGGAACAAACTTTTTTTTAGAATTTTAATTTTTTTTAAATGTGGGGTAATAGTGAAATAAGATTTAACAAAAACGTGTATTGTTGCTGAAGCTGCCTGTATTCTTTTTATTTTTATATGTATTTGAAAGTTTTCCACCATACAGTGTTACAGGAGTATGCCTTGAAGTCTCTCTAACACCCTTGCCCCATTCACCTCATCTCCCTTGTCTTCTACATGGAATCACTTTAGTTTCTTATGTATCCTTTCAGTGCAGATACAAGTAAAAATGAATGTGCCTTCTTTTCCTTCCTATTTGACACACAGGCCTCACTCCACATGCAGGCTTCTGCAATTTGCTTTCATCATGTTACAATGTATGTTAATATGCTACCTTGTTTGAGCTGTGTGTGTGTGTGTGTAGTACAAAGGGTCATGCACAATGTTTCTTTGCTTTTCACTGAGACAAAGTACCAGCTATAAGAAGTCATGTTTTCTCATTTCTGCTTGCCAGCGTAATTTCACAGAGCCCCTGACTCTGTGACTATGTGTAGCTCTCCAAAAGGATGCTTTATTTTTATTTTCATTTTTTTTTTTGAGACCGAGTCTTGCTGTGTCACTCAGGTTGGAGTGGAGTGGCATGATCTCGGCTCACTGCAACCTCTGCCTCCCAGGTTCAAGTGATTCTCCTGTCTCAGCCTCCCTAGTAATTGGGATTACAGGCGCCCGCCATAACACGCAGCTAATTTTTGTGTTTTTGGTAGAGATGGAGTTTCACCATGTTGCCCAGGCTGGTCTCAAATTCCTGGGCTCAAGCGATCCACCCAACTCAGCCTCCCAAAGTGCTGGGATTACAGGCGTGAGCAACTGCCCCCGGCTAATGCTTTGAAGACTAAACGGGATAGGGCACATGGCTCCTAAGTCTCTTGCCTGAGTCAACATATTCCTTAAAAGATAAATGACCCTAGTCTTTGCCTTTTCCTACACATAAGATAACATCTGAAGGGTTAATGGTATGCCTTTGTCATCTATAGCCAGATGTACTCTTACCCTCAGACTCGGATGTGATTTTGTCTTAATGTAACTTTGGAGCACATACTAAATCTTACTACCTGTGGGTAAGCTGTCAACTGAAACACTGCTTCAGCTGTCTTGCAGACCCTCTCTGACTCTCTCTGGGCTGTGGTCCTCAGTAAGACTTCTGAATAAAATGAACTTTAATTCTTCAAAAGCTTGATTTTTTTTTCTTTACTTGACAATGTTGAATCATCTTTTAGTCCGGAGTCTACCTCTGATGAACATCTAGAACTTTGCTTTTTTGCCTGCTGGCCTCCTCTTCCTCCACCAGGAACCCTGGTTTTTTCCCTCTTATGCTTCTCCCTCAGGCCCAGGCATTGTCTTGGAATGCTGGAGTTTGATCTCTGAAGTCCTTGGTGCCCCTGGAGCAGCAGTGGCCACTGTGGTAGAGCTTTTGCATCTGAGGAAGGTTTCATTTCTGCAGGTCCTGAGGAGTGAAGCTTCTGTGAGACGAAGCTTTCCTTTGCTGATAGTGACCACTTCTCATAGCAATCTTTGGTGCAAAGTCTCACCAAGGAATTCTTTCCATTTGAAGGGCAGTGGGGGCAGAGAGGGGTGAAAAGGAAATGAGGATGTGAAGAACACAGGAGGACAGAAAGTGAAATCCAGCCACCCATTTTAACCTTTGAAATGTTTGGATCAATTTTTGCATTCTATCATTCACTTCTGTTTATAGGAAATTTTATAAATATGTAATTGTTTTGTAACTAAAAGGCTACTTTTTCACTAAAACCAGAGTCTAGAATTACTTTTTTCTTTTCTTTTCTTTTCTTTTTTTTTTGAGACAGGGTCTCACTCTGTCGCCCAGGCTGGAGTGCAATGGTGTGATCACGCTTCATTCAGCCTCAACTTCTTAGGCACAGGTCACCCTCCCACCTCAGTCTCCCAGGTAGCTGGGACTACAGGCATGCACCACCACACCTGGCTAATTTTTGTATTTTTTGTAGAGATGAGGTTTCACCATGTTGCCCAGGATGGTATCCAATTCCTGGGTTCAAGCAATCCTCCTGCCTTGGCCTCCCAAATGATGAAATTACAGGCATGAACCGGTGCACCTGACCACTTTTTGTTTTTTTGTAAATGGTTTGCTATTTTCTGTAGGAATTTCTATTGGCATTTTAATTGTACTACCTTAAATCTATGACTAAATTTGAAAAGATGCCTTCTTACTATGTTAATTGTTTTCAACCCGAATGTGATACATTACTGCTTCTGCTCAACTCTGCCTTTACTGTAATATTGTTTTATTATATCTAGTTGGCACTTTGTTAGGTTAATTGTATAAATGCCTTAGCACCTTAGCATGGCTAACATATACTGGATTGTTTAAAATAAATTTGATAAGCAAAGGAAAAAAATGAGAATCAGAATAATGTATGGATAGAAAGCTTGGAAAGCATCAAGAGAGTTTGAGTAATGATGCTAACAATCCTGACCAGCTTTACTGGATTGAAGATTCCCATGTCCTCAGAGAACACCATTCTGTTAATAGATGACTGGCATGCACAGGCTCCATTAGGACCCCTTATCTTGTGGTCAGGTATCTTGGTGCACATGTAACTTGTTTCACTGGCCTAAGACTATCTCTCCTCTAGGCTCAATTATTTTGTGGTTCAAACCTACTTAGGTTAGGGCTTGGCTGGGCACGTGGCTCATGCCTGTAATCCCAGCACTTTGGGAGGCTGAGGCAGGCAGATCACCTTAGGTCAGCAGTTTAAGACCAGCCTGGCCAACATGGTGAAGCCCATCTCTACTAAAAATACAAAAATTAGCTGGGTGTGGTGGTGGGCACCTGTAATCCAGCTACTCGGGAGGCTGAGGCAGGAGAATCACTTGAACCTGGGAGGCGGAGGTTGCAATGGGCCGAGATCTCACCACTGCCTGGGTGACAGAGTGAGACCTTGCCTCAAAAAAATAAATAAATAAATACATCCATAAAAATTTAAAAATACCTACTTAGATTAGGGCTGCCACATAAAATATAGGACAGTTAAATTTGAATTTCAGATAAATAGTTTATTTTAATAATAAGTATTCTCAAGTATTACATATTTGAAGTTTATCTGAAATTCAGAGTAAACTAGAGATCTCCAATAATTTTCCTAAATTTGCCAACCCTACCCTAGGTACTACCATTCAGTTTTATTTTCTGGTCTGAGGGTTACACCTACTTCAGAATTAATGTGCTGGTCAGTGAAGAACATTTTGTGGCTGGTCAAGTAATAAAAATTGTATCTTTGAAGCATTCAGTGGCTTTCAGTCCGCACCTTCTTGGATGTGACAGATCAGGAAAGAGACACGAGTCCCATCTTCACATCAATGGTGCAAACATATTGAACTGATTGCCCCCATTCCGCTATACTAAGCAGCCTGGTTTCTAGTAGTATCTCTTTCTAGGAACTCATCCTTTCCTGTTTCCCCCTGATTTTCTCAGCAGCTGTCCCTCACCAGTGCTCTCCTGGTTTGTGTGAGACCTCAGAGCTCTGGTTTGTGTGAGACCTCAGACCAGCTTACTGTCTGTGGCTTTCTGCCATCCTCCCCCACTGCTGGGCTCTCTCACACTCCTTCCAGCCAAAGTGTTGTTCTCATTTGCCCCTTGTGATCTTTAAGAGCTCTGTTCCTCACCCAAATTTGACTATGAGAAAGAGATAAGAAGCCCCTGACACTCAGGAGCTGCCCTGGCACCCACAGTCAGGCCTGGGCATTTTCCTGCTGAACATAAATCATTTCACAGAACACCAGCAAGGCCATCCGAGAACCAGGATGAATCAAGAGAGAAACGAGACCACTTTGTGATCAGGTTTGAACATGGACAAAACATGAACATTTTCCTAGCCACAAAAATGACCAAACATGCCCCTAACCTGGCTAATATGAGTGCCTACTGCTGCTTTACCAATGATCAGTTTAGATTTACTCTAGTCTTCCCTCCTTCTAGATGAGATTCATTAAGATGCCCAATCATAGAATTACCTCTGTCTCCTGACAGCCTCCAGTCCAGAGCAAACTCCTACTCCCCTAAACTCTACAATTGCCTAGCAAGAGCCCAAATCCTATAGAAAGTCTTTTAAACACCCCACGGTGACAGAGGCGTACCCCAGAGTGTATGGTCTCCCCTGTTGCTTGGAGCACTAAACCCAACTGTTCAGCTGCAGGGGTGTTCCTGGGGGTCTTTGGCTGCATAGCATTGACAACACCCAGCAACCCATGATTCAGCCTCCATAGTTGTTGTGCCAAACCCCTATTAACCTCAGTAGGGAAGGCACCAGGTTCCAGAGACCAAAGAAGAGACCCAGAACCAGCATGTGGTTTCTATTAGGGGCTTCCATACAGGGGAAAGAGCCCGGTGGTGGTGGGATAGTCCAGATAACTGCACAGCCCAGTGGCAGCAGGCTGAGCAGGAAAATCACAACTGCCTGCAAACACCATGCAGTTTATATAGCATTTTCATTTAATACCCTCTCCTTAACAATCTCCACCTGGCAATCCTCATTTAACCCAAAACTTGGGGCCTTAATCCACTGCATGGCCTGTGCTCCTTGGGATGGGATGGGGGCCTAGATGTTCCTCCTAGACAAGGAATGAATCTCCGGGTTGGCCACTCCTGGATTCCCTAGCTCGGAGCACACAGGCAGGTGTATGTACCATGCAGGGTCGGTCTCAGGGTATGCTCAAGTTATTGCTGTCAGGTGTGTTTACCCTAAAATAGTATTCAAAGCCACTCCCAGGATTGAGAAAATGCCGAAGGCATTTTGTGAAGATGTAGGCTGTGTGGTGGTCCCCACAGTTACCTTAGCTCCGGCTCCTGCCTCACCAGTAGGGGTTTGCAGCTGGCTTAGAGGTGAGCTGCATGTCTGCCCATCTATCAGAGGTCAGCATGGAAGATGGCATCACCATCCCTCTCACCCAGCACCACCTGGCTACTGGGGGCTGCTCCCTACTCTCAACGCTGCTGGTTTCACTATGATTGGGTGGGGCAAATAATTCTAGAAGAACTAAGTGCACTGTGGGCATTAACCATGTCATTTAAGAACAGTGGTTTTATACCTCTGTCCTCATACTCTAGAGTAACAGACTTTTCCTTGGTGGAAGCATCCACTTCTCTATCAGTGATCAAATGAGAGTAAGAAGATGATTAGGCTCAGTATACAATCAACTCAAAGTGGGCACAGGAGCATCTATATTGTTAAAGTTCAGGAGGGAGGAGTCCATGTCTAGGTTATAAAACTGAAATGGACAGCTTCAAATACTCACCAAAGTCCAGAATTTCACCACACAGATATGATAGTCCTTAAAAAAGAGGAGATGCCAGACTCTCCTGAGAATCAGTTCTGATTAATGTATCTATGAGGTGACTCCCCTCTCTGGCTCCAAACATACACCTACCAGAAATTGTCACCCTACACCTAGCAGTACTGGTTGGATTTCATTTTAAAAAAATTACTGTTGGCTGCTGTCTTGTACCTCCCCTGTCTGAGAACTTGAGCCCTCAGCCTGTGTTAAGGGATGTGCTCGCGTGGCTTCTCCTCAGTACACCAACATGGGTCTGTCTGGAAACAGCTTCCAGCTGGTTTGTTGCTGGCAGCAGGGTCCAGCTGCCCTGATCTAGAGAAGCCACTCTCCTATCCATGGTTTTGTCCCTGTGGCCCTTGCCCTTGTCTACATGGACCTGGCTCACCTGCTTTCTTGGCAGGACCTACCCAATAGTCACCCACAGGATAGTACTCACCTTTTCTCTCTATTCTCTGTGCACCAGCCTCTCCTTTGCTCTCATCTTCTTTCCTACCCAGTTTAGGTTTTCTCCCCCTTTGCCATATCTTTTCCTCATCTCACTATTGTTTCATCTGAATTTTCTAGTGTTAGTAACATTCACCTTTGGATGGGAAAATAATCAAGTCACGGCATTACTCAGAATTAAACTAGATATCTGTAAGTTTTCTTTCAACACTATAATTTCATGATTCTTTGGAGCTACTGTTCTCCCCAACTTCTACCTGCTAAATAAATAATCCAGTTAGAACTTTCACTTTAGTCTGTACTTGACTCTATTTAGAGTTAATTTAGGAGACAGAATAATGGCTCATAAGTTTCTCAACCTCACTAATAAGCAAAGAAATTCAAATGAAAGAGGATTGTTTTCAATCCACCAAACTGACAAAAATGAAAAATATCAATTCCCAGGGTAGGAAAGGTGGTTGGCTGGTACTTTGGAATGTATCATTCTGGAAAAGAATCTGGTAACATGTATTAATATTTTAAATACGCATATTCCACATTTGGGAATTTATCCTAAGGCCAAATAAGCAAAGATGTATATAAAATAATGTTAATTGCAGTACTGCATGTAGTAGAAAAATTCAAAACCACTTAAGTGTCCATCAGTAGGAGAGGGTTAATATGATATATGCATAATACTATGCAGATTAAAAAATAATAAGATTGATAAGTGATTCTCAACCCTGACTGCACTTGTGAATCCAGAAGCACTTAAAAAACTCGTAATTCCAGGATCCACCCTCGGAGGTTCTGATTACATGTTTGAGAGTGAGGCCCAGTATTTGCATTGTTTTAAAGTGCCCCAGGTAATTCTAATGAGCAGTCAAGTTTGAGAACCACTCAACCCTTAACATGCGAGATGTTTCTATCAACTCTAACAAGAAAGATGCCCATGATACACTGCAAGTGAAAAAATTAGGTTACTTAATTTGTTGATTATGATTTGTTAAATTGAACTAAAAATGGCCTGAGAAGGACTCTGTACTTCTGTATTTGAGTCCTTGTGGACAAACTGTAATCTAACTTAATAGGTAGACAAGATTGAAAAACTAACTTAGGAGTATGTGCCTGTAACAAGAGCTGAGTCTTGGCCAATCCCAACAGCCATACTTCAACCACTCATACACTGCTGAGTGTTCAAACTGCGTTCACGTAAGGCAAATGTCGAGCTGTAACCAATCCAGCTGTTTCTGTACCTCACTTCCAATTTCTGTACATCACTTCCTGTTTTTTTTATCTATAAATCTTCCACCACGTGGCTGTACTGGAAACTCTATGAATCTGCTGTGATTCTGGGGGCTTCCTGATTCATGAATCATTTATTGCTCAAACTCCTTTAAATTTAATTTGCCTGAAGTTTTTATTTTATCAGATTACATTTATTAACAAATTATACATGTGCATTAAAATATAAAAGTTTACACACAGTTATTCCTGAAGAGTGAATTACATATTTGCAGTGTATTTTCAACCATTATCATATATTTTTCTTTTTTGAAAAAATGAAAAGGCAGTACAGGCTGAAAATGCAGAGAAAAAATGAAAACTGGCCTTCAGATGGCTTCTGAGTGCCAATAGGGACTTCCATCCTAAACCTGGTTTTATTTCTGTGGCTGACAACAGCAAAGTGTGTACTTAGAGACAATATGGTCATTGTATTAGTTTGTTCTCACACTGCTAAAAAAAACTACCTGAGGCTGGGTAATTTACGAAGAAAAGAGAGTGACTTGACTCACCATTCCACAGGCTATACAGGAAGCATGGCTAGGGAGGCCTCGGGAGACTTACAGTCATGGTGGAAGCAGGCACATCTTCACATGGTGGAGCAGAGAGAGAAAGTGCTAAGGTGGAAGTGCTACACACTTTTAAACATCCAGATCTCATGAGAACTCACTGACTGTCACGAGAACAGTAAGGGGGAAATCCATCTCCATGATCCAGTCACCTCCCACCTTCCCCCAACACTGGGGATTACAATTCATCATGAGATTTTGGTGGGGACATAGAGCCAAACCGTATCAGTCATCTTAGCTCAAGTCAAAAATACTGGCTTGGCTAAATAATTCATTATGGTTCCCTTCACCATGAATTTATGTTCTGCAGAAAGAAATAATGAAATGGAATATGTGCATTCATAAAGCACGTATCATCTTGTATTTTAGAAACAAAATGTTTAGGCAATCATTTCTAAATTCATACATTAAAAAAGTGTGTGCATACTTGAAGAATTAAACTTTGTAGAAAGTATCTCGTAGGTGAACCGGCTTCAGTGGGCTTTATTGAAAATCATGATTTAGAGTTTTACCACATAGTAGAGTTCACTACAAAATATTACAGTTCTCCAGGCGTGGTGGCTCATGCCTATAATTCCAGCACTTTGCAGGCTGAGGCAGGAGGATTGCTTAAGAACAGGAGTTCAAGGCTGCAGTGAGCTGTAATCATGCCACTGCACTCCAGCCCTGTCTCAAAAAGTAATTACAACTCAATAAAACTGGTGTGTGTGTGTGTATGTGTGTGTGTGTGTGTGTGTGTGTATCATTGGTTATAAGTCTGATATTTCTCTCTCCCTTCCTTCCTTGCTGTCTGCACCCTTGTAAACACAACGAAACAAAAACACTCCAACCAGTTTTCCCAGGGTCAGTCTACTGAAGAGCTGATTTCTACATATTGCATAAACTATACTGTTCATGAATTTTAAAAAATAACTTAAACTCTCAGGTGTATCATCATTTTCTTTGTTATTTCTTTCTATAGCATACCACCTTCAGAATGATAGAGAGACTGAGGCTCTACTCACAATTCTATTCAGCTGTCAGGAATGATTAACTATCTTCCTTCTCCCATGAAGTGCATGAGAACGCAACCATGCAAGTTAGGCTGATAATGTCCCCCATCAGATGCTATGGCTCCTCCTGCCTCAGAAGAGAAAAGCAGCATGGATTTGTACTAGGTTATGGAATGAAGTCTGGGATGGATTTTCTGGTTTGTCTGGGGTCAGTCTTCTAGCAAGACTTACTTTAATTTTAAATTTTTTTTAATTTAATCTTTTTTTGAGACAGTCTCAGTCTGTTGGCCAGGCTGGAGTGCAGTGGCACTATCATGGCTCACTGCAGTCCTGACCTCCCAAGCTCAAGTGATCCTCCCACCTCAGCCTCCTGAATAGCCGGGACCACAGGCATGTGCCACCATGCCTAGCTAATTTTTTTAAAAATCTCTTTTGTAGAGATGGGGTTTCACCATGTTGCCCAGTATGGTCTCGAACTCCTGGGCTCAGGCCGTCCACCTGCCTCATCATCCCAAAGTGCTGGGATTACAGGCATGAGTCACCGTGCCTGGTGAGAAAGACTTACTTTGCTTCAAGTTTTGTTTCCAGAACATTTAGGTACCAATTCTCAATATAGAATTCTAACTACAAAAGTCACAAGTTACAAGGCATTTTTGAAGCAATCATTGTTCATGTCCATCTGAGTCTTTCTTTCCCTCCACTAGCATGGATAATTTGGAGTTAACTGTAGAGCAAATACTTAGGAAATTAATCCCACATGATTTTCAGGTTCAAGGTGAGAAAAAAAGGAGAAAGCACAGTTCTTGTACCTTGACACACTTTATTCCATCTGCAGAAGTGGCTGCAGCTCACATGTGTGACTCATGTTGGAACAGTGGGCTCACATAATAGCATCACGTGCTGGCAAAGTGTTCAGACGACAAGCCAGTTACCTCACTCGGCTGATGCAATCCTGGAATTTCCTGAATTGACATACAATTTAGGACCACAAGGGAGAGACCCTGGGGTGTTTGATTAGGGCATTATCACCTTTAGCTAATTCTAGCCACCCCCACCTTTTTTTTCCCATTTGTCTATTTCCTTCTTTCATTAGGTGTGAGGTAATAATACTAATTGGTAACAGTTACACTGTGCCATGCACTCATCTAAGAGTTTTACTCTTAATTGTCAGAACAATCCTAGGAGGCAGGCATCCCATTTTTTCATGTAAGGCAACTGAGGTGCAAAAATCCCATGTCATTGCTTTAGGTCACACAGGAGAAAATGTAAGGCTCGTCTCTTTGAGATGTATACCTGAGGATCTTTGCTTTTAGTGATCAGATTGTGTGTAAGTTTTCCAGGGAGTCCCACTCGTGGAAAGCCCATGACTGCCGTGAGCTGTGACTGAAGATGTTGCCACCTCAGTGTGGTCACTGGCTCTGTCATCCAGTTTTAACCTCCATATCAGAACTTTCTTTAAATTATATGTAGAATTTTTTATTTTTCTACTATTGTTTCAGATTTTTCTTAGTATTTTAAGATGGTTTTTAGTGTTTTACTTGAAAAGGGTCACCACTTAAGATTCCCCTACCCCTGCTTTTTAGGATTTAAGGAGTGGGATATAGTTATTTATTATTTAGTGTGTTAAGATTATTTTCAGATAATAGCAAATGGTCAAGTCTTAATTATTTTTATACCCCGTTATTTTGTTCTGGATATAATACCAATATTTATATAAATAGACCAAGGTAGAAGGATTGCTTGAGGCCAGGAGTTCAAGACAAGCTTAGGCAACAACATAGTAAGACCCCATCGCTACAAAAAATTTTAAAAAATTAGCTGGGTGTGGTGATGCATGCCTATAGTCCCAGCTACTTGAGAGGCTGAGGTGGCAGGATCTCTTGAGCCAGGAGTTTGAGGCTGCAGTGAGCTATGATTGTACTACTGTACTCCATCCTGGGCAGCAGATCGAGACCCTTTCTTTAAAGAAAAAAGAAACAGGCAAGGAATATATTAGCTTGATAATTATCTGTAGCTGTCACACAAAAAGTGAATACATCCTTCACATTCTGTCATCATATAGGAATGGAGAAAATTATAAATATGTAAAAATCTTTGAGACCATATTAGTGATGGATTCCATTAACCCTGGACCTTTTGGTGTAACAGTTCCACCTGACAGCTACCCCAATCCCAACCACACCACAAAGGGAAAAAACACAGATCTAGTACAGATTGATTGCTCAAACTTACTGCCTGGATGCAAGGTGCCCAGAACAGGCACTTCTGACCCCTTCTAGCCAGGGATGAAATGTGAGACCTTTTGTTACTTTTGAGACACAGAGTTCAACTCTTGCTCTCACATGTTCCTGCAATTGTAGAATGTTTTAAAGATTAAAGTCATGGTTTTTTAACATCACCTGTAGTTCAGGGGCCCAGACCTGTCCTGTTAAATCCCCTGACACAAGGCAAGTGCTGCTTCAAGATTCCTTTCTTATCTATCAAGGTAAACAAAACAAAACCAGACTTGTCATGCCAAGCTCATGGAGGATAGACAGAACTCTATAGACAAATTAAAAGTCTATTTATAATCACAGATATGCAATGAACCCAACACAATAATGCTTTATTGCTTATTTGAAGATAAATTCCTATTTCTCCCACCTCTCCCTCTACCCAGTACATTTTAAATGTAATCAGTAGACTTAACAATTTAAGAGTACCCATAAATGAGGATACTAATAGGAATTAGCTGATTCATCCCACAGAATCCTGAAAATGCTCATGAATTGGAAGTGCCAAGTGTATCAGAAGGTAGGGTTGTGTGTGTGAATGTGTGTGTGTGTGTCTCTGTGTTTGTGTGTATGTGTATTAAATGCACCTGATAGCAATAATTCATGCATACCCTGAGAATGACCCTGTATGGCAGGTGCACCTGAATGCTGTTCAGAGTTCCAAGCTAAGGAATCTGGGAGTGGACAACGCAGAGATTCATTCCTTATCTATAAGGAACATCTAGGCCCCATCCTGTCCTGTGGAATGTGGGCTGTACAGAGGATTGAGGCTATTTGTTTTGGGTTAAATGCAAGTTTCCAGGTGGAGCTTATTAGGGGGCAGGGGCTAAGTGAAAATGCTGTAAAAACTGCATGCTTTTTGCAAGTGGTTGTGATTCTTCTGCTCAGCCTACTGCCCCTGGGTCGTGGGATTCTCCTGTCCTGCCCACCACCACTGGGCTCTCCCCTGTGTTTAGCCCCCAGTACAACCCCATGTCTTGTTTGCTGGCTCTGGGTCTCTTCTTTGGCCTCTTGAACCTGGTGTCATCCCCACTGGAGTCTATAAAGGTTTGGCGCAACAGTGTGTAAAAAGCAAAGTCGGGGGACTGTTTGAAAGCCTGTATAAGAAACAGTTAGATTCCCAGGTTACCATCTACACTATAAGTAGTCAGGTCCCACCTCTTCCCAATACTAGTAGTGGAGGAGATACTTTGAAACTGAACTAGGAATAGAGAAGAGAGAAGATGAGATGACCCATTTGAAACAAAGTCAGTGATCTGCATTTGAAATTGTAAAGCCTTTTTCAAGTTCCCCTGCTGAATTTCAGAATAACAATAACCAATCATACAACCACAAGCAGGATGTGGAGAGATGAACAACCTCAGAAAAAATACAGTGTCTCTCTAGAGACATTTGAGGCAGGAAAATAGGGTCTGGAGGTAGGGAACCTAAGGCCAATTCCCACTGACTTCCTAGAACTGTATCAAAAGGAAAACCCCGACTTTCCACATCTAAGTAACAAAAAGACCAGAGGCTGCTCCCTTTGCAAACTACCCCCTCTTTCCTGCATGGCAGATGGAAAATTGAAAATACCTCTGATTGTTTGCTTTCCACATTCAGACTGATTGCTAGCCAAGTCTTCATTTGCATAGAAGTATAACTTTGCAACTTCACTTTAGCCTGTGATTGGTTGTTTTCCACAACCAATCAGATGTTTGCATAGAGTTTAACCGTTTAGCTTCGCTTCAGCCTTTGATTGATTGCTTTCTGCAACGAATCAGACTGATGTGGGCCACTACTTCATTTGCATGAGGTGTACACCAAGTGGCCAATGGAAAACCTCTAGAGAATATTTAAACCCCAGAAAATTATGTAACTAGGCTCTTCAGCTCTTGTGCTTGGGACGCTCCATCTCTGTGGAGTGTACTTTCGTTTTCAGTAAATCTCTGGTTTTGCTGCTTCATTCTTTTCTTGCTTTGTTTGTGCATTGTGTCCACTTCTTTGTTGAAGATGCCAAGAACCTGGACACCCTCCACCAGTAACACATTGACCTTTGGGGCTACATGAAGAAAAAGCCAGCTGGCCACCTGATTTCCCTGGAGTGTACTATTCTTTCACACTTCTTGATTTAGATGTAAATATATATATACAGTCATAGCAATGAAAAACACTGAAAATGAATTTACCAAAATTTATGAAAAAACTACATTGGAAGGATGGATTGGGGAAGCTAAGGGAGTGTAACTCCTCCTCTACCGTAATAATAGATAACTTGGATAATTTCTAAAATTGGTGAATAAATAGCAAAGTTGCGTATTTAGAAATATGAGGGTAAATGCTAGAACATTACAAAATTGAAAATAGTTACCTCTAAGGAGCAGAACAAGAAGATGAAGAAAGCAGAGGAATACTGTGTTTTATTACATACTTTTGATGGTTATATGAGTTTTTAAAACATTATAGACTAGTTATTACTTTGAAAGTGACGTGATAGTAGTACGTTAGATTATTGACTTTTCAATTAATAATTTAGAGGTTGCATACTTTAAACATGTCATAAATAACTCTGTTCCCTTCCAAAAGGAACCATATTGTCTTCTTTCAGGATGCTTCCTGAAAGTTAAATCTTTCAGGGAAAAAAAAGAGATTTCCAGGGAGGAAATTCCAGGAAGACATTAGAACCCCAGAAGGGAAGTGGGAAGGCTGTCTTTCAGTAGACGCATCACTCTCTGTATATGAGCTGGGATACCTTTGCAGTAAATGGGTATTACCTTTCTAGAAATTGAAAAGCAAGTGCTTCGTTATTAAGAATGTTGTTGAGACGTACTCTGAGGAGATAAACTGTGGAATACCCCACAAACAAAAAATAACTTCCTCATTAATTATGCACGGTGAAAAGACTCTTTAAACCTATTTTTAAAACACATTATCTGTTCATCAATATTAGTTAATGCCCCTGGCAGAAATCAAGACCAGTTACAGATATTAAACAGAGAAAATCTTCCTGGTCAGGAGATATAGGTCAGGCTTAATTATCTGATAATTCAGTAGAAAGAGTAATATGGATTATTTAAAGACTCCTTTGAGGCAACACGGAGTTCTCTCTAGAGTCTTCTTCTCAAGAAGTAACTAAATATTATGACCAAAGTGGAGATCTGAAGAAACAAGCTGCTAAGCAAAGAAAGTTTTAAATGTATTCCACTTCCTCATAAATTTACCAAAACAAGTTTTAGTTCAATGAGTAATACATTCTTGTCTTTCCCTATAAAAGTGATCTCCCAGTTCAAGTAGCGATTCTCTTTAATGGGATCCAGACTATAAATGATCTTAAACCAGACGAAATAACTAAATGTCATGAGGAAATCTCCAAGTCTAGAAATTTTGATAAAGCCTTGAAACCATGACTTTGTCTAACATCCATCTCTCCACATTGGCTCTGTAAGACCTAACAGTAGGGAAGTGGTTCATCAAATATTTTAAAAGTCATGACAGTATTCCTGAAGAAATATAACAGGTAAAAACAAAACTGTATCATCATCAATAATTTCAAAGCAAAACAATGTGTCAGCTTGTCTCTAAAAGTGTTCTGGGATAGTATTTGGAGATTTTGACCTTACATTTTTTATGTCCTAAAAATTATACTCTAGTTGTTTATGTATTGGATAATGGCATTCACTATTGAGGGCAGACACTGTCTACAAAGAAATAATTTAATGGAAAGGCTTGTTTTAGTCCATTTTCTACTGCTATAATAGAAAACCACAAACTGAGTAGCTTATAATCAACATAGATTTACAGGCATGACCTTGAAGATATTCCAGTTATTTGGAATATCCAGATATTTATATATATCCAGACTGCTACAATAAAGTGACTATCACAATAAAGTGAGTCACACGTATTTTTTGATTCCCTAGTGGATGTAAAAGTTATGTTTACACTATACTATATTCTATTAAACGTGCAATAGCATTTTGTCCTAAAAAAAGTACATACCTTAATTTTAAAATATTGCTAAAAAATGCTGATGATCACCTAAACCTTCAACAAGTTGTAATCTTTTTGTTGGTGGAGGGTCTTGCCCTGACATTGATGGCTGCTGATGGGTCATGGTTACTGAAGCATGGGGTGTCTGGGCAATTTCTTAAAATAAGACAATGGTGAACTTTGCCACATCAATTGACTCTTTTTATGAATATTTCTCTGTAGCATGTGATGCGGTTTGAAAGCATTTTCCCCACAGTAGAACATTTTTCAAAATTGGAGTCAATCCTCTCAAATCCTGCCCTGCTTGATCAACTAAGTTTATGGAGTAATCTAAATTCAATTCAGCAATATTCATAGCATCTTCACCAGGACTAGCTTTCATCTCAAGAAACCACGTTTTTTGTCCTTCTGTAAGAAGCAACTCATCTGTTTAAGTTGTATTATGTAATTGGAATAATTAAGTTACATCTTCAGGCTCCACTTCTAATTCTAGTTCTCTTGGTATTTCTATCACATCTGCAATTATTTTCTTTACTGAAGACTTGAACCTTTCAAAGTCATCTATGATGGTTGAGATCCACTTCCTCCAAGCTCCCATTAATGTTGAAATTTTAATGTCCTCTCTATGAATCACAAATGTTCTTAATGGCATCTAGAATGGCAAATCTTTCTCAGAAGGTTTTCAATTTACATACATTTCCCAGATCCATCAGAGGAATCACTATCTATGGCAGCTATAGCCTTGTGAAATGTATTTCTTAAATAATAAGTCTTGAAATTTAAAATTACTCCTTGATCCATGGGCTGCAGGATGGATCTTGTCTCAGCAGGCATGAAAACAACATGAATCTCCTTGTATGTCTCCATCAGACCACTTGGATAACCAGGTACATTGTCAGTGAGCAGTAATATTTTGAATATAATCTTTTTTTTTTTCTGAGCAGTAGATCACAACAGTGGGCTTAAAATATTCAGTAAACTATGCTGTAAACAGATATGCTGTCATCCAGTCTTTGTTGTTTTATTTATAGAGCGCAGGCAGAGTAGATTTAGCATAATTCTTAAGGGCTCTAGGGTTGTCAGAATGGTAAATGAGCATGGGCTTCAACTTAAAGTCAACAACTGCATTAGCCCCTAGCAAGAGGGTCACCCTGTCCTTTGAAGTTTTGAAGCCAGGCATTGACTTCTCCTCTCTAGCTATGAAAGTCCAAATGGCATCTTCTTCCAAGAGAAGGCTATTTTGTATACATTGAAAATCTGTGGTTTAGTGTGGCTACTTTCATCAATGATCTTAGCTAGATATTCAGGATAATTTGCTGCAGCCTCTACATCAGCACCTGCCACTTCACCTTGCACTTTTATGCTATGGAGATGGCTTCTTTACTTAAACCTCATAAACCAACCTCTGCTGGCTTAAACTTTTCTTCTACAGCTTCCTCACTGCTCTGAGGCTTCGTAGAATTGAAGACAGTTAGGGCCTTTCTCTGGATTAGGCTATGACTTAAGAGAATGGTGTGGCTGGTTTGATGTTCTATCCAGACCACTAAAACTTTCTCCATATCAGCAATAATTTCTGTTTCACTTTCTTATTCATTTCTCCACTGGAGTAGCACTTTCAGTTTCCTTCAAGAATTTTTCCTTTGCATTCACAACTTGACTACTTATTTGATACAAGAGGCTTAGCTTTTGATCTATTTTAGCCTTGGACATGCGTTTCTCAATAAGCTTAATCATTTTTAGCTTTTGATTTAAAGTGAGAGACATGCCACTCTT
Source organism: Pongo abelii (assembly GCF_028885655.2). Classification (NCBI taxonomy): domain Eukaryota; kingdom Metazoa; phylum Chordata; class Mammalia; order Primates; family Hominidae; genus Pongo; species Pongo abelii. Next base: position 59,072,187 of record NC_072001.2, read on the forward strand.
CCTTTCATTTGAACATGTAGAGGCTACTGTAGTGTTGTTAATTGGTCCAATTTCAATATTGTGTTTCAGGGAATAGGGAGGCCCAATGAGAGGGTGGGAGATGGGGAAATGACCAGTCAGTGGTACAGTCGGAACGCTGATCACATATCACCATAACAAATGTAATAGTAATGAGAAAGTTTGAAATATTGCAAAAATTAGCAAAATGTGACATGGAGACATAAAATGAGCATGTGCTGTTGGAAAAATGGAGCTGATAGACTTGCTCAATGTTGGGTTGCCACAAACCTTCAATTTGTAAAAAAAAAAAAAAAAAATGCAATATCTGTGAAGTGCAAAAAGTGAAGCACGATAAAATAAGTGTGGCTGCATTTAGCGAATGATTCTAGAAGCGGGAAGTTCAAGATCAATGGGCTGCATCTGGTAGGGCCTTTTTGCCATGTCTTTGCATGACGGAAGTCATCACATGGTAAGAGGGGGCACAAGACAGAGAGGAAATCAGGCCAAATTTATCCTTTTATCAGGAACCCTCTCCTGGGATAACTAACCCATTCTCAAGATAATGGCATTAATCCATTCACGAGGGCAGAGCCCTTGTGGCCTAGTCACCTCTTTAAGGTTCTACTTCTTAATATTGTCACAATGACAGTTAAATTTCCACATGAGTTTTGGAGGGGACATTCAAACCACAGCAAGGTTGAATGGATTTTTAAATTCACACCTGGCAAAGAGTCTGAAATCATAGCATTTTGTATTTGTTTGAGCCAAGCCTTTGAGAGAGAAATGATTTAGTTTTTAATTCAAAGAGGGCTTGGTTCCAAAGTTTAAACCAAATCAGAGGATCAGAGTTTAGCTTTATAAAAGGTAACCATAGAGAAGGGAACAATACAGACTATGACTCATGGGCAGTTCCCCCATCTCCCTTCCAGGCAGGAAAACCAAAGAAACTTTTACCAAGCTGGGAGAGAGGAATCAGAGAAAGAGTAAGAGGAGAGCAAGAGCTAATGTGCAGCCTGGTCCCAGGCTCCTGCAGTCAACCCCCTGGTAGGGGAACAGGTTGATGGAGCTTGGTTCAGTCATCAGAGCAGAAGGAGACTATGCTCCCCTTTCCACGCTGAACTGTAGGAGGGAACCCCGTGCACAGTGTCCCATGCCATGATGGGTAGCCTCAATAGAGTAGAAGTGGTGCCATAATATATTTGGTAGATGAAGAGAGCTTGAGTTGGTGCCCCACTGGTCTTCCATAACCTGAAAGAGACCCGTGAGTTCCTGAGTCAGCCTCAAGTTGGGAGAAAAAACAGGGTGCACAGACCCGTTTTGCTACCTGGAGGCAGATGAAGAATAGCTGGTGGAAGAAGAAATAAAGGAATGTGGAATGCTATATTGAAGCCTTCGTTCTTGGACCCTGAATAGTTCAAAGAACTAAAGCTCTTTTGAGAGAGATATGGACACAAAGCATCAAGCAAAGTCATAAAGTAACTCAGGCCATAAATGTGGAGGCTTAAGGGACATTTGGAAAGACTGGGTTTTGGAGAAAGACAAGATTTTATAGCTAGGCTTGAAAGAGAACCCGTTGTTAGTGAAGCAGAAGCTGAAGCTGACTTGGGAGATATGGGCAGAGAGGAAACGAGGAGAGGACCACACTAGCCTGAGAGAGCCTCAGTGCAGGATGTGCCCATAGCCAGCCAAGGAGAGTTCTGTCTCTAGCAGAGAGGAGAGGAGATTTCGGTTTAGGAATTAGCCTACACTTTCTGTTGCTCTTAAAGATAGCTGCTTACTCCTGTTGATACAAATTGAGGGCCACCATGCACACTGCACACCATGTACAACCCTGTGAGGGAGTGATGCATACACAGGCTAGGATAAAAATGTTGCTCCTAGGGCTGTAAGATGCACTCTTCCTGCACAACTCTGCCTGAGGGCCTTGCCTAATGCATGCCTTGAGCTCATCCCCCATCAAGGGAAGCTCTGTCTGCATCACGACTGAAGCTTCCTGAGGGTAGGGTCAGCAGGAGAATGAACGAAAACTACCGACGAAGGAATGTGAGAATTTTACTGAAGGCCAAGGCCCCACAGGTAACCCTAAAGGGATTGCAAAGAGATATATTCTACACAGAGGCCTTCTTGGAAGTGGGGACATCTAGATCAGAATAAACATCTTTGTGGGGATCACAGGTCCCCATAAAGGAAAATAAATGAATTTGGAATTGTGGATAACTTGGAAAGTTTAAACCAAGTTACCAAGTTTTCTTTCCCAAAATGATATTTGTTGCCCAATGATTGTTCACCCATTAGAATGGCATTCTTTGGCTGGGTGCAGTGGCTCACGCCTATAATCCCAGCACTTTGGGAGGCTGAGGCTGGTGGATCATGAGGTCAAGAGATCAAGGCCATCCTGGCCAACATGGTGAAAACCCCATCTCTACTAAAAATACAAAAATTAGCTGGGCGTGGTGGCATGTGCCTGTAGTCCCAGCTACTTGGGAGACTGAGGCAGGAGAATCGCTTGAACCCGGGAGGTGGAGGTTGCAGTGAGCCGAGATCACACTACTGCACTCTAGCCTGGCAACAGACAAGACTCAGTCTCAAAAAAAAAAAAAAAAAGAATGGCATTCTTTGCTTCAGGGAAAGGCTGATTCAGCCTGTAACAAAGAAAGCAATTGAAGGGCTGAAAAACTGTGCGTGCATGCGTGTGTGTGTGTGTGTGTGTGTGAGTGATCTCTGTGTGCGTGTGTATGTGTGTGTGTGGTCTGTGTGTTTAAACTCAGAGCAGGCATACTTGCCCGAAACCCTGCACATGCAATAGGTTTGAAGTCAGATGCAAAGAAATTTAAGTTTATTTGTCGATAAAAATAGCCCCTAATTTCTACAAATGGTAGAAACATTTCATTCTGCCCCATGAAGATAAAAAACATCCAGTTTAAAACCTCATTTCTTTTGGAAAAATAACCGATTCAGAATTCAAATTTAATTAATTCAAAGTCAAACTCAATGCTTAGACTTTAAAAAAAATCTCCTTTTCCCTTTGCCCCAGAGGTATGCTGTGAGTGCAGGTGGCAGGTGGCATGTATCCAGCACTGCACTGTGGAAAGGAGGGCCTGAGCCCCTGTGACCTCCACTTCTTGCTGGCCTCAGCTAAGGTGTCTGTCTCTCTTGTGTGCACCACTGGCTACTGCTCCTGCCAGCCTGTGCTGTAGAGGCCTGTGGTGCTTGTGCTGAACTCCTGCTCAAGATGTCTGCCCTCCTTAACTGGAATCCAGTCCTTGGGGCCATGGCCCTCTCAGAGGCTGTGCCTCCTGCACAGAGTCATGTGGCCTCTGGAGCTCACCCACGATATACACAACACCAGAATCCCCATGGAAAACCACTCTCCTAGAGTGCTATTCTACTTCATTTCCATGTCAGTGTGGGGCATTGTTTAAGGCAGTGTCCTTCAAAATTTCCAGATGGAAATGGTACATCACCCCCCAGAACCGTCCCCAGCCCTAACCTCTGGAGGAATAGCCAAAGTCAGATTCTCCCTCCCTTACCCAGCCCCATTGACAGAGTTGGAGAGCCCTGTCCTCCTCAGACTCTCTCCAAGATCTTCCTCCCAAATGAGAAAGGGTTTTTATTGCCTTTTTTTCTGTGACAGGAAGAGGCCATGACCTCATGTTCTCTACTCTATGGTTTACATTAAAAATTCTTAACTTAGCCCTCTATGCTTTGGATCTAGATATTTAAAAGCAATGTTTTGTAAGTGAAAAACAGAACAAAACCCTGTTCCATCTCAGATGGCTGGCCTTTGTCATCGGTGTGCAGGTCATCAGCCTGTTCTTCAGTCCATCCCTACCCTGCCCCTGCCCAGCATTCTTGTCTCGGGACCCTGATGCTTGCAAACCCTATGGCAACTGGCTCTGGCTGGGATGGCCACTGGGAGATGCTAGCAGGAGATAAAGATGGGGGTGGCAAAGGAGAAGGCTGGGTATTTCCCTCTACCTCAGTGATAACTCTGCAGGAGCTGACCCTGTGGATGCAGCTTCCTTGTAGTTACACCATCTGCTGCCTTGTCTCTCCAGTCTTGGTGGTGGTGTTAATCTCTGGGTGACTTTGCCATCCACTCTTTGGTTTCTCACCTCCTCCATTTCCTTTTTATCCGGTTACCTATGTAATTTTTCTCTAAGTTCTTAGAGTGGTTTCTATTTTCCTGGTTAGACTCTGCCTGATGTATCTAGCTTCCAAGACTCTTGCTGCTTTTTTTTTGAGATGGAGTCTCACTCTGTCGCCCAGGCTGGAGTGCAATGTCGCGATCTCGGCTCATTGCAAACTTTGCCTCCTGGGTCCAAGCGATTCTCTGGCCTCAGCCCAAGTAGCTGGGACTACAGGTGCACACCACCATGCCTGGCTAATATTTGTATTTTTAGTAGAGACGGGATTCACCGTGTTGGCCAGGCTGGTCTTGAACTCCTGACCTCAGGCGATCCACCTGCTTTGGCCTCCCAGAGTGCTGGGATTACAGGCATGAGCCACCGTGCAGGGCCACCAATACTTTTGCTTCTGAAATGGGCTTCAGGAGTTCAACAGTGACCCTTCATATTCCTGCTATAAAAATCCTAACTCTTCTTAAGACAAGGGATGCTAAATTAGGGGAAAAGTCATGACCAAAGAAGTACAAAAATAAAAAAGCATATTAATGTATTTCAAACAATTTCACCACCAGAGCATCCACAGCACTGTATTGTTACTTGAATAGACATTTTTGCTGCCCAGAATATACGCCCTATATGCTCACAGGGCAGAGTTCTCAGATGTTCCTGTACTCATGTGATCTTTCTTTGATCCTACACCATGTCTCTTACCTCTTACTTTTAGCAGATTATATCCCATTCAATAGCATCCAAAAATCTTCTGCTAACTTTTTGGAGAATTCAGGTTAATGAAGTAATGGTGTGCATGTTCAGTTTTAACAAACCAGATTTTACACACTAACCAAAATGTGGATTCAGTAAAGAGTTTTAGAATATCAGTGTGTAATGACTGGTAATGGCTGGTTCAACGAATATACTAAAGTTCGAAGATCCAAATGAGTCCACACAGAGTTCACACAAATCAATTGTCTGTTAGGCCAGACAGGTAATGTACATGGTGAAGGTAGGTCCTATGTGTTACAAAGGGAGCAGAGGGACTGTGAAATCGAGAGAGGATGTGTGTGATCTCATAGGGAGATTCTTCACCCAGTGTCAGGTGATTCTAGCATCTGAGAATGGGGACCCACTATGATGCAATTTTTGAATTTTTAAAGAGAAGCCAGAAATCTAGACTGTATGTGAAAATCTCATGACTTGTAATATCAATTAAAAAATTTTAAAAACATTGTGCAAATTTAACAAAATCTGTCTTGAGCTACATAGGACCCCAAGTCACCAGCTTGCAATCTCTATCCTAATTTGACATTTTACATTGCAGCAGTATACATGATATGATCAAATAAGGCTGCCTTAACATTATAAAACTTGCAGACTGATGTTTTAGACTTACCTTCATAATATGGCATAGTTTTTGGAAGATTCTCGTTAGTATGAAATCTATATCCTCTTTTCATGGTGGGCCAAATTAGTAAAAATAGCCAAAAATAACAATAACATGTATATCTTTTATAATCAGAAAAAAATTAGCCCACCATTAAAGGAGGATATGAAAGCTAAATTTGGTAAGCCAAATTTTTTATCCAGAAAAGTATTCCAGTAACTTCCCATTTCTCTTGGCTCCCAAGCTACATGTATCTAGCACAATGCTAGAGATTCAAAAACATACTCAAAAAATCCCTGACTTCAAGAAATTCCCATTCTACTCCTTCCGATAGGCAGAAGGCCTATGACTGTGGCAGCAGGGCATTCCAACTGCCTGAGGGAGGGAATGTGGAGGAGCCTGGTTCATTTATTTAAAGCAATATAGCCCTGTACTACATCTCAGATCTTATCTCTGCCAAGAAAGCTGCACTGTCGTGCTTTTCTGCCTGTGTGTGTTTGTGCATCACTCTCCACTTCAGCCTGTTGAAACATCACTTTAACTTCAAAACTCAAATACACCGTATCCAAAACTCTGCTAACTTTTTGGAGTTATTCTTTAAATTTCCATAGAACATTTTGTTTGTATTTTGACATTTATATTCTGCTTCGAAATACAGACTCTTCCATTCTTGTCTTATCCTTTTAGACCATAAAGCCACTTCAGGTATCATCTACATATGGTATTTCAGCACTGGCAGGGCCTAGCAGACAAAGTGGGCACTCTTAAGATTTGTTTTGAGTTGCTTAGAAGATGCATTCTCCATCTAGTGGTAAAACTGAAAAACTGCATGTAACTTTTGCCTTCTCTAACACAATTATGATATAAAACTGGAAATAATACCAAATAATTTTTTTAAAATAGTACCTCATTGATACTACAGATTGTTCAAGTCTTAATCTATTTTGATAAAACTGTGAAAAAGTAACTATGTTACTTTTCAAGCTGACATAAATCTTTCTTACAGCATATTTGATTAAAACACTTTATCTAAGCTGGGTGTGGTGGTGACTGCCTGGAGTCCCAGCTGCTCAAGAGACTGAAGTGGGAGGATCACTTGAGCCCAGGAGTTCAAGGCTGCAATGTGTAGTCATCATGCTGGTGAATAGCCACTGTGCTCCAGCCTGGGTAACAAAGTGAGATCCCCTCTTTAAAACAAACAAACAAAACTTTGTCCAAGAAATTTCTCTAGATCAGGGGTCCCCAAACGCTGGGCTGTGGACCAGTTCCGGTTCGTGGCCTGTTAGGAAATAGGCGGCACAGCAGGAGGTGAGCTGCATTGAGCATTACCACCCGAGCTCTGTCTCCTGTCAGATCAGCAGCAGCATTAGATTCTCATAGGAGCACAAACCCTATTGTGAACTGCACATGTGAGGGATCTAGGTTGCATGCTCCTTATGAGAACCTAATTAATGACTGATGATCTGAGGTGGAACAGTTTCATTTTGAAACTCCATCACCTCCCGCAAACGGTGGAAAAATTATCTTCTAAAAAACCAGTCTCTAGTGCCAAAAAGGGGGACTGCAGCTCTAGATGATAAAAGGTGATAAACACAATCACAAGATTCCTTTAAATAGGTAAGTTTACTTTTTATATCAAGTTTAGACATGGATTTGTCACTACTGATTTCCTTCTATTATTATTTTTTATTTATTTATTTTTTTTGAGACAGAGGTTCATTCTTGTTGCCCAGGCTGGAATGCAGTGGCGCAATCTCGGCTCACTGCAACCTCTGCCTCCCAGGTTTAAGTGATTCTCCTGCCTCAGCCTCCCAAGTAGCTGGGATTACAGGTGTGCACCACCACACATGGCTAATTTTGTATTTTTAGTAGAGATGGGGTTTCACCATGTTGGTCAGGCTGGTCTCAAACTTCTGACCTCAAGTGATCCACCCTGCTCAGCCTCCCAAAGTGCTGGGATTACAGGTGCGAGCCACTGTGCCTGGCCTATCACCACTAATTTCTGACTCATGACTAAAGGTAGATATTCTCAGACTCTTCTAGTTCAGCAAACTTGCATTTGTGGAATTCAAGAACTAAAGGATTCTCTACAATATCTGGTTCTTAGTAGAATTCGAGCTATTAATCATGCAAGGTTAATTCCAGAAAAGTTAAGTCGAATTCTAAAAAAAAGTACATTTTTACAGCAGTGTTTACAGTAGGATTGACAGTAGCTTGGGGCCTGCCCAGGAATCTAGGGATCTTACCTGACTGATCTTCATGCATTTGCAGCTTTCGTATTCCAGTTCCTCCTTACTCTCCATTTCCCAGGTTTAACAGGATTTCAGGGGAAAACAGTTCTTACCAGGAATGGTATCTACCCTGGTTAGTTGGAGACCTAGCTTTAGCATTGGTATTTTTTTTAAACTGGCTTCCTAAAAAAAGAAAAAGAAAAATTAAGGTAGTTTTGACATTCAGGCTGAAATAAAATGATGATGTAGTGCTGTCACGAGCTGAATTTTTAAATGTCATGTATTATGTAGACCATCTATCCCTAACCTTTTTGGCATCAGGGATCAGTTTTGTGGAAGACAATTTTTCCATGAACAGGGATGGGGGTAAGGGGTGGGAGGGGTGGAGGTTGGAGGAGGGGTGATGGTGGTGAATGATTTAGGATAAAACTGTTCTACCTCAGATCATCAGGCATTACTTAGATTTTCATAAGAAGCACGCAACCTAGATCCCTCACATGTGCGGTTCACAATAGGGTTCACGCTCCTATGAAAATCTGATGCCTCGGCTGATCCTCCCAGGAGGCGGAGCTCAGGCAGGTAATGCTCCGTTGCCCGCTGTTCACCTCCTGCTGTGTGGCCAGGTCCCTAACAGGCCACTGACTAGCATTGGTCCACAACCCAGGAGTTGGGGATCACTGATGCAGACAATCATTCTAGTTTTGTTCTGTTTAGCTCTTATATTCTTAAGCAAAAAATGTCTGGCATTAACTACAATTATTGTGGTACAGTTTGTCCATGGGTGATAGATTGAAAAACATGGCCACCATATTTTGCTGTTCTTCTCATCAACAGGTAGAGAAACTACTCAGTTTTCTACTAGTTCTCCATCTCTTGAACCTGGGTTGACCATTTGACTTGCTTTGACAAATAGAATGTGGTAGAAGTGACAATGTACAAGTTCTAGAGACTCAGCTTCATGGTGCTTAAGGGCCCTATGGTCACTACGTAAGGAAACTGGTCTAGTCTACTGAAGACAAGACAACCTGGGGGAGAGAACCAAGATGCTACAGCTGATAGCTGGTTCCAACTTCCAGCCCTGTGACTGAAGCTGTTTGGATCTTCCAGCCCAGCTGAATGCAGCCAACTAAGTGAGCCCAGGCAAGCCCAGCAGAGGAACTGTACAGCTAACCTATAGAGCATGGGAAGTAAGATATTAGTCAAAGCTAAGCCACGGGGCCAGCCCAAATTCAAGGGAGAGGGAAAGAGCCTCTATCTTTTGATATGTGGAACTCAACAGAATGTGCAGTAATTTCCATCCATCATAGTATCTATGTTTTATTTATCTATTGCTTTGTAACTGGCTATCCCAAAGCTTAGTGATTTAAAACAACCACCACATATCTAACCACAATTCTGCAATTTGTGTTTGCTGGACTTAGGACAGTTCACTGCCTGCAGCTGGGAATTCAAGATAGTTTTACACATATGTCTGGTGTCTCACTGTGATGCCTGGGACATCTGGGGCTTGGCATCTTTCTCTCTGCACGTGCTCTATCCATCTGGGTAGCTGAATCTGTTTCCATGGTGGCTTGGGGTCTCCAAGAGGGCAAACATGGAAGCTGCCCGGTCTTTTAAGGCCTAGACCCAGAATCTGCACAGTGTTACTTCTGCTGCATTCTGTTTGTCAAAACAAGTCACAAAGCCAGCCCAGATTCAAGAGGAGAGGAAATCAATTTCATGTCACAATGAGGAGGATAGAAAAGATTTTATGCTCATCTTTAATCTACCATAGTTTATTCTTTGGCCATAGATTGTTTGCATTTCTTCTACATGTGAAATACATTCATATCCTCCCAAGAAGCCCCAGTTAGATCTCTCATTCAATATGGAAACAGTTCAGTGTTCAGAATCTCACTATCTGTCTCAGGTCTAGATGTGAATTAGACTGCTTGGATGCAGCTTTTTCTCAATCTGGAAGTTTGTGAACTAATAATTCAAGTTATCTGCCACCATCACTGCCCTCCCCAACCCCAGATATCATAGTGTGAAAGCGATGAGATAACTGTAAGAGATACTCCCATTCCCAAGGGGAGGAGATTGAAGGCACGTGGCAGGCACAGGTCCTTAGCAATTCTGAAATCCAGCCAGGCACACGTTGCCAGTCCCCGTGACTCCAGAGGCAGGACTGTTTCTCGATGAAGGCCTGTTTCTGCTCCCTGCAAATGGTTACTTAATTCACTGTTATTTGGATGTTGGCTCCATCCTGAGACCATTTCCCTTTTCCAAGACAAATGGTTCATTTTTGCAGCTGAGTAATTCCTCAGTTGGCGTCTCACTCATGGTAAGTTGGGGATCCAGAGGTCTCTCTTCATTTTGAATTGCCTTTGTTCCTTTAGTCTGTGTACAACTCCTTTAAAGAAGTGGGTTTTCTATATATTAAATTATAGCCTATTCCATTAGACAAGTCACACACACATCTACACATCTCTTGGAGAAAGATCTCTATGCTTTGTGAGGTCTTTTAACAGGTCTTACAGCCGCACCCTCAATTTAATCTTGTAGACTAAGGTCACATTTTGCCAGCAGCTTCCTGACACCATTTCTTACATTGAGAACCCCTGGGGAGAGAGTTTTATTTTCCGTCCCAGCAATCCATAGTCCAGAACTATTAACTCTAAATTCTCCTTCGAAATGGAATTGCTCTTCCTTTGGTTCGTCTCTCTTTCCCATATTTTATCATAGGCAGCTAAAATAAACAAATTAGCCCCTTCGGCATTCAACGTGGAAATTTCCTTTAGCCAGATCAAGTTTTCTATCTTCCGTGTTACTGTAGCCATCAGCTTCACTAATTGTTCCACTACCTTGAAACACAGATGACCATCTTTGCGGCCTCTAATAACAATTTCCGTGCTGGCTTGCCATGCTTCCATCCTTCCCCATGGCTCAGTCTCAAAATCACCTGTGTTAGGCCGGGCGCAGTGGCTCACGCCTGTAATCCCAGCACTTTGGGAGGCCGAGGCGGGCAGATCACGAGGTCAGGAGATCGAGACCATCCTGGCTAACACGGTGAAACCCCGTCTCTACTAAAAATACAAAAAATTAGCCGGGTGTGGTAGCGGCGCCTGTAATACCAGCTACTCGGGAGGCTGAGGCAGGAGAATGGCATGAACCCGGGAGGTGGAGCTTGCAGTGAGCCAGTGAGCCAAGATAGTGCCACTGCAGTCCGGCCTGGGTGAAAGAGCGAGACTCCTTCTCTAAAAAAAAAAAAAAAAAAATCACCTGTGTTAGGCTTCTGTTACAGCAGCACCCCACTTCCAAAGACTAATTTCTGTTTTAGTTTCTGTTTTTAGTAAAAAATCACCCCAAAATGTAATAGCTAAAAATAACTTTTTGTTTTTGTCCTGAGACAGAGTCTCACTCAGTTGCCCAGGCTGGAGTGCAGTGACGTGATCTCGGCTCACTGCAACCTTGGGCTCCCAGGTTCAAGTGTTTCTCATGCCTCAGTCTCCTGAGTAGCTGGGACTACAGGCGTGTGCCACTGCGCCTGGCTAATTTTTGTGTTTTTTGTAGAGACGGGGTTTTGCCATGTTGAATAGGCTGGTCTCGAACTCTTGAGCTCAAAGCAATCTGCCTGCCTCGGCCTCCCAAAGTGTTGGGAGTAGAGGCATGAGCCACTGTGCCCAGCCCATGTTTTTAATGTATCATGAATGAACAAATACATAAATGAATGAATGAAGTAACTAAATATTACTGTAAAGGAATTTATAAGTAAACATGTTTACATTTACAGAAGCTATCTTGAAAGTTTTAAGCAACTCTTGACTATTAATAACCAGGAATAATTAAAATTTGGAGGGGGAACTGGTCTTAACATTGGATATAACTTGCTGAAATATTTTAAAAAATGATATATTTAGGATTTGCTTCAAAATAATTTGGAGAAGTGGGAAAAATGGGTTGAGGCATAGATGAAATGAGATTGACTTACTATGAGTTGACAATTATTTAAATTGGGCTAAAACTACATGAAGGCTCATGCTCTTCTGTTCATTTTCATACATTTGAAATTTTTATAATAAAAAGTTTAAAAATTACATGTAGAATATTAAGGGACTGAAGAGAATTAGAAGGATTGTGAATATTTTTTGCAATTATTAATTTATTAATATTCCCACTTTTCCTACTTTTAAAAAGAGATTTCTATCTTCATACGATGGAAGGGAGGTATTTTAAAAGATCATCTGGAAACTTCTTTTGTATTATCTTCATTGACTAGACAACCTGAGCATTATTTCAATGTTTCATTTAACGTGCAATCGACCCCATTTTAGATATTCCTGGAACTCTGGATGCATATCAAATTTCTGTAAAGCAAATCATTTCCCAATTGATTTTCATTCCATTTTGAAGACGTGCTCTCATACCTCCTGTTGACTTCCCAGTCTGCTAATTATAGCTCAAGGCAGGAGATGGGAAGTGCAGAAGCTCATATAAGTCCTGGCATTTTGCCTTAATCTGAGGCTCAAGGCAGGTATCTGATGCAATGAGTTTTATGTTCTCTGCCTAGATCAAGAAGAAGCCAGGAAGGGCAGGAGTTTGCTCCAGCAGATGCCTTCCTCAAGTTGACAGCCGCTTCGCTGGCTCTGATAATCAGTCTGAGGAGTTGCTCAATTGCTGGTAGAATTCAATGAATAAGGGGCTTTTAATTATTACACATCTTCCATACACATCTTAATGTTGGGGAACATAAAAGAAATATAACTTGGTGCCTGGTATCAAAGAACCTAAAGACTTAAAGGGCCCAGGAACAAGTACAGCATTACAGCATAATCTAATATTTTCTGCCCAAGGCAACACTGGATCTAGAACAAAACCATTATAAGACTGAGTGCATATCCTGGGCATTTGTTTAAAGAATCAGGACTATGGGCCAAAATCATTTAGTGATAAAGTCCTGCTCCTGAGTGAGCAATGGAATAGATGATGGAGTTGTTTGTGCCGAAGACCAGGCAGCTAGTTTTTGGCAGACCAGAATGCTGCTCTTACCCTCCTAAAAACCCCTAGAGTTATAACTAGGGAAATCCATTCAAGAAGAACTATTTTGTGGCATTTCTGCTCCTGGAGTAGAGACAAGGAGCCAACTGTGAATTTGTTTCAATGGAATTCTCTTGTTAGGGGATTTGTCCTCATCCACAGTTCATACATACCCCGCATAAAATGCTGTCTGATTACAGAAGGTGGTTGGAAAAAGGTCAAGAAACAAAAATGCAGGAGATCTGGTTTCTGGTTCCAAACGTAAAGAGCTTGGAAGTTGCAACTTCGTCATATAACAAGTAAATAGCTAAACACATTGAAAAATTAGCTACTATTCTTGGATCCATAGGAGAGATGAGGACACAGGACACACTGCTGCTCCTAAGATTGGAGAGATAAACAGGAGCGTACAGGGAGTCATGGCTTACCAGGCGGAGACTCATGAGTGGAAACCACCACTGGAGCCAGTGCCAAGTTAGGAGCACCTGAACTGTAATTGATGAATTGCTGGAGAGTCAGTGTGAACAAAACCTGAGAGTTAAAAATAACTCCAGGGGAACCCAGTCATAGGGGGACCCTCATGCTTTTATGAGTTTTATCTCTAGGAGCTCACCAGATTATTACAGTAAATACCAGACAAAAATCTCTTTGTGCTTCCAGGAAGAGATGGGAGGGAAGGAAGCATTTTGAAATATTCCAGAGCACTCTGTTCTTCTTAACATATTCTGCTCTCAGGAGAAACCATTTAACTAGAGCCTAACCTGCTGGGGCTGCTGGGGTTTTATCAGAACATAACTGAGAAAAGGGACATATCTAACTCCAGTCTACTCCAGACATCGTGTTTCACCTAAAGGCAGGGGTAGAGGGGGAACTGAGAAGCATCTGTGAGGTTCACAGTCCAGAGGCATAGGCTCACCAAAAGATTGAGACCTAATCACAAGGCTACACAATGCTTTCCTTTCCCCCACACCACATCACCACATCATTATTTTATTTTATTTATTTATTTTTTTGAGGCGAGGTCTCAGTCGCCCAGGCTCGAGTGCAGTGGCGTGATCTCAGATCACTGCAAGCTCCGCCTCCTAGATTCATGCCATTCTCCTGTCTAAGCCTCCCTGGTAGCTGGGGCTACAGGCACCTGCCACCACACCCAGCTAATTTTTTTTTTCTTTTTTTGTATTTTTAGTGGAGACAGGGTTTCACCATGTTAGCCAGGATGGTCTCGATCTCCTGACCTCGTGATCCTCCCACCTCAGCCTCTCAAAGTGCTGGGATTACAGGCATGAGCCACCGTGCCCGGCCCACATCACCACATTAGTAAGGCCTATTTACAGCTGTTCATTTTGCCGTTTACATCATATCCAGTTATCAAGAAAATAATTACACCAGCCTGGGTAACATGATGAAACCTTGTCTCTACAAAAATGACATAAAATTAGCCAAGCATGGTGGTATGCATCAGTACCTAGCTACTCAGGAGGGTCGCTTGAGCCTGGGTGGTTGAGCCTGCAGTGAACCCTGCGGCCTGGGTGACAGAGCAAGACACTGTCTTAAAAAAAGGAAAAGAAGGCTGGGCGCAGTGGCTCATGCCTATAATCCCAGCACTTTGGGAGGCCCAAGGCAGGAGGATCACCTGCGGTCAAGAGTTCAAAACCAGCCTGACTAACATGGTGAAACCCTGTCTCTACCAAAAATACAAAAATTAGCCAGGCATCGTGGCAGGCGCCTGTAATTCCAGCTACTCTGGAGGCTGAGGCAGAATAATTGCTTGAACCCAGGAGGCAGAGGTTGCACTGAGCTGAGATCGTGCCATTGCACTCCAGTCTGGGCGACAGAGCAAGACTCTGCTTAAAAAAAAAAAAAAAAAAAAAAATGAGGCATTCTAAAAAGCAGGCAGCACAATTTGAAGAGATAGAGTAAGCATCAGAACCAGACATAACACATAACAGGGATGTTGGAATTAACCTAAAACAACTATGATTAACAGGATAAGGGCTCTAATGGATAAAGTAGGACAACATGCAAGAACAGATGAACAATGTAAGTAGAGAGATGAAAATCCTGAAAAAAAAAAAAAGAAATGCTAGAGATAAAAAACATTGAAACAGAAATAAAGAATGTCTTTGATGTGCTTATTAGTAGACTGAACATGACAGAAAAGAATCTCTGGGCTTGAGGATATCTTAACAGAAATCTCCAAACCTGAAAATTAAATGGAACAATGAATAATAATAAAAAAGAACAGAATATCTAAGGACTAAAGGAGAGCTACAAAGGTGTAGCATATATACAATGAGAATACTAAAAGGAGAAGAAAGAGAAAAAGGAATGGAAGAAATATTTGAAACAATAATGACTGAGAATTTCCCCAAATTAATGTTAGACACTAACCCACAAATCAAGGAAGCTCAGAGGACACCAAGCAGAATAAATGCCAAAAAAAGAAAAAAAAATCCAAGTCCCCAAACAAACACAAATGACAAGTAGGCATATTATTTTCAAACTACAAAAAATCAAAGAAACAAATCCTGGAAAAGCCAGATGGAAAATAAGGTACATATAAAGGAAGAAAAACAAGAATTACATTTGACTTCTCCTCAGAACCATGCAAGCAAAAAGGGAGCGGAATGAAATATTTAAGGTGTTTAAAGGGAAAAAACCTGCCCATCTAGAATTGTGTACCCTGCAAAACTATTCAAAAGTGAAGGGGAGGCCAGGCGCGGTGGCTCACGCCTGTAATCCCAGCACCTTGGGAGGCCTAGGCGGGCGGATCACAAGATCAGGGGTTTGAGACCAGCCTGGCTAACACAGTGAAACTCCATCTCTATTAAAAATACAAAAATTAGCCAGGTGTGGTGGTGCGTACCTGTAATCCCAGCTACTCTGGAGGCTGAGGCAGGAGAATTGCTTAAAACCTGGGGGAGGAGGTTGCAGTGAGCCGAGATTGTGCCACTGCACTCCAGCCTGGGCGACACAGCAAGACTCCTTCTCAAAAAAAAAAAAAGTGAAGGAAATGTAAATACTTTCTCAGACAAACAAAAATGGAAGGAATTTGTTGCCAGGAGACCTACCTTGAAAGAAATGTTAAAAGAGGTTCTTTAAAGAGGAGAAAAATAATATAGGTCAGACACTTGGATCTACATAAAGAGCCCTGAAGAGGAATTTGTGAAGATAAAAAAAAAAACTTTTATTTTTCTTATTCTTAATTGATCTAACAGATAAACAGGGTCTACATAAAGAAAGGAAGTGCATTGAAGAGGAATTTGTGAAGATAAAATAAAAACCTTTATTTTTCTTATTCTTTATTGACCTAAAATATAAGTTCAAAGTAACAACAATGTATTCAATTATATATACTTATGCATATATCTGTATGTATGTGTATCTATATATCTTGAGGAAAAAACAAATATAGGCTAGCCATGGTGGCTCACACCTGTAATCCCAGCACTTTGGGAGGCTGAGGCGGGTAGATCATTTAAGCCCAGGGGTGTGAGATAAGCCTGGGCAACACAGTGAGACTTCGTCTCTAGCGGTGCATGCCCATGGTCCCAGCTACTTGGGAGGCTGAGGTGGAATGTTCAGTTGAGCCTGGGAGGTTGGGACTACAGCGAGCCGTGATTATGCCACTGTACTGCAGCCTGGGTGACAGAACGAGGCTTTGTTTAAAAAACAAAAAACCCAAATATATATATAAACACGTACATATATATGTATATACATACAAGCACTTATATATAAGTGAAATGCTGGTACAAGAAATAGGAGGGAGAAATTAGGAATATTTTATTATTATCAGATACTCCTAATATCTGTGAAGTCATATAGTGTTATTTGAATGCAGGCTTGAATTAGTTGTAAATGTGTATCGCAAACTTGAGGGCAACCACTAAAAAAGCTTAAAAAGAAGTATAGCTAATATGCTAAGAAAGAAGAGAAAAAGGAATCATATAAAATGCTCAATTAAAGCCATAAGAGACAGAGAAAGAGTGAAGGCAAAAATAGGAACAAAGAACAGGGGCAAAAAATAGAGAATGAAATAAATATGGCAAGTATTAATCCAACTATATCATTGATCACTTTGAATGTCTGTGGTCTAAATGCACCAATTAAAAGACAGAGATTGTTAGAGTGGATCAAAAAATGAGACCCAATTATATGTTTTCTGCAAGAAAACCACATTAAATATAAAGACACATATAGATTAATAGTAAATGGATGAAGAAAAATATACCATGCCAACATAAATCAAAAGAAAGCAGGAGTTACTATATTAACTTTAGAGCAGATTTCAAAGCAAGGAAAATTATCAGGAATGAAGAAAGACATTGCTTAATGATAAAGGAGTCAGTTGTCCAAGGAGCCATAATAATCCTTAATATGTATGTGCCTAACAACAATTAAACTATGTGAGGCAAAAACTAATAGAACTGCAAGGAGAAATAGACGAATACATTATTGTAGTTGGAGACTTCAGCACTCCTCTATCAGAAGTGAACAGATCCAGCAGGCACCAAATCAGTAAGGACAGAGTAGAACACCATCAATGAACTGGATATAATGAAAATCTGTAGAGCACTTCATCCAACAACAGCAGAATACAGATTCTTCTCAAGCTTACGTAGAACGTTTACCAAGCTAGACCACATTCTGAGTCATAAAACACACCTTAACAAATTTAGAAGAATAGAAATAATACAATGTTTGCTCTTAGACCACAATAGAATTAAACTAGAAATTAAAAAAAAAAAAGAGGCTAGATGAAGTGGTTCACATCTATAAACCCAGCACTTTGGGAGACTGAGGCAGGCAGCTTGCTTGAAGCCAGGAGTTTAAGACCAGCCTGGGAAATTCAGTGAGACCACTACAAAAAAATTTAAAAATTAGGCTCCTATAGTCCCAGCTACTTGGGAGGCTGAGGCAGGAGGATCACTTGATCATCCAGAAGTTTGAGGCTGCGGTGAGCTATGATCACATCACCGCACTCCAGCCAGGGTGACAGAGCAAGACCCTGTCTAAAAAAAATAGCTGGAAAACCCCAATATATGCATGTGGAGATTAAACAGCATATTTCTAAATAACACATGAGTCAAAAAAGAAACGTGAAGAAATTAAAAAATACTTTGAACTAAATGAAAATAAAAAACACAGCTTATCAAAATTTGTGCGATGCAGCAAAAGCAGTGCTCAGAGGAAATTTATAGTACTGAATGCCTATCTTAGAAAAGAAGAAAGATCTAAATTCAATGATCAAAATTTCCACTTTAGAAAACTAGAAGAAAAAGGCAAATTAAATCCAAATTGAGCATAAAAAATAATAATAATTAAGAGAAGAAATCAGTGAGTTGTTTTTTTTTTAATAGAGATGAGGTCTCACTTTATTGCCCAGGCTGGTCTCAAACTCCTGGGCTCAAGCAGTCAACCCACTTTGTGTCTCAAAGTGTTGGGATTACAGGCATGAGCCACTTTTCCTGGCCCAATGACATTGAAAATAGGAAATCAATAGAGAAATCAATGAAACCAAAATCTCGTTCTTTGAAAATATGAGTAAAATTAATAAGCCTCTAGTCAGGCTAAGGAAAAAAAAAAGAGTACACAAATGACCAAATATCAGAAATGAAAGAGGGAACATCACTACAGATCACATGGCCATTAAAAGAATATAAATATGAACAACTCTATGTTCACAGATTTGATAAGCTGCATGAAGTGAACAATTCATTTAATGACACAATCTGCAAAATTCATATAAGAATAGTCCATCTGAATAGGTCTATCTTTATTACAGATACTAAATTAATAGTTGATATCAAAGCAACAGGCCCAGATGGGTTCACTGGTAAATTCTACTGCACATTTAAGTAAGAAATGATATCAATTATCTACAATCTCTTTCAGAAGACAGAAGCAGAAGGAATACTTCCTAACTTATTTTATGAGGCCAGCACTACCCTAATACCAAAACCAGACAAAAACATTGCAAGAAAACTACAGACCAATATCTCTCATTCAAAAATCTTTAACAAAGTATTGGCAAATTCAATCCAACAATGTATAAAAAGAATTATACATGATGACCAAGTGAGATTTATTCCAGGTATGCCAGGTTGGTTCAACATTTGAAAATCAATTAATGTTATCTATCACATCAATGGGCTAAGGAAGAAAAGTCTCATGATTGTATCAATAAATGCAGAAAAAACATTTGATGAATTATAACACCTATTCATGATTTAAAAAAAAAATTCTGAGTAAACTGGGAATAGAGAGAAGTTCCCCAGCTTGGTAGAGAGTCTCTACCAAAATCCTACAGCTAACATCATATTTTATGGTGAGAAACTCAAACGTTTCCCACTAAGATTAGGAACAAGGCAAACAGGGCAAGGATGTCCCCTCTCACCGCTCATTTTTTTTTTTATTATTATACTTTAAGTTCTAGGGTACATGTGCACAACATACAGATTTGTTACATATGTATACATGCACCATGTTGGTGTGCTGCACCCATTAACTCGTCATTTACATTAGGTATATCTCCTAATGCTATCCCTCCCCCCTCTCCCCCACCCCATGACAGGCCCCGGTGTGTGATGTTCCCCTTCCTGTGTCAAAGTGTCAAAGTGTTCTCATTGTTCAAGTCCCACCTGTGAGTTGAGTGAGAACATGCGGTGTTTGGTTTTTTGTCCTTGTGATAATTTGCTGAGAATGATGGTTTCCAGCTTCATCCATGTCCCTACAAAGGACATGAACTCATCCTTTTTTATGGCTGCGTAGTATTCCATGGTGTATATGTGCCACATTTTCTTAATCCAGTCTATCGTTGTTGGACGTTTGGGTTGGTTCCAAGTCTTTGCTATTGTGAATAGTGCCGCAATAAACATACGTGTGCATGTGTCTTTATAGCAGCATGATTTATAATCCTTTGGGTATATGCCCAGTAATGGGATGGCTGGGTCAAATGGTATTTCTAGTTCTAGATCCCTGAGGAATCGCCACACTGACTTCCACAATGGTTGAACTAGTTTACAGTCCCACCAACAGTGTAAAAGTGTTCCTATTTCTCCACATCCTCTCCAGCATTTCCTGACTTTTTAATGACCACCATTCTAACTAGTGTGAGATGGTATCTCATTGTGGTTTTGATTTGCATTTCTCTGGTGGCCAGTGATGATGAGCATTTTTTCATGTGTTTTTTGGCTGCATAAATGTCTTCTTTTGAGAAGTGTCTGTTCATGTCCTTCGCCCACTTTTTGATGGGGTTGTTTGTTTTTTTCTTGTAAATTTGTTTGAGTTCATTGTAGATTCTGGATATTAGCCCTTTGTCAGATGAGTAGGTTGCGAAAATTTTCTCCCATTTTGTAGGTTGCCTGTTCACTCTGATGGTAGTTTCTTTTGCTGTGCAGAAGCTTTTTAGTTTAATTAGATCCCATTTGTCAATTTTGGCTTTTGTTGCCATTGCTTTTGGTGTTTTAGACATGAAGTCCTTGCCCACGCCTATGTCCTGAATGGTATTGCCTAGGTTTTCTTCTAGGGTTTTTATGGTTTTAGTCTAACATGTAAGTCTTTAATCCATCTTGAATTAATTTTTGTATAAGGTGTAAGGAAGGGATCCAGTTTCAGCTTTCTCCATATGGCTAGCCAGTTTTCCCAGAACCATTTATTAAATAGGGAATCCTTTCCCCATTTCTTGTTTTTGTCAGGTTTGTCAAAGATCAGATGGTTGTAGATATGCGGCATTATTTCTGAGGGCTCTGTTCTGTTCCATTGATCTATATCTCTGTTTTGGTACCAGCACCATGCTGTTTTGGTTACTGTAGCCTTGTAGTATAGTTTGAAGTCAGGTAGTGTGATGCCTCCAGCTTTGTTCTTTTGGCTTAGGATTGACTTGGCGATGCGGGGTCTTTTTTGGTTCCATATGAACTTTAAAGTAGTTTTTTCCAATTCTGTGAAGAAAGTCATTGGTAGCTTGATGGGGATGGCATTGAATCTATAAATTACCTTGGGCAGTATGGCCATTTTCACGATATTGATTCTTCCTACCCATGAGCATGGAATGTTCTTCCATTTGTTTGTATCCTCTTTTACTTCATTGAGCAGTGGTTTGTAGTTATCCTTGAAGAGGTCCTTCACATCCCTTGTAAGTTGGATTCCTAGGTATTTTATTCTCTTTGAAGCAATTGTGAATGGGAGTTCACTCATGATTTGACTCTCTGTTTGTCTGTTATTGGTGTACAAGAATGCTTGTGATTTTTGTACATTGATTTTTGTATCCTGAGACTTTGCTGAAGTTGCTTATCAGCTTAAGGAGATTTTGGGCTGAGACAATGGGGTTTTCTAGATATACAATCATGTCATCTGCAAACAGGGACAATTTGACTTTCTCTTTTCCTAATTGAATACCCTTTATTTCCTTCTCCTGCCTAATTGCCCTGGCCAGAACTTCCAACACTATGTTGAACAGGGGTGGTGAGAGAGGGCATCCCTGTCTTGTGCCAGTTTTCAAAGGGAATGCTTCCAGTTTTTGCCCATTCAGTACGCTATTGGCTGTGGGTTTGTCATAGATAGCTCTTATTATTTTGAGATACATCCCATCGATACCTAATTTATTGAGAGTTTTTAGCATGAAGGGCTGTTGAATTTTGTCAAAGGCCTTTTCTGCATCTATTGAGATAATCATGTGGTTTTTGTCTTTGGTTCTGTTTATATGCTGGATTACATTTATTGATTTGTGTATGTTGAACCAGCCTTGCATCCCAGGGATGAAGCCCGCTTGATCGTGGTGGATAAGCTTTTTGATGTGCTGCTGGATTTGGTTTGCCAGTATTTTATTGAGGATTTTTGCATCGATGTTCATCAGAGATATTGGTCTAAAATTCTCTTTTTTGGTTGTGTCTCTGCCAGGCTTTGGTATCAGGATGATGCTGGCCTCATAAAATGAATTAGGGAGGATTCCCTCTTTTTCTATTGATTGTAATAGTTTCAGAAGGAATGGTACCAGCTCCTCCTTGTACCTCTGGTAGAATATGTGCCAGATTTTCTTAATCCAGTCTATCATTAATGGACATTTGGGTTGGTTCCAAGTCTTTGCTATTGTGAATAGTGCCACAATAAACATACGTGTGCATGTGTCTTTATAGCAGCATGATTTATAATCCTTTGGGTATATGCCCAGTAATGGGATGGCTGGGTCAAATGATATTTCTAGTTCTAGATCCCTGAGGAATCGCCACACTGACTTCCACAATGGTTGAACTAGTTTACAGTCCCACCAACAGTGTAAAAGTGTTCCTATTTCTCCACATCCTCTCCAGCATTTCCTGACTTTTTAATGACCACCATTCTAACTAGTGTGAGATGGTATCTCACTGTGGTTTTGATTTGCATTTCTCTGATGGCCAGTGATGATGAGCATTTTTTCATGTGTTTTTTGGCTGCATAAATGTCTTCTTTTGAGAAGTGTCTGTTCATGTCCTTCGCCCACTTTTTGACGGGGTTGTTTGTTTTTTTCTTGTAAATTTGTTTGAGTTCATTGTAGATTCTGGATATTAGCCCTTTGTCAGATGAGTAGGTTGCGAAAATTTTCTCCCATTTTGTAGGTTGCCTGTTCACTCTGTTGGTAGTTTCTTTTGCTGTGCAGAAGCTCTTTAGTTTAATTAGATCCCATTTGTCAATTTTGGCTTTTGTTGCCATTGCTTTTGGTGTTTTAGACATGAAGTCCTTGCCCATGCCTATGTCCTGAATGGTATTGCCTAGGTTTTCTTCTAGGGTTTTTATGGTTTTAGGTCTAACATTTAAGTCTTTAATCCATCTTGAATTAATTTTTGTATAAGGTGTAAGGAAGGGATCCAGTTTCAGCTTTCTCCATATGGCTAGCCAGTTTTCCCAGAACCATTTATTAAATAGGGAATCCTTTCCCCATTTCTTGTTTTTGTCAGGTTTGTCAAAGATCAGATGGTTGTAGATATGCGGCATTATTTCTGAGGGCTCTGTTCTGTTCTATTGATCTATATCTCTGTTTTGGTACCAGCACCATGCTGTTTTGGTTACTGTAGCCTTGTAGTATAGTTTGAAGTCAGGTAGCGTGATGCCTCCAGCTTTGTTCTTTTTGCTTAGGATTGTCTTGGCAATGCGGGCCTTTTTTGGTTCCATATGAACTTTAAAGTAGTTCTTTCCAATTCTGTGAAGAAAGTCATTGGTAGCTTGATGGGGATAGCATTGAATCTATAAATTACTTTGGGCAGTATGGCCATTTTCACAATATTGATTCTTCCTATGCATGAGCATGTAATGTTCTTCCATTTGTTTGTGTCCTCTTTTATTTTGTTTAGCAGTGGTTTGTAGTTGTCCTTGAAGAGGTCCTTCACATCCCTTGTAGGTTTCTCACCACTCATTTTTAACATTGTGTTGGAAGTCCTAGCTAATGCAGTAAGACAAAAAAGGGAAATAAAAAGAATACAAATTGAGAAAGAAAAAGTAAAACTTTTTCTTCACAAATGACATGATCATCCATGAAGGAAATCTGAAAGAATCAACAAACAAAATGTCTGGAATTAATAAGCAACTCTAGCAAGGTTGCAAGATATGAGATAAATATTCAAAGGTCAACTGATTTCATATATATCAGCAATGAACAAGTGGAATTCGAAATTAAAAACACAGCGTTATTTACATAAGTACCCTTCAAAATGAAATGCTTAGGTATAAATCTAACAAAATATGGGCAAGCCTCTATATGAGGAAAACTACAAAACTGACGAAAGAAGTCAAAGAACTACATAAATGGAGATATATTCCATGTTCATAGATAGGAAGACTCAATGTTGTCAGGATGTCAGTTTTTCCCAACTGATCTATAGATTCACTGCAATGCCATCACAATCTCAGCAAGTTATTATTTTGATACTGACAAACTGATAAAATTTATGTGCAGAGGCAAAAGTCCCAGAATATCCAAGACAGTACTGAAGGAGAAGAACAAAGATGGAGGCCTGACACTACAAGGCTTTAAGACTTACTCTAAAGCTGTAGTGACCAAGACAATGTGAATTGGTGAAACAATAGGCAAATAAATCAGTGGAACAGAATAGAGAGCCTAGAAATACACAGAAATGTGGTCAACTGGTCTTTGGCAAAGGAACAAAGGCAATACAATGGAGAAAAGATAGTCTGTTTAACAAATAGAGGTGGAACAACTGAATATCCACATGCAAAAATATGTAGCTAGACATAGATCTTATGCTCTTCAAAAAATTGACTCAAAGTAGATGACACACCCACATGTAAAATGCTAAACTACAAAACCCTTAGAAGGTAACATAAGAGAAAAACTCTAGATACCTTGGGGTTGGTGATGACTTTTTAGATGTAATACCAAAAGCACAATCCATGAAAGAAAGAACGGATAAGTCTGACATTATTAAAATAAAAAAAATTCTGTTATCTGAAAAAGATTGTCAAGAGAACGAAAAGGTAAGCCACAAAATGGGAGAAAATATTTGCAAAAGAAAATCTGATAAAGAGTTGTTATCGACCTTGCCTGCGCCCGCCCGGAGCCAGCGGTTCTCCAAGGACCCAGCATCCAGCGAGACGCGCCGCACACCGATGGAGGGGACGTGGGCAGAGCAATGGTGGCCAGGCTTGGGCTGGGGCTGCTGCTGCTGGCACTGCTCCTACCCACGCAGATTTACTCCAATCAAACAACTGTTGTAACAGTTTCAAGTAACTCCTCCCAGAGTACTTCGACTGCCCCAAATCCAGCTAATGCCACCACCAAGGTGGCTGTTGGTGCCCTGCATTCAACAGCCAGTCTCTTCATGTTCTCTCTCTTCTGCATCTCTACTGTTAAGAGACTCAGGCCAAGAAACATCTTCTAAACTTCCCCATCTTCTAAACCCAATCCAAATGGCGTCTGGAAGTCCAGTGTGGCAAGGAAAAACAGTTACTCATCGAATCTACTAATTCCACTCCTTGTATTGACACAGAAAATGTTGAGAATCCCAAATTTGATTGATTTGAAGAATATGTGAGAGGTTTGACTAGATGATGGATGCCAATATTAAATTTGCTGGAGTTTCATATACAAGATGAAGGAGAGGCAACATCGAAAATAGTTAAGACATGATTTCCTTGAATGTGGCTTGAGAAATATGGACACTTAATACTACCTTGAAAATAAGAATAGAAATAAAGGGTGTGATTGTGGAATGGAGATTCAGTTTTCATTTGATTCATTAATTCTATAATGCCATAAAACAGGTAATATAAAAAGCTTCCATGATTCTATTTATATGTACATTAGAAGGAACTTCCAGGTGTTACTGTAATTCCTCAATGTATTGTTTCGACAGCACTAATTTAATGCCGATATACTCTAGATGAAGTTTTACATTGTTGAGCTATCACTGTTCTCTTGGGAACTGAACTCACTTTCCTCTTGAGGCTTTGGATTTGACATTGCATTTGACCTTTTATGTAGTAATTGACATGTGCCAGGGCAATGATGAATGAGAATCTACCCCCAGATCCAAGCATTCTGAGCAACTCTTGATTATCCATATAGAGTCAAATGGTAGGCATTTCCTATCACCTATTTCCATTCAACAAGAGCGCTACATTCATTTAGCTAAACGGATTCCAAAGAGTAGAATTGCATTGACTGCGACTAATTTCAAAATGCTTTTTATCATTATTATTATTTTTTAGACAGAGTCTCACTTTGTCGCCCAGGCTGGAGTGCAGTGGTGCCATCTCAGCTCAGTACACCCTCTGCCTCCCAGGCTCAAGCGATTCTCCTGCCTCAGCCTCCCAAGTAGCTGGGAGTACAGACACCCGACACCATGCGCGGCTAATTTTTGTAATTTTACTAGAGACAGGGTTTCACCATGTTGCCCAGGCTGGTTTCAAACTCCTGACCTCAGGTGATCCGCCTGCCTCGGCCTCCCAAAGTGCTGGGATTACAGACTTGAGCCCCCGCACCCGGCTATCAAAACGCTTTTTATTTCTGCATATGTTGAATACTTTTTACAATTTAAAAGAATGATCTGTTTTGAAGGCAAAATTACAAATCTTGAAATTAAAAAGGCAAAAATGTAAAGGAGTCAAAACTGTAAATCAAGTATTTGGGAAGTGAAGACTGGAAGCTAATTTGCATTAAATTCACAAAAACTTTTATAGTCTTTCTGTATATACTCTTTTTCCTTAAAAAGCAACTATGAATCAGAATAGCCACATGTGGAACACTTTTTGTTATCAGTGAATATTTTTAGATAGTTAGAACCTGGTCCTAAGCCTAAAAGTGGGCTTGATTCTGCAGTAAATCTTTTACAACTGCCTCGACACACAGAAACCTTTTTAAAAACAGACACTTCCCGAAGTCTTTTGTTTGCACGGTCACACACTGATGCTTGGATGTTCCAGTAATCTAATATGGCCACGGTAGTTTGATGACCAAAGTCATTTTTTTCCATCTTTAGAAAACTACATGGGAACAAACGGATTGAACAGATCTGAAGCTACTGTGTCTGTGAATGAACACTCTTTTGCTTTATTCCACAATGCTGTACATCTATTTTGGATTGTATATTGTGTTTGTGTATTTATGCTTTGATTCATGGTAAATTCTTATGTTATGGAATTGATTTGCATTGAACACAAACTGTAAATAAAAAGAAAGAAATGGCAAAAAAAAGAGTTGTTATCCAAAATATACAAACAACAACAACAACAACAACAAAAAACCCTCTTAAAACTCCACAATAAAAACACAAACAACCTGATTAAAAAATGTGCCAGGCCAGGTGCAGAGGCTCACACCTGTAATCCCAGCACTTTGGGAGGCCAAGATCGGCAGATATCTTGAGCCCAGGAATTCAAGACTAGCCTGGGCAACATAGGGAAACCCCGTCTCTACAGAAAATTAGCTGGGCATAATGGCACACACCTGTAATCCCAGCTACTTGGGAGACTAAGGTGGGAGGCTGGCTTGAGCTCAAAGGTTGAGGCAGCAGTGAGCCAAGGTTGTGCCACTGCACTTCACTCCAGCCTAGGCAACAGAGTGAGACCCTGTCTCAAAAATAAAAAATGTTCCAAAGACCTTTACAGATACATCACCAAAGAAGAAATACAGATGGTGAATAAGCATATGAAAAGATGATCTACATCATATGTCATTACGAAAATGCAGATTAAAACAACAATGAGCTATCTCTACACACCTACTAAAATGGCCAAAATCTTGAACACTGACAACACTAAATGCTGACAGGAATGTGAAATGACAGGAACTCTCATTTCTTGCTGGTGGGAATGCAAAATCGTACAGCCACTTTGGAGGACAATTTGGCTGTTTCTTAAAAAATTAAACATATTCTTACTATACAGTCTAATTGGGCTTCTTGGTATTTACCCAAAGAAGCTGAAAACTTATGTCCACACAAAAGCAGCACATGAATGTTCATACCACCTTTATACATAATTGCCAAAACGTGGAAGTAATCAAGATGTTCTTTAGTAGGTGAATGGAAAAATAAACGGTGGCACAT
Organism: Pongo abelii; assembly: GCF_028885655.2. Classification (NCBI taxonomy): domain Eukaryota; kingdom Metazoa; phylum Chordata; class Mammalia; order Primates; family Hominidae; genus Pongo; species Pongo abelii. Next base: position 59,099,482 of record NC_072001.2, read on the forward strand.
CCAGACAATGGAATATGATTCAGTGCTAGAATAAATAAGCTGTCAAACCATGAAAAGACATGGAGGAACCTTAAATGCATATTACAAAGTGAAAGAAGCCAATATAAAAAGGTTACATGCTGTTTGAGTCCAACTGTATGACATCCTGGAACAGGCAAAACAATGAAGACAATAAGAAGATTAGTGGTTGCCTGCCAGGGGCTGGTGGGAGGAGATGGGGAGAATGAATGGGCAGAACACAGAGGATTTTTAAGGCAGCGAAAATACTCTGTATGATGCTGTAATGATGGATACGTGTCTTTATACATTTGTCCAAATCCATAGAATGTACAACAGCAAGAGTGAACCCTAGTAAACTATGAATTGTGGGTGATCATGATGTGTCCATGTAAGTTCAACAGTTATAATAAAGATACCACGTTAGTGGGGAATGTTGATAATGGGAGAGGCTATGCATGTGTGGGTGTAGGCAGTATATGGGAAATCTCTGTCTTCTGTAGATTTTGCTATGAACCTAAAACTGCTCTTAAAAAAAATATATATATATATATATTTTTTTTTTTTTGAGAGGGTCTTTTTTTGAGATGGTCTTTTTTTTTTTTTTTTTGAGACAGTCTTGCTCCGTCACCCAGGCTGGAGTGCAGTGGCGCGATCCCGGCTCACTGCAACCTCTGTCTCTTGGGGTCAAGCATTTCTCCTGCCTCAGCCTCCCCAGTAGCTGGGATTACAGGTGCACGCCACCATGCCCAACTAATTTTTTTTTGTATTTTTAGTAGAGATGCGGTTTCACCATGTTGGCCAGACTGGTCTTAAACTCCTGATCTCAGGTGATCCGCCTGTCTCCGCCTCCCAAAGTACTGGGGATTACAGGCATGAGCCACCGTGCCTGGCCAAGAAATAAAATCTTTTGAAAAAATTCAATGTCAGTGAAAAAATAAATGAATAAATTCTACAAACAAAAAGAAAAAATAAAAGAAATGGAAACGTGTGGAGGGGAGAAACCTAGGGTAAGAGAAGCCTATCAGTGTAGGGTGCTTTCTGCTGCAAGTGGCAGTGAACTGTTAAGTGTAGATTGCTTCATATAGTCTAACCTCCCCATGTTCTTAGGGACGCCCTGAAAAAACACTGAGTGAGGGACCAAGCAGCTTGAATATTGGCCTTGACTCATTACTTTCCTCACCTTTCCAAATCCCATTTCCCCATCCCATTTCCCCATTTGAAGACAGAAGGGGGTAGCCTAACTTCCTTAAGGTATAACCAGGTTGTAAAAGTCCAGAAATCAATATAGGCTGAGATGAAAATTTGTAGAATATTGCAGAGGGACTTAGGAGAAATTTTGTATTTAGGGCCGATGGATAACCTAGGCCTCTTGTGGGTGGGTAAGGGTTCATCCAGAAGTGGGAGAAACTAGTTCCTTACTTTGCAATTAAGTTCAAAGCCTCAAATTGACCTTGGCTTTTTGCAATAGGCTAAAGGAAGGTATCTCCATAGTGTTCAATGACTGTCTCCTGCCCTCTTCCTAAGGCGAATCCTTCCTTCCATGTGGAAGACCACCTCACACAGAGAAAACAGTGATGCACTTCTGATTTACAAATGCAAACACAGGCCTACTTCAAGACTTCTTTTAAAAGGTTTATTTTTAAAAATGTAAAAATACATTGCATAGCATAATTTTACAAAGACTATAGTAGACTCCAGTCACCAAATTAAAAATAAAAATATTATTTGCTTATTGAAATTAAGTTTGATTTGAGGCTGTTTCCATTTACAGACTCACATATCAAAATAGTAACCTAATCAAATATTAGTTTAATGCAAATATTTGGCATCCTACCAGAAATACCATAAGGCTATTGTCAAATCAGTTAAATTTCTGTTACAAGCAGCAAGGGTGGCCATCTGCTGTGGTTGGCAAAGAAATTAACATATTTCAAGATGCAAACACATTTCAGCCTCCCCTTACAGATCTCTAAGCAGGCGTCTTGGCTATATACAATTTGGGTCTGATACCTAGTCTTTAAACTCATATCCAATGTCTTTAGGCTGGAGATATCAGATAATGAATGTTTTATTTATTTGCTATTACGAAGGACAACAATTTCTTAGCTTAATGTTATGTGCCTTCTTGAGAAAACCTATCTGAGAATCATTAACATCAATTCAATTCAGCAAACGAGGATTGTGCCCTTGCTATAAACAAGTCACTGGGCTTTGTGCTTTGATGGACACAATGAAAGGGGCCTTTAAGGAGCTTCTGGTTTAATGGGGGACATGGATACATATGTATTTGCCCGTACAAGGCAAAATACTATCATAGAAGCCTGAATCAAGTGCCACCGGAGTCTTCTTGCTCTAGGCAGGGATTGGCAAAGGCTTCCCCTCAGATGGTACTTGTGGATTTTGAAGAAAAAGCATTTTTTAAAAAGCAGGGAACAGCCTGTGTAAGTCTTAGAGGCATAGCATTATGTGCTTTATTCAGGAAACAGCAAGTCGTTCTGTCTGGCTAGGTAGAAGACATTTTCTAAGATGAGGCTCAGAAAGTTGTTTGGGAACAGAGTGGGATTTATTGTGTTTGGCCTGACTTTGACTCCCCTTCTCCTGGAGACAGCACCCTGATTTTCCTTTAGGGGAACTATGCCTGCCCTCTTCTCAGCTCACGTGACTTGAAGGAATCGATTGTGCAGTGCTGTAAATACCCTCCAAAGGGGCTTGGATTTTGAGTTATGTCTTCTAAATGGGAATCATAACCAACTGCTTTTTAATGAAAAAATGTTCAAATGTATATAGAAAGAAATAAAAAACAATACAAAATCCCAATTAATCCCCATAAACCCATTCCCAGATTAAACAATTAGCAAGATTTTGTAAGACATTCTTCCTCTCTCCTCCCCTCTCTCTCTTATCAAAGTATTTCATAGTAAATCCTGGTACAGCCTGTGTTTTTTCCCTTCCATATATTTCAGTATGCATCTCTAAAAATTATGGGCATTTTCTCACAAGCGAAATACCATTATTAACCTAATAATTCCTTGGTATCAATGAATAGCCAGTCCTTATTCAAATTTCCTGATTACCTCAAAATTGTCTTTTTAAGCTGGATTGTTTAAATCATGTTCTAAACAAGGTCCACACATATCATGTAGCTTTTATAACTCTTAAATCTATCTTAATCCAGAGCAGCCCTCCTCATCCCACTTTTCTTCCTTTATGCCATTGATTTATTGAAGGAAGCATGTCAGTTATTCCTTACAATACTACCAAATTATGAATTGGTTTGGTTCCTCCCCTGGGGTGTTATTTAAATTTTCCCTTTATTTCTTGTAAATTAAAATTACTCAATGCCTGCTTGTTTCACACTTAGTAATGCTAATGCACACTGTAAAATTTTCTATCCACCTATTGGTTTCATCCATTGATAGTCTTTGCCTGAATTGTCTATTTCATTAGGTCTCACAAAGTGGTGATTTTCTAATTTTATCATTCTCTTCACACTTACTACCTGGAACTTTTTTTATTGTTAATTTTTATGGATACATAGTATTTGTACATATTTATGGAGTATATGTGAGATTTTGATATAAGCGTACAATGTGTCATGATCAAATCTGGGTAATTGGTGTGTCCATCACCCCAAGCATTTATCATTTCTTTTTGTTAGGAACTTTCCAATTATTTTAGTTATATTGAAATATACACTAAATTATTGTTTTTGTCTTGTTTTTTTGAGGCTGGGTTTCACTTTGTCGCCCAGGCTAGAGTGCAGTAGTGCGATCATAGTTCACTGTAGCCTCGAGCTCCTGGGCTTAAGTGATCCTTCCGCCTCAGCCACCCAAATAGCTAGGACTACAGGCACATGCTACCACACTCAACCAATTTTTAAAATTTTTTTCTAGAGACGGTATCTCGCTGTGTTGCCCAGGCTGGTCTCAAACTCCTGGGCTCAAAGGACCTTCCCACCACACAGCCTCCCAAAGTGTTGGGATTATATGCATGAGCCACAGTGTCCGGCCTTGGAATCTTTCATTAAAGAAAAATTTCCCTGTGTCAAATAAAGTATTTGGTTATCCTAAAAACAGTTGATATAGAGAAAAGGCAAATTTTCTAATAATTGCCTATTTCTAGAATACCACTTCTCTTTTTAAAAATAACCTTTCAAAACAGCAAAATGTAACAGATAGAGAAAACCACATAGAACAAATTACCTTAATTAATTATTGTAAGCAAACACCCTTGTGACCACCATCTAGGTGAGGGAACAGCACTGTGGTAGCCACCCCAGAAGCCCTCTGTGTGTCCATTTATTCTTTTATAGTAATCATTTATTTGCTTTTCTTCATGATTTGATCAACCAAGTGTGCATCCATAAACACTTTAGTTTGGTTTCACCTATTTAATGTGAAATTTCACATAACTTTTAGTTAATTAATTAGTTTTTTTATTTGGGACGGAGTCTCACTCTGTCACCCAGGCTGGAGTGCAGTGGCACGATCTCAGCTCACTGCAACCTCCGCCTCCCGGGTTCAAGTGATTCTCCTGCCTCAGCCTCCCAAGTAGCTGGGACTAGAGGTACGTGCCATCACTCTCAGCTAATTTGTTGTATTTTTAGTAGAGATGGGGTTTCACCATGTTAGCCAGGATGGTCTCAATCTCCTGACCTTGTGATTCGCCCACCTCGGCCTCCCAAAAGTGTTGGGATTACAGGCGTGAGCCGCTGCACCTGGCCCACATAACTTTTTAAGTGTCTTTTAATCTACAGATTCCTCTTCCATTGCTTTTCATTTTCTTGAAATTGGACTGTTTGCTCTGTAGAGTTTCTCAGACTCTGATTTTACTAATTGTACCCCCATGATACAGTGTATCTTTTTTTTTTTTTTTTTTTGAGACAGGGTCTTGGTCTGTCACCCAGGCTGGAGTACAGTGGCATGATCTTGGCTCATTGCAGCCTTGAACTGCTTGTGGTTTTGATTTGCATTTCTGTCATGACCAGTGATGATGAGCATTTTTTCATTTGTCTGTTGGCTCCATAGATGTCTTCTTTTGAGAAGTCTCTGTTCATATCCTTTGCCCACTTTTTGATGGGGTTGCTTGTTTTTTTCTTGTAAATTTGTTTGAGTTCTTTGTAGATTCTGGATATTAGCCCTTTGTCAGATGGATAGATTGCAAAAATTTTCTCCCATTCTGTAGGTTGCTTGTTCACTCTGATGATAATTTCTTTTGCTGTGCAGAAAGCTCTTTAGTTTAATTAGATCTCATTTGTTAATTCTGGCTTTTGTTGCCATTGCTTTTGGTGTTTTAGACATGAAGTCTTTGCTTGTAATGTTAGTAGGTTGGCACAAAAGTAATTGCGGTTGAGCTGGGTGCAATGGCTCACGCCTGTAATCCCAGCACTTTGGGAGGCTGAGGTGGGTGGATCATCAGAGGTCAAGAGTTCGAGACCAGCCTGGCCAACATGGTGAAACCCTATCTCTACTAAAAAACACAGAAAAATTAGCCGGGGGTGGTGGCACACATCTGTAATCCCAGCTACTCGGGAGGCTGAGGCAGGAGAATTGCTTGAACTGGAGGGACGGAGGTTTGCAGTGAGCCAAGATTGCACCACTGCACTCCAGCCTGGGCAACAAAGCGAGACTCTGTCTCAAAAAAAAAAAAAAAAAAAAAAGTAATTGTGATTTTTGCCATTACACTCAATGGCAAAAACCACAATTACTTCTGTGCCAATTTAATAGCTGTTGATGCCCATCATCTAGTTCAACTCAATTCATTAGGGGTTGAAAAATGATGATATTCCCATTATGTCATTCCTTCCTCATTCATTAGCTAGAATATTTCTTTTTCTTTTCTTTTCTTTTTTTCTTTCTTTTTTTGAGACAGAATCTTGCTCTTGTCACCCAGGCTGGAGTGCAATGGTGTGATCTTGGCTCACTGCAACCTCTGCCTCCCAGGTTCAAGCGATTCTCCTGCTTCAGCCTCTGAGTAGCTGGGATTACAGGTGCGCACCAACATGCCCAGCTAATTTTTGTGTTTTGTATTAGAGATGGGGTTTCACCATGTTGACCAGGCTGGTCTTGAACTTCTGGCCTCAAGTAATCTACCCATCTTGGCCTCCCAAAGTGCTGGGATGCTAGAATATTTCTAACTAGAGCAGCCCCCCTTATCTATTATTTCATTATCCAGTGGTCCAGCTCACATAGGAAAGGCGGGATAAATATTTGTTTCTTTCTCTTTATCAATTAAAATAAGTTGGTTACCTGTCATCCTCAAAAGGTGAGCAGTTAATATTTTAGGATCATTAAAACTCATAGACTTAAACATATTTTAAGTGTTTTGATCTGCTGAAGTTATCATCCTTATTGAGCTTACATTGTCCCATCTGTGTCCAGTGGCAGCTTCTGCAAGTTGGCTCTTGAGTCTTTTTGACATGACCTCTATAGTCTTTGGAAGCTTCCTTGCTATTGTACACCAAGATGTTCCATGAGTTCATGCTGATACTTGGAATTCAAAGTCAGGACTGCAGAGTCTTTACTTAAAACTTCTTTCTTACACAGGCATAGCCTTTCTTCTGAGAATCCAGGTTCTCAGGGACCTAACAATTATAAAACTAGAATATTACACAATTAGTTTGCATTGTCTTATATTACATATACAACAGTCTCAGTGAAATCACCTATTTTATCAACACACATCTTATTGAAAAAGTTAAAAAATTATTTGCATAGGCACTTTCCACTTTCTTTAGTTGTATCTACATTTTCAGATGATGTGTCCAGTACATAGTATATACTCTCTCCTTTTAACCTCATGTAGTCTTAGTTTTACAATAGGTATTTAATGCTCAATGCCAGTCCTTAGGTTGACTTCTCTCTAGTCATTTGGATGTCCAAAGTTTGTTGTCTAGAAAATTCCTCAGGAAATGTGCAAGAAAACAATATAGAATGCCTGTGTCTCACAGTGTTTCCCACAGAGGATGGTGTCAAACTTAGATTTTCGCCAACCTAAGTGAGAAGTGGTATCTTGGTGTAGTTTTAATTGTGTTTCTCTTATTATGAGTCAGACGGAACATTTTTTTTTTTCACGTCTAAGTGTTACTGGAAAGGAGTCCTAATCCAGACCCTAACAGAGGGCTCGTGCAAGAAAGAAGTAGGGGTGAGTCCATAGGGTAAAGTGAAAGTAAGTTTATTAAAGTAAAGAAAGAATAGTACTCCACAGACAGAGCAGGGCATTCCCAAAAGCAAGAGAAGGAACATGTTCGCCTTAGGTGCAATACTTGTTTGTAGATAACAAAGCAAAAAATCATGGGGAGGTGTATTCTACTACAAGGGTTTGTCACAAAAGATTGCTAATCTTTGTATAACTGCTGTCTTCTGCAATAATCTATATTATTATGTTGAAAGCAAAACTTATTCTTAAACTAAAAGTGCTTTTGTTTTTAAGATATTGGGACATCAGGACATTTCCTGGGTCTGTTATATCATGGGTCTGTTAAGTCCTGAGTCAGTTCAGTAAACATTATTAACGTGTTCCTTTAACATTATTAACCTGTTTCTTTTAACCGTAAACATCCTGTGGCTATGAATGGCTAACCTGTTGGGAATGTGGCCCAGCAGGTTTCAGCTTCATTTTACCCAGCCAGTCCCTGTTCAAGATGGAGTTGCTCTGGTTTGAACACCTCTTACACAATGACCATTTCTTTTTCTGTGAGCTGTCTGTTAATATCCTTTACCCATTTTTCTATTAGATTTTGGCCTTCTGCCTCCCACCATTTTAGGACTTCTTTCCATATTAGGGATATTACCTCTAATACGAATATAAAGGGGTATGTATGTGATGTAAGTTGCAATATCTCTTCCTAGTTTGTCATTTGTTGCCTGACATTACTTATAGGGCCTTTTTGCCATGTGACGCTATATGTAATACCTTGTTGGGCTAGCTCTTCAGACACTCCTTTCTTTTTGGATTTTTTGGGCTATACTTATCTGTGTTCTCATTTTAAATGTATATCCAATTTTTCAAGCTCTAGAAAAGAATTGGCATTTTTGTGGGAATCATGTTAAATGTATTAATTAACTTATGGGGCATTGATGTCTTTACGATGTTGACTCTTCTCATCTAAGTACGTTTTCCTGTTCCATTTGCTGTGGTCTACCTTGGGCCTTTCAATAAGAGAGGGTTTTTTTGTTTTGTTTTGTTTTTGTTTGAGACGGTGTCTCACTCTGTCACTCAGGCTAGAGTGTGATGGTGTGATCTTGGCTCACTGCAGCCTCCGCCTCCCGGGTTCAATTGATTCTCCTGGCTCAGCCTCCTGAGTAGCTGGGATTACAGGCACCCACCACTGTGCCTGGCTAATTTTTGTAATTTTAGTAGAGACGGGGTTTCTCCATGTTGGCCAGGCTGGTCTCTAACTCCTGACCTCATGTGATCCACCTGCCTCGGCCTCCCAAAGTGCTGGGATTACAGGCGTGAAACATCGTACCCAGCCAGTAGAAGTGTTTTAAAGGTGTTCTTTATATAAATTTTTTATATATTTCTTAAGTTCATGCTTGGATATTTTATCTTTTTTGTTATTAGCATAAATAGGGTCTTCTCGACAGTGTGGCGATTCATCAAGGATCTAGAACTAGAAATATTTGATCCAGCCATCCCATTTCTGGGCATATACCCAAAGGACTATAAATCATGCTGCTATAAAGACACATGCACATGTATGTTTATTGTAGCACTATTCACAATAGCAAAGACTTGGAACCAACCCAAATGTCCATCAATGATAGACTGGATTAAGAAAATGTGGCACATATACACCATGGAATACTATGCAGCCATAAAAAATGACGAGTTCATATCCTTTGTAGGGACATGGATGAAGCTGGAAACCATCATTCTCAGCAAACTATCTCAAGGACAGAAAACCAAACACTGCATATTCTAACTCATAGGCGGGACTTGAACAATGAGAACACTTGGACACAGGGTGGGGAACATCACACACTGGGGCCTATCGTGGGGTGGCGGAAGGAGGGAGGGAATAGCATTAGGAGATATACCTGAAGTAAATGACAAGTTAATAGGCGCAGCACACCAACATGACACATGTATACATATGTAACAAACCTGCACGTTGTGCACATGTACCACCATTGAATTTAAAGTATAATAATAATAAACAAATAATAATAAAGGGTCTTCTCTTGCATTGTATCTTCTAAGTAGTTATTGCTTATATCTATGAAGGCTATTGACTTCTGAATATCAAAGGCTTTTGAGTTAAGGACTGCTATGATGGTATTGTACAGAAATTATTACAGAAGTTATAAATAATTTGGTATTTCAAATGAGAAATTCATCCATCAACCAAGGCAGGGTCAGGAGGGAAAGGAAGAAACAAATAGATATGTATTTCAAAGGTATGGGACTTAGAAACTCATTTGATGTTGAGGAAAGGGTGAAGGAAAGGGCATGTGAGCTTGATTTCTTTCTTTCTTTCTTTCTTTTTTTAATACAGAGTCTCACTCTGTTACCCAGGCTGGAGTGCAGTGGTGTGATTTTGGCTCACTGCAACCTCAGCCTCCTGGGTTCAAGCGATTCTCCTGCCTCAGCCTCCCAAGTAGCTGGGATTACAGGCACCCACCACCACGCCTGGCTAATTTTTGTATTTTTAGTAGAGATGGGTTTTTGCCATGTTGGCCAGGCTGGTCTCAAACCCCTGATCTCAAGTGATCCACCCACCTCAGCCTCCCAAAGTGCTGGGATTACAGGCGTGAGCCAGCATGCCTGGCTGTGTGAGCTTTCAACTGGTAACTGCAATGATAACATTGTTAACAGAAAATAGGAAGCAGAGAAGGTTGGAGAAATAGAGAAGGTGTTTCAGTTTGGGCATTTAGATTTTGAGACTGGAAGTAAATAGAGAGGTCAAATGTGAAAATTTAGATTTGGAGGCCATCAATAGAGCTGTAGGAGTTTCTGAAATGACTAGGGAGAGAAAGTAGAATAATAAGAGAAGAACCAATGACAGAATGTCAAAGAATTTTTATATTTAAATAGTAGGTAGAGGAAGCTGGTCCCTGAAAGAGTCCAAGAATGAAGGATCTGAGAGGTAGAAGGTGAATGAGGATACAAAGTCATAGAAACCAAACGAACAGGGACTTGGCTTATCAATTATGAAATTACCAGTACTTCTTAAGGCAGCAATCTCAGAACTGTTATGAAGATGAGCTAAGACTATGAAGGATTCAGTAAAGAGACATGTTAACTAGGAATGAGTTTGTGGTAGGAAATTTATACTGTGTGTTTCAAACACGTGAAGTCCAAATACAAGAGGTCTCATGATTCAAATAATCTATGTTAAACAAATACGCTCAGATATAGCTTGGCTTAAATTAAAATGTTTACTAACACTTATTTCTTGTTTATTGCCATTAATTCAAAGTTCAATGCCTTTCTGAATATGGATTTATACTTTACCTTCTGACAGATGTGTATGTGGTGGGGGTAGAAGGAGGCTTCAGGTAAAATATAACATTTAAGTGCTAAAAAGGACAATAATTTTTCCCACTCTCAGATAAATGTCTGTTCTTTCACACAGGTATTTATGATAATGATAACCTCTTAGACGTAGGGTTTACAACATATTGTCATATTTCACAGAGATTCACAAGATTCTGGGAAGTAACTAGGACAGGGATCATTATTTCTTAAAGTGCAGAGACGGTAAAAGAATGATAGAACCAGGTCCAGATCTAAGATGTTCTTGACTCCTAGCCTATAGGCATATGTTATGAGTCAGGGTGGAGTGTAGAAAATGTTTATTCTAGGTATTTTAAACAGAAAAGGATTTAATGCAGAGGTTTAAGTGCTTATAAATACAGTTGGCCCTTCATACCATGGGTTCCTCATCTGTAGACTGAACCAACCACAGATTGAAAATATTTGGGATAAAAAGCCAATAAATAATACAACAAGAAAAATATACCAATAAAAATAATACAGTATAACCACTATTTACATAGTATTTACACTGCATTTTTTTTTTTTTTTGAGATGGAATCTTTCTTTGTTGCCCAGGCTGGAGTGCAGTGATGCGATCTTGGCTCACCGCAACCTCCGCATCCTGGGTACGAGCAATTCTCCAGCCTCAGCCTCCCAAGTAGCTGGGATTACAGGAGTGCACCACCATGCCTGGCTAATTTTTGTATTTTTAGTAGAGACAGGTTTCATCATGTTGGCTGAGCTGGTCTCGAACTCCTGACCTCAAGTGATCCACCTGCCTCAGCCTCCTAAAGTGCTGGGATTACAGGCCTGAGCCACCGTGCCTGGCTTGCATTAGGTTTTATAAGTAATCTATAGATGACTTAAAGTATACAGGAGGATGTGCATAGGCTATATGCAAATGCTATGCCATTTGCCATTTTATGTAAGGGACTGGAGCATCTGCAGATTTCATTATCCCTAGGGATCCTGGAACCAATCCCTGCCCAGATACTGAGGGACAACTGTAAGTGGAAAAACAGGCTTTAGACTACCTCCAGAAATGACTCCTGGAACAATACGGTTGAGCTGATTATCAGGGGAATCACCCATGAGTTTGTCTCTGAAATTACTGCAGAGAGCAGGAAGCCACACTAGGAAGTTGCTGATACTGTTGGTACCATCACTGCTCCACTTGACCACCTCTTGACATTCACAAAATTGGTGATTTGGCACTGGAACATGGACCTTCAAACCTAAGAATCACAAGAATAGACTCTAGAACACTGCTGCTAAGAGACTCTCCATGAGCTTGCTTGCAAGAAAAAGTCACCAAAAAGAAGTAGGAAGATGGATTCTGCTTCAATTTCTTTCCTTCAGATCTTTCAATAGCAAACAAATCTAATAGATGAAATGTAATTCATATTCATAACTTAGCTGTGAGGAAGTCTAGAAAACATGGTTTTTGGCTTTCCTGCCCCTTCATACAAGGAGGAAGCTGGAACAGAAATTGAGCAAGCCAACCTACATTTGCCACAGCAAACTTAGTGTGTGTTCATTCAAAATGTTGACAAAAATAATGAACAGGCCAGAACCATGTGGCACAGCACTAGAAATCGTTGCCAGATGGATATCATTACTAATATTCAAGTAAGTTTGAATGGTTATAATTGGTCACAGTTATAATTGGCAGAGCGGAGACTTAAACCTAGGTCTGACCAGAATGCTATATTGCCTTTCAATTTGATCAGCAGCTCAGAATTCATCTACTCTTATTTCTGTCTCCCCCAACCCCCAAAGCTATGAAAGGGTATTTTTCTAGGATTCTCTCCTGATTTACCAGTCCCAATGAAAAAGAGATGCAGTTTGCCATTGGGACGTCCATGATGTTTTTAGCAATCACCTTGTGACTCTAACATTCCCTACTCCTGCTTAAAACCTTCCAGCAGCTATGTTGGCTAGAATTTGGATTTGTGTTGAGTGACAGAGACTTAAAATAAGACTCAAAATAAATGTGAGTTAAACCAGAAAGACATTTATTTCTCTCATGTAAAACACATCCAGAGGTAAGCAGTCAGGACTAGTTGGGCATCTTCCCTCCCAAAGTCATCACGCCCTGGGCTCCTTGTATCTTGTTGCTCAATCATCCTCAGCATGTGTCTTTAACATGAAGTCCAGGAGGGCTGCTTGAGTTCTAGCCATCACATTTGCATTCCAGCAGAGAGGAAGGACAAGAACACTGCAAAGAAGTAGCACCCAAACCTTTTGGTTCCATCTCTTTGAGTACTTGGTAAGTGTCTCCACTTAACTGCAAGGGAAGTTGGCAGATGTAGCCTTTTGGTCAGATGGCTGTGTGCTCAGCTAAAAATCAAGGACTTTTACAGTAAGGAAGAAGGGGAGAATGCATACTACTGGTAAGTATCCGCCTCTGCTATAGTGACCTCATTGCATCCTGCAAAGACATTCACTGTGTCTTTTTCATTATATTGCAAAATTTCAAAATGGCAGGTGTCTTCTCTAGCACCTTGTACAGAGACTGACATATTTTAGGCACTTTATCATCTGTTAAAAAAAAGTCCCATTTTTATTTTGATGGCATTTTAAGTGATTTAAACATAAATATGACTAGAGTATACCTGTATGAAATGTGCTTGAAAAGCTGTGTGGAAAACAAAATTTTGTATTTAAATCTTTATTCTCCTGATACATCAGGGTATTTCTATGGACAGAAGGGAGGGAAAAGGATTCAAGTAATTTGGAGGAAAATTACAAACTACAGATAAATCTAAAAGCAATAAAAATGAAAAAGAATTGTCGACATATAAGGATGGGAGGTTAGATAAAGAACTCCACAAAAATCAAACTCAATTCTAAATTTAAAACCAGAATGAAAATTTCAAAGAAGCAACCAGATCATACAACTGCAGTAGGTACACTGTGAACACATATCTTAAGTATAGCATAATGGTATGAAGTGGGATTTGAAATTAAGATAATCCTGGCTCTTCCTGTTATTATGTTACCTCCACCAGTTAATCTCTGAACTAAAATTTTCTCACCTGAAAAATAATATTCGCTAAAAATTGTTACAATGAGGACATGAGAATATATGCAAACTATTTAACACTGGGTCTAATGCAAAGAAATACTCTATATACCACAGTAATATCACTCTCATGATATATTTTATTTATATGACTCTCTTCTCTCCAAGAATTAAGTACTTCTTGAAAATCAAATCTTGAAAAATGTAGTCTTTTTGTTCTTTTTTCTAAGCAGATTATAGCAACAAGACTGGCATACATATTTTTAAAATTTCAGATGATGTAAAATTAATAAGTGATCCCATCCATAAATTTATAATTTTAATTATTTAAAAATTCATTTATAACAATGCATGTCAAAATAAATCTGTACTTCAGATTTAACAAAATAAAAAGTTTGGTCTTTTCTTATGCTGTAGGAGCTGAGGCAACTTGCATTTATGATACTCAGTAATACCTGATTTTTCAGCTCATGGGGGGAAGGCAAGATACCAGTTAACAGTTAGCACCAGTAAACTTAGTTCAGCAGATTTCAAATTCTTATTTTTTCTTCTACATACTGTATTATACATACTGTTGGCACTTAACAAAGAACATGTACTTAACTCTTTATGATTGTAAGCCCCTCAGAGGTGGGTACAAGACCTTACTCATCTTACCTAGCTATTTTTTGCAGTGACCACTACTGGTTGCCTCCCAAACAGCAAGTCCCTAATATCTTCCCTAGGTGATGGAACTCATTTAAGATGAATGACCACATGCTCCAGGAAATGGGCCCCCCTCCTACCTATAAAGCATTAATTAAGGATCTAAGCTAAGTAATTGGCCTTAGGATGAGCCTTTATTTAATACAGTGAGACTAACAGTGTGTGTATGGAGTACTTAATGGAAGATTCTGAGATTTTTTTCTCTCTGATAAAAGGCTAAGAACTGCTCTTACTATCCTGCTTGGGATGTTATGAGGGTATAACATCTGAGCTGTGTGGCAGCCATCTTGTGACCATGAGGTAATAGATACAGCAAAGCAAAGCTGAAGATGATGGAACAGAAACACAAACAGGATCTGGTGCCTGTAAACAATGAACCATTCAATGAACCCTTGAACCTCCTATCTCCACTATTAAGTTAAAAGTAAGTGTCCTTATGGTTTAAGCCAGTGTTGGGTTTTCAATTACTTGCAAGCAAAATCACCTCAGGTGTTACACAGTATTTTCACCCCCAGAATTTCTTACTGGTTGACTCTATGCACTGGTTCTTATGTTTGCCTGCTCTGACATTTTACCCTTGCATGTCATTGAGCACTGAGGATCCTAACATACTAATTTTATAGTATTATCTAGGTAGTTCATTACTTTCATTTTCTCTTGAGTGATTGATTGCCTTTCTTAGGATTAGTTTCATTTTCTTCAAATACTTTTGAATTTTGATTTGCAGGCTCAGCTTGCATGGGAGCCTTCCTGATCTTTACCTCTGCCTTCCTAATCTCCACTCCTTTCCTTTTGTAATTGCTTCTACCACCTGTTCAAACTGAGGGCTCCAGATCTATGGTGATAGTGGAACTATCACAGATCTACAAAGATCTATGTAAACAGAGGAGTGGGCTGTTTGACAAGATCTGTCTACAATATATAGTCCCAGGCACTGGTTGTTGTTGCTTCTCAGTTTCAAGAGTGAGGAAACTCCATTCAAAACCCTGGTTTCATTACTTTGCAGGAGCTGACATTTCTGGCTACTTCGGCCTGCTTCCAGACCTATAGCCCAGGTTCTGGCTTACAAATTCATTACACTTATCAGTTTGTTATTTCTGGTACCTGGAAATGTCTGTACTGCTTTTGAACACGCTATGCTTAAAATGTTCTCATTTTCTATTAAGAGCTCCAGAAATATACTTACCTAGGTACTCCATAGGCTAACATTTAAAAATAAACACGATGTGAAAGAGAAAAAGATGGCTTTTTGGACAACATAAAGTTCTATGCCATGCACCATTCATTGGTAATAATCCTAAGTGAACAGCAGAGTTTTGATGAATGAAATAAGATCTGTGTATTCTTCTGGATTAATAGCACACAGCAGATCAGCAGCACTGTTCTGCCTTCTGCTCATTTTTATTCACTCCCTAAAGTTAATGACATCAAAGGAAGAATAACATTGGGTCTGTTTACAAAATGTGTTGCCTATATAAAATGTGTCCCATAAAACACCTTCAGATCCAGTCAGTTTAATATAAAATGTTTTTAATTGTTTTTGAAAACATTTAAAAAACAATTTTTGAGCACTTTAATAAAAAAAGAGAACTGAAATGCTACCGCAATATTCAACTACTGTAGTTTCAGCAGGTACAACAGACAACAAAACACTGGGGAAATCTGACTTTTTGCACTAAATGAAACATGAAACAGGGCTTGTTTTTGTCATTTATCGTGTAGTAAAGCACATTATAGTACAAGACTATTATATGAACCTCAGAAGCACTGCACAAAAAAACACTTTCCTTCTTTTCAGTTCAAAAGTCAGTGCTTATTGCAATTATATGCAAAATTATTTACTTCATGAAGTCTTATGATAAACAGTATGCAAAATGTTTTAAACATCAAAACAATAAAACTAATCTGGAACAGAACATATTCAACAATAACTAAGCAGAATTAGTAAACATAAAGTAAATAACCTGTGAATAACTATGCTTGCCTGGTTAACACTGAACCAGTTTCAATACAGGGAAGAAAAAAAAGAGTGGTTACAGGAATCCTAGTACTGTACAAGATAAGTCAATAACACTCATGCACATTTTGTGATCATGTATTAACATGGTGAAGCAAACTAAATTCTTCCTGCTGTTAATATTCTCATGTAAGAGAATAATAGAAATATCTCATTGAGATCAATGCACATTGCTACATAAGACAATTTTATCTGTCACTTTGATGACATTTTGTCTTTTCATAATGAAACACATTTAAAAAGTTTAATCTGTGGACTGTATTGGTTGCATTTATCCTAAGAGATGTGCCTACCACAGGTTCGACAAATTTAGTGCAATATATGAACCCCAGAAAGTTTGCTGGATGAATTCAACCAAATTTAAAGAGTTTGCTGCAATACTGTACAAGGGGTTAAAAATCCTCCAGTCTTAATATTTTTATCAAAAAAGATTTCCATTATTTTTATATTAGTAGGAAGCTAATAATGTAAACAAGGGATTAGAATGGCCTCAAAATCTCCTTTTCAGAGTATCTCATAAAGAAAGGCTCCCATCATTTGTTAGGAGAAATCACACAGTTTCCTTTGGGTATTGCATACTTTGGTGTGCAGTAGTGCTGTGTCTCAATGTACAGTGAAGAAATAACTAGCATCAAGAAAAAAATACCTAACAAATCATGAAATCAAGATAACAGCAAACACACACAAATGCCAATAACTAAGACATATCAATATATAAACCTCTGCGCCAACTCTAGCACCATTTATTTATCAAAATATGTTAATACCCTACCTTGCAAATTTATTGAACAACGAAACCTTATTAAACCCTTCAGCACATTTGCTAAATATTCACTGATTGTAGTCTTCTGATTGGCTTACCAAGGTAAAGGAAAGCTTAGCTAGGTTCAAGGTAGCATAGCAAATGGTTTTACATTAGCTTTAAAAACAATGGCAATTTAAAAATCTCTTTGAAAGTGATCTTGAAACTCACTTAAATGGAGCTTTCAACCAGTGAGTAGGTTTGTGTCAACATGCAACTCATAAATAATTATTCACAAAACAAAATGGGAGCCATAGAGAGAAACATTTTAAAACAAATCCTGAGTTCTTCTTTTGCAATTGTGGTTATCACAATAAATAAATTAAGCAAGTAATAAAATGCTCTTCTTCTTCAAGTACTATTGATATCCCCTTTGTTTCATCAGAGATATAAAGATTTGTGGCTTCAGACCTTAGGTGGTGAAATGTTTTTTGTTGTTTTTTATGTTATCCTCCTTCCTGTTTTTCAAAGGGATCCTATGATCAAACTACATTACTATATTCAGGAGGAGTGAGGGAGTCAGTCACTCAATTGAAGAGGAAAAAAACTGATTATTGTGGAATATTTTAATGAAAAATTTCAAAGTAAATCTCAATTAGAATCTCAATATGTACATGCAGCCATTGTGATGAAACTAAGAGAATGCTTTTGTTTTCCTTCTCATTCCCCTAACTTAACAAATAATAAAACATAAAGCATTTTTCTAACATGCTTGTATTTATTATATTAAATTACAAATGCCTGGAGTTACATTTACTTGTTTTGTGTGTGCGTGCCTGCGCATCTATGTGTGCTAGCTCCATATTAAAATCAACATTTAAATATTAATGCAAGGTCACAAATATAAATGGCTACTTGTTTTTTTCTCTTAAAAATTTTAGTGCAGCATTGCTTTCCTTAAATATTTAATTTTCCATTATTTTCTATTTAAGCCCTTCATCGTGGGTGTAAATGGTACTGAAGCCCCAGAAAGTCCTACAGAGATTTTTCATCCTACAGTAGCTCTATGCTTCAAGCCTAAATATTTATAATAACCTGAATATTATCCCTGTTTCAAGGAAGACTTTCTTGTCTACAGTTCACCTTAGCTATGATTTTATATCTAAAAGATAATGCCAACAACAAAATAGCCTATACCTAAAATTGATGGTTTATTCTGAGTTCTGTGCAGATCATCTGATGAAATGAAACTAACTTACACAAAATAAAGATTGACTGCTCTTGTAACAGCTGGATAGTCAATCAATGTGAATAAATGGGGCACATTATAAAATTTAAAACCTAATACTTGTTCTTCTACAGCCTACTGTCTTTAGACACTTGTTAAGAACTGAGGCAAGTCTAACCATTTCCTACTGAAGAAACCACTTCTGCAGCAAACGCTTTTAAAATGTCACAATTAATAGTATTTCTGCTGCGGGAGGCACTTCCATTAAGACAAATACAATACATATGTCTTTAGATACAGTGTGCTACATATTATAAAACACAATTTAACCCAACATTTCAACAGTAGGATGGTCCTTGCTTTCTATCCATTCAAAACCTGATGAAGTCATAGAATTCATGGATTCACTGCAAATTTGTTGAAATAATGGGTCATTCTTTAATTCTTCCAGTGTAGCTTCATCATCTTGTCCCTGCTGACGACCTGGATCAAACAGTAGATTTGGGTCTAAAGTGTTCAAATCATTGATGCTGCCTGAGAGCTCAGAAGACAACCTGATATCGCTAGAGAAATCAGATGCAGTATTAGTGAGATCAGATGCTACCTGACCTACCAGCTGCTGGTTGGTTTGCAAGCTGTCTCCACTCAACAGGTCTTTAACAGTGCTATTGAAATCTAATTGTTGCTCTCCAATTTCTGATTGTGCTTGATTATCTCCAGGAGAAAAATTGATCTGATCGGTGCTATTACTTTTGGTGAGGTAAGATGGTGTTTGGAACTCATAAACAGAAGTGCTGGAATCGATCATATTTTGTGGGTTGGCACTAGGAAAAACAGTGGAAGGTTCCAAAATCTGAGTGAGATTCATCCGGGCTGTATAATTAGAGGGCAGGTTGTTCATTCCCAAACCTCTCACTGCATCATCATTGTCGGAATCAAGTTTACTCAACAAAACATTGGTTATTTTTTTACTGTTTGCTTGCTTCTGAAGAGCGTTTGGGAAGGCTGTCTGCATCATGACTGTCAATGGAACTGATTGGCTTCTTTGAGCTATGTTGTTGGCACATGCGTCTGTGTGAACATTTGTGAAAACATGAACTTCTGGGGTAACTGGACTTCCAAAGGGGGTCACATTAGATCGTGGGATATTAGATACTGGATAGAGGGTGCTTCCACTAAGATTACGTTGGCGATGAACAGCAGGGCTCACACTCCGGCATCTGAAGTTGCTGCTGGCAGATGAATTAGTTCCTTTATTATCAAGAGGGGCAGGGACTGCAAAACCCTCCTGTTTGTTGATGTTATTTACAGTGGCACCTTGATGCTGCACAGGAGAAACAGGAGTCAAACGACCAAAATGAGTGTCATGATGTCTGGATTGAGACTGATAAGACTGTCCAGGCACAGCAAACGCATGAGGTTTCCTGAAACGGTCTTCCACTAGTTCCTGATAGCTTGGGAGAATACCATGGCCAGAAACTGATGAATTACCAACCCCACTATACCCATTATTCATCCATTCAAGCTTGGTTTTGTCAGGGTGTGTGGCCATGGGTCTTTGCATCGGTTTCACAGGACTACTTGAGACAATGCTGGCGTCATGATATGCCATACTGGAGCTTATTGGAGTGAATGCAAATGGATTCCTGCATTCAACAGGGCTGGGGGGGACACTACTGCTGCAGTTAGAATGTGGAGTACCAATGGGTGTATGTCGGCTACTTCCTAAAGCACTATCCACAGGTGTAGTCTGGGCTAGCCTGGAGCAAGGGCTCTCCCGTGACAGACTCTGAGATCCAGCAATCATTTCAGATGTTGGGGTTGGGGTTGGGGTTGGAGTAGGAGTGGGTGTGGGTGTGGGTGTGGGTGTGTGGATTGGAGTGCCATTGCTGTGGATTGGATGATAGAAGTGGGTGCTGGAGGTGTGAGATGACATTGGAGCTCCTGGAGTTACTGACTGACTCTGAAGGGTCATTCCCAAACAGTTGCCGTAAGAATGAGAATTGTTCATTGACATTTGCTGCTCCATAAGCACCAGCTCTTCCACAATACTATCTTGTGTAAGTTCATCATCAAAAGGAAAGTAGCTTTCATTTGTCTGGGAAACAGAAGGCTCAAACTCCTTCAGTTCAGATTGCAGAGGTAACTGATCTGAAGAATGTGCTTGTATTTGATTTAAAGAAGATTCCTGTATCTGGCTATGTAGCTGCTGGCTATATGTGTCCTGTGGCATTCCTTCTAATTCCCAAACAGATTTCTCTAAGTCATTGATATCAGAGTGCTCAGGAATTGTCATAACACTGATATCTTGCTGTTGTTCACAGCTGGCAGATATAAACTCAGAATCCTTAGTGATTTGTTGCCATCCATTTGGATTAAAGCTGCCAACTGACTTCGAATCACTGTCCAAGAGAAAGACACTTCCTTCAAGTTTTACTTTTATATCTGGAGATGATGATGGGGTTGTTTGCTGTTCCAAAGCTGAATCACTGATAACAAGGGCAGAGGAATTCAAGGGTTGATTTGCTCCTATGTGTGAAGTGACATTTACTGATACCTTGCTAGGAATCTGAGCACCTGCTGTTGAACCTTCTGTTTTCCCTGAATGTGGAACCTTTTGGTCCTTCTTAACACTGCCTTGTTTCTGCCCTTCTATGGTAGCTGCTGAAAGCTGTTCCACAATTGGTTTCTTTACAGGAGGCACCTGGGTCTCTTGCAATGTAGAAGACAGTCGTTTTCTTGGGCTTTTAGTGCATAATTTAGGGTCTTTATTGATTGAGTCACCATTAGGTGGTGAGCTGCTGCTGGTGAAAGTTAAGTTCTGAGAAGCAACTGATAGAGTGATAGTGCTTTGATTATTGCCTGTTGACGTGCCTGGCAGCATTTCATTACAGCGACTTTTACATTTGGTCCTCTGGTCACAGACCTTGGTTGCTTTTATTTCAATGACACCTTCATTTGAAGGTTTCTGCAGTGCTCCGTCTGTATTACTTTTCTGCCCCAAAAGGGCACTAGGTGTTTGGGGAGCTTTAGCCTCATCAGAGTTCTCTTGGCACTGTACAGGATGCTCATCTGATGATGTTTCGGGTTCCACTTTGACTTCCACAGCAGATGCTCCCCCCGCACTGCTGGTCCTGGACCCAGGAGACTGAAGTGACACGACAGAACCATTCTTGATCTGTGGAACACTCCTTGATTCTTCTGTTGTTCCTGTAGCACTGGTGACTGAGGCAGAATGTTTAAGAGGGGTGTTACTGTTGCTGGGTGTGAGGGATATTGTTGTCATTTTCACCACATTTAGAGAACTCATGTGTGAAGCGGGTACAACAGCAGTTTTGATGGGACTACTAGTAAAGAGGACAGTAGTTGGAGAGCGAATGGTGAGTGCACTGGTGTTGGCTGGTTTGGGTAAGATCTGAGGGTAACGGTGCCGGGCAGAACGATCCCCACCAGGACTGGCTGGAACGTTCTGGGGAGTCTTTGGTGCCTGTTTCACAGACTGCATGTGCTGAGTGACCACCTGTACATTGAGGGGAAGAACTTTGCCGTCAGAAGAACTCATTGGACTCGGTGAAGTTACCAATTGCCTAGTCCGCTGGACCTGTTAAAAGATAGCAAAAAATCAGATTTAACAGGTCGAGGCTGTAAATAGTAATTCATGTATCTGTATATACTTTTAAGTCATTTATTAAATGTTAATGTTAAAAAGAAAAAAGTTCCTATGTTAGAAGAGAGTTCTTCTAGACCAGGTTCCACACAATCAGACACATAAATGTAACAAATGCAACCATAATGCATTATAATTAAAAAATATGTAAGAACGTTAAGTTACTTTTCAGTTAAGAAGACTAAAAGCTTCACACCTGTGATGAATATTTGCTGAAACAATGATTTAAGGGGGTTACAGGAAGAAGACATAAAATCTTGAAGAAACATACAACTGTAAACGTTACCTACCAGAATCTATGCTAAGATGGCTTACTCATAGGGGAAACTGTCTTATAAATGTGTCTACCTTAAATGTCTGTAACTAAACCACTGCAAATAAGATACAACTACTATCTACTCCAGTTTGCCCTATAATGAATAGTGCGGTTACCATGTATTTCATATTTTAATAACGTGATGATGATAATAGGAACAAGAAAAACGATGAAATATCTCCTAAATATTATTATCAATAATAACATAAAGTACCAACTTACTCTCATTTTAAAAGTCCCTTCATCATAACCTTAGTTGTGTGAGATAGGAAAGGAGGAGACTGTTTCCTTATCTACAAATAGAGGTTAATAAACTAGCTAAAGAACTTGGCCAAGGTTCTAGTCCTATATCTGATAAGCCACGGATAGGCCTACATTTAAGTAATCATTACACGTTAGAATTTTGCTCCGTCTGAATGTAAAAAAGAAAAGCGTTTAAATTAAAAAGAAAAGCGTTTAAATTAAAAAAAAAAAAAAGACTGCAATTAAATTATCTTGGCTTGGCTGGGTGGGGTGGCTCACGCTTATAATCCCAGTACTTTGGGAGGCCAAGGCGGGTGGATCACTTGAGGTCACGAGTTCAAGACCAGCCTGGCCAACTAAAAATACAAAATACAAAAATACAAAAATTAGCTGGGTGTGGTGGTGAGTACCTGTAATCCCAGTTACTCGGGAGGTTGAGGCAGAATAATTGCTTGAACCCAGGAGGTGGAGGCTGCAGTGAGCCGAGATCGCAGCACTGCACTCCAGCCTGGGAGACAGAGCAAGACTCTGTCTCCAAAAAAAAAAAAAAAAAATCTTGGCTCAGCCAGGGATGAAACAACTCTAAAAATGAGAAAATTGCTCCCTTTTACATAAAGCTCTGAGTGGTTATGTGCATACTTTGTATGTCTTGGATCTTTATATTTTCAATAATGTTTCATAGCTTACCTTGTAAGCAACAACATACATCCTGAATAAAAGACTGAAGGGGAATCTTCCTGTGGTCACAAAACCAGTTTGTGGCTACCCTTATACCTGCCTTCTTTTCATCTGCCACTTTTAAGTAAATAATTGATTTCCCACCATCCCAATAAGGCCAAATACTATTTAATTATATTACCGGAATGGGACTAGGGACAGCTGCCACAACGATACCAATAGGTTGAGGAGAAAGGATTGAAGGATTTCCATTAGGAAGATTAGTCACTCCATTGCTTGTAGCACTTTCTGACTTTTTTGCTGCAGATTCTCCTGGCAAAGGGGATTGTAGTTTCTGTTCTTGCTGCTTCTTCTGGATTTTCCGTTGCAACTGCTGTTTAGCATCAATTGGAGATGGCAAAGTCTTCACCTGAGGCTGAAAGGAATTACTTTCAGCTGTAGGTATAAAAGCAGAAGGCTGGGTAATTCCTTTAATTCCTGAAAATAAACAGAAAGGAAAGCTACAATAAATACTCTCCTTTATAGAAGGGAGGTTCCTTTGAATTTCTTTGAGAATGTAGCCATCTACTGGACAAAGCAACCAAAATGGCAAATTTTAACTCACGATTTCTTTATGAAGCATTAGACTTCGAATTTATAAACAATTGTCAATATAGTTTTGTCATCTTACAATATGGTTCAACTGAGGTGACAGTTTCAGTTAACAACAGGATTTTAAAAACAGTAGCTATATCATAAATGTGCAGAAGCTAAGATAAATGCCAACACAGCATTTTTACATTTTCTCAAAGGTCAGTAAATTTCCCTCCCCCCATTTCTAATCAGAAATAAATACATATATTTTCATGATTTTAATATTTAGCCCATGAGAAGCATTCAATAATTCAATAAATATTTGCTGAAGCCACTCCTCATAATGGAAAAAATTTGTATGGAGAAAACAGTTTTTAATCCTACCAGCAATTCATGGAAACAGGCACTATTATTTTATTGCTACTATACAATGATTCCAGTATGACCGAGAAGAAATTCAGAAGCAGAATTTCTTAACAAGACTAAGGTTAAGATATTCCAAAAAAGTGTCACTGAGAAAACCTTTAAAACAGTAAGATAAACACTGAAAAAAATTGACAAAATAAGCAAAATATAAATTTTAGGAAAAATGGATTATTTATAAAAATTTTTAAAAAGCTCATTTCAGATTTAGGGCGTGGCATTGAGATCATTAGAAAGTAAGTTGTGGGCAGTAAAAACAATGAAGAGAAGAAAGGGGAGGAACAACTATCCTGCTGGTACACCTTGCCCTTTCTTTTCTTTTCCCCATCCCAATTTCTGCTTTTCATCATTCTAGTTAACAACAACAACTTGGTGTGGGGAGCAGGAAATAGAGAATGAGGAAGCTATAACTCTCTCCCCATATTCAGTAATGATAAGGATCTGTTGAACCCCCAGCCCCTTTTAAAAATCACAATTTTTCATCTCAAATCCAGCTCCAGTTGTTTTGCCCCTTCCCGACCCCAAGCCTCAGCTCTGGCTTCTCAGCACCTGCACCCTGGAGAGCCTCTGCCAATGGCTCACAGCTTGGCTGTCTTATCCTTCCTGCCAGGGTTTTTAGACAGGAATGAGTTCCAAGCAGCTGACTTACAAAAGGACATTTGTAACACAACCTGTTCTTAATATGGAGACTATATTTATAAAAAAAAATTCACCTTCAAAGGATAAAAATTAGTCTACTATCAAAGGTCTTTTTTGAAAAATATAGTAAGGGCTGAGATCAAAATTCTGAGACATTCTAAAAATGTTTTGAGTAATGATACAATTGGTAAAGTGTTTACCCTCTCAGGCTGATTGCTTTCAAAAATGGAGTCTCTTTTTAATATATGTAATTTTTAATACTTTTGTTAAACTCACACCTTTATTTACACTTAGACCTTAAAAATTCATTCATTCAATTCATTCAGCATTTCCCACAGTTAGACTTCGTGAATGAGAGAAATAGGAAAGAGATGTTTCTTTTCCCCATGATACCTCCTAAATCCTTCATCTGTTGAAGTACTCTTTTAGGTGTTGGCAGGGGCAGGAGAAAGAGAGCAGAGCAAACTGAAGGGTTCACTCCTTTTAAAGCTTATTCTACTATATGACATTATGATATAATTGAGTGAAGCTGGGCTTTGGAGACAGACAAATCAGGATTCAAATCCTGGCTCCATTACTTATGTGCCCATGGACAAGTTAACTGACCTCCCCCAGTCTATAAATTGGGAATAAATATCACCTATCTCACAGGACTGCTGGGGGAATTAAATGAGGTAACATTAGTGAGCTATTTAGCTCCATAAGGCTGGTCAAGCATTCTCCTGCTGGTCAGTACAATGAATAAACAGACTTAGGTCATACAGTTTACATGCAGACAGGAAAAACTCTATGACAGTCTTTTTCTGAAATGGGTCTTCAATTGACCACAATACGAGAGGTTACACACACATACATCCCACATACTAAATGTAAAATTAGAAGAAAACGGACTCATTATTAATGTGTAAAAGATACTAAAAAAAGAAGTGAAGTTAATTAAGAGACTGTAATTCTGGCCAAGATAAATCTATTGTAGATTTTAAAATATTCAGAATTAACACTTAGAAGGACAGTCCTTGGAAAAATAAGTCTCTGATCACTATATCACTACATTTTTAATAGACATCATGATTTTCTAGAATAATTTATCCACTCTAGGTTTATAAGGTATAACTGAAATATTTTTAAAAATTCATCAGAACTGATATTTTACACAACTATTAATTTAGGAGGGAGTCATTCTAACAAGACTGTCAATTCCCAAAATTGTCGATTCCAAAAATTCATCTTTGAATAAAAATAGTCATATGAATACACAGTAAAAAATATCACTCTTGTTATTTTTTAGTAAGGCTTCATACGGTTTTGTTTTTTTGAGGCTAAGTTACCTGTCACAGTGTGCAAAGATAATTTTATTTATAAGCATTAGTTTCTGGAATGGGAATCTAACAAGTAATTTTAAAATTTAATCTTATTATTTTACTTCTTTTATTAATTTAGATACACCTATACATAGATGTACATATAAAAGTGCATATAAACACATTCTATAAATGTAAAAGTAGCAATGGAAAAATTAATAACATATCAGCTGGGGAATCTACAGTTTCATATGCCAGCAAAGCAATATATAGAAACATAGCATTAAGCTTTATAATGAAAGGATTATTATTTTCTTGGCTCAACAAACCCATCTGAATTTAGTGTTAAGTGGAGTAAGAGTGAACTCATACAAGTACTAAAAGGATGAAGTTCTTTGATCTAACTCTTCTTTTGCTACCAATTCTAAATACAATAATACCTCTGTCAGTTTTTAGCTTGTTCACAGTAATGTTGTACCTGCTGGTGCTGCTGCCATTACAGTTAGAGCTGCCATTGACTTGGTGCCTATATAGTGACTTTTTACAAGGAAGCGGGCTAATTCCAAGACGGTGTCAAATGGTTGGCTTAACACTTTCTGGGCCCACTCACACACAAGACGGCAAGCAGAAGAGATAACTTCTTCATCAATATTTTGAAGCTGCCCAGAAGGTTCAGCTCCTTCCAACTAGGCAAAGAAAAAAGGAAATGTTAACTTGTAAAAGACCAGAGAAATTAAATTGAAACATGTTAAAGATATGTATTCTTAATTAGAAGATACAATATAAATCTGTGGGTTAAAGTAGTATGAATTGACCCACTGGCAGATATATAAGAGCTTTGCAAATAAGGGACTCATACCCACTAGTGCACAGCAGTCAGCAGCCTTGCAAATATAACATTTTAAATGGCTTTTAAACATACAAGAAGACTGATATTTTGAATCTTTCTAATGTCAATAAAACTATGCCAATAGCCACATATTTTTTCTAAAATTCCTATAAAACATATTACATGATGACTGACTTTTTCCTCTTGACTATACACACATATAGTCAATATATATTTTGGAAATATCGAGAAATCAGTAACTTCGAAACTTTTGTCCCCCCAAATTTCATGTTGACGTAGGTCATATACACTAACAATTTTCAGCCACTGTGTGATTTTTTTTCTTATTTGTAAAAGGCACAGTCGCTAGCCTTAACCAAATGAGACTTTGCAGGATGCATTTCAATGTTGATATAAAGGTACAATTTTACTTATTAAAAAGAAAAGGCTGAATTCTTACCCCATCTCCAGTTTTGTGAAAGTCAAGGTTGGGCAGTGTTGGCATATGAACAAAAGCTTTTTTTCTTAGTCCACTGTAGCAATATGTAATAAACAGTTAAGGTCTAAATATTCAAAATTAAATGAATTGCTTATACAGACAGCACTTTAGAAGTAACCATATATGAAATGAGAAAAAAACATGACATAACATCTACTTTCTGAATTCTTCAGTAAGAAAAACCTTAATATTAAAAACTTGGGACACTTTTTTGAAACTGAAATATCCTTTTAGAATGTTAAATACTACTGTCTTAAATGAAAGGATTCTCATCTGTTATAAATTTTATGAATAAATGTTCCTAATATGCTGTGCCAGCCACCAGTAACAAACAGGTCAGAAGGAAAGGAATACCAGATGGAAACCTGGCACAGGGAAGGGAAACTTTAGCCCAGGGCTCTGGGACAAAAACAACTCTTAAGAGTGTCACACGGGCTTTAACCTTTTCGTTTCTCTTTTTCCACTGAAACATACAGGATTATCGCCTGTAACATGCCAAAGACACATCACAACATTTTTGTTTGCATTTGGGAAGCAAGAATAGGTCATGCAACTAGTGGTTAGAGAACACCTGGAACCATTTTAGAAAAGCAAGTTTCTTCCCTTCCCCTTCCTCTCCCATCTCCTCGATTTTGTGCTCTGAAAAAAAGGCAAGAGCTAAGGAGGGAGAAAATGGATGTAATCCTAATATGATACAGAGACCCTCTATTTTACAATCTTCTTCTAAGAGGAGAAAGAACTATAATGAATTCTTAATTTTAATTTCCTTATTTCTGTTTGCTCCTAAGTATTTCTCCATCACAAGAAGGACCTTTTCTATACTCTGGCTTTAATTTTAATATGGGCTTTATTGTAAATGGATGGCTGAAAAATACTTGTACTGAAAGATTAGTGTTTCGGTTAAAGTTCCATAAGATTTTTTTTTTTGCCAAGGAGATCCCCTATGTTTCTAAATTAAAGCAAGAAAAGAAGATAAGCTAGCATCTTTCTCCACTTTTATTCTTATAATTGTTAAACATATGGTAGGCCTCAAAACTTCTTACTGTTAAAACAAAGGAGATCAGACCATTAACAACATTTTACATTGATAGACTAAGGTAAAATCTATCACAATTCTAATCTATGAATAAACCATTATTTGCTATTTCTTTCATAGTGTGATAAATACCTGTGAAAGTTACATTTGCAATTATTCTACTTAATGCTTTTGAGTTGCTTTAATTTGAAGTTTATTTCTAAATAAAGTTGCCAGTTGAACTACAACAACAGATGTTCTATAACAAGTGAGAACATAGAGATATTACTAAAACCATTCTGGTAAAGGATATTTAGATTTGCCTCTTGTGCCCAAACGACGTGCCTTCATGTTTGGAAAGACGTTTTTCATGATCTTTCCAAAATCAGCAGCACTTAATGGATGGTAACCAAGATTGTCACAATAGCTCCTGCAAAAGAAGGAAGGACCAATTTAGAGTGACAGAATTCAGAATTATATCGCGGGGTGCTATTTCAATACAATTTGATCCTTCTGACAAAGTGAAGCAAAGGATCTTTCAAGTCATTTACTACAACGTCTATGATCATCACTCTTTGGTGATGCATGTTAACTCAGGTTTGGTTAGCTGGCTTCACCCTCAGGGTATACAGTCCTGCTTTCAATAACATTCATAAATCTTGCAGTAAGATATAATGTTGGTACAAAGTTTTCGAATTACAATCCCAACCAGCGCTCATAAATGAATATATCCAGCTCAGCCAGTAGGGCTGTAAGTTTCCACATATGTATCAGGCTCACATACTGGGATAATTTCCAATATACATATCATGCACATCAGACAGAGATAGTACTACTAGATGGTTTAAAATTTAGAAATGTGATATGTTTGAACTAAAAGGGACCCTACGAATACACCAACACTCTCATTTTACTGATAAGAGAAAAAACAGGCAAGGGGAGAGGTTCCAAAGGTCCTAGTGTTATCCTCCTTCTACCCCCACCATCCCTAGTATTGCTAGGAAAAAAATTACTTTCTAAGACAGTAACTTCAAGTGGGATCTGGAGACACACCAAGTCTTAACTACTACTGGAATCAGGTGTTCTGTTTTTCTCTAGAGCTGCCAGTCATAGGTAAAATGTCAATCCTCTACCAGTTCAGCAGCAGACCAAGGCCACACCTTATTCTGGCCACCAAGGCCTTTGGGAGAACCACTACCTGGGAAATATCAATGAAGAGGAAGCCAGAGGAATTCCCTTGTCTCCGCCTCACCTCTCATTTAGCATCAACCAGGATAGCTTCTTGATGAAGTCATGCAGAAAAGAAATGAAAACAACTGGAACACATGGTGGGCAGGGTGTAATGGAAACCAGGACTTGGGTCTTTTTGTAGATTGCTGAATGTCCTGATAACATCCCTAAAGTGACCTGAGCTCAAGAAGTTAAGTTGGGAGAGACTCAAGAGGAGGCAGAGACTCCTGGGAGCATTAATACAGAAAGAATAGGGGTAGGTCTGGAGACAATGGTATTTCTCTTGTTTGTGGCTTCCCTATTCCCACAGCAAATCCTGCATACCCATGGGGGTTAAACGGGAAGGAGTAGCCCAGCAAACACATCACCAACAATGCTATGAGCAGAAAGGGAACTAATGTGTACTGAAAGTTTCCCACACAGGTAGTATTAGCAGCCTCTTATTTAAATTGAGAGTAAATTTGATACTTTGAGGGATCAGGGGGTCTTGCAAGGTTGAAGGTGCAAAGTGAAGAGGTAACTATTTTGGGTGCTGACAATGGAAATGAGCTACATCAAATCATAACAATTTCAGAAGCAAGTTAAATTAGTTCTTTATGGTTCAAACCAGCACAAAAAGAAAATGGGAATGAGGCTCTTTTGCACCCCAGGGACTTGACCCATGTTGGTTCCTCTACCTGGAACATTACTTTTCTTATCTTTCAAGTCTCTGCTTAAATTTTATGATTTTTGAAAGGATCTCTTCCGACTAAAGCAATGTCCTCATGCCACACCCTCATCATGTTCCCTATCAGTGTAATCTGTTTCTTTTCTTTGTATGAGTTACAATTACATAATAGTTAATTTATTTGTCTTCTTCATCACATTCAGTTCAAGCAGGGCAGTGACCATACCTAACGGATTCGCCAGTGTATTCTCAGCACTAGGAACAAGATTTAAGGGTCATAGTAAGCCCATCTGTATTTAAAACTATAATAAACATTAAAGAAACACATTAAAAGACTTAAAAAAGCAAAGAAGAAACATTGCCCCCCTCCGGATCCTAGGACAGCATTGGCAGAAATGGGCCTAAAAAACTGAAATCAAATAAACAGAGGCAGTGTAATGAGACATTTGAGAGATAATATATCCATTCTGTTCTCCCTCTGTGTTTCAGATTTTGATTTTTTTTTTCATTACATTAGTAAACCAACATTTTTTACTTTGGCAGAAGGGGTAGGAGAAAGGTTGGCAAAAGAAGTAATGTTAAGTATCATCGACCTAAAGACATAAAGTGAGCAAAATTAATATAGCAAGTTAAGTTTATTTGGGTCAAGGTTGAGGACTGCAGACTGGGAAATGCTGAGAAGTGCTCCAGAGAATGAAGGAGAGGCTCATGTTTTTAAAGAAAAAAGGACAAATTAGGAGAGGGGGCAATTAGAAAAATTGTTTGTCAAGAATTCTCATTGGTGTAGAGAAATAACTGATTAGTAATTGGCTATACATTGTTGAACTATAGGGTATGAGTTATGGTGCCTAGCACATGGCATTTGCTAGGTAATATATGCATACGCATATAGCATAGGTTAGTTTATGGTTACTTGGTGGTGACAGTCTAAAGTCCATACAGCAGGCAGATTACTCAGCTCAAAGAGGGCAGTGAGAGATGACTACTTTCACATTTTAATGCCCCACTGGGCCCAGTAATTTAAAAGAGCTCATGTTCCTCAGATAAAAAGTTTCTCGTCTTTCTTGGTATCCAGATGACCAATGCCAAATTTGTTTTTCAATACAATTTATATTGTGTGGTTATTTCACAAAATCATCCAATTCCATCTGGTTTTTGATACTTATTCTACCTTTTGGAAGGATATAACAACCTCATTGTCAAATACTCTGGTGGATAAATATTAAAAGTACTTTGTAGACATATAAATAGCTCAAATTATTCCTCCTGAATCATGTTAGAAGAAAACTGCCTATGATTCAAAACTTTATGCTTTGATAACTCATTTCAAACAGAAAATAAAGAGGGCATCAATGTAAAAACAACAAGAACAATACCTAGAATAGGTTCTCAATTTCTTTAATTTTGTGCAATGTTAGAATTGAAAAAATAAATCAGAAGTTGTATAGTTCAACTTCCTGCCAGATGTAGAAATGGTCATACTCCTAAATGATGGGTTACCTCAACACGAACACTTCTTTGATGGGGAGGACTCTTTATTGTGAGGTGGCCTATCCAATTTCTAGTGGTTATAATTTTTAAAGAAAAAGAATTTCAATAGGACACCTTTCCCCATTAAGAAAAATCTAGATATTCAATGATTCTTTTAAAAATCTAATTTAGTAAGTATTTACATAATATTTATTCAATTTTGTGCTATATAACAAACCATTGGTCATTCCAGGCCATGTGGAGATCTTGGTTAGTTTACATCTCATTTTCCTGCTTCATAACGTTAACTGCAGGTTGATCAAGCAAGATACAGTGTCGATTAACTCTTAACTCAGTGTCAGATTATACTTTGCAAGACTCAAAAAAGGGTGAGGAACGGAGAATGTTCTGTTCACGTGATCACTAACACTCTAATGTCATTATAAAAATGAAATAATTTCACACCTGTAATCCCATCACTTTGGGAGGCCGAGGTAGGTGGATCACGAGGTCAGGAGATCGAGACCATCCTGGCTAACACGGTGAAACCCTGCCTCTACTAAAAATATAAAAAAAATTAGCCGGGCGTGGTGGCGGGCGCCTGTAGTCCCAGCTACTCGGGAGGCTGAGGCAGGAGAATGGCGTGAACCCAGGAGGCGGCGCTTGCAGTGGGCCGAGATCACGCCACTGCACTCCAGCCTGGGCAATAGAGCAAGACTCCGTCTCAAAAAAAAAAAAAAAAAAAAAAAAAAAGAAAAAAGAAAGAATTGTTTTTTTTTTTCTCTTGCTCCTTGTTTAAAAGTACATTTTTAAGCCTGAAATTAAGCCTAATATTCAATATGACTATGAACACATCACTCAAAATCCATGGTAACAATTCAGTCTTTAATATTCATTCATGTCACTTACAAATTTAATTGTACAAGTTAAAGGTAAACATTGTTTAATGGTACAAAAATATAAACAATGAATCACAAAAGACTTGTGGTAAAATATAGTCATGGGATACCTAACCATACCTGACATTTTTTGAGTGCTTTCTTTGTGTTAAATCATTTAATCCTCTCAACAACCTTAAGACAGGTAGTTTTATTAAACATATTTTATAGATGAGGAACTTGCACAGAGAGGTACACTAATCCCTTTATTTAACAGATGAGGTATTTTTATTGCTAATTGATAACTATAAGCATACTGAATGAATAAAGAAGAATCAAATAGCAATAAAAAATGATGCAGGCGATATCGCCACTGATCCCACAGATAAAACAATAAAAAATGATAATAAACCAATAAAAAATGATACAGGGGATATCGCCACTGATCCCACAGAAATACAACTACCATCAGAGAATACTATAAACACCTCTATACAAATAAACTAGAAAATCTAGAAGAAATGGAAAAATTCCTGGACACATGCACCCTCCCAAGACTAAACCAGGAAGAAGTTGAATTTTTGAATAGACCAATAACAGGTTCTGAAATTGAGGCAGTAATAAATAGCCTACCAACCAAAAAAAGCCCAGGACCAGATGGACTCAAAGCCAAATTCTACCAGAGGTACAAAGAGGAGCTGGTACCATTCCTTCTGAAACTATCCCAAATAATTGAAAAGGAAGGACTCCTCCCTAACTCATTTTATGAGGCCAGCATCATCCTGATACCAAATCCTGGCAGAGACACAACAAAAAACTTCAGGCCAGTATCCCTGATGAACATCAATACAAAAATCCTCAATAAAATACTGGCAAACTGAACCCAGCAGCACATCAAAAAGCTTATCCACCACCATCAAGTCAGCTGCATCCCTGGGAAGCAAGGTTGGTTCAACATAAGCAAATCAATAAATGTCATCCATCACATAAACAGAACCAATGACAAAAACCACATGATTCTCTCAATAAATGCAGAAAAGGCCTTCGAAAAAATTCAATATCCCTTTATGTTAGAAACTCTCAATAAACTAGGTATTGATGAAACATATCTCAAAATAATAAGAGCTATTTATGACAAACACAGCCAATATCATACCGAATGGTCAAAAGCTGGAAGCATTCCTTTTGAAAACCGGCACAAGACAAGAATGTACTCTTACCACTCCTATTCAATATAGTACTGGAAGTTCTGGCCAGGGCATTCAGGCAAGAGAAAGAAAGAAAGGATATTTAAATAGGAAGAGACAAAGTCAAACTGTTTCTGTTTGCAGACGACATGATCCTATATTTAGAAAACCCCATCGTTTCAGCCCAAAAACTCTTTAAGCTGATAAGCAACTTCAGCAAAGTCTCAGGATACAAAATCAATGTGCAAAAATCACAAGCATTCCTATACGTCAACAATAGACAAGCAGAGAGCCAAATCATGAATGAACTCCCATTCACAATTGCTACAGAGAATAAAATACCTAGGAATACAGCTAACAAGGGAAGTGAAGGACCTCTTCAAGAACTACAAACCTATTTAAGAAATCGTACTGGGAAAACTGGCTAGCCATATGCAGAAAACTGAAACTGGACCCCTTTCTTACACCTTATACACAAATTTACTCAAGATGGATTAAAGACTTAAACACCAGCATGGCACATGTATACATATGTAACTAACATGCACATTGTGCACATGTACCCTAAAACTTAAAGTATAATAATAATAAAAAAAAAAAGAAAAAAAATGTAAAACCCAAAACCATAAAAACCCTAGAAGAAAATCTAGGCAATACCATTCAGGACACAGGCATGGGAGAAGATTTTATGAAGAAATCACCACAAGCAATTCCAACAAAAGCTAAAACTGACAACTGGGATCTAGTTAAACTAAAGAGCTTCTGCACAGCAAAAGAAACTATCATCAGAGCGAATAGACAACCTATAGAATGAGAGAAAATTTTTGCAATCTACCTATCGGACAAAGGTCTAAGATCCAGAATTTACATGGGACTTAAATTCACAAGATAAAAACAAACAACCCCATCAAAAAGTGGGCAAAGGACATAAACAGACACTTCTCAAAAGAAGATATTTATGCAACCAACAAAAATATGAAAAAAATCTCAACTTCACTGATCATTAGAGAAATGCAAATCAAAACCACAATGAGATACCATCTCATGCCAGTCAGAATGGCGATTATTAAAAAGTCAAACAACAGATGCTGGCAAGGATGTGGAGAAATAGGAACACTTTTACACTGTTGGTGGGAATGTAAATTAGTTCAACCATTGTGGAAGACAGTGTGGAGCTTCCTCAAGGATCTAGAACTAGAAATATCATTTGACTCAGCAATTCCATTACTGGGTATATACCCAAAGGAATATAAATCATTCTATTATAAAGACACATGCACATGTATGTTTACTGCAGCACTATTCACAATAGCAAAGACATAGAACCAACTGAAATGCCCATCAATGATAGACTGGATAAAGAAAATGTGGTACATATACACCATGGAATACTATGCAGCCATTAAAAGGAATGAGATCACGTCCTTTGCAGGGACATGGATGAAGCTGGAAGCCATCATCCTCAGCAAACTAATGCAGGAACGGACAACCAAACACTGCATGTTCTTACTCGTAAGTGGGAGCTGAACAACGAGAACACATGGACACAGGGAGGGGAACAACACACATCATGGCCTGTTGGGGGGGGCGGTGAGGGGAGGGAAGAGCATTAGGACAAATAGCTAATGCATGCGGGGCTTAATACCTAGGTGACGGGTTGATAGGTGCAGCAGCAAACCACCATGGCACATGTTTACCTATGTAACAAACCTGCATATTCTGTACATGTATCCCGGAATGTAGAGTAAAATAAAATTAAAAAAAAAAAAAGCAAACTGAATGCTTGTATTGTAACCAAAATTACATCATTAATTTTTTTCCTAATATTTATAAAAATAATTTATTAAGAATTATCAATTTTCCATTAAAAGGACTCTTAAGACTTACTAGACCCATAATGTTATTTTAGTGAGTCTTAGTATTCAAATATTATAAATGACAATAAAGGATATGGGAATTTTGGGAGGTCCCAAAGACATGGTAGAATTACATTGCCTTAAAAGTATTAATCAAACAAAACATTTGCTAGACAATCTGAAAGACAAATGAAGTACAAGTAATATGGTCAAATATCTAATTAGCTTGAGCCTTAGAAAGTGGAAAAGTTGTTGTAATCCTCCCTTATTTTTAAGGAGTAAATAGATCTTAAGACTCTGGAGAGAAAACTCTTCAAAAGTGCCTGACCCTAACCATAAAGAAATTGGTCTTTTTCAGTTGGGTGTGGTGGCTCATGCCTGTATTCCTAGCACTCTGGGAGGCCGAGGTGGGCGACTGCCTGAGCTCAGGAGTTCAGGACCAGCCTGGGCAACCTGGTGAAACCCTGTCTCTGCTAAAAATACAGAAAAAAAATTAACTGGGCATGGTGGCGGGCGCCTGTAATCCCAGTTAACTTGGGAGGCTGAGGCAGGAGAATCGCTTTAACCCAGGAGGTGGAGGTTGCAGTGATCAGAGATCACGCCACTGCACTCCAGCCTAGGTAACAGAGTGAGATTGTCTCCAAAAAACAAACAAACAACAAAAAAAAACCAACAGAAAAGGAAAAGAAAAAAGAAATTTATCTTTTTCGTATTGTTCTGTGTTTTGGGCAGAACAATGATATAGTATGTAGAACAATGATAGTAGTACTAGTAAGCTGATCTTAGACTAGGATCATACTAATAAATCACCTTTGAAACTCACTGATAATGCTTTTTTTTGTGGTAACTACACAATGAACAATATATCTGAAAGATTACTTTGCTTGAAGTCAAAACTAAAGAAGAGTTAAATTATTTATATATAAAAAACTATCATGTATGACCCTCCTTAACCAGGACTTGCCTTTCCTTTCCATCATTTTGGCTAATAATCCTACAAAAAAGATTCAGTCATGGTGAATCATGATTCACAGGTTAAGGACCTTAACCTGAAGTTTATACATTACTAATAAAAAAATCCCATAGTTTATGAAGTCATCTGATAAATCCTCAAGATTTTAAAAAGAAATTTGTGTCTTTACTTATTCACAGTAAAAACTAAATCTTAAAGGCTTGAGTTCTCATGGCCTATGAAGAAGCCATTTAAAATGACTATTCTTCTTTTATTTTTATTTTTGAGACAGAGTCTCGCTCTGTTGCCCAGCCTTGAGTGCAATGGCGTGATTTCTGCTCACTGCAACCTCCACCTCTGGGTTCAAGCAATTCTCCTGCCTTGGCCTCCCGAGTAGCTGGGATTATAAGTGCCCACCACCATGCCCAGCTAATTTTTTGTATTTTTACTAGAGACAGGGATTTGCCATGTTGGTCAGGCTGGTCTCGAACTCCTGACCTCAGGTGATCTGCCTGCCTCGGCCTCCCAAAGTGCTGGGATTACAGGAGTGAGCCACTGCGCCCAGCTAAAATAACTATTCTTTTTTTTTATTGTATGATTCCATTTATACGAAATATCCACAGTACAGAAATCCATACAGACAGAAAGATTTATAGTTGACACGTGTGTGGTGGAGGGGGAAACTGGGACTGTCTGCTTAGTGTATTCAGGCTTTTAAAAAATGACTATTCTTTTGGTGAATTTGGATTGTTATTTTTAAAGCAAAGACACACACACACATATATGTAATAAATATATTGATCATACTCTACATATAGTATGAGCTCTCTTTGTATACATACTTTCATTTTTGGATTGCCTGAGGTCTCCGTTGTTTTAAATTAACTGCATATAGGCCCGGCACGGTGGCTCAAGACCTGTAATCCCAGCACTTTGGGAGGCTGAGGCGGGCGGATCATGAGATCAGGAGATCCAGACCATCCTGGCTAACACGGTGAAATCCCGTCTCTACTAAAAATATAAAAAAACAATTAGCCGGGCATGGTGGTGGGTGCCTGTAGTCCCAGCTACGTGGGAAGCTGAGGCAGGAGAATGGTGTGAACCTGGGAAGCAGAGCTTGCAGTGAGCAGAGATCGTGCCACTGCACTCTAGCCTGGCTGACAGAGCGAGACTCTGTCTCAAAAAAAAAAAAAAATTAACTGCATATAAAATGTTCAGATTTATGACTATCGACAGTAACTACCTATAGATTAAGAATTAACAAACATTGAAGGAAGGGGCCTTGACCCAGTAAATTCCTGAGTAACCATCTCTCATCTTTGAATTTCCATCCAGATCCAATTATACTACACTTAGTTCTTCAATAGTTGGGAACATTTCTGAACTCATGTTAGTAAAAGGATAAATTCAAATTTTCTCAAGGTTGTATACATGAAAACAAAAAAAGCCAAGAGACCCTAGTGTCATCTGATGTAATCATACCATTTTGTAGATGAGAAAACTAAGGAAGAGAGAGGTAAAGATGGTTTGTAAAATGGTTTGTAAGATGGTTTGTAGTTAAATAAGTGGTTCTTTACTGATGACTCCAGTAGAATTTCATGCAATCAGTACTCAATACATATTTGTTGACTGGTTGCACTACAACATTTTCAAAAGGTTCCTTCTGAAGAACACTGATCAGCCTTCAATTTTACTTTTCTGCATAAAATCTTAATAAATACATACAGCTGTAATGTAAACAGTATGACATTCTTATAGAATCTGTGTCAGTAGAAAATGAGTGAGATGTAGTTACCTACCATTAATGAATGTATAGAAGAGGTGAGAAAAAAGGACAGAGACTTAAATAGGTTCTCCGCAGAAGACGATACCCAATTGGCCCAAGAACATGTAAGAAAGGCACTCAACTTCATTAGTCACCAGGGAAATGCAAGTTAAAACTACAATGGAAAAAAGGATAATGTCCATACACAGTAGAATGAGCTAAGAAATTATGGTATATATTCACAAGTGGAATACTACATAGCAGTGTGAATGAATAAACTAAAATGCATAAATTGTACAAACATTGTACAGTTGTACAAATTGTACAAATATTGAGTAAAAAAGCCAGATAAAAAATATAGTATGTTGTATAACATCATTCATGTAATGTTCAAAAACAAGCAAATCTAGCCTGTGGCATTAGAAGCCAGGACAGAGGTTACCCTTGACGAGAGAGGTGCTGGTAAAGAGAGTGAGTTTAAGAGGATATGAGGTAGGATTATGGCAATGTTTGGTTTCTGAATCTGGATGCTGGTAATACGAGGGTATTCATTTTGTAAAGATTTGTCAAGGTGTAAACTTATAATCTGTATATTTTTTCTGTGTGTATGTTACTTTCCAATAAAAGTTACATAGAGTACTGTAAATAAAATGCCATGCCTGAGCTAGAACTAAGGGTCTAATATTATATGGAGAAAGTAGATTTAAACTGGGCCTTAGAGAACAACTGGATTTAATCATATAGGTGTTAGGGTGGGTGGAGAGTGAGGCAGGTCTATTTCATGTAGAGGAAAGAATATGAACAAAAACTGAGAAGAGCAGCATGTGGTTTTGAAACTAAGAATTTCAAAAAAGCTAACGTGTAGACTTATGTACAGTGAACAGATCAGGGTAATTAGCATATCTATCATCTTAAACATCTGTCATTTATTTGTGTTGGGAACATTCAATATCTTCCGCACTACTTGAAAGTATACACTACTGTTAAGCATAATCATCTTTCAGTACTATACAATTTATTCCTCCTATCTAGCTCTAATTTTGTATCTTTTAACCACTCTCTTCCTATCCCCATCCCCTTTCCCAGCACCTAGTATCTTCTGTTCTACCTTTTACTTCTATGAAACGAACTTCTATCAACTTCCACATATGAGTGAGAGCATGCAGCGTTTAACTTTCTGTTCCCAGTTTATTTTACTTAACATAATGACCTCCAGATCCATTCATGTTGCTGCAAGTGACAGGATCTTATTTTTAATGGCTAAACAGTATTCCATTGTGTATATATACATTTTCTTTATTCACTCATCTGTTGGACACCTAGGTTGATTCTTTATCTTGGGTATAATGAATAGTGTTGCAATAAACCATGGGGGTGTTAGATGTCTCTTTGATATACAGATTTCTTTCCTTTGGCTAAATGCTCAGCAGTAGGACTGCTGGATCATATGACAGTCCTATCTATCTATCTATCTATCTATCTATCTATCTATCTATCTACCTATCTACACATATTTTAAAAATTCTTGTGAGTATATATTAGGTATATATATATGTGGGGTATATGGGATACTCTGATATAGGCATACAATGTGTAATAATCATATCAGGGTAAATGGGGTATCCATCACCTCGAGCATTTATTCTTTGTGTTACAAACAATCCAATTATACTCTTTTGGTTATTTTAAAATGTACAATTTAATTATTCTTGACTATCGTCACCCTGTTGTGCTGTCAAATACTAGATCTTATTCATTCCTTCTAACTATGTTTTTGTATCCATCAACCATCCCCCACTTCACTACCGTGCCCCCACTACCCTTCCAAGCCTCTGGTAACCATCATTCTACTCTATCTCCATGAGTTCAATTATTTTAATTTTTAGCTCCCACAAATAAGTGAGAACATATGATGTTTGTGTTCCTGTAAATGGTTTATTTCACTCAACATAGTGACCTCCAATTCCATCCATCCGATTGCAAATGATACGATCTCATTCTATTTTTATGGCTGAACAGTACTCCATCTTGCATATGTGCTACATTCTCTTTATCCATTCATCTGTTGATAGACACCTAGGTTGCTTCCAAATCTTGGTTATTGGGAATAGTGCTGTGATAAACATGTGAGTGCAGATACCTCTTTGATATCCAGATTTCCTTTCTTTTGGATATATACCTAGCAGTGGGATTGCTAGATCATATGGTAGCTCTATTTTTAGTTTATTGAAGAACTTCCAAACTATTCTCTACAGTAGCTTTACTAAGTTATATTCCCACCAACAGTGTATGAAGGTTGCCTTTTCTCCACATCCTTGTCATCATTTGTTATTGTCTGTCTTTTTGATAAAAATCATTTGAACTGGGGTGAGATTATATATTGTTGTCTTGATTTGTATTTCTCTAATGAACAACGATGTTGAGTACCTTTTCACATGCCTTTTTGCCATCTGTATGTCTTTGGAGAAATGTCTATATAGGTCTTTTGCCCATTTTAAATCAAATTATTAGATTTATTTTCTATAGAGTTGTTTGAGCTCCTTCTATATTCTGGTTATTAATCCCTTGTCAGATGGAGAGTTTGCAAATAATTTCTCCCATTCTGTGGGTTCTCTCTTCACTTTGTTAACTGCTTTCTTTGCTGTGCAGCTTTTTAACTGCATGTGATCCCATCTGTCCACTTCCACTTTGGCTGCCTGTGCTTGTAGGGTATTGCTCAAGAAATTTTTGCACAGTGCAATGTCCTGGAGTTTCCCTAGTGTTTTCTTATAGTAGTTTCATAGTTTGTGGTCTTAGATTTAAGTCTTTAATCCACTTTGATATCATTTTAGTATAGGGCAAGAGATAGGGGTCTAGATTCATTCTTCTACATAAGGATATCCAGTTTTCCCAGCATCATTTATTGAAGAGACCATACATTTCCCCAATGTATGCTTGTGGCATCTTTGTTGAAAATGAGTTCACTGGCTGGGTGCAGTGGCTCACGCCTGTAATCCCAGCACTTTGGGAGGCCGAGGCGGGTGGATCAAATGAGGTCAGGAGTTCAAGACCAGCCTGGCCAACATGGTGAAAGCCTGTCTCTACTAAAAATACAAAAAAAAATTAGGCATGGTGGTGCGTGCCTATAGTTCCAGCTACTTGGGGGGCTGAGGCAGGAGAATTGCCTGAACCTGGGAGGCGGAGGCTGCAATGAGCTGAGATCGCGCCATTGCACTCCAGCCTGGGTGACAGAGTGACACTGTGTCTCAAAAAAAAAAAAAAAAAAAAGAAAGAAAGAAAAAAGAAAAGAAAGAAAACGAGTTCACTGTAGATGTATGAATTTGTTTCTGGGTTCTCTATTCTGTTCTATTGGTCTATGTGTCTGTTTTTATGTGAGTACCCTGCTCTTTTGGTTACTACAGCTCTATAGTATAATTTGAAGGTAATATGATTAGTCAAGTTTTGTTCTTTTTGCTTAGGATATCTCTGGCTATTCTGGGTCTTTTAATATAAATTTGGGATAGTTTTTTTCTATAATATTTCTGTGCAGAATGTCATTGGTATTTTGATAGCGACTTCATTCAATCTGTAGATTGCTTTGGGTAGTATAATTATTTTAATAATGATTCTTTCAATCCGTGAACATGGAACGCCTTTACATTCTGTGTCCCCTTCAATTTCTTTCATCAATGTTTTATAGTTTTCATTGTAGACATCTTTCACTTCTTTGGTTAAGTAAATTCTTAGGTATTGAATTTTATTTGTAGCTATTGTAAATAGGATTACTTTCTTGATTTCTTTTTCAGATTGTTCACAGTTGGCAAATAGGAATGCTACTGATTTTTGTATGTTGATATTGTATCCTGCAACTTTACTGCATTTATCCATTCTAATAGTTTTTTGGTGGAGTCTTTAGATTTTTCCAATATAAAATCATATCATCTATAAATAGAGACAATTTGACCCTTCATTTCCAGTCTGGATGCCCTGTTTCTTTTTCTTGTCTGATTGCTCTAGCTAGCACTTCTAGTACTATTTGAATAAAAGTGGTGAAAGTGGGCATCCATGTCATGTTCCAGATCTTACAGGAAAGGCTTTCAGTTTTTCCTCTTTCAGTATGATACTAGCTGTGGGTCTGTCATATATGTCTTTTATTATGTTAAGGTATGTTCATTCTATGCCCAGTTTTTTGAGGGTTTTTATCATGAAGAGATGTTGAATTTTATGAAGTGCTTTTTCATTTTTTGCTTTTTATTTTTCTGTGTATCTGTTGTATGTTTTTAGATTTGAGGTTACCATGAGGCTTGCAGGTAATATCTTACAATGTATTAAACTGATAACAAATTATTGGATTGCATAAACAAACAAGCCAAAAGAGAACTAATAAAACCTTTATACTCAAATACTGTCTCCCCATTTAAAAACCTGTTGTTGTTTCTATTTATATTTTATTGTACTATGACTTGAAAAGTTGTGTAGTTATTGTTTTTGATTGGTTCATCTATTAGTCTTCCTACTATGAGTAGTTTACACACCACAATTACAGTGTTATAATAGTCTGCGTTTTTTTCTGTGTATATACTATTACCACTGAGTTTTGTACCTCCAGATGATGTCTCACTGCTCAACAGCCTTTTCTTTCAGATTGAAGAACTCTGTTTAGCATTTCTTGTATGCCAAGTCTGATGTTAATGAAATCCCTAAGCTTTCATTTGTCTGTGGAAATCTTTTTATTTCCTTCCTGTTTGAAAGATACTTTCACTGGGTATACTATTCTAGGGTAAAATATTTTTCTCTTCAGCACTTCAGATATGTCATGCCACTCTCTC
The DNA here is from genome assembly GCF_028885655.2 of Pongo abelii. Classification (NCBI taxonomy): domain Eukaryota; kingdom Metazoa; phylum Chordata; class Mammalia; order Primates; family Hominidae; genus Pongo; species Pongo abelii. The sequence goes on from NC_072001.2 coordinate 59,142,677, forward strand.
CTGGCTTGCAAGGTTCCCACTGAAAAGTCTGCTGCCAGATGTACTGGAGGTCCATTGTATGTTATTTGTTTGTTTTATCTTGCTGCTTTTAGGATCTTTCTTTATCCTTTACCTTTTTGTATAGGGCAAGAGATAGGGGTCTATCAAGGTCCTCAGATAGGAATTTAATTATAAATCCCTTGAGATAGTCTTCTTTGGGTTGAATCTGCTTGGTTTTCTGTAACTTTCTTGTACTTGGATATTGATATCTTTCTCTAGGTTTTGGAAGTTCTCTGTTATTATCTCTTTGAATAAACTTTCTATTCCTATCTCTCTGTCTACCTCCTCTTTAAGGCCAATAGCTCTTAGATTTGGCTTTTGCAGGCTATTTTCTAGATCTTGTAGGTGTGCTTCATTCTTTTTTTTATTTTTTGTCTCCCTCTGACTGTGTATGTTCAAATAACCTGTTTCAGGGTCACTAATTCTTTCTTTTTGATCAATTCTGCTAGTAAGAGACTCTGATGCATTCTTCAGTGTATTAATTGCATTTTTCAACTCCAGAATTTGCTTTTTAAAAATTATTCAATCTCTGTTAAATTTGTTGGATAGGATTCTGAATTCCTTCTCTGTGTTTTCTTGAATTTATTTGAGCTTCTTCAAAAGAGCAATTCTGAACTCTCTTTTTGAAAGGTCACATATCTCTGTCTCTCCAGGATTGGTCCCTGGTGCCTTATTTAGTTCATTTGGTGAGGTCATGTTTTTCTGAATGGTCTTGATGCTTGTGAATATTCATCAGTGTCTGGACATTGAAGAGTTACATATTTATTGTAGTGTTCACACTGTGGGCTTGTTTGTACCCATCCTACTGGGAAAGACTTTGCAGGTATTCGAAGGGACTTTTGTGCTGTGATCTGTTTTTGGCCACCACAGAGATACCTGCATTTGGGGGCATTACAAGTCCAGTAACGTGGTTCTTGCAGATTCACAGAGGTACTACCTTGATGGTCTTGGATAAGGTCTGGAAGAATTCTGTGCATTACCATGCAGAGATTCTTGTTCTCTTCCCTTATTTTCTCCCAAACAAATGGAGTCTCTCCCTCTCTCTAGGCTGAAATGCCTGGAGCTGGGGGAGTGGTGACACAAGCAGCCCTGTGACCATCACTACTGGGTCTGTGCTGGGTTAGACCTGAAACAAGAATAGCACTGGGTATTGCCCAAGGCTCCCTGTTACCACTACAGGGCTACCATTTATGTTCTCACTCAAGCCCCAGTCAGCAGTTTGTGAAGCCAGCCAGTCTTTTGTTCTTGCCTTCAGGGTTGTGAGTTGCCCCAGACCCCAGGTGGGTCCAGAGATGCTATCCAGGAGCAGGATTTGGATCCAGAAACCTTAGAAATCTACCTGGTGCTTTATCCTACTGTGGTTAAGCTGGCACCCAAACCACAAGACAAAGTCCTTCCCACTCTTCCTTCCCCTTTCCCCAGTCAGAGGAGTCTCCCCGTGTCCACCACCACAGGCCCACAGGGAGTACTGCCAGGGTACTGCCAATGTTCACTTAAGGCCCAAGGGCTCTCCAGTCAGCCTGTGGTGAATGCTCTCAAATCTGGGACTCACCCTTCAGATGATATTTCTCACCCTTAGATGGTATTCGAGAAATACCATCTAAGAGCCGAATACCGTAGGTTGACAAAAACCATCTAAGAGCCAAGGCCTGGAATCGGGGACCCCAAAAGCCCTCTTAGTGGTCTTCCCCACTGTGGCTGGGCTGGCACCTAAGCAGCAAAACAAAATCCCCTTTATTCTTCCCTCTGCTTTTTCCAACCAGAAGTCTTGCCTTGTAGCCACCACAGCTGTAAATACACTGGGTCATACTTGAAGCCAGAATGTCTCAGAATCTCACCTAAGACCTTTGGCATGTACTGGCTGGTTACCACTGCTAATGATATTATTCAGGGCCCAAAGCCTCTTTAGTCAGCAAGTGATGAATCCTGCCAGGACTGGGTCCTTCCCATCAATGTATTGGGTTCCCTTCTGGCCCAGGGTGTGTCTAGAAATGTCATCTGGGAGCTACAGCCTGAAATGGAGGTCTCAAGACTCTGCCCGGTACCCTATACTACTGTGGCTGAACTGGTATTTAAGCTTTAAGATAAAGTCCTCTTCACGTTTCCCTCTCCTCTCCTCAAGTGGAAGGAAGGGGTTCTTTCAGAGCTGCAAGCTTTGCTGCCTCAGGTTGAGGGAAGGCTGATGCAGGCACTCCCTTGGCCACCCTGGCTGGTCTCAATAGGTGGTATGCCCCCCAAGTCCACGAGTTCCGAGCCCAGCAAAGCGCTAGGAGTTGCCTATACATTGCAGTCCTTGTGGTCTAGCCTGCCTTTCAAGTTTATTTAGGACTCCAGAGCACTTTAGCCTGCAGTGGTGAGGCTTGTGGGAACTCAATTTCCAACCACTGGGATGAGAGATTTCCTTTCTGGCTAGGGCTGGTCTGAATGCTCTTTCCACGGGAGCTGGCTGAGTTCTGCCCACTGTTGGCAGCATTGAGCTCCAATGCAAAGTTCCACAACTGCTGCACTCTTTCTCCTGCAAGTGGACTCATTCTCCGTGGCAGGTGCTGGGAGATGGGGGAGAGGTGGTGTCAGCAATTCAAGACTTTTTTTCTACCTTCTTCAGTGTCTCTTTCAACTTAAAACCAGGTACTATGATCTTTCACCTGATTTCTGGTTCTTACATTTTTGTGTGTGTGTAGATAATTGTTAAATTTGGTGTTCCTGCAGGGAGGATGATCAATGGAGGCTTCTATTTGGCCATCTTGGTACACCTCTCTGTATTTTTAAGAAACATCTGCCGGGCGCAGTGGCTCACGCCTGTAAGCCCAACACTTTGGGAGGCCGAGGCAGGCGGATCACAAGGTCAGGAGATTGAGACCATCCTGGCTAACACAGTGAAACCCCATGTCTACTAAAAATACAAAAACTTAGCCGGGCATGGTGATGGGCACCTGTAGTCCCAGCTACTAGGGAGGCTGAGGCAGGAGAATGGTGTGAACCTGGGAGGCGGAGCTTGCAGTAAGCCGAGATCGTGCCACTGCACTCCAGCCTGGGCGACAGAGCAAGACTCTGTCTCCAAAGAAAAAGAAAAAGAAACATCCATACTGTTCTCCATAGCAGCTGTACTTTACATTCCCACCAACAGTAAGTGTTCCCTTTTCTTTGCATCCTCTCCAGCATTTATTTGTTGTCTTTCTGAAAGTAGCTATCCTAACTGGGTAACATGATACCTCACTGTGGTTTTTATCTGCGTTTCCCTGATGATTAGTGATGTTGAGCATTTTTCCATGTACCTGTGGCCATTTGTACACCATCTTTTGAGAAATGTCTACTCATGTCCTTTGCCCATTTAACAATCAGATTTTTCTTTGCAGCTTAAATGTCTGAGTTCCTTGTATATAATGATCTGGATATTAATCTCCTGTTTAGATGAATAGTTTGCAAATATTTTCTCCCATTCTGTAAGTTTTCATTCTATTGATTGTTTTCTTTGCTGTGAAGAAGCTTTTTGATCTGATATAATCCCATTGGTTTACTTTTGCTTTTGAGCTCTTATTCATAAAATCTTTTTGCAGGCCAATGTCCTGAAGTCCCTATGTTTTCTTCTGCTAATTTTATAGTTTTGGTCTCACATTTATGTCTTTGATCCATTTTGAGTTAATTTTTGTATAGGGTGAGAGATGGGAGTTTAGTTTTATTCTTCTGCATATGTATACCCAGTTTCCTCAGCACCATTTACTGAAGAGACTGTCCTTTCCCCAATGAGTGTTCTTAAGTGTTTTTGTCAAAAATCAGTTGGCTGTAGATTGTGGATTAACTTTTGGATTCTCTATCCTGTTCCACTGGTCTATATGTGTGCTTTTATGCCAGGACCATGCTGTTTTGGTTACTACAGCTTTGCAGTATATTTTGAAGTCTGGTCACGTGAGCCTTCCAGTTTTGTTCTTTTTCGTTAGCATTATTTTGGCAATTCTGGGTCTTCTGTGCTTCCATATAAATTTTAAGGTCTTTTTTTCTATTTCTGTGAAGAATACAATCAGTATTTTGATAGGAATTGCATTCAATCTGTAGACTGCTCTGGGCAGTATGGTAATTTTAATAATATTAATTCTTCTGATCTATGAGCATGGGATGTCTTTTCATTTATTTGTATCTTCTTTAATTTCTTTTATCAGTGTTTTTTAGTTTTCCTTGTAGAGGTCTTTTGCATCCTTGGTTAAGTGTATTCTGAGGGTTTCTTCTGTGTGTGTGTGTGTGTGTGTGTGTGTGTGTGTGTATGTGGCTAACATAAGTGGGATTACTTTCTTGATTGCTTTTTTCAGCTAGTTCATATATACAGTTTTTAATCTTAAAAAAGCATGATATTTTTCCATTTTACAAAAGGATAGTAGGCAAACATTAAAGGTTAAGGACTTCCTCATGGTTACAAATCCCAGTACATGTCTAAATAAATTAGGACTCAAATTTATATACATATAGCTACTTTCCAAGTCCAATCTTTCTCCCCTGTATAAGTCCTCCTTCCCCTGAAAAATAAATGGTTTGGGGCTTTACTCTGTAGCAGAGGGAAGCATTAAATACAATTTGGAAGGAGTCTGTTTCATAGTTTATGTTTTTTACAGACTATAACAAAGTCTTTATAAAGGCTTTGATCATCTATGTTTTCATAGTTTTTATTTCTTATGGTTAAAATGGCTATTTCATTTGCTGGATCATTTCAGTTAATTTTTGAATAAAGCATGGCAACTAGAACTGACCATTATCTGATCCATCAACATTTAGGGATTTAAATTATTTAGTTTCCTGGTATCAGTGAACTGCATAGTAAAATTCCTAAACTGACTCCTCCATAAAACAATGGAAAATCCCTGGAAATTAACCAAAGACCTGCAGCAAACTGGGGAGCATTTATTTAAGAATAGCTTTGTGCCATTTTAACTTGCCCTAGTCTGATCTCTCATTCCCCATTAGGAGCCTTGAAAACTAATACCCCATATTCCCAGTGCAGTCTTGTGTTCACTGAAATAAAGTAGTTGGAGTGTTTTGCAAATCTTCATCACAAACAGTTGTCATTATTTCACTTGTGTGGTGGATTCCCTGAAGGACCCCACCTGATACAGAGGAACAAAGGCAGGCATAAGACATATAGAAAACAAATAGCAAAATGGCAAATGTAAACCTTACTTTATCAGTAATTACATTAAATGTAAATGGATTAAATTCTCCAGTTAAAAGGCAGGGTGAATTTAAATAAAACATCATCAAAGTATATGTTGTCTATATACTACATACATACTTATATTCAAAGACACAAATAGGCTGTAAATAAAACAACAGGAAAAGATATAGCATGGCTACAGTAACTGAAAAATAACTGGAGGGCTATATTAATATCAGAGAAGAAAACTGTTACCAAAGACATTAAGATGAAATGGTCAATCCACCAAGAAGCTGTAACAATCATAACTTTTTATGCAGCAAACAACAGAGCTCCAAAATATGTAAAACAAAAAAAAAAGACAATTCAGCAATAACAGTCAGAGACTTCAATGCTCCAATTCAATAATGAATAGAAATAAGCAGATGATCAATAAGGACACAGAGGACTTGACCAACACTATAAACCAACTAGACCTAAAAGACATCTACAGAACACTCCTCCACCCAACAAAAGCACAAAAAGCATTCTTCTCAAGTGCATATGGAATATTCTCCAGGATAGATCATACTCAATACATTTAAAAAAACTGAAATCACACAATGTATTTTCTCTGGTCATAATGGAAAGAAGCTGGAAGTCAATAACTGAAGGAAAAGGAGATTCACAAGTATGTGAAAATTAAATTCCTACATAATCAATGGATCAAAAAAAACACAAGAGAAATTAGAAAATACTTCAGATAAAAATGAAAGCATAACATATCAAAATATATGGGATGTAGTCAAAGAAGTGCTTAGCAGGAAATTTATATGGACATATGCCTACATTAAAAAAGAAGAAAGGTGTCAAATCAATAACCTAATCTTCCAGGTTAAGAAACTAGAAACAAAAGAGAAAACTCACTCCTAAACAAGCAGAAGGAGGCTATAATAAAGATTCTAGTGGAAAGAAATATAATAGGGAATATAAAAACATTAGAAAAAAAAGTAAACCCCAAAATTGTTTTTTTGAAAAGATTAACAAAACTAACAAATGTTTAGCTAAGCTGTCCAAGTTTAAAAAAAAAAAGAGAGATGACTCAAATAACTAAAATCAGGAATGAAAACGGAGGTATTAACTACTGACCTTGAACAAAATGTACTACAAGGGAATACTATGAAAAACTGTATGACAACAAATTGGATAATATACATGAAAGAAACAAAATTCTAGAAGAACACAAACTATCAAAATAGACTCAAAAGGAAATAGATAACCTGACCAGTAACAGAGATTGAATCAGTAACTTAAAAAGTACCTACAAAGAAAAGCCCAGACCAAGATGGTTTAGCTGGTGAATTCTAATCAATCTTTCATAAACTCTTTGATAGTTTAGAAGGGAATAGTTCTAAATTCATTATATTAAGGCCAACACTATCGTGACACCAAAATCAGACAAAAGCACTCTGAGAATGAAAACCACAGACCAATATCCCTCAGATGCAAAAATCCTTAACAAAAGACTGACAAACTGAAACTAGCTGCATACATAATGGATTATGTATATCTGGGATAAATGTGGTTTATCCCAGAAATGCATGATAGGTACAACATACAAAAATAATAATGTAATACACTATATTCAGTTCATCTAAAAAAAACCTCTGATATAATCATCTCAATAGATGCAGAAAAAACGTTTGACAGATATCCAACAAACTAGTAACAAAATGGAAATTCCTTGACCTAACAAAGGCCATCAATAAAAACCCACAGATAATATCATACTTAACGGCAAAAGACTGAAAGCTTTCCTCTTCATATCAGGCAACAGACAAAGAAGGGGTGTCCACTCTTACCATTTCTATTCAACACTGTACTGAAAGTTCTAGCCATGGCAATCAGGCAAGAAAATAAATGAGAAGACATCCAGATTAGAAAGGAAGAGGTAAAATTATCTCTATTTTCAGATGAAATAGATACAAAATCCTAAGAAATACACTAAACCCTATAATTAGAGCTAATAAAGGTGAGCAAAATTGCAGGATACAAGATCAATATACAAAATCATTCTTATTTCTATATATTGGCAACAACTAATCCAAAAGTGATATTAAAAATAATTCCACTTCAATCAGAAATATTGAGCAATAAATTTAGCAAAAGAAGTTTAAGATGTATACATCTTTGAAAGAAATTAAAGATCTAAGTAAACAAAAAGATATCTCATGTTCACAGATCAGAAGAATAACTTATTTTTTTCTATGTTAAAAACAGGACCAGGCACAGTGGCTCACGCCTGTAATCCCAACACTTTGGGAGGCCGAAGTGGGTGTATCACTTGAGGTCAGGAGTTTGAGACCAGCCTGGCCAACATGGTGAAACCCATCTCTACAATAAATATAAAAATTAGCCAGGCGTGGTGGCGCATGCCTGTAGTCCCAGCAACTGGGGAGGCTGAGGCAGAAGTATCGCTTGAACCCGGGAGGCAGAGGTTGCAGTGAGCCGAGATTGCACCACAGCACTCCAGCCTAGGTGACAAGAGTGAGACTCCCCCTCAAAAAAAAAAAAAAAAAAAAAAAAAGGCTCCGAATCAGGTAATAGATGAATTTTATAGAGCTCATGTTAAGTTTCTTAGATGTAATCAAAGTATTATAAAAGTGATTGTCCTTATTCTTAGGAGAAGTATCATATCCACAACTTACAAATGGTACAGGAAAAAAATTGTTGAACCTATGTGAAGCACATAGGAACATGGATATTCTTACAGTATACTTTCAACATTTCTATTACGTCTGAAAATTTTTATAACAGGAAGTTGGAGAGGAAACTGCCCTGAAAACAAAGCAGTCGCCCAGGGTAGGTGATGATGGCAATGAATACAAAGTGAAGAGATCTAAAAAAGTAATGGTATTTCTAAAACTAGGAATTCATAAAGGTCTTGCAATGTCTACTTGGCATAGTTCAGGCTGAGGTATCTGGCATTATCATGGTTTTGTAGACGGGTGAAACATTTCTGGTTTTGGTATTTTTCTGATGATGTTTCCTATGGTTGATCTTTTTGGCCATGGTACATGTGGCTGCTTCTCCCAGCGTACAATTTGTAAAGATTTTCCTAAGCCATTTGTAAATGGTAGCTGAAAACTCCCTATCCTGTAATAGTTAATTTTCTTAAATGTACTTGTATTTGCCTAAAATTAATTTTCTTGAAACTCTACTAAGGATACAAAATCATGAAACTTTTGTGTTAATCCTAACATTTGTAAAGCAAAACTCATAAAAAATACAGTAAGGAACTGTGATAAAGAATCTTTCACATCATTTTTGTGAGAGATTTACTCAGTTGAAGATGAGCAGTGTGTTAACAGACAAAAAGAATTTTTTGCAGAATTTGAAAAATATTAAAAAGTTGATTTAGTGCAATCAATGGAATATACAGAGCTACAGAAAGAGAATGTCAAAATATTTTAAAAATTGATAATTTGTTAGACTGAAAGTAAATCTCAATAAAAATATCAGAAACTAAGCCCCATTCTCTGACCACAATTTAATAAAACTAAAAATAACAAAGTGTAAAACAAAATAAAATGAAATAAACCCTCAAACACATGAAAAATTTAAAAAGAAAACAAACTTCTAATTTAGGTCAAAGAAAAAAGCAAAACAATAATTCCACACTATTGGAAAATAATGGCAATTATAACAACTCATATGCATATCAAATGGAATACAGCCAAAACTATAATGAGAGGCAAATTCATAGATATAAATGTTCCTGTTTTAAATGTGAAAGAATGAAAACAAAGTTAAGCATTCCATTTAAAAAGTAAGAAAAAAACCCAAGAAAACCAGAAGGACCAAAAATAAAAGCACCTAATAAATGAAAAAAAAGACAAGAAAATAAAACATATCAGATTTTACTTGTCTAAAAAAGAAAAATCAAAAAAATAAATTAGGCTAAGTGAAATATGAAAAAAGAGGAAAATTCAATGTACAAAACTAGAAATATCAAAAAGCATATAAGAAGATACAAAAGATATTAAATTTATGAGAGAAACAAATGACCAAAATTGATGAATAAAGTAAAAACCTAACCAGTGTAAAACACAAAAACTGTCAAAGAATTACCTCCAACAAAGGCTCCAGGCCTAGATGGTTTTGTAGTTGAGTTCTTTAAAACTTTCAAGAATAAATAAGTCCCATGCTATATAAACTGTTCCAGAGCACAGAAAATTAGGGAAAGAGTTCCAATTCATTTTGCAAAGCTGGCCTAACCCTGATATCAAAACCTGACAAAGATAGCATAAAAAAAAAGAAAATTACAGACCAAATTCATTTATGAATGTAGATGCAAAGTTCCTAAATAATACACTTGAAAATAGAACTCAATGGTACACTACAAGATAACACATCTTGACATAAGGAGGACATTCATTCTAGAAATAAGAGTTTATATTAGGTATCTTTTTTTTTTTTTTTGAGACAGGATCTCACTCTGTCACCCAGGCTGGAGTGCATTGGTGCGATCATGGCTTACTGCCGCCTCCACCTCCTGAGCTCAAGCAATCCTCCAACTCAGACTCTCATACAGCTAGGACTACCAGTGCATGCCACCATGCCCAGCTAATTTTTTGTAGAGACAGGGTCTTGCTTTGTTGCCCAGTCTGGTCTTAAACTTCTGGCCTCAAGTGATCCTCTAGACTTGGCCTCCCAAAGTGTTGGGATTATAGGCATGAGACACTGTGCCCGGCCTATATTAAGTAATATCTTTATAAAACACATCACATCGACAGGTCAAATAAGAAGCACTGCAAAATAATCTCATTTGGATGCCAAAATATTTAATGAATTCCAATATTCACTTCTCATTAAAAAGAAAATAAAGTCTTGTTCAACTATAAGTGATACATAATTAACATCAGTGAACTTACTGTAAGAGGAAATGATGCCTATCACTGCTATATGTAAAATTGGAAGGAAAGTCTTATTAAATGTAATAACAAAGTAAAGACAATGAAGAAGATTCACAGGATAAACTATCTAGAAAAGTCAAAAGTAACAACTAAAATTAAGGACTAAACAAAATTCAGTAAATATAAAATGTACAACATAAAAATAACAGAAATCTAGGAAGTTCCTATAAACCAAAACAAATAGTCTTTTTCATATTTATTCATATTTTTCATATTATCATATTTTTCACAATATGAATAATAGAAATTACCGAGGATTACGTTAAAGGAGAAAATAAGTGAACTTAATTGAGGGAAAAAAGGCAAAACATTACTGAAGGGCATGAAAGAAACATGTAAATTAAGAAACATATTTCCAGTCTGTAGTTAATTTTTCTAAAATTTTCAGCTAATGTGTTTGAATCAAAATCCCCTTAGAGTTTCCTTTTTTAAAATCAGAAAACTGATTCGCAACTTCCTGTAAAAAAAATTAACTGGTCAAAAATAAAACCAATGAAACTTGTGAAAAAGAAGTATAAGGAGGAAAGATTGGCCCTGTCAGCTATTTAAACATTTAATAGCTAAAATATCTAAGTGGTATAGTATTACCAGAAAAACAGAGAACATAAAAGAAGAAAACTGAGTCCAGAAGGCTTTAGTAAGGTAACAGTACATTATAGATTAGTGTTAAGACAAAAATTATTCAATAAAAAACCTGGGATAATTAATCATTTAGAAAAAATTAAAATAAGTACCTTATCTAATAGCATTTACTAAAATAAATCACAGATAAACTCAAGGCTTATATATAAAAAATAAAATAAAAAAATACCTAGGAAAAATATATGTGAGTATTCAGCAGCTGGTGGCATGGAGAAGTTTTTTCTAAGCATAATAGTAATGTTACAAGCTGTGACAAAAGTGTACAGATCAGACTACTTATTTAAAAATTAACTAAAATTAACAAAGAGCAATCTTGAAAAAACATTTACGTTTTAATATTTATGTCTTTAATAAACGGACATGTAAAAGGCTAGAACAAACATATCAGAAGGAAATGCATTTAGTGAATAACAAATAACAGTATTTAGCCAGCAATCCCAATTTTGATAATTTACATTAAATTATACAGCCAAGGATGTTCACTGCAGTGCTATTTGCAACTTCCCTCTCACCCAAGAACTGCATAAACAGTGGGGCCAAATTTGGTTAAACAACAACAAAAATGTATACGTTAAAGAAGGCATTAGAAAAACTATAAGGAAATAAAACCAGATGGTTATTTTCAGATAGTGAGATTACAGGTGCTAAATTTCTTCTTTATACATTTATAACTATTTGCCCAAACTTTCATGATGAATATACATTTTACAATTAGAAAAACAGTATAAAAATCAATGCACTGATAATAATTTTCCTGAAGACATGAATATTAGAATTCAAAAGTTTCAACAAATAAAAAAGCTCAAAATCATTTGTAAATTAAACTCTTTGTGCATACTGAAAGCTCCTTAAAGCTTTTTATTTCTATTAATATCTTAATTTAGCATGAAAACACAGTTAAAAGAAGCCAGTCTTTACTGTCTGAGATTACAACTTCATTTTTTTCCTCAAAGGGATTTTGCTTTTAATGACTATTAAAGGGATTTTCACACAAATACATCTAAATACACTGAAATGAATTATAAAAGGGTCCATACACAACAGGAATAACTTAAAAGGATACTTCATATTAATAACATCATTTCTTTCATTGAATATTGAGAACATAGAATGATCAGTCTTAAACTGATCCTGTTAAGATTTTATTCGGGAAATTTCATGTAGGCACTCTAAACAGGATAATGAGTGCCTAAATGATTGTGTGTCTAACTGAAATCTCTCCTGTGATTTAAAACTCTTGTTCTTAAAATATATAGCTATATTCTATTTAGTTTTCTTTAGACAACATAATTGTAAAACTTTTAACTGTTTTCTAATACTTTGATCTACATTTTGCCTTTCTGTAGTGTTTCTACAATTTTTATCTCTTTCAAATTATTTAAACCCAAATGGCAAATTATGGTTTTAGGCAATGTACAAGCAAATAACAGAACAACAGCTTCTACCACATGCTGTAATTCTATGGAAACACCAACATTCTTTCTTCCTAGCACGTGTCATGTTATTATGCTGTGTCTCTTACAATAACCATATTATTTGTATGCACGTATACTAACCATATGTAAACTAATTCATACTCTGAGGTGCTTATTTATCTACACCAAGTGGAAGTCCTGGCCAAATAATATTAGCAGTATTTCTAACTACTCGTCCAATGTTTTCTACTCACTCAGTTTGATATTACTCAACTTTTAACACGCTTACCTTCTTAACCTATTATGAACTCACTTATGAAATCTGAGTTCTAGTCTTAGATCTGCCCCTCACTAGTTTTGTTACACTGGTAGAGTCACTTAACTTCTCTAGGTTTCAATGTTTTCATCTATAAAAAGAGGATAGGAACATAGTGGAAGACCTACAAGGTCTGTTACAACACAAATTTTATTATCACTGTCAGAGATCAGGTTCCGCTCTAATCACTCTTACTATAAAATTAGTGCCTACTATGTGGAAATGCTATGGAGAACACTACAGTAAATAAGTGAAATATTCTTAGTGAAATTTTTTGAACTAAAATACCCAGAATCAGATATTTTGTGTATAGTACTCTATTAATTATTATTAGCATAATTCTCTCCAATTCCATGAACAGAACTGGCATTTCTTTCCTAATCATGCTATTATAAAAACTCTCCCTTACCTACTACTGCCTTTTTAAATTGCAGCCTATCTAAATCACTTTCTTTTATCTCTGTTGCTCTCTACTGAACTGTAAATTAATTGCTCAAAATTGCAGTTCTCACTACTCCTCCCAAACAATGTGATGTTTTGGGTCTCTTTTGTTTAAAAAATCCTTTAACTTTTTTTAGAAAAAAAAATCATAAGAATTTATGGGAATCTTTGAAAAAGATTTCAAGGAAAAATTCAAATATTATAGGAAAACATAGCCATGTCTTGCCAAAGGCAGAAAACTTTTAGGAATATAAGGACTGCTTTCATGGGCCAGGATCACTCTTCTGCAAATGCAGCGTGCTCTCTCTAAGGTATTATGAAGGGTGGTGCAGATGAAAGTCATCACTTCAAAAATTATATGAATACCCTGTATTCCTTCATTAGTCTGTTACGGAAACGTCACACATTTATTTGCCCAATGTGCCTTTTGGAAAACCAGCAAGACATCTTTGGATAATTAGTCCTTTAACATTCCCTACTTGAGACAACTTTTAGAATTTTAGAGCTAAAAGAAACCTCAGTCTGGGCAATGGTAAAACTCTTTCTCTACAAAAAACAAAAACAAAAACAAAAACAAAAATTAGCCGAGCATGGTGATGCGCGCCCATAGTGTTAGCTACTAGGAGGGCTGAGGCAGGAGGATCGCTCGAGCCCTGGGGGTGGGGGTGGGGGTGGGGGTGGGAGTGCGAGTTAAAGCTGCAGTGAGCTGTGATCGTGCCATTGCACTCCAGCCTAGGTGACAAGAGTTAAACCCTGTCTCAAAAAACAAACAAACAAAAAAAACAAAAAAGAAACCTCATACATCTTCAACTGCCTCATTTTATAGATGAACCAACTGACAAAAAGTGGTTAAAATACTTGCCTATGTCACACAAGTTTAATGGCAGAATCTATTCTCTTGATCTTCAATCCAGAGTTTCAACATATCATACAAGTTTACCTGATTTCTACAACCTTTTACTGAATTCAAATTTGCTTCTTTGAAGTTTCAGAGGGGGGTCTATTTTAACGAACTTGAATTTAATGAAGAATCTATGCTTATTCTAACTATATATATATATATATATATATATATATGCATATATGCTGAATAAGGGCAAGGGCTGTGACTGTTTACAATTGTATCCTGCGAACTTATCACAGGGTCTGGCATATAGGTATTCAATGGATTGTTGTAGACTGAATGAATGAACAAGTTGGATCACATGCACTCTCAGTTTTAACCTTTGTAAAGAGAAAATAAATCTAGAGTTCTTCAGTTTAACTTTGTTCTCTTGACCATTTCAGATATTTTTATCTAGACTTTCTTCTAGCTCCATTATGTTTCTTTTGGTGAGGTAGTAAGAATTGTGAATAGATACCAATAATCTCAATAAGTACAATTTCCTTTGCATTACCTTACACTGGTTAGCAATAGCACTTATTTGACACTTTTTCCCCCAAATTTGTAAGTACAACACATTAATGCTTGTTGGTCTGACATTTCAATATGACCTCAAATTTGGTTTTATTTACTCTGCTGGAATAAATTCCTCCTTCCAAATCAATTATAAAAATGTTAAACGAGACTATATTTAGCACCTATTAACCTTTTTCTAACCAGAAGGGCTCATCAGCCTCTATACTTTTGTATCCTGGATTTAAATAAATTGTAAATACAACCAAATTTGAGTGTCTAATATGTGCAAGTCACTGAACTCTCTTGTCCTTGATAAATAATATACGATATTCTTTGGTATGGAGAAGAATTAGAAGACTTTTAGATTCATGAAAAGGGCCTTTAAAAAGTCCAAGTAAAAAATCATGTTTTAGTTTTGCCTTATGTATTGATTTATTTATTGCCTTCCACTCTAACCCCAGATACACACTCCTATCATACTTAAGAATTCTATAGGAATCCTTTTATTCACCAATCCTACACCACTGTCCTTGTACTCTCTGACCTCTCTCCTGTCATCCTAAAGAACTCTACAGAAATCCTTTTATTCATTAATCCTGCCCCCCTTTATTACACATGCTACTACAGAAGCTTAGAGCTGGAATGAATCTTAAGAGATTTCTAAGTGTAGTTCCCATATACCAGCTTGATATTCACCAATAATAAAACAAATCACTATGGCCAAGTATAGTATTTTACCTCTTTAATATATCAGCATGCCGTATTACACATACTACTTACTTGTACTCATCATAGACTTCCTGTTTGGGCAGTGAAGTCTCCGGATGTTCCTCTAGGGTATTCCGAATCCAGGAAAAGGCATGCATTTGTTGTGCCCGACTAGATGACATGGCATTCTGATCACTAATAGAATGAAAACATGTTTTAGCTGACCAGACAGCAATTCATTAACAATTTTTGAGCTAGGCCTAAATGTTCCACTAAAGAACTGTATACAAATACACTATAAACGACCAAACCAAACTTAGGACATCTAGTAGATAATTGTCCACCTATGGTTGTGAGCTGTTTTCCACAGCTAGTGTAAGACTGAAGTTACTGCCCTGCTCCATCCCTCCCCATGCAGGTGATGGAGCACTGACAAAGTATTTGTTTTGGTCAAAAATCACCTTTAAGTGGATATCTGCTCATGTACTTACCTGTTCATTTGCCTACATTTACCAAATAAATCATCAAACTTTAAAACAAAATTATACAAAAATTCCTTATTTCTATTTGCTCAGCATTCTCAAATAATATATATATACATATATATATATACATGTACACACATACATATACATATATACACATATACACACACACACACACACACATATATATATATATATATGTAACTACTTGGAAATCTTACTAAAGCATTCTATGCTCCAGAATGGAATTCGTACCAGAGAGATCCTGAACAGACAAATCTCCCCCTACAATCCTTCCTAAAGCCAGGCCCCCTGCCTCAGCCTGACATATCCATTAAACACTGTAAGCTTTTACTATATGGAAGTATTACTTATAAATAAATACCGAAATGGACACCAAAGATAGGACAAGGGAAGCTACTCTACTGATTGTGACATCCATCTCAGCTATCTGTAAGAATAATTTATTTAATTTCAAAGAAAACACTGAGCAAGTGTCTAGGACATAACATGATTAAAACAGTGATAAAATTTGGTCTGAGGGAAAAAAAGATAAAACTCAAATAATTTTCATTTCATTTATTTCTAGATACAGTTTTAAAAAATAGAATGATAAGCATAATTTATATGAATGAGATGAATTCTAAGAAATACTTAAAAGGTTAAGGAAACTCTTAAAAATTAGAATGACTGAATGAACAGCTTCTCTCCAGTTTCTATAATTTTTAATGATGAAACTATAGTAATACCCCAAGCACTTAACACACCTTACATTTATGAATTCATGTTTCATACAGGCAATTTCACTTTATTTTCTGTTTTATATTCTATGATGTGTTTATCTGATAGTACCTAAAAAAACTCTTGTACCTTATTCCTTATGATACCTATCTGTTTATTCTTTGGTTTTCCGTTCAATTTTCACAATCCCTCACACTGCATAAACATATTCATCTGTCTATGAAACAAAACCCAAATTGCATGTCATAGCATTTACCCAGTTGCACAAATAAATTAGCAAAAACTGCAAGTAAATACTTAACCAAATATCACCAAAGACTAAAATGATGTATTGTTTTGCCAGTATGTTTTCTAATGATTTCAGGAATATTGCAAAAACTGTAACAACCAAAACATACACACCTCACATATATCCTAGGGACATTCTATAAACAGCATAATCATAGCAAGGACAAGAATAGATATACCTTTTCTCTCCATTGCTGAGACCAGAAGGCAGCTGAAGGTAGAGGTAGAGTTTCTCTAGGTCTGTAAACTTCTCAACTTCTTGCTATTTACAAAGGATTAAAAAGAAAGATCATTTTTAAAAAACACTAATTTTTCCCCAAACAAAATTTACTAACATCTCCCTAAACGATAATGACCATTTAAATTTAAAACAGATGAATCATTTGTCTTTTCTCATCACTAAAATAATACAATTAGGTTATTTGATAAATTTATTGCATACAAAAATTTAATAAAAGAAAATGGTACTTCCCTATTAGTTCTTACATCATGGGCATAAATAGAATTATTGACCAAGGCTCAGAAAAAGGCTTCTCATTTTTAATCACATTTAAAGAAGGAGGGTTTTACTTCTCCTATAGGACAAGTACTGGACCAGGAATCAAAAGAAACATTTATTAGTTAGTCTTCATCTAACCATTAACTGGCTATGAGGTTTTCAGCACTTTTACAGCAAATTTTCTGTACAATTATAAAATGAATGACATAATTTCTAGAAGTTTTTCTAATTTCCAAATATTTAGAACATGTGACTGATGGTGCTACTGTTACCTGTGGATGGAACTGAGGTTAAAAACACTGAAATAAAGCCAGTAACTCCTTCCAGACCTTACAGATGTGATTATTTGTTGGCTTGCCAACAGTGGCTATTTAGAGAATCTACTTGTAAGATTTTCTATTGCTACTGTCCTGCAACTATGTCATTTTGTCTCTAAATGTAACCTTTAAAATAATTTTTGCCTTCCTACCTTTCTTCTAAACTCAGTTTGCCATAATGGCTTCAAATGTGCCACAAATCCTATTATAATAAAAATATTCATAGTAAAATTCTGGTAGCCTAATCTAAGCAAAATTCCATTGCAATGAAAAATGTGGACAGATTACTGGCATTCCTGGTAGAATTTATTCTTACTTAATAAAGCACAGTTTAAACAGAGATTCAGTTTTTGAAAATACCTAACATGATATAACCAAGCCTATTCTTAGTCTCATCAGAAGATATCCACAAAAGTTTAATCTTAGAATCCATCCACATAATGATTTAATCAATCGCATGCAAATAGCTCCCAAATTTACATTTTTAAAATCCCATGGCCTACAGGTATTTTCCAATTAGCTCTTGCTCCAATACCTAATAATATCAACTATACCCTTGTGTAGCTCTCCCCTCAAAGAAAACAAACACCAGTTGGATTTAGTGAGAACAGAAAAAGAACTACTGTCCTGAACAGTCAGTGTATGTAGTAACCATATTTCCTCTTCGTTGAGTGACAGTCCTGCAGTGCTTGCTAGATCCATGAAATCTATTTTCAGTCTGTACTGTGTGCTGATTGGTAGGGTCAAAACCACTAAAAGAAAACATTTTCTCCGTATCTTCAAACATGTCATCAAATAATCCACCTCCAAAAGAAAACTCTTGGAAATGATGCCTTTGTCTACTGGAACCACCATCCTGGCGTGTCTGGAAATGATTTTCAAAATGCTTCTTGGATCGAGTGTTTTGGTTTTGACCAAAAAAGCCGAAGTCTTTAAATAAGTCATCAAAATTGAAGTTAAATGACTGCTCAAAAGAACTTCCACTACCTCTTTGTCCTTTACCATTAGTAAAAGCACTGTGTCTAAGTGTATCATACTCTTTTCGTCTATTAGCATCTGAGAGTGTTTCATATGCTTCTGCAATCTCTCTGAATTTTGCTTCAGCATCCGGGCTCTTATTTTTGTCAGGGTGGTACTTCATGGCCAACTTGTGAAAGGCCTTCTTGATTTGGTGACTGTTCAGGACAGTAGTTCTTTTTCTGTTCTCACTAAATCCAACTGGTTGACTCTTCCTCATTATCTTTGATGCTAAACAATTTTCTGTGAACTATTTTGACAAGTGCATGATTTCACTTTAAACAATTTGATATAGCTATTAAATATATTTAAGAGTTTTTTTTTTGACAAATTCAACATTCAACGAGTAGACAAAATGCTAATAATTTCCTGGATTAGGAAAGTTTCTTTAAAAAACACGTAATTTTGCCTAGTCCTTTTTCTCTACCTGCCCTTGGGCTCACTAATATCACCAGTTTTATTACCAAGAAAATATTGAGTTTACCTGGTTAAACTTTAAAAGTTAATTGTAGATTGAAATTGTGTGAACTTAATGATTTTTGCAGTGAAACCTTTACTAATTCAAAGTTGCATGTTCTATAACATCTGTGACTTGCGTTGCAGAATGTACATGAAACCGTGTAACTGAGTCATTCAGCAAAGGAGAACAGTATCTTGGTTAATTGCTACTGAAAGGTTGAGAAAGGGATGGTTTGATATTTACCACAGCACTGTGCCTTTCTACAGTAGAACTGGGGTAAAGGAAATGGTTTTATTGCCCATAGTCATTTAGGCTGGAAAAAAGTTGAAAACTTAACGAAATATTGCCAAGAGATTGTAATGTGTTTGGTCCTAGGCTAAAAATGATTTTGTAGTGTTGAAATCGTAGCTACTTACATATCTTTTTCATATTTCTTTCTTAGTTGTTGGCACTCTTAGGTCTTAGTACGGATTTATGTGTTTGTGTGTGTAGTTTATCCTCTCTCTACTCATCTTTATCTAGAGGTTGACTGATACCTCATTCTGTTTGTAAAACCAGCCAGTAATTTCTGTGCAACCTTACTATGTGCAATATTTTTAAATCCTGAGAAATGTGTGCTTTTGTTTTCGGATAGACTTATTTCTTTAGTTCTGCACTTTTCCACGTTATACTCCATATGAGTATTAATCCTATGGATACATATTAAAACAAATGTCTCATACAACATTGTATGTGAGAGAAATATAAATATTTACAACCTGAAAAAAAAAAAAAAGAAAACAAACACACATTCTCTTCTTAATTGCTACTTATCATCACCTTCTTTTCTCTAGTTTCCACAGTGTTCAGTTTTGGAGTCTGTTTAACTCTTTTTTTCTTGGTGCATTCCACATTAATCCTTTATTTAGCCTTCTAACACTCTGCCCCATCTTCTTCCAGTCTTGATTTTTCACTGCCACCACAGTAGTCTAGGTCTTCAGCTGTCTTTCTTTCAACAATAAGGATAATTCATTTGCTTATCCATTACTTTTGTTTTCTGTTATGTTCCACAAGTGGCATAAAATAACTATGAACCTATACTATATATCACAAATCATACAGAGTGAACAATACAACACCGATGAACAATACACCACCACCACAGTTCTTGCCCTTAATGAACTTTTAATGACACTTAAATTTCTAAAATGTCTAACCAGCTGGTTTTCCTACCTCCGATGTCGCCCCACTTTAATGTCTTAAATATGGTTCCTGAAATTTTTTTTTGTCAAATTGTTTTTTTTTTAAGAGAGTCTCACTCTGTTGCCCAGATTGAAGTGCAGTGGCTTAATCATAGCTCACTGCAGCCTCAAACTCCTGGGCTCAACTGATCATCCCACCTCAGCCTCCCAAGCAGTTGGGGCCAGAGGTGTGTGCCACCACAGCCATGTAATTTTTTAATTTATTTTTTGTAGCTTGTTGCTACAAAATTGTTGCCTAGGCTGGTCTGGAATTCCTGCCTGGCCTCAAGTGATCCTCCTGCCTCCCAAAGTGCTGGGATGCTAGGTATGAACTACTGTCAAATATTATTAACATCACCCACTTAATCACAACAATGCCAATCATATTAAATGAAGAGAAGGTTATAATAATAAAATACCTAATATTATGAGCCATGTCTGAGAAAGTGTAATAAAAAGATCATTTCTGATCATAAAGAAAAAAATCTACTGTTGGAGAAACCTTGGATTCTATATAGCTTTCAAGTTTTAAATATACTGGAAAAAAGAATAGAAAAGAAATTCCAGAACATAGAAGAAATTTCAGAAGATGTTCTAAATTAGTATTAAGCACCAAAGAGATGATTTAGAAGATGGCAAAAAAAAGTTTTGAAAAAGATTAAAGTCAGTGTCCTAATTTTTTAAAAACAATGAAAACTTGTAACTGTTCAATTACTGTTTTCATTGCCATATGGGGTACAGCACATAGAAGAAAAAATTTGGAGAGTAGCATGAAAACTGATAATAACAAAATTCTATAAGGCAAACAAACAAAAAAAATGACCCAAGTATATAGTGATGGCATTTCAGTCCAGCAAGGCTGGGCTCACCATCAAGATTTCTGGTTTTGGATATACTGTGTCATCCACTGCTAATTAGTGGCTTCTGAAACAATGCTCACTGGTTTAGGAGAAGACCTTAACCTTGCTTATCAAGGCAAGAGTATCATGTGGCAAGTATGTTAAACATCAGATTATTTGATATGCTTTATGAAGATTTAAATGATAAGAATTAAAAGTTTTCTGTTCTATGTTGAAATTCATTGGTGGTCAAAAAGAAATTCCTTTGGCTGCATTTATAAAATAAATCATAATGGTATTCTATTTTTGGAGCACCAGAGAAAAGACCAACTTTATAAACTTTAAAAATTATAATTTTTTATTCAGCCATAAAAGGAATGGAGTACTGATACATGCTACAACATGGATGAACCTTGAAAACATTGTGCTAAGTGAAAGAAGCCAGACACATATCATGTGATTCTGTTTATATTAAATATCCAAAATAGGCAAATCCCTAGGGATAGAAAGCAGCTTAGTGTTTCCCAGAGGCAGATGACTGCTTAAAGGGTACTGAGTTTCCTTTTGGGGTGAGGAAAAGGTTTTGAAACTAGATTGAGATGGTACTTGTACAACACAGTTAATGTACTAAATATCACTAATGGTAAATTTTATGTTATGTATATTTTACCACAATAAAAAATCTAATTTTTTTTTTTTTTGAGGTGGAGTCTTGCTCTGTTGCCCAGGCTGGAGTGCAGTGGTGCGATCTCAGCTCACTGCAAGCTCCGACCCCCGGGTTCACACCATTCTCCTGACTCAGCCTTCCGAGTAGCTGGGACTACTGGCGCCCGCCACCACGCCCAGCTAATTTTTTGCATTTTTAGTAGACACAGGGTTTCACCATGTTAGCGAGGATGGTCTCGATCTCCTGACCTCATGATCCGCCCACCTCGGCCTCCCAAAGTGCTGGGATTACAGGCCTGAGCCACCACGCCCAGCCTAAAATCTCTAATTTTTAACAGAGCTTCGCACATTTGGAAAACATATCTGATGATTCGAAGTGAAACTTAAATGACAAACAACATCTGTAGACTTAAAAGTCTTCACTTTCTTGAGTTGAAGAAGTTCTCAAAGAAAAGCTAGTGAAAACGGTTTCAAATTTAGGCAGAACCTCAAATATTATTCAAGTCTTTTGAATGAGGTAGCTGATAATTTCATACTATTGCGGTTGAAGATCTTGCCTGAAAACTTAAAAGACTTCTTTCTCATGCACTTCAGTCTTTGCAAAAAGATATTAAAAAGGAATCTTTGAACTCAAGTTTGATTTATATGTCAAACACATTCCAGGAAACAATTTTGGAGAATTTTCGTAAAATATCCTTGGTTATTCCCAGCAAGTGAGCCGACCTTGCATGTCATCATCCCATTTTCATAAGCATAGATTTATGAAGATGGTTTTTCTGAACCTTTAGCTATGAAAGCACAACAATGCTACAAACTTAATGACGATTGAGATGGTACTTTGACCTTCCACATTCTGGACAGAAAAGCTTGTAGCAAACAATCAGATTAAACATTCATTTTTATATTATGTGATCAAGGGGAAAATGAAGGCATAGTGTAAGATCAAGTTGCTTTTGGAGGTTGAAGGTGGACTGTGGTGTTTGAATCCTGCCACGCAACCCCCTTCCCTTCTAAAACTCTGGTTGACAAAAAAATACTGACATAAGAACTAGTAACATGAAGCTAATTCTTTCTATGAGGTGCAAGTGTAGAGGTGAAGAAAACATGGGACAGAGACAGCATTCCATCTGCTCACCCACATTTCTCAGTCCACTTTGCAGTTAGCTTGTAGTCATGTGATTATTATGAATCTGATCACAGTGATGTAATTCACTACTCAGCTGACAGTTAAGAATCAATGTGTTGGCCAGGGGCAGTGGCTCAAGCCTGTAATCCCAGAACTTTGGGAGGCTGAGGTGGGCAGATCATGAAGTCAGGAGATTGAGACCATCCTGGCTAACACGGTGAAACCCCATCTCTACTAAAAATACAAAGAAAATTAGCCAGGCGTGGTGGCGGGAGCCTGTAGTCCCAGCTACTCGGGAGGCTAAGGCAGGAGAATGGTGTGAACCCGGCAGGCGGAGCTTGCAGTGAGCTGAGATTGCACCACTGCACTCCAGCCTCAGCGACAGAGCGAGACTCGGTCTCAAAAAAAAAAAAAAAATCAATGTGTCACCCTATCCCATTTCCCCCTCTGTGGCACCTTGGAAGCCATGTGTTGCACTGGTGAGGCTATAACATGTCGGCCTTCCTGTCAATGTTGGTTCTGAGGGATTATTTGGAACAGTGGTCTTCAGTGATTTCTGCTGCATATGATGCGAATGAAAATACATTTTTGTGGTTAGGCCACTAATATTTCAGGCTTAGTTACAACATCATAGACTAGCCCATCCTGATTAATATAAAAATTAGACTCTTTCCTCTAGCACTTTTGAGGAAACTGAAGGATCCTTTTTACATATGCAGATAAAAATGTGGAAACAGACAGGAACAGCACCGGTCTGCAATTCCCAGTGAAATTGATGCAGAAGGTGGGTGATTTCTGCATTTCCAACTGAGGTACCTGGTTCATCTCACTGGGACTGGTTGGAACGTGTGTGCAGCCCACAGAGGGTGAGCCGAAGTAGGGTGGGGCGTCACTTCGCCTGGGAAGCGCAAGGTGTCGGGGAATTTTCCCCCCTACCCAAGGGAAGCTGTGAGGGACTGAGCCTGAAGAACTCCAGCACAGACACTGCGCTTGTCCCATTGTCTTCGTAACCCACAAACCAGGAGATTCCCTCTGGTGACTACCGTACCAGGGCCCTGGGTTTCAAGCACAAAACTGGCTGACCAATTGGGCAGACGCCGAACTAGATGCAGGAGCTTTTTTATTTTTTCTTATTTGCCATACCCCAGTGGCACCTGGAACGCCACTAAGACAGAACCATTTACTCCCCTGGAAAGGGGGGCTGAAGCCAGGGAATCAAGTGGTCTGGCTCAGCGGGTCCCACCCCCACGGAGCCCAGGAAACTAAGATCCATTGGCTTGAAATTCTCGCTGCCAGCACAGCAGCAATCGGAGATGCACCTGGGACAGTCGAGCTTGGTCGGGGGGTTGGGGGGTTGGGGGGTTGGGGGGGTGTTGGCCATTGCTGAAGCTTGAGTAGGCAGTTTTATAGCCACAGGATAAACAAAGCTGCTGGGAAGTTCAAACTCGGCGGAGCCCACTGCAGCTCAGCAAGGCTGCTGTGGCCAGACTGCCTGATTGCCCCTCTCCGGACAGGGCATCTCTGTAAAACAGGCAGTAGGTTCAGTCAGTGGCTTATAGCAGACTTAAACATCCCTGCCTGATGGCTCTGAAGAGAGCAGCAGAACTCCCAGGGCAGCGTTCGAGCTCTGCTAAGGGTCAGTCTGTCTCCTCAAGTGGGTCCCTGACCCCTGTGTATACTGACTAGGAGACACCTCCCAGTTGGGGCCGACAGACACCTCATACAGGAGAGCTCTGGCTGGCATCTGGCAGGTGCTCTGCTGGGTCGAAGCTTACAGAGGAAACAACAGGCAGCAATCATTGCTGCTCTGCAGCCTCTGCTGGTGATACCCAGACAAACAGGGTCGGGAGTGGACTTCCAGCAAACTCCAACAGACTGGCAGCAGAGAGGCCTGACAGTTAGAAGGAAAAGAAACAAACAGAAAGGATTAGCACATCCACTCAAAGACCCCACTGGAAGGTCACCAACATCAAAGACAAAAGGTAGATAAATCCACAAAGATGGGGGAAAACCAGTGGAAAATGGCTAACAATTCCAAAAACCAGAACACCTTTCCTCCTCCAAAGGATCACAACCCCTCACCAGCAAGGGAACAAAATTGGATGCAGAATGAGTTTGAAGAACTGACAGAAGTAGGCTTCAAAAGGTGGGTAATAACGAACAACTTGGAGCTAAAGCAGCATGTTCTAACCCAATGCAAGGAAGCTAATAACCTTGAAAAAAGGTTAGTCGAATTGCTAACTAGAATAACCAAGGTAGAGAAGAACATAAATGACCTGATGGAGCTGAAAAACACAGCACAAGAACTTCGTGTAGCATACACAAGTATTAATAGCCAAATCAATCAAGCGGAAGAAAGGATATCAGCTGAAGATCAACTTAATGAAATAAAGTGAGAAGACAAGATTAGAGAAAAAAAAAAAAAGGTACGAGTCAAGCCTCCAAGAAATATGGGACTACGTGAAAAGACCAAATCTACATGTGATTGGTATACCTGAAAGTAACAGGGAGAATAGAACCAAGTTGGAAAACACTCTTCAGGATATTATCCAGAACTTCCCCAACCGAGCAAGACAGGCCAACATTCAAATTCCGGAAATACAGAGAACACCACAAAGAGATTCCTCGAGAAGAGCAACCCCAAGACACATAATCGCCAGATTCACCAAGGTTGAAATGAAATAAAAAATGGTAAGGGCAGCCAGACAGAAAGGTCAGGTTACCCACAAAGGGAAGCCCTTCAGACTAACAGCAGCCCTCTCGGCAGAAACCCTACAAGCCAGAAGAGAGTGGGAGCCAATATTCAACATTCTTAAAGAAAAGAATTTTCAACCCAGAATTTCATATTCAGCCAAACTAAGCTTCATAAGTGAAGGAGAAATAAAATCCTTTACAGACAAGCAAATGCTGAGGGATTCTGTCACTGCCAGACCTGCCTTAGAAGAGGTCCTGAAAGAAGCACTAAACATGGAAAGGAATAACTGGTACCAGCCACTGCAAAAACATACCAAATTGTAAAGAACATCGACACTATGAAGAAACTGCATTAACTAATGGGCAAAACAACCAGATAGCGTCATAAAGACAGGATCAAATTCATACATAACAATATTAACCTTAAATGTAAATAAGCTAAATGCCCCAATTAAAAGACACAGACTGGCAAATTAGATAAAGAGTCAAGACCCATCAGTGTGCTGTATTCAGGAGACCTATCTCACGTGCAAAGACACACATAGGCTCAAATAAAGGGATGGAGGAAGATCTACCAAGCAAATGGAAAGCAAAAAAAAGTAGGGGTTGCAATCCTGGTCTCTGATAAAACAGACTTTAAACCAACAAAGATCAAAAGAGACAAAGAAGGGCATTGCATAATGGTAAAGGGAACAATGCAGCAAGAAGAGCTAACTATCCTAAATATATATGCAGCCAATACAGGAGCACCCAGATTCATAAAGCAAGTTCTTAGAGACCTATAAAGAGACTTAGACTCCCACACAATAATAGGAGACTTTAACACCCCACTGTCAATATTAGATAAATGAGACAGAAAATTAACAAGGATATTCAGGACTTGAACTCGGCTCTGGACCAAGTGGACGTAATAGACATCTACAGAACTCTCCACCCCAAATCAACAGAGTATACATTCTTCTCAGCACTTCATCACACTTATGCTAAAATTGACCACATAATTGGATGTAAAACACTCCTCAGCAAATGCAAAAGAAGGGAAATCATAACATACAGTCTCCCAGACCACAGTGCAATCAAAGTAGAACTCAGGGTTAAGAAACTTACCCCAATCCGTACAAATACATGGAAACTGAACAACCTGCTCCTGAATGACTACTGGGTACGTAACGAAATGAAGGCAGAAATAAAGATGTTCTTTGAAACCAACGAGAACGAGACACAACATACCAGAATCTCTGGGACACATTTAAAGCAGTGTTTAGAGGGAAATTTATAGCACTAAATGCCCACAAGAGAAAGCGGGAAAGATCTAAAATTGACACCCTAACATCAAAATTAAAAGAACTAGAGAAGCAAGGGCAAACAAATTCAAAAACTAGCAGAAGACATGAAATAACTAAGATCAGAGCAGAACTGAAGGAGATGGAGACACAAAAAACCCTTCAAAAAAAAAAATCAATGAATCCAGGAGCTGGTTTTTTGAAAAAAATCAACAAAATAGACCACTAGCCAGGCTAATAAAGAAGAAAAGAGAGAAGAATCAAACAGACGCAATAAAAAAATGATATAGGGGATATCACCACTGACCCCACAGAAATAGAAACTACCATCAGAGAATACTATAAACACCTCTATGCAAATATACTGGAAAATCCAGAAGAAATGGATAAACTCCTGGACATATATAGCCTCCCAAGTCTAAGCCACGAAGAAGTCAAATCCCTGAATAGACCAATAACAAGCTCTGAAATTGAGGCAGTAATTAATAGCCTACCAACCAAAAAAAGTCCAGGACCAGACGGATTCACAGCCGAATTCTACCAGAGGTACAAAGAGGAGCTGGTACCATTCCATCTGAAACTACTCCAAACAAAAGAAAAAGAGGGAATCCTCCCTAACTCATTTTATGAGGCCAGCATCATCCTGATACCAAAACCTGGCAGAGACACAACGAAAAAAGAAAATTTCAGGCCAATATCTCTGATGAATATCGATGTGAAAACCCTCAATAAAGTACAGGCAAACCGAACCCAGCAGCGCATCAAAAAGCTTATCCACCATGATCAAGTTTGCTTCATCCCTGGGATGCAAGGCTTGTTCACCATACACAAATCAATATACGTAATCCATTCACATAAATCCAATCCATATAAACAACAAACGTAATCCATCCACATAAATCAATAAACATAATCCCATCCACATAAACCCAATCCACATAAACAGAACCAATGACAAAAACCACATGATTATCTCAATAGATGCAGAAAAGGCCTTCAATAAAATTCACCCCTTCATGCTAAAACCTCTCAATAAACTAGGTATTGATGGAACTTATCTCAAAATAATAAGAGCTATTTATGACAAACCCACAGCCAGTATCATACTGAATGGGCAAAAACTGGAAGCATTCCCTTTGAAAACTGGCACAAGACAAGGATGCCCTCTGTCACCACTCCTATTTAACATAGTATTGGAAGTTCTGGCCAGGGCAATCAGGAAAGACAAAGCAATAAAGGGTATTCAAATAGGAAGAGAGGAAGTCAAATTGTCTCTGTTTGCAGATGACATGATTGTATATTTAGAAAACCCCATCATCTCAGCCCAAAATCTCCTTAAGCTGATAAGCAACTTCAGCAAAGTCTCAAGATACAAAATCAGTGTGCAAAAATAACAAGCATTCGTATATACCAATAACAGAGAGCCAAATCATGAGTGAACTCCCATTCATAATCGCTACTAAGAGAATAAAACACCTAGGAATACAACTTATAAGGGATGTGAAAGATTTCTTCAAGGAGAACTACAAACCACTGCTCAAGGAAATAACAGAAGACACGAACAAAAGCAAAAATATTCCATGCTCATGGATAGGAACAATCAATATCATGAAAATGGTCATACTGCCCAAAGTAATTTACAGATTCAATGCTATCCCCATCGAGCTACCACTGACTTTCTTCACAGAATTGGAAAAAACTACTTTAAACTACATATGGAACCAAAAAAGAGCCTGCATGGCCAAGACAATCCTGGGCAAGAAAAACAAAGCTGGAGGCATCATGCTACCTGACTTCAAACTACACTACAAGGCTACAGTAACCAAAACAGCATGGTACTGGTGCCAAAACAAATATATAGACCAAAGGAACAGAACAGAGGCCTCAGAAATAACACTACACAGCTACAACCATCTGATCTTTGACACACCTGACACACACAAGCAATGAGGAAAAGATTCCCTATTTAATAAATCGTGCTAGGAAAGCTGGCTAGCCATATGCAGAAAACTGAAACTGAACCCCTTCCTTACACCTTTTACAAAAATCAACTCAAGATGGAGCAAAGACTTAAACGTAAGACCTAGGACCATAAAAATCCTAGAAGAAAACCTGGACAATAGTATTCAGGACATAGGCATGAGCAAAGACTTCATGTCTAAAACACCAAAAGCAATGGCAACAAAAGCCAGAATTGACAAATGAGATCTAATTAAAACTAAAGAACTTCTGCACAGCAAAAGAAACTATCATCAGAGTGAACAGGCAACCTACAGAATGGGAGAAAATTTTGCAATCTATCCATCTGACAAAGGACTAATATCCAGAAACAAAGAACTTAAACAAATTTACAAGAAAAAAAACAACCCCATCAAAAAATGGGCAAAGGGTATGAACAGACACTTCTCGAAAGAAGACATTTATGTAGCCAACAGACATAGGAAAAATGCTCATCATCACTGGTCACTAGAGAAATGAAAATGAAAACCACAATAAGATACCATCTCACAGCAGTTAGAATGGTGATCATTAAAAAGTCAGGAAACAACAGATTCTGGAGAGGTTGTGGAAAAATAAGAACGCTTTTATAGTGTTGGTGGGAGTATAAATTAGTTCAACCATTGCAGAAGACAGTATGGCAATTCCTCAAGAATCCAGAACTGGAAATACCATTTGACCCAGCAATATTACTGGGCATATACCCATAAATCATTCTACAATAAAGGCACATGCACACGTATGTTTATTGCAGCACTATTCACAACAGCAAAGACTTGGAACCAACCCAAATGTCTATCAGTGATAGACTGGATTAAGAAAATGTGGCACATATACACTACGGAATACTATGCAGCCATAAAAAAGGATGAGTTCATGTCCTTTGCAGGGACATGGATGAAGCTGGAAACTGTCATTCTCAGCAAACTATCACAAGATCAGAAAACCAAATACTGCATGTTCTCGCTCATAAGTGGGAGCTGAACAATGAGAACACATGGACACAGGGAGGGGAACATCACACATGGGGGCCTGTCGGGGGGTGTGGGGCTAGGGGAGGGATAACATTAGGAGAAATACCTAACATAGGTGATGGGTTGATAGGTACAGCAAAGCACTAGGGCACATGCATACCTATGTAACAAAACTGCACGTTCTGCACATGTAACCCAGAACTTTAAAAGTATATTAAAAAAAATGTGGAAACAAGAAAAAGTCTGCTCCCCATAATAAAAAAGGCTTTCATTCATTCATTTTTTAGATTAGTATTTAACTTATTTTGAATTTCAAATGATATTAACCAAGAATATAATTACATTTATCAGAATGCGGTATGGGCAAAAAACGGTTTATAAGCACCAGTTTAGAATATACAGCCTTCATGTTCTCTTCCAGTTAACTTTTACTTTAAAAAAAATCCAAAAACTGGTTAAAAAGTCAGCTCTAATAAGTTTACTACACGTGATCCTGCAATATGCCAGTCTGTTCCTCTACTTTGGGCCATAGGTAGCATTTACTCAGGAAAGTATGCAGCTTATCTTCAATTAATCTGCATTTACTGATTGTTTTAAAAAATGTTTTCCAGTATCTGGTTACGACCCTCAACTATAATGATCCTGGTTTGTCCAAACTAAATCCACCTTTGAGGCAGAATCCTGAAAGATAAGACACAGCCAAATGGAAACTCTCTCAATATTTTAATATCTCATTTAATTTTTAAAAATTAAAACTACAAAGTATTTCAAACACAGTAGAGAATGTGCACATGCATGCATCAATATCCACATTTACAAGATGCTAGCCTTTTGGCATGTTTGCTTCTGATCTTGGACTTCATCTATTTAACAGCATTATAGAAATAGTATTCTATGAAACAAAACCACAGTTTGTTCATGTCTCTACTAATAGACAATACGTTATAACAAAGTTTCACTATTTCAGATGGTGCTGTAATGGAAATCCTTTATTTGTGACTCTTGTGGCCTTGTGTGAGAGTTTTTTCCTAAGGTATGTAACCTAAAAGTACAAGTATCTGGTAACAAAGAATGGATATAGTCAACCTTATTGGATATTTTCAAATTGCTCTCTAAAACTTATACCAATTTATGTTCCTAATAGCAATACTACAATTTATTTCTCCACATTCTTGTTAAAACTTAAGTTTTAAAGTTTAGCTAATCTTATGGGTATGAAAAAGTATCTAATTGTTTTATACTTCTCTGATTGATGATGAGACTGAATCTTTTCGTATTATTTATCATTTGAGTTTAACAGAGTAGCTCTAAAATTTTAATATGCACCAGAATCACTTAGTGAGCTTGTTAAAACAAAGAGTGCATGACCCCACTTCCAGAGTTTCTGATTCAGTAGGTCTTAAGTTAGACCTTAAGTTAGAAGTCCTGAAAATCTGGACTTCTAACAAGCTCCTAGGGGATGCTGCTAATGCTGGTCAGAGGATTACACTTGGAGAACCACAATGTTCAAGGAACTGCCCATTCATTTCTTTTGCTCATCTAAATATGGGGATATTTATCAGGCAGTCTGGATACTAATCCTCTAGTGGTTGAAAGTGCTGCTAATATCTTCTCCTAGTTGTAGCCTGTCTGTTCATTTTGAAGTCTTATGATATCGAAGTTTGTCATTTCCAGGCAGTCAAATCTATCAATCTTTTCATTCATAATCTGAGCTTTTGGTCTTTTGTTTTTGAAATTTTCCCCTATTTCAGTGTCATAAAGATAGTATCCTATATTTTCTTTTTAAAGTTTTAAAATTTTGTTTTTCATGTGTGGGCCTTTAATTCCTCTGGAATTTATTTTTCTGTAAGATATAAAGTAGGGACCTAACTAAAAATTGTCCCAGTATCACTTATTGAGTATTTTACACTTTCTCTACTGATTTTTTGTGCCACATCTATATCATGGGATTCTTTATTACAGATGAAAAAGAATGCCATTTTTATGTTCAGCATATGAAAACGTCTTTCTCTGAGTTGGTATTTAATTTAGGAAAAAAACCTAACAATTTTTTTTTTGAGACGGAGTCTTGCTCTCTTGCCCAGGCTGGAGTGCAGTGGCACAATCTTGGCTCACTGCGACCTCCACCTCCGAGGTTCAAGCATTCTCCTGCTTCAGCCTCCTGAGTTGCTGGGATTACAGGCGCATGCCACTACGCCCAGCTAATTTTTGTATTTTTAGTAGAGACGGGGTTTCACCATGTTGGTCGGGCTGGTCTTGAACTCCTGACCTCAATGATCTGCCCGCCTCGGCCCCCCAAAGTTCTGGGATTACAGGAGTGAGCCACTGCGCCCGGCCTAACAATTTATCCTTAAGATGGTCATACAGCGAAATGTATGATTCACTGACTCTTCTAGAACTTATATCATAGAGACTTCTCATATAAGAATATCACCCAGTAACTGATTAGCAGAGTAATAAAAGTAGCTTTGATGAAGCTTTTATAAATCTGAGGTTAATAAGCAAGTCTCCTACTGAGAAATTAATAATAAAGAATAACCCATATTACATAAGACCTATAATAAGGATATGACATATATATAAAATAGATTAATGAAGCAGCTGTTACTTGAAATTGATGTCTATATCAAGCAGTACGCTATAGTGGGTAAGGTATAGGATATAGAATTAGAAGACCCAGATCTGAGTTCCAGATTTGCCACTCATTAGCTTTGTAATATTAGGCAAGCTTTTTAAGCTGAGTATCAATTTCAAAATATAAAACACAGTGACAAAATGCTCATAATTTTTGTGATATAAAACTTATGATAGGTATTGTTATGTAAATGTTATTATTTTTAAAATATGTTATTGCTTAAAATCAGATCTTTGGCAGAAGAGTTTATAATTCAAATTCTATCAACAAGTATAGAAAATTTGATGTGACAAAGTAAGGCATTTAAAACATTAAAGTAGAAAAAATATATTTTTTTAAAGAGATAGGGTCTCACTCTGTCACCCAGGCTGGAGGGCAGCAGTACAATCACAGATCACTGCAGCCTCACATATTTTTTTATGTAGCTAAAACATTTAAAATCTACTCTCATACCCTGGGCAATATGGCAAAATCCCATCTTTACAAAAAATACAAAACTTAGCTGGTGTGGTGGTGCATACCTGTAGTCTCAGCTACTTGGGAGGCTAAAGTGGTACAATTGCTTGAGCCCACAGAGGTCAAAGCTGCAGTGAGCCAGGATTGTGCCACTACAGCCTGGGCAACAGAGCAAGACCCTGTCTCAACAAAACAAAACAACCCACCCCCAAAACCCAAAAAACAACTCTTTTCACAATTCTGAAATATACAACGCACTATTGTTATAATAGACACCATTCTGTGCAATAGGGCACTACAGCTTATTCTTCCTATCTAACGAAAACTGTGTACCCTTTGATCAACATCTCCCCTTCCCATATCCCTCCCTGCCACCTCCCAGTCTCTGGTAAGCATCATATATGAGTTCAACCTTTCTCGATTCCATATATAAGTGAGATCATACATTATTTGTCTTTCTGTGCCTGGCTTATTTCACTTAGTATAATGCCTTCTAGGTTAGTCCATGTTGTTGTAAATAACAGAAGTGCCCCCCTTTTAAGGCTGAATACTACTTCATTGTGTATGTATAATTACATTTTCTTTATTCATTCATCTGATGATGGACACGTAGGTCGCTTCTGTATCTTAGGTATTGTGAATAAGGCTTCAGTGAACTTAGGAGTAGGTAAGGCATCTGTAAGAAATTCAGGACGTATTTAGCCTGGTAATCTCCACTAACTTGGTCGGAATACCACAAGAGCAAGGGTCCTCCAGATTTTATAGGTGACCATCAGACTTGGTCGCTCATCATTGAAGATTATGTTACACAAGTCCTGGCTTCCCTTAGGGTGAGTGCAGAAAAGGGCAGATACTATTTTTTCCTAAGCTATCGACATATAATTGAAGTTAGTAAATATTTCTGACAACAGCTGTGCTACTAGAGAGAAAAAAATAATCAATCTAAGCAGAATAGTTCAGAAATAACTTTTCCCAGGTTCGGCTGGAAACAAAATGGGTAACTTTTCATTTCTCTTCTGTCATAAAGAAATACCTGAAACAATATTCTATATTGCAAATACTAATTCTTTGGTGTTCCTGTTTGCTCAGGACATCTGTTTCTGAACTGTCAATACATACCAGATGGACTGCAGAGAACCAGAGAGAGTTTTAAATGTCTTATTACCAGAACTTAAAGACCTTTAAGCAGATGGTAAGGAACTATGTTTTCATTATTTATTGGCATAATATTCAATTTAAAAGTAGTCTAAATGGAGAGATCTGCTCCTGTTTTTAGGGACCACTGTGAAAAAGTGAAGCATCAGGTTTAAGCCACAACTTCACAAATGTTAATGAAAAGTGATTTCCCTTGTTTGAAATCTGTAGTGATTTGTTTCCTGTAACGACAATCTTCCCTCTCATGTTATTCTGTTTGGTTTTGTTTTTTTAAGCAAGTTTTAAAAACTGGGGAAGGGCTGATGCTTATAAAGAGCATAACAATTAGTACTTCACTGAGGAGCTTTCTTGCAAATCCTTGATGGTGAAATTATATCTGAGGATCATTATTTCCAGAATTAGCGGAAATGCTTGTTGAGACTTATGAACACCTTCCAAAGTACTGGCCAGGTTGACAATAAATGAGTTCTGGTGGAAGATGATCAATCAGGGTATCATGTCCATAATTAGTCCATGAAACTTTTCTTTTCAGATTGGTATCAGTAAAAATTTTTTTTTTTTTTTTTAAGTTTTAACTTTGTATTTGGAATAGTCAGCTTAAACTCCAGAAACCTAAATAATCAAGTTTAACTGTTTCTTCAGTTGAGTTACCACATATGGAGGGAACATAAATACACTAATAATTATGCTTGAATTTGTCTGCCCTTGATTTTTTTAAGCTTCAAAAACAAAACTCCAAAAAGAGATACTAATTTTTCCCCCCTCAGGCGACACTGATTCAGGAGCAGTTTCTAAAAGGACTCTTCTTCACCAGATCACTAACAGAAGGATCAAAAAGGAAAAAGTATAAGGATCAAAAGGGAGAAAATATAAAGCTTATTCTGTAGCCTCTTTAAATTTATGGAAACAATCAACATACCTGATATTATATTCTCTCAGGCCCCAGCAGTTCTTCCACAGGATTGAGTAAGGAAGATAGAGAAAAAGGTCAGGTATGAGGACTCTATTTTCCATGCTTGTTGCTTAGAATTCTTAATTTTCAGCAATTTTCAGTTTCCTAACTTGTTATGAGGACCACTGGGGGTGGCAGGGATAAGTGATTTTCTTTTAAGGGCTATCTACTATAAACAATGTAAGAGGAAATTGTTTTTCTATTCTCAGTTCTAGAAAATATAAATCAAATGGGGAGAGTAATTTTTACTGTACTGTATTATTGTGAGGATTTGCCCTTTTATTTATAAACCTACTGAATTAGGTATATAAATGAAAATGGGTTAATTTTCTGTTCAAAATATTCTGCTAAAAGATAAGGAGTATGATCTGAGTCAATTTGAAAGACATCAGTACTTAGAGAACAGTTAAGGAAAAGTGATGCAATGCTGACAAGCAAATTTCAGCAAAACCCAAAACTTGTTTCTCACAATGCTTCTCTTCCTAATCCTGCTGGATGACCTAGAGAATTTACTGCCACCTAAAAACAAGCTAAACAATAAAAAAATTCCCATTTGAACTTCCCTCAACTATAATCAAGCCTGGAGAAATTCCAATATTAAGAAGCCCCAAGGGGCTGCAACATTAGCACTGACAAATTCTTACTCCAAGATAGACATGTAAGATATTACTAAGTAGATTCTGTGCTTAATATTGAGAAGTTTCTGCACATAAAACTAAGAAATGATTACATTACATTATAAAAGAAAAAAGTAGGGACATTCATTGGTAATTTTTATGAATGTGCTCTAAAATATATTTTGGTTTTCTTAGCTATTTATATTTGCCTGTTTAATACTTTTAAGAAACTGAGTTCATAAATTGATGATAAATCAAAAGATAAATCCAAGAAAGAAACACAACCACAATGAATTTTTTAGAACTTAATAGTAAAAAAGGAAGCTGAATCTCTGAAACTGAGATAGTGAATAACACGGTAGAAAGTACCATAGTATCATAGTATCTTTGGCTACATAAGTGCCAAAGTAAGAACCAAATGAAATGCTTAGACGAGGGCATACTGCTAAAACACTCATATAGTAGGAACTATGGTTCAAATAGCCAAAGGGTACCAAAGCCAAAAGATTTCAGTCCCCTTGAAATAGAATTCAAATGAGAGCCATCTTATGAACACGTCTTCCCATTGTTAAATTCTACAAAAACTGACCATCACAGGATCATCATGTAACATTCCCCTAAATTCACTCTGAATCACTCAGGAGAAGGCAAAGTTATTATCAATGTTTCTGTGTGCTATTTGAAAAGATCACACGGTTCTACTAGCAGGTGGGGATGGGTGGTGGTATCAGCAAGAAGGATAAGGTTTAGATCTTTCTAGTCACTGTGTTTTTAACTTGTTTCAGCATGTAAAAAAATGATGGTACTTGACAGTCCAGCTGCCACGATGCTTTCAAAAAACTGGATTTCTATTGGATTCTTCAAGATTACAAAGTTACAGCCTTAACAAACAGGTAGGCCATTGAGAGGAAAAGTCAATTCTTTAGTCTGTGTTTTCTCTGTTCCTAGTAACCTTTCCTTCTTTTCTCCCCTAGAGTTTACTTTTCTGCAAGTTTGAAATGACTTAAAGTGCAAAGATAGAAAAATTAGAATACTGTAAGAATTCATTTGTTTCCATCAGAGCACACTTTTGTGTATTATGTCATTCTTTGAATATAAACATATTAATGAAAATTGCATTTCTTTCAGGTAATGATGAGAAATTGCCATCATATTTTTGAGACAATGTAATAAATTTGAAAGCTAGCTGACAATGGTTAGAGCATTGTTTATAATCATGAAACACAAAAGTTACCAGAACTTATTTTTTTGGGCCTCAGTGGCAATTTAGTCCACTCGAGTCCCTAACAGGAGAGAAAAACAAAAACATTAATAACCATGTTTTTCTCACATACTAAAGGAGGATAAAATAACTCAAGTGTTTAATGTAAAAAAAGGAAAGAGTAAAAGGTTCACAATCCTTTAAATGGCATAGCCTTATATAAATTATTTCTTTTTGTGATACTAAACAAAACCAAACAAGGTATTTAAATCTGGCCCCACTGCCAAGTTTTCCCATTCAAGTAAATTCTGCACAGACATGCTCTTCATTTTGAAAACTGCCTATTTCTTCTCCAGTAAGTGAATAGAAAGAAAAAATAAGATTCTGAGATAAATCTTACTAACAGTAACTCCAGTGCTGTATCACAAAATAAATGTGATCTTCTACCCATGAGCCTTTTTCGAGCAGTAACAGCTGAATTTTTGTTATTTATTTATTTGATATATTTTAATTAGGTAATGCAAACAAAATTTTAGTTTCGATCCAGTCTGGGTTGGTGAGTTGACCTTGGTCACCATTTAGCATTCATTAAAGCAAGGATTTGAGGTGAGAAAGCATGCTTTCTCTTGTAAAGGGAAGAAGATAATTTTTTGGAATTGCATACTCCACACATCCATAACCCCTCACAGATGCAGCATATATCTCTGGAGCGCAGGAAAGTAATTGTTAAGAATTACTACTGGAGTGAACTACTCAAATTTATTGCTGGGAGTGTGTCACCTCTTAGAAGGCCCCATTCTAATAGTAGATCTGTTTCTCAGGAACACTTTAGCAGTAAGTAAATGAAG
Source organism: Pongo abelii (assembly GCF_028885655.2). Lineage (NCBI taxonomy): Eukaryota > Metazoa > Chordata > Mammalia > Primates > Hominidae > Pongo > Pongo abelii. The sequence goes on from NC_072001.2 coordinate 59,180,203, forward strand.
AAGACTGGCTTCTGATTTAAAACACTAAACCATGGGACAGACTTGGAAAGTTCAAAAATTAAACAAGATTATTCATTTATATATTCATCTAGCATCAAGTGCCTACTATGCTCTAGGCACTATCTTATATTTTAGCAACAGGAAGACAGACAATAAAATTTAAAAGTAAAACATATGTTACATGATGATGATAAATGCTATGAAGAAAAAGTGTTGGGAGGGTAATGTTAAACCACAATTTAAAATAAAGTAATCAAGGATGGTCTCACAGGAAAGTGAGAAGGCAACATGTTTTACACAGTGGCTGATCTATAGCAGAGACTCAAAACAGTTATCATTATTCTTTGTTATATACTATTTTTGCTTTCTATTGGCCGGCCATTGTAATGGCACCTTAAGCAGGAACTGACAGTAAAGACTCCATATTACTAAGAAACAAAAGCAGAGGCTTTCTTCCCATTATCTATCCTCATATGTACCATTATGGGTCCCCAACCCTGTAAAGAATAGCTCTTATAATAACCTTGCCCCCAAATAATCTAACACAAAAGCCACAAACTCAAACGCCAGGCACGTAATGCACATGAGTACAGTAGAACATAGGTAAGAAAAATCTGAGGAAGTAAAAGCATGGTGGGGACTGAGAGGATTAAAGAGTACATGTCATGTTTAAAAGGAATAATCACTACTTAGGTTCAACTGCTGTCATGTGGAAACAAGGGCTCAGTGTCCTGTTTTCAAGAGAAAAGAGAAAACAAATACCTAAGTTTTTCTGTGAACTTTCCTCTTTCTAAAATATGGCAACCAATCCAAAAATTTTAGAACATCTGTGTGGGCCAAACAAAACAATTCTGTGGAACAGATCTAGCTGTGGGTCTCAAGTTTAGCCCTTCTGGTCCATCTACAGGGTCAGTAGCTGATTCCTTCCAGGGCCATAAGCACCAGATGCTTGATTTGCTGGACCACACCTGTTTGTTATTATCATCCAGGCTATATCTAAGCAATCATATGTTTTAAAATCCAAGATCTGTGAAACATACAGTACTTAGATACGGAGCAAGCCATACCAATAAGATTCCATTAAGCCAAGATAGAGATGAGACTAGGAAGGTTATACCCAGGGAAATAATCTCCATTGCAGTGTCCCAGATAAGATCCTGGTGAGAACTCAGGTACCACTAAAATTCCACACAGATAACCATGATACATGAACAGACTTCCTACCAACAGACTGCTCGCACTGCCTTCCTTTGCCTGATTTTAACTATGCTAAAATGGGATTTTTCTCATGGGGTAGTGAGTACCTCTGCCATGATTTTTTTTCTTTTTTAGGTTTTAGATTTTTGTAATGGACAACTCATGTGTGCCCAGAAAGTTGGTTCTTAAGGTTTATCTCATAATAGGCTTTGCTGTTCACTAAAGTAGGACAGTTTTTAGAGAACACAGCTTAGGCTGTTAATTTTGATCATTTGCCTAAGGAGTACACACACTGTGCCAGTAGAGTTGGAAGGTAGAGAGGAAAAGTCTTTTAAAGCAATGGTCCCCAACCTTTTTGGTACCAGGGACCAGTTTCACAGAAGACAATTTTTCCAGGGATGGGGTGGGGATTATGGGGATGGTTTTGGGACATAACTGTTCCATCTTAGATCATTAGGCATTACTTAGATTTTCATAAGGCACGTATAACCTAGATCCCTCACATGCTCAGGTCACAATAGGGTTTGTGCTCCTATGAGAATCTAATGCCGCTGCTGATCTGACAGGAGGCGGAGCTCAGGCAGTAATGCTTGCTCTCCTGCTGCTCACTTACTGCTGTGTGGCCCGGTTCCTAACAGGCCACGAACCATACCTGGGGGACCCCTGTTTTAAAGGATTACATAATCAGTGTTTAAAACTTAAAATATACCAACTACAAGTTTTTTACTATATTCCCCTGCAAGAGGACATCACTAAGACTTCTCCCCTGGAAGGAACCTGACTCACTACACAATTATCTAAATGATGGCATCTGTTACCTAGTTTCAGGAAGTGACAATACCCTTAACCCTCCAGAAGCAACAGGTATTCTGGTAACACCACATCATTTTTCAAATTTTCTCTCCTAATGATAGTCCTAGAAAATTCTCCTTTGGTCAGTTCTCATGAATAAACCCTACCCTAGTAGAGCTGACTTAACTCAGAAAGCCATATACGTACCAACGACAAGGAACTCATTAGACACGTTCCATTTTTGACCAGGTGAGTTTACTTGGCCTTCTAAGTGCTGAGTATAGCATGCCCTGTAAAACAGATGCTTTACTAGGGTATGCTAAGTCACCAAAAATATAGGTTAACTGCATTTTTTAAACCTAGAAATAGCTGGCAAAACATTAAAATGCTTTCTTAGAACACTGGCTGGTTAGAGAGCCTAGAAAATAAGACGGTACACTCTTCCTGGAAGGTATATAATAGACTTAAATGAACTTAAAATACTCAGCCTCTTTTATTCCTGGTTTTAAGCCTTTGATCTCTGCAGCCAGGTGATAGGGAAAAAGTAAGCAAAGGTTGTCTACTTTTTTTTTTTTTTTTTTTTGAGACAGGGTCTCACTCTGTCACCCAGGCTGGAGTGCAGTGGCACGTTCATGGCTCACTGCAGCCTTTGACCTCCTGGGCTCAAGAGATATTCCCACCTCAGCCTCCCAAGCAGCTGAGGATACATGTTCATGCCATCATGCCCAGCTGATTTTTTATTTTTTGTAGAGATGGGATCTCCCTATATTGCTCAGGCTAGTCTCAAATTCCTGGGCTCAAGTGATTCTCCTGCCTCAGAAAGTGTTGGGATTACAGGCATGAGCCACGGCAACCAGCCTATGTTGTCTACTCTTCTAAAATCTTACTAGAATTGCTGTTGAATTACTGAATCCATGAGATAGAAATACTTTTCTCTTGTTTTCAGCTGAATTCCTGGCAAGATAAATGTTATTTAATTTTACATTAGCCTTGCTAAAGGGAACCAAAATATAGAGCCCTCTTAACTTTTATTTTTTCTAATAACCCCAAAGCAAAACTAGTCAATTTAGGGGACCCAAACACTAGAATTAGTTGGGAGATTGCTTCCTGTAGGTATACACACCTGAAGGCAGTAATATAAACAGGAAGTTCTCAACATCCTGTTACTTATGAATAATATGTAAAAAGTAATTTCTCTTTCTACTCTAGAAACTTGCTCTATAGACCTTACTATTTCATAAATATTGTGTTTCATAACACCAGTTTCATGAGAAGTTGTATGAGGAAAAGGGTGAAGAGGAATTCAGAGCGAAAAAATTTTGGAACATACTGCACAAATAAGGTTGATGACATGTAGCAGCTGATACAGCATTTAAGACATCTTTTAATTGATTTCATAAACATACTTGACTGTGGAACTTTTTTTTTTGGTTTAAAGAGATGGGGTCTTGCTCTGTCACCTAGACTGTACTGTGGTGGCACAACTGTAGCTCCTGCAGTCTGGAACTCCTGAGCTCAAGTAATCCTCCCAGCCTGAGTAGCTGGGGCGACAGCTACCATGCCTGGTTATGGAACCTTTTGCATAACATATTCCTATTTTATGGAATTACTATTCCAAGGAGCATATTTTGGGAAACACTGGACTACTATTTCCCATCCTCCTTTGGTTGACTCTCAGCAGACTAGGCCTTTTGTACACCACATATTAAGAATTCTTTCTCATGGGAGGCTGAGGCAGGAGGATCACTTGAAGCCAGGAGTTGATTCAAGACCAGCTTTGGCAACATAATGAAACCTCATCCATACAAAAAAACGAAATTTTTTTTGCCAGGTTTGGTGGTGTACACCTATAGTCCCAGCTTCTCAGGAGGCTGAGGCAGAAGGATCACTTGAGTTGAGCTCAGGAATTTGAGGCTGCAGTGAGCTATGATCATGGCATTGCACTCCAGACTGGGTGACAGAGTGAGACGATGTCTCAAGGAAAAAAAAAGTTATTTCTCTTACATTTTAGTCCCTACTATACCTCTCCGGTAGACCAACGTAACTGAAGTAAAATAAGGGGACTCGGTAATATAGACTGAGAAACTTTTACACTCAGCTGGGTTTAGCTAATAATGCTCTGGTGTTGGATATATCAAGGGTAAAATGTTACCCTCACTATTAAACTAATCATGAAAAATGTAACTGGATCAGCTTTATAAGTGTATTATGACATTATACATCTAAAAGTGTTACAACTCAGATAAGAAATTTAGTTTAAGATATGCTGGTTATTGTTAAAAATTACATTTTCACTGCAAAAGCACTAAAACATTAACAAAAAAATCTATTCATATTTATGCTACTGCAAATATTTTCATTTGTCTTTACCGATAAACAGACAAAATTTTTCATAGCTTTAAAACTAGAAAAGATACTTTCTATTTTTTACTTCTAGTAGATTTCATATTGTCTTCATAATTGGAATCAACTTAAATATCTAACATTATTTTAGCTATTTTACTTTAGTGAGCACACTGTAAGTTTTTAAAATGGCATTCAGACAACCTGCTTATAAAACAGACTGCGTTTACAATTATTGGTTCCTAAAATTCAGTAAGATAAGTCCAGTTTTTAATTTTTCATTTCACATTACTTTCTATTTGGAAAATTAAGGAACATTTTCTTGATTATAAGCTCATACTTCAGAAAATCTGTAAAGAATGATATAGCATAGTTTTCTAAAAGTCTGGGATCTGAAATCAGATTATCTGAATTAAATGTCTAACTCTACCAATAGGTAAGTTTTAAAACTTTAGGTAAATTACTTAAACTTGTCTGTTTCTTCATCTGTAAAATGACAATGATGACACATTAACCTCACAGGCAAATTATGAGGACTGAATGATAAAACATGGGAAGCCTTTGTCTGCCTCATAGTAATTAATAAATACTAACAATAACAATAAAACAAGGAAACTTTGTTTAGGGGATATTATGTGCATATTTACTTACTTTTTGATAATCACTGTTTATAAATAATCATCCGGTAAATATTTACTGAGTGTCTTCCATGAAAAGACAGTGTTAAAGTATTAGGGATATAGAGACATAAGACCCAGCCCTTACTTCCAAAACTTATTTTTGGAGAAGAAAACAAATTAAGCTGGCGATAGCATAGTACATGGTAATAGCTTTGATAGGGATATACACAGGGCACAAGAAAGCTGGGGCCCTTAACACTGGACAGCATGACTAATAGGTTGTCTCATGACACATATGTTGCTAACCACCACATTCTTTTTCTTCCTCCGGTTTAGACTAGAAAACAAAAGATGTCCTAGTTCCACTTGCAGGTAGGGGTAGCCATGTGACATCACTCTGGAGGTTGAAGTTCCTAAAGTGGTTTTCCTGAATATAAGGAGGTGTCCTGAATAAAAAGATGGCTTCCCTAGAAGAAAGCCCGTTTGCCCTTCTTCCCTTTTTCCTGCCTTAGTCTTTGGACTAAAGGCATAGATAGTGGTACAGCAGGCCATCAGTGATGTGACACAACAAAAGATAACATAGCAAATAAAAAAGAGACTAGGACTCTGGTGGCATTGCAGTTATTGCAATACTCTTTAATGCCTAACTTTGGACTCCTTATTTGGTGACACAAATTCTTACTACTTTAAGCCACCAGTTGTTTCATTCTATAGTTAGGATTTTCTATTATCTGCAGATAAATGCATAGTCCTAGTAGATAAAGATTTCCGAAAATGGTAACTTCTGAGCTAGTGCAACAAAAGGAGTAGAACTTAGGCAAGTGAAGAAACTCAGGAAGAGCACTGCTGGTAAAGTGAATAACACCAACAAAGGCCTGGAGAGGGAGGGAGCATGAAGTGTTCTACAGTAAGCACCTTCCAGTTTCTTGGATGGCTTTAGCCAGGTGATTCCAAACTTTCTGCATCTTCCACCTGCTATGTTTAAGAACTTCAATACTCTGCCCTCAGTAATTCCATGTGGTGAGCATTTATTTTTAAACAGTAAGTTCTGTGATGATGAACATAAAATGCAATCCTTGACTAATGTTTAGACTTAGAAACATATATTTATGGAAAGTAAGTCAATTTGATCCACATTATGAATTTACACATATAACACCCTCAACTAAAGCTGCCATGTGTGCTTATGTGCTATGCACTTTATTAACACTAATTATCTCATTTAATATATATGACAACTCAGTGGAATAGGTACCATTATCCTTCTTTATACCCACCTAAGTTAGGTTAGAATTATGGGAATTGAGAAAAGAATGGCAGGACAAGAATTCAAACTCAGTTGTGTTTCATTCTATAGCCTCTGCTCTGAGCCACTCTGCTATAATGCTAGTCAGTTTTGGTTTTTTTTTTTTTTTTTAGTTTCTAGTCTATTTGTCCTACTTCACCTGCTTAAATCCTTCCTGCATTTATGCAATAAATTTTAGTTCCCCACGACCACTCTGGGGATGAGAGTGGGGGTGGATTGGTTATCTCTTAACAGGTGAGTATGGAAGGGAGGGGCATACTAAACCGAGTATAGCAGGAGCAAAGGGAATGGCAGAAACAGAAAAAAAAAGTTCTTCCCTTCTAAAGGAACGAGTTATCTTTACTTATTGGCAAACCAGGAGTAACTCCCAAAAATATTTCCAAATATTTTATAAGTGTATGATCTCTAAAAGGTATAAATTTAAGGTGGCAACACTTCTATTTTAAACCGCAATATGTTTAATGATTGATTCATTAGTTTATATTCATTCATACATTCAACAAATATTGATCACGTTCATGTGCCTCTGGGTATATTCCAATGCATATGTTCCTATACTCAAGAAGCCAAGACCAAATAAAAATGCCAATTATAACTACCATAAAGGTTATTGTATCACACAAATAAAGGTAACCACAGGATATAATGGAACAGAAAACATAAAATTCAGACCAGAGAAATCATAGAAGGCTTTCCAGAGGGGTTGATATCTAAGACGAATCCTAAACTATAAGTATGTATTACAAAAAAAGAAGGAACAGTCTAGAATAGAGTTTCTCAACCTCAGCACTCTGACCTTTCGGGCTGATAAGTCTGTTATGGGGGTGGGGGATATCCTGTTTTGGAGGATGCTGAAACAGGATCCTTGGCCTCTTCCCATCTGATACTGGTAGAACTCACCAAGTGTGAAAACCCAAAATGTCTCCATATATTGTCAAGTGTCCCCTAGGGGCGTGGACGGCAAATATTGCCTCTGGTTGAGAACCACTGTTCGAGATCTCTGTTGTCCAAATCATTACCACTAGCCACATGTGGCTATTTAACTTCAAATTCATTAAAATTAAACACAATTAAAAGTTCAATTCCTCAGTCACACTAACCACATTTCAAGTATTCAGTAGCCACACATGGCTACTGATTACCATACTGAATAGTGCATATATGATATAAAACATTTCTACCACCACAGAAAGTTCCATGGATAATGCTCTTACAGATTGAGGGAGTAAATATTCTCTTCTATTCCACAGCTTGCTGATAGGCTGTGGGGAGAGTGGAGAAAGATGAGGTTGGACAAAAAAGGTAAGGTCTGAGTATGAAGAATCTTCCACACCATAAGGCAGAACAATGGGGAGCCAATGAAAGGTTTTAAGCAAAGGTGTGAAATAAACAGAACTTTATAAAGACGACTATGATGATAGTGTGGAGAACGAATGTGGAAAGACTAGAAGCAGAAAAAGCGTTGCAGTATCTCAAATAATTATGATCTGGATTAATGCAGTAGCAGTAGGAATACACAAAAATAGAGCAACCAAGGAGTCAGAACTGATAGGATCTGGTGACTGACTAGTTGTAAAGCAGGTTGAGGAAGAGTCAAGACTGACCACCAGGTTTTTAGGTTACATGAGTGAGTACTATTCACTTAGTATGATAGATAGAATAATGACCCCAGAAATGTTCATGTCTTAATCTTTGAACCCCTGGAAATTTGCATGGCGTGGGACCAAATTAAGGACCTTAAGATGGGGAGATTATCTTGGCTTCTCTGAGTAGGATCAATGTATACTCAGGTATACTGATAAGAGCGAGGCTGAAAGAGATTTGACTACAAAAAAGGGCCCTGTCAGAATGATGCAATGTAAAAAGGCTCAAGCAGCCATTAATGGCTTTGAAGATGCAGCTACTAGAAGCTAAAAAAGGCAAGGAAACATATTCTTCCCTAGGGTCTCCAGAAAAAAACAAAACAAAACAAAACAAAAAACCCATGGCACTGCTAACAACTTAGTTTTATCCCCGTGAAACCCATGTCAGACTGCTGGCGCACAGAACTCTAATCAATTTGTGTTATTTTATGCAGCCTCTAAACGTATGTTAATTTGTTATAGCAGCAATAGGAGACTAATACAGATAGTTATAGAAGTGGGGGTATGATATGAGTTTGGCTCTGGAAAAGTTGAGTTTGAAGTACCTATGTGACATCCAGGTAAAACTGATCAGCTGATAAAGAGTTGGATTATATGGGCCTAGAGCTTAGGATGGGGACATATAATTAGGAGTCATTGGTATAATGAGACTAATTGAAACCATCAAAGTAGATGAGATTATTTTGGACAAATATAGACAAAATGCAAAGCAACAGACACCCTTGAAGGGTGTGAGAAGGAATGGCCTAAAATGTAACAGGAAAACCAGGACAGTGTGGCATCTTAAGGAATTTTTAAAATGAGAATGTACCAAACTGGAGGGATGAGGGGGTAGTGTGTGTATGGAAATGGTCAACAGAGTGAACTGAAAAAAGGCTGTCATTTGGGACTGATATTATATTCAGCAGTAAGGGGTCATGGTATCCTTTATAAAAGTTTCAGAGGAGTGGTATTAAAGATTTTTGTTACTGGGGTTCAAAACTGAATGGAAGGTGAGGCATGAGACTAATTCAATCAACACTTTGACTAAACTTTGACTTTCTTCTTTCAAAAGGAAGAAGATACAGTGGTAGCTAGAGGAAAGGTTGTGGGTTTCAGGAAGGATTTCTTTTTTAAATATGGGGGTAAAATTAAGCATTTAACTATTCATGAGAATAGGCTAGTAAAAAATAAGAAAACAAAGAAGTAGGAGAAAGAGAATGAATCATGACATGAATTCTGAGATAGGAATGGATGAGACCTAGAGGGTAGGCAGAGAGAGGTCAGCATTCAGACAGGCAGAAGGACAACTCTTCTGTTGAGAGATAAGGGAAAGAAGACAAGAACGGGTATAGAATTGAGCAAGTATTAAGTTAGGGACAAGAAATGGTATTAATATGGTGGAGTACCACAAGGCAACTTCCTATTTTCTCAGAGAAGTAGAAGGCAAGATCATTTACCGGCAGCAAGAAAAGAAGAGGTGAGTTTAGTAGCTTGAGCTAAAGAAGTCTGAAACAGGTTTAGTGGAGAATAGTGGAAAATAAATCACCAAAGAAACAGAGGGTGTGAAGGGGCCTATATATTTTATTGAATCCTTAAAATAGCTGTTAATAGACTTCTGCATGTGGCCGCAGTGGAGTACCTGATACTGCGGCAACTCTCCCAGCGCCACCATCTCAAAACATGAACAAAATATTGGAAACAAGTGTTTTCAGAAACTGGACAGCAAAAAGCATAGACTGTTAGACCTGAGAAAGAAAAAAAAAAATGAGACGATTCTATCTGAAGACAACTTGACTGTCATGCAGAAAGGAGCAACTTAAGCAAAGCAAGGCAGTACTGCAGAGCTAAAGAGAAGGAGGTTAGTGTTCGAGGTGGCAAAGAATCGTATGGAAGAAAAATAAAGAAACAGCTTCAAAATTTACAAAAATCCCTATGTAGATTTGGAATTTGGACTCTATAGCTGAAAACTAAACTATATATGTAGATAGAAACTCCAAAAGGCTGGGCAAAGAGCTACCAGGGATCTACAAGTGGCTGACACATGTTCCAGTTCTGCTGAAACAAACTTCAATACACTTTAAAGGAAGAGAAGAACAAACTTCAATACACTTTAAAGGAAGAGAAGAACAAACTTCAATACACTTTAAAGGAAGAGAACTCAAATGCTCAAAAACCATAAAAATCAGTGTTCAGCACTAAATTAAAAATTATTACATACGCAAAGAAGCAGAAAATTATGATCTGTAATTGCAACGAAAATCAGCAAATACAATGGACCACAGGCCGGACACAGTGGCTTACGCCTGTAATCCCAACAGTTTGGGAAGCCAAGGCATGTGGATCAGCTGAGGTCAGGAGTTCGAGACCAGCCTGGCCAACATGGTGAAACCCTGTCTCTACTAAAACTACAAAAAATTAGCTGGGTGTAGTGGCAGATACCTGTAATCCTAGCTACTCTGGAGGCTACTCCAGAGGCTGAGGCAGGAGAATCGCTTGAACCCAGGCGGCAGAGGTTGCAGTGAGCTGTGGTCCTGAAATGCATTGCAGCCTGGGCAACAAGAGTGAAACTCCATCTCAAAAAAAAATGGGACCACAAAAATGATAGAGATAATACAATTAGCAATCAAGGAATTTAAGACAGGTATTTAAGACAGAAACAAAATGATAAGATGATAGAGAAAATGATAGAGAAACAAATGATAGAGATACTACAATTAACAGTCAAGGAATTTAGGACAGGTATTTAAGACAGAAACAAAATGGAGGATATAAAAACTACTATAAAAAAGTGGAATTTCAGGCCAGGAGCGAAGGCTCACACCTGTAATCCCAGCACTTTGGGAGGCCGAAGTGGGTGGATCACCTGAGGTCACGAGTCCGAGACCAGCCTGGCCAACATGGTGAAACCCCGTCTCTACTAAAAATACAAAAATAAGCCGGGTATGGTGGCAAGCGCCTGTAATCCCAGCTACTTGGGAGGCTGAGGCAGGAGAATCACTTGAACTCAAGAGGCGGAGGTTGCAGTGAGCTGAGATTGTGCCACTGCACTCCAGCCTGGGAAACAAAAGTGAAATTCTGCCTCAAAAAAAAAAAAAAGTTGAATTTCTAGAACTGAAAAAAATATAAGATCTAGAAGAGAAAATTTATTAGATGGGATTTATAGCAGATTAGATAGTTCAGTGGAAAAGAATAAGAAAAGTGATAATAGAGAAACAAACAGTAAGTATAGAAAAATTGTTGGATAAAAATCAGCATGTGGCTGGGCACGGTTGCTCACACCTGTAATCCCATCTCAAAGCACTTTGGGAGGCGAAGGTAGGTGGACCATGAGGTCAAGAGATTGAGACCATCCTGGCCAACATGGTGAAACCCTGTCTCTACTAAAAATACAAAAAGTAGTTGGACATGGCGGTGCATGCCTGTAGTCCCAGCTACTCGGGAGGCTGAGGAAGAAGACCCTCGCTTGAACCTGGGAGACGGAGGTTGCAGTGAGCCGAGATTGCACCACTGCACTAAAGCCTGGTTGACAGAGCCAGACTCCGTCTAAAAAAAAAAAAAAAAAAAAAAAATCGGCAAGTAACTATGATTTAAAAAGCTCTTAGCAAAATAGAAACAGAAAGTAACATGTTTAACCTGATGAAGAGTGTCCATGAACAAGCTAACGTTAACTTCATATTGTATGGTGAATGAATCACTGTTTTTCCCTTAAGATCCGGAACAAGGCAAGGAAATTCACTCTCACATTTCTATTAGCCTATCTCCCACAGGTCCTAGCAGTACAATAGGGTGAGAAAAAGAAATTGGCATATAAATTAACAAGAAATTAAAATTCTTTTTATTCGTAGATAATATGATTGAGTGGGTAGAAAATCCTAAAAACTACATAAAAGCTACTAGATTTAATAGGTGAATGTAGCAAGTTTGCAGGTTACAAGATCACTATAACTATTAGCAATAAAACAATGGATAACAAAAATTTTTAAATGCCATACTCAGTAGCATCTAAAAACTTTTAGTTTTAATAAAATGTGTACAAAACCTATACACAGAAAATAACAAAACACGCTGAAAGATATTATAGAAGAACCAACTGAAATGGAGATACACCAAGCTCATGAATTAAAATTTGTTAATAAGACATCAATTGTGTCCAAATTGATCTATAAATTTGATGTAATCCCAATAAAAATCCAAGTACAACTTTTTTTAAAAATAAAAATTGACAAAGTAACTCTGAAATTTGTATGGAAATGCCAAAAAATATATGAACCATTTATATTATCTGATATCAAGATTTTCTATAAAGCACAGTAAACAAGACAGTGTAGTGATGTCATAAAGGCAGACACAGCAATCAATGGAAAATAAGAGTCTAGAAAAAGACCCACATATAATGATTTTTGATATAGGAGGTGACTGGGGAGGGGTAGACTTTTCAATAAATGGTGCTGGACAACTGGATATCCATCCATATTGTAAAAAATAAACCTTGAAGTTCAACTTAAAGCAAACACAAATTTAACACAAAATGGTTCAAACATCTAAAAGAAAAACACTACAACTATAAAACTTCTAGAAGAAAACCTAATAAAATCTTTATGAGAAGATTGAGATATCTGGAAAAGGAAGTAAAGAGGCTGGCCAATCCTTCCTACAAACAACTATAAAATGACACGAAATGGTCAGAAACTAGGCTCTGGAAACTAACTACAGGCAAACAACATATTGGGAAGTGTTTAGTCATTAGTGACTACTGAACTTTAGGTAGTAGTAACTATGAGAGTTTATTATTCTCGCTTATGGCTGCTACCATGACCTATCCCACATGGTTAGAATAGTAGTGTTGTTAGGATGAGGCGGCCTGTGTTTAAACACACAAAGAAAAACACAATGACAAAGAGTCAGACAACAGGAAATCTTAATAGAGAAACTAGAACATAGATAATCAGAGAAAAATGTAAATAGAGCTTCAGAGAGAAGAGAATAATAACATCAATCATTTCAACATATGTGAAATGGGCATTTTAGAAGGGGAGCAGAGAATCCAGGGATGGAAAAAGTATTTGGAAAGATAATGGCGGAAAACATCCCAAACCTAACTAATCTATGTGAGCTTAACAAAGCCCAAGTAGGACAAACATAAAGTGATCCACTATATACATAGTCAAACTGTTAAAAGTCAGAGAGACAGGAGAAGTGAATGAGTGACAGAATCAATCTAGGATAAATCTTAATACCAACAAAAGAAAACTTACATACAGGAAGACATTAATATAATTAACGGCTGATGTCCAAAACGTAATGGAATAACATATTCAAAATAATGAAAGAAAAAACAAACAAAACTGTAAACCAGACATTCTATTTCCAGCAAAATCATCTTTTAAAACAGAAGGCAAAATAAAGACATTCATAGATAAACACAGAATGAGAAAAGTCATTACACACAAACCTGTGGTATAATAAATACTAGAAGAACTGCTTTAGACTGAAAGGAATCATCCTTGATTCCTCTGTTTCCCCTCCACATTGAATCTATCAGCAAGCAAGGCCTACTAGTTTTATATCCAAAAATGCCTTAAATCCATCTACTTAAAAAAAAAAAATCTTCCATTGCCATCATCTGAGCTAGAGCCTTGAATTATCTACTGGACTTCTGCAATAGCCTAACTAGTTTTCCTGCTTCTACTCATATCCCCCTACAATCCACTGTTCCAACAACAGCCAGGGTATTAAAAAAAAAAAACCAGATTGCACTATTCTCTGCATAAAATCCTCTAATCAGCTTTCATGCACGTAGGATACTACTTGCCATGAGTAAATATGTAATACATGAACTACTTCCTGCTTGAACTTTTCTATCATTCTCTACTTCCTTCCGTAAGTTCCAGCACACTGGGATCCTGCCACCCTATCTAAGGTTACCCTACCCACCATCGCTTGCCTCCCTTTCCCTTTTAAAAATTGTGGAGTATCATTTATCGTTATCTGAATTGTAATGCTTAATTATTTGCTCACTTGTTTAATGTCTACTTCACCCAATAAAATAAAAGGATCATGAGAAGAGAGATCTTAGTATCTTGTTCATCACTGTATGTCCAGGAACTAACACAGTATTTTTAAATTACTGAGTAAAAATTTACATATATTCTAAAACTTACACTAAATGTAAACATTTCTGAACTCTTAAAAGACTTTAAAAAGAATTTTGTTCTTATTTAGTATTGTATAAATGTCATATTTTATAATTTATACCAGTCTTCTGCCTCTTCTTAATGAAGAGAAAAAAGTGAGTGATCCTCCAAAGTTATCTCAAGTATTGCAAAGAAAGTGGGTGGCCTTATATAGACAAGAACTGTGTCTGTCTCGCTTACCACTGTACTCTCGTACCAAGAACAGGGTCTAGTGTATGGTAATCATGAAATAATTACAGAATGACACATTAACAATGAGGCTCTTAAGAGCTGTAAGACAGAGGAAATGCTCTGGGGGTTGGTGGCAATGTATTACTCCCTCCACTCCCAGTCACCACTTTTCTAGGTCTTAAGAGTACTCTTGAATATATCTCTCTATAACAGACTAAATTTCTTAAGGGCATGGAATATGTCTTTTCTGTTTTGTATTCCTTATGAGTAAAACTGGCAGACAGAAGATGTCCAATAATTTTAATAATTTTTTGAATGAAATGCAAGAGGATTGGTGTCTTCATTTGTAAAAGCGAGGTAACAAGATTACCTACTTCAGAGGGTTATTATAAGACAAAAAAAAAAAAAACTCGAAAACCAAAAAACTACACACACACACACACACACACACAACAAAAAGAAGAGTAAGTGAAAGGAAAAAGAAAAACACCTCCACAAAGTCCTCTTTTAAAGCTAGCTATTAGGTTAGAAAAGTGTAAGAGAACTGATTAAATTTCCTCTTCTCCTATAAACTATTCCTATGTATTCAGCTACCTACAGGATAATAAGCTAATAATAATATAAGCTAATAAGACATCATACTATTTCAGCACCAGACACTGAAACAGACCACCACCACCACCACCACCAACAACAACACAGTCAGGTTAGCTTATAAGCAAGACCCAAACTTGGATAAGAGAAATTCCCAAGTCACAAGTGGGGACAGAGAACTATACTGACAATTTGGGGAATCTAACAGTACAGAGCCTTCGTGTGTTCTAAAGCCTAGAGGCTATCCTTTTGGTAAAGATTTTATGAAAGAAATTAGCAGTATTCCAGATGTCCCAGTAGCTGCAATGCTCCTTCCCTCACACGTTAAAAGAAGACCTAAGAAACTACTACTATACTAACACAATCTAAATTTATTATTGTGGCTTTAAATCTTAAAAGCTGGCAACCCAACAAAAACTAATCCACTAAGCATCTTAAAAGCTGTTTTTGAAAACAAATTTTTACAGTTCTATTACGTAGAATCTAAACTTAAACTATTATTATGGCTTAATTCCTACAGGCTGCCAACCAAAACATGAAAAACACACTATCTCAACAAAACTAACTCATTAAACATCTTCAAAAACTTTTCTCTAAACAAATTCTTAGAGTTATTAGAATAGAAAAATAAATATCCAATTTAATTGTTCGTTTAAGCAGTCTTTCAGTAAGAGCCAGTTAAGATTCAAAAACATGTAATTACCTCAGATTGTGATTTTATTATTGATGAGATACAGGAAAGTATCTAGGTAGCTTATAAACAATTCACCTGAGGGGGCTGTAATTAAAATATCAAATACTATTCACTGGAGCTAGATTATATTTAAAATCAATATTTACTTGAAAATTGTATATTTTATATCGTCGTAAAAAACTTATTGCAAAAGAATTTTAAGATTAGTTATTTCACTTACCAAAATGCAGTCCACTTTAGATTGTACAGTTTTGCTAAAAGAAAGAGAAAGTTAGGTTAGTAAAATGAAAAGTTTATTAACTATCTGCAATATTCTCAAAAAGATGTGGTAATTTAGTCTTCCTTACTAAGAAAAAAATAAATACAGCTTCCTATTAAGATTAGGGATTGTAGCCTAAATCTGTGTTTTTCACAAAGCAAAACAAAAATCTATTTCCCATTCACTGTACTACATTTAATGTTAAAGCATGGTTAAAATATTTCCTAAGTTTATTTTGAACAAACAATTAAATTTTTAACAGTGTGTAAGTGCAGATTTATTACTATACTTACAAGTATATTTATTACTATGCTTACAACAATTATGATTTTTACCATCTGCCTGCCACTCTGGACAATAATTTGCTTAGCACTTAAAAGTCATAACGATGTACTACACAATCTGTAGCTTGTAAGATTTGATACATAAAAGATTCTGTTCCCTCCTCTCTCTGTCTCAACACACACACACACACACACACACACACACACACACACACACCCCACAGTAACAAGAATCCCTAGACATAAAAGCAATAATAAAAGATTAACTAATATAGTAATAAATTGGGAGGGCAGAAAAATACACTTAGAAATAAATAATACAATAAAGCCACTATACATCAATTTAACTGAACTACTGAATATAAGTGAACTGTTAATATATAACACAAATGAAAGCAAGTATAACTGTTAATATATAACACAAATGACGCCAGTATAAAATAATTTAAACAACTATCCTTTGGATTTTGTTATAACACATAGGAAAGTGAAAATGCAAAGAAATCGTGCAAAATGTTCAGGAACAGTTTACACACAATCTTTAAAAGATGTTAAAACCAAACTGTCTTCTGTAAAAAGTTATAAAGCCAAATATATGTAAACCAAAATTGGTTACTTGCCTTTGTATGTAGCCATACAGCTAAGCTATAATGTAAAAAATTAGTATTTAAATCTCATTTAACACAATCATTAATAACAAAATTTTATACCTGTACCCAGATTTCAAATTTCATTTTCTAAACAATAAAATATGACTGGATTCAGTTTAACTGCAAAGTTCAGAACGACTAAAAAGAGCAAAAAAAAAAAGTAAAGGATAACTGTAGGTTAAGAGGGACTGAAATCCCCTTCCCACAGTCCTACAAAAGATTTTTAGAGGTTTTAAAATCTCCTTGTATAGCTTATAATTCATTGGCCCCTAACTTGTCCTATTTTTTCTCTTCTCAATAACTCCCAGTTTCCTCTGAGATCTGAGAGTAATCTATATATTAACAACTGCTGCTAAAAAGTAATATATCAAGGATCCAACCATCTCTCATCACCTTGGTCTAAACAGTCATTACTGGCCAGGCATGGTGGCTCATGCCTGTAATCCTAGCACTTTGGGAGGCAGAGGCAGGTGGATTGCCTTGGCTCAGGAGTTCAAGACCAGCCTGGGCGACATGGTAAAACCCCGTATCTACTAAAATACAAAAAAAAAAAAAAAAAAATAGCCGAGCATGGTGGCTTGCACCTGTAGTCCCAGCTACTTGGGAGGCTGAGGCAGGAGAATTGCTTGAACCCGGGAGGCAGAGGCTGCAGTGAGTTGAGATCGTGCCACTGTACTCCAGCCTGGGCAACAGAGCGAGACTCCGTCTCCAAAAAAATAAAAAAATAAAAAAATAAAGAGTAATTATTTCTTGTCTAAGGTGTTACAATAACCTTTTAACTGGTTTCTCTGTTTCTATCTTTGCCCTATCACCAACCACCACATCCTGTGGGCTACTCCCAACAAAGTGGCCAGAGTGATTCTTTTTGAAGATGACATTAGTCCTTTGCTCCAAAGTCTTTACCATGGCCATAAAAACCCAGTATGACCCAATCCTCTGCCATCTTTCTGGTCTAATCTCATACTAGTCTATTCTTCATTCATTCAGCTCTAGCCAGGCAGCCTCCGTGATAGCTCCACGGCAGGAGCGGGCCCTGCACTGGCTTGCTCTGTCAGCCTCTAGGACTTTTCTCCCATATAACTTATCCCTTTACTTTCTTTGTTACTTTGCTCCATGTTATCCTCAACAGACAGTCTTCCCTGACTTCCCCATATAAAATACTCCCAGTCAATCTCTATAGCTCTCATCCTGCTTTATTTTTCATCATTGCACTTATCACCAGCGATGTTATAATTTTATGAATTTGTTTACCAGCTATCTTCCTTGACTAGAATTTAAGCTTCATGATAGCAGGCTTTGTCTGTTTTGCTCATTGCTGTGTTATCATCTGGTATATGTAAGGAGTTCAATAAAATCTGTTGAATGAATAAATGAAAAAAAAAATTTCAGTCCCCCAGAAGAAGAAAAGTCCTTGGAAAGACTGGGACCACTTAAGAATGAGTTTTTGTATAAATTAGTATGAAAATGAAATGTTTATTTTATAACATATAGATCTCAATATATTTTCATTCTACCAGTAACTGACTACTCTATGGGATTATCTAAGGAGGATGGTTATATCTACCTGTCACAAACAACTTGGTAAAGCTCTAAAAAATATATGTAAATGATAGCCTTTTAAAGCAGGGGTCCCCAACTCTCATCCCTGTTAGGAACAGGGCCACACAGCAGGAAGTGAGCAGCCAAGTGCATTACTGCCTGAGCTCTGCCTCCTGTCACATCAGTGGCAACATTAGACTCTCACAGGAGCCTGTGAACCCTATTGTGAACTGTGCACGTGAGGGATCAAGGTTGCATGGTCCTTATGAGAATCTAATGCCTGATGATCTATCACTGTGTGCCATCACTCCCAGAAGAGACCACTATCTAGTTGCAGAAAAACAAGCAGGCTCCCACTGATTCTACATTATGGTGAGTTATATAATTATTTCATTATATATTACAACGTAATAATAACATAAATAAACTGTACTATAAATGTAATAAGCTTGAAGCATCCCCAAACCATCTCCCCCACCCCTCCATCTGTGGGAAAATTTTTTGTCTTCCATGAATTTGGTCCCTGGTGCCAAAATGGTTGGGGACTGCTGTTTTAAAGGACAGAGTTATAAAGAAAATTGAAAGCCCTTCTGGTAGATGAGGGCTCTGGAATCACTTAACTTAGCCCCTTGATTATTTTTACTTAAACATAATAGAACAATATAGATGAAATTTAAGTTCCCCTTTTCTTCTGCCTAGCCTTATACCCCTCCCTACCTTCTCAAAGGCAACTATCATTAATCCAATATGTAAACTTTCCAGTTGTTACTTCAAGTTGTTACTTGTATTAAACAAAAATCTATAAGCAACATACACTGTTCTGTGAAGCTTTTAAATGTTTATGTAAATTCCATTACACTGTACTTTTCTACAGTTTTTGTAACTCAACATTGTTTTTGAGATCCATCTATGTTGATATACTTAGATGAAATTCATTCATTTTAACTACTAAAAATTATCCCATTGAATGAATAATCAAATTTATTCATCTATTCCTCTACTGAAAGGTAATTACGTAGCTTCCAGTTTTTCTACAAACGATACTGCCATAAGTCTCTTTGTATATGTCTCTTGATATATACCTGTAAGAATTTCTCAGCTTTAAATCTAGAAGTCAATTTTCTAGGGCTTATAAATGTTTTTTTCTATTTTATTTTATATTAACAAATTTCTCTCTCAAACACTTGTATCCATTTATACTTCCATTAGCAGTATATGGTAGTTCCTATTTTATTACCTTGCATATATATGCCATTTATACATGATATAGGTAATACATATATACTAAAAAGTTACTATTCCAATGGGCATGAAATTGTATTTTTTTAAAAAATTGTCTTTTCCTCAATTACTAGCAATGTTGTGTGCCTTTTTACCTGCCTGTTAGACATAGGGATTTTCTCCCCTATGAATTGTTGGTTCCTATCCTTTGTGTACTTTTAAGCGGAGCTATTTCTTATTACATTATAGAAGCTTTATATATTCTGGATACTAATTCTATTATATATATTTAACTTTGTTAATAACTTTTATTAAAGTTAACATTTTTGATCTAGTCAATTTTTTTCCTTTATGACTTATTTTTATGTCTTATTTAAGAAATCCTATCTAGCTAAGGTTAAAAGCAGTCTATATTTTATTCTAGAAGTTTTGAAGTTAGCTTTTCTCATTTTGATCTTTAATTGGAATTTATTCTTGTATATGGTATAGTGTAATATACAGTATATACTATTTCCATCTGGGAGCCCATTCACTATTTTATTATACTAAATTTCTGTACATGCTTGAATCTTTTTCTGGCCCTCTTCTGTTTTATTATTAATCGACTCGCCTATCCCTAAGTCAACACCTCACTTCAAATTTATTACTGCTATAAAATTTAGGTCTATTTATTTGATTGCATGACCCCCCTTGTTCATTTCCAAAACAGTCTTGACAATTCTTAGACCTTTGTTTTTCCAGGTGAATTTTTCAATCGGGTTTTCTAATTTCACAACAGTCCTCCTAAACTTTATGCAGGACTTTATTTTTGGACTGTATTAATGTTATAGGTTGAATGGGAGAAGATGACTGATAATTTGCACTTTTTAAAAATCTGTCCTTAAAATGTCATTTCCTTTCTGAATAAATCTTTTGTTAGAAAGAGTACAAGGCAACTTACAGAAGGTATTGTGAATTTTATCTGTGTGTTGACGTTCAGGCAAACTATTGGTTTTCTATGTTGACATCTCCAGCAACCTTCATGAACTCTTATTAGTTCTAACAGCATGTAGATTTTTTTTTTTTTTTTTTTGAGACAGAGTTTTGCTTTTGTTGCCCAGGCTGGAATGCAGTACGCCATCGCGGCTCACCGCAACCTCCGCCTCCCAGGTTCAAGCGATTGTCCTGCCTCAGCCTCCTGAGTAGCTGGGATTAGAGGCATGTGCCACCACACCCGGCTAATTTTGTATTTTTTTTTTTAGTAGAGACGGAGTTTCTCCATGTTGGTCAGGCTGGTCTCAAACTCCCAACCTCACATGATCCACCTGGCTTGGACTCCCAAAGTGCTGGGATTACAGGTGTGAGCCACCGCGCCCAGACAGTTCTAATAGTATGTAGATTCTCTTGTAGATAATCATTTCATTTATAATTAATATTTTTCTTCCTTTCCAATCTTTATGTCTCTTTCCCCCTTCTTTTTCTTATCCAATTACTTTGGCTAAAATTTCCAATATAACAAAGAGTAGCAGTGATAGAAGATATCCTTGTTTTGTTTCCGCATTAAAGAATTTACTTCTAAACTTTCTGTAATCAAGAATAATTCTGGTAACATCTGTGTTGGTAAATGTTCTCTATCAATTTAAGGCACTTTTCTTTTAGTCCTACTAGTATGATAGTTAAGGCTTTTGTTCTTCTGTTCTCTCTGCCAAGGAACACTCTTCAAAAGTGCTATCTGCCTGGCTTGCTCCCTTACTTTTCTGTGCTCAGTTGTTCAAATGTTATCTCCTTAGAAACCTTCCTTGACTGTATCTTGTCATTCACGTTGCTTTATTTATCTTTATTATAATTACTGCCACTGGCATTTATCTGTTTGTCCAACATCCCCACTAGCTTATAAAGACAGAAGTTGGTGTGATTTGCTTACTACTATATTCCCAATGCAAGGAACGGTACCTGGCAAAGAGGTTTATCTATGTATCTTTTTAAAAAACTAGCTTTGAGTTTTCTTGATTGAGCTTTTTTGACATCTCATCAGTTTTTATTTTTTGTTTTTCTTCTGCATTATTTGTATTTATGCTGTTGAAGTGGAATACAAAACACATTTTCCCCTTACTTCTTTGTTTTTAATAAGCACACACAAGAAAGACTATCTTTCTATTCCTGAAAAATTTCCATTAACTGGAACCTACAAATTTCGCTACGTAGTATTTTGTTATTTAATTTTAAATATTTTGTAACTTAGTATTTGATGTCCATGTATATGTATGTATTTTATTTTTAAACTATCTACTACCAACCAATTATTTTTTCACTTCAGCCAGGGAATATGGTTTTCATGATGAAAACTTCCTTTGGGACCCAAATCACAGTCATATTTTTTAAGAATCTATGTATCCTTTAAATAAACCTATATTCTCTATTTATCTGCTAGAGGGATTTCCATATAGGTCTATATTTAATCAAGTTTATTCATTATGCTGTTTAAATAATTTGTTGCCATTTTATCTACCAGTTTCTGACATATGTTAAATATCCAACTACAACTGGACATTTATTAATTTCTCTTTGGAACTGCCAATTTTTGCCTTCTTAACTCTAAGACTATACTGCTAAGACTACATTCTATATAAATAAGACTATAATTTTTACATTTTCTTGGTAGTATATTCCTTTTATCATGATGTAGTGTCCTTTAAACGCGGTAATGCCATTTTGTCTTAAGCTCTACTCTGCTGCATATTAATTTTGTTAAACCATCTTTCTTTTTGTTTTCTGGTTTTTACTACTGATGAGAAGTTTGTGATCAGTCTCCCTTTCTTTGTGTAATTTATGCTTTTTAATTTAATCATGAGTTCATTTTAAGTGAGGATATTTTCTCCATGGAAGTCCTGTATATCTGGATTGGCATTAATTTCTCTTGTGATTTGAAATTTTTTAATTATGAACTTATCTTCACAAAGATTATTTTTCAGAGGAGTCTTATATCCTGTGGGTTATAGAAGCAGTTTCACATTTGTCTCTGCTGAATTTCTAAGGGTTTAATGGTTCCAGACCAATCTGTATACGGATTTATTGATTTAGAGTCCTTGTACCAGAAGGAAACTGTTATATCAAATGAAACTCCACATTCATCTATAAAACAGGCTTAAGGCTCTGGTTCTCATATTTTACCCTTCTACATGCCCTGAGCAAACAGCAAGCTTACCTGAAACTTCCTGGGTCTGTCTGTGGGTTCCCTGTTTTAGTCCCATTTCATAGGTAAAAATCTCTCTTCAGGTTCTATGCTTTAGTTGATCAGTTCCAACTACTTTGTGAGGGCACAGAGTATGTGGCCTAGACTTTCCTATGAACATTAAGACATCAATCCCCAGCATTTAAGGTCTGTATGAGGACATGAAAACCACTATGGGTCATTTAGAAATTAGTTCCTGCTTACACCTTTCTTAAGTAAGCTCCCCTGACTCCTTGTTACTAGCACCTATGAATTTCTCTTTCTTGATTTGAAGCTTTTATATATGTATATAACCTTTCTGTATATATCTTATCAACAGTTTATGTCCGGAGTGTGGAGTGAAAATCCTGCCACAAGAGCTCAACTCTACTGTCTAGGAGTCTTTTATTATATGGGTGTATACATATACTATATGTATACATATGAACTGTATACATAACTGTGTATGTGTATATATGTACAATATACACACATATCTATACATATATGTGTGTATAATAAACACACCACAGTTTTATACCAGTGTTAATGGAATATTTTTGAAAACTTCCCCCAAATTCCACCACTACAACCAATAAACTCTTTCCTTCTATCCCATATTCTCTCCTGTATGTATTCATGAACATATGTAATTTTTAACACAGCTATAATCAAAGCAGGGTATTATTTAAATTTACCAAAATCATGTTCTACTAATAGTCTTCAAATTTTTAATGTAATGTATTTTTTGTAATATTCCATTTAGTGGATGTTTCATAGTTTCCTGAACTATTACCTGAATATACTTTGTTTTAATTGTTTCAATTAAAATAATGCTTCAGTGTTCTGCTTCAGATAATGACAAGTTAACATACATTAAAATAAACTTGCTACACATAACAATTATACATTCTGGACAAAACATAAAAACAAACATTAAGTCAAAAGAGTAATCAAAAGCAGGAAGCAACTGGAAGGAAGTTAGCCTTAAATGAGAAAACTGTACTGGTAGAATTTTTTTTTTTTTTTTTTAGATGGAGTCTTGCTCTGTCACCCAGGCTGGAGGGCAGAGGCACAATCTCAGCTCACTGCAACCTCCGCCTCCTGGGTTCAAGTGATTCTCCTGCCTCAGCCTCCTGAGTAGCTGGGATTACAGGCGCATGTTGCCACACCTGGCTAATTTTTCGTATTTAAGTAGAGATGGGGTTTCACTGTGTTGCCCAGGCTGGTCTGGAACTCCTGAGCTCAAGCAATCCACCTGCCTCGGCCTCCCAAAGTGCACTAGTAGAATTTTTATAAGGCTTTTGCCTGAGGGTACTTAGCCCATGTGGCAATGGGCACTTAGACGGAAGCAGGAATCTGTTGTCTTGCTAGCTTAAAAAGGACAAAGTTTGGGGTTGCAAAGGCAGCTTAAAAGTGAAAGGTGAAATCCCAGAAAGGAAAGTGCTCCAAAATTTCTATATGAACTACGCCCAGTATTTGAATGATCCTAGTTTGAGGACGACTCCAAGGTTCTTCACAAAAAGAAACAGCTGGAAGGTGGAAGGATCTGAGATGAGATTTCTGTTGCTGCCTGTCACAGAAAAAATAAAGTTGGGGTTTAAATCCAGCCACATTAGATGTCTACTAAGACAAAAAGTCAACACTCATCAGAGAAAAAGAACAGAATCCAAAGTCTATAACATATCACTGATAATGCCCATTACACAAGCAAAATACACTATAGTGAACAAACAGGAAAAAAGGACCTAGAGTCAAGAGAAAAAGCAGCTCACAGACACTAAATCCTGAATGATCCAAAGTGTCAGAATTAGCAGACAAGGACTTCAAAGCAAGTATTATAAACATGTTCAAGTATTTAAAGGAAAATATGGTCATAATAAATGTTCGCATGGGGAAATCTCAGCTGAAAAATGGAAGTTATGAAAAAAACCAAATGGAAGTTCTAGAACTTAAAAGTTATAATGTCTGAAATGAAAAATTCATTGGATGACCTTAATTTGAGATCAGATGGCAGAAAAAGGGTCACTTAACTGGAAAATCAATAGGTCTACTGAATGTGAAGAAAAGACTTTTTAAAAATAATAAACAGAGCTTCAGAAATTTAAAGTGCAATATCAAGTGGTCTAACTATGTACAATGGGAGAGGAGAGATAATGAGACAGAAAAATATAATGTTTAATAAATGGCCAAAGTCTTCCCAAATCCTATGAAAAACACAAACTTCTAGATCCAAGAAGTTCAGCAAATTCCAAGCAGGATAATTATAAAGAAACCCACACATAGACAAAAGGATCAAAAAACAAAGATAAAAAGCACACTGTGAAAGCAGCCAGAAAAAAGTAACACTGCATGCAGTGAAAAAGTTGTATGAATGAAACTTGACTAGTGATACCTGACTTCTACATAGTAAACTGATTTGCAGCAGAGGTACCAAAGCAATTCGAGGGACAAAAGAAAATCCTTACTACAAATCCTGATGGAGTAACTAGACACATCTGTAAACAAATGTACAAACCTCATACTATAGAAAAATTTGAGCTGAAGCTTAAAGTGTCTAGAAGAAACCATAGGAGAATATGATGTGAGAGCTGACAAAGATTTCTTAGGGTTACAGAAGCAATACACATTTTTTTTTCTTTTTCTTTTTGAGACAGAGTCTCACTTTGTCACCCAGGCTGGAATGCAGTGGTGTGATCTCGGCTCACTGCAACCTCCACCTCCAGGGTTCAAGTGATTCTCCTGCCTCAGCCTCCCCAGTAGCTATGCCACCATGCCCAGATGATTTTTGTATTTTTAGTAGAGAGGGGGTTTTCCCATGTCGGCCATGCTGGTCTTGAACTCCTGACCTCAGGTGATCTGCCCATCTCAGCCTCCCAAAGTGCTGGGATTACAAGCGTGAGCCACTGTGCCCCACTGCAATAAACATTTTAAAAAAGGCTTTGGGAGGCCAAGGTGGAAAAACTGCTTGAGGCCAGGAGTTTGAGACCAGCCTGGGCAACACAGTGAGACTCTATTTCTACAAAATTTTTTTTAAAAAGCCAGGCATGGTGGTGCATGCCTGTAGCCCTTAGCTACTTGGAGGCTGAGAATCGCTTGAGCCCAGGAGTTCAAGGCTTCAGTGAGCTCTGATCATGTTACTGCACTTCAGCCAGGACAACAGAACAAGACCCTGTTTGTAAAAATAAAAATAAATCAGAACCCATTGAAATAAGAATAAACTTCTATTCACTGAAAGACATCAATTAAGACAGTAAAAAAAATCAACTACATAAAATACTCGAAAAACATATCTGACAAAAGACTTATGCCCAGAATACATAAGGAACTCCTACAACTCCATAGTAAAGACAAGTAACTCAATTAATAAACAGCAAACAACTGGAATAGATATTTCACAAAAAAGGTACACAAATGTCCAATAAACACATGAAAAGATGTTCAAGGAACCAAGCCACCAAGGAAATATAAATCAAAATCGCAACAATACACCATTAGGAGGCTTAAATTTAAAATTCCCAAAACCCAAATATTGGCAAGGCTTTGAAGCAACCATAACTCTCATACATTTATGGTGGGAATGTGAAAGGCAAAACCACCTTGGACTAGTTTAGCATTTAGACATAAACCTACCATAAGTATTTATCCAACAGGAATCAAACTAGATGTCCACAAAACAGATGTTGAAGAAAAAAGAATGTTCATAGCATCTTTATAATAATTCCAAACTGGAATCAATTCAAATGATATCAATGTAAGAATAAATAAACGCTTTGTGGCATAGTCACACAACGGAATACTACTCAGCAATTAAAAGAAACCCATACATACACAGAGGAACATGGATGAATCTAATAAATATTATATGGAGCCATATAAAACACCTAGAAAAGTTCATTCTATATGATTTTACTTATATGAAGTTCTAGAGTAGATAAAATTAATCCATGGTAAAGGAAAAATTAGAAAAAGTATCTGTCTCAGGATGAGGCTTCCCTGCTGACTGGGAAGGATCATGTACAGACAACATAATGCAATGCTCCATTTCCCCTTTTCAGGAAAGAATTTTGTCCACTGCTGGGAGTGCAATGCAGTGCAGCACAAAGCCATGGGTGTCTGTCAGCATTCAGTGTCTGTGCCCTTGGGTATGATTGCTTAGGCTGAAGGAAATATCACTTCTCAAGGTCATACCAATTTCCAGGGACAGCCCATATCTAGACACTAATCAACATGGGGATATTAAGGCCCAGCCCCTTCCCCCAACTTGGGACAGCTTTGATTGGTCATTCTATCTTCAGAACTCTTCAGCATTGCAGTTCAACTTCCCCTCTGCCCAAGCTGTTTCCTTCCCATCCATTCCCTTCCATAGATGTGAATCACAAAAGCACTCCCTAATAAAGCAGTTCTTAAAAAAATATGATTCCTGGACTAACGGTATCAGTATTCCTGGGAACTAGTTAAAATGCAAATTTATGGGTCCCACTACAGACCTACTGAATCAGACAGCAGAAGCACCATCTACACATGAAGAGCTTCCTATCAACTTTTTGTGCCCCACTCTTAAACATACTCAGATGGACAGACAAATGGAAAAAAACTCTCTAATATGAAAGACAGGAAAAAAGGGGGTGAAAACCTTACTTGGAAGAAATAACACTATGCAAAAAGAAAACAAAATTTTAATCCTCACAAAGGTTAAGGGAAGACACTGCATTCAAGAAACACAAATTGGATACTATATACATATATTTTTAAAGTATATTCAGAAAGTTAAAAAGAGACATCTTAGAAATTAAATCTATTTAGGCGGGCTATTTTCTATTTGCTCTTTGAAATCACTCTCTACCCTCTGTGATAATGCAGGAAGCTGGACTTTTCACCATCAGTAGGGCTCCCTTCCTCTCTGGCCAATGTTTGTCACTGGACAGAGGTAGGGATGTAAAAGAAGAGAAAGCACCTGGTTCTTTCTGACAGGCAATGAGTTAGTGGTTTGGGTAACTGTGGTTTTTCTCAGCAGGTTTTGTAATATCTTTTTGAGTCAATAAATCATAAGTTCCTAAAACTTTGATTAAAAAATTAAATATATGAAAATACAAGTAAATAAAATTTCAAATAACAAAACCTCAAAGTTATCAAAAAAGAAATGGAATTACCTATGGACAAAGGAGTTAGAATAATATATTTGCAATTATCTATCTTTTTACCATTACTCCAACTAGTTAAGAAAGCATTTTCAGCAGCTGGAAAAATATGCACAAAAATACACATATCACTCAATAATAAACCACCAATGCACATCTGAGCCTGCACTTTATAAAAGTAGATAATATTTGACTTTTAAATATTTCATAATTTAAATGTTCATTTATTATTTTGGGGTTTCTTAAACATTTTTATTTTATACATGTTTATTTCAATTCAAATTTTGACAGACTAAAAGACTGTATTTTATTAGAGTCCATTTATAGGCAATTTTGCAACACTGATTTCTCGTGGAAAAAAAAAAACCAGACAGATAGTAATTATTACGATCTGTGGAACTGAATGACCAGTAAAACCGACCTCTTACTGCAAACCAAGCACATGGAGATAAGCCCACCCATGCAGCAGCAGCGTCTTGATGATCAGCTGAATGGAGCTATAACATCTTATGTTGTGCCCAGAAGGTAGGGTAAGGCTCAAGGCTGCAAGGGCCAAAATGTTCTCATAAAGGCAAGATTCAGGTGCTGCTTGCTGGAGCACTCCACAGACACACCCTGTCTGTCCCAATGGCTTGTGACTGCCACACAGCAACAGTGAACACAATATACTCTCACTCTCACTCTCAGAGCAAGCATCTTCCCCTTATGAGAGAATGAATTCAGGCAATTCTTTACAAAAATGACAGCATTTGTTCCAAGGCACCAACAGTATAAAGCTTTTTAGAAAATACACAACAATAAACAGACTAAACATGGGAATTAGTTCTTAATGGTGGAATCTGTTACTACTGTATCTAGTGTAATAATAACTTCAGATAGATTACAATCAAAATGCTTATCAAATAGACTGTGCTGTGTGAGGGAATGTCTGACCAAAGAGTATTCTCACAGGCACTTTGGGTGCTGGCTGGTAAGCGCTCACAGGGGTTCTTCTCAGTGCCAGAGAAGCTGAGCATCACATGTATTTGTAAAATCCTCCTCCAGACTTCTTGCCAAGCTTCTTCTCTGCCATCAGCTTTTTCAAGGATGGGCTGGGCTGAAATATGGGGTTCTTTGTATCTATTTCATGCCATCCATCCATGATGAACTGCAAAGAATCCAGCCCAACGTAATCTAGAAACTCAAGTGAGCCCATGGAGTACCTGGCTCCTAACTTCATAGCAGTGTCAGTGTTTTCCTTGGATACATCACCTCATTCATGCAGCCTGACTGCTTCCTTGAGGTGTTGAATCCTGAGACAGCTGACAATAAACCCAGGAGTGTCCTTGCAAGAAACAGGATGCTTTCCCAGGGTTTTGCTCAAGTTTACCAAAGATTCAAATGTCTTTCGGGTGGTCATTGGTGTTTTAAAGACCTCTACAAATTTCATCAGGGGCACTGGGTTGAGTAAATGGAGGCCAGCAAATCGGTCTTGTTTGGTGGTAGCATTGGCTACGCTTGTAATTTGCAAAGAGGAAGTGTTGCTGGCAAAAGTTGTATGTTCAGCAACAAACTTGTCCAACCTCTTGGAGAGCTTGATTTTCACCTTTAGATTTCTACAATGGCCTCTACCACCAGGTCTGTGCTGTGGGCTACGGATATTGCATCTGTGCTGGTTGATATGCTGCTTAGGGTTTTCTCCACAAATTCATCAAAAGCCTTAGGGTTTTCTACAAACAACTTCTTTGTCACTTTCCTAAGGCTTTTCTCAATTCCCTCTTTATATTTTGCCAAGATGTCCTCTGTCTGGTCTAGCAACACTACTGTGTGGCCGGTCACTGCAGCAACCTGTGTGATGCTGATGACCATCATGTGCTTGATGATGATTTTTCTTGCCCAAGGATGTGGACAAGGAAGACAAAGAGTGCATGAACTGCCTGGTGATGAAAGCCATGGTGCAGTGGCCGCGGCGACTACAACAAGACCCAGGCAGGAAAGGTGCGTGTGGTGTGGGGACGAGCAGACGGGCAGCCTCTGAAGCCATTTTTTATTTTTGAATAAAATGATATTACTAATTTTATCTGCAAATAAGTTTTGTTCAAATGACAATGTATGCTCAACATTAATATTTTTCTAATTTTTTAAATTGATGATTGTTGATAATTGATAATGACAGGCATTGAACTTCCTGTTTTGCTGATTTTTAACTTTTACAAAAATTTTAATTAAATAGTATCAGTCTGGTATTTTGGTATTATATTTTAAAAAACAAAATTTCAGTACCATAATTGTGCTGTGGTATCATAACTATTACATTTATGGAACATGCTAACTACTCATCTTCTACATCTTTCAAGAATTACATCTCAAGTCATATTATCAGAATGTTATTGATATAAAGTAGTAGGGAAGAGGGGGAAAACACCAGCAATAAAGCAGATAAAAATTTAAGCAACAGAGATATAGCTTGAGAAAGCATATTGTGTTTTCTCTAACTCAAACTATAGGGTGAAGCTAGATAAAGCTTTCTTATCTAGGGGGGCTTCACAAAAGAAATAATAAATTTTAGGAAGCACGTGTTTAAAAATTAAAAAAACTTAGTCTAATCCTACTTTCTCACAAAGAAATGTTACAAAAATACCATGTAATATTTCCTTTTATTCAAATTTAAACATGATACAATAAATAAATTAGCAGTCATGGGCCAAACATATATAATATACAGTACAATGTAAGCAATAGTATGACAGAAAGAACATTTAGATATCTTGTTTGCTAGAAACATTTCAGAAACTGTTTCCCCAGTTTCAACAAATTGTTGATAAACTATTTTTTACCGCAGAAAATATTCTAGGAGACTCTCACTTATCCCTTCCAACACCAAGTTTAGCCTCTATCCAAAAGTTCAATGCTATTTTTACATTTATTTGGAGTCCTCAAGTCTGAAGTCAGAGTGACTCACAATTCCTATATACTTGATTCAAATTTCTTGTGTTATAGAAACAGAGGTATCTGTGAATACCAGATACTAGATTTAACCCAAAGACAATCTGAGATAGAGGAGGTACACTATAATAGATCAACTAGAAGAAGCTCTTACATTCTATCCTTACCAGGACAAATCAAACTCTTAGCTTCTACCCCTATAAAATAATTAATTCTGTTAAAAACACATTGACTTCAGATCCCTTTTGCAGGTTGTGACTTGCCTCACAGTCCATCATAGCAAAACTTATTTTTACCTTATACTTGCTTATATTAAATGAAAACTATTTACTTTTACTTTCGTTTGCTAATATGCTATAAAACAAAATTTTTTATATTTAAAAAAATAATAATAGTCATAATAGTGGCTAATGCTAAAAAGGTGTAGCCAGAAAAAAAGGAAATAAAAAACATTCGGAATCACACCATGAAGACATTTAAATTCATTTACTTTGTCTTCTTAAAAATAATGGATTCTGTTGGTAAGGATGGGGAGAAATTGGAATCCTTGCACATTGCTTGTGGGAATGAAAGATGGTATGGCTGCTCTTGAAAAACTTGACATATCTTCAAAAAGCTAAAAAAGAGAATTACCACTTGACCTAACAATTCCACCCAAAGAAATAAAAATAGGAATGCAAACAAAAACCTCTACACAAATGTGCTGATGTTCATAGCAGCACTGTTTACAAGAGTCAAATGGAGGAAACAACCGAAATGACCATCGATGGATGAATGGATAAACAAAATGTGATATATTATTAAAATGAAATATTATTCAACCATAAAAAGGAATGAAGTATCAACACATGCTACAATATGGATAAACCTTGAAAACTTTATGCTAAGTGAAAGAAGGCAGACATAAAAGGTCACATATTGTATGACTCCCTGTATACAAAATCTCCAGAATAGCTATATCCAGAGAGATAGAAAGCAGACGAGTGGTTGGTTGGGGTTGGAGAAATGAAGAGTGACTGCTTAATGCATATTCCTTTTGGATGATGAAAAATGTTCTTGAACTAGATAGAGGTGATGGCTACATAACACTGTAAAGTTACTAAATGCTACTGAATCGTACACCTTATGTGGTTAATTTTTATGTTATTAATTTTACTTAATAAAAAATAATTAGGATCATAAAATTAAGAAAAAACTTCCTATAGATACTACTAGTACCTAATCAACAGATTCCAAACTATCAATTCTGTTTCTCTCTGTAATCCAAGTTGCCTTTGAAATAGTCATTGTTCTTAGGGCTTGCCTGCCCTTATGAATTTTAAGAGACTCTACTTTTCATGAAAGGAAATTAACCAAAGACCAATGTTTCTCAACCAGGTACTGACATTTAGGATGGCACCCTGCTTTACTTTACGGGTTTATCAAATGCATTATAAGATGTTTGGAATCGTACAATGGTGTTCACTAAATGCCAGCAGTGCTTCCTAGACATTCTGACAACTAAAATTGCCCCACATTATTTCCATATGTTCCTAGTTGAGAGCCACTGCTCTAGAACAAAATGACATATGCTATGTATTGTGTTACATTATAAGAAGTTCCCTAATATACGCAACTCAATGCTCTACAAATGAGTCATTTCAAAAGCTCACACATTTTTATGTATGGAAAGTAAACTTCTTGCTTTTGACATAGGACGCTATAAAGATTTATTGATTTTATTGTTGTTCTAAACATAAAAACTAATTCCAACCAGAAGAATAAACTTTATCATAAGGTAACTTGTGCCTGATATTTAGATCATATTACTCAAATGAATTTTCAACTTCTATTAATAACATTATTTCATTATTTTCTTTGCTTTTTAAGAAATATTATCAGGCTCCAAATATATAGGAAAGTTATAAAGAATAATATAACACCCATGTACCTGCTAGCCAGTTTGAACAAACTTGAACTTTTTCCTTTTTTCTTTAAGGAAGAAAACTTTACAGATAAAGTCCCCATGGGATCTTTTCCTATCTCATTCCACCATTCCTTTCTCAGTGGTGACCGCTATCCAGAAGTTATTATTTCCATGAATGTACATACATTTACTACAAATGCTGACTATCTCCATAAACAATATAATAGTTTTGTTTACTTCACAGGCATGAAGTTCTGCGGCATGTATCACTCTTTTTTTAAAAAAAAAAATACTTAATAGGCATTAGAAGTTTATCTATTTTGATACATTCTAGTTTACCCATTTTAACTGTTACATAGAAGTGTGGATTCAATTGTGTGTCCAGACCCCTCCCCAAATTTGTATGTTTAAGCCCTAACCCCCAAGTGCTGTATCTGATGGAATGGATACAGCACTCGGAAGGAATCAACCCTGCTGGCACCTTGATCTTGGACCTCAAGCCACCAGAACTGGTAAAAAAAAAAAATAAATAAATTTCTATTAAGCCATCAAGTCTGTGGTACTTTGTTATGGTTGCCCTAGCAAACTAATATGCACAGTATTCCATTGTTTGAACATACCGCTTTATTTATTCTTTAATAATGGGCTCTTACGGTATTTCCAGCTCTGTACTGTAACATACAAAATTGCAACAAATGTTTGGTATGGAGATCTTGTTATTCATATTGCAGGACTTTTCCTTGGACACATACACAAATATACGCACACACACTACAGTATGTTGATCTTCAACTTTCTAATTATTGCCAAATTGCCTTTCAAGGTAATTTTGGCCAATCTATACTCCATCAGCTGTGTATAAGACTGATTTCTCTCTATCCTCTCCAAAATTGGTAATGACAGACTTCTGCCAATCAGATGGGTATGAAATATTTTGTTTTAAAATGCATTTTTTTATCAGTGACGTTGAACACCTTAATGTATTTGCTGACCACTAAGTTTTCTTCTGTGAATTGCCTACTCATATCCTTTACCCCTTTTTCTACATGGTTGTTTTTATTATTTTATTTACTAATAGGAGCTCTTTTTATACTTTAGATACTAATCTTTTGTCAACTACTTGAGTTACATCGCCATCAGCAGCATGTTGCTTTTTTTTTAACAGTGTTCATTGTCCAAGGAGAATTTTTATTTTAATATAGTCAAATATTTTTCTTTATGAAAAGTGCTTTTGAAGTGTTTTAAAAAATCTTCCTTACCGTGAGCTCACAAAGTTATTTTATTTTCTTCTCAACTTTTGCTTTTCACATTTGGGGGCTGAGTTTTTCTGGATTCCATGTGTGATGTGATAGTTTTTTTTTCATATAGATAATGAAATGTCCCAGTGGGCCATCCCTTCCCTTGCACACAAGGCCTATGTCTTGTTAACCTGCTTCCTAAGTCTAGCACTTTGCCTGGTACATGTTAGGCAATTATAAACATGTGACCAATAAAAGGAAGGATGGAAGAAAGAGAAGGGAGAGAAAGGGAAGCAAAGTAGGGATAGGAGTGTGGAAAAAAAGTATTTGGATCATGGTCTTTGATACAAACTATATATTAGAACCACAGAAGTCGAAGGGTATTAAAACAGATTCAAGGGGTGGACTGCAGGAAGATGGGCTTTCCAGGATTCTGGAATGCTAGAGGTAAATATATCACTTAAGTGCATCTGGACACTGACTCTGCTTTCTCTCCCCCAGGATGAGAATATGGCCTTGCTAGTGCTGAATTAGTTCAAAATCCAGAAAATTGTGATGTTATAAATATCATTTATTAAGTCTTTGCAGAATGCTCAAGAAAGCCTAGGTACAAAAGGGCAATGATATATTCAGAACTTGATACAGCAATGCTAGCTGAACCCTTCTCGTAGGGACGGTGGCTATATGTACCACAGGAAACCTAAAGAGATGGGAAAAACTCTTTTAGATATACTGTATTTGCTGCTATTCAGAATAGTCATTTGGTTTCTACATTCTTAACTAAATAATTTAGGAGCATACAACAGGTGGGTAATAGCCTCTTCCCAACAATCCCTAACCTGAAGTTCAAAGGCGGAATGCTGTAGTGGAGGCAGTATAAAAAAGAAAAAGAAGAATGGGACCTAGAATGACTTTTACCTCAGATGCCCTCAAAAGAAAAACATCTCTCCCTAGAGCAACATATGTCTAGTTCAGTATAGTCAAGGAAGTATGTTCCATTAGAGTAAAAGGGGCTCAGCCTCCCAATATAAGTATACAACACCACCTACAAAGTATTCTTGCTGAAATATTGAAACATATCTCTATTTAACTACCAATTTATAGTAATAAAGGGGAAGAGGAATATGCTACATAGCACCATGAAGATAAAATCAGCAAATCCAGACTGTGGGAAAACTCCACAGGACAAAGGATCCAATTTCTTCAACAAATAAAAAACTTCAAGAAAAAAATTTTTTAAAGGGATCTAGAGTTTAAGAGATATCCACCAGTAGCCATAAGGACACTGATTCAAACAAACTGTAAATGTGATATGATGTCTGGGATTCCCTTCAAAATAACCAATGAAGAGCTACAGATAAATAAGATTAGCTATGAAACTAATTATTAAAGTTGAATAATAAAGACCTGAGAGTTCAATGTCTTTTCTCTCCTTTTGTATACATTCGAAATTTTTTACAATGAAAAGTTAAAAGAGGGGGCCGGGTGTGGTGGCTCAGGCCTGTAACCCAGCACTTTGGGAGGCCAAGATGGGAGGATCACTTGAGGCCAGGAGTTCAAGACCAGCCTGTTCAACATAGCAAGACCCCATCTCTGACAAAGAAAAAAAAAGTTAAAAGAGAGGAAGGACTTAGCAGATCCTTTTAAAAGGAAAAGCAAATAAACCATGTAGGACCTACAGCTAAGAGACTGCAGTCTGAGACCTAAAAACCTTCTGATGTTGATTTAAACTGTGAAGAACTTAAAATTTACAAGAGAAGGCTGTAAATCAAAGATTCAACCACTATAACCAGTCTACTGAGTGACTGTTAATCAGTATTTACTTAAGTTACCACTGAGTGATACTGAAAGAGTATTATTTGAAAGTGTAGGATATAATGACTCATTTTTGCTTTCTAATGAGTTATTTTCCTTTTTTGCTGTCCTTCCACGTATAGGTATCTTTCCTTATGTGATTGCTGGTTGCTCCAAATGCTGAATTTTACCATTGTAATATTTAAAAATAGCTAATTTGCTCTAACAGGATTGTAAAAATACGTATTTTGGGGAGGCAGAGTACTAAACAAATTGTGCTGCTCTCTTTATTCTCAATCTATATGCCTTCCCTGTTTTCTTTAATGCAAACATTTTCAGGTTGATATTAATATTAAAAGCTCAAAGAGTCAACAGGATTCAAATATGTCAAATAACAGGAAAGCATTTGCACATATAATATACTCCTTAAAGTTAAGAAGATCTTCAAATAAATTTATCTAGTAAGAAACACCAAGGTAAATATAGCAGGAACCAAAAACATGGTCTTGACAGGAAGAATTCCAATTCTGCAACTACTAGCTATATGCCCTTAACTTAGATGAATCATTTTTCCCCTGAGGCATACTACATCTTGAGTTTTTTAAATAAAGATTCAACATTTACATAAAAAGCCATATTATAATAACAAGCATGTAATAGGTTCTTAATAAATGCTACATTAAAACTAAATCTAGTCTAACCCTTTCATTTACAAATTAGGATAAAAAATGACTTGTACAAGGTCACACACTGATTTTTATTTGGCGCCATCCAGTTAAAAATGCTATGATTATGTCTGATAATAATGCCTCCACTTTACACTGGGATTTTAATCAAGAAGAACATTTTGTGCCCCAGTCTTACCATTTTGGAACTTCCTTTGTCATAGAAACATTATATATTGTCAGTAAATAAGCTGAATTAAAGGTCAGTGCCCTCTAGTGCTGAACCTTCAGAGGTAGGTGCAGGTTCCAAATACAGGCAAATTTACCTAGTCTACAGAACAGGAAACAATTTCCATAAAAATAATGAAATGAAAACATGAGATAGCTGCATGCACAGCGACCCATTTGTAAGGATGACTGTTCTCTCTGGGGGATGAGATTTTAAGCCTTTACTTTCTTTTCAAACATTTGAAAAGCTTTTTAAACTTTTCGTTATTGTTTAAGTTTTTATAACATATAAAACATTTAAAAAGAAGCTAAAACACAGGGCAAGATAACATCACTGAATTGCACAGTGGGGAAAACAACTCTTCTTCCCCTACTGCATAGTTTCAGAGGAAGTTACAAACCATGCAGCTTAGTATCTAATGTTACATTAAGAAAAAGTCGTAAAAGTGCTGTAATCCCAGCACTTTGGGAGGCCGAGGTGGGCGGATCACGAGGTCAGGAGATCAAGACCATCCTGGCCAACATGGTAAAACCCCATCTCTACTAAAAATACAAAAATTAGCTGGGTGTGGTGGCGCATGCCTGTAATCCCAGCTACTCGGGAGGCCGAGGCAGGAGAATTGCTTGAATCAGGGAGTCGGAGGTTGCAGTGAGCAGAGATCGCACCACTGCACTCCAGCCTGGCAAGCCTCGCTGTCTCAAAAAAAGAAAAAAAAAAAAAAAGAAAAAGTTGTGTCAGAGATAAGGCAGATCTTTAAATTGAGAAAAACAACGGGATAAATGTGACTTCAACTTTTTGAATGTACTTTAGGTGTCACCAATAGGTGACATGCTATGTATGTACAAGTCTTTTTTTTAAAACTGAAAAGCATTAAACCAGCCCATGGTATTAGGTGCTTAACTGATTATAAAAAAGAAAACCAAAATGGAAATGGTTTAGAGAACTGAAGTTAAAATGAGAATTCCATTAAGGTGGCATATCCACGTAATGGTGCTTAATGGGAAGACTACGGACTATACCAGTGTCTCATATAAATTAATATGAGAACATTTCTTAAAACTGTAGCTAAAATGGCCTACAGGTATACTTGTAAGACATGACTTATTACTCTTTTCTAGAGTTAAGAGTTTATTAGGGCAGTAAAGGGTTCAGTATCCCAAACCTGATCCAAAAAATAAAGTCACCAAGTTCAATGTCCTGTAGTCCTCCACTTAAACCCAAGAATCACAGAACTTTTCTTATAACAAAAGGCAAAAAAATACCAAAACCAATTTGACAGTTAATATTAAAATTCTCTTCCACAAGGCAGTAAGAGAATCAAAGGAAAGAAAATCTAGCCTAAAAGCATTTCAATCTATAAAGGAGAAGGCTATCTAAGGAGAGCAAAAAATTATGAAGTAATCTCCTCAACGTTCAAATGATGCTCTAGAGAGGAAGATATCAAAACTGATATATTTTTAAAGATAGAAGAGTTATTAGTGGAAATAAGGTAAAATAATTTATTCAGGATATAGTTAGAAACGTCTAGATTTTTCATTTTCCTTCTTGTGCCTAAAGCATAATTCTATGTAGGAATGTCTGGTAGTAGTGTGTTTTTGGGCTACTTCAAAGCAATGTATGGATAAGAAATCATTTGTTTTTCGGCCAAAAGTTTAAAAAACACTGGCTGGGCGTGGTGGCTCACGCCTGTAATCCCAGCATTTTGGGAGGCCAAGACGGGCGGATCACGAGGTCAGGAGATCGAGACCATCCTGGCTAACACGGTGAAACCCCGTCTCTACTAAAAATACAAAAAAATTAGCCGGGCATGGTGGCGGGCGCCTATAGTCCAAACTACTTGGGAGGCTGAGGCAGGAGAATGGCGTGAACCTGGGAGGCGGTACTTGCAGTGAGCCGAGATCGCGTCACTGCACTCCAGCCTGTGCGACAGAGTGAGACTCCTTCTCAAAAAACAAAACAAAACAAAACAAAAACCACACAGCAAAACTGCCAAGTAACACAATTTTTCCCTAGACCAGAAAGCTTTATAAAAACCTAATCAGGCTTAGTCTCTGAAACCTATCACTTCATGGGAAAAGTGCCTACAGTCTCACTATAGAAATATAATACAAACCATAGAAATCTTAAATTACCTAGTACATTAAGAAGTAAAAAACAGATATTACATTTAGTAAAATATTTTAATATGTCAAAATATTAACATTTTGATATGCAATGAATATAAATATTGAGATACTTAAGATCTTTTTCATACTAAGTCTTTGAAATCCAATGTGTATTTTATACTTACAACACATCTCAATTTGATTTAGCCACGTTTCAAGTATTCAACAGCCACATGCAACTGGTGGTTACTGTACTGGACAGTGTATGTCTATGGCACAGCATGTCTCATGGGCTATACTTAAAAGTTTGGGCCAGCAGCTATAGCTCACACCTGTAATTCCAACACTTTGGGAGGCTAAGGCAGGAGGATTGCTTGAAGCCAGGAGTTTGAGACCAACTTGGACAACACAGCGAGACCCTGCCTCTACAAAAAAATAAAATAAAATAAACAAGCCAGGTGTGGTGATGTGTGCTTATAGATCCAGCTATGTGGGATGCTGAGACAGGAGGATAACTTGAGCCAAGGAGTCTGAGGCTGCAGTGTGCTATCATTGTGCCACTGCACTCCAGTCTGGGCGACAGAGCAAGACCTTGTCTCTAAAAAAGAAAAAGAAAGTATAATGACTGTTTCAGAGGTGAGCATACAGAGACAAAAGAGGTCATCTGTTATTCTGACAGGGCTTACATCTAAAATGTACATAAAACTGCCAATCTCTTGGGTAGACTGCCATCAATCGTGATACATGCAGATTAATTTCTTTCTAGATTTTACTAGGACAGCAAAGTGATCAGTATCTCAATATCTGCCCTCCCCCCACCAAAAAAAAGTGACTAAGCTAATATCTTATTGCTCTTCACTTAAAACCAAGAATCACAGGCACAGATAATAAGGCATTTATGTATTACAGTCAGTAAGGGATTATAATACAACATGGGCAGGAGTCAAGTATAAAAGGTATCTGAAAACATGAGAAGCCAACCATATGACAACCTGGAACAGATAGAATACTGCAAAGTTAGTACAGATTAGTGACATATTGCCAGTATTCTAGAAGTACACTTTGTGAAGACTGTTCCTCCTAATATCCGTAGGTAACCCACAGAGAAAGTGGCTAATGTTCAGGTAAATTTAGGAATTGCTGGGTTAAATAAAATGAGCCAGGATTTTAATATTGTTTAAAATTAGATTTTAATTTAAGGATTAAGTTCCCCTATCCTTATAATACAAGACTGATGATGAAACTCTCAGAGACGTGTGAACCAGAGCAACTCCCTCTTAAATAGGAGCTGGGTAAAATGAGGCTGAAACCTACTGGGCTGCATTCCCAGACGTTAAGGCATTCTAAGTCACAGGATGAGATGGGAGGTCAGCACAAGATACAGGTCATAAAGACCTTGCTGATAAAACAGTTTGCAGTAAAGAAGCCGGCCAAAACCCACCAAAACCAAAATGGCCATGAGAGTGACCTCTGGTCATCCTCACTGCCACGCTCCCACCCACACCATGACAGTTTACAAATGCCACGGCAATGTCAGGAAGTTACCCTATATGGTCTAAAAAGGGGAGCATGAATAATCCACCCCTTATTTAGCATATCATCAAGAAATAACCACAAATATAGGCAAACCAGCAGCCCTCAGGGCTTCTCTGTCTATACAGGAGCTATTATTTCATTCCTTTACTTTCTTAGTAAACTTGCTTTCACTTTACTCTACGGTCCTGTCCTGAATGATTTCTTGCATTTAATCCAATAACCCTCTCTTGGGGTCTGATTGGGACCTCTTTTCTGTAACAAAACCTTTTTTTTTTTTTTTGAGATGGACTCTCACTCTGTTGCCCCAGGCTGGAGTGCAGTGGCCCAATCTTGGCTCATTGTAACTTCTACCTCCTGGGTTCAAGTGATTCTCCTGCCTCAGCCTCCGAGTAGCTGGGATTACAGGTGCATACCACCATGCTTGGCTAATTTTGTATTTTTAGTAGAGATGGGGTTTCACCATGTTGGCTAGGCTGGTCTCGAACTCCTGGCCTCAAGTGATCTGCCCACCTTGGCCTCCCAAAGTGTTGGAATTATGGGCATGAGCCACCAAGCCTGGCCTGATCACAAACCATAATATGCTAACATACGTTGTAGCCATTTGAGAGTGGGTTGGAGAGCTATCCTATGCATCATTTCCCAAACTAATGAAAAAAACACTTTATTTTCATGGATCATCTTGAGAAACTATTAGACCATGTTGGAGAATGCTGATTTAAAAGCACAGGTAAGGCTACTCCTACAAACCCAGGGAAAATCAGTGCTAGATATTTGTAAGCAATATGAGAGTACTGTAGGCTAAAGCTTTGAGGGTCTAGATCCTAACAATATTTTAATGTAAAGTCTAATAACTAAATGATCAGGAACACCTTTTTGATTTGATCGAAACCAAAAGGCAATGATCTATGGAGCTATACTATCTACCCATACCTACATTCAAGTAATAATGGCAATGGAATATAGTATGAGTGTAATGAAAATCTTACCCCAAATAATCTTATTTTAGTCTTATGCTCTTAAGACCAAAAAAGGAACTTAATGAAATCAAATGGGAGTCAGGGTCACTCACCTTACTCTAAACCTGCTACAGTTCAAACTAGGCTGCGTAAGAATCTGTGAACCTCAAAGCACAAAGTTTAAAGAAGTAACTGACCAATGAGAATAAGTAGTATACATAGAAACGTCTAAAACGATCATATTGTCTAGAACCAAAAGGCACCTGAATGCCTATAAAGGCATCTATTAAGACAATAAAGGAAAAATAAGAGTATTTTCCTGTAAGAAGGAAGAGTTTTCTATGGCTTGTGGAGAGCATTTCAAAAATGTAAGACAAAGCACATACACCAAAAAATATTGTCTAATTTCTCCAAATCCCTAGTCTGAATTAAATGCTCTTTCTACATCACCAAAGGAGAGAGAACATAAAATGAAGTTGTGAGTAACACTTTAGTTTTCAGAGCAGATAGTTGTAATTGCCAGTAGCAGGAAACTCAAGTTTTGCCAATTCCAGTGGGTAGGAAAAGGCTGTCTTAATTTGCCTTTCCCTGAGAACTAACAAGTCTGAACAAGTTTCTCTAGGTTTTTGAACACACTTCCTTTCCATGAAATGCCTGATTATGCTTTTTGCCCAAATTTTGTTTCTCTCTTAGAAATCTGTAAAATGTCTTTATCTCAAATACTAATCTTCTTTCAGTTATATTGCAACTATCTTCTCTCACTTCTCCTCCCAGAGTGATTTTACCCTTTCACTCTCATTATGTTGACACAAGTTTGACTAACAAAACTTTAAAATTGAATGTAAATGCCCAGATGTTTTCACTAGAGATTTCTACTAAACATTTAAGAACTAACACCAATTCTACACATTCCTTTACAGAAAACAGAAGATGAGAGAAAACTTCCCAATTCGTTTTATGAAGCTAGTCACTACCCTGCTATTAGCAGAGGGACAGAAACATACATTAGTGAAGCATGACTAAGAACCTGGAAATAAACTCACTCAAATATGCTCAAGTGAGTTTTGACAAAAGTGAAAGTTATTAAATGGAGGAAAGACAGCTTTTCCAACAAATGGTGCTAAAGCAATCAGACACTCACGGGTTAAAAAAAGAGATACCACCCCACATCCATTAGGATAGCTACTATTAAAAATAAAAAAGATATAAAAACCTAGAAAATTAACAAGTGTTAATAAAGATGTGAAGAAAGTGGAATCCTTGTGTACTGCTGGTAGGGATGGAAAATGGTGTAGCTGTTATGGAAAACAGTATGGTGGTTCATCAAAATATTAAAATTACCATATGATCCAGCAGTTCCACTTCTGAGTATGTATCAAAAAGAATAAATGCACAGACTAGAACAGACATTTGTACACTAATGTTGAGAGCAGCACTATTCACAATAACCAAAAAGTGGAAGCAATGCATGTGTCTATTGATGGATAAATGGACAAAAAAAATGATACACATAAACAGTAGAATATTATTCATGAGACATAAAAAAGAAAAACATTGTGATGCATGCTACACTATAAATGAACCTTGAAGACATTATGCTAAGTAAAATAAGCCAGTCACAGAAAAACACTCAATAACAAATGCTGGCAAGAATGGGAAGAAAA
The DNA here is from genome assembly GCF_028885655.2 of Pongo abelii. Classification (NCBI taxonomy): domain Eukaryota; kingdom Metazoa; phylum Chordata; class Mammalia; order Primates; family Hominidae; genus Pongo; species Pongo abelii. Next base: position 59,223,041 of record NC_072001.2, read on the forward strand.
GAGAAACCATATACACTGTGAGTGGGACACAGTGGCTGGTGCACAATCATGATGGACAATAGTTTGGAGGCTCCTCAAAAAACTAAAAATAGAGATTCCATATGATCCAGCAATCCCACTGCTAGGTATATAGCCCAAAGAAAGGAATCAGAATGTCAAAGAGATATCTGCACTCCCATGTTTACTGCAGCACTATTAACAATGGTCAAGATATGGAATCAACCTAAGTGTCCATCAACAGATGAATGGATAATGTGGAACACATACACAATGGAGTACTATTCAGCCATAAAAAAGAACAAGATGCTGTCATTGCAATAATATAGATGGAACTAGAGGTCATTATTTTAAGTGAAATAAGCCATGTACAGAAAAAAAACAGTACATGTTCTCACTTACTTGTGGAAGGTAAAAATTAAAACAACTGAATTCACGGGGAGAAAGTGAGAGAGAGAGAAGGAGGATGGCTACCAGAGGCTTGAAGGTTGGGGTGGGGGGCGGTGTGGGGAAGTGGGGATGGTTAATCGTTACAAAAAAAATAGAGTAAGACCCAGCATCTGCTAGCACAACAGGGTGATTATAGTAAAAAATAACTGTACATTTAAAAATCACTAAAGTATGACTGGGCTGTATGTAACACAAAGGATAAATGCATGAGATGATGGATACTCCATTTATTCTGATGTGATTATTACACTTTGCATTCCTGTATCAAAATATCTCGTGTTACCCATAAATATATACATGTACTATTAAAATAACTATGTCAAATTAAAAATTAAAAAAGACCCCAAACTAGACAAACACTGTAAGATTTCACTTTTATGAGGTACGTAGAGTAGTGAAATTCCGAGATAGAAAGTAGAACTGTGGGTATCAGAGACTAGAAGAAGGAAATGAGGTGGTATTGTTTAATAATGGGTACAGAGTTTCAATTCTGCAAGATGAAAAGAGTTCTGTGGATGGCTAGTGTTGATGGCTACAGTCAATGTGACTGTACTTAATGCTACTGAACTGTTCTCTTAAAAATGACTAAAGTGGTAAATTTTATCTTAGGTACATTTTACTCTAATTAAAACAAATTTTAAAAAAATCAACATCAAGCTAAGCCTCGTACCTTACAGAAAAATTAACTCAAAATGGATCACAGACTTAAATGTAAAACATAGAAATACAAAACATTGGAGAAAAAAAGCAATAAACTTTCAGATCTAGGGCAAAGCAAAGTTCTTAGACTTGGCACCAAACATATTATCCATAGAAAGAAAAACTGATAAATTGGACTTATGCTCTACAAAAGACTGTTAAGCAGATTAATTTTTTAAAAAGAGCTAGGACTTCTGCTTTCTGGTCCAGCATGTAAGAAGCTGTAAGTCAACACTAAGCCCTACAAGAAAAAAAGCTGAAAAAAACTGAAAAATCAACAACTACTCTTAGGATTTGTCAGAGTGGTAAAGTCAGGGGTCAAATCACAAACCCCCCCAAATGGGAAAGACTAATAGGAAAATGCAGAAAATTGTAGCTTGCTGGAGCAGAAACCCACAAGCACAAATCTCCATGAGAATCTGTACCAAAGCAGGGAAACAAACTATAACTGATGAATTACAAGAGGCTCAGAATGAACAAGTCTGAGATAAACTCCAGGGAAATCCAGTAATCAAGCATCTCCACACTTTTACCTTCAAGAGCTTGACCAGGTTTTCCCAGTGAATATTTAAGAAAAACCTCCTCTGAATATTGGAGATAACTTTCAGGCCTTAGGCAAGGGAAGGAGAAAAGGAATCACTCTGAAATATGCCAAAGCATTCTGTTCCTAATAACGCTACCCTCAGGAGAAACTAAATCAACCAGAGCCTATCCTGCTGGAGCTTTATCAGAGCATAACTGACCTGGGCAAAAGGCAAAACCCAACTCCAGACCAGTCTAGCCATCCTGTTCCAAGTAAGTGGGCACTGGAGAGACTGATAAGCACTTGTTAAGTTTACAGGGCAGAGGTACAGGCTTTCCAAAAGACTGAGACCTCCAGATAACATTATAGAATGCTTCCCCCTCCCCATACCTTACTACTACATTACTAAAGGCCTATTTACAGCAGATCCTTTTATTCAGTAACTCGTACCTGGTTATCAAGAAAAAGTTATAAGGCAGTAAAAGGCAAAATCCAGTTTCAAGAGCACAGCAAACAGCAAAAACATAGTCCAATGTGGCAGGGATGTTGCAATTATCAGACCAGGAATTTAAAATGATTATGATTAAGATGCTAAGGGTTCTAATGGATAAAGTACACAGACTGCAAGAAGAGATGGGCAATATAAATAAATAGACAGAAATTATAAGAACTAAAAAGAAATGTCAAGAGATTAGAAACACTACCAGAAATGAGGTATAATTTTGATGGACTTAATGGTAGGCTGGACATAGCTGAGGTTAGAATCTCAGCTTGAGGTTTAACTCGGTAGAAACCACCAAATTTGAAAAGCAAGGAGAAAAAAGACTGAAAAAACAAAAGAAAACAAAACCCAAAACAGAGTATCCAAGAACTGTGGGACAATTACAAAGGGTGTAACATACGTGTAATGGAAATTCCAGAAGGATAGGAAAAAGAGTAATACATGAAATTTCTGAAACAATAATGACAAAAGAATTCCCCCAAACTAATGTCAGACACCAAACCACAGATCTAGGAAGCTCAGAGAACGTCAACCAACATAAATGTCAAAAGCAAAACAAAACAAACAAAAAAACTATACTTAAGCATATAATTCTCAAAATTACAGAAAATCAAAGATAATGAAAAAATCTTGAAAGAAGCTAGGGGAAAAACATACCATACCTATACAGGAGCCAAGATAAGAATTATATCCGATTCTCATAAACCATGCAAGAAGGAGAGTGGAGTGAAACACTCAGAGTGTCAAGAGAAAAAAAAAAAACAACCCAACCTAGAATACTAACACCTGAAAATTTTCTTTCAAAAGTGAAGAAGAAATATTTTCTCACAAAAACAAAAATCGAGGGAATTTGTTGCCAGTAGACTTGCCTTGCAAGAACTGTAAAAACAATTCTTTAGAGAGAAGGAAAATAATGAAGGTCAAAACACGAATCTGTGTAAATAAGGAAAAAGCATCAGAGAAGGAAAAAGTGCAGGTAAAATCAAGTTTTAAATGTTTCTTATTTTTAATTGATCCAACAGATAATTTGTTCAAAACAATCACCGGAACAATGTACTGAATTATGTATGCTTTTATACAGACACATATGCTTCTATATAAACAAAATTAATGACAGTAGTAATATAAGAAACCAGAGGCAGGAATTAGGATTATTTTGTTATTATAATGTTTCACAGTACCTGTGAAGCAGTATAGCATTATCTAAAAGTGGACCTGGATTAGTTGTAAATGTATACTGAAAACTCTAGGGCAAACACTAAAAAACGCAAAGAAAGAAATATAACTAGTATGCCAATAAAAGAGATAAAATAGAATCAAATAAAATGCTCAATCAAAACCACGAAAGGCAAAACAAAAAAGAGAGGAAGACAAAAATAAGAACAAAGAACAAGGACGATAAATAGAAAATAACAAATATGATAATATTAATCCAACCATATAAATAATTACTTCGAATGTCAATGGTCTAAATGCACCAATTGAAAGACACTACTGTCAGAGTGGATCAAGAAATAAGACCCAATTATATGTCGTCTACAAAAACCAACTTTATTAAATACAAGGATACATACAGATTAAAAGTATATGGATGGAAAAAGATATGTCATGCTAACACTAGTCAAAAGAAAGTAGGAGTTAACATATTAATTTCAGATAAGGCAGGCTTCAAAGCAAGGGGAGCATTACATAGTGATAAATAGGAGAATGCTCCAAGAAGACATAACAATCCTAAATGTATATGAGCCTAATAATATAACTTCAAAGCATGTAAGGCAAAAACTGAGAGAACTGCAAGGAGAAACAGAATAGACTACTACACTTGAAGAGTTCTGAAGAGTTCAACATCCCTCTATCTGAAATGAACAGGTCCAACTGGTACGAAATCAGGAAGGACACAGTTGAACTCAACACCACCACCAACGGGATATAAAGGACTTTTATAGACCACTTCATCCAAAAACAGCACATTCTTCTCAAGCTCACATGGAACATTCACCAAGACAGATCATATTCTGGGCATTAAAACACATCTTAACAAATTTTTTAAAAAATAGAAATTATACAGTATCTCCTCTCAGACCACAGAGGTATTAAATCATAAACAAAGATAGCTGAAAAATTCCAAAATATGTGGAAATTAAACAATGCGCTTCTAAATAACGCATAAGTCAAAGAAGAAATTTTGAGAGAAACTGTAAAATAATTCAAATGAAAACGCAACATGTCAAAATTTGTGAGAAACAACAAAAGCAGTACTTAGAAAGACATTTATAGCACTGACTACATATATTAGAAAAGAAGACCTAAAATCAATAACCTAAGCTTCCATCATAGGAAACTAGGAAAAGAAGGCTTAAAAAAGAAAAAGATACACAGATTACTAATGGTGGAAATCAAAGATGGGACATCACTACAGATCCCCTGGCATTAAAAAGATAATAAAGGAATTACATGAACAATTCTATGCCAACAAATGTAATAACATACATTAAATGAACTAGTTCCTGGGTGACAAAATCTGCAAAATTAGAAAAGAAATAGGAAATGTCAAAAGGGCTATAGCTGTTAAAGAAAATGAATCAATAATTAATAATCTTTCCAAACCAAAAGCAAAATGTCCGGATGGGTTCACTGGTAAGTTCTACCAAACATTTAAAAAAGAAAGTATATCAATCCTCTACAGTCCTTTTCAGAAGAGTTACAGAAATATAGCCAACTGATCTTTGACACAAGAGCAAAGGCAATAGAACAAAGAAAAAACAGTCTTTTCAACAAATAGTGCTAGAAGTGAATATCCATATGCAAAAACAAAACAAACAAAAACACTACAGACAGATCATACACTCATCACAAAAATTAACTCAAATGGATTACAGACCTACATGTAAAATGCAAAACTTTATCCTAGAACACAACATAGAAGAAAAACTAGATGACCTTGTGTTTGTGACTTTTTAGATATAACACCAAATGCACTATCCATAAAAGAAAGCAATGATGAGCTGGACTTCATTACAATTAAAAATTTCTGTTTTGCAGAAAACACTGCCAAGAGAAAAAAAAGTTGAGCTACAGATGGAGAAAAAAATATTTACAAAAGACACGTCAGATAAAAGACTTACCCAAAATACAGAAAGATTCTTATAATCAACCCCATTAAAAAATGGGACAAAGACCTGAACAGATACTTCACCAAAGATGTACAGATGGCAAATAAGCATATGAAAAGATGCTCCATATCATGTGTCATCAGGAAAATGCAAACTAAAACACCAATGAGATACTAAACATACCTATTAAAATGGCCAAAATCCAAAATACTGACACCACCAAATCCTGACAAGGATGTGGATCAACCAGAGCTCGCATTCACTGCTGGTGGGGATGCAAAATGGAAGACATTTTGGCAGTTTCTCACAAAACTAAATAGATTCCTACCCTATGACCCAGCAATTGCACTCCATGAAATTTACTCAAAGGAGAAAAAAATACACTCATACGAAAACTGGTACACGTTTTTAGTAGATTTATTCGTAACAGTCAAAATTTGGAAGCAACACAAATGTCATCAGTAGGTGAATGGATAAACAGTGGTATATCTATTAATGGAATATTATTCAGTGCTAAAAAGAAATTAGCTATACAAGACATGAAAAGACATCAAAGAAACTGAAATGCATACTACACTAAGTGAAAGAAGCAAATATAAAAAGGGTACATACTGCGTGATTACAACTATTGACATGCAGGGAAAAAGCAAAACTACGGAGACAGTACAAAGATCAGTGGTTGCCAAGGGTTAGAGGGGAGGGAAGAATGTATAGTCAGAGCACAGAGGACTTTTAGGGTAGTAAACCTACTCTTTATGATACTTTAATGGTGGATACATGTCATTATATATCTGACCAAACCCACAGAATGTACAACACCCGGAGTGAAGCTTAATGTAAATTATGTACTGTGGGTAATACTGTGTCAATGAAGGTAAACCAGTTTTAACAACTGTACCACTCTAATGTAGGACGTTGATAATGGGGAGGCTACGCATGTGTGAGGGCAGAGAATGTATGGGAAATTCTGTATCTTCTGGTTCTTTTTTTGTGTGAATCTGAAACTGCTCTAAGAAATAAAGTTTATTTTTTAAAAAAAGTTAATTAAAGAAGACAAGCTTTAGTGTAAAAAAACATTTCATACGTATATCCAACAAAGAAATATGTTAAAAATAGAGTATGTTAAAAATACTCTCAAAACTCAACAGCAAAAAAAGCAATCAAATTAGAATGTATGCAAAATACCTGAAAAAATATATCACCAAAGAGTGTATACAAATAGTACAGATGTTTGTATAAATGGTAAACAACACATGAAAAGATATTTAACATCATTAGCCATTAGGGAAATACAAATACAACCACAATGAGATATCACTACATATGATATACCTATAAGAACAGCGATTAGAGAGGATCAGTGCCAAATACTGGCAAGGATATTGAAAAACGGGATCACTCGGACATTGTCTGTGGGAATGTAACATGGTACAGACATTCTGGAAAAGTTTTGCTATCTTTTAAGAAATTAAACATGCAACTACCATATGACCAAGCAATTGTACTCCTTGGTACAGTACATTTGTACATTCGTACATTTCTCCATTTATCCCAGAGAAATGCAGATTATGTTCACATAAAAACCTGTACACAAATGTCTACAGCAGCTTTACTCATAAGGGCCAAAAACTGGAATCAATCCATATATCCTACAATGGGAGAATGGTTAAACTGTGATATATCCATATCATTAAGTACTATTCCATAATAGAGGAATAAATTATTGATAACTAGAACAATCTGGATGAATACCCAGTGAATTATGCTGAGTGAAAAAAGCCCATCCCAAAAGATGACTTATGATCCTATCTACATAACATTCTTGAAGTGACAAAAGCTTTAGAAATGGGGGAACAGATTAGTGACTGCCAATAGTTGAGGGTGAAAGGTAAGAAGTGGGTAGGGGTAGAGAAGGATACCATGAGGGATATTTGCAGTGACAAAAACGTTCTGTCTTGACCGTATCAATGTTTTGGTTGTGATAGTGTATGACACTACAGATTTGCAAGATGACACCACTGGAGGACTGGGTAATAAAGGGTACACATGATCTCTCTTTACATGTGAATCAACAATTACCCCAAAATAAAAAGTTCAATTAGAAAAAATTAAACATACGTATGTAATCATTTCCTTCCTGATATGTGCATTTGTATCCCTCCCTACTCTAAAACTATCTTTTGTCCTATAAAAACAAGTATATATTTTATTCTAGTATTTTTTAAGATTTTCTTTTATAATCTTTGTCACCTACAATTGATTGTGGATCAAGGGGTAAACTTGGATCCATTTCACTTTTTTTCTATATTGATAGCCCATGATCTTAGCACCATTAAATAGCCCATTGCTCCCATTATCTGAAAGCTCACCTCTGTCTTATATCAAGTATCCATCATGCATGAGTTTTTTTCTAGGCTCAATTCTTTTCCCTCACCTCCAGTTATTTAACCATGTGCAAATACCAAACCGCCATAAATACTGTAATTATAGTAACTCTTGGCATTTGGTATGGCAAGTTCCTAACTTTGTCCTTCTTCTTTAGGAGCACTTTGGCTATTCTAGGCCATTTTTTCTTCCACCAAAAGCTTAAAATCAGACTGTCAGGTTTTTTGAAAAATATTTTGATTAAAATTTCATTGAATTTATAAATATATTAAGAAATTAAAAAATCTGTGATATTTATTTTAAAGTACATGGAACATGTCTCCATTTATTTATGCCTACATTATCAAAAATCTTTCAATAAGGTTTTAAAATCTTCTATAATAAGTCGGGCGCGGTGGCTCACGCCTGTAATCCCAGCACTTTGGGAGGCCGAGGCAGGCGGATCACGAGGTCAGGAGATCGAGACCATCCTGGTTAACATGGTGAAACCCTGTCTCTACTAAAAATACAAAAAATTAGCCGGGCGCGGTGGCGGGCGCCTATAGTCCCAGCTACTTGGGAGGCTGAGGCAGGAGAATGGCGTGAACCCGGGAGGAGGAGCTTGCAGTGAGCTGAGATCGTGCCATTGCACTCCAGCCTGGGCAAAAGAGCGAGACTCCGCCTCAAAAAAAAAAAAAAAAATTCTTCTATAATAAAGTCTTACATAATTATAGCTACATTTATTTCCAAGAACCTACTTGTTATTGAAAATGTTTAATTACACTATCGATTTTTATTGTATACAGAAATGCAAACGACTTTTGCTACATTATCTTCATAATTCTGTGTAGATTGAGTTTTCCATGTAGACTAACGTATGGTAAGTTAGTTTCTAATTATTAAGTTTTACTCATTTTTTTAACTTCTGAATATACTAAGAAATCTGTACATTTCTTGTTTGTAATTTTAAAGACAGTGTTTTAACTACAACTTTTCCACTAATACATACAATTGTCCCTTGGTATCAAGGTACTGGTTCTATGACTCCCATGGATACCATGATCTGCAGGTGCTTACATCTCTTATATCAAATGGCACAGTATTTGCATATAACCTATGCACACCTTCATGTATGTTAAATCATCTCCAGATTACTTATAATCAATACAATGTAAGTGCTATGTAAATAGCTATATCATGTTTTTAAAATCTGTATTATTATTGTATCATTTTATATTTCTTTTTTCAAATCCACAGTTGGTTGAACCCACAGATACAGAGGGCTGACTGTTAAATCTATTGTAGTCTGTAGATACCATTCATCAAGTCAAAGAACTCCCCTTCTATTCCTAACTTGCTAAGTGTTTTATCATAAAACAGATATTCAATGTTATTTATTTTCCTGCGTCAATTTAGATAATCAAATAACTTGTCTTCCCTCATCTGTTAATGTGGTAAATTATATGAACAGATTTTCTAATGAACCGACTTTGCCCTCCTGTAACAGACTCAAGCTGGCTAAGATGTTATTACCATTTTTATACATTTGTGGCTTCAATTTGCTAATTTTTATCTTAGATTTTCTGTTCCTATGTTTATGAGTCGGATAGTAAAATTAAAGGCCATTCTTATATTCTATTTGGATACCGAGATTATAGCAGCCTCACAAAATGAGTAGGAATGTATATTTGCTATTTATTGCTGTGTAATAAACTACTCAAAAACTTAATGGTTTAAACAAACATTTTTTATCTAACAGTTTCTGTGTCAGAAACTTAGGAGTCACTGAGGTGGGTGGGTTCTGTCTAACAGTCTATCCCGAGGTTTCAGTCAGGATATCAGCAGGAGCTGCATTATCATTTCCAAGATGGATCACTCACACGGCAGGAGGCCTTACACCTCATCACAAGAGCCTCTCTGTGGGCTTCTTTACCTCATGATGTGGTGGCTGCCTTCTGCCAGAACAAACAATTCAAGAGAGTGAAAATGGAGCTGCAGTGCCTTTTATGAACTATGTTCCGAAGTCCCACACCACCATGTCTGCTTTTCTTCTGTTAGACTTGCATGATTAGGTCCAGCCCACACTCAAGGCAAAGGGAACAGGGCTCCAAAATATCAAGAGATTGTAAACATATTTTTTAACTACCACAGAGATTTCCTTCCTAAGTTCTGAGTTTGTATAAGATTAGAATTATTTGTTCCTAGAATCTTGGGTAGATTTCACTTACAAAACTATGGCGATTTGGTATTTTCTTTGTGGGCAATTTTTAAAGAACTAATTCCATTTCCTTAATGGTTAAAGGGCAATTAAGTTTTCTAATACTGAAGTAATTTAAAGTATTCTTAGAATTTATCCATTGTATTCAAGTTTTAAAATTTATTGGCATCAAGTTGCTTATAATATTCTTATTTCCACCTCTGCTGCATCCATAGTTACAACTCATTTTTATTCCTAATATTATCTGCACCTATTTTCTTGATCTGTCATTTCTGACCCTAGAACATTTAATACGAGTTTGCAAAGAAACCAAATTAGATGCTACTGACCCTATCATACTTTAATTTTCTATTTAATCAATTTCTACCTCTTACCTTCTTTAAGTTAATTCTGTTCATTTTTTATCTAAAATTCAAAGCTTAACTCATTAATTTTTAACTCTCCCCCCAAGTACAAGCCAGTTAAATCACAAATTTATAAATATCAATTAGCTACAACTACAAGTTCTGATGTGGAATCTTTTCATTATCATCGAATTTTCTACATTTTCTAATTTTTGTCATGATTTCTTCTTTCTTTTTTAAAAAAATATAGATAGGGTCTCGCTATGTTGCCCAGACTGGTCTCAAATTCCTGGGCTCAAGTGATCCTCCTGTCAGCCTACAGAGTAGCAAGAATTACTGGCACACACCACCATGCCTGGCTCTATGGATATTCTTTGGAGGTATATATATATATATATATATTTTTTTTTAAACTCAAAAACCTTCAATATGAAGGCAGCAGCTGGGGGAGGGGCATTTACAAGGGAAAAAATGATTGAGTTTGATGGTGACAGCAGCAAGTTGGGACTACAAACCCCAATGATTTTGTCACTGGGCCCTGACACCCCTTCTTGCCCCCTGGGACAGCCCCCCACTCCGGAGCTGGCAAGGGAGTCACACTCTCTTTGATCTGCGGGACCGCACCCATCAAGGTGAGGGGGGGCACCTGGGGAGGCCAGGAGATGATGGGAGCTTCCTTTTCCTCTGGTCACACCCAGTCCCGAGGGAAAGGCGCCCTCACCCTTGGTCTGGAGTTCCCCAAGGGGGCTGGGGGGTAATTTTCCCCCTTTGGAGGTATATTTTTAATTGCCAAGTATTTGCAGGTATTTTCCAACAATTTATTAACATAAAAATGGTTAAAACAAAAAAAATTAGAAAGAATAGTACAACCAAAAACTATATGCTTCACCTATATTGACCATTGTCAAATTTATTTTCTATATAGACACATATGTACTATAATACATTCATTTTGCTGCACTATTTTAATAGTTGTATACATTACAATGCCTGACATCTCCTAAGAATAAGAAGACAAATGTATCTACTAAGAATAAGCAAAATCTAAATAACAATTCCATTACGCCATCTAAAAACATTAACAATAATTCCACAATATACCATGCAGTCCACTTCGCATTTTCCCTAATTATCTCAAAAATGTCTAACAGAGCTTTCACCCCTAGAACCAGATCAAATCTAGGTTCATACACTGTAAGTGGCTGTTACATCTTTTTTTTTTTTTTTTCCTACAATACTCCCTTTCTGAAGAGCCCAGGACAGTTGTCTTGAGAATGTCACATACTCTGAATTTGTGTGATTGCTTTCTCTTGATGTCATAAAGGAATGCATGTACTATCCTAAAACATACACTTTCTAGACTTTATATAGACTTTATAGACTTTATATCCTTCATAATACATGGGCATCTTTTCCACTAAACGTTTTAACTTACGAGTCAGTATCCATACAACTTGAGTACTAGTTATGAAGTCTGACTACACATTAGCTGAAGTGCATGATATGTACAATTTATTTAATTATAGCTTTAATTGTACACAGTTTTAATGATATGCATAGCTGTTATTTGGTAGCAACATATTCAGGCATAAATGCTAAATAACTCATGAAATGACAGTAATCCATGTTCTTTCACTCAATCGAGCCAATCTGTCGTGTTTTACCTTTGATTTTTATTAGTTCTCCACCTGGGAGACTGGTGAAAACCCAGCGGGCATTATGTAAGGATACACAGTCAGCTCTATCTGTAAGTTTTGCATCCATGGATTCAACCAACCACAAACTGGAAACACTCAGGGGAAAAAAAAAAAAGATGATTGTGCCTGTACTGAACACACACAAACTTTTTTTGGGTCATCATTCCCTAACAATATAGTATAAAAACGATTTGCATAGCATTTACATTGTATTAGCTATTATAAGTAATTAAGAAATGATTTTTTTTTTTTTTTTGAGATGGAGTCTCGCTCTTGTTGCCCAGGCTGGAGTGCAATGGTGCGATCTCGGCTCACTGCAACCTCTGCCTCCTGGGTTCAAGCAATCCTCCTGCCTCAGCCTCCCGCCACCATGCCCAAGTAATGTTTTGTATTTTTAGTAGAGATGGGGTTTCACCACGTTGGCCAGGGCTGGTCTTGAACTCCTGACCTCAGGTGATCCGCCCACCTTGGCCTCCCAAAGTGCTGGGATTACAGGCGTGAGCCACCACACCCAGCCTAGAAACAATTTAAAGTATATAGAAGAATGTATGTAGTTACATGCAAATATTATGTCATTTTACATAAGGAATTTGAACATCCCTGGTTTTGTTATCTATGGGGGTCCTGGAACCAATTCCCCACAGATACAGAGGGACTGCTTGCTGTATGGCATCTAGGCCTCTAGGGGTGAGGAGGCATGGCAGTAGTTATTCTATTAGGAAAAGTGGAAAGCCAACTTTAATAGCATGTGTAGTGAGCAACAAACAAGGTGATAATCACCTCCATCCAAACCAAGCAAACCAGAAAATAGTAAAACAAATAAAACAAAACTCTCTCAAATACTAATGGTATCATGTATTGAGTGCCAATACATTGTGCTTTATGTACATTGCTTGCAAAATGAGGTACAAATACAAATCTAGAAATGAAACCAGGACTGAAATCCATGTCTGTCTTATTACAAACCTACAATTCCCACTACACACCAATATCAGATAACAGAGAGACTGAATTGTACAATTAGAGAATAAATGTATATTACAACAGTGAATAAACAAATGTAAATGAGTGAAGGAATCAAATTAGATAAAAAAGTAGTGAGCAGGATGACACTGGGAGAAAAAGAGTGACAACATACAAACATTAATACCTTCTGAGGTTTATTATAAAAAGTTAAAGTGTAATAATTTCTTAATTAACTGACAAGACTACAAAATTAACTTTTACTTCTCCCTTTAGTTAAATCAGTTCTTGCTTCATATACATTGACACTCCAATCTTAGATATAAATAAATATTTAGGATTTTATGTTTTTCTGATGACTGGTACTTTTATCATCAAGATAGATCCACTTTATCACTGGCAATAATCTTTATCCTGAAGACTATTTTGTCTGGTATTAATAGAGCCACTCCAGCTTTCTAATGGTTAGTGTTTGCTTAGTACATGTTTTTTTCCATCCTTTTATATTTATTCTAAATCTTTTTTAAATTTTTATTTTAGATTCAGGGGTACATGTACAGGTCTGTTATATAGGTAAATTGCTATGTCACAGGGATTTGGTGTACAGATTATTTCGTTACCTAGGCAATAAGCATAGTACCTGATAGGTAGCTTTTTTAACCCTTACCCTCCACCCTCAAGTAGGACCTAGCGTCTGTCGTTCTCTTCTTTGTGTCCATGTGTTCTCAATGTTTAGCTCCCACTTATGAGTGAGAACATGCAGTATTTAATTTTCTCTTCCTGCATTAGCGTGCTTAGGATAATGACTTCCAGCTACATCCACGTTGCTGCAAAGGACATAATCTCATTCTTTATTATGGCTGTGTAGCATTCCATAGTGTATGTTTACCACATTTTCTTTATCCAGTCTACCATGGATTGTCATTTAGGTTGATTCCATGTCTTTGCTATTGTGAATAGTGCTGCAATGAAAATATGTGCGTACGTGTGTCTTTAGGGTAGAATGATTTCTATTTCTTCGGGTATATACCCAATAATGGGATTGCTAGATCATATTGCTGTAAACTGGTTCTGTTTACAGTTCTTTGAGAAATCTCCCAAATGCTTTCCACAGTGGCTGAACTAATTTATACTTCCACTAGCAGTATATAAGCATTTCCTTTTCTTGACAGCCTCACCAGCATCTTTTTGTTGTTCCCTGACCAGGAAGCATAACCTTTTTTTTTGACTTTTTAATTACAGCCATTCTGACTAGATGGTTTTGATTTGCATTTCTCTAATGATTAGTGATGTTCAGCATCTTTTCATATGCTTGTTGGCCATGTGAATGTCTTCTTTTAACAAGCATCTGTTCATATCCCACTTTTTAATGGTTATTTTATTTTTATTTTTTTTATTTTGTTTTTTTTGAGACAGAGTTTTGCTCTTGTTGCCCAGGCTGAAATGCAGTGGTGTGATCTCGGCTCACTGCAACCTCTGCCTCCTGGATTCAAGCGATTCTTCTGCCTCAGCCTCCAAAGTAGCTGGGATTACAGGTGCCTGCCACCATGCCCAGCTAATTTTCTGTATTTTTAGTAGAGATGGGATTTCATCATGTTGGCCAGGCTGGTCTCGAACTCCTGATGTCAGGTGATCCACCTGCCTTGGCCTCTCAAAGTGTTGGGATTACAGCGGGAGCCACCGCACCTGGCCAAACGGGGTTTTTTTCTGCTTAAGTTCCTTACAGATTCTGGATATTAGACTTTTGTCAGATGCATAGTTTGCAAATATTTTCTCCCATTCTATAGGTTGTCTGTTTACTCTGTTGACAGTTTCTTCTGCTGTGCAGAAGTTCTTTAATTAAGTCCCATTTGTCAGTTTTTGTTGCAACTGCTTTTGGCCTCTGTCAAATCTTTCCTTTCCCAGGTCCTATGACCAGAATGTTATTTCCCAGGTCATCTTCCAGGGTTTTTATAGTTTCAGGTTTTACATGGAAGTTTTTATTCCATCTTGAGTTGATTTTTGTATATGATATAAGGAAATGGGTCCAGTTTCAATTCTCTGCATATGGCTAGCCAGTTATCCTAGCAACATTTATGGAATAGGGAGTCCTTTTCCCATTAATTGTTTTTGTAGACTTTGTCAAAGATCAGATGGTTTCAGGTGTATGGCTTTATGTCTCGACTCTCTATTCTGGTTCCATTGGTCTATTCGTTTCTGTGCCAGTACCATGCTGTTTTGGTTACTGTAGCCTTGTATTATACAATAGTTTGAAGTCAGGTTAATGTGATGCCTCCAGCTTTGTTCATTTTGCTTAGGATTGCCTTGGCTATTCAGGCTTTTTTAAGGTCCATATAAATTTTAACAGTTTTTTCTAATTCTGTGAGGAATGTCACTGGTAGTTTGATACAAATAGCACTGAATCTGTAAAATGCCTTGGGCAGTATGGTCATTTAAAAAACATTAATTCTTCCTATACATGAGCATGGAATGTGTTTTTCCATTTGTGTCACCTATGATTTCGTTCAGGAGTGTTCTGTAATTCTTGTACAGATCTTTCACTTCCCTAGTAAGCTGTATTCTTAGGTTATATTTATTCCAAATCTTTATATTTAGATATAATATACACTTTAAAGTATATCTCTTGTAGACAGTATATAGTTGGAGCTTGCTCTTTTATCTAGTCTGAAAATCTCTGCCTCATAACCATAATGTTTAACCCATTTAAAGTAATTATTAATGATTAAGTTAATGGTCTTGCTTTTTAATCATTCTGTTCTTTGTTCCACTGTTCCTCATTTCCTGTCTTCTTTATTATTCATCCGATATTTTTTAGTATTCCATTTTATCACCTCTATTGGCTTTTTACCTGTACCACTTTGACAATTGCTCTAGGGATTACAATATATATCCTTAATCTATCACAGTCTACCTTCACTTAATATTGTAAGTTCATCATCTTACAACAGTGCAATTCAATCTGTCTTACTACTGTTCTCTGTGCTGTTTCACGATCTTTTACTTCTACATGATATAAACATTGTTAACATTTTTGCATTAAACAAAAAACTGTCTTTCACAGAAAATAAGTACTTTAAAAAAGTCATTTATATTCTCCTATAGAGAGATCAATTCTGGTTCTCTTCACCCCTTCATTTGATCTGAGTTTCTGACTGGCATCAGTTTCCTTGAGACTGAAGGACTTATTTTAGCATTATTTACAGTGCAAGTCTGATGGTGATGAATTCTTTTAGCTTTTGCTCATCTCAAAATGTCTATTTTGTTTACATTTCAGAAATATATTTTTGTTTGAATTTCCAGATTGACAACTTTTTCTTTCAGCACTTAAAAGGTTCCATTGTCTTCTAGCCTCCATTATTTCTGATGAGAAGTCGGTCTTCGTTGCTGTTTGCTGTTGTTTCCCTATGTATATCATGTATCTTCCCCATTCCTGCCCCTCTAGCTGTCTTTAAGATGTTCTTTTTATTTTTAGTTTTAAGTAATTGTACTTGTTGTGCTACTATGATTTCTTTTGTGATTACTGTGATTGGTGTTTGCTGACCTCCACTGGTATGTGGTTTTTCTTCAAATTTATAAATCTTTCAATAATCATATCTTCAAATTATTTTTCTGCTCCAGTGTCTATTCTTCTGGGACTCCAATTACACATATATTAGCCCACAAGTCACAGAGGCTTGTTCATTTCTTTTTCCTCTCCTTTTTCTCTCTGTGGTTAACTTCAGTGAAGTTTTCTTTTGTAATTTCCAATCTGTCATTTAGCATATTCAGTGAATTTTTCATTTCAGATATTAAATTTTTTGTTCTAGGTTTTCCATCTGATTCTTATTTAGAGCTCTACTTTGGCTGATATTCTCTATCTGTGCAAAATAGTGTCCATCTTTTCCTTTAAATCTTTGAGAATATTTACCAGAGACAATATAAAATAGTTGGCTGCTAATTCCATGTCTCTGTCATCTCTGGGTCTATTTCTATTTTTTTCCCTATAGTTCCCTGCTTCTTCATTTGTTTAGTAATTTTTTATACAGCTGGTCATTGTGGGTACTATGTTGTGGAACATTTGGAATTCTTTTAAAGTATGTTTTGTTTTTGCATGAAGTTATTTACTGGCAGTTTAACCTAGTATTTTTAAAGGTTAGCTTTATGCTTTGCTAGAATTGATCTAAAATAATTCTTACTCTATGGGTAAAGTAGCCCTAGTCTTTATGCTATAGACATCCTGAAGTCTTAATTAATGCCGAAGGTGCTGAGCGAGAACTCTCGAATTTGGCTGTTTGAAATTATGTCTTTCAGCACTGTGTCATCTCCAGAACCTCCTTTTGACTTCAGGCCCCAACAGTTGTTCTTAGAAGAGACTGGCCCTGCACACGTGGAGTTCGGCATTCAGTTAAAGATTCAGAATGATCCTCATAAAGGTTTCTGAAGCTTCTCTAAGCAGCTCTCTTCCTTCCAGTGGAAGCCTTACAAATCCAACTGCTTCAGCAGCCATGCACTCCAATCACTGTTTCCTTTATCCTACTAAACCTCTAGTCTCTATTTGGGCATTATTTCTCTCAGCTACAGTTTGGATAGCCAGGGTGAGCTTACCTATTGGATTTCCCTTCTCCTAAGGATCATAGCCCTATGGTTGGCTATCTAATGCCAAATAAAACCCAGTTGCTTCATGTCTTTTATCTACTTTTACAGCTGATCATGGAGGGAGGGTAAGTTTAACACCCATTACCCCATTAAGGCTTGTCCTGGAAGTTAAAATGTATCAAAATTAATTTTTATATACTTTTAAAGTTTAATACATACTCATTAAGAAAACTGAAAAAATGAACAATTTTTCAAGAAATTAAAAAACCAAGCCCTACAAAGAACATCTGTTTACTTAGGGTATATTTTCTTCTACTTATATATTTGTAACATACATATATAAAATCTTTTTTAAAATTAGGATAAAACTAGTTTTTTTTCCCATTTAGCATTGCATGGTGGGCATTTTCTCAAGACATTATACATAAACAACAGAATCTTTTTACAGCTATACAGTAAAATCCTGGCATAATTTAAAAATAATAAGCAGTCTTTTTTTTTTGTTGAACATTTAGGTTCCACCACTATAAATAAATGCTTTGTCTTCAGATACTCACATGGCTCACTCCATAATTCCGGTCTTTATTCAAATGTTACCTTGCTGGTGATCTTCTGATCAACCAACCTATTTAAAACTTTAATCCTCTTCCTGACATACATACTCCCTATTCTCCTCCTTTTCTTCAGAGAATTTACTATCATATCACAGAACACATATATTTTTACTTATTGTTTGTTATGTCTCCCTATACTACAATATAAACTTTATAAAAGCAAGTGTTTTTGACTATTTTGTTTACTGCTATAGCTCTAGAGTTCTAAAAGAGTATCTGCCTGATCATTAGTCCTTAATTAACATTTGCTGAATGATTATATGAATATTAAGAAAAAATATACATCATTTAGACTACACCAGAATAACTATGTAAAGAAAAAAAATAAATCAAAAGAAAAATGTAGATGTCATGTAGATGATGAAAACATTATTTTATGCTTTAAATTTTTTTCTGTAATGAGTATGCTTTTGCTGTGTGTGTGTGTGTGTGTGTGTGTCCATAGGTTTTGAGAAAGGGATCACTCTATCACCCGGGCTGGAGTGCAGTGGCATGTTCATGGTTCACTGCAGCCTCAACCTCCCAGTTTCGGGTGATCCTCCCACCTCAGCCTCCTGAGTAGCTAGGACTACAGGCATACACCACCACACCTGGCTAGTTTTTTTGTTTGTTTCTTTTGTTTCGGTAGAGACAAGATTTCATCATGTTGCTCAGGCTGTTCATGAACTCATGGACTCAAGCAATCTGCCTACCTCAGCCTCCCAAAGTGCTGGGATTACGGGTGTGAGCCACCACACCTGGTCTGCTTTTAATATGTAAAAAATAAATGTCCTTTTAAAAAATAAAATACAGTGTGTTAAGATTACACATCACACAAGAAGATATGTGTTATGGGTAAAAATGGATTAAAATACCTTTCTCACTAGTGATTTAAACTGTGACAAGTTATTATTTAAATCAAGTTAAGACCATAAATATTTGTAACACAGCACTGTGGTAGATAAAAAGATGAACAAGATACAATTGTTGCCCATCAGGGGCTCAACATCTAGTGGAAGAGAAAGGCATACATGGTTTAAAAATGTGGTACATGCAAACTATGATAAATGCCATAATGGAAGTACAAGATTAAATGGGGGAAAAAAACAAAACAAAACAAAACAGTCAAAAGTATAAAGTAAACTGAGGTAGCATTTATCATGGTCTTGAAAGATGTTTTTCTATATGCAGAGGGAAAAGGGAAGCATTACTGTTAAAGGGTACAACCAAAGCTAAAGAAAGAGATGGAAAACTGTAAGACACATTTTTAAGAGAACAACAAGTACTCCAAGTTCCTCCATAACTATCAGGCATGGGTCTCAAAGCAAGGATAACCTTCAGGGATAGGCAAATAACATAAATGTGTGATGCAGCTGGACCTAATATAAATAAGATGTGGTGGGCCACGTAGTAAAATGGAACAAGCTGAAGGCATTCACATTAAAATTTTTGTAAAATGAACTGTGCCAGTCCTGGTAAGGGAACTGTGTGTAAGGGAAAGGAGGATAGAGAAGATAAGCTGAAAACTCAAGTTGGAAAGAAATTATGAAGTATTTTAATTCTGCAAGCAAGCAATTTTAAAGTAAGTATTTTTAATGTAAACTGTTCATCTCAGAAAGGCTAACAAACACATTAAAAAGAAGAAAATAAATATTTTGAAAACCGTATCATCACTCCCAACATTACCAAAGAGCAACATTTTTTGGTGTATTTTTCTTCCACTCTCTTTTGCCAAGATTAGGATTTTGTGTGTGTGTGTATGTGTGTGTAGTTCTCTGTGTAAAACTGTATAAGTATACGGCATTTTTTAACCCCACTAATATTTTAACAAAAGAATTTACTAATGTAGTTACATGAACTCATTAAACATTTTAATGACTACATAACCATTCACATTTTCCTCTGTCCTATCTTTTAATAGGGATTTGGTATAAGTGAAAAAAACACCTAAGTTTTTTTGGGAGTTTTCATTTTAAGTAGTAACTTCTATTTTTACTTGTTTGTTCTGAGATGTCTTCTTCTACTTAATAGAGAAAATTTTTCATTCTCTCAGAAGTTCATTTCTATTTTGTCCTACTTTTTGAAAATCATGCCACTGTTGTTTTCATTTAACTATGTATTCATCTGGAATTCTGTTGATGACTGTTAGGGGTTGAGGCTAATTTATTCTCTCTCTCTGCCTGTTTAAACAGCTAACCAACTGCACTAATACCATTTCTTAAATAATCCTCCTGCTAATTTGCTGATGCCTCCTTTATCACTGATTTGTATTAGTATTATAACAAAAATACTACTTAAGATTCTGAATAAAAAAAGAATAAGAATGGCAGTAACAAACAAGATTTCACAATTAGATATTACTGAATGTAACATTTTTACATTTGGAACTCAAGGGATGAACAACTGTAGTCCAAAACAGCCAAAATATGCAGGTCTAAAATATAATTGTTTTGTTTTTTAATCTGCCACAATTACTCCAGAGCCCATTTCTCTCTTTTAAGTCATAGCAAAGATTAACACATGTAACCTCAGCTATATAAACAAGTAACAAACACTGTACAACTGACATCCCAAAACAACTTCTTATAAAACTGGATTTCTCTTGCTGGGTTTCAGTTACAGTCCCTCATGGGTCATTGCCTTCATTACGGAGAGCCCTGTCTGAGCTACCTCTCCATTGTTTATACTGCACTGCCAGTGCTGGAATATGCACTCCAACTTACTTAAAAACTAATTTTAAACAATTATAGACATTTTATTCTATTATTTAAAGCAAGACATAAATCGTACTTCTCTCCAAATAGGCTGAAAATGTAGGTAATTCACAACATTTCACATCTCACTTTAGAAGTCAGGAATCCCAATCACATCTCACTTTAGAAGTTAGGAACCCCAAAATGTCTTTCTAGCTTAATTCCTCTCTGCCTTCAACAGGTGCCTGCAACAAGTTGAAATTTGGTATCTTTATATCTAGAGACTACAAGCAAGTAAACAATCTAGCATAACCATTTCCTTCTATAAACCTGCTTGCTGACTCACATCTTCTCTGCAGGACATTATTAAATGATTTTGTAATAATATTTTTATATCAAAGGCTAATCATATATTTTCTTAAACAACCTAATTAAACTTTGAAACAACCTAATAAAAAGCTGTTAACTTCTCAGATTCTAAATGTAAGAAAAGCAGACATAACATTTTTATAAATTATATGAATAACTATTTTCATTTATGATGGGAGAGGAAGTGGAAGGCAGAGAAAAAAGATAAAACAAGGACGGGAAAAGGGTAAAACAAGAAAACAAAAAGGGGATGGAGAAAAATTCAAGGAGCAACAAAAGACAGGGAGACAAAGTAGGAGGTTCTGAATTTTCCACTACAAACACTCTGTACTACAGAAGTGTTGAGGAAATACTTCCTTTCACAATTTATTGGCTATTATCTTGTGTCTTTATTTTTTATTTATTTTATTATTATTATTATTATTATTATACTTTAGGTTTTATGGTACATGTGCGCAATGTGCAGGTAAGTTACATATGTATACATGTGCCATGCTAGTGCGCTGCACCCACCAACTCGTCATCTAGCATTAGGTATATCTCTCAATGCTATCCCTCCCTCCTCCCCCCACCCCACAACAGTCCCCAGAGTGTGATGTTCCCCTTCCTGTGTCCATGTGTTCTCATTGTTCAACTCCCACCTATGAGTGAGAATATGCGGTGTTTGGTTTTTTGTTCTTGCGATAGTTTACTGAGAATGATGATTTCCAATTTCATCCATGTCCCTACAAAGGACATGAACTCATCATTTTTTATGGCTGCATAGTATTCCATGGTGTATATGTGCCACATTTTCTTAATCCAGTCTATCATTGTTGGACATTTGCGTTGGTTCCAAGTCTTTGCTATTGTGAATAATGTGGCAATAAACATACGTGTGCACGTGTCTTTATAGCAGCATGATTTATAGTCCTTTGGGTATATACCCAGTAATGGGATGGCTGGGTCGAATGGAATTTCTAGTTCTAGATCCCTGAGGAATCGCCACACTGACTTCCACAAGGGTTGAACTAGTTTACAATCCCACCAACAGTGTAAAAGTGTTCCTATTTCTCCACATCCTCTCCAGCACCTGTTGTTTCCTGACTTTTTAATGATTGCCATTCTAACTGGGGTGAGATGGTATCTCATTGTGGTTTTGATTTGCATTTCTCTGATGGCCAGTGATGGTGAGCATTTTTTCATGTGTTTTTTTGGCTGCATAAATGTCTTCTTTTGAGAAGTGTCTGTTCATGTCCTTCGCCCACTTTTTGATGGGGTTGTTTGTTTTTTTCTTGTAAATTTGTTTGAGTTCATTGTAGATTCTGGATATTAGCCCTTTGGCAGATGAGTAGGTTGAGAAAATTTTCTCCCATTTTGTAGGTTGCCTGTTCACTCTGATGGTAGTTTCTTTTGCTGTGCAGAAACTCTTGAGTTTAATTAGATCCCATTTGTCAATTTTGGCTTTTGTTGCCATTGCTTTTGGTGTTTTAGACATGAAGTCCTTGCCCATGCCTATGTCCTGAATGGTAATGCCTAGGTTTTCTTCTAGGGTTTTTATGGTTTCAGGTCTAACATTTAAGTCTTTAATCCATCTTGAATTGATTTTTGTATAAGGTGTAAGGAACGGATCCAGTTTCAGTTTTCTACATATGGCTAGCCAGTTTTCCCAGCACCATTTATTAAATAGGGAATCCTTTCCCCATTTCTTGTTTTTGTCAGGTTTGTCAAAGATCAGATACTTGTAGATACGTGGCATTATTTCTGACGGCTCTGTTCTGTTCCATTGATCTATATCTCTGTTTTGGTACCAGTACCATGCTGTTTTGGTTACTGTAGCCTTGTAGTATAGTTTGAAGTCAGGTAGTGTGATGCCTCCAGCTTTGTTCTTCTGGCTTAGGACTGACTTGGCGATGCGGGCTCTTTTTTGGTTCCATATGAACTTTAAAGTAGTTTTTTCCAATTCTGTGAAGAAAGTCATTGGTAGCTTGATGGGGATGGCATTGAATCTGTAAATTACCTTGGGAAGGATGGCCATTTTCATGATATTGATTCTTCCTACCCATGAGCATGGAATGTTCTTCCATTTGTTTGTATCCTCTTTTATTTCCTTGAGCAGTGGTTTGTAGTTCTCCTTGGAGCCCACCACAGCTCAAGGAGGCCTGCCTGCCTCTGTAGGCTCCACTTCTGGGGGCAGGGCACAGACAAACAAAAAGACAGCAGTAACCTCTGCAGACTTAAATGTCCCTGTCTGACAGCTGTGAGGAGAGCAGTGGTTCTCCCAGCACGCAGCTGGAGATCTGAGAACGGGCAGACTGCCTCCTCAAGTGGGTCCCTGACCCCTGACCCCCGAGCAGCCTAACTGGGAGGCACCCCTCAGCAGGGGCAGACTGACACCTCACACGGCCGGCCAGGTACTCCAACAGACCTGCAGCTGAGGGTTCTGTCTGTTAGAAGGAAAACTAACAGAAAGGACATCCACACCAAAAACCCATCTGTACATCACCATCATCAAAGACCAAAAGTAGATAAAACCACAAAGATGGGGAAAAAACAGAGCAGAAAAACTGGAAACCCTAAAAACCAGAGTACCTCTCCTCCTCCAAAGGAACGCAGTTCCTCACCAGCAACGGAACAAAGCTGGACGGAGAATGACTTTGACGAGCTGAGAGAAGAAGGCTTCAGACGATCAAATTACTCCGAGCTACGGGAGGATATTCAAACCAAAGGCAAAGAAGTTGAAAACTTTGAAAAAAATATAGAAGAATGTATAACTAGAATAACCAATACAGAGAAGTACTTAAAGGAGCTGATGGAGCTGAAAACCAAGGCTCGAGAACTACGTCAAGAATGCAGAAGCCTCAGGAGCCGATGTGATCAAATGGAAGAAAGGGTATCAGCCCTGGAAGATGAAATGAATGAAATGAAGCGAGAAGGGAAGTTTAGAGAAAAAAGAATAAAAAGAAACGAGCAAAGCCTCCAAGAAATGTGGGACTATGTGAAAAGACCAATTCTACGTCTGATTGGTGTACCTGAAAGTGACGGGGAGAATGGAAACAAGTTGGAAAACACTCTGCAGGATATCATCCAGGAGAACTTCCCCAATCTAGCAAGGCAGGCCAACATTCAGATTCAGGAAATACAGAGAACACCACAAAGATACTCCTCGAGAAGAGCAACTCCAAGACACATAATTGTCAGATTCACCAAAGTTGAAATGAAGGAAAAAATGTTAAGGGCAGCCAGAGAGAAAGGTCGGGTTACCATCAAAGGGAAGCCCATCAGACTAACAGCGGATCTCTCGGCAGAAACCCTACAAGCCAGAAGAGAGTGGGGGCCAATATTCAACATTCTTAAAGAAAAGAATTTTCAACCCAGAATTTCATATCCTGCCAAACTAAGCTTCATAAGTGAAGGAGAAATAAAATCCTTTACAGACAAGCAAATGCTGAGAGATTTTGTCACCACCAGGCCTGCCCTAAAAGAGCTCCTGAAGGAAGCGCTAAACATGGAAAGGCACAACCGGTACCAGCCACTGCAAAATCATACCGAAATGTAAAGACCATCGAGACTAGGAAGAGACTGCATCAACTAACGAGCAAAATATCCAGCTAACATCATAATGCCAGGATCAAATTCACACATAACAATATTAACTTTAAATGTAAATGGACTAAATCCTCCAATTAAAAGACACAGACTGGCAAATTGGATAAAGAGTCAAGACCCATCAGTGTGCTGTATTCAGGAAACCCATCTCACGTGCAGAGACACACATAGGCTCAAAATAAAAGGATGGAGGAAGATCTACCAAGCAAATGGAAAACAAAGAAAGGCAGGGGTTGCAATCCTAGTCTCTGATAAAACAGACTTTAAACCAACAAAGATCAAAAGAGACAAAGAAGGCCATTACATAATGGTAAAGGGATTAATTCAACAAGAAGAGCTAACTATCCTAAATATATATGCACCCAATACAGGAGCACCCAGATTCATAAAGCAAGACCTGAGTGACCTACAAAGAGACTTAGACTCCCACACATTAATAATGGGAGACTTTAACACCCCACTGTCAACATTAGACAGATCAACGAGACAGAAAGTCAACAAGGATACCCAGGAATTGAACTCAGCTCTGCACCAAGTGGACCTAATAGACATCTACAGAACTCTCCACCCCAAATCAACAGAATATACATTTTTTACAGCACCACACCACACCTATTCCAAGATTGACCATATACTTGGAAGTAAAGCTCTCCTCAATAAATGTAAAAGAACAGAAATTGTAACAAACTGTCTCTCAGATCACAGTGCAATCAAGCTAGAACTCAGGATTAAGAATCTCACTCAAAACCACTCAACTACGTGGAAACTGAACAACCTGCTCCTGAATGACTACTGGGTACATAACGAAATGAAGGCAGAAATAAAGATGTTCTTTGAAACCAAGAAGAACAAAG
This sequence comes from Pongo abelii, assembly GCF_028885655.2. Lineage (NCBI taxonomy): Eukaryota > Metazoa > Chordata > Mammalia > Primates > Hominidae > Pongo > Pongo abelii. The sequence goes on from NC_072001.2 coordinate 59,248,583, forward strand.
ACACAACATACCAGAATCTCTGGGATGCATTCAAAGCAGTGTGTAGAGGGAAATTTAGAGCACTAAATGCCCACAAGAGAAAGCAGGAAAGATCCAAAATTGACACCCTAACATCACAATTAAAAGAACTAGAAAAGCAAGAGCAAACACATTCAAAAGCTAGCAGAAGGCAAGAAATAACTAAAATCAGAGCAGAACTGAAGGAAATAGAGACACAAAAAACCCTTCAAAAAATAAATGAATCCAGGAGCTGGTTTTTTGAAAGGATCAACAAAATTGATAGACCGCTAGCAAGATTAATAAAGAAAAAAAGAGAGAAGAATCAAATAGATGCAATAAAAAATGGTAAAGGGGATATCACCACCAATCCCACAGAAATACAAACTACCATCAGAGAATATTACAAACACCTCTATGCAAATAAACTAGAAAATCTAGAAGAAATGGATAAATTCCTCAACACATACACCCTCCCAAGACTAAACCAGGAAGAAGTTGAATCTCTGAATAGACCAATAACAGGAGCTGAAATTGTGGCAATAATCAATAGCTTACCAACCAAAAAAAGTCCAGGACCAGATGGGTTCACAGCCGAATTCTACCAGAGGTACAAGGATGAGCTGGTACCATTCCTTCTGAAACTATTCCAATCAATAGAAAAAGAGGGAATCCTCCCTAACTCATTTTATGAGGCCAGCATCATCCTGATACCAAAGCCTGGCAGAGACACAACAAAAAAAGAGAATTTTAGACCAATATTCTTGATGAACATTGATGCAAAAATCCTCAATAAAATACTGGCAAACAGAATCCAGCAGCACATCAAAAAGCTTATCCACCATGATCAAGTGGGCTTCATCCCTGGGATGCAAGGCTGGTTCAATATACGCAAATCAATAAATGTAATCCAGCATATAAACAGAACCAAAGACAAAAACCACATGATTATCTCAATAGATGCAGAAAAGGCCTTTGACAAAATTCAACAACCCTTCATGCTAAAAACTCTCAATAAATTAGGAATTGATGGGATGTATCTCAAAATAATAAGAGCTATTTATGACAAACCCACAGCCAATATCATACTGAATGGGCAAAAACTGGAAGCATTCCCTTTGAAAACTGGCACAAGACAGGGATGCCCTCTCTCACCACTTCTATCTTGTGTCTTTAGACTAGATAAAAATGTAATCCATATTTATTAAATACAAGCTTTAAAGTAGATGTAATAATACACCAATGCAGATATTTTGGGGACACCTACAGAGTCTACCTATCATAGTGACTACCAGGAAAGGTGGGGAATTCACGATTAACTAAAAGAGTAAAAGGAAATACAAATGTAGGTATTCAACAGGAATACACTAGTTACCCAGAGGGAAGTCACCTAAAGAAGGATTAAAAGCAAGAAATACCTTTGAAAAGAGTGACAAACAGATACAGTATACCCTGAGGGAAATTAGTTCAGGGAGACAGTTAAGTAAGAAACTCTGATCATTATTTTCAGGAAGCCAAAGACTGGGCACTTAATTTCAGAGGCAGAGCTGGAGGAAAAAGAACAAAGTGATAAAAGGAGCTGAGAAAGAAAACCCAGGCTTAAATGGGCTAGAAGCAAAGATGGAATAAAAAAGTAATACAGAGAGAAAATTGTAAACACTTAAGCATTGTTAAGACCTGCTATTTAATAAAAGTGGGACCCTGATGTAAATTACCCACTACTTTTCAAGTTTGTACCCAATGATTTCCTTATTACCATGAACATAACGAAAGCTATAAATAGCTGAAACCCTTTACTGAGGAAGGGCATCAATAGTAAACTGCAGCCCCAAAGAAAGGTAGCACCCAAAACTAGGATGGGAGTGGCAGTGGCCAACCATCAAAGAACAAAAGGGAGCTTGCTTTCTATTTGGAGGGTCCTCAAATCTATTTAATACAGGAAAAATTCTTTGGTATGTAAATTATCTCAATCAAGCTATTTTTAAAAAAAATCAGAAGCCACATAAGAAGTGCTCAATAATTACTTGTAAAATTAATTCTAAGTAGAAGAAATTAAGTGGTTTATACATAACACTGGCACCAAATATGGCCATTTCCTCTTCACCTCTGTAATTTAAGCACTTTGCCACTGGCTTATAGTATTTTGCAAAGGTTCTCAACTTCAGTGTTACAACACATTCATTAAATATATTACAAGTAATTGGTTACTGTAAAGGATAAACTTGTAGACAACATACAGTTGAGTCTTGTTTTTTTACCACTCTGACAGTCTTTTAATTGGTGTTATTTAAAACATCCACACTTGAAATGATTACTGATATAACTGAATTGATATGGACCATATCTTTAACTTTTTACTATTCATTGCCCATGTTGTTTCCATTTCTCTTTTGTCTTCCATTCTGAATTCGAGCATTTTATATGATTCCATATTCTCAAGTCTCTTAGCAACCAATTACACTTCCTTTATTAACAAATTTTTTTTTATTGGTTGCTCTAGAGTTTGCAATACACATTTATGACTCATCCAAGTCCACTTTCAAATAACACTATACTGCTTCACGGTTAGTGCAAGTACCTTAGATTATTCTCAATTCCTTCATCCCAGCAGTGAATGACACTGTTGTTATTCATTTCGCTTATGCATGAGCTATACTCAATGAATACACCGTTATTATTTTGAACTGCCATCTATTAGATCAAGTAAATATAAGAAAAATAAAAGGTGTTATTTTATTTTCATTTATTTCTTCTCCCTCTTCCTATATATAGATCTGAATTGCTGAACTTTATCATTTTCCTTCTCTCTGAAGACCTTCTCACATTTTGTGCAAGGCAGGTCTACCAGTGACAAATTCCAAGTTTTGTTTCTCTGAGAAAGTCATTATTTCTCTTTCACTTTTGAAGAATAATTTTGCTGGATACAAAATTCTAGGTTGGCAGTTTTACTTTCTTTTTCTTCAATACCAATATTTCACTGCACTTTCTTCTTGCTTGCATGCTTTCTCAGTTCAAATATGATATAATTCTTATCTTTATTCCTCTGTAGGTACAGTGGTTGTTTTCCCTCTGGCTTCTTTCAAGATTTTCTCTAATTTTCTACAGGTTGAGTAAAATATGCCTAGGCATTTTTTTTTTTGGTATTTACCATGCTTGGTGTCCTCTGAGCTTCCTGGATTTGGTGTTTGTCATTAATTCTGGGAAATCCTCAAGTTATTATTACTTCAAATATTTCTTCTGTTCCTTTCTTCCACTTCTGATATTCCCATTATGCTTATGTTACACCTTTTGTAATTAAACTATGGAATTGAACTATGGAATTATGTAATTGAACTATATAAATGAACTATGGAACTATGTTCCATCTTTTTCATTCAACTGAAGAAGCAAACCGACCATCAGAACCAGACTCAGATATGACAGATTTTGGAATTATCAGACTGGGAACTTAAAAAAACTATGATTAAGACACTAAGTGCTCTAAAGAAAAAAGAAGATAATGACGACTAAATACTATGTGTTTAATTTTTTTCATCAGTTCATTTAATACACAATTACTGAGACTAAAGATTTTAGTATAGAGGAAAAGTGTACACTTACAATACTTTAACCTTTTAAAATGAGGCTGTAGCAGAATTATATCCAAAAACATTAAAATTATGGAATTATGAATTCCACCTTGGGGGACTTAAGAATGACTAAAAATACAGTAGTCCCCCCTCATTCTCAAGGGATATCTTCCAGTACCCCCAGTGGATGCCTGAAACCACAGATGGTACAGAACCCTATATATACTATGGTTTTTCCTGTACATACCTATAATAAAGCTTAATTTATAAATTAGGCATAGTAAGAGATAAACAATAACTAATGATTAATTATAATAACATAGAATAAATAGTAAAATAAGTAATTATAATACATAGTAAAATAAGGGTTACTTGAACATAGCACTACCATACCCCTAACTGTGATGACTATCAAGTGACTAAAGGACAGGATGGAGCAGAATGGCACAAGATTTCATCACACTACTCAGACTAGGGAGCAATTTAAAACTCACAAATTTTTTTTCTGGTATTTTCCATTTAATATTTTTGGTCTGTGGTTGACTGCAAGTAACTGAAACTTCAGAAAGTGAAACTGCAGATAATGGGGGACTACCATACTATAACTTTGCAACATGAGACTTTGGCCTAATTGTTGTTGTTGTTTTGTTTTTTTGAGTTGGAGTCTCACTCTGTTGCCCAGGTTGGAGTGCAGTGGCGGGATCTCGGCTCACTGCAAGCTCCGCCTCCCAGGTTCACGCCATTCTCCTGCCTCAGCCTCCCGAGTTGCTGGGACTACAGGTGCTCGCCACCATGCCTGGTTAATTTTTTGTATTTTTAGTAGAGACAGGGTTTCACCGTGTTAGCCAGGATGGTCTTGATCTCCTAACCTCGTGATCCGCCCACCTTGGCCTCCCAAAGTGCTTATTTTGTTTGTAAGAAGATGACTCCTCTAATCCAGTAGTTTCTCAAACTTCGGTTTCAGTTAGAGAATGAGAATCTCCCGGAAGACTCGTTAAAACAAACACTGCTAACCATAGCCCAAGAGTTTCTGTTACAGTAATTCTGGGTTGGGGGAGCCCCCAAATTTAAATTTCTAACAAGTTCCCAGGTGGTGCTAATAGGGTCATAATTTAAGAACCACTGCTGTAACCAAGTAGCACAATATAAAATACAATTTTAAAGCTGAAAGGGTCTTTAAAAGCAAGATCTTTGGACCCCTGCCCCCCACCCAAAAAGGAAGGAAGGAAAGAAAGCTCTACATCAGTAGCTGGGGTAGCCACTTGCATGAATTTGAAACACTTCAGGCCCTCACAGTTGTTTCCCTATTTTAGTCCTATTCCTTCCATACTTCCCAAATAAATCTACCTCCTTCCTTATCTGCCCTCACCGACAGTTTTCCTTTGCCACCTACAGGCTTTGGCCATAACTCAAACAAGTTACCTTAGCCTTGGGTCTTGTCTCCTAAAAAAAATTAGCTCAAACCCTCTGCTAGGACCAAACTTAAAGAAGCCATCTCCAATTCAATGTTAAGGGGTCTTTAAAATTCCAAGTTTATCTCTTGGGAACTAGGCTGGAATACAAAATAACTAATCAGTCCATAAAACCCTAACTACTGTTGTATACTCAGTCACAAAAGGTTGCTGAACCATGTAGTAGTCATCGGCTCAGTGGTTTTTAGATGAAGGACACAATGGCTTTCATTTGGAACACACATTATTAAATCTAGGTATATAATGAAAGATATGGGACTGGGAAAACAAACTCTCAACAAATGATTACTTCAGTTTCACAAATGTAATTTTTAAAAGTATCAACTGCTGTAAGTCCTTTATTCTGTAAAATGTACCATCAGTTTAATATCTTGGGAGAAAATTACCACATTATGTTATCAAATACAGAAACAATATGTAGAAAAAAATAAAAGTGCCTCTAAGAATGCAGTAAACAAAAAAAGATACTCACTAGTACCTACCACTAGGTGAAAAATAAAAAGACGCAAAATTGTTGTCCCCATCTTCAAATAGCTTATTAGAACAGCACTGGAAAAAAAATAAGAGTGATTAAGTGATAAATTGTACAGAACTCACTACACACTATGAAGTCAAGAAAAGGTCAATGTGTACTACAGTAGCTAATGAATGTTTCGGAGTACTTGAGCTATGGCTTCAAAAATGGTTAAGATGTAATTAAATGGCTGGCACAGTGGCTCACGCCTGCAATCCCAGTACTTTGGGAGGCCAAGGTGGGCAGATCACGAGGTCAGGAGATCGAGACCATCCTGGCTAACATGGTGAAACCCCAACTCTACTAAAAATACAAAAACTAAATTAGCCAGGCATGGTGGCGGGTGCCTGTAGTCCCAGCTACTCGGGAGGCTGAGGTGGGAGAGGTGGCGCTTGCAGTGAGCCGAGATCATGCCACTGCACTCCAGCCTGGGTGACAGTGCAAGACTCTGTCTCAAAAAAAAAAAAAAAAAAAAAAAAAGATGTAATTAAATCGGGTTTGGAGACAAGGAAATGGTGTAAAACAGAAAAGATATAAAGCAGGAATGAAAGTAGGATCACAGAATATAAGGCAAACAGTGAGATGCCTGAGGGACTGAAGTGGATGTTGAATGCTGGTGAATAGCAAGAAGGCTTATTTTGACTGCAATATACAGCATAGTGCAGTGGGGGAAAAGGACAAGGGCACAGAACAGCTATGTTGCTGCTGTAATAATCCAGGAATGACATGGTGAAATACTGAATTATGGTCTTGGCAGTCGTATTAGTCTGTTTTCATGCTGCTGTTAAAGACATACCTGAGACTGGGTAATTTATAAAGAAAAAGAGGTTTAATGGACTCACAGTTCCACATGGCTGGGGAGGCTTTACAATCATGGCAAAAGGCTCATCTTACATGGTGGCAGACAAGAGAAGATGAGAGTCAAGTGAAAGGGGTTTCTCCTTATAAAACCATTAGATCTCATGAGACTTATTCACTACCACGAGAACAGTATGGGGGAAATCGTCCCATGATTCAATTATCTCCCACCAAGTCCCTCCCACAACACGTGAAAATTATGGAAGCTAAATTTAAGATAAGATTTGGGTGGGGGCACAGCCAAACCATATCATTCCACCCTGCCCCCCTCAAATCTCACGTCCTCACATTTCAAAACCAATCATGCCTTCCCAACAGTCCCTCAAAGTCTTAACTCATTTCGGCATTAACTCAAAAGTCCACAGTCCAAAATCTTACCCAAGACAAGGCAAATCCCTTCCACCTATGAGCCTGTGAAATGAAAAAGCTAGTTACTTCCTAGATACAACGGGGGTACAGGCATTGGATAAATACTTCCATTCCAAATGGGAGAAATTGTTCAAATGAAGGAGCTAAAGGCCCCATGCAAGTCCCAAATCCAGTGGGGCAGTCAAATTTTCAAGCTCAAAAGTGATCTCCTTTGACTCCATGTCTCACATCCACGTCACACTGATGCAAGAGGTGGGTTCCCATGGTCTTGAGTGGCTCCTCCCCTGTGGCTTTGCAGGATACAGCCTCTCTCGGCGGCTTTTATGGGCTGGTGTTGAGTGTCTGCAGCTTTTCCAGGTGCACAGTGCAAGCTATCGGTGGATCCACCATTCTGGGGTCTGGAGGATGGTGGTCCTTCCCTCACAGCTCTGCTAGGCACTGCCCCAGTGGGGACTCTGTGTAGGGGCTTCAACCCCACATTTCCATTCCGCACTGCCCTGGCGAGGTTTCATGAGGGCTCCACCTCTGCAGCAAACTTCTGTCTGGACATCCAGGTGTTTCCATACATCCTCTGAAATCTTCATAAAGATTTCCCCTTTTAGCCATGGCTGGAGCGGCAGGGATGCAGAGCACCAAGTCCCTAGATTGCAAAGAGCAGGGAGGCCCTGGGACTGGCCCATGAAACCATTTTTTCCTCCTAGGCCGCTGGGTCTGTGATGGGAGGGGCTGCTATGAGGACCTCTCACATGCCCTGGAGACATTTTCCCCATTGTCTTGGTGATTAACACTTGGTTCCTCGTTACTTATGCAAATTTATGCAGCAGGCTTGAACTTCTCCTCAGAAAAGGGGTTTTTCTTTTCTAATACATCATCAGGCTGCAAATTTTCTGAACTTTTATGCTCTGTTTCCTTTTTAAAACTGAATGCTTTTAACAGCACCCAAGTCACCTCTTGAACGCTTTGCTGCATAGAAATTGCTTCTGCCAGATACCCTTAATCATCTCCCCCAAGTTAAAAGTTCCACAAATCTCTAGGGCAGGGGTAAAATGCCACCAGTCTCTTTGCTAAAGCATAGCAAGAGCCCAGTTCCCAACAGGTTCGTCTCCATCAGAGACCACCTGAGCCTGGATTTCACTGTCCATTTATTATCAGCATTTTGGTCAAGGACATTCAACAAGCCTCTAGAAAGTTCCAAACTTTCTCACATTTTCCTATCTTCTTCTGAGCTCTCCAAACTGTTCCAGTCTCTGCCTGTTACCCAGTTCCGAAGTCACTTCCATATTTTTGGGTTATCTTTTACAGCAGTGCCCCACTCTACCAGTACCAATTTACTGTATTAATCCGTTTCCACACTGTTAATAAAGACATAACTGAGACTGGGTAATTTATAAGGAAAAAGAGGTTTAATGGACTCACAGTTCCATGTGGCTGGGGAGGCCTCATAATCGTGGCAGGGAGGCCTCACAATCATGGTGGAAGGTGAAAGGCACATCTTACATGGCAGCAGACAAGAGAGAGAGCTAAGTGAAAGAAGTTTCCCTTTATAAAACCATCAGATCTCATTAGATTTATTCACTACCATGAGAACAGTATGGGGGAAAACTGCCCCCATGATTCAATTATCTCCCACCACGTCCCTCTCACAACAGATGTGAATTATGGGAGCTACAATTCAAGATGAGATTTGGGTGGGGACACAGCCAAACCATATCAGCAGTGGAAATAGGAAGACAAGGAGAAATTTAAGCTACACTGCAAACTGGGAAACTTGTTAAAATACTGGACACGAGGATGAGAGAAAAATAAAAGATGAAACCATTGCTGCCAGCCTGATGGAAAGGAGGAAAAGTGACATCTACTATCAAAAGAATTAGAGTAACTGAAATGGGTAATGAAATGAAAGTAAATGAAATGAGAGTAAATGAAAGCAATTTGAGGTGGCAAGGTACTAAGGCATAGAAAAAAGGTGGTTGTGAAAGGCCAAGTTTAAGGTGACACTGGTTGTGGCAACCTGTACTCTGGTACTCTGCCCCAGTTCCCACCCAGCTCACATCCTTTTCTTCTCTACTATTACTTATATTCTTTCTTCTACTTGTAGATCAAAACTTAACATGAGAGGATTATGATTAGTTAGTGGAAATCCTATTCCTTAGTCAAGCAAATTTTCTCCCAAGCCATTTCCCTCTATTTATTCATATTATTGGCAAAGCTCAGTCATCATCAACTCTGAATCTAATTTCTGCGAGTGAGAATAACAATGTTCAAGTAAGTATACTGTTAAGTGTGTTTGGATTTATAGCCCATCCCTTGATTTTTCATTAAGGCCACTATCCTGAATTTTGTCAGTAAAAATATTATGTCCTCATTGAATCTCTCCCTCAACTAATTCTGTATTTGTTTATACCACTGCTTATATGCCATTACTGCATTTAACAAAACTTACTTTTGATAAATTCAATTGATGAGTCTACCACACAAGAGGGTAAATGTTTTAAAGTGGTAAGAATAATGTCTTATACTTTTTTAACCTTTTTATGCCTTGTATGTGGCAGTCATTAAAATAAATGTGTACTGAATTCAGTTTTCCCTGACTACATGATTCTATAAATTCAGAATTTATCTTTGACCTTCTGACTTCTTAAAAACCTGTACATGTAGAATCTGCCTAAAATGCTGCTAGCTAGTAGCTCCTGCTTCAGAAAAAAGGACATGCATTTAATAATCTGACAGTTAAATTTTGATCATAGATTGCTTTATCTTATTAATAGATCTAATGACTGCAATCAAATGATGGAAGTGATTCACTTACATTAACTAAAGCATCTTGTTGGAATACGTTTCTCAGGTTCCCAGAAGCACCGACTTTACTCTAAGCAAGATGTCACTGAAGTGACACTCATCCAATTAAATTTTTAAATTTCATGCATACTGCAAAAACAATGGTAAGTTCTTGGTATTGCCATATAGAAATAACGTATTTTACTGTCATACTGTAAACTACTGATTCTGCAAGTGATTACTTTGTTTCAGATATATTCAATCTCCAAATTCCTATCAACTTTACATATTAGAAAATCAGAGTGTTTCATTTAAATTCAGTAAAAACTCACTAAAATGGACTTACCTTAGGTAAGGCCAGTCTAAACTACTGAAAAAAATTAAATTACACAACTCAGATCATTGTTCCCCCGGGAGCTGACAAAAGGTTCGTGAGACACGTTTCACAAGCTGGATCTTAAAGTGAGACACTTATATCAGCAGAAACAACATTCTTAAGGTAGCAGGTAATGGGACCAGACCAGCAAATACATAAGCAGAGAAATAAGACAATGGAGGCAAAGAAAAAGGGTTATGGATAGTGCAAATTGAAGCAGTCACTTCATACAGTAATCCCCTGTTCTCGTTTTTTTTTTTTTTTTTTTTTGAGATGGAGTCTCACTCTGTCGCCCAGGCTGGAGTGCAGTGGCATGATCTCGGCTCACTGCAGCCCCTGCTTCCCAGGTTCAAGTGATTCTCCTGCCTCAGCCTCCTGAGTAGCTGGGGCTACAGGCCCCGCCACTGTGACTGGCTAATTTTTTATATTTTTAGTAGAGACGGGGTTTCACCACGTTAGCCAGGATAGTCTTGATCTCCAGTCTTGATCTCCTGACCTCATGATCCGCCCACCTCAGCCTCCCAAAGTGCCCTGTTCTCATCTTGTAGCTACTTGGCAATACAGGTGCTCAAAACAGAAAAGCCACAGAAAAACAGAAAAACACACAAACCAAGTGCTCTCCATGCTTGTTTTATACCTTAAAACTAGGCATCATAAATGGCAAGACAATAGCCCTAGTGACTCTCCCTCCCCAAGATAGCCATTGCTGTAATGCTTCATTAAGGGAGCTCAAATTAAAAATAACTGATTTTGGGAGTGGCAGCCAAGATGGCCACCGCTGCTGATACCCAGGCAAACAGGGTCTGGAGTGGACCTCTAGCAAACTCCAACAGACCTGCGGCTGAGGGTCCTGTCTGTTAGAAGGAAAACTAACAAACAGAAAGGACATCCACACCAAAAACCCATCTGTATATCACCATCATCGAAGACCAAAAGTAGATAAAACCACAAAGATGGGGAAAAAACAGAGCAGAAAAACTGGAAACTCTAAAAAGCAGAGCACCTCTCCTCCTCCAAAGGAACGCAGTTCCTCACCAGCAAAGGAAGAAAGCTGGATGGAGAATGACTTTGATGAGTTGAGAGAAGAAGGCTTCAGATGATCAAACTACTCCGAGCTACAGGAGGAAATTCAAACCAAAGGCAAAGAAGTTAAAAACTTTGAAAAAAATTTAGACGAATGCACAACTAGAATAACCAATACAGAGAAGTGCTTAAAGGAGCTGATGGAGCTGAAAGCCAAGGCTCGAGAACTACGTGAAGAATGCAGAAGCCTCAGGAGCCGATGTGATCAAATGGAAGAAAGGGTATCAGTGATGGAAGATGAAACGAATGAAATGAAGCGAGAAGGGAAGTTTAGAGAAAAAAGAATAAAAAGAAACAAACAAAGCCTCCAAGAAATATGGGACTATGTGAAAAGACCAAATCTACGTCTGATTGGTGTACCTGAAAGTGATGGGGAGAATGGAACCAAGTTGGAAAACACTCTGCGGGATATTATCCAGGAGAATTTCCCCAATCTAGCTAGGCAGGCCAACATTCAGGAAATACAGAGAACGCCACAAAGATACTCCTCGAGAAGAGCAACTCCAAGACACATAATTATCAGATTCACCAAAGTTGAAATGAAGGAAAAAATGTTAAGGGCAGCCAGAGAGAAAGGTCGGGTTACCCACAAAGGGAAGCCCATCAGACTAACAGCAGATCTCTCGGCAGAAAGTCTACAAGCCAGAAGAGAGTGGGGGCCAATATTCAACATTCTTAAAGAAAAGAATTTTCAACCCAGAATTTCATATCCTGCCAAACTAAGCTTCATAAGTGAAGGAGAAATAAAATACTTTACAGACAAGCAAATGCTGAGAGATTTTGTCACCACTAGGCCTGCCCTAAAAGAGCTCCTGAAGGAAGCGCTAAACATGGAAAGGAACAACTGGTACCAGCCACTGCAAAATCATCCCAAATTGTAAAGACCATTGAGGCTAGGAAGAAACTGCATCAACTAATGAGCAAAATAACCAGCTAACATCATAATGACAGGATCAAATTCACACATAACAATATTAACTTTAAATGTAATTGGACTAAATGTTCCAATTAAAAGACTCAGACTGGCAAATTGGATAAAGGGTCAAGACCCATCAGTGTGCTGTATTCAGGAAACACATCTCACGTGCAGAGACACACATAGGCTCAAAATAAAAGGATGGAGGAAGATCTACCAAGCAAATGGAAAACAAAAAAAGGCAGGGGTTGCAATCCTAGTCTCTGATAAAACAGACTTTAAACCAGTAAAGATCAAAAGAGACAAAGAAGGCCATTACATAATGGTAAAGGGATTAATTCGACAAGAAGAGCTAACTATCCTAAATATATATGCACCCAACACAGGAGCACCCAGATTCATAAAGCAAGTCCTGAGTGACCTACAAAGAGACTTAGACTCCCACACAATAATAATGGGAGACTTTAACACCCCACTGTCCACATTAGACAGATCAACGAGACAGAAAGTTAACAAGGATACCCAGGAATTGAACTCAGCTCTGCACCAAGCGGACCTAATAGACATTGACAGAACTCTCCACCCCAAATCAACAGAATATACATTTTTTTCAGCACCACACCACACCTATTCCAAAATTGACCACATACTTGGAAGTAAAGCTCTCTTCAGCAAATGTAAAAGAACAGAAATTATAACAAACTGTCTCTCAGACCACAGTGCAATCAAACTAGAACTCAGGATTAAGAAACTCACTCAAAACTGCTCAACCACATGGAAACCGAACAACCTGCTCCTGAATGACTACTGGGTACATAACGAAATGAAGGCAGAAATAAAGATGTTCTTTGAAACCAAGAAGAACAAAGACACAACGCACCAGAATCTCTGGGACACATTCAAAGCAGTGTGTAGAGGAAAATTTATAGCACTAAATGCCCACAAGAGAAAGCAGGAAAGATCCAAAATTGACTCCCTAACATCACAATTAAAAGAACTAGAGAAGTAAGAGCAAATACATTCAAAAGCTAGCGGAAGGCAAGAAATAACTAAAATCAGAGCAGAACTGATGGAAACAGACACACAAAAAACCCTTCAAAAACTTAATGAATCCAGGAGCTGGTTTTTTGAAAGGATCAACAAAATTGATAGACCGTTAGCAAGACTAATAAAGAAGAAAAGAGAGAAGAATCAAATAGACACAATAAAAAATGATAAAGGGGATATCACCACCGATCCCACAGAAATACAAACTACCATCAGAGAATATTACAAACACCTCTACACAAATAAACTAGAAAATCTAGAAGAAATGGATGAATTCCTCGACATATACACCCTCCCAAGACTAAACCAGGAAGAAGTTGAATCTCTGAATAGACCAATAATAGGCTCTGAAATTGTGGCAATAATCAATAGCTTACCAACCAAAAAGAGTTCAGGACCAGATGGATTCACAGCCGAATTCTACCAGAGGTACAAGGAGGTACTGGTACCATTCCTTCTGAAACTATTCCAATCAATAGAAAAAGAGGGAATCCTCCCTAACTCATTTTATGAGGCCAGCATCATCCTGATACCAAAGCCGGGTAGAGACACAACCAAAAAAGAGAATTTTAGACCAATATTCTTGATGAACATTGATGCAAAAATCCTCAATAAAATACTGGCAAACCAAATCCAGCAACACATCAAAAAGCTTATCCACCACGATCAAGTGGACTTCATCCCTGGGATGCAAGGCTGGTTCAATATACGCAAATCAATAAGTGTAATCCAGCATATAAACAGAACCAAAGACAAAAACCACATGATTATCTCAATAGATGCAGAAAAGGCCTTTGACAAAATTCAACAGCCCTTCATGCTAAAAACTCTCAATAAATTAGGTATTGATGGGACATATCTCAAAATAATAAGAGCTATCTATGACAAACCCACAGCCAATATCATACTGAATGGGCAAAAACTGGAAGCATTCCCTTTGAAAACTGGCACAAGACAGGGATGCCCTCTCTCACCACTCCTATTCAACATAGTGTTGGAAGTTCTGGCCAGGGCAATTAGGCAGGAGAAGGAAATAAAGGGTATTCAGTTAGGAAAAGAGGAAGTCAAATTGTCCCTGTTTGCAGATGACATGATTGTATATCTAGAAAACCCCATTGTCTCAGCCCAAAATCTCCTTAAGCTGATAAGCAACTTCAGCAAAGTCTCAGGATACAAAATCACTGTGCAAAAATCACAAGCATTCTTATACACCAATAACAGAGAGCCAAATCATGAGTGAACTCCCATTCACAATTGCTTCAAAGAGAATAAAATACCTAGGAATCCAACTTACAAGGGATGTGAAGGACCTCTTCAAGGAGAACTACAAACCACTGCTCAATGAAAGAGGATACAAACAAATGGAAGAACATTCCATGCTCATGGGTAGGAAGAATCAATATTGAGAAAATGGCCATACTGCCCAAGGTAATTTACAGATTCAATGCCATTCCCATCAAGCTACCAATGACTTTCTTCACAGAACTGGAAAAAACTACTTTAAAGTTCATATGAAACCAAAAAAGAGCCCGCATTGCCAAGTCAATCCTAAGCCAAAAGAACAAAGCTGGAGGCATCACACTACCTGACTTCAAACTATACTACAAGGCTACAGTAACCAAAACAGCACAGTACTGGTACCAAAACAGAGATACAGACCAATGAAACAGAACAGAGCCCTCAGAAATAACACCACACATCTACAACCATCTGAACTTTGACAAACCTGACAAACACAAGAAATGAGGAAAGGATTCCCTATTTAATAAATGGTGTTAGGAAAACTGGCTAGCCATATGCAGAAAGCTGAAACTGGATCCCTTCCTTACACGTTATACGAAAATTAATTCAAGATGGATTAAAGACTTAAATGTTAGACCTAAAACCATACAATCCCTGGAAGAAAACCCAGGCAATACCATTCAGGACATAGGCATGGGCAAGGACTTCATGACTAAAATACCAAAAGCAATGGCAAGAAAAGCCAAAATAGACAAATGGGATCTAATTAAACTAAAGAGCTTCTGCATGGCAAAAGAAACTACCATCAGAGTGAACAGGCAACCTACAAAATGGGAGAAAATTTTTGCAATCTATCTATCTGACAAAGGGCTAATATCCAGAATCTACAATGAACTCCAACAAATTTACAAGAAAAAAACAAACAACCCCATCATAAAGTGGGCGAAGGACATGAACAGACACTTCTCAAAAGAAGACATTTATGCAGCCAAAAAACACATGAAAAAATGCTCACCATCACTGGCCATCAGAGAAATGCAAATCAAAACCACAATGAGATACCATCTCACACCAGTTAGAATGGCAATCATTAAAAAGTCAGGAAACAACAGGTGCTGGAGAGGATGTGGAGAAATAGGAACACTTTTACACTGTTGGTGGGATTGTAAACTAGTTCAACCATTGTGGAAGTCAGTGTGGCGATTCCTCAGGGATCTAGAACTAGAAATTCCATTTGACCCAGCCATCCCATTACTGGGTATATACCCAAAGGACTATAAATCATGCTGCTATAAAGACACATGCACACGTATGTTTATTGCCACATTATTCACAATAGCAAAGACTTGGAACCAACGCAAATGTCCAACAATGATAGACTGGATTAAGAAAATGTGGCACATATACACCATGGAATACTATGCAGCCATAAAAAATGATGAGTTCATGTCCTTTGTAGGGACATGGATGAAATTGGAAATCATCATTCTCAGTAAACTATCGCAAGGACAAAAAACCAAACACCGCATATTCTCACTCATAGGTGGGAATTGAACAATGAGAACACATGGTCACAGGAAGGGGAACATCACACTTCGGGGACTGTTGTGGGGTGGGGGGAGGGGGGAGGGATAGCATTGGGAGATATACCTAATGCTAGATGACGAGTTGGTGGGTGCAGCGCACCAGCATGGCACATGTATACATATGTAACTTACCTGCACGTTGCGCACATGTACCATAGAGCCTAAAGTATAATAATAATAATAATAATAATAATAATAATAAAAAGAAAATGTGGCACATATACACCATGGAATACTAAGCAGCCATAAAAAATGATGAGTTCATGTCCTTTGTAGGGACATGGATGAAATTGGAAATCATCATTCTCAGTAAACTGTCGCAAGGACAAAAAACCAAACACCGCATGTTCTCACTCATAGGTGGGAATTGAACAATGAGAACACATGGACACAGGAAGGGGAACATCACACTCTGGGGACTGTTGTGGGGTGGGGGAAGTGGGGAGGGATAGCATTAGGAGATATACCTAATGCTAAATGACGAGTTAATGGGTGCAGCACACCAGCATGGCACATGTATATATATGTAACTAACCTGCACATTGTGCACATGTACCCTAAAACTTAGAGTATAATAATAATAAAATTAAAAAAAAAAAAGAAAAAGTGAACAAAAATTAAAAAAAAAAATTACTGATTTTGGAAAGAAAAAGGGTGGCAATTATAAGGCATGTGTATCATTACTTCTTATTCCCATGCCCTTGCTAGGAATATCACTAATCAGTCAGACTTAGCATGCAAGTTCAAATCAATTTGCTAATCCTGTGTTGGAATGGGTGTAAAGGAATCCTTTGCTATCTAAACCTTTGCTATCCAAATTTAAACAACAAATGGGTTCAGATAATTTATTTTTTTTATTTTAGATAAGGCTATTTGGAAGACATGGTACTGTGTACCATATAGACTCATGCCTTCCAAAAATCCAAGACATAACAGATTGGAATCTGTCACTTTCTGACCTTTCACTTTCTGCACTCAGGAAAAAAACAAGACTCAAATAGCAAGGAGTATCAGCATTTTTCAGTTTGTGCTCAGTTACAAGGAAATAGAAAATTTCACCTCCCACAGAACTTTTTGTTTTTTTTATATATATATATATTTTTTTCATGGTCCATTTTCTGGTCCATATACTGTATATATATACTGTAGCGTATATATATATGCTACAGTAATAGATGCCTGATAGAGAGGTTGTACATAATTAACCAAACCTCATGTTTCTATTTTGTCTTATAAATAGGAGGCACACAGTTCATGAAATATAAAAAGTAAATGCCTATTTACAGTCGCAAAAAAAGAAAAATCATGTTTTAACGTTTTTATTTATGTGGGTTGAGTGCCGAATATCTTAATCTCATAGTCAGCAAGTAAGTGCATTAAGGCCTTAGTGCTTATTGTTCCTTATTTTATTATCCTACCCAAGGCAGGAAGATTCTTCCTCCTATTGGCCCATGCTGCTCATCTTTAACTTGAACTTAGAACCCTCCAAAAAGCAGAAGAGAAAGCAACTAAAAGACTAAACAGAAAGAGAATGGTAGAATAGAAGGCACTGGACAAGAGTGGTCTACTTTGCTCAGAGATGTGGAATAACCATCTTACTATCATGTTCCTTATAATTTACAAAGAACATTCTGTCACGATTACTTATTAAAATGTCTATCCTAGATGAAGAGGAATAGCTGTGAAGCTCAACTCTGCACTGAATTATTCTGAAAGAGTACATACTTTTCTTATTTATATAATTGAATCTACAATATGACATTCACTGCCTTAAAATATTACATTACTATTATGGGATATGGTTAAACATCTCTTTATAAAGAAGACAAAACAAAAGCAGCACACAAACAGCCTCCCTACTACAATCTCTCGACCAGCAGTTAGTAAACTCCCCAACAACCAGGATTACTGCATAGCCTTACTTTTGCACAATAAACAGCTCTTAACTACTTTAAATGTAATATATGCTCAATAAAGATTTGCACAGTTAATCTCACATAACAGAACCCTTGCACAAGGTAGCAATAAGTAAGTCCTCCTCAGCTAACACCCAAGGAAACACTGACAAATCCTAATAATTCATCCAATGAAAATGTTCTGTTGATTGCCTATGATAAATTAATTATATTAGTCTTTCACTGTGCTTATGGTTTTATTACTGTTGTCAATATTGATTTAGTAACAGAGTTAGAATCTCAGGAACCCTCAAGGTCACTTAGTACAAATCTCTCATTTTGTAAATGAGGAAATTAAGGTCTACTTTTTCCACAATGCATACCTTGACACTTGTCACTTCTTTTCCTGGTCCCCTAACCGAATAAAAGAGAAGTTTTATTGCATATTTTTGTTTAGGTCAATTTTAGAAGGTTAATATTACAAGTGAACGGGCATTCCTCAAATGCCAGTCTCTGGCATACTTTGTATATAGCAGATACTCATTTAAGTACTTACAAACTCTTCTTGCTTAAAGTCCTCTAATATAAGTAAATGATAAGGCTTATTTTAATTTTCATTTGCACAATTTTAGCATGCAATATTATTTTCTAATGGAAAAAGTAATGCAACATAATTCTTAATCCAACGCATCTTTCATAACACGACACTTATGTCTTTTCTACCACTATGAAGCTCATTTTCCCCAAATAATACGAAAAATTTACAGTTAGACATAAACCAAATCAGTCCTGCACATACCATCATTCAAGACACCTTTCAATGGAGAGAGCAAATTGGTCAATCATTTAAATACGTATACATCCACTACCCAACCTAAACAAGACAAGAAAATCAACAGGCTTGGAATTGCTTAACTTGCAATTAACTTTTGTCAATAGGGAAGACAATTTTATCAGTTTAAAATCATAGGAGAGCAAGGAACTGCCTTCCTTCTGGAACCAGAAACCGTGTTGGGACACAGCTAGCCTCAATACGGATAAGCAAAATGCATCTTAAGTCTTTTGTGTGCTTGGTATTGAAGACAGGCTAAACTCAGGGTAGGTAGGAAGTCAACCTACTAATCAAAAATACATGGAAGCCAGCTGATGTGCTAGTCGGTCTCTATTTTTAAAGCAAAATGAAAATCATAGACTTCCAGTTAAACTCTAAAGTTACAAATTTATAGTACATGTTTTCCACTGTAGTTGAAGGAACAATATTTCTCAACAGAGTTAATAAACTACCTGATTCAAAAACCAAGAATAAAACTGAACCACTGCAGTCTAGGATGGCAGACTGAAATCAGAACTAATATGGCATCACTATGTAAACCTTCTGGATCACCAAACATAGCTCCCTGTAACTAAGATGGAAACAAGAGATTAATCACTTAATATCTACATGTTGACTGTCATCATCATAAGAAAGTAAAACAAAATTGTTCAATTTGGGTTTTAACTAGAATTCAGAAAACATCCAAAATAGATCAGATATTTAATTCTAGTTTTATTATAATTTTCAGCCTAAAATGTAGCAGATACAGAAGTATGTATGCCTTACAGGACTGAATAAAGATAAACTCTGACCCCAGCATTTTTTCCGGGGTCTAATAAGGAATCAGTAGAATCTTATAGGCCTTCTGTCATTGTTTATCTCTTTCCATGAAGTGGGCAAAACGATAGATCTTATATGACCGTTTTAAGAAGAGGCTTATGAGGTCTTGCCTGCAAATAAAGTTACAGAAATAAAAACAGTAATTGACAACAAATTCTTTTAAGAATCCCTAAATTTGAGTAAATGCAGTATTGGAATATTTTCTAAAATAAAACATCAGGATTTCTTTTGAATTTTCAGGTACAAGTTTAATACAAGTTGACTATCTCTTATCTGAAATGTCTGGGATCATATGTGCTTCCGACTATTTATTTATTTTTTTTAGTTTTTTATTTTGAACCAGAGTCCCGCTCTGTCGCCCAGCTGGAGTGCAGTGGCATGATCTCGGCTCACTGCAACCTCCACCTCCTGAGTTCAAGGGATTCTCCTGCCTCAGCCTCCCAAGTGGCTGGGACTACAGGCGCATGATGCCACACCTGGCTAATTTTTTGTATTTCAGTAGAGATGGGGTTTCACCGTGTTGCCCAGGCTGGTCGCAAACTCCTGAACTCAGGCAATCTGCCCGCCTTGACCTCCCAAAGTGTTAGGATTACAGGCGTGAGCCACTGCGCCTAGTGTGCCTCCAATTTATTATTTTGGATTTTGGAATATTTGCATATGTGTAATGAGTATCTTAGGGATGTAACCCAAGTCTAAACATGAAATTCATTTATATTTCATATACACCTTATACACACAACCTGAAGGTAATTTTTATACAATTTTTTTTTAACGGAGTTTTGCTCTTGTTGCCCAGACTGGAGTGCAATGGTGCGATCTCAGCTCACAGCAACCTCCGCCTCCTGGGTTCAAGCAATTCTCCTGCCTCAGCCTCCCGAGTAGCTGGGATTACAGGTGGGCACCACCACCCTCGGCTAATTTTTTGTATTTTTAGTAGAGACAGGGTTTCACTATGGCCAGGCTGGTCTTGAACTCCTGACCTCAGGTGATCCGCCCGCCTCGGCCTCCCAGAGTGCTGGGATTACAGGTGTGAGCCACCGTGCCTGGCCTATACAATATTTTAAATAATTTTGTGTGTGATATAATGAAGTCAGGTGTGGAATTTTCCACTTGTGGCACTAAAAACGTTGGGATTTTGGAGTGTTTCAGATTCTGGAGCATCTTGAATTTTGGGGGATTTTGGATTAAGGATGATCAACCTGTATCTACGTTACAGACTCACTGCAAGTATGTTTTTCACTCCCACTCATGTAGGTATGATCTCAATTCACAAACAGGCAGAAACCATCTCAATCCTATTTTTTCCATAGCAATTTTATTCTATCAGGGTTTCAAGTAAAACTGCCTTAAGAAGGTAAACAAAAGGACCTAGTAAATGTGTTTACTGTTGCTTACACTAAAAAATTTTCACTAAACTACAAAGACACTGAGAGATAAGAGGAAGGGAAAACTTGCTTTGGTATTTCTTTCTTTTTTTTTTTTTTTTGAAATAACCAAAGAGGGGTACAATTTAAGCTAAAAGAAGTTTGCAGTTAGGTTGGGTTGTGGCCTTGTTTTAGGTAAAAATACATGGGTTACTAGTTTTCTTTTTTTTTTTTTAACAACAAAAAGCTAATTTTGGAATTCTACTTTTTAGAAAATACAAATAACCTTACAGCACATTCAGTACTAAAGCACATGCCTACTAAGAAATCTCCTTTCTAGTGAATAGTGTCAGTGATTTGGACCTTTTGTCTATGGAGTAAGAATGAGTAAGGGTAAGAAACATGCAAGCTTGTTAACCTAGAGTTAACTTGAAGGTATTCATAACCATATTATAGAAACATAACAACACTGTCAATTTTTTACTAACCTTATTTTCTATAATTACCTTTAAAATATATTTCCAACTCTTTTCCACTCAACTTTGAATGCTTTTTTTCCAGACTCATTTAATGCCTGATATTTCAACGGACATACTTTTATCAAACAATATTTCAGTTTAATAAACACAATAAATTAATTATGAACTGATAATAAGTTATTGTCCAGTCAAAGGCCTACATCACATACTATATTTATATTTGTAGAGTAGGAGGACAAGTGCAGACTTGTTTGTGATATGCAAGCCCAGTAATTTAGAAACTATGATAAACCAAATGCAAAACCCATTTGATAATTTTTAAATGTCACATTTCTTTTGAGTGTAATTTTAAATTCTCATAAATAATGGTACCAAAGGATGATTCAGGAAGTAGTACAAAACTGATAGTCTCTCAGAATATTATCAGGTGACAAAATAATTTGTAAAATAATATTATTGCCTCAAAAATGTGAAATATCTAACTGCAATCATCTATTAAAAATGATTTAAATTTAATACATATATACTATTTCTTAGGAGAATATGGTAGTAAAGGAGTTTTCACTTTTGATATCTTTATTTTATATAGTCACTTGATGAATAATATAAATCCATTCTTGTGGAGCAGGGGGTATGAGACTATTAAATATATTCACTAATTTTGTTTATTATCTACAAATGTTGTTTATTCTGAAATTTTAAGTATATAAAAATCATTTTTGCAAATAGGATTTCTAAAGTTGAACATTAGATGCCAATAAGTATATCATTACAATTTTAAAACAAAAATATAAAATTTCATATTTTGGAATTCACGTGTTTGTTGCCCATTATTTTTTCAGAGCAAGTACCAAAAACTGGAGTGCACTCTACTTCAGAAGTTTTTCTCATGTTAAAGTCAGAGCAGTTAGGCTGTAATGGATGTGCCAATATAAAAAAATAATTAAATTTACACATTATTTGCCAAAAAGTGCACTCGACTATCATCATTATTCAAACATTTCACTCAGTTGCCTCCACAACTCACTTATTTTAAAACTATAAAGTGAAGATTCCTTTCCCCTCTTGTTCTCATAATCAATTAAAATATACATTACTAATTCAACTTTTAAAATTTGTCTCTCTTAAAAGATTTTAGTCCATTAACTTGGATATCCCACATCTGAACGTAAAACCAAGGTGCTTAATTCAATTTAATGATGATTTCAGAAACACAAAGTTACATCACGTTACTAGAGGTTAAAAACACACACACACACACACACACAAACACACACACACTGGTTTTGTGAAAACCTTGATGGCAAGCAAGATATTCACCATCTCTTCTTTTAAATTATAGCTTTAAAAAGGGGGTTAGGGTATCCATTGAATAATAAAGCCTGCTTTCTGTCACTCACACACACACACACACCCCAATCATATTTATCAGACCTATTCAAGTTGCCACAACATGACTATTGTCAAAGCCAAAAAAATTCTCCTTTAAAATATTTAAACTTCATTTTAAAATTAAAACTGAAAGCAAGATATTCAACTGCCAACTACTGTTGATGAAACTATTAAAGCCTGCACTGACCTACTTCATATCAGCATCATGACGGCATGGATGCATGCCAAGAAAATAATGAAAATTACTATATAACTAACCTTAATCTTGTAATTAAAAATTGTCACTTTAAAAATGTGTAAATACTGTACATGCAATGCCAGTTGCTTTACGATATGTTTTCAAAATGAGAAAATGAGTTTTGATATTTTAGTACTCATATTCAATGATGGCCCTGCAAAGATTTCATTTCCATTTTCAAAATCAAGGCTTTTTAAAATACCATATAAAATTCTCTTTTTAAACTTCTATTAAAAGCAATCTCTTAGACCAAATTCCAAATATTACTTTCCATTTAAAAAATACTGCTACAGTTAAAAAAAAAGGCAGTTAATGAAGAATCCTACAAAACAATGCAAGTTCATGTTCAAAGAATATTGCAATGGCTCTAACAGTGGATGGACTTAACTCAGTGTATTTAATTATTAAAAGATTCCCACTAGACTTTAGGAGTTTAATGCTGAAATACTGGAAATTTTCATACGAGAAAGTAAAATAGCGAAAGATATTCCATCAATGGTTTCTTTTAAAAAGACATACAAATGGCAAGACATTTGATTCCCTATATTTTAATAAAAAAAAAAACACTTTGTTGTAAACTACCATCTTAAAATATTTTATACTAAAAAAGCACTTTCTTCACAATCAATGCAAAGAATAAACTCCCCAAAAAATAAATTTAATATTAGAATAAGGGAGGCAAAAACATTCAGAAATAGCAGCTAACCCAACTGAAAGGAAGAGACACATTAGGTTTTGTGCTGCATATTAATATTCTTACGCACAGTATCTGTTTGGTGAAAATTCACAATACACTTCTTCCTCCTTCTATGGCTGCAAAAAGGAGTAAACACATTTCACATTCTCCAGTTCCAAATTCATGCCACCATCATGCAATATGACTTAATTTCGACCCATATTTCTGTTACAATGAGTGAAAAAATAAAACCAAAAAACTTGTTTATCTGCACTCACAATTGAGGAGGGAGTAAAAGCATTTTTTAGCTAAGAAGACAGGGGCCGATTGATGCAAAGTCCCCATATCTCCAGAGGTGCTACAAATGTGCACCCGACTGGGGAAAGCCACATTCAATGAATGCATCAGCCTCCTCCTCCGCTCCCCCGCCCGCCGCCCCCCACCCACTTTGCAGCAGAAATGTGCCTGGGCTTTTTCACCCGAGCGATGGAGGATCCTCTTACCAGATGGAGTTCTTGATCTTGTGTTGCAGCGCGCTGGCCTCTGTCCCTGGCAGCCCGGGCACAAGGCCTGGCAGGGCCACCCCCGAGTTGGGGGCGCTGGGGGGAAGCTGCTGGTGGGCATCAGGCTGCTGTGGCGGCGGCTGTTGTTGTTCCTCTGCCATCGCTGCTGGAGGGGTGGGAGGGAGGGAGGGAAAGATGGGGGCGCGGGGAAGGGTGAGGAAAGAGACCGGGAGGGGAGGACGAAGGGGGGAGAGGAGGAGGGGGAGGGGGAGGGAAGGAGGAGGAGGAGGAGGAGGAAGGAAGCTGGATAAGCTAGGCCTTTACCCCAGGGCTCGAGTGAGTCGCTTTCGCCTGCCGCCTGGGGGACATCACCGGGGAGACCAGCGGCTCCTCACGGCCGGGGCGCTTCACCGCGGGAGAGGCATGGCGGCGCCCCTCAGCCCCCCGCTGCCGCCTCCTCCCGTCAGCGGCCGGGGCTGTTGGGGGGTGAGATGGGGGCGTTTGAAGACGAAGTGGGGGGGCAGGCTCCCCCCAAAATCCAAGAAGGACGGTTGCTCAGGGATTTGGCGGCCGGGCTTTCCTTCCTTGTCCCCGGGGCTTTCTACTCCGGGGTTCCCGTGCTGCTGCAGCCCCAGGCTCCGCTCCACGCCACTCCCCACGCCGCCGCCGCCGCTTGCTCCCAGCCCCGCCGCCGCCGCCGCCGCGGCCGTCGCTGCCCTGCCAGCCCCGGAGGCAACCCAGTGCGCGCAGCCGCACTGCGGCCCGGCGCAGACCGCACAACACCTACCGCTCCGCCGCGGGGGGCGTGGACCAGGGTGTGCGGGCCGCGGGCCGCGGGCGCGACGGGCCGGGAGGGGGGCGCACGGCGCGGAGGGCGGCGCGGGCCAGCGGGCCAGGGAAGCGCGCCGCTGGGGGCCGGGAGGAGTCCGGCCCGGCTGGTGGAGAGCAGGAAAACGTGGGGGAGGTGCTGGCGAGAGAAAGAGAACTTGCGTGAGGAGGAGAAACCAAATTTAATATTTGGCGTGGAAATGGGATTTGGGCGGGGGAGGCATCTTCAAAGCAAGTAAAGAGAAATCAACATTATCCCCCCTCCCCTGCACATGTGAGGATTACTTCCTCCCTGAGTAAATGAGGAGAACTGAAGCAGGTAAGACGATAAACTGACTTTTCAGAAGCCCCCAAAGAAGAACACCCGTTGGAATTAACCACCCTTTAGGTAATTCGGTCTTGAACGGAAATCGCGAGTCAGGAGCTGGGTTGAGTGCTCCTCGGTCGGGCATTCAAAGCCCTCCAAATCTGGCCCCACTTTAGCTATCCAATCATAGCGGCCTCCATCCCCCTGCAAGAACTCCCGGCTCCAATCAGGGAAGTCTCCATGCCATCCTCAACGCGCAGCAGATTCATTCTTCCTTCGTGCCTCTTTGCTCATACTGTTCCCCTCCACCTCCCCACCCCACCCCACCCCACCCCACCCCCTTTCCAGGAATGCCCTCCCTCCTTTATACCGCTCCCAATTCAACCCAGGCTCTAAAGCATAGCTCAAGTCGCGGCTTGTCAGGGTCCCTGCAGCCAAGGCCCCTGCCTGTCTCTGAAATAAACGCATGTAGTACTCACAACATGGAGGCTCAGGCGTCAGCCACGAGCTCCTTCCTTTGGAGCCCGTTGAGCACCCGCCCTCCCCCCCGCAGACTCCGCACCATTCCCATTCATACCTAAATGATAGCTTTGCCACAAATAAGTCAGTCTCCTTTAAGAGCAGAAGAATTGGCTTTTCTAGGTGGGGCTGATCAGGGAGGCTGCGTGGATGTAGAAGACAACAGCCAAGGCCTCTGGCACCAAAATGGAACAGCTGTTCAGCTCACACTGACCTTTCTTGGGCCCGTGGGTGTTATGAGCCCTTCAGCTTTAACTTTGCTGATAGAGTCTCTATCAGGTTTCTACCTGTTAGATCCTCTGGCCACTTTCCTGCTGTGTGTGGACTTTGGGCTGTGAGGCTCTGCCACCTTTTAGACTCCTAGTGGATGGTGAATCTGATTGGCTTGGGTTGCCTGGCCTTTGAGTTCTCAGTTCCCTGCCTTGGCCTGAAACCCTCTTGCTTTTGTCCACTGTGCCCTCTGACCTGGCTCACAGACTCAAGGCCCAGACTCACACTGAATGCTTGCACGTGGTGAGGGTTGAGGGTGGGGGTGCGGGGAGGAAGAACACCTGTGTGCGAAATAAGCACCACCCCCCCCGTGGCCTCTTGGATTACGCTGTGCTCCAACTACCCATTGCACGAATTGCATCACACAAATGAGCCCCGTTTTCCATACTCTAAGGTCTCTATTAGCTTAGCCACTTTAGGAAACTATAGGTGGTTTACGACATTCATTTTGCATACATATCTTCATGTGGGTGTGTAAAGACAGTATTTTTCTGGACCAAATTGATAGATATGGTGTGCATTAGACAGAAGCTTTGAAGAATAAAAATAGCTAATGTTTGTTGAACACTTTGTGTGCCAGACTAGCACTTTCCATACATTATCATAGTTATTCCTCCCCAAGAGTGTATAATGTAGGTATTATTATTCTCCCTCTGTTACAGATGAAATGGAAGCTTAGGTTAATTAACATTCTTAAAATTACCCAATTAGTAAATACAGGAGTCAAAATTTGAGTCCTGGAAGTTTAATTCCAGAGCCTGCAAGCTATGCTGAAACTGGAATTACGCTGAAAAATCTTGAATGTAGGTATATATATATACGTGTGTGTGTGTATGCCCTATATCACATTGAGGAAAGTTGCCAGGTTCCCCAAGGTTCTAATTTTTTGCCTTGCCAAGAGAGAGTGATGGCTCCAAGTTGCAACACCCTGGGAGGGGGAGATCCTTAGGAAGTGGGAGACTCATCAAGGGGGTAACGTATCTAAGGTCTGCCAAAGGCCTTAAGAAAAGGAAGCCGAGAACCAAGACGTTTTATAAAAAGTTCGCTACCGGGTGTCACACAGGCTGGCTTCCCAAGTGCAACTTCTGAGAGTTTTTAGTGGGTTCCATAAAAGAGCCAGGTCACCCCAGCAGCCACTAGAGGGCTCACGAAGCTGCAGCGGCGGGCTGCCCTCTAGCGGGCGGTGCTGACCGGAGTGTGGTGGTAAACCTTTTCCGGCCTTCCAGGACCTACAGGGAGTTGAAGGAAACCAGCAATGGGAGGGGTGGCAGAGAGTATCAGACTGAGGAGACCTTATTGCCAGAGTGAGATACCCTTTCAGGGAGGAAAGGGGCAGCCCTCACTACTCACTTAACATCTGGGAGTACAGTAGGTGTTTTGTTCCAGTCTTCAGAGAAGACTGAATAAAATTATGACATTAAGAAATCTGATGAAGTTACCCAAAATTTTGAGTGTGGACTCATGCCAAACCCAGGGACCCTGAATAAAGGCAGGAGTGTAGCCATGTGCTTCTCATATTATGTGGACTCCTTTGATTGTGCAACCCTGTACTGAGAACCCTCAAGGACCCAGAATCAATGTGGCTCATTTTCTCTGAGCATCATTTTGACTCGCTGGTAAATAAGGTAAGACATTGTAGTAAGCATGACTTTTTAAGATAACACACAAATATTTCCCAACCCTGAGGAGCCCAAGTTTATTCTCTACTGGGAAAGTGTACACCAGAGGAAAATTTTGAGGAACACTGATGTAGTGGGGTAGAAAAACCTGACCTTGGAGTCAGAAGACCTGGGAATTCAAACCCTCTGTTTCCATCTCTATAAAAATGAAAATAATGATGTACATCAGAGGGTTGCTGTAAGGAACAACATGTAAAGTGATAGATAAACCAGGGAAGTATTGGCGACATTTGAAGAGTATCTACAAGATGGATTGTGAGCACCTCAAAGGAAATGACTATTTTATTTATCCTAGTAGTCCCAGGACATAATTCCTGACTCCTGGCTATTTAATAAATATTTGTGGAATTTAGTAGTTAACTAGCCCTCATTTTCTAGCCCTATCCATTATATTGTCTTGCTCTCTTATGTCTGTAAACCTTGTCTCCTTTATGAAACTGTAAACATTTTATACTGTCCAGACTGTAGTATATACATTTATCATGCCTGATATATAGCAGTATTAGGCACAGAAAATATGAATAAATAAGACCTGGCCCCAACTTGAAGTAGTTTACATTTTGTGACGTAGAGCAACATATTAACATATATAAGATGATGAGTTATAAAGTATAAACATATCCACTAGTGTTGTGGAGTCATAATGGAGGGAGGAATTGATCTTGCTCAGGGTAAAAGAACTGGAGAAGGCATCATGGCTGGCATTTTAATTGGGTCTTGTTGGATGAATAGGAGTTGAGTAGGCAGAGCAACAGAGGGAAGACGATTTCAGATAAAGGGAGTAACATGAGCACTGGTGTGAAACCATGAAAGGGTACTGTTTGCTGAAGGAATAATGCATAGCCCGGTGTTGACTCTGTGATCAGATCCTAAATGAGTATAGGCGAGGGAAAAGGAGAGAGAGACAAAAACCCACTTTACAAAATGTTACTTTGCGTTATAGTTAGGATCGTTCTATCAAAAGAAGATCTGAAAGTCGGTTTCATTATTGGTACATACTGGTTAAGTGCTGAAAGTATACATTTCATTTCCACAAAGTATGGTGATTTACCAGATATGGAAAAGGTAAAGTTCTACCCTGTTCTCCTTCTTTCCCAACTTAAGTATAAAAATAAAATACTCCTCTCATCCTCTTTTCCCCTGATCATTACTTCTTCTGTCTTTTTCCCTTGCAAACTTTCTCCTCTAGAAGCTGAAAGTAGAGTGTAATGACCTACATGTTATTTAAGAGAACAAGGAAAGAAGGCTTTTCCCCCAAATCTTCCTTGATAGCAGAAAGTGATGGATAATTTCTTTCAGCTAAGCTGTTGTCTTTCAAAGTGCAAGTAGTCCTAGGAGGGCTTATATATACATAAGTTTCAATGTTGTAATGTGATTGAGCTTTCTTTCAGTCTTTAATAGCATTAGAAAGAAGAGGATGTGGGAGGGAGTGAAGAGGAGAAAAATAAAAGCAGCAGCAAGATTACAGAAGAGGGAAGTTGAGGGGTTCAGAACTAAGTTAATATTGGCAAATTTTGATACATGTTCTCAATACCAAGAGTGCTAATGTAAGTATGCTGTGAAAGTGTGAATTCTTCTGTTAGAGCACAAATATGTCATTATGTCATTAAAACAATGTATAGCCCAGTGTTAAGGCTAAGTAGCCTAACTATGCAAATACTGGCAAGGCAGCAGGCTGTTAACACTGTCACTACCTGGCTATGTGACCCTATCTATACAAGTCATTCTTTCAAGTCCCTTTGCTTCTCTCTAAGGATTAATGGGATAAAGTTCACATAATGTACTCAGCTCTTCAAGTGAGTAGTATGATGAAACGAATGCCAGATCCCGCTTTGATTTCACTTAGAAATTTTCCACTGTTGATACCATACATATGTTTATGTTGTAACTTTCAATTCTTTAACATTAAAGAAGGTTCAAGTTAATATCATCTATGTAAATTTTAAAGGAAGTGTTTACTTTAACTTGGGCCAAAAGGTCCCAAGTAGAAATTTGATATCTTAGAAATTCAGGAAAGGAGTGGCTGTGAACAGAAGCAAATAAAGAAAAACATTAAATTGTGACACTAAAAGTGTTTTAGTTATTTACTTAACACTAAAAGTGATAATGAAAAGACACCAGAGCCAATCCTACAGTGAGGAAGTCAGTGCCAGTGCAGTATGAACAGGTGGG
Organism: Pongo abelii; assembly: GCF_028885655.2. Taxonomy (NCBI): domain Eukaryota; kingdom Metazoa; phylum Chordata; class Mammalia; order Primates; family Hominidae; genus Pongo; species Pongo abelii. The sequence goes on from NC_072001.2 coordinate 59,278,366, forward strand.
CCTAACCAATAATTCACAAAGTCGATCATTCCTCCATTCCTTTCAAGGCACATTTGAGAACCTGCTATGTACAAGTTATTATATTGGGACCTTAGAAAGATTAAAAAATAAGTAGTAAATAAAATATTGTTTTCATTTTCAAGAAGCTCATAATCTAATTGGAACACTACACATGTCAGCCCATACATATTTTTAAAAGTGAAATAAAAACACAAGAAACAAACAAAAGGTGTGTGACAGGATAATTTATTGAGCTATTTATTTGGGTTTTATGCTCTTTATATTTTCCCTCCCTTCCATTCCAAGCAGGCTTCAAGGGAACTTTGTGTTACTAGGTAGCAAGTTGTCTGACAAGAGCTCTCTCTTAGGCAACTCCAGGGGGCACCATTCACATTTTAAATGAAGCCTCCTGGAACAGGACTCCTTAGAATGCAGTGTCAATGTTATTTCTGGAATTGGACCCAGCAATCTGTCTTCCAAGTTTGTTGCTCCTTGAGGAGATGTTGCTAGGGGGTTAAAAAGGTAAGCACATCGGGGGAGAGAGAGAGAGAGAGAGAGGGAGGGAGGCAGGGAGGGAAGAAAGGAAGGAGGGAGGGAAGGAAGGAAGGAAGGAAGGGGTGCTGAGATGGATGGATCACAAGGTCAGGAGTTCAAGACCAGCCTGGCGAAGATGGTGAAACCCCATTTCTACTAAAAATACAAAAATTAGCTGGGCATGATGGCAGGTGCCTGTAATCCCAGCTACTCGGGAGGCTGAGGCTAAGGCAGAGAATTGCTTGAATCGGGGAGGTGGAGGTTGCACTGAGCCGAGATTGCGCCACTGCACTCCAGCCTGGGCGACACAGTGAGGATCCATCTCAAAAAAAAAAAAAAAAAAAAAAAAAAAAAAAAAAAAAAAGGAAAGAAGAAGCGTCTATGGGCAGGTGGAATTACAGAAAAAAAAATTCCCATGAACTGTAGAAAATCAAAGATTGGAGTTCCAGTAGTGAGAATAAGAGTACCCCAGGGAGATACTCTAACCTCATATGGATGCACAATGCCATTAGGGAGGCTGGATTCCCCTGCCTCTCTTGGCCCAAAAGTGAAGGAATTGCCTGGCTTCTAGGAACTAGTGAGGATGTCGAAGTCCATCTTCCATTTTCTAGGCTCAACATAAGTCTTTCAAACTCTACTGCAGTACTAGGAAGAGAGGAAAGCCCAGTAAGAACTGAGATTGGATTTCCTTCTACTCCAGCAGAATTAAGGCTGAGATCACTTAAGTCTGTGGTAAATTTAATTTGATTTAAAGAATAGTGACATGTCTTGCACACCCAAATTTGTACTTGCAAATTTATACTTCCTAGTGGTGGATACTGTATAAAAAAGACGCTGGTAGGTGAGATATATAAGATTAAAAACTTCAGTGAATGGCGTAGCTAATAACTGCTAAGGAAGTTTAGAGAAAGAGCAAAAGGAGCTAAAGTTAAAAGTGGCTTCATGGAGGACTTGGGATGGAGCTAGAGTGTGAGTAAAATGAAGGATTTATAAAGGTGGGAGAAAGAATAGAGACAAGTCCGAAGGGAAAGGCAGTGTGAGTAGAAGCAGGAAAATGAGCATGCAAATGACAAGACACGCAGGACACTGGTCTAATTGGAGTGAACAGCTGATGATAAAGGTTATATGGGGTACCGAATTCCGAGTCTATTCAAGCTAGTCTGAGGAGTTTGTGCTTCCATACTGTACTTTGTACAAAGCAAGGTTCTACGAGAGAACAAGTAGTAGGAGATATATATATTTTATATTTGTATGTTTATATATTTTAAAGGAATTGGCTTATGTGATTGTGAGGCTGGCAAGTCTGAAATCTGTAGGGAAGGCCAAAATGCCTTGCACAGTGGATGCTGCAACCCACAGGTGAAATTTCTTCTTCCCTAGGAAAAAAAAAAAAAAATTCAGTTTTGCTCTTAAGACCTTTCACCTGATTGGATGAGACCCACCCAAATTATTTAGGATAATCTACTTAAAGTCAACTGATTGTAGCTAATTAACCACATCTGCAAAATACGTACCTTTACAGCAACATCCATATTAGAGTATGATTTGAATAGCTGGGTATGTGTCAACTTGGCTAGGCCAAGGAACCATGACACTTACCACACTCTGTAAGTCACTCATGTATTTGAGAAGAAGATGTCTTTGGATTTTCTTTACGTGGATCTCAGGAAAGGTAATTTCCTATGAAGTGGGCCAACCTGTCTCCTTTCCAAGAATAGATCTATTTTCTGTGCTCTTCCCTGTACATAAATGTTTATTCCCAAGGATGAATTTCTATTTTTCTTCATCCCTTTTTCCCTTACCATCTCCTGAAGTTATGCCAGTGTTATATTGTGGCTGATGTTAGTATGTTTTTGTTTTCTCCATTTAAAGTGCCTCTAATTATGCCTGTAGTGTCATTCTCCTAATTCAGCAAAGCCTCAGGTTGTCTGCCATATCCACAGACCCCGTCCAAGCCTGGCTCTATTGATGTAAGCTTCCATCCTTGTCTCTTGTAACCCTGGCCCCCTGGTTGGAACGGGGCTCAACATTTGACACCATGGCAATCAATCTTCTGGCTAGACAGTGGCTTATGAGCTGACTCAATAAAACCTTTGCCCAAGGAAGACGTTAGTAGTTAGCTAACGAATTGATTCCTTTTTTGGAGAGTATGAATATGATAAGGAGAGAAGATTATGCAGTTGGGAGTAAAAACAGTAGCTGAAAGATACACAAGAGAAAGCTAACCTCAGAAACCATTAGACAACAACCAGAAGAGGCAATGATTAAGCAGAAACTGTGTGAAGAGGAGCTCAGAGGGCTTACAGAAGATAAGATAGTGGCTTAGTATTGGTAGGAGCAGTAGGCCCAGGGAATGATAGAAGCTGACTAAATTTCCTGATGGAGCACCAGAGAAAGCAGGTGCAAATGAAGAGGAATGGATTATTGGCCAGGCCTTGGGGAAATTCAGGATAACCACCCAGAAATCCAGGAACAGACATACAAGCGATGGCATGGAAACTTAAGGGGAGCTGGGGAGTGAAAAGTTCGTTTAGGCTCCAGTGCAGCTCTAGCAACTGAATTATCTTCTCAGACACTCAGGAGAAGACTTTCATTACTTCCTTAGTTTAGTGTGATTTTCTCCTCCCCCCAGAGTCTTACACATAAAGTTATGGTCCTGCTGGTGTGAAGGGCTCACTCATTTGTCAAGAATTGCATCCTCTCAGCAGTTTTCCCTTATCCATTCCCTACCCACTCCCAGCCAGGTTGTGTTAGCTGTCTCTTTTCTGTGGCTCTGTGGCACCTTGTACAGCCTTATGTCATACTATCTCATTGTAGGCTAATTGTAGGTTTGTTTGCCTGTTTCTTGCATCTACACTCCCTCTACCTGACTTCCAGTACTACAAACTACATTTGGTCAGGAAGTATGTTTTTAATCTTCTCTATATCTCCAACATATACTATAGTCCCTCCCACAAAGTAGCCAAACAATGAATGTTTGTTGAATTGAGTTATTATAAAAAGCTTTTTTTTTTTTTGTCCAGGCCATGAAATAAAAGCAGAATGTCAGAAAAAGCAGAATGGGCTAATAAGAAAGCTCAATATCTTATTCATAATAATGGTGTAGGAGCTGAGAACATAGTTAATTTGTACTTAAAATTCATGTCTCCATGACTTTACAAAAATTTTTCAAGCAGCCAACTGTGTCTGTTCAGCCTGACATCTGGTGCTGCAATTCTCCAGATTTAAAGGTACTCTGGCCAGCTTTGTCCCTTTTAAGGAAAAGACTCTGCTGCATGCTTCCTGTAACCTCCAGTTTCTTATCTGAATTCAGATCCACACTCTTGGGCAAATGAGGCTTGAGGCTGACCCTCATGGAGATCCCCCGGGCTTCCAAATTTAGAGTCTAGGATCCAAATCTCAGCTCTACCACTTGCCACTTTTGTGATCTCAGGCAAGTTCTTTGCTTCTCTGAGCCTCAGTTTTCCAATTGGTAAAAGTGGGGATAATAACTCCTTCACTCAGTTGTACTGATAATTTAATGAAAAATATTTCTGAAAATACTCCACACAATGCTTTACACATAGTAAAAGGCAAATAAATTATGAATTTCCCTTCCTTTTTTTCTGGGAGGTAGAGAGGAGAAGGGAAGAAATAGATTGATGGCAGGGGATAAGGGCCCTAAAAATGACAGGAGCCCTGAAAACCAAAAGTGGTGGCAGCCTAGTTTTTACATGCCACTACTTTATAGTCTGATAAAGCACAGGTCATGATCACTAAAAGCCACACTGCACCTAAGATAGCTGCTGCAAGAAATTCCTTGATCAGAGCACAGAAGGACATTCAAACTCTGCGTGTTTGAAAAGCACAAAGCAGATAGGGAAAGAGGCACCACTGGATGGCAAGAAGAAAAAAATTTGCCTACACCGAGCAAAAAAACCCCAAAAACCATAAAACAAGGAGAGGTTCAACATATGCTATGTCAGAGAGTTCTGGGAGTGTACAGAGGTGTCTGACTTTAACCCCCTCCAAATATCAACCCCAGAACTGAAAAAGGAGAAAGAATGGAAGGTCTTCATAATCAGTTGGAAAATCTTACACAATATTTATAGGAATTTTAAACACGTATCCCTTCTGAGGTCCCTAAAGAAAGCCAAATGACACCAGCTGTTCAGGGACTCAAAACCCCAAATAATATTAGAGATGAGGGTCTGTGCTTTCTAGCTACTCTCAGAAGGGTTCTCTTAATGAGTATTAAAGCTGTAAAAGTTAGCTCTTGATGTACTCTGAACAGGCTACTCAGCAGTCAGGAATTGAGGTATGGCAGGGAGGGAGTAGAACTCCATAACAGGATGAGCTCGTTAGCCAAATCTGACTGAAAACGTCACTTATCGCTGCCTAATGTGTAAGGTGGAAAAAGTGGCTAAAAATTACAGCTCTTCACAATCAGTTCCTCCCACTCCCATGAAAGAACATTTAAAAAAAAAAAAAGGAATAGACTACCCAATGTATTGTTAAAGGCAAGTGACTTGAGACTTGCCCCTCAGAGAATTGTTGGAGTAGGGCTTCACTTTTCTGTGTGTCAAAGAAACTTTGAGTACCTTTTTAAATGTTTTGAAATAAAAATGGCAAGAACGTAGGTTATCACCCACAAATTATATTTAATCGTGTTTTGAAAGAGCTAATTCAAAAATCCTGTGTGTGAAGAGTAAATCAAGATGCCAGCCTGCAGGAAAGTTACCTATACCAAATCTTATGAAATGACAGAAAAGATTAAAGGGGGTGAGGTTAATTGGTAACAGGACTGGGGACAAGAAAAATGCCATAAGTGTATGAGAAATTTTCAGGAGATGGGATCAAACTTTAGAAAAACATACTAGAACAACTGTGCCATACATACTCATTTGGCTCTAGATTGCTGAGGAGGTAAGAGAAATTTCAGGGATGCTACAAGCTCAGAGAGAGCAGGTTCTATGAATAGGACATCCTAGGGTGATGGCCAGAGTGATTAACTGAAACACTGCATTTGGAGCAGCTGGACTGCTACTCACATTCCCTTCTTTTGCTTGTAATTGTCCGTAGATTAAGTAGTGAGCCTGTGGATTCTGAGAGCCAATGGACAGAAGAGTAGCAGTGGACCCCAGGAGGCACAGGGAGGCTCCTCACTCTGAAAAGAAACACTCTCCCCAGCAATATGCCCTTCCCTTCACCTATAATCACAAGTTGACCCACATCAAGCAGAAGGAGAGAGCTAACAGGGATTCTCATTTATAAAGTAAAAGAATAATCCAATACAAGAATAATACAAGTTTGCAGAGACGCCAAACTCAGGAAAAATAATACCTAAGGAAAGAGAGTTTATAAATTTAAAAAAGATGAATACAAATTCTTTTTATAAATTTTATAATTTTAAGAAAATATAGTTATTGTATGTAAAATATATACTTATAAATATCACAAATATAACAATTATCCTCAAAGAGGTTCAAGATATTACATCCATGAAAATGAAACAACGATCCCAGAAATTTAAAAACATGGTTTTTGAAATAAACTCAGGATATGTGTATCACTAATAGAATCTCTTTGAAAGGATGACTATAGGATAAATTTTAACAAAATAAATGATGAATCCAAGAAAGATGAAGGTGAAGCATTCAAGAATCAGTGGAGAGAAAAGAGATGATTTGTCTAAATATGACATATATTTAAAATTAATAGCATAAAATTAAAATCTAGATTAGACATTGGCAAATGTTTTCTGTAAAAGACCAGATACTAAATATTTTCAGTTTTGTGTTCCGTATAGACTCTGTTGCAACCACTGAGCTCTGCTGTTGTAGTGTGAAAGCAGTCATAGATAATATGTAAATGAATGTGCGATAAGACTTTACAAAAGGAGGGGGCAGGTGAACCCCTGTTCTAGATGATTGCAACATAAAGATGGAGGGACAAAGCATGATGGAGAGATAGGAGGTAAGTTTTAAAAGCTGTATGTTTTATAACTTTTATATAGCTGTGTGTATATGATAAACACATACACACACGTATGGAACACCAGATGGCAGAAAAAAAGTCAAGCCATCAGTAATTCCAGTACATGACAAATGGACAGAATTTCTTTGATAAAAAGAATCTCAAATTTGGTAAACATCAACAGCAAATCTGGTTATATGTTATTTAGAAAAAGACACCTAAAAAGAAGGTTGGAAATAAAAACGTAGAAAGATACATCAGGCAAGTTCTAATAAGGATAACAAATATAGTAACAATGTTAGACAAAAAGAAATAAAGCAAAAAGGGTTTGACAAGATAAAAATGTTCATATTGGTGAAAAATACAATTCTGTAAGAAGCTCTACTAATACTGAACCTTTATAAATCTAAGAATATAACATCAAATGTCATCTTTATAACCTATAAAGTGAAAATGATAGAAATATAAGTAGGAATGAAAAATACAGAGCCATTTTAGAAGACTTTAACACATCTCAAATTGATAGATCAAGTAGGAAAAAAGTAAGGGTAGAGAGGATTAGAATAACAAAGAAGCTTGATCGAATAAAGGACTTTGTATGAATAAACAGTGAATGCATAGTCTCCTCAAACACACATGAAACATTAACTAGCTGCTAAAACACAAAGAAAATGTTAAATTTCAAGATAAATCATTCGGGTTATACTTTTTATACTGAAATAAAATTTGTAATTAATAAATAAGCAAATTGTTTATAAACTTGGAAATAAAAACCACTCCTTTAATACAAAAAAATTTAAAATGAAATTATAAATTATTTACAAATGATAATATGTTAAAATTATTGAACATTATTATACAACCAGCATTATGCTAAGTAATCTACATGGATTATCTTTTTATTTTCACAGTGATCTTGGGAAGTTGATTCCATTATCATCTCATTTCACAGATGAGGAACTGAAACACAAAGCTGTACTAAATAACCCGGCCAAGGGCACATAATCCATAAATGACAGTTGGGATATGAACCTAGATAGCATGATTCAGAGCTAGTGTATTTAACTGCAACAACAAGAATGACAATGAAAACAATACAAATCAAAATCTACATATACTCAGAGAAAATGCAGCCAGGTATGCGTGTTTTAAAAATAAGAAAAGATTGGCTAGAAATAAATCATGTATAAAGCTTAAAAACTAGTGAAAAACATACATAAAGTAGAAGCAAGGGTATTACTAAAGGAAAAAAACATGAATAAAATGTTGGGGGTTGGGGTGGGATAAATTTGTATAAAACTAAGAGATGATTTTTTGGAAAGAACCAAAAATGTCAAAAGTCTGAAATGTCTCACCAAGGTTAAAAAAAGAGAGAGTTATCAGCATTAGAAATTAGAAGGGGATATAATTATAGGTATGAAATAGATTTTGAAAAGTTTGAGGTGAATACTGAATTTAAGCTAATTTTTACTTATTTATTTATTTGTTTCTTAAAAGTTTTAAGTTCAGGGGTACATGCACAAGATATACATGTTTGTTACATAGGTAAATGTGTCTCATGGGGGTTTGTTGTACAGATTATTTCATCACCAAGGTATGAAGCCCAGTAGTTCATTACTTATTTTTTTTTTTGATCTTCTCCCTCCTCCCACCCTCTACTCTCCCATAGGCCCCAGTGTGTTCTGTTCCTCTCTATGCGTCCATGTGTTCTCATCATTGAGCTCCCACTTATAAGTGAGAACATGCAGTATTTGGTTTTCTGTTCCTGCATTAGTTTGCTAAGGATAATGGCCTCCAGCTCCATCCATGTCCCAGCAAAGGAAATGATCTCATTCTTTTTGTTGGCTACACAGTATTCCATGGTGTATATGTACCACGTTTTCTTTACCCAGTCTATCATTGATGGGCATCTAGTTGATTCCATGTGTTTGCTATTGTGAACGGTGCTCCAATGAACATAGATGTGCATGTGTTTTTATAATACAACAATTTGTTAATATAATCCTTCGGGTATATACCCAGGAATGAAATTGTTGGGTTGAATGTTATTTCTGTCTCTAAGTCTTTGAGGAATCACCACACTGTCTTCCACAATGGTTGAAGTCATTTATACTCCCACCAACGGTGTAAAAGTGTTCCTTTTTCTCCACAACCTCACCAGCATCTGTTATTTTTTGACATTTTAATAATAACTGTTCTGACTAGTGTGAGATGGTATCTCACTGTGGTTTTGATTTGCATCTCTTATGATCAGTGATGTTGAGCTTTTTTTATATGTTTGTTGGCTGCATGTATGTCTTCTTTTGAGAGGTGTCTGTTTGTTTATGTCCTTTGCCCACTTTTTAATGGGGTTGTTTTTTCTTGTTTGTTTAAGTTCCTTGTAGATGTTGGATATTAGATCTTTGTTAGATGCATAGAATGCAAAATTTTCTCCCATTCTGCCGGTTTTTTGTTTACTCTGTTGATAATTTCTTTCGCTGTGCAGAGGCTCTTTAGTTTAATTAGATCCCATTTGTCAAGTTTGCTTTTGTTGCAATTGCTTTTGGCATCTTGATCATGAAATCTTTGCCTATGCCTATGTCCTGATTGGTATTGCCTAGGTTTTCTTCTAGGGTTTTTATAGTTTTAGGTTTTACATTGAAGTCTTTAATCCATCTTGAGTTGATTTTTGTATATGGTATAAGGAAGGGTCCACTTTCAGTTTTCTTCATATGGCTAGCCTGTTCTCCCAGCACCACGTATTAAATAGGGAATGCTTTCCCCATTGCTTGTTTTTGTCAGGTTTGTCAAAGATCAGATGGTTGTAAGTGTGTGATCTTATTTCTGGGTGTTCTACTCTGTTCCACTGGTCTATGTGTCTGTTCTTGTACTGGTACCATGCTGTTTTAGTTACTGTAGCCCTGTAGTATAGTTTGAAGTTGGGCAGCGTGATGCCCCTAGCTTTGTTCTTTTTGCCTAGTATTGCCTTAGCTATTCAGGCTCTATTTTGGTTCCATATGAATTTTAAAATTGTGTTTTCTAGTTCTGTGAAGAAGTTGATGGTAGTTTAATGGGAGTAGCATAGAATCTATAAATTGCTTTGGGCAGTATGGCCATTTTCACAATATTGATTCTTCCAATTCATGAGCATGGAATGTTTTTCCATTTGTTTGTGTCATCTCTGATTTCTTTGAGCAGTGATTTGTAGTTCTCCTGAAGAGGTCCTTCACTTTCCTTGTTAGCTATATTCTTAGGTTTTTTATTCTTTTTGTAGCAATTGTGAATGGAAGTTCATTCATGATTTGGCTCTTGGCTTGCCTGTTTTTGGTTTTTAGGAATGCTAGCGATTTTTGCACATTGATTTTTGTGTCACTCTTTTTCCTTTCCTCCATTTTGTTGGGGATGTACTAATATCTGATTATGGTTTATTCTTATTTAGATTTCTCTAATTATATGGAACATCTTTTCATGTGCTTATATTCATATTGATAGTCTCTTTTGTAAAATGCTTGCTCAAGTTTTTGCTCATTTCGTTTATTGATTTGCCTTTTTCTTATTGATTTGTAGACATTCTTTAGATATTGTAGATATGTTATTTGTTGGATATATATGCAATATATTTGTATATATAAATACATATATATAAACACCTATATGTATATATGAAACATATAGAATACATATATATAAATATGCATATATAGCAAATATCTTCTGCTAAACTGTCTTGCTGTTTCATCCTCTTAATGATGCCTTTCAATAAACAGAACCTCAGAACTTGAATTAATCCATCTTTTATGTTTTATGTTTTTGGGGAATCTTATTTAAGAAATCACTGCCTACCCAATGTCATGAAATATTCTGCTATCTTCTAGAGCAGGGGTCAGAAATTTATGGCCCATGTAACCTGCCATTTGTTTTTGTAAATAAATTTTTTTGGAAGACAGCCATTCTCATTCATTCATTTATGTATTGTCTATGGCTGCCTTTGGACTACAACAGCAGAGTTAAGTAGTTGCAACAAAGACTGTATGACCTACAAAGCTGAAAATATTTACTATCTGTCCCTTTACAGAAAAAATTTATTGACTTCTCTTCTTGGATATTACTGTTTTTCTTTCACATGAAGGTTCATAATTTAATCAGTATTAATTTTTGTAGATAGTGTAAATTAAGGTTAAAGTCTGTTTCATGTGAATTATCTAATTGCTCTGGCATCATTTATTGAAAAAAAACTTATTATTACAAAATTACAGTGGCACCATTGTTGTACATCAAGTATATGTATGAGCCTATTTCTAGACTCTCCCTTTTGGTATATGTATCTATTATTGTACTAATACCACACTGCATTAAATATTGTAGCTTTATGGTAAGTCATGCTATCTGATATGATAAATCTTCCAACAATTTATTCTTCTTCATTTCTTGGCTGCTATAGGTCATTTGCATTTCCATATAACTTTTTGAAATCTCTATTAAATTTCCACAAAACCCTGTTAGGATCTTGATGGGGATTGCATTGAATCAATAAAGTAACTTTTGAAGAATAGATTTTAAATTATAAAATTAATTTATGATATTAAGTCTCCAAATCCGTAAACATGGTATATCTATTCATCTAGTTAGATCTTATGTAATTTTTCTTTGAAATGTTTTGCTGTTTTCACTTTAGTTATCTTACATGTCGTTTATAAAATTTATTCCCAGATATTTGAGGTTTTCCAATGATATTGTTAATAGTATTGTTTAAAATGTTTTATTTACCAATTGTTTTTGCAAACACAAACAAATATAATAGATTTTTATGTATTGATTTTGTATTCAGTGACTTCTCTAAATTCATTAATTCTAATCGTGTATATATTATTTTGGGTTTTTCTATATTTACAATCATGTCATCTGAAATGACACTTTTACTTCCTTCTTTCCAACCTCACAACTCTTCTTTCATGCCTTGTTGCACTGACTAGGACCTGCAGTGCAATGATTAATGCAAGTAATGAAAATAAATATATTTGAGTGGTTTCTGAATTCAGAAGAAAGCATTCCACATTTCACCACTAAATATGTTAGCAGCAGGCCTTTTGTACATAAACTTTATCATATTAAAAAGTTCACTTATATTTCAAATTTGGTGAGAACTTTTATTATGAACTAGTGGTTAATTGGAGGCCTTTTTGCATCTATTGAGGTGATCAGTGATTTTTACTTTCATTATTATTTTATTATTTACATAATAAAAGCAAATATAATTTAGTGAAGTAAGTTATATTGATTAACTTTTTAAACCAATTTTTTATTCCTAGAATAAACCAAATTGGTTATGATATGTTATCCTTTTTACATATTCTTTGGATTTGATTATTTAATACTTTGTTCTAATTTTTGTCCCTATGTTCATAAGAATTATTAGCTTGTAACTTTCTTGTGTTATAATATCTTTATCATATTTTTGTGTTAGGGTTGTTCTAGCCTCAAAAAAATGAATTAGAAGGAAGCGAATTTTCTTTCATTCCTAAAAGAGGTTATGTAGGATTGATATATTTTTCTTAAATGTTTTGGAGAATTCACCACTAAATATATCCAAGCTCAAATTTTGTTTGAGGGTAAGTTTTAAATTGTAGATAGAATATATTTAACAATGATTTTTATTTCTTTTAATTTTTCTTTTATCAGTTTAGATGACGTGATTTTATATGAATTATTCTTTTTATATAGATTGTCAAATGTGTTTATATAAAATTATTCAAAATATTTCTGATTTATCTTTTTAGTTTTGTAGGATCTGTAGGGATATTGCCCTTTCATTCTGATATTAGTAATTTATACTTTTGCTCTTGATTGGTCTTTCTAAGAGTTTATCAAATCTATTGATATTCTTTTTTTAAAAAAAGCTTTGGCTTTGTTGATTTTTCTCAATTTTATGTCAGCTATTTCATCAATTACTGTTTTCATTTTTATTAATTTCCCTCTATTTTCTGTTCTTTTTCTAACTTCTTGTGATGGTAACTTAGAAATTAATTTTTAATTTTTTTTCTTTTCTGATATAGGCATGTAAAGTCAACTTTCTTCTAATCATTGTGAATTAAAAAAATCCAATCAGAGAGAACCCACACAGTAATTTTAACCAAAAAAATACGTATAAATAATTATTAGGCCAGGCGCAGTGGCTCATGCCTGTGATCCTAGCACTTTGGGAGGTCAAGGCAGGTGGATCACTTGAGGTCAGGAGTTCGATACCAGCCTGGCCAACATGGCGAAACCTCATCTGTACTAAAAATACAAAAATTAGCCAGGTGCAGTGGCATGTACTTGTAGTCCCGCTATTCGGGAAGCTGAGGCATGGGAATCATTTGAACCTGGGAAGGGGAGGTTGCAGTGAGCTAAGCTCACGCCATTGCACTCCAGCCTGGGCAATAGAGTGAGAGACTGTCTCAAAAAAAAAAAAATTATTAATTGTACCAGGTCATTGAAGTAATGAGAGATTGGCTAGCAAGAAGAGGATCCCAAAGGATATAGGAATTTTAGATGTCGGTTACAGCCTCTCCCCTTAGAGCTGAGATAGCCGACCCAAGGAATATGCCACCCAGGCCTAAGATCAACACCCTGTTGTAGAGGGCACTGCTGTGGCTCACTGGATGGCAGAGAAGTTGCCATGGTGCTGTAGTGACGAAATGTGCTGGAAATCCACCTTCTGGGGTGCCAGTGAAAGACATTCATGGGGAGATATCTCAGTGGAGGCATTCTGCTACAAAACTGCCTGCTGGTTGCTGGGTGTGGCTGGCCACTGTGAACTGCAGAAACTTGGTACTAGGGAAAACTATGCATCCTGGAGAAGCAAGCACACCAGAACCAGGAAGCAAAAAACCCTTTCCTCCTGCAGTATATTTCTAGTGCCCTCTAATGACAAAGTTCCAGCTGGCAAGGACAAATATTTAAAGGGCCAAAACCCATTTTCACACAACAGGCAAATGAGGAATTGGAGAAGAGAGGCAATAATTCAGTAACCAGCACACACTGCTTTAGCTATACCACATAAATTTTGATGAGTTGCATTTTCATTTTCATTATCTTGACTACTGGTTTATTTAGAAAAGCTTTGTTTAATTTCCAGACATTTTCAGATCTTCTAGTCATGTTTCTATTGGTTGGTTTTCAGGCTAATTCCACCATGGTCTGAGAACATATCCTATGTGATTTCAATACTTTTGAAGCTTGTTCAGGCTTGTTTTATGCATAGCATATAGCCTATTTTGACAAACATTTTATATGTGCTTGAAAAGAATTGTATTTTACAGTTGTTAGGTGTAGTGTCGTATCGATATATCAAGTAGGTCAAATTGGTTAATCATTTTGTTCAAATATTCTATATAATTTCTAATTTTTGTTATCTAATTATCCTCTTGCATCTAACACATCAGAGATAGGTATATTAAACTGATTAAGGTTTTGTCTGTTTTTCCTTTACTTCTACTAATGTTTGCTTATATTACTTGATACTAGGTTACTATGGACATAAAAATTTAGGATTGTTGTGTTTTCCTGTTGAATTGACCCCTCGATCTTTATAAAATGCCATCCTTTATCTCTAGTACACTTCTGGCCTTAAAGTTTACTTTGTCTGATATTAATATAACCACAAACTTTCTTTAGGTTTCTGTTTGCGTGATAATATCTTTACCATTCTTTTGCTTTCACTCAGTCTCTGTACTTACATTTAAAGGATAACAACACATGTGGTTGTTTTTTTTGTTTTTGTTTTTTGAGACGGAGTTTTGCTCTTGTTGCCCAGGCTGTAGTGCAGTGGTATGATCACGGCTCACTGCAACCTCTGCCTCCTGAGTTCAAGTGATTCTCCTGCCTCAGCCTCCCAAGTAGCTGGGATTACAGTCATTTGCCACCACGCCCGGCTAATTTTGTATTTTTAGTAGAGACAGGGTTTCTCCATGTTGGTCAGGCTGGTCTTGAACTGCAGACCTCAGGTGATCCACCTGCCTTGGCCTCCCAAAGTGCTGGGATTACAGGCGTGAGCCACCGCGCCTGGCCACAGGTTGATTTTTTAAAATACAGTCTGAAAATCTTTGCCTTTTCACTGTGTGCTTAGTCCGTTCATACTTCATGTAATTACTTATGTAATTGACTTTATGTTTGCCATTTTGCTTCTGTTTTTAAATTATTTTTCTCATCTGTTCTTTTTCCTTTCCTAATTTTCTTGGGGTTAATTATATTGTTATTTGATGTTTCTTTCTTTATTAGTTTTTCTTTAATTCAGGTTTATTGAGGTACAGCTTCCATACAGTAAAGTTCACCATTCTTACTAGATAGTTCTATGAGTTTTGAGAAATGCATAGTTATGTAACTACCACCGCAATCAAGGTATGGAGCAATTCCATCATTCCCCCAAATTTGTTTGTGCCCTTTTGAAATCAGCCCTTCCCCATATCCTCAGATCATGACAACTACTGACCTCTTTTCTATCCCTCTAGTTTTACCTTTATAAAATATCATATAAGTGGAATGATATAATATGAAGCATTTTGTGTTTGGCTTCTTTTATGTAGAATTATACATCTCAGTTCATTTATGTTATTGTTTCTGCCATTTGTTTTTTATTAATGAGTAGTGTATCAGTGCATGGATATGCCAATTTGTTTATCCATTCACCAGTTGAAAGACATTTTTGGGGTTATTTCCACTTTTTGGCAACTATGAATAATACATTTGGCTTGTTACCAGTCTTTGGTGACTTTGAAAAAAGTTGCTATAAACATTCCCATATAGGTTTTAATGTGAACCCATTTTCCTTTTTCTTGTGTAAATACCTAGGAGTTGAGTTGCTGTGCCATGTAAGTAATACATTTAAATTAAGAAACTGAAAACTCATTTCCAAAATAGTCACACCGTTTTTGAATTCCCAGCAATAATGAATAAGGATTCCAGTTTGTGCCACATCTTCATCAGCCCTTGGTATTGTCAGGTTTTTTGTTTGCCATTCTAATAGGTGTGTGGTGGAATTTCATTGTGGTTTTAATTTGTATTTCCCCAAGCACTACTAATGTAGAACACCTTTTTATGTCTCTATATGTCATCCACATGCCTTATTTTCATACAGTATCTGCTCAAATCTTTCACAAAGTTTTTTCCCTGGGTTGTTTGATTTCTTCATATTGAGTTTTTAGAATGTTCTATGTATTGGAATAGGAGACCTTTAAATGATAAGAGTTTTTCAGATATTTTTCTCTCAGTCTGTTTCTTGTCTTTAATTTTCTTACATGGTCTTTTGAAGAGCTGAAGTTTAAAAATTTTCAAAGATTTTGATGGACAAATATTTATCAATTTTTGTTTTTATGGTTCACAGTCCACAAAAATTATTGACTAAGTAATCTCTGAGACATTTGTATGACCTAATGTCACAAAGACTTTATCCTACATTATATTGTAGTAGTTTTATAGATTCAATATTTCATTTATATTTGTTATCCATTTTGACTTAATTTTTTGTGTATGTTCTGAGGCATGGGTTGAGATTTTGTTTTCTTTTTCCAATAAATGTCCTTTTCCACACTATGTTTTAGAAAGATAATCAATCTTTTCTCTATGGAATTGACTTTGCAATTCTGTTAAAAATCAGTGGTTATATATACAAGTGTCTGTATTTGGACTGGTTGGTTCCACTGATCTTTATGTCTGTCCTTTCACCAGTATCACCCTGTGTCTTGGTTACTTGATTATAGTAAATCTTGAAATCTTGTAGTAAGTCCTCCAATTTTGTTCTTCTTTTCAGTTTTTTGTGTACTAGGTCTTTCACTTTTCCTTAAAAATTTTCTGCTTTCTCGAGATAAAAGCTCAGATCATTGATTTGAGAACTTTCTGATTTCCTTTTCTTTCTTTCTTTCTTTCTTTCTTTCTTTTTTTTTTTTTTAACAGGGTCTCACTCACTCTGTTGTCCAGCATGGAGTGTAGTGGTACAACCATAGCTCACTGTAACCTTGAACTCCTGGATGGGAGCAATCCTCCTGCCTCAGCCTCCCTGAGTTGCTGAAACTACAGGAATGTGGTACCAGGCCCAGCTTTTTTTTTATTTTTTATTTTTTGTAGAGACAGGGTCTCCCCCTCTTCCCCAGGCTGGTCTCGAACTCCTGGCCTCAAGCGATGTTTCTGCCTTGGCCTCCTAAAGGGATAGGATTACAGGTATAAGCTACCATTCCTTTCTATAGTTTTTAAATATAAGCATTAATGCTAAAACTTTCACTATGAGAACAGCTTTATCTGCATCCCAATAATTTTGATATGATGTTTTTTCATGTTGATTCAATTGCAACTATTTTCCAATTTTCTTTGTAAGTTCTTCTGTGACCCATTACTTATTTAGAAGAGATTTTATAAAAATTTCCAAATAGGATTTTTTTCAGAAATCTTTATTTGTACTTTAATTCTGTTATACTTCATATGATTTTTAATTCTTTTAAATGTATTGTTGTTTGTTTTAAGGCCCAGAATATCCTCTATCTTGGTGAAGGTTCATATTTTTGGAAAAGAATATTCAGCAGTGGTGCAATCTTGGCTTACTGCAACCTCCACTGCCTCGGTTTAAATGATTCTCCTGCCTCAGCCTCCCAAGTAGCTGGGACTACAGGTGTGCACCACCATGCCTGGCTAATTTCGTATTTTTAGTAGAGATGGGGTTTCTTTTTTTTTTTTTTTTTTTTAGTACTTTAAGTTCTAGGGTACATGGGCACAATGTGCAGGTTTGTTACGTATGTATACATGTGCCGTGTTGGTTTGCTGCACCCACTAACTCGTTGTTTACTTTAGGTATTTTTCCTAATGCTATCCCTCCCCCATCCCCCACCTGACGGCAGGCCCTGGTGTGTGATATTCCCTGCCCTGTGTCCAAGTGTTCTCATTGTTCAATTCTCACCTATGAGTGAGAACATGCAGTGTTTGGTTTTCTGTCCTTGCGATACTTTGCTCAGAATGATGGTTTCCAGCTTCATCCATGTTGCTACAAAGTACATGAACTCATCCTTTTTTATGGTTGCATAGTATTGCATGGCGTATATGTGCCACATTTTCTTAATCCAGTCTATCATTGATGGACATTTGGGTTGGTTCCAAGTCTTTGCAATTGTGAATAGTGCCGCAATAAACATATGTGTGCATATGTCTTTATAGCAGCATGATTTATAATCCTTTGGGTATATACCCAGTAATGGGATGGCTGGGTCAAATGGTATTTCTAGTTCTAGATCCTTGAGGAATCGCCACACTGTCTTCCATAATGGTTGAACTAGTTTACAGTCCCACCAACAGTGTAAAAGTGTTCCTATTTCTCCACATCCTCTCCAGCACCTGTTGTTTCCTGACTTTTTAATGATCGCCATTCTAACTGGTATGAGATGGTATCTAATTGTGGTTTTGATTTGTATTTCTCTGATGGCCAGTGATGATGAGCATTTTTTCATGTGTCTGTTCACTGCATAAATGTCTTCTTTTGAAAAGTGTCTGTTCATATCCTTTGCCCAGTTTTTGATGGGGTTGTTTGATTTTCTTCTTGTAAATTTGTTTAAGTTCTTTGTAGATTCTGGATATTAGCCCTTTGTCAGATGGATAGATTGCAAAAATTTTCTCCCATTCTGTAGGTCGCCTGTTCACTCTGATGGTAGTTTCTTTTGCCGTGCAGAAGCTCTTTAGTTTAATTAGATCCCATTTGTCTATTTTCGCTTTTCTTGCCATTGCTTTTGGTATTTTAGTCATGAAGTCCTTGCCCATACCTATGTCCTGAATGGTATTGCCTAGGTTTTCTTCCAGGGATTGTATGGTTTTAGGTCTAACATTTAAGTCTTTAATCCATCTTGAATTAATTTTCATATAACATGTAAGGAAGGGATCCAGTTTCAGCTTTCTGCATATGGCTAGCCAGTTTTCCTAACACCATTTATTAAATAGGGAATCCTTTCCTCATTTCTTGTGTTTGTCAGGTTTGTCAAAGTTCAGATGGTTGTAGATGTGTGGTGTTATTTCTGAGGGCTCTGTTCTGTTTCATTGGTCTGTATCTCTGTTTTGGTACCAGTACTATGCTGTTTTGGTTACTGTAGCCTTGTAGTGTAGTTTGAAGTCAGGTAGCGTGATGCCTCCAGCTTTGTTCTTTTTGTTTAGGATTGTCTTGGAAATGTGGGCTCTTTTTTGGTTCCATATGAACTTTAAAGTAGTTTTTTCCAATTCTGTGAAGAAAGTCATTGGTAGCTTGATGGGGATGGCATTGAATCTATAAATTACCTTAGACAGTATGGCCATTTTCACTATATTGATTCTTCCTGTCTGTGAGCACGAAATGTTCTTCCATTTGTTTGTTTCCTCTTTTATTTCATTGAGCAGTGGTTTGTAGTTCTCCTTGAAGAGGTCCTTCACATCCCTTGTAAGTTGGATTCCTAGGTATTTTATTCTCTTTGTAGCAATTGTGAATGGGAGTTCACTCATGATTTGGCTCTCTGTTTATCTGTTTTTGGTGTATAGGAATGCTTGTGATTTTTGCACAGTGATTTTATATCCTGAGACTTTGCTGAAGTTGCTTATCAGCTTAAGGAGATTTTGGGCTGAGATGATGGGATTTTCTAAATATACAATCATGTCATCTGCAAACAGGGACAATTTGACTTCCTCTTTTCCTAATTGAATACCCTTTATTTCTTTCTCTTGCCTGGTTGCCCTGGCCGAAAATTCCAACACTATGTTGAGTAAGAATGGTAAGAGAGGGCATCCCTATCTTGTGCCAGTTTTCAAAGGGAATGCTTCCAGTTTTTGCCTATTCAGTGTGATATTGGCTGTGGGTTTGTCATAAATAGCTGTGATTATTTTGAGATACGTCCCATCAATACCTAATTTATTGCGAGTTTTTAGCATGAAGGGCTATTAAATTCTGTCGAAGGCCTTTTCTGCATCTATTGAGATAATCATGTGGTTTTTGTCTTTGGTTCTGTTTATGTGATGGATTACGTTTATTGATTTGCGTATGTTGAACCAGCCTTGCATCCCAGGGATGAAGCCAACTTGATCTTGGTGGATAAGCTTTTTGATGTGCTGCTGGATTCGGTTTGCCAGTATTTTATTGAGGATTTTTGTAGCGATGTTCATCAGAGATATTGGTCTAAAGTTCTCTTTTTTTGTTGTGTCTCTGCCAGGCTTTGGTATCAGGATGATGTTGGCCTCATAAAATGAGTTAGGGAGGATTCCCCCTTTTTCTATTGATTGGAACATTTTCAGAAGGAATGGTACCAGCTCCTCTTTGTACCTCTGGTAGAATTTGGCTGTGAATCCGTTTGGTCCTAGAACTTTTTTCATTGGTAGGCTATTAATGATTGCCTAAATTTCAGAGCCTGTTATTGGTCTATTCAGAGATTCAACTTCTTCCTGGTTTAGTCTTGGGAGGGTGTATGTGTCAAGGAATTTATTCATTTCTTCTAGATTTTCTAGTTTATTTGCGTAGAGGTGTTTATAGTATTCTCTGATGGTAGTCTGTATTTCTGTCGGATCCGTGGTGATATCCCTTTTATCATTTTTTATTGCGTCTATTTGATTCTTCTCTCTTTTCTTCTTTATGAGTCTTGCTAGCGGTCTGTCAATTTTGTTGATCTTCTCAAAAAGCCAGCTCCTGGATTCACTGATTTTTTGAAGGGTTTTTTTTTGTGTCTCTATCTCCTTCAGTTCTGCTCTGATTTTAGTTATTTCTTGCCTTCTGCTAGCTTTTGAATTGTTTGCTCTTGCTTCTCTAGTTCTTTTCATTGTGCTGTTAGGGTGCCGATTTTAGATCTTTCCTGCTTTCTCTTGTGGGCGTTTAGTGCTGTAAATTTCCCTCTACACACTGCTTTAAATGTGTCCCAGAGATTCTGGTATGTTATGCCTTTGTTCTCATTGGTTTCAAAGAACATCTTTATTTCTGCCTTCATTTCGTTATTTTGCCCAGTGGTCATTCAGGAGCAGGTTGTTCAGTTTCCATGGAGTTGTGTGGTTCTGAATGAGTTTCTTTCCTTTTTTTTTTTTTTTTTTTGAGGCGGAGTCTTGCTCTGTCTCCCAGGCTGGAGTACAGTGGCACGATCTCAGCTAACTGCAAGCTCTGCTTCCCAGGTTTTACACCATTCTCCTGCCTCAGCCTCCCAAGTAGCTGGGACTACAGGCGTGCACCACCTACGCCTGGCTAATATTTTTTGTATTTTTAGTAGAGATGGGGTTTCACTGTGTTAGCCAGGATGGTCTCGAACTCCTGACCTTGTGATCCGCCCACCTCGGCCTCCCAAAGTGCTGGGATTACAGGCATGAGCCATCGCGCCCAGCCCTGAGTGAGTTTCTTAATCCTGAGTTCTAATTTGATTGCACTGTGGTCTGAGAGACAGTTTGTTGCAATTTCTGTTCTTTTACATTTGCTGAGGAGCGCTTTTCTTCCAACTATGTGGTCAATTTTGGGATAATTGTGATGTGGTGCTGAGAAGAATGTATATTCTGTTGATTTGAGGTGGAGAGTTCTGTAGATGTCTATTAGGTCTGCTTGGTGCAGAGCTGAGTTTAAGTCCTGGATATCCTTGTTAACCTTCTGTCTCGTTGATCTGTCTAATATTGACAGTGGGGTGTTAAAATCTCCCATTATTATTGTGTGGGAGTCTAAGTCTCTTTATAGGTCTCTCAGGACTTGCTTTATGAATCTGGGTGCTCCTGTATTGGGTGCATATATATTTAGGATAGTTAGCTCTTCTTGTTGAATTGATCCCTTTACCATTATGTAATGGCCTTCTTTGTCTCTTTTGTTCTTTGTTGGTTTAAAGTCTGTTTTATCAGAGACTAAGATTGCAACCTCTGCTTTTTTTTTGTTTTCCATTTGCGTGGTAGATCTTCCTCCATCCCTTTATTTTGACACTATGTGTGTCTTTGCACGTGAGATGGGTCTTCTGAATACAGCACACTGATGGGTCTTGACTCTTTATCCAATTTGCCAGTCTGTGTCTTTTAACTGGGGGCATTTAGCCTATTTACATTTAAGGTTAATATTGTTACGTGTGAATTTGATCCTGTCATTATGATGTTAGCTGGTGATTTTGCCCATTTCTTGATGCAGTTTCTTCCTAGCATTGATGGTCTTTACAATTTGGCATGTTTTTGCAGTGGCTAGTACCAGTTGTTCCTTTCCATGTTTAGTGCTTCCTTCAGGAGCTCTTGTAAGGCAGGGCTGGTGGTGATAAAATCTCTCAACATTTGCTTCTCTGTAAAGGATTTTATTTCTCCTTCACTTATGAAGCTTAGTTTGGCTGGATATGAAATTCTGGGTCGAAAATTCTTTTCTTTAAGAATGTTGAATATTGGTCACCACTCTCTTCTGGCTTGTAGAGTTTCTGCTGAGAGATCCGCTGTTAGTCTCATGGGCTTCCCTTTGTGGATAACCTGACCTTTCTCTCTGGCTGCCCTTAACATTTTTCCTTTCATTTCAGCCTTGGTGAATCTGACAATTATGTGTCTTGGGGTTGCTCTTCTTGAGGTATCTTTGTGGTGGTCTCTGTATTTCCTGAATTTGAATGTTGACCCACCTTACTAGTTTGGGGAAGTTCTCCTGGATAATATCCTAAAGAGTATTTTCGAGCTTGGTTCCATTCTCCCTGTCACTTTCAGGTAAACCAGTGAAACGTAGATTTGGTCTTTTCACGTAGTCCCATATTTCTTGGAGGCTTTGTTCGTTTCTTTTTACTCTTTTTTCTCTAAACTTCTCTTCTCACTTCATTTCATTAATTTCATCTTGAATCACTGATACCCTTTCTTCCACTTGATCGAATCTGCTACTGAAGCTTGTGCATACATCACGTAGTTCTCGTGCCATGCTTTTCCGCTCGAGATGGGGTTTCATCATGTTGGTCAGGCTGGTCTCAAACTCTTGACCTCAGGTGATCCACCGACCTTGGCTTCCCAAAGTGCTGGCATTACAGGCATGAGTCACCATGCCTGGCTAATTTTCCTGTTTATCCCAGGAAATATTCCTATATTGAAGTCATATTTTCTGATATTAATATTGCCACACCAATTTTCTTATGATTAGTGTTTGTATGGCGTATTACTTTCTACCCTTTTATTTTGAACTATTTTTGTTTTATCATTTAAAGTAAGTTTCTTGTAGACAGGATGTAGTCAGGTCTCTTTTTAATTATTAAAGTTTAGAAAAAATTCACATAAAAGTCGCCATTTAAAACATTTTAAAAATGTACAATTTAGGCCGGGCATGATGGCTCACGCCTGTAATCCCAGCACTTTGGGAGGCTGAGGCGGGCAGATCACGAGGTCAGGAGATCGAGACCATCCTGGCTACACGGTGAAACCCTGTCTCTACTAAAAACTAACAAAATTAGCCGGGCGTGGTGGTGGGCACCTGTAGTCCCAGCTACTCGGGAGGCTGAGGCAGGAGAATGGCCAGAACCGGGGAGGCAGAGCTTGCAGTGAGCCGAGATCATGCCACTGCAGTCCAGCCTGGGTGACAGAGCAACATTCCATCTCAAAAAAAAAAATGTACAATTTAGTGGTTTTTAGACTATTCACAATGTTGTACAGCTGTCATCTCTGTTTAATCCCAGAACATTTCCATCGCCCCAAGAAGAAACTTGTACCTGTTGGCAGTCAATTCCAATTCTCCCCTTGCTCCAACCCCTGGCAATCACTAATTTACTTTATTTCTCTATGGATTTTCATATTATGGATATTTCATATAAATGCAATGTACAATATGTGGCCTATTGTGTCTGTCTTCTTTCAGCATGTTTTGAGGATTCATCTGTGTTGTAGCATGTATCATTCTTTTGCTTCTTATGGTTGAACAAAGTTTCATTGTATGGATATATTACATAAATTATCCAGTTCATCAGTTGATAGGCACTTGGGTTGTTTTTACTTTCTGGCTATTTTGAATAATGCTGCTGTGAACATTCATGTACAGCTTTTTGTGTGAACATATGTTTTTCCCTTCTCTTGGGCATATACATAGGAATAGAACGGCTGAGTCATGTGGTAACTCTATTTTTAACTTTTTGAGGAACTGCCAAACTGTTTCTCATAGTGGCTGCACCATTTTGTTTTCCCAATAGATTTGACTTAAAAAAAATGTATAACATACTCTTTTATTTAGTTGTGTTTACATCATTTACATTAAATGAAATTATTGATATTGTCAAATTTAAATCTATCATCTTGCTAGCTGTCTGCTATTTATTTAATTTGTCCTTTATTCTCTTTCTTTTTCTGTCTGCTCTTGAATTGGTGGGGTTTTTTTTTATTGTTGTTGATTTTTTTGTTGTTGTTGTTGTTGTTGAGACAGAGTCTCACTCCGTCGCCCAGACTGGAGGCTGGAGTGCAGTGGTGCGATCTCAACTCAATGCAACCTCCGCCTCCCGAGTTCAAGCAATTCTCCTGCCGCAGCCTCCTGAGTAACTGGGACTACAGGCACGTGCCACCACGCCTGGCTAATTTTTGTATTTTTAAGTAGGCATGGGGTTTCACCATACTGGCCAGGCTGGCCTCGAACTCCTGACCTTGTGATCTGCCCGCCTTGGTCTCCATAAGTGCTGGGATTACAGTACCACACCTGGCCGAATTGGGTATTTTTTTTTAATTCAATATTATCTCTACCATTGGTTTACTTATACTTCTTTTTAACTTTTTAGTGGTTGACATAGAATTTATAATGCATGTCTCAATTAATCACAGTTTGCCTTCAAATAACATTATATCACTCCCATGTAATGTTAGAACTTTACAACAGTACACTCCAATTCCTCCCTCCAATCTGTTGTTCTATCATTTTCTTATATTTCACCTTTACACATGTTGTAAACCCAAAGTAGTCTTTCTATTATTTGCTTTAAATAGTTGGCTATCTTTTAGAGCAATTAAAATAAAGAAAAAAAGTCTTTTATCTTTGTCATTTCTTTGTGTAGATTTAAATTTCTGTCTAGTTCTGATTCTTTCTGAAGAAATTTCTGTAATACTTCTGTTTATATTTGTCTGAAAGTCTATTTCTTCTTTATGTATGAAAGATAGTTCTGTAACATATAAAATTCTGGTTTGCCAATTTTTTCAGCACTTTAAATATTTCTTTCCGTTCTTTTCTAGCTTGCATAATTCCTCATGGATAGTCTACTCTAATTCTTATATTTGTTGCTCTATATGTAAAATGTCTTTTTACATCTGGTTGTCTCTAAGATTATCCCTTTATCATTCACTTTTAGCACTTTGAATATGATGTATCCAGGTGGTTTTATTTTTGTTGCTCTTATTTATCCTGCTTATGGTTCTCTGACCTTCTCAGATCTGTGGCTTCATGTCTTACATTATTTTGGAAAAATGTTAGCCATCTTCAACCAATGTTAACTCTCCAAATATTTATTTGGTTTCTTTCTTTTCTCTGTCATTTCCACCCCCAACGCCACCCCCAACCCTATGTAGGATTACCATGCTACATAGGGTAGACCGTTTGATATGATACAACAGCTCTTGGGTGCTCTGAGCCGTTTTTATTTACCCACTTTTTTTCTTTTTGTCCTTCAGTTTGGATAATTTCTATTGACCTACATTCAATTTCACTGACTTTCCTTGATGTTTTGAGTGCATTGAAAGTAATCTTTATCTCTGTTACCATGTTTTATTTCTAGTATTTCCATTAATTTCTTATAATTTCCATTTCTCTGCTGAAATGCTGTCTTTTTGTGCATGTTGTTAATTTTTTCCCACTAGAACCATATTAATTGTAGTTATTTTAAGTTACTTGTCAGATAATTTTATTGTCTACATTATCTCTTGAATCTTGTTCTTTTGGTTGCATTGTTTTTTGACAGTGAGTTCATTTTTTCTTGCTTTTATATGTCTCTTTCTCTCTTTTTTAATGAAATCCTTCATGAATTTGTCATCCTTCCACAGGAGCCATGCTAATCTTCTCTGTATCATTCCAATTTTAGTGTATGTACTGCCAAAGCAAGCACTTTCCTAATGTTCTATTAATTGCTAGAGAGTGTGTAGAACAGTAAGATTCAGGTAAGTAGTATTTATGCCTGAAAATGGGCAGGCATTTTTTTTTTTCTTCTACCATTATTGTGTATGTGGGAGAAGGTTGTGTCAAACTTGCTCAGGAGTGGAGCTGGTTTTATGTTTTGCTGTTGCTGGGTTTGTCTTCAGTGTACCACCAGCTTCATTCCTCTGCTATTACTTTATCTTTAGGGTGAGGGTTAGTTTGCTGGATAGTTTTTCTTGAAGTTCCTAATCCCACCCTCAGGTTTTAGCCTTCCCTGTGTTCCTGAGTTTCAGAATAGGTCACTCTCCAAGGTATCTTACTTGCCAACAGCAAACTGTTGGTGTTTGATTTTCCTGCTGATGAGGCCAGGGGAATTCCCTGTTGTCTTAGTTTAGCCTCATTCTTCAGTAGATCCTATGTCCCTATGTCTAAGGATGGTGCTTTCTTAATCCTTTCACTCCAGTACTAGCAAAAAATTTCTAATGGTCTAGATCCAGAATGGTTTTATGGCTCCTCCCCCATCGGTTGGAAGTTTTTTCATCCCCAGCTTCCAGTTCACTTGTGGCCTAGGGATGACATGGTTTGCTATCCACCCCTCCAAACCCCATACCCCAGCTGGTTAGGTCTTTTGTTCTTAGTGGACAAAGGACCAAGCATAGCATGGTATCTTTCCCACAACTTGGCTACTACCATTTTCTAAGGCTCATCTTCATTGGATGCTTCTTCTGGTCTCTTGCTCTGTCCCCAATCTTTCTAATGAACACCTCATGAGCCCTAGGGAGAAGAGCCTATGAATGGGTGCAAATTCATGTCATGTACATGGCTCCAAAGGATTTTATACTCTCATTTTAGCTCACATCAGCCTTTAGCAATTTGTTTAAAAATTTTGGCTGAATTAATCTTATATACTTTTTAGTGGCCCCATCTTCCTGGTTCTGCGTAAGTGAGTCAGGTTCTTGCCCTTTGTGCTATTATTGTTATATATTTTGTTTGTCTATATTTTCTGAACCCACATGACTTTATTATTGTTATTTTTTTAAATGCTCAACATTCCCTTATATTACCAATAGATTTAACTTTTCTGAACTGTACCTTTTCTAAATTCCTTCATGTAGTACTGTGCTTCCATTCATTCTTGTTTAGCTTTAAAAAATTGTATCTTTTTTTCTTATAGTGTAGTTCTGCTTGCAATAAATTGCCTTCATTTTTCAAAGAGGTTCTAACTGAGTATAGAACTCTGTACTCAGTTTTATAGTTGGCAGTTATATTTTCCTCTAGCACTTTACATATGCCATTCTATTGCCTTTGGCTTCCAAAAATTCTGTTGAAAAGTCAGTCTTATGTCCTGTTGCTTCTTTGAAGGCAACATGTCTCTTTTCTCTGATTTTACAATTTTCTCTTTTCATTAGTTTTCAGCTATTTGACTTTAATATTGTTGGGTGTGGTCTCCTTTGTATTTTTCTTGGACTTCTCTAAACTTCTTTTTTTTATTTTAATTTTTTATTTTATTTTACTTTAAGTTCTGGGATACATGTGCTGAATGTGCAGGTTTGTTACATAGGTATACATGGGCCATGGTTGTTTGCTGCACCTATCAACCTGTCGTCTAGGTTTCAAACCCTGCATGTATTAGGTATTTGTCCTAGTGCTCTCCCTCCTCTTGCCCCGCGTGCCCTGACAGGCCCCGGTGTGTGATGTTCCCCTCCCTGTGTCCATGTGTTCTCATTGTTCAACTCCCACTTATGAGTGAGAACATGCAGTGTTTGGTTTTCTGTTCCCGTGTTAGTTTGCTGAGGGTGATGGTTTCCAGCTTCATCCATGTCCCTGCAAAGGACATGAACCCATTCTTTTTTATGGCTGAATAGTATTCCATGGTGAATATGTGCCACATTTTCTTTATCCAGTCTAGCATTGATGGGCTTTTGGGTTGGTCCAAGTCTTTGCTATCGTAAAAGGTGCTGCAGTAAACAGACGTGTGCATGTGTCTTTATAGTAGAATGGTTTATAATCCTTTGAGTATATACCCAATAATGGGATTGCTGGGTCAAATGGTATTTCTGGTTCTAGATCCTTGAGGAATCACCACACTGTCTTCCACAGTGGTTGAACTAATTTACACTCCTACCAACAGTGTAAAAGCATTCCTATTTCTCTGCATCCTTGCCAGCATCTGTTGCTTCCTGATAGCCGTTCTAACTGGTGTGAGATGGTATCTCATTGTGGTTTTGATTTGCATTTCTCTAATGACCAGTGATGATGAGCCTTTTTTCATATGTTTGTTGGCTGCATAAATGTCTTCTTTTAAGAATTGTCTGCTCATATCCTTCACCCACTTTTTGATGGGGTTGTTTGTTTGTTTTTTTCTTGTAAATTTGTTTAAGATCGTTGTAGATTCTGGATATTAGACCTTTGTCAGATGGATAGATTGCAACAATTTTCTCCCGTTCTGTAGGTTGCCTGTTCGGTCTGATGATAGTTTTTTTGTTTTTGCTATGTAGAAGCTCTTCAGTTTAATTAGATCCCATTTGTCAATTTTGGCTTTTGTTGCAATTGCTTTTGGTATTTTAGTCATGAAGTCTTTGCCCATGCCTATGTCCTGAATGGTATTGCCTAGGTTTTCTTCTAGGGTTTTTATGGTTTTAGGTTTTATGTTTAAGCCTTTAATCCATCTTGAGTTAATTTTTGTTTAAGGTTTAAGGAAGGGGTCCAGTTTCTGTTTTCTGTGTATGGCTAGCCAGTTTTCCCAGCACCATTTATTAAATAGGAAATCCTTTCCCCATTGGTTGTTTTTATAAGGTTTGTTGAAGATCAGATGGTTGTAGATGTGTGGTGTTATTTCTGAGGCCTCTGTTTTGTTCTGTTGGTCTATAGATCTGTTTTGGTACCAGTACTATGCTGTTTTGGTTACTGTAGCCTTATAGTTTGAAGTCAGGTAGCATGTCGCCTCCAGCTTTATTCTTCTTGCCCAGGATTGTCTTGGCTATATGGGCTTTTTTGGTTCCATATGAAATTCAAAGTAGTTGTTTTTTTCGTATGTATTCATTTCATTAGAGAATTAGGTAAACCTCACATTACATGGCCAAGGCCAAAAAATTTTGCACAGTTAGAATGTGTTGAAGAAACCAGCCACAGTTTAACCAGATTAGATTTCAACAAGGAGATGACTGTATTCCTCCAAATAACCTTCATTTAGGAAGAGGACATTCCTCCAATACGTGGAAAGACAATAAATGCCCTTTCTGCTCTCTGCCACTGAGGAAGAAATTCTCCCTCTTGAGGGACCAACACTATTTTGTTTTTTTTTTCTCTTTTCCCTTCTCCTTTCTTTGGTTTCCCCTTTCCACGAAGCTTCTTTAGTCGTCTTTGCTCATCCTTAAAATCCTGAAGCTCATCTCTTTTATAGATTCTGGTACTGCATTAAAATTTTCAATATTTTTATTCAATCTATTTTTTCCTATATGTTCTTTACAATATTTATTATTGTCATTTTAATCTCCTTGTATTATAAACATTAATATCTATAGTATTTGTGGGCCTCCTTCTATTGTCTATTTTTAAACCTGATTATTGCACATATTATCCTTTCTCCTTGTATGTCTTGTAATGCCAGATATAGTGTATGAAAGTATCATAGAGAAGGAGATGATGTATATTCCACCGGCAAGTGTTTCATCTTTTCTCTGCAAGGCAGATAATGTGAAAGGCTGATTCCCTCAATCCAAAAAAGATTAGGTTAGTTGCGGGTTGCAGTTTTAGTAAATTACAGTGCACCACTGGAGTGTCTTTGGGCCCATCATCCCATTTTGACTGAGTCTGTCATATTTTGTATCCCCAGCCTGGGTACTGTGGGAGATTCTTTTCTTTCCTTAAGAAATTTTGAGATTAGCTTTTTAGCCTCTGCTTTCTAGAAAATGTCTTTATGGGGATATGGCTAGTATTTTTGAAGCAGTTCTTCCTTGTGGGACTTTCTCTCTTAAACACTATATGTATTCTGCCTTTTAGAAACTTATTGCTGAACTTTTCCACTCTCCCCACAGGCCCAAAACTCAGTAAATATCTCATGAGGAAAGTTTCTCATAGGTTTTGGGTTCCTCAAAATTTCAGTCTGTCATGACAACCTCAACTACCAAGAGATCCACGTTTTTTTTTTTTCCCTCACCCACTCAGTCCCTCCCTCTATCTGCATCAAGTTCAGTCCTTAATCCAAGCTTAGAATTAGCAAATTTCTTGGGGGTAAGAAAATTGATTCTAACAAAATCGTATTAAAAAGGGGTCTTCCTCCTCTGGAGTATTATCTAGTCCTTGCTTCTGCATTACTCTAATGTCTTTAAAAATATGATTTTTGTCATTTATTTATTTTTCCTCTAATTGCTGCATTTGGAGCATTGGTTTGATATGACATTTTAAATTTACTCACAACATACATACATATATATATTTTTTAATTTTAAGGGGAAAAAAGCATGCATGTACTTGCCAGTGACAAGGGTTTTAAAAATGCTTTACTTGGTGTTTGCATACAGAAATGTACCTCATGAATTTATAGTTTTCTCATGTTTTAAAGTATTTGAAACCACCAACCTTTATACTTTGTTGAGAAGAGCTAGGGAAGAGAATGTCATATAGGAGGCTTTGGCCATAAAAGTGAACTGTGTTAAACAGGAGACCTGTTGAGGAATAATTTTTAAAAATTAAGACGTATCTCTTGTCTGGATACTATAGTGAATATATGTCAAAGATTTCTTAACTCATTATCAAGGGAATCAACAAGATGGTAAAGCTGGTTCAAACAAGAATTTGAGGAACCTAAGGTATATAGTTATCTAGTCAAAGGAAAGCTAAAATGAGTTTGCTAATAGATAGTGTTTAATGTCCTACAGGGGAAGAAAACCACAACCACTGGCATTACCTTTACTTCCAGAGAGAAATCTGAAAGTTAACACCTAATTTTATGGAATTTAAGCCCTAATTAAGAGTAAAGAGTAAGTCAAGCAAAAATAAAATCCTCTAAATAATTCAGTAATTCTTGGAAAGGGCTGTTGCACAATAATTTAGAGTGACGTTAAAAAGGTATGTATTCATATTTTTGCCTTACTCCAAAGTACAGACATATTTTCTTAGCATAATTTACTAAAGTGAAGCAAACTACCCAGAAATATTGTTTGTGTTCAGAAAATTTTTAAAATGTGGCATGTCTACATATAGTCTCCCAACTTACAATGCTTTGACTTACAAGTTTTCAACTGTACAATGGTTTGAAAGCAATATGCATTCAGTAGAAATGGGTATGATGCTCTTGCAATATTGGACAGCTTGCAATAAGCTGTAGCTCCCAGTCAGCTGTGTGATCACAAGGGCAAACAACTGATACTCTACAGTGTGCTGTATTGCCAGATGATTTTGCCCAAACATAGGATAATGTAAGTGTTATAAGCCATTTAAGGCAGGCAATGCTAAGCTATGATGTTCAGTAAGTTAATTGTATTAAATGCATTTTAACTTACGGCATTTTTAACTTGTGATGGGTTTATCTGTACATAATCCTATCATAAGTTGAGGAACATCTCTATAAATATTGAGAGAAGACCTAGAGACTCTCCACCCACCCCACCCCCAGCCATGATCGCTGATGACAGCTTAAACTGCTGTGTGACAAGAGCCTTTGGTCTACGGAAATGAAGGATATTACTGATTTTAGTGTTAAACCTTCACATTGTGTAAGCCTTGAAAAATATGTACATTATGCAAGAATGACCTTAGGAGAGGGATAACCTTCCTTGTGTCTTCTGAACATTCTACCCGAAGGCAAATATTGGAGGGATAATGATAGATATAACTTCTCTGCATAAGGAATAAATTACATGAGCCAAGTTAAATAATGTATAAATGTGGTTGCTACAAATGAAGTCAAGATTATGCCTATTCTAACAATTTCCAGTAGGTTTATAGGGAAATGAAACTTCATCAATAAGAAAAAAAGAAAAGAATGTAACTGTCATAATATTTTTAATCTCAGAGAATTGACTATACTGAAGAAAGTTATCCGAAGAGGTATATAACAGAATCGTTGAAGCTGGGAATGATTCCCACGTCTGTCAGTCCCTGGCTAAATCATTTAAATTCTCAAGCCAGATTTTATGCCTAAGACTGAGTATTAATTAGAAAAACCAATGTTATTGCAAAGCCAGATGAATAACTTACACCTAGCATAGATCTGCTAAAGTGATTTCAACCATGTGCTGGGGTATCAGTAAATGACTTAAACCAGAAGTCAAAGCAAAGTTGACCTTCATAGCTTCAGAGGGATTTAATGAGTTTAAGATTCTTTTTTTGAATTAAGAGGTGCTACAGGATTTTTTTTCACTAATGGGTAAGAAAGGCATTGTCTGTGATAGAAATCTTGTATTGAAGAGGTTAAATGACATCTGAATTACTTGCATATTGTCTTCAGCATTAGCAAAATTGCGGTGGTTTTGAATATAAGGGTTCCTATATGTTTGATGTGCTTTAAAATATATTTGTGTTGCAGAATGGCGAGGGGAAAAGTAGAACCCCTTTAAAGTTAAACGAAAAGAAAATTCCTTCAAAGATACTGGTTAACAGAGGTTAGTATATAGTTTAAGCCAGGGGTCCCTAACCCCCAGGCTGCAGACGGATACTGATCATGGTCTGTTAGGAACTGGGCTGCACAGCAGGAGGGGAGCAGCAAGCTAGCATTACTGCCAGAGCTCTGCCTCCTGTCTGATCAGCCATGATATTAGATTCTCAAAGGAGCCCAAACTCTACTGTGAACTGCCCATGCGAGGGATCTAGGTTGTGCGCTCCTTATGAATCTAATTTTTGATGATCTGAGGTGGAAAAATTTCATCCTAAAACCATCCCTCACCCCCCGCCCCACTCTTAAGTCCATGGAAAAATTATCTTCCATGACAATGGTCCCTGGTGCCAAAAAGTTTGGGGACCACTGGTTTAAGCCCTCAGATAGTCAAAATAATTGAAAAATATAAGAAATCTACATTATCTACCCCATGAAGTAATTTTGTAATATTTTTGCACCTTATAAACAGTCTTTGACCTAGGAATTGGTAATGAGAATCGTTGTAGGTGACTACTTTCAGTCAGTTCTCATGGTTATTATTATGCTTTATAGCGCTACCCAAATACAGTATCCATTCCTAAGATCCGCAGTTTGAGGCACTTGATTCATCCAGGGATGATTAGATTATATTGGTTGATGCTAATCAAATTCACAAGATACTGTTTTCATGAACCAGAACATCAACTTCTTCATTTATAACTTTCTCATTTCTACCCTGAGCGGAGAATACCTACCCCTTAAATGTTGATATTCTGTCATTCTAAATGCTTCTTTCAAGTAAAAAAAGATTTTAGTAATCCTTCTTATTTAACATAGGTGAAAAACTTCTAAACAAAATGTGAGAAAAAGAAAGCAACAATATGTATTTTTAATCCATCAGAACAGAACGGATTTTACTCTAGGAATGTAAGCAAGATTCAATAATAGGAAATATTTTTCTATTTGTAGAAAATTATTTGTATTTCTTAATATAAATAAATCACTGAAAACATCACAATCATCTCAACAGATGCCAAAAGGACATTTAATAAAATCAAAGTCATTCCTAATATATTCTCTGCAAGAATAGAAGTAAACAGTCACCTTCTTAACATGGTAAAGAGTACTTGTTTCAAACCCCTAGTAGATAGCATATTTTAAAGTAAAACCCAAAAGGCATATTCATCAAAAGTAGACATAATGCTAGGGTGTCTACCATTACCATTATTACTTAATATTGCATAGGAAGTTCTGGTCAATGCAATAAAGGTGAACCAGAAATAAACTCTTATTATTTGCAAATTATATTCTTAGATATCAAGAAATCTCATTAGAATCTCCAAAACCCATTAGAATTACTGTGACTTTTATTAAAACACTTAGTCCAGGAAAAATGTATATAGAAAGGCTTGTGGGAAAAATATCCTAAGCTATTAATAATACCTGAAGGGTGGTTTAGAGTTAGATAGTTGAAAGGGAGAAAAGTGGGACTGAAGTAGATGTGGAAAATTCCTTAGCAAAGACCTAGGGGCTAGAGGAAGCACTTCCTTGATATTGCAAAGTGAAGGAAATTCAATATGCCTGTTAATTTGTATAAGAGTTGGTACAATTCCAGACAAAACTTTGGTGAGATATTTTGGAACTGCACTAGTTATTTTAAAGTTTATTCTGGATAAAGAAACTGCTACTATTATGAAAAGTGAGGTAAAAAATAAATTTGAGGACTGAATGTATAATATGATCCAATTTGTAAGAATAGAGGGGGAGAATAAACATATATGTTTTTATTTATAGTGTGTACATTGCGTGTGGGGTGTGTATGTGTGTGTGTGTGTGTACATATACACATACATACCATTTCTGGAAAAATACAACAAAATGTTAACAGTGGTCCCCAACGAGCAGAACTGAGAGTTTGAAGGGACACAGGGGAAGCCGTTTTCTTTTTGCTTTATATCCTTTATATTATATGCATTACTTCTATGACCATGTTATCATGTTGTAATTTGTTTTAGGTTCTTTATATTGGTGGTTTAAAACGCATGCAATCAATGAATAATCCTCACTGAAAATATTTCTAGAAGGAAAGCAATAAAATAATATCTTACCAGATTGTATTCAAAAATATCTACTAGATATTAAAGCATATTATAACTGTGCAGTTATAAATACCTTTTATACCTTTTGGTGCAAGATAGTCCTGAAATAAATTTGAATATAATATGAATCCAATGTACATAAAAGATATTTAATCAATGGAAAAGGACAGAGTTATTCAATAAATTATGTTGGAGGAATTGTTTAGCAATTTGGGGAAAAAAATCCTGTAGATTCTCACTTCACGTCTAACATCAAAATAAATTCCAGATGGTTTGAGTTAAATATCTAAAAACAAATCAAAACATAGGAAAAATAAATGTTAGTATTTATCAAGTTTTTAGAAGACAGCCAAAAAGTAATGAAAAAAATAAATATTTAACTGTGTGAATATTTAAAACTGTATTTACCCCCCCTTCAAAAAAACCACAGTTAAAATTAAGAGACAAACATAAACCTGGAAGAAAAAAAATCACAATTAATTTGGTAACGCTGATATAAATTTGTTGAAACACGAAGACTTAAATTGATGTACAAAGGGATGAATTCACAGAAAAGAAAATATGTCTCTAGCAAATATGGGAAATGTCTAACCTCATAGTAGTCAGAAAACTGCAAATTAAGGCAACTTTCTATTTTTCACCTATGAATTAAACAGATTTTTAACAATCGATAATGCAATTTCTAATATTATTAATAAGACTTCATTCATTGCTGGTAGAAATGTAAGTCAATACAAATCTTTTAGAAGACATTTTGGCAATGTGTCAAGTGCCCTAGAAATGTTTATGTCTTTTGACCTAGTAATTACACTTCTCCTTTTTTTTCTTTTTCTAAAGAGAGTCAGGGTCTTGCTATGTGGCCTGGCTGGCATTCGAACTACTGACCTCAAGTGATCCTCCTGCCTCAGCCTTCCACAGTGCTAGGATTACAGGCATGAGCCACAATGCCCAGCTTAATTTCTTTGACTCTATCCTAAAGGAGTAATCCTAAATATTTTATTGAAACTTTGTGCATAAAAAGTTAAAATATCCTTTCAAAGGGTGTCCAGCAGTAAGATACTGGCTAAGTAAACTATGATATTATCTGGAAAGAATATTATATTACCATTTTATCAAGTGTATGTGATAGCATGTAAAAATGCCTGTGTTATATAATATTAATTAAAATAGGAATATAAACTATATTAAATAATAGAATTATTATTATTGCGTTAAAGAAGGAAATATATAGGAATAAGACTGGAAGGAAACAATTGTTGACTAGTCTTGCAGACAAATCAAACTCATTTCTCTCTCCAAACATGCCTCTTTACCAGTATTTCCAGTCCTATTTGATGGCCCTACTATCCACTATGCATCCTAAATTGCTGTAGTTATTTCACTTTCTAAATATATTTTAATTTTTTTCCCCCTCCATCCTCACGGCCATTGGCTTGACCTTTTTTTCAAGTTCCGATCTTCTGCCATAGGACTTAAGTAGTGCCCCTATTTGGTCTCTCTGTTTTAACTATTTGTTTGTTATTGATTTCTAGCTTAATTTTACTGTGGCAAGAGATTATTCTCTATATGATTTTAATCATGTTAGATTTGTTGAGACTTGCTTTATAGCTCAATTTTGTATAATGTTCCATCTTCACTTATGTGTTATTGAATATTTTAATTCTATATTATAACTTTCTTTATCTAAGATGTTCTTATATCTTTTTTATATCATCGTTCATTTAAATTCACCCATACTCACTTTTTTTGCTCTTTATGCCTTTCATATCTCACACCTTCTCTGAGATTACTTTCCTTTGCCTGCAGTACATCCTCTAGAATTTTCGTTAGTGTGGGAGTGCTAGTTGCACTCTCTTGATTTTCGTGTCTCTGAACATTTTTACTTTACCTTCACTCTCAAAAATATTTTCTGTTGGTACATAGAATTCCAGGTTGGCAATTACTGTCTTTAGGAACAGTCAAAGATGTCTCCTGGTGTTGTGGGAAACAGAGGTCGTAGATAATTTGAGATAATCTCTACATCTCAAGATCCTTAACTTAATCACATCTGAGTACACACCTTATACCCTAAGGGTATAGCTTTTTGGGCTACAATTTAATTTGGGAAAATCTTCTACTAAACTCTCCTCTCATTTGGGATTTGACTTCTCTCTCCACCACCCTGTAAGTTTGCCAAAACCAAATTCAAGTTTTACAGGAATGACAGAGCCTTCAGGCCAAAAGTGGCTGTGATGTTGTAGCTTTTTTCTTTGGATTTCAGCCTTCCTTTGGATTTTGGCCTGCTAGTTCCTTAAAATCTTTTCAGTTCTTCAGTACTCTTAAGGAAATTAAAACATATTTTATTCAGTATTTTTTGTGTTTTCAGTATGAGCATTAGTTTAAATAATTTGCCTGCCATGGCACAAAGTTAAATCCCCAAATTCTTTATTATGACTACTTATGTTAGGCAACATAAAAAATTATAGGTGAAACCTCAGTATACTTGGAGAGCAAACTAAATGACAAGGTAGTACGTGATTATTACTACAAAATGAAAATAGTGGCAATTAGTTCCTGTGAGTTTAGAAGGAAATAAAATCACCATGGATTGAAATAGTTTGAAAAGTTTAGTGGCAGGAATACAGTTTAAAGTACAAGATAGGCCATTGGATTTTTATGAAATGGATTTAAAAATATTTGATTAATTTTTATGACTTCACCTTTATTCAGCTTCTGATAAAATCTGTGTGTCTGGAAACTATTTTGAGATATGAATCTATGGCGTTTTCATCTCTGTATTTCCCCTCTCCTGTGATCATTGCCTTAGAGGAGGTATGCAGATGAACAAAAAGCAGAAATAGTCCACAATTCTTGGTTGCTGCATTCCAAAAGTGTAAGCCCTGAGGAAAACTTAAAGGGGAAGTTAAAAGAAAGGGAGATGTTTCCTAGGCATAAATGGCATGTTTCAAAAGGAACATGAAAGTACAAAGATCTACCTCAGACTAAAATAACAGCTTCTTAGACTGAGGATAGGAGATGAAAATGAGATCTGTGGGGTCCAGAGATGAGGCACTGACACATCTTCTGGTGCCACTAGGGTGGCAGCAGAGAGAAAGAGAGCAGCCAGAGAAAAATGACTCTTGGAGCATCTAGGCAGACAGGACATAGGCAGTCTTAAAAAGATCCCAGGTACTAAACTGGCATAAAAGCAGCAGAGCACATCTAGAATTGTAGAGACCATTGGATATAGGACAATAGACTTCAGTGAGAACTGTTTAAGTTCCCTTGTTTACCCTGGCACTGTGTAAGACACTGAAATTAAATTATAGTACAACCCAGGAAGAAGGATATCCCCAAGAATGGCAGAGGTCAATTTTCCTGAGCCAGTGCAATGGAGGCTCAGGATTAGAAAGTTGAAATGTAGAAAAATAAAGTTGTATGTCTTAGCCAATCTTGTGACTGATGTTCAAATTACTACATCTTTAGTTCTCACATTTTCCCCAAGTTGCATCCAAGTGCTTACTAGAAATTTCTAGTTGGGTTTTCATGTAATTTGGCATATTTATAACTATTTCACTAATATTTCTACTGAGGCAGAGGCAGATGAGACAATTATTTCTATAGTCCCCTTCCTATAGTCAGGGGAGAAACTCAGGGATAGGGGAAATCCAATCTGAACAGAGTGGTTTTTACTGTTACTTAACGTCAGAATGCTTTGTAATGTAGCATAGGACATGGAGGATGCTCTATATTTGACATAATGGCCCAAGTTTTCAATAAATGAAATCAACATGATGTCAATAGGAGAAATATGAATCTTTTTTATAGAAAGATTATGTTAAAGAAAATTAAACTTCAAGGTGGATGGATGCTATATAATAATTACTTAAATACTAGCCACAACTAGAGTAGAAACTTCCTACCATCATTCTTTTCCCCACTTTTTATGGGATCTGAGATTTAACCCTACTTGCATGCTAACATCTTAGCCTGACATGGTTTCAGGGATGCTGGCAGAAGACACAAGAATCCTGGGTGAAAAGCAAAGAACTAAACTTTTTTAAAAAAATTATTTATTTTAATAGACAAGTGAAAAAAATATGTATATATACTTGTGGCATATAACGTGATGTTTTAATATATGTATACATCATAGAATGGCCAGACAAAGCTATTTAACATCGTAGTACCTCATATACTTATTTTTTGTGGTGAGAACACTTCAAATATACTTAGCAATTTTCAAATATACAATATATTGTTATTAACTGTAGTAACCATAATGAACAATAGATCTCTTAAACTTATTCTTCCTAACTGAAATTTTTTGTCTTTTGACCAATATCTCCTCAATCTGTATAACCCCATCAGCCTCATGTAGTGACCATTTTCTCTCTGTTTCTGTAAATTCAACTTCTAAAAGTTCTACATATAAATGAGATCATATGGTATTTGTTCTTCTGTTCTTGGCTTATTTCACTTAATGTCCTCCGGGGCCATCATGTTGTCACAAATGACAGGGTTTCCTTCCTTTTTAAGATTGAATAGTATTCCGTTGTGTATATATATATTTTCTTTATCCATTCATTCATTGATAAACACTTAGGTAGATTCAATATCTTGGCGATTGTGAATAATATTGCAACATGAACATGAGAGTGCAGATATCTCTTTGACATACTGATTTCATGTCCTTTGGATATATACACAGTAGTGAGATTGCTGGATCATATGATAGTTATATTTTTTTTTTGAGCAATCTCCATACTATTTTCCATAATGGTTGCACTATTCATAGTCTCACTAACAGTGACAGTGTACAAGGGCTCCTTTTTCTCCACATTCTTGCCCACACTTATCTTTTGTCTTTTTGATAATAACCATTATAAAGAGGTGTGAGGTGATATCTCATTGTGCTTTTAATTTGCATTTCTTTGGTGATTTTTTTTTACTAGCTTGCTTTTTACTAGCTTTTACTAGAATTTTTTTTTTACTAATTAGTTTTCTACTTTCACATGTTTTTTGTGTTACTAATAAGCATCTTTTTCTTTCAGCTTGAAGGACTCTCTTTAGCATTTCTTAGAAGACAGGTCTAGGGGTGATAAACTCCCTCAGATTTTGTTTCTCTAGGGAAGTCTTTATCTCTGCTTTATTATTGAAGGATACGTCTACCAGATACAGGATTTTTGGTTGGGAGTTTTTTCCCTTCAGCACTTTGAATATATTTTCTCACTCTCTCTTGGCCTGTAAGGTTTCTGCTGAGAAACCCATTGCTAGCCTTTTCAGAAATCTCTTATATACAATTTGTTTCTTTTTTCTTGCTGCTTTCAGGATCCTTTCTTTGTCTTTGATTTTTGGCAGTTTGATTATAATGTCTTGGTGTAGTCTTGTTTATATTGAATCTGATTGGAGACTTTTAACTTTTCCATACCTGCATATGTATATATTTCCCCAGATTTGGAAAGCTTTCTGTTAGTTCTTTACATAAGCTCTCTACACTTTTGTCTCTCTCTTCACCTTAACTCCTATAACTCTAATGTTTGCTTTTTTGATGCTATCCCATAAATCCTATAAGCTTTCTTCCTTCCTTTTCATTTGTTTCCCCCCTTAGTGCATATTTTCAAATAACCTTTATTTCAGTTCACCGATTCTTTCTTTTGCTTAATTCTGCTGTTGATGTTCTCTATTGCTTTTGTCATTTCATTCATTGTATTTTCAACTCCAGAATCTTGTCTGATTTTTAAAATATAATTTCAATTTCATTGTTTAATTTCTCATTTTGGTCATTTATTGTTTCTCTGATTCTATTGAATTATTTCTCTGTATTTTCTCGAGGTTTTCTGAGCTTCCTTTAAACAATTATTTTGAATTCTTTGTCAGACAGCTTGTATGTCTCCATTTCTTTGGAGTCAGCTACTGGGAGATTGTGTGCTTTTGATGTTATGTCTTCTTGTTTTTTTCATGTTTCTTATTGTTTTATGTTGATGTCTATTTACTTGGTGGAGCAGTTGCCTCTTTCAGACTCTGTAAGTTAGTTTTGCTGTGGAAAGATCTTCCCCTACAAGAAGGGGGAATATAAAGGCACTTGCTGGGTAGGGTACAGCAGTTCTGGCACCATTGAGGGTTCCAGATGTGTAGTATCTGTGTAGCTCTGTCAGCTGAGGGTTGTGTTGATGAAGACTGCAGGAATCCTTAGCAGCTAACACTGTGGCTATTCACAGTGGCAGTGAGGGTTGCTCAGTTCTTAAGCAGTAATTAATGGCTGCTAAGGTTCTCCTGGTTTCTTTTTCTCTCACAGGGGAAGTTGTGGCCAATGGGGTTTCTCTTGGCACTGGGTCTGGCGTGTGGGCTCACTTGCAGTGGCAGTGGCACTGGTGACTGATGAGTGACCCCTATGGAGTGGCCATGGAGCTGAGGCCTGAAGCACAGACATGCATGGACTGCAGCTCTGGGATCTAGGGTGGTAATGGCATTGGTGCCCAGGGAACAGGCACCCCTGCCACCTCATTGGTAACAGAATGTGAGGCACAGATGCTTGTAAAGCAGCCGAGGAGCCAAGAATGGGAGCACAGGCATGCTCAGAGTTACAGAGGCTTTGGCATCAGGCTGATGTCTAGCTCTCTATGGCAGCTGAGCCAGTTCTGGAGTGTGGCCATGGGAAGCAAGGGATTGGCTCTGGAGTGTGAATTAGCTAACTATTGCAGTGTCTCTGGTGTCTGAGATGTAGGCAGACTCGATACAGC
Organism: Pongo abelii; assembly: GCF_028885655.2. NCBI lineage: Eukaryota > Metazoa > Chordata > Mammalia > Primates > Hominidae > Pongo > Pongo abelii. The sequence continues at coordinate 59,319,265 of NC_072001.2, forward strand.
CACAGTGCCTGGGTCTGGATAGTGGGTGAACATGGAGCTGCCATGCCTCTAGGATCGCAGCACACCTGGGTTCGGGAGAGGTGTCAGCTTTTATCCCAATGTAGTTCAAAAGCAGCTGCTTCTTGTGTGTCTGTTGGGGGGCAGAGGGGTGCAGGGAGGGTCATGCACTCACATCTCTCTCTCTCAGGTTCCTCTGTGGAATGGCTGTTCATTACCTCAGTGGCAAGAGATGCCAGTGTCCTCTGTAGAACAGGCTGCTAGGGATTGTGGTGATTCTTGCTGCATGGCTGCTACCAATAGCCACCACCTTTCTTTTTTTGCTCCTAGCCATCTCTTGGTGTCTCAGGTATGTTGATTTCATCAGCAAGCCCTGCCCCCCAATTTTTTTCAATACAGGTCTTGCTCTGTCACCCAGGCTGAAGTATAGTGGTGCAATCATGGCTCACTACAACCTTGACCTCCTACAGTCCTCAAACAGTCCTCCCACCTCAGCCTCCCGAGTTGCTGGTACTATAGGCATGCACCACAATCAATACCAGCTAATTTTTTAAATGTTTTGTAGAGGTGGGTTCTCCCTATGTTGCCCAGGGTGGTCTTGAACTCCTGGGCTCAGGTGATAGCCTCACCTCAGCCTCCCAAAGTGCTGGAATTACAGACGTGAGTCGCTATGCCTGGCGACCAGCAATCCTTTCTATGTGGTTATTCGTTATTTTTTTTTCTTTTTCTCCATTGTGTTGGTGCAGATACTTTAATAGGCTCTTGAGCCCTCTCTGGGCTATTTTGGTTTGTGACTAGCTGTCATTGTTTTTTTACGGGAGAATGAAGGCCTGTATCTTCTACTCTGCCATCTTGGTTGACAAAGGACATTTTGGTCATGGCACAGCAGACAGCATAAGCTTTTATGTTTCCCTTTATCACCCAGTTTCCATGGGGGTGATATGAAGGTGAGATCAGGTAGATTTTGCACATGTGGTGAATGTAAACCGAGTCCCAATTGAAGTATAAAGAGAAGTAAAGCTTCTGTTAAGGAAATGATCCTGATGTACCTAGATGTTTTAGATTAATTTAGAGTTATTCATTGATACAGATTGTAATATAGATTGAGACCCTTTTCTAAATACATATGTGAAAGATCTAGGTCAGAGATGTTGCAAGTCCGAGTAGGAGAAAAAGGGATGCTACTGACCTTCATTATGACCATAGAATGTGATTTGAAACTGAAGGACCAATGATGCTTGTTTTCACTTTGGATGGCTGAGAGGATCATTTACACTACCTTGGGGAGACCTCTTACTTGGTGGCAAGTTGATAACATAAGACAACATCCTCCCCCCTATTTATTATATTTATTCATATTTTTAATTGCCAAAATTGTATATATTTATGGTATACAGAATGATGTTTTATGTATACATTATGGAATGGTTAAATCAACCTAATTAACACATGGATTACCTCACATACTTATCATTTCTTTGTGGTGAGAATACTTAAAGTCTACTCTCTTAGCAATATTGTTATTAACTCTAGTCACCAAGATGTCCAGCAGATCTCTCTTGAACTTATATCTCTTGTCTAACTGAAATTTTGTATCCTTTAACCAACATCTCCCCAATTTCCCCACTCCCCCCAACTTCTACCTTTGAAAGAGCAAAGATTCATTCTGACTGTGATTTTCTTGGGTATGGGTATGTTTTTGTTTTTCATAGTGCTTCAGCCAGTTCTACTCTCAGAGGGCTCATGAGCATTTAATTTACTGATATGAGATCCCACATAACATGTCCTATAACAAAGGACCCACTTCGTGGCAAAGGAGATGAGGCAATTGGCACATGACTGTGACATCCTTTAGTAGTATCACATAACAGCACAACCCACAGCTGTTAGCTTGCTAATGTGGTGACATGGCTTCAACATGCCTCAGCTGAGGTGCTGGCATAGAAATGACTTCCATCTGAGAAAGGAGCACTATTCTTCATAATGCTGTGTACATCTCAAAGTGATGATTATTATATGGTGCTATGTTCCCCATAGTTAGAATACATGGGTTCAGGAATGAAGGGGCAGAAATAGTAGTATCCTCATGCAGCATCATGTTCTTGGAGATTTGGGATCTGTGGGTCTACAGGTCTGTATTGCCAGGGTGGCATCCTCTTACCAAGGAACATAGAGTACCTATAAACTTAAAGCTATAGCTGCTTCCTGGTTACTTTGGGCTTCTGGTTCCTCTGTAGCAGCTGAAAGGCAGAGAGAGTAATGAACACACTGGCAGAGAGCATCATGAAGAGGAAGGACTATTGATATATATGGGGGAAGGAAGAAATGGTTTTGGTATTCAGGTGATCCACTAGGGCATCTCTGAGTATTCCTGTGCCTGATTTTAACACTATACAGGCAAAAATAGCAACTACAGCCTGGGAAGGGCCTTAGACCTTTTGGCAGTGAGGGTCTGAGCTACTCCACCAGGGCAAACCTAGGCCACTGGAAATGTTTGTCAATGGGGAGGGGAATCTAGAATGAGTGGTAGAAGAGGGAGATGTCCCTATCTCTGAGCTGCTGTCAGTGTGGCTAATATTAGCTCACAGCTATACCCAATTCTGGAAAAATGCCTTGGTCCACTAGGAGCTGCCTTACCTAGAAATGCCTGAGAAGTAATCCACCATTCCTGACATACATGCAGTGGTGGCTCATACTCAATAGCTGACTGATATGGCGGTACTAAGCCCCTTGCCTCAAGGTGGGTCAATTTTGAGGTGTAGTCATGCCAAGATCTTCCTGTGGGATCAGGCTATGGCTAGATCTCAACTTTTCAAACTCATTTTTGTGCTTAGCTTCTTTCCCTATGCTATCCTGCTTCCCTCATATCCTGTTAGCTTTCTTCTGAGAATACACCTTCAATAAGTCAATTGCACAAGAATCCTGTCTCAAGTTCTACTTCTAAGTGCTCATGACTAAGACATTTCCTTCTTGGCCAGGTGCAGTGGCTCACTCCTGTAACCCCAGCAGTTTGGAAGTCCAAGGCAGGAGGATCACTTGAGCCCAGGAGTTTGAGGCCAGTGTGACCAAGATAGTGAGACCCCATCTCTACAATATGAAAAAAAAATGAGCAGGGCATAATGGCATGCTCCTGTAGTCTCAGGTACTCAGGAGGTTGAGGAGGGAGGACCCCTTGAACCTAAGAGTTTGCGGCCACAGTAAGCCATGATTGTGCCACTGCACTCCAGCATGGGCGACAGAGTGAGACCCCATCAGATGCACAAAAAAGACAGTCCCTTCTTTGCCATCTAAAAAATAAAAAAATAAAAAGAAGGAAAAAAAGAAAAAGAAAAATCCTGGGGAAGAATTCTGACAGACTTGGTATGTAGTAAAGAATTTCCCAAAGAGAGGTCTGGCATTTGCCCAACTACCAGGAAGTGATCTGTAGGCCCATGAATGTTCTGCCTAATATAAAATCTATTCTAGAATGTTCTGGGGTGGGAGATGTAGTTTGGCCACCACATGGCCTACAAATGTAATTTATGATGGGGCTTTGGGCCACAGGGTATCAGTTTTGCCTCCAGAAGGGACTGGAGATTACAGGTATCAGCCTGACTTCAAAAGATCAGCCATGCAGGCAGTATATGATCAAGCCCTACTAAAAACTCTGGTTACCAAAGGTTTGTATGAGCTTCCCCGGCCAGCCATGTGTGTCACACACTGTGGCTGGAAGGAGTTAACACCATCCATGACTTCATGCAGGGAGGATGACCAGAAGCTCCACATTTGGATCCCTCCTGGACTCTACATGTCTCTTCCCTTGGATTTATTAATCCCTGTATTAAACCATAGCTGTGAATATAACAACTTTCTATGAGTTCCACGAATCCTTCTAGTGAATTATCAGGTATGAGGGTATTTGGGGAACCCCCAAATTTGCAACTGGTGTCATAAGTGAGGGCAGTCTTGTGTAGACACTGCTCCTTCTGACTGTACAGTTGGGTAAACTCTCACACCTGGCTTGGGTCTTATCTCTACTACCCCTGGTGCCATGACTAGGACCATCTGGGTAAAGTGCAGTCCACTAGGACATATGATTGGAGCTGGGAGGGAGGGGAGCTAGGAGATGGACTGTCAAAAAGATGTTTCACTTTCACTAGCATTTTCTAAGTCCTGTATCTGCCCTGCCTTGACAAAAAAGTCTGCTTGTCCATTCAGATTGTAGCTGATCCTGCTTCTTGTCTTTTCCTTCCTTTCCTGCATCAGGGAGAAACACTCTCCTCTCCCTCCTAACCTTGACTCTTCTTCCTTCAGGTGCCCAATGTATGTTTTTTGTTTGTTGGCACATCTGACATTATTTTACTTGGAAATCAGTGATATATTAGTATTGTAGCCTTCTCAACTAATGCGCATATTTACATCTCCTGTACTATTTTTATCTCTGGCCAATGATTTTCTAATGTTAAAATATTCCTTTACAAAGAAGCTTCTTTGTTAACAGAAATAGTATGGCATCCATATCAACTTCTTTACTATCTTAAGGAGCCTTTGATAATTTTCATTTAAATTTTTATAATCCTAGCTAATAATATTACCTCATTCCTTGGCTTTTCCTGTGTTAGTTGATGTGAGGGGCTTGAGAGTAGCTGGGAGGGAATACCATGGTAATACTTGGGTATAACCCAAACAAAGCAAATATAAATTGGAATTTGAATATCAGCAGATTTCAAACACAAATTCTGTTTCACTTAGGGTTAGCTTAGGAACTGGGGTAATATATCTATATACCAATTAGGGAGGTAAAAAGGCAGACACTAAGAGACCAAGGCAGAGATTGACAAGGGTAGACATTATCTAAAGCTTTCACTAATACCTAAACTTAAAAGGACCAGTTAACATGAGAACATCACAGTAGTGAAGCCTGTATGTTTTTTCATATATATATATATATATATATATATATATATATATATATATATGTTAAAGTAAGCCTAAATAGATATAAATATACTTTTTTCCTTAACTGGTAATAAACTATATATTTTTAATTCTATAATATAAGCCTATTTCTTCTCAATTGCTTTATGGAACAAGTGCAGTATCCAGAAACAGACACAGTTCTGACCTTATTAGCTGAATGACTGGGGACCATTTATTGTACCTTTCTGAGTCTTAGTTTCCTTATCTATAAAAATAGCAATAAGTATAATCACCTTGTAGGATCGTTGAGAGCATTATAGATAATTTACAAAAAATGTTTGGCCCACAGAGCTGCTTTGTAAATGTGGCTATTACTAATAGCTATTATAACATTCTGGGTTTTAAAAAAATAACTCACCGAGTATCCTTATGGAGGTATCACTCTGATATTCTAACTGGATATACCAGCTAAGCTGGTGTCCAAGTAGAAACCATTCAATTTTGGTTGTTCCATCCTTTCTGTATCTTGAGTAACTTCTTGAGGACCAGGCTGCTTACTAGCTTCTGCCTTCACTGGCCCTGCTCCTTTAAAAGCACTGTCACATCCACCTGATATTTAGTCTCACCAGCTTCCTGACCATCTCATAGCTATTGCTTTTGCCCTTGTACCTAAAGGAGGCAATATTTTATCAGATTCAAACCAGAGCCATTGGAGTATAGGATTAATTTTACTACTTTGTATGCCTAGGGAGAGTCCTGGCTTCTCATATGTCCTAAAGCCACAGTCTTCTGCTCATTCCTCTGTGTTATCCCAGGCCATTTGACTGAATTTTTCCCTTAGTTAACTGTTCAGAATTCAAGCTCCTCATTGGGACAGGAGCACTGGAACCAAATCCATGTGAATGAGATCCTAACAGCTTGCTCTTGAGGGGCTGAATCGTTTTTCCCATAAACCAAAGGCTTTGTTACGCTTCTGCTCCTAAAATCCCAAACTGCTGCCTCTCCTGGCTTCATATTTTCTACTCTATACCTCTGCCCACTGGAATGAGCCAAATTTCAATGTGGTCTGAACTGGTGGTGAATTTGCCATTTGAATACTAGCTTGCTACCCTGTGACCCAATCCTATAACTGGATCAGTTCCTCCTTCTGTTCCATCTTAAATTCAAGTCTCAGTATACCTCATGGCCCAGCTTATACTAGCATCAGCTGCTAAATGCACCCCAGTATTATATCTTTTTAAAAATTCACATAAATTACATTCCATATAATACCTTGTAAAACTACCTGTATTACATGTATGCTTCTTTTAAAATCTAATTACCTAATTCTGTGACATTCATTCTAGTTTGTTACTGAATTTCAAATTCCATTTTGTTTTAGAGCCCTAGGAAAATTGCTCAAGTTTCTTTAATTAGTATCATTTTGGTTGTCAAATTTTTAAGATGAAGACATTGTGTTTCAGCATTATTTAAAGCTAGGGCATTAAAATTAGCTGGGGATTTTTCAAGAATTACTCATTATGACCCAATTTTAAAGATATTTTAAATGTAACATTTAAAAAGAATTATTAATGTCTGTACTCTATCTCTTTCGGCTACAATATCTCAAAGTTATATAAAAAGTTAATTGCTAGCCAAAGGTTTCACTTTTCACTATTTAAAATATAATGTCAACTCAATTGTCTGTATTGGGAAAAGCAGAGGTTGAGTAATTCAAAAGTAATTTATATTTGTCTTTGGGTTGCTTTTGCCCTTAAATTTAAATATAGGTGAGTCTAACGTCTAGGGAATTCATGTCAAAATAAGGAAGCTGTATTATGAAGATCTCAAATCAGTAAGCTGGTGAGTTCAATTATTCTACTTTTTTTTCTTTTCCTTTTTTGTTTTTTGTTTTGAGTTGCTCTCCTAGGTTGAAAGAAGCAAGTTAAGCTCAGTGTCATTCCTCTTTGGTAGATTAGAATATGGAACATAGATGTTAATCCATAGGTCTAGGAAGAATTCCATAGAAGATTAGAAGCTGTTGAAATAAGAATTTTTTGATCCCTATTGGGTTATGTGATTAAGCTAAAACAACAACAACAACAACAACAACAACAAAAGAAATACAGGAAACAGAAAAGGAAGATAGATTATATTATAGAAAAAATAATGTTTAGAAAAAATACTGTAGAAATTATATAAAGAGAACAGGGAATGGCAACCGGCCAAGCATTATGTTGACTTGGAATGTACCTACCAAGTGCTGCATATTGCATGTCATGAGGATAGAGGTAAAATTGAGAAAGAAATGAAATAATAAGCTAATGAAGTAAAAACTAATATCTTAAAAAATAGGGCATCTCTTAAGTACTGGTAAGAAATACAAATATATGATATATAAAAACAAATGCTCTTTTGTGTCATTTTGAATAAATTTTTACCATAAGCATCTTTTATCTATTACCCAACAACAAACTTGAAAATATATGCCTTGAAACTGAAAATCTACAGAATTCGACAATAACAGCAAATGTTCTCCTAACAATAAGTACCTAACACTCTACCCAGGTGGCTTAGTTTTCTACAAAATTTTTGTTTTTTTCTCACTCTGTTGCCCAGGCTGGAGTGCAGTGGTGCGATCTTGGCTCACTGCAACCTCTGCCTCTCTGGTTCAAGCGATTCTCCTGCCTCAGCCTCCTGAATAGCTGGGATTACAGGTGTGAGCCACCACGCCCAGCTAATTTTTGTATTTTTAGTAGAGACAGGGTTTTACCATGTTGGCCAGAATGGTCTTGAATGCCTGACATCAGGCAATCCACCCACCTTGGCCTCCCAAAGTGCTGGGATAACAGGCGTGAGCCACCGTGCCTGGCCACTACAAAATTTCTAAATTAAAAGACAGCATTTGGTAATGTCTTATCTTCTCCAACGAGACTGTACCTGTCCTGAGGCCAACTACTGTGCCATAATTCTTTATGTCTATCACGGGCTCTGGGGAAACATTTTGCACATAGTAGGCACTTTTTAAAAAATGAGTGAAAGCATGAATACTGAATGTGTGCTTATCTCTGATTAGGTCTGGATGTTCCAAATAACAAGAACATGGCAATCTTATTGGCTCAGCTATTTTAATACCCCACCAAGTTGCTTCTGCCATGTTGATTATGTGATCTGCATGGAACAATTATGGCTATTGTAATTTGCTTTATTTATACTACATCTCCTTTACAAAAAGGTATTTGAGACAGTACCACCCTGTTTTCATTCTAAATTTCTAGACCACTTCTATCAACAAAAGTTTCTTGATATTAACAAGGAAAATAATATTTGAGCAGTATCAAGTACCTTTAGCCACTTCCACAATGTTTCTTCAAATATCTCCCTTTAAAAAGTCACTTTTTGACCTCTCCTTTTTTTATTCTTAATAGAAATATACTTTGATTAGTTAGAAATCTAAATTGTATACTAGCTTTTAAATAGCTTAGTATTCAGGTTTCTTTGATATGAACTTATGTAGGAAGTATAGACTTGTAGTTTGTTTATTTTTATTTAAAGATTATAAAACATTTTATTTTTTCTTTATACTTCTCTGTTCTTCCAAAGCATCTACATTGGGCCCATATTATATAATAGAAAAATAAGTTACTATAATTTTTTTACCCTGCCATTTCCTTAAGCTATCTCATCTGTCCATCCCTTTATTGCTGAACTTGAAGAAGGAGCCCATACACATTACTTTCACTTTTTCAATGTTCACTCATTCTTTAATCCTCCCAACTCTGGTTTACCACTCTAATGAACCTACTTTTCAAAGGCCACTGTTGTCCAATCATAAGATTAGGCTCTCTCTTAAGCTTTATCTTTCTTGGCCTTATTTGCAAAAGTACTTAACACAGTGTCCAATAAACAATCAATCCTCAATATATTTTAGTTCTGTTCCTACAAGAATTGCTTACTGTTATTGATTACATGAATAAATTTTTTATCTGAATAAATTATTGCATCACAATTAAAAGTTATGTAGGAAGATGACCAAATAGAATACTCCAGCAATTGTTCCCCCCAAACCCCTTCAAGGAATGCCATATTGAGCAACCATCCACCCAATAAAGCACCTTCATAAGAGCCAAAAATCAGGTGAGTGATCACAGTACTTGGTTTTAACATTATATCAGTGAAAGAAGAACTGAAGAGAGAAGGAGAGACAGTCTTTAATTGCTGACGCTCCCCCTCCACCATGCCCCAGCAGTAGCAATGGCCCTGTGCCACAGAAATAGAATCTGTGTGCTTGGAGAGGGGAGAGCATAGTGATTGTAGAACTTTGCATTGGAACTCAGTACCGCCCTGTCACAGAAGAAGCCACACAGCGCAGAAAGTAGCCAGTGCCCATGGAGGGAGCATTTAGACCTGCCGTAGCCAGAGGGGAATTGCTCATCCTGGTGGTCGGAACCTGAGTTCTGGCTAGCTCTACCACCATGGGCTAAAACACTCAGGGTCCCTAAATAACCTTGAAAAGCAGTCTAGGCCACAAGGACTATAATTCCTGGTCAAATCCTGGTGCTGTTCTAGGCTCAGAGCCAGTGGACTTGGGGTACACATGACCTAGCGAGATACCAACTGGGGTGGCCAAGGGAATGCTTGTGTCACCTCTCCCCTAAACCCAGGTAGCTCAACTCGAAGCTCCAGGAGATACCCCTTACTTCCATTTGAGGAGAAGAGAGAGAAGAGTAAAGAGGACTTTGTCTTGCAACTTGGATACCAGCTCAGCCGCAGTACAATGGGGTACTGGGCAGAGTCATGAGGCCCCCATTCCAGGCCCTTGCTCCAAAATGACATTTCTAGACATGCCCTGAGCCAGAAGAGAACCTGCTGCCTCTTCTGAAGGAAAGGACCCAGTTCTAGCAGGATTAATCACCCGTTGACTAAAGAGACTCTGGGCCCTGAATAATCATCAGTGGTAGCCAGGCAGTACTCACCAGGAGCCTTGAGTGAGACACAGTATCATGTTGGCTTTCAGTGGCCATGAGGAGAGACTCTCTCTGCTTGTGTAAAGGAGAGAAAAGAGTAAAGGAGACTTTGTCTTTCAGCTTAAATATTGACTTGGCAACAGGGAGGTACAGCACCAAACGGGCTCCTGGGGTCCCCAGTTCCAGTCCTTCACTCCTGGATGGCATTTTTTGAACCGCCCTGGACCAGAAGGGAGCCTACTTCCCTGAAGGTAGAGATCTAGGACTGGCAGCATTCACCACAAGCTGAAGAGCCCTTGGGCCTTGATCATCGCAGTAGCCAGGCAGTACTTGCTGTGGGCCCTGGGGTGATGGTGGCCTTGAGGAGAGGCTCCTTCTACTTGAGGGAAGGAGAGGGAAGAGTGAGAAGGACATTGTTTTGTGGCTTGGGTGCCAGTTTGGACACACTATAATGGAACACCAAATAGGTTCATAAGGTTCCTGACTCCAGGCTCTGGCTCTTATGTGGCATTTCTGGACCCACCCTGGGCTCAGGTGGAGCTTGCTGCCTTGAAGTTCCCATGCATGGCTGGATTTGCCTTCTAGACAGAAGCCTGGCTGGATTTGCCATCTGCTGATTGTAGAGCCCTTGGACCTTGAGGGAACATAAGCAGAAGCCAGGCAGTGTTTGCTGTGGGCCCTGTGTGAGACCCAGTATTGTGCTGGCTTTGGGTCTCACCCAGCACAGTCCCAGTGGTGGCCACAGGGGTGCTTGTGTCATCGCTCCTCCAGCTCCAAGCAGCTCAGCAGAGAGAGAGAGAGAGAGAGAGACTTCATCTGTTTGGGGAAAAGTAAAGCAAAAGTCTCTACCTGGCCCTAATGCAGATATAGCTGCAGTGACCAAATACTTAGATCACAAGACTCAGTTCCCTTTGAATACTTGGAAAGCTTTCCTAAGAAGAACAGGTACAAACAAGACTAGGCTGTGAAGACTACAGTAAATATCTAACTCTTCAGCGCCCAGACACCGAAGAATATCAACAAGCATCAAGACCATCCAGGAAAATGTGACCTTACCAAATGAATTAAATAAGGCACTTGGTTGACAAATCACAGAGTGAAAAGAATATGTGACCTTTCAGACAGAGAATTCAAAATAGCTTTTTTGAGAAAGCTCAATGAAATTTAAGATAACACAGAGAAGGAATTCAGAATTCCGTCAGGTTAATTTAATGAAGAGATTTGATAATTAAAAAGAATCAAGCAGAAATTCTGGAGCTGAAAAATGCAATGGGCATATTAAAGAATGCATTGGTCTCTCAACAGCAGAACTGGTTAAGCAGAAGAAAGAATTAGTGAGCCTGAAGACAGGCTAGAAAACAAAAGAAAAATGAATGAAGCATGCCTACAAGATCTAGAAAATAGGCTCAAAAGGGCAAATATAAGAGCTATTAACTTTGAAGAATGACAGAAAATTTTCCAAACTCAGAGAAAGATATCAATATTCAAGTATAAGAAGGTTATACAACATCAAGCGGATTTAACCCAAAGAAGACTACCAAAAGGTGTTTAATAATCAAACTCCCAATGGTCAAGGATAAAGAAAGGATGCTAAAAGCAGCAAGAGAAAAAAAAAAAAAACGAAGAACATAAAAAAGAGCTTTAATACATCTGGCAGCAGACTTCTCAGTGTAAACCTTATAGCTCAGGAGAGAGTGGAATGACATTAAAGTGCTGAAGGAAAAAAAAAAAAAAAACTTTTACCCTAGAATACTATATCCAGTGAAAATATCCTTCAAGCATTAAGGAGAAATAAAAACTTTCCTAGACAAAAACTGAGGAACTTCATCAACACCAGCCTTGTCCTACAAGAAATGCTAAAGGAAGTTCTTCAATCTGAAAGAAAAGGACATTAATGAGCAATAAGAAATGATCTAAAGGTAGAAAACTCAATGGTAACGGTAAGTAAGAGACAAACACAGCATATTGTAACATTGTAATTGTGTGTAAACTACTCATATATTGAGTAGAAAGACTGAAAGAAGAACCAATCAAAACAAATAATTATAACTTTAAAAGACATAGTATAATAAAATAGAAATAGAAACAACAAAAAGTTAAGAAGCAGGGGCATGAAATTAAAGTGTAGAGTTTTTGTTAGTTTTCTATTTGCTTAATGTTAGTTACTTTGTTTGCTTTTGTTATCAGTGTTAAGTTGTCAGTAGTTTAAAATCATGGGTTATAAGATGTTATTTCCAAGCCGCATGGTAACCTGAAATCAAAAAACCTCCAACAGTCTGGGCACAGTGGCTCATGCCTTTAATCCCACCACTTTGTGAGGCCAAGGCAGGAGGATTGCTTGAGCCTAGGAGTTCAAGACCAGCCTGGGCAACAGAGCAAGACACTGTTTACACACACACACACACACACACACACACACACACACACACGAACATAAAATAGTTATGTGTGCTGGCATGCACCTGTGATCCCAGCTACTCAGAAAGCTGAGGTGGGAGGATCACTTGAGCCCAGGAGATCAAGGCTGTAGTGAGCCATGATTGCACCACTGCACTCCAGCTTTGATAACAGAGCCAGACCCTGTCTCAAAAGCAAAATAAAACAAAACAAACCTACAAAAGATACACAAAAAATAAAAAGCAAGAAAGTAAAACATACTGCCAGAAAAAAAAAAAATCACCTTCACAAAAAGAAAGGAAGAAAAGAAGGAAGGAAGAGAAGTCTACAAAACAACCAGATAACAAATAACAAAATAGTAGGAGTAAGTTCTTACTTATCAATAATAACATTTAATGTAGATAGACTAAAGTCTTCAATCAGAAGACGTGGAGTGGCTGAATGGATTAAAAAAGAAGACCCAATAATTGGTTGCCTGTTCCAAGAAACACACTTCACCTATAAAGACACACATAGAATGAAAATACAGGGATGGAAAAAGATGTTTCATGTAAATGGAAACCAAGAAAGAGCAGGAGTCATTATACTTATATCAGAGAAAATCTATTTCAGGCCAAAAACTATAAAAAGGGATGAAAGTCATTGTATAATTATAAAGGGGTCAATTCAACAACAGGATATAACAATTTGTAATAGATACACACCCAAAACTTGAGCATCCAGATATAGAGAGCAAATATTATTAGAGCTAAAGAGAGAGATAGACCCCAATACAATAATAGTTGGGGACTTCAACACCGACTTACAGCATTGGACAGATCATCCAGGTAGAAATCAGCAAAGAAACATTGGACTTGATCTGTACTATAGACCAAATAAACCTAATGGATGTTTATAGAACACTTCATCCATAGCTACACAATGTACATTCTTCTCCTCAGCATACGGATCATTCTCAAGGATAGACCATATGTTAGGCCACGAAACACGTCTTTAAAAATTCAGAAAAATTGAAATAATATCAAGTATCTGACCACAATAGAATACAACTGGAAATTAATAATAAGAAATTTGGAAACTATACAGATACACGGAAGTTATATGATATGCTCCTGAATGATCAATGAAGAAATTAAGAGAGAAATTTAAAAATTTCTTGAAACAAATGAAAATGGAAACACAACATATGAAAACCTATGAGATACAGCAAAATAAGTACTAAGACCAAAATTTATGGCAATGAGTGCCTACATCAAAATAGAAGAAAAATTTCAAAAACAACCTAATGATGCATCATAAAGAACTAGAAAAGCAAAAGCAAAGAAAACACAATATGAGTAGCAGAAATACATGAAATGGAAATGAAAAGGACAATACAAAAGATCAATGAAAGGAAAAGTTGATTTTTGAAAAGAAAATTTACAAACCTTTATCCAGAATAAGAAAAGTGAGAAGACCCAAATAAAATCACAGATGAAAAAGGAAGCATTTCAACCAATACCACAGGAATTCAAAGGATCATTAGAGACTATTATGAGCAAGTATATGCCAATAAATTGGAAAACCTAGAAGAAATGGATAACTTTCTAGTCACATACAACCTACTAAGATTGAACCATGAAGAAATCCAAAACATGAACGGACCAATAACAAGTAATGAAATCAAAGCTGTAATAAAAAGTTTCCCAGCAAAGAAAAGCATGGGATTTTATGGCTTTAGTATTGAATTCTAACAAACACTTAAAGAACTAATATCAATTTTACTCAAACTATTCTAGAAAATAGAAGGAGAGAGAATACTTCCAAACTCATTCTACAAGGCCAGTATTAATCTGGAGTGCAGTGGTGCGATCATTATGAAAACAAGGATATTTTGACTTCTTCCTTTCCAATTTGGACGCCCTTTATTTCTTTCTCTTGTCTGTTTGCTCTAGCTAGGACTTCCAGTACTGTGCTGAATAACAGTGGTCAAAGTGGACATCCTTGTCTTGTTGCAGATCTTAGAGGAAAGGCTTTCAGTCTTTACCCATTTAGTATGATACTAGCTATGGGTCTGTCATATAAAGTTTTTATTTTGTTGAGGTATCTTCATTCTGTATCCAGTTTTGTGAAGGTTTTTATGAAATGACGTTGAATTTTATCAAATGTTTTTTCAGCATCTATTAAAATGATTATATGGTTTTTGTCCTTCATTCTGTTGATATGATGTATCACATTGATTGATCTGTGTATGTAGAACCATCCTTGCATTCATGGGATAAATCCCACTTTATCCCATGATGGTCATAGTCATGATGAATGATCTTTTAAATATATTGTTTAATTTAGTTTGCTAGTATTTTGTTGACAATTTTCCCTTCAATTTTCATCAGAGATATGGGCCTGTAATTTTCTTTCTTTGATGTGTCTTTCTCTGGTTTTGGTTTCACTCTGTTGCTCAGGCTACAGTGTGGTGGTGCAATCATGGCTGACTGCATCCTCATACTCCTGGGTTCAAGCCATCCTCCCGCCTCAGCCTCCTGAGTAGCTGAGACCACAGGCATACACCACCATGCCTGGTTAATTTTTGTGTTTTTTTGTAGAAATGGGGTGTTGCCATGTTGCCCAGGCTGGTCTGGAACTCCTGTGACTCAAGCGAAGCATTGAGCATTTCTATATGCCAACAGTGAACAATCTGAAAAAGAAATCGAGAATGTAACCCCATTTACATTAGCTACAAATACAATTAAATACGTAGGAATAGACTAAAGTAGTAAAAGATCTCTACAGTAAAAACTATAAAACACTGATGCAAGAAATTGAGAAGACACAAAACATGGAAAAATATTCTATGTTCATGGATTGGAAGAGTCAATATTGTTTAAACGTCCATATTATCCAAAACAATCTACAGATTCATTGCAATTTCTATGAAAACACCACTGACATTCTTCACATAAATAGGAAAAAAAATCCTAAAATTTATATGGAACTACAAAAGACCCAGAATGGCCAAGGTCACCTTGAGCAAAATGAACAAAACTGGAGGAATCTCATTACCAGACTTCAAATTATATTACAGAGCTATTGTAATCAAAACAGCATGGTACCAGCAAACAGACACGTAGACCAAAGGAACAGAACAGAGAACCCATAAGTAAATTTATAAATCTACAGTGAACTCATTTTTGACAAAAATGCCAAGAACGTACACTGGGGAAAAGACAGTCTCTTCAATAAAAGGTGCTGGGAAAACTGAGTATCTATATGCAGAAGAAAGAAATTAGACCCTTATCTCTTGCCATACACAAAAATCAAATCAAAATGGATTAAACACTTAAGTCTAAGACCTCAAAATATAAAACTATTACAAGAAAAGATTGGGAAAGTGCTCCAGGACATTGGACTGGGCAATGATTTCTTGAGTAATACCCCATGAGCACAGGCAGTCAAAGCAAAAATGGACAAATGGGATCACATCAAGTTAAAAAGCTTCTTGTAGCAAAGTAAGGAATCAACAAAGTGAAGAGACAACTCAGAGAATGGTAGAAAATATTCGCAATCTATCTATCTGACAAGGGATTACTAACCAGAATATATAAGAAGCTCAAATAACTCAGAGAAAAAAATGTAATAATCTGATTTAAAAATGAGCAAAAGGAAATGTCAACAGGCTTTTCTCAAAAGAATACAAACAAATTGCAAACAGACATATAAAAAGATGCTCAATAGAAATGCAAATCAAAACTACAATGAGATAACACCAGTTAAGATGGCTTTTATGCAAAAGCCAGGCAATAACAAATGCTGGTGAGGATGCAGAGAAAAGGTAACCCTTGTACACTGTTGGTGGAAATGTAAACTAGTACAGCCACTATGCAGAATAGTATGGAGGTTCCTCAGAAAACTAGAAATAAAACTACCAGCAATGCCACTGCTAGGCTGATAGGTACATAGCAAAAAAAAAAAAAAAAAAAAAGGAAATCAGTGTATCAAAGAGATATCTGCACTTCCATGTGCATTGCAGTACTATTCACAATAGCCATGATTTGGGAGAAACCTAAGTGTCCATCAACAGATGAATAAAGAAAATGTGGTACCTATACACAATGGAGTACTATTCAGCCATAAAAATGAACAAGATCCTGTCATTTGCAACAACATGGGTGGAACTAGGGTTCATTATGTTAAGTGAAATAAGCCAAGCACAGAAGGACAAACTTTGCATGTTATCACTGATTTATGGGAGCTAAAAATTAAAACAATTGAACTCATGGATATAGAGTAGAATAATGGTTACCAGAGGCTGGGAAGGGGTTTAGAGTTGGGGGAAGTGGGAATATTTAATGGATACAAAAATATGGTTAGACTAAGATGTAGTATTTTATAGTACAACAAGGTGATTACAGTCAACAATAATTTATTGTACATTTTAAAAATAACTAAAAGACTATAATTGGAATGTTTGTAACATAAAGGATAAATGCTTGAGGTGATGGATACCCCATTTACTCTGATGTGATTATTATGCATTGCATGCTTTTATCAAAATATCTCATGTACCCCATAAATATATACTCCTACTATGTACCCATGAAACATTAAAAATTAAAAGAAACTTATACCAGCCATTAATACAGTTATATTTAGTTTACCTGTTGCTAATATGCCCAATAAATTTCAACAGTCTTTTTTCACCATATCCAGGGTAGTTTAAAATCTCAACTCTCCTTTGTTTTTCCTGGCTGTGCTCAGTAACATAATTATTTATCTAAACTACACTTTCCTGGGAGGAAAATGACAAAATATCGGTGAGTACTGGCAGTAGGACACCTGCCCTAGCTTTCTAAGAAATCAAGCTGGCAGCCTAATGAAACTCAGAAAGAGGGATATAAGAAGCTGGTAACTGAATTAAGGTGCTTCCAGATCACAGGTCTTTTGTCTCAACGTTTATCCTCTACCCTTTCCCCAAGCTTATTGTCTAAACAGCCTCTAGCGAGAGCCTGCATCTGTTACCCAATTTTGGATTCCCCATGCTTTACTGCAGC
Source organism: Pongo abelii (assembly GCF_028885655.2). NCBI lineage: Eukaryota > Metazoa > Chordata > Mammalia > Primates > Hominidae > Pongo > Pongo abelii. Next base: position 59,336,531 of record NC_072001.2, read on the forward strand.
TTCTCTCCCTAGCCCACCAATCTGGACAGCTGTTTCCAATTTCCCTCACTGGCAATCCCCAGGTGGTACCACCTGGCCACTGCCAGGACTGAGGAGATAAAAGGTTTGTAAAACTCTGGTCAGGAAATAGCGTCAGCTCTGTGATTTGAATCGAGGTTGATGGGAGTAAAACCAACCTACATTTATTAAATGTTCAATGTTTGCCAGGCATTTAAAAAATAACAGCTTTGTTGACATAAATTACATATCATAAAATTCACCCTTTTAAATCATTCAATGCAGTGGTTTTAATATATTTCTGGAGTTGCATAATCACCAAGGTCTAATTTTAGGACATTTTAATCACTCCCAAAAGAAACCTCAAACTCATTAACATATACTCGTCATTCTCCCCTGCCCCCAGTCTCTGAGTCTCTGGAAACCATTAATCTACTTTCTGTCTTTATGGATTTGCCTATTCTGGACATTTCATAAAAATAGAATTATATATAGCTTTTGTGTCTGGCATCTTTAACTTAGTCTAATATTTCCAAGTTCATCCGTGTTGTAGTTTGGATCAGTACATTTATTTTTATAGCCTAGTAATATTTCATTGACTGGTTATATCATATTTTGTTTATCCATTCATTAGTTGATGGACAATTGAGTTGTCTCTACTTTTTAGCTATTATGAATAATGCTACTGTGAACTGTGAACATCTGTGCAAGTTTGTCCATGGACGTATTTTCAGTTTTCATCAGTATATATCTAGGAGTGAAAACGATGGGTCTTTAGGTAACCACATTTAACTTTTGAGGAACTGCCAAACTGTTTTCCAAAGCAACTGCACTATTTTACATTTTACCAGTAGTGTATAAGGGTTCCAATTTCTTCACATCCTTGCCAATACTTGTTATTTCCATCTTTTTTATTATAGCCAATCCTATTGGGTGTGAAATGGTATCTCATTGTCATTCAGTTTGCATTTGCTGATGACTAATGGTGTTGAGCATCTTTTCATATGCTTATTGACTATTTGTCTTTAGAGAAATGTCTATTCCAATCCTTTGCCCATTCTTTGATTGAATTATTGGTGTTTTGTTGAGTTGTAAGAGTGCTTTATTCTGGATATTAGACCTTTATCAGATATATGATTTGCAAATGTTTTTTCTCATTTTGTGGGTTGTCTTTTCACTTTCTTGATGATGTCCTTTGAAACACAAAAGCTTTTAATTTTGATAATGTCCAGTTTATCTATTTTTTCTTTTGTTGCATGTACTTTTGATATCATATCTAAGAAATCATTCCTGATCCAAGGAATGTTTTTACTCCTGTTTTCTTCTAATAGTTTTATAGTTTTAGCTCTTACATTTAGGCCTATGATTCATTTTAAATTAATTTTTGTATAGTGTATTAGGAAGGGGTCCAACTTTATTTTTTGTATAAGGGCATCCAGTTGTCCCAGGACGATTCATTGAAATGATTACCTTTGCCATTGAATTATTTTATACTATTGCTGAAAATCAATTGACCATAAGTAGAAGGACTTTTTTTCCTGTATTCCCAGTTATTTACCATTGATCTGTATATTTACTCTTATGCCAGTACTGCACTGTCATTAGTGTGGCTTTGTAGTAAGTTTTGAAATCAGAAACTAAGTCCTTCAACTTTGTTCTTTTTCAAGATTATTTTGATTATTCTGGATTCCTTGTATTGCCATATGAATTTTATGATAAGCTTGTCAGTCTATGTAAAACATGCTAGCTGGAATTCTGATAGAAATTGTTTTGAATCTGCAGATCATTTGGGGGAGTATTACCATCTTAACAACATTAGGACTTTTATTATCAAGTATGATACTAGCTGTAGGTTTTTTATGGATGGTCTTTCATTAGGTTGAGGAAATTCCCTTCTATTCCTAATTTGCTGAGGTTTTTTATTAAGAAAGGATGTTGGAATTTGTCCATTTTTTCTGTGTTTATTGAGCTGATTCTGTGGTTTTTGTATTTTTTAATTATGTTGATATTATATTAGTTGATTTTCAGATGTTTACCTGACTTTGCATTCTTAGAATAAATCCCAGTTGGTTGTGGTGTAAAACACTGGATATTTTATATGGCTGGATGTGGTTTTGCTAGTATTTCGTTGATGGTTGTAACATCCACATTCATAAGGAATATTGGTCTGTAGATTTTTTTCTCTTGTGAAATCTTTGTCTGGTTGTGGTATGGTGGTAATGAATGAATTGGGAAGTATTCTCTCCTTTTCTATTTTTTAATGGAAAAGCTTGAGAAAGATTGGTGTTAATTCTTTAAAAGTTGAGTGGAATTTATTGGTAAAGCATCTGGGCCTGGGATTTTTGTGGGAAGTTTTTAATTATTATTATGGATTCAATATCTTGTTATGAATCTATTCAGATTTTCTCTTTATTCTCAGGTCAAATTGACCAGTTTGTCTTTCTAGGAATATACTCATTTCATCTAGGCTACTGAGTTCATTGGCAAATTATTCATTCCCTTATAGTCCTTTTGGTTTCTGTAAGGTAGGCAGATATCTGCCCCCTTCTTTATTCTTAATGTTAGCAATTTAAGTCTTCCCCTCTCTTTTCCTTTTCAGTCTAGCTAAAGATTTGTCAGTTTTGTGAATCATATCAAAGAACCAACTTCTATTGATTTTCTCTATTGTTTTTCTATTTTGTTTCATTTATTTCTACTCTAATCTTAATTATTTTCTTCCTTCTACTTGCTTTGAATTTAGTTTACTATCCTTTTTCTGGTTTATTAAGGCAGACATTTAGGCTTTCTATTTGAGATCTTTTTTTAAATATAGGCCTTTATAGCTAGACATTTCTAAGTATAGCTTAATTGTGTTCCATATATTGTACTTTCATTTTCATTAATCTCAAGGTATTTCCTAATTTCCCTTGTGATTCCATCTTTGACCATTGATTATTTAGGATTATGTCATTCAATTTCCATGTATCTGAGAATTTTCCAAATTTCCTTCTTATTGATTTTTAATTTTATTCAATTTTTGTTGGAGGGCACATTTATTGAGGCTTGTTTTATGGCCTAACATATGATCTTTTCTGGAAAATATCTCATGGGCACTTGTGAAGAATGTCTATATCACTGTTTGAGGTGGAATGTTCATAGATGTCTATTAGGTCTAGTTGGTTTATAGCATTTTTCAAATCTTCTGCTTTCTTGTTGATAGTCTATTGGTTCTATCCATTATTGAAACTGGGTTATTGAAATCTCTATTATTGTTGAATTGTCTTATTTCTCCTTCAATTCTCTCAATCTTTGCTTCATATATTGTGGAGCTCTGTTGTTAGGTGCATATATATTTGTAATTGTTTTGTGTTTGTTGAATTGACCCTTTTATTTATGTTCCTAATGCGTTGATCCTTTTATTATTAAAAAAGTCCTTCTTTGTCTCTATTAACACTTTTTGCTTTGAAGTCTATTTCATCTGATATAAATATAGCTGCTCCCATTCTTTTTTGTTTACTGTTTGCATGCTATATGTTTTGTCATCTTTTTCTTTCAACCTATTTGCACATTTGAATCTAAAGTGCATCATATTGTAGGCAGCATATAGTTGGATCATGTTTTTATCTATTCTACAGTTCTTGGCCTTTTGATTGGAGTGTTTTGTCCACTAAATTTGATTAGTGTTTAGTTTACATTTAGTAAAATTACTGATGAGGTAGGATTTATGTGTGCTATTTTCTATTTGTTTTCTATATGTCTTTCATCTTTTTTGTTTCTTTATTCCTTTATTACTTCCTTCTTTTGTGTTAAATAAATATTATCTAGCATATAATTTTAATTCTCTTGTTTCTTTTACTATTTTTTTTAGAAATACTCAGTGGTTTTCTTGGAGATTGCAGTTAACATCTTAACTTAAGCAATCAAGTTCAGATTAATACCATTGTTATTTTATTTTATTTTATTTTTTATGTATTTATTTATTTTTATTATTATTATTATTATAATTTAAGTTTTAGGGTACATGTGCACAATGTGCAGGTTAGTTACATATGTATACATGTGCCATGCTGGTGTGCTGCACACCATTGTAATTTTAATAGTATATAAAAATTTGCTCTGATATAGCTCCATTTCTTCCTCCCTCCTTTGTGCTATTATTGTCACACATGTCATTATATTATAAACCCATCAATGCAGTTTTATAATTAATAATTTATGCAGTTGTTAAAAGACTACTCAACAAATGAGATTAAAGAACTCTACGCTATACAACCCTGTACATAACATGCCCAAATCCATACTGTATTAAAGGTCTTCAATGTCTCTGTTTGCCTAGGTTTAGAATACAAAAGAAAATTATTTAATTGCTTAAAGTAGTATTTAAAAATCCCACCAGTATTGTTCAGAGAGGAAGTTTCACAAATGAAATTTTAAAAATCTGTATCATCAATCTGTATTATCCTATCATCACTATAAATTTGAGAATTTCTTAGGTCATAAGGCAGGACCAACCCCTCTGTGATGGCCACAATAAACCATTTCAAAACGTCTTGACCATTTGAATGGCTAAGTTAAAGGTTCTCATTACTAAGACTGTATTACTAAGTGGTTCAGATATCAAAGGAAGAGTTTTTAATGATAATACTTTCCATGATACACAAGCAGAAGACTCTTACCAACTGTGTCAACAAAACAAGACATATACCTAAGACAAATCACAGATCATAGTGGGCATTTCAACCCTTCTGATGCTCTGATTGCAGATTTCAGAACACAGAGTACAAAGTATGCAAAAATTTCAATCACACATTATTCTTCTTTCCATAATAAAAAGGTACCCTTTCAAGCTTTTCATGTTTGCTTTTTCTGTTCCTCAGGTTTGCATGTTGATTTCAGTTTTAATGTTGAAACTTCATTTTCTTCACGTTTATTTATTTCTCTTTCTCAAAATCCAACTTGTCTGGGCCCAGCAGAAACCTAGGGAAATGGCAACACCAAATGAGAGAGTCAGCAGGTAAGAGCACAGTCAGAATTGGTCCTATGATCAATTCCCAGGATAAGGAGGCAGAAGCCCAGTTTGTATGAGCCAGTGTTATGGCCAAGAAAATATTATTGTGAATCACATCTTTCAGATGAGGGGAAGTTGGAAAATGAGTATTAAAGTCAGTGGTCAGAAGACTGGAGGATGGGTAGGTTCAATGCAAAGCATAGGTTTGTTGAATGTGAGGTAGGTGGTCCATGTCAAAACGTGGTATATGATGTGGAGCCAGGATCACCTATTTAAGGTGTATCAGGCTGAACAGAGACAAAACTCTTTGCTCTTCTCCTCTCTAAAACCTTGTGTCCTATTCTTGTAATTAACTACTCTCCCCTGGGCCCTGTATCTGATGCTACAGCTGCAGGTACAGGAGCCCTCATAGGCATTTTTATTGCAACACCTTTTAAACTCTCATTTTATTTTGTCTAGTATTAGATAGTATTTAGGTGCTCACTTCCACTGCAATGGAATTATTCTCTAAAAAGTAATCAGAGTGTATTCTCTGCTGAAGTGTAAGCTTCTTTAGGGCAATATTTTTTGTTATACCTCTATGTTAGTCAGCTCCAGCTGCCATAATAAAATACCGTAGACTGAGTAGCTTAGACAACAAAAATTTATTTTCTCACAGTTCTGGAGGCTGGAAAGTCTCAGATCAAGGTTCTAGTCAATTTAGTTTCTGGTAAGGGCTCTCTTCCTGGCTTGCAGAGGGCTTCCTTTTTACTATGTCCTTACATGACCTTTCTTCTCTGTGTGTGGGGATAGAGGGAAAGAGAGAGATAGAAGAAAAAAAAGAGAGAGACAGAGCAAGAGTGCATATGCAGGAGAGAGATAGGACTCACCCTGGTGTTGTTTCTTCTAAGGACACTATTTCTATCAGATCAGGGTCCAATCCTTATGACCTCATTTAACTTCAGTTACCTATTCCCTCCAGAACTGTGGAGCTAGGGAGAGTAATATGTTGTGTACGCTTGCTGTATATAATTAGGGTAGCCATATGATTTGTCATCAGAATGGGTATACTTTGAGAGTAAAAAATGTGCTATGATAATTACACCTTATATCCAGCATTGTCCTGGCAAACCTGGCCATATGGTCATACTGGTCTAATACTAAAGGGCTCCTTTGTTTTCCTTTGCCCCTTTGGACACATATCTCCCTCAGGAATATTGTGAACAGTGGCTGGAACTAGGAAATAAAGACAGTACATTTCCACTAATATGCATGAGACAAAGCCTAAGCCACGTTGTGAATCATCAAAGGTTGTTAAAGCTACTTTACAGTCGTAGCCTGCCAGAGTTGTTAACTTCTGGTTTTGATGCTACAGCTGCAGGTACAGGAGCTAACCTGTGAGCTTTCTTGTTATTTTTTATTTCCTACTTATGGGAAACTCAATGCCACTATGTAATTCATGGGTCAGAGTTCCTAGTAGATGCGAATGATTATTGGGTGTGATATAATCAAACAGGAATACAATAAGGCCACAGTAACTAAGCTGGAAGTTCGACTTTGACATTTAAACCCCCTTGTCCCAGGGCATACTCAAAACTTAGATGTGGCAAACCAAAGAACCAAGGCCAGAGCACAGAACACTCAGGTTAAGAAGCAACTGGTTCCTGAGTGAGGGAGCAGACTCAGAATGCAGGGCTCAAATGGAAAGAGACTGGGAACTGCAGGAACTGCATAGGCAAGTAGCATTTTGCAGACATCATTAGAGTAACCTTCAGCAATTCAACAACAGTTATTCAATGCTTAAAAGGATCTTTGGACTTTGGTAAATTGAAAGAAAATACTGCAATTAGTATTAAGGCCATTATTTAAAAAGGTAATTTATGAAGGACAAGAACAGATATTGGGAAGGGAATTAGCAGGAACCTGACAAACTAGGAGAGGAGGAATCTGAGCCAAGCCAGACCAGCATGGAAATTATTCTTCTAACCAGCCCAGCTGAGGTTTTTCCCTGAGAATCTACATCACATTCCCATTAAAGCTTATATTTAGTTTATTAAATGTTATCTATGCTTAAGTTAATACTCTTTCAGTCATGCTTAATTAATTATTTTGCTATCCTCAAGTACTGATTTGAATGACTCCTGCAGATATTAGGACTAGCTAGACCTCAAATAATGGTCTGAGTAAAAATACTAGGGTCTAAAAACAATAGAGATGGAGAAAACATAAGTAGTTGCCAGGGGTTAGGAGTGGGTGGGGGAAGGGGTTGACTATAAATTGGCTGCCTAGTTTTGGGGAATGATCGCACTGCTTTATATTTTGATTGTGGGAATAGATAAATGACTCTAGGCATATGTCAGAATTCATAGAAGTATACATCACAAACAGTAAATTTTACTATATGTAAATTTAAAAATAAAGGGAACCATGTCCACTTCCGAGGAAGAGTGTTCCAGTCCAAAGGAAAAGCAAGCAGAAAAGGAGTGGAAATGAGCTTCAGGTTTGCGGATCAGCAAGAATACCAGTGTGGATAGAGAGGAGTAGGGAAGAAGTGAGGAGTGGACAGGTTGTGTCAAGTCTGATAGGCCTTAGTAAGAAGTGCATTTTATTTTAAGTGTGGCAGGAGGCCATTGAGAGTAAGCAGGGGAATTACCCGGTCACCTTTGCATTTTTAAAGGCTTACTCTGGCTCTTATATGGAGAAGAAACATTAGGGGGCAATTATGGAATCAAGAAAACCATCGTGGTCATGCAGAAATGGTCTTGGAAGGGTTTTAGTGTGGAAGGAGTGGGTGAGAGGGAGCTTTTTTCTACTGCCCAGCCAGAATCCTGTCTCATCGTTGCAATGATATACTTAATATTACCTTAGGATTCCTTATCTCTTGGGCCTTACAGAGATGTTGTAGTACATGTAGAAATGCTGCTCTGCAACTTGAAGGTGAGCTGAAGTTGGTGACTAAATTTTTAGTGACTCCAAGGCACAGTTGTATGATTTTTCTCTAGCGATGTTCAGGAGCCCATGTGTATGAATGGAGAACGCAGATGGTTTTATCAATCCAGAGTGAAAGTTTTGCCAGATGTGTGTGAGGAATGAACAAAGGGGCCAAATAATATTACTGTAATTCACAGTAAGGAGTTAATATTTTAATACAGTACATAATCACATTACAGTAAAAAAGAATATCACATGTTGAAGAGAAGATGGTGGGAATGATGCTAAGAGTATAGTAGGAAGAATGGTAAAGAGAGAATGGGGTGAGGGATGGTAAAGAGAGGAGGAGAAGAAGGAAGAGGAAAAGAATATCACAGAGTACTTCCTAACAAAAATAAAGAATGGAGGCACAGCTATGGCAGTACACTGAGCTCCATAGAGACAGCGCTGGGGCAAGTGAGAGCTGGATGGGTACTGGATGACTCCGCCTCATTGAGAAAAAATAACTAAACATGGGCAAAGGAGATTCTAAGAAGCTGAGAATCAAAATGTCCTCATATGCATTCTTTGTGCAAACTTGTTGGGAGGAGCACAAGAAAAAGCAGCCAATGCTTCAGTCAACTTCTCAAAGTTCTCTAAGAAGTGCTCAGAGAAGTGGAAGATCATGTCTGCTAAAGAGAAAGGAAAATTTGAAGATATGGCAAAGGTGGACATGAAAAAGTAATGAAAACCTATATTTCCTAAAGGGGAAACAAAAAAAGTTCAAGGAACTCAATGCATCCGAGAGCCTCCTTCGGCTTTTTTTCTTGTTCTGTTCTGAATATCGCCCAGAAGTCAAAAGAGAACATCCCATTGGTGATGAGGCAAAGGAACTGGGAGAGATGTGGAATAACACTGCACAAATGACAAGCAGCCTTATGAAAAGAAGGCTGTGAAGCTGAAAGAAAAATATGAAAAGGGTATTGCTGCATACCGAGCTAAAGGAAAGCCTGATGCAGCAAAAAAACGGGAGATGTCAAGGCTGAAAAAAGTGAGATAAAGGAGGAAGAGGAACAAGATGAAGAGGAGGAGGAAGAGGAAGAGGAAGAAGAAGAAGAGGAAGAAGAAGGAGGAGGAGGAGGAGGAGGAAAAGGAGGAGGAGGAAGAGAAGGAGGAGAAGAAGATGGGGGAAGAGGAAGAAGAAAGTAGTAGTAGTTGGTTCTAGTGATTTTTTTCTTGTCTGCAAACCATTTAACTCCCCTGTATACAACTCACTCCTTTTAAAGAAAATAATTGAAATGTAAGGCTCTGTAAGGTTTGTTTTTAAACTGTACAGTGTCCTTTTTTGTATAGTTAACACACTAATGGATATGTCTTTAGATAGCATGCCCTGGTGGTATTTTCCATAGCCACTAACCTGGCCTGATACAGTATGGGAGTTGTAAATTGGCATAGAAATCGAAAGCAGGTTCTTATTGGTGCACAGCACAAATCAGTTATATATGGGGATGGTAGTGTTTTCATCTTCAGTTGTCTCTTACACAAAATAATTGTTCTTTTAACTAAATATCACTGTGTAATTGCAAAAAAAAAAATTAGCAGTGGTTTTGTTGCCATTCTGAATGCTTGTAAGTAAATACAATTTTTTATCTGTTAAAGAAAAAAAAAAGAAACAGTACAAGTTCTTGTCCTTTTGGAAGTAGTCCTTCCTGGAAGCCTGCATATCAGATCATTACAAGCCTATACTTTAATTTAGAATAGTTCATTATGGACAGTGTGGTATATATGTGTATAATTTTAATATACACCTTAGGAAGGCATATTAACATTGAGATACACACATAAGTGGTGTGTAGGAAAAAGGCTCACATTCCACAGGGAATATTCCTAATATCTTTAATTAACTGAGAGGGTTTGTTAATTAGCATGCTGCATTAGAAATTATTTTTCATTGGTAAAATATATAGTATTCAACAGATGTGGATTGTGTAGGAATATTGTATAGGCTTTTCCACAGCTGCATGAACAGGGACAAAGTATGGAAATGTGGCGGACTCATTATTTTTACCCTTTGGAATGGTGCTCTATGCTTAGAATTCCAATTAATTCTTTGTGCAGCTACTTAGGATGGATTTTGTGGCCTGGCTTCGGCTAGATGTTTAGCTAAATCATGATGCATCTGCCTTGAGTGACTCTTTCATGCAAGTTACTTGCTCTAGCATTTAAAAGGTCAGAAAAGTGGGGCTTTAGCAAGCTTACACTATAGGTTGTATGACTGCTTTTATTCCTTCTTACTGAAGAACATGTGTAAGTGTGGCAGATTTGGTCTATAACTTGATTTCATTCTAAAATCCACATAATAGATTATAAATGAAAAGACCAATAGTTCTTACCTACCTCTAGTCATCAGAAGGTTCCAATAGAACCTAATAATCAGAAATAATCAAACAGGTTTAAGTCAGTTTGGCAATACACTGTGTAAGACAGCCTGCTTTAGAAGGTCCTTGGTTCCTTGGTAGATGAGTATGTGTTCTCTTTTTCTGTGTAGTACTGATTACCACCTTGTAGAAACACAAATGCTAATACTGGAAGTGAATTATAGAATCATATAGTCTGCTTATTTATGGAGAAATTAAGAAAGATTAAGCCACTTTCTCAAGGTTAATGCATCAGCTAGATAGCGGTGAAAGAAAGAGCAGATCCTGGATCTTGTGATACAGAAGTCTCATTGCCACAGAAATGGAGCCATGTTTTCGAAAACAGAACACATAAAATATGTAGTTTAGAAAGTCTGGTATGACTTACAGGGATGAAAGGACAAAAGACTTGAGATTCCAAAGGCATTAGCAAAACACTTCCTTTTCTTTCTTTTATTGATCCGTATTGCTCCATACTTAACCTCTTACCCATTTCTATGATACCATATTTTTAAAATCTCCTTTAATTACCTTAAGAAAATATTCATTATCAAAATTGGGGGATCCAACAGTATTACACATTGGCTCTTCCTGTTTCTGCACCCTCTCATAATGTAAGGTAAAGATCTGTGTTGTTTCCTTTTGTTTTAAGGATGTATAATGAATTTTTCTATTTGTCCAAACTGACCAAATGTTCCTGATGGACTCTCGTTCACATATAATATTTCAAATGCTACAACTGAGTATATAAAACAATCCCTGTTTCATGGTCTGACTATAGCCAGTATTAATAATGAGAAAATTTAAGTCAGCATTTTTTTACCAAAATTTAGTGATTTATCCAGAATCTTAAGTCTCTTCCCACCTCTATGTTTTGCGACTGTGCATTTACCATTTGCACAAGGTGCTGCAATTACTCCTTCACTCATGTCTGGAGGTCTGATAATGAACATATGGTCCCCAATTATTTAACACTCCAGGTATCATTGGTAAGAAAGCACAAATGGTTCTTTGGTAGCCAGATAGTTTGATGAGATAAGCTCAAGGATTAGAGACCCTCAAGAGATGAGGGTCATCCAAGTGACAAGTGACTGCTTACATACTGTCACTTGCTACTGAATGAAGTCCTCTTTTCCCACAAGTAATTTATTTCAATTTTGGACAGCTGTAACTACTAGGAAGTCCTTCTTTGAATAGAAATCCTTCTCCTTGTAACTTCTACCCACTAGCCTCTTTTTCTGTGGTTTTTTAAGTGTCATCATGAATGCATTCCATTTTTCTTGCGCATATCAGCTTTTTGATATTTGAAAGTAGTTTTCATGCCCACACCACAACTTCAAAACAAAAACTTATAGACAAATATATTTACTGAAGGACACAAAATAAACTCAATTTTTTCAATTATAAATGTTTTTATCATCTAACTTATAAAACATTTGATATAAAATATTTTTAAACATCCACGTTTTACATAAATAATCTGAGTTATTATAGAAATATTTAGAAATTACAGGTAACTATCTTAGTTTGGGTATGTCCAGAAGCAGATGAGACAAGGATTTGAGTAAAAATCAGATTTGGAAAATGCAGAACAATTCAGAAGAGTAAAGGAGTAATATAAGGAAAATAATCCAGCCAATGAAAGGTGTGTTCGTAAGCCAGCTGTCAGGGTGGGCAACTAGAGAAAAATCTCGTGGAGAAACGCTGGGAGATGCTGCAAAATAAATACCTCAGAATTATGCTACCTCAGTAGTGGGCTACTTCCTCAGCATTTTCATCTCACTCACATGCAGAGCTATATTCCACAAATCTGGAATAAAAAGCCCTCAGGCATGGAGGTAGACATTAGAAGTTGGATGGAGTATTGGGTGGGACACTAAGTATCTAAGTCAATAAGTTAATGATAATTGTAATTATTCATTGGGTACAGTGTATGCTGCTTGGGTAATGGTTGCACTAAAATCTCAGAAATCACCATAAAAGAACTTACCCGTGTAACCAAATACCTCCTGTTCCCCAAAAACTATTGAAATAAAAAGTCATTATCAAAATAATGATTAACATTTTGATATTCTTTCATTCAGATTTTTTCCAAATGCATATATACTTGAATATAAATTATTCCTAAAGAAAAATCATTCTATAACATTAATTTGTAGTTGTCTTGTCACTTAATAAAACCACATTTTTCTATTTCAATCAATATAAATCTGCTCATATTATTACTGATGATATAGTACGCCGTAATTTATTTAATTTCCTGATTGGACAATTAGATTAGTTCCGGGTTTTTGCTGTCATGAAAAAAATGCTTTATTTCAGTTTCATTGAACAATGAATCCTTACTTGCTTCAGCTGCCACTTAATTTTGTTTATTAAAACAATGCTTAAAAGATATAAACAGCATGGGAAAGAGTACTATTGGAGAGGAGTGAAGCAAGATGGCAAATAGAAGGCTCCACTGATTGTGCCTCCCACAGGAACACCAAATGTAACAAGTATCTACACACAGAAAACACCTTTATAAGAACCAAAAATCAGGCGAGTACTAACAATACCTGGTTTTAACTTCATACTGAAAGAAGCACTGAAGAGGGTAAGAAAGACAATCTCGAATTGCCAACACCACTCCTCCCCCATGCCGTCACAGCAGCTTTGTGGTGCAGAAGGAGAATCTGTATGTTTGCGAGAGGGAGATTGCAGCAATTGCGGAACTTTGCATTGGAACCTGGTGCTGCCAACACTGGGGAGAACTCAGCCAGCAGCCTCGGGGGGCGGCATTTAGACCAGCCCTAGCCAGAGGGCAAACACCCATTCTAGCAGTTGGAACATGAGTTCCAACATGCCTCACCACTGAAGCCTAAAGTGCTTTCGGGCCCTAGGTAAACTTAAAAGGCAGTCTAGGCCACAAGAACCGCAACTCTTAGGCAAGTCGTAGTGCTGAACTGGGCTTGAGGCCAATGGACTTGGGGGACACACAAACTACTGGGACACCAGCCAGGGCAACTAAGGGAGTGCTTATGCTACCCCTCCCCCAACCCCAGGCAGCATAGCTTGCAGCTCCAAAAGAGACCCCCTTCCTTCTGCTTGTAAGGAGAGGGGAAAGTAAAGAGGACTTTGTCTTGCATCATGGATACCAGCTCAGCCACAATAGGGTAGGGCACTGGGCAGAGTCATGAGGCCCCACTCCAGACCCTAGCTCCTGGATGACATTTCTAGACACACCCTGGGCCAAAACGGAACCTGCTGCATTCAAGGGAAGTACTTGGTCCTGGCAGGACTCATCACCTACTAACAAAAGAGCCCTTAGGCCCTGAATAACCAGCAGTGACACCCAGGTAATACATCGTGGGCCTTGGGTGAGACCCAGCACATTCCCAACTGTGGTGACTATGGTGATAAAGTAAAGGGGATTTTGTCTTGCACTTTATATACCAGCTCAGCCACAATGGGGAAGAGGACCAAGCAGGCTCTTGGGGTCCCTGATTCCAGCCCTGACTCTTGGATGGCATTTCTCAAACTGCTTTGGGCCAGAGGGGAGCCCACTCACCTGAAGGGCAAGTCTTAGGCTGGGCAGCATTAATCACAAGCTGACCAAAGAGCCCTTGGGCTTTAAGTGAATATTGGCAGTAGCCTGGCAGTACGCTTCAAGGACCTGTGGTAGTAGTGGCCACAAGGTGTGTCTCCTCTGCTTGTGGAAAGGGGAGAGAAAAGTGGGAAGGACTGGGTCTCGTGGTTTGAGTGCCAGCTCAGCACTCAGTGGTAAAATAGAACACCTGATAGATTTCTAACGTTTTTGACTTCAGGCCCTGACTCCTGCATGGCATCACTGGACCTGAGGACTGGGAGAACCAGCCACCCTGAAGAGAAGGACAGATGCCTGGCTGGCTTCACCACCTGCTGATTGTAGAGTCCTAGGGCCTTGTACAAACGTAAGTGGCAATCAGTGGCTACAATGGCCCTTGGGCAAGATCGAGTGCTGTGTTGGCTTCAGGTCTGACCCAGAGCAGTCCCAGTGGTGGTGGCCTCAGAAGTGCTGGTGTCACCCCACCTCAAGCTCCACACAGCTCAGCACAGAGAAGCACTCTCCATTTGTTGGGGAGAAAGTAAGGGGAGAGAACAAGAGTCTCTGCCTGGTAATCAAGAGCATTCTTCTGGATCATGTCCAAGGCCACCAAGGAAGTACCTCTATGAATCTAGAAGAATCACAACATTACAGGGCTTGGAGTACCCCCTAAGGCAGATGTGGCTTAGATTACAACATCCAACACCTTTCAAATACCTGGAAAGCCTTCTTAAGAAGCATGGATAAGGAAGCCCAGACTGTAAAGAAAGACTGCAGTAAATACCTAACTCTTCAATTCCCAGACACCGATGAACGTCAACAAGCATCAAGACCATCAAGGAAAACGTAATGACACCAAACGAACTAAATAAGTTAATTTAGTTCCGGGATAAATCGTGTGGAAACAGAGATATGTGACCTTTCAGACAGATAAATCAAAATAGCTATTTTGAGAAAACTCCAATTCAAGATAATGCAGAGAAGGAATTCAGAATCCTCCCAGATAAATTTAACAAAGAGATGGAAATAGTTAAAAAAAGAATCAAGCAGAAATTCTGGAGTTGAAAAATGCAATTGACATACTGAAGAATGCATCAAAGTCTTAGTAACAGAATTCATCAAAGAGAAGAAAGAATTAGTGAGCATGAAGCTGGGCTATTTGAAAATACACAGTTAGAGGAGACAAAAGAAAAAAGAATAAAAAACAATGAAGCAAGCCTACAAGACCTAGAAAATAGCTTCAAAAGGGCAAATCTAAGAGCTATTACCCTTAAAGTGAGAAAGTTTATTTGAAGGGTTACTATCAGGGAACTTCTCAAACCTAGAGAATATTATTAATATCCAAGTACAAGAAGGTTATAGAACACCAAGCAGATTTAACCCAAAGAAGACTACCTCAAGGCATTTAATAAACTCCCAAAAGTCAAGGATAAAGAAAGGATCCTAAAAGGAGCAAAAGAAAAGAAAAAAAGAAAACATAGAATGGAGCTCCAATATGTCTGGCAGCAGACTTTTCCATGGAAACCTTATGGGCCAGGAGAGAGTTGCATGACATATTTAAAGTGCTAAAGGGAAAAAATATTTTACCCTAGAATAATATATCCAGTGAAAATATACTTCAAACATGAAGAAGAAATAAACACTTTCCCTGACAAACAGAAGCTGAGGGATTTTGTCAATACCAGACGTGCTCTACAAGAAATGCTAAAGGGGGTACTTCAATCTGAAAGAAAAGGACATTAATGAACAAGAAGAAATCATCTGAAGGTATAAAACTCGCTGGAAAGGGTAAGTACACAGAAAAAGTCAGAATATTATTGCACTGTATGGTTGTAAACTACTCTTATCCTAAGTGGAAAGACTAAATGATGAACCAATCAAAAGTAATAAGTACAATAACTTTTCAAGACATAGTATAATAAGATATAAGTACAAGCAATAAAAAGGTAAAAAAGTAGAGGAACAAAATTAGAATTTTTATTAGTTTTCTTTTTGCTTTAGTTAGTTCATGCAAGCAAAGGTAAGTTATTATCAGCTTAAAATAATGGATTATATAATAGGATTTGCTAGTCTCATAGTAACCTCACGTCAAAAAACACACAACAGATACACAGAAAATAAAAAGCAGGAAATCAAATCATACCACCAGAGGAAATCACCATCAAAAAGAAAGATAAGAAAAGAAGAGAAGACCACAAAATCACCAGAAAAAAAAATGGTAGGAGTAAGTTCTTACTAAGATTGAACGTGAATGGACTAAACTTTCCAATAAAAAGACATGGAATAGCTGACTGGATTGAAAAAAAATAAGACCCAATGATCTGTTGCCTAAAAGAAACATATTTTACCTAAAAAGACACACATAGACTGAAAATAAAGGAATGGAAAAAGGTATTCCATGCCAATAGAAACCAAAAAGAGCAGGAGTTGCTCTATTTATATCAGGCAAGATGTATTTCAAGACAAAAAGAGAGACAAAGAAGGTAATTATGTAATGACACAAGGGTCAATTCAGCGACAAGATAAAACAATTGTATGTGCAGCCAACATTGGAGGACTTAGATATATAAAGCAAATATTATTACAAGTAATGAGAGAGATAGACCTCAGTATAATAATAGCTGGGGACTTCAACACCCCACTTTCAGCATTGGACAGATCATCCAGACAGAAAATCAGCAAGGAAACATCAGACTTAGTCTGCATTGTGGACCAAGTAGACCTAATAGATATTAACAGAACATTTCATCCAAGGGCTACAGAATACACATTCTTCTCCTCAGCACATAAATCATTCTCAAGGATAGACCATATGTTAGGCAACAAAGGAAGTCATAAAACATTCAAAAAAGTTGAAATAATATCTAGCATCTTCTTTGACCACAATTAAATAAAATGAGAAATCAATAAGAGGAGGAATTTTGAAAACTATACAAACATATGGAAATTAAACAATATGCTCCTGAATGACAAGTAGGTCAATAAAGAGATTAAGAAGGAAATTGAAAAATTTCTTGAAACAAATAATAATGGAAACACACCATGCCAAAACCTACGGAATATGGCAAAAGCAGTACTAAGAGGGAATTTTATAGCCATAAGCACCTACATCAAAAAAAAAAAATTTAAAATAAACACCCAAATGATGCATGTTGAAGAACTAGAAAAACAAGAGCAAACCAAAAACAATATAAGTAGAAGATAAGAATTAAGACCAGAGCAGAAATAAATAAAATTGAAATGAAAAAACAATCAAAAAAACAAAAGATTGGTTTTTGAAAAGAAAAAATGTACAAACCGTTAGCCAGAATAACTAAGAAAAAAGGGAGAAGATCTAAATAAATAAAATCAGAGGTGAAAAATGAGACATTACAACTGATAAAGCAGAAGCTTGAAGGATCATTAGTGACTACCATGAGCAACTATATGCTAATAAATTGGAAAATCTAAAAGAAATGGATAAATTGCTGGATACATAAAACCTACCAAAATTGAACCATGAAGAAATCCAAAACTTAAACATACCAATAACAAGTAAGAAGCTGGAAGCCATAATAAAAAGTCTCTCAACAAAGCAAAGCCCAGGACTTAATGGCTTCTTTGCTGAATTCCACCAAACATTTAAAGAAGAAACAATAACAATCATACCCCAACTCTTCTGAAAAATAGAGGAGAGAATACTTCCAAACCATTCTATGAGGCCAGTGTTACCCTGACACCAAAACCAGACAAAGACACATCAAAAAAGAAAACTACAGGCCGTTACCTCTGATGAACATTGATGCAAAAATCCTCAACAAAACACTAGCAAACCAAATTCAACAACACATCAAAAAGATCATTCATCATGACCAAGTAGGATTTATCCCAGTGATGCAGGGATGGTTCAACATATGCAAATCAATCAGTGTGATAAATAATATCAACAGAATGACGGGAAAAAAAACCATATGATCATTTCAATTGTTGCTGGAAAAGCATTTGATAAAATTCAACTCTCCTTCATGATAAAAAAAAAAACCCTCAAAAAACTGGATACAGAAGGAAGATACCTCAACACAATAAAAGCCATAGATGACAGAACCATAGATAGTATATCATGCTGAATGGGAAAAGACCAAAAGCCTTTCATCTAAGAGCTGGAACAAGACAAAGATGCCCACTTGCACCCTGTTATTCAACATAGTACTGGAAGTCCTAGCTAGAGCAATCAGACAAGAGAAAGAAATAAAGGATATCCAGATTGGAAAGGAAGAAGTCAAATTATCCTTGTTTGCAGATGATATGATCTTATATTTGGAAAAACCTAAAGACTTAACCAAAAAGCTATTAGAAATGATACAGTCAGTTAAGTTGCAGGATACAAAATCATACAAAAATCAGTATCATTTTTATATTCCATCAGCAAACAATCTGAAAAAGATATCAAGAAACTAATCTCATTTATGGTAGCTACAAATAAAATTAAATACCTAGGAATTAACCAAAGAAGTCAAAGACCTCTACAATGAAAATTGTAAAACACTCATACAAGAAATTGAAGAGGACACAAAAAATGGAAAGATATTTCATGTTTATAAATTGGAAAAATCAATATTGTTAAAATGTTTACATGTCCCAAAGCGATTTATAGATTTAATGCAATCCCTATCAAAATACCATGAACATTCTTCACAGAAACAAAAAAAACCCTGAAATTTAAATGCAACCACAGAAGACTCAGAATGGCCAAAGCTATCCCAAGCAAATGAACAAAGCTAGAGGAACTACACTACCTGACTTCAAATTATACTACAGAGCTATTGTAACCAAAACAGAATGGTCCTGGCATAAAGACAGACACATACACCAGTGGAACATAGACATAAGTCTGTACACCTACAGAGAACTCATTTTTGACAAAAGTGCCAAGAACATACACTAAGGAGAGAACAGTCTCTTTAATAAATTGTGCTGGAAAAATTGGATATCCACATGCAGAAGAATGAAATTGGACCTCTGTCTCGTGCCATACACAAAAATCAAATCAAAACGATTACTGACTTAAATCTAAGACTCAAAACTGTGAAACTACTGAAAGAAAATACTGGGGACACTCTTTAGAACATTGGTTTGGGCAAAAATTTCTTCAGTAATACCCCATAAACACAGGCAACCAAAGCAAAAATGGACAAATGGGATCACATCAAGTTAAAAAGCTCCTGCACAACAAAGGAAACAATCCACAAAGTGAAGAGACAACCCACAGGATGGGAGAAAATATTTGCAAGCAATTAATAACCAGAATATTTAAGGAGCTCAAACAACTCCGTAGGAAAAAAATCTAAAAATCTGATTTTTTAAATGGGCAAAGGATCTGAATAGACATTTCTCAAGACATACAAATGGCAAACAGGTATATGAAAAGGTGGTCAACTGAACATCAGAGAAATGCAAATCAAAACTATAATGAGATATCATCTGACACCATTTAAAATGACTTTTATCCAAAAGACAGACAATAACAAATACTGGTGAGGATGGAGAGAAAAGGGAATCCTGGTACACTGTTGGTGAGAGTGTCTATTAGTACAACCACTACGCAGAACAGTTTGGAGGTTCCTCAAAAATTAAAATAGAGATACTATATGATCCAGCAATCCTACTGCCAGGTATAGAGCCAAAAGAAAGGAAATCAGTATGTTGAACAGGTATCTACACTCTCATGTTTATTGCAGCACTGTTTACAATAGCCAGGATATACGAGCAACCTAAGTGTCCATCAACAGATGAATGGATGAAGAAAATGTGGTACATATACACAATGGAGCACTATTCAGCCGTAAAAAAGAATGAGATCTTGCCATTTGCAACAACAAAATGGATGGAACTGGAGGTCATTATATTAAGTGAAATAAGCCAGGCACAGAAAGACAAACATCACATGTTTTCACTCATTTGTGGGAGCCAAAAATTAAAACAATTGAACTCATGGAGATAGAGAATAGAAGGGTGGTTACCAGGGGCTAGGAAGGGCATGGGGGTGGGGGAAGTGGAGATAGTTAATGGGTACAAAAAATAGAAAGATTAAATAAGACAATATTTGCTAGCATAACAGGGTGACTATAGTAAAAACTAGTTGTACATTTAAAAATAACTAGAAGAGTATAGTTGGATTTTGGTAACACAAAAGACAAATGTTTGAAATGATGGACACCCCATTTACCCTAATATAATCATTGCACTGTGCATATCTGTATCAAAGTATCTCATGTAACCCATAAATATATATACCTACTATATAACCACAAAAATTAAAAATAAAAAAATTTGTTAAAGTATGCAATGTATTTAAACACAAGTGATTCATATTTTCTTCGTAGTTTAGAAATCTTACATAAGTTTAAATGCAAAATATTATATGATTGTATCATAAATTACAGCCATTTAAGTTACAGAGATTCAACTTCATGTGTTTCATATACTGCTGCTACCTCAACTTAGGATGCATTTATTTACATTTATGAATATTAATTTGGATTTTACCTGCATGAAGTCCAGTTCAGTACCATCATGGTCTCCTATGTGCAGTTGTATTGCTGAAATACTTTCATTTATTCTCAGAGTACTTGTTATTTGTTAGTTTGTAGCGGTGGCAAATTATGTATCATATCCCCATAATCTCAACTTGTTCAGTGAGTGTGATTGTCTTAGGTTGGGTTTCTGGGAAACAGACTCTGAGATGGTGCAATAAACTGAATGTTTGTATTCCCCACCCCCATTTATGTTGAATC
The DNA here is from genome assembly GCF_028885655.2 of Pongo abelii. Taxonomy (NCBI): domain Eukaryota; kingdom Metazoa; phylum Chordata; class Mammalia; order Primates; family Hominidae; genus Pongo; species Pongo abelii. Next base: position 59,357,159 of record NC_072001.2, read on the forward strand.
CCTAATCCCAATATGATGGTATTTGAAGGTGGGGCCTTTGGAAGGTAATTAGGTCATGAGGGTGGTCCCTGCATAAATGAGATTTCCTTATAAGAAATCAGAGAACTAGCTAGCTCTCTTTCTCCCATGTTATAATATCTCTCAATATTTTTCTGGTAATATCTCCCAGATTTTGGTAATCTGCAATCCGGAAGAGGGCCCTCACCAGAACCCCACCATTTTGGCACACTGATTTCAGACTTCCAGCCTCCAGAACTGTGAGAAATAAGTTTCTATTGTTTATACACCACCCAGTGTATGGTACTTTGTTATAACAGCCTGAGCTGACAGATGGAAATTAGAATGCAGGAGATTTAATGGGGAGTAGACTCATAAGCATCACCTATATGAGAATGATTGGGCAGCTGGAGAAGTTGAATTGCAGGACAGTTGCAACAACAGCCTCAGGTGATACTACAAGGAGCTGGTATGGCCCTTCAGAATTATCCTGAATTATGGCAAGGGAATTGGGCCCTTATACTCCTACATCAGCCAGTCTTTGGTTGTTGGCTGCACCTTGGAGAGGGGAGTGAAAACTGGGGCAAGGCATTACGTTTCAGCGTAGGGCAATTCCCAGTAGAGGACTCAGCTGTGAACTGCAAGTGTTTGACACTCCCAGCAGCTAGGGGTGTAAGTACTTTAACCCTGAAGAGGATATCTGAACAATGCATGACAACATCTTCTATAGTCTACCGCTTGTACAACTTGTATCCTCTTGCTTCATGTAATAGTTATTTCGCATCTGGAAATAACTTACCCTGGATTCTAGTTAGTCTTTTTTCCTTGGAAAAATTTACAAGAAAAAGATTAGTGGGAAAAAATTCCAAATCCTGACATTACACTTCATCCTGAGGCTGTAACTGATAATTCATTATTTCCCTCCTCTTCCACACATTCTATATCCTCTTCACATTCAACTTGCACTTCTGCTGGGCTAAGTGGCTTGTCTGGTGGGGCTATTCAGATCCTTATCCTTGAGGGGTCTGACCCTCTAGTTACCACATCTGTCATAGGCTGTGGATACTGCATGTATTCATCTGGCATCAAAACTGGGTAGGGGAGTTATCAAGAGACTGTGAAAATAAGTAATTCAAAGTATAAACTGTTGGAACTTTAAATTATTTTGAGCCTTAAATGAATGTGATTATAGGGCCTGAGTCTGTGCAAGCAACTGTAACTGGGGCAGCTGTAACCTTTGTTTCTGTGGTTAAAAGATTAGCCTTTTTCATTGCCATATTTTGTAAAATGTTGTAAATGACTAAAAGGCACCAGGGAAGACCCCTTCCTTCTTACTGTTCATCTTCATTATAGATGAACTTCCCTCTCACCTCTGTCACACAAACACTACCTGGCTATTACATGGTCTAACACCCTTTTCAATTGGAAAGGAAAATCAAACAAACTGTAATTCATGAAATTACTGTAACTCATAAACAAGCCATGTGTAGAAAATGTTGTAATCCTGTTAAATTTTTTGGTTTTCTTGCTATATAAACAAGACCTTAACTTTTAATTTTGGAGCACTGACCTCATTTCAGGAGTCTGTGTTTCCCAAGTGGCTAGTCCTAGTTTTTTGCTTAAATAAACTCTTTAAAACTGAATTCTGATCCTTTTGATTATTTCAGGTTGATAAGACATTCCAGTAGATGAGCTACATCCTAAATGGTTTTTCCTTCCCATTGTGTAACAGTAACCCTATTTCTTTCTAGTTAATTTTCCTGCCAGTATGGAGACTCTTTTCCTTCCCTGCTAGTCCTTTTGCACAAGGAATCTGAAATGACCAGGTGGCAGCCATAGCTTAAAGTTTAGTGAGACTCTTATCAGTGTGTCCCTTTTGGGAAGCATTTCCTCTCGGCAAATTAGAGCCTCTAGGCCTGCAGAGCATGAAGTTGCTGGTACAGGAAGCACTTAGAGTATTATGAGAAAAGCTAATCTACTTTTGCCACTTGGATTCTCCTCTTTGGAAAAATAGTACCATTCAGTGTTCATTGACTTAAGATGCCAAGCCTATCCTAAAGGGTAATTCCCCATCCTCACATGATGCTGTTCTTTCAAAAGTCTGCTCCACCTGTCTATCAGACCTGCAGGTTTTGGGTGGTGCAGTATATGATAGGACTAGTGAATCTCATGGTCATGGATCCACTGCCACAACTTATTTGTACAACAGCTCACTTGGTCTGAGACAGTGATCCCTTGTATAGTGGTGTAGGCTGAGGCACTTTGGGTGAGAACTGTAAACCTATATTTGAAATGGTTGTTATTATTTATTTTGGAGGGGATGTTTCAGCAAGCCCCAGACCATTGGACTGTTAAAAATGTTGGCTGGGCGTGGTAGCTCATGCCTGTAATCCCAGCACTTTGGGAGGCCAAGGCGGGTGGATCACCTGAGGTCAGGAGTTTGAGACCAGTATGGCCAACATGGTGAAACCCCATCTCTACTAAAAATACAAAAAATTAGCTGGGCATGTTGGCGAGCGCCTCTAATCCCAGCTACTTGGGAAGTTGAGGCAGGAGAATCACTTGAACCTGGGAGGCAGAGGTTGCAGTGAGCCAAGATCACGCCATTGCTCTCCAGCCTGCGCAACGAGAGTGAAACTTTGTCTTAGAAAAAAAGTCACTGATGTGGTAGGCCTCAATCTTTATAGGGGTGTCCCCTATGCTCTGGTGTGCATGTATTTTACAAAAGCATCCTGAATACTTGTCATTTCTTACTCATAATGTTCTGTGGGAGGGCCTGATAGTCCTGGTATTTTCAAAGTATGTTATGAAAAAGAATAGGAGAATATAGGCCTGGTGTGGTGGCTCACGTCTGTAATCCCAGCACTTTGGGGGGCCAAGGTGGATGGATCACCTGAGTTCAGGAGTTCCAGACTAGCCTGGCCAACATGGTGAAACCCCGACTCTACTAAAAATACAAAAATTAGCTGGGTGTGGTGGCGTGTGCCTGTAATCCCAGCTACTCAGGAGGCTGAGGCAGGAGAATCGCTTGAACCCAGGAGGCAGAGGTTGCAGTGAGCCCTGATCACGCCACTGCACTGCAGCCTGGGTGACAGAGCAAGACTCCTTTTCCAAAAAAAAAAAAAAAAAAAAAACAGGAGAATAACTTAGCCCCTGGGCAAAACCATTCATTTGTACTATTTTCCATCCCATGTAAGGCCAACTGTTTATACTCTTCCTGCCTGCTAGGTATTGAAAACAACGCATATGCCAGATTAATAACCCCATATCATTTATCAGGGGCTGTGTTAGTCTGCTGTAATAAAAATACCACATTCAGCAGAGTAGCTGCAATTAGGGTTACTACTTAGTTAAGTTTGAGACATTATTCACAGGTACAGACTAAATGCTTATATCCCCCCGCCAATTTATATGTTGAAACCTACTCCCTAGTGTGATGGTATTAGGAGGTGGGGCCATTATTAGGTGATTAGGTCATCATGGCAGAGCCTTCATGAATGGGATTAGTGCCCTTATAAAAGATTCTGGAGAGCTCCCTCACCCCTTCTGACTTGTGAGGACACAGCGAAAAGATGACTGTCTCTAAACCAGGAAGTGGGAGCTCATCAGATACTGAATCTGCTGGCAGGCTCCTGAACTACAAGCAATTCATTTCTGTTGTTTATAAGACACCCAGTCTGTGGTATTTTGTTATAGAAGCTCAAATAGATTAAGACCTTCACCTTGTATTTTAGAGGCCAAAGTGGATAATTACTTGGGGATATGATGGGTACCACTAAGCCTGTATCATTCACGTCTTCAAATATGGTACTAATCTTTGCCATTCCCCCTAGAAGCAGCATTGTTTTTTATTTTACAATCTTCCAAGGATGGTAAGGGAAATTTAAGGGATTTTCTGCTATAATAGCTTTGTTCATAGTTCAAGAAACCAATGTGAGGATTCTGCCAATTGCTAAGTATATCCATTTCAATGATATATTTAGGTATCGTGAAAATGACCATTAGGTGGGTCAATAAACATAATGGACTCACTGTGAGATAGACTTGGGCCAATACTCTATTTATTACCTGACATCCTCTTTTATTCTAACAATCATGATAATACATCATTGGTTATCAGTATTCAATCAGAACTTTTATTCAACGTCTTTCAAAAAAAGGTAATCCCTTTTGAAGGAACATAATTAGCTGTTGAATTTTCCATTTCATTTAAAATAAGCCATTGCTTTTTTCAAGCTCCTAAAATCCATCTCAGCTTATGAGAACTGGACAACAAGATCCTTGCCAGGGTGTTGAGCCCAATGTCATGGGAGAGCCCTTAGATCAACAGACTCTCTTATTCCACTCTATGCTCTACTTCCCTTGATTCTACACCATCAGGATATACTTTCTAGTTCTTGCTCATGTATGTTACTGAACTCCTGCAGCTCATTTGTAGCGCATCCATTTCCTCCCTTATCAGACCTGCCTCTCCTTTATCATGCTGTGATTTGACCCTAGTCAAATCTGGTTGCCAAGACAGGAGTGGGTGACAGATCCTGAAATCGTCAAACACTGTCTTATAAGTCATCTGCCTATTTAAAACTTCTGCATATTCTTCAAGCAAAGCAGCATGCATCTTTTAACAAAAATGAGTGGGCCATTTCTGCAGGCCCATAGGGTTGGGGCACACCTGGGGTTCAATGTTCTGAAGTAGGTCTATTTAGAATACTTAACCCAAGTCTCAGAGTTTTATTACTCCCATCTTGGGGCCCTGATTTTGGCACAGGGGGCTTGCTAGGGTTGGAAATGCTATATTTTCTAAAGTTCTGCCACTATTAAAGAGTAGGTTCTGTGAAGATGAGGGTTTCTTTAAATAATACCAATGAAGAGATTTAGTTTTTATACCTGGCTTTGAATTGATGAGCAATCACCTTTAGCCTTTTTTTTTCTTCTCTTCAAAGCATTCATGGTGCTTAGCAACAGTTATGCAATTCCACAATCCTTATAATTACTCCTCCTCCCATACTTCTTAAATGCCAGCGATATTACACAGTCCAGTGCATCTCCTTCTAGTAGATCCCATTGCACTCAACCACAGTTGAAAAGTGTTAACAATTTTACTGCTTTAACATATCTTGAATTATCAGTGTTCAACCTATTAGTAGCAATAAGGTATTCTTGACAGCTGGCCAGCGGTGATTCAACTCCTGAATACCACCCTTAGGGTCTGCTTCTACCCCATACCTAATACTGATGTGTCATTGGTTGGATTTTCTAGAAACAGAAGCTGACACAGGGATTCAGGTAGAAGGGAATTGAGGGAGTGTACTTCAGGGGAAACCCTGAAAAGAAAGAAAGAGGGAAGGTAAGGAAGGGAAAAGAGCATGCAATATTTCCCTTGGTCAATTGTGATCATTTGAGCAGAAAAATAATAGTAATTATTATTTAAATAACTGATTTAAAAAGTTGAATCCATGAAAGGTCATGAGTGGATATAAATATGCAAAAACATTGATATAAAAATATAAAAATGTACTCATAAATACAAAAAATTGACTTTAATAGATTTTTAATGTCAGTTTTAGGTGCACATGAGAGTTGATGGTGGGCAAAAATGCTGATGATTTTAGAGATAGAGGTGGAAAAGATAGTTCTTTGTTTAAGCAATGAGTTTGTATTGGTTTCCCCAATTTATCATATTATGTGGCTGTTCTCCAATTTTCTTGTCAGCTGTGTTTTTTTTTTGATAAGTGAACTTTTTCTATTACATTGATATAGTTTCAATTTCTTGCTAATCCCTTTGATGAAGCCTAGGGTCTGGAATTTGAAAGTTCAAACATGACTATCCAACTAAGAACCAAAATATCACTCCTTCCTCTTCACTTGACACCGTCATCAGTTGGTACTTCTCTTGTGGTCCCATAAAAATAGTAACTAATCTATGCCAGGCACTCTCCTAATACTTCATATTCATTGCTCTTAAATTTCACAATAAGCTTGTGAGGTAGGAAATGTTATTATCCCTATTTTTCAGATTAGGAAGCTAAGTCTCAGAGAGGTTAAGTGAAAAGGACACACAGCCACATGGCTACCTCTACTCATTTTTTGAAAATTCAGCCCCAAAACAACTGGCTATAAAAAATCAAAACTTAGGAATAATTGTCCTTTCTATTGCTGCTTGCAACAAGAAACTTCTATCCACCTATGTGTGGTCAAAAAAAAGAAGAGCAAACATTATGGTTCAGGGCATTTAATATTTAATTTAAAAGAAAGAAAAGATAAGCTCTTATGTGCAGCAGAAAAGTTAGTGTTATTGGGGAGTGGCAGAAATAAACACACTTAAACATTGGCCCAGTGCAGTGAGCCCCTACACTAAAGAACAGTAAAGAACTTTTTAAAAAAGCCTTTGTAGAAGAAAATAAGGAAAGGTTATGTTGGATTGAAACACAACCCACAAGGACAAATGTGGTTTTGCTAAGGAGTCTATTCGAGAAACTTCCTGCAGCTGTACCCAAAGTGGCAGCTCCTGGAGAGAGAGAAAATGGAATCTCTCAGCTGTTGTTTCCCAACAGTCGGTAGGATGTATGCTTTCCTAATGGGGTAAACTCCCATGTTACCTAAGTCCAAACATTGTTAGCCAGATGAGAAAGAAGAGAATATTAATCATAGCTCTCCAGAGAGATGATTTTAATCTTTTCCTAAGGGCAACAATTTATCTTGCAAGGCCTCAGATGCTGTGTAATGCTCCAACTTGCCTTTTCAAAAGGCTACTGAAGCAAGAAAAATAGAATGGTAACATAGCAGGAGAAAGGAGTTAGGGCCATGAAAAAGAAAACATATGATTAGGAAAGAAAAATCTGAGGAGGTTTATGAAAATAATTTAAAACAATTCATAGATCAAAGAAGAAGTTACTATAGAAATTAGAAAATATCTGAACTGATTGATATTGAACATATCACCTAAAATTGTCAGAGGAAGCTAAAGTAGTACCTAGAGAAAATTGTTAGCCTTAAATATATCTAGATATTCAGAAAAGAAAGGCTACATATCAATTTTTTAACTTTCAAATAAACTACAGGAAGAATAGCAAATCAAACCTAAAGAAAGTAGAAGAAAGGTAATAATAAAGCTAAGAACAGAAATCAATAAAACAGAAAATAAATATATTGTAGAGAAAAATTAACATGCTAAAAGTTGGTATTTTGGAAAAATTAATGAAATTGATAGACTCCTAGCAGGACTAATCAAGTGAAAAAGGAGAAATGGCAAAATTACCAATATGAGCGTAAAAAGAGGATTTCACTATGATCTTGTATTAACTAGAAGTATAGTAAGAGGATATTATGAACAGCTTCATACCAATAAATTTTACAATTTAGATGAAATGAACTGACACCTTAGAAACACATTTTGCCATCAAGATAGTGAAAAGACAACCCACAGAGTCAGAGAAAATTATTTTAAATCTTATATCTATCTGATAAAGACCTTGTATCTAGCATATACAAAAACTCCTACAACCCAATAAATAAGAAAATAAATAACCTATATTTAAAAGGGATCAAAGGATTTAGATCCAATGGATCCAGTGGGCAAAGGATCTGAATAGACATTTCTCCAAAGAAAAAGTAAAAATGGACAATAAGCATATGAAAAAAACTTTTAACATCGTTAGCCATCAGGAAAATGCAAATCCAAACTACAATGAGATACCACTTCACACCCATGAGATGGCTAGCTATATAAGATGGACAGTAACAAATGTTAGCTAGGATGTGGAGAAACTGGAACTCTCTTACACTGCTGGTGAGAATGTAAAATGATGCAATCACTTTGGAAAACAGTTTGATAGTTCTTGAAATGATTAAGCATGGAGTTATCATATGACCCAGCAATTCTGCTCCTAGATATATATCCAAGAGAACTGAAAACATATGTTCACTCTAAAGCTTGTACATGAATGTGCATAACAGCATTATCCATAATTGCCAAAAAATGGAAATAATCCAAATTTCCATCAACTGATGAATGGATAAATACATGTGATATATCTATATAATGGAATATTATTTACCATAAAAGTGAATGAAGGATTGATAAATGCTACAACAAAGGTGAACCTTGAAAACGTGCTAAGTGAAAGGAGCCAATCACAAAGGACTATGTTGTATAATTCCATTTATATAAAATTTCCAGAATAGGCAAATCCATAGAGACAGAAATTAGTGGTTGCTTACAGCTAGGTGGGTGGAGGTGAATGGGAAGTGAGTCTTAATGGGCATGGGGTTTCTTTTTGGGTAATAAAAATGTTCTAAAATTGATTGTGGTGATGCTTACAAAACTCTGTGAAAAACCACTGAATTGTTCACTTTAAATGGGTGAACTGTGTATTATATACTCCAATGATGCCATATTAGGTAGGACATCATCATATTTGGATATTTGGCCAAATGTGAAATTAGAAAAAAAATCATTAGGAAAACACTTGCTTCTATTATACAATGTATACAAAGTCTAATGAGAAAATTTTTGTTCATTTTCTTGTTTTTTTAAAAAATTAAGAATACGCTTGGAACATAAAAAGCAGAATTACAAAGGACATGTCCTTTGTAGGGACATGGATGAAATTGGAAATCATCATTCTCAGTACACTATCGCAAGAACAAAAAACCAAACACCGCATATTCTCACTCATAGGTGGGAATTGAACAATGAGAACACATGGACACAGGAAGGGGAACATCACACTCTGGGGACTGTTGTGGGGTGGGGGGAGGGGGGAGGGATAGCTTTAGGAGACATACCTAATGCTAAATGACGAGTTAATGGGTGCAGCACACCAGCATGGCACATGTATACATATGTAACTAACCTGCACATTGTGCACATGTACCCTAAAACTTAAAGTATAATAATAAATAAATTAAAAAGCAGAATTACAGGAAAGTTAGATCCATCTTTGTTAGCAGAACTGTTTGCCCCTGTTTAACACAATACCTAGACCCCATCCACAATGACTGTTACTATTACCCCAACTCAGTCTACTCAGTGTCTTCACCTTGTTTGTTTGCTTGTTTTGTTTATTGATTTACTTACTAGTTTTTCTATCTATCTGGACATATATATATGTATATATATATGTATATATGTATATATATGTATATATGATATATGTATATATATAGTATATATATACTATATATGTAATATATAGTATATATATAACATATATAGTATATATATACATATATAGTATATATAACATATATAGTATATATATACATATATAGTATATATATACATATATGCATATATATGTATATATATACTATATATGTATATATATGTTATATATATACTATATATAGTATATATATGTTATATATATACTATATATGTATATATATGTTATATATATACATATATGTATATATATAGTATATATGTATATATAATTTGAATTGTTTGACTTTCTTCCACGCATTAGTGATAATCTTCTAAATGCAGATATTCTGGGAGAGCTTATCTTCTCCCAGATTAAGAGACCTCCACTGAATGAATAGAAATTGGGGATGGGGAACAGAGTGAGGGTTAAAAGAGTAGATATTTTGGAAGCATGGACATGAATGGACCATTTTCATGAAGGGCAATTTTCTGACATATTTGTGTGTTGGGAGAGAATCCTGTAACCCTAAGAGGGGAAGATTAAAAGGCAGGAATTGCTAATGGCAAGCAATTCATAATGTATGCCTAAAGAACTGTGTTGAGGCTTCTGAGCCTGCATCCCAGGTTCAGGTGAAAGTGTTTTCTGGCCTTTTCCCCGCTAAGAGATGGGGTCTTGCTATGTTGCCCAAGCTACACTCAAACTCATGGGCCCAGATGATCCTCCCACCTCAGCCTCCCAAGTAGGCTGGGACTACAGGCTGTGCCACTGCGCCCAGCTTCTTTCCCAGCTTTTTAAGGGGGAAGTGTCAGCCAAGTCCCACCCCTTCAGCAGAGGTTTTTAGAGCAACAGTTGCCTGGTTGTGGGTGGAAGGAAAACCTGGACAAAGCAACCGCCAAGTTAAGGAAAAGGTTGAGATAGTGTGACCCAGATTATGGTGATAGTTGTCATGAAGGAACCAAGCACAGAGAAGACTGTGGATAAACTAGTAATAGCTTTGGGGCAAGGAACAACTTGGAGTCAGAAGTGCTACTCTAAAGACATTCAGCTGGACAGCATGTTGTGGTAGGAACCATTGGATGTCCGTGGCTGGATTCTGGGCCCCATCCTTCTGATTCATAATATGAAAGCATTCATAATACAACAGGGTTACAACTTGGGAAGGACAATTGGTCAGTTAAGCTGAGTGGAGTGCCTACCCTAAGTGGGAATCAGGATACATGGCAGTGCCAAATACAAATTTAGGAGTACTTAATATAAACATTGCCTGCTTGTTTCTCATAGAGTTTAATGTATTTTGAGATCTAACCAACCACAATAAATACTCAGGGTTTCTTCAGAAAAGCAGATATAGTGAAGGCTCTCAATCGGCAAGAAGAAGTCCCAGTGAAAGTGAATTTTTGAACTGAGATTGGAAGAAGATGCCTGAGAGAGGTAGGAGAGAAGCAGGGAGTGAGCTCAAGTATGATTTGGGGTATCTCAGCTCATTCTTCAGAGGAGGAGGTGGCTTATAAGTTTGCCAGAATTAAGCTATGACTGAGCTAAGATGGGTGTCTGGCTCTTACTAGGGATGGGCTGAGGCAGGATTGCAAATGGTGTTTCCTGGAGCCCAGGATGGCATCTATCCTTTTCCAAATCTTTTAAATGAGTCTAACCTCTGCACAAAAAGAAGCACTTAAAGCCCCAGAATTAAGTCAGCTCATCTTCCATTTGCTACTCTGATATCCTGTCCAAACTCTTGAGTCTTCTAATCCATTTCTCTACCATCTTTGTCCCAAGGTGAATCATCTTGATTGATAACACATTTGGGATATGCTTTATGACTCTACCACACGTTTTTCTTTAGGACATTTGCAGGTAGAAGAAACCAACCCCACTCATTCTATACACTCTTATTCAACATAATGTGGAAAGTTCTAGACAGTACAATAAGCCAAGAAAAGGAAATTAAAAGCATAAAAATCTTAAAGGAAAAAATAGAACTGTCACTATTTGTAGATGACATTTGTCTGCATAGAAAATCCTAAGAAATCTACCAGAAATCTCCATCTAATAATTGAGATAAGCAAGTCTCAAAAAATACAAGATAAACATACAAAAGAAATTGTATTTCTGTATATACTAGCAATGAACACTTGGGCTCCAAGAGTAAAAATATGATACCATTTACAATCTCTCTCTTTCAGAAAAAGAAATACTTAGGTCTAAATTTAACCAAATATGCGTAGGACTTGTATGGTGAAATCTGCACAAACACTGATGAAAGATTTCAAAAAGTATCAGAATAAATGGAAAGTCATATCGTGTTCATGGATTGAAAAATCAACATAATAAAGACAACATTTCTCCCCAAATTAATATACAGATTTAATACAATTCCTATCACAATCCCAGCAAGTTGTTTTGTGGATATAAATGAGATTATTCTAAAATTTGAATGAAAATCCAAGGGAACTAAAACACGTTAAAAATTTTTTATAAAGAAAAATAAATTGAGGATAAGTCTACTCAGTTTCAATACTTATTATGTATATATAGTAATCAGGGTATGTCCTATTGCCAGAGGGATAGACACATAGATTAGTGGAATATAACAGAGAACCCAGAAAGAGAGCCAGAAAAATATGCCTAATTGATTTTTTGATAAAGATGCAAAAGCAATTAAATGGGATAAATATAGCCTTTTCAACAAATGGTTCGAGAGCAATTGGAAACCCATAGGTAAAAAAAAAAAGGAAGAAAATAAACTAACAAAAAACAAAACAAAACAAAAACTTTGGCCTAAGTTCCATACCTTTTACAAAAGTAATTCAAATTGGACTGCAGACTAAAACATAAAGTGTAAAAGTGTAAAACTTTTAGAAAAAACACAGATGAGAATCTTCAGGATTTAGGCCCAGGAAAAGAGTTCTTAGATTTAATAGCAAAAGCATGATCTATAAAAAGAAAAACTGATAAACTGGACTTTATCAAAATTAAAAACATTTGCTCCATGAAAGAATATGTTAAGAGGGTGAAAATACAAGCTATAGAGTGGCAGAAAATATTTACAAGCAACACTTTTTATAAAGGATTAGTATATAGAACATATAATGAGCTCTTAAAACCCAACAGTAAAAAAAATCAATCCAATTTAAATATGGGCAAAAAACTTTAAGAGATTTCACTAAAGAAGATAGAGGATGTTAGAAAAGTGCATGTATTTATAGACATCAACATGAGACATCCATGCTGGTAATGGAAATGTTCTGTACCTTGTCTGTATCGATGTCAATATCCTAATTGTGATATTGTATTATAATTTTACAAGATACCACCATTGGATGGAACTGAGTGAAGGTGCATAGAATCTCTTTATTATTTCTTACAACTCAATGTGAATATAAAATTATCTTAAAATTTTAAGTTTTTTATATAAAAGGAGGGGATTAAGATAACTTGCATTGACATCTGTTATGTCATGGAAAGTTTATGAAGTGCTCCTACTCCTGGAAGTGGTTTGTTAGGGATGGAAATTGCATCATAGGAATCAAGATAATTGAGATTCTAGCTCCTGGGCACCCAGAGAGAAACAGTTGATTTTATCTCAGCCTGAAGAACTTCTATAGCATTCTTTGGAGTATAAGTGACCTGATGAAAAATTTGCATAGTTTCCTTTGATGCAAAAATGTCTATTTTTCTTCATTATTGACATATATTTTTGCTAAATAATATTAAGGTATATTTTGCAATATAGGATTATTTTGCTAAATAATCAGGGTTGACGGTTTTTCCTCTCACTATTTTAGAGATGTTCCATTGTCTGCTCACTTCTATTATTTCTGAAGACAGTTCAGTTATGATTCAAATCACTGTTGCCATGTGTAAATTATGTGCCCATTTTCTTTGACTGCCTTCAAGATTTTCTCATCTTTTGTTTTCAGAAATACGACTATGGCATGTGGGCATGGCTTCTTTCCTTTGTATTTATACTGCTTGGTGTTCACTTAGCTTCTTATTTCACCATATCTGGGAAATTTCTTTCTATTATTTCTTTAAATGTTTCTTCTGCCTCATTCTGTCTTCTCCTTCCTCCTGTGATTTTTGCAATAACTCATGTGTCACATATATTAGAATTACTGATATTGCCTCACAAGTCCCTGAGTTCACATTTTTACCATTTTCTCTTTTTTTTTTCTGGTTCAGATTGAATAATTTCTACGGACCTATCTTCAGGTTCACTAACCATTTCCTTGTCACTCCATTCTGCTGTTCGGTCCATCAAGTGAATTTTTCAATGTTTCCATGAGTAGTTATAATAACTGCTTTAAATTCCTTGTTGGTTAATTCCAACATCTGGGTCTTCTCAAGGTCAGTCTCTGTTGATGATTTTTTTATTTTCAGAATGAATCACATTTCATTATTTCTTTGTATGTCAAGTAAATTTGGATTGTATCTTAGATAATATGAATGCTTATGTTGTAGAGACTGTGAATTGTCTTGGATTCTTCCAAAGTTGTTATGGCATGGAATTAACTTGGTCAGACTCAACCTGCAAATTTATCTCTTGGGAAACAGCTCAAATCTGATACTGATCATTAATTGAGCTGCTTGAAATCTGCCCATGCATGTGTAATTCAGGGGTCAGCTAGAGATTTGGGCAGACTTTATACACATAATTTTGGGATTTCCCTCTCTGATGCTCTCTTGTCTAGTTGCTCCAAATTTGCTCTCATGTTCTTTAGGTCTGAAAGACTATGGGTTTTCTATGAGTGTTTTAGCAACCCTCTGTTGTACCAACTGGAGCTTTCCCTCAGACTAAAGCTATTAAAATAGGAAACCCACCCCCTGCTATTCCCTTCACCCAAGTATCGTTTTCCTTTCATAAATTGCCTGTTCTTTGTCATTCTCCAGTGCTTACAGGTGGCTTTCTGTGCATATGTGTGTGTATACACACACGTGTATATGTATATAAGCACATATACACACGTATATATATGTGTGTATATATATACACACATATATACACATGTATATACACATATATATACACATATATACACATATATACACATATATACACATACATATACACATATATACATATATACACATATATACACATATATATACACACATGTATATACACATATATGTGTGTGTATATATATATACACGTGTATATATATATACACACGTGTATATACTTGTGAGTGCATATATGTGTGTGTGTGTGTGTGTGTGTGTGTGTCCAGATTTATAGTTATCTGCAAATAGGTTGGTCCAGTAAATTACTAAGCCATACCAGAAGTTGAACCTCATTTCTCATTTCTCTCTTTTTAATCTAAAGAACACCTGTTCATTTGTCAAGAATCGGTTAAGACTTTACCTTCTCAGAGAAACCCTCCCTTACTCCCCTCTCCTTTAGGTTGAAAGTGAGGTGTCTCTCCCCTGTGCTCTCATAGGTCCTGGTGTCACGTTTGCTTATAGTCCTTATATTATAGTGAAATTACTTATGTGTATATTTCTTTTTCAAGAATCTGAGCCCAGGGACCCTAGTTTATTTGTTTATCTTTGTATCCCCAATGCTTAGTACAAAGTCTGGTGCATAGATGCTAAATATTTTGTTGCTAAATATTATTTCTGCATTAATATGCAAAATATATACATACATTATTTTTTATGATTCGCTGTTGGCAAGTGTGTAATGTCCAGAGATTCAAATTACAGTGTTCAAGGGCACATGTCCCACATAACCTTTGGCCTGTTAATGATAGGATGATTTTGGAGAACAACCAAGTAGACTGGATTCCTATTAAGGATTCCAGAAACAGCAATGGGAAAGGCATTTGAAATTAGTAACTGAGATAAAGTTTATGTCGTGTTGAGTAGGCACTAGTGGTAAGGGGCTACATAAGAAGGCAGCCATATTGTGGGCCCACAGATGGCTGGAAGGTTCTCATGCCTTTCACACAAACTAATTTCAGATTCTACTCATTTAATCTAGAATAGCCTTGTTACCTGGTGAGTCTGAACTTTTATTTAGCCTACTTTAGAGTTTCGACCATTAGTTTCATTCTGCTGGGGAATATAGCAATCCTGGTCCTGTAAATATCATACTTTTTTAAAATTCATTTCACTAGGCCTTGAGCTTGTATTGATCTTTAAAAGGTCCCTGACTAAAGTGACAATGGTCATGGAAGGGGTTTGTTTTGTCTTCCATTAGTATAAACCTATTTAAATAATTTACTTTAGAAGATAATCGATTAACTGAGAGGTAGCTGAAGCCAAGACCAGGCAAGAATGTGACATATGATGAGTGCTTAAAGAAAGGTATTTTTAGTATGTGTGGCAATGGAGTTGGTAAAGCAATGGAGTAGAAGAATGGCATTGGCAAAATATTTCCATAGCTTCACTGAGAGTCACTGTTTCAAAGACCAGTGGTCAATTTTCCCTTCATAGGCTGCCAAACCCAAGAAACTTAAGATACAACAAATAATGTTTTCCCTCTCTTGAGGAAAAGATGATGATTTGTGGATGTTAATCATAATTCAAGAGTGAGTCTTACCCTGATTTTGTGTACCTTTCTAAGAAAGACAAATCTCACATTATAACAATACACAAGAGATGTGTAGATCCAAAGTAACATTGTTCTGAAATTTATGCCAGGTTTCTGTTTATTGTTTCTAGGAAAGGACAAAGACCTACCTAATAAACCTGTCTCAAATGAGATAATGAAGTCATGATAGGAAATCATCACTGTTGAATATTTCAGCACAAAATGCAATTACAAGGGAGTTAGAATGCCATCCTCCTTTAAAGAATATATCTTATTGCAGGCAAAAACCTCTCACTTTACCCTCAAAAAGTTAGAGTGTGTAGTTCCACTTGAATATAAAAAAAGTTATGTCACGTGCAGAGGACTGAAACCACCTAAGAGCTGTAGTGCAGCCAGTGTGGCAGTATCTGCATATTGTGTAAGACTTCTTTGAATGGAGAGAATGGGAGAACAGCAGGAAAAGCCCTGACTGATCTCTGTGTCTTTAGTTAGGCAAGAAAAAGGCCTAGCTGCAGGTCATTACCCATAGTTTTTGCAAATGTCATAAATAATCAGACTTAGCAGTTACCATAATATTGAACTAAAAAAAATTCTAGTTTCAAAAAATCATTTTCAATATAGGCACAGATTGGATTAATATCCTCTATGTGAAAGAGAAAACTTCTTTTTGTCATTGTGTATTTCTTTAATTCAAAATGTTATTTCAAAGAAAGTACCAAGTTGAGTTCTCTACAAAATGCTTTATTTTGGTTTCTCTAAGGCCCAGTACATAACTTTGTTAACAAGGCATTTTAGACACTATTATCATCCTCTTTAGTATTTGAGATTGGGTGGGAAGAGGATGCAAGATAAGTACATAAGAAACCTTTTGGTCTAAAGACATCCCTGTAAGTGAGCTTAAAGCTATTCTAAAATGAACAAGAATGAAAAAACCCACAACTTTAACACTTTGTGAATGAACTTCATTTCCAGGAATTTGGCATGTGCAATTTTAAAAGGAATACTAGACAGGAGTGGGTTGGAAAGTGTTGAGTAATGAAGTGTTAGATAAAGGCACAGCCAGAAGTTAATTGCTGTATTTTTTTTTTTTGAGACAGAGTCTCGCCCTGTCGTCCGGGCTGGAGTGCAATGGCACGATCTTAACTCACTGCAATCCCCGCCTCCCAGGTTCAAGCAATTCTCCTGCCTCAGCCTTCCCAGTAGCTGGGATTACAGGTGCCCACTACCACGCCCAGCTAATTTTTTTTTTTCGTATTTTTAGTAGAGATGGTGTTTCACCATGTTGGCCAGGCTGGTCTCAAACTCCTGACCTCAGGGATCCACTCGCCTTGGCCTCCCTAAGTGTTGTGATTACAGGGGTGAGCCATCATGCCCCGCCCTGTATTTCTATTTCAAGCATTGCCATTTGTCTTCTATTAGTATAAACCTATTTAAATAAATACTCTTCTTTTGACAATGCAGTGGCTGATGGCACTTCTGTTCTTGTTTATTATCTCTGTTATTTTCAGTATTTTTACCAGATGATATTTTATATCAGGTTACTGGAAAGCAGCAAACATATTTGTTGTCACATCAGAGATATATTATTTTAAAATTTTAGAAATTACCTTTTTATGAAGCAAATTTTAGTTACTCCCACCAAACTCTGAAATAAGATGTTTGATCAGTTAATGAAATTTGAGCTCTGATACATAGTTTCATACTATATGAGAGTTCTTTGGAAAATACATTTCTAAATATCTTTAAGTTGCTATTTTCTTTTCTCCATCTTCTCTCCCACTTGGTACATTATCTAAACTGTCTTTCCCAGGCTGTCCTATTCTTAGAGGAATTATGTAAAAGTGATAAGCAAATATTTGAATTCCTGTGAGGTAGGGCACAATATTTAGGTGCTCACAGCCCCTTTCTGCATAAATAGATCAGAAGTACCCCTTAAGTACGGGGACCACTACTGAGGTTTCTAGGATGTCAATACCATGACCACAGCTGATTGAACCCAAAGTTTGTCAAGAAAAAATAAAAAATAAGCTTGTTTTAATTAAATTAATGTACATGCTATAGTTTTGATTTTGATTACTTCCTCTCAAGACAGCCATGACTAGTCTGTTAAAAAATGAATAGTCAGTTTCTAAGGATGCTACAAAAAATATTTAGCTTTGACTATTTGTAAGTAAAAAATAAAGATAGCATTTATTACTCAATTTCCAGTATTTTTACAAAACCACAATTTCTGATATTTTTATAAAACCATTGGGGAAAAATATAAAATCATCTTAGTACTCTGAATTAACAGTGTGCACTTTTCAGAATTATAATCTACAGCTTTCTGAGTTGTGAATAATAGCTTCTTTTAAGGTTACATTAATTTAAAAGGAATCAAATAATATTAAAAGTAATTTTTGACCATGATTAAAATTGTGATTTAAAATTACTTATTTGAAATGAAATCTAACAAAAAGTGAAAACAAAATCTAATAAAAAGAGATGATATGGTAAAAATTTAAAGTGACATACAGAAATAAATCAGCATGAGGCAATTTAGTTGGTCAGGCCTAAGCCTTAGATTTTTGGATATGGACTGATTCAAAAGAAATATGCAACTATCCTTTGGCACCAAATTCCTCAAACATATTGTTGAGAGTAATTGCTTTCCACTAATTTCCCTCTAATATGGCTCCTAGTTCTTGTACTTTACTATAAATGTCTTTCCTGAGGCTATCAGTGACTTCTTTCTTGCTAACTTTAGAGGCCTTTTTCCAGTCTGCCTATTGCTCAATCTTTCCATTGTATTTTAGATGGGTTATCTTATTTTTCTCTCATTTTACTTGTAGTGTTCTAAATATTCCAAAGGTAATATGTGTTATTTGTAGTGAAATAGAACATGCAGATTTGATTATTTGTAATAATCCAGGCTAACATGTTAGTAGAATCCTTCCTGGCTTTTAAGTACATTTTTATATGTTGTATATATGTATTCTGAATTAAGTCAACTGAGGACAGAGACAGGAATCATTATTACATTAATACTCAGATGTCACTGGCTTTTGCTCCACGTGCTTGCAGAGGACATCAGCCACTTCTGCAATGTTCCCCAAGTATTTCTGGGAGTCCCTGGAGGTGTATCTTGTATACTAACAAGTCTTATCTTAAAGGTACTGTTACTGCTCTGTCAAATAACTACCTCCATCAGTCATCATGGACACTGCTGAACACCAACACTAGGTTTCTAGAGCCCTTTAATTGTAAAAGCAAGGTTGATCTCTCAAAGTAAAAAGGTAGGGGAAAGATATACCAGGAAAATCAAGAGAATATCGTGTTAGTTATATTTATATCAGGTAAAAGTGACCAACCAAAAAGCATTACTGGAGATAAAGAGATTATTACATAATAATAACAAAGTTTATTTCACAAGTATTTAAATCTTGTTCCCTTCTATCACATTTCAATTCCAAGATGTACATTTTTTTCACATTTTAATGTATCTGAAGTCAGAGGCATCTTACAGTCAGGCAAGCAGCAAAAGTAATATGATTATAATTGCTTGAACATTTACATCAAAACTTGTAGAATGGGTGTTATTTAGAGGCACAGAAGAAAATTCTGGAGAAAATAGTGGTGCACTCTTAATAAAGGCTGAACAACAGTTGATGATACAGAAGACAGTACTGTATGAAGAAGCGTGGAATGGATGACTCTTAGTCAAAAAGTGACTCAAGTAAGTCAAACTGAATTTGAGGAAGGTTGAAGAATAATTTAGCCAATTTATTTTTCCCTAGTTTGATTGAGGAATAATTTACATACAATAAAATTTACCTATTTTAAGTGTATAGTTTAGTAAGCTTTGGCATTTATATACAGTCATATATCCATGACCATGATCAATATATAGAACATGACCAGAAGTTCCTCGTGGCCCCTTGCAGTCAGCGCCTTCCTCCCATTCCCAATTCTAGGCAAACATCTATCTAGTTTTCATCAGTATAGTTTTACCTTTTCCATAACTTAATATTAGTGAAATAATTCAGTATATAGTCTTTTGTGTTTGACACAAGCTTACATTTGTTTGGGTAATTACCTAGATTGCTGTGTTGTATTATATGTCTAACTTTATGAGACACTGTCAAATTACTTTCTATATGGTGTGATATATGGATCAAGATTAGCTTTTTTAAAATATGGATTTACAATTATCCCAGCAGTATTTGTTAAAAAACTATCCTTTCTCCATTTCATTTTATTAAAATTTGTGGGTCTACATCTGGACTGTCTCTTCTTTTCCATTGATTTACATGTCTGCATTTTTTAGCAACACTAAACCATCTTAATTACTGTAGTCTTGGAATCAGTTGTTAATTCTTCAACATTGCTAGTCTTATTCTTTCTCAAAATTGTTTCGGTTAGTCATTCTATTGTCTTTCCATCTAATTTTGGAATCAGCTGATAAATTTCTACAAAAGTTTTGCTAGGATGTTGATTGGAGAGAACTGACATCTTAACAATATTGAGTCCACCAATCCATGAACACAGTATATCTTTCTGTTTAGTTATCTTTGATATTTTCTGATGATGTTTTGCAGTTTTCAGCATACAAATTTTGTACATGTTTTGGTAGATTTACATCTAAGCATTTGTAAATAGTACTGCATGTTAAAATTTGATTTCCAATTGTTCATACTAATTATGAACATACTAATTATGAATAATCGGAAATCAAATTTTATAGTATATAAAACTATAATTAATTTTATAGAATAGAATTTTATAGTATGGTATATAGAAGTATAATTAATTTTCGTATATTGACCTCGCATCCTAAAACTTTGCTAAACTCGCCAACTAGTTTCATGAATTTTTTGTAGTCTTTAGTATTTTCTAAGTACATATGATGTCATCTATGAACAAAAAGTTTTATTTCTTCATTTCTAAGATTATCAATTGATTGGCCTCATTATACAAGGTGGAACCTTCAGTTCTTCAGTATGATTGTAAATAGTGATGACAGTGGAAATGCCTGTCTTGTTTCTGACATTAAGAGGAAGGCATTTGATTTTTTTATCATTAAATAATGTTAGACGTAGGGTTTTTTTGAGATTCCCTTTATTAGGTTGAAGAAGTTCCCTTCTATTCTTAGTTGGATGAGAATCCAATGTTTTAATCTTCTTTTTCTGATAAACTCCACAAACTAGACATTATTATTAGTAGGACCTTTAGATAAATTATTTAGGCCTACATGCATGTTTATCATCTTGTTTGCTCACCATTCTTCTGGTGTTTCAAAATACTCCACTAGTGTTTTTTTCTTCCTAAAGCATGTACTTTAGAAGTGCCTTTGGTAGGCATATGTGTGTGCCAAATCTCTTAGGTTTTATTTATCTAAAGATATCTTTATTTCACCCTTATCTTGCAATGCAGTATTGATGAATGAGTGCACAGTTCTAAACTGAAATTATTTTCTTTGATCACTTTTAAGATACAATAAAATCCCCTCATACTAAGATTAGTGAGGATGAATATTTTTAACTTCCTGAAAAGAAGAGTGGGCTTATTGTGATAATGAAAGAAATGAGTTACCTGAGCCTGTCTAGCTGATTGACTAGAAGTTCCAGTGGTCTGGCTCTATAATTAAAATATTTGCTCATCCTGGTTGTGGTTTGGTATCACGTGGTGGTGGTGGCTATCTGCTCCAAAATAAATGTCAAATGGTGCCAATTCTGGATCCTGTCTCACTGGCTAGGACTTCCAGAACAGTGGCAGCAATTGTAGTGATCTCGTATTTAGCTGGGTCCCATTTAGTCGGTCTAATCAAAAGAGATAGGGCTATAAGAATACTGTCAATAAAGGAGTCATCCTCAGGCTCGCTGTTTCCTGAGATAGAGTGCTGACTTTTCCCACCAAGCCTTACTATGTCCCCTACCCTATAAATTCAGAAGATAGAAGTTTGTCCTACCCAGTTTGAGAATAGAACTAGACAGAAGGCTGCCATTCATTAGTGAGTAATTGGTCATTAATAACCAAGCATGCTTGATCCAAATTTTCATTATAATGGGGCTTATTATATCAAATTCTGCTAATTATTTTACTGTCTTTCTGGCTTTCATTGTAGCTATTAAAACACCTACTTTAATTGCTTCTTTGTAGGTTATTTGTCTTTTTTTCTTTTTGGCTGCTTTAAAGATCTCTTTTTTCTTTGGTGTTTTGGCATATATGACAGCTCCAGGAATATATTTAAAAATTTATCCTCTTTGTGATGTACCATGCTTCTTGAACTTATACATTTGTATCTTTCCTAAATTCTGGAAAATTCTAAGGAATCAACTTTTGTAATATTGCTTCTCAATTTTTCAAATCTGTCCTTCTTGAAATCCGATTTTTTAATATGTCAGATCTTTTCAGTCTAACTTCAGTACTGTTTAACCATTCTCTGTTCATTCTGAATAATTTTTTCAGATATGTTTTGGTTTACTAATTGTCTGTTTATAATCTGCCATTCGACCTGTCCATTGAGTATTTTCATTTCAACAAATATGTGTTTAATATCTAAAAGCTTCATTTGATTATTTATCACATTTGCCTGGTCATTCCTGATGGTCTCTTGTTGCTTGCTCATTGTTGTGATTCCGTCCCTTATTTCTATTTCTTTCTAAATAGATTTTCTCTATTTCACAGCTGATAAAATTTTAATATCTGAATTTATTGGAAGTCTAAATATTTGTTATTTCTTCTAATTTCACACTTATGGTGACTTGCTTCCTTTATGTCTGGTGATTTTTGATGGTGAACTCACATTTTCTTAATCTTCACCTGGGAATCTAGTGGGTTTAACTAGAAATTTTTTCTTGAAGAAAATTTGTGTTTGAATCTGCTAGGACCATTGGGACACTACCAGTCCAAATGACTTTTAGCCTTTTTTGGTTTCTAGATTAGCACAGAGGTCTCAGATTCAGCTCTTCCATATTGCTGTGGATGTAAGCCTTGTTTTCTGAATACAGTTCCCTGGGGCATTTTCTCAGCTTAACCTTTTTATTCTTAAATGCCTACTCTCAGAAGGTTTTGTTTATTTGTGGGGAAGAGATCTGGAGAATGAGATGTCAGGAGGACACATGGAAATTTCTCCTACTTTCTTCAAGTTCAGTAATGCATAGATAAGTTTTTTTTTTTTTTCCAGAATCTGGTCGTTGTGCAGTGGAAGGCTGTCCCAGATCATCTAGCTCACAGTTTTGTTGAAGAAGAAAATCCCTTTTAACTTTAAGAAAAAAAGATTTAATTTTTTAGAAGTTTTACATTTGCAGAAAAACTGAGAATATTGTATAGAGAGTTCCCATACACCCTGCACCTAGTTTTCTCTATTATTAAGTTCTTACATTAATATGGTTAAATTGTTGAAATTAGTAGACCATTACTGATATATTAACTGAAGACCACAGTTTATTCAGAATTCCTTGTATTTTACTATGTCTTTTCCTATTCTAGGGTTTGGTCCAGTATGTCACTGATATGGTTAGGGTTTGTGTTCCCACCCAAACCTCATCTTGAATTGTAATCTCCATAATCCCCATGTGTTAAGAGAGAGACCTGATGGGAGGTGATTGGATCATGGGAGTGGTGTCCCCCATGCTGTTCTCGTGATAGTGAGTGATCTCTCATGAGATCTGATGGTTTTATAAGTGTCTGACATTTCCTCTTTCACATAGTTACTCTCTCCTGCCTCCATGTAAGACATGCCTGCTTCCCCTTCCACCATGATTGTTAAGTTTCCTGAGGCCTCCCGAGCCATGCAGAACTTTGAGTCCATTAAACCTCTTTCCTTTATAAATTACCCAGTCTCGGGTATTTTTTATAGCAGTGTGAGAACAGACTAATATAATCACTTTACAAAGCTGTTATATCTCTTTAAGCTCGTCTTGGCTGTGACAGTTTCACAGCCTTGTTTTGGATGACCTTGACAATTTTGAGGAGTACTGGTTGGATATTTTATAGGATACCCCTCTACTAGAAATTTTTATTGTGGTAAAATATATATAAAATTTACCATGTCAACCACATTTTAATTTGGTGGCATTAAATGTAATATATTCATAAAGTTGTGCAATGATTTAATAATCATTATCCATTTTCAGCACTTTTTCATCATCTCAAACAGAAACTCTGTGCTCATGAAAAAATAACTCCCTATTTTCCTCTCTCCCTAGTCCCTGGTAAACTCTATTTTCTGTCTCTATGAATTAACCATTTCTAGGCACCTTAAATAAGTGGAATCATGCAATGTTTGTCCTTTTGTGTCTGGCTTATTTCACTTAGCAAAATGCTTTCAAGGTTCATTCATGTAGTAGCATGTCTCAGAATTTCATTTCTTTTTAAGGCTGAATACTATTGTATTGTCCATTCTATGTACACACAAATTTTGTTTTTATCATTTTATTAGTTACAGGAGAGTTTTATTTCTTCTTTTGGATTTTCTTTTTTAAAAAAATTTTCTTTATAGACATTCATGTCATCTATACACAAAGATGGTTTATTTCTTCCTTCCTTATGTGTATACTCCTTATTCCCTTTTATTGTCTTATTGCACTACTAGAACTTCAGATGTAATATTAAATAATAATGATGATAAAGGACATGTTTGTGTTGTTCCTGATCTTAGGGAGAAAGCATCCAGTTTCATTAAGCTGTAGATATTTTGTGGAAGTTCTTTATCAACTTGAGGATATTTCTCTCTAGTCCTAGTTTTCTGAGAGTTTGTACCTTCAGGGGTGTTGGATTTTGTCAAACGCTTTTGCTGCATGAATTTATATGATCATATAATTTTTCTTCTTTATCCTCTTGATGTGCTGAATTCATTGATTGATTTTAGAATATTGAACCATCCTTGTATACTGAGAATAAATCCCACTCCGTTGTGTTGCATAATTCTTTTTAGACATTGTTGGATTATATTGGCTAAAATTTTGTTAAGGGTTTAAAAATCTATATTCATGAGGGATATCAGTTTGTAGTTTTCCTATAATGTCTTTAACTGCTCTTAGTATTAGGGTAATGCTAGATTCATAGAATGGGTTGGGAAGTGTTCCTTCTGCCTTTATTTTCCCAAAAAAGATTATGTAGAATTGTTATTTCTTCCTTAAATGTATGTTAGAATTCACCAGAGAAACCATCTGGGATTGGTGATTTATTTCTTGGAAGGTTATTGACTCAATGTCCTTGCCTACTCAGATTATCTATTTCTCCTTGCGTGAGTTTTGGTAGTTTGTATCTTTCATGTAATTGGTCCATTTCATCTAATTTATTAAATGTTGGGGTATAGAGTTCATAGTATTCCTTTATTATCCTTTTAATTTTCATGGGACAATTGATGACTTATATTCCATTTCCAATATTGGTACTGTATTGTTTATATTTTTTAATTTTCTGTACACTGTGATGTTTTGACATCTTAAAAAAATCCTTTCTGGCTTGGGAGAAACTGCTTCCTCCTGGGGCAAGCCAATTCTTAGCTAAGCAAAAGGGCTTAGCCAGGGAGCATGGCTTTGATATATAAAAAACTAATATGAAGCCATACCTCTTCTGTCTGGTCCATATACAACAGGCCTTCCTCTATCTTAGCCATTGCAGAGCTATGTACCAGATAACTAAGGACAACCTGTATACTCCGAGGCCCTCTGAAATTATTCATAGTAGCCAATGCTAATCGGTTTACTCTGCCCTACCTTGCTTTTCCTGTGGAAACTCCAATAGAGGCTCTAGTCCAGGTTTTTCTCTTGCTCCTATTTTTTGCCTCCTGACTACCCCAAGTCTTCCCCATGTAACCCTGTATGGCATGGCATGCTTCCTATTTCTAGGACCTGTGAGTATAATAAATGTTGTTTTCCTCTCATGGCCACACCTGAGTGACCATCACAGAAAATAACACAGAACAGGTTATTTGGATCTTCTCTTTTTCTTGGTTAGCACAGCTGTAACTTTATTGATTTTAACTAGATTCTGGTTTCTGTGATTTTCTCTATTGTTTCCCTATTTCAGTTCCATTGATTTATGTTCTAATGTTTATTGTTACTTTTCTTTTGCTTTCTTTAATATTTTTCCTTTAGCTGCCTTGAAGGTAGACATTCAGATTGAGTTTAGATTTTTCTTCTTTTCTAATCTATGCACTGAATGCTAAGCACTCCAAGCACTGCTTTCATAACATTCCACAGGTTTTGATAAGTTATATTTCAAATTTTATTTAGTTCAAAATGTTTTTTTAATTCCTCAAGATATTTACTTGATCCATGTATTATTTAGAAGTATGAATTTAATTTGCAAATATTTTGTGGGTGTCCAGCTGTTTTGTTATTGATTTTTAGTTTAGTTTTATTTTGGTCTGGGACCACAGTTTGTATAATTTCAGTTATAGGTTAAAGTGTGCCACCTCCCCCTCCCTACCATATATTGAAGTCCTAACCCCCAGTACCTGTGAATATGGTCTTTACAGATGTAATCACGTTAGGATGAGGTCATTAGGGTGGCCCAAATCCGATATTACTGGAGTCTTCATGAAAAGCAGGAATGCCATGCAAAACAGAAACACACAGGGGAAATGCTACATGATTATAGAGGCAGAGAGAGGTTGTAGTGATGCAGCTGCAAGCCAAGGAATGCCAAGAAGTGACAGCCACAATAGAAGCTAGAAAGAGGCAAAGAAAGAGTCTCCCCTGCAGGTTTCAAGCAAAACATAGTCCTGGTGATACTTCTAGCCTGGTTTTGGACTTCTAGCCTCCAGACCCATGAGACAATACATTTCTGTTGTTTTAAGCCACTCACTTGGTGGTGCTTTGTTACAGCTACCCTAAACTATATAATTTATATTCTTTTAAATTTATTAAAGTGTGTTATGGCTAGAATGTGTTCTAGCTTTGTGAATGTTCCATGTGACCTTGAGAAAAATGTGTATTCTGCTGTTATTGAAATGAGTATTCTATAAATGTCAATTAGATCAAGTTGATTGATGATGCTGTCCAGAGAAACTCTTGCTGATTTTCTGCCTGCTTAACCTGTTAATTACTGAAGGAGTAGTACTGAAGTCTCCAAATATAATGATGGATTTGTCTATTTCTCTTTGCAAGTCCTACCAGTTTTTGCCTCATGCATTTTGACACTACTGTTAGGAGCATATACACCAGGATTATTCTATCCCCTTGGAGAATTGACCTCTATCATTAATGCTCCTCTTTGTCCCCGATAATTTTCCTTGTTCTGATGTCATCTTTGTTTGAAATTAATATAGCTACTCCAGGTCCTTTTGATTAGTGCTAGCATAGTGTTCCTTTCTTTATCCCTTGATGTTGTAAATAGTTTATTTTTAAGATGTTTTAACAGCTTGAGTGATTTATTTCACATATCTATATTTACCCATATAAAGTGTACTATTAATTGGCTTTTAGTATATTCACAGAGTTGTACACCATCAACACAATTGATTTTAGAATATTTTCACTAGTGCCTCCCAAACCCTGCAACTCCTTAGCTAACCCTCCATCATCTGCCAAGCCTAGACAACTACTAATCTACTTCTGTCACTATGGATTTGCCTATTCCGGACATTTCCTACAATATGTAGTTATATTGAAATAGAATCCTATAGTATGTGATCTTTTGTGAATGAAATTAGATAATACTTGGTCTTTTGTGAATGGCTTCTTTCACTTAGCATAATATATTCAAGGTTCATCCATATTGTGGTATACATGTACTTCATTCTTGTTTCTGAATAATATTCCATTGTATGAATATACCACTTTTTATTTAACCACTAATCAGTTTATGACCATTATGGGTTCGTTTTGCATTTTGGCTGTTATGAATAATCCTGACATAAACATTTGTATATATACTTTTCATGTGGGTGTGTTTTCATTTTCCTTGGGTGTATACCTAGCAGTGGTTGCTGGATTGTGTGGTAACTCTGTGTATAAACTATTGAGGAATTGCTAGACCATTTTCCACAGTGGCTGCACAATTTTCCCATTCCCACTAACAGTTTATGAGGGTTCAAGTTTCTCTACATCCTCCTCTACACGTTATTGTCCATCCTTTTTTTTTTTTTTTTGAGACGGAGTCTCCCTCTGTCACCCAGGCTGGAGTGCAGTGGTGCAGTCTCGGCTCACTGCAACCTCCATCTCCCGGCGTTTCACCATGTTGGCCAGGCTGGTCTCAAACTTTTGACCTCTGGTGATCTGCCCGCCTCAGCATCCCAAAGTGCTGGGATTACAGGTGTGAGCCACCGCACCTGGCTGTCCATCCTTTTGATTATCGCCATTCTAGTGGGTGTCAAGTGGCATTTCATTTTGGTTTTAATTTTCATTTCCCTGAAGACAATATTGAGCATCTTTTCTTGTGCTTTTTGGCTATTTGTATATGTTCTTTGGAGAAATCCCTATTTCTTTGCCCATTTTTAACTTGGGTTGTCTTTTTTTTAAATTTTTTAATTATTATTTTTTTTTGAGACAGGGTCTCACTCTGTGACCCAGGCTAGAGTGCAGTGGTGTGACCATGGCTCTTTGCAGCCTTGATCTCCCTGGCTCAAGCGATCCTCCCAACCCAGTCTCCTAGTAGTTGGGACTACAGGCATGTACCACTGGACCCAGCTAATTTTTATTTATCTATTTCCTTTTTTTTTTTTGTAGAGATGGGGTCTCACTGTGTTGCCTTGGCTGGTCTGGAACTCCTGGGCTCAAGTGAGCCTCCTGACTTAGCCTCCAAAGTGCTGATATTACAGGCATGAGCCACTGCACCTATTTTTGAATTTTAATACTTTATATAGTCCAGACACAAGTTATTTATCAGATATATAATTTGCAAGAATTTCCCCTCTTCCTGTGGTCTTGTTACTTTATTTATGTTATCTTTTGAAACTAACAGTTTTTAGTTTTGATAATGTCTAGTTTATCTATTATTCTTTTTTTTCCTTTTTTTATTTTTTTCTTGAGACAGAATTTCGCTCTTGTTGCCCAGGTTGGAGTGCAATGGCGCAATCTCAGCTCACCACAAACTCTGCCTCCCAGGTTCAAGCGATTCTCCTGCCTCAGTCTCCCGAGTAGCTGGGATTACAGGCATGAGCCACCACACCCGGCTAATTTTGTATTTTTTTTTTAGTAGTGGCGGGGTTTCTCCATGTTGGTCAGGCTGGTTTTGAACTCCCAACCTCAGGTGATCCACCCGCCTCGGCCTCCCAAAGTGCTGGGATTACAGGCATGAGCCTCCGTGCCCAGCCTCTTTTTTCTTTTTTTTTTTTTTGCTACTGCTTTTGGTGTCATATCTAAGAATTCATCAAGGATTCTCAGAATTCTAATTCAAGGTCATAAAGATTTACACCAACAGTTTCTTTGAAGAGCTTTAGAGTTTTAGCTCCTAAGTTTAGGTCTTTGATACATTTTAATTTTTGTATATGGTGTGAAGTTAAGGGTCAAATTGCATTTGGATATCCAGTTGTCTCCCCATCTGTTGAAGACAATTATTTTCCCATTGAATGGTCTTGCACCCTTACTAAAGATCAGATGACCATACATATCACGGTTTATTTCTGGATGTCAATTTTATTCCAAAACAATTGAAATTATTAACAGCTTACGTGTTTCAGGCATGATCCTAAGCACGAATTCATTTGCTTCTCATAATAACTGTGAAGTGGGCACTATTCTCACTCCCATTTGACAAATGAAGTGGCCGATATACAGAGTGATTTGCCCAAGGCCATATAACTAACTAGTAAGTGGCAATGCCAGGATAATAATTTAGGTTGACTAACTTGAGAGCCTGAGTCTTAGCCATGCATGCTGTAAACAAAAAGTAGAAATCAAAACTTCTGAATTCCACTGAAGAGTTCACTTTAAGCAAACGGGGTGAAGGTCGGATTAGCCACTAACGGTTTGAAAAGCACAACAGGGAGGGATTGCCTCACCAGCTTGCTTTCTATAGAGTAGCGGCAACGGACCTGCCTGTTTCGCTGAAACTGTCAACCCCCCAAGTTGAGAATTTGCACTAACTAAGTCGAATTTGCAGTTAAGAAACCTTCCTGGATTCCTGGGGCAGTGCCGAGTGGTGCGAGCAAAGGCCGGGCCCACTGCCAGAGGCCCGCGCCGCTTGCGGCACAGAACCTGAGAGTGGGAAGGCGTAGGCGCCCGGGCGGGAGGCGCCCGGGGTGTGGAAACTCTCGCGGGAAGATGCGT
Source organism: Pongo abelii (assembly GCF_028885655.2). NCBI lineage: Eukaryota > Metazoa > Chordata > Mammalia > Primates > Hominidae > Pongo > Pongo abelii. Next base: position 59,387,041 of record NC_072001.2, read on the forward strand.
CGTTGCCTCGGTAACCGCGTCGCAGTCGCTAAAGATGGCGGGGCGAAGTCTGGGTCTCACGGTCAGTTCAACTCCAGGCTCCTGGGGAGCGTCTGGGCTCCGGCGACTAGGACGCCTAACCTCCTTTAACTTCGGGTCTGAAAGTCTGTGGCTCTTTTACAGAGAAGCAGCGTTCCAGGGACTCCGCTTCCGCCACCCCTTCAGCAACCCTCTACACCTGGACCCGATCTCCTCGCCTTGGAGGAAGAATATAAGTAAGAAATTCGGCGGTTGAACTTTTCCTTCTTTCTTTCATCTAAATGAGGCTGCTTACAAGTACTTTTTTCTGGAGACTGGCTGGATCTTCGGGACCACTCACTCTGCAGCATTCCCGTCTCGTTATCTGTTTCACCTGCCGTTTATCCTTTCTTTATCTTTGATCTGAGTAGTTCGCCTGCGTATTAGAAGATATTTGAAGTGGGCGAAAATTTAGCCCAAGTAAACGTGTTGTTTAATTTAAAATGTAGCCCAAGTAAACAGCAAGATACTGTTGGAAGTTATGTGGGTAGCAGGAATTGCCACGAATAGTTCACTTGATAGTTTAGGTTATTTCGCTTAATATTAAGTTCATAGAGTTTACCTTGTGTAAATTTCTTTTAGGTTGGTTTCTAAATTGAAAGGATGCTTCCCACTGCAATCAGAATTACCATTCTCGTTCAAATATTCCTTTTCTTATCTGTTCTCAGTGTAATTACAACTATCCTGACAACGGTGCTTTCATTCTTGGCCCATTCTACTTCTCATCCCCAAGTTTTCACACAGCAGCCAGTGTAATCTTTTAATTTGATCATATCATTCCTTTGCTTAAAATTCTACAATAGTTTCCTGTTGCATTTCAAAAGCTCTGATCGATGTGGCTCCTCATGCCTCCCCTATTTGATCTTATTCCTTCTTGCCCTTTTCTCCCTAAAACTCTCCAGCTTCACTGGCCTTTTAGTTCCGAAAACTCTTTCAGGTTTTCTTTCTATCTCAGGAAAGAGACAGTCACACACGCCTTCAACCTGTAATGTGAGTGGCCTTCCTTGACCATGCTAAGTAGGCTCCCTTGTTGGTGTTTTTCATTGTCTCACTGATTTTCTTTCTAATTAGCATAATTTGTTACAGTAAATTCATTTGTGAATTTCCTTTTTGTCTGTCTCCTCCCCTGGACTGTAAGTTCCAAGGGCAGAGGCGATGTCTGTTTTATTTGCCATCGTACATACCCTTATAAAAAAGTGCCTTTTAACAACTCCCTTTCTTTTAATTTAATATAACTAGATTAAAATTTGGAAATAGTTGGCAGTTTGTATCAGAGGGTTAAACTAGAGTTACCGTATGATCTACATATGATCTATAAGCATATTTGAAATTAAAACTGAAGGGTACTGTGTTTCGGTAAACTATACACAGACCAATTTACCACAGCAAGTAGGAAGATAATCATATCTTTTTCTCTCTGATGAAATGGGCCGAATATCCCAGTTCAAAAGTGTACTTAAGCAAATTAATCTCTTTTCTCTATATAGTTCTTTATCAGCTGTGCCTGAATCAAAACGGTTATTTTCATTATCATTAACCATATAGTATTAAATACCTGGATTAGGTTTATTTGTTCAGTTATTTGAGAGTGTATTTTGCACCCGGTTCTGGTGCATCCTTAGGGATATAGTCCTGCTTAAAATGAGAAATATACAGGGACTATTATTGTATTCTAGCACGAGTTATTTTATAAAACGAGATAGCTAAACAGTATTACATAGTGGCCAGTTGTTACTTGTTCTGTTATCTGTACTCTGAGTTGTGCACATCTGAAGCATATGAACAGAGTAACTCCCTACACTACCTGAATTTTCTAGAATACTTCTGTGTCATGTAGAAGAGTAAAATGTCTGGCCATCCCTGTAAGCAAGAATATGAAATTATAACAGTATGGTATCTGTTTTGCCACTTGTTGACTTGGCATTGATCATTAGAATGCTACTTCCCAGGGACCTCATTCCAAAACCTTTTGCAGTTCTGCTCCTGTTGGAGGAAATAATCAGTGTCTGAAAGGATAGACTAAGAAAGATGCTAATCGCTCAAGTGGATAGATTTTTTAAGCTTCATTCCCGTATTGTAATACCAGATAGCTAAACAATAAGATAACATGATAACTGGTAGGGCAAGCCCCCTCATAAATCCCAATTACATTGGATTTGCAGATTAATTTGCAGAGAACTGACTTATTTATGCTATTGAATTTTCCACGAATATGATACTTCATTTATGGTTTTTTTTTTACCTTTAATAGAGTTTTATCATTTTACTACATAAAATTCTTGCATATATAATTTGCTTCAAGGTACTGAATAGTTGCTATATATTAAGTGGAATTTTTTCTATTACATTTTCTAATTGGTTATAAATGTAGAATTTTTAGATGTTGATGCTACATCTGTATTTATATACACACAGATCTTCAGTCCTGCTGGACTCTCTTATTCATTCTGTGAAGTCCCTTGGATTTTTGATGAAGACAATTATATGCAAATTTTGATCATTTTGTCCCTTGATAATTCTCCTGCATTCTCTCTTTTTCTCTGTTTAGGACTTCCCATGTGATATGGAATAGAAAAAGTGATGATGAGCTTCCTTGTTTATGATTTTGAGAAGCCCACTTTTAATAATCACTACATTTGAGGTTTGCTCTAGGGTTTTGGTAGATTCTTTTTATTATGTTTAAAATTCTTCCCCTTAATTCCTAATTTGAATGAGTGTTAAATGTATCAAAACTTATTTTTTCCCCAATTAATTCAGGTGTTGGTATGTTCTTTTTCCTTCCTTTAATGTTTTAACATACTGAACTACAAAAGCAGGTTTCTTGTTTTCCTTTAAAGACTGCTAGATTTGATTGCTATAATTTTATGTAGGTTTTTTGCATCTATGAACGAAAGTGAAATGGGTGTTGTACTTTTTTTTTTACTTCTTTTCCTTTCTGTTTTTGATATCAATATTATTCTGGCTGTATGAAAGAAGCCGAATAGTTTTCCTTTTTTGATTCTTTTCTTGGAAGCTTTTTATAATTAGAGATTTTCTGCCCTTTGATTAAAATTGTGAAACTGTCTGTGTCTAGTGTTCTTTTTTTCAAGGGGATTCTTTTTGTCTATGAATTTAGCTTCTTTAATGATTATTTAGATGTACTATTTCTAGAATAGTTTTTGGTCATTTCTAAAATAATTTTTGGTTCTAGAAAAGTGTTCATATCATGTATGTTTTAAAATATATTAGCATAAGCTGACTCTATGGTGGTATGTTTGAAATCTTGACTGTATCCATAACCATGTACACCACTCCTTTTGGTAGCTTTCCAATATTGTTTATTTTTGTCTTTTTCTTTTTCTATCAAGCTTCCTGGGAGATTTATCTGTTTTATTGGTCTTTTCAGAGAACCAGCTTTGGTTTTTCTTGCTAATCTGTGCTATTTTAAAATTTCATTAATCTTTACAGAAATAAAGACAAATGATCTCTTCTAACTGGGGTGGATTAATTTTTTGTTTTTTAGTTTATTTACCTCATTTATTGTTTTTCTTATTTTTTAATAAATATATTTATATATATATAGGTTAACTATATATATATATATATATATATATATATATATATATATATATATAGGTTAACTATAGGTTAACTATATTCCAGGACTTGTTTTGATGTATATTTCTTTTATGGTTATTTAGTTCTAAATATTATACAATTTTCATAGTAATTATTTAGAAGTGTGTTTTTTAGTTTGCAAGCACATAGGGTTGTTTGTTTACTGTTGTCTAGTTTTTATTTTTCTAAGTATGTATGTGACAAGGTCTTGCTCCGATGTCCAGGCTGGAGTGCAGTGGTGCGATTATGGCTCATTGCAGCTTCGACCTCCTGGGCTCAAGAGTTCTCCCACCCCAGCCTCCCGAGGAGCTGGGACTACAGGCGTGTGCCACCATGCCATGCTAAATATTTTTTTTTTTTTTTGAGACAGGGTCTCACTCTGTTGCCCAGACTGGAGTGCAATGGTGTGATCTCAGCCCACTGCAAACTTCACCTCCCAGGCTCCTGAGTAGCTGGGACTACAGGCATGTGCTAACATGCCCGGCTAATTTTTGTATTATATTTTTTGTAGTGATGGGATTTCGCCATGTTGCCCAGGCTGGTCTTTAACTCCTGGTCTCAAATGATCCACCTGCCTCGGCCTCCCAAAGTGCTGGTATTACAGGCCCAGCCTAGTTTATTTTAAATTGCATTATGATTAGAGAATTGATATGATATTAAGTTTTTAAATGTATTGAGACTTATTTGTGGCCAAGTGCTTGTTCACTTTTTGTAAAAGTTCTATGCGTTCTTTGATAGAAAATTTATTTATTATTTGTTGGCTAATCTGTTCTATATTTGTTCTTCATGACATTAGTATCCTCACCTTTTTTTTGGTTGCAGATTTATTGGTTTCTGTTAGAAGTGTATTAAAAATCATCAATTATAATTATAGTTTAAAAAAATTCCTTATAATTGTGGCCATTTTTGTTTGGGAGTATCTCGTTTGACTTATTTAAATCTTCTTGATTCCTTTCATTATTATGCAGTGTCTGTTACATCTTTCTTCATCCCTTTATTTTCAAACTTTGTATGTCATTTATCAGTAAGAGCATTCTTTTTATAACCAGTCAGATAATTTCTGCCTATTAATAAGTGAATTTAATTTATTTACATTATTACATAACTTGAAGTTGTCTTAGCCACCTTGTTTTTTATATTTTCTGTTAATGTCTTGTCTTTGGTTCTTGTCTGTCTTCTGCTGGATTGAATGGGTTTTCATTATGTCTTTATTTTTACTGATTTGGAAAGATATTAGAATGCTTTAACTTGGTGTCCTCTGTCTTTTAAATTAGATAATATTTTACTTTGTTGTTTTGAATACACCCACACCCAGTTAATCATCAATGTTATTTTTATAGTCTGTACTAATTTAGATTTATCATGTTTTCAGATATCTTCATGATTCTTTTTTTCCAGATTCAGTTTCCTCCTTCCTGAAATGTTGACCCTTTGTTACTTTCTGTGAAAACCTGAGTCTTAAACTCTCCAGTCTTTTTGAAAATTGTTACTTTGCACTTATTCTTCAATTACAGTTTATCTGAATATAATTCTAGATGTCCAGCTTTTCCTTCTCAGCCAATTAAAGATATCCTTATATTGTCTGTTGGCAATATAAGGATAGAAATGTTAGAATGTTGGAAATATTAATGAGCCATCTGCTGTCAGCTTTTTAGATAATTATGCTGGTAGACTATTTTTCTCTGTTCTTTTAAAATAATGATTTGGTAGTTTAGGGAGTACTCTCTTTAAAATTCTGTATTTTCACTGTGATGTATACACAGGTGGATTTGTTTTCTTTATTCTTCATGAGATCCATGTCTTCAGTTTGGGAAATTCTCAGCATTAGCTCTTGAAATACTGTCATTCTCTCCTTTTGGGATTTCTTTTTTTCTTTTTTGGAGACAGAGCCTTGCTCTGTTGTCCAGGCTGGAGTGCAATGGCACGATCTTGGCCCACTGCAACCTCCACCTCCCAGGTTCAAGCGATTCTCGTGCCTCAGCCTCCCCAGTAGCTGAGATTACAGGCATGCAGCACCACACCTGGCTAATTTTTGTATTTTTAGTAGAGCCGGGGTTTCGCTATGTTGGCCAGGCTGGTCTCCTGGCCTCAAGTGATCCTCCCTCCACCTCCCAAAGTTCTGGGATTACAGATGTGAGCCACTGCGCCCAGGCCTCTCTGGGATTTCTTTCTATAGCTTCTGTTATAGTAGGAACATAACATCTGTCTTCAATGAATGTTAACCTGTCTTTTGTGTTTTTGTCCCCTTGTTTTCTGTATCTCCTTGTAGGTGATTTATTTATATCTGTCTTCTAATTCACTCATTCCTTCTATGTCCATTATATTGTTCAACATATCTGTCAAATTTCCTTGAGTTCTTAATTTCAGTGACTGTGTTTTTCATTTATGTAATTTATATTTGGATCTTTCTCAAATTCAGCATTCTTTTGTGGTAAAATCTGGCTCTTGCCTAATGTTTTTTCTAAGTGCATTTTTTTTCCAAATTCTAATTTTAAAATCTTTTTTTAATTGTTATATTATCTTTTGTTCTTATAGTACAAATTTTCCCTTTCCTCACATCTGCTGATTCTCTCTTTCAGCGGCTTGTTTCTTTATGCAATTTGTTACCTTTTTGAAGTCATCTTTAGCAGTTTGCTTTTTGAGAGAGTCGTATATATTCTAGATGAGTAAATGTTCCTGTAGGGTGGTTTTCAATTTACCTTTACTAGTTTCGAGTTTTGATTGATTCCACGTCAGCTTTTTTCTATTTTAAAGTTTTTCCATGGTGTCCTTGTATCACCTAGATAAGATGAATTTGGACTTCCCCCTTGTTTGTTTTAATTACTCACAAGAGAATCTTTTCTACCCGTGGTTCTAGTTTCATTTCTGCTCACCTAAGGTTGTGGGTAGAATTTTTGTAGCCTGTGTTTCACAGGTGTATCCCTTCATGACTCACATACATCAGCTTCTAGCTTTTAAGCTATTTTGGCTTCTGTTCCTGTTTGTTGCTCTCACTTTGAATTGCTGCTTTATTCTTAGTACCAGGGCATTTCCCTTGCCTGAGTTAGAGCTTAGCAATATTTCCTCCATTACATTTTATATGGCATTTCCATGGATTTAGAGTAGAATAGTCTTCTCAGTCATCTTGGTTCACTATATTAATTGGAAACTTACATTTAAGTCCTTGTGATTAAGTCCTTGTTAGGGAAATTTGAAAAATCAGGTAATGGCACTTTAAAGGCACCTTTAAGTCTTTTTTAGATATTTTTCTTTTGACCAGGTAATTCTAAGATATAAAAATATATCTTAAAGCTTCAGACTGTTAAAGGATATGGTACTAATCGCCCCCCCCTTTTTCCCCCTGGGGGTGGAGATTGTGTTTTGTGTTACTTCTGAATCACATGTCTAAGAAAAACAAGATAACTAATTTTTAAAATCCTTAACATGTCTCCTTCACATAACCTCAGAAGATCCTAGGTGGTCTAGAAATGTGACATTTCAACAGGAGAAAAAAGTTATATGCTTTTGAGTATGTTTATTATGGTGTTAATCTTTAAAAGTGAAAAGGGGACTTAACAATAGGGACGGAGTTCAGTACATTATCTTAATTGCAATTTATTGAATTATTGTATAGCAGTTTAACATGCTTATAAAGATTACGTGAAGATTGATATTCCTTTTATATTGCTGTGGGAAAATAGTACAAAATTGTTTATATGCTATAGATGAAAATTGGAAGGGAATATTAAAAATAAAAATGGATGGTGGTAGGATTATGGGCAGTTTTTCCTTTAAAAACAATTTCTTTCAATAATATTGTCATTCTTGCAGTCTTAATATAGGACCAAGTAAATAGTATTCCTATTCTTGCTAGATTCCAAGTAGAATGAAAAATCATAATTAAAAAAGGAGTGACAGGTAGAGGTCAAAATAGTCACCTTTATTTCCGAGGAAGCTTGATATTAAAGTGTGTAGCTGAGGTGTGAGCCATATTGGGTCTGCTCACTAAACCTCACATTTAGCCCCCCAGTTATAGCAATACCCCAAACCAGAGCAGGTCTCCCCCATACCCTGCCCACTTCTGCCCACAATTAGAACAGGGCCTGTCTCTGGAGAAGCAAGATTAGAACTTGCATTCTTTGCAGGTAGGCTAATAACAAGAAGGTGGTGAGTGGAACAGAGTTGAACTCACCCAGCTTATTCTTCCCAAATATATTAGGTAAGGTACTTCACTTGAAATTAATAGAGGGCCACAGAAAGGCTAATACTGCTAATACTTAGTGTTTGAGTTCCTACTACAAGGAAGGAGGAATCATGGGGAGTTGAGGATAAATTCTTAATGGCTGTGTTCATTTTAGAGTAAGAATGCCATATGTATATTTTGGCTTTTGTTGATTACGTCACTTGATAACGTGTAATTGCTGAAGTTTATTTTTTATTTTTGTTAGGATCTTCAGTATATCCCAATTATTTTCTGCTTTTAGGCGTTTAAATGCAGAGTTGCAGGCAAAAACAGCTGACGTAGTTCGACAAGCTAAGGAAATAATAGTAAGTAAATGTACAATTATTAATAATTCTATATAAATGCCAGTTTTTTATCTTTTTCATTTGATATATGACATATATACAAAACACTAGCCAAAGCATGTGTGTTCAGTTCAATGAATTATTACAAATTGAACATGAATATATATGCATAGGTATAGCAATGTGTGTGTGTATATGTTTTTAGTAAGCACACATTTTCTAAAAGCCACTGAAAAAGTACTTTCCATTTAGATGCTCCAGTCATCTAAATTCTCATTATAAATTCTCATTATTAATTGATAGGATAGAGCAACTCTCCTTAGAGGAGTAGTCTACTTTAAAACTTTTATCAGTTCTTACCTAATTTTGATTCTTAGTTTCTATCCTCCCTATCCCCCAAAATGAAGTTGATGGAAGCAGGGAAGGAGACCTAGGCAATATTTTATCTTCATGCCTTATACAAATCCATGATTATTTGTTAGTTTAGGAATAAGAAATGTATCATATATAACATTTCAAGTAATACATTTTGATGATTGTTACAGATTTGTATTTTATAATTTATAATTAGATGTTTTACTAAAAATATTTGTAATTACATTTATAATTACATGTTTTACTAATTTATAATTAAATGTTTTACTAAAAATATTTTTATTTCATCTTTTAGTTTTTGCCAGTGTCTGAAGAGCAGGAAAATACTTGTACAAAAGGACCCCACGTTATAGTAGAATGACAGATTTATTACGTTTTCTACTCAGAGAGCCCTGTAAAAAGAATCTCCCCCTGCAAATAAAAAACAGAATAGAAAACTGAGACAAGCTAGGAAAGGGGTTGGGGAGTGGATTCCTACCCCTGCAGAAGCAAACAATATAAGGTTTCTCATATTTAATTTTTATTTACTCACTTTCTCTTTTTAAAATTTTTAATGTTTGTGGTTACATAGTAAGTGTTTATGGGGTAAATGGGATATTTTGATACAGGCATGCATTGTGTAATAATCACATTATGGAAAATGGGGTATCCATCCCCTCAAGTATTTATCCTTTGTGTTACAAAAAATCCAATTATACTCTTTTAGTTAATTTAAAATGTACAATTAAATTATTTTGACTATAATAAACATGTGCTATCACATACTAGGTACTATTCATTTTTTCTAACTATATGTTTTTTTACCCATTAACCATCCTTATCTCCCACCCCTGCATCCCCCACTACCCTTCCCAGTCTCTGATAACCATTCTTCAACTCTCTATCTCCGTATGTTAAGTTGTTTTGATTTTCAGATCCCACAAATAAGTGAGAACATGGGAAGTTTGTCTTTCTGTGCCTGGCTTATTTCACTCAATGACCTCCAGTTACATCCATGTTGTTGCAAGTGACAGGGCCTCATTATTTTTTATGGCTGAATAGTACTCCATTGTGTATATGTATCACATTTTATTTATCGATTCATCTGTTAGTGGACACTTTGGTTGCTTCCAGATCTTGGCTATTGTGAACAGTGCTGCAACAAACATGAAAGTGCAGATATCTCTTTGATATATTGATTTCCCCTCTTTTGGACCTATACGCAGCAGTGGAATTGCTGGATCATATGGTAACTTTAGTTTTTTGAGGAACCTCCAAACTGTTTCCTTTGAGGTTGTACTAATTTACATTCCCACCAACAGTGTACCAGGGTTCCCTTTCTCTACATCCTCACCAGCATTTGTTATTGCCTGTCTTTTGGATATAAGCCATTTTATCAGAGTTGAGATGATATTGTAGTTTTGATTTGCATTTCTCTGATGATCAATGATGTTGAACACCTTTTTTTATGCCTGTTTGCCATTTGTATGTTTTTTCTTGAGAAATGTCTATTCAGATCTTTTGCTCATTTTTAAATTGGATTATTAGATTATTAGATTTTTTTTCCAATAGAGTTGTTTGAGCTCCTTATATTTTCTACCCTTGTCGATGGGTAGTTTGCAAGTATTTTCTCCCATTCTGTGGGTTGTCTCTTTACTTTATTGTTTCCTTCACTGTGCAGAAACTTTTTAACTTTATGTGATCCCATTTGTCCATTTTTGCTTTGGTGACCTTTGCTTGTGGTGTATTACTCAAGAAATCTTTTTCTACTCCAATGTCCTGGAGAGTTTCCCCAATGTTTTCTTATAGTAATTTCATAGTTTTGAGATCTTAGGTTTAAGTCTTTAATACATTTTGATTTGATATTTGTATATGGCAAGAGGTAGGGGTCTAGTCTTCTTCTTCTGCATGTGGATATTCCGTTTTCCCAGCACCATTTATTGAAGAGACTGTCCTTTATCCAGTGTATGTTCTTGGCAACCTTGTCAAAAATGAGTTCACTGTAGGTGTATGGATTTGTTTCTGGATTTTCTCTATTCCGTTCCATTGGTCTGTGTGTCTGTTTTTATGCCAGTACTCTGATGTTTTGGTTACTATAGCACCATAGTATAATTTGAAGCCAGGTAATGTGATTTCTCCAGTTTTGTTCTTTTTGCTTAGGGTAGCTTTGGCTATTCTGAGTCTGTTGTGGTTCCATATAAATTTTAGGATTGTTTTTTCTATTTCTGTGAAAATGCGATTGGTATTTTGCAGGGGGTTGCATTGAATCTGTAGATTGCTTTGGGTAGTATGGACATTTTAACAATACTGATTTTTCTAATCCATGAACATGGAATATCTTTCCCTTTTTTTGTGTCTTCTTCAATTTCTTGCATTGATGTTTTATAGTTTTTATTGTAGAGATCTGTTACTGCTTTGGTTATGTTAACTCCTAGGTATTTTATATGTGGCTATGGTAAATGGGATTACTTTTTTATTTCTTTTTCAGATTGTTGACATACAGACACACTACTGATTTTTGTATGTTGATCTTGTATCCTGCAGCTTTACTGAGTTTATCATTTCTAATAGTTTTTGGTGGAATGTTTAGGTTTTTCCAAATATAAGAGCATATCATCTGCAAACGAGGATAATTTGACTTCTTCCTTCTGATTTGGATGCCCTTTATTTCTTTATCTTGTCTGATTGCTCTAGTTAGGACTTTCAGTACTATGTTGAATAACAGTGGTGAAAGTAGGCCAGATCTTAAAGGAAAGACGGTCAGTTTTTCCCATTCAGTATGATACTAGCTGTGGGTCTGTCATATATGGCTTTTATTATATTGAGGTCTGTTCCTTTTATACCCAGTTTTTGAAGTGTGTTTACTATGAAGGGACGTTGAACTTTATCAAATGCTTTTCCAGGATCAGTTGAAATGATCATATGGTTTTTGTCCTTCATTCTGTTGATATGATATATCACACTGATTGATTTGCGTATGTTGAGCCATCCTTGTATCCCTGGGGTAAACCCCACATGGTCATGACAAATGATCTTTTTAATATATTACTGAATTCTGTTTGCTAATATTTTTTGAGGATGTTTGCATCAATATTCATTAGAGATATTGGCATGTAGTTTTCTTTTTTTGATGTGTCTTTGGTTTTGGTATCAGGGTAATACTAGCCTCATAAAATGAGTTTGGAAGTATTCCCTCCTCCTCCATTTTTTGGAATAGTTTGAGTTGGTTTGGTATTAGTTCTTCTTTAAATGTTCGATAGAATTCACAGTGCAGCCATCAGGTCCTGGGCTTTTCTTTACTGGGAAAATTTTTTATTGTGGCTTCAGTCTTGTTACTTGTTCTGTTTAGGTTTTGGATTTCTTCATGGTTCAATCTTGGTGGGTTGTATGTATGTGTCTAGGAATTTATCTGTTCCCTCTAGATTTTCCAATTTATTGGCATGTAGTTGCTCATAATAGCCACTAATGAGCCTTTGAATTTCTGCATTGTCAGTTGTAATGCCTCCTTTTTAATCTCATATTTTATTTATTCGGGTCGTCTCCCTTATTTTCTTTGTTAGTCTGTTAATTTTGCTCATCTTTTAAAAAAAAACCCAACTTTTTGTTTCATCAATCTTTTCTTCATTTCAAATTCATTTATTTTTGCTCTGATCTTCATTTCTTTTCTTCTACTAATTTTGGTTTGGTTTGTTCTTGCTTTTCTGGTTCTTTAATATGCATTGCTGTCTGGATGTGGTGGCTGATGTCTGTAATCCCAGCACTTTGGGAGGCCAAGGCACATGAATCACTTGAACCCAGAAGTTTGAGACCAGCCTGGGCAACGTGGTGAAACTCCATCTCTAGAAAAAATACAAATTAGTCAGATGTGGTGGTGCACGCCTGTAGTCCAACTACTTGGGGGGCTGAGGAGGGAGGATTGTTGAGCCCAGGAAGGTCTAGGCTATAGTGAGCCATGATCGTGCCACTGCACTACAGCCTGGGCAACACAGTTTCTCTCTATCTCAAAGAAACAAAAAAAAAAAAAAAGGAAGAAAGAAAGAAAAGATGCATTGCTTAGTCATTTATTTGAAGTTTTTGTTCTTTTTTGTTGTAGGCACTTACAGCTGCATAAATTTCCCTCTCAGTACTGCTTTCACTGTATCCCATAGATCTTGGTATGTTGTGTTTTCATTATCATTTGTTTCAAGAAATTTCTCAGTTTCCTTCTTAGTTTCTTCATTGACCCACTGGTAATTTAGGTGCATATCATCTAATTTCTATGTCTTTGTATAGTTTCCAAAGTTCTGGTTATTAATTTCTAGTTTTATTCCATGTGGTCAGAGAAGATGCTTGATATTATTTCAATTTTTAAAATATTTTACTACTTGTTTTGTGACCTAACATATGGTCTGTCCTTGAGAATGATATACATGCGGAGGAGAATAATGTGTATCTGTAGTCTTTGGATGAAATGTTCTGTAAATGTCTGTTGGGTCCACTTGTTCTGTAGTGCAGATTAAGTCTGATGTTTGTTGAGTTTCTTTCTGGGAGATCTGTCCAGTGCTAAAAGTGGGTGTTGAAGTCTCCAGCTATTACTGTATTGTGGTCTAGCTCTCTCTTTAGCTCAAATAATATTTGCTTTATGTATCTGGGTGCTCCAGTGTTGTGTGCATATGTATACAATCATTATATCCTGTTGCTGGATTGACCTCTTTAGCATTATATAATGACCTTCTTTGTCTCTTCTTACAGTTTTTGTTTTGAAATCTATTTTGTCTAAGTATAGGTTCTCCTGCTTTTTTTTTTGGTGTAGAATATCTTTTTCTACCCTTTTTATTTTCAGTCTATATATATATCTTTATAAGTAAAGTATGTTTCTTGTAAGCAACAGATCATAGGGTCTTGTTTTATCATCCATTAAACCAGTCCGTCTTTTGATTGAAGAGTTTAGTCCATTTACATTCAATGTTAATACTGATAAGGGCCTTAATCCTGCCATTTCATTATTTGTTTTCTGGTTGTCTTGTGGTATTCCTTCCTGTCTTCCTTTTATTGAAGGTAATTTTCTCTTGTGGTATAATTTAATTTCCTGATTTTTATTTTTTGTGTGGTCATTGTATGTTTTTTGGCTTGAGGTTACTGTGAGGCTTGCAAATACTATCTTATAACCCATTGCTTAAAGCTGATGACAACTTGACACTGATTGCATAAACAAACATGCAAAAAGAAAACTAATACAAACTCTACAGTTTACTTTTATCTCCCTAGTTTTTAACTTGTTGTTACTGTTTCTGTCTTACTGTACTGTCTATGACTTAAAAAGTTGTTGTAGTTATTATTTTTAATTGGCTCATCATTTAGTCTTTCTACTTAAGAGTAGTTTACACTCAATTACAATGTTATAATATTCTGTGTTTTTCTGTATGTTTACTATTACCAGTGAGTTTTGTACCTTTAGATGATTTCTTCTTGCTCATTAACATCCTTTTCTTTTAGATTAAAGAACTACCTTTAGCATTTCTTGTAGGAGAGGTCTAGTGTTGATGGAATGCCTCAGCTTTTGTTTTTCTGGGAAGGTCTGTTATTATCTTTCATGTTTGAAGGATATTTTTGCTGGATATACTATCCTAAGGTAAAATATATATTTTTTTCTTCAGCACTTTAAATATGTCATGCCACTCTCTCCTGGTCTGTAAGGTTTCCACTGAGAAGTCTGCTGCTAGATGTATTGGAGCTTCTTTGTATGTTGTTTGTTTCTTTTCTCTTGCTGTTTTTAGGATCCTTTCTTTATCCTTGACCTTTGGGAGTTTGATTATTAAATGCCTTGAGGTAGTCTTTTTTGGGTTAAATCTGCTGGGTGTTCTATAATCTTCTTTTACTTGAACATTGATAACTTTCTCAAGGTTTGAGAAGTTCTCTGATATTATCCCTTCAAATAAACTTTCTACCTCTATCTCCCTTTCTGCCTCTTCTTTAAGGCCAATAACTCTTATATTTGCCCTTTTGAGCCTATTTTCTAGATCTTGTAGGCATACTTCATTCTTTTTTCTTTTTTCTCCTCTGTATTTTCAAATAGCATGTCTTCAAGATTACTAATTCTTCTGCTTGATCAGTTCTGCTATTAAGAGACTCTGATGCAGCCTTCAGTATGTCAGTTGCATTTTTAACTCCAGAATTTCTCCTTGATTCTTTTTAATTATGTCAATCTCTTTGTTAATTATCTGATAGAATTTTGAATTCCCTTTCTGTTACTTGAGTTTCTTTGAGCTTTCTCAAAACAGCTATTTTGAATTCACTGTCTGAAAGGTCACATGTCTCTGTTTTTCCAGGACTGGTCACTGGTGTCTTATTTAGCTCATTTGGCAAAGTCATGTTTTCCTGGATGATCTTGATACTTGTAGATGTTTGTCAGTGTCTAGGCATTGAAGAGTTAAGTATTGTAGTCTTCATAGTCTGGGTTTATTTGTGCCAGTCTTTCTTGAGAAGGCTTTCTAGTTATTTAAAGGGACTTGGGCCCCCTGCCCAATATCACTAGGGTTTTTGCAGACTTGTAGAGGCCTTGGTGGTCTTGGATAAGATCTGGAAGAATTCTCTGGGTTACCAGACAGAGACTCGTTCTCTTCCCTTATTTTTCTCCCAAACAAATGGAGTCTCTTTCTCTCTGTGCTGAGCTGTCTGAAACTAGGGGTGTGGTGATGCAAGCACCCTGTGCCCAGCACCACTGGGATTGTGCTGGGTCAGACCTGAAGCCAGAACAGTACTGGATCTTGCCCACAACCTGCTATAAACACTACCTGGCTACCACCTATGTTCACTCAAGGCCCTAGAGCTCTACAATCATCAGGTGATGAGGCCAGCCAGGTTTGTGTCCTCCCCTGGGTGGCGAGTTCCCCCAGGCCCTGGGTGGGTCCAGAGTTGCTGTCTGGTAGTCAGAGATTGAAGTTAGAAATCTTAGAAATTTATCTGGTGTTCTAGTGTTTTGTGGCTAAGCTGGCACTCAGACTACAACATAAAGTCCTTCCTGCTCTTTACTCCCCTTTCCACAGGCAGAGGAGCCTCTCCTTGTGGTCACCACCACCACCAGTCCATAGCAGGGTTCTGCCAGGCCACTGCTAGTGTTCACTTAAAGCCCAAGGGCTTTTCAGTCAGATCGTGGTGAATGTTGCCAGGCCTGGGACTCACCCTTCAAAGGAGTGGGCTCCCCTCTGGCCCTGGGCAAGTCTAGAAATGCTGTCGAAGAGTCAAATCCTGGAATCAGGCACCCCAAGAGTCCACGTGGTGCTCTGCCCTGCTGTGGCTGTGCTAGTACTTAAGGTGCAAGACAAAGGCCCCTTTACTTTTCCCTCTGCTTTCACAAGCAGAAGGAGTCTTTCACTGTAGCCACTACAACTGGGAATGTGCTGAGTCACCCCTGAAGTCAGTATGTCTCAGAGCCCAAGGCCCATGGCCTACTATTAATACCTTGGTATTGCTGCTGGTTATTTGGGGCCCAAGGTCCCTTTAGTCAGCAGGTGATGAATGCTGTCAGAACTGGGTCCTTCCCTTCAAGGCAGCAGGTTCCCTCTTGGCCCAGGATGTGTCTAGAAATGTCATTTAGGAGCTAGGGCTTGTAATGGTGGTTGCGTGACTCTGCCTGGCACCTTATTGGCTGCCTTCCATGGCCGAGGTGGTATCCAAGATGCAAGATAACATCCTCTTTACTCTTTGCTCTCCTCTCCTTAAACAGAAGGAATGAGACACTTTTGTTGCTGTGAACTGCACTGCCTGGTGTTGGGGAAGGCATGGCGTAAGCAATCCTTTAGTGCCCTGGTTGGTGTTTTCCTAGGTCACAGTTGGTGTCTCCCTAGGTGCCACCCTAGTCCTCTGGCTCTGAGTCAAGCCCAGCACTAGGATTTGCCTAGAAATTGGAGTCATTGTATCCTAGACTGCCCTTAAGTTTACCTAGGACCCCAGAGCACTTTGGCCAGTAGTGGTGAGACTTGCTGAGAAACTGGAGTTCTGACCCACGGGTTGGGTGATTTTCCTCTGGCTATAGCTGGTCCAAACGCTTCCTGCATGCATGGGTACTCAAAGTCTCAGCCCCGCATGACTTTGCTCTCCACTCTAACAGGGCAGCACTGAGTTCAATGTACAGTTGCCCAGTCACTGTGCTGTCCCTCCCCTAAGTGCACAGACTCTTCAGACTGCACAACCACTGCAGGAGTGAGTCAGGGAGGGGTGGTGTCAGCTTTTAAGTCTCTCCAACCTTCTTCAATGCCTCTTTCAATTATATGAAGTTAAAACCAGGTACTGTGATTGCTCACCTGATTTTTGGTTCTCATGATGGTGTTTTTGTGTGCAGGTAGTTGTTAAAATTTGGTGTTCCTGCAGAGGGTATGAATAGTGTAGGCTTCTATTCCACCATCTTGCCTCACTTTCATTTCTTAATGTGTCTTTGCCAAAAGCTTTTACCCCTGATACTTCACTTTTAGCATCTTAACAGTCTTCTCAACATTGAAGTTTTTCCTGATTTGAGACAAATTTTTCTACCCATTAAGCGAATTTATTTTTTTAATTTCTTGTGCCTCCTTCTGATTTCTATTGTATGCTGTATAAGTTGGAAGACTCTAAAGGGATGGGGATTAGAAATATCATGTAAAGGCCTTGATATTCTTGATGTAAAATTTCTCCTTAGGATGGAATTTTTTAACTCAGAACAAATGAAATGTGCAACTAGTGTTATAGACCTTGTCTTCATACTATAGCATTTAGAATTCTGTGCCTTTATGTTATGGAAACCTTGGACAATTCTGAAATGATGAATGTTCAGAGAGGCACTTGAATATATCTTAGTGGTTTGGTTTTTTTCTATATGATATATGACCTATCTTTACTCATTTAAGAGAGATCGGCAAGAAGTACAATCTAGGCCTGTTTCAACACAAATGAAATCATGTGATGATGAAGATGATTACAGTTTAAGGTAAGTAACTTAAATTCTCAAGCACCTTTTTTTAAAATGATGTACATGGATCTTTATGTAAGATCTTTTTGCATGAAAACATTGAAAAATCTATAATTTGAAACATAATGTATATATAGGGGGCTTATACCAATCAGACACAGTGCAAGCCCTTTATCTCATGTAATTTTCAAAATATTATTTTGAAATGTATATTCTTGTCCTCATTTTAAAAACTTTAGAGAGGAAACAGGAAAAGTATATAATTGATGTGAATAAAACTATGAAATCATATTGTAGCAGACAGAATGATGATCACCAAACATTCCAAGTCTCTTACAGTTGTCACTGGGCTATGAACAGAAGTTTAGTTAATCTCTTCCAAGCCAAAACAGACAAAAATTGGTGTGTGAACCTCCAAATGACTTTCCAGCCATGAAGATGAGTAAATTTCCAATTGGTAAAATCTCCTAGCCTGGTCTCTGGGTGACCGTGTGTGGAACATGTAGAAAAAAGGATCCTTCTTCCTCACTACTGCTGCATTGAATGGGTTAAGCCACTGGAATTTTTAGGTTATTATCCTGCTTATCTTTGCTGATGTTGAAATTGGTATTGGGAATGGAATGCTGCATAACAAAAATTCAGAAGTGTGGCATTACCTTAGCAGTTAGGTGGGAGACAGCAAGGAAACTGATATTGGAGGCTGAAAAGATAAAGGATTAATGTTATGTAGTGGCAATGAATTTAGTAAAACTGTCATCTGTGGTAAATTGGGAGGCACAACAGGTGTCTAATGAACTTGTTCTCTGGGAAAAGAGGCTGAAACACAATATCAACAGTATGTGCTGTTAAAGAGACAAGTTTGGGAAACATTTGGCTGATTCGCAAGCAGAAATAAAAGGGAATACCTGATTATCTAATTCAGAGTCACAAAGATTTACAACCATGATTTCTTTGCAGAGCTTTATGGTTTTAACTCTTAGATTCAGGTTCTTTGATCCATTTTGAGTTAATTTTTGTAGGTGGTATAAGAGTCAACCTCCATTCTTTTGCACATGGATAGCCATTTGTCTCAGCATTATTTGTTGAGAAGACTGTTCTTTCCCCACTGAATGTTCTTAGCACTTTTGTCAAAAATCAGTTGACTGTAGACATATGGTTTTAGTTTTGGACTTTCATATCTGTTCCATTGATCTATATAGTTGTCATTATACCAACGGCACACTCTTGATTACCCGTGTTGTAATTGTGGAGTTGTGGAGTAAGCTGGTTTTAGACCTCAAGAATTACAAGGTAAAATTGAGAAAATCTATGAGGAATAAACGCCTATCAAAATTCAACCTTGAGACAAATATCAGACTAAACATGTGGACTTTATGACCAGTGATAAAATTTTTCAGTGGATTAAGGCTCCACAAGGCAAGGATCAGATTAAATGGCACATAGTGAAACTTTTCATTTGGGTAAAATGGCCCACAGCAAAGACCTAACTAAAGTTATAGTCTCTCCTTAGAAGCTTGACAGTGTTAAAGTAACCCATTTTTAAATTGAGAAAGAGAGGTCTGGTGAAGAAATAAATAAAGAATTAGTCTTGGAAAGAATTGTAGGTGATGTAATGGCATGTAGAACTGGCTGAAATTAAATAGGGAAGAAACCCACTAGTTTGGGGTAAAGTTTTATCAGCAAAGAAACTCTAAGAATGGACTAAAATTATTTCTGGCTTTTAAAATATTAAAACAACTATGGGTACCCCGCCTACCAGTATTCTAAGATCAAGAAGCAGGCTATAAGAGGTGCATAGCCCTACAGGGTTTAGAGACAAAAGAGAAGTTTATTACTTACATGGCAGTATATTTGGCTCCTGTGAAACATTGGGACATTATTCATTTATTCAAAAATAATTATTGCATACGATCCAGTATTTCCCTTCCTAGATATTTACCCAAGAGAAATATAGACATATATCCATGAAAAAACCTGCATGTGAATTTTTAGATCAGTTTTATTCATAATTACCAAAACCTGGAAATAATTAAAATATTTATCAATTGGTGGCTGGATAAACAAATTATGGTATATCCATGCAGTGGAATACTATTTGGCATAAAAAGACATGAACCACTAATAGAATAACAACATAGTTGCTAAGTGAAAGAAGCCGGGCTAAAAAACGTACATAATCTATGTTTTCACTTATTTAATGCTCTGGAAAAGGCAGAGCTTTAGGGACAGAAATCAAAGTGGTTGTCTGGGGCTTGAGTAGGGGTTAGGGAACTACCGAGGAACACAAGGGAACTTTTTGAGATGATGGAAATACTCTCTGTCTTGGTGGCTGTGGTGGTTATATGACCATATACATTTGCTAAAACGTATTGAACTGTATATGTAAAAAGAGTATAATGTGTGATATATCAATTTTATCTCAAACCTGAAAAAAATAATTTTTGAACACTGTTAGTGCCAGGTCTAGCTACTGGTATTACAGTGGTGAGTAAACAGACCTGATCTTGCTTCCAAGAAGTTAATATGTGTTGCTTTTGAGTATTTTTTAAGTACATCAATTACACATTTTTATATTTTGGTATACAACATGAAACCACTTACCTTTATTATATGTAATACTGTGATATTCTATGAAAAATAGATATTTAAGTTATCAGAATTCCAAAATTTGGATTATACATAAGATTAGACATGATGTTTATCCAGTAAACTAAAGAACTGAAATGATGCTAACAACAGATGATGATGTTGTGACGATGACGCTCGGTTTACCTATCATTTTTTTTTTAATGCTACTGTTTGAACAGATGGCTTTTACCATGTAAAACATGGCATTTGGTGATCAGTTGGGAATTGCTGAATATGGGAGATAATTCTATAAAGAAACCATTCATTTCAGGTTGGAACAATGATATTCCACCTAAATAATTATAGTTAGGAAGAATATATTTTAATAGGTCTTCAACTCCCAGGATGACTCTGTCAAAAAATGTGATGGGAAACCAGAGTTTAATTTCCTAATAACGTAGTATACATATCCTCCAGTCTGCTTGAAGCATGGTTTACCATACAGTTATTTCCATCATATTACAAACAGACATTTCACGGAGTTAAACAAAAGTAAGAATACCATATTATAGCTTATTTTTCATGGAAATACACTAGCAAAGTAATATCACTGCGAAATCTGATGGAGACAGATAACCCTTAAATGTCTTTTGGCTGATATGTATGCATATGTGTTGGGGAATGGAATGAAAGGTACAGAAAATGTACTAAAGAAATAACAAACATTAATTTAAAATGAGGAAGATTAAAGAGGACACTTAAAATTTGTATAACATTTGGAAACATTTTCATGTCATTTGTGAGAATGATTTAGTTTCTGTAATTTTTAACATATTTTGAAAGCCTTTTTTTCTTCCCAGAGGTATTTCTAATAGTTAAGAGGTTTATTTATCTAAGTATATCTTTGTATTTAATTTGAAAAAATTTATGCATGGCTAGCTAAGTGGGAGGCATCTGATGGAAAATAATTTTAGTTGTATGTCCTCTCCAATGGTTAGGAGTTCTCAGGGGATATAGTGGAGTTTTTTTCATAGCAATAATGGATGCTAACATGGTATGTTTTCAGAGATATAAATACAATGCCCAAGACAATGGGTTAGGCAAACTTTTTCTGTAAAGGGGCAGATAGCAAATATTTTTAGATTTGTGGGCTATATAGTCTGTTGTACCTGCTTAACTTTAAGGTTGTAGTGTGAAAACAGCCATAGATAATACATAAATGAATGAGTGGGTGGATTCAGCCTGTGGGCCATAGTTTGCAGACCTCCATAAACACTCCTTGTTTGAAACTACAAATATATTTTGAAAACCTTGTGTATAAAAATGAATTGCATTTTAGGTGTATTTATTTATACACTCAACAAATACTTATGCCAGTAGTACCTGGCATATAAACTTTTAAATTGACTAGGCATAGAATATTGAACAAGACAGAGGTGATTTCTACCCTCATAGAATTCATGGTACAATGAGGAAAACAGGCACTGACCAGGTGCTTTAAGTGGATTAAAAGAACAGTAACATTGAGTGGGCTCACAATAAAAAGCCCTGTGGTGAATCATTTGTAAAATGGGTCATTGCTGTGGATAGCCCACAATTACTCTTTATGATTTCCATTCATTAAAATTTTTGCTACATTTTCATACTAGAATATTGGCATTATGGTGTATCTTCTCAAAGGTGAATTATTTAACCAAAGCATTTTTCTTGTTTATGGTACTCATTCAAAATAAATTAACATGTGGGTAACTAGAATTATAGCAAAGTCTGTTTGATTATTGAATATTTTCCCTTTCAAACATAATTGTTGAATTTCATTGTCTCAGCTCAGTGTCATCTATTATTAATGTATAGTGTTTATTTTTGGTCTGTAGAGGTCTATTACCATCTGAAGGGATAGTTCATCTTCATTCAGAAACTAAGGTATGAAATCAAACTTTCTGTGAATGCAATTATATTCTGTAGAACTTAGGTTATTTTTTAGACTGTTCTTAGACAAAGCAGAGAAGGGGTATGACTCAACAGAAATAGAATATAAACCTTGCTACTCAGAGGGATGCATTTATGAAATGTCACTCATAAAATAAATGGAATCCTTTGTTGTCTCATAATTTCACTGAATAATTTGGAGGTATAGTGGAAAAAATTCTAGGTGAAATGACTTTGTAAACTGAGGCTTATTTTTTTTTCTGATGTTTAAATCTAGTAGAGAGAAGACCTGAAAAAGAATGATACTCATATACAAAGAAGGTGATTTGAAAAGTTTGTTCATTTAAATATTTACAGTGTAGAGATCACTCTTCCAGGTGTAGAACATAATGGGATCTATGTTTCCCATCCATGGAGACCTAAGCCAAGGGAACTGTCTACTTGAAGGCCACGGAAGGTCTGCCTGGGGAATAATTGGGTCATGAGGAGAACTAAATTCTGTGAGTCAGAACGTCCAGATGTATTCATGACATTCCACTGGGTAGCTGAATACCGTTGAATCTTTAGGACTCATTTTCCTTATACTTGAATTTCTTGGTTTTGGTGTTATCTAGGTCTTTTCCAGCTATACAATTGTGATATTCTTGAAAACACATTTCTGGTAATTCCATGACAATAGCAGTTTTTCTGTGTAGCAAAATAGCAATTCTATGTGTTACAGAATTGCTTTCTTTGGCAAATGATTAGACCCTAATTAGTCAATACTTTCAATTCTTTTCATGTAGCCAAAGACCAAAAACACTGATCCTGTAAACAAGGTTCAAAACAAATTACACTCTGCAAATAAAGGAAGGAAAACAAATTCAAGGTATAGTATAGTTTTCAAAGTATTTCTTGTTTTTTAGTTTTGTAATTCACAATACCATCATTCTTAATTATTAAGCTCTGTTTGTTTTTCCAGATCTTTTTACACCCTAAACATTAAGTTACACCACATATATCTCATCCACGTTCGGTAATTTAGAACATTTTCTACTCAGAAATGTTTTGCAGCAGTTAACAAATATTTTATATTGTTCCCTTAAGCAAAATTGCTAAATCTAAAATTTTTGTAAATGTTATTTCTAGTGAGTTATTCTTTTAGAACTGTGACTACAACTGAGGTTTTTTGTTTTTTTTTTTTTTTGATCTCTGCCTAGTTCTCCCAAATAGGCTCAATGGTGTAGTTTTTGAGTATTTGACAAAGTGCATACATTATTTTGTCTATTGAGCTACAGAATGATTTGGTATGCTCTAAATAGGACTATAATAATATAAGTATAATTTACATTTTGTTGTTTTGGGTGAGAAAGAGTTCAGGATGGTTCTTAGTATTATAAGCATAAAAAGGGACCCAAGATGCTCCCTAGGATAGGATGCTTTCTAGAAAAGGTGGAGGATTGGGTTGCACCAACCATCTTCAGTAAGTTATTAAATTTATTTGTCTATTACTTACCCAAGCTGATCATTGCATTGTAATTCTGGAAAAATCTTTGTTCACTTTTGTGTCTTTTAATTGTTTAAATAACTTTTTTTTTTAATGAAAGGGATGGAAAAAATAGAGTGAAGTGATAAGGAACAGAAAATAACTATACAATAGATTGAAGAAAAGAACATACATGCCACATACATGCATATATAACTGGAAAGGGTTATCTTTTCAGACTTCACATTTTTTTTTAAAAGTTGATTTTTCAAATAGAATTCTGAAGATCAGGACCTACTATTTGATAGCACAATAGGGTGACGATAGCCAATAATAACTTAATTGTATTTTTAAAATAACTTAAAGAGTGTAGTTAGATTGTTTGTAACTCAAACAATAAATGCTTGAGGGGATGGATACCCCCTTCTCCATAATGTGCTCATTTCACATTGCATTCCTGTATCAAAACATCTCATGTACACCATAAATGTGTATACCTACTGTGTACCCACAAAAAATTAAGATGAAAAGAATTCTGAAGCCTTTGCTTATGTTTTAAAAGTGAATTTGGCTTTCAGAACCGTAAATTTGTTGATGTGTCAATGAATTAGGCCTGACCCATTCCTCAGTGCCTTTAGAAATGAGTTTTATTTTGTCTGTCTTTTCCATTTCATTAAAAAAAAAAAAAATCACATCCAACTTTTTGGTTAGTATTGATCGTGGTAAGAATGTGTTTCTTTGGGTGGAAAAAATGTTGTTTGATTGAGCTATTAGCTCTTCACTCTGTAATTCTTTCTCAAGGGGTATTTTTCTTTGCTGTTTGTAGAATTATGGCCAGGATGATGTCAGTTTGTACAGTTTTTCTCTAGAAGCATGTAAATTTAAAAGCCATAGGCTGGATTTGACCTAGGAGGCCAAGTGCAGTACTCTTAGTTTTGGTATTGCCTTATTTGGAGGCAAAGTCTAGACCATCTGGCCTCATAAAGCCTTCTCTAGCTCTGTGGTCATGTGATTCATAAAAACTAAAAATCTGCTAAGTCTCTTGTAATATAGTCCTTGAAAGTATCATATGTAGATTTCATCATAAATTTAAAATGTGTAATAGTAGTCTCTTGTAATATAATCCTTAAAAAGATCAATTACAGATTTCATCATAAATTTAAATTTATAATAATTTTGATCTGCTTATTTGCGTAAAAGGCATATATCCTTTCTGCCTTTCCTATTTTGTTCATATGTACGTATATACATACATATGTATTTAATTTTTATTTTTTAGTGTTAAATTGAAATACTCTGATGTCCAAACTGCCGACGATGTTGCCATTCCAGAGGATTTCTCAGACTTTTCCCTTGCAAAAACAATTAGCAAAATTGAAGGGCAACTGGAGGAAGAAGGCTTACCTGAATATATAGATGATATTTTTTCTGGTGTTAGTAATGACATTGGAACAGGTAGATTTTCTTTTGTTTTTTATTTTTATCTTTATAGCAGTTACTTAGAAGAAGAAATCTTGGGGAACTATTTCTTACATTTAAAAAAATGTATTGTGATGTCTTGGTTTGTTTCAGAATTATCTAGTAGGATGTGGTGGAGGGAGGAATGAATGGGATTATAGATGAAATAAAATTGGCCATGAGTCAGTCATTGTTAAAGATAGGTGGTGGGTAAATCAGGTTCATTGAACTCGCCTACTTTTATGTTTCATATTTTCCATTATAAAAAGTAAAAATAAAAAAGACTATATTGTACTGGTTTGATTGAATACATTTCAACTTAAGTTAAAATACCCATTGCTTATTGTTAAAATATTTAAAAAGTTTTTCTGAAATTTTTCATTTACTGTTAATGTATTTTATTTATTGCATGTTAAATCAATACATGCAGAAGGACAAATGAATTGACATTGCATCAGGTAAAACAATCAAATGAGTTTTCTAATGAATATAATTTTTCTTCTTATTAACTCATTCTTTGCATATCACTAGAATAATAATACTAAATTTCGATCAACTAAAAACATTACTAAATTTATGAGGAGCCTCCTGTGCTATTGAAACAAAAAAGTAAGACAATGGAGTATATATGAACTAGTTACTGCCGAACTATAATACAATTAATTGTGACTACAGGCAAGCCACTTAGCCCCTCTGTAATAGTTTATTTATTTGAAAATTTAGTAGTTTGTATTAGATGATCATAAAGTTTACGTATTAGTCTGTTCCTGCACTGCTATAAAGAAATACCTGAGACTGTGTAATTTATAAATAAAGGGTTTAATTGGCTCATGGTACTGCAGGCTGTACAGGAAGCATAGCAGTTTCTGCTTCTGGGGAGGCCTCAGGAAACTTCCAGTCATGGCAGAAGGCAAACAGGGAGTGAGGCATCTCACATGGTGGGATCATGAACAAGAGACAGAGGGGGGAGGTGCTACATGCTTTTAAACAACAAGACTTCATGAGAACTCACTATCATGAGGACACTACCAAAAGAGATGATACTAAACCATTCATGAGAAACCACCCCCATGATCCATTCACCTCCCACCAGGTCCCACCTCCAACACTGGGGATTACAATTCAACATGAGATTTGGGTGGGGACGCAGATCCAAACCATATCAGTTTATCTTTAAAATTCTCTGATTCTGTGAAAGATCATAATTTATATGTATAATAATTATTGTGTTATATACTAGTCATAAGTAGGGAGCAGTTTTCTTTTGCACTTACTATATTTACTGATCTAATCAAGCTTTCTAGAGCTAGTTATGGTAAGGGAAGGTAAATGGAGCAGTAAGTTGCCTTTAGGTCTCTCTAAGATGCTTTTGAGGATGTGATACCCAGGCATTGATTGTTCCTCGGTAGAGGAACATGGTCCCATGTCCCATGGCCCTGTTAGAACTTTGCCTCCCTGTGTTCCCTTTTTAGTATCACTGGCCTGGGTGTCTTCTCTTTTGGGAGAATTTTCTCTTATTTTAGATGATTGCTTGGAATGGTTTGGTTATGTGTGGGAGAAAAAGACCAAGAAGTAGTTTGGGAGCACAGATTACTTTGTAAGATTAAAGCTAGGGTCGAGTGGGGAGCAGAGTTTAGTACTGTGGGCCTCCAGACATGGGAGCACTCTGCTCCTTGAGTTAGAGTTGAGGTAGTTACTAAGGTTAGAGTTAGGGAGAAAAAGAAATGGGGAAACTCATGCTTTCCTAGTTTTTCTTCCCTCTTTCCCTCAGAGGCCAACTACTGTCAACTTTGCCCTTTTTAATTTGTCATTTCCCTCTATTCCCTGCTCACCTGGAGTTACATGAGAGGCTGGTAGAAGAGTTGAGGCCAAAGAGACCTAGGTAGGGTTAGAGCCAACCATAATTCATCAGCTCCATGATAACACTGAGGGCACTTTAAAAAGCTGGAAGTGTGTATGGAGATGTTTTACGCTCTGCACGTCACATGTGTATGGCTTAGTGGGATTTGTCCTAATGACTTCTCAGAGCAGTTCCAAGTGTTTCCTCAAGATAAATTCCATGATGGTAAGGGTTGTTTTATAATATCCCTACTATGCCATTTTGAACAAATGACTGAATGACTTATGAGTGAGTTCTAAGTTCAGTTTTCACTTTATTTACTTTATGGGCCTATAAACTTCAAAGATTTACTGCTGATATTATTGAATAATGAACTTCTGCTGGCAGTAAAGTATCAAAGATAGATCTTGAAGGTTTGTGGGAGAAAGCTTAGACAGTAAGGTATTAGTGTATTTCTTTGCTTCAAAGACACATATACTACATTTTAACTGCTCAGAAATTGGGATCTATGTTACAGTCAGTGGCATTTTGTAATCACAATGGCTGCATTGAAGCTGAGTTTTGCTAGAGAAGATTTACGTTTGTTTCTGCCAAACACTCAGGGACATTACTGACCTGAGAACACTTTAAATTCTCTGATGTCGTTTGGACCACCCTGGTGCGTGTGAATTTATTCTGCAAATTTATGTGAATACTACCTGTGGTTTCTTTCTGTTGAGTGGATTTACTCGTCATTGACCTTTTCATTAGGACTGTTTATACCTATTGTGCCCCCTAACGGATATCTCCTATTTGACTCCCCATCTTGAGTATTTTCTTAGTAATGGTCTGTCTTACAATTGATGTCATCTTAGATTCAGCAAAAGACGGTAAATATAATTATTTAAATTCACAGAAGCACAGATCAGATTTCTAAAGGCCAAACTCCGTGTTATGCAGGAGGAGTTGGATAATGTTGTATGTGAATGCAATAAAAAGGTAAGTTTTAAAAATCTCTTAAAAGGCTCTAATATTCAAAGACATTTTGGGAACAATTTCAATTACATTTTTTGAATTACTTTATTTAGATATAAATCATAGTTAAATTTTGAATTCAAGAATTGTATATAAGTACTGAACTTTATTCTGAGATGTTGAATTTTCACAGAGCTGAAATATCCTAAATTCTTGTTACAATTAGAATTCTCTATATTAGTCTTACAAATGTAGTGTAAGCTATTAAATGCAAATAAAACATTTGACTTCCAGTTTTGAAGATAAAAATAGACTGTAATTTGTTTTTCATGAAATGTGTATAAATATCAAAGAACATATGAAACTTCTTTTTTTCTGCTTTGTTTTGATAACAAATCTTACATATTTTTTCACATAATCTATAACTTCATAACTATAGGAGGATGAAATTCAGAATTTAAAGTCTCAAGTAAAAAATTTTGAAGAAGATTTTATGAGACAGCAGCGAACAATTAATATGCAACAGTCTCAAGTAGAAAAATACAAGACTCTTTTCGAAGAAGCAAACAAAAAGTGTGATGGATTACAGCAACAGTTGTCTTCAGTAGAAAGGGTAATTATTTTGGTATTTTTCCTAACTTAATGCCAAAGATACAATAAAATTATTAAGGTTACACATTTGTATAGATGCCATTTTGACTGTTCAGTTATTTTATTAGTGTTTACTGAAAACTCTTTCCCCTTACAGAGAATATTTTTTAACAACTTTATTGAGATGTAATTCACCCTTTTAAAGTATACAATTCAATGGCTTTTGGTATATTCATAGAATTGTGCAACTATCACCACAACCATTTTCATAATCCCTAAAAGATACTTCATACCCTTTAGCCACCACACCCTGACCCTGCTCCCCTCAATCCCTTACAGCCCTAGGCAACCACTATTCTATTTTATGTCTCAATAAATTTGTCTATTTTGGAAATCTCATATACATGGAATCATATAATATGTGGTCTTTTGTGACTGACTTTTACTTAAGATATTTTCAAGGTTCATCCATGTTGCAGCCCCTATCAGTATTTTATTTCTTTTTATTGGCAAGTAACATTCTGTTATATGGATATAACATTTATCTGTTTATCAATTGGTAGCTTTGGGTTATTTGGGTTGTTTCTACTGTCTGGCAATTTTAAATACTTTGAATATTCATGTATAAGTTTTTGTGTGCACATATGTTTTTATTTCTCTTGGTTATATAGCCAGTAATGGAATTGCTGGGTCATATGGAAATCCTATGTTGACCTTTTGAGGAATTGCTGACTGTTTTCCAAATTGCCTGTACCATTTTACATTCCTACCAGTAGTGCATGAAGGTCCTGATTTCTACACATCCTCACCAACATCTACTAGATTATCTTTTTGATTATAGCCATACTGCAAGTATAAAAGGGTTACCTCATTGTGGTTTTGATTTGCATTTCCCTAATAACTAATGATGTTGAACATCTTTTCATGTGCTTATTGGCATTTGTATATTTTCTTGGCAGAAATGTCTGTTAAGGTCTTTGCCCGTTTTTTAAATTGGATTTGAAAAAATTACTGAATAATAAGAACTTTAAAGTTCTTTATGTGTTTAGATACAAGTCCCTTATCAGATATATGATTTGCAAATAGTTTTCCCATACAGTGGGTTGTCTTTCACTTTCTTTATGGTACTCTAAAGGCAGAAAAGTTTTAAATTTTGATGAAGTCCAGTTTATCTAATATTTATTTGGTTTCCTGTGCTTTTGGTGTCATATTTAAGGGGAGAATGTATTTTAAGTAAACTATCCTAGCTTATATTAGTGTGCCATTGTGAAAATAAAAATATACTGTTTGAGATTGCTTTGTAAAATGTAGTGACGATAAGAATTATGTAATATAGCATATCCTGAGATTTAGTAAGAAAATGTGCCCCCTTTATTAGTACCCTTACATTTCTCGTTCGTATGGTCATATTTAAAAACCCTGCTTTTTAAACATTTTGGTCTTGTATAATTAGCTTTATCTTGTAATAAATTTTAATATCAGAATCACTTAGATAAAATTTATATGCAGTAAATTCACACTTTTTAGTGTACAATTCTATGAGTTTTGACAAATGTATGCAGTAATATAACTATCACTATAATTGAGACATAGAACAGTTCCATCAGCCCCCCAAAATTCCCTGTGAATTTAGTGAAGGCCTTCCCTAATCCCAGCACCAGGCAACCACTGATCTGTATTTGGTTCTTAAATTTTGGACTTTTCCCAATTGTCACATAAATAGAATCGCATAGGATATAGCCTTTTGAATCGGTTTTTTTTTTTTTTTTTTTTTTTTCAGTTAGCATAAAACATTTGATATGGTTTGGCTGTGTCCCCACCCAAATTTCATCTTGAATTCCCACTTGTTGCGGGAGGGAGCCAGTGGGAGGTAATTGAATCATGGGGGCAAGTCTTTCCTGTGCTGTTCTTGTGATGGCGAAAAAGTCTCAGGAGATCCGATGGTTTTAAAAGTGAGAGTTTCCCAGTGCAAACTCTCTTCTCTTGTCTGCTGCTATGTGAGACATGCCTTTTACCTTCCAACATGATTGTGAGGCCTCCCCAGCCATGTGGAACTGTGAGTCCAATAAACCTCTTTCTTTTGTAAATTGCCCAGTCTTGGGTATGTCTTTATCAGCAGCATGACGATGAACTAATCCAGTAAATTGGTACCAGTAGAGTTGGGCGCTACTGAAAAGATACCCAAAAATGTTGAAGTGACCTTGGAACTGGGTAAGAGGCAGAGGTTGGAAAAGTTTGGAGGGCTCAGAGGAATACAGGAAAATGTGAGAAAGTTTGGAACTCCCTAGGGACTTGTTGAATGGCTTTGACCAATATACTGATAATGATATGGACAATGAAATCCAGGCTGAGGTGATCTCAGATGGAGATGAGGAACTTGTTGGGAACTAGAGCAGAGGTGACTCTTGTTATGTTTTAGCAAAGAGACTGGTGGCATTTTGTCCCTCCTCTAGAGATGTGTGGAACTTTGAATTTGAGAGAGATGATTTAGGGTATCTGGTGGAAGAAATTTCTAAGCAGCAAAGCACTCAAGAGGTGACTTGGTGCTGTTAAAGGCATCCAGTTTTGAAAGGGAAACAGAGCACAAAAGTTTGAAAAATTTGCAGCCTGACAATGCAATGGAAAAGAAAATCCCATTTTCTGAGGAGAAATTCAAGCCGGCTGCAGAAATTTGCATAAGTCATGAGGAGCTAAATGTTAATCCCCAAGACAGTGGGGAAAATGTCTCCCAAGGTATGCAGAGGTCTTCACAGCAGCCCCTCCCATCACAGGCCCCGAGGCCTAGGAGGCATGATTGGTTTTGAAATGTGAGGACATGAGATTTGGGAGGGTCCTGGGGTAGAATATGGTTTGGCTGTGTCCCCACCCAAATTTCATCTTGAATTCCCACGTGTTGTGGGAGGGACCCAGTGGGAGGTCATTGAATCATAGGGACAGGTCTTCCCTGTGCTGTTCTCATGATAGTGAATAAGTCTCAGATTTGATGGTTTTAAAAATGGGAGTTTCCCTGTACAAGCTCTCTCTTGTCTGCTGCCATGTGAGACGTGCCTTTACCTTCCACCATGATTGTGAGGCCTCCCCAGCCATGTGAAACTGTGAGTGCAGTAAATCTCTTTCTTTTGTAAATTGCCCAGTCTTGGGCATGTCTTTATTAGCAGCATGAAAATGGACTAATACAACATTCAATATTTATCCCTATTATAGTCCATTCCTTTTTATTGCTGAGTAGTGTAAACAATGAATGAATGTACTTCAGTTTGTTTCCCCACTCATCTAGTAATAAAAGTTAATTATACTATTTAATAGTCTAAACTTGTGTTTCCAGTATGGTAGCCACTTACCATATGTGGCTAAATTGCGATGTGCTATAAGTATAAAGTAAAAATCAGATTTTGAAGAATTCATGTAAAACAGAATGAAGAATGTAAAATATCTCAAAATCTCTTAATATTTTTTGTATTGGTTATATGTTGAAATAATATTTGAATATATTAGGTTAAGTGAAATATGTTATTAAAATTAATTTTACCTGTTTGTTTTACCTTCTTACAGTGGCTACTAGAAATTTTGTAATTATATATGTATTCTGTATTCTATTTCTATTGGTCTAAGAAATATATATAGTTGTTCTAAAGGGAAAAAGCTGTAATGTCTAGGGGAACATCCATGTTTTAATTTGTCATGACTTTACCATTTACCATTATGCACCCAAGCTCTGGTCACATCACTATTCTAGTCTCAGATAGTCTTGAAACCTTGGTTATATATTTGATTTTCATGTTCTTGGCCATCATGTCCAATCCTGTGCAATTTTTCTTCCAAATGTTTTTCATTCATTACTTATTTTCAATTCCCATTTTGTGTCCATTTTCCATTTCTTATCCATTGTATCCTGTACTTTGTTGGTAGATTAATGTTCCCAAAGGGTGACATTGATTATACTTTTCCCTTTGTAGGGGGAGAATTTTTTTTTCCCTTTGTATGGGCATAATTTTTTGAGTGCCATATGCCAGACAAAATGCATTTTATAGAAATGAAAACTGACTGGCCAGGCACAATGGCTCATGCCTGTAATCCCAGCACTTTGGGAGGCCAAGGCAGGCGGATCATGAGGTCAGGAGATCGAGACCATCCTGGCTAACATGGTGAAACCCTGTCTCTACTAAAAATACAAAACAATGCCCTTCTAAGATGGCCAAATAGGAACAGCTCTGGTCTGTAGCTCCCAGTGTGATCGACGCAGAAGACAGGTGATTTCTGCATTTTCAACTGAGGTACCTGGTTCACCTCACTGGGACTGATTGGACACTGGGTGCAGCTCACGGCAAACCGAAGCAGAGTAGGGTGTCACCTCACTGGGAAACGCAAGGGGTTGGGGGATTTCCCTTTCCTAGCCAAGGGAAGCTGTGACAGACTGTACCTGGAAAAACGGGACACTTCTGCCCAAATACTGTGCTTTTCCCAAGGTCTTAGCAACTGGCAGACAAGGAGATTCTCTCCTGAGCCTGGCTTGGTGGGTCACACACCCACAGAGCCTTGCTCACTGCTAGTGCAGCAGTCTGAGATCAAACTGCGAGGCGGCAGCCTGGCTGTGGGAGGGGCATCCACGATTGCTGAGGCTTCAGCAGGTAAACAAAGTGGCCAGGAAGCTTGGACTGGGCGGAGCCCACCGCAGCTCAGCAAGGCCTACTGCCTCTATAGACTCCACCTCTGTGGGCAGGGCATAGCTGAGCAAAAGGCAGCAGACAACTTCTGCAGACTTAAATGTCCCTGTCTGACAGGTCTGAAGGGAGCAGTGGTTCTCCTGGCATGGTGTTTGAGCTCTGAGAATGGACAAACTGCCTCCTCAAGTGAGTCCCTGACCCCGGTGTAGCCTAACTGTGAGACACCTCCCAGTAGGGGCCGACAGACACCTCATGTAGGTGGGTACCCCTCTGGGACGAAGCTTCCAGAGGAAGCATCAGCAAGCAGTATCTGCTGTTCTGCAATATTTGCTGTTCTGCAGCTTCTGCGGGTGATACCCAGGCAAACAGGGTCTGGAGTGGACCTCCAGCAAACTCCAACAGAACTGCAGCTGAGGGACCTGACTGTTAGAGGGAAAGCTAACAAACAGAAAGGAATAGGATCAACATCAACAAAAAGGACATCTACACCAAAACCCCATCTGTAGGTCACCAACATCAAAGACCACAGGTAGATAAAACCACAAAGATGGGGAGAAACCAGAGCAGAAAAGCTTAAAATTCTAAAAACCAGAGCACCTCTTCTCCTCCAAAGAATCGCAGCTCCTTGCCAGCAACAGAACAAAGCTGCATGGAGAATGACTTTGACGTGTTGACAGAAGTAGGCTTCAGAAGGTCTGTAATAACAAACTTCTCTGAGCTAAAGAAGCATGATGTTCTAACCCATCACAAGGAAGCTAAAAACCTTGAAAAAAGGTTAGACGAATGGCTAACTAGAATAAACAGTGTAGAGAAGACCTTAAATGACCTGATGGAGCTGAAAACCATGGCACAAAAACTTCGTGATGCATGCACAAGCTTCAATAGCCAATTTGATCAAGTGAAAGAAAGGGTATCAGGGATTGAAGATCTAATTAATGAAATAAAGTTAGAAGACAAGTTTACAGAAAAAAGAGTAAAAAGAAATGAACAAAGCCTTCAAGAAAAATGGGACTATGTGAAAAGACCAAATCTACATTTGATTAATGTACCTGAAAGTGATGGGGAGAATGGAACCAAGTTTGAAAACACTCTTCAGGATATTTCCCAGGAGAACTTTCCAAACCTAGCAAGACAGGACAACATTCAAATTCAGGAAATACAGAGAACACCACAAAGATACTCCTTGAGAAGAGCAACACCAAGATACATAACTGTCAGATTCACCAAGGTTGAAATGAAGGAAAAAATGTTAACAGCAGCCAGAGAGAAAGGTCGGGTTACCCACAAAGGGAAGCCCATCAGACTAACAGCAGATCTCTCGGCAGAAACTCTACAAACCAGAAGAGAGTGGGGACTGATATTCAACATTCTTAAAGAATTTTCAATCTAGAATTTCATATCTAGCCAAACTAAGCTTCATAAGTGAATGAGAAATAAAATCCTTTACAGACAAGCAAATGCTGAGAGACTTTGTTCACCACCAGGCCTGCCTTACAAGAGCTCCTGAAGAAAGCATTAAATGTGGAAAGAAACAACCGCTACCAGCCACTGCAAAAACAGGCCAAATGGTAAAGACCATCGATGAGATGTAGAAACTGCATCAATTAATGGGCAAAATAACCAGCTAACATCATAATGACAGGATCAAATTCACATATAACAATATTAACCTTAAATGTAAATAGGCTAAATGCCCCAATTAAAAGACACAGACTTGCAAATTGGATAAAGAGTCAAGACCCATCAGTTTGCTGTATTCAGGAGACCCATCTCGTGCAGAGATACACACAGGCTCAAAATAAAGGGATGGAGGAAGACCTACCAGATACACACAGGCTCAAAATAAAGGGATGGAGGAAGACCTACCAAGCAAATTGAAAGCAAAAAAGCAGGGGTTGCAATCCTAGTCTCTGATAAAACAGACTTTAAACCAACAAAGATCAAAAGAGAAAAGGCCATTACATAATGGTAAAGGGATCAATTCAACAAGAAGAGCTAACTGTCCTCAATATGTATGCACCCAATACAGGAACACCCAGATTCATAAAGCAAGTCCTTAGACCCTACAGAGAGACTTAGACTCCTACGCAATAATAATGGAAGACTTTTACACCCCACTGTCAGTATTAGATCAATGAGACAGAAGGTTAACAAGGATAACCCAGGACTAGAACTCAGCGCTGCACAAAGCAGACCTAATAGACATCTACAGAACTCTCCACCCCAACAGAATATACATTCTTCTCAGCACCACATCGCACTTATTCTAAAATTGACCACAAAATTGGAAGTAAAGCACTCCTCAGCAAATGTAAAAGAACAGAAATCACAACAAACTGTCTCTCAGACCACAGTGCAATCAAATTAGAACTCAGGATTAAGAAACTCACTCAAAACCACACAACTACATGGAAACTGAGCAACCTGCTCCTGAATGACTACTGGGTACATAATGAAATGAAGGCAGAAATAAAGATGTTCTTTGAAACCAATGAGAACAAAGACACAACATACCAGAATCTCTGGGACACATTTAAAGCAGTGTGTAGAGGGAAATTTATAGCACTAAATGCCCACAAGAGGAAGCAGGAAAGATCTAAAATTGACACCCTAACATCACAATTAAAAGAACTACAGAAGCAAGAGAAAACAAATTTAAAAGCTAGCAGAAAGCAAGAAATAACTAAGATCAGAGCAGAACTGAAGGAGATAGAGACATGAAAAACCCTTCAAAAAAATCAATGAATCCAGGAGCTGGCTTTTTGGATTTTGTCTATCAACAAAATTGTAAGACCGCTAGCAAGACTAATAAAGAAGAAAACAGAGAAGAATCAAATAGGTGCAATAAAAAATGATAAAGGGGATATCACCATGGATCCCACAGAAATACAAATTACCATCAGAGAATACTATAAACACCTCTACACAAATAAACTAGAAAATCTAGAAGAAACGGATGAATTCCTGGACACATACACCGTCCCAAGACTAAACCAGGAAGAAGTTGAATTTCTGAATAGATCAATAACAGGCTCTGAAATTGAGGCAATAATTAATAGCCTACCAACCAAAAAGAATCCAGAACCAGACGGATTCACAGCCGAATTCTACCAGAGGTACAAAGAGGAGCTGGTACCATTCCTTCTGAAACTATTCCAATCAATAGAAAAAGAGGGAATCCTCCCTAACTCATTTTATAAGGCCAACATCATCCTGATACCAAAGCTTGGCAGAAACACAACAAAAAGAATTTAAGACCAATATCCCTGATGAACATTGATGCAAAAATCCTCAATAAAATAC
Source organism: Pongo abelii (assembly GCF_028885655.2). Taxonomy (NCBI): domain Eukaryota; kingdom Metazoa; phylum Chordata; class Mammalia; order Primates; family Hominidae; genus Pongo; species Pongo abelii. Next base: position 59,423,250 of record NC_072001.2, read on the forward strand.
TGGCAAACTGAATCCAGCAGCACATCAAAAAGCTTATCCAACAAGATCAAGTCGGCTTCATCCCTGGGAGGCAAGGCTGGTTCAACATACACAAATCAATAAATGTAATCCATGACATAAACAGAACCAACAACAAAAACCACATGATTATCTCAATAGATGCAGAAAAGGCCTTCGACAAAATTCAACCACCTTACATGCTAAAAATTCTCAATAAACTAGGTATTGATGGAACATATCTCAAAATAATACGAGCTATTTATGACAAACTCACAGCCAATTTCATACTAAATGGGCAAAAACTGGAAGCATTCCCTTTGAAAACTGACACAAGAGAAGGATGCCCTCTCTCACCGCTCCAATTCAACATAGTGTTGGAAGTTCTGGCCAGGGCCATCAGGCAAGAGAAAACAATAAAGGGTATTACATTAGGAAAAGAGGAAGTCAAGTTGTCCCTGTTTGCAGATGACATGATTGTATGTTTAGAAATCCCCATCATCTCAGCCCAAAATCTTAAGCTGATGAGCAACTTCAGCAAAGTCTCAGGATACAAAATCAGTGTGCAAAAATCACAAGCATTCCTATACACCAATAACAGACACACAGCCAAATCATGAGTGAACTCCCATTCACAATTGCTACAAAGATAATCAAATACCTAGGAATCCTACTTACAGGGGATGTGAAGGACCTCTTTGAGGAGAACTGCAAACTACTGCTCAATGAAATAAAAGAGGACACAAACAAATGGAAGGACATCCTGTACTCATGGATAGGAAGAATCGATATTGTGAAAACAGCCTTACTGCCCAAGGTAATTTATAGAATCACTGCCATCCCCATCAAGCTACCAATGACTTTCTTCACAGAATTGGAAGAAACTACTTTAAAGTTCATATGGAACCAAAAAAGAGCCCACATTGCCAAGACAATCCTAAACAAAAAGAACAAAGCTGGAGGCATCACGCTACCTGACTTCAAACTATACTACAAGGCTACAGTAACCAAAAGAGCATGGTACTGGTACCAAAACAGAGATATAAACCAATGGAACAGAACAGAGGCCTCAGAAATAACACCACACATCTACAACCATCTGATCTTTGACAAACCTGACAAAAACAAGAAATGGGGAAAGGATTCCCTATTTAATAAATGGTGCTGGGAAAACTGGCTAGCCATATGTAGAAAGCTGAAACTGGATCCCTTCCTTACACCTTATATGAAAATTAATTCAAGATGGATTATTAAAGACTTAAATGTTAGACCTAAAACCATAAAATCCCTGGAAGAAAACCTAGGCAATACCATTCAGGACATAGGCATGGGCAAGGACTTCATGACTAAAACACCAAAAGCAATGGCAAGAAAAGCCAAAATAGACAAATGGGATCTAACTAAACTAAAGAGCTTCTGCACAACAAAAGAAACTATCATCAGAGTGAACAGGCATCCTACAGAATGGGGGAAAATTTTTACAACCTACCCATCTGACAAAGGGCTAATATACAGAATCTACAGAGAACTTAAACAAATTTACAAGAAGAAAATCAACCCCATCAAAAAGTGGGCAAAGGACATGAACAGACACTTCTCAAAAGAAGACATTCATGCAGCTGAGAAACATGAAAAAAAGCTCATCATCACTGGTCATTAGAGGAATGCAAATCAAAACCACAATGAGATACCATTTCACACCAGTTAGAATGGCAATCATTAAAAAGTCAGGAAACAACGTGCTGGAGAGGATGTGGAGAAATAGGAACACTTTTACACTGTTGGCGGAGTGTAAATTAGTTCAACCATTGTGGAAGACAGTGTGGCGATTCCTCAGGGATCTAGAACTAGAAATACCATTTGACCCAGCAATCCCATTACTGGGTATATACCCAAAGATTATAAATCATGCTACTATAAAGACACATGCACATGTATGTTTATTGTGGCACTATTCACAATAGCAAAGACTTGGAACCAACCCAAAAGTCCATCAATGATAGACTGGATTAAGAAAATGTGGCACATATACACCATGGAATACTCTGCAGCCATAAAAAAGGGTGAGTTTATGTCCTTTGCAGAGACATGGATGAAGCTGGAAACCATCATTCTCAGCAAACTATCACAAGGACAGAAAACCAAACACCGCATGTTCTCACTCATAGGTGGGAATGAGACCTATGAGTCTCAACAATGAGACAACTTGGACACAGGGCGGGAACGTCACACACCAGGGCCTGTCTGGGGGGGAGCTGGGGGAGGGATTGTATTAGGAGAAATACCTAATGTAAATGATGAGTTGATGGGTGCAGCAAATCAACATGATACATGTATACCTATGTATCAAACCTGCACGTTGTGCACATGTACCCTAGAACTTGTATATTAATAAAAAAATTAAAATACAAAAAAGACGGGCATGGTGGTGGGCACCTGTAGTCTCAGCTACTTGGGAGGCTGAGGCAGGAGAATGGTGTGGTGTGAACCCAGTAGGCAGAGCTTGCAGTGAGCCTAGATGTCGCCACTGCACTTCAGCCTGGGCGACAGAGCAAGACTCCGTCTCAAAAAAAAAAAAAAAAAAAAAAAAGAAACTGAGTTTGATGGTTAAGCAAATTACCCAAGATTATATATAGGTAGTGGCAGAATAGGATTCAAACTGTGTCTGACACCAAATTCTGTGGTTTTTCAACAAATCATGTCATTCCCGAATCCCCCAAAATTAAATGAACGTAAGTACCATCTATTCTAAAATCTTATCACTGTTAAGAGTTTAATACTTGAAACTTCTAGTTCACAATGAATGTACTAAGCAGTTATGATATATTGGCTATCTGAAGGCTTTTATAAAAGCTTCCATTGGATCTGAACTTTCCAGCTTGCATCCCTATCTACCCTGCCAGATAGGTGTAATAATTCTCATGGGTTATGTAGCCATGAGAACTCAAGATTGAATCATTCTCTGCTAAGTCTCATTTTATATCTCTATACAAACAAATATCAGTGTACAGTTCGCAGAAATGCCAGAGCTTGAGTTTGATGGACCTGCTTTTATAAATCTGCAAAAGCCAACCATTTTTAAAATGATTACATATAACTTAAGCTGCTAATGCTAACAGATGGGAGTTTTCTAAAATACAAAAACAGCATTTTATTTCAGCATTGGATTTTGTTTTTCTGTTAGTGATTTCTTTAAAATCAACTTTATTGAAGAATAACAAATACAATAAAACATACTTGTTTTTAGCTTATAATTCAATAAGTTTTCACAAATTAATATTCCCTCATAACTACTACCATAATCAAGATAATGAAAATTTATATTACCCTCCCAGAATATCCTTTGTACTCCTGCCCCATAAATCTCCAACCTCTAACCATGGCACCAGGCAGCCACTGAGCTGTATTTTTTCACTACAAATTAGATTTTCCTTTTCTAAAATTTCATACAAATGAAATCATGAATATGGACTTTTGTATATCTGGCTATTTTTCTTCAGCATAACATTTTTAAGGTTCCTCAGTGTTTTACATGTGGTGTGGTTCATTTCCTTGTATTGCTCCATATTATTTATTTATGGACATGCCATATTTTATCTGATCACCAGTTGATGTGACATTCAATTTTTTTCTAGTGTGGACTATTAAAAATCCACAGTGAATTTCTATGTACAAGTATTCTGTGTGAACACATGTTTTTGTATATACCAAATACTCAGGAGTGGAATTTGTGAATTTTATGGAAAGTGTATGCTTAACTTTTTAAGAAACTGCTAAACTGTGTTCCACAGTGATTGTACCATTTTACATTCCCACTAGCAGTATATGAGAATTAGAGTTACTCTGTATCATCACCAACACTTGGGATTATTATCTTTTTAATTTTAGCCATTCTAGAGGAGAAGAAGTAGGATCTCATTGTGGCTTAATTTGTATTTCCTTTATAACTATGGATATTGAACATATTTTCATGTGTTTATTGGCCATTCATATATCCTCTTTTGTGATGTATTTGTTCAAATTTTTTGCCCATTCAAAAATACTAAGTTGCAAATTCTTTGTTTCCCTATGTAATTCCTTTATTAGAAGAATATACATTTTGAATAGTTTCTCTCAATCTGACTTCGCTTTATTTTCTCAACAGTGTGTTTCAAAAGACAGCAGTTTTAAATTTTGATGAATTACAAAATGTTATTTTCTTGTGGCTTTCGCTTTTTTACCCAAAATATTACTTTCTTGTGGTTTGTGCTTTTTTCCCCATTCTATCCAAGAAATCTTTATCCACTCCAAAGTCATGAGAGTTTTCTCCTGATTTCTTCTAGAAGTGTTACAGTGTTTGTGTGTGTGTGTGTGTGTGTGTGAGGTCATATATGATCTCAAAATCATATATGAATTGGCCTGTAATCTATTTCAAGTTCATTTTGTGTGTGATAAGGCTCAGGGTTCACTTTTTTCCATATGGATAATACAATTCTGTCCCCATTTGCTTACCATGGCACCAGTGAAGGAAATGAATTGGCTGTATGTATGGGTCTTCTTTGAACTATTCTGTTATATTGATATATACATTTGATATAATTCATTAGGAAAGCCATGTGCACTGGAGTTTTCTTTTGGAAGGATTTCAATTACCAATTCAGTTTATTTAATGGATACAAGTCTATTCTGATTTTCTGCTACTATTTGAGTCAGCTTTGCTAATTTATGTTTTTTGTGGTATTTGTCCACTTCATGCAAGTCAGATTTACTGGCATAAATTTGTCCATAATATTCTTTTATTATGTTTATTATATTTATAATACCTGTATGATGTGTAATAATAGCCCCTCTTTCATTTCTGATACTGATAATTTGTCTCTTCTGTCATTTATTCTTAATCAGTCCTACTTTAAATGTATTTACAAATCTCAGGTATAATGCATTTTCTACCCTCACTTTCTGAGAAGTCAATTCCCTCTCCCACTTTTGGAGATGATTATTAAACAGCTGGTCTTTTTTCCTCAACTTTCCAACACCCCGTCCAACCTCCTTATTCTTGGCTCATGACTTTGCTTCCTTTTTCATTAAGGAAACAGGATCAAAAGATAACTTTATCATTCTTTCACTAAATTTACAACCTCACTGCCTCTATACCACTCCCCACTCCAGTTACAGTGAATTAGTACCTCTTCTGTCTAAAGCTGACCCCTGCACTTGTGCACTGGATTCCATATACTCTCTTCTACTCAAGGACTTTGCACTAGCAATTGTCCTTCCTCTTGCAAGATCAAATTTACTCTTATCAGATTATACTCAGTGTACAAACATTTCATAGAATCATTCATATATCTATTTTAAAACTTCTTTAGATCTTACATCTACCTCCAGTCCTATACCATTGCTCCCCTTTATAGTGAAGCTTCCCAAAATTATTGTTTATACTCAGTGTCTCTATACCTCATGTGCCATTTTCTCCTGAAAATACTTTGCTTAGGCTTCCATCTCTACCCTGCCATTGAAACTACTCTTAAAAAGGTCACCAATAATCCACATTGTAGTTGTGGTCCATTGTACTTGGTCAGTTATTCCTCACATGAATTTATATCTCAGCAATATTTGAAATAGTTGATTACTCCTTCCTTGAAACACTATTAATTTGGCTTCTGGAGCACCACAATCATGATTCTCCCTCATTTTCCTGGCCTTACATAGTAGAGTGCCCAAGTCTCTTCTCTGTCTATATCTAATCCTTAGATGATCTCATTCAGTTCCATGGCTTTATATACCATCTATATATACGCTGATCATCCTCACATTTCTGTGTCTTGCCCTTACCTCTTTCTTTCTGCCCACTTGATATCTCTACTGTGTGTTAAACTTCACATGTCCTAAAGGAAGCTCTTGCTTCCCTGCCCTCAGCAAACCTGCTTCTCTTCCTTCCCCCTCTCTTAGTAAAAGGCATCACCCAATTGTTCAGTCTAAAACTGAAGAGTCATCTTGATCTATCTGTTTTCCTATATCCAGATACAGCTCACCAACAAGTCCTGTCAATTGTCTTCAAAATACATAGAATAAACCACTTCTCAAAACATTCATTACGTCTACCTAAGCCCAAGCCACTATCTTTTATTTAAACTATTATAATAACCTCCTAGATTGGCAATACCACAGTGGCCAGAGTAATCCTTATAAAATTTAAGTCAGAGCCGGGCGCAGTGGCTTACGCCTGTAATCCCAGCACTTTGGGATGCCGAGGCGGGCGGATCACAAGGTCAGGAGATTGAGACCATTCTGGCTAACACGGTGAAACCTCATCTCTACTAAAAATACAAAAAATTAGCTGGCATGGTGGCGGGTGCCTGTAGTCCCAGCTACTCGGGAGGCTGAGGCAGGAGAATGGTGTGAACCCGGGAGGCGGAGCTTGCAGTGAGTCGAGATTGCACCACTGCACTCCAGCCTGAGCCACAGAGCGAGACTCCGTCTCAAAAAAAAAAAAAAAAAAAAAAAAATTAGATCATCACACACATACACATACGCATACACACTTAAAATCCTCCAAAGGCTTCCCATGTCACTCAGAATAAAATCCAAATTTATAAGTAAAGCTTACAAGGTTTACCTAGGCTTGTCCTGCCCACTTCTCTTTATCAAAACCTAACACTGTGCCTGTGTCACTCGGCTGAAACCACACTGACCTTCTAGGTGATTTTTGAATATATTAAGTGGATTCCTACTACAGGATCTTTGTCTTCATTGTTCTTATTATCTGGAATTCTTTCCCTAAGATCTTTGTTTGATTATTTTATTTTTTTAGAGAGAGGATCTCACTCTGTTGCTCAGGCTGGAGTAGAGTGGTGCAGTCATGGCTTACTACAGCCTTGACCTCCCCAGCTCAACCAATCCTTCTGCCTCAGCCTTCCAAGCAGCTAGGACCACATACATATGCCACAATGTCCAGCTAATTTTTAAATTTTTTTGTAGAGACAAGGTCTCCCTATGTTGCCTAGACTGGTCTCAAACTCCTGGGTTCATCTTCCCACATTGGCCTCCCAAAGTGCTAGGACTACAGGCGTGAGCCACTGTGCCTGGCCTCCCCAAGATTTTTACTTAAATCATTACCTCACTTCATTTGGAAGACTTCTGTGACCACTTTATTTTAAATAGTTTTACCCTTCCCTCATTGTTCTGTCCCTTTACTCTTTTGTTCTTGATAGTCCTTAACACTACCAGATATTACATATTGTATGTGTATATATGTGTTCATCTTCTGTCTCTTCCTCTAGAATGCAAACGTCATGAGAGGAGGAACTTTGGTTAATTTGTGTGCCCATCATATAGAATAGTATCCTGCATGTAGTAAGTGCTTGATAAATGTGTTGAATAAATGAATGAAACCTATTAGGTATAGATAATATTACTCACAATTTCAGATATGGAAGTGAGTCTACCACAGCTGGCAGGTTTTCTGATTCCAAGTCCATTCTTTTCTACCTTAGCCACTTGTTTCTGAAACCATATCTGATTATTTATTTATCCTCATCTGATTATTTCTTATCTGAATTTCTGCGGTGCTTCGTGTTATTCCCAGAGCATTTACTACATTTTGTCTTCTGCTGTGGCTGATGCATGCCCCTCTCTTTTCTTACTCTCCCCCAGTGCCTTTTATGAATGCTTTAATAATCATGAGAGAGTGGTACATCATATCCTCTTGAAGCTCACAGTATTTGAATTTTAGTGTTAAATTTGATTTTCTTCGTTTTTTTTTTTTTTTTAGAAAAACTAATGTGCAACTCAGGACTTCAGATTTTTCATGAAATTTTTGTCTAGCAACATGTAACTCCTTAAATTTTTATAACAGTAGAAATTTGTTTAGTGGATTTACTTATATAGAAAAACTTTATTTCCTACTTTACTATTCTTGTGGCTATCATTTTTTCCCCACACCTCCCAAGAAGAGGGCAGTATTGATTCAGGGATAGGGGACATCATGTGGTACAGGATGGTTTTCATTTTTCTGTGAAATAGGTTACAAAGTCATCAGCAGGCAAGAGGGGAAAGATTCATTTCTATATTCTTAAGAAGGAAGACTGAAATGAGGCAGCAAGAAATGTGGACTTTGTAGCTAATGAGAATCTTTGCCTTTTCTATGTGAACAGTGAGATAAATCAAGCTAGCTCTTCCTGTAGCTACCACCCACAAAGCTGTGAAGAAGGCTGTGATAGCAGATGGTATCCATACACAGTTTGATTTGTTTAGAAACCTACATAAAGAGCAGCATGTGTTTTGTTTTGTTTTTCCCCTTAATTACTCAGAGCCAGAGAGACCAGTTTTTAAATAAAATGTGATATAGCCAGGAAAAAATTATAAAAGAATATAGACAACTGTATTTTTAACTTCATCATTTCAACTCTATAATATTTATTGAGTATCTGCTCAATTTATTGAGTAAGGCTCTGGACTAGGCCTTACTTTGTAGGGGATATAAAGAAGAGTGGGTTTAGTATTACGAAATAAGTTCAGTTTAACTAACGTGTGTTAGTGTCTTTTATATCCCACTGAAGTGCTGAGTATACAGAAATTAAGACAGTTCTTTTCTTCAAGGAGCTTAAACTATAGTGGGGGAAATAAAGTTAAAGGATAGTTTCAGTACCACATAGCAGACATGATGATAAATGTTTCTCAAGGTGCTATACAAGCTTTGAAGAGGGTACTTAATATAATCTGGGTGGATAATGAGGATTAGAAAGGAAATATGTCCTGGGAGAGCTAATGCCCTAGAGTACAAACCTAGCTGAGTCAGTAGGTGCTAGCTATGTGAAAATGAGTGGGCAGAGATCAGGGCAGGAGGAAGAGCACAGGCAAAGACTGAGGCAGAAAACACCATGACTGTTTGGGAGAGATCCAATTACTGCTGGTATTACTGAAAGTAACATCTTTGGCAGGAGATGAGGCTGGTTGACAGGGGAAAGATTGTGGTGGAGTTCAGAGTTTATCCTCTACGTTCATGTTTCTTCAGGTGTTGGCCTGTTGACTCTCTGCAACAGAATATCCTAGGATGTTTGCAGAAATTAAGACTAAACTCACCCCAGGATGTGGAAAATAATCTATAAGATCTGTTGTTTCTACTCAGAATTGGGATTTTCCTATAGGGCTATATAGAATGTTGTGCATTTAATGAATATATTCTTAAATGATTTACTTTGTCAGGTATACAGAAAAACAGTGGAGAGTTTCTCTTAACATTGGTCTTTTTGGGAGGTTCCCAAAAGAAGAAATACAGTTATGAGTTGTTTATAAAATAGGTATACTGTGTCTTGAGTCAATAAAGAGAAAATTCCAAACAAAAAGTAATTGGAAAGCCCAGTTCACAACTACGTTTTTTAGGATATATTTCTCTAATACCAATTTGGGGTAAGAATTCCGTGAGACCTCTAACACTTAGTGTTCAGCCTCTAGCCTCAAGCCTGTGTGTATGTGTGTGTGTGTGTGTGTGTGTGTGTAAAGTTTGAGAGAAAGCAAGGAATATGGATATGGAAGATACTGCAAAATGATAAAGGGGGAACGTATGATATATTTATAAATGTTCCATAATCTTTTTTACTATACAGGAATTAGAAAATAAAAGAAGACTGCACAAACAGGCTGCAAGTAGTCAAAGTGCCACAGAGGTTCGCTTGAATAGAGCTCTAGAAGAAGCAGAAAAGTATAAACTGGAGTTAAGTAAATTAAGGCAAAATAACAAGGTATGGAAAAATTGAATAGCTTTTGTAGTGATCCCTTTTGGTAACTACTTCTTTTATGAACATGTCAAAAATAATACTTAAATTATAATTCTTGATGTCATGCTGAACATTTCTCCTTTCAGAAGAAATATATTCATTAGCAGTATACACATTTCTAACAAGTTAGGATGATATGCTTGTCTATCGCCATTATTGAGTGATGGCACAACTCTTTGGAAGATTGATTTCTTCAACCAGTTTTATCAAGTGCCCATATTATATGTCAGACACTTTTCTAAGCTCTTAGAAAAAGTTGTTTAAAAAAAAGTATCTTTTGTATCTCAAGTCTTTTATTCTCTGAACCTCAGTTTTCTAATATATAAAGTAAGGCTCTATTTTACAGGGCAGTGGTTCTCAAACTTGAGCATGTATCAGAATCTCTGGGAGAGCTTGTTAAATCAGATTGTTGGGTCCCATCCCCAGAATTTCTGATTTAATAGGTCTGGAGTGAGGCCTGAGAATTTGCAGTTTTAACAAGTTCCCAGGTAAATTATTTTAAGGATCACTGTAACTCCAGTGTCTAGCCAATGCTTGGCATAGAATTAGCATTTGGTGCCTTAAATATCTGTTGAATAAATGAAAGTTCAAATACCAATGTTCATGAAAGCCCTTTGTACATTCTATAAATATTGTTACTTTTTGGTTCTGTATTGACCTGAAAGGGTAATAAGTGATAGTCCATTGGACTCTATTTAATAATTAAAACAATATTTAATAATTTAACCATGACTTGGATAATGAAATTAGGAACCACCTTCATTATATACACAGATAATACATTTTGGATTAAGTTAGTAACACTTAACAGGAATAGACTGAAAGTGACCTTGATACATCCTCTAACATGTTTGAGAGGCAAATATGTGGCATAGTGATTACAGAGTTTTAAGATGTCATCTGTGAGACAGTTTGTTATATGGTCAGGTCATTTTCATATTCAAGGGCCATCAGTGATGGTATAACTGGGATTTATTAATAGAAGTTATTAAATGAACAAGTTAGGAAGTCATCTTTATACACTTACCAGTAATTAGCATGTTATTCGAGTATTATTTCCAATTTGGTGCATTTTAAAGGGATTTTGAAGAAAATGAAGAATAACCACCTAGGTATCAGGATTTCCTAATTGTTGTAGATTTGACCTCTATATTTCATTAGTTCACATATTAAGAAAACAGAAGGAAAATGGCTTCATGAAACAGATGACTCTCCATATTGTAGCCAGCCATTTTGTTTTGTTTTGTTTCTTAATTTTTTTTAGGTTTGAGGGTACATGTGAAGGTTGCATAGGTAAACAGGTGTCATGGGGGTTTGTTGTACATATATTTCACCACCTAGGTATTAGGCCCAGTACCCAATAGTTATCTCTTCTGCTCCTCTCCCTTTTTCCACCTTCTCCCCTTCAAGTAGACCCGAGTGTCTGTTGTTTCCTTCTTTGTGTTCTGTAAGTTCTTATTGTTTAGCTCCCACTTATAAGTGAAAACAAGCAGTATTCGGTTTTGTGTTCCTACATTAGTTTGCTAAGGATAACTGCCTCCAGCTCCATCCATGTTCCCACAAAAGACATGATCTCGTTCTTTTTTATGGCTACATAGTATTCCATGGTGTCTATGTACCAAATTTTCTTTATCCAATCTGTCATTGATGGGCATTTAGTTGATTCCATGTCCTTGCTGTTGTGACTAGTGCTGCGGTGAACATTTGTGTGCATGTGTCTTTATGGTAGAATGATTTATATTCCTCTGGGTATAATACCAGTAATGAGATTGCTGGGTCCAATGGTAGTTCTGCTTTTACCTCTTTGAGGAATCACCGTACTGCTTTGCACAATGGTTGAACTAATTTACACTCCCATCAACAGTGTATAAGTGTTCCCTTTTCTCTGCAACCTCACCAGATCTGTTATTTTTTGACTTTTTAGTAATAGCCATTCTGACTGGTGTGAGGTGGTATTTAATTGTGGTTTTGATGTGCATTTCTCTGATGATCAGTGATGTTGAGCTTTTTTTCATACTTGTTGGCCACATGTATGACTCCTTTTGAGAAGTGTCTGTTCTTGTCCTTTGCCCACCTTTTAATGGGGTTTTCTCTTGTAAATTTGTTTAAGTTCCTTCTAGAAGCTGGATATTAGACCTTTATCAGATGCATAGTTTGCAAAAATTTTCTCCCATTCTGTAGGTGGTCTGTTTACTCTGCCGATCATTTATTTTTCTGTGCAGAAGCTCTTTAGTTTAAGTAGATCCCACTTGTCAGTTTTTGCTTTTGTCGCAGTTGCTTTTTCTGTCTTTGTCATGAAATCTTTGCCTGTTCCTATGTCCAAAATGGTATTGCCTAGGTTGACTTCCAGGGTTTTTATAGTTTTGGGTTTTCCAGTTAAGTCTTTAGTTCATCTTGAGTTGGTTTTTGTATAAGGTAGAAGGAAAGGGTCCAGCTTCAGTCTTCTGCAAATGGCTAGCCAGTTATCCCAGCACCATTATTGAAGAGGGAGCCCTTTCCCATTGCTTTTGTCAGGTTTGTTGAAGATCAGATGGTTGTAGATGTGCGGCCTTATTTATGGGCCCTCTATTCTGTTCCATTGGTCTATGTGCCTGTTTTTGTAACAGTACCTGTTTTTGTACCATGCTGTTTTGGTTATTGTAGACTTGTAGTATAGTTTGGAGTCACGCAGTGTGCCTCCAACTTTGTTCTTTTTGCTTAGTATTGCCTTGGCTATTCAGGCTCTTTTGTGGTTCCCTGTGAATTTTTAAATAGTTTTTTCTAATTCTGTGAAGAATGTTATTGGTAGTTTGATAGGAATAGCATTGAATCTGTAAATCACTTTGGGCAGTATAGGCATTTTAATAAATCTTCCTATCAGTGAGCATGGGATGTTTTTTCCCTTTGTGTTTTCTCTGATTTCTTTGAGCAGTGTTTTGTAATTCTCATTGTAGATATCTTGCACTTCCCTGGTTAGCTGTATTCCTAGGTATTCTTTTTGTGGCAAGTGGGAATGGGATTGCTTTTCTGATTTGGCTCTCGGTTTGGCTGTTGTTGGTATATAGGAATGCTAGTAATTTTTGTACATTGATTTTGTATCCTGCAACTTTGCTGAAGTTGTTTATCTGCCAGAGGAGCTTTTGGGACAAGACTATGGGGTCTTCTAGATACAGAATTACGCCATCTGCAAACAGAGATAGTTTGACTTCCTATTTGGATGCCCTTTCTTTCTTTCTCTTACCTGATTCCTCTGGCTAGGACTTCTAATGCTATGTTGAATAGAAGTGTTGAGAGAGGGCATCCTTGTCATGTGACAGTTTTCAAGGGAATGCTTCCAGCTTTTGTCCATTCAGTATAATGTTGGCTGTGGGTTTGCCATAGATGGCTCTTATTATTTTCAGGTCTGTTCCTCCAATATCTATGTTATTTAGAATTTTTAACATGAAGGGTGTTGAATTTTATTGAAAGCCTGTGCTGCATCTATTGAGGTAATCATGTGGTTTTTGTCTTTAGTTCTGTTTATGTGATAAATTGCATTTATTGATTTGTATATGTTGAACCAACCCTGCATCCTGGGAATGAACTACTTGATCATGGTAGATAAGCTTTTTGATATGCTTCTGGATTTGGTCTGCAAATATTTTGTTGAGGATTTTTGCATCAGTGTTCATCAAGGATATTGGCCTGAAGTTTTCTTTTTTGGTTGTCTCTCTGGCAGGTTTTGGTATCAAGATGATGCTGGCCCCATAGAATGAGTTGGGAAGGAGTCCCTCCTCAGTTTTTTGCAATAGTTTCTGTAAGAATGGTACCAGCTTTTCTTTGTATATCTGGTAGAATTTGGCTGTGAATCCACTGGGTCCCAGGCTTTTTTTGGTTAGTAGGCTATTTATTACTGATTCAATTTTGAAGCTCATTATTGGTCTGTGTAGGGATTCAGTTTCTTCCTGGTTCAGTCCTGGGAGGGTGTACATGTCCAGGAATTTGTCCATCTCTTCTAGGTTTTCTAGTTTGTGTGCACAGAGGTGTTCATAGTAGTTTCTGATGGTTGTTTTTATTTCTGTGGGGTCAGTAGTAACATTCCCTTTGTCATTTCTAATTGTGTTTATTTGAATCTTCACTCTTCTTTACTCGTCTAGCTAGTGGCCTATTTTAATTTTTTCAAAAAACCAACTCCTGGATTCGTTTATCTTTTGACTGGTTTTTCATGTCTTGATTTCCTTCAGTTCAGCTCTGATTTTTGTTATTTCTCATCTTCTGCTAGCTTTGGGGTTGATTTCTTCTTGCTTCTTGAATTCTTTCACTTTGTGAAGTTACATTGTTAATTTGAGATCTTTCTAACTTTTTGATGTGGGCATTTAGTGCTATGAATTTCCCTCTTAACTCTCCCTTAGCCGTGTTCTAAAGATTCTGGTATGTTGTATCTTTGTTGTTATTTTCAACTTTTTGATTTCTGACTTAATTTCATTATTTACCCCAAAGTCATTGAAGAGCATGTTGTTTAATTTCCATGTAATTGCATGGTTTTGAGTGATTTCATAGTCTTGACTCCAGTTTATTGTGCTGTGGTCCAAGAGTGTGTTTGGTATGATTTCGGTTCTTTTACATTTGTTGAGGATTGTTTTATGTCCAATTATGTGGTCAGTTTTAGAGTATGTGCCATATGGCACTAAGAAGAATATATATTGTGTTGTTTTTGGGTGGAGAGTTCTATAAAGGTATCATATCCATTTGGTCCAGTGTTGAGTTTAGGTTCCAAATATCTTTGTTAATTTTCTACCTCGATGATCTGTCTAATACTATGGAGAGTTGAAGTCTCCCACTATTATTGTGTGAGAGTCTATGTCTCTTTGTAGGTTTCTAAGAACTTGCCTTATGAATCTGGGTGCTTCTGTGTTGTGTGCACGTATATTTAGGCTAATTAGGTCTTCTTATTGAATTCAACACTTTACCATTATGTAATGCCTTTCTTTGTCTCTTTTGATCTTTGTTGGTTTGAAACGTTTTGTCTGAAATTAGAATTGCAACCCCTGCTTTTTTCTATTTCCTGGTAGATTTTCCTCTATCCCTTTATTTTGAGCCTGTGAGAGTTATTAAATGTCAGATGGGTCTTTTGAAGACAGCATACCATTTGGGTCTTGCTTTTTTATCCAGCTTGTCACTCCATGGCTTTTAAGTGGGGCATTTAGGCTGTTTATATTCAAGGTTAGTATTGATATGTGTGGATTTGATCCTGCTATTGTGCTGTTAGCTGGTTATTAGGTTGACTTGTTTGTATGATTGCTTTACAGTGACATTGATCTGTGTGGTTAAATGTGTTTTTGTCTTAGCTGGTAGTGGTCTTTGCTTTCTATGTTTAATGCTTCTTTGAAGAGCTCTGGTAAGGCAGGTCTGGTGGTAATGGGTTCCCTCAACATTCGCTTATCTGAAGAGGATCTTATTTCTCCTTCACTTAGGTAGCTTAGTTTGGCTTAATATTAAATTCTTGAGGACTTTTTTTTTCTTTAAGAATATTGAAAAATTAGCCGGGCGTGGTGGCGGGTGCCTGTAGTCCCAGCTACTTGGGAGGCTGAGGCAGGAAAATGTCGTGAACCCGGGAGGCGGAGCTTGCAGTGAGCCGAGATCGTACCACTGCACTCCAGCCTGGGTGACAGAGCGAGACTCTGTCTCAAAAACAAAAAACAAAAAAACACAAATGTGATCCTTGTAGCTGTGCACCTATCTTATAATGAAATTGAATGTTTAGATAATCCATGAAGCAAAACCTAGATAATTATCGAATTTAGATAATCTATCAAAGCTAAGGTGCAACTGCAATAAATGCTGTGGAAAGTATATGGTGCTTTGAGCAAGTAACCAAGCCAATAAATGCCCTTTTTTTTAAAGATCCAATGAGCATTTATTATAATACAACTGGCTATTGTAGTTCTTTTGCATTTCCATGTAAGTTTTTAGAATCACATTTGGAGTTCTGATAGGCATTGCATTGAATCTATAGATCAGTTTTGGGAAAATTGACATCTTAATAGCGTCTTTAAAATCATGAATAGAGAATATCTGTTATTTAAGCCTTCTTCAATTTCTCCAAGCAGCTTTTATATATATATATATATATACAGTTTCCAGAATACAGGTTTTACACATTTTTTTCAAACTTATCTCTTAGTATTTCCTTTTTTTGATGTTATAAATGTTCTTTAAATTCCAGTTTCCCATTGTTTGTTGCTATAATGGAGAAATACAATTTATGTTTGCATATTGAGTCTATATCCTCAACTTTGCTGAACTCACTTATTCTAGAAGCTTTAGGATTTTCTACAGACTTTTTCTGTAAAGGACCAACTAGTAAATGCTTTGGCTTTGTGGGCTACATATGGTCCCTTGTGTATTCTTCACTGGTTTTCTTTTTTAAAATTTATTTAACACCTTCAAAATAAATCATTTTTGGTTCACAAGTTTTAGAAAAACTGACTGCAATTTTCTGAGAGATCTTACCAGGAATGGATGTTGAATTTTGTCAAATGCTTTTTCCCATATCTATTGAAATTATATTTTTCTTTTTTAGTCTTTCAAATGTTAAAACAACCTTGTATTCCTGGGATATACTCCACTTGGTGATGGTGTATCATTATCTCTTTTATATATTATTGGTTACTTTTTTGTGAATGTCTGTATACATGGGAACATAGTGCTAGTCTGTTTAGTCTGTAGTCTTTTTTTAGTTTTTTTATACGTTATTTTCATCTTTAGGTTTTTTTGGTTGGAGTTTGTTTTGGTTTTGGTTTCAGGGTAATGCTGCCTTTATTAAATGAACTTCCAAATCATTCTTCTGGAGAAGCTCAACTTTCAGAGAAGTTTTTGTAGGGTTGGTATTATTTTTTCTTTGAATGTCTGGTAGAGTCCACAGGTAAAGCCATCTGGGCCTGAGGTTTCCTTGTGGAAAGATTTTATACTTCAAATTCAATTTCTTTAATAGATACAGAAGTATTCTTTATAGAGGCTATATTTTATTGTGTTTTGGGTGTTTATATCTGTCAAGGAACCTGTCCATTTCATTTATGTTGTCAAATTTACTGGCATACAGTTTTTTACACTAGTTCGTTATTGTCCTTTGAATATTCCTCCTACATTCCTGTGGGTCATTCCCACCTCTCATTCTTGTATTGGTAATTTGTGTCTTTTTTACTTTTTCTGATCAGTCTTACTAGAGGTTTACTAATTCTGGTTTTATTGATTTTCCTCTACTGATTTTTTATTTTTTTTTATTGATTTCTGCTCTTCTATTTCTTTCCCTCTCCTTAACTTTTGGGTTCAATTTGTTCTTTTTCTCATTTTTTTTTTTTTTTTTCTCCTAGACAGAGTCTTGCTCTGTCGCCCAGTGTGGAGTGCAGTGGCGCAAACTTGGCTCACTGCAACCTCCGCCTCCCGGGTTCAAGCGGTTCTCCTGCCTCAGCTTCCTGAGTAGCTGGGATTACAGGCCCCCGCCACCACGCTCGGCTAATTTTTGTATTTTTAGTAGAGATGGGGTTTCACCATGTTGGCCAGACTGGTCTCGAACTACTGACCTCGTGATCTGCCCGCCTCGACCTCCCAAAGTGCTGGGATTAAACAGATGTGAGCCACCACGCCTGGCCTCTTTTTCTAATTTTTTAAAATGGAAGTGGAGACTGTTGATTTGTACCCTTTCTTCTTTTCTAATATAAGCATTTAAACACTGTAAATGTTTCTCTATGAATTTCCTTAGCTACTTCCCACCCAATTTTGATTTTTTGTATTTTCATTTTTATTCTATTCAGAAAACTTTCTAATTTTCTTTTTTATTTTCTCTGAGTCATGACAAACTTTACAAGTTTGTCATTTCATTTTTCAAATATTTGGGGATTTTCCCCAGATCCCATTCTTACTGATTTTTAATTCCATTGTGGACAGAGAATGCATTTGGTTTTATTTGGATCATTCTAAATTTACGGATACTTTTTTTGGCCCAGAATATGGTTTAAATTGGGAAATATTTCATGTGCCCTTGACAGGAATGTGCATTCTGTATTTGTTAGGTGGAGTATTCTATAAATGTCAATTATGTCAAATTGCTTGATAGTGTTATTCAACATTTCTGTATCTTACGTATTTTCTGTGTCCTTGTTCTATCAATGATCAAGAGAGGGTTACTAAACTCTGAATAGAACTGTGAGTTTGTCTATTTTCCCTTTCAGTCTTACCAATTTTTGCATCATGTATTTTGAGACTTGGTTATTAGGTATATTAATACCCAGTATCTAAGAAGATTGTTAAATCCTCTTGAATGAATTGACCTCTTATTATTTATTTATATTTATTTTTGTTCCTGCATTCTGATACAGGTTGAGTATCCCTTATCAGAAAGGCTTGGGACCAGAAGTGTTTTAGAAATGCTACAGTGGACATTTCATCTTTGAGCATCATGTCAGCACTCAAAAAGTTTTAGATTTTAGAGCATTTTGCATTTCAGACTTTTGGATTAGGGATACTCAACCTGTATTAACTTTGTTTGATATTCGTGCAACTCAAGCTTTATTTTAGTTCGTGTTAGCATTGTCTTATCTTTTTCCATTCTTTTACTTGTAACTCCTTTGTGTCGTCTCATTAGCAGCATCTAGTTGACTTTGCGTTTTAAAAAAATCCAATCTGACAGTCTCGACTTTTTAATTGAGGTGCTTACACCATTATATTTAAAATAATAATATGGTTGGGATTAAGTCTGTTAGCTAGCTATTGTTTTATTTGGCCCATATGTTTTCTTTCCCTTCTTTTTGAATTGCTTTTTTAAAGATTCCATTGTATCTCCTTTATTAGCTCATTATCTGTACTTCTTTGTATGCATTTCAGCATTTGTTATATATATGTTTATCACTGTCTACCTTCAAGTAATATAGCATTTTATGAATAACTTAAGAGCCTTTTAGCAGTATACTTCAATTACCCCCTACCCTTTCTGCTATTGTCATATGTTTTATCTATAAACTCTACATTGTTAATTTAAAAATTTTTAATTGTGGTAAGCTACACATAAAATTTACCTTCTTAAACATTTTAAGCATATAGTTCAGTAGTGTAACATAGATTCACACTGTTATACAACCTATCCATGAACTCTTTTCATCTTGCAAAAACTGAAACTCTCTACCAATTAAGCCACTCCCCATTTCCACCTCCCTCTAGACCCTGGCAACCACCATTGTACTTTCTGTCTCTATAAATTTGACTGCTCTAGGAAATAAACATGAGTAGAATTATACCATATTTGTTTTTCTTTAACTGGCTTATTTCACTTAACATAATGTTCTCAAGGTTGATCAAAGTTGTAGCATGTGTCAGAATTTCATTCCTTTTTAAGGCTTAATAATCATTGTATTTACATACCACATTTTGTTTATTCATCCATCAGTGGATACTTGGGTTGCTTCCACCTTTTGGCTAGTATGAGTTGCACTGCTTTGAACAAGGGTATACAGATATCAAGATCTCCTAGAGAAAAGTGAATGCTAGTTCCTTGATGTGTAAAGTCAGGTTGATTTGAAATCTTCTTTCCTAATGTAAGCATTTACAACTATAAATTTCCCTCTTAGCAGTGCTTATACTCTGTCCTATAAGTTTTGGTGTATTGTAGCTTTGTTGTCATTTTCCTCATATTTTCCAATTTGCTTTGTGATTTCTTCTTTGACCCCTTGGTAGTTTGAGTGTTTTGTTCAATCCCCACATATTTGTGGATTTTCCAGCTTTCTGTCTGCTGTTGATTTCTAGTTTGAATCAACTGTGATTGGAAAATATACTTTGTATGATTTCAGTCTTATAAAATGTGGGGAATGTTCCATGTGCACTTGAGAAAACTGTATTCTCCTATTTTTTTCATTAACATCCTTATTGAGATATAATTCATATACCATACAACCCACTTAAAATATACAAATAAGTTTGTTTTTAGTAGTCACAAAGTTGTGCAACCATCACCACAATCAATTTTGCAATTTTATCACCCCAAAAAGAACGTCTGTAGCCATTCACAGCCACTCTATATTCCCCCAACACCCTGCACCACATTCTAGCCCTAGGCAACCACTAATCTACTTCCTGTCCTCCATATTTGTCTATTCTGGTATATGATTCTATTTTTTCTTTATTATTTCAATCGTTTTAGGGGAACAGGTGGTGGTGGTTACACAGATAAGTGCTTTAGTGGTGATTTCTGAGATTTTGGTGCACCCATCACCCGAGCAGTGTATACTGAACCCAATGTGTAGTCTTTTATCCCTCTCACCCTTCCCCCACAAGTCCCTAGAGTCCATTATATCCTTCTTATACCTTTGTGTTAGAGGACTATTCTTTATGTCTCTTAAATCTAATTGGTCTATAATGTTGTTCAAGTCCCTTATTGCTTTATTGGTCTTCTATCCAGTGATTCTATTGATTATTGGAAGTGGGGTATTGAAGTCTACTTTTATTGTAGAGTAGTCTTTTCTCCAAGTCTGTCAATGCTTGCTTCATATATTTAGGCACTTTAATGTTTGGTACATATATAATTGTATCTGTCTTCTTGCTGAACTGGCCCTTTTGTTTGGCCCATATGTTCTTATGTAATGTCCTTCTTGGTATGTTTTTAACATTTTGACTTAAAGTCTATTTTGTCAGATATTACTGTAGTCACTCCTGTTTTCTACTGGTTACAAAATTTCAGATTATCTTTTTCCATCATTTTACCTTAAACCTATGCATATCTCTGGATCTAAAGTTAGTTGCATGTAGACAGCATATAGTTGGATTTTGGTTTTTAAAAATCCATTCTTCCATTCAATTTATTTTGGTTAGGGAGTTTTGTCCATTTACATTTAAAGTTACTTGGAGGTCTGTTGCTATTTGTTCACAGTTTTCTGTATGTCTTGAGGACTTTTAACCTCTCATTTCCTCCCTTATTGCCTTCCTTAGTGTTTAGTTGATTTTGTGTAATGATGCAACTTCAGTCGTATATAAAGACTCTACTCCTTTTCAGCCCCTCCCCTACCTTGTGTTGTTGGTATCACAAATTAGATCTTTAGGTTATGTACCCATTAACAACAATTTATAGTATTTTTTATGCTTTTGTCTTTTAAATTCAATGAAAGAATGAAAAGTGAGTTGTCAACCAAAATTAAAATAATACAGGCCTTTATATTTGTCCAAATATTTACATTTACTGGGGAATTTCATATTTGCATATAGCTTTGAGTTATTGTCTAGTATCCTTTTGTTTCAGCTTGAAGGATTTTCTTTAGGATTTTGTAGGGAAGATACAGTGGTAATGAATTTCCTCAGCTCTTATCTAGGAATGTCTTAATTTCTTCTTCGTTTTTGAAGGACACTTTGCTGGATGCAGTATTCTTCTAGGTTTTTTTCTTTCAGCACTTTAAATATATCATCCTACTGACTTCTGGCCTGCAAAGTTTCTGCTGAAAAATCTGCTGATAATCTTACAGATGCTCCCTTGCATGTGATGAGCCATTTTGTCTTGTTGCTATCAAGATTTTTTCTTTGACACTCAACTGATTAAAATGTGTCTTGCTGTAGGTCTCTTTGGGTTTATCCTACTTGGAGTTCATGGAGCTTTTTGTATTTGTGTATCCATTTCTTTCCTTAAATTTGGCAATTTTTCAGCTATTACTTCTTCAAATAAGTTACTTGTCTCCTTTTCTATCTCTTCTAAGATTACACTAATATACATACTGGCCCACTTGATGGTGTCCCGTAGCTGCTGTTCACTTTTCTTCATTCTTTTACTTTTGGCTCCTCTGACCTGCTCATTTCCCATGACCTGTCTGAAAGCTCGCTCATTCTTTCTTATACCTGTACAACTCTGCTGTTGAACCCTTCAAGTGAATTTTTCCATTCAGTTACTGTATTTTTCAGCTTTAGAATTTGTTTGGTTCTTTTTTGTAATTTTTGTTGATAGTCTCATTTTATTAATATATAGGTACCCTGATTTCATTTAGTTGTCAATATTCTCCTTCAGCTCATGGAGCATATTTATGGCAGTTATTTTAAAGCCCTTGTCAAATAAATGAGAAGCCTTTGTTTCTTTAGGATACACTTCTGGATATTAATTTTGTTCCTTTAATATGGTCCATGTTTCCCTGTTTCTTTGAATGTCTTGTGATCTTACATTGAAAAATGGGTGTTTGAAAAAACAGCCACTTCTCCCAGTCTTGCAGACTGGCTGCATGCAAGCAAAGACCTTCACTAATCAGCATGGCGTAAAGTCTTGAGGTCCTCTCATACCTTTTCTAGGGATGTGTCTTACCTGGGCCTGTGTGTTTTAATTCCAGTTTTCCATACACACGGCTTCTTTTAAATGTCCTAATTACCTAAAAGTCTCACTACTTCTTCTCACAGATTTAGATGCTGTATTGTATTCCTCTGCCCATAATTTTTTGCCACCAGGTTCCTGCAGTTCTGCAGACTCACTGCACCTCTCACATTCAATGGTACCAACCACCTGTTTCCGTAGCTTCCAACCTGATATCCAAATGATGCAGCTGTTCCCATCAGTACTAAGTCAGGCAAGACAGATACCAGTCCCTCAGGCAGGCCCCAGAAAAGCCAGAATGTTGCAAGCACGTCTACTCTTTTCCTTCCATTCCAAGGGAAGAACTGGGAATTGGGTGGCTTCTTCCTGACTGTGCTGTGCCAGGGAGGATGTGGGTAAAGGGTGAGCAAAACACCATGACATTTCCTACTATTTTGAGTATGGCCTTTTCTTAGTTAGGCAGTCTCTTGGTTGCTGCTGCTGACTGATTGGTTTCTAGAGCTCTCCCAAAGCTACTTTGGTCTGTATCATATAGTCAGTCTTTCAATGGGGAAGCAAAGGCCTGGAGCTTCCTAATCCACCATTTTGCTGAAAATACTCTATCTATCTTTTAAAGAGGTTTTTTTTTTTTTGAAAAGGTATATATATATACACACACACACACACACATCTATAGATAAGATTACACATTACTATTTCTGTTTTTTTTCCTCCATCTTTTTTATGTGTGTGTACAGAGATTCACATTTCCTTCTGGTATCATTTTCCTTTTGTATGAATGACTTCCTTTAACATTTCAAGTATAGATCTTCCTATACTTAATGATTTCTACTGACCCTTTTTCTGCTTTGCCCAAATTACTAAAGAGCTTATCCAGTCCATTTTTACCAAGATTACAAACTTGGTCTCCCCCTTCTCATGGGAAGTGGGTAAATTCTCTGCTTAGCTAAAGGCCACAGCCATTTCCTTTCACAGGTACCTAGGAGTCTCACCCTCTAAATGGTATTTAGATATCAGCCAAGCATTTGAGGGAAATACGTATGCATGTTTTGAGGGCTCTCTTTTTCTAGAATTTTGTACCACCTTGGCAGCCCTGCTCTCTGACTCCTCAGTCCAATAAGACTACTACTTTTTGCTTGAGTTCTTATCTCTGTGAACCCACGAACTGGAAAGTGCTTTTAGGAGAAGCTAGTTGAATGTGGATCTCAACCAGTATTTCTGCTCTTTCAAGGACCATATCGCTTCCAGTTTCTACTTATTATTGATTACTCATCTACGCCTTCAAATATATTTTTTAAATGTTTTTAAAATATATTTTCAAATATATTTTTGAAAATTCATAAATCCAGAGTTTATGTTGGTTCAATACAAGCTACTTTGCCATTACTGGAATTAGAACTGAGTTATTTTAAAAACATTTTTTAAAAATGGGAAATACCTGAGCATGACTAAAAGCTATCAAATTCCAGTAATTCAGTAATGGAAAGCAATTTTTATTTACAAAAAATTTTACATTTCAGTTTAAAAAAGTACTTTTTATTACTGTTGTGAGGATAGTCTATAATTCTTTCCATTGAGAGGCTGTATATTAAAAAAGAATACATGGCACTTTTTTTTCCTTTTGTAGGACATAGCAAATGAAGAACACAAAAAAATTGAAGTGTTAAAATCAGAAAACAAGAAGCTAGAAAAACAAAAAGGAG
This sequence comes from Pongo abelii, assembly GCF_028885655.2. NCBI lineage: Eukaryota > Metazoa > Chordata > Mammalia > Primates > Hominidae > Pongo > Pongo abelii. The sequence goes on from NC_072001.2 coordinate 59,446,997, forward strand.
AATTAATGATAGGGTTCAAGAAACAGTTAAAATTAATTGATGTTTTAAAAAGGCAAAAGGTGAGTCTATCATTAAAGTTAAATCATCTTATTATTTGTACCTTTCTTACTAAAAAATTTAGCATTTTTCACTTTAGGTATGTTTTTGACATCTTTAGGCACTGAACTTCATATAAAATGCATCATACATATGAAATCATAGGAAATCTGACATGTATAGTGAGATTTATATATGTGTCATCAAGCAAGTGGATATTTTCACATAAGTAAATTAGTGTAGAAAATGGGACTGGAAAATACAGTATAGGTACTTCTCAACTACAGAAAGTACCAAATTAAAGAATGACTATTAGGGGACTGTTTGCCTCTTCAAACCTTAGAGTAAACATCGCTTCCAAACCACTATTGCTGCTTTCTCTAAAAATTCATAGTTCTGACACTTTCCTTCTTTGCAAAGGTCAGGTATTATAATATTATAGAATTATTATCTTAAAAGTAAGTTGGTTCAATACTACTGTTGGACAATACCATTTCAAATATCATGCTTATTGGAATTAAGAGTATACATTCCTACAACAGAACTTATATTCTGACAATATATTATCCACACATTTTTACAAACTTCCTATTGTTTGGTGGCCTACTCTTAATACTAAATCAGACAATATTGATTTTTTTTTTTAACAGATGCATATTGAAGCTGCCAAGATGCTATCTTTCACTGAGGAGGAATTTATGAAAGCACTTGAATGGGGAAATTCATAAGTGATCTACTTCAGTTAGTCTCTATGACAGTATGTGATGGATACCCATTTTACTTATTGTAATGGTTTGAATGATTTTTACTCTTCATAAGTAATATATTTGATTATGAAATCAAAATAATTTCAAAGAATTCCCTTTTTAGATTTAGGAGATACAAAACTGATGCATTATTCTGATATGTAGTTATTAGAAAAAAAATTTTGTAAAATAAAGCAACAATTTAACTCTTGAGTCTGCTATCTTATGACCTATTAGCTCTTTTTGAGTTGTTTTTTAAGTTCTTACTTAACATGACAATTAAGCACATTAGATAATAAAATTCTTGACTCTTTTCATTTACAATTCTCCTCCCTTACAGTAGACCAGACCAAAAAAGAAGAAAATTCCAAATATTTATTTCCCTGGCTTAGTCAAGGTAAATATACTGTCTTGAGGATGGGGATGCAAACAATGCTCTGTAGTGTTGTAGAAATTGGATTTTGAAATTATCAGTACAAAAATTACAGTTTGATTAAAATTAATTTTTATCTGATAATTGTTTACAAGTTATGAAATTCAGTGATGATTTACAAAATCCAAATAGACAATGGATACCTACTGCCACTGAACTGTAAAACAAAAGTTATGCTGACATCTAGTGGTAACATACAAAAAATCTATGCTTTACCCAATTTTGATGATATCAATCATTTCTCTTCACAAATGTCACTCCTTTGCTGATACACTTTCCTGAACTCTTCACCAAGCAGATCAATATCATCCTCTTTTTTAAATACTCCCTACAAGAAAAATATTTTGTGGGTTACTTTTGAATACCAGAATATTTCACTAAATGCTTTTAAGACTGACAAAGACATGAGGTTAGTAAAGTTACCTCCAAGGTAATGAAATCTATTCAACAGATTAATGAAACTTCAAAAAAAATCAATACTTTTCAAAAAATCAGACTTTACATATATACTGAATATTCCTAGACTGACCCAATTTTCTGATTTATCAGCTCTAGTGTAGGAGCTTTTCATAGGAATCTGAGCTCTTCTACGAGTTCTACTGCTTGGATTACCTAGATAGGAAGGCACTTCATCTATACTGTACCCTACCCTTTTCTTTAAATAGCTCTATAATATGATTGATATAATGGTGAGCTTCGATAGATTCATGCATGGGATTAGTTCTTCATGCCTCAGTTCTATGGCTAATCAGCAAACAGTCAATCTTGCAGAAAAGAATCCAGGTTTGGAGTTAAGCCATTTAAGCAAACCCTTTGGAATTCTTCACTGTTCTATTTTTCTTCTCCCCTACAGTATACTGCAAAAGGCTCTTTAAAACAAAATTAAATATTCACTTATCTTGCAATCTAAAGAATTTTAGGGATAACTGAGGTCATTTGGCGCCATTAGGACCTAAAGGATAAAGGTCATTTTTGGATATCAAGTTTATTAATCCCTCCTGCTGCCTCCACAATTATTTCCTCTACAAAAACATCAAATCCCAAAGACATTCCTACAATTTATAATTTATTTTATGAAATTTATTAATTACATGTGGATTTTATCATTAATACATCATTTTGTATTCCTTAATCCTTTCTAACCAATTAGACTATCAAGTCCTGTGGCCAGGCAATAATTACCTATCTTTTTCCTTCCTTAGCACCAGAGTGAATATAATAAAATATGCACTTGATTCTACTGAATAAAATATGAAATGGCATTTCTATAGCTGAAAGATGGTGATCTTATTTATGTGAGTCTAGATGTTTATGTGGTCTATGAAACTGTTATTACTTTTTTAAGACAAGGTCTCACTCTGTTGCCCAGGCTCGAGTGCAGTGGCAAGATTATGGGTCACTGCAGCTTCAACTTTCCAGGCTCAAGCAATCTTCCAACCTCAGCCTCCAGAGTATCTGGGACTACAGGCATGCATCACCACATCCAGTTAACTTTTTATTTTTTGTAGCAATGGGATCTCCCCATGTTGCCCAGGCTGGTCTTAAACTCCTGGGCTCAGGTGATCCTCCTGCCTCAGCCTCCCAAAGTGCTGGGATTATAGGCATGAGTCGCCATGCCCAGCCAGTTACTATTTTATTTGAAGTCACAGTGTGTCTGAGGTATACATTAAAATTCACTATCTTCTGGAATTTTAAAAATCAAGTTTAACTAGTTATAACTTCCTACTATAGAGCAGATCTGTCTCAAGCTCAGTTCAAGCATGTGCCTATTACTGGTGTTACCAGTGACAATGTTTTCATACACATTCTCATCTTTGGCATATAAGTACTACAGTTGTTCTAGGGTAGCTTTAGATTTCCTACACTAAAAGGGGAGAAAAGAAACTCTAAAATACAAACTCAGGCCAGGTGTGGTGGCCCACGCCTGTAATCCCAGCACTTTGGGAGGCTGAGGCAGATGGATCATCTGAGGCCAAGAGTTCAAGACCAGCCTGGCCAACATAGCAAAACCCTGTCCTTACCAAAAATACAAAAATTAGCTGGGTGTGGTGGCAAACACCTATAATCCCAGCTACTCAGGAGGCTGAAGCAGGAAAATCACCGGGAGGCAGAGGTTGCAGTAAGCTGACATCTTGCCACGGCACTCCAGCCTGGGCGATAAATAAACTACAAATTCAGTAAATCAAGCTCATACATCTAATGTGCCAAGACCAATCATTTTAGATATACTGAAATGGGCCCAGAAAGGTTCAGTGCCTGGACAGGATCCCATTGCTGCTTCATAACCGAGCAAGAAGTGAGCAAAACCTAGGCACTCTAAAATCCAAATACCATGTTTTTTTCACTACTAGAGGTCATGAAGATTACAACTTGAGATAAATCTCACTTACTTTAGGGAGATAGCCTAGTAAGTTTGTAGCATGCTCTTTGAGAAGTTTTAGCCTTTCTTCTTCAATAATTGCATTAATAAATCCTTGCTGCCTTTGCTGCAACTGCCACTCTTCTAGTTCACGTTGCTGGAAATGCAGATCAAATTTTGTTATCACACAGTACATTAATATTATACAAAGTTTTCAAATAAAACTACTCATGCAATGAATTAGATAAAATTGATGAACTATTTATAACACTAAGTTCAAAAGATTCTAGATAATATATATTTTTAAAATATATATTTTATGTCTATACACATATCTATGTATTTTTTACTATCATTATTCCTTTAAAATTACAAGGAGGCAAACAAACATTTTCAGGAAAGTGTCTTCATTACCAAGGGAAAAAATATTCAAAGGAGTGACTGCCTGATACAGTAAATATTTACTGAATGCTTACCATATGCCAGATGCTGAAGAGTTTACAGTGTAAAACAAACAAAAAATCGCAAATAAAGAAGATCAGAAATATCTAAAGGATATTTTCATATTTTTTATATATACATTTATATATATTTATATTTATTAAATATATAAATATATATAAAATATATTTATATATTATAAATATATATATATTTATATATATATAATGTATATATAAAGATGATATGAAGCATGAGAATTCCACTAGTATTTCTTAGGAAAGAGCTCACTCTTACATAATCACATCAAAATTCTGGGCCATATAGAAAAGATGACTTGAACTACGTGAAAGAACAGTAATCTACTAAGCCACTGTTAATTTGAGACTGTACTTGCATTCAGACCTAATTCTATCTTAATTCATCCATTCCTCATAAAGAGGAGCTACAGGAAAGTTCTGTAATGTTACAGGGGAAGGCAAACTTGATACATTTTTGTCCAATGGTAGAGTCGACTTTGGGCTAATGCAGATTTTCCTAAGAAGGATCTGGTAGGCCACATTCAATGTTTATCCTAAAAAGAAAAATTTATAGTAAATTAAATTGTTTAGGCAGTTATGAAATCAACTTATCCATTTAGGACAAATTCTGAATAGCTTTGGTGTAGGAAACTACCTCCTGGGAAGTTTCAGATTTTGTCTGAACATATGATTTTCGTAGAGGTAGAGAGAATTACAGATACCTATTTAGGAATATCTCTGAAATCCAAAAAACATGGTTAGACCTTATAGGATTGTATAAATGAGTTTCATCACGAAGATCTGTCCTTGCCTTGGGGCCAGAACAAAAATGATGCCCAATCAAACTGACAAAACGAAGCCGACAGCTTCATATTGGGAACATTTATAAGTCTTTAAAAATTAAGACAAAAATTATTTGTATAAGTATCTATGCATTAGGTGGCTTTATCTGATTTCCATTTAGTTTTTAGTCTGATTTCCAGTTAGTTGTCTTGCTAACTTTTCCAGGAGCTTTCTCCTATCCAAGTACTAACCAGGCCTGATCCTGCTTAGCTTCTGAGAACAGATGAGCTCCAATCTGAAATATAACAGCACTTGTATTCCCATGAGTTTCTCATATTTGAAACATTTGCATTATTTTGATTCCTACTTTGTATAGTTTTAAAAGAAGTCATGTAAGTCTCACTTAGTCTTCCTTTAAATTCTTCTCTTCCTACCGATTTTCAAAACACCTACATATTATCCATTTGGTTCTTAAACCACAAAAATCTAGTGAGACAATATAAGTATTTAGTTTTACGGATGAGACATAAATAAATCAATGTATCCAAAGCCAAAAACTTCATTCCCTCTCCAACACTTAAGTCTACATTTCCAACTAGTAATCTTCCCCTGGGCCACCCAAATCATTTTGGGTGGACAAAATAGAATTATTTGCCCCCTCAAAATCTATTTCTTTTCCTCTATACTCTTTCCTTAGGATGTCACCCAGTCACCCATTAAAGATGGAAGTGATACATGGACACAGGGAGAGGAACATCACACACCAGGGCCTGTCGGGGAGTGGGGGGGACAAGGGGAAGGGAGAGCGTTAGGACAAATACCTAATGCATGCAGGGCTTAAAACCTAGATGACGGGTTGATAGGTACAGAAAACCACCATGGCACGTGTATACCTATGTAACAAACCCGCATGTTGTGCACATGCATCCTGGAACTTAAAATATTAAAAAAATAATTAAAAAGATGGAATGACAGTATTATTTATTAGTAGTATCCTTAAGTAAGTCTTCTCTCACCCTAGATCTCACTGGTCACCAAGCCCCATCAATTCTGTATCCTTAACATCTCTCAGGTGGATCCCTTATCCATTTGCATGGGTTTCACCACTTGTCACTGGGATTATTATAATAACTTACTTACTGATCTCCCTATCTCCAGGCTTACTCATCTCTTATCTACCTTCAACGCTCTCACTTGAATCGTCTTTCAAAGTGCAGATCTTAATATATAGCTTTTCAATCTTCAGTGGCTTCCCTTAGAAAAGCCCACCTTCTTAAAATAGCATGCAGGGTGTTCATGATCTGTTTCTCTCTCTGCCATACCGAAACATCCATAGCTCTATAACCTATTATCACATGTACATGACATATTTATAATTACTTTTTATATATTTTTTTAACCAAGACCATAAATTCATAGGTGACATGGACTTAGTTTTATTTACCTTTTATGTTCTCAATACCAACCAGTGTTTAGCACACAGAAAGCATCAATAAATATTTTCTAGAAGCAAAAATGGTCAGAAAATTTATATATATATTAGTAAACATACTAACATTGTCTGGCATATAAAGCGTCTCAGTAAATGTTTAGCGGATGACAGATGAGCTAATTGCAGCTTAATGATAATGACCAAAAAAACCCCACAACTTTTTCTTACTTTGTCTGCAAGGAATTGCTGGCGACGCTCTTCAATAAGTTTTTCCACAGCCCTCCTGTGTTCCAGCTGCTTCATTCTTTGTTTCTGAGCATTCATTAATTCTATTCGATCATCCTCAGCAAATTTAGCTAGCATAGTTTTTCTAAAGTTCTCCTCTTCCTCTTTTGCAGCCTGTAGCACTAATTCCTTCAAGGCCATTTGTTCCTCAAAATCTTGCTTCATCTCTTTTTGCTTTCTCAATTTCTTTTCTGCTTCTTCCTAAACAATACAGCTGAAAGTTAATTTAGTAACTATTTCCTTACACCAGATTTATAAGGAAAGAGTGATAGAGTTTGGTTAAATTTAGTATTACAATATGAAATCATACAAACTGAAAAAGTAAGGCTTTTCATGATAACTTTGTCCATCCCTTTAAAACTAGCTGGATAAAGAATATGTTTACGTTTGGATTGTTTTCTGTTACTCATGAACAAATTTTAATTTATATTTACCATCTTGTTTCTCTACTCAGAATTAACACATAACTGCTTTGAAAAGAGCTGTTACAAAAGCCTTTTTTGCACACCTGAGTTTATTCATCTAAAGTCTGTGGTAATTATGAATCATTCCAGAATCTTGCTTACAAAAGCTGTCCAAACCACCCATAAGTATTTTTCAGTTTCCAACTTCCTCCTCAAAATCAAAGCTGCACTTACCCATCTCTAGTCTTCTAATATTCCCTTCATTCTCCAAAATTCTCTAAAATTTAAAAACAATTATCTAGCAATGACAATCAGTACTTCTTTAGGGAAATTCAAATATAGTTGGAACAGTTAAGTCCTTTCCTATAAGCTTTTATTTTCGGAACAGTTTATTATGAAAAATTTCATACATACTAAAAAATATAATTTTACAATGGTCACTCACTTCTAAATAATTCATGGGCCAAAGAGGGAATGCCAAGGAAAATAAATACATTGTAGTTAATAAAAATGAGACAGCAAAATTTGTGAGATGCTGCTAAAGCTGTTCTGAGAGACATTTATAGCACTAAATGGATACATTTAGGAAAATGTATATATAGCACTAAATGCATGTATGTAGGAAAAGTCTCAAATCGATAATCTAAGCCCCCACTTCAAGAACCTATAAAAAGAACTGTAAAGTAAACCCAAAATAAGCAGAAGGAAAAAAATAATAAAACTGTAGAAATCAATAGAATTAAAAATAGAAAATAGACAATTATCGGTGAAACAAAAGGCTGGTTCTTTAAAAAAATCAATGAAATGGACAGACCTTTAACAAGGCTGACCAAGAAAAAAAAATGAATGAATAAGCAAATAACCAGTATCAGGAATAAAACATAGGATATCACTAGAGACCCTACAGACATCAAAAGGATAATACAGGAATACTACAAATTATTATACACACATAAATTTGGCAACTTAGATGAAATGGATCACTTCCTTGAGAAACACAAGCTACCAAAACTCACCAAATATGAAATAAGGTAATCTGAATAGTCCTACCACTATCAAGGAGATTGAATTAATAACTTAAAATTCCTCCAAAATAAAACCTCAAGTCAGGATGGTTTCACTAGAAAATTCTATCAAATGTTTAAAGAATTAACACGAATTCTACACAATCTCTTCCAGAAAACAGAAGAGGAAGAAACATATCCCCATTCATTTTATGAAGATAGTATTACCCTGCTACCAATATAAAAAATTACAGACCAATATTCCTCGTGAATATGGATGCACAAATCTTTAACCCAATATTAGAAAAATAGATCATACATTAAAAGAATTATTCACCACGACCAAGTATTGTTTATTACAGGGATGCAAGGCTGGTTCAATACTCAAAAATCAATGTAATATACTCGGTTAAAGAAGAAAAAGTACATAAATCATATCAGTAGGAAAAAGTGTTTAACCAAGGATATCCAGGAATTGAACTCAGCTCTGCACCAAGCAGACCTAATAGACATATACAGAACTCTCCACCCCAAATCAACAAAATACACATTCTTCTCAGCACCACACTGCACTCATTCCAAAGCTGACCACATAGTTGGAAGTAAAGCACTCCTCAGCAAATGTAAAAGAACAGAAATTATAACGAACTGTCTCTCAGACCACAGTGCAATCAAACTAGAACTCAGGATTAAGAAACTCACTCAAAACTGCTCAGCTACATGGAAACTGAACAACCTGCTCCTGAATGACTACTGGGTACATAACAAAATGAAGGCAGAAATAAAGATGTTCTTTGAAACCAATGGGAACAAAGACACAACATACCAGAATCTCTGGGACACATTTAAAGCAGTGTGTAGAGGGAAATTTATAGCACTAAATGCCCACAAGAGAAAGCAGGAAAGATCTAAATTTGACACCCTAATATCACAATCAAAAGAACTAGAGAAGTAAGAGCAAACACATTCAAAAGCTAGCAGAAGGCAAGAAATAACTGAGATCAGAGCAGAACTGAAGGAGATAGAGATACAAAAAAACCCTTCAAAAAATCAATGAATCCAAGAGCTGTTTTTTTTTAAAAGATCAACAAAATTGATAGACTGCTAGCAAGACTAATAAAGAAGAGAGAAGAATCAAATAGACACAATAAAAAATGATAAAGGGAATATCACCACGGATCCAACAGAAATACTACCATCAGAGAATACTATAAACACCTCTACACAAAAAAACTAGAAAAGCTAGAAGAAATGGATAAATTCCTGGACACATACACCCTCCCAAGACTAAGCCAGGAAGAAGTTGAATCCCTGAATAGACCAATAACAGGATCTGAAATTGAGGCAATAAAGTAGCCTACCAATAAAAAAAAGTCCAGGACCAGACGGATTCACAGCCGAATTCTACCAGAGGTACAAGGAGGAGCTGGTACCATTCCTTATGAAACTATTCCAATCAATAGAAAAAGAGGGAATCCTCTCTAACTCATTTTATGAGGCCGGCATCATCCTGATACTTTGGTCATCTGTCATCCTGACAGAGACACAACAAAAAAAGAGAATTTAAGGCCAATATCCCTGATGAACATTGATGCAAAAATCCTCAATAAAATACTGGCAAACCGAATCCAGCAGCACATCAAAAAGCTTATCCACCATGATCAAGTGGGCTTCATCCCTGGGATGTAAGGCTATTTGAACATACACAAATCAATAAATGTAATCCAGCATATAAACAGAACCAAAGACAAAAACCACATGATTATCTCAATAGATGCAGAAAAGGCCTTTGACAAAATTCAACAGCCCTTCATGCTAAAAACTCTCAATAAATTAGGTATTGATGGGACGTATCTCAAAATAATAAGAGCTATCTATGACAAACCCACAGCCAATATCATACTGAATGGGCAAAAACTGGAAGCATTCCCTTTGAAAACTGGCACAAGACAGGGATGCCCTCTCTCACCACTCCTATTCAACATAGTGTTGGAAGTTCTGGCCAGGGCCATCAGGCAGGAGAAAGAAATAAAGGGTATTCAATTAGGAAAAGAGGAAATCAAATTGTCCTTGTTTGCAGATGACATGATTGTATATTTAGAAAACCCCACTGTCTCAGCCTAAAATCTCCTTAAGCTGATAAGCAACTTCAGCAAAGTCTCAGGATACAAAATCAATGTGCAAAAATCACAAGCATTCTTATACACCAATAACAGACAAACAGAGAGCCAAATCATGAGTGAACTCCCATTCACAATTGCTTCAAAGAGAATAAAATACCTAGGAATCCAACTTACAAGGGATGTGAAGGACCTCTTCAAGGAGAACTGCAAACCACTGCTCAATGAAATAAAAGAGGACACAAACAAATGGAAGAACATTCCATGCTCATGGATAGAAGAATCAATATCATGAAAATGGCCATACTGCCCAAGGTTATTTACAGATTCAATGCCATCCCCATCAAGCTACCAATGACTTTCTTCACAGAATTGGAAAAAACTACTTTAAAGTTCATATGAAACCAAAAAAGGGCCTGCATTGCCAAGTCAATCCTAAGCCAAAAGAACAAAGCTGGAGGCATCACGCTACCTGAATTCAAACTATACTACAAGGCTACAGTAACCAAAACAGCATGGTACTGGTACCAAAACAGAGATATAGACCAATGGAACAGAACACAGCCCTCAGAAATAATACCAAACATCTACAACCATCTGAACTTTGACAAACCTGACAAAAACAAGCAATAGGGAAAGGAATCCCTATTTAATAAATGGTGCTGGGAAAACTGGCTAGCCATATGGAGAAAGCTGAAACTGGATCCCTTCCTTACACCTTATACAAAAATTAATTCAGGATGGATTAAAGACTTAAATGTTAGACCTAAAACCATAAAAACCCTAGAAGAAAACCTAGGCAATACCATTCAGGACATAGGCATGGGCAAGGACTTCATGTCTAAAACACCAAAAGCAATGGCAACAAAAGCCAAAATTGACAAATGGGATCTAATTAAACTAAAGAGCTTCTGCACAGCAAAAGAAACTACCATCAGAGTGAGCAGGCAACCTACAGAATGGGAGAAAATTTTTGCAATCTACCCATCTGACAAAGCTAATATCCAGAATCTACAAAGAACTCAAACAAATTTACAAGAAAAAAATCAAACAACCCCAGCAAAAAGTGGGCGAAGGATATGAATAGACACTTCTCAAAAGAAGACATTTATGCAGCCAACATACAAGAACAGGAAAGGTGATGTCTACTCTCATCACTCTTCTTCAACATAGCACTAGCCAGTGGTGCTGGAAATTTTAGCCAGCATGTAAGGCAAGGAAAGGAAGTAAAAAGTATACAGATCAGAAAGGAAGAAACAGCCTGTACCTCTGGGCAGAAGACATGCCTGACTATGTAGGGAAAAAAATTCCTACAGCTAACAAGTGAATTCAGCAAGGTTGTGAGATACAAGATAAACACAAAAGTATCAATTCACTGGCAACGAGTACATGGACACCAAAATAAAAGCTAACATTCCATTTACAATTGCTCAAAAAATGAAATACTTAGATGTAACAAAAGATGTACAGGATTTGTATGCTGAAACTAGAGAATCCTGATGAAAAAATTCAAAGATCTAAATAAAGGGAGAGCCAAATTGTGTTCATGAACTTAATATAGTGAATTTATCAATTCTCCCCAAACTGATACTCAAATTTAATTCAATTGCTATCAAATTCCCAGCAAAAAATATTTATAGAGACAAGATTCTTCAAAAATTCATATGGAAAGGCAAAGGAACTAGAATAGCTAAAAAAAAATGTTTAAGACTTGCCGTATAGCTGCAGTATTCAAAACTGTGTAGTATTGGTGGAGGGATGGATACATAGACCAACAGAACAAAAGAGAGACCACAGGAATAGACCCATACAAACATGCCAACTGTGTTTTAAGAAAGGTGCAAAAGCAATTCAATGTTGGAGAAACAGCCATTTCAACGAATGGTGTGGAACAATTGGACTAAATCCAATGGCAAAAACTGTATTTATGTCTCATAGTTTGTACCAAAAATTAACTCAAAACAGATCACAGACTGAAATGTAAAATGGAAAAGCAAAAACAAAGAAAAACCCGAAAAAACAAAACACAAACAAACAACAAAAAAACTTTTAGGAAAAAGAGAAATTCTTCAATAACTAGGCGAAGAGTTTCTAGAGTTGACACTGAAAGCATGATCCACAAAAAGAAAAACTGATAAACTGAACTTCATAGAAATGGAAAACATTTGCTCTAAGAAAAACCGTGCTCTAAGATGATGTTAAAAGGATGAGAAGATAAAGCTACAGACTAGGAGAAAATATTTGCAAACCACCCACCTGACAAAGGACTAGTATCTAGAATATATGAAGAACTCTCAAAACCCAACAATAAATGAACAAACAACCCAATTAGAGAATCAGCAAAAGACACGAAGAACTATTTCATCAAAGAGGATCTTACACCAAAGAGGATAGCAAATAAGCACATGAAAAGATGTTCAGCATCATTAGCCATCAGGAAAACGCAAAATAAAACTACAAGGTATCACTACATGGATATTTAAATGTAGCTAAAATAAAAAATTGTTGAGCTTCTGAGGACAGAGGAGAAAAAAATTAAAAAATAAACTGTGGCAACACCAAATGCTGGTGAGAATGCAGACAGACTGCGTAACTCATACATTTCTGATGGGAATGTTAAATGCTACAGCTGTTCTGGAAATCACTTGGGCAGTCTGTTACACAGCTAACATGCAATTACCACAAAACCCAGCTAATACAAACAATCTTGAGCATTTATTGCAGAGAAATGAAAATTGATGTTTATACAAAAATCTTTACCTGAATGTTTACAGCAGATTTACTCATCAGAGCTAAATATTGGAAGCATTCCAAATGCCCTTTAATGGGCAAATGGTCAAATAAAATGGCATATACATACCAATGGAATGTTACTCAGTAATAAAAAGGAACAAATGATCAATACAAGCAACTTGGAGGGGAGGAGCCAAGATGGCCGAATAGGAACAGCTCCGGTCTACAGCTCCCAGTGTGAGCGACGCAGAAGACGGGTGATTTCTGCATTTCCATCTGAGGTACCGTGTTCATCTCACTAGGGAGTGCCAGACAGTGGGCGCAGGTCAGTGGGTGAGCGCACCGTGTGCCAGCCAAAGCAGGGGCGAGGCATTGCCTCACTCGGGAAGCACAAGGGGTCAGGGAGTTCCCTTTCCAGGGATGACAGATGGCACCTGGAAAATCGGGCCACTCCCACCCGAATACTGTGCTTTTCCAACGGGCTTAGGAAACGGTGCACCAGGAGATTGTAGCCCGCACGTGGCTCAGAGGGTCCTACGCCCACGGAGTCTCGCTGATTGCTAGCACAGCAGTCTGAGATCAAACAGCAAGGCAGCAGCGAGGCTGGGAGAAGGGCACCAGCCATTGCCTAGGCTCGCTTAGGTAAACAAAGCAGCTGGGAAGATTGAACTGGGTGGAGCCCACCACAGCTCAAGGAGGCCTGCCTGCCTCTGTAGGCTCCACCTCTGGGGGCAGGGCACAGACAAACAAAAAGACAGCAGTAACCTCTGCAGACTTAAATGTCCCTGTCTGACAGCTTTGAGGAGAGCAGTGGTTCTCCCAGCACGCAGCTGGAGATCTGAGAACGGACAGACTGCCTCCTCAAGTGGGTCCCTGAACCCTGACCCCCGACCCCCGAGCAGCCTAACTGGGAGGCACCCCCCAGCAGGGGCAGACTGACACCTCACACGGCCGGCCAGGTACTCCAACAGACCTGCAGCTGAGGGTCCTGTCTGTTAGAAGGAAAACTAACAAACAGAAAGGACATCCACACCAAAAACCCATCTGTTCATCACCATCATCAAAGACCAAAAGTAGATAAAACCACAAAGATGGGGAAAAAACAGAGCAGAAAAACTGGAAACTCTAAAAAGCAGAGTGCCTCTCCTTCTCCAAAGGAACGCAGTTCCTCACCAGCAACGGAACAAAGCTGGACAGAGAATGACTTTGACGAGCTGAAAGAAGAAGGCTTCAGACGATCAAATTACTCCGAGCTACGGGAGGATATTCAAACCAAAGGCAAAGAAGTTGAAAACTTTGAAAAAAATTTAGAAGAATGTATAACTAGAATAACCAATACAGAGAAGTGGTTAACGGAGCTGATGGAGCTGAAAACCAAGGCTCGAGAACTACGTGAAGAATGCAGAAGCCTCAGGAGCTGATGCGATCAAATGGAAGAAAGGGTATCAGCCATGGAAGATTAAATGAATGAAATGAAGCGAGAAGGGAAGTTTAGAGAAAAAAGAATAAAAAGAAACGAGCAAAGCCTCCAAGAAATGTGGGACTATGTGAAAAGACCAAATCTACGTCTGATTGGTGTACCTGAAAGTGACGGGGAGAATGGAACCAAGTTGGAAAACACTCTGCAGGATATTATCCAGGAGAACTTCCCCAATCTAGCAAGGCAGGCCAACATTCAGATTCAGGAAATACAGAGAACACCACAAAGATACTCCTCGAGAAGAGCAACTCCAAGACACATAATTGTCAGATTCACCAAAGTTGAAATGAAGGAAAAAATGTTAAGGGCAGCCAGAGAGAAAGGTCGGGTTACCCTCAAAGGGAAGCCCATCAGACTAACAGCGGATCTCTCGGCAGAAACCCTACAAGCCAGAAGAGAGTGGGGGCCAATATTCAACATTCTTAAAGAATTTTCAACCCAGAATTTCATATCCAGCCAAACTAAGCTTCATAAGTGAAGGAGAAATAAAATACTTTAGAGACAAGCAAATGCTGAGAGATTTTGTCACCACCAGGCCTGCCCTAAAAGAGCTCCTGAAGGAAGTGCTAAACATGGAAAGGCACAACCGGTACCAGCCACTGCAAAATCATGCCAAAATGTAAAGACCATCGAGACGAGGAAGAGACTGCATCAACTAACGAGCAGAATAACCAGCTAACATCATAATGACAGGATCAAATTCACACATAACTATTAACTTTAAATGTAAATGGACTAAATGCTCCAATTAAAAGACATAGACTGACAAATTGGATAAAGACTCAAGACCCATCAGTGTGCTGTATTCAGGAAACCCATCTCACGTGCAGAGACACACATAGGCTCAAAATAAAAGGATGGAGGAAGATCTACCAAGCAAATGGAAAACAAAAAAAGGCAGGGGTTGCAATCCTAGTCTCTGATAAAATAGACTTTAAACCAACAAAGATCAAAAGAGACAAGGCCATTACATAATAGTAAAGGGATTAATTCAACAAGAAGAGCTAACTATCCTAAATATATATGCACCCAATACAGGAGCACCCAGATTCATAAAGCAAGTCCTCAGTGACCTACAAAGAGACTTAGACTCCCACACATTAATAATGGGAGATTTTAACACCCCACTGTCAACATTAGACAGATCAACGAGACAGAAAGTCAACAAGGATGCCCAGGAATTGAACTCAGCTCTGCACCAAGCAGACCTAATAGACATCTACAGAACTCTCCACCCCAAATCAACAGAATATACATTTTTTTCAGCACCACACCACACCTATTCCAAAATTGACCACATACTTGGAAGTAAAGCTCTCCTCAGTAAATGTAAAAGAACAGAAATTATAACAAACTATCTCTCAGATCACAGTGCAATCAAGCTAGAACTCAGGATTAAGAATCTCACTCAAAACCGCTCAACTACATGGAAACTGAACAACCTGCTCCTGAATGACTACTGGGTACATAATGAAATGAAGGCAGAAATAAAGATGTTCTTTGAAACCAACGAGAACCAAGACACAACATACCAGAATCTCTGGGATGCATTCAAAGCAGTGTGTAGAGGGAAATTTAGAGCACCAAATGCCCATAAGAGAAAGCAGGAAAGATCCAAAATGGACACCCTAACATCACAATTAAAAGAACTAGAAAAGCAAGAGCAAACACATTCAAAAGCTAGAAGAAGGCAAGAAATAACTAAAATCAGAGCAGAACTGAAGGAAATAGAGACACAAAAAACCCTTCAAAAAATTAATGAATCCAGGAGCTGGTTTTTTGAAAGGATCAACAAAATTGATAGACTGCTAGCAAGATTAATAAAGAAAAAAAGAGAGAAGAATCAAATAGATGCAATAAAAAATGATAAAGGGGATATCACCACCGATCCCACAGAAATACAAACTACCATCAGAGAATACTACAAACACCTCTATGCAAATAAACTAGAAAATCTAGAAGAAATGGATAAATTCCTCTACACATACACCCTCCCAAGACTAAACCAGGAAGAAGTTGAATCTCTGAATAGACCAATAACAGGAGCTGAAATTGTGGCAATAATCAATAGCTTACCAACCAAAAAGAGTCCAGGACCAGATGGATTCACAGCCGAATTCTACCAGAGGTACAAGGAGGAACTGGTACCATTCCTTCTGAAACTATTCCAATCAATAGAAAAAGAGGGAATCCTCCCTAACTCATTTTATGAGGCCAGCATCATCCTGATACCAAAGCCTGGCAGAGACACAACCAAAAAAGAGAATTTTAGACCAATATCCTTGATGAACATTGTTGCAAAAATCCTCAATAAAATACTGGCAAACCGAATCCAGCAGCACATCAAAAAGCTTATCCACCATGATCAAGTGGGCTTCATCCCTGGGATGTAAGGCTATTTGAACATACACAAATCAATAAATGTAATCCAGCATATAAACAGAACCAAAGACAAAAACCACATGATTATCTCAATAGATGCAGAAAAGGCCTTTGACAAAATTCAACAGCCCTTCATGCTAAAAACTCTCAATAAATTAGGTATTGATGGGACGTATCTCAAAATAATAAGAGCTATCTATGACAAACCCACAGCCAATATCATACTGAATGGGCAAAAACTGGAAGCATTCCCTTTGAAAACTGGCACAAGACAGGGATGCCCTCTCTCACCACTCCTATTCAACATAGTGTTGGAAGTTCTGGCCAGGGCCATCAGGCAGGAGAAAGAAATAAAGGGTATTCAATTAGGAAAAGAGGAAATCAAATTGTCCTTGTTTGCAGATGACATGATTGTATATTTAGAAAACCCCACTGTCTCAGCCTAAAATCTCCTTAAGCTGATAAGCAACTTCAGCAAAGTCTCAGGATACAAAATCAATGTGCAAAAATCACAAGCATTCTTATACACCAATAACAGACAAACAGAGAGCCAAATCATGAGTGAACTCCCATTCACAATTGCTTCAAAGAGAATCAAACACCTAGGAATCCAACTTACAAGGGATGTGAAGGACCTCTTCAAGGAGAACTACAAACCACTGCTCAAGGAAATAAAAGAGGATACAAACAAATGGAAGAACATTCCATGCTCATGGGTAGGAAGAATCAATATCGTGAAAATGGCCATACTGCCCAAGGTAATTTACAGATTCAATGCCATCCCCATCAAGCTACCAATGACTTTCTTCAAAGAATTGGAAAAAACTACTTTGAAGTTCATATGGAACCAAAAAAGAGCCCGCATCGCCAAGTCAATCCTAAGCCAAAAGAACAAAGCTGGAGGCATCACGCTACCTGACTTCAAACTATACTACAAGGCTATAGTAACCAAAACAGCATGGTACTGGTACCAAAACAGAGATATAAATCAATGGAACAGAACAGAGCCGTCAGAAATAACGCCACATATCTACAACTATCTGATCTTTGACAAACCTGAGAAAAACAAGAAATGGGGAAAGGATTCCCTACGTAATAAATGGTGCTGGGAAAACTGGCTAGCCATATGGAGAAAGCTGAAACTGGATCCCTTCCTTACACCTTATACAAAAATCAATTCAAGATGGATTAAAGACTTACATGTTAGACCTAAAACCATAAAAACCCTAGAAGAAAACCTAGGCATTACCATTCAGGACATAGGTATGGGCAAGGACTTCATGTCTAAAACACCAAAAGCAATGGCAACAAAAGCCAAAATAGACAAATGGGATCTAATTAAACTAAAGAGCTTCTGCACAGCAAAAGAAACTACCATCAGAGTGAACAGGCAACCTACAAAATGGGAGAAAATTTTTGCAACCTACTCATCTGACAAAGGGCTAATATCCAGAATCTACAATGAACTCCAACAAATTTACAAGAAAAAAACAAACAGCCCCATCAAAAAGTGGGCGAAGGACATGAACAGACACTTCTCAAAAGAAGACATTTATGCAGCCAAAAAACACATGAAAAAATGCTCACCATCACTGGCCATCAGAGAAATGCAAATCAAAACCACAATGAGATACCATCTCACACCAGTTAGAATGGCAATCATTAAAAAGTCAGGAAACAACAGGTGCTGGAGAAGGATGTGGAGAAATAGGAACACTTTTACACTGTTGGTGGGACTGTAAACTAGTTCAACCCTTGTGGAAGTCAGTGTGGCGATTCCTCAGGGATCAAGAACTAGAAATACCATTTGACCCAGCCATCCCATTACTGGGTATATACACAAAGGACTATAAATCACGCTGCTATAAAGACACATGCACACGTATGTTTATTGCGGCATTATTCACAATAGCAAAGACTTGGAACCAACCCAAATGTCCAACAATGATAGACTGGATTAAGAAAATGTGGCACATATATACCATGGAATACTATGCAGCCATAAAAAATGATGAGTTCATGTCCTTTGTAGGGACATGGATGAAATTGGAAATCATCATTCTCAGTAAACTATCGCAAGAACAAAAAACCAAACACCGCATATTCTCACTCACAGGTGGGAATTGAACAATGAGAACACATGGACACAGGAAAGGGAACATCACACTTCGGGGACTGTTGTGGGGTGGGGGAAGGGGGGAGGGATAGCACTGGGAGATATACCTAATGCTAGATGACGAGTTAGTGGGTGCAGCGCACCAGCATGGCACATGTATACGTATGTAACTAACCTGCACATTGTGCACATGTACCATAAAACCTAAAGTATAATAATAATAAAAAAAAATTAAATTAAATTAAAAAAAAAAAAAAAAAACTTGGATGAATTTCCAGGAAATTATGCTGAATAAAAAAAGCCAACTTGAAAAAGTTACATATTGTTTGATATCATTTATATAACATTCTTGAGGCACGTACTTTTTAATTTATAATTAAAGGTTTATCCATGTTTTAGCATGATCAGTCTGTCTTTCTTTTAATAGCTGAATAACATTTTATTACATGGATATACTATATTTTGTTTATCCATCAGACATTTGGGTTATTTCTACTTTTGGGTTATTTCTACTTTTAGACTACTATGAATAATGCTGCATAAACATTTGTGTATGTGTTTGGGTAGACACAGGCTCATTAATTTTTAACCATTCTTTTTTCTAATATATGCATTTAAAGATGTAAACTTTCCTCTAAGCACTGCATTAACTGCACGTCACATATTTTGGAATGCTGTTTTTTGAATCATTTAGTTTGAAAGATTTTTCTAATTTCCAATATTATTTATTCCCCTTTTCTCATTGCTTATTTAGAAATATATTGTTTAATTATAATATATTTAAGGAGTGTGCAAGTATATTTTCATTACTGATTTTTTATTTAATTCCACTGTAGTCAGAAAACATATCTGGTATTATTTAAAACCTTGAAAATTTATTGAGACTTCCTTTATGTCTTAGAATATGATCTACCTCAGTGAAGGTTTCATGTTTCAATGGAATTTGTGTTCTGCTGTTGTTGGGTGGAGTATTCTCTAAATGTCAGGTCAAGTTTATTGATATTGCTTTCAACACTATATCCTGCGGTTCTGACTACTTAGTCTATAGATTAATGAGAACTGTGCATTGAAATACCATTCTGGACATAGGACCTGGCAAAGATTTCATGATGAAGACTCGAAAAGCAATTGTAACAAAAACAAAAATTGGCAAGTGGGACCCAGTTAAACTAAAGAGTTTCTTCACAGGAAATGAAGTTATCAACAGACTAAACAGACAACCTACAGAATGGGAGAAAATATTTGCAAACTATGCATCTGACAAAGGTCTAATATCCATAATCTCTAAGGAACGTAAACAAATTAACAACCCTATTTAAAAAACAGGCTGGCCAGGTGCGGTGGCTCACACCTGTAATCCCAGCACTTCGGGAGGCCAAGGCAGGTGGATCATGAAGTCAGGAGATTGAGACCATCCTGGCTAACATGGTGAAGCCCCATCTTTACTAAAAATAGAAAAGAAAAAAATTAGCCGGGCATGGTGGCAGGTGCCTGTAGTCCCAGCTACTTGGGAGGCTGAGGTAGGAGAATGGCGTGAACCCGGAAGGCAGAGCTTGCAGTGAGCCGAGATCACGCCACTGCACTCCAACCTGGGCAACAGAGCGAGACTCCATCTCAAAAAATAATAATAAAATAAAATAAATAAATAAATAAATATAAAAAATAGGCTAAGGAGATGAACAGACACCTCTCAAAAGATGATATATATGTAGCCAACAAGCATATGAAAAAGTGCTCAATATCACTAGTCATTAGAGAAATGCAAACCAAAACCACAATGAGATACTATCTCACATCAGTCAGAATGGCTATTAAAAAGTCACAAAATAACAGATGCTGACAAGGTTGTGGAGAAAAAGGAATGCTTATACACTGTTGGTGGGAATGTAAACTAGTTTAACCACTGTGAAAAGCAGTGTGACGACTCCTCAAAGAATGAAAACAGAATTACCATTTGACCCAGCAATCCCATTGCTGGGTATATACCCAAAGGAATATAAATTTTACCATAATGACACATGCATGTGTGTATTTATAGCAGCACTATTCCCAACGGCAAAGATATGGAATCCACCTAAATACCCATCAATGGTGGACTGGATAAATAAAATGTGGTACATCTACACCACAGAAGACTACACAGCCATAAAAAAGAACAAAATCATATCCTTTGCATCAACATGGATGGAGCTGGAGGCCATTAGCCTATGCTAATTAATGCAGGGATAGAAAACCAAATACTACATGTCTTCACATACAAGTAAGAGCTAAATATTGAGTACACATGGACACAAAGAAGGAAAATAGACACTGGGGCCTACTTGAGGGTAGAGATGGGAGGAGGGTGAGGATCAATAAACTACCTATCCAGTACTATGCTCATTACTTGGGTGACAAAATAGTATTACACCAAACCCCCATGACCCACAAATTTACCCCTGTAACAAACCAGCACACGTACCTCCTGAACCTAAAGTAAAAGTTGGAAAGAGAAAAAGAAAAAAAAAAAGTCTTGAACTCTGATTGTGGATTTGCCTATTTCTCCTTTCAGTTTTTGTCAGTTTTGCTTCATGTATTGTGAAGCTTTATTATTTAGGTTCACACGCATTAGGACTATTACATCTTCTAGATGAATTTACTGTATTATAATGAATTGCTTGTCCTGAA
Organism: Pongo abelii; assembly: GCF_028885655.2. Taxonomy (NCBI): domain Eukaryota; kingdom Metazoa; phylum Chordata; class Mammalia; order Primates; family Hominidae; genus Pongo; species Pongo abelii. The sequence goes on from NC_072001.2 coordinate 59,468,438, forward strand.
GTTGACTTTGTCTCATATTAACATAGCAACTCCAACCTGCTTTTGACTAGCGTCTGTATGTTACGTATCTTTCACCATCCTTTCGCTTTTAAAGTATGTGTCTTCATTTTTAAATTGTGATTACAGACAACATAGTTGCATCATGCTTTTTATGGTAAGTTTATAAATTGAAGCCTGAGTCTATCTTTTTAGCCAGCTTGAAAATTTCTGTCTTTTAACTGTAGTATACCATTTACATATAATGTAATTACCAGTATGGTTGGATTTAAATGTACTGTCTCTCTTCTGCTTCATCTCAAAATTATATTCTTCTTTATGTTAATCATTCTTTCCATTTCTGAAACTTACTTTTAGCTTGGTCTTATATATTTCAGCTTGTTCTTCCTGGTATAATTCTTGTCGCACTTGTTCCAAATCTTCACGTTGCCGCAGCATTTCTTCTAATTTCTGTGTCAACTATTAAATTTTTTAAAAAACATAAATATTTATAGGACCCAAATTCTGTAACTAATATTTCAGAATTTTACTAGTGTTAAAGAAGTGGTTATTTTAATACCGCATTCTGAAGCTGTAGCCTTTTCTCCTCATTTTCTTGAACTTTTGCCATCCGATCTTCTTCTCTTTGCTGCTGCATGTTAGCAAACTCTATGATTTTTCTGTTTTCTTCTTCCATCTCCTCACGTTTCTTTTTTCTCCAGACAGCCTGCTCTTTCTGAAACTCTTCTATATACCTTCGCATTGCATTCATTTTTTCTAACTTTTGTTGTTTTTCTCTGAAAAGCAATAACAAGTACAGATTTATAGTAACGTAAACAATATAAAAAAGTAATTTCATTTTGTTCATAATAATGTACAGAAAAACACTATAGTTTTTTTCATTCGTGCATGCAACAAACATTTTGAATGCTTACTGTGTGCTAAATATAATGCCAGGTATGAATTTTTCTTTGGGTAAAATACTGTGATAGTCTCCTCTAACCTATTAATGAAGTTTTATGCATCTTATTTCATAAAGGCTACAATCTCTTAACATTAGCTTTGCAGCACTCTATACTTAAGCTGTCTACCAAAAAAATTCATCAGAATACATGTCCTCTGACATATGATATGGGCATATATAAGAAAAACAAAGGTTTAGGTCATTCAATCACTTCAGCATTTATTAATCATCAGATAATTCATTTATTATGCTAACAGAGATGACAAGGAGTTGGTCCCAATTTATGTTTTCATAGCTAATATTTATTGAGCACTTACTATGTATTAGGCACTGTTCTAGGTGCTTCAGTTCCTCACAACAAACCTATGATAAATCTAAAGTAAACATTTAGGCATGTAAGAAAGTTAGGATAAACTTACAACTGATCTTCTTCATAGATCTTCCTAACAATTTCATCAATCATGAGTTTCTCTTTTAGCAACTGCTCATAAGCTTCCTGCTTTTTTTTTTCTTGTTCTTCAAGTTGTTTCTCTAAGTCAAGATAGTATTGTGCTTTCACTTTGTTTCGTTTGTCTTCTGCAGCATTCTCTTCCTTTATTATTCTCTTGTGTTCTTCCATCATGGTTTTGGCTATTTCAGCATCACGCTTCTGTCATTAAAACAAAATTGATCTTTCCGTTTTCAAATGTGAACATAGTACGATAGTATATTTTACACCAGTGTAATTGCATATTATAAAGTCTTTTACATAAAATAAATTTTTTCATCTGTCTAGGTTAAAAAGCAAAAGTAAGTTATTATTACCTGAAGGGTGTGAATAATAAGTCAGACCCTAAAGAAGCTTTCCTATCCCTTCAAGTAGCTCTCTCAGGACAATACCTGATAAGAATTATTAATAACTCCACATTCAAAAAAAATGAATAAAATTATAACTACTTTCTTAATAACTATTTAGCTGCTAAAGCAGTCATTATCTTATTATTCTATTTATAAACTGAGCTAGGCAATTTTCATCATTTTTAGCTTCATTGTTTATCAGCTGCTATTTAAAGATGGTACTGCCTCTTTCTTACAGGTCTGCTATTAAACGGCTTTGAGCAGCTCTTAAGTTTCTCCTAGCCTAAAGTTTCTTTCCTGCCATTGGCCCTTGACGTTTCCCCTCTCTGATTTATTAAAGGCCCTTTATCTGAAAAGAATCACAGATGCTACTGTGCCTATTTTCTACAGCTTTTAATTCACTCAAGACCATTCCCATTGTCAAGAGACAATCTTTCTTCTTGGATGGGTTAAACCCCTTATTTCTTTTGAGCATTTTTCAAATCATTTAATAAAATAAGTTTTAAATGAAATATATTGAGGCAATTTTTTAAACTACCCTTTACTTTTATGATCACATCCCGAACGATGGAATGGTCAGCAGCATCAAACATAAAGAGTAAACAGATTAAAATATGAATACTGAATGTCATTCCTGACGTCACTGAAGCCTTTAACATATGCTCTGGTAATATGACTTGACCAAAAATTTTTCTGATTATCTTCTTTGTACATGCTATACTAAATTCTTTATTAAAAAATGAGATGACAATAACATTTATGTGTAGATTACCACACACTTACAGAAAACAATGTTCTCATTATACATATACGAAAATTAAGGCTCAGAGAAAAAGCCAAAACTAGTATTTACATGACACCTAGTCAAGTCCTAGCAGTATTCGACTTTCATTTTGTAGATCAATTTTTATTTGGAAAATAGCAGCAATTCTCGTAGCAGTCAGATTAAAAAGTCTACAACTACCTTGAATGACCTCAATTATCAGGATAATTAAAACTGCAAACCACTGGACAAATAGGACATTGTTTGTGCTACTTTCTTTTTCAAAGGACAGAACTATATGGCTTAGCAAATGAAGTCTCTCCACCTTCTCTTATCACCTGCCACACCTAAAGGTATTCCTGTTAACAGCATGCTGTGTACCCGCTAGACATTTTCTATACTAACACAATTGTACACATGCAACACACACATATATGTGTCATTTATGGCATCTATTCTTAATTGATACCCATATTGCACTGCACTGGTTAAGTATTTTGATATCACCCCATAAGAGTGTGTGTGTACATATGTTTATGTGGACATACACTATAGATATGTATGTGTATATATACATTCATATATAATTGGCCCTTCCGTTTGATAATGAGAGCTCAAGGGATGATGTGCACCCTTTTAATTAACTGTTAATTCAGTAAACCCTATTTTATATTCATACAGCATAACACTCCTAGTGAGTATGCCTGAGATTCCTTTGCCCAAGAATAACTCTTATCTTCAACTTGGTACCATATCAGGAGTTAGAAAAGGGGATAAAAGCAGACAGAAACATGAGAAAAAGAAATGGCTTTTATAAAACAGGAAAGTTTCCTACATAAAATTATCAAGTAGTTTACTCTTAAAAACATTTAAAAAATTAAAAATTTCGTAACATTCTAAAATATACTTATCATGCTAACAATTTGTACTGTACTACTTTGTCAGTGAATAATCAGAGACTATAAAGAATGCTGGGAGTTACTGAATATAGCTGGTCATTCTAAGCAGCAACCTGTGTTTCTGAAAGGCTCTAATATTAAAAATGATATCATGCAGGATTTTCTATATCTTAAGGATCTGAAAATTTACAAATATTTAAGAAATCTAGCAGTGTAAATTCTTTATACAATATGACAATTTTTTAAGAAACAAGTCTAATTTTTATTTTCTAAATGAAGCTAAAAACATAATGACCAGAAACATGATTACCATTTGTTCATATTTAATGGCATCCTTTTCAGCAATCTGAGCTGCCCTTTCTTTATTCAGGTAAGCTGCTTTTAATTTCTTCTCCAATTCTCTAAGCTCAATGCTGTTTAAAAAAACAAAAACAAATTTAAATGTTAGGACCATAAGAGAATGAAAACCTCACAGAAAACTGAGTAACTGTATTTTTAATTTACTCAAAGAGGGAATACAGCAGGTATTATTTTAGATCCATAGGAGAGATAATTCATTATATTTAATGGATGTCTTTAGGGCATTAGGGCTTACATTTTCTGGTTGAAAAGGACTGCTCTGTTCTATTACATTCATCTGTTTGCTTATCCTGTGTCAATACCACACTATCTCAACTACTGTAAATCATAATATGTCTTCATATCCTGGATAAGTCTCCAATTTTGGTCATCTTCTTAAAGACTGTCTTAGCCATTCTTGATACTTTCATTTCCATATACATTTTAGAATCAGCTTGTCAGACTTCACAATAAACAAAACTGGCTGTGATTGTACTGAATTCATAAATCAATTTGGAAAGTACTAATATCTTTACATTACTGAGTCTTCAATAAACATAGTATATCCTTCTAATTATTTGGTTTTTAAAAAGTTCATCAATGTTTACATCTGTGTTTTATTTTGGTAGTTTTATACTTTTCATTAGGTATTTTTCATATCCTTCTACAGATTATTTTTCAAATCTCACTTTCTAATTGTTGATAATTTACAGAAATACAATTAATGTTTATATACTAACTTTATACCCAACAACATCACTGAATATATTTTTTAGTTTTCAGTTTTACTAATGTACAATATTCAATAAACTGAACATGTTTGATAAGTTTTGACATATGTATGCATCTGTGAAACCATCACCACAATCAAGATCATGAACACATCCCAATCACTTCCTTATAAACCTGTGGTACCTCTCTTCTACCCCTTTATGTTCGCACTTATCCTAAGGCAAGCTAATTTGCTGTCACTTTAGGCAGTATACATTTTCTAGAATTCATATAAATGGAATCATAGTGCAGGTACCATTTTTCTCTGGCTTCTTTCACTCAGTATTTTCAAATACATCCATTTATTGCATATAGTAATTGCTTACTCCTTTTTATTGCAGGATATTATTTTAAGATTATAGATATCCACTCACATTGCTTATCTATTCACATGCTGATAGACATTTGAGTTGTTTCAAGTATGTGGATATTGCAAATGAAGCTGCTATGGAAATTTGAGTACCAGTTATTTGTGGTCATAGGCTTTCATTTCTCTTGGATAAATACCTAGGGCGGAATGATCAGGTCATACAGTAGATGCATGTTCAGCTTTTTAAGAAGCTGCCAAACTGTCTACTAAAGTGGTTTTATTTCCAGTTTTTATTTCAACTTTTAGATACTGGGGGTACATGGGCAGATTTGTTACATGGGAATATTGTGTGATACTGAGGTTTGGAGTACAGCTCCTGTCACCCAGAGAGTGAGCACAGAATCAAATGGGTTGTTTTTTAACCCACTCCTCCTCCACCCTCTCGTAGTCCACTGTCTATTGTTCCCATATATGTCTATGTGTACTCAATGTTTAGCTCCCACCTATAAGTGAGAATGTGCAGTATTTGGTTTTCTGTTACTGCGTTAATTTGCTTAGGATAACGGCCTCCAGCTCCATCCATGTTTCTGCAAAGGACATAATTTCATTGCTTTTATGGCTGTAGAGTATTCCATGGTATATATGTACCACATTTTCTTTATCCAATTTCCCACTGGTGGGCACCTGGATTATTCCATGTCTTTGCTATTATGAATAGCACAGCAATAAACATATAAACGCATATGCCTTTTTGGTAGAATGATTTACTAATTCTTATTTTTAGATCCTTTTTTTTTTTTTTTTTTTTTTTTTTTTTTTAGAGATGGAGTCTCGCTTTGTCACTCAGGCTGGAGTGCAGTGGTGTGATCTCAGCTCACTGCAAGCTCCACCACCCAGGTTCAAGCGATTCTCCTGTCTCAGCCACCCAGGTAGCTGGGACTACAGGTGTGTGCCATCACGCCCAGTTAATTTTTTGTATTTTGAGTACAGATGGAGTTACACCATGTTGGCTAGGCTGGTTTCAAACTCCTGACCTCAGGTGATCCACCCGCCTTGGCCTCACAAAGTGCTGGGATTACAGGCATGAGCCACCACACCCAGCTATTTGTAGATGCTTTTGGATGTTCTACACATACAATCATATCATCTGTGAATAATTAAAGTTTTATTCCTTTAATGCCAATCCTAGCACCTGTCTTTGCTTTTTCTTGCCCTATTGCACTGATTAGTATGTATAATACAAAGATGACTAGAAGGTGTCAGAGCAGGCATCCCTGTCTTCTTCTCAATGTCAGAGGGAAAGCGTTTAACATTTTGCTATTAAGGATAATGTTGCTGTAAATTCCCTTTTATCCCTAGCTTGCTACACTCTTTTTATTAAATCATAGAGTGATGATTCATATCAATGGGCTTTTTCTAATCATATAATTGTTAATAGGATGAATTACATTTACTGATTTTTAAAATGTTAAACCACCTTTGCATTCCCAGAATAAATTGAATTTGGTCAGGATGATTTATCTTTCTTATATAGCACTGGATTTCATATTGACTAATATTTCAGATTACGGGAGCTAAATTCATGAGAGAGATTAGTCTACAGGTTTCTCATATCCTATTCAGGTACTGATCTGATTAAAACAAATTGGGAAGTGCTTCCTCTTTTTCTGTTCTACAGAACTATGTAAGATTGGTGTTACTTTGTCCTGAATGTTTGGTAAAATTCACCTAGCCCTGTAGGTTTATTTGTGGACAAGGTTAAATTACAGACGCAATATCTTTAAAAGTTATAGGAACATTTAGCTATTTCTTCTTGTGCCAATCAGTCTGGTAAAATGTGCTTAAGAATTTATCTATTTCATCTACATTTTCAAATTTATTTTCAAAAAATTGTTTGCAATATCCTGCTATGGTCCATTAAGTGTTTGTATGATCTATAGTGATATCACATTATCCATTCCAAAAACTGGTTATTTGTGCATTCTCTTTTACTCTATCATTCCTACCAAGGGGTCGTCAATTTTATTCACCTTTTTATGGCACAATTCTTGGCTTTATTTATTCTACTTTATGTTTATATTCTAACTTACTCATTTCTGCTCTTATCTTTATTATTGCCTTCCTCCTACCTTCTTTTTGTAATCATTCCAGAAGAGAATTTGCAGTTTGTTTTCTATTAATTCCAGATGGAGTCTTCCTTTCTAATATAGTTATTTCAGATTAAGACCTACCCTTGAGGAACAGCCTTAACCGTATGCCACAAGTTCGTTTCTTTTTTTTTCAGTCCTATAACATTTTTTATCATGTGAAAATATATGTAACAAAAATTTGCCATCCTAACCATTTTTAAATGTACAACTCAGTGGTGTTAATTACATTCACAGTGTTCTGCAACCATCAACACTATTTCCAAAACTTTTTCATTCCCCCCAAAGAGAAATGCTGCACCTCTTAAACAATAACTCCCCGTTCTTCCCTCTCCCTAACCCCTGGAATTCCTAATCTGCATTTTGTCTATTTGCCTGTTCTAGATAGTTCACAAAAGTGGAATTATACAATACTTGTCCTTTTGTGTCTGGCTTACTTAGCATAATGTTTTCAAGGTTCACTCATGTTTTAGCATGTATCAGTGCTTCATTTTTTTTTTTTTATAACTGAAGGATACTGTATAGTGTATATATACTACACTTCATTTATCCACCCATCTGATGGACATTCAGGTTGTTTCAACATTTTGGCTATTGTAAATAACGCTGCACCAAACGCTTGTATACAAGTATCCATTTAAGTCTCACTATTGAATTTTTTGTATATTTATGCCTAGGAGTGGAATCGCTGGCTCATATGGTAATTCTTTAACTTTTTCCCATAGCACCTGCATCATTTTACATTTCTACCAGCAATTTCTGAGGCTTCCAATTTTTCCACTTTCTTGGCAATACCTATTATTTTCCAATACTTTTATTAAAATTGCCTATTAGATGTGAAACAGTTTCTTCTTGTGGTTTTGATTTGCATTTCCCTAATGACAAATAATGTTGAGTATATTTTCATGTACTTATCATTCACTCAACATCTTCTTTAGAGAAACGTCTAAGTTCTTTGTCCATTTTTGAACTGAGTTTTTAAAATTATTGAATTGTATGAGTGCTTTATATATTTCAGATATTAAATCCTTATCAGAGATACAATTTGTTCTTCTGGCCTAAATGAGTTCTCAGTGAGGTAAAACAGATAAGTGCCTTGTGTTAGTTTTTCAGGTAGTCCCAAGGGAGATTAGAACAGATATACCCAACAATTTGTGAATAAGATCTGCTCTGCTCCTCCTGAACCAGGGACCAGGGTCCTACCCTGAGAACAAGGGCTACCTGCCTCTGAGCTAGGAGGGAATGAGGAAAGGGCAAGTGAAGATACCACAAAACTTTCCTACCATTTTTAGGCTTTTTCTTGTTTCAGCATTTGCTTGATTGCAATAAACCTCTGAATGCTATCCAAAGTTCTTATAAAATTGGTTCTGAGAGTTTCTGCTTGTTTTCTGATGTTTCTGGTGGGGGGATGGGCTGCGAGGAGAGACAGGAGCTGGGAGCTGCCTACTCTGCTATTTTGCTAATGTCAATCCAATCCTGCAACTTTTACTATGTGGTATTTTCATTATTATTCAGTTAAAAATACTTTGTAATTTCAATTTTGATTATAGACAGTCTCTGATTAATGATGGTTTGACTTTACAATGGTGAGAAAACCATACGCATTCACGGTAGGTTCCTCAATTTACGATGGGGATGCATCCCAATAAACCTGTCGTAAATTGAAAATGTAGTTTATTGGGACATAAACCCATCGTACATCAAGGAGCATCTGTACTTTTTGACCAAAGGGTAATGTAGAAGCACATTTTTAAATACCTAAGCATATAAAGATTGCCTGGTTTTTTTTTTTATTACTTACATCTAGTTTAATTCCACTATGGACAGAGAAAATACTATGTATAAATTGATTCCTCTGAAAATCTGTTGATATTTTTATTCTGATACAACATTTCATCAATTTTGGTAAATGGTTCAAATATGTTTACTATAGCTACTAATATAATTGGGTTTCCATTTACAAGCTTGTATCTTCTTTCTACTTGTCCTCCCTGTCCTATATTCTCTCTTCTCTCCTTTTTGCTTCTGTGTTGGGGGTTCCCAAGACCACCATCAGGTTAGATGATTCACTAGGAGGATACAGGACTCAGCATATAGTTATACTCACGGCTATGATTTACTATAAAGAAAGGAAACACAGCAAAATTGGCAAAGGAAAAAGGCACATGGGTGAAATTCAGAGAAAACTAGGTGCAAAAGGCCTCTACATGTGGAAACACACAGGACACGCTTAATTCCCCGAGCAATGAGTTGTGACGTGTGAAATGCCTGCCAGACAACATTAGAGCTCATCAGAACTCAGTGCTCAGGGTTCTTATTGGGGGTGGTAACTTAGGCACCCTCTACTTAGAACGTACCAATATTCCAGACTCCCAGAAAGAAAATGGGTATCCAGTATAATCTATATATAATCTATATTTTTTTGTTTTTTTGAGACAGAGTCTCTCTCTGTCGCCCAGGCTGGAGTACAGTGGCGCAGTCTCGGCTCAGTGCAACCTCTGCCTCCCGGGTTCAAGTGATTCTCCTGCCTCAGCCTCCCAAGTAGCTGGGACTACAGGTGTGTGCCACCAGGCCCGGCTAATTTTTCGTATTTTTAGTAGAGACGCGGTTTCACCGTGTTAGCCGGGATGGTCTCGACCTCCTGACCTCGCAATCCACCTGCCTCGGCCTCCCAAAGTGCTGGGATTACAGGCGTGAGCCACTGCGCCTGGCCTAATCCATATTGTTTTCACAGTTTAGGCACAGTGAATCACCCTTAGCAGTTAAGGTGCTAAGAACCTTCTCAAAAGCCCAGTTTACAGAAACCAGCCAAAGACCAAACTTACAAGCAGGACTTTCTAAGATAGCCTCAAGCCTGCTATTTTAACTCTTTTTTACATGAGTGTTTTGGAATAATCAATTCCTATTATCATATTTTATTCTCTATTAGTCAGTTATATTTTCTTTTCCCAACTTTTATTACAGATATTACAGCATGTTTCTTTGTTTCCAGGCAAATAAATTTATTCATTATTATTTGACAATGCAAGATTCTTGACTTTAACTTCGTTTACTTCCTATCTCATTTTGTCATATTTTTAACTCTTTACATATTTTAATTCCCAAAAGACATAATAAATATTTTATACATTCAAATTTCACCTAAATTTACTATACATGTATCTCTTGCAGTTCTGAAATTAAGCTTGGGATCATTTTTCTTCTTCTACTAATACCTAATGAAGAATTTCTAGTATTCCCTTTAATGCAGGATTATTGGTGATCAATCTTCTGTTTTTGTTTCTCAGAAAATGTTATTTTGTGCTCTTTTAATTTATCTCATCTATTTTATGAATTAACAGCTTGATTATCAGTCCAGAACATAATTGTACTGGTATAAGCAAGGTAATGGTAATAGCATTTAAGAAGGAAAAACTGTCTCTGTCTTTTCTTTGAAATGGTTTTTGCTGAACTTAAATATAAGTGAGATATGAGGTACTTGCTTTTGCTTTCATAACAGTATGTGTTAACTGTGTAATAAATACATTTAGTTAATTAGGCAATTAATTATAACTACTAATTGTTTAATGCCATAATTTAAAATAGGATTCCTAAAAATAAACAGTAAGTTTCCCAACTCCAGTTAAAAACAGCAGCAAAGTTAAATTATCTTTTAAGTACTTTCTTGGATTACAAAACCATGTGTTCCAAAATCACTTAACAGGAGTCATGATTTCTGAGCTCAAAGAAATATTTTGAAAATAAACTTCAACGATTTTTTTAATGTGCCGTGCATTTAAAAAATTAATTTCTTTTACATTAAAAAAGCTTAATCTTAATATAGGTGATTTTAAATAAATTAGGATACATTTTAAGCACCAGAGCAGTTCCCTGAATTTAGACATGCCAATTTGAAATACAGTCCATTTCTGCATGACAGTGAAAATTTTAATATGGCTTGTGCACAAAATAAAAACACTCTTAGCAATTCTGACACTGCTGAGAGGAGGCATACTCTATGTGAAAGAGTACTCAACTGAATGACTTCTAGTTTGAAAAAATTTTTCACAAGGTATAAAATTCTGGTTCAGTTGTAAATTTTTTTGTATATACTCAAGCACTTTTTTCCTTTTAGTTTTTGTGGGTACACAGTAAATATTTGTATATATTTATGGGGTACATGAGACATTTTGATATAGGCATGCAATGCATAATAATCACATCATGAAAAATGGGGTATCCATCCCCTCAAGCATTTATCATTTGTGTCACAAACAATCCAATTATACTCTTTTAGTTATTTTTAAATGTCCAGTGAAATTATTATTGACTATAGTCACCCTGTTGTGCTATGAAATACTAGGTCTTACTCATTCATTCTATTTTTTTTGTACCCAGGTAAATCTGTTATCTTTTAATTTCTACTGTTTCTATCCAGGATTAAGTCATACTTCTTACTGTTGTCTCTTTGGAGGTAATAATCTTTTTTGTTCTGGCGGCTTTTTTATGATTTTCTATTACTGTTTGATTTTATTAGGATGAGTGAAAGTATTTTTTTCATTACTTGCAATGTTCTGAAAATTCCTGGCCAGCATCTCCTCAAATAATGCTTCTGTATTTTCCTCTTTCACCTCTCTACCAGGACTAAAATTATATTAATACATCTGCTAGAACTTTGTACCATAGCCCATATCTCTTTTAAATTCTCATCTGTATTTTTCTATCCTTTTATCTCTCCATGCTTTATTCTGAATATTTCCCAGAACCTTTTCACAGATTATCCCTTAATCTATGTCTATCTAATAAAATCTAATTCTGTATTATTGAAGTAAAACACACACTAAAGTGCACAAATCTTAAGTGTACAGCTTGTAGAACGCTGTTGAACATACTGCCATATGCTTATTGGCCAAGCTCTGCTTCACTTAACTCTCAGCCATTTTTTGGAATCAGCAGAAACCTCTAGAGGAAATGCCACTACAAATGCCAAGCTCACATTCTGGGTTCCTTCCTTTCACAGATCTTAATTTTATGCTTTTCCTAGACTTTTTCTCAGGAGGAACATTTATCTGAATAACCTAATCTGCAATTGCTAGAAGTGAAAAGCTTTTCTATTTAATTCTTGTTTTCAGGGAATTAGAGATAAGAAATATTTCATCTTCAGGTGATTAAAAAAGAAAACCATGAATAACAGCTAATGATGATTGGAGAATTAGGGTCCAAAAAGATAGTTTGAGACTAGAACAATATGCAGATTTTAGCAGTAATTCTAAATTTCTAAGGATCAGTAATCTCTTAGAGAATCTGATTAGAGTTGTGGAGCTACAAAAATACACATGGATACATTTGCCAAACATATTAATATAATTTAACAAGGTTCAAAATCCATGAAGCTCATCCATGGTTCCTGTAATATTCTATAGACGTCCTGCTCAATTAAGATAAAATGTAACAACTATCAAAGTAAATTTCCAATATACTCAATTACATAAGTATATGATTAGCATTTACTTGGCCCTGAGTTTTGATTAACACCGTGACAAGGCTGTTCCTAAAAAGTAATTCGATCTTAGGCAGGATCAAGAAACATTCTAGAATAATATCCTGTCATCTGGAGTAGCTGGCAGTCTTTCCTGGAGTATTATATGGAAGTATGGGGGCAATTAAGGAACACTAATAATTTAAACTGTAATCAGAGAAGAAACCAGGATGATGAATAAACTTAAAGCCAGGTTATATAAGAAACAACTGAAGGAACAAGGGATAGTTAACTTACAGAAGAAAACATTTAGTGCATTCATATGTGTGAAAAGACATCTAAAGAAGACAGATGCATGAAGTCACAGAGAAATTAATTTTAAAACAATGGGGGAGAAGATAATTTAACATTAAGACTAAAGTTCCTACTGCAGTTACTAGAGGTACTGAAACACAGGCTCAACAGTCATTCCAGAAATACTGTAGGAAATTTATGTAGAGGTATAAAATTAAACTAGTTATTACCTAAGGTTTCTCTTAAGATTAGGAATTCATTTTTTATAAGAGGTCATTTTAAAATTTATGTGTAAAGGAAAGAGCAGGGGGACTGATATTTATTTTTCACTGTAAATATTCACACTTCCATGAATACAACTTCTTTTCTCAAATAAATATTGATAGAACTTAAAGCAGTAAGTATTTCCAGGCAAAATATTAACTAAGTGAAATGATATAAACAAAGAAATTTCACTTTCAGGTGCCAAGGATTACATAAGAGTTTAAAGATAAAGACTAAATAAATGAAATTTAGAGAAACCAAGATACCTGTTTTCTCTTACTTGTTGCCTCATCTTTTCATCCTTTAGACTTTCATGTTTTAGTTTTGCCAATTCCATAGCCAGCTTTTCTTCTTGTTTGAGCTGGAGTTCTTTCAATCTTTTGTTTTCTTCTGCCTGAACGAAAAATTTAACTTTGTTGTTTGTCCTCTAGAATCAGATTTTTTTCATCAAGGTTGAATTTCTTTTATAACAGAAAACTAAATGCCTTAAGGCCAACAATTGATGATGTTTTATTTTAAAATACAAAATGTTGTTTCAATAAATACTTTTTCAAAATATTTTATCATGGAAAATTTCAAGTATTGCCAATAGTAAGAAGAATATTAAAATACACTCTCAGGTACCCACCACCCATGTTTTCAAAAATTGTCAACATTCTGCTAATCTTTTTTCTCTACCTTCCATTTCACCCTTTTTTCCCTTATTCTTTTTCTGCTAGCGTGTTTTAAAACAATCCTAGACATCATGTCACTTACCATGTAAATAATTCAGTACGAATATCTACCTGATCAGAATTTTTAAAAATATAACAATCATGTTATCAACATATCTAATTAACAATAATTCCTTAGTTAATGTCTAATACCATGTCCATATTCAAGCTTCCCCAATTGTCTCAAGATACTTTTCTAGTTGGTTTGCTCAAATCAAAATCCAAACAAGATCCACATATTGCATCTAATTATTATTTTTCTTAAGTCTCTTATATATTCTGTAACAATCACCTCTACACACATTTTTCCCCCAACCCACTGACTCGTTATAGAAATTAGGACATACATCCCGTAGAATGTTCCATATTTTGCATTTGACTGATTGCTTCCCCAGGATATATCACTGAACTTTTTTCTCTTTTATATTTCCTGTAAAAATGGCAGAAAGATCTAGAGGCTTGATTAAATTCAGTATCTAATAAAAACACATGAAAAGATGTTCAACATCATTAGCCATCAGGAAATGCAAATTGAAATTGCAATGAGATATTACTGTGTACCTATTGGAATGGCTAAAACAAAAAACAGTGCCAACACCAGGTGCTGGCAAGAAACTATCACTCATACATTGCTGCGTGGGAATGTAAAATGGTACAGGCATTCTGAAAGTCAGTTTTATAGTTTGATATAAAACTAATATGCAGCTGAGCACTGTGGCTTACACGTGTAATCCCAGCACTTTGGGAGGCTAAGGCGGGAAGATCCTTAAGGCCAGGAGTTTGAGACCAGCCTGGGCAACATAGAGAGATGCTGTCCTTACAGAAAATTAGCCAGGTGTGGTGTAGTTCTAGCTACATCAGGAGGTTGAGGTAGGAGGACCGCTGGAGACCAGGAGCTCAAGGCTGAAGTAAGCCATGATCACACCACTGCACTCCAGCTGGGCAACAGAGTAAGACCCTGTCTCTTAAAAAAAAAAAAAAAGCCTCCATGCAATTATCACACAACTCAACAATTGTACCTCTTAAGCATTTATCCCAGGGAAATGAAAACTTTTTATTTAAAAACCTGTATACAAATGTTTACAGCAGATTTATTCCTAATAGCCAATACCAAAAATACTCCAGACATCCTTCATCATGTGAATGGTCAAATAAACTGTGGTACATCCGTACTATGGGACACTACTCAGCAATAAAAAGAAATGAAGCAATAAAAAAGAATGCAAGCAAAACTTGGATGAATCTCCATGAATTATGCTAAGTGAAAAAAGCTAATTCCAAAAGATTACATACAGTTTGATGCCATTTATGTAACATTCTTGGTACATGTTATTTTTTAATAATTGAGATATAATTCATATAGCATAAAATTCACCTTTTACAATTCACAATTCAGTGATTTTGTATATTCACAATGTTGTGTATCTATCACCACTATCTACTTCCAGAGCCTTAAAAAAAATAGACTTTGAAGTTTTGGGTTCACAACAAAATTGAGCAGAAAGTACACAGAGTTCCCATATATTCCCTGACTCCACACATGCTCAGCTTCCCCTTCTATCAGCCTCCTCCATTAGACTGGTACATTTGTTACACTCAGTAAACCTGTATTTACATTACTTAAACCTATGCATCATTATCACCCAAAGTCCATAGTTTACATTAAGGTTCATTCTTGGTGGTACACATTCCATGGGTTCTGGCAATGCATAATCATATGTATCTACCATGATAGTATTGTACACAATCATTTCACTACCCTAAAAATCCTCTGTGATCTGTCTATTCAACCCTTCCTCCCCTAAAATCCTAAAAACAACTTACATTTTTACTGTTTCCGTAGTTTTGCCTTTCCCAGAATGTCACATAGTTGGAATTATACAGAATGGAGCCTTTTTGGACTGGCTTCTTTCACTTAGTAATATGCACTTAAAGTTCCTCCACATCTTTTCATGGCTTCATAGCTCATTTCATTTTGGTACTGAATAATATTCCATTGTCTGGACGTATCACCGTTTATCCATTATCTATTGAAGGACATCTTGGTTGCTTCTAAATTTTGACATTTATGAATAATGCTGCTATATATTATAAACATTTGTGCTATGGCAGCTATAAAGCTGCCATATGTTATATTTTTATAAATGCTATAGATATATATAGGTGATTGTGTGTACACACTATATATAGCACATCTGTGTGTACATTTGTGTGTGGCATAAAATGTCAACACTCCAGAATGTTTACATCACCCCAAAAGAAACCTGTAACCTATTAGCAGTCACTTACTATTCCTCTCACCTTTTCCCCCAACCCCTGGCACCCACTTATCTATTTTTTGTCTCTATGGATTTGCATATTCTGGATATTTCATATAAATGAATTCACACAATATGTGGCCTTTTGTATCTGGTTTATTTCACTTAGCAAAATGTTTTCAAGGTTCATCCATGTTGTAGCATGTATCAGTAATTCATTCCTTTTTATGGCTGTGTAGTATTCCATTGTATAGATGTAACACATTTTGTTTATCCATTTATCAGCTGATTGGCATCTGGGTTTCTACTTTTTGGGTGTCATGAATAATGCTGTTATAGACACTTGTATATGAGTTTTTTGTAGATATATGCCTTCAATTATCTCTTGGGAATATATTTAGACCTCAGCTACACCACACCTAGATTTCTGACTTGCAGAAACTGAGATAATAAATGGGTGTTGTTTTAAGCAGCTAAGTTTGTGGTAATTCATTACTTAGCAATTGAAAACTACTACAGCAACTAATGTGTACTCTTCAAAATTGTCAAGGTCATGAAAGACAGCAAAAAGTGAATAATTCTTACAACTAGAGGAGACAAAGATTGGAGGAGAAACAATGACTGGCTGGGCATGGTGGCTCACACCTGTAATCCCAGCACTTTGGGAGGCCAAGGAGGACAGATCATCTCAGGTCGGGAGTTGGAGACCAGCCTGACCAACATGGAGAAACCCCATCTCTACTAAAAATACAGAATTAGCTGGGTGTGGTGGTGCATGCCTATAATCCCAGCTACTTAGAAGGCTGAGGCAGGAGAATCACTTGAATCCAGGAGGCAGAGGTTGCGGTGAGCCAAAATTGCACCACTGCACTCCAGCCTGGGCAACAAGAGCAAAATTCTGTCTCAAAAAAAAAAATAAATAAATAAAAATAATAATTAAAAAAATATATATATATATATGACTATAGTTTATTCAAATGCAAAAGCTTGAGGATAGCCACTCAGGAAACACAAACTCCAAAATAATGGGTCATTGTTCCAACGTGGGGAAGTTAAGCTTTCACTTATATAGGCAGAGACAGAGAAGCTTAACAGGGTTGCAACATTTTCCATATAAGGTCAGTATATATATTATAGCAATTTAATTAGTTGCATTCCAAGGAACATTCCATGAGAAAGGGTAATGATCTTGAGGGGTCTTATCTCTGGTGTCTTTCCTAATCATTTACAGAACAAGAATAAGGAAGATTTAATCTGTAATTGGAAAAGCAGAAGTTGTAGCAGCATGCTATGTGACTCAGGACACATAACCACATTCCTCTCAAGGCTAAAAACTAAGGATACATGACAACTAAATGCAATCAGTGGTCCTCAAGTAGCAAAAACACATTAGTGGACAAACTGATGAAATCTGAATAAATCTCACAGTTAACAGTATTCCATCAAAGCTAAATCCATTTTGATAACTTTTCTATGATTTTCATCTATGTAAGATGTTAAGAAGTAGTCAGGTGAAGGGTATATGTGAATTCTCTACACTGTTTTTGCAACTCTCCTATAAATCTAAACTTATCTCAAAATAATAAGTTAAAAATATGCATATTTCCAAGATTTGTTCACTGAAAAGACCTGGAAGCAATGATAACCCAAGAATTATGAGTAAACCTAGCACCCAAGTTTTCTTGAAATATTATTTCCACTAAATGATAACAGCGCTTCCTGGCACAATGGCTGATTCCAGGTGTAGGACAAAAAATATAAGAGATAAGCTTTGTATTTGTCAGGGTTCTCTAGAGTAAGTGATTACGAAGGCAGGCAAGTTCTAAGATCTGCAAGGTGAGCTGGCAAGCTGAGGAACTAATGGTTTTGTTCTAGTTTGAGTCCTAAAGCCTGAGAACCAGCAGGCTCAAGACCCAGAAAGAGCCAATGTTTTAGTTTGAGTTCAATGACTAGAAAAAAAGGAAATGTCCCAGCTGGAAGGCAACCAGGCATGAAGAATTCTGTCTTATTCAAAGGAAGGTCAATCTTTTTGTTCTATTCAGGCCTTCAACTGATCGGATGAGGCCTACCTATATTAGGGAGGGCAATGTGCTTTATACTCAGTCTATGGATTTAAATGCTAATCTCATCCAAAACAACCTCACAGAAACACGGAGAATCATGTTTTATCAAATACCTAGAAACCCCAAGGCCCAGTCAAGTTGACACATAAAATTATCACAAGCCTAGAACACTTTGTTTTGACAAAAAGCAAGGAAAGTATCAAAGATTAAGGAAATATTGTCAAAAGGACACAGAGGGCCGGGTGCAGTGGCTGACACATGTAATCCCAGCACTTTGGGAGGCTAAGGCAGGCAGATCACTTGAAGTCAGGAGTTCAAGACCAGCCTGGCCAACATCGTGAAACCCCATCTCTACTAAAAATACAAAAATTAGCCTAGCATGGTGGTTCAGGCCTGTAATCCCAGCTACTTGGGAGGCTGAGGGAGGAGAATCTCTTGAACCCAGGAGGCGGAGGTTGCAGTGAGCCGAGATGGTGCGGCTGCACTCCAGCCTGGGAGACAGATGAAGACTCTGTCTCAAAAAAAAAAACAACACAACACAGAGGCAATATAAAAGGGCATCCATTGGCCAAGGATGGGATAATTTGAGCATCAAAAATAATAATAAATGCAATTAAGTACATAAATATCTATGAGTCCATAAAGGTATTTTTAAAAAGAGACAAAGTCAAAAACTAAATAAAACAAAATTTTAAAAACAACCACAACATAGGTAGACACCAATGGAAGAAAATAGGACACCAACTCCTTACTCTGAAAATTAACTGTCTCCTTTTTCAGTAAGAATAAATAACCCTAGTCAATAATAACTTTTTTTTTTTTTTTTTTTGCAGGGCAGGGGCAGGGGAACAGGGTCTCTGTCATTCAGGCTGGAGTGCGGTGGCAAGATCATAGCTCACTGCAGCCTTGAACTCCTGGGCTCAAGTGATCCTTCCATCTTGGCCTCCCAAAGTGCTAGAATTATAGGGGTGAACAATTGTGCTGGCCTGAGGTAAAGTTCTTTACAGAGGAATTTCAGCTAATTAAATGTGAAAGGAATAAAAGAATCAGAAAATCAGTTTTTGTAACCACTAATGAAAGAAAAAATTCTTTTGTGAAACCACAGATGAAAGTTTGATGGGAACCTTTACAGTGGAGAAACCAGACTGTCTCCCTAAGCCCACTGATCCATACTGGCATCACTAAAAGTGGAACAACCAGACCTCATGTGTTCCCTGTTTGACACAATGACAAGGACAGCATCACCTATGGAGTATTCTTGCCAAAAAAGGTGGACCACAATCTAATTGTGTCTTTATGGCTAGGTTCTGTTTAGAGGAAATATAACAGATAGGGAAATAAATTAAAGGAACATGAGGAAGCAAACACATATATTCAGAATGTGGGCTACTGGATAAAACAACTGGTTTAGTTTAGCAAGCTAAAAACACGAAGTCAAACAAAAAAAAAACAAACAAAAAACCGTGAAGGAGGGGCTGTTTTCAATGAAGAGAGACTTAAACAGACATAACCACCAAATACACCGTATGAACGTTGCTTGGATCTTGGTTAAAACGAACCAACTGTAAAAGCAGATTTCTGACACAATCACAGAAATGTGTTCATGGAATGGGCGAGATAATAGTATTATGGTACTCCATGTAAGAAAACATCCATCCATATTTTGTTAGATGTACACTTAAGTATGTAGGAAAGAGTTGGTGTGATACCTGGGATATTCTTTCAAATTAAAGAGAAAATAATAATGGGAAAAATATCCAACCCCTAAGATCTGCTTTCTCAGAGTTAAAAAAAAATCATATCTAAGCTTTTGAATTTGGAACACAGAAGGGTGGATATCATTTTTTAAATTTGCTTTTGTTATTCTCCACAAAATCCTCCAAAATGTTTAACATATAGCAGCTACTCAAAAACTGCTGACATATCAGAATACCTTTCATGTATTTTTGAGAATTCACTTCTATCATGTTTCAATTCTTATTAGTTTCCCTTTTCTACCACCTTAATCCCTTAAAATGTTGAGATATATACCTAAGTGTTCATTTTCTACCACTTAATAATGTATACGTTAATTTCAGTAAATTTTTTAAAGGCACCCTTAAATTTTTGTCTTTAGAAACTTACGAAAGGCAACACAATTGTACTTACATGAACAAAACTGGTAGTAATTACAGAGTTCATATTTATGTTAAAAAAAATCTGAGTGCTTATTCTGTACCAGGCACTATTTCAAGGGCCTTGCATGTATTAACTCGTTATTAAAACAATCCTAAGTAGGAGGTACTATTCTTATTCCCCATTTTATAGAAAAAGCATAAAAAACAAAAGCAGGCCGGGCGCGGTGGCTCACCCCTATAATCCCAGCACTTTGGGAGGCCGAGGTGGGCAGATCACGAGGTCAGGAGTTCGAGATCAGCCTGGTCAATATGGTGAAACCCCGTCTCTACTAAAAATTAAAAAATTAGCCAGGCATGGTGTTGCGCGCCTATAGTCCCAGCTACTCAGAAAAATCGCTTGAACCCCGGAGGCGGAGGTTGCAGTGAGCCGAGATCGTGCCACTGCACTACAAGCTGGGCAACAGAGCAAGACTCCGTCTAAAAAAAAAAAAAAGTAAAAGCAACTTACTCGAGGGTCCGTAGCTAAGGTATAGCAGCAGTAGGATTCAAAGACAGGCCGGCTCCAGAAACCCAGCTCTTTACGATTACACTGAGCTGAGGCACAATCAGGCATCACTTACCTGCTGCTGTTATCTACTCATTTCCAGCATTAGCAGCTCACTTTCATCGTTTCCAAGGTGCAAAATGAAGAAAAAAAAATGTAACAATGAATAGTAAAACTTACCTTTTGAATGGCCTCTTCCATATCCAACTCAAATTGTTCATTTTGTAATAATCTGAGAAATTGCTTGCGCTCAACACGGTTATCATTTTCATTCTGCACCATCTGATTCCTGATTTGACTGTTGATGTTTTTTAGAGCTTGGACATGTAATTTTTTGCAGTAGTTTTCATCTACTAATTTCTGATGCCTTTCACTACAGCCCAAATGTCTCCTTTTGGAAGCCTACGATGGAAGAAAAAAAAAGATGCATATTTTGATACTCCAAAATCTAATTTTAAAAAATGTATTGATATAAACCTTAGTAACAAAGGATACAAAGAGCCTGGCTTCCTTCCTAAACTCAAACGAGTATACCGAATAAAAAATTAACGTAGTAAATATGTTCACGTATCAGTTAAATAGGTACTGTTATTATTACCTATTTTATAGATGAAACATGAAAAATAACTTTACCCAAGGTTCTGCAGCTAATAAATAGCTGTGCTAGGATTAATCGCACCCTACAGACCCAGATCTTTACTACCACCAGGGAATTTCTCCTCCCCTCATTCCACCCACCACCACCACCACCACGACTACCACCACAGGGCCATAAAGTGCTGTTCAGAAGCTGGTCAGGTTTTCCTAATATAAATGTAATAGGTCAATTCGCTGCTATTTATCAATTCGCTTTCTCCCACACTTTTATTTCTACTTATTTCTTCGGAGGTTCTATTGGGCAGATTTAAAGATGTATTTAATATACTATGCGAAAAGTGCCAAAAAGGCTGGAAACCACCGCGAGCGTCCCTTCTAATAGCACCTGAAGCCTCCGAAAGCAAATACAAGTTCCCCAATTAATGACCAGATTAAGCACTTAAAATCCTTTTTTAGAAGCAGATGAGCGCCAAACTAGAATTAAATCAACAAATAAACAAGTAGTTTCGAGTCCCCCAACTGGCTCACCATCTTGGCTGACGAAAAATACCCACTCTCGTGGGACCGCGGCCACCACCTCCAGCCGCAAACGCAGCAGCCAGCAGCCCAAAGGAGCGCACCTGGCTGCGCGCGCTCGGGTGTTTACGCGGCGTCCTGGTAACGGTGGAGCTGCGCGCCCTCCGCTCGACCAAAACGGACCCACGCAGAACGTGGCCTCCCATTGGACGCGATAAGATCCAATCGGCATTGAGCTTCTTAGGAACAGGGCAGGAGGGCTACTTCTATAGGTCTAAACTAGAAAAGCGGGACGTTCAGATTGTGGCCTGACCCAGGCACTTTGCAGTAGGCTAGGCAAGCTCGATTTCCCTCCAGCGGCCGAACTGTGGTTTGAGTGGGTTTGGGAGCCAAGTTCAGGCCTGTGGAAACTGCGCACAGAGAAATACGCAAACTACTGCCTAATACATGGAGCCGAAGGCAATTTCCACGCATGGAGCATCCCGCACACTAAGTGCCTAGTCAGCCAGGTCTCTGCTAGGGACGATGACTGGTTTAATCCTCAGCAGTGGGAGTCCAGATCGCTGTCCCCTTTGCTGGGTTGTGAGGCACTGAGGGTACCACGAGCTTCCAGCAGCCTTCAGTTCACCCACCCCCCTGCCACCCCGCAGAAGCTGCTGGTAAATTTTGGGACTAAAATCTATGAGCCACATGAATCTTACTCTGCTATGTGGTCCAGGTACCAAGGAGAGCACGTTACATGATGGCAGGATGTTGATCTGGTTCATTTCATAGGCAGATTAGACACTAAAGTCCATTTTAAATGGGAAGTTTAAGAATGATAATGGATCAGAGAAATTAGATATACTGATTTTAGAAATGATACATTCAGAGAAATCTTGTCAACACTAAAATATTTGTATAAGGTGATTAGTGGTATAACTTTGTGTTATTCTAATTTGAAGTCCGTCTTCTGTAGCAATATGTCTGCTTAAAGATTAATAACAAATAGGACTTCTAGTTTCAGTGCTGACGTGTAAAAGCTTGGAAGTTGTCACCCCATCCTTACAACCAGATAAAAACAACTAAAAATCAGCGACTTCTCTTGGCTCCATCATACAACTGAGGTCGCTCCTGTCTCTGTCCTTTGGTCATTTATCACGTGGTTGCATATCTATGTTGTCTCTACTACTCCACTCATTGCCATCACTGTTTGAGAGGAATGGAGAGAAGGTGTAAACCTGCCCTCTGGGTGTTCTGTGTAAATTGATCTGGAATGGAGCAAAGCAGGCAGCCTGCTGTAAATTTCTCTTCTTGGCATATCCATCTCCGCAAAGGGTTGGGCCCTCTATAGAAGAGAGAGGAGACAGGCATGGGTTCAGGATTGAACAGGGTATAACACATTCAATAGAGTGTGGGTTTTAATTTGTTAATTCCTAATAGTGAAATAGTGACATTGCAAAGTATTTCAGCAAACATGTATGTTTTTTATTGTTTACTTCTCGAATCGAGGACTTTTGTCTCTAAAGGGAACTTCAGTTATAATTCCTCATTTCCAGTATACCCTTGGATATGGTAGAAGGATTCATATAATTTAATAGGTAATCTGAGAAAAAGATTTTTGGCCAGAATATTGACCTAAATCCAAGACAAATTTAATCAATTGTAACAATTAGCTGATTTTAACCTTTAAAAAAATTATCCTAACAATTACTACATTTTTAATAGACTTTGCTCCTTTTTCGAAGCCGTTTTAGGTTTACAGAAAAATTGACAGAATACAGAGAATTCCCCGTCTCACCTCTCCTCCCCACTGCACCCATACAATTTCCCCTATTTCTAGCATTACATATTAGTGTAGTACATTTGTTACACTTGAAGAACCAATATTAATATGACTAAGTTCATAATCTACATTAGGGTTCACTCTTTGTTTTGTATAGGTCTATGAGGATTTGTTTTGTTTTGTTTTGTTTTGTTTTCTGAGACGGAGTCTGGCTCTGTCGCCCAGTCTGGAGTGCAGTGACATGATCTCGGCTCACTGCAACCTCTACCTCCCAGGTTCAAGCGATTCTCCTGCCTCAGCCCCAAGTAGCTGAGACTACAGGCAAATTTTTGTATTTTTAGTAGAGACAGAGTTTCACCAATTTGGCCAGGCTGGTCTTGAACTCCTGACCTCAAGTCATACACCCACCTTGGCCTCCCAAAGTGCTGGGAGTATAGGCATGAGCAACTGCTCCCAGGTGGGTTTTGAGAAATACATAATGTCATGTATCTGGCCAGGAGTGGTGGCTTGCATCTGTAATCCCAGTTACTTGGGAGACTGAGGCAAGAAGATTGCTTGAGTTCCGAAAATTGAGACATATTGTCATATATCTATTATTACAGTATCATACAGAATAGTTTCATTGCCTAAAAAGTCTCTGTGTTCTACCTATTCATTTCTCCCTCACGCCTTCCTCCCAAACCCCTGGGAACCACTAATCTTTCTATTGTTTCTATAGATTTGCCTTTTCCAGAATGTCATATCATTGGAATCATACAGTATGTAGCCTTTTCAGACCGGCATCTTTCCCTTAGCAAAACTCATTTAAAGGTTCCTGCAAATCTTTAGGTGACTTGATAGCTCATTTATTTTATTACTAAATAACATTCCATTGCATGTCATTAGTAAAAAACAATTATATTTAAATATTATTTCTAGTGATAAATTATTACTATCATAAATGACACTTCATTGTTAAAGGAGGACTTATGCCTTCCTAACATTACAAGGAAGTCTTCTCGTTCATTTCCCTCTAGAAAATAGCTTTTTACCTACAGGTCTAGACTGAAATGTCTAGAGTACTGAGGGGAAGGAGCTTTTCCTTATAATAAATGATGAATTATACTGATTAATGTCCCCCAATAGTTATAATATAACAGGGTTGAACTTAACAGAGTTGCTGATCTGAAATAAAGCATGTTAATAGATGTGCACTGTTAAGTGTAGCTATACAGTAAAAATTATTTACGAAATGGTATTGCTTTATAAAATAAAGCAATTAGAACAATTTTTCTTTCATTCAGAAAAATGCCCAAATCTAATCTAATTTGCTGCAGCTGGACACCACCTGCAGATGACTGTTGAAATACTCTGAACATTACACACTTATCTTTTAAATATTGATAATGTCATTCTTCATTTTCTCGACATGAAATCCCAGAGGGAACAATTATGCTAATAAACCTTAATGATTCTTGCAAATAAATGATCAAACCGAATTGCTGCTGTTGATTTATATTAATGGATGCCTTTAGGATGAGATTTGCCAGTATGATGCTGCCTCTTGAATCTCAATTCATCTTATTTAGCTGAAGAGGGTATATAGTTTGTTAAATAGATGAAGTGTTTAAAATATAATGTGCTTGTGCAGTTTTTGCACTTCATAATGTTCAAGTATTACCATCTTGCCTTGTGGCAAATCTGCATTTAATGGTTTCATTGTATATAACTTCCTTTAGTACTTTTTCTGTCTGTCACATGCAGTTAGAAAGTGACTGCTCTCTGGTTGATGCAGAATAGGCTAACTTCCATATGTTGAATTTGATTGTTTCATTAAGACAATAAAACTGTTTCTGGATATTTTAGCCACCATAATCTGGGAATCGTATGGACTGTGTGATGATGTGATCAAGTGCTAAATAATTGTTAGGGGTAAAGAGACATGACAAAATGGTTGGTGAGCTCATTTAAACCCAGGCTTAGTGGATGTCTTTCGTTCCTGTTCTCTCACTTTCACTTTTGCTCTTGCATCTTTGCTATGTCTACAGGAATAGGAGATTGCTGACTTCATGAATTCTAGAATAACACTGAAAAAGAACTACAGAATTGTCATATATTGATTTCCAGGGTTGAGAACACTACACAGAAAGAATGCTTATTCATTGTAGATATGAATAAAAATTTACCTGGGTAATTTTATTGAAAAGCTACTATTTGTAAATGAGTAGTAAAATAGAAGACTGGCATCTACATATTATGTATATAGGAATGGAATATAGAACTTGTGATGTCAAATAACTTGTGATGTCTTTAGGAATTTCTTATATGATGCACAGGGACTGTAATTTGGCTAGCAGTGAAGTAAAGATGACCATATTAAATTCATCATGAAGAGTGGAGGAATCCCCTTCTGAATTATATAAGCTCTTATTGGTAAAAAAAAAAAAGTATATGTATATACCTATATTTATATAGAGATATATACATGTGTAAACTATGTTTATATGGATTTTTTTCATTTCTTAACTTTAAAAAGGTACCAAATTTGATGAAATTTGATATATTTATGGCAATTTTTCTAGTGAAAACTTAACCAGACCAAAAATTTAAAACAACTAAATGCACGATTTTATTTATTGCAAAATTTTCTAATTTAGCAAAAAACAAAAACAAAACACCACAAAAATGGGTGATCTAAACATGCAGTGTTAAGGGAATGGCTAATTAAATTGTGGCATATCAGCTATGTACCTAGAGAAGTGTGTCTGGAGGGCCAGAGGGGCCAGCCCAGAAGAGGCAAACTGTGGAAAACCTGAGCAGCAGCATCTTGGGAAAGGAGAATAACTGGGCACTCAGAAGCTGGGCACTGACTCTAAGGTCCTAGGAAAAAGAGGAACACAGCTGCCCTCCATGGGGAACAGCAGATAAAGAATGTGGTCACCAAGGAGGGAGAGACAAAGAGGCTAAGCTTGCTGTGAGCACAGGAAATAAGGCAGAGGCCCAGGGCTGTCTACATTGTCCTTGGACCCTGCTTGGACTGTTGGACTGCTGATAGACTTCTGGGATGGAGGGAGGGAGGGAGAGAGACAGAGAAAGAGAAAGAGACACTGAATCAATTAACTGAAAGACCAAACAGGTAAGAACAGTCTAGCAGTTCTGTAAAAACCTTGCCTTGTTAATAGATGACAAAGTGCATAAAGAAATGTAGTGGAAAACACTTGATTAATATTAGAAAACATTATCCTGCTACCTTATCATTTATTGATTTATTGAGTGCTTCATACATGCCAATCACTTCACGTATAGTTGTCTTTACTTAGTAAAACAACCCCATTCACTTTATATATGAAGAAAACAAGATTCAAAGGAAAGAATTAACTAGGCAAGCTCGTAGAAAGGAGTAATCATGGGACAGAGATTTGTACGAAGTCTCTCTAGCTCATTTTTCATGAATCCAGCATTTTTCAAACTATGGATCACAAACAGCATTTAAAAAGAAATGGAATAGAATAGTCCAGAAAATACAGAGTGCATCAAATCTAGTTAACTAGGTATTGTTTTGTAACACTTTTTAGTTCTAGATAGATGATAGATTGACCTATCAATAGATAGATAGAATGTATACATCGGGTCATGATGTAAAATATAAGGGTGAAGGTCAGAAAGGTTTGAAAATGAGTTAGACCATATTGCCTGTCTTTCTCAGTCTTAGGAAGATGCTTCTTTGAATTATAGCAAATTTCACATTTTAAGAATTTTTCCCACAATGTCAAGGGCATCACTCCACTCCAAATAATTTTTTCAAAGAATCACTGAATCAGACATATTTGAAGTATTTTCAACTAATTGTACCAATCCTTCCAATGATTATAGAGTAGTAAACCAAAGTGATTCCTTATTTAC
Source organism: Pongo abelii (assembly GCF_028885655.2). NCBI lineage: Eukaryota > Metazoa > Chordata > Mammalia > Primates > Hominidae > Pongo > Pongo abelii. Next base: position 59,495,915 of record NC_072001.2, read on the forward strand.
TCTTTCCTAGGCAAACCCAGCTTTGTTTTATTAAAATTCGTATTACAATTAATTACTCTGACTGTAATAAAACATATCATGTTAACAGTATCATAGATGATATAACAATTTATACATAATGAAATGCGATGTACTCATAGAATATTATACAATATATGTTCTACATAGTGTTTATAGAACAATAATGACAATTACTAAATTGTATTAGGTATCCAGTACTTGCTGATTTGTGTCCAGATCAGTAATAACAATGATATTTTGTTAGAAGCAGAGACTTCCTAATTTGAAAGTATGGGGAATGCTAGGGAAAACTGATGCAGGCATAAAGGCAGCATCTGGAAAGAAAGGAAACAACACTTTCAATACTAATTTTATAAGCAGGTGGTGCCAAGGAATCCAATTAGATCAACAGGTACATGTGACAGGAATCAAGGAAACAGATCCTTCCATCTGACCCATCCTACTGGAGACGGTGGGTAAACTTAATTAGTTTGCTTGGTCCTCTACTTGGTGATTTCTGTCCACATATCAATGAGGAGTTCAATATATAGAGTGAAAACCTACCCTATCATAAGTCTCTTGTTTTATAAGATATTGCTGTGAGGATTACAGAATAACCAGAACAACAAGGTAATAGTGGCCTCTAAGGCAGCACTAGTCATAAAAGTAGCAAAAAAAAAAAAAAAAAAAGAAAGAAAGAAAATGGGAAGAGTAAAAGAGTGAATAGCACCGTACACCGTAAGTGATGAGAGACATTCTTGCTTCCTATTTTTTTAATGCTTCTCTGGCTATTTCTATACTAATGTATTCAGAGCAACAGTTACCAACTGTGTGCCTCCCCACCATATAATTCTGTTCCTTAGGGTTTTTCTTTCCTTTCCTAGTAGATATTCCTAAGAAATAGTCAAATAATAATTCACAAAACCTAATCCAGCCCCTTAGTTCTTTAGGATCTGTTATAGTAACCGGCATCTGGTGACCTGAACTGAGCTGATAAATTTGATCAAATCTATGATATCATCAATGATATGCACCATTATTTTATTCATCAGTAAAGAAGAAAACAATCCTACTAATTAAATTGTAGCAAATCGTCTATTTAAAGATATCCCAATTTCAGAAAGCTTAAAATGCAAAAAAAAAAAAAAAAAAAAAGTCTTAGAATCTGTGCAAACATGAATTTTTTTTCTCTCTGGAATTAAATTTTACTACAATACGTTTATCCTAATGCCATGCCGTCATGAGAGAGCACAAATGAGGAACTGCGATAATGGTAACTACAACAAGCAAAGAGAAACCATTGCTAGTCAGTCCCCACCAGCAGAATAAGATCCTAATTCCTACTCAAGTTATGTTTCCTTTATCCCTCCTTGGCATCAACCAGGGCAATCGCTACACTCTGCATCAGTTAGCGTCCTCTGAGATGCAAATGCCAGGATGGAATTGGATGGTCAAGAGGTTTATTTGGAGAAAGTCCTAAGAAAGCTAAAGAGGGAGGGGAAAAAGAGACCATAATACAGATCTAACACATAAAAGCAGAGAGGAAAAGAAAAAGGAGTCTCAAGTAGCAGCACAATTCTGAGAGAGTTTCTACCAGGCTAATGGGAAGTCTCCAAGCAAAGACTTCCCATTAGATATGTCCCATGTTGTGTCAAAAGCCCTGGCTCTCATATCCTGGCATTGGCCAGGAGTACTCAGGGGATAGCATAGTCTCAGCATGGACGCAGCAGCCAATCTGAATGTGTAGCATCTGGAGGTTCATGGAGGAGCACCTTCCTTGCAGCAGGTTCCCTTAAGGACAATTCTGAGCAGGGCACTTCCATGGCTGCCACACTGACATATGGCATACCACCATGCTTCCCAAACTGATAGTGGCTCTCATTTCCTCTGATCTTCTCATACATCATATTTGTTATTATTGCTGCCTCACTGAGCTCTTCTCTAAAAATACTCTACATGCTAGATTTTCTGCCCACATCTTGGAATCAGACACATAGAATCCTTGAGGGATGGCATGGCCTGCAAGTAACACCTGGATTAGACATCACTCACACGGTCAAACTGCAATCCCTGTTTCCCAACCTCCCACTTAAGGCAAAACACCCACTGCATCTCCTTCCCAGAGTTCGCCTGCTAAGTATGCAAATGAGGACACAGTTCTTCCCCACTCCCCTTTTACAACTGTTACTGCATAAAGACTATGGAAAATGTTTCAAATTTTAAAACTTGAGGCTTGAAAACCCTTACAAGAAAACATTTGTGAGATGAATGTCCAGGTATTTTATAAAAGGCTATAACAAAAGAACCATCTGTGTTCAAATAGTATGTCATGATCAGAAACACAGAAACTCACACAAGCTTTAAGGATGCAATACTGAATCAATTTATACGATACGGTGGCAAGAATAGACAGTATCTTTGACCTTGAACAGGTCATTTAACCTCCCTGATGTCTATTTCCTCTTCTATAAAATGAAGAGGATAGGGTAGAATATCCTTGAGGCCTCATTTAGCACTAACATTCTATGAAATAAAAGTCAACTTAGAGATTAATGGGGTTTCTGAGCCTCAAGCAATTAATTACACTGTCGCTGCCCTTTAACAGACCCATCACAGAAGAAAATTAGATTCAACTGACAGATTTTAATCTTCACCAACTCATGTTGATTTTAAGTCCAACATTATTTTTTAAGATTGCAAATTAATGCTCACAAAAGGTTCAAAAGCTGTCAGGCCAAGAAGTTTGACCTGATAGACACATTGTAATACTTAAACCATTCTTTTCTATTTAAAAAAAGTTGTACTGACTTTCCCCCACTGCCCCCAACCCCCCTAGTATTCAGAACCTCAGCAGGCACTCTGCTAGAGTTTTACAAAATGACAGTGGTTTTAGGAAGTTCTTCACCAATTTCTGAAATTCTCAAGGATATCTGTGATTAGGGACTTTAATTCTGCCCACATCTACTTTATCTAATTCCATTATGTTCTCTTTATTTTTCTTTGGCTTTCTGCCTGCCTTCCCTTCCCTTGCCTTTACCTGTACTTGGGTCAACATTGAATTATTAATAGAAAAACATGTTGGTTTATTTTCTAGCAAATTTTTTAGTAAAAAAAAAAATCAGTTTGGATTTCCAGTTAATAGAGAAGTATCTCATCATATCCTCCCTTATTTTTTATTTTTTATTTATTTTTTTTTTTGAGATGGAGTTGTTGCCCAGGCTGGAGTACAGTGGCGTGATCTAGGCTCACTGCAACCTCCACCTCCCAGGTCAAGTGATTCTCCTGCCTCAGCCTCCTAAGTAGCTGGGACTACAGGCACCTGCCACCATGCCCAGCTAATTTTTGTATTTTTTGGTAGAGATGGTGTTTCACCATGTTGGCCAGGCTGGTCATGACCTCCTTACCTCAAGTGATCTGCCTGCCTTGGCCTCCCAAAGTGCTGGGATTACAGGCATGAGCCACCATGCCCAGCCCATATACTCCTTTTAATGCTTATGTATTTAAGCAGTACTGATATTTTCTATGTTTATCTTAAATATTATAGTTCATATCTACTTTAGATTTAAAAATTAAATCTCACAACTTTTAGTTTATTGAACTTTGATTTCCAATATCCAGTTTCTACTTCTATGTCATGTTTATTTGCACCAATAATATCTCTGACATACAGAAAGGTGAGAAGAAGAATATAAACACCCATATATCCATAATCTGACACAAGAAAAAATGTGGAACCTGGCTCTGTGCATCAGTGCACCTCTTCCTGTCTCATTTCTTCCACCCAGAGATAACATTGTACTGTATTTAATAGTGTTTATCATTATTGTGCATGCCTTTATACTTTCAACTTGTAAGAGATATGTGATACTATTTTGCATGCTGTAATAAGATTGAGTCATATTTCTGCAAATCTCTTTAGACACATTTGTGAGAATATTCCTCTGTAGTACATGTACATCTACTTTGTCTTTGATAAGCTGTGACTTATATTTTTACTTTCTCTAAAATGTCTATTAATGCACAGAAACTTTAAATTTAATATAGTCAAATTTATCATTTTATGTTTTCTGCTTTTTGCCTTCAGTAATCATTTACTAATCTGAGGTCATAAAGCTTTTCATAATACACCTTTAATTCACCTGGGATTTATTCTGGATAATGTGAGGTAGGTGTCCAATTTTATTACTCTTTTGTCCATATGGATAACAAGGTCCCTGCACCACTATCTCTCCCTATTTATCTATAATGTACTGATTTCATACTATTTTAATTATGATCTGTTTATAATAATACTTGCTACCTTGTAGAGCAAGACCTTAATTTGTTCTTCTGAACATTTTTGGCTATTCTTTGCCCTCTGTTCTTCTATATAAATTTTGATTTTCCTTGTCAAGTTTCCTGGAGAAAAACTGTCGAGAACTTTATTGGAATTTAATTGAATTTATGCATCAACTTTTAAAAAGCCAAACAATTTAAATTCTATTCATGTACATGGTGCATCTTTATTATGTCTTTAAAAAAAATGTCTTTTAAGCTTTTATAATTTTCTCTATAAAGATTTCATGCTTTTTTGTTAGATTTATTCCTAGATATTTTAAATTATTTGCTGCTGTCATAAATAATATCTATATTATTACTCGGGGTCGAAACAGGAAACAGTACCCTCAAATTGAGTCATTTAAAAAGATGCAGACAAGGTTTAAGGAGAGCAACAGGAATCGTAGGCAGGAATTGTACAGTACCCAGGAGCCAGTAACTCTGGGGAAATATTACTACTCCTGAGCCTAAGGGAAAGGGGAGAAGGCACTTTTCTAGACCCCAAAGATAGAAAAAGCTATGTGAAGAGACCCCTTTGATGGCAGCTGTGACCTTTGGTCAAAGGATGCAGCTCACCAAGAACAACCTCAGAGGGACAGTTGAGGCAACACAAACCCCGTCTTCTTTTCTTCCTTCTCTTCCTTTGTTGGATCTTCTGATGATGCAACCACCGGCTAAACCCAATGAGAGCTCAAAGAGCAAGGGGGAGAGTTAGTTGCCAGCCAGTCTTCCAAGGCACCACCAGTGTAGAGAAGGGTGGAGGGAAATCTGGAGGGGGAAGTAGATGTCCACCACTGTATCTTTTTCAAACTTAAGTTTCTGTTTTTGTTGGTGTATGAGAATGCAAATGATTTCTGTATGTCAACTTTATATCCGCTAATCTTGCTGAACTTCATTTTAAGTTCTAATCATTTATCTGTAAACTTCCTTGAGTTTTTTTTTAATATACTTTAAGTTTTAGGGTACATGTGCACAATGTGCAGGTTAGTTACATATGTATACATGTGCCATGTTGGTGTGCTGCACCCATTAACTCATCATTTAACATTAGGTATATCTCCGAATGCTCTCCCTCCCCCCTCCCCCCACCCCACAACATGCCCCTGTGTGTGATGTTCCCCTTCCTGTGTCCATGTGTTCTCATTGTTCAATTCCCACCTATGAGTGAGAACATGCGGTGTTTGGTTTTTTGTCCTTGCGATAGTTTGCTGAGAATGATGGTTTCCAGCTTCATCCATGTCCCTACAAAGGACATGAACTCATCATTTTTTATGGCTGCATAGTATTCCATGGTGTATATGTGCCACATTTTCTTAATCCAGTCTATCATTTTGTAGATATGCAGCATTATTTCTGAGGGCTCTGTTCTGCTTGAGTTTTTTATTATTGTCCTTTGCCTTCCTCTTACTCCATTTTAATTTTTTTCTTCCCTCATTGCACTAGCTGGAACCTATAAGAAAATGATAAATAGAAGAATTAATAGGTGTGTTTTTGACTTATATGTTTGACATCTCATTATGAAGTATGATGTTTGCTGTAGTTTTGTTTTTGTTTTTATTATTGAAAAGCAATATATGTGCATTGTGGAAAGTTAGGCTATATAGATACCTATATATTAAAAAGAATGCTATGTTTCTATCACTCAGAGATTACAATTAACACCTTAGAGAGTTACAGTATATACATATATATTTACTTCTTAACGAAAGGAGATCATACTGTACATGTAGTAGTATAAAGGTTGCATGCTATAAACTGCTTTTCATGCTGTAGGTGTTTTATTCCCCCTTTCCCCATATTTATGAAGATTTTTCATCCTAAATGGGAATTCAATTTTTTAATACCTTAAAATGACACAACTTGATTATCTTACAGTTCTGTAGCTCAGGAGTCTAACCTAGACCTTATTAGGCAAAGATTAAGGTATTGGCAGGGTGCGTCTGTTTCTGAAAGCTCTAAGATAGAGCCACTTTCTTGCCTTGGGAATTTAACTTTATCAATTTATTTTATTCAGAGGTCTTACTAAAAGGTTTTACTCATTAATAAATTAATCTCCACTGCAATAATTCTAATAATATTCTTAGTTATTTTGGGGGATGGGGAGTAGGCTTGTAATCTGGAAAGAAAGTTTTCTAGTTCAATTTACCTTGAGCATGTTGATTCAAAAACATACTACATTAAAGTAGAAATACATTTATCTTATCTTGCTTATAATTTTTATTTTTCCTTAATCAGATTAAACAAAGTGTATTGTATTTGATAAGTTCATTATATAAAACTCTCAAATGTCTCCTAAAGCTATACCTACTGCTAAATGAAGAGTTAATGGGTGCAGCACACCAGCATGGCACATCTATACATATGTAACTAACCTGCACATTGTGCACATGTACCCTAAAACTTAAAGTATAATAAAAAAAAACTCTCAAATGTCTAATTTTGCTGTTAGATTTTTCTGCCGACACTCACAGTTGATGGTTATTTCCTCAAGTTTTTGTAATTTTAGATTGTGAGTTCATTTTTAGAGAAGCTTTATTTAGAGAGCACTGTGAGGCTATGATGCAGATATAGCCCCCAGGAGGATTTGTTGTTGTTGTTCCAGGAAGCAACTATGTAACTAACCCAGGGCCACTTTTCAAATGCCTGTTTATTGGTTTGATCTTTTTTTTCCTGTTTGTTTCAGATATCTGAGACAATTAGTAGATGGAGAAAAAGCAGAAAAAATATGAGAATGTCATCAGTGTGGGCAGCAGTTATTTCACATTTTAAATAAACGTGAAATAGCAAACATAATCGGTTAGCATATGTGAATTTTGTACAAAAATAGTTTCTGTGCATGGCCCCTTTATCAATTTTTTTTTAAAAAAACACATGCATCATATGATATTTGGAAGAGGGAACTGGCTGGATATCACTAGCATAACACAGTGGTTCTCAACACCAGAAACATCTGTGGAACTTTAGGTAAAACTACAGCTGCCACATGCAAAAGACTGAAGTTGGACCCTTAACTTACAGTACCACATATAAAAATTTACTCAAAATGGATCAAATAGCTAAATGTAACAGCTAAAAGTATAAAACTCTTAGAAGAAAATATAGGGTAAAGATTAATGACATTTAGTTCGGCAATGATTTCTTGGATATTACACCAAAATGAAAGTCAACAAAAGAAAAAATAGATCCATTACATCAAATATTAAAATTTCTGTATACCAAAAGACCTCTTCAACAGAGTAAAAGGCAACCTACAGTATGGGAGAAAATATTTACAAATGATGTATCTAATAAGGGGTTATCAGAATATATAAAGAACGTTTGCAGCTCAACAACAAAAAAAGAAACAACTGATGGAAAAAAAATGGGTAAAAAGCTTCTATAGACATTTCTCCAGAGAAGACACAGTGGTCAAAGAGCACATGGAAAGATGCTCAGAATCATTAGGGAAATGAGAATCAAAAGTACAATGAGATATTATCACTTACTGATTAGAATGACTATTATAAAAAACAAAATAACAAGCATTGGTGAGGAAGTGGAGAAACTGGAACACTTTTGCACTGTTGGGAATGTAAAATGGCACAGCCACTATGGAAAACTACATGATAACCCCTTAAAAACTTAAGCATAATTTTCATATGATCCAGTGATTCTACTTCTACGTATACACTCAAAAGTACTGAAAGCAGAGATTCAAAGAGATACTTGTATACCTACGTTCATAGTAGCATTATTCACAATAGCCAAAAGGTAGAAACAACCCAAGTGTATACAGACAATAAATAGAAGTACACACACACACACACACACGCACACACAGAGGAATATTATTCTGCTTTTAAAAGAAAGGAAATTCTGACACACGCTATAACATGGATGAACCTTAATGACATGAAAATAAGTGAAATAAGCCAGTCACAAAAAGACAAATACTTCATGATTCCACTTACATGAGGCACTTATGGCAGCCAAATCCATAGGGACACAGAGTAAAATGGTGATTGCCTGAAGCTGTGGTAGGGTCAGGAATGGGGAATTATTTATTTATTTATTTATTTATTTATTTATTTATTTATATTTTATTTATTTATTTTTTTGAGACGGAGTCTCGCTCTGTCGCCCAGGCTGGAGTGCAGTGACGCAATCTCGGCTCACTGCAAGCTCCGCCTCCCGGGTTCACACCATTCTCCCGCCTCAGCCTCCCGAGTAGCCGGGACTGCAGGCGCCCGCCACCACACCCGGCTTTTTTTTTTTTTTTTTTTTAGTAGGGACAGGTTTTCATCATGTTGGCCAAGGTGGTCTCGATCTACTGACTTCGTGATCCGCACGCCTCGGCCTTCCAAAGTGCTGGGATTTACAGGCGTGAGCCACCGGCCCGGCCAGGAACCTATTATTGTTTAATGGGTTGCAGAGTTTCAGTTTTTCAAGATGAAAAGAGTTCTGGAGATGGACAATGGTGATGGCTGCACAGCAATGTGAACGTACTTGATGCCACTGAACTGTACACTTAAAATGGTGGTTAAGGCTGGGCGCGGTGGCTCACACCTCTAATCCCAGCACTTTGGGAGGCCGAGGTGGGCGGATCACGAGGTCAGGAAATCGAGACCATCCTGGCTAACACGGTGAAACCCTGCCTCTACTAAAAATACAAAAAATTAGCCGGGCGTGGTGGCCGGGGCTGTAGTCCCAGCTACTCGGGGGGCTGAGGCAGGAGAATGGAGTGAACCCGGGGGGCGGAGCTTGCCGTGAGCCGAGATCGCGCCACTGCACTCCAGCCTGGGCGACAGAACGAGACTCTGTCTCATAAATGAATAAAATAAAGAAATAAAATGAAAATAAACATTTAAAAAGTTGGTTAAAATTTTATGTATCTTTATTTTACTTCTTTTTTTTTTTTTGAAATGTGCACATGATGGAGCCCTGCTTACCAGTCTTATTCAGAAAGTGGATCCCTGGCATTTCTCTTTCATGGTAAAAACCACAGTAAATTATTTGAGATTCATTAAGTAAAAGGAAGTAAGGAAGTTGGAAGAAAAAAAATAGAAGAATGAAATATCAATATATAAAATACCTAAGAAACCTTGATTATTTTCAGTTTCTACTGGATGCTAAACTTTCCTGATACTTTCAGTAAAACCTTTATTTTATATCTTAGAAATGATTCCCATTTGCAGCAGGCAACTTATCATTGCCTTCACAAGTGTAGTTACGATTTCAGAGAGGCAATCACCTTCATTTTAACTTCCCTTTTCCCTCTGACCATTCTTTGCATCTTGCCTATCTTGTGTTTCTTTTTAAAGAAATAAAGCTTCACTCAAATTTTGTTAAAGCTTGACAGCTGGAAAAACATCCACGAGTTACATCATTTGTTCAGGCTGAATTTATAACTATATAAATGTTCTTTCTTCTTACAAGAGAAATTATCTTACTGGTAATCACATTGCCCTTGGAGTCATTGTCTCCACCGTATTATGATGATATTTTAGCATCAATCAACAAATGTGTCAAGTAGATACATGATACGATATCAGAGACCATGGATATTTTACCAAAACACCATGGAGATGTGGTCCCAAGGCTAAGGTAGCATAGACTTGAGTTCATGCAGATATATAAATATGAAATAAAAAAATTTTAAATATATTTGCCTATTAGCCTTCTTTTAAAAATCATTTTCCTTTTACCTCCACTCAGAACACCTATCTACTATTAAGTGGCACATAGTGGGCATTCAATATTTGTTGAATGAATAAATATGGAGCAAATTCTGTTAGGAAAAGCAATATTATGTGTAAGAAACACTTCTCTAAAATAAAAAAAAACACAGGAATTTCTAACATAGAAATCTAATATACCCAGATAAAGCACCTAGAACATGGAAAAGGAGGACTAGAAATATATTAGGCTCCAGAAAGACCCATTCCTCCTGCTCAGTTAATTATAGCTTAGCAGAATAGGGACTTACGGCTAGCAAATGAAAATTTGAAAGAATGTTTCAGAGTTTAACAAATAAGTAAAATATTATTTATATAATTAATGCTCTCATGAGAAAAGCAGGCTATGAGTTTAGTGAGTTGACATTTTGTTCTGCTCAGCTGGGGAAGGCTTTCTGGTGTAGAAAAGCCAAATTTCTTAAGTGACTCGTATGTTCTATGGTTGATAAAAATAACTATCATTGGACTTTTTTTTTTTTTTTTTTTTTTGAGATGGAGTCTCGCTCTGTCGCCCAGGCTGGAGTGCAGTGGTGCAATCTTGGGTCACTGCAACCTCCGCCTCCCGAATTCAAGTGATTCACCTGCCTCAGCCTCCCAAGCAGCTGGGACTATAGGCGTGTGCCACCACGCCAGGCTAATTTTTTGTATTTTCAGTTGAGACAAGGTTTCACAGTGTTAGCCAGGATGGTATTGACCTCCTGAACTTGTGAGCCACCCACCTCGGCCTCCCAAAGTGCTGAGATTACAGGCGTGAGCCACCGCATCTGGCCGTATCCCTGGACATTTTTTTTTTTTTTTTTTAGACGGAGTCTCGCTCTGTTCCCCAGGCTGGAGTGCAGTGGCGCGATCTCGGCTCACTGCAAGTTCCACCTCCCAGGTTCATGCCATTCTCCTGCCTCAGCCTCCAGAGTAGCTGGGACTACAGGCGCCCGCCACCACGCCTGGCTAATTTTTTTTTTTTGTATTTTTTAGTAGAGACGGGGGTTTCATCGTGTTAGCCAGGATGGTCTCGATCTCCTGACCTCGTGATCCACTCGCCTCAGCCTCCCAAAGTGCTGGGATTACAGGCTTGAGCCACCGCACCCGGCCTCCCTGGACTTTTATTGACAGCAATAGCTGCCCCCAATTTAACATTTAATACTGCCTTTGCTACCAATAAGTGGTCTAATCCTGTGCCCTCAGTTACATCTAACTTTAATGAGAGAATTATTTCACCGATTTAAACTCTGCATGAAAACTATTCTTCTTTATTAGTATTTTATTTACTTAATTTTATGCATACAAAGTATTTTCAGCTTAACCAGACCTGGATGCTCTACTCTTTGCCCCAGAAAGTGTCCAAGTGATCCTTATACCTGTAAACTGAATCCTAGCAAATATTAATAATAATACCTAATATGTACTTGTTTCATTATATACTATTAGCACTTCGCATCTGTTATCTACTTTAACCCTCTTAACAACTCCAGGAATAAGTACTATGATTACTGCTATTTTAGAGGGGAAAAGAGAAAGACCCTGAGCAGCTAATCTTGGATGCCTAAGATAATTCAGCTATGAAGTGATGAGGCCAGGATTTGAGAATCCACATGCTGAGCCACTGAACCCTATTACCATCCAGGCAAATACTGAGAGCCTCCTCAGCAATAAACTGAAGCTGTGAACAATCAGATAAACTCTCGTCTCACCATTCCCAGATGCTGGGAGTGGTGCAGTGAGAGGGAGTTGGGTATAAGAAATACCTGGTACCAACTACAAGCTCCAAAATTATAATTTCAGACTAGTAGAATATATCTAATAAGAATCTATGATTTGCCAAATGCTTGCTCAGACATATGCAGAATTTGCTAATTATAACATCCTTGCCCTTTCATGGCCATATTGTTTGCAGAAAGATGAAGAAGCTAAGGTGTAATTTAGTTTTATTTCAGAGACTAAACTTGCCAGGGTGAAAAAACATACTGGAAAGAGGGTCCTTTTCCTAGTGTCCACTGGGCAGGCCTGAGCAATAAAGGCCGCAATCATGGGTCCTCATGGCCTCACTTACATGACAAGAATCCACTTTTTCCTCATATGGGCTGCCTCAGTCTTATTTTCCACCTTTGAGCCACAGAACACATTAATTCTCAATTACACTTACTCAGTGCTGCAATCTGTAGTCCTTACGTGAACAAAACTGTAATGGGAAGCACGAATAATTAGTTCCTCCAACACCATCCAACCTGAGGAGTTTATACAGTTTACTTTAAAGAAAAGTACTGGGAATTGGATTCAAATTAATCTGTAGAATTAATGAGAGTCGAATCTTATCTTTCTCATGAACCAGAATGACCACTGCAGATGGTTAAGACGCAATCCCAGGACCTGGTGCATAATGTGAATCCCTCATAGGATGTTAAATAAGAACAATAATGTCAGTAACAACAAAACAACACTCTTATCTACGTATGGTAACACCTATTAGAGATAGAAAAGTGAAGGTATTTTAGAAGTACAGGCTGGGCGCGGTGGCTCACGCCTGTAATCCCAGCACTTTGGGAGGCTGAGGCGGGCGGATCATGAGGTCAGGAGATTGAGACCATCCTGGCTAACACAGTGAAACCCCGTCTCTAGTAAAAATACAAAAAAAATTAGCCAGGCGTGGTGGCGGGCGCGTGTAGTCCCAGCTACTCAGGAGGCTGAGGCAGGAGAATGGCGTGAACCCGGGAGGCAGAGGTTGCAGGGAGCCCAGATTGCGCCACTGCACTCCAGCATGGGCGACAAAGAGAGACTCCGCCTCAAAAAAAAAAAAAACAAAAAAACAAAAAAAGAAGTACACTAACAAGAAAAGAGTCCTGTGCAGCAAAGCCAGCCCACTAGAGACTCTTAGTACATAATTTTATCCAACTGCCTTGCAATAGATACCCAGAATAATGTTATTAATAGCAACCAAAAAATGACATCACTTTGAAAACACTAGGTTTAATGGATGCTGTCTTCAGGTCTGAAGACTTATTTTCCTAGATGCTGGGAGTGCTGCCAGTAGACAGCCCTGAGCTGTCAGCCCTCTCCAGAAATTATCCTTGATCGCAGACAACTCTCACCCAGTATCAGCTTGCATTCATGAATGCCTAGCCTTCTCACTGTGAGGAGAGTCAACTCTGAAGGGTCATCTAGCTTTACAGCTCTTGAGGGAATAGCTGAGGCCTTTGCTGAGACCGCAGTAAGCTCAGCTTTTCCTTCCATCCAGCCCTGCCTCCTTCCCTTCCACAAATGTTGATCCTACGAGCAGTCTCTGATATGGTTTGGCTGTGCCCTTACCCCAATATCATCTTGAATTGTAGTTTCCCAAATCCCCACGTATGGTGGGAGGGACCTTGTGGGAGGTAACTGAATCATGGGAGCAGTTTCCCTCATGCTATTCTCATGATATTGAGTAAGTTCTCATGAGATCTGATGGTTTTATAAGGGGCTTCCCCCTTCTCCTTCCTGCTGCCATGTGAAAGAGTAACTAATACAGCAAGTTGGTACTGTAGAGGGTGGTGTGCTTCTGTAAAGATACCCAAAAATGTGGAAGTGGCTTTGGAACTGGGTAGCAGGCAGAGGTGGGAACAGTTTGGAGGGCTCAGAAGACAAGAAAATGTGGGAAAGTTTGGAACTTCCTAGAGACTTGTTGAATGATTTTGACCAAAATGCTGACAGTGATATGGATAATGAAGTCCAGGCTGAGGAGGTCTCAGATGGAGATGAGGAACTTCTCGCAAACTGAAATAAAGGTGACTCTTGCTACACAAAGAGACTGGCGGCATTTTGCGCTTGCCCTAGAGATCTGTGGAACTTTGAACTTGAGAGAGATGATTTAGGGTAACTGGCAGAAGAAATTTCTAAGTGGCAAAGCATTCAAGAGGAAGCAGAACAAAAAAGTTTGGAAAATTTGCAGCATGACAATGCAATAGCAAAGAAAATCCCATTTTCTGAGAAGAAATTCAAGCCAGCTGCAGAAATTTGCATAAGTAATGAGGAGCTGAATGTTAATCACCAAGACAATAGGGAAAATGTCTCCAAGGCATGTCAGAGACTTTCACAGCAGCCTCTTGCATCACAGGCTTGAAGGCCTAGGAGGGAAAAATGGTTTTGTGGGCTGGGCCCAGGCCCCCTCTGCTCTATGCAGCCTCGGGACATGGTGCTCTGCATCCCAGCAGATTCAGCTCCAGCTGGGGCTAAAAGGGGCCAATGTACAGCTCAGGCCATTGCTTCAGAGGGTGCAAGCCCCAAGCCTTAGAAGCTTACATGTGGTATTGGGACTGCAGATGTACAGAAGTCAAGAATTAAGGTTTAGGAACCTCCTGCTAGATTTCAGAGGATGTATGGAAATGCCTGGATGTCCAGAAGTTTGCTGCAGGGGCGTAGCCCTCGTGGAAAACCTCTGCTAAGGCAGTGTGAGAGAGAAATGTGGAGTCGGAGCCCCCACACAGAGTCCACACTGGAGCACTGCCTAGTGGAGCTGTGAGAAGAGGGCTTTTGATTTTACAGGCTCATAGGTGGAAAGGACTTACTTTGTCTCAGATGAGACTTTGGACTTGGACTTTTTAGTTAATGCTGGAATGAGTTAAGACTTTGGGGGACTGTTAGAAGGGCATGATTGTGTTTTGAAATGTGAGGACATGAGATTTGGAAGGGGCCAGGGGTGGATTGATATGGTTTGGCTGTGTTTCCACCCAGATCTCATCTTGAATTGTAGTTCCCATAATCCCCACATGTCATGGGAGGGACCCAGTGGGAGGTAATTGAATCATGGGGGCAGTTACCCTCATGCTGTTCTCATGATAGTGAGTGAGTTCTTATGAGATCTGATGGTCTTATAAGAGGATTTTCTCCCTTTTGCTAGGCACTTCTCTTTCCTACTGCCATGCAAAGAAGGATGTGTTTGCTTCCCCTTCCGCTATGATTGTAAGTTTCCTCAGGTCTCCCCAGCCATGTTGAACTGTGAGTCAATTAAACCTCTTTCCTTTATAAATTACCCAGTTGCAGGTATTTCTTCACAGCTACGTGAGAACAGACTAATACAGTCCCTAATACGTATTCTGCATGCTAATCTCTGTCTCTAAGACTGTTTCTCAGGGAACCCAAGTTGCAATACCAATGTAATCAAATTTTGTTTCTAATGTTATTAAAATGTATTGCTTTACATTAAAGATGTATACATTTTTAATAATCATTTGAAAATATGATATTGTTTGGATATGTTAAAATTACCTGCTACAGAACCACTTTCCTCTGGAAACAAGTAGGGCTGGTTGATTTGCTGTGATGGAAAAACAATCATGAGTGCAAAGGGCATTTAAAGTAGGCTACAAAATTGTTATGTCTCCATAGTTGAGAAACTCTACTGGGAATTGAGAAGTGGCATTGGAGTTTACATAGGGGAGAGAGAAATTAGGAGGTTGCTAGTCTCAATGGGATCCACACAAAGTTTTTGTTGTCGTTGTTAAGGCCTCTACAGCTTCTTGAAGGCTAGGACCGATTCCCACAAAGAGCTCTGTCAAAGGCATTACAGAATAGTGAAGATGACTTGGTGTGGCCATCATCTGCCTTCTCTCTGTTCTTAGTCCCCTCTGCCCTTGGTCTCTCAGAACATCTTTTTCCCTAATATTTTATTAGGCAACAGAAGTATGCTGAGGATATTTGAATTTTAGAAGAGAATTCAAAAGAAGGTATAATTTTTCAACATAGAAGCATGAATCTGAATTGCCAATGAAAGAGTTTCAGATACTATAACTAGAACAGGAATGGTAATTTAGGGGAGACAGTCTACCCAGCGTTGAGCCAGATAATCTTCCCAAATACCTTTAATAGAGCCTTTGATTAACTGTGCCTTGTGCTGTGATTACTCATCCACCCCACAATGACACCTTGGTCGTACAGTTTGCCTCACTATCAGTTTGAACTTCAACTCTGGATTTGACAATTCATTCAACAAATAATAACTAACAACTTACCAGGTGCCAGAGATACAGTAGTAAATAACCAAGACAAGGTCCCTGCCTTCTACTGGAGGAAGACAAAGAAACAAACAGATAAACAAATATGATTGCTGCAGATAGCAAGAAAGGCGAAGACAAGAATAAAGCAAGGTTAAGTTAGAAGACAACCAGATGACCATTTTAGCTGTGATGAGTGAGGTCATCAAAGGCCTTTCTGAACAGGTGACATGTGAACAGACACCTGAATGGTGAACATCAAGTCATAAAGATTTAGGCAGAAGGGCATCCCAGGCAAAGGCTTGTAGTAGGAGCACAGCAAACAAAGGGGAGAATGACAGATGGGTTGGAGCAGTAGGCAGGGGTCAGATCAAATAATTTGGATTTTGCTCTAAGTAATTACAGAAGTCACTGAAGGATTTTTTTTAAAGAATGAGAAATATGATGTGATCTAAGTTTGCAGAGATCCCTCCAACTGCTGCTTGAGGAGAGGGCTGTAAGGGACTGACAGTGAAGTCAGGTGAAGCAGTTGGAAAGGTACAGTTATAGAGCAGGTGAGGTTGAGCATAGTGGTGGTAGAGGTTATGGGAAGTGATTGGGTTCAGAATGAATTTAAGAAATAAAACCAACAGGATTTGGCAATGGATTAGGTTTAAGGAATGGCAAAGAGATGACTCAAATATATCTCCCAGGTGTCCTTGCTGGCATAACTGAATGAATGATGGTACCATCGATTGGGATGGAGAACACCGGAGGAGTAGACTTGGAGGCCAGGGAAAAATAAAGAGTTGTGTTTGGACATGTTAAATTTGAGATGTCTACATCCCACTGAAGATCTTAAATAGGACACTTGTATATATAAATCTATAGTTCAGAAGAGAAGCTGGGGCTAGAAGTATGGACCTACATATCAACTGATAAGGATGCTTTTGAAACTCATGGGACTAGGGGTGTCAAGGAGATCAAGGGTATAAGAGATCAAGGACTGAGCCTTGAGGAACTTCAATATTTACAGAAGTGGTTTACAACACTCCATGCACATTGAAATTACTAGAAGATTTTTTTTTTAGTGTTGAACCTCTACCCATCCTTCACAGATCTGATTTGATTGGTCTGGGGTTCAGTTTGAGTATCAAGATATTTTAAAACTCCTCAGTGATTCTCACGTGCAGCTAAGGTGGAAACTACTGATTAAAAACTGTTAATTGCAGCTATTTGACAGGCTGAGTGGGGAGAATCAGGTAAGCCCAGGAGGTCAAGGCTACAGTGAGCTATGTTCATATCTTACACTCCAGCCTAAGTGACAGAGCAAGACCTCATCTCTTAAAAAAATGGGAAGAGAAGGCTAAGCCAGAATTACTAGAATGAAAAGAGCCATCAGCAATGTAGGAAGAAAACCAGGACAGTAGTATCCTGGAAATTAAGTGAAGAGACTGTTCCAAGGATGGCATGATCAACTGTGTCAAATGCTAATGAGACATTAAGTAAAATGAGAGAGGAGAGAAGGACATGAGGGTATGGGTGACTCAAATGTGAAAAGCTTTTATAGGATGTAGGGATGAAGGCCTGCCCAGCACAGGCTAAAGGGAGTGGATAGTGAGAAGGCAGAGATCGCTGCTGTGTGCTGTGTCCCTTCTGCCCTGGGCCAGGGTCACCCAAATCCTAGCCTCACATCCAGCATCCCTGGCTGCTCCGTGTCCTGGGGCTTGGATGGCCAATGCCCCTCAAATAACATTATCTCAATTACTTATTCAAAAAGCCAGTCAACATTTATTCCACAGCTCATTGAATACATACTCAGCACTTACATGTGCTAGTTATTGTTAGGTAGTGGGGATGTAATGCCAAATAAGTTAGAGTTCTTGCTCTCATAAAATTGTCAATTCATTGAGGAAGAGGGTCACAAATAATCACAACAAAATAGCAATCTTGATTCTACTTCCCCAATGTTACTCTTCTTTCTACTCTAATTTCTACTCACCTAGTTTAGGCCTTGAAAATGGATAATAATGTCCTAAGCAGCCTTCCTGTATCCAGTCTCTCCCTTCTTGTCAATCTAGTTTAAACCTTGCTGCCAAATTCCTCTTTCTGAAACACAACCCTGTTCATGTCATCTGTTAATTGAGGAAGCATTCATTGAACACCTACTAAGTACAAAAAGAAATGCAAGGTCTTCCCTCCTACAATGTAGGGTCAATTTATGGTTCAAAAATCCCAATCATGTAATATTGATTAAGAAGTAAACTTAGCAGATATCTAATCCATGCCTGAATCTCCTATATTAATCTCTCTATAAATGATAAACGGATAGCTGGATGGAGAATTCATTTTTTTAAAAGGAGCCAAATACATATTCAAGAAGCTGCAATTTTTACAAGTTCTTCCTCCAGTCCTGCTTCCTGCTCAACAGAGTACAAGCTTCTTCATTGCCATTCAAGACGTTCTGTAGGCCAGGCATGGTGGTTCACACCCATAATCTCAGTACTTTGAGAGGCCAAGGTGGGAGGATCGCTTGAGCCCAAGAGTTTGAGACCTGCCTGGACAACACAGTGAGACCTTATCTCTATAATAAAATAAAATAAAAACTAGCTGGGCATTGTGGCATGCTCCTGTGGTCCCAGCTACTCGGGAGGCTGAGGTTGGAGGTTTGCTTGAGCCCAGGAGTTAAGACTCCAGTGACCCACGATCATGCTACTGCACTCCAGCCTGGGTGACACAGCAAGACCCTGTCTCTTAAAAAACTAAAGTAAATGAGAAGCCGAGGCGGGAGAATCGCTTGAGCCCAGGAGTTTGAGAACAGCCTGGGCACTATGGTGATACTTCATCTCTACAACAAACGCAAAAATTAGCCTGTCATGGTGGTGTGCACCTGTAGTGCCAGCTACTCAGGAGGCTGAGGTGGAAGGGTCACCTGAGCCCAGGGAGTTTGAGGCTGCAGTGAGCCATGATCACGCCACTGCACTCCAGCCTGGGCAACAGAGTGAGATCCTGTCTTAAATAAAAATAAAATAAAAAGACCTTCTGTAGTTTGACCTTAAGGGACTCATGTCTTAGTTTCTGATATTCTCCCTTTACATTACCCTCCCTGGATGTGCTTTCACACCACCACACTTTTCTCTTATTCCACATAATCAAATATTACACATCCTTCAACGCCAAGGTCAAGGTCCACCATCTCCATAACACCATGCTGAGTCCTTCAGCTGACTCATTACCTCCCTCACCTGAGATCCCTCAGGCTTTACTTTTACCTTCCTTAGGGGTTTCTATCTTTGATGATTGGTGCGCCTGTCCTTTTTTTCATGCCTCATTGAAAGGTCCATGAGATCTGGGCTTATCTCCTGGATGTCTCCATCTCCTCCATGGTACCCAGCATAGTGACTTGGAAGTTTCACTTGACAGACACTTGTGGAATAAATAGAGCAGTGATTCTCTGGACCTGTTTCTTATTTTGTGAAAGGAGAAGCTTTCTTAACATACAAACATTTATACTAGCTCTAATATTATCATTCCTAAATTTAAAGTATTAGATAGTATTGCATGCCTGATACTGTGTTTCCCATTTCAAAGACACAATTGTGATTTTTTGGGGGGAAAGACAATAAACAAGAAACAATTCACTTATAAACTGAATATAAAAAATGCTAGTTGTTAGCAACAGAAAATAACAAAGTTGCTCATAGTAGGAGGAGATACATGTAGTCAAGAGTCACCAGAGCATTAAAAGGAAGAGGTGCTAGCTGAGCTGGGCTTTGAAATCCCCATACAGTTCTTAAGTCCTGGGCATTTTAAGCCTGGAACGAAGGCTCAGTCAAGGCCACTAGAGGGAGCCAAGGCTTGCAATCTGCAGAACATGCTTTCTGGCTGAACTAGCCTTGGGTTCACAGATTCTAAAGCTTTTGCTTAGCAGATTGAAAAGGATCATCTTTATCACACATCTACAGGACCATTTCTAAAATGCAAGCTATGTTGAGTTTATTTTCAGTTTTTAGTAGTGTTAAACCCCTTTGGAGAAGATAAATATTAAGAACTTAATGTCTTTGCATTTCATGCCATTTTCACCAGCGAATATATCCTGAGACTTATTGGTGAGCTAATCTGAGATATTTAACAACCCCTGATGGGGTTTCTGGGGATGGAGGTAGAGAAGGATCAGGTGGGACCCTGTTCTATTCCCCTCCCACCTAATCAGACTGGCCGGGAGCTGGGCTGTCCTGGACCCACCAGTTTTCAGAGCTTGAAGTTCTCGCATCATCAGGCTGGGAGTCTGGAGGTTACTACCCACACTTTAAATACTAAGCCTGTGGGACCAATTATGGCCACCCGCCTGGCCTTTTCACTCGGTCCAAACCCACAGAAAGCCCTAAGCAAGTAGTGTTTAAAAGTACCTGGATGTTCTGGGGCAGCAGTGTGAGCAGTCTGGCCACCATCACCAGACCTGGCCCTAGTGCTGGGTCTTGATGGATGGCTCAGAGTGAAGGAGCGAGGCTCCCATTCACAGACGGATGATAAGAGTGAGGAGTAGCTGGAAGGTGAGGGAAAGTAAATGGCTAATGTCCTGATTGATTGCCCCGCCTCAAAGAGGGTGACACTAGACAAGGTGAAATCACATGAAATCACACATTTACTAAATGATTAGCACTGGATCATATTTTCTTGCCATGTATAAATGTTTATTTGTACTAAAATTTGGGACACAGGAACTTAAGAAATAAAAAAAGGACATTGCGACTATAAAGCCACTGTGAATTATCCTCAGTATCCCTGAGAAGAACCCTCACGCTATGAGGAGGACACTCCAGGGGACCCTGGCATGGAGGGGTCTCCCATACTACTTACTCCCAGTGCCACCAGATAGAACAGCTGCTGCAGAGCCTGCAAGGTGAGAGTGGAGTACCTGAGAGGCCCCCTTTTCATCCAAAAGCCACTTCCAGAAAGCCTCTTAATGTGGCTGTCATCCAGCTTCCAGCTAAGCTGAGGGCAGGAGACTGAAGACTCATGTCTAGAAAGAAGAAAGAAGAGCAAATTGATTGGGCAGTCTTCTAAGTTGAGTTTGCAAAAAGCAGTGCATTATCCAGTACTCCTCTATGCCTCCCATACTGCTGTCCCAGCATCCTCATGCTTTTCCCCTCCCTCTAAATCCTAAGGGAATAAGAAAAGGGAGATAAAAGCAAGCAAACAGAAATAAAAAAAGGATATTGCGTGGAGACTTTCTTTGGCCACTAGAGATGCCCAGTGAGGGGTGAGCCAGATGAGCAGAATCAAGAACAAGGCTAGAGCCGCTACTCCTAGAGGTGGGGCAGGACAGAAAGAGTTCCAGGCAGCATCAGGGAGAGAAAACAAGGGTGTCCTGACTTGTCTGGAACCTGCTGTGCAGGCTGGAGGGCTGTGGAAAGCCAACCCCAAGGAAGAGTAAGGAATTAAGAGGAGAGGTCTGAGCTGCAGAGGGCTAGGTAGCTCCTGTCTGTGCTGTCTGAACTGCTCAGCCACTGCGGCTTTTCTCAGAAATAGGCTCCACCTGGCATCCCTCCAGCCAAAGTGCAAACTCTAGCGGCAGAGTGTGGGCTGAATTGAGAGAGAAGTGGCCAGCACTCCTGCCCAGACTCCAGGAGCACAGTTCGAACGCTACATAAAATAGAGTGGGGGCCAGGACTGCAGCAGGTAGAGTAAACACACGGTCTAACGTGCTGGGGCGAGAGCAGGTGGGGTCAGTGCCCTGTCTCTGCCTGACTCTGCCAATGGAGAGTGGGACTGGAAGCGTCCCTGCACTTGTGGGGTGTTGATAATAGGGGACAAGTGAAATTTAGAAACAAGAAGAGAGACAGCTTTCTTTCTATGGGGGAGCTGGGGTTGGCCACATCAAGAGGAGCTCCAATTCAGGCAGATCAAAGTGTTCTTTCAGTAAGCCCTCTGGAGGCTCAGTGTCTTAGTCTGTTTTGCGCTGCTATAACATAACATACCCAAGAAGACTGGCTAAAAGCAGAAATTTATGTCTCATATTCCTAGAGGCTGGCAAGTCCAAGGTCAAGGTGTTGGCATCTGACCAGGGCCTTCTTGCTGTGTCATAACATGGTAGAAGGACAGAGAGAGAGGGACCAAACTCGTCTTTTTATAAGGAACATGCTCCTGCCATAACCGCATTAATTCGTTCATGAAGGCAGAGACCCCATGATCCAAACACTTCCCATTAGGCCTCATCACCCAACACCATTGCTTTGGGAATCAAGCTTTCAACACGTTAACTTTGGTGGGTCAGGGAGGGACATTCAAACTATAGCACTCAGCGTGAATTGTAGCCACAATCACAGTTGGCACATATGACTCTGTGGTCTGGTTTTAAATTGGACTTAAAGCTTGGTAAAGGCCAAAATGCATTCACACTTGGGTAGTCTTCCCCAAACCCCACATATCAAATCCTTCAAGATTGGGTTCAGGTGCCACTGTCTCCATAAAACCATCTGAGTCTCTCAGCTGACCCACTACCTCCCTCACCTGAGATTCCACAGCCTTGTTTTCACCTTCCATATGGGTTTCCATCTTTGATAACTGGTGCACACGTACTGTTTCTCACGCCTCACTGAAAGGTCTGTGAGGCCTGTGCTCCTTTCTTGGGCATCACTGTCTCCCCTACAGCACCCAGCACAGTGGCTTGGAAGTTTCACTAGCTGCTTGTAGAACAAATAGAGCAGCAATTCTCTGGATCTGTTTTCTATTGTGTTAAAGGCAGAAGCTATATAAATGTTTCTCCAAAGTCATTTTTCTGATTCTCTAATTTAGGTTAAGTATTAAGTACCTACCACATATCTGACCTTGTGTGTTTCTGATTTCAAAGAAATGAAAGACACAATTGTGATCTCATTGTGGTAACACAACATAGAAGGAACAATTAGACTATGAGACTAATATAATAAATTGCTTAATTGTACCACATTGTAAGAGGAGATCAGAAGAGGGAGAGCTGCACGTGGTCCAGGGAGGTAAGGGAGAGCTAAAAGTGAGGGTAGTTGGTTACACCAAGCTTTGAAGATGGGTAGGATTTGCACAGGTTGGAAGCCCTACTGATATTGCAGCCCTTGCCCTTGATGCCCTGCCCCGGGCCTGGAGCCTGGAGTGACCCATCTCCTTGAGCTGTCCTGGTTTTCTTATTGTTGGTTATGCCTCCCAGGCAGAAATTGCAGTAGTTGTTGAGAAGGGACAACCATCAGGACACTTCTTGGATTTTTGTTCCTCATAAACTGAGAAAACTGGGCTGGGCTGGGCTGTCTGAGAGTCCTCCTTGACTTCACCCTCCTTCTCAGCTAAGTAGGAACAGATTTCATTACAATGCTTTCCACTTGTCAAACACAGACCTTCCTTGCCCTGATCAACTGGGATGAAAGCTTCCCACTTCTTATGGGGCCACCCACAATCTGAGGCTTTACCCTTGCCATGACATTTGGGGTATCTTGTTCAGAGTTCCCATCATCCAGCTGTTGGAAAAGTAATTCCAGTACTCAGCTGGTGGTCACAGAAACTTAACTGTCCTCCGTTCAGGGATATAAGATTCCTTTAAGCCCTTCTACCTGAGAGATTAGACTTTCATTCTCCAGAGTCTGGTCGAAGTCTGGTTTAATAGGTAAGACAGAAAGCCATGGATCCTCAGACGTAAGTTTGTGCTTTATCTGTCAACATGAGACATGGTGAACAGTGCTGCCTAGAAACCAGTCTCAGGCCCCAGTTTTGCCCTTTCATCCAGATAAAACAATTGCTCTGGAATAACATGATCTGCGAGTCCAACAAACAGGCACACCCTACACTCAGCACACAGGCTGGCATTGTTAATATGGCATGCTTTATGGCTTCCCAAGAGACCTTTGCTATGTTCCCTACCATGGCCACCATTTTCCCTCCCCATATAAGTCTTTACATCTTCAGCACCTAGCCCAGAACTGGCATGCAAAGACATCCTATAAATGATGCTGAATCCTGAGGGAGACACTTGGCAGATGAATGACACTAGCTAATACAGCCTTTAAAGGCATGGTGTGACACAAAGATAAACATAAATATCCTCTATCTCTTTCACAACAGTAACTTTGAAACCCCATCTTTTGGAAAAGCATTGTCTCCACTATGATGCACACGTCAATGATTCTGCTTATCAAATTCTGTTGAGCTAGCATGGAAGGAACAACTGTCTGTAATCTATTTACCTTAAGGAGCTCAGTCACGTGTCCAGCTCGTAGCCTGTTTATCAGGATGAAGGATGCTCTCTGGAGAGAGCAGACAGCAGGACAGGCCGGGCTCGGATGACAGTCTGCCCTGTGGAGATTGACTTTAATGAAGCACAGAATAAACAGGAAGATTAAGAGGATGCAAAAATCAGTGACAAGTTCTAAGTTCACCTCTCTGTTGGAAATGAAATGTTCTCTGTACAGCTGAGAGCTGTCTCTGGGCTATGGATGAGGGCATCTGTTTGGTTGCCAATGATTCCATGCTATCCAAATCAGCCTCTATGTGAGCACAAAAAAGTTTTCTCTTAATTTACAGACGTACTTCTGTGCATTTTATTTAAATCTACCCACAAGGAAATTTTATTTAGAATGAGTAAAAATATTGGATTTATTAAAGGGTTTGAGAAAATATCTAATAGGCTAAGATGTTACCCTGACAAGCAGAGATTAAATGTTTTTAATATTGATCTTTTATAAAGTCCTTCCACATTCCTTGGTGCTGAGAAATCATGCTTTCTCAGCCATTCGTGACATAAAGGTGTAGTCAGTCCTGTAGGGATGGCTCGCCTTATAAAAGAACTAAGTTCCTGGATTTAAATAAAAACAAAAACTAGTCTGCTTCACAACACAATGCTAGTTGTTTAGAAACTTAATGGCATTTAGACATTTCATTGTACATTGTTTCAGTTCCTTATTTCAAATGTGATTTTCAATAAATATCTAAAAATCTAAGTTACAAAATAACCAGAGGGAATAGTCCAGAATTCACACCCATCTTTTGGAGATGACAGTTTTGTTCAGAGGATCCAAATGGAAGTATTTTCTCATGTCATCATTGTATGCTTTTCAAAAACATAGATATTACTACTAAAGGTGATAGCAAAGTATTCATTTTATATATATAGCATATTCCTTATTATTTAATCAAACTGTGAGAACAATTCATGTGTATGTGTGGGTGTAAACATATTGAATGCTTACTGAGCATCACGTAATCCTGTTGATAGTATTGTAGCATTTCTACCAGTAGATGGCACTCTGATTCAAATTGATATTCTAAGCTGCCTGTTGTCCAGCAGTATTGTTTATTCGGTGGTAATTGTAAGCACACTGTACTAATCTGCCGGCATGTACCCAAGTGAAAATGTGTAGTAACACAAAAGTAACTCAAAACAAGATTTGCAGACTATTTTAGGAAAGCTGACATGTACCTGGGTAGAGTGCACAGTCAGAATACAGTAATCAGAATGCCTGGATCCAGAAGGGATTCGTTGAGAACTTCTCTACTGAAGGGGCTCGTTAAGTAGACTTCATGGAATGGAATGGAATGGAAGGAACATGTGGCAGCAAGGAGCAGATATTCTAGGTAGAAGTGGCCTTTAGGAAGGTAACCAGAGAAGTAGTTATGAGGAATGTGAAATAGTTTGGGTCTACCTTGAGGAAGTCCTCTGAGACAGGCTTAAAGTCAATATTTAAACTTCATATCATGAGGAGAAAGTAGAGATGGGGCAAGAGAAACACAAGCTTAGCAAAAAATAAGCAAACAAGACATGGTCAGCCAAAGTTATGCCTGGCATCCAATTTTCACTTTTGATTATTTATCATAGTAAATAAAACTCAAATCAGCCAACTGAGCCACCATTGTTAATTTGGGGTTGTATATAAGTGTAAGTGGTTACATTTATATTTTATATTATGTAGTTCTGGAGATAATTCAACATATCTTAGTCAAATGGAAACACTGAGTTTTCTACCTAAATGTAGAACTCTGAACCACATGTCTCCAGCACTTCAAAAAGCCATCCACTAGTCTTTAATTTTTTGTTACCTTAATAAGTAATTTCCTAACCTTCTGGCTGTCTCGTTTGCAAATTCTGTGTGTTGTTTATTTATTTTGCTTAAACTTACAATAACCGAGAGGTCACAGGGAAAGAAATGTATGTGTGATTAGGATTTCATGTGCAATTATTTTTAGAGCATTTGAGGCAATGGAGGAGTCTTAATTGGTATTATACTTTCTAATGCAAATTCAAAGTTAAAGCAGGAAGGAGGTGTTTAAAATAATTCAGCAGCAACTGTACCAAATGAACAATTAGTTAAATCTCTTTAAGGTCTCATGTATAGTAAACCATTAATGAAAACTATGTTGTTTAATCTACAGAAAGTGTTTTCCGTTTGCCATATGTTACCAGGACTATTATTAAAATAGTAATTTACTGTGAGGATGAGGCTTTAAAATGCTGTGCTGAGGCCCTGGGTTCTGGAACCACTGGCTAGGTCAGCACTTTGTGGTTTTAAGCAGCGATGTGCCTTGGGTAAGAAAAAGAGAATGAGGTTCATTAATTCTTGAAATGCCTTAAACACAGAAATTCTGTACTTTTTTTGTTTTCTTTTCTTTTTCGGAAGGGTGAAAACATCCTCTAATAGGTTTAGTACGGTGATTGGTTAGTTCTCCTCAAGAATAATAACATCTCCCTTTGAATTTCCATGACTGTTCCAGACCAGCTGTCATTGGAACAGGGCTTTGAAGTTTGCTGAAGGCAGGGCTTTTATGTGGCCCCCATTCTGACCAAAAGAAGCAGTCTACAGATGACTAGGTGAAGTTAAGCGTGGAGTCTGGTAGAAAAGAACAGAAGAAATGGAGCTGCCATGGTGCGGATCAGACCCATGACCGTGTGGGCCACTGCTCTTGAGCACAGCCAGTCACTCTGAGTTTGTCAGTGCTGCTGCCATTGTATTGCAGGTTTGCTGGCCCTGGTATTTTAAGATAGTCAGTTGGTCACATTCCTTAACTATGAAAATGCATGTCCTGTTCAGGTAAGTTCATATGACTAGAGGGAGGTGCAGGGTTGAATTAAGTGGGGTGAATGGTAAAAGAGGGTCACATTATGGAAAATGTTGGACACCCAGGACTTGGGTCTCATAGAAACAGGTCTGAGGCTGAGGCCTTAAACACATTCTGACTTAGTCCCAGTAGTTTATTACACATTTGCCAAAGGAGTTGTAACTTAAAATTTTATTTCCAACCATAACCCACAAAAAGAATCGTATAGCCCCTAAAATATTCATGTTATTGCTGCTGCATGTTCATGCTAGAATGTGAGGTTTGCCTTCAGCTATACCTTAGCACAAAAGAAATCATACTAAAAATAATTGGCATAAAGGCATCAACTTGCTCATTTGCTCTCTTTCACTGTAAGACAATAAACAAATTAAATGATGTCTCATTTGCCTTTATACATTTGCATATTTAAATGTTTGGAAACTTCCCTGCTAAGGAAATTGGGCCTCATCAGACAGACGAGTAGTGGGTGAATACCTAAAAATTTCAAATGTATTAATTCTTTCTGATTATTATTAGAAATTTTCATCGACTGTTAGACTATATCAATGGCATATTGTTGAATAAATGAAGCAGATTAACACAGCAGTATGCTATTATGAAAAAAAAGTGATATACACGTTATATATTTATTTTCCAAATACACATAATGTGGTAATACACCCACACATAAAAACCAGTATGTCAGCTTTGGGAGACCGAGGTGGGAGGGTTACTTGAGGCCAGGAGTTCAAGATCAGCCTGGACAACATAGTGAGATCCTGTCTCTACAAAAAAAATAAATAAGTACAAAAATTGGCTGGGCATGGTGGTGCATGCCTGTAGTCCCAGCTTACTCAGGAAGCTGAGATGGGAGGATCAATTTAGCCCAGGAGTTGAAGGCTGCAGTGAGCTATTATTACCACTGTACTCCAGCCTGGGCAACAGAGCAAGAGCCCATTGCAAACAAAGCAAAAACCAGTATGTCACCATCCCATGAGTACAACTCAAGTCATATTAACATTTAATAACCAAACTAGAATGGCCCTGAGTCCCTCTTCTCTTTATCTGGTTTTTTAAAAAGTTCACATTCCAAAATATTTCTGAGAGCCTCAGGAATGCTCACATGCATTAAAAAATATTAGTCGCAGGCTCAACCACCCATTAATGTGTAGCCTTCATCTACATTTCTGGTAAATTTTATATTAGTTCACACAAAGCATGAACTATGAAAAAAAGGGGGTTCCAATTTAAATAGCCACTTCTGCCAACCAAAGCACAGAGCTTTCTCATTTTATCTAGGCAGTAGCAGTTTGGAGGTGATAACGAAGTATTCCCTCTCTTTGCGTTTCTCAATGTCCAAGATGTCCCAAAGTAAGACAGTTTGATGTCTTAGTGTTCCAGTTCACGAAAGGTATACACATACACACACACACACTTGCACATTCACATATACATATACACATTGCCTTTTTCCAGTCTATATACCACCCATAGAACCTAAATTGAAACAACTTTCTTTAACTCCTCATCCACTGTGAAGAAGCCTTCAGCCAAGCCTCACTTACTTCCTTCTGCACTTCCACTCTTCTCACAACGACTGTAAATAAAACACACGCCTCTATAAAGGATAAGTTCTCAGCATACTTCAAATTGGATACAGAAGGTTAAAAACAACAACAAAAACAACTCCTCCCAACTTCATCCAGCCCTATGTCCAATCTCGATTCATTGACACTCACTCAACTCTGGATTAAGATATTTTAAGTCCGAATGGCTAACTTTTGTTCAGAAAAAAAAACATCAAGAGGACTTCTGGTTTCAAATGCAGCATCAAAACAAGCTGGTTTCACTCCATTTCCCTGTCCCCCTGAGAAACCCAAAATCAAATATACAGTGCCAAGATTATCACCAACAAAGTTCCAGAACTCAAATATGAGGATGAGACAGTTCCCAGGGCCACAAAGAAGTGAAAAAACTATAAGAAGATGGTAAGAGAATCAGGCTTCCGTATATATAGCACCTCTTATGCTGCTCCCTGCCCCCCAGCGCCAAGTGCACAAAAAAAATTTCTCCCTGATTCATGGTTTCTATACTGAAAAAAAAAGTCAGAGTGAGGTGAACAATCAGCTTCTCCACCATCTTGGGTTCTCAGGCAGGTGACCTATCCTTGCCTTAATTCACAGGAAGCACTGACAGTACCTGAAGGGAGAACTATCCCTCAGGACAGCCAGAGACAAAGGGGGAAGTGGGACTACCATTCCCAGCCCTGGAAACTTCTTTGTAACTCAACCAAAGGAGATGCCAAGTCACAGAGGTTGTTCAGCAGCATCGTGCTGTAGGAGCTCCATTCCACAGGTCCTCTGGGCAAAAGCCAGCCTTCCCACACTACTAGGATATCCCCTTTGGGACCTCCCTTATTTTAGATAGGTGGCATTCTGAATGTTTCCTAGAACCAAAGCAAACCTAGGCTTAAGGCTCAATCTAGTACTAGGTAAGCAGTAGCAACCTAACAGGAATAAAAATTTAAAAACAAAATCAACAAGTAAATTACAAAGACTCTCTAAGCAAACGTATCCAATAAAAAAGAAAAAAACAAGCCAGACAGAGAAGAAGGCAATAAATAATTCTTCAATGAAAAGACATAGATATACATGCACAAGAAACAATAGCAAAATGGGAATCACAACCTCCTCAGATAGGCAAAGCAAGGAATGAGGGAGTGACCCTAACAAGATGCCAATAAGTGAACTCTGACCAAGAATTCAGATTAGCCATCCTAAGAAAACTGAGAAAAAAATAAAACTTAACAGAATAACATATAAAGGGGCTTCAATTCATCTGCCAACAGGCTTGTCAATAGAAACCATACAGGCCAGTAAGAAGAGGGATGACATTTTTTAAATGCTGAAAGAAAAAATCTGCTATCCAAGAATATTGTGTCCAGCAAAGCTATCCTTCAAATATGAAGAAGTGATAAAGTATTTCCCAAACAAAAGCTGAGAAAATTCACCAACACTAGATCTGTCTAACAAGAAATGCTAAAAGGAGTTCTTCAATCTGGAAGAAGAAAAAAACACTAATGTGCAAAAGGAAACTATTTGAAGGTATAAAACCCACTGGTAAAATTAAGTACACGGACTAACCCAGCAGACTCTAATACTGTAATTATGATGTACAATCCACTCCTAACTCTAGTGTAAAGTCTAAAAGAAAAATCTATCAAAAACAATAATGCCTACAGCAACCTGATAAGAGATAGACAAAATAAAAATATGTAAATTGATAGAAAATAAAGTCAAAATGGTTAGGGGAGAATAAAGTATAGAGGACTTTTTTCATTATTTCATTTTTTATATTATTTTCTTCATGATCTAAGATAAGTTGGCATCTCTTTCAAATAACTTGTGATATCTATAAGATGTTTTCTGTAAGCCTCATGGAAATCACAAAGCAAGAACCTATTATCACTTTACTAAAAATAAAAAGCAACAAATTAAAACATACTACCATAGAAAATTACTTAACCACAAAGGAAAACAGTAAGGAAGAAAGAAAAAATAGGAGTCACAAAATAACCAGAAACAAACAACAAAATGGCAGTAGTAAGTCCTTATTTATCAATAATAACATTGAATATAAATGGACTCAGTTCTCCAATTAAAAGCCAAACAATGGTTGAACGGATAAAGAAACAAGACCCACTATACGCTGCCCATGAAAAACTCACTTCACCTATAAAGAGACACACAGACCGAAAGTAAAGCGGTAGAAAAAGATGTTCCATGCAACTGAAAACTATAAAAGAGCAGGTGTAGCTATAATATCTATCAGATGAAATAAACTACAAATCAAAGACTTTAAAGAGAGACAAATAAGGTCACTATAAAATGATAAAGGGGTCAATTTAGCAAGAGGATATAACAATTATAAATATCTAGGCACTCAACACCAGAGCTCCCAGGTACATAAAGCAAGCATAAATAGATCTAAAGGGAGAGATAGACTGCAATACAATAATAGTAGGGGACTTCAACACCCTACTCTCTAGATGATCTGTAGAGAGAAAATGAACAAAGAAACATCAGTTAGGCCTAACTGACATTTTTAGAACTTTTCCCTCAACTTCTGCAGAATGTACAATATTATCATCAGCATATGGAACATTTGCTAGACCACATTATATCTTAGGGCACAAAACAAATCTTAAATTCAAAAACATAGAAATTACAACTAGTATCTTTTCTGAACACAATGGAATAAAACTAGAAATCAATAACAAGAGGAACCTTGGAAAATGCACAAACACATGGAAATTAAACAATATGCTGCTGAACAACCATTGGGTCAATGAAGAAATTAAGAAGGAAATTTAAAAATTTCTTGAAATGAATGAAAACGGACATATAATATACCAAAATCTAAATAAGATTAAGACTAAAAATACAGAATATCAGTGAAACAAAAAGTTGGTTTTTTAAAGGCCAACAAACTCAATAAACCTTTACCTAGATTACCAAAGGAAAAAGGGAGAAGGCCCAAATCAATAAAATCAGAAGTGAAGGAGATATAACCGAGATCACAGAAATACAAATAATTGGAGATTATTATGAAAAATTATGAACAACTATACACCAACAAATTTAAAAGCCTAGAGGAAATAGACAGATCCTTAGACACATACAACCACCAAGTTTAAATCATGAAGTAGAAACCTTTAACAAACCAATAACAAGTAATAAGATCAAAGCCATAATAAAAAGTTCTCCATTAAAGAGAAGCCCAGAATCTAATGGCTTCACTGCTGAATTCTGTCAAATATGTAAAGAAGAATTAATACCGACCTACTCAAACTCCTTAAAAAGCATCGAAGAGGAGATAACACTTCCAAACTCATTCTACAAGGCCATCATCACCTTGATACCAAAACCAGACAAACTGAGCACAGTAGCACACGCCTGTGGTCTCAACTACAGGCCAATTACACTGATGAACATAGATGCAAAAACTGTCAATGAAATACTAACAAACTGAATTCAAGAACATGTTAAAAGATCATTAGCCATGATCAAGTGAGACTTCATCACAGAGATGAAGGATGTTTCAACATATGCAAATCAATAAACATGATATATCACATTAACAGAACCAGGAAGAAAAACCACATGATCATTTCAATAGATGCTGAAAAGCATTCAATAAAATTCTATTATGATAAAAATCCACACCAAATTGAGTATAGAAGGAACATACCTCAACATAATAAAAGCCATACATGACAAACCAACAGCTAACATTGTACTGAATGGGGAAAAACTGAAAGCTTTTCCTCTAAGATATGGAAGAAGACAAGGATGCCCACTGTCAGCACTTTTATTCAACATAATACTGGAAGCCTTGGAAAGAGCATTTAGTCTAAAGAAATAAAGGACATCCAAAGTTGAAAGGAAAAAGTCAAATTAGCCTTGTTAGCAAATGACATAATCTTATACTTAGAAAAACCTAAAGACTCTACCAAGAAAACTGTTAGAACTGATAAACAAATTCTGTAAGTTTGCAGGTTACAAAATCAACATACAAAAATCAATAGTACAATTGGAAAATGAAATAAAAAAAGCAATCCCATTTATAATAGCTACAAAGAACATAAAAAACCTAGAAAGCAATTTAACCAAAGAAGTGAAAGATTTATGCAAGGGAAACTACAAAAAACTTTGATGCAAGAAATTGAAGAGGATATACAAAATATGGAATGATATTTCATGCTCATGAGATGGTAAAATTAATATTGTTAAAATGACAATTCTATCCAAAGCAATCTATAGATTCAATGCAATCGCTATTAAATACCAATGTCATTCTTCACAGTAGAAAAAACATTCCTAAAATTTGTATGGAATCACTAAACATACCAAATTAGCCAAAGCAATCCTGACCAAAAGAATAAACCTGAAGCATCACACTATCTGACCTCAAATTACACTACAAACCCATGGTAACCAAATCAGTGTGGTACTGGCACAAAGATACATAGACCAATGTAATAAACAAGAGAACCCAGATATAAATCCATGCATTTACAGCCAACCCATTTTTGACAAAGGCACCAAGAACATACAGTTGGGGTAGGGACAGTCTTTCAGTAAATGGTGCTGAGAAAACTAGATGACCATATGTAGAAGAATGAAACTAGACCCCTACTTCTCATCATATATAAAAATCAAATGAAGGGGGAGTGACCAAGATGGCTGACTAGAAGCAGCTAGTGTGTGGCTCTCAGGGAGAGGAATGGAAAAGGTGAGTAAATACAGCACCTTTAACTGAAACATCCAGGTATTAAAAGTAATGGCAAAAACTGCAATTACTTTTGCACCAACCTAACACGTGCATTGGGATTAATTAATGAAACAAGTTGAACCGTGGAGAACAGAGAAAGGCAAGGCAGGATGACAGCCCACCTGGGAATGACATGGAGCCAAGGAAACCTCCCTCACCCAAGCAAGCAGTGAGTGAATGTGCAACCCCAGGAGCCCATGCTTCTCCAACAGGTCTTTGCAACCCCCAGGTCAGGAAATACACTTGTGAACCCACTCTGCCAGGGCTCTCAGTCTGACACATAGAGCCACGTGGGGTCTTGACAGAGCAGCCACTCAGGCACATGCAGAGACCTGGGAGCCTTAGCTACTCCAGCTTTCTGGGCTTCCCAGCAAAAGTAGCTGCAACTACACAAAAGTGGGAGGTTAGACCTCCACACATATCCGTAGGAAAGAGACTGAATCTAGTGGCTGAGCAGCAATGGTCTCTGGGCCCCACTTCCATAGCCCCTCACAGGATAAGACCCACTGGCTTGGAATTCCAGCCATCCACCAGTAGCAGCATTGTGCCTCCCTGGGATAGAACTCTAAGGGATTGGGGGGAGAGGTGGGCCACCATCCTTGCTGTTTGAGCAACTTAGCTGTTTCAGCCTTCAGGCTTTGGAGTGTCCAAGATGACTAGGGGCTGAAGGAGACCCCCAACACAGCACAGCTGCTCTACAAAGATGTGGCCAGACTAGTTTTTAAAGCAGGTCTCTCATCCCGTTCATCCTCACTGGACATCTCCAGCCACATCCTACAGATGTGTTCGGGCTGGCCACAGATCCATACCTCCCTGGGACAGAGCTCCCAGGGTGAGAGGCAGGCTTCCATTTTTGCTGTTTGTAGCCTTTACTAGTGATAACTCCAGGTACTGGAAACTCTGAGTCAACTAGGGACTGGAGCAGACCCCCAGCATACCGAAGCAGTCCTATGGAAAAGTAGTCAGTCTATTATATGGGAATGGGTGCCCATTCCCATATCTCCTCACTGGGAAGGTCCTCCAGGCCTGGGCCTCCACCCACCCCCCGCCAGAGCTCTCAAGCCAGTAGCAACTCGTCAACTCCCTGGACAGAGCCTCCAGGGGCAACTGAAAGCCTCTCTGACACTGTCTCTGCAATAGAACTGTCCTGGTCACCTTTGGACTAATGAAGGAGCAAAGACCCCAAGTGCCTTATCCACACCTCCAATGAGCTGCAGTCAACCCAGGGAGAGGAGGCCAGTCTGTATTTCACAGGTCCCCCATACCCTCCACTGCTCATCACCACACAGGGAACCTGTGGCTTAGGCCCACAGCACAGATCCTCCATCCTGGGCTGATAGCACTGAGTGATTGCTGCTCACATCTCTCTGGAGTGGAGCCCCCAGAAGACAAGCAAAGTGGTGGGGCAGCAATCCAGCTAATGTGGAGCTCAGAGGGTTTGGTGAAGGAACGTCTGTAGCAGAGCATGGCCAGGGAAGGCCATCCCTCTAGGCTCAAGTTGCTCCAGAAGAGACTTTAGCCATAGGGGAACTGTCAGACCTGATCTCTGCAGGGCAGTTGTACTAGTCCATTTTCATGCTGCTGATAAAGACATACCCAAGACTAGGTAATTTATAAAGAAAAAGAGGTTTAATGGACTAGGGAGGCCTCACAATCATGGCAGAAGGCAAAAGGTACATCTTACATGGTGGCAGGCAAGAAAGAATGAGAACCAAGCAAAAGGGAAAACCCCTTATAAAACCATCAGACCTCATGAGACTTATTCACTACCATGAGAACAGTATGAGGGAAACCGACCCCATGATTCAATTGTCTCCCACAGGGTCCCTCCCACAACACATGGGAATTATGGGAGCTACAATTCAAGATGAGATTTGGGTGGGGAAA
Organism: Pongo abelii; assembly: GCF_028885655.2. Classification (NCBI taxonomy): domain Eukaryota; kingdom Metazoa; phylum Chordata; class Mammalia; order Primates; family Hominidae; genus Pongo; species Pongo abelii. The sequence goes on from NC_072001.2 coordinate 59,531,163, forward strand.
CAGCCAAGCCATATCAGCGGTCTTGCACATCAGATAGGGCTGGTCCAACCTGAGCACTCCTTGGGTTGCTGGCCTTTCCTGGGGCCCCAGCCTGGTTATACTTACAGGGCAGTCTTGGGTGCCCTGGGGCCCCACATCATGGCTTCTGTGCAGGTGGACCATGCCTGATTGGAGAGCTCCAGTGAGGCAGCCACTATGGCTGCACACCAGCCCACACATTCCCTCCTCATACTGCAGCTTCCTCTGAGCCCACAGAAACTCCCCACATCACATTGTTGGCACATGTCTACAAGGGCAGGTTTTGCTTTACTTGCTCCAGCAGCACACAGGAAGGCAGTATGCCCTGCCAACCCCCCTGACCACCATTGCAGACGGATCCTGGGTGGGCACAGAGCCAGCAATCCCCACCCCTGCCAGTGCCTTGCCCTTGCCCTTGCCCTAATAACTATGCAGAGAACAGGGGATCCTCCCACACCTTGAGCAATCACTCCTGCTAGTGGGGCACAGAGAAGGCACCCAGACCTGTGCTGGCTTACACCCCACCCCAATCCAACACCATCTCCAGTACAACAGTGCACACGATATCTAGCAGGGGCCCCCTGCTGTCCACCAGCTACCTTGCCTCTGCCACTGTGGTCAACATCCACAGGGAGGCAGGTACCCTTACATCTGCTAGCACTCTGCTGCAGCTGCCACACCTTGGTCCCCCAAGTACAGTAAACTCCTAACTTTGAGGAGCCAGAGAACAAAGTCAGGGCCCAATACAAGATTCTAGAGATAAAGCAGGTGGTCCAAGAGTTGGGAGCTGAGCACTGGCTGCCTAGAATCTCCCAGAAATGAAGCCAGTTGGCTGAATCCATCTTATACCACAACCAAACCCTGAAAATCATCAAATAGGATAAAAGAAAAGAAAAACCCATCCAAAGGTCAGCAACCTCAAAGACTGAAGGTAGCTAAACCCACAAAGATGATAAAGCATCAGCATAAGAATGCTGAAAACTCAAAATTCTAGAGTGCCTTTCCTCCAAATGACCACATCACCTCCCCAACAAGGGTTCAGAACCAAGCTGTGGCTGAGATGGCTGAAATGACAGAAGTAGAATTCAGAATATGGATAGGAATGAAGTTCACTGAACTACAGGAGTACATTGTAACCCAATGCAAGGAAGCTAAAAAATCATAAAACTTTGCAGGAGCTGACAGACAAAATAGACAGTATAAAGAATGTAACCGACCTGACAGAGCTGAAAAACACCCTATAAGAATTTCATAATGCAAACACAAATATTCATAGCAGAATAGATCAAGCAGAGGAAAGAATCTCAGAGCATGAAGACTGCCTTTCTGAAACAAGGCAGGCAGACAAGAATAGACAAAAAAGAATGAAAAGTAATGAAGAAAACCTTGGAGAAATATGGGATTATGTAAAGAAACTGAATCTGTGATTGCTTGGTGTACCTGAAAGAGATAGGGAGAATGGAACCAACTTGGAAAATATATTTCAGGATATCATCCATGAGAACTTCTCCAACCTAACTAGAGAGGCCAATATTCAAATTCAGGAAATGCAGATAACTCCAGTAAGGTACTTCACAAGAAGATCTTTTTCAAGACACATAATCATCAGATTCTTCAAGGCAAAATGAAAGAACAAATGTTAAAGGCAGCTAGAAAGGGCAGGTCACCAACAAAGGGAAGCCCATCAGACTAACAGCAGACCTCTCAGCTGAAATCCTACAAGCCAGAAGAGATTAGGGGCCAATATTCAACATTCTTAAAGAAAAGAAATTCCAACCCAGAATTTCACGTCTGGCCAAACTAAGCATCCTAAGTGAAGGCGAAATAAGACTCTTCTCAGAAAAGCAAATGCTGAGGGAATTTGTTACCACCAGACATGCTTTACAAGAGCTTCCTCAGTAAGGAAGCGCTAAATATGGAAAGGAAAGACTGTTACCAGCCACTACAAAAACACACTGTAGTATACAGACCAGTGACACTATAAAGCAACCACATAAACAAGTCTACAAAATAACCAACTAACATCATGATGAAAAGATCAAATCCACACATCAATACTAACCTTAAATATAAATGGGCTAGATGTCCCAATTAAAAGACACAGAGTGGCAAGCTGGGTAAAGAACCAAGACCCATTGGTATGCTGTCTTTAGGAGACCCATCTCACATGCAAAGACACAGATAGGCTAAAATATAAAGGGATGAAGAAAAATCTACCAAGTAAATGGAAAACCGAAAACAGCAGGGATTGCAAACCTAGTTTCTGACAAAACAGACTTTAAATCAACAAAGATTTAAAAAAAGACAAAGGAGGACATTACAGAATAGTAAAGAGTTCAATTCAACAAGAAGATCTAACTATCCTAAATATATATGCACCCAACACAGGAGCACCTAGATTCATAAACCAAGTTCTCAGAGACCTTGAAGAGACTTAGAGTCTCAAACAATAATAGTGGGAGACTTTAACACCCCACTGACAATATTAGACAGAAAATTAACAAAGATATTCAGGACCTGAGCTGAGCACTCGATCAAATGGCCCTGAGGTCTACAAAACTCTCCACACAAAACAACAGAATATACATTCTTCTCATTGCCACATGGCACATACTCTAAAGTTTTATTTTGTTTTGTTTTTCGAATTTTTTTTTATTATACTTTAAGTTTTAGGGTACATGTGCACAACGTGCAGGTTAGTTACATATGTATACATGTGCCATGTTGGTGTGCTGCACCCATTAACTCATCATTTAACATGAGGCATATCTCCTAATGCTATCCCTCCCCGCTCCCCCCACCCCATGACAGGCCCCGGTGTGTGATGTTCCCCTTCCTGTGTCCATGTGTTCTCATTGTTCAATTCCCACCTATGAGTAAGAACATGTGGTGTTTGGTTTTCTGTCCTTGCGATAGTTTGCTGATAATGATGGTTTCCAGCTTCATCCATGTCCCTACAAAGGACATGAACCCATCATTTTTTATGGCTGCATAGTATTCCATGGTGTATATGTACCACATTTTCTTAATCCAGTCTATCATTGTTGGACATTTGGGTTGGTTCCAAGTCTTTGCTATTGTGAATAGTGCCACAATAAACATATGTGTGCATGTGTCTTTATAGCAGCATGATTTATAATCCCTTGGGTATATACCCAGTAATGGGATGGCTGGGTCAAATGGTATTTCTAGTTCTTGATCCCTGAGGAATCGCCACACTGACTTCCACAATGGTTGAACTAGTTTACAGTCCCACCAACAGTGTAAAAGTGTTCGTATTTTTCCACATTCTCTCCAGCACCTGTTGTTTCCTGACTTTTTAATGATTGCCATTCTAACTGGTGTGAGATGGTATCTCATTGTGGTTTTGATTTGCATTTCTCTGCTGGCCAGTGACGGTGAGCATTTTTTCATGTGTCTTTTGGCTGCATAAATGTCTTCTTTTGTGAAGTGTCTGTTCATATCCTTTGCCCACTTTTTGATGGGGTTGTTTGTTTTTTTCTTATAAATTTGTTTGAGTTCATTGTAGATTCTGGATATTAGCCCTTTGTCAGATGAGTAGATTGCAAAAATTTTCTCCCATTCTGTAGGTTCCCTGATCATTCTGATGGTAGTTTCTTTTGCTGTGCAGAAGCTCTTTAGTTTAATCAGATCCAATTTGTCAATTTTGGCTTTTGTTGCCATTGCTTTTGGTGTTTTAGACATGAAGTCCTTGCCCATGCCTATGTCCTGAATGGTATTGTCTAGGTTTTCTTCTAGGGTTTTTATGGTTTTAGGTCTAACATTTAAGTCTTTAATCCATCTTGAATTAATTGTTGTATAAGGTGTAAGGAAGGGATCCAGTTTCAGCTTTCTACATATGGCTAGCCAGTTTTCCCAGCACCATTTATTAAATAGGGAATCCTTTCCCCATTTCTTGTTTTTGTCAGGTTTGTCAAAGATCAGATAGTTGTAGATATGCGGCGTTATTTCTGAGGGCTCTGTTCTGTTCCATTGGTCTATATCTCTGTTTTGGTACCAGTACCATGCCGTTTTGGTTACTGTAGCCTTGTAGTATAGTTTGAAGTTAGGTAGTGTGATGCCTCCAGCTTTGTTCTTTTGGCTTAGGATTGTCTTGGCAATGTGGGCTCATTTTTGGTTCCACCTGGACTTTGAAGTAGTTTTTTCCAATTCTGTGAAGAAAGTCATTGGTAGCTTGATGGGGATGGCATTGAATCTACAAATTACCTTGGACAGTATGGCCGTTTTCATGATATTGATTCTTCCTACCCATGAGCATGGAATGTTCTTCCATTTGTTTGTATCCTCTTTTATTTCCTTGAGCAGTGGTTTGTAGTTCTCCTTGAAGAGGTCCTTCACATCCCTTGTAAGTTGGATTCCTAGGTATTTTATTCTCTTTGAAGCAATTGTGAATGGGAGTTCACTCACGATTTGGCTCTCTGTTTGTCTGTTATTGGTATATAGGAATACTTGTGATTTTTGCACATTGATATTGTATCCTGAGACTTTGCTGAAGTTGCTTATCAGCTTAAGGAGATTTTGGGCTGAGACAATGGGGTTTTCTAGATATGCAATCATGTCATCTGCAAACAGGGACAATTTGACTTCCTCTTTTCCTAATTGAATACCCTTTATTTCGTTCTCCTGCCTAATTGCCCTGGTCAGAATTTCCAACACTATATTGAATAGGAGTGGTGAGAGAGGGCATCCCTGTCTTGTGCCAGTTTTCAAAGGGAATGCTTCCAGTTTTTGCCCATTCAATATGATATTGGCTGTGGGTTTGTCATAGATAGCTCTTATTATTTTGAGATATGTCCCATCAATACCTAATTTATTGAGAGTTTTTAGCATGAAGGGTTGTTGAATTTTGTCAAAGGCCTTTTCTGCATCTATTGAGATAATCATGTGGTTTTTGTCATTGGTTCTGTTTATATGCTGGATTATCTTTATTGACTTGCATATGTTGAAATAGCCTTGCATCCCAGGGATGAAGTCCACTTGATCATGGAGGATAAGCTTTTTGATGTGCTGCTGGATTCAGTTTGCCAGTATTTTATTGAGGATTTTTGCATCAATGTTCATCAGGGATATTGGTCTAAAATTCTCTTCTTTTGTTGTGTCTCTGCCAGGCTTTGGTATCAGGATGATGCTGGCCTCATAAAATGAGTTAGGGAGGATTCCATCTTTTTCTATTGATTGGAATAATTTCAGAAAGAATGGTACCAGCTCCTCCTTGTACCTCTGGTAGAATTCGGCTATGAATCCATCTGGTCCTGGACTTTTTCTGGTTGGTAGGCTATTAATTATTGCCTCAATTTCAGAGCCTGTTATTGGTCTATTCAGAGATTCAACTTCTTCCTGGTTTAGTCTTGGGAGGGTGTATGTGTCCAAGAATTTATCCATTTCTTCTAGATTTTCTAGTTTATTTGCATAGAGGTGTTTATAATATTCTCTGATGGTAGTTTGTATTTCTGTGGGATCGGTGGTGATACCCCCTTTATCATTTTTTATTGCGTCTATTTGATTCTTCTCTCTTTTCTTCTTTATTAGTCTTGCTAGAGGTCTATCAATTTTGTTGATCCCTTCAAAAACCAGTTCCTGGCTTCATTGATTTTTTGAAGGGTTTTTTGTGTCTCTATTTCCTTCAGTTCTGCTCTGATCTTAGTTATTTCTTGCCTTCTGCTAGCTTTTGAATGTGTTTGCTCTTGCTTTTCTAGTTCTTTTAATTGCGATGTTAGGGTGTCAATTTTAGATCTTTCCTGCTTTCTCTTGTGGGCATTTAGTGCCATAAATTTTCCCTCTACACATTGCTTTGAATGTGTCCCAGAGATTCTGGTATGTTGTGTCTTGGTTCTCGTTGGTTTCAAAGAACATCTTTATTTCTGCCTTCATTTCATTATGTACCCAGTAGTCATTCAGGAGCAGGTTGTTCAGTTTCCATGTAGTTGCACAGTTTTGAGTGAGTTTCTTAATCCTGAGTTCTAGTTTAATTGTACTGTGGTCTGAGAGACAGTTTGTTATAATTTCTGTTCTTTTACATTTGCTGAGGAGTGCTTTACTTCCAAGTACGTGGTCAATTTTGGAATAGGTGTGGTGTGATGCTGAAAAGAATGTATATCCTGTTGATTTGGATATACTCTCCCAATAAACAAGGATCAAATACATACCCCTCTGTGCTGGCCACAGCCAGCTCTTACTAGCTATCTACTAGCCTCTAGGTTGAACCACACAGTCCAATATGAAACCAGCTCACAGAAGTACACAGGGCTAGAGAAGCAAAGCCAAAAGACTCTATCCAACATTCTCTATAGTCACATTCCCTTCAATGGGGGAAGAAAACAACAAAGGAGAAAAACAATAATAATATTTGAAAGGAAAGGAAAGGAAAAGAAAGGAGAAAGGAGAAAGGGGAGACAGAGGAGAAAGGAGAAAGGAAAGGGGAAAGGAAAGGAAAGTAAAGGAAAGGGAAAAGGAAAAGGAAAGGGAAAGGAAAAGGGAAAGGATTCTATCCACATGAAAATAATTACAAAACTTAAAAGTGCCAACATCTCCAGATGAGAAGGAACCAGCATAAGAATTCTGGCACCATGAAAAAAATCTGAATACTGTGACCCTATTTGTTAATTTGAGATCTTTCTAGCTCTCCAGCAATGGTCACTAACCAAAATGGAAATTCAGAAATGACATATAAAGAATTCACAGCATGGATATCAACGAAGCTCGATAAATTTCAAGACAAGGTTGAAAATCTACACAAAGAAACTTCTAAACAATCCAGGAAATGAAGGAAGAGATAAACATCTTTAAAAAATCTATCAGAGCTTCTGAACTTAAAAAATTCACGTAAGGAATTTCTCAATACAATTGAAAACTTTATAAATAGAGTAGACCAAGTAGAAGAAAAAATTTCAGAGCTTGAAGGTCAATCTTTCAAACTAATCCATTCAGAAAAAAACAATAAAAAGAATTTTAAAAAATAAACAAGTATTTGAGAAATGTAGGATTATATAAAGTGAAAAAATCTACAAATTATTGGCATTGCTGAGAAGGAGAAAAGGTAAACAACCTGGAAAACATATTTGAGGGGATAATCCAAGAAAATTTCCCTAATCTTGCTAGAAGGGTAGACATCCAGGTACAAGAAATACATATAATATCAGCAAGATACTATACAAAACAAACATCACCAAGGCATAAAGTGACAAGACTGCCCCAAGTCAACACTAAGGAAAAAATCCTAAGGGCAGCTAGAGAAAAAGGTTAGATCACCTACAAAGGGAGCCTTATCAGGGTAAAAACATACTTCTTAGCAGAAGAAACCTTACACAAGTCAGAAGAGATTGGGGGCCTATTCAGCATTCTTAAAGAAAAGAAATTCCAACCAAGAATTTTATATCCCATCAAACTAAGCTTCATAAGCAAAGGAAAAATAAAATCTTTTCCAGACTAGCAGCTACTAAGGTAAATTTTTACCACTAGACCACCCTAACAAGAGATCCTTAAGGTTTTAAACATGGAAACTAAGGAACTGTATCTGCTACCACAAAAACACACTTAAGTACATAGTCCACAAACCCTATAAAGCAACTACACAATAGATGCTGCAAAGCAACCAGCTAACAACTTCACAATAGGATGAAAACCTCACATAGCAATGCTAACTTTGAATGTAAATGGTCTAACTGCACCATCAGAAAGGCACAGAGTGGCAAGTTAAATTAAAAAAGAAAGCAAGATCTATCCATCTTTTATCTTCAAAAGACCCATCTTACACTTAATGATATCCACGGGCACACAGGAAAGGATTGGAGAAACATCTATTACAACAAACAGGAAAAATAGAAGAACATGGTTTGCTATTCTTGTATCAGATAGACTTGAAATCTACAACAGTAAAAAAGGACAAAGGAATTACATAGTGAAAAAAGGTTTAATTCAACAAAAAGATTTAATTATCCTAAATATATATGCACTTAATATTGGAGTACTCAGATTCATAAAACAAGTACTTCTAGACCTATGAAAAAACTTAGATATCCACACAATAATAGTGAGGGACTTCAACATCCCACTCAAAGTGTTAGATCATCAAGACATAAAATTAACAAAGAAATTCTGGACTTAAATCAATTTGGCCAATTGTACCTAATAGACATCTACAGACTACTTCACCCATCAGCCATAGAATATACATTCTTATCTGTACGTGGAACATAATTTAAGATCAACCACATGCTTGGTCATAAACCAAGTCTCAACACATTTTTAAAAATTGAAATCATACCAACTTACCTTGGACCACAGTGGAATAAAAATAGAAATAAATACCAAGAAGATCCCTCAAAAACCACACAATTACACAGAGATTAAACAACTTGCTGCTGAATGACTTTTGGGTAAACAACAACATTAAGGCAAAAATAAAAATTCTTTTAAGTGAAAACAGAGACACAACATATCAGAATCTCTGGGATGCAGCAAAAGCAGTGTTAAGAGGAAAGCTTTTCACACTAAACACCTACATAAAGAAGTTAGATCTCAAATTAACAATCTAACATCACATCTAGAGGAACTAGAAAAACTGGAGCAAACTAAGCCCAAAGCTAGCAGAAAAATTTTTTAAAAAGCTATAATCAGAGCAGAACTGAAGGAAATTGATATCCAAAAATTCATCCAAAGAATTAACAAAACTAAGAGTTTGTCTTTTGAAAGGATAAACAAGATCAATAGAATGCTAGCTAGATTAACAAAGAAAAAAAGAGAGAAGATCCAAATAAGCACAATCAGAAACAACAAAGGTGACATTACAACCAATCCCACAGAAATGCAAAAGATCCCAGAGACTATTATTAACACTTCTATGCACATAAACTAGAAAATCTAGAGGAAACGGAAACACACAACCTGCCAAGATTGAATCAGGAAGAAACTGAAACCCCAAACAGATCGATATAGAGTTCCAAAATTGAATCCATCATTAAAAAAAAAAAATTGCCAACCAAAAAAAGCCCTGGGCCAGAGGGATTCATATGCAATTCTACCAGATGTACAGAGAAGAACTGGTATCAATTCTACTGAAACTATTCCAAAAAATCAAGGAGAAGGGACTCCTCCCTAACTTATTCTACAAAGCTAGCATCACCCTGATACCAAAATCTAGCAAAGACACAATGAAAAAAGAAAACTACAGGATAGTACCCCTGATGGACATAGATGCAACCTATGTTGAGGAACCTAGTAGTCCTCAACAAAATATTAGCAAATCAATCAAACAGCACATGAAAAAGGTAATTAACCATAATCAAGTAGGCTTTATTCCTGGTATGCAAGTTTGGTTCAACATACTCAAATCAATACATTTGATTCACCACATAAACAGAATTAAAAACAAAGCCCATATGATTTCTCAATAGATGCAGAGAAAGATTTTGATAAAATTCCACATCCCTTAGTGGCTATGAACTTTCAACAAACTAGGCATTGAAGAACATGCCTCAAAATAGTAAGATCCATCTATGACAAACTCATATCCAACATCATACTGAATGGGCAAAAGCTGGAACCACTATCCTTGAGAACAAGAACAAGACAAGGATGCCCAATCCCACTCCACTGCTCCTATTCAACACAGTACTGGAAGTCCTAGTCAGAGTAATCAAGCAAGAGAAAGCAATAAAAGGCATGAAAATAGGAAAAGAAGAATTCAAATTATCTCTCTTCACTGATGGTGTGATTCTATACCTAGAAAACCCTAAAGACTGCCAAAAGGCTCCTAAACCTGACAAATAACTTCAGTAAAGTTGCAGGACACAAAAGCAATGTTCAAAAATCAGTAGCATTTCTATACACCAGTAACATTTAAACTGAGAGCCAAGTCAAGGACACAATCCCATTTACAATAGCCATGCACACAAAAAATACCTAGGAATACATCTAACCAAGGAAGTGAAAGATCTCTACAAGAAGAACTACAAAACACTGCTGAAAGAAATCAGAGATGACACAAACAAATGGAAAAACATTCTAATCATGAATTAGAACAATCAGTATCATTAAAATGGCCACACTGTCCAAAGCATTCTATAGATTCAACACTATTCCTTTCAAACTACCAACATAATTTTTCACAGAATTATGAGAAACTATTCTAAAATTCATATGGCACCAAAAAATAACCCCAAAGCCAAAGCAATCCTAAGCAAAAAAACAAAAAACAAAGCCAGAGGCATCATGTTAGTTGACTTCAAACTATACTACAAGTCTACAGTAACCAAAACAGCATGGTGCTGGTACAAAAACAGACACACAGACCAATGGAACACAATTGAGAAACTAGAAATAAAGCTGCACTCCTATAACCATCTAAGCCATCTAAAGTTGGCAAAAATAAAGAATCTTAATAACCATCTAAACTCAGCAAAAATAAGCAATGGGGAAAGAATTCCCTATTTAATAAATGGTGCTGGAATAACTGGCTAGCCATATGCAGAAGAATGAAACTGGACCCCTACCTTTTTACCATATACAAAAATTAACTCAAGATGGATTAAGATTTAAATCTATAACCTCAAACTATAAAAATCCTAGAAGAAAACCTAGGAAATAACATTCTGGACATCAGCCTTGGCAAAGAATTTATGACTAAGTCCTCAAAACCAATTGCAACAAAACCAAAAATTGACAAGTGGGACCTAATTAAACTAAAGAGCTTTTGCACAGCAAAGGAAACTATCAAAAGGGTAAACTGACAGTCCACAGAATGGGAGAAAATATTTGCAAACCATCCATCCAACAAAGGTCTATCCAGAATCTGTAAGGAATTTAAACGACTTAAAAAGCCAAAACCAAATAATCCCATTAAAAAGTGCAAGAAGGACATGAACAGACACTTGTCAAAAGAAGACATACATGCAGCCAACACACATATGAAAAAATGCTCAACATCACTAGTCATCAGAGAAATACAAATTGAAACCACAATGAGATACCATTTCACATCAGTCAGAATGACTATTTGGAGTAAAACAAATCTGGATCCCTACCTTATACCATACACAAAAGCGAACTTCAGATCAGTGAGTCCTAAGTATATGAAAGAGTAAAGTGATACAGCCAGTAGAAGAAAATGAAAAAGAGAGTCTTTGTTCACTCAGGAGTTAGAGGGAACATAAGCAAGAGCTAAAATGTTTACATCATAAGGTAAAGACAAAAAAATCATATGGATCTGACTTTATCAAAGTTGAGTATTTCTGTTTGATGAAGAACACTACAGATAATATTACCAGGTGACACCCTGGGAAAAGATATATGCAATGATTAAAGAAGCTAAGGGGTTAATATCTAAATACATGAAGAATACCTGAAAATAAATATGAAATAGAAAGGAAACCCAGCAGAAAAATAGGGACAAATGATAAATGAGAAATTCACATAAAAGGAAATTGGAACAGTTACCAAATCATTGAAGAGATATTCAACCACATTAGTGGTCAGAAGAATATATAGTAAAAATGAGATGCCACTTGACAAACATAAGTTTATCAAAAACTACAAAGTTAGAAAATGTAATATGTTGGTGGGGATGAAAGGATATGGTACTCTCATGTATTTTTAGTGGGAGCGTAAACTGGACTAGCTATTCTCTAGAAAGCAATCTGCCAGCAACTGTGGAAACCAATTCTTCATACAGCTCATACCTGCAACCCCAGTCTTGATTCCTGCACAGATCCATAAAGAAATGTATAAGAAGATGTTGATTGTTACGGTGTTTGTGCTAGAAGGCAGTGAACATCTTGCTCAACTTTAAGGGAATAAATCAGAGAATGTGAACAGATTCTGTGGGACATTAGACACGAATAGAAAGCAATAAATTAAATAGACATACAGCCACAGGATAGGACATAAAACAGTGTTGAATGAAAAAAAAATTTACATTACAATATAATTAGTATGTGTTTAAAACACAAACACATACCAAAGAGCACAGCATAAATTACAAGGATATATAAATATTTGAGGATATGTGCCAAGTCCATCAGAGTAGACGCCTCTATGGGAAGCAAAGAATGGGTGTGGGGATCATGATTGAAGGAAAAACATGAAATGAAAATAAAATATAATGAAATAAACAAAAGCCTATGCACGGACCCCATGGCAACAGGGAGCCATGAGGGAGAAGCGTGTGTGTATGAATTCAGCTTCTGGCACCTGAGGGAAAGCAGATCCATAGAAAGGGAGAAAGTGGAGTGCAGAGCACCATGTTGGCCCAAGACAAACCTCCATGCTTCATAGCACAAGAGTGTTAGGAATTCCACAGACTCATCACCCATAAAATGAAACCCAAGATCCTTGGCATACATTCAGAGTTTTCACCATCTGGTCCCTGCTCTTAACAGTACAGGAAAAATCCAACTTGTGTCAATCACCCTGCCACCTCCCCTCCTTTTTGTTTAATTCTATCTCCACCACTCTATAAACACAGTAGCAGCAGGCACAGTGTTGGAAACGATGCCTTCTTACACCTCTGACCTCTTGATTTTCCCTTAGTGGGCTCTTCCTGCCACAGCTGTCATCACCTTTGGGCCCTCTTGCTCTGCCATCTTCCCTCAGTCATGCACTTTTATCCTCATCAAACTAAAATGGAATGTTCTGTTGTGCATGTCCAGAGCTGGCTCATTCCTTAGATTAAGCAGGTATGACTTGAGGAAATCTGGTCTGTCGGAGCAGCTTCCTGCATTCAATGATCTCCCCAACTATCCTGCTTCCACAATTTATCTTCTGTCCATTAGAGTAGGACAAGTCCCAGGTTATCCAAACCCTCATTGTAGAATTTAAAGACAGTGCCTTGCAGACACCAACGCATTTATATTCAGTATCAGATTATAACAATAGCAATTCCATTACACGGGCTAGGGATGCAATACATTCTAATGAAGATTAAGGAAATGGCAGAAAGGAAGGAGAGGTTTAGAGGAGGCACCCCTGGGCCAAGTATAGGCAGCAAGAGAGGGCACAGAGCATGAGAGAAAATGCTGAATGGACAAAGGAAAGAGAATAGGCACAGGGTGGACCATGGACCCATTATCTGTTTCTCACGTTCATTTCCAGTTCTCTGCAATTCTTCAGTTCTTATTAAGGGGTCTTACCTGGGCAGCCTTTGAGGGTGTGTTTTTTTCTCTCTGGTCTACTTCCTCAAGACATCTTTTTACCTCTACACACGAGTTTTCATCATGAAGTTCACTCTTTTACCCACCTCCACTATCTCCAATAAACTCTCAATGTAAAGTTAAACTGATTGGGCTATGGGTCAGTTGCATTACATTTAAATAAGCACAGAAAACATAAAAAACATCAGGAAACACAGTGCAGATGTCTGCAGCTAACCTTTGATAAACCCAGCAGCTGTGGCCATTCGAACTCTCTCATGGGAATTAGGAAACTAAAATGTACTTTTAAAAAGTCTATAAAACAATCTTCAGGCAATAACATTGAGTCTGCCTCTCCACAGAGAATAGCAATCAGTGGAGTAAGACAGCATCAGTGAGTTTGATACTTAATCTAATTATTTTCTGCTGTGGATTTGTCATGGGCAATGTAAAAATTGGTACTAACTTTTAAACAGTTCAGAACTTCTTTGGTTTTTTTATTTTGACCTAATTTGACAATGCATTTCTCATTAAGTATTATTGAGAATGAAGCCAAAAGGAAGGGGTGGCAGGTTTCCTGTCTGTTTGTTGAAAATGAGACAAATGGAGTACACTATTAAAAGGATTGAATTGCTTATACAAATCTGAAACCCACTCCCTTCTTGACATGAACTGCAGGGTCTACACATCAGTCTAGTCAATTAAAGGAGTACGTTCCATTAGTATGTTTGTGCTTTCCCAATTAAGAATTATAATTTTAAAAATATAAAGGAAATATATGTGATTCATATCACAAATTGTACTTATATCCAGTACCAGCCAACCTATTATTGATTTCTTCTGCTGGAGATCACCGATAAGGAGTGAAGAAACACAAAGATAGTGAAACTTATCTAGGCACTGTCCAATTCAGTCCAAGTTCAATTCAACTCATGAAAGACCCTTTACACGTGCACAGAATTTACGAAACAGAGTTGTGACTATCCAGTAATGTCACTAAATTAAAGACATTTTAAACTTCTGATAATAATGGCCATAGGTATCAAAGTCCTTTTTTTTTGAGTATCCACTATTTATCAGGTTTTATTCTAGGCAGTTGTATTTAAATTACATATTTTAATGCTAACTTTTAAAATAAGATATGTGAGACTCAGAAAGAGTAAAGAACTAGTCCCCCAATTTCATAGCAATTGAGGAACAAAGTAGAGACAGGAAAGTGGTTCTGTAAAACCCTGAGATTAAGTTCTTCCCTTTGCTCCACACTATCTCTTTCAGAAGTGCCTTAGAGAACCACCAGCATATGTTTCTGACATCTTTGTGTAGGGAAACTTTGGCTTTTGAAAGTAATACTGGTTAGGGAACAGCCCAGAGTCATTTGGAGCCACCTCTGTTGAGTAACGTACATGATCAATCCTGAGTTGCATAAAAGATAAGGTATAACTGTTTAGAACGAGGATGCTTTTCTGGTGTATCTTATATAGCTGCCTCATTATGCTTTTCTTTTCACTTGTAATAGGGGTACTACTTAGAAAAAATATTAATGAGCTTTTCTCATTTGCTTTCCTGAATACAAGACTTTCCCCCTAGTCCACTGGAAGCATTTGTGGAAGTTTAGTGGTGGCAGATGCCAAAAGACATGTAGAGAAAGTGAGAGAGTTAATATGCAGCTTTTGATATTCAAAACAGATTTCTGCAGAATGGTGTTAGTCCTAAAATCAGACTATTTTCTCAAAACAGGATTTTCAAAATTCCTTCATTTCCCTTTGAACATATTAAAAACTAAGAGTGCACATATGAAGAACACAAATAGTTCTCTCATATCACAGAGAAGGCACTCAATATATAGATTCCTTCCACATCTAGACCAAGAAGTTTATCATTTTATGGTAAGAGTAAGAATATGGTAGAAAAATAATAAAGGTCAGGAGAGGAAATATGACCCTTCTGACACTAGGAGTAGAAAAAGGAACAAGAAACGGTGGCCTCCAGAGTTTTTGTTTTTACTCTCTTCTTGGGGAAAAGCATTAGGACAGAATGGTTATAAAAACACCCAGGTAAACTGAGGGGCATACGCACGAAGCAGGGAGAAGTACATCGGAAAGCCTGGAGCTTGCTTTTGTTCCTGTGTGAGCTGGTTTTGAGTTTGGGGTCTTGAAGGCTTAAACCTGGATTGGAGTGGACTCCTCTGGCCAGGGAGCCAGATGGACCTAGTTGGAGCCCTGCCTGGTAAGGATTGAGGGGCCGGGGTCTACAGGACTGAGAGCCAAGGAAAGTTGAGAAAGCCGAGAGGCATGTAGATTGGGAGTCTGCAAACTATGGCCCACGGGTCAGATCCACCCCAATGGCCTATTTTTATAAAGAAACACTCATTTGTTTACATATTATCTTTGGCTGCATTTCAGCTGCAGAGTTGGGTAGTTGTAATGAAGACCATATGATCCACAGAGCCTAAAACATTTACTCTCTGTGGCCCTTTATGGAAAAAGTTTGCCAGTCTCTGCCCTAGACCTTATGAAAGTCTACAGAACACACTGCAAGGAGGCAGACAGGGAATAATGCCTTGGAAATCAGAGGAACCCGAGAGTACAGGCAAGTCAAAGGAGAGAAACTCCTTTCCTTTGGAGGTCACAAAACATAAGCCAGTGCCCACCCTCCAGAGCCGAGACACCATGCTGGAGAGAAGCTGGAGAAGGGACTAAAAACTGAACTAAGAAGTTCAACAAGAGACTGGACATTTTTACCTTGTATTATCTAAAGGGATAGTTACATTATTTCATTGCATTGGCTTGAATATAGTCTCCAATGGAACGGTTGATATTTATGAGGAAGTCCAGATCAGTCACAAGTAAAAAAATTGTATTTGCTCCAAACATCACACAATGTAAGTTTTATAACCCACCTACCAATTTATAGATGAGACCTGATAGAAACCTTAGAGATACTTTAAATTCTTCTATCACTGTACAGATAAGGAAACAGTGTTCCTGAAAGACCATGTTCCTGTAGATAGGTAGAAAATGAACTGACACTAGAATCCAATACCCTGACCCAATGGCTCCAAATACCCAGTATTCAGGGGGGATATTTAGTGTTGTATCCTCAAGGTACTGGTAGGAAAGAGCATGCTCAAACATCAAAGAAATGGAGAGAGTTTGATAAAGAAACTGCTTATAAAGGTATGGCGAAGGTTTTGGTATACCAGCAGGGAGAGGGCAGTACACCAGGACTAGTGACATGGGGAGACCTTACCATCCAGGGACTGGGACAAGTGGAGGGGGCCGCTCAGAGAGAGACCAACAAGATGGAGAAAGGCAGCTAATTCAAGGTTCTCCCATAGGGAAAAACTCAGGGAAATACATGTCCTGACTTATTCACTCTCTTTCTACACTTTAATCTTCCTGTTAGTTTATTTCATTTTTTCATCCATAATACATGGAAGCCCTATAGAGTGGTCTACAAAATTGAGCATCCCAAGACACAGAAGAGTGGAAATAGTATCTAGAGGGGAAAACAGAAAAAAACTGAGCATCGTCATATAAAATGATACCTGGCAGCAAGCCTATCACAGAGTAGGCACTCAAATCTATTTAAAATGAATAAATGAATGGATGAATTTTACTGTTGATCAAGTCATTCTTATCAACTTTTATGGGATCCTTGCCAAGTACAACACTCATCCAACAGACCATCAACCCCAGAAGAAAAGTTCTAGTGAGAGATATCTCTTCTCTACAAATAGAATATGAAGCTCCCTGGCTGTAAGCATTATCAAAGATAGGCTTTGGATGTGTGATTGTATTCGATTTCTATTGCTGCGTAATGAATCACCACAACCTTAGCAGCTTACAACAACACAAATTTCTTATCTCACAGTTTCTATGGGTTAGGAATCCTGGCACAGGTTAATTGGGTCCTCTGCTCAATCTCACTGGACTGAAATCTGGGTATTGGCTGGGTCTGGGGTCTCATCTAGAGCTTGAGGTCTTTTTCCAAGTTCATTCGGGTTGCTGGCAGAGTTCATTTCCTTGCAGTTGTAGGACCGAGGTCCCTGATTCCTGCTGGTTGAGGAACAGCTGGGGTTGCCCTCAGCTCCCAGAGGCTGCCCTCAGGTCTCAGCCATGTGGCTCCCTCACAAGCCCTCTCACACTTCCACTCTCTAGGGCCCACCCACAAAATCTCCCTTTTGATTAACGCAAAGTCCATTTCTTAGTCTCCTGGATGTGTGATATCCCATCATATTCACAGGTTCTGCCTGCACACAAGGGGAAGGATTATACAGGGCATGTGCACCAAATGGCAGAATCTTCAGGGCCATTTTGGAATTCTGCCTACACAAGTGATGCAAGTTCTCATGCTCTTCTAACTTTCCAGATTTTATTTAAAATAAAGAGTTTATTTACATCCTGACTCAGAACCCTTAAACCCTAGGGTTTTACATTTTTTTTCAAAAATCAGGAATACTTCCAGACCACTTTGTCATTTCACAGATGCGTGGAGAGGAGGCTGAGCCATCATTGGCTGTGCTTACATTTTAGAGCCATTTTTCTGATGAGGGAGTGTGGTGGATATGCTGTCATTCATAAGAGAGAAAAGAAGAGAAAATGATTGCTTTGAATTGTGGAAATATGATTATTTAAAACACCAACTGCCTTATATATTCTGATCACTTTTTTATAATTTAACCACATTTGCTTGGCTTCAAAACTTCACAAGCATGGTAGCCAAAAGTCTATAATAATTTGTAGACAAAATCGTGAAGAGTGAAACCAACTACTTGTCTTTTTGGTATAAAGCAATCAAACCAAGATAGCATTAATAACCAAATAATGTTTAAAATTCATACCCCTCAACAAAGTATATTTTATGCTTTCTTAAATGATGTCTGTGAGATAGAAGCAGTCATACAAATGGCCAAATAAAACTATTTTTAAACATTTTCTTATTTAAAAATGAAGTAACATTCCTGTCTGAAAAATCAACATAGATCTCTTACAAGGTGAGGTCATATTGATTGCAGACTTTTTTGGACCCTAAGGAGGAATTATTTTCCATAGACACTGTGCATATTTTCTTTGAATTTCATGAGAAAAGATTAAGTATTTCAACATGCACTTAAAGTTTTCTTTCAGAATCTTTGCTGTTCTACTGAGGCCCAGGGAAGAAAGCAGTGGGGGCAGCAGGGTGGTTTCGGCTGTGTCCCCATTAAAGCTGCTGTTTTGGCCTGGACCAATTTCGTTACTGCAATGATCATATTTTGCAAAAAAATCCATTAATAGATTCAGTTTGAACAGTGTATGATAAAGTGAGGGGAAGAAATTGCACTGATTATTTTATGAAGTCCTCACTCTCCAGCCTTTAATCTCTCACTACCCCGATGCCCTAAAGCATCAAGCACAGGAACTCAGGGGAGAGAAGAAAGAAGAAGAGGGCAGGGAAAAGAGAAATACTGTGGGAAGAACTGTGGAAATTGTGAAGAAATGGTTTTTAACTCTTCAGAAATTGAATGAACATAAAGTTTTCACATACAGAGCTAGAGCGTATTCACCTGATTCTACCTATTCTCACATCCTAAATACAATCGTTTTTACCTAAGTCAAAAGGAGTTATCACCATTACCTAAAGCTACTATTGACCACTGAAAATAGCTAATATATTTAAGGAGGTATCTGCCACAAAAGTAGATAACTTTTAGGAAAGAAATTCAGGGAACTTTCTTCTTACAATATAGACAATTTGCATTCAAAGTTTGAATTATTCATTAAAAAATGATTCAAGTGACCATCTAACACTGAAGATAGATAGAAATTTCATTATAGGACTTGGGGATTTTAATCTTACCTAGAGTGTTTCCACGGAAGTAGGACAGGGAGGGCAGTTTCTTACATTTTCTGACATCCCTTTGCTGTGACTCATACCATCAAGACCACCCTAGTTTTCAGTTCGGATTCCATTTGTTTACAATGTATAGAAACCCTTGTAGGTGGGTCAGCCAATGGGCTAATCTTTCTAGGGCTAACCAGTCCAGGACTAAAGCAACTACTCAAGGAAGCCATTAATAACTCACATTCCCACTTATGTCCTTGGGATGTTACTTTCATCCTCACAGTCATGAGAAAGCCACCATTTCCACCAGGCAGAAGTGGGAACCATGCCCCAAAAAAGCGTTAGCATAGCCACTCCACAAGGAAGAAAAAGAAAGAGAAAGGAGAAGGGCAGTGGCCAGTGCCAGCTTTATATGGCAAACAGTAGTTTTCCTGGAGGCCTCCCCCAAGTTCACTTTCTATTGCATCTCATTAGGCAGGACTGGATCATGTGGTTACCCCCAGCTACAAGAAAGTGACTTTTAAAAATTTGGCACACGGGGGAGAGGAGCTGAGAGGGCCAAACAGGAACAGCTCCAGTCTACAGCTCCCAGCGTGAGCGACACAGAAGATGGGTGATTTCTGCATTTCCATCTGAGGTACTGGGTTCATCTCACTAGGGAGTGCCAGACAGTGGGCGCAGGTCAGTGGGTGCACGCACCGTGCTTGAGCTGAAGAAGGGCGAGGCATTGCCTCACTCGGGAAGCGCAAGGGGTCAGGGAGTTCCCTTTCCTAGTCAAAGAAAGGGGTGACAGACGGCACCTGGAAAATCGGGTCACTCCCACCCGAATACTGCGCTTTTCCGACGGGCTTAAAAAACGGCGCACCAGGAGATTGTATCCCGCACCTGGCTCAGAGGGTCCTACGCCCACGGAGTCTCGCTGATCGCTAGCACAGCAGTCTGAGATCGAACTGCAAGGCAGCAGCGAGGCCGGGGGAGGGGCGCCCACAATTGCCCAGGCTTGCTTAGGTAAACAAAGCAGCTGGGAAGCTCGAACTGGGTGGAGCCCACCACAGCTCAAGGAGGCCTGCCTGCCTCTGTAGGCTCCACCTCTGCACCTCTGGGGGCAGGGCACAGACAAACAAAAAGACAGCAGTAACCTCTGCAGACTTAAATGTCCCTGTCTGACAGCTTTGAAGAGAGCAGTGGTTCTCCCACCACGCAGCTGGAGATCTGAGAACAGGCAGACTGTCTCCTCAAGTGGGTCCCTGACCCCTGACCCCCGAGCAGCCTAACTGGGAGGCACCCCCCAGCAGGGGCAGACTGACACCTCACAAGGCCGGCCGGGTACTCCAACAGACCTGCAGCTGAGGGTCCTGTATGTTAGAAGGAAAACTAACAAACAGAAAGGACACCCACACCAAAAACCCATCTGTACGTCACCATCACCAAAGACCAAAAGTAGATAAAACCACAAAGATGGGGAAAAAACAGAGCAGAAAAACTGGAAACTCTAAAAAGCAGAGCACCTCTCCTCCTCCAAAGGAACGCAGTTCCTCACCAGCAACGGATCAAAGCTGGACGGAGAATGACTTTGACGAGCTGAGAGAAGAAGGCTTCAGACGATCAAATTACTCCGAGCTACGGGAGGATATTCAAACCAAAGGCAAAGAAGTTGAAAACTTTGAAAAAAATGTAGAAGAATGTGTAACTAGAATAACCAATACAGAGAAGTGCTTAAAGGAGCTGATGGAGCTGAAAACCAAGGCTCGAGAACTACGTGAAGAATGCAGAAGCCTCAGGAGCTGATGCGATCAAATGGAAGAAAGGGTATCAGCGATGGAAGATGAAATGAATGAAATGAAGCGAGAAGGGAAGTTTAGAGAAAAAAGAATAAAAAGAAACCAACAAAGCCTCCAAGAAATATGGGACTATGTGAAAAGACCAAATCTACATCTGAGTGGTGTACCTAAAAGTGACGGGGAGAATGGAAACAAGTTGGAAAACACTATGCAGGATATTATCCAGGAGAACTTCCCCAATCTAGCAAGGCAGGCCAACATTCAGATTCAGGAAATACAGAGAACGCCACAAAGATACTCTTCAAGAAGAGCAACTCCAAGACACGTAATTGTCAGATTCACCAAAGTTGAAATGAAGGAAAAAATGTTAAGGGCAGCCAGAGAGAAAGGTCGGGTTACCCTCAAAGGGAAGCCCATCAGACTAACAGCAGATCTCTTGGCAGAAACCCTACAAGCCAGAAGAGAGTGGGGGCCAATATTCAACATTCTTAAAGAAAAGAATTTTCAACCCAGAATTTCATATCCAGCCAAACTAAGCTTCATAAGTGAAGGAGAAATAAAATACTTTACAGACAAGCAAATGCTGAGAGATTTTGTCACCACCAGGCCTGCCCTAAAAGAGCTCCTGAAGGAAGTGCTAAACATGGAAAGGCACAACCAGTACCAGCCACTGCAAAATCATGCCAAAATGTAAAGACCGTCAAGACTAGGAAAAGACTGCATCAACTAATGAGCAAAATAACCAGCTAACATCATAATGACAGGATCAAATTCACACATAATATTAACTTTAAATGTAAATGGACTAAATGCTCCAATTAAAACACACAGACTGGCAAATTGGATAAAGACTCAAGACCCATCAGTGTGCTGTATTCAGGAAACCCATCTCACATGCAGAGACACACATAGGCTCAAAATAAAAGGATGGAGGAAGATCTACCAAGCAAATGGAAAACAAAAAAAGGTAGGGGTTGCAATCCTAGTCTCTGATAAAAGACTTTAAAGCAATAAAGATCAAAAGAGACAAAGAAGGCCATTACATAATGGTAAAGGGATCAATTCAACAAGAAGAGCTAACTATCCTAAATATATATGCATCCAATACAGGAGCACCCAGATTCATAAAGCAAGTCCTGAGTGACCTACAAAGAGACTTAGACTCCCACATATTAATAGTGGGAGAATTTAACACCCCACTGTCAACATTAGACAGATCAACGAGACAGAAGTCAACAAGGATACCCAGGAATTGAACTCAGCTCTGCACCAAGTGGACCTAATAGACATCGACAGAACTCTCCACCCCAAATCAACAGAATATACATTTTTTTCAGCACCACACCACACCTATTCCAAAATTGACCACATACTTGGAAGTAAAGCTCTCCTCAGTAAATGTAAAAGAACAGAAATTATAACAAATTATCTCTCAGATCACAGTGCAATCAAGCTAGAACTCAGGATTAAGAATCTCACTCAAAACCGCTCAACTACATGGAAACTGAACAACCTGCTCCTGAATGACTACTGGGTACATAATGAAATGAAGGCAGAAATAAAGATGTTCTTTGAAACCAACGAGAACCAAGACACAACATACCAGAATCTCTGGGATGCATTCAAAGCAGTGTGTAGAGGGAAATTTATAGCACTAAATGCCCACAAGAGAAAGCAGGAAAGATCCAAAATGGACACCCTAAAATCACAATTAAAAGAACTAGAAAAGCAAGAGCAAACACATTCAAAAGCTAGCAGAAGGCAAGAAATAACTAAAATCAGAGCAGAACTGAAGGAAATAGACACACAAAAAACCCTTCAAAAAATCAATGAATCCAGGAGCTGGTTTTTTGAAAGGATCAACAAAATTGATAGACTGCTAGCAAGATTAATAAAGAAAAAAAGAGAGAAGAATCAAATAGATGCAATAAAAAATGATAAAGGGGATATCACCACCAATCCCAGAGAAATACAAACTACCATCAGAGAATACTACAAACACCTCTATGCAAATAAACTAG
Source organism: Pongo abelii (assembly GCF_028885655.2). Taxonomy (NCBI): domain Eukaryota; kingdom Metazoa; phylum Chordata; class Mammalia; order Primates; family Hominidae; genus Pongo; species Pongo abelii. The sequence continues at coordinate 59,553,951 of NC_072001.2, forward strand.
AAAATCTAGAAGAAATGGATAAATCCCTCGACACATACACCCTCCCAAGACTAAACCAGGAAGAAGTTGAATCTCTGAATAGACCAATAACAGGAGCTGAAATTGTGGCAATAATCAATAGCTTACCAACCAAAAAAAGTCCAGGACCAGATGGATTCACAGCCGAATTCTACCAGAGGTATAAGGAGGAACTGGTACCATTCCTTCTGAAACTATTCCAATCAATAGAAAAAGAGGGAATCCTCCCTAACTCATTTTATGAGGCCAGCATCATCCTGATACCAAAGCCTGGCAGAGACACAACAAAAAAAGAGAATTTTAGACCAATATCTTTGATGAACATTGATGCAAAAATCCTCAATAAAATACTGGCAAACAGAATCCAGCAGCACATCAAAAAGCTTATCCACCATGATCAAGTGGGCTTCATCCCTGGGATGCAAGGCTGGTTCAATATACGCAAATCAATAAATGTAATCCAGCATATAAACAGAACCAAAGGCAAAAACCACATGATTATCTCAATAGATGCAGAAAAGGCCTTTGACAAAATTCAACAACCCTTCATGCTAAAAACTCTCAATAAATTAGGTATTGATGGGATGTATCTCAAAATAATAAGAGCTATCTATGACAAACCCACAGCCAATATCATACTGAATAGGCAAAAACTGGAAGCATTCCCTTTGAAAACTGGCACAAGACAGGGATGCGCTCTCTCACCACTCCTATTCAACATAGTGTTGGAAGTTCTGGCCAGGGCAAAAAGGCAGGAGAAGGAAATAAAGGGTATTCAACTAGGAAAAGAGGAAGTCAAATTGTCCCTGTTTGCAGACGACATGATTGTATATCTAGAAAACCCCATTGTCTCAGCCCAAAATCTCCTTAAGCTGATAAGCAACTTCAACAAAGTCTCAGGATACAAAATCAATGTACAAAAATCACAAGCATTCTTATACACCAATAACAGACAAACAGAGAGCCAAATCATGAGTGAACTCCCATTCACAATTGCTTCAAAGAGAATAAAATACCTAGGAATCCAACTTACAAGGGACGTGAAGGACCTCTTCAAGGAGAACTACAAACCACTGCTCAAGGAAATAAAAGAGGATACAAACAAATGGAAGAACATTCCATGCTCATGGGTAGGAAGAATCAATATCGTGAAAATGGCCATACTGCCCAAGGTAATTTACAGATTCAATGTCATCCCCATCAAGCTACCAATGACTTTCTTCACAGAATTGCAAAAAACTACTTCAAAGTCCATGTGGAACCAAAAAAGAGCCCGCATCGCCAAGACAATCCTAAGCCAAAAGAACAAAGCTGGAGGCATCACACTACCTGACTTCAAACAATACTACAAGGCTACAGTAACCAAAACAGCATGGTACTGGTACCAAAACAGAGATATAGATCAATGGAACAGAACAGAGCCCTCAGAAATAATGCCGCATATCTACAACTATCTGATCTTTGACAAACCTGGGAAAAACAAGCAATGGGGAAAGGATTCCCTATTTAATAAATGGTGCTGGGAAAACTGGCTAGCCATATGGAGAAAGCTGAAACTGGATCCCTTCCTTACACCTTATACAAAAATCAATTCAAGATGGATTAAAGACTTAAACATTAGACCTAAAACCATAAAAACCCTGGAAGAAAACCTAGGCATTACCATTCAGAACATAGGCATGGACAAGGACTTCATGTCTAAAACACCAAAAGCAATGGCCACAAAAGCCAAAATTGACAAATGGGATCTAATTAAACTAAAGAGCTTCTGCACAGCAAAAGAAACTACCATCAGAGTGAACAGGCAACCTACAGAATGGGAGAAAATTTTTGCAACCTACTCATCTGACAAAGGGCTAATATCCAGAATCTACAGTGAACTCAAACAAATTTATAAGAAAAAAACAAAGAACCCCATCAAAAAGTGGGCAAAGGACATGAACAGACACTTCTCAAAAGAAGACATTTATGCAGCCAAAAAAACACATGAAAAAATGCTCACCATCACTGGCCAGCAGAGAAATGCAAATCAAAACCACAATGAGATACCATCTCACACCAGTTAGAATGGCAATCATTAAAAAGTCAGGAAACAACAGGTGCTGGAGAAGGATGTGGAGAAATAGGAACACTTTTACACTGTTGGTGGGACTGTAAACTAGTTCAACCCTTGTGGAAGTCAGTGTGGCGATTCCTCAGGGATCTAGAACTAGAAATACCATTTGACCCAGCCATCCCATTACTGGGTATATACCCAAAGGACTATAGATCATGCTGCTATAAAGACACATGCACACGTATGTTTATTGCGGCATTATTCACAATAGCAAAGACTTGGAACCAACCCAAATGTCCAACAATGATAGACTGGATTGAGAAAATGTGGCATATATACACCATGGAATACTATGCAGCCATAAAAAATGATGAGTTCATGTCTTTGTAGGGACATGGACGAAATTGGAAATCATCATTCTCAGTAAACTATCGCAAGAACAAAAAACCAAACACCGCATATTCTCACTCATAGGTGGGAATTGAACAATGAGAACACATGGACACAGGAAGGGGAACATCACACTCTGGGGACTGTTGTGGGGTGGGGGCAGGGGGGAGGGATAGCATTGGGAGATATACCTAATGCTAGATGACGAGTTAGTGGGTGCAGCGCACCAGCATGGCACATGTATACATATGTAACTAACCTGCACATTGCGCACATGTACTCTAAAACCTAAAGTATAATAATAATAAATAAATAAATAAATAAATAAATAAAAAGAATTAGTATCACTCTTCGTTTATGTTATGAGACCCATGTGCCAACTAGGGCACATTTTGTGAGTCCCTTCAGAACCACAGATTGGAAATAAAGTTTGATTTTAAAAATAAAAAAAAAAAAATTGGCACACGGCTGCCACCATCAAAATGCGGTTCTGTTAATATAAGACAGGGGTCAGCAAACTTGTTCTATAAAAGACCAGATAGTAAATATATTAGGCCTGGCAGAACATACAGCATCTGTTGCAACTACTCAATTCTGATCTTGTAGCATAAAAGCAGCCATAGGCAACACACATGAGGCTGCATTCCAATTAAACTTTATTTATCAAAGCAGCCAGAAGGCTAGATTTAGCTTGTGGATTGGAGTTTGCCAACCCTTGATACGAGAGAGAAGGAGAAGGATATTAGGTAGGCAACTAGCAGAATCTCCCATCCCACCTGCCTGTTTTTAATCATCATTCTCTACTCTCCTTTCCTACTCTGCAGTGTAGTTCTTGAACACACAAAGAAAATACAAATCAGCAAACATGGCATTCCACGTTTGGAAGGAATACAGCTTCTGTGCTGTCACAACGCTTGGTTTCTAATCCTTTCCCAACATCGGTGTCTGTGATTCTGTGCAAAGTGAAGCATAGCTACTCTGGTATCTCAGTCATGTAATTTACTCAAGTGCAGGAAGACCCCACAGCACCAGAGTCTAGAAGTTACAAGGAAAAGTGAAGAAGTGGCTGTCACAAGATGATGAATGGTTGCCCTCTGAAGTTTTGAATTGGATCTTACAAGACAAAACTGGACAAACCAAGGAAACTTGGTAATTTTTTGTGCTGCAGAGCAGCTACCTGGCAAATATCACATTGCAACCACCAACCCTTGGCAGAGGTTGGAACAGCAGCTATAATTATAAAGAGCAGGGAGGAGACTCTAAAAATCTCTTCTGAGTGGCAAAAAATTCTGAAAATCAAGATAATTACAACACTAGCTCATCCTGATTTGCTTGGCTATTTATAGATGAGAAGAAGCTGATGCACTGAGAGCTTTTTCTTTTCTTTTTTTTTTTCTTTTCTATTTGCATTAAATCCTGTGTGGCTCCTCTCTGAAATGTGTGCATATGCTGAGTCCATGTGAGATGCCACCACTGGCACTTGTCATAAGAATTAAATCCCTCTCAAGCTTGTTTACAGCTCAGCACTTGTCATACTGCTCCCTTGAGCTTCATGGCTGGTTGGGTTCTTTTTTTCCCCTGCTCTGCAGAAGATTTAATTTCTTTTTTGTTTATGTGTGTACTTACCCTTGCAGGTGCAGGATAGAAAACATTGCTGTGCCCAGATGTTTTGAAGCTGCAGTAGCATACATACAGCTCAGATTAAATAGAAAAATTGCATAAGATAAAGCAGGCACTTCGAGTACAGTATTCTACAGGGTATTTGATAAACCTATCATGTTTTCTTGACAATAAGACTCTTGAATATAACTTTAGAAACAGAGGAATGTTTTAAGGCATCACCAGCTCAACTCATTTGTAGATGATTTTACAATGAGATTTGTCATTTTTGAGCAGGGCCCATTACATTTACCCCATTTTCAACTTAGAAAATATCTTCCCAGAACAGAACAGTCTGGGAATTGGGTGGAAACAACACCTATCAAGCTGTCTCAGCTCATTACTGGATTAGTTAGACCTCAGGGATCTGAGGCCAGATTTTGTCTTAGTTTTGGAACACAGCAAACATAACCCAAGCACAAACAACCCTCTTGCTGCTCATTGAGCTCTGTGCTAATATGCAAAAGCCCTGCCTGAGTCACAGATGGAAAATGCTTCTGCACACCCTCAGTTTGGATTTTCATTTACCCAAGGCAATGGGTTAACCTGTTTTGCACAGAGCAACTGTCAAATAAGACGAGGAGTTGAGCTCAGGAGAAGAGAATAACGCTAAAAATTCTCGACTCCCCTTCAACAGCCTCCAACAATTGTTTCCCAGTACTGCATGGTGGCAGCTTGGCACCTTTGGCAAAGCCTAGATTGTGATGCTTGTCATGAAGACCTATACAATACACCCAGCTCTGCTTTGTGACATAGTCCCCGTGAGGGCCTGGGGAGAATGTTACCATATTTAGCTTTCCCAGGAGGTGTAGAAGAGTTCCCAGCTGTCCTGCTTAAGATGTTGGTTTGAACCAAATCCTTCATCTCCCTTTGCTCATAAAGCTAAACACCCACAGTGGAATTGGCAAAAGAGTACCTTAGGCCTCAGTTTATTTGTAGAGAGGAAAAGGTTCACACAAAAAAGAGAAAAAGAGAGGCTCTCACTTTTTAATTTGAGTGCCAGTCCTGGGTCCCCAGTTGGCAAAGCCTTTTATAGTCATTTCTGTCCCAGAATTCTGCATCTGCAAGATCAGAGCTTATTAGTATCATCTCTTACTCTTCCTCCCAACATTGCCACTAGAGACTGTAAAAGGTTCAGACTATGCACACTGAAAGGCAAATGGCTCTTGCTTAGCTATCATAGTGCAGGGTTTTGCTTGCACTAAAAGACATATATTCCTCTAGCCATACCAATAATATTGAACACTCACTTCACCCCCAAATCCTCTAGAACCTCAGTAGAACATGGAGAATATATTAGAAATCTGTATCTCTTATAACAGACCATATGTGAGTTACTATTTAGAGTAAGTCAAGAATACAGTCATATCCCACATAACAATGTTTTGGTTCGATGCCAGACTGCATATATGATGGTGGTCCCAAAAGATTATAATGGAGCTGAAAAAGTCCTATTGCCTAGTGATGTTGTAGCCATGGTAACTTCTTAGTTCAACACATTAATCACGTGTTTGTGGTGATGCAAGTGTAAACAAACCTACTGCACTGGCAGGTGAAAAAGAATAACACATACAATTATGTGCAGACATAATACTTGATAATAAACAACTGTGTTACTGATTTATGTGTTTACTATGCTGTACTTTTTAATTACTGTCTTAGAGTATACTCCTTCTACTTATTAAAAAAAAAAGGAATTGCAAAACAGCTTCAGGCAGGTCCTTTAGGAGGTATTCCAGAAAAAGACATGATCATATGAGATGACGGCTCCATGCACGTTAATGTCCCTGAAGACCATAAGATGTGGAGGTGGAAGACAGTAGAACTGAAAATCCTGACCCTTTGTAGGCCTAAGATAATGTGTGTGTTTGTGTCTTTGTCTTTAACAAAAAAGTTTAGAAAGTGAAACAAAACATTAAATAGGAAAAAGCTTATAGAATAGGATATAAAGAAATATTGTTGTACATCTGTACAATGTGTTTGTATTTTAAGTATTACAAAATAATCAAAGAGTTAAAAAAAGTTTATAAAATAAAAAGTTATAGTAAGTTTAGGTTAATTTACTATTGAAGAAAGAAAAAAATTTAGTGTAGCCTATGTGTACAATGTTTATAAAGTCTACAGTAATGTACAGTAGTGTCCTAGGCCTTCACATTCACTCACCACTCACTAACTCAGAGCAACCTCCAGTCCCACAACCTCCATTCATGGTAAATGCCCTATACAGGTGTGCCATTTTTAATCCTTTATATTTTACTTTTACTGTACCTTTCCTATGTTTACATATGTTTAGATAGACAAACATTTACCATTGTGTTACAATTGCCTACGGTATTCAGTACAGTAACATGCTGTACAGATTTGTAGCCTAGGAGCAATCAGCCACATCACATAGCCTAGGTGTGTAGTAGGCTATACCATCCAGGTTTAAGTACTGTACACTCTATGATGTTTGCACAACGACAAAATTGCCTAGCGATGCATTTCTCAGAATGTATCCCCATCGTTAAGTGACACATGACTGTATTAGGGTCCAGGAAGCACCCTTGGTTTCATAGGTTATGACAGTGATATTTATGTTTGTAGGCCATTGATCAATATTGACAACACAACTATCATAAAATGTAGAGCTCTATTTGTGTTTTCTCACTTTAGTTTGTTCAAAGCAGCCCATTACACACTGACTATTCTCAAAATAGGAAGCCTATGGATTCTTCAAGATAGAGTGGGACTTCGTGAATGAAATTTGTTGTTTTTTGGTAGGGTAATTTACATCTTTAATAGGGACTATTATAAAAACTTGAAACATTAATCTTGTACATTGAAGCCCCGTTCAACCATCAGACTATGGATGCTAGGACCATGGCCACACTAACCTGTAAGAAGGTAGAGCTTAGAGGTGGTCCGTTCCTCACTCTCAGTGATGTGTGAATCCAGATGATGACATCAGCAGACCAAACAGCATCTGCTCTCCTTTCTCCTCAAAATCTTCACAACCACATATGCAAACACACAGGCACATACTTGCTAGATCTAAAAATTGGTTTATGTGAAATATTGAACACTTCTACTGAGAGTCAGATGTATTGTCTTGAGAAGTAACACAGTGAAGCTACTCTGTTTTTTTTAAATGTGTTTATCAGATTCAGTTGAGCCTGGAGTAAAGGCAGGAGGAAGGGAGCCTCCAGCTGACACTCTGTTAGGTCACAGAATAAAAGAAGCTAGAAAGAAGTCTAGAGACAAAGAGTGCTCTTTAGAGGGATGAAGCAGAAAGGGGACAATGGGACATTCTACATGTACTTTGCCTGCCTCAAAACTATGTCTTAGAAATTCGGCTAGTAAACAACAAGTCAAAGCCAAGCTAAAGTCAACTAGAGGCAACCCCACTGTCTCTGAACCCACAAGTTGGGACGGGCTAAAGCTTTTAAGACAATTGTTTGTTTCTTCTTTTCTGTAAGGGTAGTCTGAATCTGCCTTTCCAGAACATCTTCTGCCACTCCAATCCTGACCTAATGCTGGCCCCTTTTCTTGAATACTCCATGCAATTCTGGGCCTTTGTGACTTAGCTCAGGCTGTTTTCTCTCTTTAAAAACTCTCTGGGCCAGGCATGGTGGTTCATGCCTGTAATCCTAGCACTTTGAGAGGCCAAGGCGGGCAGATCACTTGAGTTCAGAAGTTTGAGACCAGCCTGGGCAACATGGCAAAACCCCATCTCACAAAAAAATACAAAAAATTACCAAGGTGCCATGGTATGTGCCTGTAGTCCCAGCTACTTGGGAGGCTGAGGTGGGAGACTCATCTGAGCCTGGGAAGTCAAGGCTGCAGTGAGCCATGACTGTGCCACTGCACTCCAATGTAGATGTTAGAGTGAGACCCCTTCTCCAAAATAAAAATTAAATTAAAAAAAAATCTCTTTGCCACCCTATTTGAAAATCCCTACATATCTTTTACACCCAAGCTCAAAGATATTCTCTCCTATGACATCTTTCTTGGGCAGATAAAGCAGTTCCTCCATCGTGTTTCCAGGATATATTTTACACATTTATTGCCTTATATTGGGATTGAGTGTTGCCTTCCCATTAAGATGAACTCCCAGAGAGGAGTGATGGCATTTAATCATCTATGAATCATCAAAGTTTAGTCCACAGTAGGTGCTCCATATATGCTTAATTAACAAATGAATGAATGAATGAAGCATTGCAATTTTTAAGGGAAGAAGCAGATGAGGACTTAGGAGGTGAGAAAGCTCCAAGCAAAGTGCTAATGAACACTCCAGCCACTTTCTTACAGAGGTTCATCTTTCACTTCCAGGCATTTGATTCTCAACATTTCTGTCCTTTTCCAAATTAGAGCTGTAACCCAGGTAAGTGTCAAAACTTAGAAAAACCATGAGAAAAACCTTGGTATCCTGATAAATTTGAAGACAAACTTAAACTTCAGTGAAGTGACAACATTGCCTGCCTAGGTTATTTCTTTATGCATTTAAGAGAGGTTTATCTCTCCAAACCCAGCTGTGGTTTGATCTCACACTTCCTTCACACTTGCTTCAACACCTGTTAACCACAACCGTGAGGTTGCCGGGCCTGGCTTCATCTTGCTTTCTGGCTGTTGCTACAATGGTGTAACCGCGGCTCCACAGCTGCTGTTGGCAGTCACTCCAGGGGCTGGGGCCTGGCTTCTGCCTTTGGGGAGATTTAACAGTCACACAGGTCTTGCTGCAATAGATGCTTCCCTTCTTCTGGCTCCCACAGCCTTTTGCTCATCTGTCCTTACAAAGCCTATCATATTTCACTGTAGTTAGCTCATGTGTATCTATTGCCGTCACTGTGAGGAAAGGACTATGTCCTACTAATTTTTCTCTCACACTTACCAGTGCTGGCACTGGAAGGAAAGAATGAAGACTGAGTGACTACATGAATTAATGAAACATTCTCCTTAAAATTATTTGTTGGAACTTTAAATAAAACACTCATCATCCTATCAGTTATTACACCCCCCTGAAATGATACTTCTGATTTAGTGTAATTGGTTGCTTTTTCCCTCCCACTTCACCCTGGAAACAAGTAATCTTTCTTGATTATCAACAACTATTCCCTAATACAAAAATAGAAAAGAAAAACATGGACTTGTTATAAACCTACTGATGGCTTCCTCTCTGAGAGCTACCATTGTACATCTCTAAATAATATTTAACAATATTTGATTTCCTCAACCTCTCATATTAGTGTGTCTGAGACATTATGTGGACACTGTGCATACTGCTTATGTATCTGAGCATATCTAATTCCATTAATGCCATGAATATAATGATGCTCCATTTAAAAAATATTACATGCAATTTTTTCATTTGGAGAATGGAATGCTTCTGGCTTTTTGAGGTCTGAGAATTAAGTATCTCTTTGGAATCTTTAGGAAATTAGGTAAAATACTGAAAGTTTATCATGTGTTTTAGTAATAAGGATGCCAAACAGATTATTCTCCACTTGAATGATCTGTTTTGACTCGCTTAAATTTAACTCTTCATTTCTGAGTCAGATCAGAGGGTGCTCATGGGCATGGTAAGGTGGGAAGTAAGGGCTTGGGCTCAGACAAGACTTAAGCTTGCTGAGCAGCTTGACCACATTAGTGAACTCTTTTCTCTTCAGGTCTGCGAAGCAGGGATAATATTACTGACTGCACAGGGTTACTGTGAAAATTAAAAGACAACATTGCATGCATAACATTCTTAGCTGTATTTTGTGAAACAGCATTCCCTCTACTGAAGTTAGTATCCTTCCTTTCCTCATTCTCTGGTCACCAACAATGCTTCTTTTCCCAACAGGGTGCACTGTAGTGTTGATACACAGGTATCACTTCCCGTAGAATGGGGAAGTTGAGGTGTGTGCATTATACAGTTACACAATTGAATCAAATGTTAAGAACAATTTCCCGGTATTTTGATATAATGCACTCTGGGACCTTCTGGTTCTTCTCCAGTGGTGGTGCCTTTATTCAGTCCAGAGACTTCTCCTCTTAGCCTCAGTCTCTGAGATTACTACTTCACCCACACTCCTTTTCTCCTCAACCTCCAGACCTCAGGAGCAGGGTCTTGTCTTTTCTTTGCTTCTCCACATTCCCGCCAGCTCAGCCAGCAGCCTCCCTGGGTTCTCCTTACAGAAAAACCTCCGGTTTTCCTAGTCCAGACTCCACTTCTCTGATCTGAGGCTGTCCCCAGGATCACACCCTGAGTGTCATTCTCCTCAGCTCTGCCCGAGCAAACACTCTTGTCCTCAGAATGTCAGGTTCTCCTTGATAGGGTATTTCTCTGCCTTCTCCAGCTGGGTCAGTTTACTTAATCCTTTTCTGACCTTTGGTTATCCTAAAGGCACATCTTAGCTTGTCACAGTCACTCTTTTTTACCACTTTAATCCTCTTAGACTCACATGGAAAATCCCTGTCCTTGGCAGGACTAATAGAGATGACCACAGACAAAGGCCCATTTACAGCTGAAGAACACCCTTGACTTTGGAAGTGTTTCTCCTCTTCCTTTACAAAAGCGAAAGCACTTCAAGTGCACACTTTTCTTATATCCACTATTTCTACCTGTTTCCCTTCAACTAACAGTAAAGGAGATAGAGGACTTTTAAATTTAAAATATTTATTTTTCCTCTTTTAAAAAATGATCAAAAATGTTCACTCTGATGGTAGTTTCTTTTGCTGTGCAGAAACTACCATCAGAGTGAACAGGCAACCTACAGAATGGGAGAAAATTTTTGCAACCTACTTATCTGACAAAGGGCTAATATCCAGAATCTACAATGAACTCAAACAAATTTATAAGAAAAAAACAAACAACCCCATCAAAAAGTGGGCAAAGGATATGAACAGACACTTCTTAAAAGAAGACATTTATGCAGCCAAAAAACACATGAAAAAATGCTCACCATCACTGGTCATCAGAGAAATGCAAATAAAAACCACAATGAGATACCATCTCACACCAGTTAGAATGGTGATCATTAAAAAGTCAGGAAACAACAGATGCTGGAGAGGATGTGGAGAAATAGGAACACTTTTACACTGTTGGTGGGACTGTAAACTAGTTCAACCATTGTGGAAGTCAGTGTGGCGATTTCTCAGGGATCTAGAACTAGAAATAACATTTGACCCAGCCATCCCATTACTGGGTATATACCCAAAGGATTATAAATCATGCTGCTATAAAGACACATGCACCCATATGTTTATTGCGGCACTATTCACAATAGCAAAGACTTGGAACCAACCCAAATGTCCAACAATGATAGACTGGATTGAGAAAATGTGGCACATATACACCATGGAATACTATGCAGCCATAAAAAATGATGAGTTCATGTCTTTGTAGGGACATGTATGAAGCTGGAAACCATCATTATCAGCAAACTATCACAAGGACAAAAAACCAAACACCGCATGTTCTCACTCATAGGTGGGAATTGAACAATGAGAACACATGGACACAGGAAGGGGAACATCGCACACCGGGGACCATTGTGGGATGGTGGGAAGGGGGAGGGATAGCATTAGGAGATATACCTAATGTTAAATAACGAGTTAATGGGTGCAGCACACCAACATGGCACATATATACATATGTAACAAACCTGCACGTTGTGCACATGTACCCTAAAACTTAAAGTATAATAATAATAAAATTAAAAAATAATAATTTAATAACAATGATTTGAACTTAAAAAAAGATCAAAAATGTAAAAAATACAAAAAGAAAATATATTACCTAATCCCATAAACCAGACCTAAACATTGCTAATGATTTTGTTTCATGTATCTATCTACTTATCTATCTCTATATCCATATCTATGCTGCAAAAATCTCCATACAAATTTGTTTTTAAAAATCTTTAAGCAACCCAAATTGTCCTGCCTATGTTCATTAAGTTTGGCATATGATCTCCTCATCAAAATGATTTTTTAGTTTTCTTTAAATAACGTGATAATGTACTTACAGTAGTCGATTAATACATCTCTTATTCATAATTAAACTAGGATTATTTGACTTAATGGCTTTAATTTTGATAAAAGTGCAACATCAATGCAGGTTTATAATAAATGCAAATTCTACTATTAGAAAGTACTTAACAAGAGTCCATTCTTGCCATTCATAGTATTTATTTTTGAAGCATTTATACCTTAACTGACTCAGATTCATCAGTGATTCAGAAAGCAGCAAATTGTGTCCTTTATTGTCTCTTCAAGTTCTCATCTCTCTCTCTCATGGCCCTTTTATTGACAACCTACTGATGAGAATGGTGCGCCTGAGCTACCTTCATTCTCTGATCCCCCTTTAACCATGCACACTCGGGATTCCTCCCACACTTCTCTAGTGGTACTAGGCTCTTGTATTTGCTAGGTAGAGGCTCAGCTAATTCTAATGAGGACCTTCAAATAACATCTAGAGCTCCTATGGTAATCTGTAGCATTAGGGACCCAGGCTTCTTCTACTCATCGTTTCATCCCTGTCCACATGATCTAAATGGCTCCTCGCCATTTCCCAAGAGGCTCCTCACCATTTCCCAAGAGGCTCCTCACCATTTCCATGATCTAAATGGCTCCTCACCATTTCCCAAGAGGGAAAGGAAAGAGGAGGGCCTCCCATCCCTATAATACAGCTGTCATTCGTTTGTCCATAAGCTGTAATCATCAGATATATTGCTTGTTATTTTGAACAATGTATTATGTCCGTTAATATGAAAAATAAAATATTTTATGTTACTTACACTTCTTTCCTGATGCTCCCTTTTGCTTATGCAGATCCAAGTTTCTGACCTATACCATTTTCCTCCTCTCTGAAGAACTTCCTGTAATGCTTCTTTGCAAGGTAGGTCTACATCAATTCTTTTTTCTGAGAAAGTCTTTATTTTTCCTTCACTTTTGGAGGATAATTTCACTGGGTACCAACTTCTAGGTAGATTTTTTTTCTTTCAATTCTTTAAATATTTCACCCCATGCTCTTCTTGCTTCCATGGTTTCTGAAGAGAAATCCAATGTCATTTTTATTTTTGTTCCTCTGTAGGTAAAGTGTTTTTCCCTCCTCTGGCTTCTTTCTAGATTTTCTCTTCGTCTTTAGTTTTCTGCAGTTTGATTACTATGTGGAGGTGTGCATTTTTGGTATTTACCCTGCTCACAGTGTTATCCTAGCTTTCTAGATCTGTGGTTTTGAAAATGTTGAAAAATTTTCAGCCATCATTACTTCAAATATGTCTTCTGTTCCTTTCTCTTTCTTCTCCTTTTGGCAACCCTGTTGCATATATTTACACCCTTTGTAATTGTCTTATAGTTCTTGGGTATTCTGTTCCATTTTTAAAAATTATTTTTTCTCTTTGCTTTTTGGTTTAGAAAGTTTTTATTGACATATCTTCACGTTCAATGATTCTTTCCTCTACTGAATCTAGTCTACTGGCACTCTTCTTTTCTGTTACAAGTGGTTTCTTTCCTGGCATTTCCTTTTGTTCTTTCTTAGCATGTCCAACTCTCTGCTTATATTACTCATCCATTCTTTCTTGTTGTCCACTTTTTCATTAGACCTCTTAGCACCTTAGCATATTAATCATGGTTATTTTTAATGTTCTGATACTTTCAAACTCTACTGTATCTGAATTTGGTTTGCTTGTCTCTTCAGACTATGGGGTTTTTTTGTTTTTTTGCCTTTAGCATGCTTTGTAACTTTTTGTTGAAAGCCAAATATACTGCATCAGGTAAATGGTACTGTGGTAAACAGACCTTTCATGTGAGGCTTTATGTTTATCTAATTAGTATTTAGACTGTGTTTACTATTGCTGTTGCAGTAGGTGTGAAAGAATAACATTTCCCCTAGTGTCCTTGTTTCTCTCTGTTGTCTTCGGGTTTCCCTAGAGACTCCTTCTCAAATAGTGTCCGAGTCTTATAGTTGTTTCAGTTATAATCCTTTCTCCCACATCAAAGCCTTGAGGAGGCTGAAGTTGGGTATTTTCCTTCTCCAGAGTCAGTTAGGGTCTAGTAAAACTCAAACAAGCTAGACACTATTAAAATACATCCCTTGAGAACAAGCCTTTGTTAAGGAGGACAGAATGCTCAACGTGTATTTCAAAATGGTTATTCCCCATCTTTATCTCCCCTACCAGAGCATGAGGGGATTTTTCTCTGCTCTTTACCCTGAAAACCTTATGGGACTCCTAGGGGTAAAACTGATGATCCCTAAAGCTGGATCTCCAGGAAGTGTTCTCTCAAACTAGTCCAAGGCTCAATATCCAACAGTTAGTCCATTATCCATAGTATGGTCTCCAGTAGCAGCTTCTGTTTCCAGTATGCTGTGACTCTCTGTATTTACCTGTCTCTGCCATTTCAGGGGCAGCAGTTTGCCCTGTGGCCTCAATTACCTGATGGATCTAAGAAGAGCTGTTGATTTTCAATTTGTTCAGCTTTCTTCTTATTGTGAGGATGGAAGTGATGACTTCTGAGCTCTTTGCACATGTTGGACCAGAAACCAAAAATCTTGAGCATTTTTCACGTGCTTATTAGTCATTTGTATATTGTCTTTGATAAAATACGTATTAAAATCATTTGGTCATTTTGTGTTGTGTTGTCTTTTTTTTTTTTTTCAGACGGAGTTTCCCTCTGTCGCCCAGGCTGGATTGCAGTGCCGTGATCTCGGCTCACTGCCACCTCTGCCTCCCAGGTTCAAGTGATTCTCCTGTCTAAGCCTCCACAAGTAGCTGTGACTACAAGCGTGTGCCACCACATCCGGCTAATTTTTTTTTGTATTTTTAGTAGAGACGGGGTTTCACCATGTTGGCCAGGCTGGTCTCGAATGCCTGACCTCAGGGGATCCACCTACCTCAGCCTCCCAAAGTGCTGGGATTACAGGCGTGAACCACCATGCCCAGTGTGTTGTTTGTCTTATTGAGTTGTAGGTTTTCTTTATATATTCTGAATATGTGTCAATTTTTTGATATATCATTTGCAAATATTTTTCCTAGCCTGTGGTTTGTCTTACCATTTTAAAAAGGAAAAGTTTTTAATAGTGGTGAAGTCCAAGTTATTATTTTAAAAATGGATTGTGCTTTTAGTGTCATATCTAATGAATATTTGACTAACCTAAGGTTACAAAATTTTTTACCTATGTTTTCCTCTAGAAGTTTATAGTTGTAGTTTTACACCTAGGTCTATGTTTCATTTAGAGCTAATTTTTGTCTATTGTGTGAGGTAAGGGCCTATGTTCTTTTAGATAAATTGATAGATACATACATAGATATAATTATTCTAGCTCCATTTTTTTTTAAAAAAAAGATTGTTCTTCCCCAACATTGAATTGCTTTGGAATCTTTGTCAAAAATCAACTGACCATATATATGTGCATTTACTTCTGAATTCTGTTGTTTTTACATTAATTTATGTATCTATCTTTATGCCAAAGCCACACTGTGTTAATTTCTGGAATTTTATAGTAAGTTTTGAAACCAGGTAGCAGAGTCCTCCAGTCTTTTTCTTTGGAATTCTTTTAAACTATTTTAGGTGTTTTTTAATCTAGATTTTAATCTAAATTTTAGGATATGTCTGTCAACATCTACAGAAAACCTACTGGGACTTTGATAAGAATTTTATAGACTTGACTGTTTAATTTGGGGAGTACTATCATCCTAATATTAACTCTTTCAATCCACGAACACATATATCGCTATTTATTTAGATCTTTAATTCCTCTCAATAATGTTTTATAGTTTTTAGTATAAAGGTCTTATCCTTGTTTCATTAACTTTATTCCTAAGTATTTTATTCTTTTGAATATTACTACTGTGAAAGAATATGCTTTATTAATTTTATTATTGGATTGCTATATTAATCTTGTATCCTGTGACCTTGCTAACCTTACTTCTTAGTATTCTTAGTTCTTCTAAGTATTTTTGCTTTGCTTTGTTTTTAACTAGATTCCCTAGAGTTCTTGCAGGTGGAGGGGAAGGAGAATCAGCATTCTCCCTGGGAGAAACTCCCTACCTACCCCGTGTCAGCCATACCAGCTCTAGCTTATCTTTCGCATATGTTGAAAAACGTCTTAAAAACAGTTTGAATACAAATAATCTATCTTACTCTCCTTTTATTTTGCAAGTGAGGAAACTAACTGGTGGTCAAATCCCTGAGTAAATTTGATGTGTAGTTTAAAATAAAGTGTAAAATTACAAAGGCAAAAAAAGGTATGACATGGATATACAAAAGAAGTAAGTGAATCAGTAAAATGGCAGTCTTGTTCCTAATGAAACATTCTATTCTGTCATTATAAATATTTATTCACAGATACAACTATTCAGCTTTATGCAAATTTCATAGAGAAAAAATATGTAGATTTGTCATTTTTCTTACCTCAAATTGGAGCTGCATTTCAAAAGGTTAAAAGGCTGTATAATTACACTGTTATTAAATGTCACATGGATCAATATCATTCAGGTTAGGCCAGGTGGTCGTGTAACTCAAGTGTTAGTTATTTGCAAACCTGCTCATGGGTGGCCCCTAAGGTTATTATTAGTGAGGTACCAGCTCGTCTCCTGACTTCATTGCTGTTAGTGTCAGCAAACCAGTGAACCTCTGCCATGTCTTTCCTGTTTATTCATAGAGTGTAGTATTAGAATGTTCTTGCTTTTCATGTATGATTGTTTCTACCTTTGAGTTTATATCTCATGTAACATTTTAATAATCCTTTCAATATGCATAGCTCATTTAAAATGTATACTAGCCAGCTTATTATTAACTCTCTTTGGCAGAGATAAGTTAGCTGAATACTAACAAGCAGAGAAAGAAAGCCACCAGAACTCTCGATTATTAATAGGAGTTATACCCAGGGACTTTTTGACACTGGATACAGGTAGTGAAAGGTCTTATTTTAAAATGGCACAAGACTGACAGCAAAAGTGCTCTGAAAAATCTCAAGTGAAATGATGGAAACAAGAACAGAGAATAATGTATATATGTTTAAAAGATTTAGAGAAGTCTGACACTTAATCTTGGAAGAAAAACTAATCCAAGTTTTTCACAGTAATTAGAAACCATCGAATTTTTGTCACTTACCTAACCATATTTATATATTGTAGTGATTGTCTTCAATAGAATAAGAACAGCACAAAATTGTGGCTTATTATAAAGCATAAGGTGATGGTTACATTTTAAAATCTACATTTTTTATTGTCTGGTATCTCAGGAGGGTGTGAAGGAGCAGCTGAAGGGGACAAATAGGGGTATTATTATATGAGATACTAAAAATTTTAATATAGCATTAATATTTTGACTTAGGAAAAAGTTTATAACTGGGTATGTGTGTACCTGACAAAATATACAACTACTGCCCTCCACTGTATCCTAAAACAGAAAACTTAGACTCTGAGTTCCAAATTAAGTTTTATACATACATTGCTAATACAAAGGATCACAACATATCATAAATTACAAATGTAGCACATTTGGAATAGAAATATAACTAACATATTTTAAATTGTCTGCACAAAATAATTTCACTAGTCACTTTAGAACTTGGAAGCATTTTGGTGTAGCATTTGGTGGCTCAAGGATCATTTAAAATCTATTAAGATCACGTGCACGGATGCTTTCCTTTTCTTTTGATCGCTTTCCCTGCAGCAACAAAAGGCATTCAAGATAGTTACCTTGATCCCAAAGCTGTGTATACAATTTACTTATTTTTGGTGACAGTAGTATTTTTCTTATTAAGAAGCATGTTTGTAAAGTGTCTATCACCTTTCTGTATTTGTCATGGGGAGAGGGCCACTGCCCAGCATCCTGCCTTAGAATGGGGCTGTTTCTGCAAAGCATCATGCTTCGTGTCAGGAAGGTCAGGTATCTGGGGTCAAATCTTGGCTCTGTTCTTTACTAACATGTGAAGTTTAACCTCCCCTAAACTTAGTTTCATTATCTGTTCACTAGGATAGCAACACCAACCTGGAATTGTTATGAGGGGTAAAATGACTGTATTTAAACATAAGACCTAGCTGGGCATGGTGGCTCACGCCTGTAATGCCAGCACTTTGGGAAGCTGAGGGGGGCGGATTACCTGAGGTTAGGAGTTCCAGACCAGCCTGGCCAACATGGTGAAACCCCATCTCTACTAAAAATACAAAAATTAGCCTGGCATGGTGGCGGGTGCCTGTGATCCTAGCTGCTCTGGAGGCTGAGGCAGGAGAATCACTTGAACCTGGGAGGCGGAGGCTGCAGTGAGCCGAGATGGCACCACTGCATTCCAGCCTAGGTGACAGAATGAGACTGCATCTCAAAAAATAAAATAAAATAAAAAACATAAGATCCAACTCCTAATAAGCACTAAATAATAAATGGTAGCTATGTAATAACAATGCTTCACTCACTACTATTTCAGGACCAGGAGATAATATCTTTGGTGGAAAGAGTGAGGAAATAATGACAATCTTCTTTAGCTCTCTTTCTTCCTTGCCTGTTGTCCTCTATGTATCTCTCCACTGTGACCAGTAGTAGCAAGGGGTGGAGTCAGCTCAGGAATGTGGGGCAGAGCCACAGCCAGGCTCCAGGACTACCTCAGTGTTGGTTTCAGGATTTTGGTGAACAGGGCAACATGGGTCATTGAGTTAACGTTAAGGCAAGCTCATCAGGATGGTAAAGCAGACAAAGGTTGAATGAGAAACTTCAGTTTGGAGTGTAGATCATGCGTTGGGCTACAGAGTCCTCTGTGTTGCATTTCTTAAGGAGTCTGAGAAAAGCAATATGTGACAAGATGGGCTATAGGTCCACAATTCTTTTTTTTTTCCAACCATTTTAATGATGAACGGTTAAGATAAGCTGATGTATTTCATATATATCTATATAACATAGCACATGTATACATAGGTCCAGAATTCTAAACTTAGATGACCCTCATACCTATTAAATTAGTAAAGGCAATTAAAAAATTATAAAAAACCATGTATGTGGGGCAATGGTAATGTCGGTTGACTCATACCCTACTAGTGACATTGCAAATGAGTAATCTTTCAGGATAGCAAATTGAGTAAGATTTAGAGAAAAACATCACAAAACCAATCATATTGGTCAAGACTTTCTGAAGTAAGTAAAAATTGCATTCCTCCGTAATTTTGAAGGACCCTAGAGTAGCTCACACCATTGAAGACTGAGCTGTTGACCATCTAAGGTCTGCATCCTATATCTCAAGATCCAAGAGAAACAGAGGACTGAATCTTTTCCTCTCCAACATGGACACTGATTGGACAGACTCAGGTCACATGCCCTTCCCCCAACACTCACAAATCAGTCATTTCCCAGAGGAATACAGGAGAATGAGGAGCCCAGCCAGTGAAGGTGAGCACTATAAATGACCACTCCCTGCACTCCCTGGACCACACTCCTCCTTGTGCATTTCCTGAAGAAAAGGGGATGGTGAACAAGAAGACAGGAAATGGGAAAACATCCTAGACAAAATAAAATAGCCACCACAATCCAATGTTTTCATCATGCTCTTTCTGATAATAATATTCCTGAGAATATATCCCAAGAAGTAAGTTGAAATGGGGGTAAGAGAGGGTTTGTATGATTACTGTGCCAACATATTATAGCTATGGATGTTTGAACATTAAAAAAACTAACTGGAAATGCTCCAAATGATCAAATGCTAAGGAATGGCTAAATATACTTTGGCAGTTTGCAATAATAAGCCAGTTTAACCCACTCAATTTTTTATTTTTTTAAATGACAAGTAATAATTGTACATATTTGTAGGTACATTGTGATGTTTCAATGATGTAATATATAGAGATCAGATTAGGGTAATTACCATATTCATATCTCAAACATTTATCACTTCTTTGTGTTGGGAACATTCAATATCCTCCTTCTAGGTATTTTAAACTATATAATGTATTATTGTGTGCTACAGTCATCTTATGGTGGTACAGAACACTGGAACTTATTCCTCCCATGTAGCTGTAGCTGTAATTGAGAGTATACTTTTGTTCAACAGTAACATAGTAGGAACATAAGGATGGATAAAACATGGACTTTGTCCTTAAACAGTCACCTGGTGGCATTACTGATCATAGCAATGGATATTTTTGAGCACTCACCAGTTGATAGGCAATGTGCGAAGTTGTTACATTCAATCGTCTGAACAATATTCTGAGAGAAGCACTTTAGTTATATCCATTTTATAGATGACAAAACTGATTTTAACTTCCCTAAAGTCACATGCTTAATAATTAATGGAAATGGGACTACATCCCAGGCCTTCTAACTCTAAAGTTTCTAACTTCAAAGGTAACACTGTAATAGAGATTTAAAACAAAATTCTGTGGAAATACCAAAGAGATAATTCTTTTTAACATTTTTTTGAGTTATAATTTGACAAGCAATAAGCTGCACATGTTTAAGGCATAGCATTTGATAAGCATCGAAATGCAGCTGTGAAGCCATCTGACCATCTATGACTACAGATTAATGTGCATTTCTAGAATTTTGAGTTTGTCTGACTCAGATTAATTATATTGAGATCCAACCATAATGCTGCATGTATCAAAAGTTTGTTTTATTTTATTGCTGGGTAATATTCCATTGTTTGGATATACCACAATATATTTATCCATTCAGCTGTTGAAAGACATTTGGATTGTTTCCAGTTTTAGCCTATTACAAGTAAAGCTGCTGTAACACCAAAAGCACAGGCAAAAAAAGTAAAAATAGACAAACTGTACTACATCAAAACTTAAAACTTCTGTGCATCGAAGGACACAATCAACAATGAAAAGACAACCTACGGAATGGGAGAAAATATTTGCAAAGTATATATCTAATAAGGGATTAGTATCCAGAATATATAAAGAACTTCTACAACCTAACAACAATTCAAAAAACCCCAGCCAATTAAAAAATGGACAAACGACTTGAGTAGACATTTCTCAAAGAAATATACAAATGGCGAAGAAACACAAAGAAAGACATTCAACATCACGAGTTATTAGAGAAATGCGAATCAAAATCAACTGATACCACCTCTCACCCAATGGATGACTATTATCAAAAAAATAGAAAATTACAAGTGCTGGAGAGGATGTGGAGAAATTGGAACACTTGTGCCTTGTTGATGAGAATGTAAAATGGTGTGTGGCTACAGTGGGAAACAATATGATGATTCCTCAGAAACTTAAAAAAATAGAACTACCATATAATCTAGTAATCTTGCTTCTGGGTATATACCCTCCAATATTGAAAGAAGAGTCTCAAAAAGATATTTGTACACCTATGTTCATAGCACCATTATTTGCAATAGCCAAAAGGTGGAAGCAACTCAAGTGTCCATCAACAGATGAACAAATAAACAAAATATCTTATATAAATAAAATAGAATATTATTCAGCCTTAAAAAAGGGTAAAATTCTGACACTTGCTACAACATAGATAAACCTTGAGGACATTATGCTAAGTTAAATAAGCCAGTAAAAAAAAAGGACAAATATTCTATGATTCCACATATGCGAGATATTTAGATTAGTAGAATGGTGGTTACCAGAGGCTGGAGGGAAGCATGAATGGGTACTTGCTGTTAGTGGGTATAATTTTTCAGTTTTGCAAGTGAAAAGTATTCTGGAGATAATGGTTGTACAACAATGTGAATGAACTTACTACTGAACTGTACACTTTAAAATGATAAAGATGGTAAATTTTATGTTATATGTATTTTAACACAATTTTTTTAAAAAGTCAGCATAGTGATTACCTTTGCAGAGGTGGGAAGGGGTTTTGATTAGGAAGGGGCACATCCATCTATTGTCATTTTATCCCTTTACTATAATTTTAATAGAGTTGTGGGAGAAAGTGAGACAAAGCCATGAATTTAAACTGTTGCACAAGTTTTTGGGTTTTGATTTTGTTTTAGATAATACTACCCATTTACCAATGTGGGAAGCATAGACTAAAATCAGAAAACCCTCATGGCAGTAGATACCTGTAGGGAATGGTTATCATAGTCAAATTTGAACACACTCATGTGATTGGATCCCAGATAAGGAGAATAGGCAGAAAGGATATATCCAAATCAGGTGATTGTGTCACATGCCTTTAAGATTATCTGCAAATTAGCTTCAGTTACTTATCAAGGAAATCTTTCTCTCCCAGTACCTCTAGAACTGATGCAATACACTGACAATCCAGTTTGAAGAAGTCATTTTGGTATGCTCACATTAATAGGATTCTAAAGATTTTTCCATTTAACTGGACTCACTGTACCCCTCAGGTGCACTTCCATCAAATATTGAAATTTCGCTTGGATTATTTTCTTCTTTTCATTTGAGATCTGCCTCAGCCTCAGATTATTACATTACATTATCCGAACTAGAGGTTTAGATAGATAAGTGAAGTCCAGGTACATTTTACCAGGGGAAGAGGAGAAGTGGTATAGAAAACTAGTAGACACAGGGAACCAGCATCTATTGAATACATCTCTAAAGCTGTGCTATTGATTTTAAACAGGTTATGTCATTTAATATTTATGACAAGCCTATGAAGTATATATTATCATTTCCTATTAAGTAAATTAATATACAGAGGCTCAGAGAGCTTTGATAACATTCCCAATGTTAACAAAGTCACACAGAATAAGGAAATAGAATTCAGAACTCATGGGTTTGTTTATTCTGAGATTGTTTTCTGTCCTGCCTGGAGTGTTGACTGGGTTTGTGAAACTTGATTGTAACTGGAACAAAGCCAGAAAGGCCCTTGACTGAGATAAGATCATAAGCCTTTCTGATTTCTTCATGTGCCTTTTCCCAATTGCTGTGGAAAAGATGCTTCCCTAAAGAGAGAATGCAACTACACTTTGCCAAGAGGAAAGAGGATTCATACTCCACAGTTTGGCTTTGATTCCTATATTAATACTGCCAGAGGATAAACAAATTCAAATTCTGTATTGTGAAATTTGGGGTTGTAGAATAAAGTATCACAAATTCAATGATAATTATGTTTAGATGTTAAGATTATCCCTGCTGCCAAATGACAAAACAAAATAGTGATGATCGTTGAATTTGCATCAATCCAGACTTTGTACTTACTTATTCATGAATCCTACACTGATTTTTACCCAACTCATAAAAGGTTTATAAGAGTACAAGAGGAAACATACTGAAAAGTTTTTAAATATTTAGTAAATGAATGGCAAGTTTTCAAATTATCATGGAAAATTAAAGTCATCTTTTTAGTTCAATGCAACAAACTTGCATTAGAATGTTAAAGTAGTTTGTTGCTTAAAAGAAATAAAAACTCCTACTTTTGTGTTTAGAATCTGCCCCCTTGTATGGAGAGTTATGGAACAGTGAGTATGTTTCTAGATCTATGTAAAACAAACTTTTGCTGAAATACCACTTCCTCCAATTTATCTGTCCCAGTCTGACTTATTTAGCCATTCTTTAATCTTGGATGTCTACTTATTGTGAGAAGCACCTGAACATTTAGATTACTGTTAATTCTTTGAAGAAAGTTCCAGGCTTTAAATGCCATTCTTTCCAGTACCCAGAGCAGTGGTTCTCAGTCTTGGCTGCAGGTAAGAACCAGTTATGGTGGTTAATTTTATGGTGAACTTGACTGGGCCACAAGGTGCCAAGATACTCAGTTAAACCTTATTTCTGGCGTTGTCCATAAGGGTATTTCTGGATGAGAATAATATTTGATCAGTAGACTGAGTAAACTAGATTGTCCTCCCTTATGTGGGTGAGCCTCATCCAATCTGTTGAAGTCATAAATAGAATAAAAGGCTGAGTAAGAAAGAAATCTTTTTCTCTGCCAGTTTTCAAGCCGGGACATCAATCTTTGCCTCAGACTTTGGACTTGGACTGTTACTGAAACACTAGGGATTTGGTCTAGGTCCTGCAGCTCACCGCACAGAAAGCCAATCACTGAGACAACAAGTATTGACAAGGAAGAAGGCTTTAATCCAGTGCTGTAGCCAAAGAGATAGGAGCTTAGTCTCAAATCCATCTCCCTGAACAACTAAAACCAGGGGTTTATACAGCAGGGAAGAAATGTAACAATGTGTAAGAAAACAGGAACTAGGGAGGGGCAAGCAAGCAATCATGATGAATGAGGGGTCCGAAGTCTCATCATCTGGATGTGGTGATCTGGTTAGTTTCAGTTCTTTAACACTTTTTTTTTTTTTTTTTTTTTTTTGAGAGGCCTGAAGGCCCTTTCCTGAGGAAGGAACTCAGATAAAACAAAAAGTTTCAAGCTTTAAGACCAGAAAAGTCAGTTTATATGTTTATCTGAAAGAACAGCCTACGGGACTGTTATGTCAGTTTCAGCACCTAGACTAAAAATTATACCAACAGCTTTCCTGGTTCTTGTTCCTTTGTACTTGGACTGGACTGAACTGTATCATCAGCTTCTGGGTTTCCAGCTCATAGACTGTAGATTGTTGCCTTCATAATCACATGAGCCAATTGCATATTTAAGATATACAATGTATATATAAATTACATATTTTTTGTTTTATATATGTGTGTGTATATATATATATACACACACAATACGTGTGTGTGTGTGTGTACAAGTGTAATATATTGGTTTTGTTTTATATGTGTGTGTGTACATATATATAAAATACACTTACTCCTATTGGTTTTGTTTTACTAGATCTCTAGGACTTACTCATCTTGCATAAGTGACGCTTTGTATGCTTTGACCAATACTTCCCCATATTCTTCTTTCCCCAGCCCCCAGAAACTACCATCCTTCTCTGTTTCTATGACTATTTTAGATTGTTCGTATAAGTGGGATCATGTAGTATTTGTCCTCTCTGTCTGGCTTATTTTATTTGGTATAATGCCCAGGTTCATCCATTTTGTTTCAAATGGGAGGATTTTACTCTTTTATAAGGGCTGAGTAATATTCCATTGTATGTATATTACCACTTTTTCTTTGTCCTTTATCCATCCATGGACATTTAGGTTGCTCTCATATTTTAGCTGTTATGATAATGCTGCAATGAACATGGGATTGTGGATATTTATTCAGATTCTGACTTCAATTGTTTGGATATACACCCATAAGTGAGATTGCTGGATCAAATAGTAATTCTTTTTTTAATTTTTGAGGAAACTATTGTTTTTCATAATGGCTATACAAGTTTACATTCCCACCAACAGTGTACAATGGTTCCTTTTTCTCCACATTTTTACCAACATTTGTGATCTTTTGTTTCTTTGCTAACAGCCATCATAATAAGTGTAAGATGATATCTCATTGTGGTTTTGATTTGCATTTTTCTGGTAAGTAGTGATGTTGAGCATATTTTCATATATTTGGTAGCCATTTGTATATCTTCTTGGAGGAATGTCTGTTCAGTTCCTTTGCCCATTTTTAAATTGGGTTATTTATGGGTTTTTTTTTGCTATTGAGTTATAGGAATTCTATATATATTTTGGATATTAACTATTTATTAAATACATGATTTGCAAATATTTTCCCCCATTTCATAGACTGCCTTTTCCTTTTTTTTTTTTTTCATGAAAAAGTAGGATTTATTAATGGAATACAAGAGTGATTCAACACACAAAAAATCAATGTAACACTGCATTAATACAACGAACAGGGGGAAGCACATAACTATTACATTGATGAAAAAAAAAAGAGCTTTTGACAAAGCCCGTCACCCTTTTCTGAAATAAAATATTCAACAAACTAGGAAAAATAAAATATTCAACAAACTAGGAATCGAAGAATATTCCTTCAACTTAATAAAAGGCATGTAAGAAAAATATACAGCTAACATGATACTTATGGTGAAAGACTAAAAATTTTTCTGTAAGATCAAAACAAAAAAAGGATTTTTTTCCACTTCTCTTCAATATTGTGCTAGAAGTTATGGCTAGAGAAATTAGGTAACAATAAAAGTAAAAAGTATCCAGATTGGGGAATAAAGAATAGAATTATCTTTATTCATAGGTGACATGATCTTATATATAGAATACCATAAGTAATCCATAAAAACTACTATATTTAAGAAATTAATTCAGAAAAGTTGCAGCATACATCAACATACAAAATCAGCTGTATTTTTATATATTAGCAGTCTTTTTTTTTTCTTTTTTTCTTTTATTATTATTATTATTATTATTATACTTTAGGTTTTATGGTACATGTGCGCAATGTGCAGGTAAGTTACATATGTATACATGTGCCATGCTGGTGCGCTGCACCCACTAACTCGTCATCTAGCATTAGGTATATCTCTCAATGCTATCCCTCCCCCCTCCCCCCACCCCACAACAGTCCCCGAAGTGTGATGTTCCCCTTCCTGTGTCCATGTGTTCTCATTGTTCAATTCCCACCTATGAGTGAGAATATGCGGTGTTTGGTTTTTTGTTTTTGTGATAGTTTACTGAGAATGATGATTTCCAATTTCATCCATGTCCCTACAAAGGACATGAACTCATCATTTTTTATGGCTGCAAAGTATTCCATGGTGTATATGTGCCACATTTTCTTAATCCAGTCTATCATTGTTGGACATTTGGGTTGGTTCCAAGTCTTTGCTATTGTGAATAATGCGGCAATAAACATACGTGTGCATGTGTCTTTATAGCAGCATGATTTATAGTCCTTTGGGTATATACCCAGTAATGGGATGGCTGGGTTGAATGGAATTTCTAGTTCTAGATCCCTGAGGAATTGCCACACTGACTTCCACAAGGGTTGAACTAGTTTACAATCCCACCAACAGTGTAAAAGTGTTCCTATTTCTCCACATCCTCTCCAGCACCTGTTGTTTCCTGACTTTTTAATGATTGCCATTCTAACTGGTGTGAGATGGTATCTCATTGTGGTTTTGATTTGCATTTCTCTGATGGCCAGTGATGGTGAGCATTTTTTCATGTGTTTTTTGGCTGCATAAATGTCTTCTTTTGAGAAGTGTCTGTTCATGTCCTTCGCCCACTTTTTGATGGGGTTGTTTGTTTTTTTCTTGTAAATTTGTTGGAGTTCATTGTAGATTCTGGATATTAGCCCTTTGTCAGATGAGTAGGTTGTGAAAATTTTCTCCCATTCTGTAGGTTGCCTGTTCACTCTGATGGTAGTTTCTTTTGCTGTGCAGAAGCTCTTTAGTTTAATTAGATCCCATTTGTCAATTTTGGCTTTTGTTGCCATTGCTTTTGGTGTTTTAGACATGAAGTCCTTGCCCATGCCTATGTCCTGAATGGTAATGCCTAGGTTTTCTTCTAGGGTTTTTATGGTTTTAGGTCTAACATTTAAGTCTTTAATCCATCTTGAATTGATTTTTGTATAAGGTGTAAGGAAGGGATCCAGTTTCAGCTTTCTACATATGGCTAGCCAGTTTTCCCAGCACCATTTATTAAATAGGGAATCCTTTCCCCATTTCTTGTTTTTGTCAGGTTTGTCAAAGATCAGATACTTGTAGATATGTGGCATTATTTCTGACGGCTCTGTTCTGTACCATTGATCTATATCTCTGTTTTGGTACCAGTACCATGCTGTTTTGGTTACTGTAGCCTTGTAGTATAGTTTGAAGTCAGGTAGTGTGATGCCTCCAGCTTTGTTCTTTTGGCTTAGGATTGACTTGGCGATGCGGGCTCTTTTTTGGTTCCATATGAACTTTAAAGTAGTTTTTTCCAATTCTGTGAAGAAAGTCATTGGTAGCTTGATGGGGATGGCATTGAATCTGTAAATTACCTTGGGAAGGATGGCCATTTTCATGATATTGATTCTTCCTACCCATGAGCATGGAATGTTCTTCCATTTCTTTGTATGCTCTTTTATTTCCTTGAGCAGTGGTTTGTAGTTCTCCTTGAAGAGGTCTTTCACATCCCTTGTAAGTTGGATTCCTAGGTATTTTATTCTCTTTGAAGCAATTGTGAATGGGAGTTCACTCATGATTTGGCTCTCTGTCTGTCTGTTATTGATGTATAAGAATGCTTGTGATTTCTGCACATTGATTTTGTATCCTGAGACTTTGCTGAAGTTGCTTATCAGCTTAAGGAGATTTTGGGCTGAGACAATGGGGTTTTCTAGATATACTATCATGTCATCTGCAAACAGGGACAATTTGACTTCCTCTTTTCCTAATTGAATACCCTTGATTTCCTTCTCCTGCCTAATTGCCCTGGCCAGAACTTCCAACACTACGTTGAATAGAAGTGGTGAGAGAGGGCATCCCTGTCTTGTGCCAGTTTTCAAAGGGAATGCTTCCAGTTTTTGCCCATTCAGTATGATATTGGCTGTGGGTTGCCTTTTCCTTTTGTGGATTTTTTTTTCTTTGTTGTGCAGAAGCTCTTTTGTTTGATGTAATCCTGCTTATTTTTTTTATTTTGTTGCCTGTGCTTTTGGTTGTTATATCCATGAAATCATTACCAAAGCCAATGTCAATAAGTTTTTTTCCCGATGTTTTCTTCTAGCAGTTTTACAGTTTCAGGTCTTACATTTAAGTCTTTAATCCATTATTAGTAAATTTTTCTGTATTGTGTAATATAAAGTTCCAATTTCATTCTTTTGTATGTAGACATCTAGTTTTCTCAGCATAATTTATTGAAAGGAATGTCCTTTATCCATTGTATATTTCTGGCATCTTTGTGGGAGATCAGTTGACTGTACATGTAAGGGTTTATTTCTGTTCTATTATGTTCCAATGGCCTAAGACATACGTGCATTTTTATGTCAGTATTATCTTGTTTTGAATACTATAGCTTTATAATGTATTGTGAAATCAGGAAGTGTGATGCCTCCAACTTTGTTCTCTTTGCTCAAAATAGGTTTGACTACTTAGAGATTACTGTGGTTCCATAGAATTTTGGAATTTTTTGTATTTTTCTAAAAAATGTCATTGGGATTTTGATAGGGATTGCATTATCTTGCTTTGAGTAGTATGAATATTTTAACAATATGAATTCCTCCAATCTATGAACAGGTGATATCTTTTCATTTATTTGTTTGCTTTATTTTCCTCAAGGTTTTATGGTTTTCAGTATACAAGTCTTTCATCTCCTTGAAAGTTTATTCCTAAGTATTTTAGCTTATTAAATGGGATTTTTTTCTTAATCCTTTTCAGACCATTTATTGTTCATATATAGAAATGCAACTAATTTTTGTATGTTGATTTTGTATCATGGAACTTTTACTAAGTTCATTTATGATTTCTAACAAGTTTGGGTTTAGTGTTTGGTATAACCTTAGGCTTTTCTACATATAAAATCATGTCTTCCACCAGTTCATAACTTCTTCCTTTCCAATTTGGATGCATTTTATAACTTTCTACTTCCTGATTGCTTTGGCTAGGACTTCTAGAACTATGTTGAATATAAGTGGCAAGAGTGGGCATCCTTGCCTTGTTCAGGATCTTAGACAAAAATGTTTTTAGTTTTTTACCAATGAGTATCATATTAGCTGTGGGATTTTTGTATATGGCCTTCTTTGTTCAGGTAAGTTTCTTTCTGTATCTAATTCGCTGAAATTTTTTAACATGAAGGAGTGTTGAATTTTGTCAAAAAAATTTTTCTGTACCTTCTGAGATGATCATGTGATTTTTTATCTTCTATTTTGTTAACAGTATATCACAATGTGGTATATTACATTGATTGATTTGTATATGTTAACCATCCTTGCATTCTAGGAATAAATACCACTTAGTCTTGCTGTATGATCCTTTCAATGTACTGTTGAATTAGTTTTCTAATATTTTTGGGTCTTTTGCATCTATGTTCATCAGGGAAATTGGCCTGTGGTTTTTTCCTTGTGATGTCTTTGACTGGCTTTAGTATCATGTTAATGCTGGCCTCATAAAATTAGTTTGGAAGTGTTTACTCTTCTATTTTTTGGAAGAGTTCACAAAGGATTGGTATTCATTCTTTAAGTATTTGGTAGAATTCAGCTGTGAAGCCATCTGGTGCTGTGCTTGTTTTCATTGGGGGTGTTTTTGATTACTGATTAAATCTCTTTATTTGTTATTGGTCTGTTCTGGTTACTTATTTCTTCCTGATTGCATTTTAGTAGGTATTTTGTTTGTAAGTATTTATTCATAACTTTCGAATTTGTCCAATTTAGTTCTCATATAATTGTTCATAATAGTCCCTTAAATCTCTTATATTATTTTGTTTCTGTCACATCCAGAAATAGCTTCTCTTTCCTTTCTGATTTTATTTTCATCTCTTCTTTTTTTTTTTATTTGTTAGTCTAGCTAAGGGCTTGTCAATATTTATCTATTCAAAATCAATTCTTAGTTTTGACAATTTTTGTGTTGTTTGTCTCTTCACTATTATATTCTTTTCTGCTCTAATCTTTATTATTTCCTTCCTTCTTTCCTTTGAACTTGATTAATTTTTTTCTAGTTCCTTGAAGTATAATATTAGGTTGTTTATTAGGGATCAACTTTCCTCTTAGTACTGCTTTTGTGTATCTCATAAGTTTGGGTGTGCTGTGTTTTTGTTTTCCTTTGCCTTGAGATATTACTAAATTTTCCTTTTGATTTTTTTCTTTGACCCAATGGTTGTTCAAGAGTGTGTTGTTTAACGTGCATGAAGTGTGAATTTCCCTTTTTCTTTTGTTATTGATTCCTAGTTTCAACCTATGGTGCTTTGAAAAAATACTTGGAATTATTTCTATCTTCTTACATTAGGACTTATTTTGTGACATATTCTGATTTATCCTGAAGAATGTTCCATATGCACTTCAGAAGAATCTGTACTCTATTGTCGTTAGATGGAATGTTCTGTATGTCTATTAGGAATAGTTGGTCTTTAGTATTGTTTAAGTCAACATTTTCTTTATGATAATCTATCTGGATGCAACATCCATTGTTGAAAGTGGAGTATTAATGTCTACGCTATTATTGTATTACTGTCTACTTCCCTTTCCAGATCTGTCAGTATTTGCTTTATATATTTAGGCATTCTGATGTCAGACACCTATATATGTTATATCTTCCTGTTGAATTGACTCTTTCATCATTATATAATCTCCTTTTTCCTTTGTTACAGCTTTTGTCTGAAAGTCTATTTTATCGTAAATAACTGTATCCATGCCTGCTCTCTTTTGGTTATCATTTGCATATGTGAAAGTTGCAAGATTAAAAATGGAGTCACTCATGTTTAAAATCCTGACAAATGGAGGCAGAGAAGGCCACAAAGGGAGGGTTCTTATGCACAAATCCCTGATAAGAACTTTTACGAAAGTCTGCAAAAGTCACAAATTTGCACAAAAGCCACTGCAAACTTACACACAAAAAAATTCTTTTACAATGACATCTACCCAGCAACTGACTGTCCAGTCTCAAACTAGTGTCACCCTTGTTATTGGTCCTTGTAGCCAAGAATAATTGATTCCAAAAACTTATGTAATTCTCTCATTAAAAAAAAAATACCTTTGTCCTCCTTAACTTCCCTATATATGTACATAGTCATTTTTGCATTGTTGAAATTCTCCGTTTGATATTGGAACACATTCTTAAATAAATGTGGTTATGTTATATATCATTTTAATGTGTATTTCTTACTTTACGTTTTTCTGCTAATGAGTTACTACTTGCTGTTTATTTTATATTTATTTTAGACTATAGAAATGGTTTTAGACAAAAGGAAATTCAAGTGATTTTTTTATTCAAGTTCAAAATGTGTCATAAAGCAGCAGAGACAACACACAATATCAACAGCAGTGGGCCCAGGAACTGCTAATGAACTATACAGTGCAGTGGTGGTTCAATAAGTTTTGCAAAGGAGACAAGAGCCTTAAAGATGAGGAGCATAGTGGCCAGCCATCGGAAGTTGACAAGTACCAACTGAGAGCAATTAACCAAAGCTGATTCTCTTACAACTACACAAGAAGTTGCCAAAGAAATCAATGTTGACCATTCTATGATCATCTGGCATTAGAAGCAAATTGGAAAGGTGAAAAAGCTTGATAAGTGGGTGCCTCATGAGCTGAGTCAAAATTTTTAAAATTTGTCATTTTGAAATGTCCTCTCTTATTCTAAGCAACAACAATGCATCATTTCTTGATCAGACTGTGATGGGTGACAAAAAGTGTGTTTCATACGACAACTGATGACAACCAGTTCAGTGGTTGAACTGAGAAGAAGCTCCACATCATTTCCCAAAGCCAAACTTGCACCAAAAAAAGGTCATGGTCACTGTTTGGTGGTCTGCTGCCAGTCTGATCAGCTTTCTTTCTCTTTCTTTCTTTCTTTCCTTCCTTCCTTCTTTCTTTCTTTCCATTTCTTTTTTTTTTTTTTTTTTTTGAGACGGAGTTTTGCTCTTGTTGCCTAGGTTGGAGTGCAATGGCATGATCTCAGCTCATTGCAACCTCCGCCTCCTGGGTTCAAGCAGTTCTCCAGCCTCAGACTCCTGAGTAGCTGGAATTACAGACGTGTGCCACCATGCCTGGCTAATTTTGTATTTTTAGTGGAGACAGGGTTTCACCATGTCAGTCAGCCTGGTCTGGAACTCCCGACCTCAAGTGATCAACCCGTCATAGCCTCCCAAAGTGCTGGGATTACAGGCATGAGCCACCGTGCCTGGCCCACTGCATCTTTCTGAATTCCAGATAAACTATTATATCTCAGAAATATACTCAACAAATCGATGAACTGTGCCAAAAACGGAAACACCTGCAGCCAGCATTGGTCAAAAGAAAGGGCACAATTCCTCTCCATGGCAATGCCCGACTGCACATCATACAACCAATGCTTCAAAAGTTGAACAAATTGGACTACAAAGTTTTGCCTCATCCACCATATTCACCTGACTCTCACCAACCAACTACCACTTCTTCATGCATCTGGACAACTTTTTGCAGAGAAAACGCTTCCACAACCAGCAGGAGGCAGAAAATGCTTTCCAAGAGTTTGTCAAATCCTGAAGCATGGATTTTTATGCTATGGGAATAAACAAACTTATTTCTCATTGGCAAAAAATGTAATGATTACAATGGTTCCTATTTTGATTAATAAAGATGGGTTTGAGCCTAGTTATAATGATTTAAAATTCATGGACCGAAACTGCAATTACTTTTGCACCAACCTGTATTTCCATTGCAATGTCCATTCCCAAATAAACATCATTTGCTTTTAGAAAGTTTCTCTCTATCTGTTATACAGGTTGATTTAATTTGGTGTCCACTAAGCAGGAAGATAGCAACCTCATCAGAGACAGATCAGTGGCCCGTGGAATCAAGTGCAATACTAACTGAGCCCTTGGCATTCTCCACTTCCATGAGTTACCTTTTTGGCCCTGGGGAATCTCTTGAATTCTTAGATTCTTCCCTTTGTTGGGTTCTTTTTTACTTTATTCAGGATCTGATTTGCTTGTAACCTTGCTGTAAATAAAAAAACTTGTATGCCTCTTAGAACTATAACATTTTTTTGTTGCAGGTCCATTCCAAGAGGACCAAATAGGAACAGCTCTGGTCTGCAGCTCCCAGCATGACTGATGCAGAAGACAGGTGATATCGGCATTTTCAACTGAGGTAGCTGGTTCATCTCATTGGGGCTGGCTGGACAGTGGGTACAGCCCATGGAGAGAGAGCTGAAGCAGGGTGGGCATTGCCTCACTTGGGAAGCACAAGGGGTCAGAGGATTTCCCTTTCCTAGCCAAGGGAAGCCGTGGCAGACTGTACCTGGAAAAACGGGACACTGCCACCCAAATACTGCACTTTTCCTGTGGTCCTAGCAACCAGCAGACCAGGAGATTCTCTCCCGTGCCTGGCTCAGTAGGTCCCACACCCATGGAGCCTTGCTCACTGCTAGCGCAGCAGTCTGAGATTGACCTGGAGGCTGAAGCCTGGCCGGGGGAGGGGCATCTGCCATTACTGAGGCTTGAGTAGGTAAGCTAAGTGGCCAGGAAGCTTGAACTGGGTGGAGCTCACCGCAGCTGAGAGAGGCCTACTGCCTCTATAGACTCCACCTTTGTGGGCAGGTCATAGCTGAACAAAAGGCAGCAGAAACTCCTGCAGACTTCAACATCCCTGTCTGACAGCTCTGAAGAGAGCAGTGGTTCTCCCAGCACAGTGATTTAGCTCTGAGAATGGACAGA
This sequence comes from Pongo abelii, assembly GCF_028885655.2. Lineage (NCBI taxonomy): Eukaryota > Metazoa > Chordata > Mammalia > Primates > Hominidae > Pongo > Pongo abelii. Next base: position 59,588,127 of record NC_072001.2, read on the forward strand.
CTGCCTCAAGTGGGTCCCTGAGCCCTGTGTAGCCTAACTGGGAGACACCTCCCAGTAGCAGCCGACAGACACCTCATACAGGCGGGTGCCCCTCTGGGATGAAGTTTCCAGAGGAAGGATCATGTAGCAATATTTGCTGTTCTGCAATATTTGCTGTTCTGCAGCCTCCACTGGGGATACACAGGCAAACAGGGTCTGGAGTGGACCTCCAGCAAACTCCAACAGACCTGCAGCTGAGGGATCTGACTGTTAGAAGGAAAACTAACAAACAGAAAAGAATAGCACCGACATCAACAAAAAGGACATCCACACCAAAACCCCATCTGTAGGTCACCAACCTCAAAGACCAAAGGTAGATAAAACCTCAAAGATGGGGAGAAACCAGAGCAGAAAAGCTGAAAATTCTAAAAACCAGAGCACCTCTTCTTCTCCAAAGGATCACAGCTCCTTGCCAGCAATGGAACAAAGCTGGATGGAGAATGACTTTGATGAGTTGACAGAAGTAGGCTTCAAAAGATTGGTAATAACAAACTTCTCCGAGCTAAAGGAGCATGTTCTAACCCATCACAGGGAAGCTAAAAACCTTGAAAAAAGGTTAGACGAGTGACTAACTAGAATAAACAGTGTAGAGAAGACCTTAAATGACCTGATGGAGCTGAAAATCATGGCATGAGAACTTCATGACGCAGGCACAAGCTTCAGTAGCAGATTTCATCAAGCAGAAGAAAGGATACCAGTGATTGAAGATCAAATTAATGAAATAAAGCAAGAAGACAAGTTTAGAGAAAAAAGAGTAAAAAGAAATGAACAAAGACTCCAAAAAATGTGGGACTATGTGAAAAGACCAAATCTACATCTGATTGGTGTACCTGAAAGTGACAGGGAGAATGGAACCAAGTTGGAAAACACTCTTCAGGATATTATCCAGGAGAACAGCCCCAATCTACCAAGGCAGGCCAACATTGAAATTCAGAAAATACAGAGAACACCACAAACATACTCCTTGAGAAGAGCAACCCCAAGACACATAATTGTCAGATTTACCAAGGTTGAAACGAAGGAAAAAATGTTAAGGGCAGCCAGAGAGAAAGGTCGGGTTACCCACAAAGGGAAGCCCATCAGATTAACAGCAAATCTCTCAGCAGAAACCTTACAAGCCAGAAGAGAGTGGGGGCCAATATTCAACATTCTTAAAGAAAAGAATTTTCAACCCAGAATTTCATATCCAGCCAAACTAAGCTTCACAAGTGAAGGAGAAATCAAATACTTTATAGACAAGCAAATGCTGAGAGATTTTGTCACCACAAGGCCTGCCTTACAAGAGTTCCTGAAGGAAGCACTAAACATGGAAAGGAACAACTGGTACCAGCCACTGCAAAAACAAGCCAAGTTGTAAAGACCACTGATGCTATGAAGAAACTGCATCAATTAACTGGCAAAATAAGCAGCTAACATCATAATGACAGGATCAAATTCACACATAACAATATTAACCTTAAATGTAAATGGGCTAAATGCCCCCAGTTAAAAGACACACACTGGCAAATTGGATAGAGTCAAGACCCTTCAGTGTGCTGTATTCAGGAGACCCATCTCACATGCAGAGACACACATAGCCTTAAAATAAAGGGTTAGAGGCAAGGATACCCAGGAATTGAACTCAGCTCTGCACCAAGCGGACCTAATAGACATCTACAGAACTCTCCACCCCAAATCAACAGAATATACATTTTTTTCAGCACGACACCACACCTATTCCAAAATTGACCATATACTTGGAAGTAAAGATCTCCTCAATAAATGTAAAAGAACAGAAATTGTAACAAACTATCTCTCGGATCACAGTGCAATCAAGCTAGAACTCAGGATTAAGAATCTCACTCAAAACCACTCAACTACGTGGAAACTGAACAACCTGCTCCTGAATGACTACTGGGTACATAACGAAATGAAGGCAGAAATAAAGATGTTCTTTGAAACCAACGAGAACCAAGACACAACATACCAGAATCTGTGGGATGCATTCAAAGCAGTGTGTAGAGGGAAATTTATAGCACTAAATGCCCACAAGAGAAAGCAGGAAAGATCCAAAATTGACACGCTAACATCACAATTAAAAGAACTAGAAAAGCAAGAGCAAACACATTCAAAAGCTAGCAGAAGGCAAGAAATAACTAAAGACAGAGCAGAACTGAAGGAAATAGAGACACAAAAAACCCTTCAAAAAATAAATGAATCCAGGAGCTGGTTTTTTGAAAGGATCAACAAAATTGATAGACCGCTAGCAAGATTAATAAAGAAAAAAAGAGAGAAGAATCAAATAGATGCAATAAAAAATGATAAAGGGGATATCACCACCGATCCCACAGAAATACAAACTACCATCAGAGAATATTACAAACACCTCTACGCAAATAAACTAGAAAATCTAGAAGAAATGTATAAATTCCTCAACACATACACCCTCCCAAGACTAAACCAGGAAGAAGTTGAATCTCTGAATAGACCAATAACAGGAGCTGAAATTGTGGCAATAATCAATAGCTTACCAACCAAAAAAAGTCCAGGACCAGATGGGTTCACAGCCAAATTCTACCAGAGGTACAAGGAGGAACTGGTACCATTCCTTCTGAAACTATTCCAATCAATAGAAAAAGAGGGAATCCTCCCTAACTCATTTTATGAGGCCAGCATCATCCTGATACCAAAGGCTGGCAGAGACACAACCAAAAAAGAGAATTTTAGACCAATATCCTTGATGAACATTGATGCAAAAATCCTCAATAAAATACTGGCAAACAGAATCCAGCAGCACATCAAAAAGCTTATCCACCATGATCAAGTGGGCTTCATCCCTGGGATGCAAGGCTGGTTCAATATACGCAAATCAATAAATGTAATCCAGCATATAAACAGAACCAAAGACAAAAACCACATGATTATCTCAATAGATGCAGAAAAGGCCTTTGACAAAATTCAACAACCCTTCATGCTAAAAACTCTCAATAAATTAGGTATTGATGGGAAGTGTCTCAAAATAATAAGAGCTATTTATGACAAACCCACAGCCAATATCATACTGAATGGGCAAAAACTGGAAGCATTCCCTTTGAAAACTGGCACAAGATAGGGATGCCCTCTCTCACCACTTCTATTCAACATAGTGTTGGAAGTTCTGGCCAGGGCAATTAGGCAGGAGAAGGAAATCAAGGGTATTCAATTAGGAAAAGAGGAAGTCAAATTGTCCCTGTTTGCAGACCACATGATTGTATATCTAGAAAACCCCATTGTCTCAGCCCAAAATCTCCTTAAGCTGATAAGCAACTTCAGCAAAGTCTCAGGATACAAAATCAATGTACAAAAATCACAAGCATTCTTATACACCAATAACAGACAAACAGAGAGCCAAATCACGAGTGAACTCCCATTCACAATTGCTTCAAAGAGAATAAAATACCTAGGAATCCAACTTAAAAGGGATGTGAAGGACCTCTTCAAGGAGAACTACAAACCACTGCTCAAGGAAATAAAAGAGCATACAAAGAAATGGAAGAACATTCCATGCTCATGGGTAGGAAGAATCAATATCATGAAAATGGCCATCCTTCCCAAGGTAATTTACAGATTCAATGCCATCCCCATCAAGCTACCAATGACTTTCTTCACAGAATTGGAAAAAACTACTTTAAAGTTCATATGGAACCAAAAAAGAGCCCGCATCGCCAAGTCAATCCTAAGCCAAAAGAACAAAGCTGGAGGCATCACACTACCTGACTTCAAACTATACTACAAGGCTACAGTAACCAAAACAGCATGGTACTGGTACCAAAACAGAGATATAGATCAATGGAACAGAACAGAGCCATCAGAAATAATGCCACATATCTACAAGTATCTGATCTTTGACAAACCTGACAAAAACAAGAAATGGGGAAAGGATTCCCTATTTAATAAATGGTGCTGGGAAAACTGGCTAGCCATATGTAGAAAGCTGAAACTGGATCCCTTCCTTACACCTTATACAAAAATCAATTCAAGATGGATTAAAGACTTAAATGTTAGACCTAAAACCATAAAAACCCTAGACAAAAACCTAGGCATTACCATTCAGGACATAGGCATGGGCAAGGACTTCATGTCTAAAACACCAAAAGCAATGGCAACAAAAGCCAAAATTGACAAATGGGATCTCATTAAACTAAAGAGCTTCTGCACAGCAAAGGAAACTACCATCAGAGTGAACAGGCAACCTACAAAATGGGAGAAAATTTTTGCAACCTACTCATCTGACAAAGGGCTAATATCCAGAATCTACAATGAACTCCAACAAATTTACAAGAAAAAAACAAACAACCCCATCAAAAAGTGGGCGAAGGACATGAACAGACACTTCTCAAAAGAAGACATTTATGCAGCCAAAAAACACATGAAAAAATGCTCACCATCACTGGCCATCAGAGAAATGCAAATCAAAACCACAATGAGATACCATCTCACACCAGTTAGAATGGCAATCATTAAAAAGTCAGGAAACAACAGGTGCTGGAGAGGATGTGGAGAAATAGGAACACTTTTACACTGTTGGTGGGACTGTAAACTAGTTCAACTCTTGTGGAAGTCAGTGTGGCGATTCCTCAGGGATCTAGAACTAGAAATTCCATTCGACCCAGCCATCCCATTACTGGGTATATACCCAAAGGACTATAAATCATGCTGCTATAAAGACACATGCACACGTATGTTTATTGCAGCATTATTCACAATAGCAAAGACTTGGAACCAACCCAAATGTCCAACAATGATAGACTGGATTAAGAAAATGTGGCACATATACAGCACGGAATACTATGCAGCCATAAAAAATGATGAGTTCATGTCCTTTGTAGGGACGTGGATGAAATTGGAAATCATCATTCTCAGTAAACTATCGCAAGAACAAAAAACCAAACACCGCATATTCTCACTCATAGGTGGGAACTGAACCATGAGAACACATGGACACAGGAAGGGGAACATCACACTTCAGGGACTGTTGTGGGGTCGGGGGAGGGGGGAGGGATAGCACTGGGAGATATACCTAATGCTAGATGACGAGTTAGTGGGTGCAGCGCACCAGCATGGCACATGTATACATATGTAACTTACCTGCACATTGCGCACATGTACCATAAAACCTAAAGTATAATAATAATAATAATAATAATAAAGAAAAAAAATGAAAGAAAATAAAAAAAATAATAAAGGGTTAGAGGAAGATCTACCAAGCAAATGGAAAGCAAAAAAAAAAAAAAGCAGGGGCTGCAATCCTGGTCTCTGATTAAGCAGACTTTAAACCAACAAAGATAAAAAGAGACAAAGAAGGTCATTACATAATGGTAAAGGAATCAAATCAATAAGAAGGGCTGAATATCCTAAATATATACACACCCTATACAGGAGCACCCAGATTCATAAAGCAAGTCCTTAGAGACCTACAAAGAGACTTAGACTCCCACACAATAATAATGGGAGACTTTTACACCCCACTGTCAATTTAGACAGATCAACGAGACAGAAGGTTAACAAGGATATCCAGGAATTGAACTCAGCTCTGTATCAAGCAGACCTAATAGACATCTACAGAACTCTCCACCCCAAGAGAATATACATTATTCTCAGCACCACATCACACTTATTCTAAAAGTGGCCACATATTGGAAGTAAAGCACTCCTCAGCAAATGTAAAAGAATATAAATCATAACAAACTGTCTCTCAGACCACAGTGCAATCAAAAGAGAACTCAGGATTAAGAAACTCATTCAAAACCACACAACTACATGGAAACTGAACAACCTGCTCCTGAATGACTACTGTGTAAATAGTGAAACGAAGGCAGAAATAAAGATGTTCTTTGAAACCAATGAGAACGAAGACACAACGTACCAGAATATCTGGGACACATTTAAAACAGTGTGTAGAGGGAAATTTATAGCACTAAATGCCCACAAGAGAAAGCAGGAAAGATCTAAAATTGACACCCTAACATCACAATTAAAAGAACTAGAGAAGCAAGAGCAAACACATTCAAAAGCTAGCAGAAGGCAAGAAATAACTAAGATCAGAGCAGAACTGAAGGAGATAGAGACACAAATAACCCTTCAAAAAAATCAGTGAATCCAGGAACTGGTTTTTTGAAAAGATCAACAAAATTGATAGACTGCTAGCAAGATTAATAAAGATGAAAACAGAGAAGAATCAAATAGATACAATAAAAAATTATTAAGGGGATATCACCCCGGATCCAACAGAAATACAAACCACCATCAGAGAATACTATAAACACCTCTACCCAAATAAACTACAAAATCTAGAAGAAATGGATAAATTCCTGGACACACACACCCTCCCAATACTAAGCCAGGAAGAAGGTGAATCTCTGAATAAACCGAAAACAGGTTCTGTAATTGAGGCAATATTTAATAGCCTACCAACCAAAAAAAATCCAGGACCAGATGGATTCACTGTCAAATTCTACCAGAGGTACAAAGAGGAACTGGTACCATTCCTTCTGAAACTATTCCAATCAATAGAAAAAGAGGGAATCCTCCCTAACTCATTTTATGAGGCCAGCATCATCCTGATACCAAAGCCTGGCAGAGACACAACAAAAAAAGAGAGTTTTAGGCCAATATCCCTGATGAACATTGATGCAAAAAACCTCAATAAAATACTGGAAAACCGAATCCAGTAGCACATCAAAAAGCTTACCCACCACAATCAGGTTGGCTTCATCCCTAGGATGCAAAGCTGGTTCACCATATGCAAATCAATAAACGTAATCCATCATATAAACAGAACCAACGACAAAAACCACATGATTATCTCAATAGATGCAGAAAAGGCATTTGGCAAAATTCAACTGCCCTTCATGCTAAAAACTCTCAATAAACTAGGTATTGATGGAACATATCTCAAAATAATAAGAGCTATTTATGACAAACTCACAGCCAATATCATACTGAATGAGCAAAAACTGGAAGCATTCCTTTTGAAACGGGCACAAGACAAGGATGCCCTCTCTCACCACTCTTATTCAACGTAGTGTTGGAAGTTCTGGCCAGGGCAATCAGGCAAGGGAAAGAAATAAAGGGTATTCAATTAAGAAAAGTGGAAGTCAAATTGTCTCTGTTTGCAAATGACATGATTGTATATTTAGAAAACCCCATCATCTCAGCCCACAATCTCCTTAAGCTGATAAGTAACTTCAGCAAGGTCTCAGGATACAAAATCAATGTGCAAAAATTACAAGCATTCCTACACATCAATAACAGACAAGCGGAGAGCCAAATCATGAGTGAACTCCCATTCACAATTGCTACAAAGACAATAAAATACCTAGGAATCCAACTTACAAGTGACGTGAAGAACCTCTTCAAGGAGAACTACAAACCACTGCTCAAGGAAATAAGAGAGGACACAAACAAATTGAAAACATTCCATGCTCATGGATAGGAGGAATCAATATCGTGAAAATGGTCATACTCCCCAAAGTAATTTATAGATTCAGTGTTATCCCCATCAAGCTATCATATACTTTCTTCGCAGAATTAGAAAAAAAAAAAAAAACTACTTTAAAGTTCGTATGGAACCAAAAAAGAGCCTGCATTGCGAAGACAATCCTAAGCAAGAAGAACAAAGCTGGAGGCATCACGCTATCTGACTTCAAACTATACTACAAGGCTACCAAAAGAGCATGGTACTGGTACCAAAACAGAGATACAGACCAATGGAACAGAACAGAGGCCTCAGAAATAATACCACACACCTACAACCATCTGATCTTTGAAAAACCTGGCAAAAACAAGAAATGGGGAAAGGATTCCCTATTTAATAAATGATGCTGGGAAAACTGGCTAGCCATATGTAGAAAGCTGGAACTGGATCCCTTCCTTATACCTTATACAAAAATTAATTCAAGATGGATTAAAGACTTACATGTTAGATCTAAAACCATAAAAACCCTAGAAGAAACCCTAGGCAATACTATTCAGGGCATAGGCATGGGCAAGGACTTAAAAACTAAAACACCAAAAGCAATGGCAACAAAAGCCAATATAGACAAATGGGATCTAATTAAACTAAAGAGCTTCTGCACAGCAAAAGAAACTGCCATCAGAGTGAACAGGCAACCTACAGAATGGGAGAAAATTTTTGCAATCTACCCATCTGACAAAGAGCTAACATCCAGAATCTACAAAGAACTTAAACAAATTTACAAGAAGAAAGCAAACAACCCCATCAAAAAGTGGGCAAAGGATATGAACAGGCACTTCTCGAAAGAAGACATTTATGCAGCCAACAGACACATGAAAAAATGCTCATCATCACTGGTCATCAGAGAAATGCAAATCAAAACCACAATGAGAAACCATCTCACACCAGTTAGAATGGCAATCATTAAAAAGTCAGGAAACAACAGATGCTGGAGAGGTTGTGGAGAAATAGGAAGGCTTTTACACTGTTGGTGGGAGTGTAAATTAGTTCAATCACTGTGGAAGACAGTGTGGCGATTCCTCAAGGATCTAGAACTAGAAATACCATTTGATCCAGTGATCCCATTACTGGGTATATACCCAAAGGATTATAAATCATGCTACTATAAAGACACATGCACACGTATGTTTATTGCGGCACTATTCACAATAGCAAAGTCTTGGAACCAACCCAAATGTCTATCAATGATAGCCTGGATTAAGAAAATGTGGCACACATACACCATTGAACACTATGCAGCCATAAAAAAGGATGAGTTCATGTCCTTTGCAGGGACATGGATGAAGCTGGAAACCATAATCCTCAGCAAACTATCACAAGGACAGAAAACCAAACACTGCATGTTCTCACTCATAGGTGGGAACTGAACAATGAGAACACTTGGACACAGGGTGGGGAACATCACACACTGGGGCTTGTCAGGGGTGAGGGACTGCGGGAGGGATAGCATTAGGAGAAATACCTAATGTAAATGATGAGTTGATGGGTGCAGCAAACCAACATGGCACATGTATACCTATGTAACAAACCTGCACATTGTACACATGTACCCTAGAACTTAAAAGTATAATAATAAAAATTGTTTGTTTGTTTTTGGCAAGCCCTTTCTGGTATAAAGCCATGTGTCCTTCTAGTTTGTGTACTCTTATTTCTACAGAATTTATGTTCTGTGTGTAAGGAATGTCTTTTCTGGTGAATTCACTTTCGATTCTTTCTATATGTCTAATTTAATATTTTGTTTGATCTGCATGCCTAGCTTAAAATTTTTGTGAGCACTCTTATTTTGGTTTGGTTATGCATGTTTATAAATAATTTGGCTTTTTAACATTTTTTCCCCTGGCTTTCTTCTGAATATCTTTTGAGAACAAAAATAACCATTCTAAATGGCGGTGCAAGATGGCCAATTAAGCGTCATGAGGGCAGCGGTCACCATGTAAAACACTGGTCCAAACTCCTCACTTTCCTTTATGGGGCTTTCAGGATTGTCATTGCCCTCGAGCAATTAGTAGGAAATGGAATGGGCTTTTTCGGACTGAGCAGTGGCACCTAAAGTCTCCAAGGAGGAAGTCGCCTCTGTCTTCAATGATGGCAGGAATAAATCAGGAAGCCAGGGAGGACCCACAGACCTTCTGAAGGAAGCAGATTGCTCCTGCAGGACCCAGGAGATGCTCCAAATACTGTGAGTGCCCAAACTGTGGAAGTGGGAAAGGGAGATCGTCTGCTCCTGAACACACACCCTACTAAGGAAACTGAAGGTCTAGATTATGGGAGAAGATTCTGATCTTACCTGGAGCTGAGTCAATTGAGAGAGCCAAGCAAAATACAGGGGTACAGGAAACAGCAGATTTTCCTCTACCCCTCAAAATACAGGGGTAGAGGAAAAGCCCTGTGAGCTCTCTGGGTCCCCTAGCAAACTATTTCTGTCTGGCCTCACAGTTGTCCTTCGGTAGGGTGGCCAGAGGCACTGGGAAAGACCACAGGGAGAAGGAAATCTCCAGCTGAACTTGGCAACAATTTGAACTAATCGAGAAGTCTCCCGGCCAGAACTTGGGGGAGGGCCTGAATCCAGTGTGCAGACTCTACAGGCAGAGTAAGAAGGAAAGCCATACTTGCTTTCACAGCTGGGAGGCAGGTAGCCTGGGGCAAATTCTCAGCCCTGCTTGTCCACTGCCTAGAAACAGACTCGGTGCTATTGGGGTCAGGGGACATGGTGGGAGTGAAACCAGCCTTTTGGATTATGTGGGAGCTGGGTGAGGCCTGTGACTGCTGGCTTTTCCCCACTTCCCTGACAACCTGCATGACACAGGAGAGACAAACGTAAACTTCCTAGGAACATAACGCCATTGACCTGTGAACTTCACCCCCATCCCCCACAGCAGCCACAGCAAGACCTGCCCAAGGAGAGTCTGAGCTCAGACATGCCTAGCCCTGCCCTCACCCAATGGCCTTCCCTACCTACCCTAGTAACTGAAGACAAAGGGCATATACTCCTGGGAGTTCTAGGGCCCCACCCACCACCTGTTCCTCTCTATAATACCACAGCTGATACTCTCTGGACAGCACCACCTCCCTGCAAGAGACCAACCAGCATAAAAACAGTGCATTAAACCACCAAAGCTAAGAACCCTCACAGAGTCCATTTCACCCTCCTGCCACCTCCACCGAAACAGGTGCTGGTATCCATGGCTAAGAGAGTCATAGATGGTTCACATCACAGGACTCTGTGCAGACAACCCCCAGTACCAGCCCAGAGCCTGGTAGACTTGCTGGGTAGCTAGATTCAGAAGAAAGATAACAATTACTACAGCTTGGCTCTCAGGATGCCACACCCATAGGAAAAGAGGGAGAATACTACATCAAGGGAACACCCTGTGGGACAAAAGATTCTGAACAACAGCCTTCAGCCCTAGACCTTCCCTCTGATACAGCCTACCCCAATGAGAAGGAACTAGAAAACCAACTCTAGTATTATGACAAAACAAGGTTCTTTAACACCATCCAAAAATCACACTAGCTCACCAGCACTAGATCCAAACCAAGAAGAAATCCCTGATTTACCTGAACAGAATTCAGAAGGTTAGTTATTAAGCTAATCAGGGAGGCACCAGAGACAGGTGAAGTCCAATGTAAGGAAATAAAAAAAAATTTGAGAAGTGAAGGGAGAAATATTCAGTGAAATAGCATAAATAGAAAACAATCAAAACTTCAGGAAACAATGAACACACTTACAGAAATGCAAAATGCTCGGAAAAGTCTCAGTAATTGAATCAAACAAGTAGAAGAAAGAAATTCAAAGCTTGAAGACAAGATCTTTGAATTAACTCAATCCAACAAAGACAAAGAAAAAAATAAGAAAACATGAGGAAAGCCTCCAAGAAATCTGGGATTATGTTAAATGACCAAACCTAAGAATAATTGGCGTTCCTGAGGAAGAAGAGAAATCTAAAATTTTGGAAAACATATTTGGGGGAATCATTGAGGAAAACTTCCCCAGCCTTGTTAGAGACCTAGACATCCAAATACAAGGAGCACGAAGAACCCCTGGGAAATTTTTCAAAAAAAAGATCATTGCCTAGGCACACTGACATCAGTTTATCTAAAGTTAAGACGAAGGAACGAATCTTAAGAACTGAGACAAAAGCACCAGGCAACCTATAAAGGAAGACCTATTCGATTAACAGCAGATTTCTCAGCAGAAACCTTACAAGCTAGAAGGGATTGGGGCCCTATCTTCAGCCTCCTCAAAACAATTATCAGCCAAGAATTTTGTATCCAGTGAAACAGCTTCATATATGAAGGAAAGATATGGTATTTTTCAGACAAGCAAATGCTGAAAGAATTCACCACTACCAAGCCACCACTACAAGAACTGCTAAAAGGAACCCTAAATCTTGAAAAAAATCTGGAAACACATCAAAACAGAACCTTTTTAAAGCATAAATCTCACAGGACCTATAAAACAAAAATACAATTTAGAAAACAAAATAAAAAAACAAAAAACCAAGGTACACAGGCAACAAACAGCATGTTGAATGGAATGGTACCTCATATCTCAATATTAACACTGAATGTAAATGGCCTAAATGCTCCACTTAAAAGATATGGAATTGCAGAATGGATAAGAATCCACCATCTAACTATCTGCTGCCTTCAAGAGGCTCACTTAACACATAAGGACTCACATAAGCTTAAGGTACAAGGGTGGAAAAAGACATTTCATGCAAATGGACACCAAAAGTGAGCAGTAGCTATTGTTATATCAGACCAAACAAACTTTAAAGCAACAGCAGTTAAAAAGGACAAAGAGGGACATTATATAATGATAAAAGGCCTTGTCCAACAGGAAAATATCACAGTCCTAAACATATATGCATCTAACGCTGGAGCTTCCAAATTTATAAAACAATTACTAATAGACCTAAGAAGAAATGAGACAGCAACACAATAATAGTAGGGGATGTCAATACTCCACTGACAGCACTAGACAGGTTATCAAGACACGAAGTCAACAAAGAAACAATGAATTTAAACTATACCCTGGAACAAATGGACTTAACAGATATAAACAGAACATTCCATCCAACAACCACAGAATATACATTCTATTTAACAGCGCATGGAACTTTATCCAAGATAGACCATATGATAGGCCACAAAATGAGCATCAGTAAATTTAAGAAAATTGAAATTATATCAAGCACTCTATCAGACCACAGTGGAATAAAACTGGAAATCAACTCCAAAAGGAACTTGCAACCATGGAAATATATGGAAATTAAATAACCTGCTCCTAAATGATCATTGGGTCAAAAATGAAATCAAGATGGAAATTAAAAAATTATTCCAGCTTAACAACAAAGTGACACAACATATCAACACCTCTGGGATACAGTAAAGGCAGTGCTAAGAGGAAACTTCATAACCCTAAATGCCTACATCAAAAAGCCTGAAAGAGCACAAACAGACAATCTAAGGTCACACCTCAAGGAACTAGAGAAACAAGAACAAACCAAACCCAAACCCAGCAGAAGAAAGGAAATAACCAAGATGAGAGCAGAACTAAACAACATTGAAACAAAAAAATACAAATGATAAATGAAACAAAAACCTGGTTATTTGAAAAGATAAATAAAATTGAGAGACCATTAGCAAGACTAACCAAGAAAAGAAGAGAGAAAAATCAAAATAAGCTCAATAAGAAATGAAACAGAAGATATTACAACTCACACCACAGAAATACAAAAGATGACTGAAGGCTACTCTTAACACGTTTATGTGCACAAACTAGAAAACCTAGAAGAGATGGATAAATTCCTGGAAAGACACAACCCTCCTAGATTAAATCAGGAAGAATTAGATACCCTGAACAGACCAGTAACAAGCAGTGAGCCTGAAATAATTTAAAAATTACCAAAAAGAGTCCAGGAGCAGATGGATTAACAGCAGAATTCTACCAGATGTTGAAAGAATTGGTACTAGTTATATTGATACTATTCAACAAGATAGAGAGGGAACCCTCCCTAAATCATTCTATGAAGCCAGTATCACCCTAACACCAAAACAAGGAAAGGACATAAACAAAAAAGGAAACTATAGACCAATATCCCTAATGAACACACATGCTAAAATCCTTAACAAACATACTAGCTAATCAAATCCAACAGTATATCAAAAAGATAATCCACCATGATCAAATGGTTTCATACCAGGGATGCAGGGATGGTTTAACATACACAAGTCAATGAATGTAATATGCCACACAAACAGAATTAAAAACAAAAATCACATGATCATCTCAATAGATGCAGAAAAAGCATTCAACAAAATCCAGCATCCCTTTATGAATAAAACTCTCAACAAAATCAGAATACAAGGGACATACCTCAATGTAATAAAAGCCATCTATGACAAACCCACAGCCAACATAATACTGAATGGGAAAAGTTGAAAGCATTCCCTCTGAGAACTGGAATGAGACAAGGATGCCCACTTTCGCCACTCCTCTTCAACATAGTACTGGAAGTCCTAGCCAGAGCAATTAAACAAGAGAAGGAAATAAAGGCATCCAAATCAGTAAAGAGGAAGTCAAGCTGTTGTTATTTGCTGATGATCTGACTGTTTACCTAGAAAATCCTAAAGACTCCTCCAGAAAGCTCTTAGAACTGATACAAGAATTCAGCAACGTTTCCAGATACAAAAATAATGTACACAAATCAGTAGCTCTCATATACACCAACAGCAGCTAAGCTGAGAATCAATCAAGAACTCAACCATTTTACAATAGCTGCAAAAAAATAAAATACTTAGGAATATACCTAACCATGACGTAAAGACCTCCACAAGGAAAACTACAAAACACTGCTGAAAGAAATCCTAGACAACACAAACAAATGGAAACACATCACATGCTCGTGGATGGGTAGAATTAGTATTGCAAAAATGACCATACTGCCAAAAGCAATCTATAAATTCAATGCAATTCTTATAAACCACCAGCATTCTTCACAGAATTAGAAAAAAAAAATTTTAAAGTTCATATGGAACCAAAAGAGAGCCTACATAGCCAAAGCCAGACTAAGCAAAAAGAACAAATCTGGAGGCATCACATTGCCTGATTTTAAACAGTACTATAAGGCCATAGTCACCAAAACAACATGGTACTGGTATAAAAATAGTCACATAGACCAATGGAACAGAATAGAGACCCCAGAAATAAACCCAAACACTTATAGCCAACTGATCTTTGACAAAGCAAAAAAAACGAAGTGGGGAAAGGACACCCTTTTTAACAAATGGTGCTGGGATAATTGGTTAGCCACGTGTAGGAGAATGAAACTGGATCCTCATCTCTCACCTTACATAAAAATCAACTCAAAGTGAATTAAAGACTTAAATCTAAGACCTGAAACTATAAAAATTCGTGCAGCTTAGTTACATATCTATACATGTGCCATGTTGGTGTGCTGCACCCATCAACTCGTCATTTAACATTAGGTATATCTCCTAATGCTATCCCTTCCTCCTCCCCCCACCCCACAACAGGCCCCGGTGTGTGATGTTCCCCTTCCTGTGTCCATGTGTTCTCATTGTTCAATTCCCACCTATGAGTGAGAACATGCGGTGTTTGGTTTTTCGTCTTTGCGACAGTTTGCTGAGAATGATGGTTTCCAGCTTCATCCATGTCCCTACAAAGGGACGCATTCCCTACTTAGGCAAGCATTTCATGACCAAGAACCTAAAAGCAAATGCGATAAACACAAAGATAAATAGCGGGGACTTAGACTAAAGAGCTTTTGCAGGGCAAAAGGAACAGTCAGCAGAGTAAACATACAACCAACATAGTTGGAGAAAATCTTCACAATCTGTACACCTGTCAGACGACTAATATCCAGAATCTACAACAAACTCAAATCAGCAAGAAAAAAAAAACCAATCTCATCAAAAAGTGGTTAAAGGACATGAATAGAAAATCCTCAAAAGAAGATATACAAATGGTCAACAAACATATGAAAAAATGCTCACTAATGATCAGGGAAATGCAAATCAAAACCACAATGCGATACCACCTTACGCCTGCAACAATGGCCATAATCAAAAAATAAAAAAATAGTAGACGTTAGCATGGATGCAGTGAACAGGGAACACTTCAACACTGCTGGTGGGAATGTAAACTAGTACAAGCAATGCGGAAAATAGTGTGGAGATTCCTTAAAAAACTAAAAGCAGAACTACCATTTGATCTAGCAATCCCACTACTGGGTATCTACCCAGAGGAAAGGAAGTCATTATACACAAAAGATACTTGCCCATGCACGTTTATAGCAGCACAATTCACAATTCCAAAACTGTGGAACCAACCCAAACGCCCATCAATCAATGAGTGGATAAAGAAACTGTGATACATATATACATATATGTATATTCTTGTGATATATATATCACAAAATCTTCAATTCATATATATATATGATGGAATACGACTCAGACATAAAAACGAATAAATTAATGGCATTCGCAGCGACCTGGATGAAAGTGGAGACTATAATTCTAAGTGAAGTAACTCGGGAATGGAAAATCAAACATTGTATGTTCTCACTCATAAGTGAGAACTAAGCAATGAGGATGCAAAGGCATAAGAATGACACAATGGACTTTGGGGACTCAGGGGGAAAGGGTGGGAAGGGGGTGAGGGATAAAAGACTACACAAAGGGTGCAGTGTACACTGCTCGGGTGATGGGCGCACCAAAATCTCATAAATCACCACTAAAGAACTTACTCATGTAACCAAACACCACCTGTTCCACCAATAAGCTATGGAAATTTTAAAAAATAAAAATAAAATAAAGCAAACACAGAACAAAAAGGAATGGAATGGGATCCTTGAAATTCTAAATCATGCCAAACCTCTAGGACTTCAAACAGCTATAAATTCAAGACTTATGGTCCATCCTGGTGTACATTTTAAATCAATGGACAAAAATTACACCAAGGATAATTTATGGCCATTAAAGGAGATCATTCAAACTCCCCAACCTTGTTTTTCTTATAACTAAATTAGAAACTGCAACCAACTGTAGCATTAACATGTAGAGCCTTCTAAGTTCTGCGTCTATCTCTATTTTTATCTGCCTACTTTGAATCTGCTGACTTTTCTTTTGGCATTAAGATAAGCTCACTGCTTATGGAATTCCAGTCAATATTTTTTTTAGGTTTAAAGGGATAGATGTTTTAAGGTGTCAGGGTTTGATACAAAGGTTAAATACAACAGCTCCATGGTAACTAACAATCTAGATACCTTTTGGAAATATATATTTAGGTTTGCCTGGATGACAATCACTTAAGTTGATAGAAGAATTAATTGAAGGATTGACATTCTAAAAGGAAATAAATAGATAAATGTTTATTAAAGTTTGGCTGTCAGATCAAATTGGTCAAAATTTTAAATTCAGAGCAATAATCTAAGATATCTCTGTCTGGCATGAGAATTTCATTGTCTGCTATGTATGAACCAGAAAAATCTGGGAAAAAAAAAACTGCAAATAACTTTTCCTCCAGTACTTTCCTGCCCAAATTGACTAGTCAAGCAAACAAAACCAACAAACAAAAGACAAATTGGTCACTAAAATTCAAGACTACTTGGAGATTTTGTTTTTCTCACACAATTCGAATCATCCCAGCTAAAATGTAAACATTTTAAAAATGTAACTACGAAACTCATTTGAAACTGAAAAAGGGGGAGAGTAAAAGATTTTTTTTAAAAAAACTGCTTTATCCAAAGTTTTGGCCCACAGCCTTCATTAGACTACCTATCAGGGAAAATAAAATTTAGTCAGGTGAACAAGTCCCATTTTGTCATAATTTAGATTCAACTGCCTTTTATAAACTCGTGAGTTTATAATATATATTAATATGTTTTACTGACTCATAACTAAAATTCTAAAATGAAAGGTAAAAGATCTTTGTGTGTGTATATATGTTTAGATATGTCTACATATATGCACATGTATTATGTTGTGTGTTGTATCTACATGGTAGAATTTGGCATAGTGGGCCAAAAATCCCTTAAGGAATTCTATTCAAACTAGCTTAGATAAGTGAGTACTCATATAAACTGTTAAAATATCTAATAATTAACCCAAATGCCTTTAGTTTATATGACATAAGTAGACCTTTAATAAGTAAGTTGGTTTTGAAATTCTTGGTAAAAAAATAAAAATATAATTAAAAATTGTTAGCATATATTTTTACTTAGACTTACTAGTCAGTTTTATATTTGTTTTTACTAGATGTTTTAAGGTGTCAGGGTTTGATACAAAGGTTAAATACTACAAAACAGCCTGAAACAGAATGATCTTTGTGTATAATTACTTTAATAATTATTCTACAATAACTTATAATTACTCTAATAAATAAGAGTAATTTATTACTATTGGTATAATGAAAACAGCTGTATCTTCTGATTTATTGGCAAGATACTCATGTAAGTTTCTTACTTGGGTGAACACCTGATATTCACAGGCTGTAAAAATCATTAACAGAAAAATAATCTGAAATAATAGCCAGCTTTGTCTAATAATTTCAGTTTTCATAAGTAATCTAGGTATAACTGATAAAAATGAATTAGGTAAATGTAAATGAGATAAATGTTTATAAACAACCTTTTATAAAATTTGAAATCTTAAAGTTATGTTATATTAAATTTACCGCTACTCATTAAATGTCTGGATAATTTCCCAAGAAGATAAAATAATGAAATATATATTGCTAAACATAAGATTTTACTTTGCTTCATAAATTTTATAGAAAGACTAAATATAGTTGGGCCTATCAATGTACATAAAAAATTATGTTATGGAAAAACATCTTTTTAAAAATTATAAAATGTTTCTTCTCTACAAAACACTGACATGTGACAGTTTAAAATTTGTTGCTTCCTAGTTTATCACTAGAAATTAAGGTTACTAAGAGTTAAACATTCTAATTAACATATATAATTTTGTATATAAAGTATACAGAAATGAACATATTTCTGATGAGAAAAATTATAAGGCATTAAAAAAGTGTCATTTAAAAAATGTTTGTCTAGGCTGGGCGCGGTGGCTCATGCCTGTAATCCCAGCACTTTGGGAGGCCGAGGTGGGCGGATCATGAGGTCAGGAGATTGAGACCATCCTGGCTAACATGATGAAACCCCATCTCTACTAAAAATACAAAAAGTTAGCCAGGTGTGGTGGCGGGCGCCTGTAGTCCCAGCTACTCGGGAGGCTGAGGCAGGAGAATGGTGTGAATCCAGGCGGCAGGGCTTGCAGTGAGCCGAGATTGAGCCACTGCACTCCAGCCTGGGGAACAGAGCAAGACTCTGTCTCAACAACAACAACAACAAAAAAGTTTGTCTAAATTCAGAGGCTAGTTGTCTCAAAGAGTAAAATTAAGGAAGGAAATAGGAAGATAGAAAAGAACCAGCAAGAAAGAGAGAGAGAGATGTAAAGAAAGTTATCAAAACATCTCATAGACACCATAAATGTATACACCTACTGTATATCTACAAACAATTTTTTAAATAATTTTTAAAAATTTAAGATAATTTTTCTATAAAAAAGAACCTTGTGTGGTAAATTTTCTGTCCTAAAGTAAAATGGCTGGTTATTTAACAAAGAAGAAATATAGAACAAAACTAATAGTCTAAGCATATCATGGAAGGTTGGCGTAAGCCATGGAAAGTTTGTGAAGATTGAATTTATGAAAAACATTTGGGCCGGGCGCGGTGGTCACACGCCTGTAATCCCAGCACTTTGGGAGGCTGAGGTGGGAGGATCACCTGAGGTCGGGAATTTGAGAGCAGCCTGACCAACGTGGAGAAACCATATCTCTACTAAAAATACAAGAAAAATTAGCTGGGCATGGTGGCGCATGCCTGTAATCCCAGCTACTCGGGAGGCTGAGGCAGGAGAATTGCTTGAACCCGAGAGGTGGAGGTTGTGGTGAGCCAAGATCACACCATTGCACTCCAGCCTGAACAGCAAGAGCAAAACTCCATCTCAAAAAAAAAAAAAAAAAGAAAGAAAAGAAAAACATTTGTGTGTGCTGGCTATAATTAGAAGGAAATTGTGAGTCTTTCTAAAGATTAGTTTTGATTTATGTGTGCATGCTATAAATACACAGTGATATAAAATTAAAAATTTGGTCTTCTATGGTAGAACAAGGTTTTCCTGAGGTATTCATCTGCTCTTAGTAAAAAATTAGGTTTTGATTTTTAATTCTGAAATGTTTCTTTAAATTTTCAACCATCTTCTGAACTGTAGCTTTACATTTTTAGAGCAATGTTTTGCTCCAGTATAACTTGATTCTGTACTCTTGGCTTTTCCAGATATGTCTGAATTATTTCACATACTCAGAAAATTTCCCATGCTTTTACAAGACCCATGTATTTCCATGCTCAAGGTATTAATTTTGTTGTTTACCTTCCTCTGTGATTTGATATACACTCATAACCTTGGGCACACACTCTTCCTGTATCTGATTAAATTTAAGTGTCTTTTATTAGATTTGATTTCTGGGTTACCTAAATAGCTTCCCATAAGGAGAAACAATCACAATGAAAAATATTTTTGTTTACATTTTTGAAAACTGTCCTAAAAAAAGATTTTATGTTTTATCAATAATTCCCTGGGTTTATGTGTCATCTTTAACTAGTTTGTTTTTATTACTTAGGAAAACTGAGTTTTTGAAAGGGTTAAGGCATTTTTTACATCGAAGTGACTTTTCTGTATTGCTTTTGAAATCTTTTGATCACTCTGCTCAAATGAATGATTACAGTGTCACAGTGATGACATGATTATGGGTCACAGTGACCTGTGATTCTGTTTTGATCAGCTGTTTTAAACCTTTCACATCTTTGATGAGCTTCCTTTGTAACAAAATTCTAAATTAAGTCTTTTTGACCTAGAATTAACCTAGGCCCCCTGGAGAGCCTCAATGGACAGATGTGTCATCTTGTAATAATTAGGCTTGTTTGGTAAATTGTATGGGAAGCATTGTCAAATGATAAGTGATGCTAGCTCTTCTTTCAGTTTTATTTATAGGTATGTTATTTATATGAATGTTCCAAAATTATATAAAACTCTTAGAATTCTAATATGTCATCAGTCATAATTCTGGTTATGTTGTATGCCACAAAAATAACCAAATTTTATTGTCAATTGCTGATTAGAATAAACTTCCATCAGATTTTTAATCATGGCTATTCTAAATCTCTGTCATCCACAATTTTGAATCTTCTCTAAAAGCATTTGCAGTAAGATTCATTGAAAAGATTCTAACAAGTATTCCTAAATACATTTTTCTAATAACTTTAAGATCAATAGACTAAATATAAATTTTCCAGAACCCTAATGAAAAAACTGGCAAATTTGTGAAACTGCTAATCAATTCCAAGCCAAATGAAAATTAATTACATGAAATAAAATAACTGATTAAGACAATGTTTTAAGACTTTTATTTGAAAATTTTTGATTCTTTACTTAACTATTTTGTTTTCTAGACTTAAAGGAATGTTTTCTCTTAAATTATCTACAGTTTATAGTAATTTGGTAAAGTATACTTTTATAAACAAAAGTGAAAACATTTACTTTTGCACTCTACTTGATCCCTCCAAAATTCGGAAAGCATTCATGAGTACTCTTATCTTTATGGAAGGATAACTGTTTGTACAAGTTCAATAAGAATCTACTCTCTTTACAACAGGACACAATTGGAACTAATGGTTATATTTCCAAGGCTTTGGCTGGAATATCTATTTGAGAATGTGCATAGAATGCCTAGCTCCAAGGGTTTTTAGCTTCATAGTGAGTAAAAATTGTCACTTCCTGGCAGGCCCAGGAACCTTAAGACTGTACAAGAAATCTAAAGTCTGCCTTAGTTTGGCTTCCAAATCTTGAGAGATTTATAAATCTGAGATTTCTCTGTGGCCAACCACTATTCTTACTGCACTTACGTAAATGACCAGACCTAAATGTGATAAAATTAAATGTACTTTATAAACAATTTTTTTTACTTATTAGCTTTAATAAAAATTGGGATGACTATAGAGAGAAAAGTTATGTTTCTAAAGAAAAACTATATTACTCCCGTTATTAGATTGTAGCCCTATGCATTGTTTTCAAGTTTTTATTATCTACCTGTAGACCAGACTAGATCCTGAGTTATTCTAGGTTTCTCCAATTCAACTCTTTTCTATAAGACCACTAAAAAATGGGAACTGCTCTGTTCCTGAAGCCCTATGTGCTGAACCTAGGTGAATTTTAGGGGACAAATTTTTGCCTGATGTATGAGCCACACAGATAAGCTCACCAAACCCATTCATTACCATAACCAAAGACATTCAAGCTGCAAACCAGGATAAGTTGATGGCTTCATACTGTAGACAGCTTTTCCCAAGACATCCAGAACAGGACTCCATGTTATGAGACTCTTACCCTCTTAATGCCTACCTTTTCACACTCAGCAGGAAAATAGTGAAATTAAAATTTCCCAGACAGTACATTGCACTGGTAATTTGATAGAACCTGACCTGAGATCCCTTAGTCCCCTTAGTGGGCAACTTTAGCAACATTCCTAATACAACTATTGCTCACTTTCTGCTCTAATCCAACCCAATCATGGACTACTAGACGGTAAAATTGCTCTATATTATCTATTGGTTAAATAAGAAAATGTATGTGCTATGGATACTACATGCTTCACCTGGATAAATTCCTCTGAGGAAACTGAGACCCATATATACAAAATAAGAAAACAGGCCATATGGTTATATCAGATCCCACCTAGTTCCCTATGGTCATTTCCTTTATTCAGTTGGTTGCCTTTAAGCCTAGGTTCATGGCTAAAAACTACCAATACTTGTTAAATTTCTGCAGATGTACAACTTCTGACACAATAATGCTGGCCCTGTACTTTGAGATGGTAGCAATGCCTATGGAACAGACAAAAATTGAACTTAACAATGAACTCCATGTAAATTTAGCCTGAGAGTCACTTCCTCCAAACCTCCCTTGTTGCTTAAATATGGCTTAAAGAACACTGACCCTGACTTATAGTTGCCAACTCCTACCTAAAACATGGGATCAGAGAAACAAATTGGGAGAAGTCTCTCTTGGCATCAAGAGACAACCAAAACCTAACCACAGGATGATTAATCAGCAATGCTTTTAGTGAAAGATACTGATAAAAAGCAGGGCTGGACATAGTAGCTCACATCTATAATCCCAGCTCTTCAGGAGGCTGAGACAGGAGGATCACTTGAGCCCAGGAGTTTGAGACCAGCCTGGGCAACATAGCAAAATCCCATCTCAACAAAAAAGTAAAACAAATTAGCCAAGTATGGTGGTGCCCATCTGCAGTCCTAGCTACTTAGGGAGCTGAAATGGAGGATCACTAGAGCTCATGAGTTCAAGGTTACAGTGAGCTATGATCACACCACTGTACTCCAGCCTAGGTGACAGAGTGAGACCCTGTCTCTAAAGAAAAGGTGGGGGATTAGGGGGGCACTTTGAAAAGTTGCCAGAATCAAAATGGAAATACTAACATTAAAAACCCTAACAAGGATGGGCGCAGCGGCTCACGCCTGTAATCCCAGCACTTTGGGAGGCCGAGGCAGGTGGATCACCTGAGGTCAGGAGTTTGAGATCAGCTTGGCCAACAGGGTGAAACCCCATCTGTACTAAAAATACAAACAATTAGCCGGGCATGGTGGCAGCTGCCTGTAATCCCAGCTACTCAGGAGGCTGAGGCAGGAGAATCACTTGAACCTGAGAGGTGGAGGTTGCAGTGAGCCAAGATTGCACCATTGGACTCTAGTCTGGGCAACAAGAGAGAAACTCTGCCTCAAAAAAAAAAGAAAAAAAAAAAAAAAAGAAAAACCCTGACAACTGGAACCAGGGAAGGCCATAAAAGGAGGGTTCCGATGCATAAATCCCTGATAATAGGAATTGGCATAAAGGACTGCACAAATTGCAGCCTTGCACAAAAGCCATCACAATCTTATACAAAAAATACTCCTACAAGGACATCTGCCCGGTAACTGCTTGTCCAACATCAAACTGATACCACCCTTATTACTGATCCTTGTAGCCAAAAATAATTGATTCAAAAACTTATATCATCCTCATCATTTTTCCTTTAAAAACCTTTGTCTTCCGTAACCTCCTAAACATGCATATAGGTTACTATGGCACACATATTTCTATTGCAATGCCCATTCCCAGATAAATATCTCTTTTTTTTTTTTTTTTCTGAGACGGAGTCTCTCTCTGTGCCCAGGCTGGAGTGCAGTGTTGCACGATCTCAGCTCACTGCAAGCTCCGCCTCCCAGGTTCATGACATTCTCCTGCCTCAGACTCCGGAGTAGCTGGGACTACAGGCGCCCGCCACCACGCCTAGCTAATTTTTTTTGTATTTTTAGTAGAGACGAGGTTTCACCATGTTAGCCAGGATGGTCTTGATCTCCTGACCTCGTGATCCACCTGCCTCGGCCTCCCAAAGTGCTGGGATTACAGGCGTGAGCCACCGTGCCCAGCCAATAAGTATCATTTTTAAAGAAAGTCTCTCTTTCTGTTATTTAGCTTGACACATGAAATAACTTGGTCCACCCCTTCACTTTCAGCCTATGCATGTCCTTAAAACTAGAGAGAGTTTCTTGCCACAGCATATGGTTGAATCTTGTTTTTTAATCCATTCAACCACTTTGTCTTTTGATTCAGTTTAGTCCATTTGCATTTAATGCAATTATTAATAGGTAAGGATTTACTGCTGCCATTTTGTTCATTGTTTTCTGTCTGTTTTGTACTTCTTTTATTCCTCTCTTCCTCTCTTGTTGTCCTCCTTATATATTTGATTTTTTTTTGGTAGTGGTATTCTTTGATTCTTTTATTGTTTACCATTTTTGTATGTACTATAGGTTTGTGGTTACTATACAGCTTGCATAAAACAACTTACAGTTATAGCTGTCTGTTTTATGCTGATAACAACTTAACTTCAATTGCATACAAAAATCTGACACTCTTCTTTCCCTCCCCTCAACCTTACATTATTGATGTCAGAATTTATTTTATTTTGTATTGTGTATCCATCAATAAATTTGTGGTTGTATTTACTCTTATTACTTTTGTCTTTTAATTTTTATAGTAGGATCAGAAATGATTAATGTGCTACTATTACATTATTACATTTTTATGTATTTATCTATATATTTATCTTTAGCAGTGAGATTTATATTTTCATATCTGTGTTGCTGCAGAGTACCTTTTCATTTCAACTTGAAGAACTATCTTTCTTTAGCACTTCTCATAAGGTAGTCGAGTGATGAAGAACTCCCTAAGTTTTTGTTTATCTGAGAAAGTTTTTCTCACTCCTTCATTTTGTTATTTTTGAGATGGAGTCTTGCTCTGTCACCCAGGCTGGAGTGCAGTGGTGCAATCTCGGCTAATTGCAACCTCCACCTCCCTGGTTCAAGCAATTCCCTTCTCTCAGCCTACCGAGTAGCTGGTATTACAGAGGCACGCCACCACACCTGGCAAGTTTTTTGTATTTTTAGTAGAGATGGGGTTTCATCATGTTGGCCAGACTGGTCTTGAACTCCTGACCTCAGGCAATCTGCCTGCGTTGGCCTCCCGCAAGGTGCTGGGATTACAGGCGTGAGCCACTGTGCCCCACCGCTCCTTCATTTTTAAAGGATAGTATTACTGGGTATAGTATTCTTGGTTGAAAGATTTTTTTATTGTTTTTTCCCCTCCGGCATTTTGAATATATCATCCCACTTTTTTCTGTCTTGCAAGGTTTCTGCTGAGAAATCCTCTCACAGCCTTTTGCAGGGTTACATGTATGCAATGAGTCACCATTTTCTTTCTCTAGCTGCTTTCAAAATTATTTCTTTGTATTTTATGTTTGACAATTTAATTATATTGTTTTTCTGTGTAAATTCCTTTAGGTTCAACATATTTTGGGTCTTTTGGGTTTCATGAACCTGGATGTTCATTTTCTTTCACAGATTTGGGAAATTTTCAATAACTTTCTTTTTTCTTTTAAACAGGGTCTCACTCTTTTGCTCAGACTGGAATACAGTGATGAGATCATGGCTCATTGCAGCCTTGCCCTCCTGGGATCAAGCAATCTGCCCACCTCAGCCTCCCTAGTAGCTGGGACTACAGATGTACAACATCACACCTGGAAAACTTCTAGTTGGTTTTTGTTTGTTTGTTAAGATAGGGTTTTGCCATGTTGCCATGAACTCCTGGGCTCAAGCAATCCACCTACCTTGGCCTCTCAAAGTGGTAGGATTACAGGTATTAGCCACCACATCTGGCCCTCAGTGACTACTTCTTTAAATAAGCTTACTTTGTCTTTATCTTCTCCTTTGGAAACTCCCATATGCATATATTGATTCCCTTGCTGGTGTCCCATAAGTCCCATAGGCTCTCTTCACTGTTTTTCATTCTTTTCCTTCTTGCTTTTCTGACTCAATTTCAAATGTCCTAGGCATAGTACAAGCTAACTATGGGAGGAATTTAGTTTATAGTTTAATCTGTCTTCAAGTACATTGATTTTTCTGCTTGATCAAGTCTGATGTTAAAGCTGTCTATTGAGTTTTTTAGTTCGGTTGTCATATTCTTCAGCTCAAGAATTTCCATTTGGTTCTTTTTTATGGTTTCTATTTCTTTGTTGAACTTCTAATTTTGTTTATGTATTATTTTCTTTATTTTGTTTAGTTGTCCATCTGTGTTCTCTTGTAGCTCAGTGAACTACATTAAGATGATTATTTTGAGTTCTTTTTAAGGAAGTTAGTCAATCTCTATTTCTTTAGGGTCTGCTACTGGAAGTTTATTTTGTTCCTTCAGTGCCATTGTTTCCCTGATTCTTTATGATTCTTGCCTCATGTTGGTATCTGCATATTTGAAAAAGCAGTTACTATATTGCACCTTTACAGACTGGCTTTGGCAGGGAAAGCCTTTCACTAGTCACCCTGATCAGAGATTCTAGATGGGCTGATTGGCAGTGTCTGTTGTCAGGTCAGCTGCCAGGGATTGTGGGCAGACAAGCAGACACACTGCAAGGATTCATGAGCAGGTGGACCTGCTACTGTAGGCCACAGGTTAGCTGTTGAGATCCACAGGTTAGCTGTTGAGATCCATGTGCTAATTTTTGAGAGCCCCTGCTCCTTTACTTTGCTCTTAGATACTCCTAGGTGATCTAGCCATGCCTATTCTTTCAGTGTTCTGGATGAAGTGTGAAAGAAACAGTCTTCTTGGGTGGCATCCTAAAAAGCTGGGAAGGTTTGACACTCCTTTTACACTCTTTTTTCCCCTACAGGAGAAAAGCAGGGCCGAGAAGATCTCTCATGCCAACTTGAGGGAGGATAACATGGGTAAAGTTAAGCCACTCTTCTCACTCTTTTTAATGTTTTCCCATTTCTATTATCCACCAGGTGCTGGAACCTATCACCTGGATTCATGAGCTCTGGTAAAAGTATTTTCACCATAGATGGTTATTAAATCAGTGTTTCTATGGGGAGGCAGGGGCTGGAACCTACTATTCTGCCATCTTGCTCACGTCATGCTCACAATTCTTTTCCTGTTATTACATATAGCATATTTTGCTTATCCATTGATCTATTGATGGACACTTTGTTGCTTTCACATTTTAGCTATCATGAATAATGCTGCTATGAACATGGGTGTATTAATATCTCTTCAAGATTTCAAGACTCTGCTTTTAATTAGTTTGAGTATATACCTAGCTATAGAAATTGTTGGATCATAAGATAATTCTATTTTTAGTTTTTTAAGGAGCCACCACACTGTTTTCCACAAAAGGTGTACCATTTTGAAACCACTTTTATAAAAATGACAGTGAGAAAAATCTGACATAGAAAAATTATTACAATGAAAAAAATCTGACCTAACTGATTCCATCTCGCTTTTAAACTCTAAACTGCCCTTGTTCATTCCTAGGCATAGGATGAGCTAACTATGGGAGGAATTTAGTTTATAGTTTAACTGAAACAGAGATGAAAACAGCCCTAAAACTAACAAATTAGCCACAAGATTAGGAATTATGACTCAGGAATCATGCAGCCAGAGGCCACAAGATTCCTAACTTCCCCAGTTGCTCCTAGGATAACCTCATTATTGTAAAACCTAAGACTGCTGCTGCTCAAGATACTTTTTAGACCCTGCATTCTGATGGACAAGCTTGTGCCACCAAGACCAATAAACTGGCTCAACTAGTTTTGTGATCCCACCCAAGAACTAATGACAGCAGTAAGAACCCACTTCAATCCCCCATTATTTCATCCCCAACCCAACCAATCAGTATTCTTTATCTCCTAGGCCCCTTTGCACCAAATTATCCTTAAAAAAACCCTGGCCTCTGAATTTCTGGAAAGACTGACTTGAATAATAAACGCTGGTCTTCTGCTTAGCTATCTCTGCATTTATTAAACTCTTTCTCTATCACAATTCCACTGTTGGTAAATTGGCTCTAGCTGGACAGAGGGCAAAAAGAACCTGTCGGACCATTACAATTTTACATTCCCACCAATGGTGCACATATTTCAATTTCCCCAAATTCTCACCAATACTTGTTATTTTTTGGTTATGTTTTAAAATATTTTCAATGCTAATGTGTGTGACTATGATAGTACCAGGTGATTTTGATTTGGACTTCCCCAATGATTAGTGATGTTGAGCAAGTTTTCATGTGCTTGTTGGACATTTGTATATTTTCTTTGGAGAAATGTCTATTCAAGTCCTTTGCCCATTTTGAATCAGGTTGTTTTTGTTTTTGTTGAGTTGTAGGAGTTCATTATATATTCTGGGTATTAATCCTTTATTAGATATATGATTTTCAAGTATTTTCTCCCATTCTTGTTGCCTTTTTATTCTGTTGATACTGTCTTCTGATGCAAAAAATGTGAAATTTTAATGTAGTTCAATTTGCCTTTATATTTCCTTTTTTGCCCGTGCCTGTGGTGTCACTCACTAACTGATTTTTGGTAAGGATACCAAGACCATTTAATGAGAAAAGAATAGTGTCTCCAACAAATTATGCTGAGACAATAGGATATTGGATCAATGACATAAATATAATATCTAAGACTTTTAAACTATTAGAAGAAAACAGCAATAAATCTTCATGGCCTTGGATTTGGCAGTATATTCTTAGATATGACATTGAAAACACAAGCAAAAAAGAAAAAATAGATAAGTTGGAATTTATCAAAATTAAAATTTTTTTGTGCATCAAAGGGCATTATCATAAAGTGATAAAGCCATCTACAAAGTGGGAGATAATATTTGCAAATCATACATCTGACAAGAGACTAGGATCCAGTATATGTAAAACTGCTTACAACTCCGATCAACAAAATTGATAGACCACTAGCAAGACTAATAAAGAAGAAAAGAGAGAAGAATCAAATAGACGCAATAAAAAATGATAAAGGGGATATCACCACCGATCCCACAGAAATACAAACTACCATCAGAGAATACTACAAACACCTCTACGCAAATAAACTAGAAAATCTAGAAGAAATAGATCAATTCCTCGACACATACACCCTCCCAAGACTAAACCAGGAAGAAGTTGAATCTCTGAATAGACCAATAACAGGCTCTGAAATTGTGGCAATAATCAATAGCTTATCAACCGAAAAGAGTCCAGAACCAGGTGGATTCACAGCCGAATTCTGCCAGAGGTACAAGGAGGAACTGGTACCATTCCTTCTGAAACTATTCCAATCAATAGAAAAAGAGGGAATCCTCCCTAACTCATTTTATGAGGCCAGCATCATCCTGATACCAAAGCTGGGCAGAGACACAACCAAAAAAGAATTTTAGACCAATATCCTTGATGAACATTGATGCAAAAATCCTCAATAAAATACTGGCAAACTGAATCCAGCAGCACATCAAAAAGCTTATCCACCATGATCAAGTGGGCTTCATCCCTGGGATGCAAGGCTGGCTCAATATACGCAAATCAATAAATGTAAGCATATAAACAGAACCAAAGACAAAAACCACATGATTATCTCAATAGATGCAGAAAAGGCCTTTGACAAAATTCAACAACTCTTCATGCTAAAAACTCTCAATAAATTAAGTATTGATGGAACATACTTCAAAATAATAAAAGCTATCTATGACAAACCCACAGCCAATATCATACTGAATGGGCAAAAACTGGAAGCATTCCCTTTGAAAACTGGCACAAGACAGGGATGCCCTCTCTCACCACTTCTATTCAACATAGTGTTGGAAGTTCTGGCCAGGGAAATTAGGCAGGAGAAGGAAATAAAGGGTATTCAACTAGGAAAAGAGGAAGTCAAATTGTCCCTGTTTGCAGATGACATGATTGTATATCTAGAAAACCCTATTGTCTCAGCCCAAAATCTCCTTAAGCTGATAAGCAACTTCAGCAAAGTCTCAGGATACAAAATCAATGTACAAAAATCACAAGCATTCTTATACACCAATAACAGACAAACAGAGAGCCAAATCATGAGTGAACTCCCATTCACAATTGCTTCAAAGAGAATAAAATACCTAGGAATCCAACTTACAAGGTACGTGAAGGACCTCTTCAAGGAGAACTACAAACCACTGCTCAATGAAATAAAAGAGCATACAAACAAATGGAAGAACATTCCATGCTCATGGGTAGGAAGAATCAATATCGTGAAAATGGCCATACTGCCCAAGGTAATTTACAGATTCAATGCCATCCCCATCAAGCTACCAATGACTTTCTTCACAGAATTGGAAAAAACTAAAGTCCATGTGGAACAAAAAATGAGCCTACATTGCCAAGTCAATCCTAAGCCAAAAGAACAAAGCTGGAGGCATCACGCTACCTGACTTCAAACTATACTACAAGGCTACAGTAACCAAAACAGCATGGTACTGGTACCAAAACAGAGATATAGACCAATGGAACAGAATAGAGCCCTCAGAAATAATGCCGCATATCTACAACTATCTGATCTTTGACAAACCTGAGAAAAACCAGCAATGGGGAAAGGATTCCCTATTTAATAAATGGTGCTGGGAAAACTGGCTAGCCATAGGTAGAAAGCTGAAACTGGATCCCTTCCTTACACCTTATACAAAAATTAATTCAGGATGGATTAAAGACTTAAATGTTAGACCTAAAACCATAAATACCCTAGAAGAAACCCTAGGCAATACCATTCAGAACATAGGCATGGGCAAGGACTTCATGTCTAAAACACCAAAAGCAATGGCAACAAAAGCCAAAATTGACAAATGGGATCTAATTAAACTATAGAGCTTCTGCACAGCAAAAGAAACTACCATCAGAGTGAACAGGCAACCTACAGAGTGGGAGAAAATTTTTGCAACCTACTCATCTGACAAAGGGCTAATATCCAGAATCTACAATGAACTCAAACAAATTTATAAGAAAAAAACAAACAACCCCATCAAAAAGTGGGCAAAGGATATGAACAGACACTTCTTAAAAGAAGACATGTATGCAGCCAAAAAACACATGAAAAAATGCTCACCATCACTGGCCATCAGAGAAATGCAAATCAAAACCACAATGAGATACCATCTCACACCAGTTAGAATGGTGATCATTAAAAAGTCAGGAAACAACAGGTGCTGGAGAGGATGTGGAGAAATAGGAACACTTTTACACTGTTGGTGGGACTGTAAACTAGTTCAACCATTGTGGAAGTCAGTGTGGCGATTCCTCAGGGATCTAGAACTAGAAATACCATTTGACCCAGCCATCCAATTACTGGGTATATACCCAAAGGACTGTAAATCATGCTGCTATAAAGACACATGCACACGTATGTTTATTGCGGCACTATTCACAATAGCAAAGACTTGGAACCAACCCAAATGTCCAACAATGATAGATTGGATTAAGAAAATGTGGCACATATACACCATGGAATACTATGCAGCCATAAAAAATGATGAGTTCATGTCCTTTGTGGGGACATGGATGAAATTGGAAATCATTCTCAGTAAACTATCGCAAGAACAAAAAACCAAACACTGCATGTTCTCACTCATAGGTGGGAATTGAACCATGAGAACACATGGACACAGGAAGGGGAACATCACACTCCAGAGACTGTTGTGGGGTGGGGGGAGGGGGGAGGGATAGCATTAGGAGATATACCTAATGCTAAATGGCGAGTTAATGGATGCAGCACACCAGCATGGCACATGTATACATATGTAACTAACCTACACATTGTGCACATGTACCCTGAAACTTAAAGTATAATAATAATAAAATAAAATAAGAAAGTGCTTACAATTTAACAAAAAGGATGAACAATCCAACCTTTTAAATGGCAAAATATTTAAATAGATATTTATTCAAAGAAGATATAGAAATGATAAACAATAACATAAAAAGATGTTTATCATTAGGAAAATGTGAATCAAAACCACAATGAGGTTCTATATCATGTCCTCTATAATGGCCATAAGAATAATAACAAGGAATATGACCAATGCTGGTAAGGATGTAGAGGAATTAGAAGTCTTGCCCATTGCTGGTGGTAAAGTAAAATGGTCTGGTCACTGTGGAAAATAGTTTGGTGGTGGTTCCTTAACAAATCAAGTATAGAATTACCATACTACTCCACAATTTCAATACTAAGTATATTTAACCCAGAGTATTTGAAACAGTATTTGAAAATGTAATCTAATAAGTACACTTACACTCATGCTCATAGCAGCACTATTCACAACAGCAAAAGGTGGAAACAACCCAAGTGTCCATCAACAAATAAGTAGATAAATAAAAAATGGTATACAAACACAACAGAATATTATTCAGCCATAAAAAGGAGGAAGTACTGATACATGCTGTAAAGTAGGTGAATCTTGAGAATATTATGTTATGTAAAAGAAGCCAGACACGAAACATCTCACAAACCAGGATTATACACATACACACACACACACACACACACACAGAATATTTATATATATACATATAGAATATATATAAAATCCCCAGCAAAGGCAAAGAAAGATGGCCAAATAGAGCCCTCCAACAATTGCTCTACCACAGGAACACTAAATTGAAAAACTATCAATGCAAAAATGTGCTTTCATAGAAACCAAAAAATAAAGACAGAAGCAGAGAAAGATGGTGGAATAGAAAGCTTTACTGATTGTCCCCCCTCCCCCGCAAGGACACCACCAATTTAAACATCTACACACAGGCAAAAAAAAAAAAAACAAATGAACGAAAAAAAAACTTTATAAGAACCAAAAAATCAGGTGAACACTCACAGTACCTGTTTTTAATTTCCTATCACCAAGAGGTGCTGAAGAGGTAGAAAAAACAGTCTTGAATCGCTGACAACCCCCACCCCCTTGCAGTGGCAGTGGTGTGCTGTGTAGAGCTTCTCTGGGTGCTTGGGAAGGGAGAGCTCACCAACTGTGAGGCAATAAACTCAGTGTGGTACTGTTAGAGCAGAAAGAAAAATTTGACCAAACTCAGCTGATGGCTGCCCACATAGAGAACATTTAAACCTGCCCTAGCCAAGGAGGAATTGCTGATCCCAGTGGTCAGAATTTGAGTTCCTGCAAACCTTGCCACCATGGACTAAAGTGCTATGGGTCTCTAAGTATACTTGAAAGGAAGTGTAGGCCATAAGGACTGCAACTTTCAGGCAAGTCCTATGGGCCCAGAGGAACTGGGCCCAGAGACAGTGGACTTGGGGGACATACAACCTACTGAAACACCAGCTGCAGTGGCTAAGGGAGTGCTGACATCACCTCTTCCCTAACCCCAGGCTGCACAGTTCATGGCTCCAAAAGATATCCCTTCCTTCGGCTTGAAGAAAGGAGAGGGAAGAGCGGGGAGAACTTTGTCTTGCATCTTAGATACCAGCTGACCAACAGTAGGATAGGGCACCGGTTAGAGTGGTGAGGCCCTCATTCCAGGCCCTAACTCCCAGATGACATTTCTAGACACACCCTGTGACAGAAGGGAAACCATTGTTTGAAGAGGAGGGCCCAGTCCTAGCAGTATTAATCACCTACTAACTGAAGAGCCCTTAGGCCCTGAATAACCAGCAGAGATACCTTGGGTGAGCCCTTGAAACTTGCTGGCTTCAGGTACCAGCTTGGCCACAGGGGCATAGAGCACCAAGCAAGCCCCTGGGGTCCCCAGTCCTAGGACTTGACTCTTGTACAGCATCTCTGGACCTTCGCTGAGCTAGAGGGGAGCCTATTGCCCTGAAGGGTGAGTCCCAGGCCAGACAGCATTCACCACAATCTGACTTAAGAGCCCTTGGGCCTTAAGGAAACATCAGCAGTAGTCTAGCAGTATTCCCTGCAACCTGTGGTGGTGGTGGCCATGGAGTGAGGCTCCTCTATTGTTTTAGTCTGTTCTTGCATTGCTCTAAAGAAATGCCTGAGATTGGGTAATTTATAAAGAGAATAGGTTTAATTGGCTTATATTTCCACAGGCTCTACAAGAAACATGGCTGTGGAAGCCTCAGGAAACTTTCAATTATGGCAGAAGGCAAAGGGGAAGCAGGCATATCTTACATGGCTGTAGCAGGAGGAAGAGAGTGAGGTGGGAGGTGCCACATTCTTTTAAACAACCAGATTTTGCAATAAGTCACTCACTATCACAAGAATAGCACCAAAGGGGAAATCCACCCCCATGATCCAATCACCTCCCACCAGGCCCCATCTCTAACATTAGGGATTACAGTTTGATATGAGATTTAGGCAGGGACATAGACCCAAACCTTATCATCTGCCTTTGAAAAAGGGAAGGAAGAGTGAGAAGGACTGCTTCTTGTGGTTTGAGAGGCAGCTCAGCTGCAGTATAGTAGAAGACCAGGTAGACTTCTAAGGATTTTTACTCTAGTCCCTGACTTCTGAACTGCACTGTGTGACCCACCAGGGCCCTGGGGGGAACTTGCCACTCTGAAGGAAAGGACACTGCCAGGCTGGCTTTGCTACCTGCTGATTGCAGAGCCCCAGGGCCTTAAGAAAACAGACAGTAGTCAGGGAGTGGTTACAGCAGGGCTTGGGCAAGACCTAGTCCTGTGCTGGCTTCAGGTCTGACCTGGTGTAGTCATAGTGGTACTGGTCACAGGGTGTTTATGTCACTCCACCCCAGCTTTAGGTGGCTGAGAACAGAGAGAGACTCCATTTGTTTGGGAGAAAGTAAGGGAAGGGAACAAGAGTCTATCTGGTAATCCAGAA
Organism: Pongo abelii; assembly: GCF_028885655.2. NCBI lineage: Eukaryota > Metazoa > Chordata > Mammalia > Primates > Hominidae > Pongo > Pongo abelii. The sequence goes on from NC_072001.2 coordinate 59,622,940, forward strand.
AATCTTGTCCAAACCATCAAGGTGGGACCCCTATGAGTCTGCAAGAACCACAGTGCTGCTGGACTTGGGGTGCCCCCTAAAGCAGATATAGCTTAGATCACAACATCCAAGTCCTTTCAAATATCTGGAAAGCCTTACCAAGAAGGACAGGTATAAACAAGCCCAGACAGTGAAGACTACAATAAATACCTAACTCTTCAATGCCAAGACAGTGAAGAACATCTACTAGCATCAACACCATCCATGAAAACATGACCTCACCAAATGAACTAAATAAGGTACCAGGGATCAATCCTGGAGAAACAGAGTAACCTTTCAGACAGAGAATTCAAAATAGCTGTGTTGAGAAAACTCAAAGATATTCAAGATAGCACAAAGAAGGAATTTGGAATTCTATCAGATAAATTTAACAAACAGATTGAAATAATCAAAAAGAATCAAGCAGAAATTCTGGAGCTGAAAAATGCAATTGGCACAGTGAAGAATGCATCAGTGTCTTCAATTCGTCTAGCAGTATGCTTCTTAGCGAAAACCTTACAGGCAAGGAAGAAGTGGCATGACATATTGAAGTACTGAAGGAAAAAAAAAACTTTCTACCTAGAATATGTTCAGCAAAATTATCATTCAAACATGAAGAAGAAATAAAGACTTTCCCAACCAAAAAAGAGCTGAGGGATTTTTGTCAACACCAGACCTGTTTTCTTCAATCCGAAAAAGAACAAAAAAGGATGTTAATGAGCAACAAGAAATCACCTGAAGGTTAAAAGGCACTGGTAATAGTAAATACACAGACAAATACAGAATACCCTAACAGTGTAATTGCAGTGTGTAAACCACTTATCTTTAGTAGGAAAACATAAAGAGAAATCTATCAAAAATAATAACTACAGAAACTTATTAAGAGATAGACAATATAAAAAGATATAGAGACAACAAAAAGACAAAAAGCAAAAGAACTGGTTACAAGTGTAAAGTTTTTTAGTTTTCTTTTTGTTTGTATTTTTGTGTTTTCTTTCTAATCAAAGTTGTCATCAGTTTAAAATAATTGGTTAAAGATGTTATTTGCAAGCCTCATAATAATGACAAAACAAAAACTTATAATAGTACACAAAAAATTAAAAGCAAGGAATTAAAACATATTACCAGAGAAAATCACCTTTACACAAAGGAAGACAGGAAGGAAGGAAGAAAGGGAGGACCAACAAAACAACCATAAATCATATAACAAAATGGCAAGAGTAAGTTCTTAACTACCAATAATAACATTGAATAAATGTAAATGAACTAAATTCTCCAATCAAAGGACACAGAGTGGCTGAATAAATTAAAAAAACAAGACCCAACCATAAGCTGCCTATAAGAAACTTGCTTCACCTATAAAGATACATATAGGCTGAAAATAAGTTGGTGGAAAGAGGTATTCCATGCAAATGGAAGCAAAAAAGACCAGGAGTAGCTATATTTATATCAGATAAAATAAACTAAAATTAAAGAGGTAAAAAGAGACAAAGAAAGTCACTATATAAAGGGGTCAATTCAATAAGAAGATATAACAATTGTAAATATATATGCACCCAACACTGGAGCACCCAGATATACAAAGTAAATATTACAGTTAAAAAACAGACCCCCAATACAACAATAGTAGGAGACTTCAACATCTCACTTTAAGTATTGCACAGATCATCTAGACAAAAAATCAGCAAAGAAACATCAGATGTAACCTGCACTTTAGACCAAATGGACCTAATAGAAATTTGCAGAACCTTTCACTCAGCTGCTGCAGAATATAAATTCTTTTCAAACATGAATAGACCACATGTGAGGCCATAAAAAAAAAGTCTCAGAAAACTCAAAATAAGTGAAATTATATCAAATATCTTTTCTAATCACAATGGAATAAAACCAGAAACCAATAACAAATGGAACTTTAGACACTGTACAAACACATGGAAATTAAACAATATGCTCATAAATGACCATTGGGTCAATGGAGAAATTATGAAAGAAAATGTAAAAATTTGTGAAACAAATGAGAATGGAAAAACAACATACCAAAACCTATGGGATACAGCAAAAGTTAGTACTGAGGGAAGTTTATAACAATAAATGCCCACATCAAAAAAGCAGAAAAACTTCAAAAATCTAACAGTGCATCTTAAACAACTAGAAGACAAGAGGAAACCAAACCCAACATTAATAGAAGGAAATAAATAATAAAGATCAAAGCAAAAATAAATACAGTTGAGACAGAAAGTCAGCAAAACAAAAAGTTGGTTTTTTTGGGAAAGATAAACAAAATTGACAAACCTTTAACCAAACTAACAACAACAACAAAAAAAGGTAAGGTGATCCAAATAAATGAAATCAGGTTTGAGAAAGGAGACATGACAACTGGATACCACAGAAGTTCAAAGGATTATTAGAGTCTATTTTGAGAAACTATATGCCAATAAATTGGAAAACCTAGAAGAAATGGATACATTTCTAAACACATACAACCTATAAAGACTGAACCATGAAGAAATTCAAAACCTGAATAGGCCAATAATAAATAACAAGATAGAAGACATAATTTTTAAAAAAATCCCATGAAAGAAAAGCCCAGGACCTATAGCTCCACTGCTTAATTATACAAAACATTTAAAGAGGAGTTAATAACAATTCTACCCAAATTCTTTAAAAAAATTAAAAAAACAAAAAGGAAGGAATACTTCCAAGCTCATTCTATGAGGCAAACATCACCCTGATACTAAAACCAGGCAAAGAAAATTGTAGGCCAGTATCACTGATCAATGTAGATGCAAAAATACTCAACAAAATACTAGCAAACCAAATTTAACAACACATTAAAACAATCATTCAGTGTAATCAATGAGATTCATTCCAGAAATGCAAGGACAGTTTAAAATAGACAACTGTAAAGGACAAAACCCACATGATCATTTCAATACATTCCAAAAAAAGCCTTTGATAAAATTTAATATTACTTCATGATAAAAACAACCTGAGTACAGAAGTAACATACTTCAGCATGATAAAGCCATATACTAAAAATCCACAGCTAGTATACTAAAAAGGGATAAGTGAAAGCTTTTCCTCTAAGATCTGGAACAAGAAAAGGATGCCTACTTTCACCACTTTTGTTCAACATAGTACTAGAAGCCCTAGCCAGAGCAATCAATCAGAGAAAGAAATAAAGGGCATGTAAATTGTAAAGGAAGATGACAAATTAGCCCTGTTTGCAGATGACATCTTAAAAAAGCTTAAAGTCTCCACCAAAAAAAAAAAAATCTGTTAGAACTGATAAATTCAGTAAAGTTGCAGTATGCAAAATCAACACAGAAATATCAGTAGCATTTCTATTTGCCAGCAGCAAACAATCTGAAAAAGCAATCAAGAGAGTGATCCCGTTTACAATGACTACAAAAAAGTAAAATACCTAGGAATAAACTTAAAGAAATGAAAGACCTCTACAATTAAAACTATAAAACATTGCTGAAAGAAATTGAAGAGGACAGTGAAAAAATGGAAAGATAATCCATGTTCGTGGGTTGAAAGAAACGGTATTGTTTAAATGTCCAAACTGCCTAAAGCAATTTACATATTCAATGAAATCTCTATCAAAATACCAATGTCATTCTTCACAGAAATAGAAAAAATAATCCTACAATTTATATGGATACACCAAAGACCCCAAGTAGCCAAAGCAATCCTGATCAAAAACAACAAAGCTGGAAGCATCGCACTACCTTATCTCAAATATACTAGAGACAACCAAGGCAAAAATGGACAAATGGGATCACATCAAGCTAACAAGCTTCTGGACAACAAAGATAATAATCAACAAAGTAAAGAGACAACCTCCAGAGTGGGAGAAAATATTTGCAAACTACCCGTCTGACAAGGAAATATATAAGGAGCTCAAACAACTCGATAGCAAAACCCCCGAAATAATATGATTAAAATGGGTAAAAGGTCTGACATTTCTCAAAAGAAGACATATAAATGGCCAATAAGTTTATGAAAAAATGCTCAGCATCACTAATCAGAGAAATGTAAATCAAAACCACAAGGAGATACCATCTCACCATAGTTAAAATGGCTTTTATCAAAAACACAGGGAATAATCAATGCTAACGAGGATGTGGAAAAAGGGGAACACCTGTACATTGTTGATGGGAATGTAAATTAGTACAGCCACTATAGAAAACTGTATGAAGCTTCTTCAGAAAACTAAAAATAGAACTATCAGATGATCTGGCAATTCCACTACTGAGTGTATATCCAAAAGAAAGGAAATCAATAAATCAAATAGATATCTGCACTCCCATGATTATTGCAGCACTATTCACAATAGTCAAAATATGGAATCAACTTAAGTGCCTATCAGTGGATGAATACATAAAGAAAATGTAGTATATATACACAATGGAATATTATCCAGCCTTAAAATAAAATGAAATCCTGTCATTTCCAGCAACATAGATGGAACTGAAGGTTATTATGTTAAGTGTAACAAGCCAAGCACAGAAACACAAATAGCACATGTTCTCCTTCATATGTGAGAGCTAAAAAAGATGTCATGATGTAGATTGGTTACCAGAGGCCAGAAAGGTGTGGGGGAATGAAAATAGGTTGAATAATGGGTACAAACATACAGTATGATACAGGAAATAAGACCTAGTGTTGATAGATCAGTAGGGTGACTATACTAGGGATGGTTAATGGGTCCAAAAATACAGTTAGACAGAAGAAATAAGATTTGTAGGGCAACTATAATTAACAATAATTTATTGTATATTTCAAAACATCTAAAAGTGGAATTGGAATGTTACTAACCAAAAGAAATAAATGCTTGAGGTACTGGATAATCCAATTACCCTGATTTGATAATTACACATTGTATGTCTATATCAAAAAATCACATGTACCCCATAAATATGTACAACTATTATATATTTATAATTAAAAATAAGTGTTTATAATAAAATATCCAGAATAGATAAATCTGTAGAGACAAAATGCATATTGGTGGTTTGCAGGAACTGGGGCGAGTGGACAGTGCGGAAAAACTTCTTCATTGGTAAGAGGGTTTTACTTTGGAGTATTGGAGATGCCATAGAGGAAGCAGTTGAACAACATGTGAGTAGAATCAATTCCACTGAATTCTTCACTTGAAAATAATTAATTTTATTTAATTTCACCTCAATGATTTTTTTTTTAAAGAATATTCTACATGGCTCATGGAATTGCCAAGGAGGCTGGAGAACCAGGCATGGAAAACTGACAGGAAAAAGGGGAGTTCACCCAGCCAGAATTACATAGAATTCATGCTACAGAATCAGTCTGGAGGGACACTGCTGCTCTGAGACTGAGGACATATTCCACAGATTGCAGGGAAGCATTCCCTATTCAATTGCAGATGGTGGCACAGGCAGTGTTACTCCCTGGAAGAAGAATGCTGTGCCACTGTCAAAAATTTAATTCTTCATTGTACCTGCATCTTGGGTTTATTATCTCAGACTCCTTAGCAGGCACATCTGACTTGCTGACTCTAATTCAATTGCCAATATCCTAGCTCAAAGGGGGTTGGGAAGGTAAAGCATTTGACTTTTTCTGCTCATATAGTGAGAAGCTTAACCGATTCATAGGGCAAAAAAATTCCTCAACAAAGAAATGGTTCAGATGTTGAATAGGCTTTTCTCCAAATGGTAAATGTCTACTGTATATGTGACTTTTTTTTTTTTTTGGAGGTTCCAGCTAATGAAATAAAACAACTAAAATACTCAATATAAATATTGAAAAAGGGGGAAATTATCTCCATTTGCAGACGACATGCTTAGAAAACTCAGTGAAGAACTCCAAGAACTACTGATAAAATGTATCAAAATGGCTGAATACTGGATGAATATACAAATACCAATAGGTTTTATGACTCATTAGAAATGGATATTGGAAAAACTTCCATTACCATAGGATTAAAAAGTAGTAAATAGCTAAGAAAACATTTAACAAAATTTTAGGACTATATGATAATTCTAAAATCTTATCCAAGGACATAAAACAAATCTTGAACAAATAGACATACCATATCTATCATTAATGGGAAGAGTTAACATAATTTAATGTTTTCATGGGATTAATATATGATTTTAGGCTCACTCTTACATTTTAGTGATCAACTATTTTAACTAATTTTATTCAATTGGTTTTAGATTCCTTGTCATAATCAAGTTATCATATTTTTAGCCACTGTTTGTTTTATGTATCAGTGAAGTCTTAAAATATATGACATGTCTTCCCTAATAGGTAAGCAAAATTTTTCTCAATTTAGACTTTGATTTCAACTGCCTGCGAAAGAACATTCATCTTGGACCTCAGCATTAGATGTTTTTGAGTTAACCTATCTAAGGCTTACTTTCTTCATCCCTAAATCATTACAATAGTTTTTCCAAACAAAATTGACAGATAATACATACAAAATTCTTAGTATAGTTCTTGGTACATAATAAATAGATTGTGAATATTATATGGGTCTTCTGTCTTCCAATATCTGACAAAATTTTTTTTTGGAATCCTCCAAAACAAACAATAATTTGTTTATTGAATGACTAAATGAATTAAATATTAGGTACATAACATAGTATGAAGTAAAGACAGTGGGATAAGTTCCAAAATTGCCCTGTGTGAAGAACATTTTTTTTTTAATTAATTTTTTTGGAGATGGAGTTTAACTCTTGTTGCCCAGGCTGGAGTGCAATGGCACGATCTCAGCTCACTGCAACCTCCACCTCCCAGGTTCAAGTGATTCTCCTGCCTCAGCCTGCCGAGTAGCTGGGATTACAGGTATGCACCACCACACCCGGCTAATTTTTGTATTTTTAGTAGAGATGGGGCTTCACCATGTTGGCCAGGCCGTTCTCGAACTCCTGACCTCAGATGATCCACCCACCTCAGCCTCCCAAAATGCTATGATTACAGGCATGAGCCACAGCACTGGCCAATTTTTAAAAGCTCTTTTTAAAATGAAGGATTAGGTTACATGAGAAAAATTGTTATGACTAATACTCTAGTCATCAGATGATTATTTCAGCAATTATATATAAAAGCCATAGAAGAATTTGATTGAGGCACATTAACATCTGTCTGTTGGATTCTATTACTGAATTTGAAATACTAACTTAAAAAATTTATATTCATAGTTTTTATTGACCTAAACTGGCCACATTTAAACTGCTGATGGTTCCTATATTTATCAGATAAAGGACGGAAAAACATCTCACTGTGAAATGTGTCATCCTCCAGGAGTTTCATCAATTGTTTTGCCCACCAGCTACAATAAAGCTAACGCATTTACTAATGTAAAATAGCACACTGGTTTTGTTGAGGTTTATTTACTATTCTAATGATTATTTCAGTGGAGCCAGGGCTCTAAATGACAGCCACATGGATAATTGCATTGTAATGTGTTTTCTTTTCAATTTAATCAGGTTTAATTTTGTGTCTAATAGAACTAGTGCCTTTAAAATGTTGTGGTTGGTATAATATGAATGAAAAACGTATAATTTATTTGTAAAATGTTTGAACATCTTAGTTCTAGTACCATCTACTGTGTTCTTTTCAAAGTACTGCTTAATAGCGATAAGAACAAGTCATTGCTCATTTTATAAATTGTTTCATATTTGAGGATTTGTATTCTAGATTTATTATAAATTCTACTAACTAGGAAAGGTAAGATTGTTAGCTCTCTTTTCTGTAAACCTTGAGCTTTGTGATTGCTATCCTTTTGAAATGGAACTTGATACTTACAAGGGCCACTTACTGAAACTTTTGCTGTCACAGATTTGTCAATTTAAATGTAAAGCACTGTGTATTAGGCTGTTTTCATTGTTGTAAAGGAATACCTAAGAGGGGGTAATTTATAAAAAAAAGTTTATTTTGACTCATGATTCTGTAGGCTGTACAGGAAGTGTGGTGCTGCTGGCTGCTTCTGTTGAAGGCCTCAGGAAGCTTACAATCATGCTGGAAGGTAAAGAGCGAGGTGTGTCACATGACCAGAAAGAACAGGAAACAGAAGAGGGAGGTCTTAGATTCTTTTAAACAGCCAGATTCCATGTGAACTAACAGAGTAAGAACGCACTCATTACCACGGGGGAGGACATCAAGCCCTTCATGAGGAATTTTCCACCATGACCCAAACACCTCCTACTAGGACCCACCTTTAACATTGGGGATCAGAATTCAACATGATATTTGGAGGGGACAAACATCCAAACTATATCACACTGTCACTTGCTTCTTTATTCTCTTCATGGTATATTTTGATAACTGGATCTTAATTATAATATAGTAAAATTTATCAATTTTCTGTTATATATAATTTCTTTTATATATAATTGATAATTTATCAATTATAAATTATGGTTGATACTTTTTGTATTCTGTTCAAGAAACTTTTCTATATTTCAAAGTCATAAAGACATTATTTTTATATTATCTGTCAAAGTTTTATTATTTAGTTTTTCACATTTAGATTTATAATCCACCCTGAATTGTTTTCTTGATGATGTGAGGTAGGGTAAAGTTTATGTTTTTTCATCTGAATAGAATTTTCTTTCTTCTCTAAACTGCAGTACCACGTTTTACTAAATCAAGGTTCATCCATCTATGCATGTTTTTGCTCTGGGCTTCCTATTCTAATTCAATGGTCTGTTTAAGAATTCAGCAAGCCTTTTTTGTAAAGGCTTTTTTATGGGTCAAGAGGTGTGATAGTGGCCAGGCGTGGTGACTCACACCTATAATCCCACACTTTGGGAGGCCAAGGTGGGAGGATCACTTGAGGCCAGGAGTTCGAGACCAGCCTGGGCAACAAAGTGAGACCCCCCCCCCCAAATCTCTACAAAACACAGAAACAATTGCATGTGCCTGTAGTCCCAGCTACTCAGGAGGCTGAGGTGAGAAGGATCACTTAAGCCCAAGAGTTCAAGGCTGCAGCGAGCTATGACCGCACCACCGGACTGAAGTCTTGGTGACAGACAGAGACCCTGTCTCTTAATAAAAAGTTGTGATAGTAAATATTTTGGACTCTGTGGGCCAACAAGCAAAATTGAAGATACTGTACAGATTTTTATGTAACAAGAGAAAACAAATTTCCACAAATTTTTAATTGATGAAAATCAAAATATAATAAAAATTGAGTGCAAATTTTTGTTATAGTGGTCTACTAGTGAGAAGAACTGAACTTTTTTTTTTAATGGCAGGGATAATATTTTTGCTAAATTGGGATTCATAGTTAGTGTTCCCTATCATAAAAATCATTTGCAAATGTTTATATGTTAATGCTAATTTGTGATGAGCTTTTATGTATTTCATCATTAAAAAATCTTTTTATACACAGTAACTACTAAAAAATACTAATATTGAGCCACTTGTGACTTTTATTGAACATACTCATCATTTGGAAGGCATTTATAGAATCTCATTTTAGCATGTCATTACTTGCAGGTCAATCACTTTCTAGTTAAAGGGTTAGGTGGAAGCTCCTCAATTTCACTGTTAAATTAATTTTAAAATATGGAAATTCCCTTTGCACTTGCATCAAAGTCCCAAAAACTCTACTGGAAAGGTAGTTTGAGCTTGGAAAATATATCTACTGCAAATTGTATAGTATTGAAGATCTTGTTTCTTGTTTTAATTTTTGCTACTGTGGGAAATATATAAAGCTACTTGTCATTTTTTATGATTCAAAAATTAATTGTCAAAATTACTTTAATTCAGTATAAGTTTCACATCCTAAGCATTGTTTTGCTTTGTAATTTTGGGTTGAATTTATTAAACAACTATCAAGTTTGCTGCAAAAGGTAATTTCTAAAGCCATTCAGTGTTTGATATACTGGTTGAGGTGGTTCTTATTGCTCAGAAAAATTGCAATCTCAGCCCCGAGCTCAAAAAAATCACAGTAAAACGTTACCACTGCTAAGCCATAAAACTACTGTTTGATGGGGAAAATCTAAGTATTCAACTTATACTTCAGACAAAAATTCTTGGAAGTAATGAAGTCCACAAGAGCAAATGAAGTTCATTGTTGTTCTACCGGTTCAATATCACATGATAGATTCAAATATTTTCCTCAAAATACCTACGGAAGAGTAATACAATGAAAAACCAAGGCTTTAATCAACTTACACTTTCACAACCTTTATAAATTTGTCAACCAAAGCCTTTGCCTGCTCCAGATGTTTTTACCACCATTGATTATAACACATCTTAGTAGATTCCACTTCAGATTTTACTGAATTAATGTTTTCCCAACTTCTCTGAAAATAAATCTCACCTGTAGTTTCTCTATATAAAGAGTCTAATACTTATTTCACCTCAAATTTGGCATTGTCTTTAGGAATAAACAAATGATCAGTAGCAATATGATCTGTGGACTCAACCAGTCAAGGAAAACAACTTGAAATCATTTGCCTTATTCTTTAGTTGGTTACTGATGTTTCTTCTCTTCAAGTAACTGTTCTCACCATAAGCCTAATAGTCTTAAATAATTTTCTCGAGACACATTTTTTTCTCTCTTGCAATCAAACAATCTAATTAACCTACAATGGTAAATGGCTTTCTTCGTGTGACTAACAAATGAGCCACTTGGAAATTCACTTTGGTTGCAGTCTCCTTCACTGTTTCTTTGTAAATAATTTATGTTATAATAAAATATTGTTTTAAATTTTTTAATTTTTCTGACCATTGTATTCCTGAGAGTTGGGAATATCATGATAAGTGTTTAGTCTGGCAAGCAGATGTATACTGTATTCTTGTAGCACAACTCTAATGTTATTCCATGATAAATACAACACTTTGCCTTCTAATTTGACAGCAAAATAATCCACACCTCACTGCACCTTTAAAACATGACATTTAGAGTCTACTATTCCCTTCCTTTGTTTTGACATGATTGGTAAGACTACTAACCAAAAAAAAATATTGTGGTATGGTGGTACACTTGGAATTCTATCCAGTTATAACTATATTACTGTGACTTATAGTGCACTCAGTAGCAGTGTGAATTAATAAGAGTGACACATATGATTTCTGTTGCAACTACTCACCTCTACCATTGTAGTGTAAAAGCAGCCATAGGCAATATGTGAGCAAATGAGCATAGCTGTATGCTAATACATTTGCATTCATCACTGAAATTTAAATTTTATGTAATTTTCAGGTGTCATAAGATATACTGTTTTTTCCAAACCATTAAAAAATGTAGAAACTCCTCTTAGCTTGCAGGCTGTACAAAAACAGGCAGCATATAGATTTGGTCCATGGGCCATAGTTTCCCAGCTCCTAAAAATGCTAATCATCCAGAATAGTATTTATCAAAATTTGTTTTGAGGAGCTCTACTCTTGAGAAATCTTTCTCAAAAATAAAAAGCCAAATAACCTTATAGGAAGCCATATACTATACATCCCAGTTGTAGATTCATGCTGAGAAATTCTGAAATACAGAAACTCACCTACTGTTGCCTAATCCAGATTTAATGATATTTATTTATTTTCCAGGTAATTCTTATTTACACAGAATTTCTGTTTGCATGCCTTAGAACCAAGGTGTGGTATATACTTCAAGAAATGTTGATATGGTCCAGTATACTTACTTGACACATTAGTGAAGTGAAGTAACAAAGTTCTGAGAATAAAAAAGTTTTTATTTTTCTAGAAAAGCACTGCCCATAAATTGGCTTTAATGATAGCAACCAAAACCAAGTTTTAAATCCATGCTGCTTCATCTTCTTCATCCTGAAAACATTTTTCGCATTTAGGATAAGATCTAGTGCCAGAAACAGTGTGTTTAACTACTACAGAACTTTAATTGTTGGTTGAATCCAGAAATAAATTCATATCTTTTTATTTATTGATGTTGTAATCTGGAAGTAGCTTTAGAAGCCTTGTGTTTAGTCTGACAATAATGTTTTAGTGGGTAAAGGTTCCCACCATCTATCCTAGGAAAGGACTGATTGTTTTCTGCTAGTGGCATCAGGTAGCCTCGAGAATTAGGTTTTAAATTCATCCTAATCTATCAATAACAACTTGGCATCAGTAACCATGCTTCTGAAAGCCAGAACATTCATCAAGCTGCTACTTTCAGCCTATCCTACTGCCTTTCTCAAGTTAAGTTATTCAATCAGCCCTTCATTGAATGCCTATTATGTGTTAGGATGTTCTAGGTCAATAGTTGTCCTAGTTTTAACCCTTAAAGGCTTAAAATTGCGAAGCCTGGATCCTAACCACAGCAATTCCTCTTTCTAGAGTATAGCAAGAGCGCTGGGTTTATTTTTATAAAGCTTGACTGTTTCTTTAATTTCAAGACCAAAAATTATCAAGTTCAAGACCAAAAATTAAAACCAGGGTCTTGAAGAGATATTTGTACACTCAAGTTCATAGCAGCATTATTCACAATAGCTAAAATATGGAAACAACCCAAGTGTCCATCGACAATATACAAAACAGAGTATTATTCAGCTTTGAAATGGAAGTACATTCTGACATATACTACAACATGAATAAACCTTGAGGACATTATGCTAAGTGAAATAAGCCAGTCACAAAAAAGACAAATACTACATTATTCCACTCTTATGAGGTATTAGAATAGTCAAAATTAAACAGGTAGAAAATAGAATTGTGATTGCCAGGGGATAGGGAAAGTGGGCAATGTACAGTTATTACTTAATGGGTATAGAGTCTCAGTTTTACTAGATGCAAGAATTCTGGAAATGAACTGTCACAAGAATAGACATAGAGATAAATGGAATAGAACTGAGAATCCAGAAATAAACCTATAGGTATGGCAGATTTTTTTCATTTTTTTGTTGCTATATATATGTAACATAAAATTTACCCTTAACCATTTTCAGTGTACAATTCAGTGGTATTAAGTACATTCATGTCTATTCTTGTGCCAGCACCACACTGTTTTGATTACTGTAGCTTTGTAGTAAGTTTTGAAATCAAGAAGTGTTTGCCCTCCAACTTTGTTATTCTGTTTTGGCTATTTGGGGCCCCTTACAATTCTATAAACGTTTGAATATTGGCTTTTCCATTCCTGAAAAAAGAAAGGCTATTGGAGTTTTGATAGGGATAGCATTGAATCTGTAGATTGCTTTGGGTATTGCCATCTTAACAATAGTTAAGTTTTCCAATCCATGGACTCAGTATGTCTTACCATTTAATTAGTTCCTCTTTAACTTCTGTCAGCAATTTTTTGCAGTTTTCAGTGTCCAGGTCTTTCACCTCTTGGTTAAATTTATTCCCAGGTATTTTATTCTCAGATCTATTGTAAGTAGATTGTTTGTTGTATTAGTCTGTTTTCACGTTGCTATAAAGAACTACCTGAGAGTAGGTAATTTACAAAGAAAAGAGGTTTAATTGACTCACAGTTTCACAGGCTGTACAGAAGCTTGGCTTGGGAGGCCTCAGGAAACTTACAATCGTGGTGGAAGGTGAAGGGGAAGGACGAACATCCTACATGGCTGAAACAGGAAGAAGAGCACAAGTAGATGGAGGTGCTACGCACTTTTAAACAATCAGATCTTGTGAGAACTCTATCATGAGACAGCACTACGGGAATGATGCTAAACCATTAGAAACCATCCCCATGATCCAATCACCTCCCACCAGGCCCCACCTCTAACATTTGGCATTACAATTCCACATGAGATTTGGGTGGGCACACAGAGCCAAACCATATCAATTATTTTCTTCGTTTCCTTTTTGGATTATTCATTGGTGGTATACAGAAACTCAAATGATTTTCGCATGTTGATCTTGTATCTTACAAATTATGGAATTTATTAGCTCTAGTAGCTTTCTTGTGGATTATTTGGGATTTCCTACATATAAGATCATATCATCTGTGAATAGTTTTACTTTTTCCTTTTTAATCCAGATGCCATTTTATCTTTCATCTATCTATCTATCTATCTGTCTATCTATATATCCATCCATCCATCCACCCATCCATCCATCTACTTTGGCTAAAACTTCCAATACAATGTCAAATAGCTGTGGTGAAAGCAGGCATGTTTGTCTTGTTCCTGATCTTGGGGAAAAGGCTTTTAGTCTTGCACCATTGAGTATGATTTCTGCTACGAGTTTTTCATAATTGCCCTTTCTCATGTTGAGGAAGTTCCCTTTCATTCCTAGTTTTCTGAGTTTATTTTATTTATTTATTTTTTTGAGATAGAGTCTTGCTCTTTTGCCCAGGTTGGAGTGCAGTGGCGCGATCTCGGCTCACTGCAAGCTCCGCCTCCCGGGTTTACACCATTCTCCTGCCTCAGCCTCCCGAGTAGCTGGTACTACAGGCACCTGCCACCACACCTGGCTAATTTTTTGTATTTTTAGTAGAGACGGGGTTTCGCCGTGTTAGCCAGGATGGTCTCGATCTCCTGAACATGTGATCCGCCCACCTCAGCCTCCCAAAGTGAGTTTTCTAAGTTTTTATCATGAAAAAGTGTTGGATTTTGTCAAGTATTTTTTCTGCATCAACTGAGATGATCATGTGGTGTTTTTACATTCCATTAATGTGGTATATTACATTGATTTTCTCATGTCAAAACACCCTTGGATTCCTGGGATAAATCCTATTTGGTCATGGTATATAATCTTTTAATATGTTGTTGGATTTGGCTTGCTACTATTTTATTGAGAATTTTTACATCTATATTACTTAGGGATATTGCTCTGTAACTTTCTTTTCTTGTGAGGTCTTTATCTGATTTTGGTATCAGGGTAATGCTGGCATCAAAAACAAGTTAGGAAGTGTTCTCTTCTATTTTTTGGAAAATTGAGGATTGGTGCTAATTCTTCTTTAAATATTTGGTATAATTCACTGATGAAGCCACCTGACCCTGGACTTACCTTCATTGGGAAGTTTTTGGTTAATGTTTCACTCTCTTTACTTGTTATACCTCTATTCAGATTTTCTATTTCTTCTTGAGTCAGTTTTGGTAATTTGTTGCTAGAAATGTGTCCATGTCATCAAGGTTATCTTTTTTTGGGCACACAATTGTTTAGAGTATTCTCTTATAATCCTTTTTACTTCTGAAAGGTCAATAGTTATGTCCCCACTTTCATTTCTGTTTTAGGTATTTGTGTCTTCTTACAATACTTGATTAGTAAGTTATTTTTCTTAAACTAGCCAGAGCAGCTATTTTTCTTAAGCTAGCCAGAGCAGCTTTTCTGCATCCTGAAAATAAGAAGCCAGAGTATCATAGAAAGCATTCTTGACTTGCTCTAGGTTTGGTGGAATTATAAAGTTTACTTCTACCTGAAATTTTACTTAGATTCAATTTCTATGGGCAGTTTTAAACAACATGTTGACCTGGCAGTGAGAGTGCTTACATGTCAAATTTGTTAGGTTTTGTTTATTTGTTTTATGCATAGTCTCCCTTACTATTGATGTTAATTATAAAATTATTTTAAGAGTTGCAGTTCTGGGTAAGATGGAGTAAGCACACTCCACTTTGACTCTCCCACTGAATGCGGCTATAAAACCTGGACAGAATGCATATAACAATGTGGAAGGACTGTGAATACAAGATAATAGTATGAAGACTAAAGAACAACAAAATTTGAAGTGGAGTAGACCTAACTGGCAGCGAATAGACCCTTTTCACCCCCTTTAGTATTTCCCAGTGTAGATTTAAGGCAATCTATAATGTGGAGATAGGTATTGGTATGGCTAGAGAAAGCTTCCAGAGAAGCCTTCTACTCAGGATCAAAGAAGAAGATAGAGATCTCCCGGTAGCTACAGGAGCACCAAAATTCTGAGAGGGAGAGGGTTACTTTCCAGAGGTGCTATAGTCTCAAGAGAGTGAGATGAACACCATTGCTTTTTAAATTCTAACTTCCCTCCACTTATCCCTGGATGTGAGTGCAGACATGGGAAATATAGGGCAGGGTGGGGAGTAAATAAAGCCACAGTATTACAGATGGAAGATCAAAAAAGGGGCTTAAGGGACTGGAAGTTACTGGGGAAAATACCTAAAGGGAGGATCTTTGGAAAATTACCAGATAATGTTGTTTATGAATTTCTGGTATCACTTCTGAGGGATGCATGTGTGGTTCTGATCATAAACAACATACCAAAGACTGAACTAAACTAAGAGATAAACCACATGCCAGGTTTCAGAATGGCCACTGAGCAGCATACATGTGTGACAAATTTGAATAAAACTGAAGGCTTTGAAAATGAAACTGACATTGAAACCACCACCCACAGAAGCTGGTTGGAATTTGCAGCCAGAACCCAATAAGGTCAATTGCCTACTAAAACAAATATATCAACATTCTCCATAGGATTTAAATAAACCCAGAGTCCCCTAACATAATATTTGAAATTTTCAGGATACAATCCAAAACTACTTAGTATATGAAGAACTAGGCGAATCTGAGCTCACATGAGAAAAAAATGATCAACACACACCAATGCTGATTTGACACAGGTGTTGGAATTATCTGACCAAAATGCCAAAGCAGCTATTATTAGTATAAAGGTGCTCCAGGAAGTAAGGACATACACTCTTAAAATGAATGAAAAGATATAAAGTCTCAGCAAAGAAACTGAAGACATAAAGAACCAAAGGAAAATTTTGGAACTGAAAAAAATATATAATCACTAAATTTTTTTAAAAAATCTCACTAGATAGTCTTAATAGCAGAATGGAGATGACAAAAAAAAAGAGTCAGTGAATTCGAAGATAGGTCGATAGAAATTACCTGATCTGAAAACAGAGAAAATATTTCTTAAAAAAGTAAAGAACCTAAGGAGCCTGTGGGACAGTACCAAAGGTCTAATGTTTGTGTTATCAGAGACTGACAAAGAGGAGAAAGGAATAATGGCTAATATCATTTCACATCCACTAGAATGGCTACTCCCAGAATTCCTGAAATTAATGTGTGTTGGCAAGGATGTGGAGGAATTGGAACCTGTGGATTCATAATTAGGGAAAAGGAGTCAGGCTGGCTGGACACCAAGGCAAAGCAAAAAGAGAAAGCAGATAAGCTTCAAGTCTGCCTTTCTTCATGGTCCACTACACATTGCCCTCCTGGGTCCAACTATCATCAGACACCTGCAAGTTAGCTCACTGCAACCTTAGCATTATCAGTATGGCCTGTAGCACTCTTCAGCATAAGAACCATTCTTGTTCTTATTTCCTTGTTTCCTTGCAGTCAGCTACTCTTCTGCTGATTCCACCCATAGCTCCCTGGCAACGTACTTTTATACTTCCTTTAACCAATCTGCCTTTCTTTACCTACAACTGTCTTGGTAAATTCTTTTACCTCCATGCCACCAGCCCAGATAGTCATCGCTCACCCAAGACAGAACCCTTATAAATTGCTGGTGGGAAGGTAAAATGGTGCAGCCACTATGGGAAGTTTGGCAGCTCCTCAAAATGTTAAATATAGAATTACCATATGATTCAACAATTCCACTGCTCAATATATACCCCAAAGAATGGAAAACTGGGGCTCAAACAGATACTTGTACACAAATATTCCTGGCACCATTATTCCCAATAGCCAACAGGTCGAAACAACTAAAGTGTCCATCAAAAGATGGACAAACAGAACGCACAAAATTTGATATATATGTACAATGGAATATCACTCAACCACAAAAAAGAATTAATTCTGATACATGCTACAACATGAAGTTGAAAAATTTATGCTAAGTTAAATAATTCAGACTTGAAGACAAACACATATTTTATGATTCCACTTACATAAGGTATCTAGAATACACAAAGTCATAAAGACAGAAAGGATTAATAGAATTGAAATTACCAGGTACTAGGGGCAGGGGGAATGGGGAATTATCGCTCAATGGGTAGAGAGTTTCTGTTTGGGATGACGAAAAGTTTCTCAAAATAGTGGTGATGGTTGCATAACATTGTTTATATACTAAACGCCACTGAATTATACACTAAAAATGTCAAAGTGGTAAATTTTATTTTCTGTATATTTTACCACAGTAAAAAAGGGGAGGATAAATAACGGCAAAAAACTCCTCCCATATTTTGCAGAAGATATAAACCTACAGATTCAAGAAGTTCAGTGAATCTCAAACAGGAAAAATCTCACACAAATCCACAACCAAACACTGTGAGAATTGGTTATATGAATTGGAGTTATCGTGCCCAATTAAATTAGAGTCAAGAGACCAGGGGAAGAAAAGAAAAGCACTCGGGGCACAAGTGCCTGCCCAGGGATTGTCTCCTAAGCCAACTGCCAAAATGATCTTCTACGACCTTAAGACTATTTTTACCTAGTAGCTGCTAAGATGAACTGCCATGACTTTAAGCCTAGTTTTACCTACCCATCATTACTCACCAATCAGAGCTTATGAGCTCCCAAAAACTTTCCTAATGCCAATGAGTTTTCTTATAAAACAATACATAACATTTCTCTAATAAAACCCCCAACCTTTTCTCTGCTCTTTGAAAATACCAAAGACCACCCTGGTCTGTGTATATGCCCTGAATTGTAATTCTGTTTTTCCAAATAAAACATTTTCTTGGAGTTTCATCTCTATCATTTTATTTGACTTTGACAACACCATAATCAAATTGCTGAAAACTAAAGACAAAGAAAAAATTTGAAGGTAGCTAAAGAAAAACAATGCCTTATTATAGAAAAGAACATTGATTCACATGACTACTGATTTATCACCAGAAACCAGAAAGACTGAAATGAAATGGCACATTTTTTAAAGTGCAGAAACAAACAAAGAAAAAAATCTGTCCACCTAAAATTCTATAGACTATTAAAATTATTTAAGAATTAAGATGAAATAGACGTCATTAGAAAAAGGAAAACTAAGATAATTTGTTGTCATCAGATCTGCTCTAAAATAATTGTAAAGAAATGTCTTCAGCCAAAAGGAAATAATACCTGAAGGAAACCTGGTATATTATGCATAAAGGATGAGCAATGAAAATGGCGGCTACCTAAGTAACTATAATAGACTATTCTCCTCTTGAGTTCTTTAAAATATATTTGATGGCTGAAAGCAAAACTCGTAACATTATCTAATGGGCTTTTAATGAATATAAATGTAATATGTATGACAACTATAATGTAAAGCATGGAGGATAAAAGAACATACGTGGGTGAGGCTTCTACATTCCAGTTGAAGTAAAATATTGATTCCAAGTAAAAAGTGAATATGCAAATTGTGCAGCTACTCTGGAGAACAGCTTGCTGGTTTCTTGTAAGTTAAACATACACTTACCATTTGACCCAGCAATCCTACTCCTGGGTATTTACAACAGAAATTAAGACATATGGTCACAAAAAATATGTACATGAATGTTTATACCAACTCTATTCATAATCAAACAGAAAACAACCATATGTCCTTCAATGGTGAATGAATAAACATATTATTTATAGAATGGATTACTACTCAGTAATAAAAAGGAATGAACTATTGATACATGCAACAACTTGTACGAATCTCCTGCACCTTATGCTGAAACAAAGTCTCAAAGTGTTACATAATGTGTCAGTCTGTCAGAGGCGTTCAAACCAGGGTGACTCCATCTTGAGTGAGGGCTGGGAAACTGAGGCTGGGACTTGCTGGGCTGCAGTCCCAGAAAGTAAGGTATTCCTAGCCTCTAGATGTTTACGTTTAAGGGAACAGATTGATAATGTTTACTAAACAGATCCAGACTTGGGAGTGTCCTGATATTCTGCTATCTTGAGAAGAGAAGCATTCCTAGTTTTGCTTTAATGGTAACATCGATTATTGTAAAATACAGTAATTAAGAAAATTAATCCTTTATCACAAACCCTTGTAGCAGAGCACATCTCCCAATGATTTTTTTTATCCTATATATAAACAAGTATCATACCTAGGGTGGACGCGTTCCTCCTGTTACTTTCGGGAATGCCCTACTCTGTCTATGGAGTAGCTGTACTTTAACCACTTTACTTTCTTAATAAACTTGCTTTTGCCTCGCACTATGGATTCACCCTGAATTCTTTCTTGCACGAGATCCAAGAACCCTCCCTTGGGGTCTGGATCGGGATGCCTTTCCTGTAACAATTTCATTTATGTGATATTCTCAAAAAGAAAAACTATCAGTGGTTGAAATATAGCAAAAACTGAAGACCTGAAAAAAGAAATGAATTCTGAGTAGAAGATTTTAACTTCTACTCAGTAATTGGTAGAACAAGTAGTCAAACAAAATCAGTTAGGATATAAAAGTTTTGAATGACAAAATTAAGAAAATTGACCTACCAGACATATGTAGAATATTGTACCCAACAACTGCAGAATATATATTTGTTTCAAGTGCACATAAAACATTTACCAAAACTGGCCATATACTCAGCCCTAAAGACAATCTTAAAGCTAAAATTATGGAAAGCATATTCTCTGATTTACCACTACACACCCATTAGAACGGACAAAATTAAAGAGACTGACCATACCAAGTGTTAGTGACAATTTGGAAACAACTGGAACTCTCATACAATGCTGATGAGAATATAACAAAAAGCCCCTTTGGAAAACAGTTTAGCAGTTTCCTAAAGAATTAAAAGCATACTTACCATGCCACCCAGTCATCCTATTCCTATTTACCAAAGGTAAATGAAAGCTTATGTCCATACACAGACTTGTATGCGATGTTCAAAGCAGCTTATAATAGCTAAAAATCAGAAACAGTTTGTATTTGTTTTCTGTGCTGCATGACAAATTCCTACAAATTTAGTGGCTTAAAATAGGTATTTCATTTAAATTTATTTTTGAATAGATAATTGGGTAACAGTTCAAAATGTGGTGCACTGGCTGGGTGCCGTGGCTCACGCCTGTAATCTCAACATTTTGGGAGGCCGAGGCAGGCGGATCACCTGAGGTCAGGAGTTCGAGAGCAGCCTGGGCAACACAGTAAAACCCCATCTCTACTAAAAATACAAAAATTAGCTGGGCATGGTGGCAGTCTCCTGTAATCCCAGCTACTCGGGAGGCTGAGGCAGCAGAATCGTTTGAACCCAGGAGGCGGAGGTTGCAGTGAGCCAAGATCACACCACTGCACTCCAGGCTGGGCAACAGAGCAAGACTCCATCTCAAAAAACAAAAAACAAACAAACAAAAAATACATTGCACTTTAGCTATATTGGGTAGGAGGAAGGTAACTGAGAAATGAAAAACGTCTGTTAAGTCTTTCTTTATATATATGTATGCATCACTTAACTGGTTGTGATAGGTACATATCTAATCCTAGTCAAGAGCCCAGGCTTTTGAGAGTCAGACTACCTATTTGGTTACACTTAACTAATTTGTTATTGACTGTGTATCTCAATTTTCTTATTTATAAACTAAGATACTAACAGTTTCTACTTCATAAGGTTTTTGGGAAGATTGCAGCAAATAATCAATGTAAAGTATTTTAGCTTGGTACCTGCCATATAGCAAATGGTTAGTAAATGTTAGCTATATAAAATATTCACCTTAAACTCATTTTTAGAAAATAAGAATAATTCAAAAGGAACTAAGCATCCAAATGAAGCAGCTAGCAAAAGGACAACAAAATAAACTGAGAAAAATGTGTGAAGGGGACAATTTAGGTCAAGAGTGCTGTAAATTCAACACTCTGAACTCTCCTCCTGCTCTACAAATGTGAATTATAGATTCAATTATCAAGAAAAAGATTCATGCATGCTCAGATACAAAATAAGCATTTATTTGGGTCAGAAACAGAAGGCGGCAACCTAGTAAGGTGGGGCTAAAGCGGCAGCCCTGCAGATGTCTAGGTCCAGGAAGCAGCTAGGGGCCACTGGGAGTTTTTACTCCTTTGATGTAACAAAAGCACTATGTATGTGGCGTGGAACCATAGTACAGCTGGGCTCTCTGTGTGAAAACAGCTGTGCTCACTGCCTGAGGTTACTGCTTATGTAAACCTGTATAACTTCATGGTTGGGGGTGGCATAAGAGAAAACTGCACCGAAATCTGAGCAAAGCTACATATGGCTTCAGATGCTGAGCCAGCTGCCACTTTGAGGCAGGAGTTTCTAGCCACTGAGGCATAATTTTGGAGTAGAGTCCTAGACAACTAGAGGGGAGAAACCACAGAACTACTAGACAGGGAAGGGGGAGCACAGAAAGAGGCAAAGGAAAAAAAATACCACTTAAAATGAATCTGCAGATGAAAACGCCAAACCACCCAATAAAAATTATTAAGGAGAGACAAGAAAAAAAATTCACTGAAAATAACCAAAAATATTTTAAAGTTTTCTTAAATAGGTCTTTAATCTGGAAAGAAAGAGAAAAAAACACTCTGGAGAAAAACTAATTGAAGGCAGAACCCAGAGAGATGACTTCTTCCTTGAGAACGTTTGCTGAGCTGGATGAATCTGAGCATGGGTTTTCACAGCCTTGTCAACAGAAGATGCAAAATACAGTTTATATCTATGAGGAGAACTTCACACAATGCTGAAACCACAAGGATCTACCCTTTAGTGTAACGGTGAATTAGAAATACTTACACATTTCCCCAACTTAGGCAGGAGAATAGGGTCTGGAGGCAGAGAACTGAAGGCCATTTCATGCTGAATCAAGGAAAAACACCAAGATTTGGGGGCACGGAATCTGAGGTCAATTTATGCAAACTTTCTAAAAGAGAAAACACCTGGGTCTGGAGGCAGGTAATCTAAGGCCAATTCAGGCCAACTTCCTAAGGCTAAACCAAAAGCAAAAACTCCATCTCCCTACAACCACCTGGGTAGCAAAGGATCAAAGGCTACTGTCCCTGCCACCCTCCCCTTTCACCATTTCTCAGATGGAAAGGGGGAGTGCCTTGGATTGGCCTTGGGGCCAAGCAGGGACCACCCCTTCATCTGCAAGGGGCACCCATTCACCTCAGCCTTTAGCCACAAACCAAATCCTTCATCCAGATAAGGGGTAACAGTAGGAACCTCAACAGGAGTACTTGAAACCCGGAAAACTTTGTAACGGGGCCCGTCAGCCGCTTGTTTTAGCCCACTCTCACCCTGTGGAGTGCTTTCTCTAATAAATTCCTGCATTTGATACTTAATTCCTGTGTTTCATTCTTTTGTTACTTTGTGGGTTTTGTCTAATTCTTTGTTCAAAACGCCAAAAACCTGGACAACTTACACTCAAGGCCTTCCTTCTGCTAACACAACCATTAGGACTGTAAGAAAAATTATCTGTCTCCAACTTTAGCACTCTGGAGATAGGAAGGATTTCTCCTGATAATCTGTATTCACAGTCTGGTCTTCAAGCAGGTTTGCAGCCTAATTTTATATCAGTTTTGTAGTCTCCAAAACCTCCAATAATAACTGTAAAGTGGTAGTGGACTAATAGTGCCTTCAGATCTTCAGATGCTTGACACAATCTAATCCTCTTTGGAGGAAACTTTCTTTATTCCAGGCCGCTAAGAATTACCATGTGAGGACAATTAAGACATTAGGACACAATACAAATCACCAAACATTAAGGAAATAAGACCCCACGGGTTAGAACAAACAGAAACCACAGATAGCAGAATCAGACGTGAGAAAAGTTTAGACACTGGAATATTCAGACATAAAATAATTTTGCTTAATATGCTTTCATAAATAAAAGACAAGCTTGAAAATGAGTAAATTACAAGTAGAGTTGAAGAAAAAAAGAGAATGTCTACAGTGTAAAATGTAATAACTGAAAAATTTAAAATTTTATGGATACAGTTAACAGCAGATTCAATATAAAGAGAGCATATTAAAACAACTAAGTTATGCAGAATATATCCCAGAGTGAATAAGAAAAAAATGTTAAGAGTCATAGGGGATACAGTAAAAAGGTCTAACATGAACTTAATCAGTTTTAAAAAGAATGGAGCAGAAGCAATATTTGAACAGATAGTGGGAATGTTCCAAAAAGTCACTATTTCACAGATTCAAAAGCTTTAATAAGTCAAACAGAATAATAAACAGACATCCATACCTAAACATATTATTATCCATCTATAGAACACAGAAGACCAAAAGATCTTAAATGTAGCCTGAGAGAAAGAAGCACAATTAGATGGACAGCTGTCTTCTTAGTAATTGATATAGAAGTGAGAAGAAAATAAATGGTATTTCAATATGCTGAAAGAAAATTACTGTTCAATGCACAGTTCTATATTCAGAAAATTTCTTTCCATGATGAGGACTTAAAGACATTTTCAAACAAGCAAAGGCTGAAAATCTGCAATCTGAAAACTCCCACTGAAAAACATTATAAAGGATGTACTTCAGGTAGGAGAGTCAACCCAGATAGAAGAAATGAAATTTAAGAGGTGGGGAACAAGAAAATGGTAAATATTATGGTAAATCTGAGAGAACCTGACTGTGATATGCTAATTTTCCTCATGGGAAATTCTTTAAGTCCTGGAATGAAGGCAGGTTCCTCTAAGGAGAATTAGTTCTGTCAAGCATTTGGGGGCACTCTTCATCAAGTAGTTAAAACAAAACAAAGGATTAAAGCACAATTGTAGGACGGTTGTAGGGGCTCAACAAACATTTACTGAATGAATGAATGAATGAATGAATGAGTAAATAGATGGATATCATAATTAACTCTATGTGTTCCTAGCAAAGGCTAAAAACTGGCTGCTTGCTAGCCATTTCTGGTTTGCAGACAATTTGTTTGGCCAACAACTTATTGACAAAGACAAAGGCAAAACAAAATGGGATTTTATACCAAGTACTGGGCTTATATTCCTGGTTGTCAATAGTGGACTGAAACTGACTCACCGCTGCCACCTTAGAAGGGACGTCTACTCCTCCATGGGAGATTGGAATTGAAGTGTTTATAACTCCTTGTTTGGGATGAGGTTAAAAATAATTAACTTTAGATATTAATAAGTTAAGGATACATGGTATAATTTTCTGAAGAGGCAAGCTGAGGCTATTACAAGTTTTTACTTCTCTTATTTAACAGGGGAGAAAGCACCCCACATGTGACAAGGAGTACAGTTAGGCTTTCTGTATGATAACAGTAGCAACCACTACTGAGTAAAGGCATCATGAAATATTCTCTTTCTTAGGCCTAAAAGGGGCTTATAACTGGTGAAGTGTCAACATATTTTTGTTTTGCTCACACATTTCTGGACAACACTTAAAAATCAAAGATGTGAGCCAAGATGGCCGAATAGCAACAGCTCCAGTCTACAGCTCCCGGCGTAAGCGACGCAGAAGACGGGTGATTTCTGCATTTCCATCTGAGGTACCAAGTTCATCTCACTAGGGAGTGCCAGACAGTGGGCGCAGGACAGTGGGTGCAGTGCACCGTGTGCAAGCCGAAGCAGGGCAAGGCATTGCCTCACTCGGGAAGCACAAGGGATCAGGGAGTTCCCTTTCCTAGTCAAAGAAAGGGGTGACAGACGGCACCTGGAAAATCGGGTCACTCTCACCCGAATACTGCGCTTTTCCGACGGGCTTAAAAAAACGGCGCACCAGGAGATTATATCCTGCACCTGGCTCAGAGGGTCCTACGCCCACGGAGTCTCGCTGATTGCTAGCACAGCAGTCTGAGATCAAACTGCAAGGCGGCAGCGAGGCTGGGGGAGGGGCGCCCGCCATTGCCCAGGCTTGCTTAGGAAAACAATGCAGCCGGGAAGCTCGAACTGGGTGGAGCCCACCACAGCTCAAGCAGGCCTGCCTGCCTCTGTAGGCGCCACCTCTGGGGGCAGGGCACAGACAAACAAAAAGACAGCAGTAACCTCTGCAGACTTAAATGTCCCTATCTGACAGCTTCGAAGAGAGCAGTGGTTCTCCCAGCACGCAGCTGGAGATCTGAGAATGGGCAGACTGCCTCCTTAAGTGGGTCCCTGACCCCTGACCCCCGAGCAGCCTAACTGGGAGGCACCCCCCAGTAGGGGCAGACTGACACCTCACACAGCCAGGTACTCCTCTGAGACAAAACTTCCAGAGGAACGATCAGACAGCAGCATTCGTGCGGTTCACGAAAATCCGCTGTTCTGCAGCCACCGCGGCTGATACCCAGGCAAACAGGGTCTGGAGCAGACCTCTAGCAAACTCCAACAGACCTGCAGCTGAGGGTCCTGTCTGTTAGAAGGAAAACTAACAAACAGAAAGGACACCCACACCAAAAACCCATCTGTACATCACCATCATCAAAGATCAAAAGTAGATAAAACCACAAAGATGGGGAAAAAACAGAGCAGAAAAACTGGAAACTCTGAAAAGCAGAGCACCTCTCCTCCTCCAAAGGAATGCAGTTCCTCACCAGCAACGGAACAAAGCTGGACAGAGAATGACTTTGACGAGTTGAGAGAAGAAGGCTAGAACTACTCCGAGCTACAGGAGGAAATTCAAACCAAAGGCAAAGAAGTTAAAAACTTTGAAAAAAATTTAGAAGAATGTATAACTAGAATAACCAATACAGAGAAGTGCTTAAAGGAGCTGATGGAGCTGAAAGCCAAGGCTCGAGAACTACGTGAAGAATGCAGAAGCCTCAGGAGCCAATGCGATCAACTGGAAGAAAGGGTATCAATGATGGAAGATGAAATGAATGAAATGAAGCGAGAAGGGAAGTTTAGAGAAAAAAGAATAAAAAGAAACAAACAAAGCCTCCAAGAAATATAGGACTATGTGAAAAGACCAAATCTACCTCTGATTGGTGTACCTGAAAGTGACGGGGAGAATGGAACCAAGTTGGAAAACACTCTGCAGGATATTATCCAGGAGAACTTCCCCAATCTAGCAAGGCGGCCAACATTCAGATTCAGGAAATACAGAGAACACCACAAAGACAGTCCTCGAGAAGAGCAACTCCAAGACACATAATTGTCAGATTCACCAAAGTTGAAATGAAGGAAAAAATGTTAAGGGCAGCCAGAGAGAAAGGTCGGGTTACCCACAAAGGGAAGCCCATCAGACTAACAGCAGATCTCTTGGCAGAAACTCTACAAGCCAGAAGAGAGTGGGGCCAATATTCAACATTCTTAAAGAAAAGAATTTTCAACCCAGAATTTCATATCCAGCCAAACTAAGCTTCATAAGTGAAGGAGAAATAAAATACTTTACAGACAAGCAAATGCGGAGAGATTTTGTCACCACCAGGCCTGCCCTAAAAGAGCTCCTGAAGGAAGCACTAAACATGGGAAGGAACAACTGGTACCAGCCACTGCAAAATCATGCCAAATTGTAAAGACCATTGAGGCTAGGAAGAAACTGCATCAACTAACGAGCAAAATAACCAGCTAACATCATAATGACAGGATCAAATTCACACATAACAACATTAACTTTAAATGTAAATGGACTAAATGCTCCAATTAAAAGACACAGACTGGCAAATTGGATAAAGAGTCAAGACCCATCAGTGTGCTGTATTCAGGAAACCCATCTCACATGCAGAGACACACATAGGCTCAAAATAAAAGGATGGAAGAAGATCTACCAAGCAAATGGAAAACAAAAAAAGGCAGGGGTTGCAATCTTAGTCTCTGATAAAACAGACTTTAAACCAATAAAGATCAAAAGAGACAAAGAAGGCCATTACATAATGGTAGAGGGATTAATTCAACAAGAAGAGCTAACTATCCTAAATATATATGCACCCAATACAGGAGCACCCAGATTCATAAAGCAAGTCCTCAGTGACCTACAAAGAGACTTAGACTCCCACAAAATAATAATGGTAGACTTTAACACCCCACTGTCAACTTTAGACAGATCAACGAGACAGAAAGTTAACAAGGATACCCAGGAATTGAACTCAGCTCTGCACCAAGCGGACCTAATAGACATCTACAGAACTCTCCACCCCAAATCAACAGAATATACATTTTTTTCAGCACCACACCACACCTATTCCAAAATTGACCACATACTTGGAAGTAAAGCTCTCCTCAGTAAATGTAAAAGAACAGAAATTATAACAAACTGTCTCTCAGACCACAGTGCAATCAAACTAGAACTCAGGATTAAGAAACTCACTCAAAACCGCTCAACTACATGGAAACTGAACAACCTGCTCCTGAATGACTACTGGGTACATAACGAAATGAAGGCAGAAATAAAGATGTTCTTTGAAACCAACGAGAACAAAGACACAACATACCAGAACCTCTGGGACATATTTAAAGCAGTGTGTAGAGGGAAATTTATAGCACTAAATGCCCACAAGAGAAAGCAGGAAAGATCCAAAATTGACACCCTAACATCACAATTAAAAGAACTAGAAAAGCAAGAGCAAACACATTCAAAAGCTAGAAGAAGGCAAGAAATAACTAAAATCAGAGCAGAACTGAAGGAAATAGAGACACAAAAAACCCTTCAAAAAATCAATGAATCCAGGAGCTGGTTTTTTGAAAGGATCAACAAAATTGATAGACCGCTAGCAAGACTAATAAAGAAGAAAAGAGAGAAGAATCAAATAGACACAATAAAAAATGATAAAGGGGATATCACCACTGATCCCACAGAAATAAAACTACCATCAGAGAATCCTACAAACACCTCTACGCAAATAAACTAGAAAATCTAGAAGAAATGGATAAATTCCTCGACACAAAAGATGTAATATCCCATTCTGAGCCCGCATTTTTGATGGGCAGTCTTGGGCTAGAACTGAGTAGCAGAGGCCACCTTTTAGAAAGGAGTATATGGTCTCAAGTGGAATTTAAGTATTTTTGGGTTCCTGTTTGGGAAAAGGGTAAATATGATTAATTATAGACTTTAATAAATTTAGGATACATGGTGTAAATTCCTGGAGAGTACCCACTAAAAGATTAAAATAAAATTTTAGAAAACAGTATAAAGTACAGATGCTCCTGGACTTATGATGGGGTTGTGTCAAAATAGACCCATTGAAAGTTTAAAATATCATAATTTGAAAATGCATTAAATATACCTAACCTACCAAACATCGTAGCTTAGCTTAGCGTACTTTAAACATGCTCAAAATGCTTATATGAGCCTGAAGTTGGGAAAAATCATCTAACATTTGTTTTATAATAAAGTGTTAAATATCTCATGTAATTTATTGAATACTGTATTGAAAATGAAAAACAGAATGGTTGTATGGGTACTCACAAGTATGGTTTCTGCTGAATGTATATTTTTTTGCACCATTGTAAAGTTGAAAAATACTAAGTCAAACCATCATAAGCCGAGTACTGTCTGTATATAACTCCAAAACCAGCAGAATATTAAAATAAGATGAGAAAAGTGATACTTCAAAAGAGAGCAAGAAAGAAAATAAAAATAGAATGCAGAATAAACAGAATGTTCACAATTTACCATTACTATAAACATAGTGGACTAAATACTGTAATTAAAAGACAAAGATTATCTGACTGTATTTTTAAAATCTATGTATATACTACAGAAAGGTTGAAAGTATAGTAGTGGAAAATATATATCATGCAAATACTAACCAAAGAAAGCTTGTATGGCTGTCTCAAACAAAATAAACATTACGCATGGTCACCATTAATAAGGCTCAACTCACCAGAAAAATAACTTGTTTGCATATAATATAATCTCAAATTAAAACAAAAGTTCATGAAATCACCGCTATAAATGGACAAATCTACCACCACAGTGAGGAATTTTAAAACATTTCTCTCAGTAACTGATAGATCAAGGAGAGAAAGAAAAATCTGTCAGGCCATAGAAAATTTAAATACAGGTAAATAATTTGTTCTCAGATATATACCTTTTGTCCACAGGCCTTCTTTCAGCATTTCTTGCAGTGCAGGTCTGTGCCGAAAAATTCTGAAAAAGTATTTGACTTTTTTCCAATTAAAAAAAAAAGTTGTTTTAAGGGGCAAGATATTGCCATGTTGCCCCTCCTGGAGTGCAGTGGCTCTCCACAGACATGGTCATAGCTCTTTACAGCTTCAAACTGATTGCTTTAAGCAATCATCCCACCTCAGCCTCCCGAGTAACTGTACCTTTGTTTTTCAAAGACATTTTTGCTGGGAATACAATTCTAGGTTAACAGTTTTTTTCTCTCAGTACTTTTAAGGAAATCTGATGACATCCTTATCTTTTTTCCTCAAAATGTACATGTCTTTTTTTTATCTGATAGCTTTTAAGATTTTATTACTTGTTTTGAGCAATTTATGTTGCCTTTGTGTAGTTTTCTTCATGTGTCTTGTGCTTGGGGTTCATTGAGCTTCTTGGATCTATGAGTTGATCATTTTCAGGTTTGGAAAATATTATAATTCTTGAAGGTGTCCACTGATGATCTTTTCTTTTCCTTTTTTAAATAAATTTTGAAATTTCTTTTTTCCTCTGTGTTTCATCTTGGATAATTTCTATTTCTATGTCTTCAAATTCACTGATCTTTTCTTCTGCTATATCTAATCTGCCATTAATCTCATCAGCATAATTTTTATCCCAGACATTGTAGTTCTCATCCCTGAAAGTTCAATTTGGGTCTTCTAAAAATCATTTCTTAACTTTGTTTTTTTCTTTTTTTTTGGAGACGGGGTCTTACTCTATCAGCCAACCTGGAATGCAGCAGTACGATCATGGCTCACTGCAACCTTGACCTCTCAGGCTCAAGCAATCCTCCCACCTCAGCCTCCCAAATAGCTGAGACCACAGGTGCACACCACCAAGTCAGGCTTTTTTTGTTGTTGTTGTTGGAGCGATGGGGTCTCACCATGGTGGGCAGGCTGGTCTTGAACTCCTGGGCTCAAGTGATCCTCCCTCATTGGCTTCCCAAAGTGCTGGGATTACGGGTGTGAGCCACTGTGCCTGGCCAACTTCTTAACTTTTGGAAGATACAGCAGTTATATTAATTATTCTAATGTTCCCCCTGCTAATTCTGATATCTGTTCATTCTGACTGGTGATTTTCCTCATTATGGTCATGTTTTCCTGCCTCTGTGTAGGCCTGCTAATCTTTGATTGGATGCCAGATACGGTTAATTTTACCTTTGTGGATATTCAATATTTTTATATTTCTGTATACCTTGAATTTTATTCTGGGACACAGTACATTTACTTAGAAATTACTTGACCTTTGCAGATTTGTTTTCATCATTTGTTTGTTGGGTACAGGGCAGTACTCAGTCTAGGGTTAATTATTCCCATACTACTGAGGCAAACCTTCTTGAGTTCTCCACCCATGCCCCATAAATATAAGGTTTTCATTCTGGCTAGTGGGAATGCACTGTTTCTCGTCCTGTTTAAAGTGCCAAGCATTGTTCCTCCTACACCTCTGATTGTTCTTTTCCCAGCCTTTGGTAGTTTCCTGACACACAACCTAGTACTCTGCTGAATACTGCAAATCTGTCCATGCAACTCTCTCCTCTCTGTAACGTGGTCCTAAGAACTCTCACTTCCTGAGTCTCTCTGTGCCCTCAGTTCTTCCTCCTCAACTCAAGGTCTCTCTTGACTTTGCCTCAGTTCCTATTTCCTGTGCTATGACTCGGAAACTCAAAGCAGTAAGCTGAGGTAATCATAGAACTCACTTCATTTGTTTTCTGTCTGTCATGGATCACTGTCCTTCATTCCTGCTGTTACTAACTTTAACACCATTGTTTCAGGTTTTTTGTTTTTTGTTTCAGGTGGGAGGGTAAATCCAGTCCTTATTACTCCAAATTGGAGAGAAGTGAAAGTCCTAAAACTATTTTTAAAGTTATGCAATAAGATGATTTTTGAAAAATCTCTACAGGGACTAATGGTAAAATTACTATGCCAGAGGATAGCTTGCATTAGTAAAAGATAGGAACTGCTGAGATAGATCAAAAAAGTTAGAAAATCTGAGATGGGTCCTTAGGCACTGGCATGAAAAATTTTAGAATGAATGAGAAATAAATTTTTGTTGCTTTTAGTTATTGGGATTTGGAGGATTATTACAATGTCATTCTAACCTATCCTGACTGATAGACTTAATCTGCTATCAATCTAAGGCTCAATTCACCAGAAAATAATAAGGTTCAATTCAGTATAAAAATAAACTAAACTTGTCTGCATATAATCTCAAAACAAAAGTTCTTGAAATTGCAGCTATAAACATTTGAATCCGTTGACAAGGTTCTCATTCATTCTAAAAGTCCGGTGATTTTTCTGTTCATTATAGTAACTCAGATGACAGAGCAACCATCTCAAACATCACCAGCAAACAAATCAGAGGAGAGACAAAAATCTAGAGGGTCTCAAATCAGTAATTTAATGCTTCAGTTTAGAAGTGACATGTCGTATTTGCCCACAGGTCACAATCCAAAACCAGACAGATGGTCCCACTCAACCATGAGGAAAGTGTAATCCTGCAGTGTCTGGTTCTCTAGGGAGAACCACTATTATATGGCAGATAGCCCTATGACTACAGCCAAAACATTATCTCTTCTAAAGAGAGATAACTCCAAAGTCCCATTGCCATCAAATGGCATCAAAAGTGGCACTGAAAGTCCTGTTGGCATCGATGGCATCAAACTCAAAATCCACTATCTCCTTCTAGTCTCTAAATCAGTAGATGGTGTGCCCTAGTCTCCTCTTGATCTGTTAATCAATGAACTAAAAAGTTGTTCATACCCTACACATACAAGATTGAAAAAGAGAAAAACTGTGATAAACACTTCTATTCAGAAAGGTAAAGATGGGAGACATAAAAGCAGTTAGTGGGCCAAAGCAATTCTCTGCTATGATTTCCTCTACAATGGGGGTGCACAAATTCCTGATTCAAGCCTGATTGTGTTCCTCGGGAGGTGATCCCCAATTCATTGGTGTCCAAAGCTCTTGATCCTATCATCCAGGAGGTCCTATCTCTTACCTTTATCCTTCTTGGCCACATTTGAGGCAGACATTAAGGAATATGTCCTATTTGGGATCCAAGGAGCTTTCTCACTCTGCTGCTTCCTATAGAAATTTGGGGGCCAACGGGTCTCAAACAGTCATAAACTTTTAATCCAGGCCCATGTTTCCTTTAATGGTACAGTTCTCTCAAAAAGTTTGTTTTTTGTTTATATGATTCGAGTCAGCAGTGAGCCAAGAGGCACACCACAATTTCTAAAGATAGGTCTCCCCCAGCTCCTCCCACACTTGACAGGAAGTACCTTGAGACCATCAGGCATTGGTGGAAGTCTGACCCTTTAGTACCTGCTTCCTAAGCCATTTTGTCTAACTGAAAAGATATATTGGTCATTAGTATTTCCCAATTCCTGACATACTAATATTTGGGATGTGAGAATGAGGAATCAAAATTTCTGAAAATTCTCAGGAATTCCCAAATTATACAGAATCACCATTCTGTAGTTTTCATAACATTATACTTAATGTATTTTTAAATAATTGTGAGTAACCTTAATAAATATGGAATAATTTTTCTGTAGTAGTTATACCAAATGTTTCAGAAATTTTTTGCTTAAAAAATTAAAATGTGATTTATTACTATGAGCCAATATACTGTGACAAGACGATACATTTTAATATCATTATTTCTACCTGATATATTGACAACAGAAATGAAGGAAACAGTAACATAAATGTGAAATAAAAAATCATTTTAAAAACTGGAAGACTACAAATATTTGTTTAAAAGTTATTCCCAAAAGAAAAATTTAAAGCACATAAAGCATTAATTGCCCTACACAATAGTCTTTATCTTTATTTGGTTACGAATGTTTCAGATATAAAAATTTCTTTTATTTGGCATTGATATGAGTCAAGTTCAAAAACCATGACTGGCCTCTTACTTTTTTTAATGATGAAAGTATTTTGTCTGCCCTGATTTTGATCTTGCTGTTGAAACTGATACTGCTTTTGCTAATTTAGAGTTTAGATCCATTTCTGATTTCTTTTTAAAATGTTCCATAACATTCACGTCTTCTTTTCTTTGCATTTCTTGTTAAAGTATTTGCAAAGAACAGTAGAACACTGGGAAGTGCCAACAAATTGATTTAGTAGTATTTGAAATACGTAACATTTGGATCTCTTGGCAAGGTTAAAGCATTACACAGACGCACTGTCAAAATTGCCAATTTAAGGGCTTATTTTGCTCCTACGTTGTGCTATTTCTTGGAACACCATTGATAGGATTCGTATAAAGTATACTATCTACATAAACCTATGGATATTTATTATATTTACAAGAATGACTAACCCTCCGCAGTAGATGGGGCATGAACACATACTTACAACATGGCAATGGCTACAAGTAAGACCAAGTGATTCGATTGTGACCACTTTCCTTCTAAGTGCTCCTGTTCTGGTTCCGGGAAATGTTGACCTTATCCTTGAACTCCACCGTCAGCATTCCCTGCTCTTGCTTTTGAGCTTGACTTCAATGAATTCCTTCAAAGGATAATGGCTCTAAGTTGATTACTAAGCTTTAATTCTAACAGGAGAGTTACAATACTTTTCTCCGTCTCAACAATTTCTTGACTGATTTGTCTTGAAATTCAGAAAATATATAAATTTCCCAAAATATGCTGTTAGGAGTTCTCATATAGAAACACTATGGGACCTCTCTTTAATCTAGTTAAAAGTTTAAGGCCGGGCACAGTGGCTCACGCCTGTAGTTCCAGCACTTTGGGAGGCCAAGGCGGGCGGATCACGAGGTCAGGAGATCGAGACCATCCTGGCGAACACTGTGAAACCCCGTCTCTACTAAAAATACAAAAACATCAGCTGGGCGTGGTGGCGCGCCTGTAGTCCCAGCTACTCGGGAGGCTGAGGCACGAGAATGGCATGAAACCGGGGGTGCGGAGCTTGTAGTGAGCAGAGACCGCGCCACTGCACTCCAGCCTGGGCAACAGAGTGAGACTCGGTCTCAAAAAAAAAAAAAAGTTTTAACAAGTACTGTAATGGCCATATTCTTTATTTAATTAAATTCTGTTGCTTAAAGGCCTTCTTTTAATGGTTGGAGGTAAGAAGTTGTTGCCTCTCCAGCCTTCCATATATCTGAATTTCTAGAGTTCCTGTGTTCTCTTTTGTTCTCATTTGCAATCCTACCTTTCCTCATTTCTCAGCTGAGTTAATTTCTTTCTTAAAATACATTGTCAGGCCGGGCGTGGTGGCTCATACCTGCAATCCCAGCACTTCGGGAGGCCAAGGCGAGTGGATCACCTGAGGTCAGGAGTTTGAGAGCAGCCTGGCCAACATGGTGAAACCCCATCTCTACTAAAAATACAAAAAAAAAAAAAAAAAAAAAATTAGCTGGGCATGGTGATGGATACCTGTAGTCCCAGCTACTCAGGAGGCTGGGGCAGGAGAATCACTTGAACCCAGGAGGCAGAGGTTGCAGTGAGCCGAGATCACGCCACTGCACTCCAGCCTGAGCGACAGAGCGAGAGTCCGTCTAAACAAAAAAAAAATCTTGTCAAATGCAGCTAATACAGTAATCAAAACATGCTGTTAACATTCTGTTATCCGAAGTCTTCTGATAGAGATACAAGTTTATTAAGAATATTATATGTCTTCCAAGTATTACAGGCAATAGTTTACCAAACCTTGCGCATCAGAACATGGATCACCTCATGTAGCCACACCATCTGTCACCTAAGCCACTGTAATAGTTTAAGTTTGATTTTTTTTTCATGGTAGCACTCCACTTCCAGGATTCATGACTGTATTGATCAAGATAGGCCAGGTTATGTTGCAGAAACAGAAATTCCCTAACTATAGAGGCTTAAAACAAAAATACTCATTCTCTCTCATGTGCCCATCTGAATAAACAGGGAGGCTCTGTTCATAGTAGTCCCTCAGTAACCCAGCCTGATGGAGCAATCACCATCTCAAATATGACAAGGCACTACAACAAAGGAAAAAAAATTCTAAAGAGTTTCCCATCAACAATTATATGCTCCAAACCAGAAGCCACTTTCACTCACAGTGCGCTGGCCAGGAACTAGTTACATGGCCACACGCACTAGAAATATTTGGTGAATCGTAGGAATGAAAATCACATTAGGTTTTTAAAAATTAATAAATAAAACTGACTTTGAAGAGTTGAAGAAAAAAAATCCAGATGAAAACATCAAGTCTTAGTAAGTTTATGCCAGGACAAGAAGCTTTCCGCTAGTATTGTGGTAAGAGAATTTTCCATTTTTACCTTACAAACTTAAGTATTGTTTTACTATTTTTCTATAAAGAGTATGTTAATATAATAATGGATATTTTGGCTGGGCGTGGTGGCTCACGCCTGTAATCCTAGCACTTTGGAAGCCCAAGGCGGGTGCATTACCTGAGGTCAGGAGTTCAGGACCAGTCTGGCCAACATGGTGAAACCCCGTCTCTACTAAAAAATACAAAAATTAGCCAGGCATGGTGGTGGGCACCTGTAATCCTAGCTACTCAGGAGGCTGAGACAGGAGAATTGCTTGAACCTGGGAGGCGGAGGTTGCAGTGAGCCGAGATCATGCCATTGCACTCCAGCCTGGACAGCAAGAGTGAAACTCTGTCTCAAAAGAAAAAAAAAAAAAAAAAACAGAAAGGCTGGGTGCGGTGGCTCTCGCCTGTAATCCTAGCACTTTGGGAGGCCGAGGTGGTGGATTGCCCGAGCTCAGGAGTTCGAGACCAGCCTGGGCAACACAGTGAAACCCTCTCTCTACTAAAATACAAAAAATTAGCGAGGTGTGGCAGCGTGCGCCTGTAGTCCCAGCTACTCGGGAGGCTGAGGCAGAATTGCTATAGCCCGGGAGGCAGAAGTTGCAGTGAGCCGAGATCATGCCACTGAACTCCAGCCTGGGCAACAAAGAGAGTCTCTTAAAAAAAGTGATATTTTTTAACTAAAAAACTGAATAATCTTCAAAAAATTGCAGACTTGTAATTCTAGAACAGGAAATAGTAAGAAATGTGAACCAAACTTATAAACTAAGTCCCACTGTAATGTTTACAATAATGAAAATTAAAGAATGGTTATAAAGGTATGATATGGACTATATGAAAATATAAAGTAAGAGGTGGCAAACTTTTTCTTAAAGGGCCAGATTGTACATAACTTAGGCTTGTGAGCTACTACATGGTCTCTGTCTTATATAACTGTGCTGTTGCAGTGCAAAAGTAACAAGAGACAATATGTAATTAAATGGTATGGCTGTTCTAATATTTTGTTTATAAAAATAGGTGGTCAACTGTGGGTCATAGTCTGCTAACCCCTAATATAGAGAACCAAAATTTTTTTAAGGAAGTGGAGGCCGGGCGTGGTGGCTCACGCCTGTAATCCCAGCACTTTGGGAGGCCGAGGCAGGTGGATCACTTGAGATCGGGAGTTAAAAACCAGCCTGGCCGACATGGCAAAACCCCCGTCTCTATCAAAAATACAAAAATTAGCCGGGCGTGGTGGCAGGCACCTGTAATCCCAGCTACTTGGGAGGCTGAGACACGAGAATTGCTTGAACCTGAGGGGCAGAGGTTGCAGTGAGCTGAGATTGCACCACTGCACCCCAGCCTGGGTAACAGAGCAAGACTCCATCTCAAGAAAAAAAAAAATGTTTTTAAGGCACCGGATAAAGATGAAATATTTTCAAAATTTAAAACTGGCCCAGCATGGTGGCTCACGCCTGTAATCCCAGCACTTTGAGAAGCCAAGGCAGGTGGATCACCTGAGGTTGGGAGTTTGAGACCAGGCTGACCAACATAGAGAAACCCAGTCTCTACTAAAACTACAAAATTAGCCAGGCGTGGTGGCACATGCCTGTAATCCCAGCTACTCGGGAGGCTGAGGCAGGAGAATTGCTTGAACCCGGGAGGCAGGGGTTGCGGTGAGCCGAGATCACGCCATTGCACTCCAGCCTGGGCAACAAAAGCAAAAACTCCATCTCAAAAAAAAAAAAGTTTAAAACCATACTTTATACTTCTCCAAATCTCCACAAACAGCATGCTTTACTTTAATATTTAGGGGAGAAAAGTCATTTTAAAAAAGATGTTGGAATGGATCAGCAATACAGTCAATTTTTCTATTCTGTTTTTGGTAAAGTCTAATGATCCTAGATGTACCTGGGGCATTTTCCAGAAACCAAAATCCAAGGTAACTTCTGTGATCAACTATCTTTCAAGCCATTAACTTCTGCAGCTACAGCTTCCCTTAAAGTGTGGCCCAATAATCTTCATAATAATGGCACACTGTGCCATCAATGAAGACCAAATTATGTGCAATATATTTTTTTAAAATG
This sequence comes from Pongo abelii, assembly GCF_028885655.2. Classification (NCBI taxonomy): domain Eukaryota; kingdom Metazoa; phylum Chordata; class Mammalia; order Primates; family Hominidae; genus Pongo; species Pongo abelii. The sequence goes on from NC_072001.2 coordinate 59,661,086, forward strand.
AAGGCAATTTTACAGTACTTTTAACAAGCAATTAAAAGTTAGCTAGAGCTAACTATAAAAGTAATTTCACCCAACATATCTCATTTCTTAAAGATGTTATAGTTGTTGCTACAGATGTGTTTAGTTCCTCACAAATGATCTGAGTGTATCCCTTAATTTGCAGCTTTTAAGTTGAAAATTAAATATTGTCATGGCTTTCGAAAACCTATTCATTTTGTCTACATTGATCTGCAGATGTGCATCAGTCAAAAAAATAGTTATGCATCGCTTAATGATAGGGATCTATTCTGAGAAGTGCGTTGTTAGGCGATTTCAGCGTTGTGTGAACATCATAGAGTGGTCTTACACAAACCTAGATGGTATTGCCTACTATACCCCTAGGCTATATGGCATAGTCTATTGCTCCTAGGTTGCGAACCTGGGCAGCATGTTACTGTACTAAATACTGTAAGCAAGTATAACACGATGGTGTTTGTGTATCTAAACATAGAAAATATACAGTAAAAACAAAGTATAAAGATAAAAATTGTACACCTATGAGTACTTATTATCAACGGAGCTTGCAGGTCTGGAAGTTGCTCTTGATGAGTCAGTGAATGGTGACTGTGAAGGCCTGGGACATTACTGTACACTACTGTAGACTTTATCAATACTGTATACTTGGGCTAAATTTAAAAATGTTTTTCTTCAATAATAAACCCTAGCATACAATAACTTTTTTACTTTATATATTTTAAATCTTTTTACTTGACTCTTGACACAGGGTCTTGCTCTGTCCTTCAGGCTGGAGTACAGTGGCTTGATCATGGCTCACTGCAGCCTTGAACTCCCAGGCTCAAGTGATCCTCCCACCTCAGCGTCCTGTGTAGCTGGGACCACAGGCAAGTGCTACCATGCCTAACTAATTTTTTTTTTTATTATTTTTTTGCAGAGATGCAGTCTCACCACATTTTCCTGGCTGGTCTCAAACTCCTGGGCTTAAGCGATCTGGCCATCTCGGCTTCCCAAAGTGCTAGGACCACAAGCGTGAGCCACTATGCCCGGCCTTTTACTTGACTCTTTTGTGGTAATGTTTCACTAACAACACAAACATTTTACAGCTGTACAAAAATTCTTTATATCCTATTCTGTAACCTTTTTTTACTATTAAACAAAAAAAATTTTTTTTTACTTCTTAAACTTTTTTTAAAAAAACTAAGACACACACACATTAGCGTAGGCCTACATGGGGTCAGCATCATCAAGATGTCACCAGGCAAGAGTAATTTTTCAGCTTCATTTTAATCTTGTTGGACCACCATCATACATGGGGTACGTCATTATGTGGCACATAACTGTACTTAAAAGATAATTGTTTTTCCTCTTAAGTTTAGAAATAGGTAAATCAAGTGTTTCACTTCTTAGCTGAGTAAACAAGTCTTAGAGTTATAATAGTCTAGTAAAAATAAAACACTTGTAATCCTCTTCTAGTGCATACAAACTTCCTATTTCATTAGAGATAGTACAAAGAGTAGTCTTGTCAACCATGAAGTCAAACAATGACCTAACAGAAGCCTACAAAAATGTAACGATATTAAAACTTCAATATTTTATAAAGTATATCTTTACATGATATACTATCTTGCCTATTAATAAAAATGATTCACAACTCCTTCTCTTGAGGAAAAGTCCCCTTTCTTTAGGTTAAGAAGTCTTTGATTCCATATGCATTTAACAAGCAAATAAAAGTTAGCTAGAGCTAACTACAAAAGTAATTTCACGCAACATATCTCATTTCTTGAAGATGTTATAATTACAATTAGTATCATCCATAGGAGGATTATTTGCAAAAAAAGAAATATTTTAAAAGGAAATGTTTAATATAAATGCTAGGAACTAGATATAATGGAAAAACAATAACTTAAGAATCAGATCAAACTGGGTTCAAATCTAGGCTTTGTAACCCTAGGCAAATAATTGCCCAGATATTTGGTTTCCTTATCTTTTTACTTCTAACCAAAATAAAGTGACTCACATCTTGTCAGTTTCTTTTAACAAATGTTTAGAATAGTTCTTTAAAAATTCATGGGGTGAAAAAAATTTATAGTTTCTTCCTTAAAACACTGAAGAGATGGAAAGGGGAAGAAATAACAAATAAATATGATATTCAGATTTTCAATATAAATTAACAGTGCATCCTACAAAATAAATATAATGATTCTTGATGTTATTAAACTGCACTTATAATCCATCATAATCCTGTTGTTTTAACAGGGAACTATAACATACTAAGGCGTCCTGATAGTTCTTAGGCAGTCACTAGAGTGCATCACTGGCTTTCATATTCTTATCAAAGGAGTTTAAGCACTACAAAGCAGGAGTAGGCAAACTATAGTCCATGGGCCAAATCCAGCCAACATCCTATTTTTGTAAATACAGTTTTACTGGAACACAAACAGGTTCATAATTTACGTATCATCTACAGTGGCTTTCATGATACAAGGCAGAGTTGGGTAACTGTACTACATGGCCCACAATTATTTACTGTCTGGCCCTGTAGAGAAAGTTTCCTAACCACTGCTCTAAAGCGCTGCTACCAAAGGTTTGGTTTGCATACCTGGATTGGTTGTTCCTGATTGGAGATAAGGAGATTGAGAGAGAATGTAAACCAGCTATGGTACCAAGTACAATTCTTAATTCAGCTATTTTTTTCATTGCCAGAATTTCTCAGTGAAGCACTTACAGTCCAGTATAGGTTCCTTTTCTCATAGTATAAAGGTACAAACAGTTCATTGACCTGCTAACTTTGAATACCACTACTCAAAAGGTATATGGTGGCTGATGTAGCAAAGCTCCAAAGGGATTATGGTGTCATAATGTGATAATGTGGCAACAGACTGAATGAGACTCACAAAGTGGTCCTTATAGAGACAGGCGTTTTTCCTAACCCTGCTCTTCTAAGGTTTATATTATTCCAAAAATCTTCCATGATACAGAATTACATTTTAACAAGATGAAGGATGACAGCTAACGGCTCCTTCTCTCCCTATCTTTTCTTGGGAGCAGGAAAGATAAAAATATTAGCTCTCCTCCCCAAAATACTCAAAATAATTCATAATATATTTTGCCTATTTAGCCTCTTTAAATTGTTGAGCAGATAGAAATGTATAATATTAAATTCTATTTCTCTTGAAGTAAAAGAATTTATAAAGCAAATCTATTCTCACAAATATTACCAATATTGTCCCCTGTACTTTAAGTCCTAATTTAAAATAATGTATCAGCAGTTAAAGAATGTAGAATGGAATCCTCACTACTAACACTGATATTAAATTTCTTGAACAAGTATATAATTTCTAAAGGCACCAAAGGTAATCTGAATCAAGCAGTGATTGGAAAAATAGAATTATTCGGGGACAGATTTTTATTGCAAATATTTACTCAAAAACTACTATATACAGCAGAGTTTTAATCGCCATTTAAAACATTGAACATTCAGTGAAACAAAATTTAAGAATCCAAAGCACATTTTAAGAAGTAAAAATGAAGCATTTTAAATAAAAGTTTATTAGTATTTCAAAGCAAACTACTGTTCTTCATATTATTCATTTCTATATCTATTATATTCTAGATGATAAAAAAAACTGAAAAATCAATTTAGCAGCCATCTTATAGATAAATTAGGCTAAATTTCCAAAACCAGTTCTTTTACATCACTGTTTTAGGTCCCATTTGAAGTTTTTATTTTACAATTACAGAAAAGTCACTTAAACATGGCTGAATACATGCCAAGACATGTTTTCAGTTTACTGCTTTACAATATCTATATTATACCATACTTTGGTTTGGCTTCCAGACCATTTTTATGGGCCTATTTCTAAAGAAGATCATTAAAACAATATTAAAAGCATAATAGCTACAGGAGTTTCAACAATGGGTTTCTACTTTACATTAATACAACTAATACATCAAAGAATTTCTACACAGCTTACACACTGACAAAAAGCACAAATATAAATTTATATCTTAATAATTCCACTTTCACTGAAAGTTTAATTAAGGTAAGCTTACAGCCTGGCAGGCTAACACTTGTATGGAGGTACAAAGATTCAAATATTCTGTTTACATGCGTCTGACTGGAATGTTATATTAAATCCAAAATTAAGTTTATGTTCTTCCAAATTCTCATTAGATCAGTTTAGTACTCTAAGCATGCTCCATTTACCAGCATCATCCTCATAAATAAAGCCTTCGTTAACAATGCCAATCAGCCATTGTTTTACATCCATTACTCCCCAAAAGTACATGGTTTCCAAATCCCTTCCTCTCAGTTAACTGAAAAGGATATACAGGTAATAAAGATTTTTAGCTTACGATTGATGGAAGTTTGAAAGGCTTTATAAATATTACTAATATCATCAATTCATGTCAGCAAGCAAATCCCATTTCCTTGAAAACCATTAAATGAGACCTTTCCACTGCAAATTTAATTATCATTAAAATCCTGTTCGTGTTTTTAAAAACTTTTTGGGAATCCCTACTAATCATGCTATTATTGGTGAATTGATTTGTTTGATAACATAGGTTGAACATACAGGTAAAGTGTATGTGTGACCTCCCTTACATATTTCCATTTCTGAACCTACAACAGCACCACTGAGCTCACCTGATAGCACTGTTCCAAATGCCCTTATCGTTGGTACACTGAAACTTAAAATGACTAATTTCAACTTCTTTCTTTTTCATCTTCCAGGTCTACTGTTGCCTCTGTTGTGCTAGGGTTATTTCCTCCAGGAATGTCATCTGTTTGATGAGACACTACTTCATCAGTCTTGGCTGAAGAATCACCACTACCTTTCTGAAGAATCTCTGTGGCTTCATACTCAAGTACCTCGGATGGAGTCAGAGGTTCCAAATGAATACTGCCTTGCTCGCTAACATCAGAACTAACAGATTCAGGTTCATCTCTTTTTCTCAAAAACTGATCAATGCTTACATTATCTGATGCTAATCGCAAATCCTTAATATTCTTTGAAGAAAATCTGGCTTCACTGGAGTTGTGATCTTTAATCTGATCAGATAAGATTATGTTTTCTGAACTTTGGCACATCTTCAACTCCATTTCCTGACAAATGTGTTGTATTTGTTTCTTCTTTTCCACTTTATCTGCACCAATATTTGAATCACAACTGAAGATGTTTTTTGAGCCAGTTTCCTGGTCTGCAAGACAGGTTTCATTTTCCTTATCTGAAACCGTTATGCTTTCTTCACTTTTTGTTGTTGATGAGCCTTCAAATGAATTTGCATTACATCCATTTTTTTCTTCTGAAGAAGCAGCTTTATCTTGTTTACTGAAAAATAAAGTCATTTATTATGTATTTCTTCAGAAAGCAATGTTTTTGAACACTATCAAAATAAAGACATGCTCTAAAAAATAAAAAGTCAAGGTACATTTGCCCACCAAAAAGGAAAACAAGTCCAAGTTCCCAATCCTTGCTATGGCAGTAAAATTTAGAAGGAGGCCGTTTTCTTAGGCAAGATTCTGAGAAACTCTGGAATCACATACTAAAAGATGTCTATCAACTAGTTTTAGTCCTGGCTGTCATTATTTTCATCTGTTCATATCTCTTGCCTGTTTCTAGTTCAAATTTACGTATTTTTATTAACTTGTAAAAGTACCTAAAAAAAAAAAAATTTGGAAAAAAATCTATTTTTTTTATGATTTTTTTTTTTTTTTTTTTTTTGAGACAGGGTCTTGCTCTGTCACCCAGACAGGAACACAGTGGTGCAAATGTCTCACTGCAGCTTTGACCTCCTGGGCTCAAGCAATCCTCCCACCTCAGCCTCCCAAGTAGCTAGGAATATTGGCGCACACCACCAAGCCCAGCTATTTTTTTTTATTTTTCATAGAGACAATGTCTTGCCATGTTGCCCAGGCTGGTCTCCTGCGCTCAAGCAATCCTCTTGCCTTGGCTCCCAAAGGGCTGGGATTACAGGTGTGAGCCACCATGCCCAGTCTCCTTTACGATTTAAATAGCTTCTTATGTTTAGAATGTCTTTCCATACATAAAATCAGATAAGCATTCAAACATATTTCTCTAATTTTTAATAGCCCAATTTAAAAAAAATAAACACATGCCTGAAAAACTATATGTAAATATATAACATACATACACATCTGAGAGTGTGTGCATGTTTGTACACATACATATGTGTGTGCTTCTGTGTGTTTATTCTGGCCCTGATGTGTTAACAGAAACTATCTAGTGAATCACAAAATATGAGAAACAAGATTTCTAAGAAGATCACCAGTCCATTATCTAGATCTAACTAAGGATGCTTATTTTATGAAAATAAATTTAATGATTACATATACCTTATTTCTTACACTTAATCTGACATTTAGACATATTCCAATGAATTGCACAAATATCCTAGCAACATTTCCAAAAGATAATTTATTATTTACTAAATTATTATTTATATAAGGCTATTTCTCTGCTATTTGTTTTGTTCTACTGATTTGTCTTTAGACTATTCCTAAACCAGTAGCACCCAGTTTCAACAATTATTGAGTAACAATATACTTTAGAACTAAACAAATCACCTACAATCTACAACTCTTCCCGATAAATTTCATACTTTTAAAATGTAAAAGATACTTACCAAGGATGCTCATTAAAACAACATTTAAAATAGTGAATACAAAAAATCTAATATCTTTTTATCTTTTTTTTTGTTTTTTTGGGACAGTCTCACTGTGACGCCCAGGGTGGAGTGCAGTGGCATGATCTCGGCTCACTGCAACCTCTGCCTCCCGGATTCAAGTGATTCTCCTGCCTCAGCCTCCCGAGTAGCTGGGATTACAGGCACGTGCCACCAAGCCCGGCTAATTTTTATATTTTTAGTAGAGACGGGGTTTCACCATGTTGGTCAGGCTGGTCTCGAACTCCTGACCTCGTGATCCACCTGCCTCGGCCTCCCAAAGTGCTGGGATCACAGGCATGAGCCACAGCACCCAACCAAAAACCTAGTATGTTATCCAACAAGAAAGGAATGATTAAATACATTATGGTATTAATAGTGAGAAAAATATAAATCTTTTTTTAAGTTTGTCAGTTTCCGAAACAAATCCCATGTTTATTAAATTCGTAATTTAATTTGTAAAATAGTCTATCATGTAGTTAATATATTATTTTTTATCATGGAAAATTTTGCTTTTCTTCATTTGGATCCTGCCCATTTCTCTCTCTATATATAGATATAGATATTTTTAAGGCTAGTCAAGTGAATCAGTGGGAGTGGAGAAGGAACAAAGAACTCTGCAACTGGCTGTGATCAATTATTTGTATCATTTTTGTTACATTATGATTGAGTGAGTTTGTCCACTATATTTTGTAATCATACGTTAGTGGTAGATTAGAAAGATTCTGATTTTTATACCAGGTTACTTTAATCAATACTCTCATTAATTGAATCACTTAACTCATTTTTTGGATCTTAACTGGTCAATTACATATGGAAAAAATTATTATTTTTTTCCTCATTTCAAATTTGTATAATTCTTAGTTTTGTTCAGATCATAATGCACTAACTACAATTTACAGAAAATGTTAAATAATACAGAGATGACTAGTCCACATTTTCTAACTCCTTAGTTGATTTTTTGTTAACATTCCCCCAAGAACTTACAAAAAATTCAAGGTGAAGAAAGGGCGAGATAACTTTACTATTGAAGTATAAGAAACACCTTCATAGGAACTTAATCCATAACTTGCTTTTAGGGACAAAAAATTAATCTCAACAGACTAACAGGCAACCTACAGTAAAATATACAGCATACAGATATAAATGGGTGAAATTACTTAAAAGGCAAAATAAAATTACCCTTCTTTGGAATAAAATTCTAATTGGAATGTTCAGATTCTCTTCTGCTAAAAGACTGTGAAACAGCTTGTGTTCTTTAACATTCTACCAAAGTATGAAAATTTTAAAAGCCAATCCCTGAATTTTGAAACTATTGTGATCCTACCATATAAGTAGTCTTATAGCTTTTTGAAAATACTTTAAAAAAATCTTAAGATTACCTATTTGCAATAACTGTTCCTGTCCAGTAACACGTAGCATCTTGTAAATGTTTTCATTTAATAGGGGCAAAGAAAATCTGCCAACATTTTACTCGCTAGTAAGTAGTTTTTCAAAAATTTAACAACATAAAATATACTCTATATGTTTAAAAGATTTAAAAACAAAGGATATAGAGAATATTTTTCTTGGATTAAAGTTTTTAAGTTTTATTTTAATTAAGAGCCATTACAGAAAATAGCACTATATACAAAAATTTAAATAGTCCTTTGCCAGTTAACTGTGAAATAATGCAGCTCAAGTGTTATTTTGTATACTTGAATTTTATGAAATTCAGTTTTTCCTTATATTTACCTTTCAGAATTTGATGTTTCTGTTTCTCTTTCAGCCATGTTAGGTCTTGCAATTTCCTGAAATAATTAATAATACTTTTCTTTTACATTCACAGTTAATCTTAAAGAAAACTATTTTTATTATACTAAACTCTCTGGATAAAAGAAACAAGTGTGCAACTTAATATAACAAAGAAATAGAAAAATAAATTATTAAATATAAAATGTAATTAGAATACTCCACAATTATATGCAGGTTTTAAAAATGTTTTTAAACCTATAAAAGTTTCAGTGTACCAAAAGTTTCTGATTCAAGGTAAAAAAGCATTTACCCACTCATGTCAATATCTGCTTTTCGTAACCTCTATTTCAAATGTGGCTCATAATTACAATTACTTAAATAGAAAACTAGTAAAACACAACTTGAATTTGAATAACAAGATGCATCCATAGTATTTTATATAAATATATTAAGCACAGATATTTAGATAAAACATTTCTGAATTTATGATTTCATATTGAGTCACGGTAACCCTTCCACTGTCAAACCAAAAACATGAAACAGTACACAAAGTAAGAAATATTGTACTTATTTCAAATGTTTTACAGGGAAGAAAGAAAAGTGTAAAACCACAGTAAACCATAGGCCAACCTAACAACTTGTAACAATTACCAGCTATGGAGTACATATGATGCATGAAGCAGTATATTAAGAACTTTACATTCACTATCTCATTTAATCTACATATTAGATTTTATAAACACTATTTTAATACATGAGAAATAAGACTTGAGTGGGAACCCAAGGCAATACCACAATAACTGGTAAAGAACCAAGGCAATACCACAATAAGTAGTACAGATTCAAATCTATATCTACCTCTTAACCACTATGGTAGATGTACTCAAGCCTGTGAAATTGATAATGGTGTATTAATCACACACACTCATCTACTCACCATCTCAAAACCCTGCTAAAACAAGGGCAAAGAAATAAAATATTTTTACTCATAAAGATGAAGAAAACACCGAAGTATACTAATTGCTAAACAGATTTCACCAAATGTTTAGAAATAGGAAAGTCATTGGAAGAGTGGCTACTGATTTAAGCAGTATGGAGGAAGTTACAATCAATGTCTGCAGTGGAGGAGTGCAAGGAGAAGAGATCAATTTGCCCAGAGAACCAAAAACACCTGGTATTTGCAGGTGGTCAGTCTACTATTTAGTACATAAAAACAAAGCATTGCTGGGAAATCTAAATGCTCCTTCCCCGCAACTTACACAACAGGCACTTATCCCTTCCCTTACCAAAGAGGCTAAAACTTAACTTCCTTCCTTCCCTTTTTTTTTTTTTTTTTTGACAGAGTCTAGCTCTGTCACCTAGGATGGAGTGCAGTGGTATGATCTCAGCTCACTACAACCTCCCACCTCCCAGGTTCAAGCGATTCTCCTGTCTCAGGTCCCTGAGTAGCTGGGATTACAGGTACCCACCACCATGCCCGGCTAATTTTTGTATTTTTAGTAGAGATGGGGTTTCACCATGTTAGCCAAGCTGGTCTCAAACTCCTGACCTCAGGTGATCCACCCACCTCGGCCTCCCAAAGTGCTGGGATTACAGGCATGTTCCACCATGCCCAGCTAATTTTTTTTATTTTTAGTAGAGATGGGGTTTCACCATGTTTGTCAGTCTGGTTGTGAATTCCTGACCTCAAATGATCTGCCCACCTCGGCCTCCCAAAGTGCTGGGATTACAGGAGTGAGCCACCGTGCCCAGCCTAAAAGTTAACTTTCTGAAGTAGAGATAGTCTAGACTTATGAACACCAGGAAAAGCAAAAGGCAGGCATGAGATACTGAGAAAACAAAGTTTTAGTAAAAGTCCACGTACTTAACAATCCCTCTCCCTGCCTGGCTTCCAGAATGCCAACAGCCAGAGAACTCACTCCCCAACCTAGCACCCTCAGCTAGAAGCTAGATTTCTCTCTGGAGAAAATGATCAACCCCAAAGAAAAAATATTCCAGAATGAATTTTATTTTTTTAAGAGACAAGATCTCACTCTGTCACCAAGGCTGGAATGTAGTGGCACGATCATAGCTCAACTGCAACCTCGAACTCCTGAGCTCAAGCAATCCTCTCACCTCAGTCTCCTGAGTAGCTAGGACTACACAGTATGTGTTCACCATGACTGGCTAGTTAAAAACATTTTTTTTTTGTAGAGACGAAGTCTCCAGTGTTGCCCAGGCTGGTCTCAAACTCCTAGCCTCAAGGGATCCTCCTGCATTAGCTTCCCAAAGTGTTGGGATTACAGACATGAGCCACCACACCTGGCCTCTCCATAATGATGTTGAGACCATCCTCCTCAACAAAGAATCAGTCAGTTCAGCACCTAATTTTCCCACACTGAAGTCTACGCAATTTTCATGCAGATTGCGCACACAGTACAGTGGACAAATCCAGAGGGCAACACATTGTAATTCATATCATCCGTTCCCAAAGTATGATATATGGACACCTGGGGAATCCAAGCCACTTTCAGGAGGCATCTGAAGTCACAACTCTTGGCATACAAACAGTAGTGTGTAAAAATGGTGGCAAATTAATATAAATCAAGGCAGTAGCACCAAACCCAACCTGTACTAGTAGTCATTGCATTCTTCACCACCATACACATTGTATTCTTCACACCACATCGAGACAAATTAAAAAAAAAAACTTTATTAAATCTCAATCTTTGAGCTCATATCTTTTTAATATTTTGTGTGACAAAATGCAAAGAAAGTATGCATAAGACACAACCATTGCCTACTGAAAATATTTGAGTCTGTGATTGAGTTGTGAGTTGTACTTAACCACATTTTTTTCATAGAACAGGATCATTTTTATTTTAAAGAATGACTGTCAAACTATGAATATTTAGACTTGAGTTTCAGTAGATTTTTTCTTTTTGAAAAATTAACAAAGTGAGCCTGTCATATCAAGGAAAACAACTGACAGTATTCATTTCCAGTAATAAAATCAAGCAAAAACTCCTACCCACCGCTGATTAGATTAATGCTAATATTTACTGTGAGTGCTTGATATTATATAATGAAATATTTCAACATTTGGAAGATCCAGGGCACTTAGAGGGCCAATATGTTCCAAATGACCAATGCATGACATTACAAAATTAGGCATGGATAAAAGATCCATTCAAAATGTAAAACAGACAAACAGATTTTGATGTAACAAAGCAAAAAAAGTCAGTGATACGGAGTTAGATTCCACAGTGCAACAAGCAAGAAAACTTCCACTTTTGGTGTAGTATCAAAGGAGAATAATCACAATTATTGGAAAAGATTATTAAAGTACTGGGTGAGGCTGGGTATTCTTCATACATTTCAACCAAAAGAATATATCACAACAGATTGGATTCAGAAACATGAGAATCCAATTTTTTTCTACTAAGCTTGACATTAAAGAAATATGCAAAAGTGTAAAATCAAGCCATTCTTTCTCACTAAATTTCTGTTGCTTTGGAAAATAGTTATTTTTCAGAAAAAATGTTATTTATGTTAACATATATTTATTATTTTTATTTTTGACAATAGTTTTTAAATATCATTATTTCAATTTCTAATATGGTAAACATCAGTAATTTTTGAGACTACAAAGGATATATTTAAATAGTATCCGCAGGAGTTCTGCAGTGTTCAACCTGAATGGCTATGCAAGATAGCCCTGTCTCCATTCAAACACATACGGTTTTCAATGATTATTTTAGCCTCATTCTTTAATTATGTATGGGCGGGTAAGGATCACCACACAACAAAATATACACCTTAACATGAAAAGTACCAAAATAAACAAAAAGGAATAAAGAAAGGGGCTTGCAGACATCAGATACATTGCTGGGTACAAAAGAAAAAAGTATATATAAAATATTTAATATCTCCAAAGAGGTATATGTTATTATATCCATTAAACAGTAACAAAAACTGTAAAAAAGAGAACTAAAGAACAAATAAAAAGTTACAGAGCTCTTCAAAATTACAAATATGGCAACTAAAATAAGTAATTAAGTTAAGAAAATTATTTAAAAAGATTGAAACAAAAAAACAAAAAGATAAAAGGCCAGAAAGAACATAACATACAATTAAATGAGCTAAAAAAAAAAAAAAAAAAAGAGTTGATGCAGGAGGCTCAATGTCAGAACAATAGGAGTTTCTTAAAAATAGGAGAACACAGAAAATAAAAGCTAGCATTTACCACAGAAATAAAACAAGAAAACTTCTCCCAAACAGAAATCTCCAAACTCCAAAGGTTTGTCAGATGCCTCATGCAATGAATGAAAAAAGGATGGGTGAACATATCATGCAATTTCAAAACACCAGTGACAGAGATAATCACTAAAGTTTCCAAAAAGAAGAAAAGTAACCTAAATACCAAGAAACTGGAGCAAGACATGCATTAGACTTAATACAAATACTGGATATAAGAAGACAGTAAAAACAACATTTTAAAAACTGCATGGGAATTGTTTTTATGTACTTCAGCCAAACTATCATTTGTATATTTTTAGATATGCAAAAACTGAAAAAAGATGCACACCTTCTGAGGAAGCTAGTAGAGGACACAATTCATCAAAATGATGAGTAAGCCAAGAAATGAGGACTAATTCATGGTTCAGCAAACAGGACATCCAATACAAGAGAGTGGCAAAGGATAATCTTGACATAACAGAACTAAGCACAGGCTTAGAGAGCAACTAGTTGAAGTTGAGGCAGGAAGTCCGGGAGGAGATCTTCAGACCCCTTCACTCCCCAACAATTTTTTTTTTATGTGTGTGAACACTGGAAAAACTATTTCCAAATATTAGAGACAGAAATTGCAACATTAGAAAAAAATACAGCATTAGGTGCACAGAAAACTAAACAAACGAGTAAAAAAGATACACATTTTTAACTCCAGAAAAATAACATAAGGTATAGAAAAGGAAAAGAAATCCAAATGTCCAACAATGATAGACTGGATTAAGAAAATGTGGCACATATACACCCATGGAATACTATGCAGCCATAAATAATGATGAGTTCATGTCCTTTGTAGGGACATGGATGAAATTGGAAATCATCATTCTCAGTAAACTATCGCAAGAACAAAAAACCAAACACTGCATATTCTCACTCATAGGTGAGAACTGAACAATGAGAACACATGGACACAGGAAGGGGAATATCACACTCTGGGGACTGTTGTGCGGTGGGGGGAGGGGGGAGGGATAGCACTGGGAGATATACCTAATGCTAGATGACAACTTGGTGGGTGCAGCGCACCAGCATGGCATATGTATACATATGTAAATAACCTGCACATTGTGCACATGTACCCTAAAACTTCAAGTATAATAATAATAAAAAATTAAATTAAATTAAATTTAAAAAAAAGAAATCATGGGGTACTTTCTGGCTCAGCATAACAGTCTCAAAAATTTTGATGTAACTATTCTGCAATCAGTGCTATACCAAGGCATATTGAAGCCTGAGGCAAAAGAAAAAATGAATGCCCCTATAAGTTTTGCTTTGTGTGTGATGTGTTTTTGTTTTGTTTTTTGTTTTTAGCAACAGGGTCTCATTTTGTTTCCCAGGCTGGTCTCTAACTCCTAGACTTAAGCAATCCTCCCACCTCTGTCTCCAAAGTGATGGGATTACAGGTGTGTGCCATTGTGCCCAGCCTGTTTTTGTGTATTTAAAAATTTTTTTTTCTAGAATGTTAGTCAGAAAAATATTGAAAAATTTAAAAGTAGGAGAATTAAACTCACATTAGCTTAAACTTAAAGATTTTGCTTATGCCAAACAGTATTATTTTATTCTCCTGGCTAATGGAAGCAAATGCATCAACAGTACATTTTCAAATCTAATTCTTTTCTTATTTTGTTTTCAAATGAGCAAACTGTCATGTACAATTTCTCTTGAACAAGTGACAATCATAAAAAAAGTTATATTAACTTCAGTTTACAGTTAAGCTTCATTTGCAGGATTCCACTGTGGCTGGAATTGTTTAAAATTTTTTAATACCATATCCAAATCTGTTTAAGACTGCACTAAGCAAAATATGTTAAGAAGGTTTAGAAGACCCAAACACAAACTTGATTGTATGTTACTGATATCAAATGCTGCTTTAAACTATTTCATATAGAATTTCTATAGAATTTAAATCGTCAGAATATTTAAGTGCAAACTTAGTGGCTCGTCTTTGTAAATCAGATATATTTATACAAAACAACTTTTCTCCAGTTTAGAAATTCTAAATCTGAAAACATTTCACTGAATTTTTTATATATCTATATAAAATATGAAATTAGGGCATTTATAATCTTAATTTCTATTTAATAAGCACTGCCCTCATAATTATCAATACTCTTCACCCAGTGACTCATGCATTTCTCATTTGTTTACTTTTTTCATTTATTTTAAAATTTGAGAAGAATATGTGTATCTCTTGCTCAAGTTTTATGTTCATCAAATACACTTTCAAAATTACCTTCAATTGTTGTAAGCAAAGGGATAGACCTTTTATTAAGTGTGTAGCTTTATATGTAGTCATGTTTACTGATTGTAAAGCTTTAGCTTCTTCCACTTGGCTCAAAATATCCATACAGATAATCTGCATAACACTTTGTAATCTATTTGTACCAATATGCTTTCAATTTCAGCATAATGTATTTTGTCATTTGATATTATATCTTTTAATATTTGATAATCATCTTTAATTTGTGTGCAAAGTGTCTCAACTGCATTTATCTTGATGCCCATAAGGTAACTATATGTGATTTTAATGTCATTTTTAGACCAGACAAGAATATCCCATTTGCTCACTGAATTCCCCTACCCCTAAAATATATATCCTTTGTACAATACTAAAAAAGTTGATCATATTTAAATTCACAGAATGAAGCATTTTCTCCTGTTAAATTATGATGAGTTAAACAAGGAACAAATTTGGCATAATTATTTTGGGGGCAAACAGTGGCTTGTATACCCCTGTATAAACCCGAAACATTTGCTCCATTATATCCCTGGCCAGAATTTTTAATGTAAATGTGATAAACAGAAATGAAGACTACATAAAGAAATGAAGAGCATAGGAAATGGTAAAAATAAAGGTAAATATAAAGCTAATTTTAAAGTTTTTAATTGCCCTAAAAAAAACTGTCTAAAGTAAAAACTGTAATACTGCATTCTGTGTATTTACAACATATTTAAAATTAAAATATACAATAAGAATAGAAAAAACACACAAATTGTCAATATCATGAATGAGAGGGGATATCACTGCAGATTCCAAAGATTACAAAGACAATAAGGGATACTATAAGCAACTTTCTCAATATACATAAGATTAGAGTTCAACATATTAGGTAAAACGAACCCATTCCTCAAAAAAACTACAAACTACCAAAACTCCCTCGAGAAGAAATAGATTAAAAAATTAAAAAACCTGCATCTGTTAAAGAAATTTGTCGTTAAAAAATTTTTAAACAAAAGAAAACTTTCTATGGTACAAAAGAAAGCTGCTTGGAAGAAGGCTGATACTTCTGCCTGGGTTTCAGTTATATTATGCACCATTCAAGACAAAGTATTCAAAAGATAAATGCCAAATCTACCTCACTTCATTACACTCAGAAAGAGGCAAACAATCATTAAGTAATATCAACATAAATTGACATCAAGAAAGCAAGTAGTTGAGCAAAACTATTTCCACACACATCTATTAGACTGTCCGGTAAATAACATTTATATGATAATTCTGAGTTTTGCATTCAGAGTACTTGTTTAAAACATATTTAAGATACATTCAAAATATTTCTATTTTAAAAATTAGTTTAACCTTTTGACAGTTAAAATATCCCAGAAAATTAAACCTGGAAAGACTAATTTTTCCAGTGTGCCAAGTGATTGAGGTTTTACTGATTTGGGGATTTTTAATTCATAAATTTATCTCCATTACTCACTAGTTGAACTAAATAACAGGCAAGTGAAATATAAGATGTCTTTGTCAAAACAAGAACACCTTAAAATTTTACTTAGGGCTAGATATTTTTATATCTAAGGAAAATTTTAAATCTCGATTTTTTTCTTCCTCACAACATCCCAAATATTGTTGATGTATGCATGCTGAAATTGAAAAAAATTTTTATATCATACCAATAATACTTTCAAATGTATAAACCTTTAAGGTATAAAGTAAAACAAACTTTACCTTAGACACAGGTTCTTGTTCCTTTGTGGGAGCTTCTTTTTTTAATCTTGAAAACAAGATAAGTATTGAATATTTTATTTTATATGTACGATGGTAAAATATGAAACAGTTCTTTCTCTGCCAGCCTAAAATAATTAAAATGTAGATCGAAACTAATGTACATTTTATACTTTAATAGTAAATTGACCTCTGTAAATGTTTTAAGGTAAAAGTTAAATGTATGAGACTAAATAGTAGATTCAATAAATGTGCTAAATCAATAAAGACATTTATTTCCTTGTTCTCTAAAAACAAGGGCATTTAAGAAATGTTCTCTTTGCTAAGTACAATTTAAAATAAAAGACATACACATTAGTAAAACAAGAATTACTCTTTAAAAATTAAAAGCAGGTTATATGCTTATATAAGTAATATGCCTCAGTATTTACGATTACAGGACTTAAAAAGTGAAAAAAGATAAATATTTTATCTATTGTGAAATTCAACATGATAATGCCGTTTACATATATATTATAGTCAACTTACTCTGGAGGCAGTAAAATCACAGAAGTAATTAGAATTTTGAGGAATATATTCTCTTTAAAACCTCCATAAGCACTGCTCAAATATTAAAACTTCTTGATTTCTAAAAATATTAATTATAACTTATTAAAACATTAACAAAGGTATATGCCATCCAGAAAATCTTGTAAAATAATCAATTTAATCTAAGAGCTAGCTTATCCAAAGGATCTTTGTTTTAGAAGCTGCAGAAATGACTAAATATTATTTGTGATATTATATATTAAACTCAATTTTAATCTGTGTAAGTAGGGTACCTACCTGATCTGAAATGTCATTAATCAAGAGTTAAGTTATACATAATTTTATGAAGGCTTAATAGCTATACCTAAGGAATAACATGTTTAACATAAGCAGCAACTATATTATCTTAAATTTCATTGACCAAAAAAAAGATATCTAATAGGATAGAAATGTCAACCATCCTAAAAGCTACTCTCACGGCTAATCAATGAAACAGAGTTGGCAAAACCCTCCTTCTTCATCCATCCTTTGAGGGCATATTTGAAAAATTAGGGCTATAAATGTTTATACTTTGTTAAATATTAATAATTAACTGTATGAAATTACTTATCTGTACTTTAGCTATTAGGCAAAACTGCTACTTAAAATAGATTATGTCCTTTGTAAAACCACTATATTGGCAGTGCACTACAATAATTTACAACCAACTTGTTAAGCCAATTGAAATGAATAAAACTTGCACAAAAAATTGACAAAAGACACAAACGTCAATCATTTTGGGGGTTAAAGATTTTGTAATTGTCTCAAGTATTTAATTGTGCACAATACTTATAAAGATGAGATCACATCAAGTATACAGTATAACTTCACTGCTTTAATGCAGTATAAAGGAAAATAAGTTTTAAGAATAAAATTAGTTATGAAGTAGTAAGAAAACATGAAACATTAGTCTAAAAAAGCAAAAAGCATGAAAAAGCAAATTAATGAAGTTTTGAAATAAATGTGTATATTACAACTCATTTTTATTTCTAAGCATTTAGTTATTTTAAATTCAGTTTGAAAAACAAATTGGTCACAGAACAATTTAAATATTTCATGAAAGATTTTTCTCCCTCAGCTCATCATTGTAAATGTTATAAAAGTAAGACCTTTTATATTCTTATAAAAGAAATATTACCATGCTAATCATTTTAGCATATGCCTATTATAATAAATTAATTGTATGCAGCTATTAAAATGAGCCCCGTTAAGTATGTTCATTATTGCTGGCATTTCAACAGAGGAAACACAGTCCTCTTGCTATCTCTGCAATGGAGGTTGGTGACAGAGGTTTTTATTACTCTTTATTGTACTGGCAGGAAACTGGTAGGTGAGAACAAAGTAAGTTATTGAAATAACTTGCATTAAGAGGCCTATGATTTCAATCTTGTTTTGTGCCTTTTACCATATTAGCACTCTCTTTAAGGAACAGAATCATAATAACTAGTGAACACATTTAGAAAAATAAATCTTAAAAATATTTAGAAAAGCACACAGTAAATTTTAAATTATAAAATGCATCACTAAAATGTACACTCAAATTTTGAACTACAAAAGTATACTTTAAGATTAATACTACTAACACATCATTAACACTTTTAGAAAAGAAAAATTTTCTTACCTATAATTCTTATTTACTAAAGAGACCTGCTGAAATAGTCATTATTTTAGACATTCAATTACTTTGGTAGAAGACAGGAAATTTGCTAAGCTCAAAGTTCTGAGCTAATGACCCACCATTAGATAATTATACTTTTCACCTGTGAATGTTACAATAATTTTTAATAGAAAAATACAGTGTAGTATTTATAGCAAACACTATTTAAAATTTCAATGCAAAGAGAACAGAATGACTGACTGGTGATCAATTTCAACATCATTAGTGATCAAGATTACAAGAAATAACTTTTCCCCTCTATGAAAACCTGCTGAAATAGATCTTTCTGATGTATTTCTACAGGACAAGCTTTTCCCTCTAAACACTAAAATGACCCTATTTGCATTTTTCTGCAGGTCTTAGGAGCAATCCATACAAAATTTTTGTTTTGTTTTGTAGACGGAGTTTCGTTCTTGTTGCCCAGGCTGGAGTGCAATGGCAAGATCTCGGCTCACTGCAACCTCTACCTCCCAGGTTCAAGCGATTCTCTTGTCTCAGCCTCCCAAGTAGCTGGGATTACAGGCACATGCCACCATGCCTGGCTAATTTTTGTATTTTTAGTAGACATGGGGTTTCATCATATTGGTCAGGCTGGTCTCGAACTCCTGACCTCAGGTGATCCACCCACCTCGGCCTTCCAAAGTGCTGGGATTACAGGCATGAGCCACCATGCCCAGCCAATCCATACAAAATTTAACATTCTGGCTCACCTCCAGTAGTATGTTCCTTTGAGGTTTCATTCACACTATAAACATACCATGGGGTGAGGGGAAGAACTGTAAGGGGAAAAATATTAAGATTCATTTCAGCTAGGCCACATTCTTTCTTTCTGATGACATTTAAAAGCCAAAAATTTCAATGCTGATGTTAGAAATGTAATCTTTAAGAATATTTGTAAGCATACTAAAAAAGTTGAAAAGAGGCTGTAAAGCAACCAGTAGTAAAGTCAGCCAGTAATCATGACCTTCCACTTAGCCCAGGCATGGTGGCACATGCCTGTAATCCCAATGCTTTGGGAGGCCAAAATGGGAGGATCGCTTGAGACCAGGAGTTTGAGACCAGCCTGGGCAACATAGTGAGACCTCATCTCTACAAAAAAATTTTTAAAAAATTAGCCAGGCGTGGTTGTACATACCTGAGTCCCAGCTGAGTCTCAGGAGGCTGAGGCAGGAGAATTGCTTGAGCCCAGGACTCTGAGGCTGCAGTGAGCCATGACTGCACACTGCACTCCAGCCCTCTGGCTTGAGCAAAACAGCAAGACCCTGTCTCAAAAAAACAAACAAAAAACAAACAAACAAAAAACAGCAAAATAAAAAGACCATTCACTGAGACATTCAGGGACTAAATCTAATATAGTAATCATCAGACTAAGAAATAACAGTAAAATATCTACTCTACCATTTCTGATCATTTGTTCTGAGAATTATCAATATATTTATATGTGGAAAGGATGCCTGAGCAAAACATTTACCAGGTTGTACATATTTCAGGGATTGTACTAAGTGTTTCAGTCCAAAGTTAAAAAAGACTGTCTCTCCTCTCAAGGAGTTCACTGTGAAAAAAACACAATGAAGCAAATGTTTACATTATGAAAAGGTTTAGAAAAGACATCTTTGTTCAGAGACCTAAGCCACTATGAAAGGGAAAGAGGCAAGGAAGCAGTGAAGATACTACAGTGAACTTGGTTTTGCAAAAAGAGCAAGAATTACCAAAGCAGAGTAAGGAGATCCAAGGCAGAGAAAAAGCAAAGAAGTATGAAACAGAGAAAGTATGAAAAAGCAAAGAAGTATGAAACAAGATGACAATATGAGAATTGGTGGTCTCATATCACTGAAATATCAGGCACAAAGCAAAGTAGTCCAAGATGAAACTGAAAACATACAAGAGCCTCTTCAGGGAAGGTCTTGATTGCCATGCTAAAGTGTTCATGCTAAGAACTTTAATGCTAATAGGAAAGTATGACCAAATTTGTGCATCAGAAAGACAAAGGTCTGTATTGGTAGAAGACAAGCTGAGAGTCCAGTTAAGAGACAGTTAATGACCTTCTCAATTAAAACAGTAACAGTGTCAATGGAGAAAAGGTTGGTTTAGGGAGATGAGAACAAGTTAAAACCAAAAGAATATAAGTATACACTGGATAAAGGTAAATGTGGAGAACAAATATGACCCCCTCAAATGCCTGCCCTGGGTGGTAAGAGATTATTCATGATATGGAATTCAAAGGAGGGAGAAAGCATTCTTTGAGGGAAAAATAAATTCAGTTTTGGACATATTGGATTTGTGGTGCTTACAGAACACTCATATGGAAATATTTACCACTCAGACCTGCCTCTTGTGTATCTCATCCTTATACACAATTCCAACCACAACTTCTATTTATTTATTTATTTTATTTTTTTAAACAAGGTCTCACTCTGTTGCCCAAGCTGGAGTGCAGTGGTACGATCACGGCTCACTGTAACCTCCACATCCCAGGCTCCAGTGGTCCTCTCATCTCCATCTCCTGAGTAACTGGGATTACAGTCACACCACAACACTTGGCTAATTTTTATACTTTTTTGTAGAGATGGGGTTTCACCATGTTGCGCAGGCTGGTCTCGAACTCTCGAGTACAAGTGACCCACCTGTCTTGGCCTCCCAAAGTGCTGAGATTACAGGTGTGAGCCACCACACCTGGCCACCAACCATCACTTCTCTTCACATAACTTCAAAATCAACATCCAGGGAATGACTCCTCGATTTTTAATACAATTTGTTATTTTTCAAACAGCTGACAATTCAGTTCAGAAACATCACAGTGTATTAGACTTGGGTCCTAAGAGATTATATTATTCAACTACCCCCATCTTGCAGATGAGAAAATCTGAGGCCTAAAAATGCTAAAGTTATAAAGCCATTAAGCAATAGAATGAGGATTAAATGTGTGGGTTCTACTTCAAATTTCCACTGCACTGCCTCAAGCCAATTCCTCTCCTGTGCACCAGGCTCCCTTATGATCATGCCAGGAAAACTGAAAACCTTAACTGATCTCTCTGCCTCTATGTTTTCCACTCTAAAACATGCTGAGTATCACTGCTAAATTAATCCACCTAAAAGACCAATTTATACCATTCTTTGCTCAAATGTTGTATTGCCCAAACATCATTAGGGCAGTATTTCTATGAAGTTTGAGCAATAGAACATAGGATTGGGACAGTAAACTGGTATGCTAGATTACTGTCCCAATCCTATGATTGTGTCAGTTGCTGCCTACCCTTCTGCAGAAAGAGGGCCTTAAGACTGAAGCTTAGTCCTCTCCAGTTTCTGGGCCAATCACAAACAAGTCAGGATGTACACCTGGAACTACAAGCAGAAGCAGAGAAGCAATAGAGGATACTACCGAGTAGTTTACTCTCTGAAGACAGACTGACAGAATTTAAATTGAGGCTCTCCACTTAACAGGTATGTGCGACCTTGGGCAAATTATTTAACATATCTGTATCTCAGTTGTCTCATCCATAAAATCAGACAGTAACAGCTCATATCTCACAAATATGTGACAATTAAATGAGTAAATAAATGCAAAACACTTAGAAGAGTGTCTGCCACACTGTATGTGCTCAGTAAATGTTAGTTATTACTGTCATGGGTATGGGTAGAGTATAGAATCAATCTTCTTGCTCAGAATCTGCTTGAGAGTATACAACAAATTTAGTATACCATCTAAGTATCTCTACTCCCATGTTTCCACCTCACCCTCAACTCAGCAGACATTAATTTTGATTGCTGGTCTATTCTCCTTAGGACCAGTTCTATTTTTTCTAGTATGAAATGATCTGCTAATCTTAGAACACCAGGGTACGATTTGGCCATCTAAAGCTATTATAACAAAGGGCAGAAAAATCATTTTAGACAGACAGAAGAAAGAACTAGGTAAAGACAGAGAGACAAGAAATAAAAAAGACCAAAATATTCATGTGTAAAAATGTGAATAAAAAAAATAAGACTGTCAATGTAGGCAGAAGATTTTAATGACAGTCTAGGACTCTATTTTATTATTTTGGTTTGTTGGTAATATTGAATTATACCCTGGATATTTCATTTATAATCTATAAGCAACAACCCTCAGGAACCAGAGACTGAAAAAAATGGTGGTAACCTCAGAGTCACTGGTAGAGATTGGTACAGTTTGTCCTAAATGAAAGACTACACTAAAGTTTCATTTATTTTTCCATCTCACTGGGTCTCAAATTCTCCCTGCTTACCAGATATCAAAGGCAGAAGTCCAAATTGCCAGAAACCACCACATCTTGATGCACAGGTCCTACCTACTGACTTGCAATTACATACCAGGAGCAAATACATTAAGTCTATTTTGAAAAGGAAGAACTATTTTACAGTTCCTAAAGATCGGTTTGAGATATTAATGTCTATGATAGGATGACAGAATCTAGGGGCTACAATCCCGGTCACATTTCAAAAGTTTAAAGAAGGAAACAAGCCCAAAATGAACTCAATAGATCAGTTTGGTTTTTTTTTTTTTTTTAATCTTGCTAAATAAATGAAATGAAGACTCCCGACAATTTTGAACACATAAGAGCTATAGAGTTATAATTTAGGATTATGACCAGAGCCAATAATTCCTCCAAGTAAGTTCAAAATTTCACAGGAAAATAATGGAATGAACCCTTACAGATCTTCAATGGTCACAGATTCAATGACAGTAAGTATCTCTTAACAGAAATAATATTTTAAAATATGAGATTTATAGAAAAAGGCTGCCATTCTGTTCCTAAGAGTTTACTTACTGCTTACATTTATGAAAGATAATTCATAACTTATTGGTTTGAGAATGGCAGAATAAAGTGCTATTTCACCTTGAGAATAGGTCCAGATTCTCTTCTGATACAGCATTTCACAAAAAAATCCCATAATGCAATATATACATGATATTAGTGGTTTAATTGATTATGAAATCAGTTGACTATAGGCCCTGTAAAAAATGTGGATTCAGTGTCTACATTTCTAATTCCCTTATTCTGTAATTGCTTTGGTGCTATAAACCATGTTTTATTCATATTTCCAACACCTGACACAGAATCTTGCACACATAAAAAGTAGGTATCAATGTTCAGTGACAAAGAATATATGGGAGGGTTATCTATATCATACTGTGAATGAGCCATGTAGTTACTACTGGTGCTAAGTATAAAGCTCATTAAATTAGGGGGATTTAATAAAGTATAATACACACATTAACCTCTGTAAAACACATTTTACATATTTCTAACATCTTCAAAACAAAGATATTTTCAACTCGATTTCACAGAAAAAGAAACTGAAGTAACTTTACCTTAAATAAAGTTAGTGAGGCAGCTAGGTCCTTTAACTCTAATATTTTGACTGTCAATGTCTTTCCCATTGTACTTTGCTTAGAACAAACAAGGATGTCACTCAGAGAACTAAATCAACTTTTAAAATCTCTTCAAATGGTGGCTTTTAGGATATTTGATTCAACAATAAAATAGGGAACCAGTTAAGTAGCCTAGTTTAGCAAACTTGAGTTATTATGTATTTACCACAGATTCTTACACTCTCAAGATCTGTTAGAGGAAATTATCATTCTATTCTCAACTTTTTGTCAAGAAAAAGAAACTTACAAAACTCAAACCTTTACTTCTATTTTGTTATAATTCATCCACCCAGGTAGATATACAAGAAAACAGAGGAGGGGAGAAATGGAGGTAAGGGAGAAACAGAAAAGAACAATTTCATGACTGAGTTTGACTTTGCCTGTTTCATGTCTTCACTCAAATGTCATCTCTCAGTGACCCCTCACTAAATTAAAGATGGCAGCCTTCCAACTCCTACCCCATACTCCTTTATCACCCTTCTCTGATTCATATTTCTCCATAGTATTGATCATCATCTAACATATTATATGTTTTATTTACTTTTATTGTCTTTCACAAATATAATGTAAGTTCCATAAGAGCAGAGATTACAGTCTATATTTCTAGCAACTAGGACAATGCCAGGCACAAAGTAGATGCTCAATAAATATTTGCTGAATAAATATATGATGCCCAAAGAGGCAAAGTGTTCTGCCAAAATGTGACAAAAATAGGGCAAGAATCTGAGCCTCTGTAGTTTAATAATTATTTTTCTAAGAATGGTGATGGACTCAAACTCAACCAATCACATCTTTTAATCAACAGTAACCAAAAAGCACATATGCATGAAATGGCTATCTGACCAGATGAATAAACTAGAATAAAATGATGGTAAGGAGGGATCAGACTCAAACTAAAACTCATTGGCACCAAACTGAAAATTCAACTAATTGCTTACAATAAGCAAACTTTGTACTGACTGCCAAGTGTTTTATTTGAACCTTTTTTTTTTAAATGAATTTACTGGTGAAAGAACTTTAAGAGTTCATACTTTAAGAAAATGAATGTGATACATACTATAAAAAATAGAAGTCTATGTAAGACCACAAAGCAGTACAGTCGTTCCCTGGTATTGGTAGAGGATTGCTTACAGAACCTGCCCCCACCCCACAGGTCGCCCCTACCTCCGCAAACCTCCACCAGGAATAACAAAATCCTCAGATACTCAGATCACTTATACAATGCAAATGCTATGTAAATAGTTGTTATATTGTATTGTTTTTTATTTGTATTTTTATTATTGTATTGTTATTTGTTATTGTTTTTCCCCCCAAAAATTTTCAATCCATGGTTGGCTGAATCTGCAGACACAAAACCCAAGGGTATGAAGGATTGACTGTACTCCTACATTACTATATTAACAATGTGGTTTACCCTATTTTTGAACTATGACCAAGGTAAGGTGAATATCTGTAAATGAACTAATGTTAAAAATGGAAAAAGTTATTTTTTCTGGATAAACTTTTAAAAACTGGGTAGAGAGAGTAGATAACAAAAATTCCTAGAGACAAATAAGGGAAAAAAAAACCTAGTATATCACTAAGTCCACTACTAAGAAACAAACCACTTGTGGAGATTTTGGAAAACCTTTCACTTAAAATATAAATTAGTTTGGAAATTCAGAACTATTAGATTCAACTCTTTTGATAATTAATTGCAAGAAACACATCATATAATATGTGGTCCTCTAAATTGGCTTTAACTGGTCATCTAAACTGGCCTGCCTATCCTTATGGCTATTAAGTTCACAAAAGGCATTTTGCTAGTCTTTAAAATTTAAGAAATCAGTAAAGTATAGTAACCTTTTCATTGTGCTGCAAGAAAAAAAATGCAAGATATACTAAGTAGATATAGCACTGTCTGCAGCCAAGTAACAAGGCTTCCATATAACAATGAGAGCAATGTTCCTATTTATAAGATAAAATCTACACCCTTTATTCATTAGCAAATAATTCCTGAGGCACTTAAACAATATAATTTTTATTAAAAGGATAATAGTATAAAAAGTGTTTAGATCTATATTCAATGTAACTAAAATAAACACATGACAAATTTAAAATATATAAAGGAAAGAAATACATGCATTACTGGTTACCATATGTATGTTTTTTAACATGTTACCTTTACCCAAAGGAGCTACATTAATGGCTAAGTAGACATTACATCTTAGACGCACAAATACGTAACTTTAAAACTGGCTCTTAAGGTCTGCAAGTAGTATTGCCAATTCTTTACACCTAAGAACTCACAATTAAGGTAATATTAAATAATAATCCCAATAGGACAGAGTATCTAATAATGTTTAATGGGCTTAGTAACAGCCAAATTTAAAATCTACAAATAGACAGCTACATAAAATCTGTAGAGAATTCTAAGAAATCTCTTGGAGTTCTTAAAACAAACACTAAACAAATTTTAAATAATATAATATAAAAACAGACATCATAAAATAGACATTAATAAATTTTGAGAACATAAAACCAAGCTATTAAATTAATTTTTAAAAAATCAAAATGCAAGAATTGGTATTGTTAAAAAATTACAGAATTAATACTGGTTAATAGATTTTATATGTCAGTAAAAATAACTGCAATTTTGGAACATAATTGTGGAGACCTGTTGTTCCAAGGATATGAAAGTAGCCATGGTTTCCTAACAACTAGAGTTTTTATATTCCTTGGACTGCATTCATGCTAGAGAAAGATTTAAAGGCAGCAGCCAAAATGACTAAACTTCAACTTGGATGCTGAAGCAGTGGTTTGATGGGCTTTTCTTGGTCATGACTGACTCATAAGCTTAAATCATAAGCCAAAGCCCCCAGTGGGAAGTATGCTCAATTTGGTGGGCCTTAAAGCCATCTCTGGCCAAATAACATCAGCCTTATGGGAGGCCAGCCATGTAGAAAGGGAGTCTCCCCAAGATCTGATTTCTTGAGGCCACAACCTAAGAGCAGGTCCCACAGTCAAATTATTCACATTCCTTGGAAAGAGAGAACAGGCATCAGTTGTGTCCATCGAAGGGGGACACTGTCCAGGTATACCCTGGACATTTTTTGAAATCTCTGGGCTGCTTCTGCATCTGAAAAATAAGAAAAATAGCACAATGACAGACAACGAATGAGGAAAAAGACAATTATCTGGCCTAAAACTTAAGACGTATAAGAAATTAAGAAAGCAGACAAATAGACAAAAGACAAACAGGCATATAATTTGGAATCTATTATTCTGAAGGCAAGTACAGCAGAGAAAAACAAAAATTATTGTAAGCAAAGAAAAGACCATAGCAACAAACGTTATTTTTAGATAGCGCAAACTGGAGAAAAAAAAAATGTGTTAAGATATGTCAACCTGACACAAAGATAAGGTGGAATAAGAATCTAGTCCCATTTGAAAGCTGAAAAGAGCTGAATAATGAGAGCTAGTGTCATGAACTTGGCTGCTCAACTGCCTTTGTGTAAGAAAACATCTCAGAACTTTGAACTTAGGAAATTCCAACTTGTCTTGCACCAGGTCACGAGCTCCATAGAGCAGGAACCTATTTCAACAAGCAGCTTTAAAAAAAAAAACAACAACAAAATACTTTAATACTTTTCATTCGTATTAATGATACATTTAAAAATGCAATAGTGCTAAAATCCATCAAAGTAAAATGCACTGAATAAAAATTAAACTTACTCAGAAAGGTGCTCAGAAGTTGGAATACAAACAGAAACTGAAATTAGAAGAAAAGTTTTACATTTACAACAGCATATGAAATATGATGAGTGAGAATAACGATTTAGTAAAGAGACCATATTGTGGATGACCAAAAATACTGGAATAAAAGTCAAAAATCTAAAGTAGCACTGTTACATATACGTACCTTTCTGCATTACCACTTGGCAAGTGTGAGTTTTATGTCGACTTAAGTGTGTAGCCATATTATCTAAGCCAGAAACATCACTTAGGAAATCACAATTAAGGCACACTAGAGTAATGCCCCTAAAAAAAAAAAGCATTAAAAAAAGATTTTTATCTTTTATGAAAATCCATTTACAAGTTTGATGATTATTTTTCCATAATTTGCTTTTTGTGCCATACATAACTATAACTTCCCATTTTTGTTATATAAATTTGATACAAACTGAAATTATTCTCTGGAAAATGACATAGCCATGTCCAAATTATGCTACCATTTATTTACAGAAAGTATTTATTTTATACTTTTACCTGTCATACCAATTGTTAAAAGTTAGGAGTCAGAAGACCTAGAGTCAGTCTTGGCTCCACAACCAACTTGTGCAACTTAGGCAAGTCACATTCTATTTGTCCTCCCACGCATCTGCAAAGTGAAGATAGCGTATTCATTCACTTGATATTTACTGGAGCTATTTTTATATATACTGTACTACTAGGTATTGTGAATATAATGGTGAACAAAAAATAGTACTGTCTATGCTCGAATGGAGCTTACTTAGAATCTGGTGTTTTATTCAGTTGGAGATAAAATCAGAAGAAAAATGGGAAGGCTTTAAAAACAGATCATGTTTTAGCCACCATCGATTGTACATTATGTGTCAAGAGTTTTCCCATTTATTATTTCATCTGATTCTCACTACAACCATCAAGGTTGGTATTATTCTTACTTAACACTGAACTAGCTAAAGTAGTTAATAAAATACTAAAATCCACAAACTTGAGTTCCTCATCATCTCAGCACTGTGAACTAGGGAGTCTCACTCTGTCACCCAGGCTGGAGTGCAGTGGCGTGATCTCAGCTCACTGCAACCTCCATTTCCTGGGTTCAAGCGATTCTCCTGCCTCAGGCCCCTGAGTAGCTAGGACTACAAGGCTCATGCTTCCACACCTGGCTAAGTTTGTATTTTTAGTAGAGACGGGGTTTCACCATGTTGGTCAGGCTTGTCTCGAACTCCTGACCTTGTGATCAGCCTGCCTCGGCCTCCCCGTGCTGGGATTACAGGCGTGGGCCACCGCACCCGGCCTGAGTGCTGTAGTTCTTAAATGAAATGTGTAATTATTATAAATTTTTAAAGAGGTTAGGAAACAATTCCCTAGTTATCAATACTTTATTTTTGAGTACAGGAAGAGTTTTTGTCCTCACTGGATCTAACTGCTTAGCATTTGCTATTTGAAGTATCTGAATATACTTGACATAAAGTACATTAAGATTCTAATTTAAAATACATTTAGACTTGTGTGATTTTTAGCTGAAAGGTGTTTTAAAATATTAAACCTGTAAAAATACTAAAATGCTTCAGATAACTTAGCCACTATATGTTTAATTTCTTATAAGAGTTAAGCACTTGGGAGTTTGTTACACCAAGCATTTAAAGTGCTATTTAAAAGAAAATCAATTATGTTAAATGTACAAATGATGTTAAGTTGCCTAAAGTAATTTGAATTGTAAACAGAACTCTTGAAAAAAATTTAGTCTATTGAACTAGAATGCCCCGTGCCTCTTCTACCAGTAGAAACAATACCCATCCTTTAAAGCCAAGTAGGCCTAATACCTATCCAGATCACTACAAGAACTGTAATATTTTTCCTCTCTGAAATAACTCTCATCGCACTTATTAAAATTCATAGTTATTTATGTTCACACCTTAACTCCCACCCAATAAACTGTACTGTGCATTCCCTGAAGGCTGGTTCCAACACTGCTTCATCACTGTCATCTTTACAGGACCTGCTACTTTATGTGCACGACAGATACATAATAAATAGTTACGGAATGAATAGTCTATTTCAATAAGAATAATTACATTAATCATTGTCATATAGAATTATAAATATGCTAAGCTCCATTCACAGAAATTGAACAATTTTCAATTTGAGACTACCCAAGTTTAGCGAAAAAACATCCCAGATCTTTAAAATCACATAGTTCATTGAGAAACTAAACACACAACTGAGCTTGACAACAATGAGGTAAAAACTGAATTAAACTCTCATTCTTAGAATGCAATAAAACCATATTCACTCTTGTAACTGTTTTTAGTAAAGGTAACATCTAATGTAGCTTAATTATTTCCCTAGCTTCAGTAAATATTTTAAAAGTAGTATTAACATTTTAAAAATTGAATGATATTTTCTCTCCCTGTGAGCTACTAGTCTAACATCACAGATGGGACCTATTTTCCACGTACATCATTTTCAATATAGACATTAATTTATTCAACAAATATTTACTGAGTGCCTATTATGTGCCAGGCATAGACAAAAAAACCAAACCACACACCATGTAGTGAGAGAACACAGGCAATAAGTAAAATAAAAGTATGTTAGATGATCTAGAGAAAAGTAAAACATAAAAAGGAGATAGGGAATGCTGGGATAAAGCAAAGGGAAGAGGATACAGTTTTAAATTTTGTAGTCAAGGAAAGACTCACTCAATCAAAGTGAGGCCTAAAGGAGACAAAAGAGCTAACCATACAATATCTGGGGGAAAGCAAACTAGGCATAGGAAATAATAAATGCAAAGGTCCTGAGACATACCATCCCCTCTTCTACATTTTCCACTAATCCAAAGCATCAAAATAAGTATTGGCTAAACTTATCTCTACAGATCAGCTTGGTGGAACAAAGACACTGACATTTCAAGGAGCAATGGCAACATAAAATAAACAAACAAAGTTCAAGAAATCAGAAGAATAGGAAACAATAGCGCTCAGTGGATTCTAAGTGTGTGGTATAACCAAAGATAACTATCAATGCCTTTAGAAAATTTTATTGACAGTTCTTTCTGTATAGTAAAATTGTATAATTCTCTTTATTTTCAAAAGAAAATATAAGAATTATAAAAATCATATACTGATTTCAAGAATTCCAGTGGTTAAAGGAAATTTACTTCAAAACTAAAAAAGTGTTCATTCCTTTACCAGATAGCTTAGCTATCTTTTTAATATTCAAATACTGTTGGAGAGCCTTATTTTTGTTCTCATTTTACAATGCAAATGCATCAAGGTTTCCTCTGGACACCACCTTTCCCCTGAAATAAATTCAGCAAGAGAACAATGGCTAATCATACTTCTGGTCTAAGAACACAATGAACACAACTCTCTAATGTTCAGTAGCAATCATTTATATTTTCAAATTAGGT
Source organism: Pongo abelii (assembly GCF_028885655.2). Taxonomy (NCBI): domain Eukaryota; kingdom Metazoa; phylum Chordata; class Mammalia; order Primates; family Hominidae; genus Pongo; species Pongo abelii. Next base: position 59,692,473 of record NC_072001.2, read on the forward strand.
ACCCTAACATCAGGTTTAAAAAAAGTTATAGCAAACCACAATGAGATACCACTTTATACCCATTAGGGTGACTATAATCAAAAAGAGATAATAAAAAGTGTTGGCAAATATGTGGAGAAATTGGAACCCTCAAACACTGCTGGTGGGAATGTAAAATAGTGGAGCTACTTTGGAAAACAGTCTGGTGGTTCCTCAAAGGCTCAGCATGGAGTTATCAAACAAACCAGCAATTCCAATCATAAGTATATACTAAAGAGAAATAAAAATACATGTCCATACAAAAACATGCACACACATGTTCACAGTAGTATTATTCATAAGGGCCTCAAAATGAAAACAATCTAAATAAATAAACTATGATATATCTTTACAATGGATTATGCAGCAATTTTTAACAATGAAATACTGATACATGCTACAACATAAATGAATCTTGAAAACATTATGCTAAATGAAAGAAGTCACAGAGGACCACATCATGTATCATTTTTTATATGAAATGTCCAGAATGGGCAAATATTACACAGACAGAAAGTAGACTAGTTGATGTTTAGGGATGGGGAGCGCTGGAGAGAAATGGGAATGACCACTAATGGGTACAGGGTTTCTTTCTGGAGTGATAAAAATGTACCAAAACTAACTGGTGATTGCTGCAGAACTCTGTGAATATCCTAAAACCTATCAACACATAAATTGTATGGTATGCTAATTCTACCTCAATAAAGCTGTTGTGTTAAAAAAAATTTAAGTCATTACAATTTTTCAATAGAAAGAGTAAAAAAAAGATCAACTAGTTACCTGAGATTTTCTGAATGCTTCTTAAAAATACAAAACCTTTTGCTTGGACGGTTACTATGAAAGCTGGAGAAACAAAAGAGATTGTAAAAACTTTATTATACAATAAGTCACATTAATTTATAACTATATTTCAAGTCCATACTTAAGTTTCTAGTTTTTAATGAAAGATTATAATGTAAATAATAAAATAATGCCTGTCACTTCCATTTAATTCAATATTTTATCTAATATTCCATTTTACCTATTATATTCTAATGACACTATTTTCCTAGGCATATTCTTAGATGGTTAGCACTGTACCTTACCATTATATTAAAAAAGGAAATACTGAGAATTAAGAAAATGTAAAGAGCATCAAATTAAATATTTTGATTTACTAAGAGTTGAAAACAATTCTAAATTTTTGTTAATAACACATGTGCTATAATATGAACAGTTATTAATAGTAATTCTTTTTTATTACTCTCCAATTTTAACGTTTGTGTAGGGGGAGTGGGGTAGGATCCAAATGATCTGGGAAGTAAACAGAACTTGAGCTAAATGCCATTGTTTACCATCTATAAATTCAAACATTTACAGTGTTCCTTGTAATTACTAGTAGGCTTTTTTTTCTTCTTAAGAGATGGATCTCACTATGTTGCCCAGTTGGAATCAAACTCCTGGGCTCAAGTGATCCTTCTGCCTCAGTCTCCTGGGTAGCTGAAACTACAGAGGGAGGCCACCAAGCCTGGCTTTCTAGTAGAGGGATTTTTATTAAAAAAAAAAAAAAAAAAAGGAACTCATGAGTTAAAACAATGTTTCCTCTAAGCACAGAAAAGAAAACTAACCAAATTTTGTAGCCCATGATAATAGCTTCTACATACCCTTTTTAATTCCAGTAAGGAAAGTTTCCTGTACTAGAAAGCCAGTATTAAACCAAAAGCATAAATATCACCTAACAGCTTACAGTTGTCCCTCCTCACCACCGTTATCCACGTTTCACTTTCTGTGGCTTCTGCTACCCACATACAGCACAATAAGATATTTTAAGAGAGACAGACTACATTCATATAATTTTTATTACAGTATATTGTTATTATAATTGTTCTATTGTTGTTAATTATCTTACTGTGTGTAATTTATAAATAAACCTTTATTATACATATGTATGTATAGGAAAAAAAAGTATAGTACACATAGAGCTTAATACTATCCACAGTTTCAGGCGTTCACTGGGGGGTCTTGGAATATATACCCCAGCAGATAAGGGGGACTACTGTATTTCAAAATGTAGTCTTCCCCCACCAACAACCCCATCCCCCGTGACAACCCCTCAACCTACAAAGGGCAGAGGAGCTCAGGAATTTGCTTTAACAAGCATTTTCAGTGATTCACACATACGCTAAAGCTTAAGAAACAGCAGCCAACACACCTGGGTCAATGCTTACTTTCAGATACAAGGTAATTGTCCCCAGAACCGCATGTATGTATAGGAAAAAAAGGAAAAAAAATATATATACATATATTCCTACCCATCTATCTGCAGCTTTCCTTCATGCAATCACAGACTCTGTATGTGTCACTAGCTATAATCCCCAGAAAATATCCTCAGATTTCTAATAGTCATTTCTTCAACCTAGGAGTAATTACTATTAGAGTTTACAAATTTAAGATGGTATCACAAAAACAAAGTTTTGTTAGAAGAGTACATTGGGAAGTTGGAAAGCCCTGAAATTATATGCAAAAACTTGTATACCCAACTATATTTCCTCAGAGAAATAAGTCCAAGATTTTGTTTGATTACTAAAACATGTGAACCAAAATAAGTTATTTTTAAATGAGATTTAAAAGCTCTTTATTCTTTCTCTTCAAACAAGGAGACTATTTTTGGCTTATTTATCTATTAAATATAAGAGGAGAGAAAATATTACAGTACAGGGTCTTTTGATAGCCTCTGCATCTGTCTACAACTTATACCATATCATAATGTTGACCATTTTAAATTTTTAGTTACCTGAATTGTTTTATTAGAGTTTCTCATCTATAAAAAGGGATTTCTACCACCTGTTTGATTTCTCTGTATTTAATTCCATACTTATAGTTTTGTGTATCACAGGAAGGGAAAAGTGAATTCACGGCTCACACATAAAAAGGAAAAAAAATACTACCCTTCTTCCTATTAGCTCTCCATAAAGGTAATAGTAATATAGAAATAAATCTAAGAAAGGTTTTTTATTACAATATAGTAAAAATATAATGTTAAAACCTAATTTAAAAAAAAAATCCCTTACCTGGTTAGCTGACAGTATATAATTATCAAAACTCATTAAGCAATTCTCTAAAAATAGGTGAATTTTATTGTGTATAAATTATACCTCAAGAAAACTGAGGTCAAAAACCTCCTCTAATCATATTTTCTTCATAATCTTGATTCCATATAAGTAACAACCTTACTTTCTAAGAAACACAAAAGGAACAATTTCCTTAACAATTTTAAGACATTAGGCTAGAGGCTGATGATACAACAACAAAGGCAAGCTGCCTGCCCTAGAGTTTATGGTTGCTTGGGGGGAGTGTTTGGGGGAGAGAGGGGACGGCACAGAATGAATGCCCAATAAATATTTGCTAAATCAATGAATACATGTTCATAAATAATTAACACAAGATAAAAGTCAATAGTGACACATACAGAGTTTGTGGTTGAATGAAGGAAAGCTGCAGACAGATGGGGTAGAAGCCAGCTAACAATTAGGAGTTCACTGCAGTTAGAAGATTCTTACTGCTTCACTTCCAGGCAAAGCAAAGAGTAACTGTGAAGATACAGAAGGATTTTCAAGAGAATAAAAGGAGTTGAAGGAGTTGAAAAGTAGTTAGGAATTTGATATGGAAAGGTGTTATATTTTCCAGAAAATCTGAACTTCATCCTATCAATGTTAGGAAAGGATTTAGGCCAAAGAATGACCTGCCCAGATTTGCCTACAGCAAAAGAAAGGATGAACTGGAAAAATGGGGGAAAACTGTAGGCAGAAGACATAATAATAGTCTAACTAGTCCTATGATTATCATTTAGTGTCAATAAATTTATGTAAAATTTATAATGAAGTCAAGTAGATCTTTTTAAAATTCAGTACTGTCTTACCTACTGTGTAAGAAACAAATTTTTATACTAGCTTTCTTTTTCCTTGGAAATTTTAAAAATCATCCCTCAAAGCCTAAGTGAAATTTACAGAAAATCTTCCCCTATTTCTTGTTTAAAGATTTCATCTTTACCTCCTCTGTACTTTCACAGTCATTTGTTTATCACAATAAGCTAGGTAAATTTATTTCCCCTTCTAAATTGTGAAAATTACAATCAAGGACTCCCCCAATCCTAATAATGACAACTTAGAAATTAATAGCTATCATTACTTGAGTATCTCTTAAGTGCAAATTGTTATTAAGCACTTTAATACAGTTTTTCTAATAATCACAATAACTTTCTTTTCAAGAAATGCAATCTGAGAGTCAGATTAAGTAACTTGTTCAAAGTTCCACACATATACAGTGAAGCTTGGATTCAAATCCAGACTTGTTTGATTCTTCACCCCCAGCTTGCCATACTTCTTATCAAATTGTATTAAATACCTTACTAGTAGGTACATAATAAAATACATGAACCTGGTTGAAATAATAAAACTCTGCTACAAAAAAGAGATATTGCTTATGTATGTTAACTTAATTCTCTTTTATGTAAAGAAAAATGTTTCTTATACATCATTTTGAGGAATAATAGCAACACTATAGAGCAATTTAAATGCATTTTTTTCAGATAATTTCTATTACTACCTAAAAGCTATAAGCCAATAAGGTACAATAATTTAAAGAACTGAACCTAAAAAATGCTGCTTAAAAAAATTAAAAATTACACATTTAATGATGCTTTTCTTTGAAAGGATCTTACTCAAACAATACTCCAACTGCTTCAAGATTTTTGAACACCTTCTGAGATTTTATTTAGGACCTTTTATAATTAAAACAAATAATGACTATCACCTGCAGTTTGTAATGTGCTAGGTGATATGATAAATACAAAGACCCCCTTCTTCTCTAGAAGATAATACAAACACAAATAAATACAATAAAAGGCAAAATAGGGCCAGGCGCGGTGGCTCATGCCTGTAATCCAGCATTTTGGGAGGCCGAGGCAGGTGGATCACCTGAGGTCAGGAGTTTGAGGCCGGCCTGGACAATATGGTGAAAGTCCATCTCTACTAAAAATACAAAAATTAGCCAGGCATGTTGGCGGCACCTGTAATCACAGCTACTTGGGAGGCTGAGGCAGGAGAATCGCTTCAACCTGGGAGGTGGAGGTTGCAGTGAGCCAAGATCTCGCCACTGCACTCCAGCCTGGGTGACAGGTAACAGAGCAAGACTCTGTCTCCAAAAAAAAAAAAAAAAAAAAAAAAAAAAAGGCAAAATAGATGAATAGTACACAACTCAAAGAAAGTAATGGCTATGGTGATCAGACACTTGAAAAAAGAAGGTAAACTGAGAGGAAAGAACAGGGTATTCTGGGAACTAACAAGGAATACAGAATAGTCACTGTAGAAAACAAACATGGGGCCAGGTGCAGAGGGGGCGCTCAGCTATAATCACTGCACTTTAGGAGGCTAGAGTAGGCAGATCACTTGAGCCCAAGAGCCCATGACCAGCCTGGGCAAAATGGAAAAAATCCCATCTCTACAAAACAACAACAACAAAAAAATTATCTGACCATGGTAGTGCATGCCTGTAAGTCCCAGCTACTCGAGATGCTGAGGTGGGAGGATCACCTGAGCCCAGAAGGTTGAGGCTGTAGTGAACTGTGATGGAGCCACTGCACTCCAGCCTGCGTTGGAGTGACACCCTTTCTCAAAAAAAAAAAAAAAAAAAAAAGGAAAAAAGAAAGAAAATTAATATGGAAGAAACTATACTCTGTGGAACATTAACCAACTTACAGGGATGGATTGGGGCAGGTATGACACCAAAGGGAAAAAGACCAATGAGAGGCTACAGAGTTACTACAGGATAGGAATTAAAAGTTCTCGTGCTTTGGAGAAAATTAGGCTTCTGTATATATAAACCTCAAACTTCTAACAAGAATCAACACTGCAGAGAAGAGTTTGCCATTCAGTGGGATGCACCTAATGCAATGAGGGAAGCAAGGGTACCACTGAGGTTGAGAAAAAGACAAAAAGACCTACCAAACCCTAAGAGTGGCAATGGAAGCTTTCAATTCCATATGACACTAAGAGCTGTGTGTGATGACAATGAACAAGAATTTCTTGTATATTGCAAACTAATTAGAAGAGTATATTTTGAATGTTCCCATCACAAAGAAATGATACATGTAGCTGGGCATGGTGGCACACACCTATATAGCTACTCAGGAGGCTAACACAGGAGAATCACTTCAGCCCAGGAGTTTGAGGTTGCAGTGAGCTTTGACTGCACCACCTAGCACTCTGGGGTGACAGAGTGAGACCCCATCTCACAAAAAAAAAAAGAAGAAATGAAGAAATGATAAAATTGGAAGTGATGGATATCCCTGGGTTTATTACATACTGTATGCTTGTAACAAAATTTCACATGTACTCCACAAATATGAAGTCGTCTCTATAAAAATTTTTAAATTAATTAATTTCACATGGCTGTCAGGAACATTAAACAAATTAAGTTTTAAAAAGTGAGTGACAACAATGTCAAATACTCTAAAGAAGTTACAGAGGAGTAAGAATGAAAAACAGTGACTAAATATGGTGATATGTTCATAACAGATAATCTTTAAAAGAGCAATGTTAGTTGGTAGGTGGGGGCAATACTCAAAAGGTAAAGAAATGAATCACAATAAAGCTGGTAGCAAACACTTTTTACAAATGTTAATGGTAAAAAGGAAGACAAGAAATAAGGAAAACAGGCAGTTGGGACAAACTGTCCTCTTCCAAAAAATTTTTTAAATACCTGAAAATGTTTGTAAGCAGAAGGAACCATATAGAGAGAAAGAGATGAAGATCCAAGTTAACTGAATATGGTCATGGTGAACTGGGGGAGAAAGGACAGTTAATGGGGAAGTGACACGTTAGATTTTTAAGATTAATATCTGATTGAAGGTAACAGGAAAAATATGTGGGGTTGAAAAGAGTTAATTTTAGGAAAAATAAAAAGGATGACCCACAATTGACTAATTAATTAACAGGCCAAATTAACAACTCAGAAACTAAAATAAAACCTTTAGGGTACTGAAGAAGGATTAAACAAATGTTGCAGGTAAAAATAAAGAGGTCTTTTAAAAAAAAAAAAGACCTAATCAGAATTAAAGTTTTTGAAATCAGAGTTGATTAAATCAAGGACCATTCGATAGTCTAGAAGTGAGCACAGAGAAAGTTCAAAAGAGAAGAGGTTCAAATCTTACCTTGGCCTTTATGCCAAGTGAGCATGACTAAAGATGTAAAGGATTCTAGGACAAAAAGCCACAATCAAAACAGATGATCCTGAGAGTAAGGTTGACTACAAAATTAGATGGGTGCTACTAGGCTGGAAAAAGGAGTCAAAGCCCTGAACATCATGGGGTAATGGAAATCCAAAAGGAATGAACAGTTTATAGGAAGAGATTTAAATAGTACTGTAGTTTCAAGAAAAAAAAGACAGTATATGAACTTAACAGCTGATGTGAAATGCTGGCACTAAAGAAGCAAGACACCATGAGGCCAGGCCAATCATGAAGACATGGAAAAACTGAGAGAAGTGCTGAAGCCACCAAGAAAGGTAGGAGAATCCTTGAAAGCAGTAGTTGATAATGACCAGCAAGTAACAGAGAAGTCATGTGTAATCTGCAAGAAAGTCACTTATAATACATTAATTCTAATTTTAAAAAAAATTGAACAAACTTACTTTGAATAAGCAGACTCTCAGGTTTATATCTAAACAACCTTTGCCTACTTAAAAAAAAAATACAAACCCATTCTGAAGGAATAAAGTATTCCCCTAATGAGATCTAAAAATGAAAATAATGCAGACTCTGAAGGCTTTTCCTAACATAGTGTAAATACTAAGTACTCAAATAATCTAAGTTGAATGAATTAATGAAAAAGAATTCCAAAAGTGGCATCATAGTGGAATGGTGTCTCATTTTCACTGAATGGATGCAAGTACAGATGGCCTGACAGATGGATAAAAAGACACTTGGAATACAGAAAGAGAAACAGACTCCACTGAAAATCTTAAAGTCTCTCAAAGTGACTGCTTTAAAGAGGATGACGCCACTCCAGCCTGGGCGACAGAGCGAGACTCCGTCTCCAAAAAAAAAAAAAAAAAAAAAAAAGAGGATGACGCTCATGAGATTGCAAGTATTTATTTAGTAAATATATTTAAAATTTTATAATTCTGTTGGAAAATAACCATTATTGAAACACCAATGGGGCAATAAAAACTTCCATGGAAAAACTATTTCCCAGCCGGGTGCAATGGCTCATGCCTGTAATCCCAGCACTTTGGGAGACCAAGGTGGGCAGATCACTTGAGGTCAGGAGTTTGAGACCAGCCTGGCCAACATGGTGAAACCCTGTCTCTACTAAAAATCCAAAAATTAGCCAGGCATGGTGGCTCACACCTGTTGTCCCACCTACTTAGGAGGCTAAGGCAGGAGACTTGCTTGAACCTGGGAGGCAGAGGTTTCAGCGAGCTGACGCCACTGCACTCCAGCCTGGGCAATAGAGAGAGACTCCATCTCAAAAAAATAAAAAAGAAAAACTATTTCCCTAACAAACCTATTCTAATTTCATTAGTTTAATTTTTCTTAGAATTTTAGTCCCATAATTTCTAGTTACTGTGCTGAGAAATAGAACCAGGCAATATCCTAAAAGTTCCTTGTTAGATCCTTTTAGCTCCTTGAAGAGAAAAACTGGCTTCTAATAGGATAACTTTGTTTTCAAAATAGAAACTTGCTGAACTATAATTTTAATTGGCAATTTACACATTTAATTCATCTTACCTCATCATATGATTTACATAGGCTTTGCTACAGCTAGTGTTGTATCTGCAAAAACTACAGTGGACGTACGTAGGAAAGTGGTTTGCAAAATCTTTTATTTCGGAACAACACTCAATGCATTTGTGAATGCCCCGACGATACCTTAGGGAGACATAAAAAAATGATAAAAATATATTTTAAAACAAAAATAAGAAGGAAGAGCCTTATTAATGTTCTCTTAACTAAAGTATAAGCTTTTATACTTAAGTTTAAATTATATTATATATCAGGAATAAAAGATTACCTTAAATTCCTCAATGCTGTATTGACTTTACTTTTTTTATTGCTACTAGCCAATGTGCTTTGTTTCTTTTGCATATTAGAGATGTTTGGTTTGTATTTAGATTTACTTCCATTAGGCTTACTTGTATTAGGTTTACTTGCGTTGGATTTGATTGTATTAGGTTTACTTGTATTAGATTTTGCAGGATTTTTAGCAGTTATATTTTTAGTCCTTGGAGGTGAGAGCTGAAGGGTAGAAGCACTTGCACTAATGGAAGGTGTAGGTGAAGCTCCTGATTGCAGAGGTCCAACTGAAGCTCGAATAGTAACCTACAAAAATAAAGAGAAGATTTGCTTTAAGAGATTAATCAGTACATTAATATTAAAATATCATGGTACAAAAAAGTTAAAAATCAAGAATTTTGAAAAAAGCACATATAAACTACAATCAGGTAAGTCTCCCATTTATTCTAAATGTTCAAACTATTAAATGATATTAAACTTGATATTAAGTTGTAATATTACATTTTTGTATTGATATCAGTTATATGTTAACACAGTTATCAGTGAATAATTAGGAGTTAATACAAATTATATGAATATACAAAGAGCACATTCCATAGCTATTTTTATGCCCTGACTTAACTTTAAGAAATTCACAAACATAGAGCTCAAAATTTAAATCTCAAGCCTGAAAAATAATTCTAGGAAGGCCTAAATTACCCTTTAACAACTATAAAAGAAACAGATCTACAGTAAATGTGATCTCCTCTTTCCAGGGGCTCAGTGCCCAAGATTTATGCTTAGAAATGTTACGGGAGGAGTTACATCAATTTATTATACTGCGTAGAGGGCTAAATAATATTTAGAATTTTCTTAAAGTAAACTAATACAAAGTTCATCATTTAGTATTCAGAATGAGAAAATGTTTAATTTCATCTGTTGGTTGACAATGAAAAACACAAGTGCCTACCAACATTCTGGTTAATCATTTGACTATACCCTCCTCCTGTATTTGAGGAACAGTCAATAAGGAAGTCCTATGTCATACATGTGCTTGGGTAACATACAATGGCACTGGACCAGCAATCAAAAGGCCTTCCTAGCCATGTGACCTTGAACAAGGAACTTATCCTTTCTATGCTTCTTCACATCTATAACATGGGGTAATTAATACCTGCCTTATTAACCTCAGTGGATTGTGGTACGAATTAGACAACAGAATGTATGAAAAAGTACACTGAAAGTCTAATTCTAAGGTGCTATAAAAACATTTAGTATCATTATCATTAATATTATTATTATTAATAAGGGAAAAAATGAGAGAGGACTGCACTGCTTACATTAGTGTTCTGCATGTCTAGTCCCAACATGGAATGAATGGATTGCAGGGAAGGATGCTGGATAGCTTCTCTTGCTATCATGTCTTCAGAGCATGGCTTTATATTGTTTTAGTTAATTCAAATAACAGACATACCCACATTCAAAGGAAAGTACCCAAAGCCAAAACTAAATGTTTTGGGGATTATTCACTTTGGATTATCCATGCCTCTGTTTCCCTCCACTGGAGCAAATATTCAAGAGCTGACTGTATATAAAGAAGTCAGAGAAAACAGATGTACATAAGGCAAAAAGGGAAAAGTAAATTACAATCATCAGTATGCAGTCAGACATGTGTTTGCTCACTTAAAACACAATGCTATCCAGCAGTAGAACTTGCTTCTCAGAGTAAACTCAGTAATAACAACTGCAACAAACATCTGAGAACCTATGGCACTCAAGGCACTATACCAGATGCTGGGGACACAAAGATAAATAAAACATGATTCCTGATCTCAAGCATCTTATAGTTTAGCAACTAAAGTCAACATATACACTTTCAACTGAAAGCTCAAAAATAGCCTATAAAATATTGAAACAACCCATTGACCCAGGAAAAGTTAATTGAGTTGTACTTTTTAGAAAGGACTACTACTCTAACCTAACAGCTATCACTGAACTCAAAACAATGGTTACAAGTTTTTCCTTCTACACATAAAATTAAAACCTAAAATTAGAGTCTGAGCAAAAATCTGAAGTCACTTAAAAATATATTCAATACATAAAGCCGGGCAGGAGTTAATTTCTATTATCATACAAAATGTTAAAATGCAATATATTTTAACTCACTTTTGTTCCAGGAGGCAATCCTTCTAGTTGTTTAGGTTTTATAAATGTTCGATGGTGTTGAGTCTTATGATCCATTTTCTCCTTGCATGTCAAAAACTGCAGCCTGCATTTTGTACAACGATGTATTCCTTTTTTCTGTTTAGAAAAAAAACAGAAAAAGGGGGAAAAATAATTTCAACAACTACAAATCCTGTGTCCTGAAACTGCTGACTTAATTTTAATGATACCTAAATAATGTAAAAACTTGCGGTGTAACATCTCCTATCATAATAATATAAAATGCCTCATTTTTTAAAAGTCATTACATTAGTATTTGGGTTTCAAAAGTGTTCGCTACTATGTAGGAACTGTACATGAAAGTTCTATCAATAGGTTCTAATAAAACTTCTATTAATTGTGGTGAGAAATCTCTTTCAATTATAAACTTGAAGTAAACACATACTTTGAAAATGAGATGTACTATGTTTTTATCCTAGAAAAAGGAAATTATTTCTAATTTTTGCTATTTCTAGTCGGTTGAAAAGTTGGTAAAATAAACTCTCTAAAACCAAATAAATCTAACCAGACATTTCAAAGAAGGTTATTTTATAGAAATGGTTACATAAACCAATGCTGTCCAATAATATCTCCTATGATAATGAAATATTCGAGAGCTGTACTGTCCAACACAGTAGCCACTAGCCACATGTGGTTATTGAGCACCTGAAATGTGGCCACTGTGACTAAGGAATTGCATTTTTAATACTGTTTAATTTTAATTAATTTAAATCTAAAAATCCATATGTGGCTAGTAGCTACTACATCAGACGTGGATGAAGACGCATAAAACAGAACAACTGAACTTACTGAGAACCCCTTGACTGAGTCCCTCCTCAAACCCAGTCCTGTCATTATTCTACAGATGGGAAATGGGACCCAAAAAAATTCTAAGGCACTTCCCCATAGCTAGTTAGTGACATTACCAGACACCTGATCCAGTGTTCTTTCTACTACAGATTATCAACTGCAATTTTTACCCTCATTGTTTTATATATATATATATTTCATATATATATATAGTGGTTTTAGAGAAACCACTCTTTTGTCGTTATATGTTGTTTTACATATATATATACATATGCACATGCACATAATTATACAACATATAATTATAAAGGAATGCCTTATCTAAAGCTGTATCTCTGCCAGATACATCACTATGTCCATTGAAATACAACTGTTTGTTTATTTATTTATTTACTTTTAAGCTCAGGGAACATGTGCAGGATGTGCAGGTTTGATACACAGGTAAACGTGTATCCCGGAGGTTTTTTGTACAGATTATTTCATCACCCAGGCATTCATTAGTTATTTTTCCTGATCCTCTCTCTCCTCCCACCCTCTGCCCTCTGGCAGGCCCAAGTATGTGTTGTTCCCCTCTTTGTGTCTTGTGTTCTCATCATTTAGCTCCCACTTATAAATGAGAAAACATGGTATTTTTCTGTTCCTGCATTAGTTTGCTAAGGATAATGGCCTCCAGCTCCATCCATGTCCCTGCAAAGGACATGATCTCATTCCTTTTTTTAGCTGCATAGTATTCCATGGTGTATATGTACCACATTTTTTTCATCCAGTCCACCATTGATGGGCATCTAGGCTGACTGCATGTCTTTGCTATTGTGAATAGTGCCACAAAGAACATATGTGTGCATATGTCTTAACAGAACGATTTATATTCTTTTAGGTATATACCCAGCAATGGGATTGCTGGGTGGAATGGTATTTCTGTCTCTAGGTCTTCAAGGAATTGCCACACTGTCTTCCACAATGGTTAATTTACACTCTCAGCAACAGTATAAAAGCACTCCTTTGCTCCATAACCTTGCCAGCATCTATTATTTTTTGATCTGTTAATAATAGCCATTCTGACAGGTATGAGATGGTATCTCACCGTGATTTTGATTTGCATTCCCTAATGATCAGTGATGTTGATTTTTTTTTCATATCATTGTTGGCCACATGTATGTCTTCTTTTAAGAAGTGTCCATATCCTTTACCTGCTTTCTAATGGGGTTGGTTTCTTTCTTGTAAATCTGTTTAAATTCCCTATAGATGCTAGATATTAGACCTTTGTCAGATGCATAGTTTGCAAAAATTTTCTCCCATTCTGTAAGTTGTCTGCTTACTTTGTTGACAGTTTCTTTTGCTGTGCAGAAGCTCTTTAATTAGATCTCATTTGTCAATTTTTGCTTTTGTTGCAATTGCTTTTGGTGTCTTCATCACGAAATCTTTGCCTATGCCTATGTCCTGAATGGTATTGCCTAGGTTTCTTCTAGGGTTTTTATAGTTTTAGATTTTACATTTAAGTCTTTAATCCATCTTGGGTTAATTTTGGTATATGATGTAAGGAAGGGGTCCAGTTTCAATTTTCTGCCTATGGCCAGCCAGTTTCCCAAGGACCATTTATTGAATAGGGGAATCCTTTCCCCATTGCTTGTTCTTGTCAGGTTTGTCGAAGATCAGATGGTTGTAGGTGTGCAGTTTTATTTCTGGGTTCTCTATTCTATTCCATTGTTCTATGTGTCTGTTCTTGTTCCAATACCAAGATGTTTTGGTTACTATACCCCTGTAGTATAGTTTGAAATCAGGTAGTGTGATTCCTCCAGCTTTGTTCTTTTTGCTTAGGATTGACTTGGCTATTCGGGCTATTTTTGGTTCCATATGAATTTTAAAATGGCTTTTCCTAGTTCTGTGAAGAATGTTCATGGTAGTTTAATGGGAATAGCACTGAATCTATAAATTACTTTGGGCAGTATGGCCATTTTCATGATATTGATTCTTCCCATCCATGAGCATGGAATGTTTTTCCATTTGTTTGTGTCATCTCTGATTTCTTTGAGCAGTGATTTGTTTAATAGTTCTCATTGCAGAGATCATTCACTTCCCTTGTTAACTGTATTCCTCAGTATTTCATTCTTTTTCTGGCAATTGTGAAGGGGAGTTCATTCATGATTTGGTTCTTGGCTTGCCTGTTATTGGTATATAGAAAAGCTAGTGATTTTTGCACGTTGACTTTGTATCTTGGGACTCTGCTGAAGTTGCTTATCAGCTTAAGAAGCTTTTGGGCTGAGATGATGGGGTTTCTAGATATAGGATCATGTCATCAGCAAACAAAGATAGTTTGACTTCCTCTCTTCCTATTTGAATGTGCATTATTTCTTTCTCTTGCCTGACTGCCCTGGCCAGAACTTCCAATACTATGTTGAATAGGAGTGGTGAGAGAGGGCATCCTTGTCTTGTGCTGGTTTTCAAGGGGAATGCTTCCAGCTTTTGCCCATTCAGTATGATACTGGCTGTGGGTTTGTCATATACGGCTCTTATTATTTTGAGGTATGTTCCTTCAGTACCGAGTTTATTGAGAGTTTTTAACATGAAGAGATACTGACTTTTATCGAAAGCCTTTTCTGCATCTATTGAGATAATCATGCGATTTTTGTCTTTAGTTCTGTTTGTGATGAGTCACATTTATTGATTTGCATATGTTGAACCAACCTTCCATCCTAGGGAGAAAGCCTACTTGATCATGGTGAATAAACTTTTTGATGTGCTGCTGAATTCAGTTTGCCAGTATTTTGGTGAAGATTTTTGCATTGAGGTTCATCAAGGATATTGGCCTGAAGTTTTGTGTGTGTGGTTTTTTTTGTGTGTTTGTTTGTTTGTTTTTGGCACAACCAGTTATTTATAAAAATCAAGTGAAGTAATATATAGGGAAGTACCTAGCACAGTTACTGGTATACAGCAAGCACTTCATAAATGAAAGTTCTTTATAAAATTCAAAGCAATATATAAATATGTGTTACAAGTCTATTAATAGCTGGATCTTAAGACTTTTTTTTTTTTTAACATAAGGTCTCACTCTGTTATCCAGGCTGGAATGCTGTGGAGCAGTCTTGGCTCACTACAGCCTTGACCTCCTAGGCTCTTAAGACTATTTTACAAGTGTGATACATTGGATTACATCATAGGTACAGGCAATTTAAACAAATTCACTTATATGTGCTCAAGGAAGAAGAGAAAGACCAAAAAATAGATACCAAAACAACAGAGCAGGTAAAAAGTTCACCAGAGTTGAGTTCCCAGAAATCTTTTCTCCGTCTATAACCACTCAGTAGGTTACATCATCCAGTTTCATGGTTTTTAAATACCATCTATCCAACTGCCTACGTAACATTACTGCTTGATGTCTAATACGCTTCTCAAATCAACCTGAACAAAATTGAACTCGAGATTTCCTTCCTATATCCCTGTCCCTCTCCTACAAAAAAAATCTGTTCCTTATTCAGTCTTCCCCATATCTCAGTATATGAAAACTCCATTCTTGCAACTGCTTAAGACACAAAATTTAATCTCTTTCTCTTACATCTATTGTCAAACACATTAGTAAAACCTGTCAGCCCTACCTTCAAAACCATTCATAATCTTTCCACTTCTCATTACCTCGTTCAACCATTGCTACCATACTGGCCCAAGCCACTTACCTGGACTACTATAAAAACTTTCTATCTTCTCCCCCTAATATCCTTTCTTCTCTATGGACTTTTCTTCCCATAGCTGCCAGTAATAAAAACATGGCACATCTTTTTACATGCTTAAAAATGTCTAGTGCCTTTCCAAAGTCTTGGCTGTGGCTTACAAAGCTCCACATGAATTGGTCTGCATTCTATTGCTATAACCTCATCTCCTATTATTCTTCCTCCTATTAATTTACTCTGCTCCAGCCACACTGGCCTCCTTGCTATTCTTTGAGCATCCCAGGTATACACTCACTTCACTGCCTATATAATGTTACCTCTCCGAGGTAATTCACATGGCGTACTCCTTTATATCCTTCAGAGAGGCCCATGTTTGAACATTCTTTATACAACATCCTTTTTTGACCACTCCTGTACTCCTACCACCTCCCCAATCTTTAGCACTCCTCATCTTCCACATTTTCCTCCCACAGTACTTATTGCCAGCATATACATTCTAACACACACATAAACAAATGTATTATCTTTCTCTACTATAATGTAAATTCCAGAGGGCACAAACTTGGTTTTGTTCACTGCTATATGATACCTAAAGCAGCCCCTAGCACATACTAAGGCACTCAGTAAATATTTCTTAAATGAATAGTGAGGCAGAAAACAAGAGATTAACAGAGAAAATGCATATGAGTAGCATGTACAATTTAGTTCAAAATATCTGCCTTTTCATTCAATGAACATTTGCCCAGAGTCCTAAGGTAGATAGAATATATTAATCTACCAGTTCCTTAGTTGGACTCAAGTCTTCCACATCTCTTTTATGTATGCATGCATCTCAATGCACTCAGGGTGATGAAGATACTTTTTTTTAATAACACTATGTTCAACAAAAGAAACAGTGATCTATTCCAAGTATAAATAAATAAATATCTGTATTAAACTTTTTATAAGTATACTATATTGTTTGGGAGACTTGAGAGATTTACAGGTAATTCTTACTATATGTAATTTCTACCTTTAGACCTAATGCCAATGTGAAATCCAACTCTGGTAGAGCAGTAAAAGCTTGGATGCTGAAGTCTAATTTTGACTCTGCCTTTATTAGACAATGTGACATTAGGCAAGTTACTTTCTCTAAAGCTCTGTCTCCTCACCTATAAAACCAAAATAATAATATACATCTAGTGGCTGAGAGGATTAAACAAGAAAATACATGTAAAGTACCAGCTGATCCCATAAGGTAAGTAATTAGTGTATGTCAACTGCTTGTTCTATTAAAGCTCTAATGAGCATATTTAACAGATCTGGAATTTCTGTCAATATTTCTTAAAAGTCACACAAACTGGGTTATTAACTCTAAAATCACTAAAGACATAATAATATAATCTTTAAAAAAAAGTTACAACTGAATTCTTCAAAGACAATAAAATGAGGCACGGAGTCAACTATTCTGATTGTCTAATACTTTGGTAATAATGTTATCTCAACTACAAGTTTATAATCCCACTCAGCTATGGTTTTCCAGTCTTGTAAATAATTACACAAATTGTAAATACCTTCAAAGATGCCCGATGATCCTTATTAATAGACTGCCCCCTCTTTACTGCTGGCTATCTACCTCCCAGGCACTCCAAACAAAAAAGAAAATTGGCAGCCATGGCAAGTTAAAACATACAACTCAGGGCATGACAACTTGCTTATAAATCACACAGCCCACATAGCGGGTCCCTAACTCTCTACCATAGTTACTATTCTTCCCACATCTCTATCTCACTCTATAGTTTGGCAAAGCACCCGGGAAAGATTATGTTTAAAAGCCCCATCATGAACTAGAGCTACTGCTTTATACCTCATTCTCCCTTTCAAAATTAAAGTCCAAAGATGAAATACAGGGTACCAAGAACAGTGTTTCCCAAACTCTGTTCATAAAGAAATGTTAATAGGTACTGTGCAAATAAAGAAGTCAATGGTCAAAGAAGTTTGGGGAATGATACATACTATATCCTTTCTTGGAGATTTACAACGTCCATTGGCATATTAAAAGCTCTGAGAAGTCCTGTTTTAAAAAACAAAACTGCTTGATTTTATAAATCCAGACATTTAATAAACTTATTGATCAGTGATGATTTGGGGGAAAATATCTATTAACACCTGATGGAACACTGTTGGGGAAACCCTAGAATAGATCTTGCCAGAAACTCTCAAGGATGTGTGGCATCCTAGTCACAACACAGGTGATCCCAAATTGATCTGGAAATTCTACTTTCATGATCTTCTCCAATTAAAAACAGTAAGTCAATTTCATGATTAACAAACAACTGAAAATGACAGCAAAGTGAGCACCAATGCTGAATAAATTGGCATGTCAATTTAATCAATAATAAGAGAATGTATTGAGCTTTGTAGTGAGTTGACAAAATTTGATTACATGATCAGATTCAGTAAATCCATCGGCTTCTAATTTTGGCAAAGGCACTGTTGTTCTTTCAAGCACTCAAGAACAGGATTAGTGTTGCATCAAAATTTTTAGCCCAAATAAAAGATGGTTTAATTGCTTCAGGAAAAGAGCCAATAAGCATAATATCAGAATTCAAGGGAGGGGTACAAGCACTAATATTGAGTTCCAAAATTATATAGCAAAACTGGTGGAAGCCATCCAGGGAACAAGTGATGATCTAAATATAGTTCTCTGCCAGAGTTCAAACATTGATCAGTAAGTGTCATTACTATTCCCATGGTCACACAACTATAAAAGACAACTCCAGGTCAATGACAACATGTCTTCTCATAACGATAAGGGGTTAGAAAGTTGAAATAAAGTTTGAAGAGCAAAATGAAAAATAAGATTATAAATCCTCAATCTTTTCTTCCTCAGTTCAAACTCATTTTTCCCTTTGTCCTGATAACTCCCTTCAAAATCATTCTCATATCTACCTTTAGACCCTGAAATAGTCAATCTTTTGGATATTCCACTCACTTTTTTCTTTTTCTCTCAATCCTCGGCTTCCTATTTCTAGCTATCTTTCAGAATTTTCATTATTTATGACCCACACCATCACCAGAAAGCAAGTAAGGAAAAGAAGTGGAAGTTTCACAAGCAATTCAACATGAAGTGTAAATTATAGTGTCATTTGGAACAACTCTGCTTCTCTTGCAGAACAAATCTAAAGATTCTCCAAGTCATAATCAGTTTTTTCACTAAGACAACATAACAAACAAATAAGAAATGGTAAATCTCACCTGATGCTTCATATAATGATGCATATATGGTGTTGCAATTTTAATAACTTTGAGGCAAAACGGGCATAGCAAGTTCTTAGTGTTTTCATGGGATGTTCTAAAATGAGTTTCTACATCAGAAAATGATGATGATCTATAATTGCAAACCTAAAAACAGAAAGAAGGCTTAGTTTAACCTGAAAATTTAAAACTGATATGTAATTACAAAGGAACAACGATGGATAATTTGTCAGGAGAACATTATGTACTACTAATCTAGCTCTGATGCCTTTGCAACCAAGAATCTCACTAAGGCAACACCAAAAGACCATCTTTGAGACATTAAATGTAGCTTTCAAAGTTAAGGGATACATCCCAAAACAAAACTAGATCTCCTTCTCTTAATCAGATCTTTTTATCTATCACCTTCTGTCTTGACTTGAAGTTTCAAGCTTTGGCACCTCTTGCTCTGTAAAATGTTTTTCTGCTACATGAAACAGCATTCTCCTTTAGATTGTTAATGGCCTCCAGGTTTATGGCAATGGCAATTTATCTTTTCCTTGCTTTCCTCTTCCTTCAAATTCTTCTTCTTCGGAAAAATACTTTTGCCAAAGCATTTGGTAGGGTTCTTTGTATCGAACAGCACTTTGTATTTCCCTTGTATGACTACATTCTTCCCTATGTAGCACAGTAAGTCCATATGTTTGTTTTTCTACATACAACAGGACTCATCTTTGTCGAGTACAGAGATAAGCAAACAAAAGCCTGTGGACCAAACCCAGCTTGCCGCCTACCCCTCATATAATGCATAAGTTATGCCAAGTTGCTGACCGCTCGTCTAATAGGCTTAAATTTTATAACCGAAACAACAAACAAACACTTAAAAAAACAATAAAATGTATGTGTACCTGGCAGACATATGGCATTTCACCAGGTTTATGATTGTCCTTCATATGTTGTAAAAGAACATGTTCTGTTTCAAATGACAGTTCACAGATTTTACAAATAGCTAAATGTGGGAGAGAAACAGTATTATAATATTTAAGATATTCATATAAAAATTAATTTTATACATCTATATCAACAACAATAACAGTAGCAGTAGGGACAGTTGGTGAACAGTTAAATAGCTTGTTAACTATGTGCAAAGAACAGTTCTAAGCACTCACATGACCTCACCTACATTAACTCAACTCCTATTAACAACCCTGTAAGAAAGGTATTTCTATTATCCGCATTATTCAAGTATTAAGTAACGTGGCTAAAATCTTGTAGCTATATTAAGAGGCAGATATGGGATTTAAAACCAAGCTATCTTGCTCCAACATCTGTAACTTTCTTTTTTTTTTTTTTTTTTTGGAGACAGTATCTTGCTCTGTCACCCAGGCTGGAGTGCAATGGAGCAATCTCGGCTTACTGCAACCTCCGTTTCCTGGGTTCAAGTGATTCTCCTGCCTCAGCTTCCCAAGGAGCTGGGATTACAGGCATGCACCACCATGCCCGGCTAATTTTTGTATTTTTAGTAGAGACGGGGTTTTGCCATGTTGGCCAGGCTGGTCTCAAACTCCTGGCCTCAAGTGATCTGCCCACACTGGCCTCCCAAAGTGCTGACTGGGATTACAGGCATGAGCCACTGCCCCCGGCCTGTGATTTTTAACTAAAACAGTAGTTCCTTTTCCTATTAAAGTTTAAATGAAGAGCAATGATTTAATATTTTAAAACTATGATACTAGGCTCCTAATTTAGTCCCCAACATATAATGCATAGTTTATGTCAAGGAAATTACCATACTGAATTACTCGCAAGAGGCACTTTAATATTAGTAACTAATTTTATTTAAAAGTTTATCACAGTTAAAACTTGGCCTTTCAATTTCGCCCTCAAATTCCAAAGTCTATTTCTTATTCTCATTTTTCTAACAGGCTTCTTAAGGTTTTCTCACAATTTATATTAACGAAATCAATAATATGGAATATTTACATGTATTGGTAACTTACTAGAAAATTCATGGGGTGTATGTGTACTTTCGATGTGACACTGCAACTGAAATGGTGTGGGAAACTGACGGTAGCAGTGCTGGCAGGTGGTATGGTTTTCCCAGCTCTCACTGCTCTGCTTCTCAAGTTCCAAATGGTGTTTCATGTGGTTCATAAACCTATAAATGGTTGTCAACAGGTGCAAAACTTGAGATTTAAAAACAAAAAGGAAATCTTGCAAACAAGAATCTGAACCTAAATCTTAAAAATATAGATGTATTACTCAAACTCTCAAAAGTCTTAAAGTTGCCTAGGAAAGTATGCACTTTTAAATAATCACTTTCTTTAAGTGGCTAAGTGAACATCTTTTTATCTTTGCTTTAAAATAATTCATTCTTGTAATTATCTGAAAGATCAACAATTTGATATAACTCTTAATCATTATTTCAGATTATTTTAAAAATTGTTTTAGATAAAAGAGCAGGCTTCTGATCCATACTTGAAACCCTATTTACATTTTAAAATAAAATACTAAAAGAAAGGAAACCCTATATCCATACTTGAAATCCTATTTACATTTTAAAATAAATTACTAAAATAAAGGAAACCCTATCACCAAACGCAGCTACAGAGTCAGGAGGAAATCTTTTAAGGCCTTGAAAATATACAATAGATTCCAGCTGCTTAAATGACAAACTACTGGTATTTTTACTTGTATCTTGGTTTCTAAATGCATATAATGGCAGTTTTGATGCCTACAATTACAAGAATCTTTTGTTTTATTTAATGATATTGGTTTTCTGTTAGCACAGACTGTTCATCTTAACTTGCAGACAGTGCCCTTTGTAGGCAACATACATTTTTCAGTTTTACATTCTGCTACTTCAGCTTCCCTAATAGGCTTCTATGAGCAGGAATTATGACCTTCAATGGCAGAGAGTGCAATATAAATGGTAATACATTTAAAAGAGCTTACTAAAGCTTTTTGCTGAATTTGAGAGTAAAGTTATTCAATAAAAACAATAATTTTTAGACTAGGTCAACTGTTAACAATTATTCACTTTGAATCCCTAAAAGAAATTATCTTGCAACTAAGTGATAATGTCATCAATCTAGATAGCAATCATCATGAAGATTATAATATATACCTCTTTTCACAAATTTACAGCACTATTCTCTTTAGAGTGGGCTATGGTACACCTTGAAATATCTTTTCCTCCTTTGGTTTTAACAACAGCTCTACAAATGCTTACAAAAAATCCTGGTCTTGGTTAAATATTTACGTTTAGAGTAAAGATCATGAGCCATTAAACTTTCAGCTCACAGCTTTCGGCACTTAAAGTCTATTAACATAAAATGTTCCCTTAACCAATTCGCTTTTTCCCTATTATTATATGAGTTCCCATCAGCTCATACTTCTCCAACCAATAGAAATGAGGGAAACAGCAAAACCTCTTGCAAGGATGTTCACAGAACAAGATAAATCTAACTATTTTTAGTGACACTCAATGTAGGAAAGAAACTCCATACCACAATATATTGACGTGGCAGAGAACAGAAATGAAATGTTGAGCTATCAATTTCTTATTATTCCCTATAAATATCAAGTTGCCTTCCCAGTTTTTACTGTTAAAGTAAAATATTATATAATACATTTAACTTCTTTGTTCATGAGGTGTTTACCATTAAGGTTACATTTAATAAATGATCAGTATTTTTTAAAATACTCAATTCCTGGATATTATCAGATACAATTTTCTTAAAATCTGTAAATATTATGAAAGCCTAAACATACGTAGCTAGCCTTCATAAACATAACCAAAAAAATGAATTTTTCATTTTCTTTTTATTTTGAGACCATCTCGTTCTGTTGCCCAGGCTGGAGTACAGACACACAATTATAGCTCACTGCTGCCTCAACCTCCCAGACTCAAGCGATCCTCCCACCTCAGCCCCACAAGTAGCTGGTACTACAGCTACTTGTGCGTCACCATGCCCGGCAAACTTTTGTATTTTTTGTAGAGATGAGGTTTCACTGTGTTCCCCAGGCTGGTTTCGAACTCCTTTGCTAAAGCGATCATCCTGCCTCAGCCTCCCAAAGTGCTGGGATTACAGGCGTGAACCACCATGCCCAGCCTCATTTTCATGTTTGATATTAAATGGGCTAATCTTAAAGGAAAGGCCAAAAAAATACTGCTGAAATAACATAACCTCATATTTCAGTACAAGAAATTAAGTCAATGAACCACATTGCTCTGCATTTTACCATATTTGCTAACATGATTTCCCGATGTTGGCATGACATCAGAAATAGGTGGTAGAGTTCTACTGCAACACTGTTTCAACATTTTATCTCAAAATACACTTTCCCTTTTGTTAAACTACTGCAACCATTAGCTATTGATGGCCCTTAAAGCTTGATAAGAGGAGGTAAAGAAATAAGAAAATTCATATAAAATAAGTGAAAAAACTTTGAAAATTATAAAGCACTATCATAAAGAAACCATTAATAACTGTTATAGGTGTATATCACAGTGTATTTCAGGACTTTTATATATGCTTCTTTTTGGACCCAAGGACTCACAGGAAAACAAATAAATGCTGAACTCAGAAGTAACTACAGCTGCTTTGAAATGCTAATTACAGATGACAGTTACCAAGAATAAACACAAAAGGCATACACATATGTATATGCTGTACACACATGCACAAACACAATGCAGATTACTTTGAAATGCACCAAAAAATCAGATAGTTCTAAGAAGGATGAAGAGATACATAATAAAGCAAGTAGAGTAAAATGTTAATGGTAGAATCAAGGTGGTTAAGTGTACAAGGGTCCAATGTGAAATTTTCAAAACTTTGCTTAATATTTGAAAATTTTTAGAGTAAAGTGATAGGAAAAAACCTTATCTAATATAAATATCAGACTACATAATCAACAAATCATTTCATTCAATTTCTTATTACTTTTCTCTTGTTACTAATTTATATAGAATAGTTTCAAAGATTAAAACTGAACGATTATAAAGTACAAATTTCTAATATTTAAAGCATTCATATATTCCACTGGGAATTAAATCCCCAAATTTCTAAAGGTGTTAAATTTTAAAATCAAAACAGACATGTTCCCTAGAACTGATACATCTCTAAAACTGATAACTTTTCCTGCAAGATGAATGTTCTAAAAACTATAAATATAAATTGAAAAATTTGAGCATTACATAGATTAGTATGGAGGAGCTCAACCTGAACAAACATAGAGTGGTTCTTCTTGTAATGTGAAGAAATATAAAATTCAAAGGCAACTAGAAAATAAAAAATGTCTAATAAAAATTCAAAAATCACTACTAAAACAGAAAAAAGAAGTTCATTTTGTCTTAAGTTAAAATAAACAGTCCTTTCTTAAGCTATGTGAAAGAAATATAACTAACTGGATCCAAGAGTCAAACTCCATAACACAAGAAAGGACAGAAGCTTTTCAACAAGAGAATCTGCCTTTATTCTCAGTAGAAAGTGTTAAAATCACTTACCTAGAATGGCACAGAAAACACAAAATAAAGGTATAACATTTTTATTTGCAGCATTTCAATTTTCAATAGAAATAAAAACAAGTATTTACATACCTAATGTTATTTTTTAGAATTTTCAAGCAACTGAAGCATTTAAAGGTTGTATGAGTCTTCTGTTCTTCCTGGACATCTCCTTCATGTTTTCCATAATAAAAGTCATTAACTAACATGATCAATTTTCCTTTCTCTGAATCAATAGTTGTGTTTTTATTTACTGTACTTGAAAATTCTGTTTTAGCCAGTCCCAAAAAGTTATTTATCATGTCTGGACAACAATACTGAAAGAGAAAAAAAAAAAAAATACAAGCCTTACTTATTCTTAAAAAAAAACACATACCAAAAAGTGATTGTGTGTTTACACCTAAGGCCAGACCATTAAAACTATGCTTGTAATATATCTAGAAAAATAGTCACCAAAAATTTGTGGTGCATGTACATAGTCTAAAAATTCAAATAATAAACACCTATTATCTTAATGTAAAAATTCAAAAAGATTTGAGAAACCCTAAAACCAAGACATGGCCATAGCTCTAACAGCTTTACCCTTGCAATTTGCCTTTTTAGATGTAAATATTTAATAATAATCTGTTCCTTAACCAAAAATCATTAATCTCATGTCCAAGTCAAGATGTATAGAAAAGAAATGTTTATATGCCTTGATGTATATATTTAATTATCAAGTGATATACAAAATTTCATAAAGCCTGGTTGAGGAAAAATTAAAATATACAAAAATTATATAATATAGAATAGTCTCCTTAATTAGAAATGTGGATAATCTTCTGTCCCAAATGTAAAATTATCAAATTACATTGCAAAGTTAGTCTATGAACATTAAAGATTACCCTAAAATACCTATAAATTATGATACCCATAATAGATGATAAATTACTTACTGTTTTTCTATTTTTTTAACAGAAAAGTAGGATAGGATCAGATTTTTTAAACAAACATATAAACTTCGTTCACAGAGTACCTTTTAAACAATGTTTCATATCTCTATAAAAGAGCTGAATAATAAACCATCGACAATCAAAAATGAACAATAACTTGTAGTGAATTAGGGTGAAGGATTTAGTCATTGAGAACAGCAAAGTATCCTTGCTTATCCAAAAAAACAAATAAGCACCTTAAGAGATGAGAACCAAGCTTAGATTTAAGGTTTTATAGGAGGATAGAGTAAGCTACGGAGGGGCATAGCTGAGCTATGGTACAATATCAACTGGTCATCTTTTATTCAGCCCTGGTACCTTTTAGTTTTATTAACAGATCTTCACTGCAACTCCTCATTTGTGGATTAAACATTCTGCAAATATTAAATATGTACTTTAATGCCATATACTATAGTTTGACAAATATCAGGCACCATCTATCTATCATTCTTATCTTTACTCCTCCATGTTCTGTTGCTTTGTTAGTGCCCTAAAAATTTAGGTGGGTTTTTCAGAGCAAAGGAGGTGAGACCCTATTTTTACAGTTCAATAGGCCTTCTCATGTGAACATCCAACATCAGTCAACATTTTCCTCTTTTCCTCCTGAGAGTCATCCAAAAGCTACACAACCAAATTCCACAAATTGGTTTATCATTGAAACTAAGGGTCAGATAAATCCACAGACTCCATAATATACGAAAGCACTATTCAAAGCAGCCAACATCAGGCAGATGGCATTTAACTAGAAGTAAACCAGAGAAGTAAAGGGGACCCAGTGGCAACAGATCTTAAAGGGTCAGTAAAAATATACATCTTAAAGGTGAAACACATATTCTGAATCACAAGGGTATAGCCTCTGTTTACAAAAACAGGTGCAGAAGCTGAGGCAAGAAGGATGGCAGCAGAAGTACCCCAGACCTGATTCAGTAGAGAGAAGCAGACAGGCAGTGCTACATAAAGAATCAGACACACAAGTCACAATTGCAGGAAGCCTTCTGCCCAGCAAAAAGCTGTTCAAACCAGCTAGCAAGCTGTGAGACTATCCTGGCAACCTATGCTTCCTCCTAAAAGGAACTTGTATAAAACAGCTGGCCCAAGAAAATCCAACTTGTTAAACACGATAGGCACTCACATCTAAACAAAAATACCATGTAATAAAAGAAGGCAAATAACAGAAAAACATAAAATTCTAACAAAAACATCAGAAATATGCTGCCATGGAGCAGATGCAGATGAAAACAGTAGCCACAAATTTTAAAAACATAATGAAGCAATTGTCTCTATTTGGAAGACCACAAAGCAAGAAAAGATGCCAAGACAACAAGATATTTAGAAGGAAAAAAAAAAAAGAGTGGCAAAATCAAGGGTGAAAGTATAGGAAAAAAATAAAATCAGAGACATGAAGACAAATTAGGAAGGAATACAGTGGTGAGTAGACATTGCAAATAAAATAAAGGAAACATATTAGTAGGAGAAAAGTCCATTTAAAAAAATTAAGGATTAGAAAAAAAAGACATATGCCAGGGAAAGAAGATAAAACAAATTCATATTGGAGATGAAATTGTATGGAATAAATATTTTAAAATACAATTCAAATAAACTGTGCTAAATCCAAATATACAGGTTGAAAGAACAAGGTGTATGCCAGAGAGGACTCACCCAAAATTCTCAACACCAAGTTATACCATTATAAAATTATCAGTCTTCAAAACATAAAGAATGTAGACAACCAAAAAGCTATAGACAGCCAAACAAAAAGATCAAACCACTTATAAAAGGCAAAATAATTCAGCTTGTCCCAGATTCCTCAAAAGCAACACTGAATACTAGAAAACGGGAGCTATACCAACAAAATCCTGATAGTGGGATTCAATTTACTTTATATTAGATCAAACTGTCTTTCCAGAATGGACTATAGTCAAATTGCTTTGAACATGAATGACCTCACAGAAAGATGTTTTCAGACTCCTCCTAAATGAAATTACTACAGAATGAACTTCAGCCAAACAGAAAACCAAATAAACCATGACAAAAACACTGATGATGAACACTGGATATATTTACTGTAGAAAAAGATCAAAACAAATATGACATAAGGTTAAAAAAAAAAAAACAAAACACAAATGTAATGTCATATGCCCTGACAATGGAAAAATAATACAATGAACAAATAAAAATTGGGAGAGGATAAAAGGACAAAGAGTACAAGGTCAAGAGTTCATAGATTGCCTCACAGTTCATAAAGGAATATCAGTTAGAGCCACCAAATAAAGTAATATAAGTATAGACATTTTAACAGCAAAGGTAAACAAATGCTCAGACAATATTGACTAAAATCAAGTAGCAAAAAAGAAGGAAAAGATGGGTGGGTTACAAACAGGAAGTTTCATGCTACTTTAATCCTTCCTCATAGAAAAGAACAGTAGAAAATTGCTAAAGGAATAGACTAGTGGAGTTATACATTAAAATTAGAAACATAATCAGGAGAACAAAACTACAACTCTCTTAGAAACCCAAGCTACACACACATAAAGCAACCACATTGTGAAAGGCTTTTAAAAAAGAGAGAAAGAAAGGATTAATGAAAAATTTTAACAGAACTAAGACCAAATAAATCTATCATATTGGTAAATCTAAACCCACTATTAAAAGAAGAGATTTTCATATAGGATCACAAGAGAAAAATCAACTTTGCTAAAAGCAAAAGGCACACCTAAAACAAAGTAATTCAGAAGAGTTGAAAATAAAAGAATAAACAAAGAATACACCAGGTAAATGGAAACCATAACGGGGGTTGTGAGTCTAACATGAATTTGGGCTAAAAGTCACTAACCATTAAAACCAAGAAAAGGATATTTTCTTAAAATGCTAAAGGATACATTCATAACACAGTTATTTTATTTTATTTTATTTTTGAGACAGTCTCACTCTGTTACCCAGGCTGGAGTGCGGTAGTGGTGCCATCTCGGCTCACTGCAACCTCTGCCTCCCAGGTTCAAGCGATTCTCTCACCTCAGCCTCCCAAGCAGTGGGACTACAAGCGTGTGTCACCGTGCCTGGCTAAGTTCTTGTATTTTTAGTAGAGATGGGGTTTCACCATGTTGGCCAGGCTGGTCTTGAACTCCTGACCTCAGGTGATCTGCTGGCCTCGGCCTCCCAAAGTGCTGGGATTACAGGTGTGAGCCATGACTCCCGGCCTCACAATATAGTTATAAAAGCTAGATTCTTCTATATCATAAACAACAGCAACAACTTTGAAACAAAATTGCAATATATGAAAGAAAATACTAGTAATGAAAGCTGTGGATTGAAATGTGGTGTTTCCCAATCCAGGACAGATCAAGTGGACTAAATGGAAGTGAAGACACAGAAATATAAATATAATTAATAAGCTATATTTGGTTGATAAATATCAAATTCCATACCCCAAAGGAGAAATAATATACCTATTTTCAATCTTCCACATAATATTGAATACCCCCTATACTTTACAAAAAAAAGTATTTGTGAAAGCTTGGGCTTTACCATTAAAGAAACTGAGTTTTGAAAGCTAGTTACGCCAGTTAATTGGTTATACAACAATGAGAAAAAATATCTCAAAGAATTTTCTAAGGATTAATGAAATAATGTGTTTAAAGCTCAGTACTGTGTCTGACACATGGTCTCAGAGAAACACATTTTTCTAATTATTGTAAAATATTTGATATTTTAAATATTTTTCCATTGAAAGAAAACATACGCTAGTTGGCAAAAAATAATTCACAAATAATGTAAAAATCACATTCTTTTCAAAATGAAAGTTATTATAATACTAAAACTTTAGCTGATACATAAAAATATATAAACTAGAAAATAAAAAGCCCCCACAGATTTAAACTTTCCCTTCCTAGATTTGGAGACTATTCTTTCAAGATTTCCTTACGATATAAACACATATACTGTTCATATTATCTTCAACTTAGTTCAGTTGTAAGAAATACAATTTCTTACAATGACAGAGATACTTTCCTTATTTAAAATGTCACAGTGTTCTATTATATTAATATGAAAATTCTATGAAGTTCTGGTTGTTTCTACTCTAAGTAATTACAAACCACGTAGTAACACATAAAAGCCACATTTTGGAGAATGTTGCCATTCTCTCCAGATGCAGAGATATATATAACATGCCACAATTTCTGTACAAAATAGAAAATAAGAACACTCATATTTACTTGTACATCCAGAAAGAAACCCAGGGAGCATTCAAAACAAACTAATAAAAAATTATTTTCTTTGAGTCATACTAGGAACCAGGTAAAAACGACACAGAGATAAGATTCTTCACATGTATATCTTTGCAGGATTTTTAATTTTGAATCATGTGACTGTATTGCACCTACTTAAAAAATTAAATAAAGAACGTAGTCTTTGTTTTCTTCATCTATAATGCAAAACACAAAAAAAATCAGAAATTTCATCAAAACATTACATAGAACAGGAGAATTGAAAGTACTTCTACAGGATAATTCTCCTATAAGACCAAAGCACAACGTGCAGTTATCCAGGGCTATACTCTGAGAGTAAGGACAGACCAAATATGGCTCTGTACATGAATAAGAAGACTGTACTTATAATTTTTTAAGTTTCCTTATTTTTTTCTACCTTTTTTGTAGAATACTGAATTTCAATAAAAATGTGTCGATCTCTGAAACAGCAAAAACTTTTCCTAAGTTACTTCTTTGCCACTGCACCCCTCTCCTTCCTTCTTTTCCTTATATAATCTACACTGCCTTTTTTCTGATCTCTTTTCTCCTTTCCTGTCATTTATACTGGGCATGCAAGGGGAGTACAGACCATCTCTACACAAACACAGCAGGATACTATAATATCTACTAAAATACTTTAAATGTTACCTAAATCTCATACTTCATTAGTACTTTGAACATTTCTTAAAAACTAAATTCAGGGGCTTCTTGTACCAATAAAAAGCTCAAATTCTGTAACCCCAGCACTTTGGGAGGCCAAGGCAGGCGGATCACAAGGTCAGGAGATCGAGACCATCCTGGCTAACACGATGAAACCCCATCTCTACTAAAAATACAAAAATTAGCCGGGCGTGGTGGTGGGTGCCTGTAGTCCCAGCTACTTGGGAGGCTGAGGCAGGAGAATGGTGTGAACCCGGGAGGCGGGGCTTGTGGTCAGCAGAGATCTGCCACTGCACTCCAGCATGGGTGACAGAGCCAGACTCCATCTCAAAAAAAAAAACAAAAAAAACCTCAATTTACACAATTATATGAACTATATTCTGGACTGAGTTAAAACAATTATTTCATATGAAATGCTTCAACATTTGGAGTTTATACCTGAGTGTTAAAAATTAAAATGTAAAACTCAGATTTTCATTGTGTAATGTGACATGTACATGTTAACATGGACACAAAAATAAGGTAACAGAATTTTTAAGTTATACGCAAAAGTAAAACGTAATAAAATGCCTGTTTTATAAGAAGTTTGAAGAGTATGACCTAATAAATAAAATAATCAGATTAATACATTATTTTTATTTAAAATTAAAATACAATAAGCATACATTATAATATATACAAATTTAAGTTTCAAAATTTGAGGATTTAGGAGGAATTTGAGAATCTATATAATCATTATGAATGTAAATTTTTATTTAAATTAAATGGAAATACCAATGAGATTATTTCTGGACAAACCATTAATTACTGTAATCATCAGTATTTTTAGAAATGTGCAAACTTTTTACAAATTAAATTTTGAAAGAGTTTTACCTTCATGTGATTTTTCAAAGGATCCAAAAGATTGAAATGAATGTTGCACTTCGGACAAGCTCTTGGAAAAGGTGTTCCATTTTTAGATTGATTTGATGAGGTATTTGTACCTAAAATAAATTCAGAACATTTATGACTCAAAATTCATCACTTTTTAACTTTAAATAACCACTAATAATACTTTTAAAATTTATAGCCACTGCAAAAATGTATGTATAAATACTGTAACTTCTTTTTATGTACCAGATTTCATATTTACCTTTTGCTAGCATAGCCTGGGAAGAAGTCACTGAAGGAGATTTAACTGAAGGTAATACAGCTGAGGAATTTGCTCCAGAAACACTTTCGCTGGGCTTAGGCTTCTTTGGATTAACATTATTTACTTCAGAAGTAGAAGGACGTTTTGATAAAAATGAACTTTCACTCATACCTGCAATAATTTAAATAGAAAAATATTTTTAAAAATTAGAATATTATTTACATCTGAGTAAAAATACTTTGGAGCTACATTAAAGGTAATATAATTGAATTATCATATCATGACAATAATGATAAAACTTGATATGATCCAAACTCAAGGGTGTAAAGAAATTGCACATTATTTATCATGGACTACATACATTTAAATAATTTAAAAAATAATCCCTCTATGAAAGAAAATTCTAAATATGGCTTCAAATAAAGAAATATATAAATAGCTATCACAAAGGGAGCCAGACCAATATTCCAAGCCAAAAAAAAAAAGTATACTATGAATAAGTTCTGACAAATGAATTATCTTTAGATGCTTAAGTGCATTGAGTACACTAGAGTTTGTAAAAAAACAACAATCACCTGTTTCAAAAATTTAGAGATACTCTTAAGGTGCTTTTTTTAATTTAACAACTTAAAATGTCTAATGGAAATTTAGTTCTTTCCTACCTAACAAACTGAAGACTGGGTAAGAGTGATCTACTCATGGCTTTGAGTGGTATTACCCATTTATCGCTACGTACAAAGTGGAAATAACTAATCTTGAGTGATAATACTTCATTCATTTATATGAAAGGACACACAGGCCAGGCATGGTGGCTCATGCCTGTAATCCCAGCACTTTGAGAGGCCAAGGCGGACAGATCACGAGGTCAGGAGATCGAGACCAGCCTGGCAAACATGGTGAAACCCCGTCTCTACTAAAAATACAAAAAATTAGCCTGGCGTGGTGACAGGCACCTGTAGTCCCAGCTACTTGGGAGGCTGAGGCAGGAGAATGGCATGAACCTGGGAGGCAGTGCTTGCAGTGAGCCGAGATCACACCACTGCACTCCATCCTGGGCCACAGAGCAAGACTCTGTCTCAAAAAAAAAAAAAAACAAAGGACACATAATGGAAGTAGTAAGCATAATGATTTTCACACATAATGGAAGTAGTAAGTATAATGATTTTCACACTATGTTCCCCAGAAATTAATGGGTTTGTTTTAGAGAATATATTGAGCATGTCTAAGAGAGAAACTCTTTTTTGTTTTATTTATTTAAATTTTGCATAAAATTTTTATATAAGGATTTCATTCCTAAAAATACTTCCCCATTTGAAAACCATTTTGTTAAGGCTAAAGGATTTTAGTTTTATTTAACGCATTCTCAAGAGAAATGAGGATATTCAGGCTATACCAAGGCTCGGAAAAGTTTTTTTTTTTAAATAACATTCAACTGTACTTTGTAAAAGAGATTCTAAAACTGTACATCGTATTTTAATCCTCACAATTGTACATTAAAAGTAGAAATGGTAAGGTAACTATATTAGAATTATTCCAGGTTTTTAAGTCAGACAAGATAAGTTCAAATCCACACCTTGTCACTCTCTAGTTATGTATTCTTAGCTTAATTTCTCTAAGCCTGTTTCCTTTTTTATAAAATAAGTTATAAATTTACAGAGCTGCTTTAAGGACCAAATAAGATAATGTACTTAAGGCACCCAACAAAACATCTGGTACACAGAAAGCACTCAGTAATAAATTACAGATATTATCATTACTAACAAAATATTTTATATTTAACTTACCTCAGAGGGGAAAAATATAATAATAGATTAACGTGTCAGCTTTTTAATAAGAGCAAACATTACAGCAAAATAAGAGTATTATACTATTTGGCTTCTCTGTTTCATCCTTTTCAGATAACATAAAAATGATTTTTTTCCATCTTCAAAATACTCGATTACTGATAGATATACTGTAGGTACATGGGAAAAATTCTGTATAATCACATTCACATTCTTGTGAGATGTTTAAGTTACCTGAAAAACCAATGAATGCTGGAATTCTGAATTAAGCATCTGATTATATAGGAGGCTGGACAGTAGAAACAGACTGCTTTAAGAACTTTTAAAACAAGAAATCTCAAGGTTAAATAAAATCACTCTGTATGTGTTTTAAATTTTGATGCTTTAACTTATTTCTGTGTTGTGTTTGGCTTGTGCTGCTCCCTACCCTCAACAGCTCTCTCTCTGCTGGTAAAAATCCTATTCTCATTCAAGATTTAGCTCAAATTCAGTTTTCTCCAAACCCCCATAATCTCCCTAGATGGTAGTCTGTTAATCATGTTACTGAACATGTGGCAGATATCATTCATAATTATCATTCAGAATAACTGTGTTGTCAAGTCTTTTAAAGCTTATAATGTATTCTCACATTTCACTTGGATTTGGACATTAAAAAATCCCTAAGTAGAGCAAGAATTAAAGTTACATGTCCAAATGAATGGTTCCAGATGTGAAGAATGAATGCATTCTACAAGAAAAATTAAAATCTCCCTTTTAACAATATGAGAAAACCAAAGTGCTTAGGTAACTTAACAGAGACTACAAAAATCTAAAGAACAGAGGATCAAATCATCCCACTTACTGCTCAGGCTAAAGTCCCACTCACTGAAGTAGAACACTTATACAGAAAGAATAGGAGTCATTATTTCTCTTTATTCCCAAGAAGTTTCAAGAATTTAGACTTTTCCTATGAATAAAGTCTACATGCTTCATGAAACCAGACTTAAGACAACTATTTTTTTCTCCCTGTTTCTTTTGGTTCTTACCTATTTCACAAACCAGATTGTTACTAAATATGTAAGTGACACCCAGAGAGGTGAATAACAAATCAAGTATTAAAAAAAAGGAAAAACAGTTTAAGTTTATAATAAAAGTATTACTATTAAAAAAAAAACTGGGAGAGGGTTTGGTAAATTCTCCGCATTGATTTGTTAGTAAATCTAAAAATTCCAAAAAATCATGTATACGTACGTCTGTTTAGTCAAATATTTGGATGCAAATTGCTAAGATACAGAGTAACTACCTTGATTACAGGGAATTTTCAATTAGATACAATTATTTTATAGTACACTAATTTATTTTAGATTAATGAAGAACTTTGTTACAGTATACAATCAAAGAACTTTAAATGTTCCTCAACAGGGAAAGTTCACTAATCCTTCAATGTACATTTAATGAGTACTTACTATGTACAAATCACTATTTATTGTTGGCAGTTTATAATAGCACTTTATAATCATATTGAACTATCACGCTGAAACAATTAGAATAGAAAGACATTAAACTAATTAAGAAATCAACTATAACCCTATATTTTTCACACTAGTATCCATAGAAACTAATTAATACTTTTTTAAACAGAGTATTTAGGCTACCTGAGAAGTTCTCTAACTCACAGAAATTATTTTAATATTTCTCAGCTATGGTTAGCTCCAAGTGAGAATGAGTTCAAAGTTGGTTAGCTTACTTAATAGGAAGAAATAAAATATTCTGTCATTAAATAGGATTTTACAGAAAATTACCCACGAAAGGTATTCAAGAACTACTAGTGACGTTCAACCTTACAATATATAAAAAACTTCACACAAGGGTAGGGGCTTCAAAACAGAAAGTCAATCTCATATGCATATTCATCAAGTTTCTTTCTATAATCTTTATGAAAAAAATACTAAAACCAACCTGCCATAGAAAGTGTTGGTCCCCCTTGGTAATGTGATAATCTTGTATCCTGGGTCAAGTCAAATAGTAACTCTGATGACTTATTAGACACAACTCGTGATGAGTTTGTTATATAACCCTGTCAAATAGTTCAAAGGAAAAATAATACATTTATTCAAGTTATAATTATTTCAATATAATTATATATTATGTAATTTTATATAATTATATAAGAATTTTATTTCATAGACATTTATAAAAGTAAACTTAATTGTATGCCCAATATTCTAAGGAAACCCTTTGATAACTCAATTATTAGTAAGTTAAAAACACAAAGATAATTGCTACTTTGCCAAAATTATCATCTACTGAAACTGAAAGCAAGCTATTACTTAGAGCTGGTTTACTGCTGACTAGAAAACTAAAATGGAGGGCATATTCTTAGTCCAACTTCTTCAAGGTAAAAGAAACATAAATCAACTTATAGATCAGTAAGATTGATACACTTTAGATGACTTCTAAAGATTCAGTATCCCCATTAAAGGGCAAATAATAGAACTTAGCAAAATCTTTGGGCAAAAGCAAGGAGAAAAATAAAAACCATATTTACATGACTAAAAAAATTAAAAGCTTCTACACCTCTAAAAACCTCACATCTGAGATATCAGGGCAAACAAATGGAATCAATCTGCAGTACTGTGCATCAGTGTTAAGGATGAATATATCACATAATATGAATTTTGAAATCATCTTTATTGGAGAAATGTATAAGCTATGCGTCAGAAAGAGAAAAAATGGGCCCCACGCACTTTCCATCATCCCATAGAAAGCCATGCTAGGCCAGGAATCTTCCGTCTTATCAGGCAAATATGAAAGCAAACCAGTCAGCAGAGTGAACAAATAAGAATGCCAGGCAGACAGGGTTTAGAACAGAAGTTGTTTATGGGAATAACTGGGGCCAGCTGTCCTGCTCCCGGAGGCCTCGGGACTCAAAGGAAGTTTTAGCCCTTCCATCAGCAGAAAGGGTGGTCCAAACTAAAAGGAAGATCTTAAGAAGAGAGGAGTGAAAAGTATGAGATGAATGATAATGGGGTCAAGTATAAAGCAGTATAAAGTTATAATATATATGAGCATACATATATGGTGTACATAATTATGAAAAATATGGTCAATATAACTTAGGGACATACACTCCAATATTATTATACATTAAATATAATCACACACACACACACACACACACACACACACACACACACACAATTATACTCCAATACTATTAATACTTCTAAAAGATACTCATTGTGGATGGTAAGCTCTCAGAGTGACTTTTGGACCATTCTACATGTCATAATACATAACAAGCAGATTAACAATGATTAAAAATTAAAGGAAAAAAAGACTATCACTTTAGGAAAAATATGGGCAAAGGACATAAACTGAGAGAATTCAGAAGTCAAATACTAATGAACAACACATACGAAATACCTTTTTTCCAAATTACTAGCCAAAGAAATGCAAATAAAAACAACAGCAACATTTAACTAATGAATTGGCATGTTACCATAATATCTACTACAAAATAAATTAATTAGCCACTACTCTTAAAAGTGTCAAGTTCATGGAAGACAAAGAAAGAATGAACAACTAGAAAAGACGAGGAGATTAGAAAGAAATAACTGCAAGGTAGGATCCTGAATAGGATACTGGGCAGGAAAAAGAACATTAATGGGAAAACTGATGAAATTCCAGTAAGGTCTATAGTTGGGTTAATGTTAATTACCCAGTTGTGATAAGATGTTAACATAAATGGAAACTGGGTAAGGGGTTTATGGGAGCTGTTTGTACTATTTTTTCTGTGTCTAATATTAGTTTGAATTAAAAAGCAATGATAACATTCATTATTGGCAAAGTGGAGCTTATATTTTAGTATAATTTTTCTGCATAAAAGCTTTGGCAGTAGCTAGTGAAGGCTTTAAAAGGTTCACTTCCTTTGTGTGTGTGTGAAATGGAGTTTCACTTTTGTTGCCCAGGCTGGAGTGCAATGGCCTGATCTCCGCTCACTGCAACCTCTGCCTCCTGGGTTCAACTGATTCTCCTGTCTCAGCCTCCTGAGTAGCTGGGACTACAGGTTCATGCCACCACACCCAGCTAATTTTCGTATTTTTAGTAGAGACAGGGTTTCATCATATTGGTCAGGCTGGTCTTGAACTTCTGACCTCAGGTGATACACCTGCCTTGGCCTCCCAAAGTGCTGGGATTACAGGGGTGAGCCACTGTGCCCAGCCGGTTCACCCCCTTTTATCTAATTATTCCATTTTTAAGAATTTATGGTAATGAAATAAAAATGTTTAAGGGAAAATTAGTTATAACAGAAAAACAATTATAACCTGTATGTCTAACAATGGAGAAATGATTAAACTGATAAACTATTGTGCAAAAATTAACTTTTTTTTTTTTTTTTTTTTTTGAGACAGAGTCTCACTCTGTCACCAGGCTGGAGTGCAGTGGTGTGATCTTGGCTCACTGCAACCTCCACCTCCTGGGTTCAAGCAATTCTCCTACCTCAGCCTCCCGAGTAGCCGGGACTACAGGTGCACGCCACCATGCCCAGCTAATTTTCGTATTTTTAGTAGAGACAGGGTTTCACCATGTTGGCCAGGATGGTCTACATCTCTTGACCTCGTGATCTGCCCACTTCAGCCTCCCAAAGTGCTGGGATTACAGGTGTGAGGCACTGCACCCGGCCAAATTAACATTTTTTTAGGAAATGTTCCAAGTAGAATGTTCAGTGAAAAAAGAGAAATATGTATTTGCAAATACTATAGGGTCCTGATACACTCTTCTCACTTTTCTAAACTCTGTCCCCAAATACATATTACCTCATAAAAGAAACATAAAAGTTTTATTATTATAAATTAAGGAATATTCAAGTTTTAAGAATTTTGCTTTATTACTAACTTTTCTATTGACACAGGTTTGTTAAAAAGTTACGGAAACAAGCTATTGATGTAACTCAAACTAATCCTAGAATTTGAGGCCTAATAGGCAGATGTAGGCATTTGGGCCTCAACACGTAGTATTTTCTTTTTATAATGCCCTATGATTTAACAGTAATAAAACATAATCTTACTTCAAAGTAAACATTTTCTCCAAATATTTGTGAAAAAATGGAAAAGTTACTTCTGAGTTTCAAGTTACTCACCTTTCAAACTGAAATAATAATTACAATTGTTTGTTTTAAATGTACTTGCTCTTCATGGTACATGTATTATATCAAGCAGCTGTCACAACAATACTAATAAAGACCTAATATTATTCCCCATTTTATAAATAGGTAAACTAAGGTTAGGTGGGGTCGAGTAAGGCTCCCAGTACAGCCCCACTTGTTGCTGATGGAGCTGGAAATAGAATCCAGATCTGACTGATTACAAAGCCCATGCACTTAAGCTATATCACATTGACTTTCTGGGTGATAATAATATATCCCATCCCTGCCAATCCGAAAGCGATGTTGAGATATGACATTCCATGAAAAAGTAAAAACACACACACAAAATATGACGTAAAATAAAAAACTACTAATTATAGTTTATTAAAATGACTTCCAAAATTCAGAGAAAAGTCACTTAAACAGGATTCTCAATTCATTCCAGAATACTCCTCTGTCATTCTTTGACTGCACAGTAGAATCACACTTGAAGAGTTTTTAAGAAGCTATCATTTCTGGGTTCCACCCAGACCAACTGGCAAAACCTCTCATTTTTTAAAAGAACCCCAAGTACTGGGAACCATCAACTGAGGTGCTTTGATTTAAAAACTATGCCCAAAACATTCTGAGTCAGAAAAGAATCTAATTCCTAACTCTTATAACACCAAACGTACAAACTCTTGTTTTTATTTTTTTTTCCCCATCCTCGGTCAAATGTTGGAAAGATTTTTACCTAACAAACTACTAAATAATGTTTTCTTTTTCTATTTTTTTCCCTCAAATGCCAAACAGCTTATAATAAGCATAAAAGAAACCACTGAGTTAATTTGATTCCAACTAATAGCAAAGAATTTTTACATTCTGGGTACCCTTCCAGCTATACCTTCAGGAACACCTATTACTTTTTTTTGAGATGGAGTCTCACTCTGTCACCCAGGCTGGAGTGCAGTGGCAGGATCTTAGCTCACTGCAACCTCCACCTCCCAGGTTCAAGTGATTCTCCTGCCTCAGCCTCCCAAGTAGCTGGGATTACAGGCGCCCATCACCAGGCCCAGCTAACTTTTGTATTTTTAGTAGAGACGGGGTTTTGCCCTGTTGGCCAGGCTGGTCTCAAATTCCTGACCTCAGGTGATCCGCTCGCCTCGGCCTCCCAAAGTGCTGGGACTACAGGCGTGAGCCACCATGCACCAGCCACCTATTACATTTTTTAAAACATTAAAAATAGCCTGTGGAACCTTAGATGATTCAAGATAGAGACTCAGCAGTCTCCCTTATTGTTCTTATTATTTAAACAATATACATTTTTAGGAAAATTTACTACTATTTTTCTGAGACAGTGGTGCCCTAACTCTTTGGCTTCAGAATCATCTTATGCACTTTAAAATTGTTGAACCCAAAAAGACTTTTTGTTCACATTGGTTATATCTATCAATATTTTCCATATTAGAAATTAAAACAGAGAATATTTTATAATATTTATTTATTCATTTTAAAATAACAAACTCATTACAGATTAACATAAATAACATTTTAATGAAAAATGACTTGCAAACGCAAAAAAAAACTAGTGAAAAGTGGCATTGTTTCACATCTTTGCAAAGCTCTTAAATATCTAGCTTAATCAAAAATTGTTTTAGTCTCTTATCTGCTTCTGCCTTCGGTCTACTAGGACATGTTGTTTTGGTTGAGGAATATTATTAAATTCTGCCTCACAGGAATATATAACTGGAAAAGGGCGTGTTTTAATAGGGTTTTAATTAACTGTGGATATACTACTTTGATACTATACCAAAACTGAACAGTTGGTACTTTCTTAAAGGTTTGTTGCAGTGTGAAATCTGAAACCATATCCCAGAACACCCGTTCCATTAAAATCATTGGTCTATCTTAGCTTTTAAATGGATGTTTTACCCATGCACACTTTTGTAGTATATATACTAGCTATGTGGAAAACACTGGTTTCACTGAATTACACAGGTCTTCCAAATGGTGACATAGTTCATTACACAATATTTTAAAAATCATTATTTATGAACACCACCACCCATCAGAAAACTCTTAAAAGTATTCAAAAGCTGCCAAGATCATGGTGGCAAATGAGTTTTCCAAAATTCTAATTTCTGCTTAAAAGTTCAAATTTTACCATTGGTAAGAAATATTACTATCAATTACTTTTGCTGAAGTGACAGGATTGAGGAAATGTTTGCCAAACAATCAAGATTGACTAAGTGTGTGTGGCAGACAGATTCTAAAGTGGCCTCCATGTAAATGTCATTACCCATAATCCCCAGGTCCTGGTATCATGTCCTGTGTAATTCCCTCCCACTGAGTGTGGACAGGACCTCTGACTTGCTTTTAACCAATAGAATACAACAAAGGTGACAGGCTATATATGATTTTTGTGTACGTGATTATGTTACCTAAGACTGTCAGGGCATCTTGCTAAGGACTCACTCTCACCTGCTAGCTTTGAGGAAGCAAGCAGCCTTATTGGGAAGACCTACCTGGCAAGGAGCCAGCCAAAAGCCAACAAGATACTGAGATTCTCAGTCCAACAACTCTTAAGGAACTGAATGCTACCAACCACCATGTGAACTTGGAAGCAAATACTTCCCCAATAGAATTTCAGATGAAACTGCAACTTCAGGGACCACATCTTGAATGCAGCCTTGTGAGATCCTTAAGCAGAAAACCCACCTAAGCCATGACCTGATTCCTGACCCACAGAAATTGTGAGATCATGAGATAAAGAGTGTATGTTGTTTTAAGCTGTGTAAGTTTGTGGTAATATTGATTCACAGAAATAAATATCTAACACACCATGGTTTGTCAGTCATTCTTTCATGTAACAACAAAAAAAAATCAGGTAGTTTACCTCACAATTTAATCACACAAGTGCTTTTCCTCAAGACAACCATCATACTTCAGGACACAGAGGTACTTTATGCATACTACCCATGTCATCACACAGAATATTTTAAAAAACACACATTCAAGTGTAGAGAGTTAACAAAACTGATAACATTTTAATACTTCATCAGGGATTGGGTATTAACTGAGTAATACTCAGTTGAGTAATGTAGTTTACTGTGAGTGCATGGCAGGTGATTAATACAGAAACTACAAGTACACTTTGGTGGCACTACCTTGATTCACACTAAGGCACCAGCAGCTTATCCACCATTACTTTAGCATCACCAGTGCAAATGCCAACACAGTGGAAAAGGAAAACAGTCTTTGATTATAATGACAACACTGTTGACCCTCAAACCTCTGAAAGGGTCTTGGAGAACCCCAGGGGATTACAAACTACAGTCTGAGAACTGTTCAAGTAAGGCAATTTTTTCATGTCTAAAAAAGTGTACATTTATATACAACATATATGTATGTATGTGTGCATATACATATAAACTATGGGTTAGGTTGGATTGAAATCCCAGATCCATCAACTGCCAGCTTTGGGATCTTGAATAAATCTTTCAACCTCTATGAGCCTCAGTTTCCTCAACTAAAAATGAGGATAATAATAGTGTTTATTTCATGGGGATGTTTAAGAACTAAATGAAATGAATTTACCTACAGCATTTAACACAAAGCCTTACACATATTAACAGCTCAATGAATGTTAACTATTACCATTTTCTATTACTTTTTGTAACAAAAAAAGTGGGAGTTTTTTGTAATAGGAAAAAATGTTTGTTTTTTTTAACTAACTGAACTATGAAGGAATGTTTTCAGAATCAGAATCAGCTATGATGGTCACTTGACTGTTTTCCCAATTAAGAATACCTGGCCCCGTCTACAATCTTAAATATTTGTCATTATGCAATATTTATTGCTGATTATAATTTTATTCATATTTTGATAGCATAGTTTTCATTACTGTACCTATTTAGGCATACGGCCTGTTATTAACAGGTTGGGTAGTTAGCTCCTTCAGTTATTACTTGGGGTACTGCTTGAGCTAGCAAAAACATGGTGACATTTTCTGATGCTAACTGTGCTTCTACTGGATGACTACTTATGACAGTCCAGAATTGTAACTGGGTACTGTTGATATTGATAAACAACATCCAATGGATCCCTGAGCTGGCTGTATAGTTTTAGAAACACTTACAGGTTTAGAAAAAGGCTGAACAATAACAGAACTATCTGAAGATCTAGACTCAGGATGAAAATTTATTGGTGAGGCAGGCACTGGATTTGATGTTGGATTCGTGTAGTGTTGACTTGTAGGCTTGAATGCAGCAGTAATACCTGTATTTTAAAGT
Organism: Pongo abelii; assembly: GCF_028885655.2. Lineage (NCBI taxonomy): Eukaryota > Metazoa > Chordata > Mammalia > Primates > Hominidae > Pongo > Pongo abelii. The sequence continues at coordinate 59,735,117 of NC_072001.2, forward strand.
AACACAATATATTGAAATTATTTGTACATAATCAATTTTGTCAAAATACTTCACTTTAAAATTAAAATAGTATAATAATACTGTACCTCGACTGAGTGCACCATTCTTTAGTCCCCTTGAATATGAGCTGGGGTTAACTCTGTTCAAAATATCTATAAAAGATTATATTTATTTTAAAATTCATTGTTTGAATGAAATACCTATTAAGATAATAGAAATCATGAATTGAAAACATTTAAACAGATTCATGGACGGAGTATATAACTAATCACTGATTTAAGAATATAGTTCATTTTAAACACATACATCTTTATCTAATAAAAAAAGAAACAAGATAACCAGACTTTGTTTTACAGACTAAGAACAATCTTTCTCATTGTAACGCAAAATCCAAAAGCCAGAAGGGAATGACAAATCTGACTACAGGTGAGTCAAAACATTGTGCTTGCAAAGAAACATCACATAGTTAAGAAAAATTTTCCAAAAATATATTTATATATAACCTATAATTTAAATGTATATCTTTCTTTGCATGATGACAGGGCTGTTACATACAGTCAGGTTCCTATGATTCAAAATCAAATCCTTGCCCAACCTCTACACTTCATTCACTCCTCTAAAAGCCTTGAAGCTGCATTACAGAAAATCTCATTGGATTATCTACTATTAGTTTTGAGTTAAAAAAGAAAAACTATCAGAGATTGCAGACTAAAGTGAACCAATCGTTTATCATAGCATTTTATTAGTTAAGAGGTTTCAAATTCACCACTACACCAGAAGTCAATCTGAGCCTGCCATGACTTTCAGGATCAATTTAAAGTTCCTCATTCTCGCATGCATGTAAACTCTGTAACTTCTAGCTTATCAAATTATAGTTTGGAAGCATGAGGGTTTGCCTAAAATTGCTGGTTAGAAAAAGGTAAAAAGCACCAAAAAAAAACCAAAAACACCCACCAAATCTCATAAAAATTTCTTTTATCTTCCTCACAGTAGAAAGACACCAGATCCCATTAAGTAATTCTATAAAATAATGGTTCACACAGAAATATGGTTGTTTTCTGATAAGGTCAATGCAGTGCTCTGTAATTAAACACTACAGAAGTCTTATTAGAGAAAGATCTACTCAAAGAACTTGAAACTGTTTTCATTCAGAAATTCAGGATTAAATATTTACTCAAACCATGAAAGAGCTATTGCTGTAGTACTTTTTAGTGGGTGTAGTTTATGGATCACAAGTTTTTGCCCTCCTTTCTTGCAGTTTTATATAAACATTTAACTCATGTTCCATATGTTAACATATTTTATGGCTTACAAATAAAACAACAATAAAACCATTTAAATTATTCACCTTAACACTGTAGAAAAGAAATTCTGTTGTGGTCAATCCCCTTCTTGATGGAATTATTTTAAAACTAATGTACAATGTTCTACCTGAATACCATGAAGAGTCATCTACAATCAGTATAAATTCAACTTGAATCTTAACTGTCATGTTTTCAATAAGAGTTTGAATTTTGCAATATAATATTTCAGTATAAAACAATAATTAATAGAATATTATGTCCCACTATCACCAACGATGCCATCATGCCTAATTCATTTTATAATCCAAGTGGCACTACACTTAGCATTCCATGAGAGATGACCAATGTGCCACAGGAAACAGTATTGAAAATTCGATTGGTGAAATTACTCTCTCTCTGATAAAACTGAATAAAGGTGCCAATCCAAGTTTAGAGGTAAGCGAAGCAAGAACTAGGCTTTCTGAAAATTTTGGTCTCTTAATCACATTTTTAAGCACTACCATGGTAAGTAAACACACACACACACTAGTAAACTGGGTACATAAAATTCTTTGGTAAATTCTCCTGGCTTCAAACAAACAAGTAAATGAAATGGAAAAGAATCTATTTTCTCTTTCTCCCTGAAATTTGTACATTATTTCTCTGCACTGTCATACATTTTTGAGTGGACATTTTAACAAATGTCATCAGTATCTGCACGTTAATATTATAACAATGTCAAGCCCAATTCTCTAATTCAAAGCTAATAAGCCACAAAGGTACCAAGTTGTTCTGCCCAAAAGCCTTAAGGATTTAAATGTACTAAATGCTACATCATCCAAGTACAGTGGCTGTAGACAGCGCCATTCTCTTTCATGAATATAAAAAGAAGTTGCTGGAAGACGGATATGGTCAGAAGCTGCAGCTTCTATTGGTACACCGGCCAGAGTCTGTGCAATCATTCATCACCTATACATTTTGAAGCCATGTATAGATGACACTGCAGTGAGGACTAGATGTGAGAAGTCCCGTTTGAGACTAACAAAAACTCACTTCGTATATTCTGAAATTTTAAGCAAAGCATTCCAAATGTTTTATTTTCTCTTCTTCTGGGTTTGAGAAAAATAAAAAAGAATAAACAGATAAATATGTTACTTAAGGCTAAGTGCAGTGACTCACACCTGTAATTTTAGCACTTGGGGAGTCCGAGGCAGGTGGATCATTTGAGCTCAGGAGTTCGAGAGCAGCCTGGGCAGCATGGTGAGACCCTGTCTCTACAAAAAATACAAAAATTAGCCAGGCATGGTAACACACGCCTGTAGTCCCAGCTACTTGGGAAGCTGAGGTGGGAGGATCGCTTGAGCCAAGGAGGTTGAGGCTACGGTGAGCTGTGACTGCACCACTGCACTCCAGACTAGCGACAGAGTGAGACCCTGTCTCAAAATAAATAAATAAATAAATCACTTAACTCCATTAAAAATTATGATTTCTAATCTCAGAAGACCTCCAGGGTCACCAGCTAATCTCAGTCCATTTCTCTTTTCTGATATCTGATATTTAATCTCTTACCTCCTTCCTCAAGTCCCCAATCACATCCCCATCCTGAGTTTCAAGTTCTTACTGGTCTACCACCCAATCTCTGATACCTAACTCTTTACAGTGGAACATGAACATCAGGTACCTATTAAACAGTTCACAAGTTTTTCTATTAGAAATAATACCTTATAAAGCTTGGTTTCACTAAAATTAGTAAATGCTTACTTGAAATTGCTGGTTTTGAACTTGATATCTCTCCAACAAAGATTGGCTCATCATCATCGTCATCCTCAACTTCTTTTACTTTCTTCTGCCATGGTTCCAGCTCTTCTTCTTCACATTCCATAAACAGTTCTGCCATTTTTGAATTACCTAATTTTCAAAAGGAGAGAAGTAAACCTCATTTTTGAAAATAAAAACATTTTTGTAATACATAGCATTAAATTTAAGATGTACTTTAATAATCTTAATAGCAATTTCTGAATTGATATTTGTAGTCAGTATGTGGTAACAACAGTGAGAAATACAGAGCTTACTCTCTAAAATATTAAATAGTAAAATTTAGATAAACAGATAATCAATGACAGTGGTTATTTACCGTAGACAGAAAATTTGGAAGTCAAATTCAGTGAAAGTGAGTTTCAGTCATATACATAGAATATGATTATCTCTACAAAAAGATTATACCCATTGTCTTTTAAAAATGTATTCACAAAAGGCAGATAAACTAAGAATAATAGGCAACAGGTGGGAGATAAACTGGATAAACTAAACCATATTCAAGAATGCCAGGCAGGATGGGAGCAGTGGCTCACACCTGTAATCCCAGCACTTTGGGAAGCCGAGACAGACAGATTGCTCGAGGTCAGGACTTTGAGACCAGCCTGGCCAACACGGTGAATCCCCATCTCTACTAAAAATAGAAAAAAATTAGCCGGGCATGGTGGCCCGCATCTGTAATCCCAGCTCCTTGGGAGGCTGAGTCAGGAGAATCGCTTGAATCTAGGAGGTGGAGGTTGCAGTGAGCTGAGATCATGCCACTGCATTCCAGCCAGGGGTGACAGAGTGAGAGTATGTCTTTAAAAAAAAAAAAATGCCAGGCACAGAACACAGCAGGGAAGAGATGCTAGAATAGAATACGGAAAACTAATTAGGCTTATTCGATTAAGGGCAAAGTAGATATTTCTCACAGGAAGAATGTCACAAATCATTTCCCAGTCTAATGTTATAGTATCGTCCACCTACCAAAAAAAAAGGCCTTCCCATTTTCCTAAATGCCATCAATATCATGAAACTTTTTTCTCTAAACTGTACTACTTTACTAATTATACAGAGTTCTTCAAATCTAATAATTAAAAATACTAATTTTCATTGGCAAGTCATAACTTAGCATTTGTTTTTTAAATACTTGAAATACCAGCCTTATTGTGTGTCTCAGAGCGATTATTTATACCACTTCTTCTACCTAGAATATCTTTCCTTCTCAGCTTCACAATCTATATCACTCCAGTCTGGAGCAAAGAGAGCAGAGAGTTGATATCAAGTTGAATAATTCAAATCTTTACTCCACTGTTTCTAATCATATGACTCTAGAGAAGTTACTTGAACCTATTTTCCTCATCTATAACACAAGTATGATATCTACCTAATAGAAGTATTACATAGATTCAAGAAAATGCCACATAAAGCATCTAAAATCAAGTGGACACTCAACAAAATATTAACTCCCTGGCCCTCCTAACTCTTGGTTCAATTATAATTCTTCTTGTAAACCATTAGATTTTACTTTCCTTCAAAATCTGAACTACACTGATAATCAATATCATGCAATTCAAGATTTAACATATATGATCTCAAACTGCTATTTTTTCATGTGTCTTAATTTTATATGTCCAAGGTCATATAGGAATACATTTCCCCCTATACATTAGAGGGGCAGTAGGCACACATGGCATATAATAATCTATGGACTAGGCGAAGTCAGAAAATGCATAATTTTAAACAATTAGGGAGACTCGTTGTATAGTAATAACAAAAGTATCATTTATATCCAGTTGGTGTACGTATAGGCTGAACTGTGTTTTCTCAAAATTCATATGTTTAAGACCTAACCCTCACCACCATAGAATGTGACTATATTTGGAGATTGGGTCCTCAGAAGTAATTAAATTAAAATAAGGTTAGTAGGGTGGGCCCTAATCTAGTATGACTGGTGTCCTTAATAGAAGAGGAGATTAGGACACAGATACAAGCAGGAAAGGAGATCACATGAAGATGTAAGGAGAAGATGGAGGACAGGCACAGTGGCTCACACCTGTAATCACAACACTTTGGGAGGCTGACGCAGGTGGATCACCTGACGTCAGGAGTTCGATACCAGCCTGGCCAACATGGTGAAACCCAGTCTCTACTAAAAATAGAAAAAAAATTAGCCAGGCGTGGTGGCGAGTACCTGCAGTCCCAGCTACTCAGGAGGCTGAGGCGGGAGAATCACTTGAGCCCAGGAAGAGGAGGTTGCAATGAGCCGAGGCTGTGCCACTGCACTCCAGCCTGGGTGAGAGTGAGAATGTCTCAAAAAAAAAAAAAAAAAAGAGAAGATGGCCATCTACAAGTCAAGAAGAGAGGCCTCAAACCCTTCCCATATGGCCCCCAGAAGAAATCAATCCTATCAACACCTTAATCTTGGACTTCTAGCCTCAAGAATTATGAGAAAAATGTCCATTGTGTAAGCCACCCAGTCTGTGGTACTTTGTTATGGCAGCCCTAGCAAACTCATATAGTATACAAAGGTCTTCCTTGTTCTTTTTAACAGGGCACTGCCATTGTTAATATACCCAGGACATATTTTTGAGAAAAAAAAATTTTAATACATAATAGCTTTACAATTTTTTTAGAAATAGTTTATTTTTTGTCTATGTACAGAAGAAACATGTATGATTATATGTACCAAATTAGTAAAAGTAGTTTCTTCTGATAATGGGGGAAAACACTTTTATTTTACTTTTTTATTTATATTACTTGTTTTTATGTGAACATTTGTTACTTTAACAATTTTAAGCATTTTTGTTTTTTAAAAAATGTCTCCCAACTTTCATCCTTTCTCCTGAAGTAAAGTGATACGAAAGCCACACATACTAGTATTAGTTGTGGCAGCAACACTTACTTTTTGGTTGAAAAGGGTTGTCGCCCATCAAGCTGCAGAGATGACTTTCTGTAAATTGTCACCTAAGTACTGACACATGATATCAGTCAATTTAATGAGTCACTTTAAGTAACACCAAATATTGAAACATGAAACTTGGGATTCACAAATTATTGGATGTAAGGTTAACCTCTAAACTCACCATGTGACTCCAGACAAGGCAGCAAGTTATTTCTGTTTTCCTTCCTATAAAATAAAGATACCAACTATTAGGGTGGACTTCATTAAATTAGACGTATACATATTTAATCTTTTCTCCTATACAGAGGTCAATTATGTTTGATATATCTAATATACACATATATCAGATATAGTTCATATAGTTCATTTTACATAATTGGTTCATTCCTGAATAAACCCAAATTTAATAAATAAATGGTGATTATACTTGGCACTTAATACTTGAAGAAATGTGACGATTCGTAAATTACAAATAATTTTTAAAAGTATTTAGTAAAAATGAGTAAACACCTTACAATGTATTGTTTTTGGAAATCTAACTTTTCAAATGCTGAGTGACATTAATCTTTAACTGTTATCTTTTCTTTGTATTTCAGAAATACATGTAATTATTTCTGCAAGAAAACACAATTTTAAACAAATTTTAGTTTATATCTTTCTGGCTTTTTATCAACTGAAAGGGAACAGAAAATTCATTGGAAATATTTCATCATAGATTAATTCATTCAAAAAATAACTACTCATGGCCTTCTGTATGGAAGGGAATGTGCTAAGCTCAGGGGAAAACAAAAATGAGTAAGTCACATTCCTAGACTTCAGAAGTTTACAATCTAGTATGTCAATAATTTATTTGGCTTTAAAAATGCTGTTAGAATAAACATTTTTAAAAAAACTATTTGAATTGCTTTATTCAAACTGGGAATCTGTTTTTTGAATTTCCACGCACACGCAATAGCATAAATTTTACAAAATAAACAAGCTTTTATTAAACTGAGTTATAAAGCAAAAAACGTCAACAACTAAACAATGGAAATCTAAAACACTGGAATATATAACTAATTCAACCTTCACTTTCCTCTTTATCCTTACGCTGACAAAAGCAAGCTTTCCTACTTTTCAATTTCCAAATTATGTAAACTGAATTAGTACAAAGGAAAAATTATTACTTTAATTTCAGAAGTTATTGTTATTAATTCAGTTATTCTGAGTTACTATCACATAAGACTCTAGTGAATCTTGTGCTTAACTAAATATCCCCTAGTTCTAAAGTTGTACTATTAAAAATCTCTTTAACTCAATTTTTGAATAGCTGTAGCTTGTCCCACTAGCAACAGTATAATGCTTATTCCAGATAAATACATGATAATTCTTGCTTCATATTAAGGACTTATCAATACCAGGAACACAGAATATTTTTAAGATTCACAATTACATATCCTATGGACTCATACATAATGTTTTTAAGTGATCATATAAGTATCTATTGGCTTCAGAATTTTGTTGGTAAGGCACAGAATTCTATGAAAGATACCTGACTTCAAACTATACTACAAGGCTACAGTAACCAAAACAGCATGGTACTGGTACCAAAACAGAGATATAGACCAATGGAACAGAACAAAGCCCTCAGAAATAATACCACACATCTACAACCATCTGATCTTTGACAAACCTGACAAAAACAAGAAATGGGGAAAGGATTCTCTATTTAATAAATGGTGCTGGGAAAACTGGCTAGCCATAGGTAGAAAGCTGAAACTGGATCCCTTCCTTACACCTTATACAAAAATTAATTCAAGATGGATTAAAGACTTAAATGTTAGACCTAAAACCATAAAAACCCTAGAAGAAAACCTAGGCAATACCATTCAGGACACAGGCATGGGCAAGGACTTCATGTCTAAAATACCAAAAGCAATGGCAACAAAAGCCAAAATTGACAAATGGGATCTAATTCAACTAAAGAGCTTCTGCACAGCAAAAGAAACTACCATCAGAGTGAACAGGGAACCTACAGAATGGGAGAAAATTTTTGCAGTCTACTCATCTGACAAAGGGCTAATATCCAGAATCTACAAATAACTCAAACAAATTTATAAGAAAAAAACAAACAACCCCATCAAAAAGTGGGCAAAGGATATGAACAGATACTTCTCAAAAGAAGACATTTATGCAGCCAACAGACACATGAAAAAATGCTCATCATCACTGGCTATCAGAGAAATGCAAGTCAAAACCACAATGAGATACCATCTCACACCAGTTAGAATGGCAATCATTAAAAAGTCAGGAAACAACAGATGCTGGAGAGGATGCGGAGAAATAGGAACACTTTTACACTGTTGGTGGGACTATAAACCAGTTCAACCATTGTGGAAGACAGTGTGGTGATTCCTCAAGGATCTAGTACTAGAAATACCATTTGACCCAGCCCTTCCACTACTGGGTATATACCCAAAGGACTTTAAATCATGCTGCTATAAAGACACATGCACACGTATGTTTACTGCGGCACTATTCACAATAGCAAAGACTTGGAGCCAATCCAAATGTCCATCAATGATAGATTGGATTAAGAAAATGTGGCACATATACACCATGGAATACTATGCAGCCATAAAAAAGGATGAGTTCATGTTCTTTGTAGGGACATGGATGAAACTGGAATCCATCATTCTTAGCAAACTATCTCAAGGACAAAAAACCAAACACCACATGTTCTCACTCATAGGTGGGAATTGAACAATGAGAACACTTGGACACAGGAAGGGGAACATCACACACCCGGGCCTGTCGTGGGGTGGGGGGACGGGGGAGGAATAGGATTAGGAGATATACCTAATGTAAATGACGAGTTAATGGGTGCAGCACACCAACGTGGCACGTGTATACATATGTAACAAACCTGCACGTTGTGCACATGTACCCTAGAACTTCAAGTATAATAAAATAAATAAATACTAAATCTGCTGCCAGAGAATATATCCAACAAAGATGTTCAAGGGAGACATCAAAGGCCTCAGCTCAGAGTTGGCTCTTTAAGACAGCCAGAAAAGGTCAGGCGTGGCGGCTCACGCCTGTAATCCCAACACTTTGGGAGGCCAAGGTGAGTGGATCACCTGAGGTCAGGAGTTTGAGACCAGCCTGGCCAACACAGAGTCAAACCCTGTCTCTACTAAAAAATACAAAAATTAGCTGGGCGTGGTGGCACACGCCTGTAGTCTCAGCTACTTGGGAAGCTGAGGCAGGGGAATCGCTTGAACCCAAGAGGCAGGCAGAGGGAGGTTGCAGTGAGCTGAGACTGCACCACTGTATTCCAGCCCGGGCAAGAGAGCAAGACTTTGTCTCTCAATAAAATAAAATAGCCAGGAAAAAAAAAAAAAAGAGGACTCTCAACTTCAACTACTAACTCAGGTACAGATTACATGCCCATATTTAATATACTGTTTGCATGGGGGAAAAATGAATTCCAAGTAACTGACTTAAAATAAATTCCATTCATTTATGGATACTGCCCACATAAATAATTATAATTCCTATTTTATAAATTTTTGGTTTCAGTTTTTATCTAAAATTAAACTATAGCTTAAAACATTTTTTCTATAAAAAAATTAGAAATCAATGGAAATGTGGGTCTAAGTGTTTTAACTATCTGAAATTTTCACTTTCATCCATTGACAGATATCACCCGATGTAATGCTGCTGTGTTAAATAATATTAATACTGCATGTGATCAAGTACAGAGCACATACTACGGACACAGGTGTGCTATATACTAGATACAGTCCTCTTTACTTTCTGATAAGAAAAAAATTAAGCAATTTCACAAACTACAACTGTAGTATCTGCACATTTAAAAAAAGAATATTGCACTAGAAACCAGGAAAACCAAGTCATAGTACCAGCATGGCCACAACTTTCTGCCAAGTCATCTTCAATTCTAGCTCTCAGGCTTATAGTTCAACTGAAAGATTCTGGCTTAATTCAGCTCAAAATCTATTGTATACTTTAAACATTTAGTAACCATGAAGAGTAAAACATGGTGAAGAATGAATGCCAAATTCAAATTCTGACTCAATCACTTATCACCAATATGATGTTGGACAGGTTAGTTAACCTAGTGCCTTGCTTTACTGCTTTTTATATATACATTTACCATTTACATATACATATAAAATAAAAATAGACATGTCATTGGATTATAGTGAAGATTAAATGAGATAATATATGTAAAACACATCTCAGTGCCTGGCACATAGAAACCACTCAATGATGTTTAACTCTTTTTAACTCTGAGATAAATCCCATTTTAAAGAACTCTAGGCCAGGCATGGTGGTTCACACCTGTAATTCCAGCACTTTGGGAGGCTGAGGCAGGTGGATCACTTGAGGTCAGGAGTTCAAGAACAGCCTGGCCAACATGGTGAAACCGGGACTCTACTAAAAATAAAAAAAATTAGCCGGGCATGGTGGAGCATGCCTGTAATCCAAGCTACTCAGGAGGCTGAAGAAGAATGGCTTTAACCAGGAGGCAGAGGTTGCAGTAGTGAGCTGAGATCGTGCCACTGCACTCCAGTCTGGGCGACAGAGCAAGACTCAATCTCAAAAAAAAAAAAAAAAAAAAGAACTGATCCCAATTCTATTATACTGGAATTTATGTGCTATCAGCTAAGCATTTAGAAATCATTTTGTTTTATGGTCATGCATCACTTAAGGACAGGGATAAGTTCTGACAAATGTATCATTAGATGATTTTGTAGTTGTGAGAACATCATAGAGTCTATAGTACTTACACAAACCTAGATGGTATTGCCTACTATACATCCAAGCTATACGGTATAGCCTATTGCTCCTAGGCTATAAACCTGTATAGCATGTTACTGTACTGAATACTGCAGGCAATTATAACACAAATCACTAGGTAATAGGAATTTTTCAGTCCATTATAATCTTACAGGACCACCATATTATATAATGCAGTCTGTCCTTGGCCTAAACATCATTATGTGGTACATGACCTTCATTACAGTGAAATTTCTCATGATGAAATTTTAGCTTTATAAATATATCTTACAGACTGTGGCTCTCAAATCTATCCTATTTTTCTTTTTAAAAATTTTCATCTTTTTAAAATGAAATGCTTTTTAAAAAAGCATTTCTAATTAAAATATACACCAAAAAAAATTTTAACCGTCATATAAACATAACACACTGTTAAATTATATACTACTAATCTAATAGAATAAGTATCCAATTCAAAAGTACCAACATATAAAAATTAACATTTAGATAAGGTATCTTTATACCATTTCTATTAAGAAAAAAACGTTCAGGCTGGGCATGGTGGCTCATGCCTATAATCCCAGCACTTTGGGAGGCCAAGGTTAGAGGATGGCTTGAGCTCAGGGGTTCAAGACCAGCCTGAGCAATATGGCAAAACCCCATCTCCACAAAAAATACAAGAAAATTACCAGGAGTGGTGGCACATGCCCCTGGTCCCAGCCACAAGAGGTTGAGGCTGCAGTGAGCCAAGACTGGGCCACTGCACTCCAGCCTGGGTGACAGTGTAAGACCCTCATGCCAAAAAAAAAAAAAAAAAAAAAAAAGAAAGAAAGAAAAGAAAAGAAAAAACACTCATTCTACATGTATCTTAGTATTTTATTTTCTAAAAAATAAATAAATAAATAGCTGGTAATTAAAACACAAAAGTGATTATGAGGAACATAGTGAATGGTTAGCTTTTTTTTTTTTTTCTGAGGTGGAGTCTTGCTCTGTTGCTCAGGCTGGAGTGCAGTGGCACCATCTCAGCTCACTGCAACCTCCACCTTCCAGGTTCAAGTGATTCTCCTGCCTCAGCCTCCCGCGTAGCTGGGATTATAGGCGCACACCACCACACCCGACTAATTTTGTATTTTTGGTAGAGACAGGGTTTCACCATGTTGGCCAGGCTGGTCTCGAACTCCTGAACTCAAGTGATCTGCCTGCCTTGGCCTCCCAAAGTGCTGGCATTACAGGTGTGAGCCACCATGCCTGGCCAAATGGTTAACTTCTACATCTCCCCCAATCGCATAAATTCAAGATATACAATCAATAAAATAATCCAAAAAATCACATTATAAACTTAATCTTTCTTTTTGTTTCCCTACCATAAAAATGTTTTAATTGGGGATTGCATTACTAACCAAGAAGTTGGCAACACCAAAACAAGATATGATCAACTTAATAGATACAAAAAAGAAAACTATTTCAAATAGTGAAAATTTATAGTCAAAATAAGTATTGCACATAAAAATGAAGTTCAACTAACTCATAAAGTTAGCTCAAGATAATGTTCTATCTATAAAAAAACTAACAATTTACTTATATACTTAAAATGAGCTTTTCAGTGGAATCATTTAGATGACACTGGCTTATTGGTTCAGTAAAGTTTGATCTTTCACTTTTTTACTCTCAGAAATTTTCCAAGAAATCAGGCATTTAAGTCATTCTACTTAAATCAGCTTCTGTTTATATTCTATTTCATTTTATAAGCAATTCTTTAGTCTTTATGTTACTAATGGCATACTGAAATGGAGGACTATCATTTTAGAATTCCAATCTCAAATGAATAGAGCTTAAAGGATACAAAGTTAATTCTTAACTATGAATAACAATCTAATATTTCAAACCCTGATTTTGTGATCCCTCAAGCACTTCCAACTATCTCAATAAAGTATTCAAAAATTAATTTTTATTTAATGTTCATCACCTTACAATCATATGAAATCTTTTAAGTAAAAAGAGCAATTTTTAAAACTCCTGTTGTATATCCCCTTACTATCCATTGCCTGTTGATTCCATTATGGAAAATTGGAAATTACTGTAACAGGATTAGAAAAGCAGTGAATGATGATACCTACTTTGGCACTATAAGACAAATCTGTGTGATAGCAAATGTAAATCATAAGCGATAAACAATAATATAATTAAAGGAGAGACCTATGATTAAAATGATTTAATAAAATTTAGGTATTTAGCTATGAAATTTTATAAAGAAATTAACTTACTATATTTTTTATTTACAACCTTTAAGCAGATGAAATTTCAAATCAATACTTCCTTTTGTGCCTCAAGTATTTCTTACAAATGTTTTAGTGTTAGAAAACTAAGTATCTTTTTTCAGAATCAGTCCAGTTGTTACTGTTAAAAACCAGTCTTATTCTTGAAAAGGGCACATTCCCACCAAACGAACTTTATTACTAAAAACACCTGATCAGCAGCTAAAACACTGTAGACAAAATACTGGATGATTATAGAATCTTAAGAGACCGTAGAAGATAAATCTCACCCAATTTCTGAAAGATTCTAATTTTTATGAAGACTATTGTTTCCCAATAATAAGCACTCTAAGGAAGAAAAGATCTTTAAAAAGGGAATATATGGATACACCATAGTTTTTATTTTTAAAACAAACCAAAAATATCGAATGTCATTTTTAAAAGACTATATATTTGAAAATCTTAACAGTGAACAGGCAAAGAGAAGGGAAAAGGTTGGAATTCAGTCTTGAAAGAAGTGGCCTTCAAAGGCGATCAGGACTAGAATAGGGAAAATCCAGGTCCTGGAAGAGGCTGCTCTTTCCAAGAATAAAAAGATAGAGCAATGAGGCCAGCTTTCCCTGCCCATCTCCTAACTTGCACAAAAAACTTCATTCTCTGAAGGTAACTTACCAAAGAATTAGCACGTTAATTCTCTGAAATTAAGATAAATCCAGATGGATTCCTTAAAGCCAAAACAATTCTCCAAGTTAGTGAGCTCAGTCAAGACTTTGAAAGGACAATAAAATACTTAATAATATTAATGATTAAGAATTTGAAAAATAATATATTTTCTTTCTAATGCAAGATGCAAATCTCAACACTTTTTTCATAGGATATGAAAAGGACCCTATCTCAAAAAGTTACCTATTAGGGGGATTATGATGAATACATAAAGATCTTATAAAAGAGGATATGGTTGCTATAATTACAAAAACTAAAAGTGGTACAGCAGAGGTTCTTGATAAGGTGTTGGGGGCACCATAGAAATAAAAAAGTTAGCAAAATTTTGTGAATACTCAATTTGTGGAAAGATAAAGACAGTGCATCAAATTCTCATAACAGCCTATGAACCAAAAAGTTAAGAGTTTCTAGGTTAGGAGTTTGAATAAAAGCAATCACTCTAGCCAGGGGTTAGGAAATACCCTATCATGGAAGAAACATATGCATTAATCCTTAAAGTAAAAATGTTTTCATTAGCACTTTTTTAAAAAAATAAAACATGTTTACTGAAAATGGTTCAAACATAAGTGTATATAAAGCACAAAGTAAGAATCCTATTCCCTCTCCTGCCCTATTCCCAATCCCACTCACTAGAGTTTGGTGTGTGTGATGCAACAGATAATAGTGATTGAACATAGAGTTGTGGTTAAGGGATAAGAAGGGTATTCCAATGCCTTGAATGACTTAACTAAGGGCAATATTTATAGCCATGATTTGAATAAAAGCTATACTGTGTGCAGATTCAATTTATACATGAGTAGAGAGTATAATACATGTAAACTAGCATAATGAGGCTTTATCCAGTCTGTCCCTAGTTCTAAAAACAAATGAAGGAATATGTTAATTAAATAAATAAATGGAATGAAGCTTTAAAAGATCTCAATAAGAGAATGAATGGTAGTAACAGTTTTGTATTTGCCCAAAAAAAATTAACAAAAATATAAATTGAAGATGTCTGCTGAAGATGTACCAGAAGATCTACATGACAGAAGGTCATTTATTCCAGAAGTGCACATTTGGCCCTCCCTATCCGTGGTTCCACAACCACAGATTCAAGCAACCATGAACTGAAATATTCAGAAACAAAACCAATAAACAGTAACAACAGAACAATAAAAAATGCACATTTAAAAAATATATAACAACTATTTACATAGCATTTACTTTGTATTAGGTATCATAAGTAATCTAGAGATGATTTAAAGTATATGAGAGCATGTGAATAGGTTATATCCAAGTACTACACCATGTTATATAAGGGACTTGAGCATCCTCAAATTCTGCTATCCACTGGGGTCTTGGAACCAATCCCTCATGAATACTAAGGGACAGCTGTACTGATTGAACATGTACTGTGTGTTGGGTAGGAATACAATAATGAACAAAAATTAATACATAGTTACTGCACTCATGAAACTTATGGTCTAGAGATAGGGAGAAACACCCATACAAAGAGATGTAAAATGACAATGGTAAGTGCTATGAAGGTTATGAACCTGGAATTATAGTCAGCATAATCAAAATTGGCTTTGCTAAAAAAAAAAGTGATGATTAAGTTGTTATTTGAAGAAAGGGTTGGAGTTAACTAGGCAAACAGGAGAAGGAAGGGAGGATTCCATGAAGAAGGAACTGAATGTGCAAAAGACCTATGGCAGAAGATAAGCCAGCAAATATGAAAAGCTGCAAAGAAACTATTGTGACTGAAGAAAAAAAAAAAAAGCAAGGAGTTACATGGGAAGAGATAAGACAATAGAGATAGATAAGAGTTAAACAATAAAGCACCTATAGACTGTGTTAAGAAATTCCGTCCTTATCCTAAGAACAATGAAAAACCACTGAGGGATTTTAAGTGGGGACTGATATCAGATTTGTGACACAGTGTCAAAATAACAGAATTTGAGTATTAAATCAGAGCGAAGACTATTTTACCCTATTCTATACTAATCAACACCCCCACTTGAAATACTACATATTGGCCATGATTCTTTCAACTATAAGTAACAAAAACCCAACTCAAACTGGCTTATGCAAAAGGATATTTATTGGCTCATTTGTAGCAATAACTACAGGCATAATTCAAACAATATCATGTGAATCTGGTTTCTTTCTCCATTTCTGGGCTTCACTTCCTCTGTATTGATTCTATCCTCATAAAGGATCTCCATTGAGGATGACTGTAACAGCTCCAGTCGAACCATCTTCAATATTGAAATCCAGGACAATGACAAGAGGCCCAGCTATGATTGGAGTTGGTTGGCTTGGCTAAAATTACATGCCCTTCCCTAAGCCAATCACTAAGGGAATGCTATGGCATTGTGATAGGTTTGGGCTTACATCACATGCTCTCCCTGGTACCAGAGGGAGAGTCTTAATCAAAAAGCACAAGAATAAAGATTGGAGGAAGAATGGAAAACCAAGTAAGAGTAAATAGATGCTGGGTGGCAAAAATAACAGATGTCCACTACAAGGAATTCAGAACTAGAGCTTTGTCTAGGTCAAGATGAAAGGACTAAAGTTATTTAACCTAAAAAACATGAGACTATAGGGTGGGAGAAGTAAAAGCTATTTACGGAGATTTTAAAGTTTGTCATGAGAAAGAAGGAAAGAAGGTGACTTGATCTTTGTGCGGCTCAAGTAATAATAACAACAACAGTAATATTTACTTGTTTTGAGCACACTAGAGAATTGCTAGTATTGAGCTTTAACATTACTTCATTCCTTACATTCTACTATGTTATCATTATAAATTATACAATATGATAAATATATAATTATAAAATAATTGTAATTAGTATACATTAACATTAGCTAACATTAAGTGCATACATTATTTCATCTAATCCTCAAAAACTCCTATGAGGTAGACACTATTATCATCATCCCCTGTTTACAGCTGTGGAAATTTAGTTATACATGGTAAGTACCTCGCCCAAAGTAACAAAACTTAGTAGAGGAGCAAGGATTCAAACCCAGGCACTTCTAAGACTGAATATTTCAGACACAACACTATTTGCCTCCATCAGGAATACTGGAATATTTGGAATACCGAATTACAGGGAGGCAGACTTCATCTCAATATAAGAACAAAACAATTAGCAGTTAAAATATCAAAAACTAAGATGAACTCTAAGTGAGAAAGATCACCAAAGAAAAATATGAAAAATTTAAGCATTATGTGATTGAAAATGTTCACTTTCAAGATCCCTTCAAGAACCCTTCCAACCCTAACACTGTAAATATTTCCGTCTAGTGGAGGTATGTAAATTTCTGCCTACACTGAAAGATACGGAAGATTTTTCATTATTTCAGTTAAAAAAAAAATCTAATTAGAAATGTTGAATTATGAA
Source organism: Pongo abelii (assembly GCF_028885655.2). Taxonomy (NCBI): domain Eukaryota; kingdom Metazoa; phylum Chordata; class Mammalia; order Primates; family Hominidae; genus Pongo; species Pongo abelii. The sequence goes on from NC_072001.2 coordinate 59,752,245, forward strand.
ACTTCATTTTTGAATTAGCAATAAAATATTTGATAATCAACCTGCTATATCCAAATATTTTCTAAGACCCTTCAAGTACAATATAACGAATGAAGCAGTTAGGTTGAAGCTCAACACTGAGAACAAAAGTCTTGAGTTAATTCAAAACAAGTATATTCTTAAAAAAAAAAGTAACAGCCAATAATCTTAATTTCATTTTAATAAAGATATCTGCGGGCTTAAATCAAAACTCCCACTGAAATCAACTGCTTCACAGACACAGATTCAGATCAAACATCTCAAATATTATAGCATCATGATAAATCAACTTTTTAGAATTTTAACGTTTTTGTAAATGCAAAATTCTTTTAATATAATATTAATACATAGAAAGGCTATGCTTCAACAGACTGCTCAAATCTACAATGAATCTAAATCAGTACAGTTATTAAAAGCTTTAATATGAAAGAAAACTTTTTCACACAGGGTACAGGGAATATCTTCCTCTTCATCACTTCCTCTTCATCCAACTAAATTCTCCTGCAAACCCAATCCAGGTTGCAAACCACTTGCTCTAGTTACTGCTACCCACTTTGTCAGTCAAAACTGAGCTGAGCACAGCAGGGCAACTACAGCATTATCTACCCCACAGTGCTTTGCTAAAAGCAAGTATCCACCTCAAGATCCCAAAAACCCTCCCAATAGCCAAATCAAATTACCTTTTCTTCATTTGCATTTTCCTTGTTTATCTTGCAGCTATTTTAACCCCATTTCTTGAAAATATCATGCTCAGTAATTTTCTATACACCAATAGTCCTGTGTACTCACCTACTCCTTTTTAACTCTTTAGAGATTCTCCAGATCACTTCCTCCTTAAATAATGTAAAAACAGGTTTTCCACAAAGTTTAGACCTCAGTCCCACATAAACTGTTCCCTAACAGCAGATCTAATAAATCCCATAGTCTCAGCTATCAATTCTCAACAGCAGCCTATAAGATCAGAAAATATTCACCTCTGCTACAGTCTGAATGTTTGTCTCTCAAACCTCATGTTGAAATTTGATCCCCAATGTTGCAGGTAGGGTAATGAGAGGTGTTTGGGTGGAAGAGACAAATCCCTCACAAATGGCTTGGTGCTGTCCTCAAGGTAATGAGTGAGTTCTCAGTCTATTAGTTCCCACAAGAAATGGTTGTTTAAAAAAAACGAAACAAACAAAACAAAAGCCTGGCACCTCCCTCCTCTTTCTCTCACTTCCTCTCTCTCACCTTATAAATCGCTACCCACACAGACTCCCCTTTGTTTTCTGCCATGAGTGGATGCAGCCTGAGGCCCTCACCAAAAGCCAAGCAGATGCTGGTACCATGCTACTTGCAGAACCATGAGCCAAATAAACCTTTTTTCTTTATAAAATGCCCAAACTCAGGTATTTATTTATTTATAAGAGCACAGACAGAGAAAGACACCCTGACATCTCATCTAAGTCCCAGTCCTTCCTCTTTTACTACTGAAAACTGCTATCTAGATATTTAAACGCACCTCAAATTCAGTAAATGCACACTTCGGAGATATTGAGGGCTCTGTTCCAGACCACCACAATAAAGTGAATATTGCAATAAAGCAAGTCACACGCATTGTTTGGTTTCTCAGTGAATATAAAAGTTAGGTTTACAACTATAGTGTAGTCTAAATGTACAGTAGCATTGTCTCTAAAAAACAACATATATACCTTAATAAAAACTACTTTATTGCTTAAAAAAAAAAAAAAAAGATAATGCTCATTTGAGCCTTCAGTGAGTCATAATCTTTTTGCTGGAGGAAAGTCCTGCCTCCATGTTGATGGCTGCTGACTAATCAGGGTAGTGGTTGGCTGAAGGTTGGGGTGGCTGTGGCAATTTCTTAAAATAAGACAATGAAGCTGGGCACATCCATTGACTTTTCCTTTTACAAAAGGTTTCTTGGTAGCATACGATGCTGTTTGATAGCATTTGATCCACAGTAGAACTTCTTTCCAAGTTAGAGTCAATCCTCTCAATCCTTGCTGGTGCTTTATCAACTAAGCTGGTGTAATACTCTAAATCCTTTGCTGTCATTTCAACAATGTTTACAGCATCTTCACCAGGAATAGGTTCCATCTCAAAAAAACTACTTTACTCATCCATAAGAAGCAACTCCTCATTCATTCAAGTTTTATAATGAGATTACAGCACTTAGTCACATCTTCAGGCTCCACTTCTAAATCCGGCTCTCTTGCTACTCCCACCACATCTGCAGTTACTTCCTCCACTGAAGCCTTGAAACTCTCAAAGTCATCCATGAGGGCTGGAAACAACTTCTTCCAAACTTCTGTTAATGTTGATATTTTGACCTCCTCCATCAATCACAAATGATCTTAATTGGATCTAGAATGGTGACTCCTTTCCAGAAGGTTTTCAATTTACTTTACCAAGATCCATCAGAGAAAACATAATCTACAGCAGTTATACCCTTACAAAATGTATTTCTTAAATATTAAGACTTGAATTGAAAGTTGAAATGACTCCTTGACCCATGGGCAGCAGAATGGATGTTGTGTTAGCAAACATGAAAACAACATTAATCTTCTTGTACACTTCCATCAGAGCTCTTGGGTGACCAGATGCACTGTCAATAAGCAGTAATATTTTGAAAGGAAAATTTTCTGAGCAGTAGGTTTCAACAATAGGCTTAAATTTTCTGTAATTCACGTTGTAAACCAGGTTTACATCTGGTTTAGTAAACCAGATGTGCTGTCATCCAGGATTTGTGGTTCCATTTTTAAAGCATAGGCAGAGTAGATTTAGATTTTTTTTTTTGGGGGGGGGGTACAGAGTCTCGCTCTGTTGCCCAGCCTTGAGTGCAGTGGCACCATCTAAACTCACTGCAACTTCTGCCACCCAGGTTCAAGTGATTCTCGTGCCTCAGCCTCCCGAATAACTAGGATTTACAGGCATGCGCCACCACGCCTGGCTAATTTTTATATTTTTAGTAGAGACGGGGTTTCACCATGTTAGCCAGGCTGGTCTCGAACTCCTGGCTCCTGACATCAAGTGATCCACCCACCTCCACCTCCCAAAGTGTTGCGATTACAGGCATGAGCCACCACACCTGGCAGATTTAGCACAATTCTTAAGGGCCCTAGGATTTTCACAATGGTAAATGAGTACTGGCTTCAACTTAAAAGTCACCAGCTTCATTAGCCCTTAACCAGAATCAGCCTGTCCTTCGAAATCTGAAAGCCAGGCATGACTTCTCCTTTCTAGCTCTGAAAGTCCTAGATGGTATCTTCTTCCAATAAATAGAAGTCTATTTAATCTATATAGAAAATATATTGTTTAGTGTAGCCGCCTTCATAAATTATCTTAGGTAGATCTCCTGGATAACTTGCTGAGGCTTCTGCATCAGTACCTGCTGCTTCATCTTATACTTTTATGTTATGGAGACAGTGTCTCTCCTTAAACCTCACGAACTCATCTCTGTTAGCTTCAAGCTTTTCTTCTGCAGCATCTTCACTCTCACAGCCTTCATAGATCTGAAGAGAGTAGGGTCTTGACCTCAAGCCTTTGGCTTAAGGGAATGTTGTGGCAGGTTTGATCTTCTAGCCAGACCATTACAACTTCCTCCATCTTAGCAATAATGCTGTTCCACTTTCTTATCATTCATGTGTTCAATGGAATAGCACTTTCAACTTTCTTCAAGAATGTTTCCTTTGCAATCACAACTTGACTGTTTGGGACAAGAGGCCTAGTATTTGGCCTACCTCTGCTTTTAACACGCCTTCCTCACTAAGCTTAATCATTTCTAGTTCTTTTTATTTAAAGTGAGAGACGTGCAAATCTTCCTTACACTTGAACACTTACAGGCCATTATAAAGTTATTAATTGGCTTAATTTCAATATTACTATGTCTCAGGGAATAAGGAAGCCCATGGAGAGGAAACTAGGGAAGAGCAGGCTGGCGGAGCAGTCAAAACACACACATTATTATATAAGGTTACCATTTTACATGAGTGCAGTTTGTGGTGCCCCAAAACAATTACAATAGTAACATTAAAGATCACTGATCAGAAATCACCATAACAAATATAATAAAGTCTGAAATATTGCAAAAATTACAAAAATGTGACAGAGACAAGAAGTGCTCACGCTCTTGGAAAAATGGCTGTGATAGACTTGCTCAACATAGAGTTGCCACAAACCTTCAACTTGTAAAAATGCAATATCTGCAAACCACAAGTGAAGTACAATAAAACAAGTTATGACTATATTTCCAAAACTGAACATATCTTCCCCTGAAAAATTATTTCTACAGCATTATTCATAATAGCCAAAAAAGCAGAAACAACCCAAATGTTCAACTAATAAATAAAATGTGGTATATCAATACAATGTAGCATTATTTAGCAATTTTTTAAAATGAAGTACTGATACATGCTACAACATGAAACCTTGAAAGGGAAAGAAGTCAGTCACACACTGTTTGATTCTATTTATATCTAATATTCAGAATAATGGGTAACAGGTTTCCTTTTGAGGAGCTGAAAATATTACAGAATTAGTGTTGACAGTTGTACAACACTATGAATGTACTAAATGCCAGTGAACTGTATATTTTTAAATGGTGAAATTATGTTATATGAATCTTACCTTAAATTATAAAAGTTAGTTTTACTTTTGCATTTCTCTTTTTCTACTGAACTGCCATCCTTCTGATCTTGAATCCCTGGAGGTTTTTTTCAATGTCTCCCTCTTTTAATTGTATCTAGTCAATTCCCCAATCCTATAGACTTCCTTCAAAATATTTCCCACACCATCCTTGCCTCTCCATCCACTCAATACTTGGCCAGGCCCATAGAACCTCACACCTAAAGTGAAACAGATTTACTTTATAAGATTCACTTTATATAGCTGCTCTTCAGCTTATGACGGGGTAATGATTAAACCCATCGTAAGCTGAAAATATCGTAAGTTGAAAATGCATTCAATACACCTAACCTACCGAACATCACAGCTTAGTCTAACTTACCTTAAATGTGCTCAGAACCCTTACATTAGCCTGCGGTTGGGGAAAATCATCTGACAACACAGTATACTGTATGTTAGCAGTTGTTTACCCTTATGATCATGTGGCTGACTGGTAGCTGCAGCTTGCTGTTGCTGCCTAGTATCACAATATGGTATCATACCACATATCACTAGCCCGGAAAAAGATCAAAATTCAAAACTTGAAGTACAGTTTCTACTAAATGTATACCGCTGTCACACCATCATAAAGTCAAAAAAACTTAAGTTGAACCATCTTAAGCTGGGGACTGTCTGTACTCGGTCTCTCAGCATCCAGATTTTTGCTTTCATCTCTTCAATAAAGAGCCCCTAAATTAACAATTTACTAAAATAATGCTTTCATTCTGTCATTTACCAATTCCAAATTCTTTAATAACTTTCCAACCTATGCAGAGCTGGGTTAGGTTATCCTAGTGCTAAAAGCTTCCAGGTGCAGTGAGGTGCAGAATAGGTCAAATGCTCTAAGGAGCCAGCACTTCTAAAAGTTGTCACTGCCAGCCTGTAAGGCTCACCTGCATTGTACAGCCCAAATAGAAGAGAACATGTCATTCTGTAATAAAAAGGCTGACGGTGAAGTGAGGGAAAACCAACGCATCGTATCTTATAAAATGAATACACAGTATCTGGCACCCAGTGTTATTCCAATGAATAAAATGAACTTTTTCTAAGACTTGATTTCCTCATCTGTAAAGGATGGTAACACCACCTTTTGCAAAGAAGTATTTGTTCTGATGATGGAATATGGTAACTGTGAACATACTTTATAATCTCTAAAACACTACAATAAAAGAAATCAAAGAATAGAAAGACATCTCTTGTGTATAACTTCTCAAATGAACAGACACTACAATGTAGTGTCACCAAAGTAGTGCCAATTTTCTTCTTTACCTTTTTCTATTCAATAAAGTTGTCAGATCTATTTTTTTTCTCATGGAATGTAAGAAAGCTATTTCCATGTTGCATTTTGGTTATGAGGGCCTTTCTAGCAGCAGTCAGCAATCCTGTATAGTTGAGAGTCAGATAATCTTAAACCTTGAATAGGAAAAGCAGAGCAAGTAAAAAAACAAAGCAAGAGATACAACAGAGATTAGGATTATACCTAAAACCCCCAGGCCTCTCTCAAGCCCCTCCAGGCTTAGCTTCTTAGATTTGCCAAAGGTAACCCACAAAATAAGGAACGCACAGGAGTGAAGCCTAGAAGCAAGGGGCAAATTAGTTCATACACTGATCATCTTTGCTTTGGTTACTAGCCCTAGTCAAAATGCATATCAACTCAAAGGCATTCAGTTAATAATGTTAAAAAAAAAAATCCCAAACCTGATCAAAAAAAAGATGTGTGGTTGACTAAGCTTTAAGGATGGAATCTTTGCCTGGGAGTCCAGAAACCCCAAACCTGAGAAATTTTTTTCAATATGTATTCATTCACTTAAAGATAATAATGAAAGCAGTATATATTAATATATTTTTACAAAAAAAGCATATTTCTCAAAACAAAAAATTTAGAGAAGAGTTGTATTGTTTTACATTTTTGCTACATTTTTGCACACCTCATTAATATGTCTTAATAAAGACAGCTGGATTCTCTTACGACCTTCTGCATTCAACCTGTTGCACTACACTCTTCTGTTGAAGAAAATACAGCTTCACAGGAAAAGTATGCGGTAAAGGGAGGACCTAGTAGAATCCTTCAAAGAGTCTCAAGTCCAAGACCACATTTAGAGAATTACTGTACTAGATAAACACAAGTCAAAGCCCTTTTTAAAAAAGAAAGCTAAATTACTATACTAACCGGTCAAAAATTTGTTAAGTTACATACCAATCCAAAAAGTAAAGCAATAATTTTAAACTGTTGGGGAATATTCAGGTGACTAAAAAAAAAAAAAACTAAGAAAAAGTATTTATCGAACATTATGTATAAGGCATTGTGTTTACAAACACAAAGAGGCAAAGCATACATCATCCCAAAAATTACTTTGTCTTCATCCTGTTATACAAAACCAGAAAAACAGGAATGTTTGCAATGAAAATGACTGAAATGAAATACTTTTTTGGTGTAATCCACTTAACCAAAAAGCCTAAATACAACACCTGATGTGCCAGGGTTCCAATTAATAATTTTTTATTATGAAAGGTCTCTGAAGGTAAAGCTTGGAACAAAGGTTAAAAAAAAAAAAAAACTGGTAACAACAAAAAAACTTTAGAACAGAAACCTCAAGGAACAACTTTCTAGGTACTGCCTGTATTCATTACAGATGTATTAAAGTACAACAGGCTAAAAACAACCTATTATGGAAGTAGAAGAGGCAGGTAGGTTTAATGTGTGTATTGGAGAGGGGTGGAACTCTAACTGTCCAAATTAACCATTAAAGTTCAGTATACTATCGGAATCCAAAGGAAACTATTTTAGTTTTTTACTTTCTTTCTTGAGCAGTTCTTTTTAGAAAGACTGACATTTTATTATTCACGTTGTTTCCTAGAGATCTTTAAACAAAGAAGGGAAAATTTACTTACTACTTTAAAATAGATGAAAACTCATTATATCTTATAATTATTATGTGGGTCTATAACAGAATTCTTTTATCAATCTAAAATACATTATGGGATGTTAGTGGCTTTATTTTTCCTACACCTTGGAATATTTTGCTAACTCCATCATTCTAGGTATTATTTCACCATTGTTCATCAATTAATCCCAACTATGCTAAAAAAATAAAATAGGACTGCCTAAAAGAATAATACAACAGTGAAATAAATCATGACTAATGCATTAGCCTTAATTTTTCTCATTTATTTTCCAGTTTTCTTATAGTTTTGTAAAAATATTGCATCAACTTTCAAAGACATATGGAAAACTGAAGACATTTTTGTAGTCTATGTCAGGGAGGGAAAACAATTCCTCTATCACCTTTGGTTCAGTATCTCATGGCCTGTGAATTAAACTATGAAAAGACACATTCACAAGAGAAGAAGCATACAATTTTTATTAATATTTACATGCACAGGAGTTCACAGAAAAGAAGTGAAACTCAAACAAGTGGTTAGATGTAGAGGCTTTTATACTATTTTAACTCCCCCAAAAAAGGGAACTTGGAATTTCAGGGACAATAAACCATGGGAAAGTGACTAGAAAAAATGGGAGAACTAATGGAAAATAAGGGTTATTTTAGTAAAATTTGTTTATACAAACTCATCTCTGCCTTGACTCTCAATCTCAAGGGAAAAGAGTTGCTCTTCCCTCCCTGTTATAAGAAGGAAATTGGCTGGGCGTGGTGGCTCATGCCTGTAATCCCAGCACTTTGGGAGGCCGAGGTGGGTGGGTCACCTGAGGTCAGGAGTTCAAGACCAGCCTGGCCAACATGGCAAAACCATGTCTCTACTAAAAATACAAAATTAGCCAGGCATGGTGGCGCACACCTGTAGTTCCAGCTACTCGGGAGGCTGAGGCAGGAGAATCACTTGAACCCGGGAAGTGGAGGCTGCAGTGAGCCGAGATCACGCCATTGCACTCCAGCCTGGACAACAAGAGCGAGACACCGTCTCAAAAAAAAAAAAAAAAAAGAAAAGAAAATAGAAATTAATGCCCTGCTACTACTAGGCAAATAAGGGGAAGGCACAGAACTCTTCCAGCATCTATTGACTTTCAATTGCCTTCAACTCAAAATAATCCTCATGCTTAAGTGGCAGATTCTGATCCCCTTCATCTGTTTTTAGTTTTCACTGAATACAGTTAAGAACTCAGACTTTATTTTCTGCCCAAAATGGAAGAGAAGAAAATTAACAGAGGAAGGCATTTCACAACTATTAGATGAACCAGAAGATTAACACAAAGATAGACAGGAGCACTTTAGACTCTTAATGATGGTACTGAAAATGACTTTATAAGGGAAATCTCAGACTGAGTCCTCGGATGAGTTACTTTAGATAAATTCCCTCAAACTTAATCAATGAGAGAACAACGTATTTCTAAAAACAAAAAGGAAATACGGCATTCTCATCCAGCGGGAAGAACTTCATCACACAATATTTTTACATTAAGAATATGGACCATGCTGTTCTGCTCAAAGAAAACGTGACAGTCTTTCATCCCTTACAAGTGTATGCTAAAATTTTACTTAATACATTTTTAAGAGACAGGGCCTCACTCTGTCACCCAGGCTGGAGTGCAGTGACACAATCGCAGCTCACTGCAACCCAGACCTCAAGTGATCCTCCCACCTCAGCCTCCCAAGTATCTGGGACCACAGGCACATGCCACTACACCCGGCTAATTTTTTATTTTTTGTAGAGACAAGGTCTTCTTATGTTGCCCAGGCTGGTCTCAAACTCCTAGGCTCAAGCAATCCTGCCTTGGCCTCCCGAAGTGCTGGGATTACAGGAATAAGCCACCACACCCGGCCTTGATACAACGCTTAAGTGCACAAGTATTGAATGCAGGTGTATGCAAAGGTGACTGGAAGGAAATAGAAAATATAGACATTTTAAAAAATTCATTGGATTGATCATTCTAATTAGTTGTTTATAAATCTGAAATTGAACGTATCTTGCAATTGTGGAGCAAAGAAGGCCGTCCTGTCTTCAACAAAATTATGAACCATCAAAGGTTTCAAAAATTCTTCCAGTATTGCATTTTGATGATGTACACGCAAAAAGACAACCCAGAAGGAATGACAAGCAAGAACCTATTAGGGAAGCATTTGAAATTTAGAATCAGTATTTATAAGACAAATAGTTCCAGGGTCATGTATGAAAGTTGCTAAGTACAGACAGTCTCCAACTTAAGATGGTTCAACTTACAACAATTTTTCAACTTTATAATGGTGTGAAAGTGCATTCATTACTTCAAGTACTCATACAACCATTCTGTTTTTCACTTTCAGTACAGTACTCAATAAATTACATGAGATATTCAACACTTTATTATTAAAAAATAAGCTTTGAGTTAGATGATGTTGCCCAACTGTAGACTAATGTAAATGTTCTGTGCATATTTGAGGTAGGCTAAGCCAAGCTACGATGTTCAGTATGTTAGGTGTACTAAATGCATTTTCAACTCATGATACTTTCAACTAATGATGGGTTTATCAAGGATGTAACCTATCGTAAGTCAAGGAGCATCTACAGTTAATTCCATTCAGATGACGTTGCCCATTTCAGGTAGAAATACCTTCAAAAGGTGAAAAACATGAAATGAAAATCTGAGCAACAGGTGACAATGAAATAGGATAAGCTTGGACAATGCAGATCTACACAGAGATTTGGAAAAGGCATGAAAGTAGAATCAAGATTGATATATACGAAATGACAGAAAAATTTCAAAATTCTGCCAGACATATAACTTGTGACAAATTTTTTACAAATTTAGACTCGGCTGAATATTATACAGCATCAAACTCTCCTTAGTTGGCACTGTAGGAAGAACAGCGTTGAACTTCTGTGAATTTTCACAAATTGAAAAGCAAAAGAAGTCAACTGCACAAAATCTGGATTTCGAATTTACTTCATGATTCTTATTGTCCTAAGGAAAACTATACCTACTCTTCTCAGCGCAATGCATTCTCAACCATCAATGAATTTTAAAATCCTTGCATAAATTAATCTGAAGTGATCTGTATTACAAAAAGACTACAGGAGTGATACATTCAAAAAGTGGGTCAGAAACAATACTTGGAAGAGAATGACTTGAAGATGGCTTATGACTGATATTAGAACTGAGTACACTTTCATTGTATGGGAAAAGCTTCAGTTACAAAACTGTAAGTTACCAAGAAGAAATTCCTCATGCAACTAGGAAAATAACTTGCAGAAAATAGGAAGGGAATGTTGTCTTACCCTCTAACCACAATGATTTCTGCACAGATCTGAAAATGGGAAGAAAGGAAGATGTTCTTTGTATAGATACAAAAACTCAAAAAGAAAAAAATGTGTGTTATAATGAGAATGTTTACGCAAAGCGTTCAAATGTGATGTATATTTGTTGTAGGAGTGTTATGTAATTAAATGCATGAAATAGATTTTTTTTATTTAAGTATATACAAAGATATCTGCTATATTTAAATTCTTATTAAAAGCTCCAATAAGTTGTTTTACATTATGCTTTATTTTTACTCCTATAAATTATACATAATAACTTAAAATGCAAAAAAAAACAGTCCCTTTTGACCCAGATGATAGTGATAATTGTACACTTTTCCTCGTATACTGAGGGTTAAGAGAATCCGTAAAATTGCTCTGGATAAATGAATCAAAATTCTAAACATACAATTTTTGATATAAGGCACCAAGTAAATCAAGTCATTATTTAAATCACTATTTAAAGCAATCTGAAAATTCAAAGTTTCTAATTCCTTTCTAAAGCAAGAAAAAAACTATTCAGGATTTATATATTTAATTAGTGAATATGTTGTAAGTACTCCTCATCTTCCAAAACTTGCTTTTGGAATAACAAAATATGTTGTCAATAGAAATAGCCAATTTCCTGTCACCTAAAACTACAGTTGACTTTTCATTTGTGAAAACTGCTATTTCAGTGAGCCAATGCTGACTAATAAAACACTGGAATGAAAAAGGACTGGATTAGTAGCCTAACTGGACAGATGTTCCAGTTGATGCACTTGCAATCCTCCAACATCAAACTACTTCAGAACTTTTCTATTTACCATAGCTTACTGCGGCTAAAATGGTCCTAAGCAAACTTTCAAAGAAGGCAAAGCTTTCTGACATCTACTTTCTGCCTCCTCTCTCCTAGTCTCCCTAGGCTCTGATGCCAACACACAGAAGCATTCCAAGTTCCCTAAAGTAGATGGGTTAGTATTTCCTCCAGAATTGTCTCCTTCTCCTTCTTCCTAACTTCCAAAGCCATACCTAAACGACTGCTCCCAACTGCGTTTATCAGATTACTGCAGGTAAATTCCTACCAACTACTAATGCCAAAATATCAAACCACAAATGACTTGCTAATTGCAGAAGGAAATGCTTACAATGGAAAGATAGCTTGTCACCACCTTATCTAAGAGATCAAATTTAGGATTATTAATAAGACAAGCCTACTCTATGTGCCTTTGGATGTTGTATGCAATGAAGTATACTGCATGGCTTATGAAGTATTCCTGTCAAAAAAAATATTAAACCTGAATATATTCAAGCCTTTAGACCCAATTCCAAGTTTAGAGAAAACAGAGAGGATAGGGGGAACAAATTTAAACACTATGAGGAGGAACTATCACTAAAACATGGAATATGGGTTATTCTGTAAGACTACAGAGCTGGTCTCTTCAAAAAGTCAATGTCGCCCAGTGCTGTGGCTCACATCTGTAATCCCAGCATTTTGGGAGGCCGAAGCAGGTGGATCACTTGAACCCAGGAGTTTGAGACCAGCCTAGGTAACACTGCAAAACCCCATCTCTATAAAAAATACAAAAATTAGCTGAGTGTGGTGGCGTGCTCCTGGGTTCCCAGCTACTCAGGAGGCTGAGGTGGGAGGATGGCTTGAGCCCAGAAAGGAGGTCAAGGATGCAGCGAGCCAAGACTGCTCCACAGCACTCCATCCTGGGACACAGAGCAAGCACCTATTTCAAAAAAAAAAAAAAAAAAAGACTGAAAAGGAATTTTGAAGAAATGGGGAGAAATGTGAATATATACTACACCACATGTTAGATTTTAAGGAATATTCTTCACTTTCTTAAGTGTGAATGCGGTATTGTTACATAGAAAAATGGCCTTGATCTCTTACAAAATACATACTGACACACATACAGCATTTAGGGCTGAACTGTCATATCTGTAACGCACTTTGAAATGTTCAGAAAACAGAATGTGAGATAAGTGGAAAAATGCAAATATGGCAAAAAGGTAGCATTAAAACTAGGTGTTCAAATGGGCTATTTAACTTTCCAATATTTTCGAAAAAAATAGCAAGTTGCAAAGTTAAGAAATTAACTCGAAAATAAAAATATAAAAGCCAGGCTAGATGGTGCACACCTGTAATCCCAGCTACGGAGGCTGAGGTGAGAGGTCAGCTTGAGCCCAGGAGTCTGAGACCAGCCTGGGCAACATAACGCCCTCATTTCAGAAGTAAAATATAAAAATATCAACGAAAGGGCAATTGAGTAATATTTCTTAAAATCTTTAAGTGAGCCTTCTTGCCTATTCTCGTCTACCTCATTCCCACAAAAATGGGATATACTAACGTTGAGCACCGGAGAAGGAGTCAGAAGACCTAAGGTTCTATTAATATAATTGGCCTTGGCTCTTCCTAGTTAGTGACCTCATTAAAGTCCTCTCCCTGAGGCTCTGTTTCCTCGCCTGCAAAATGATTCCAGCAACCCAGACCACTTCAAAAGGGGCTAAGAGATAGAAATCAGGGGTTATCAATGAAAGGCACAAAAGCAAGACACAATTACAACGGTATTTGTGGTGATGTTAAAACATCAGAGGCACACAGCCCTAACAATGGTATAAGCAAACCAGTGCCTTCCCTGGTTAAGTTTCTGCGTGGAGACAGCTGGAGGTGGCACAGTAGTCCCCCAAAGCAGGACACCTTACAGATGCTAAGAGGCAGCTTTTGTGCTTTAAAACTCTCCTTCTAGCGTTCCATTTTATGTTTCATGACACTAAATAAATTCTGTCCAAACCTGAAAACAATAAAGCCAAATATTTACGATGACAGATTTTTTTTTTTTTTAAAACAAATCTTCGCAAACAAAGGCCTTTGACCAAAGGTCTCCCGTGCTTGCAGAAGCGGGTTCACCTTGACGTTTTTCCTCTCCAGCAGATTTCTCCTTAAAAGCGTTAAAACTTGAGATAAGTTGGAACTCCTTCCATCGCTGGAGCAGGCTAAAACCTCAGAGTGAGATCATTCTTTCCGTCTCAGTAAGTGAACCTTGCAAAGCTCAGAAAATTTTGTCTCCAACTCCACGTTTCTCCTCAGGGCCCTTCTTCTGTAGACAATAACGGGAATTCTATGGCAGTGCAGGGGAGGTCCCTTTGACAAAAATGAGAGTGCAAACGTGGAACGACCGGTCATCTGGGCAAAATGAGGGGCCCTGTGCCTGCAAATCCCGAATCCCCTTTGGTCTCCTTTCCTACGACTGAAGAGACACGGGAGTGGGCTGTGGTGTGAGGAGCATGGGTCTTGGCCAAACATCGGCACAAAATGTACCAAAGGGAGTTGCCTCCAGAGAGAAAAGCCAAAACCAGGCTGGGGACAAACAGGCGCACAGGCCTGGGAGGCGAGGTGGCGGAGGAGCAGAAGGCGGCGGCCTGCGCGGCCCAGGCCTGCAGCAGCCGAGGCGGCCGCCGCGTCGCGCCGGGATCCCTCCTCCCCCGCCTGGGCCGACGCAAGATGGCGGTCCGGCCGCCGCCGCGCAGCCGGTCTCCTCCCCCGCGCTCTGGGCGCTCCCGACGACCCGCGCCGGCCTCAAGACCCCCAGTCCAGCGCCCCCGGAGTGAGGCGGCGCAGGCCGCGCGGGAGGGCCTCTGCCTGCTGCAGCGCAGGGCGGGCGGGGGCGGGGGCGGGGGGCGCTTACCGTGAGCGGAGCGGATCGGCCTGACTGGAGCCCTGAGGAGGAGGAGAAAGAGGAGGAGGAAAAGGAGGAGCACGAAAAACTACACTGCGGCGACGGCGGCGGCTCCCATTGCGGAGCTGGCAGCCGAGCCGTGGAAAGGGGGGGGCTCTCGTGCAGCCGGCGCGCTGCCTCATGGGTAGGCTCCGGGTCAGCCTCCCCGTGTCCGAGCTCCTTGTCTTCTCGCCGACGCGGGAGGCGGGCACCGGCATGTGCGCCGCGTCGCAGGCCCTCGAAGACCCACGCGCCCCGCCACGCGCCGGTCGGGGGCGAGGGTCAGGGCCGTGCTCCCATGTGGGTGCGAGCTGCTGGCTGGTGTGGCCAGGAGGCAGCCCCAAAATCCGGACTGCTCGGAATTTGCAGGCGAGGAGCCGTGCGTTCCGGCCCCTCCGCGTGTGTAACGACCCCCAATCCGTTTGCTTGGAAAGTGAAAATGTCATGGGATAGAGCCGCCCTTCGAAAGAAGCGCGGGGCCTGCGGGTCGAAGACTAAACCAGAAGAGAAAAAGGAATCGTCCGTTTCTTTAAATAACGAGCTGATTTTACCAAGTCCGTTTTAAATGTGTGGTTTTGCTTGCGTCCCCTGTCGAAGTCAAATACGAAGAGACGAATCTGTACATTTAGCGTTTTATTTGGGACACAGGAATTGCAAGTTCAGGTTGTTTACACCTACAGGGTGGTCTTCAGTATGTCAGAAGAACAAAGAGGAGTTAGGGGGTTTTATTTTTTTAAAAAAAGTTTATTGTTTTTCTAGAAAGTTCGTTGACATTTAGTAAAGTTTTGGGCAGCTGGTTAGTTCTGATTGGTGAGGGAAGGGGGTTGGTAAAGCTTGCCCTACAGCTGCAGCAGCTTCTTTCAGAAGATAAAACCTGAAGATAAAACTTGTTTCAGGTTACAGCAGGCGGTTTCAGCAGCCAGCCTTGCTGAGAATTCCATTCTTAGAGCAATGTTATGTGCCCTGAGGGCTTCCCCCACCACTGGCTTCTCCTCTCTTTTAGTTGGCTATGACAAGAGTGACCCAATTCGAATGATTAACTTTCACACTCTAATTCCTAACTCTGCCATCTGCATATTAACCTGTAATAGCATTTTTTAAAGTTTGACAACGAGAAGTATAGGAAATTTACAAGAAGAACACTTGCCAAGATACTGCTTGCATAAATACTTGCTAAAGGTTGTATTCTGATCTGTAAGGAAAGTTTCCTAAACTGATTGTCTTCTCAAGAGCAATGGCATTACTGGTGCAGCTTGTGAGTGACCAAGACTTGAAATCTTGCCTGTTAGGATCTTTAACAGACAGCCTGTTCGATCACTGAATCTTGCTAATTTGTCTTCCTATTTGAATTCAGTTTCTTCTCTCTCATCTGGCTTTCCCCAGTTTTTCTCAAGTGTTTATCGTTACTGTAGTCTCCATATTGATTACTGCCCCCAAATTAATCTTCCCCAAAGACCACCTGGATCACTCCTACAGCTCTGGTGTACTTGAAGGTAACCATGACCTATCCTTCTCCCAAACGAGCCTGGGATCATCTACCCAGCTTTCCCTTTCCTGCTGGCCCTGAAAATAAACTTTACAGGAAAAGACAGAAAATAGTCAAAACAGCAAACATGGAAAGTTTAAAAATTCCAAAATCTTGGAACATTCTTAAGACATCGTTTTTCAAATGTCCCTAAAGGTTAGCAAAGCATGCTACAGTGTCAGGCGAAATTACAACAAATTTAAAGATCTCAGTTGGCTTTATTGCAATTCTAGATTCAGGCACCACTTCATTCCGTAAAACAGAATAGGTGTTCCCATGAATGGAGCAGATGTGGTTGGCTTTATAGACAGAAAATGGGCTGAAGAAAGAAGAAACAACAAAAAACAAGTTGGTCATTTCAAAGTTACACTCCTTGTAAGGTGGGGCAGTGAGACAGAATAATAGAAAGAAAACTGATTGGTTAATACCAGGTTACTCCAGATTGCTATTGTAAGAACAACAGCAGCCGGATGTGGTGGTGTGTACCTGTAGTACCAGCTACTGAGGAGGCTGGGGCAAGAGGATTCCTTCAGTCCAGGAGTTCAAGGCTGCAGTGAGCCATGATCCTGCCACTGCAGTCCAGCCTGAGCAACAGATCAAGACCTTGTCTCAAAAACAAACAAAAGCGACTTAAAACAGGGAACTTCATTATCATGGGGATTAAAGGTTTAGACTGGCCTGTTTGGGAAATTAGGCTGTTCTGTCTCTCCTGATTTCTCAGAAGGTCACATAACAACTCAGTTTCAGTTTTGTAAGCATGGGTAACTCCATGTTGATTTTTAGTCTAGTCTGTTGGGGCTTAGTGCAGGAGTTTGGTCCAAAATAATGGCATCCTCATAAAAAGGAATGAAATAATGGCAGTTGCAGCAACCTGGATGGAATTGGAGGCCATTGTTCTAAGTGAAGTAACTCAGGAATGGAAAACCAAACATTGTATGTTCTCATAAGTGGGAACTATGTTGTAAGGATGCAAAGACATAGTAATGATACAGTGGACTTTGGGGACTCCGGGGAGAGCGTGAGAGGGGAGTGAGGAATAAAAGACTATACATTGGGTAGAGTGTATACTGCTTGGGTGATGGGTGTGCCATAATCTCAGAAATCACTACTAAAGAACGTAGTCATGTAACCAGACACCACCTGTTCCCCAAAAACCTATGAAAATAAAAAGTAAAAATAATAAAATGATGACATCCTATTATTTTTATTTATAACAGGATGAAAGAGAAGGTTGCACTCTGTATTCTAGAGTCTAGTCCTCACTTTGTAGAGACAAAAGCTCAATGTGAACTAATTTGAATCCTGGGGGATGATTCATACCAACCAAACTTACTGAGGCTGATGTGTAAACCAAAATTGTAATTATTTTTTGTTGTTGTTCATGAAAAACACAACTGCCATGGAGACCAAAAAGCTGGTTAACATATTTTCATTCAAAGGGACATTTACATGAGAGGCCAAATTACAAAAGATGACTCATGAGAATAGAATCAGCACACAGGAAGTTATTTGGATGATTCTGACATCGTCCTTCAAACTTCTGACATCCTACGCCCTTGGCCTCTACAACGCCGTTCTTTTGGTTCTTCTGACTTATGGTCTGAGCTTTCCCATTATTTTTTATGAGCTTCTCAGACTTATATTCTCAGCTTGTTTTACATGTTACACACTTGCTATAGATACCCTCACAGTACTCATTCTCCTTAAGTGAGATTATGCTCCACATCCTTACCTGAATTATTGCAGTGAATATGGGTGATCTCCCAGCTTTCATTCCACAATTACTTTGTGTTCATCCATGCAATTTGGACAGACGTAATACACCGCACAGCAGGTCCAAGAATTGTCCAACTGGCCAAAAATTATCAGAGTTACCCTCACCCTTTGAACTAGTTTCAGAGGCCAATCAGAGGGAAGCCTAGGATTTTTGTTTTATTGCAGAGAATAGAGAAGTTCTTTTTTTTCTCTGAATGGTGTAGCATTCAAATGTAAATACTGGAAGAGCTACATTCTCCCTCTTTTTTTTTTTTTCGTTGCTACTAAGTAGAGCCAACTGAAAATAAAGCCAACACGTGAAGGAGGAATGGCTGGGAGAATCAATCATAGGGAAAGGAAGCCAATCCCTGAGAGAATCATAAACCTTCAAATAAAACATCACTGGAACCCATACTACCTCTAGACTTTTCTGGTTTATGAGCTAATAAATTCCCTTTGTTGTTTAAGCTGAAGGGATCCAGAATAAGCCATTGTGGCATAGAAATTATTTTGAGCTGAATATGTTTATGTTCCTGAAATCCCTTATCTACCTAAAAGCAGAGCCTTTCAAAAGAACCCAAAAGAACTCAATTGTTATAAATTCCCTCCAGGGAGCAACCAAGGAAGATTGAGTCACCGTCAGAGACTGTGAGAATGTCACCACATCTAAACAGACATTGTCAAAACAACTATGATATCTCCCATCTATTCTCCAAAGGGCCCATTTATCTTTCCCAAAAGTCATTTCCATAAGTGCCCTTTCTGCTCCTTCCCCTTGTAAGAAGTCATTTGTTTTCCATCAGTGCTTTTCTCCCCCTCCCCTTCAGGGAAGTATATGAGTCTATAAGCCCCAAATTCTAACCACCCTCTGGAGTCAACACTTCTTTGTGATCTCCCTTACATACATATGTGATTAAAATCTGTCTTCTCTTGTCCTTTGTCAGTTTAATTCACAGGCCCCCAATTATAGAACCTCAAAAAGTCAAAGAAAAGTTTTTCCTCCCCCACAAGGCCAATTTGAGTTGAATTTTCTGTTACCTGCAACTGAAATCATCGTTAAGTGTGACAGAGATAATGATACATATTCACCATCTTATTTTCCTCTTTGCACCCAGGAAACCTATGTTTCCCAGCTTCCTTACCTTTTATATTGGGCTGTGTAACTAATTCTGGACAGTGGAATGTAAACAGAAGCAGTGACCCTCCCATGCAAGCCTGACCTTAAAACTTCCAGTAATTTATAGTTCCTATTTGTTTTTCACACACCAGTCAGCTAGATACAGAAAACTCTGAGAAGCTGGGGAATGGCAGCAACATTATATAGAAGGACTCTGGGTTTCTTAAAAATCGCATCAACACACTGATCCTCACTGGACTGATTGGAGCAAAAAATAAACCTTTATTGGGTTAAGACCCTGACATTTGAGGGTGGTTTGTTGCAATAGCTAAAATCACTAACTCTGATTAATAATAGTAATGGCCTACAATAACAAAAACTAAAATGTGTGTCATTAGCTTAGCACAGCAATCAGGTGGGAATTGAGGAAATAGATGTAGGAGGGTGGAGAGCTGAAGGTTCACATTAGACAGTGGTTAAACTCTTGCTTACAATATCTCACAAGGCAGATTAGTATCTACATAACTTGTAGAGCTAAGGGAAGAGTTCAGAAAGCAATATTAATGGTAGATGTTGGTGATTTTTGATATTTTTAGCAAGATGTTATCAGAAGGAGATTAGCGTAGAACAGAATTAACCAGCTTATTGTTGGGGGGCAAAGGAAATTTTTCACATCTGAAGATTTGAGTCTGCTGAAATTACCAACAATAGAGAGAATAACAGGAGAAAAGGCATACAAAGGTATTAACATGGTACTGTGCACAGGAGTCATACAAAACATAAGACTCAAAGAAGGGCCAGACAGTTGACACTCAAGTACCCTCTTCATAAGGGAGAAGAAAATAGAAGACATAAGCAATTTTGAGGGGTAGGAAATGATTTTCAGAAGACATGAATGAGCTCAAAGAACAGACAATGGTCTGGGACAAAGTTTTCTGAGCTCTGGGGGAGGTGGCAACAAGTTGAAGGAAGGTGAGGGGCACTAGAACACCAATAGAATAGGTGTTCCCATGAATGGAACAGATGTGGTTGACTTTATAGACAGATAAAGGACTGAAGAAAGAAGAAACAACAAAAAACAAGTTAGTCATTTCAAAGTTACTTTCCTTGTAAGGTGGGGCAGTGAGACAGAATAATAGAAAGAAAACGGATTGGTTAATATCAGGTTACTTCAGGTTACTATTGTAAGAACAGCAGCAGCCAGGTGTGGTGGTGTGTACCTGTAGTCGCAGGTACTGAGGAGGCTGAGGCAGGAGTATTCCTCCTACTGAGGAGGCTGAGGCAGGAGTTCAAGGCTGCAGTGAGCCATGATCCCGCCTCTACATTCCAGCCTGAGCAACGGAAATGAACAAAGACGGTCTTCTTATGCAGATAAAATCTCCCAGGTAATCTCAGTTGCCCTGAGAAGAATAGAGGAACAGTCTGTCTGGGCATGATGATGACTTTTAGTCTTTTCTCTTCTCCTTATGGTTAATCTTCGCTGGTTATTTGATGAGATTCCTAGGGAGGAGGCTTTAGAACAATTGCATTTCTTTGGAAAAAAGTTTTCTTCTGTAAGATAAGGGAACTTCCAGGGAGAGCCTCTCCCTGTGTTTGGGGGTTGCGAGGACAGAAGAAGGTTAGAAAGTCCTTTATTCTGAGGCAACTTCTAAGCGTTTCCAAGTTTCTTTAATTCAGAAGTGCTCAGCACACCCCAAAGCACCATACTTTGAGGTATCGTTCTCTGAGCCCTAAAATTACAAACAGAAATGAAAGGGAACAGAGAGAGTCCACCATTGGGGGACTTTGCAGGGTTGGAAAACACTACTTCTTCTACATTCCAAACAGAGATGTGACTTTAAAAGGCTTTGAGCAAGGAAGCACCAGTAGAATTTGAACAAAGTGACTTGCACTTAGGAAAAGATCAGATTACACATGTTTCAGATAGCACCTCTTATTTCAGATAGCCTCAAAGTAACGGCCATTAAATTGAAAAAGAAAATTTAGTCAAAAAAGCAGAGAAATAAGGCAGCTTTTAGAACTATGCCTCCAGAATAAATACTGTTGATGCTTCAGTATTTAAAGGTAGGTGATATTCATCTACCTTTTTTGAGTGTTCCCATTACCTGAAGTTTCACTGTGCTTCTATTTTCAACAGCTGGGATCTGCAACTCTTTTTCACAGGACTGTCCTTAGGCTTTTGGAACAACTTTGCATGCTTTCACAAGGACTGGAAGTCCCTGGGAAATTATATCCCTCAAGGGCAGTTCTTAACCAATGACTGATAAATGCAGGAGTATGGAAGCTTTAGCTCCCCCTGTCTTGGGTAGGAACAATTTAGACACATAACTTACACTCCAGAATTTCCCTGTAGGATCAAGCTGAATATACCCTCTGTAGGGTTTTACCTACAGCTGTATCCTTGGCTTGTGGGCAAGTTAAACTACTATTTATTCCAGTTCCACAGCCACCCTTCTTGCTTTGTGATGCTGGGAGCTAGGACTCTACAAAACAACTTTGTGCCTTGCCAGTTGCTGGTAGGCTCTGCCAATAGGGGGAACTAAAGAGGGACTGGAAGACTGGAGGAAGAAGAAGGGCTTTGCTCCTTCCTGTTTGCCTGTTTTTTCTTCCTGTCTTCATGAATCCAGCAACTTTTCATCACTCCAGCAGTGACAATTCAATCCTGTAACAGAGGCTCCCAGCACCATATATTGAATAGGGTATCCTTTCCTTAGTGTGTATTTTTGTTGACTTTGTCAAAGATCAATTGGTGGTAGGTATGTGGCTTTATTTCTGGGCTCCCTATACTGTTCCATTGATCTATGTGTCTGTTTTTATATTACCATGCTGTTTTGGTTACTATAACCTCGTAGTATATTTTGACATCAGATAATGTGATGCCTCCAGCTTTGCTCTTTTTGCTTGGAGCTTTGGCTCTTCAGGCTTTTTTTTTTTTTTTTTTTTAATTCCATAAGATTCTTTTTTTTTTCTTGAGACAGAGTCCAAGTCTGTCACCCAGGCTGGAGTGCAGTGGCACAATCACAGCTCACTGCAGCCTCAACATCAAGGACTCAAGTGATCCTCCCACCTCAGCTTCCCAAGTAGCTGCACTACAGACACATGCCACCACACTCAGCTAAATTTTCTTAAATTCTTTCTAGAGGTGGGGTCTCGCTATGTTGCCCAGGCTGTTCTCAAACTCCTGGGATCAAGCAATCTGCACCTCCACCTCCCAAACTGTTGGGATTATAGGTATGAGCCACCATGCCTGGCATTGGTTCTATAAGAATTTGAAGCTTGTTTTTTCTAATTCTGTGAAAAATGACATTAGTAATTTGATGAGTTGCATTGAATTCATAGATTGCTTTAGGCAGTATGGTCATTTTAGTGATACTGTTTCTTCCAATCCATGGGTTGTTTTTCTATTTGTGTCATATACAATTTCCTTCATCAATGTTTTGTAATTCTTCTTATGGAGATATTTCACCTCCTTGGTTAAATGTATTCCTAGGTATCTTATTTTTTTTTCCTTTGCAGCTATTGTAAATGGGATTGAGTTCTTGATTCGGTTCTCAGCTTGATTGTTATTGGTGTATAGAAATGCTACTGATTTTTGTATGTTGATTTTGTATCTTGAAACTTTACTGAAGTCGTTTATCAAATCTAGCAGTCTTTTGGAGAAGTCTTTAGGAGTTTCTAAATATAAGGTCATGTTATCAGCAAACAGAGATAATTTGACTTTCTCTTTTCCAAATCAGATGCCTTTTATTTCTTTCTCTTGGCTGATTGGACTAGCTAGTATTTCCAGTACTATACTGAATAGGAGTGGTGAAAGTGGATGCTTTTAACTTTTCAGTAAAATGTTGGCTGTGGGTTTTCATATGTGGCTTTTATTATTTTGAAATATGTTCCGTCTGTGCTCACAACATTACAACGTTTTTATTGTCTTTTACAAAAGTAATGGTCTGCAGCGGATTGGAATTTTTTTTAATTGGTCCTTTCCTACAGATAGTTTGAGAAGTTCCAATTTTTTTTTTTTTTTTTTTTGAGATGTGTTTTCGCTCTTGTCACCCAAGCTGGAGTGCAATGGCGCAATCTCGGCTCAGTGTAACCTCCGCCGCCTCCCGGGTTCAAGCAATTCTCCTGCCTCAGCCTCCCGAGTACCTGGGATTACAGGTGTGTGCCACCACACCCGGCTGACTTTTGTATTTTTAGTAGAGACGGGGTTTCACCATGTTCACCAGGCTGGTCTCAAACTCCTGACCTCAGGTAATCCACCGGATTTGGTCTCCCAAAGTGCTGGGATTACAGGCATGAGCCACTGTGCCCAGCTGGAGAAGCTCCATTCTAACATGACTTCTAGCCTGACCCCTAAAACTTGTCAACATTCTCCCAGCCTTTTTTGTTCTTGGGTCAGTCAGATGCAGAGGATCAACCAGAGTATTTTGAGCTCTAGAAGACATGGGAGCTACTGCAAAGAAGTAACCTGAGGTTTCTGAATGGTTGATGGAATAGAAATATCTCCCCCACCAAAATCAGAGGACTGCTCTGAACCATGAGGTGCATAGAAAATAAACCTTATTATCTTAAGCCAGTAAGAATTTTTGGTAATTTGTTTTAGTAGCTAGTGTTAGTTATCCGAATACAATGTCATTGAATTTTCCTGTAATACTGACTTTTATCTATGTGGCCATGATCTCCGAATGTATGCCTTCAAACCACATCCCTCTCCAAAGCATCAGAGCCATATATCTAATCACAAACTTGAAAACTTCTTGTAACTATCCCACAGGACCTAAAAGCTCAACATTTCTAGAACTAATTATGCTTCTTTCTCTTTTTCTTTCTGTATTCCATTTTGTTGAATCATATCACCACTACTTCAGTTATCCAACTCTGAAAACTGAGAGTAAACCTCTTCTTCTCTTTCTCTAACCCACTATAACCAGCTGACCCCGTACCACGTTCTGAAGAGTCTGCCTTCTTTGTGTTTCCCCAACACTTACTTTACTCTCAATTCCTAGTTATTCTGTGAATCTCACTTGAATTACTACAAAAATATTTTATTGTATACTCTTGCAATTAATTCCTTCCAGTGTCACAGAAACAACTTTTCAGAAAGCAAATATAAGTGTGTAATATCCATACTTCAAATATATATTAACCATTTTCATAGTCCTTGAGATAAACTTCATACATAAAATGACATACATGGTGTGTTAGACACTATGGATTGGCCACTTCAATGTCCCCCCATTCTCCTAATCGGAGATGATGGAAATCTAAAAAATAAAAAATAAAAAAAATAAACAAACAAAAAAACCCTAAAGTCCCCATACAGTAGTGCCACCGGAGCTCCAGATGTAGTAGATTCTGCCAATTTGATGGGCTACCACCAGATTTGGAAGATAAAAATGAGGCAGAAGTGATATTCTGTTGTTGTTGCTATTGGCAAGCAAAGTTATGAAGATGCTGGTGTTAAGAGGCAATTGCAGTAGTTAAACTTGGAGTTCTGATATCTATTCACCAGCTTCATGGATGTGAGAGGCAACTGATGCAGCCTCAATGGTAACAGCAGCAGTGGCTTCCTGAATCCTAGATCTCAGCTATGAAGTTATAGCAGCCCCTTGATTTCTATTCTTCCAGCTTTTCTGCCAATGTTATATTTCCCCGAATTAAATACTTTTCTATATGAAATGCCTGTTTTCTCTTTCTCCTACATTATAACTTGACCAATTAACATTACATAACATACAAGGCTTGGCCAGGCGCCATGGCTTACGTCTGTAATCCTAACACTTTGGGAGGCCAAGGCGGGTGGATCACCTGAGGTCAAGAGTTCGAAACCAGCCTGGGCAACATGGTGAAACCTCGTTTCTACTAAAAATACAAAAATTAGCTGGGCATGATGGTGGGTGCCTGTAATCCCAGCTACGCAGGAGGCTGATGCAGGAGAATCACTTGAACCCAGGAGGCAGAGTTTTCAGTGAGCCAAGATTGCACCATTGCACTCCAGCCTGGACCACAGAGCAAAAACTCCGTCTCAAAAAAAAAAAAAAAAAAAAAAGTGGCTTTCATGATGTGTCTCCTATTTCTTTCACCAACAATCTCATGACACTTTTCCATGACCGCTCCGTACACATCCATCCCCATACATTGTATTTAAGCTGTGCTAAACTGTTGCACATCCACAAGTGTGCCATTTTCTCATGACTCTTTCTATTTCAAAGGCCATTTTTACCCTTTGTCAACTCTCTAACTCCTGCTTATTCTTTAAGATTCAACTTGAACCTAATCTATCTACTCTGGGAAGACTTTCCTGATACCTCTGCCTCCATCTGTGTGCTTGTAATGGAAATTCCTCATTCTTACTTTTTCCCACACAGCATCTGAGTCCCCTACCTATGTTTGAGATGTTGCTATTATGAGATGGAGGCTTCCATCTCTTTAAAAACTGAAAAAGCCAGATGCTTGCTTTCCCACATCCCTTGTAATCAGGGCATGTGCATGTGATCTAGGATCTACCAATCAAATACATATGTCCCAGATTTTGAATTAGAAGCTAATGGCATGAAAAAGAGCATTTTTTTGCAGAACTCTGACAATGTATAGCAACAAAGAAGGCAGCTAAAATCAATTTTTAGAGGCAATAGTGCCAGTAGTTATAGCAACAGTGTTGTATTAGTGGTGTGGGCAGTTATAGTGGGAGTGTCTGTGCTACTGGCAATAACAGTGGTGTCCTCTCCAGCCTAGTTTTGTGTGATTTTGGAAGTTGTACGTGGTTGCATAGTCTCTGGGACTGGTTTTTAGACCTTTCAAGAGACTTTGTGTACTAACCAATAGCTCCTTAATAAATTCCTTTTCTGCTTGAGTACTCCAGAATCTGTTTCTACTGGTTATAACCAAGAGCTTTGAGTTATATAATCCCGCTCTGCTTTTTCCAGTTGCACTGTGTATGTGTGAGTTTGGATTATTGTTCAGCAAATATTTGCTCCTATAGACTCCAATTATAGTTTCTTTCCTGCCCCACTGACATTAGTCTTGATCATATGTTTTGGGTTTTGGCCAATGGGATGTCAGCATCTGTAAGTCAGAGGTTTGACATATGCTCTGTGCTTGCGCTTGCCCTCCTATTCCAGTTATGAGAAGAGTATTTCCCAGGTTGCTGCTGATTATTCAGGCTAGTCCCTGAGTGAGACACATGGAACAGACCACATACCCCAGGCGCCTTCTGGTCCAAAGACGAGGAACATATGGAGCTGACCTAAACCCAAGCTGTATCCTAGAGCCCAAAACCCAGGGGTTGGAGTCTTACCTATCTAGCCTGCAGACTTATGACCTAGAGAATACAATTGCTATTTTAAATCACTGTATTCTTATGCAGTATTGTGTCCATAGCTGACTAATACAGTATGTAATTATTATTAATAGTTACAGCCATAGCCAGCCTGTATTATAATTATTGGTTTACTGGTCTGTTGCTCTCTACTAGACTGTAAGTTTGTTGTGAGTGGAGACTGTGTCTTATTGGTCTTTACATTTTAATGCTTATTACAAAACCTACACCAAGACTCCGTGAACGTTTGACAAATGCATAAACAAATGAAGGAATAAATGGCAAGCATTCTTTGCATTTTTTGGTCTATTGCACCACTATAGGAGCCGTGTAGGACAATATGTCTTTATTAAAATATTTCTTCTGCTGCCAAAGTATGGTAAAATTGATTAGATTGAGCTGGATTGAATTATAGCATAGCAATACATTCATCTTTTCCTGAGACTATTCTCTTTTTATCTTGTGTGAAGTTTTGGGCACTCCTCAATCAGGTAAAAACACAGGACCAGCTCATAATAAATATGCTCAATGAATTTAATTTTAACTTGCTTTCCAGAATTTCTTAGTTACTGATTTACACACAGACCCTTCTGCTTCTTTATAGATAGTTGGTTACTTCTATTATGTACGGATTCTACTAGTTTCACTCTCAAATATTAGATTAATTTCTTTGCTATCAATTTGGGCTTATCTTTAGTATCTCATTATTGCTTTCATGTACCAAATACCTAACCCATAGCTGAGACATAATAAAAGTTTGTTAAATGAATTTGGCATTTGTTATATTAATAGTCTCCAGAGTATGTAAAATTTTGATGCAATCATTTTGACTAGGGTACATTTTGGTACAGACTAAAATAGAAACTCTTATACTTTTTTTTTCTTATTTTGACATAATGTGCAAAATGACTGTTTTCAGCCCATTCCTGAGCCTCCTGCAATTACTGACATCCTCAGCTAGGGTGAAGATCAGAAATGTGATGAAGCTCAGGAATGAAGTGAGTATAAGGAATGAGGCATAAACAATAAAAATGAATTTATGTTTTGTCATAACCATGGCCATTTTGATGAGTCTGTAACTACAGCAAAGTGACTATGTCAAAAACAGAATTGAAAGCTATGCGTACATCCTGTCTCCCTACGTTTAAGCCCTAAAGCAGTAGTAGTAAGGTACTGGACCATAAATAGATATGTTGTCTATAATGCAGAAAGCAAATCAATTTCTTGGGAAAGAAAAACTGCTTGAATTAAAACCAGAAAATAATTTCTCTATTGGGTCATCACCGGCAAGATTCTATGTATGGTATGTCTTAATCCAGAGGTAGATTTTCGTGTATCCAGAAAAATGAATGAATTGCAAATCCTTCCAATGGCCCTCCTTAGTGTTTCTTTCAGCTGAGCTTTTAAAATACAGTGAACAGCTCTGAATTTGAGATTAACTCTCCTGAGGAATACCTAGAAAACATCTATTCATCGTCACTAATTAAGTACAGAGCCTTATGTTTTAATAATCAGCAGAGCTGGGGGGTAGCATTGACATTTTCTGGCGAAGATTAAAACATGAAAAAAGCTACATGGATAGAAAGTCACTCAACCTGGTACTTGGAGTTGTGCCAAAGAAATAAAGTACTAGGAATAAGGATGAGATTGTCTTCAGAAAGTAATGTGTGTCCCCTCTGAATTACAGACAAATGAGTTACTGATGTTTCAGAGTTCCACACCACAAAACATGGCAGCAGTAATTTTAGTATGGAAAATGTTAAATACCACCAGCACCCTTTAACAATAAAATTTGTATACTAAAATATCCGTAGAGCATCAAGATGTTAATTTCTTATTATAGAATGGCCCACCTGAAACTTGCCTGCTTTTTGAACTTAATATTGGCCCAAGATGGCTACAGTTGAAATTTATCAGGTATGAAAGTGGAATTTTAAATGATATATTAAATAAGCAACACACAAATGAAGCTTCTAATTTGTAGATGATGAGTGGAATAGTGTTTTTAAAATGGAATAACCCGTATTGCAAACATTTTAGATCTATAGTGAGATGGCCAAGTCATCTGAAATGAGTTTCTTCATTAGTTCTGGAACATCCCTAGTCATTATTTCTTAAAGTGTTTCCTCTGCTCCTTTCTCTCCTTCCTCTTCTTTTATAACTCTGATTTAAAAATGTTAGATTCCCCCACTCTCCTCCATGTCTCCTAACTTTTCTTATATATTTTCTTTTTTGTCTATCTATGCTACATTCTGCATAATTTCTTAATATATATGTCTTCTAATTTGCTGTTATATTTATCCACTAATTTTTTTTTAAGAGACAGAGTCTCACTATGTTGCCCAGACTGGACTCAAGCTCTAGGGCTCAGGCAATCCTCCCACCTCAGCCTCCCAAACAGCTGAGATTACAGGCACACACCACCAAGCCCAGCCTGTCCACTGATTTTTAATTTTTTCATTTTTTATATTTATTTCTATACAATACCATTGGTTCTTTTCAAATATGGTCACTTTTTAGACTATTTTGATGTTTTAAATTGTGAATAGGCTCTGTCTGATAATTTATGTATCTGCTAAATTTCATGTCTATATTTTTTCTCATGAGATCTTTTCTGTTTGTGTGTGTGTATGTGCATGTGCACATGTGTGTTTTACTGTGCACTGATTAGTGTCCCTAAAATATTATGTAAAGGAATTCTTCGAGGCCTAGGATGAAGGTTACCTTCTTTCAGTGAGGATTTTCCTCTACCAGTCAGAACCACATTATCCAACTTCATGGTTTCATGTTCCCTGACTATCCAAACCCAGCTCTGTAATTCTTGGTGGGGCACAACTTTTCAGGGAGGAGTTCTCTCCTTTTCTTTTTACATCTGTTCTTCTCAGTGTTAAGGCAACATTCCCTTCTACCTCTGGGAGTATGGGAGGGTAGTATAACTAAATATCTGAGATTGGGTAATTTATAAAGGAAAAAAATGTATTTTTTTTTTTTTTTAAGACAGAGTCTTGCTCTGTCACCCAGGCTGGAGTGCAGTGGCATGATCTCGGCTCACTGCAACCTCCACCTCCTGGGTTCAAGGACTCTCCTGCCTCAGCCTCCCAAGTAGCTGGGACTATAGGCTCCTGCCACCATGCCCAGCTAATTTTTATATTTTTAGTAGAGACAGAGTTTTACTATGTTGGTCAGGCTGGTCTCGAACTCCTGACCTCGTGATCTGCCCTTCTCGGACTCCTAAAGTGCTGGGATTACAGGCGTGAGCCACCACACCCAGCCAGAAATGTATGGAGGCTGGGAAGTCCAAGATTGAGGGACTGCATCTGGTGAGGGCCTTTTTGCTGGTTGGGACTCTTTGCAGAGTCCTCAGGCACTATAGGGTATCACATGGTAAAGGGGTTTATGATAGGTGGCCCTACTGGCTTTTTTAAATAACAGATCTACTCTAGTGATAACTAAATCATTCCCAAGATAACTCATTAATTTATTAATCTATTAACCTACAAACTCATTAATCCACGAATGGACTAATCCAGTCATGAGGGCTCTGCCTGTTAAAGGCCCACTTCTTAAAAGTGTTTCCTTGAGGATTAAGTTTCAACATGAGTTGAAACCATAGCAGTATATTTCAGGTTTTATTTTACTCTGAGGGTGACACCCCTTTGGGGTGCTAGCTCAGTTAGGGAGGGGTCATCTTGTAGGATCCCCTCCTTGGATAGGCCCTGGGTACATCTGCTAAAACCAAGGTTCAAATCTGTCCAGATCAACAAGTCCCCTCAGAGAAAAGCCATCTTCAGTGCATTCGTGCTCAGCTTATCTCTCCAGATTCCATTGTTTTCTTAGATTTTGGCCAGTAATTCCTTACTACCTTGACAGTTCTACAATGCTTCTGAGAAAAAAATTAATATTTTTTCCAACATTTTTATTTTTTTCAGCAGGAAGATTCAGAATAGAAATAAAATACATAACTTTAAAATGAAGAGAGGCGATAAAAGGGAATGAAGAAAAATTGATCACAGAAGACAAAAAAGAAACACAAAGCATGGTAAATAAAAAACACGAACTAAAATAGAAATTAATCCAAGTTGCAAAATGATTCATTCAGTATGATACCATTTATATAAAATTTTTTAAAACATAAAATAAAATCACATAGAATGTATTAAAATATTCATGATAATGAACATACCAACTTCAATAGAAATGCTAGTTCAAGAGAAAGGAAAGGATGAAAGGGAAGAAATGGAGAACTTTATTGTATTCATTCTGTTTACCTAAAAGGAGAGAGTGAGGCTGGGTATGGTGGCTGAGGCCTGTAATCCCAGCATTTTGGGAGGCCGAGGCAGGTGGATCACCTGAGCTCATGGGTTCAAAACCAGCCTGGGCAACATGGCAAAACCCCATCTCTACCAAAAATACAAAAAATTAGCCAGGCATGGTGGCACGTGCCTGTAGTCCCAGCTACTCAGGAGACTGAGGTGGGAAGATTGCTTAAGCTTCCATTGCTTAAGATGGAGGCTGCAGTGAGCAGTGATCATCCCACTGCACTCTAGCCTGGGTGACAGAGTGAGACCCCATCTTGAAAGAAAAAAAGAAAGAGAGAGAGAGTGAGCTGAAGCAAATATGGCAAAATGCTAATGTCTGTAAATACTGGTAGTGGGTACATATGTGTCTGTTACATTATTGTTTGTATTTTTCAGTATGTTTGAAATGTTTCCTAATTTAAAATATTTTAAATAAAACTTAATTCAGTGTGTTAAAAGTTTAAAGGAAAAAGTCATATGATCAACTTAGTAGATGCCAAAATTATTTAATAAAATTCAACATCCATCCCTAAGGGGATTGGGAAGCAACCTTAGTAAAATAGCAATCGAATGAATGTTCTGTATAATTTTTATTGGCTCTGGAGAAATGCCAAGAGAGCACTAGGAGATTCAGACTTCAACTTTTCCATTTTAAACAAACTTATGAAAACAAAGTTGTGAAACTCTTGGCAAATATAATAGTTCAAGAGAAGGAGCAGAATGGCTAAGTTACATGCAAGTCCAGGACTAGGGTGAAACCAGAGAAGCACCTAGGATGCAGTTTAAAGGAGACAGTCTCCTCAGTCATCTCACTCCAGTCCTGGCCCACATGGCAGGTGTTATGTTTAACTTTTTAAGAAACTGCTGCATCCTTGCCAATACTTAGTATGATCAACCTTTTATAATTTGAGACATTCTAATAAATGCATATATGGCTTAAAATTTTGCATGTTCCTAATGACTAATGATACTGAGCATTTTTTCATGTGTTTATTTGCCATCCATATATCTTCTTTGGTAAAGTGTGTGTTCAAATGTTTCACCCATTTTTTATTGGATATTTTCAAATATTTAGATCTTGAGAAATCTCTACATATTATGAATACCAGTCTTTTATCTAATATATGGCTTGAAATTATTATTTCTGGTCTGTGGCTTGTCTTTTCTTTCTCAGAACAGTGTCTTTCAAAGAGCAAAAGCCCTTAACTTTGTGGTATAATTTATCACATTTTTTAATGACTCACACTTTGGGTGATGATATGTCTTTACGTAAGCCAAAATCACAAATATTTTCTCCTGTTTTCTTCTAGAAGTATTATAGTTTTAGGTTTTAGATGTAAGTCTATGATCTATTTTGAATAAATTTTTGAATATGTTTGTATATGGTGCAAGGTATGAATTGAGGATATTTATTTATTTATATACTTATTGAATATGGATATCCAATTATTCCAGAATCATTTGCTGATAACCTTTCTCCATTGCAATGCCTTTGAATCTTTGTCAAAAATCAATTGATCATATATGTGTAGGTCCATTTGTGGATTCTCCACTCTATGTGGTTGATCGGTCTGTCTATATTTTTACCAATATCATACTCTCCTGATTAAAATAGCTTTATTTATCATACTCTCTTGATTAAAACAGCTTTACTAAAAGTTTTGAAATCAGGTAGTATCGGCCTTCCAATTTTTTTCTTTTTTGCAAAGTTGTTCTGGCTCTTCTAGGTCCAGTGTATTTTCATATGAATGAAAAAATCAGACTGTTAATTTAGTCAATAAAAGTCTGCTGGGATTTTGAATGAGATTACATGGAATCTATAGATCAATTTGGGAGATAATTGGCATCTTAAGAATATTGAGCTTTCATTTCCATAAATGTGATTTATTTTTTCCTTTATTTGGGTCATTAATTTCTAGTAGCAATATTTTAGTCTTTTTAGTGGACGGGTCTTACCCATGCACTGTCAGATTTTTTTCTATGTATTTCATGTTTTTGATGCCACTGTAAATAGTAGTTTCTTAAATTTCAATTTCAATTGTTTGTTGCTAATATGTAGAAATAAAATTGTATTTTTTTAAAAATTTACCTTGTAACCTGTAACCTTGGTAAAGTCACTTACTAGCTCTACCAGCTTTTTTGTAGAGTCCATGGGATATTCTACATATATGATCATATGGTCTGCAAATACAGTTTTAGTTTTTCCTTCCCAATATGGATGCCTTTCTTTCATTTTCTTACATTATTGTACTAATGTTGAATAGAAGCAGTGACTGTGTACTGCTTCTATTTTTCTTTTTTCTTTTTTTTTCTTTTTTTTTGACACGGAGTCTCGCACTGTCGCCCAGGCTGGAGTGCAGTGGTGCAATCTTGGCTCACTGCAACCTCCCTCTCCCGGGTTCAAGTGATTCTCCTGCCTCAGCCTCCTGAGTAGCTCAGATTACAGGTGCCCGCCACCACACCCAGCTAATTTTTTGTATTTTTTTAGTAGAGACGGGGTTTCACCATGTTGGCCAGGCTGGTCTTGAACTCCTGACCTCGTGATTCACCCGCCTCGGCCTCACAAAGTGCTAGGATTACAGGCGTGAGCCACTTTGCCCAGTGACAGTGTACATTTTTCTATGGCTTCTGATCTCAGAAGATAGAAATAAAACATTTAGTTTTTTATCTATAGGGTTTTTTGTCAATGTCCTTTATCAGGGTGAGTAGATTTCCTTCTATTTCTCATTTGCTGAGAGTTTTTATCATGAGTGGATGCTAGATTTTGTCAAATGTTCTTATTGCAACTATTGAGATTATCATTTTTTCTTTTTTAGTCTGTCAAAATAGTGAATTACATTGACTGATTTTCAAATGTTAAGTCAGCCTGGTATTCCTGGGATAGACCTTTTTTGGTTCTTTTTATATTACTGTTGGATTCGATTTGTTAAATTTTTAAAAATATGTTTACATCAAACTTTATGAGGGGGATTGGTCTGTGGTTTTCCTTTCTTAATAATATCTTTGACTGATTTGGGGGATCACGGTAATTCTGGCCTCACAGTATGAGTTGGAAGTAGTTGCTCCTCTTTAATTTTTTAGAAGTGTTTATGTGGAACTGGTATTATTTTCTTCCCCAAATGTTTGGTAGAATTCACCAATGAAGGCATCTGGGCCTGGATTTTTTTTGTGGGTAAGTTTTTAAATACGAAATCAATCTTTTAATAGATATATAAATATTTACGTTATCTGTTTCTTCTTGGATAAGCTTTGGCAGTTTGTATCTTTCAAGGAATCTGTCCATTTCATCTAAGTTGTCAGATTTATTGGCATAAAGTTGTTCATAATTTTTTTTATCCTTTTAATATCTGAAACATAACCTGTATTTGTGTTACTGCTCTCATTTCAGATATTGTTATTAGTGTATTCTCATTTTTTTTCTAGATCAGTCTGGCCAGAGATTTATTTATTTATTTATTTATTCAACCTTCTCAAAGATTTAGGTTTTCACTGAGTTTCTCTACTTTATCTGTTTTCTATTTCATTGATTTCTACTCTGGTATGTAGTATTTTCTTTCTTCTGCTTATTTTGGGTTTTTGTTTTTTCTTCTTTCTCTAGTTCCTTAAGGTAGAAAACCTGAGGACTTTACTATTTTCTAACACAAATATTGAGTGCTATAAGTTTTTAAGTACAGCTTTAGCTGCATCTCATAAATTTTAATTTGTTGTGTTTTTATTTTTGTTCACTTAAAAATACTTTCATTCACTTCAAAATCCTTTAATTTTTTTCTTTGACACATAGATTATTTAGAAGTATGATACATATTTTCCAATATTTGATGATTTCCCAGATATATTTTTGTTATTGATTGTTAATTTTTTAGTTTGCCACTCGCCTGCCCCCACCACTCGCCCCAAACCCCTGGACCACTGATCTTTTTATTGTCTTGATGGTTTTGCCTTTTTACAGACTGTCGTGTAGTTGGAATTGTACAGTATGTAGCCTTTTCAGACTGGCTCGTTTTACTTAGCCACATGCATTTGAGGTTCTTCCATGTCTTTTCATGGCTTGACAGCTCATTTCTTCTTATTACTGAATATTTCATTGCATGGATGTACCACAATTAATTTATTCACCTACTGAAGGACATCTTGGTTGCTTCCAGTTTTTTGCGATTACGAAGAAAGCTGCTATAAACATTCATATGCGGGTTTTTGTGTGGACACAAGTTTTTAAATCATTTGGATAAATACCTAGGGCACTAAGAGGCTGATTTACTTGCCCAAGGCCATATAATTATGGAGTAACACAGACAGAACTTGAACTTGAACGAACTGACCCAGAGTTTATACACTTAACCACTATGCAAAACTGCCTTTCAACATTTGATACAAGTCAGACAAACACGCTAAAGGAAGAGTCTGCAAACGAGGCGGCTTGAGTCAGATCTTGGATGAAGACTAACAGTTGATAAATAGAAGTAGAAAGAAACTTTCAGTGTAGGGTATGGTGAAATGCTACTTGGAAAAGCACAGTGTGGGATAATGGTGATGGTTGCACAACAATGGGAATGTACTATTAAGTTATTCCACTGAATTATAAACTTAAAAATAGTTAAAATGATAAATTTCATTATGTGTATTTTACCATAGTTTTCTAAAAAGTATAGTGTGTATGTTGGGTTTTGGGTGTAGGAGTAAATTATTCTGATTAAAGTTTTATTAGGGAAACAAAAGGAGATGAATATGTAAATTTAGAATAAAATCAGTATGAACTTTTAATTATATTCTACGGTCTAGGAGAATCTGAAAATTTTGCAAGGTGGAATGGACATGAAATCTACAATTTCAAAGTGTTAACCTGTGCTGTATAAAAAATGTATAGAAGTCTCATACAACATAGGTTATGACAAGGGACAAGGCTGGAGAGAACAGGTTCTCTGTTGTTAAGAGAACCAATTCAATTCAACCTAGGTGTATTTATATATGCATTATTTAATTTTCTCTAACAACAGCTTTATAAGGTGGATATTACTGTCCCTAATCTATAGTCAAGGAAGCTAAGACTTATGCATATTTGTATTAGGCAAAAGTGCAGTAATTAAAAACCAGATCTCTTAATTTCAAATCCAGTGGGATTCAAAATGGGTAGCTGAAATTGAAATAACATGGACTGAAGAATCATACAGACCTTTGAATCCCGGTTCTGTCTTATTAGCCATGTGGCTTTGAGAAGATTATTTAGCTTGTCTGAGCCTCAATTTTCTCATCTGCTAAAGTGTGATGAAAATAGCCATCTCCTATGAATTAAATTCTACGTACATAAAGTGCTAAGTACATAGCACCCAAGAAGTGTTCCATAATTGTTAATCCACTTTCTTCCTCCTGAATCTCTGACGTTTATCTGACATTTATTTTGTAGAATATATGTGAATCAAGTTATTTGTTGATTGGTGATATTTAAAACTTCTTATTTGTAAATTTAGGCTTTCCTGCATTGACAAATAATAAATTTTCACACATTAATCTCTTTCTGGCTAGAAGAAAAGCACATTTTACTAATTAAAGGCAAAAAATTCCAAAGAAAAATTATGAACATGGTTTGGAAACTCATGTACATATTTATTTAACACCATTTCATATCTTTAAGAAGGCTTTTGGAAACTTATTTAGAAAACTGAAAGTCCTTGAATACCAAGTAGTTTAACAGGAATTTTTAAATGAGTTAAGTGTAAATGAATCAAAAACACATGAATTCTATTTTCTGTAAATAACACATGGTTTTGAAACTGAAAACATACTTGGGAAAAAAATGTGTCCTGTGTATTATTAAATTAAAACTCTTTTAAAAATGGTGCTCCCCAAAATGAGGCAAGCTTCATTTAAATTCTAGAGTGCTATGGGTTGAAGTTCTCTTGGAGAGATCACAGCATATTTTATATGTTTGATTTTGAGATAAGATTACTTTAGGATAGTGTCCAAGGCTCCATCTGATGAGATGTTTTAGGTTATTTCCATTTTCACAAGGGGTAGAATTAATCTTTTTTTTTCTGGACAAAAGAGAAAGTGATTGTGTTCATCAACATGAAATGTTCACGTGGAAGCAACCCTAGGACCTCAGACATGAGAGTATTGGGGTGGGAATGAGTGGAGAAGTATTGGTGAAATGTAGCACCACCATTTCCCAGGATGAATAATTTATTCTGTCAGAAAGGCAGGAGAACTAATCAGCTAAATTTTCATCAACATATTAAAGCTTTTCACTAACATTGCCAAGTAATATATGTCTCTAAGTATTTTAGATACACCGTGCCTATGATTTCCTCTTTCTCTCTCTAGCTCTGTCTCTGTTTTTATTAGAAGGAGACGGCTACCACATCTGGGATCCAGATGAGGCAATCATAATTTTAATATTACTGTTCTTCTGGTTGGAATCATCCAATTCCTTCTTCTGGTATTCAGAAGAGTTTCCACTGATTTGAAGTGGGAGACATTGCCTTTTATTATTTGCTGTCCTTCTCTCCCCTCAGATGGTAAAACTGACTACATTTTGTTAAATGTACAAACTACATTTGTGGAAACTGACTGCATTTGTGAAATAAAAACATGCAGATAAAATTGCTTTGGAATAAAACATATGTTTGTGCAGTGAAATGGGCCCTAAGATATGACCAAACAGACATTGATTAAAAGGACCAGAGCACTGGCAGAAGAATAGACATACAGATCAATGAAATAGAATTGACAATCCAGAAATAAACCCTCACATTTACAGTCAACTGAGTTT
The DNA here is from genome assembly GCF_028885655.2 of Pongo abelii. Lineage (NCBI taxonomy): Eukaryota > Metazoa > Chordata > Mammalia > Primates > Hominidae > Pongo > Pongo abelii. Next base: position 59,789,633 of record NC_072001.2, read on the forward strand.
TAACAAGTGTGCCAAGACAATTCAATGGGGAAAGAATAGTCTTTTTAAAAAAAAAAAAAATGGTGTTGGGACAATTGGATATCTACATGTGAAAGAATAAAGTTAGACCCCTACCTTATGCCATATACAAAATTTAAGTAAAAATTGATCAAAGATCTAAATGAATCAAAGACCAACTCAAACGAATCAAAGCTAAACTATAAAACTCTTAGAAGTAGAAGAAAACATAGGCATCTGCAAGACCTGTAATTTAGCAATAGCTCTTAGATGTGATGCCAAAAGCACAAGCAACAAAAGAAAAAAATTATGTAGACCTAATCGATATGTAAAACTTTGTGCTTCAAAGCATACCATCCAGAAAGTGAAAAGACAATCCATAGAATGGAGGAAAAGTTTGCAAATCATATTTCTGATAAGGGACTTCTATCTAAAATATATAAAGAACTATTACAACTCAATAATAAAAAGACAAATAACCCAACTTAAAAATGGGCACAGGATTTGAATAGACATTTCTACAAAGAAGATATACAAATGGCCAATAGAACATAAAAAGGAAATTGATGCCATTAGTCATCAGGGAATTGCAAATCAAAACCACAAGATACTTTGTACCTATAAAAATTAAAAATAAAACATTTTTTTAAATAATAAAAAATTAAAATAAATAAAAATTTAAAAAACCACAATGAGATACTTCATTACTACTAGGATGGTGATAATAAAAAATGCAGATAATAACAAGTGTTGACAAAGGTGTGGGTACATTAAAACTTTCATGCACTGCTTGTGGCAATGCAAAATGGTGCAGCTTCTTTGAAAAACAATTTGTTTATTCCTCAAAGTTTAAACATACAGTTACTATAGGACCCATCAATTCCACTGATGGGTACTGTATATAACCAAGATAAAAGAAAACACGTCTACACAAACACTTATACATGAATGTACATGGCAGCATTATTTTTATAGCCAAATGTGGAAAGACCCAAATGCCCATCAACTGATGAATGGATAAATAAAATGTGATAGATCCATACTATGGAATACTATTTGGCAATAAAAAGAAACAAAGTACCGTTGTCCTTCAATATCTGCAAGCGATTGGTTCCAGTACCCCCTGAGGATACCAAAATCCATGGATGCTCAAGTTCTTTACATAAAATAGTGTAGTATTTGCATATAAGCTACACACACCCTCTCTTATACTTTAAATCATCTGTAGATTACTTATAATACAATGTAAATGCTATGTAAATAATTATACTGTATTTTTTTATTTTTAGTATCTTTATTGTTATTTTTCCAACTATTTTCAATCTCCTATTGTTTTACTTCATACATGTGGAACCATGGATATGGTAGGCCCTCTATACTGATAGATGCTGTAACATGAATAAACCTTGAAAACATTATGCTAAATAAATGAAGCCAGTCACAGAAGAACACATATTTTATGATTCCATTTACATGAAATGTCTAGAAGAGGCAAGTCCATAGAGCCAGAAAGTAGATTAACCATTGCTTACTTAGGAGCTGGGAGAGTGGAGAAAAATGGGGCAAGAACAGTTGACTGCTAAAGGATATGGGCTTTCTTGTTGGAATGATGAAATATTCTAAAACTGATGATGTTATAGATGCATAACTTTGTGAATATACTAAAAACTATGGATTTGAACATTATGAACAGGTGAATTGTGAGGTGTATGAATTCTATATCAGTAAGGATTTTACCAAAAAAGGAACCAGTAACAGTTGATAAATAGTAATGTGTGGGCCAGGCACGGTGGCTCAAGCCTGTAATCCCAGCACTTTGGGAGGCCAAAGGGGGTGAATCACTTAGGCCAGGAGTTTGAGAGCAGCCTGGCCAGCATGGTGAAACCCCGTCCCTACCAAAAATACAAAAATTAGCCGGGTCTGGTGGCAGGTGCCTGTAATCCCAGCTACTTGGGAGGCTGAGGCACAAGAATCGCTGGAACCCAGGAGGTGGAGATTGTGATGAGCTGAGAATGTACCACTACACTCCAGCCCATGGAACAGAGAGAAACTCTGTCAAAAAAAAAAAAAAAAACAGAAAAGAAAAGAAGGAAGGAAGGAAGTTAGGTTAGTTATGTGATTTTTAACCCTTAAAGTATTTTAGATAACTTACACTTGAACTACTATGTTGAATTTCAGGTTAAGAAGTAAGAGAAGGAGGATAAATGGTCTCTAACAGTATGAATATAATTCCTTTCTCTTTCTTCTATTTATTTTCTAGTGATTTCTCAATGCACTTATTAAAATATAAAACTGACTTTAACACTGGTTATATAATAATTGATCTGACATATATTTCCTTCTACCTAGCATGTGTCATGCCCTGTTTTTGGTACTGGACACGCAGAAGTCAGAACAAACTCCCTGATGTCAGCTTATATTCTAGTGAGGGGACTAGAGTGGAGGTGGCAGAAAGGAAGTCCACTTTGAGGAAGTGATATTTGCACAGAGACCTGGATAATATGAAAGCTCTGGAGGAAGAGAATATCAGGTAGAGGAGAATGCCGAAGAATAAAGGCCCCAAGTTGGGAGGAAGCTTAGTAAATATTAGAGCAGTGGTTCTCCAACTTGAGCTAACACCAGCATCAGCTGGAGGGCTTGTTAAAACAGATTGCTGGCTCCACACACAGAGCAACTGAATCAGTAGGTCTGGGATGGTGCCCAAGAATTTGCATTTCTAGCAAGGTAATGCTGATCCTGATGGTCTGGGGAACCATGCTTTGAGGAGTACTGTTTTAGAGGAACAAGAGAAAAACTAATGTGGCTAGGTAAATTTGAGTAACTGAGAGAATGGTAGGCAGTAGTGTGCTGAAGGCAGCTTATACTAGCTCACGAGAGCTGAAATTGTACATCTCTTTCCAACCTTGCAATCAGTGATGTTACCTTGGTAGCTGATATCAGGCATGGTAGGAGTACTCACACTTTGGAAATTGACAAATGCTACAAATCAAGGATCCTGCTGCTGGTGGTAGGGATGAGGTCAAAGAAGTAGGGAGATGCCAGAATTGGAAGTCTTATATTCTATAATGAGGAATGTGGATTTAAGTATAAGGATAATGGGAAGCCTTGAAGAGTTGTGAGCAAAGGAGAAACATTATCTGACTCCTGTTTTAAAAGGAATATCCTGGATGCTAACTGGAATATAGATTATGGGGGATATGATTGTACCCTCCAAGTTCAATCTCTTCTTCTTAGGTGCAATTCGCTGCTCAGCTAAAGCTACGTTTCTCAGCCTTCCTTGCAGTTGCATGTGGGTATGTGCCTAAGTATAGTCCCTACAGGAATGGAATATGAGTAAAATGATTTGTGAAATTTCTGAGTCACTGGATAAAGAATAAATTCCTTGCCCTGAATGTCTTTTCCCTCCCTGAAAGCCACAACTCAGACACAGCAGAGACCTAGTGTTGATATGCAAATGATGACAGTACCCAAGGAGATGAGAAGCAAGGACTCAGAAGCAGCCCTGGTCTTGGGGTTTTGAAGAGCAGAGCTCCCACCAACCTATCAACCTGTGAGAGATAAAGCAATATATTTAAGCAACAAGCCAATGTATCATTGGGTCTCTGTTACCATAGCTTAATCTTACCCTAACAGCAGGAGAGGTTAGCGTAAAGGCAGGGAGATGACTTAGGAGACCATTGTAATAAATCCATCAAGAGATGATGGTGGGTTGAATTAGGTTCCGTGCCAGCTGGGCCTATTTGCTCTCAGACCCATTCTTCTCCCTTCCTTTGCTCTGCTTAGCTAGCTGGTCCCTGCATTCTGCATTTTCCAGGATCCATTTCATCCAGCTTCTGGCTGGCTTTAGGCACTGTTTGGAGATGGAAGAGCCCGAATAAGAAGCAAGTTCATTTCTTTCTTTCCTTCTGTCTTTCTTCTTCTTCTCCTTCTCCTCCTCCTCCTCCTTCTCCTTCTTCTTCATCTTCTTCTTCCTCCTCTCTCTCTCTCCCTCTCTCATGTGTGTGTCCCAGTCAAGCAGCATCTCTGGCAGGGACCCAATGGCTCTTGCTTCTGCTATTCCCACTGTGGTTAATCTCTGGGTAACCTTGCCATCCCCTCTGGCTTCTCGCTTCTTGCATCATTGTGTAACTAATTCCGTGCATTAAATCTCCTCTGTTTTAAATAGTTTCTGTATTCCTGGTTTAGCCTGGACTGGTACAGAGGAGGTAATGGATTAGTGAGAAATATTGGAATAAGGACATATTTTGAAGGTGGAAAAGACAGAATTGATGAGGTATTGGATATGTGGTATGAGGAAAGTGCTTAAAGCTTAAAACAGCCCATTTCCTTGCAACTTCCCCAATAAAATGCTTCTCGGTCTTACCAGTCTCAGATTGCACGATCATTTACCTAGCACCTCAAAACAAAAATCTGAGGCTCATACTTTATTCATTGCATTCTTCATCAAATCCATTATAAAGCTTGATCCCAACTTTTGGGATATGTGGGAACTTGTCTGGAATTATAAGAATCCAGGTACACCTCATCATACCTTATCAAAAAGCTCAGACTGGAAACAGAGCCAAATTCAGACACTACTGATAGTTTCAAAAACTCCAGTGAACTTCACAAAGACTATACTTTGAGAAAGAAACCAGATTCTGTATGTAGGCTAGACAGGCCGGCCACTGGACCATTGCCAAGACAACTTCAGGGGGTGTGGGGAAGTACAACAATCCAGGTTTTACTACATCAATTGGGAAACCAGAGCATTTTTAGGTAAGCTGAAACATGGGAGCTCAAACATGCTTGAAGGATCCTAAGAAAATGGAAAGTGATTACCAGTTACAAGGCCTGAGGCTGAGAAAACGTCTGTTTTCTTTTATTTGAGACTACTGAAGACAAAGACAATCTCTGGGAAGAAGAAAGCCTTCCCAGTTTATTAGCTGTGTGACCTAGAACAATGTTGTTATCCTTCCAGGCTTTAGTTTGCTACTCTATTAGAAACAGGCAAAGCATTACCCACCTTGCAGGATTGTTGTATTAAATCATGTGATAGGCCTTCAAACATGGTGCATAGCATGCATTCATATTTATTTTTCTGTTCTTCCCTTCCTCTTCTCCCATGTGAATAACATTGTAGAATAGATTAACTATAACTTGCTGTGACTTAGTATACTCTCAGTTAATAACTATTGATCTTCTACACATGTGGTCCCCAGAGCAAATGTAGGCTGTGGTTTGATTCACAATTAAGATAAAATGTTTTCACTGCAGAAATTCATTGCTAGCTTATTTAAGTTTGTGGAGAAAATGTTTGTGGGTAATAGAGTAGGGTGCAAAAGTTTTGGTAAGAAAGGCAAAACATTGTCATTATTTGTGTTACATGCAAGATTAGCAGTTGCAAATGTAAGGACCATGGCCTCATAAAGAGCTCCTCTTCAATGAACACTATTGTTTGATTCTCTTCACTTCCTTGTTTGTATTAAAAAGTGGCAATGACCTATTGCATACTGCAGGCAGTTTGTATTTAGTTGCTTCGTAATAAGTTTTCTTAATACATTTTGTAAACTTGATTTTAAAATATTCCTTATTTTAAAAATTGTAACTCCCAATTTATGAAGCCATTCTAGACAAAGTCTAATTGAAAAATATAACTCAGGATTATGAGGACAGAGTGAGTTTTGTTTTATTTATTCTATTTTTGACATTTAAAAAATGTATAATAATAAACAGGCATTAATTTTTCTTCTGAAAAGAAATTAAGTTCCAAAATACCATAGTGCCTGTATTGATTACCTTAAATTCTCTCTGCTCAACAGTTGGCCTGCTCTTTCTCTGCTCTCAACAGTTTACAGCCAAATCAGAATAAAAAATTAAAATTACTGTAGTTACTTCCCCACATAAGTGGGTATAATTGTTAATTTTATATGTCAACTTGGCTAGACCATGCTATCCACATATTTGGATATTCACATATTTGGACATCTAGACTGGGAGGTCAAACACCAGTCTAGAAGTCACTTTGACTGTATTTTTAAGATGGCATTTAAATCAGTAGACTTTGAGTAAAGCACGTTGTCTTTCATAATGTGGGTTGGCCTCATCCAGTCAGTTGAAGGCCTTAAGACAAAAAAGGATCCCAAGGAAGAAGGAATTCTGCCTTCAGTCTGCCTTTGGACTCAAGCTGCAACATCAACCCTTCCCTGGGTCTCCAGCCTGCCAGCCTGCCCTGCAGATTTCAGACTTGTCAGCCCCAACAACCACATCAGCCAATTCCTTAAAATAAATCTCTCTCTCTCTCTCTCTCTCTGTATATCTATATTGATACCGGTCTTAATAGGTGTTTGTGACTGGGGCCTGTTGTGGGGTGGGGGGAGGGGGGAGGGATAGCATTAGGAGATATACCTAATGTAAATGACGAGTTAATGGGTGCAGCACACCAACATGGCACATGTATACATATGTAACAAACCTGCACATTGTGTACGTGTACCCTAGAACTTAAAGTATAATAATAAAAAAATAGGTGTGTGTGGGGGTGTGGGAGTGTGTATATCTGTATCGATATTGAGACCAATATCAATATAAATACACACACACACACACACACACACACACACACACACACCCTACTATTGATTTTGTTTCTCCGGAGAACCTGACTAGTAATACAGTGGGGAAACACTTAACTGGGCATTAAAGTAGCCAAAATACTTTGCTAGGTAAAACATTTTTAGAGCTTGTAAGAATTCCTGTTGTATTGTTAAGTTTTCATTGATACTCCATATCAAAATGCCACCAGATTTTTTTCCCTATGACTGTTAGAAATGTGACTGATATAAGAATCTCACTTTCCTTTTTTCATTTTTTAACGGATTAAGCTAGACATAATTCACATAACCATATAGGTCAACCATTTAAAGTATATAATTCCATGATTTTTAGTGTATTCACAGAGATGTACAGCCATCACCACAATCAATTTTAGAACATTTTTATCACTCCAACAAGAAATCTCATATCCTTTAGCAGTCACTCCCATCCTGCTCCCCTCTGCCCAGCCCTAGGTAACCACTAAGCTATTTTCTGTCTCCCTAGATTTACCTATTCTAACATTTTATATAAACGGAAGCATACAGTTCAGTAAGCAGTCTTTTATGACTGGCTTCTTTCACTTTATATAATGTTTTCAAGGTTCATCCATGTCATAGCATGTATTGGTATTACATTTCTCTTTCTTGCTAAATAATATTCCATTTATGGAGATACATATTTTATTTATCCACTCCAGTTGATGGATATTTGGATTGTTTCTACCTTTTTGGCTATTATCATTTTCCTTTTTCTTGATCATAGTACTAAAATGTGAAATGACTAAAAGGGAAGAAAAAAAAGTACTAGATCCTGGAAAAATTCTCAATTAAGTGAATAATCACTGAATAAATAAGTTATAAGAACACAATATTTATTATAGGCGCAATTTCTATTAACTGATCATTTCCAAAACCATAACTATTAATAAAATGCCTTGCAAAATATGTTCTTATTGCAAGTATTTGTGCCTAAGTGCTTCTGTTTATGGGAGAAGAAATTCAAATAGCAGTCTTGGCAGTATCACTCCAGTTGTATAAGCCAAAGGATTAAGAGTACTTTTAAGAAGGAGTAACAATGTGTTCTGCTTGGCTTTGGAAATGATGGTAAATTTATACATAATGTATGGATGATTATATTATACCCATATGAAGCTGTCAATCAAAACAGAATTTCTGTCAGATGATAGTTTCCAATTCACAAAACTTTTTTTTTACATTAGAATCTTTGCTGGATTCAGATCATATTGAACGTCCACATTTCTCTGTCACTTTATTTTTAAAAATCCATTTCTAAAAATGAAATGACTGGATAATTATGACTTTGAGCAACAACTATCCATGCCAGCCTGGTACAGGAAAGCTTAATTCTAATCCTAACATCACTCTTCATATAAAATAAGAGCTGTTGATATTGCAAAATCCCAGGGTGGAACTTCTTTTAATTTCCCTTAAACTAGCTGGTCTGGCCAGTATTGCTTCACAGGATATAAACAGAACAGTAGCTAAGCTTCCATAGAGCAGAGGTATGCTCTAGGAAGAACAATAAAGTCAACTGGACTTAGTGCGGAATGAAAGGCTTAAAAATTCCATAAAATAAGGAAAGAATGCAGGCATTACTTATAGGCATTTTAAAAGTTTTTGCCTTCTCACCAGAAGTACTCACCTACCAAATTTTACTTTTGGTTTCCCTACAGGTATGGTTATATAATTTTAACTATCAGTAAAATAATGTGAGTAGCAACTTGACTTGCAAGCTAGATCAGATTGTTAAGAGGTAATGTTTATCTTGGATGTTTCTTAATTTCCATTTCCTCTCTTTCCTTTCTCAATGTTCCTTCCTCTAGAAACAGTTTTTTTTTAAGTAATTTCCACAAAGATGTCAATGAAAACTTGCTTATTCTCAAAGAAATATAGGCATTTTAAAAGAGGCCCTAACAACACAAAACAGTAAATTATTACTGATGAGATTTCACATATTGTACACAGATCAGAGGTACATTTCAGGGCCTTCTTGAATCCACACTATCTTCACAGTAGAGCAAGCCCCTGCTATACACTCATAGACGTAAAAACTTGACTTAAGTCAAGTTTTTGTTGTTGTTGTTGTTGTTTTGTTTTGTTTTGTTTTTAAATACCAAGTCTCACTCTGTCACCCAGGCTGGAATGCAGTGGCATGATCTTGGCTCACTATGACCTCCGCCTCCCAAGTTTAAGCAATTCTCCTGCCTCAATTCTGAGTAGCTGGGATTACAGGCTTGCACCAACACACCCAGCTAATTTTTGTATTTTTGGTAAAGATGGGGTTTCTCTATGTTGGCCAAGCCGGTCTCGAACTCCTGACCTCAGGTGATCCGCCCACCTCAGCCTCCCAAAGTGCTGGGATTACAGGCGTGAGCCACCGTGCCCAGATAAAGTCAAGTTTTTCATACATAAATATGTTTAGTTGGAAGAAAGTGGAGGGTCATTTTTTTTTTTTTTTTGAGAGATGGGGTTCTTGCTATGTTGCTCAGGCTAGTCTCAAACTCCTGGACTCAAGTGATCCTCCTACCTCAGCCTCTGGATTCACTGGGACTTCAGGTATGTACCACCATGCCCAGCTGCAAGGGCTATTCTTAGATCACAATCACAGTATTGGCTAGTAACAGCTGTTTTCCTTCAAATCCGAAACTTGTAGGAAAGATGGAGTGATAGAAAATATATTGATGGTTATGACCATAGACTCAGAGAACATAAAGGTGTTGCATGCGACATACACAACTAGGAATAAGCCAGCGCAGGCCTCCTTTTGCGAGGCTGCTGCTTCTTGCTCTGCCCTCTCATCATCATGCTTGTGATTGCAATTGTCAGCTGGGTCTTCTTGGTTCAAATATAAATAATCTTACCTGAAAGATTCTCTAACTTGAAGGTTTATAAAAACAATAATACATTTATTTGAGAATCACTTATCCTAAGCTATGGAAGAAGAATTAAATACAGATTTCCAGTTTGAATATAATGAAGTAAAAATTGGCATTTCCCCCTTTTGCTCTAGGAAATCACCCAAAAGAAGAATGAGAAACAGAAACACAAGCTAGGATGCATATGAAACTTTAAGCCACAAATAGGTAGAAGGGCTGCCAAAAGCAATGAAGAGCAAACAGGATGTGGGAGGAAGCAGAAGGAGATGCCTGTGAATGCAAATCCCTGAGACAACTGGCACTACCCCAAGATGCAGAGTACTCCCAAGATGCAGAGCTCTAATCCTCATGTGTCCTAACAGGGGTGGTGGGGTGGTGACAGAAGTATCCGTGACCATTTGATTCTGAGAAGTAGAGGTGGTAGGACTGAACAGACTCACGTGATAAAGCCATATTTTAAGAAACAATCTGTTGATGAGGCAGAGGATTGAAAAAAAGAGCCTGGTGTGAGTCGTAGAGCTGCCTATCTTTGTCAGTTGGGGAGAGGTAATAGTTAGATGGACTCTCACACTTTGCTGGGGACCCTAAGGAGAGCTGCTAGCCTTGGACACAGCTCCAGCATCTCCATCATATGAACCATTTACAAGTAGCTAGTCAAGAAAAGCCCTTTCATCCAAAATGAGAAATCAAGAATAAACCATCCAGAATGAATGAATACACATATACATTCATTACATATATGTGTGTATATATATATATACACATTATATATATTCATTATATATGTATATATACATATATATTCATTATATGTATATATACATATATATTCATTATATATGTATATATACATATATATTCATTATATATGTATATATACATATATATTCATTATATATGTATATATACATATATTCATTATATATGTATATATACTTATATATATTCATTATATATGTATATATACTTATATATATTCATTATATATGTATATATACTTATATATATTCATTATATATGTGTGTATGTATACATTATATATATATGATGAGAACACACCACGTGTGCACGCACACACACACACACACGGAGAAAAGGAACAGAAAAAAATAAATGTAGGTGAACTCTGATCACAGAAGTGTTTCCATGAAGCAGATGAAAGTTTCGAGCAAATATTTTACCATGGATTTAACAGTTAATGAAGAAATCTATGTATAAAATAAGAGCACATATGTACATACAATGGAGTATTACTCACTTTAAAAAGGAAGGAAACTGACACATGCTACAACGTGGATGAATCTTGAAGACATTGTGCTGTGTGAAATAAACCAGCCACAAGAAATACAAATACTATATGATCCCACTTATATGAGATACCTGGAGTGGTCAAATTCATAGAGACAAAAAGTAAATTTGTGGTTACCAGGGGCTTTGGGGAAGGAAGAATGAGAATTAGCATTTAATGGGTACAGAGTTTCAACAGGAGGAGACCAAAAAGTTTTGAACATGGATAGCAATGATAGTTGCACAGCAGGGTGAATGTGCATAATGCCACACAACTGTACACTTTAAAATGGTTAAAATGGTAAGTTTTATGCTATGTAATTTTACCAATTTTTTAAAAAGACAAGAACATACAGCAGATATACGAGACTCAGGAAGTAGCCGGGTGTGATGGCACATGCCTGTGGTCCTAGCTACTCTGGAGGCTGAGGCAGGAGGATCGCTTCAGCCTAGAAGTTTGAGACTACAGCGAGCTATGATTGTGCCACTGCACTGCAGCCTGGGTGACAGAACGAGACTCTGTCTCTCAAAAAAAAAAAAGACTCAGGAAAATGGAGAGACCAGGAAAGTGGCTTAAAAATAGAAATGGAGTCAAAATCAGAAGTAGCACAGTGGAGACTAGATACTGATGAGAATACAGAAAGAAACATAGAAGTTAGCAATGAGATAAGCAAGCAAAATTAAGGAAAATAAATAGAATTTAAAACAACTAGAGATAGATAAAATGTAAATAAGTAGGGAAGACAGGCAAAGGAAATCCAATACACAGTTATTCAAAATCTCTATGTAATGAATTAGAAAAAGTATTTGAAATACTGTGGAAGAAAATGTTCATTTTGAAAGGGCATGTCAGGTCTCAGGAAAAATTGACGCATAATGGCCAACACTGAGACATATCCTAATACAACTGCTAAACTTTGAAGATAAAAAAAATCCTTTGAACAAACAGACAAAAACAATGAGTCATCTATGCAGGGTAAAAACAAAACAAGCTGACATAAGATGTCTCTACAATAATATTCAATTCTAGAAGACAATAGGGAAATGCCCCTAAAATCTTCATGGAAAAAAAAGTATGACCCCAAAATTTTATATCATCCAAATTATTATTCAAATGATAAAGGCAAAGAAATTTTTAATATCCATGAACTCTGTGGAAACAGTTGGAAAACATTTGCAATTCATATCACAAAGTCCCAACTTTTTTATCTATAAGAATTAAAAAAAAAAATCTAGAGACAAACCAATAATCCAGAAGATAAATGAGCAAAGAACGTGAATGGTTTACATGAAAGGAAATAAAAAGGACTCTCAAATATATATGAAAAGATGCTCAATTGCATTCATAGTGAGAAATGCAAATTAAAATTAAACTGACCAGATGCAGTGGCTCACACCTGTAATCCCAGCACTTTGGGAGGCCCAGGAGGGGGGATCCCCTGAGGTCAGGAGTTTGAGACTAGCGTGGACAACATGGTGAAAACCCGTCTGTACTAAAAATACAAAAATTAGCCAGGCGTGGTGGTGGGCACCTGTAATCCCAGCTACTCGGGAGGCTGAGGCAGGAGAATCACTTGAACCTGGAAGGCGGAGGCTGCAGTGAGCCAAGATCTTGCCACTGCACTCCAGCCTGGGCAACAGAGTAAGACTCCGTCTCAAAAAATAAAAATAAAAATAAAATAAACTGAAATATTACAGTTAACTCATCAAATTGGGAAACATAACAAAGCTTGGTAACACTGCATAAATAAGAGTGTGTGAAAGAGGCATTTTGTTTGTTTGTTTGTTTGAGACGGAGTCTGGCTCTGTCACCCAGGCTGGAGTGCAGTGGCGGGATCTCGGCTCACTGCAAGCTCTGCCTCCTGGGTTCACGCCATTCTCCTGCCTCAGCCTCCTGAGTAGCTGGGACTACAGGCGCCCGCCACCACGCACAGCTAATTTTTTGTATTTTTAGTAGAGACGGGGTTTCACCGTGTTAGCCAGGATGATCTCGATCTCCTGACCGCGTGATCCACTCTCCTCGGACTCCCAAAGTGCTGGGATTACAGGCGTGAGCCACTGCGCCCGGCCAAAAGAGGCATTTTCATATATTGCTGTTAGAAACATAAATTGTCATTCTAACTGGTGTGAGATGGTATCTCATTGTGGTTTTGATTTATGTTTCTCTGATGGCCAGTGATGATGAGCATTTTTTCATGTATCTTTTGGCTGCATAAATGTCTTCTTTTGAGAAGTGTCTCTTCATATCCTTTGCCCACTTTTTAATGGGGTTGTTTGTTTTTTTCTTGTAAATTTGTTGGAGTTCGTTGTAGATTCTGGATATTAGCCCTTTGTCAGATGAGTAGGTTGCGAAAATTTTCTCCCATTTTGTAGGTTGCCTGTTCACTCTGATGGTAGTTTCTTTTGCTGTGCAGAAGCTCTTTAGTTTAATTAGATCCCATTTGTCAATTTTGGCTTTTGTTGCCATTGCTTTTGGTGTTTTAGACATGAAGTCCTTGCCCATGCCTATGTCCTGAATGGTAATGCCTAGGTTTTCTTCAAGGGTTTTTATGATTTTAGGTCTAACGTTAAAAACTCAGGAAACAACAGGTGCTGGAGAGGATGTGGAGAAACAGTAACACTTTTACACTGTTGGTGGGACTGTAAACTAGTTCAACCATTGTGGAAGTCAGTGTGGCGATTCCTCAGGGATCTAGAACTAGAAATACCATTTGTCCCAGCCATCCCATTACTGGGTATATACTCAAAGGATTATAAATCATGCTGCTATAAAGACACATACACACGTATGTTTATTGTGGCACTATTCACAATAGCAAAGACTTGGAACCAACCCAAATGTCCAACAATGATAGACTGGATTAAGAAAATGTGGCACATATACACCATGGAATACTATGCAGCCATAGAAAAATGATGAGTTCATGTCGTTTGTAGGGATATGGATGAAATTGGAAATCATCATTCTCAGTAAACTATCGCAAGGACAAAAAACCAAACACCACATGTTCTCACTCATAGGTGGGAATTGAACCATGAGAACACATGGACACAGGAAGGGGAACATCACACTCCGGGGACTGTTGTGGGGTGGGGGGAGTGGGGAGGGATAGCATTAGGAGATATACCTAATGCTAAATGATGAGTTAATGGGTGCAGCACACCAGCATGGCACATGTATACATATGTAACTAACCTGCACATTGTGCACATGTACCCTAAAACTTAAAGTATAATAATAATAAAATAAAAAAAAACATAAATTGTACAACCTCTATGTAGGATTATTTGGCAACACTTGTCAAAATTACAAACACATATACTCTTTGAATCAGTAATTCTACCTCTAGGAATTTATCCTGCAGATTAGTTACATATGTGCAAAATGACATATGTTCTAGAAAAGTCTTTGAAGCATTCTTTGTAATAGCAAAAGACTGCAAATAAATATCCATCAAGATGAAGTTGATCAAATAAATTATAATGCATCCATTCTATGGAATATGATGCTGCTGAAAAAAGAAGGGTAAATGTTTTACTGATATGTAGTAAGTTCCAATATAGTTTAGTGAAAAAAAAAACAAGCTTCAGAGTATATAGAATGCTATCATTTGTGTGAAAGGCAAAACTGTATGTTTATATTTGCTTATATTGCATTGAAGGATATATAAGATTTTGGTAATATTAGTTGCCTGTGAGGAGGGAAAGTAGGTCGCTGTATTGGAATTGAAGAGAACGTATTGCTGTATACTCTTGAGCAATCAGAATTTTGAAATGTTAATTCATTACCTATTCATAAGTAAATAAATAAGCAAGCAATGTGTGATTCTGTTGTTTACATGTAATATATTTTCTGCAGAATCTGTGAATTCCCTTAGCTGGGAGTGGCTAAAGGAAATGCCCTTATCCTAGGCTGCCTATTCTTTTTTCAACCCATTTCTGAGCTATCTCCCACTCTCTTTGGAATCCTACCCTATTCATAGTTCCTACCCTATTCATAGTTCCCTGATTGCCTGAGTCAGAATGGTGCTTCTTAGCAGCAACACTTTTAAGACAAATTTCAAATAATTCTCATGGTTATTCACATGCAAACATCCATAAATTTATGAACAGAAATCTTCATAACCCTCTGACTATATTTGTTTTTTAATTGCATTCATCTTAAGGAGAATTCCTTTTAGTTGTTTTAGAGTCTGCCAAATTAGGAAAGCTTCCCTTCTCTGGGATGACTCATAGTTTACTTCTTTGGTAACAATTAGACAGAAATTCAGAATTCTAAAAAACAGAAAACAACTCCAGTACAGCCACCTAATTCCCCTCCTTACCAGCAACTAATATTACCTACCAGTCAAAGGTGATTAATATGCTCTTTTATTTTCTATCAAATCCAATGTCCAAACAATAATTATATTTAGCCATGATCTTTTCAGCTGTTTGCTTGAAAGTGGAAAACTTCAATTGTCCAAGCAATCCTGGGCTCTAAGTTTGTGTAGCTTGTTCATAACTGGAGGTGAACAGTAGATGGAATATAAGAAACCTTCAGGTAATCCCTGCAGGGTATTTCTAGAATATTCCTCTAGCAAAGCTGGGGATATCCTGACCCCCTACAAAGTATATATGTTTGACTTTTTTACATATATATATACACACACACATATACATGTATATACGTATACACACACGTATATATATGTAATCTTTCCTGAGATAGAGATTGTAGCTTCCTAATGAAATTTACTTATAATCTCCTGATGCCCTATTAAGCCTCCACCAATAGCAAAGTCCTGTTAGACCGGTTTATGCTAAAGCCTATTTGATATTAAAACACAAGGAAAGGTGTTTGTCTAAGTAGATTAAGGAGACATAAATCAAGCAAGTCAGATTTCTAAACAAGGGAACTTTAAACATGGAATTTGCAAATGCTATTCATTCGTGCCCCATGCAAACATGCAGATATTGCTTAGTGAACTTCGGCCTACCAGGCTTTAAAACAATGGTTATAACATTAGTATTCCTCTTCCCATGATTGCTGCCAGAGGAATTTCAGTCCCTGTTTGGGGATTTTCACAGTTATTCCCTCTTAATACCCTCCAATATCCTTTCTCTCAGATGCCACTTGGAACTTTGTAAGTGGAATGGTTTCTTTGCCTCTGCGTGGCAAGTTTCTGCTCTGTGCATTTCATATCTCTTCTCTGGCACTTTTCCCTTTCATCTTACCTTCTGGCTAGAAGAGTAACTTCTAGCTCAAATTTAATTAATAAATTTAAAATTTTAATTTGAGGAAGGCTATGTTTTATAGTGTAACCTTATTAAACACCGTCTATTTCACTGGGCTGTAGCCATCTCAGTTTTTCTGATTAAATTGCTTAAAATCTGCTTATGTTCTCTACAATGTGGTCTGTTCTTTGAGTCATATTGTTGTCCACCTTGATTTAGTGCCATTGTCCCTTCATGTCCCTATATTCATTTTGTTTACCAAAAAAAAAGTTACAGCCAGGTGCGGTGGCTTATGTCTGTAATCCCAGCACTTTGGGAGGCTGAGGTGGATGGATCACCTGAGGTCAGGAGTTCGCAACCAGCCTGATGAACATGGCGAAACCCCATCTCTACTAAAAACACAAAAATTAGCTGGGCATGGTGGTGCACACCTGTAATCCCAGCTACATGGGAGGCTGAGGCAGGAGAATCACTTGAACCAGGGAGGTGGAGGTTGCAATTAGCCAAGATTGCACTTTTGCACTCCAGCCTGGGCAACAGGAGTGAAACTCCATCTCCAAAAAAAAAAAAAAGTTACTTATCATTGTCCTTAACTCGGTCGGGATGAGATAAAGTGGGTGATGTTCCTCTCATCCCTGCAGGCACATATGGAAAGCTCATCACTTTTATGACCACTCCAAGGTACTGGAAAGACCTGTGTTATTTTAACCATAAATATGATCTCAGTTCAGAAATTTGAATACCCATATCCATAAATAATCACAATTCTGAATTTCATTTAATGTTTTTACTTGCTTTTGATACAGGGAATGGGACACACATGCTGTGATTGTTTCTGGTTACTGCTATGACAAATTACCACAACTTAGTGGCTTAAAACAACACAAATTTATTATCTTATAATTCCTTAGGTCAGAAGTGTGACTGTTTCTTCACCTTTCTTATATTCTAGAGGGTGCCTTCATTCCTTGGCTCATGGCCCCCTTCCTCCATCTCCAAAGCCAGTAACATCACAACTCTCTGACCCTTCTATCACCACATCTCTGACCACAGCCGGGAAAGCTTCTCCACATTTAAGGATTTAGGTGATTTGATTGGACTCACCTTGATAATCCAGGATAATCTCTCTTCTCCAGGTCTGCAACCTAATCATCTACGAAGTCCCTACACCACTCATCCAAGCCGGCATCCTCTCTCACCTGTATCTCGCCTGGATTATGGCAATAGCCTTCTATCTGGTCTCCACTGTTCTACTTTTGCCCACTGTAGTAATTATCCTCACAGCAAAATCAGAAGTTTTGTTCTGAACATTTTAAGTTTTGAGACCTATTAGACAATTAAGAGGATTTCAAGTAGTTGTCTTGTATACAGATGGATCTTCAATTCTGAAGCTCAAGGAAAGCTTTCAACTGGAGATGTAAATTTTGGAGACATTGCCGTACAGATGGCACTTAAAACTATGGGGCTGGAAGACATAACCAAAGGAGTAAGTCTACATACAGAAGAAGCTGAGGACCTAGTCCTGGGGCATTTCAACATTTAGAGATTTCAACAAGGAGGTGTTAGCAAAGAATCCTAGTCTGTCTGTGAAATGAAGGAAAACGAGAACTGTGCTACAGTCTGAGACTCTTCCTCCCCAGTTATCCTTCCTTCCCCCTCTCTTTTCCCAGGTATCAGGCCTGGATGATAGTCTAAAACACTCCCCAGGTACTCCTCCACCCTCCCTTTATCCTCCACAGACATTTCCCCAATAAATTTCTTACCCATCTAATTCCATCTTGGTATCTGCTTTTCAGAGTACCCAAACTAACACAGAGTAGGTTAAATAAAGAGCAGGAAGAAGGCCAGTCATGGTCGCTCATGCCTGTAATCCCAGCACTTTGGGAGGCCAAAATAGGAAGATCCCTTAGGCTAGGAGTTCAAGACCAGCCTGGGCAACATAGTGAGAACCCATCTCTAAACAAACAAACAAAAAAAATTTAATAGTCAGGTGTGGTGCTGTGCTCTTGTAGTCACAGCTACTCCAGAGGCTGAGATGGGAGGATCCCTTGAGCCAGGAGTTCGAGGCTGCAGTGATCCAAGATCACAACACTGCACTCCAGCTAGGTTGGCAGAGTGAGACCCTGTCTCTAGAAAAGGAAAATGTTTTGAATAGTAATTTGAAAAATAAAGAGCAGGAGGAAATAAACATTATAAAGAGGAGCAGACAAATTACACCTGGTGGGGGAACAGAAGGTCTAAGTTTGTTGTTGTGAGGTCTTACAGATGTGAGTTATTACAGCATGGTTGTATGTTGACCAGAATTACCCAATAGAGAAAGACAAACTAATGGTGTAGGAGACAGAGAGGGCAGTTCCAGGAACAAAATGCTTGAGTAAACAAAAAGGAAAGGGATCCAGCGCACACAGACAGAGATCAGGCAGCTGCCAGTATCTTCCCCTCTATACCTCCTCCATAGTTCATTTAGCACTTCAAAGCCAGAAAGAGGCTTTCCAGGGCAATTCTCTAACACACATTATCTCATTTGATCCTCACAACTATCCCATGAATTGGCAAGCATTAGCATTCTACGCATAGCAGATGAGAAAACTAATGTTCACAGCGCTTAAGTAAATTTCCAGAGTTTCTATGATTAGGAAAGAGTAGAGCTGAGAGTTAAAACAATTTCCTTTTATTCCAATGGCAGTATTGCTTTTATTACTACACCTTGTTGCTTCTACGAAAAGACAAGAGGTTGGGTAAACGGTATAAAGACTGGGTAGACTGGGAATGATTGCACTAGACTTGGGTGTCAGTGTGGGGGAGAACTGGAGCTCATATTTAGGAGTCCTGGGCTATTCAATAAACACTGCCACAGGCAAAAATAGAAAGTCAGGCATTCCATCTGACTGATGTATCATTCTGAAGATGTTAGCTGGCCAATACAAAGTCCAAGCGTATGGCGACAAGGCAGATGATGGGATACTTCAGACCAGAACAAGAAGGTTCAAAGCCGAAAGTAGAATTCCTGAGTCCCTAGAGCAGTGCTGTAGGCATTTGTATAGGGTGCCTGGCATTGGCTGTAGTTTAGAAAGGAATCATTAAGGGTACTGAGCTTATAGGGATACAGACATAATAAAATTCTGTAATAGCTTTAAGGTTCCTGTAATGGGAGACCACAAGAATGCACTCAAAAAAGAATAATGAGAGCACACTGGGGTGGAAGATGGGGTGGGAAGGTTGTGATAGAGGCAGGTGACTAATTTCTCTTGATATATAATGATGCTTGGGATGGGAAAAGATTCCCCTCTCTATCTAAGGAAACATATTTGATTGGTCTAATGAGGTAGAACGAGTGTCATTTCTATAAGTTCTTTAGTTGGGGAAGAGTGGACAAAAGGAGGCTTAATTATTAATAGGTCCTAAGGATCAGGAAGGAACAGATCATTTATTTTTTCCTAAATTCCTTGATCACAGTACTGAGTAATACACCCTTCGTGACTTGTTTAAGCTTTCAACTGCTTAATTTTTATGTTCTTATTCCAAATGGTTTCTTTTTACAAAATATACTTTCTCTTGTTTTCATTATGGGAATATAAATAGCAATAGTTCTCACTTCACGTTACACAGCCTTCCTGTGCGTAAAAGCTAGCCAACCAATTCTATCAGTTCATCTCTCCCTCTCTACCCTTCTCCCGTTTTCCTCTCCTCTTCTAATAGGAAAAGAATATTCCTGATAAGAAGCTCTAGAATGTGAGTGTTGGCCCCATATTTTTCTTGATAAACTATCTTCCTCATGAAAGGAGGATCAGTCACCAATGATATGTAGTGGAGAGAAAGAGAAGAACTCTCAATATCCACCACAGAAGAGCAAAACCACATTGACAGTTATAGATAGGAAACAACTGAGAGGAAGCTAAACCGTGCAACCTAGAAGTCTATCGCTTTGGCTGGATTTCTATTGGTGCTCCATGTTTCAAAACCCTGCGCAGTATGTATGAAGGGTGATCAAGAGGGGGGAACCAAAGTAAACAGAATACATATGCAAATAAGTAGCATTTAGTCAGATTGTTCACTGATCATTTAAATATTTTCTCTCTCAGACATGGTCCCTGCTCCCTAAGTGTAATTGAAGCCCCTCCACCCTCTGAACAGGAAGGAATCTTCTAGTCACACAGGCAATCTCTACCTTTTGACAATCTATATTTTGCTACTGCATTCATCGTAGGATTCTTCCGCTTTAGATTTTGTGCAGTTTACACCCATTGTCTCAATTTGTTCAGTACTAAATGAATTATTTTTCATTCAACCCCCTTGTGCTCTGAACTAAGCTTTTACCTAAATTATAAGCTCACAAGAGGAGAGTATTATTCATCTCCACAGTCTCCCACTGAAGAGGGTCGCTTCAAAATGTTGAATGGATGGATATGTGGCTGAGTGGATGGATGAGTGAACTACTCTTCCCTTATCTTCCTTCTCTACCTATTGATTCCTTACCTCAAATGTTCTCTCTTTCATGAAGCCATTCTTGATTTTATTTATTTGAACACTTAAGGGCTTTATCTCCTAAGATACTTTTTCTATCTTATATTTTTGTTTTGCCATCTTGTGTTTTCTTTTTTCTTTTTTTTGAAACAGAGTCATGCTCTGTTGCCCAGGCTGGAAAGCACTGACACAATCTTGGCTCACTGCAACCTCCACCTCTGAGGTTCAAGCAATTCTCCTGTCTCAGCCTCCAGAGTAGCTGGGATTACAGGCATGCACCACCACGTTCAGCTGATTTTTTTGTATTTTTAGTAGAGACGGGGTTTCACCACGTTGGCCAGGCTGGTCTCGAACTCCTGACCTCAGTTGATCTGCCTGTGTGAGCCTCCCAAAGTACTGGGATTACAGATGTGAGCCACCACGCCCAGCTTATCTTGTGATTTATACTTGTTTTAGTCTTCCACAGAGAGAGACTTTCTCATTTGTTTTTATGTCTCCTGCTGCTCTTAGCACAGAGCTTATACACTGTAGATGATCAACAAATATTTTTGAAGTAATTTAATCTAGCGTAATTTGAGACTCAAAATATTTCTGCAAGGCAGGCATCACTGGTATTCTTGTCCTCATTGATGACTTGCCCACTGTCACCTACCTGGCCAAAAAGCTGGCCAGGAGAACACAAAAGCAGGAAAGGAGAACCAGTTTTTGCCAGCACCATTTCCTGTTTCAGTATGCTTTAAACAGATCCAAACAGATTCAGTATGCTTTTAAACAGCCCTTAAAAAGAACATGCTGGGTCACAAAAATGAAAAACTTCTGCATTTAGAAAGAGGGTAAAGTCTGTAAAGATATTTCCCTGCTTTGATTTTTTCCTTAAGGAAGCCATATGTTAAGTTTTCCTTTTAACCAGTATGCATACATCACCATACACCATCTTACCCAGATGTCTTATGTGTTTAAAATCTGTTCTTAAGTTTTTGTGTCACCATTGCCCACCTAGTCAAGGTCTCAACTGCCTTATGATTACACAATTACTATAGTCCCTTAATTGCTTCTACCACCTTATGGGTCCCTCTACCTTCCAGTCAATTCTCTACAATGCTGACAGATTTTTATAAAAGATCATTGTTTACATACCCACCAACCCCCATCTCATCTTTTTTTTAATGACCATCTTCTGATTTCAGAATAAAATCAAACTCTTCTTGGACTCAGAATATGATTCCCAAAAGTATGGCACCTTGGCATGTTAAGTACTTTGAACTGAAGGAAATTGGAAAGGTCTCAGTGTTACAGGAAAGGGGTCCCGATCCAGACCCCAAGAGATGGTTCTTGGATCTCACACAAGAAAGAATTCAGAGCAAGCCTGCAGTGCAAAGCAAAAGCAAGTTTATTAAGAAAGCAAAGTGGTGGAAGAACAGCTACTCCATAGACAGTGTAGGGCATTCCCGAAACTAAGAGGAGGAATGCATCCACCCTAGGTACAATGCTTGTATACATAGGATAAAATAAGATTAGGTCGCTCTGGTTCGCATGCCTCTAACATCAGTATCAAGGTCCGTCTGACCTTCTCCAGTCTTCTTGTGTCCCACTCCTCTTTCTCCACCTAAGAGAGTCATAGAAACCAGAATTCCTGTTCCCCAAGGTGAGTCACTCCTCTTCCCTAAAGTAAACCAGAAAACCTGGAACGGGCAGCTCACACCTGCAATCCCAGCACTTTTGAAGGCCAAAGAGAGGATTGCTCGAGGCCAGGAGTTCAAGACCAGTCAGGGCAACATGTAAGACCCCCGTGTCTATAAAAAAATGAAAAATTAGCACGGTGGTACTTGCCTGTAGTCCTACCTATCTGGGAGGCTGGGATGAAAGGATTGCTTGAGCCTAGCAGTTCAAGGCTGTAGTGAGCTATGATCACAACACTGCACTCCAGCCTGGGCAACACAGTGAGACCCCATCTCAAAAACAAACAAACAAAAATCTGGAAAGGTCACTCTTTTCCCTCTCCCTTGAAAACTTCATTCTGGAGGGGTCCTGCTCCATACTGAATAAGGAAGATTTCTACACAGAGAGGCCAAGAAGAATCTGAATATACAGGCCTTGCTGGTTTTCCCATCCTCCGTCCGTAAGCATTGGATCAAATCCTTTTGTCCAATCACATTTCTACATGGCTGTGCATTCTTTATCAAACCTAAGCATAAAAGCAGAGCTGGGCGTGGTGGCTCATGCCTGTAATTCTTTGAGAGGCCAAGGCTTGAGCTCAGGAGTTTGACACCAGCCTGACCAACATGGTGAAACCCCACCTCTACTAAAAATACAAACATTAGCCGGGCATGGTGGCACATACCTGTAATCCCAGCTACTTGGGAGGCTGAGGCACGAGAAATGCTTGAACCTGGGAGGCAGAGGTTGCAGCAAGCCGAGATCACGCCACAGCACTTCAGCCTGGGCGACAGACCAAGAGTCCGTCTCAAAAAAAAAAAACAAAAACAAATACAAAAAAAAAACAAAAACGTTTTTCCTGGGTCTTCCTTGAGTCTTCATTTTTAAGGTTTCCTGTGTCACATAAAACTTTCATTACATAAATTTGTTATGCTTTTCTCTTGTTAACTTGTTTTTGTTATGGGGTGTTGGCCGTGACCCTTATGATGAATAAGGAAAAGGATCATACCCTCCCACCCCATGTTCTTCAGCCTGAAATTCAGTCTTCTTACAGCCTGGTCACCAGTCTTATTTCCAACCTTTTCTTGTACTTTTCGTCGGAGGATCCTTCCATTCTCCAAGTTCAGACTCCCCATAAATAACACCAGTGTTCCTTTCCATCTTAGTCAAGTCATTTCACCTAGTTAAAATGTCTTCCCTTTACCTTAGAACACTTTCTTCAAAGAACAGCTCAAAAGCTACCTCCACTCTGAAGTTATATTATACATGTCAGCCTTCAATAATCTTTCTTTCCCTCTGTCAACCTTCAATAATCTTTCTTTCCCTCAAATTCCTTTAGCACTTACTATAAGCTACTTGTATATATCTTTCAAGATACATACACTCACTGACCCCAAATCTTTACTTCTCCTAAGAAGACCTAGAAAGGTTTATATCCTCATTCCCTTTGCTAATTATGATTTTATCTTTTTCTTTTATATATAGTTGAATCCACAAACAATTTTTATGCTCTATTTGTACCAAGTCTCTGCAGGGAAAAATTATGTTTCTTAAGCAAGAATCTGTAGGGGCCAAGGGAAAGTTTCCTTCCACCCTCTGAAGGTTTGTTGAAAATGAACTGACAATCAACAGATTAACAGGAGAAAAGACATACATATGTATTTAATATGCCTAGCACAGGGAAATTGTAGGAGAATGATTAGCCAATAACCCAATGAGATCCAGATGTTTATACACCTTCATAAGGGAAGCGGAGATGGCAGGTGTAGCGATTTTGAGGGGTAGTAAATACTTTTTTAAGGGGAGTGAATGGACCCAATCTTTAGTCAATGTTTAGCAAATAATTCTCTTTGGGAACTGAACGGCACCCAAGAACAGACAGTAGTTTGAGACAAAGTTTGTCTGGGCTCTAGATGTGGTGTGTGATTTTCAGTCTCTTCCTCTTCTCTGGTTAAGTTTCAGAGAAGGGTAACAAAGGCGATTGGGTTCCTTTTAGAGGGCCTGGTTTCTAGGTGGATTAGGAACTTCGGAAAGCAGCCTCATCCCGTGCTCTGGGTCTTGTGCCTCATTTCTCAGGGTTTGGTCCTTGCTCCACTTCAAGGTTAGCCTTGCTGTTTTCAAATTAGTTACTGGAATGACCTGGAGTTGCATCTGTTAGGGTCACCCTCACCAGTACATTCCTGCCTGAAGACAGGGATAGATTTTTGTTTTTGTTTTGTTTTTGTGTGGTTATTTTATATTATTCATTGCCTACAGAGCATCTTTATGAATTTAAAGGAATGTTTGTGGGGTCGAGCGTTTTAGAAGGCACTACTTTTCCGTTTGTGGGAAAAGTTGTGAACAAATGAGCTTTCTATTTCAGGGCAATGAACTGATTTTTAATTTTTTTTAGCTGCTGAAATATTTAAAATGCATGGTTTTATTTACTGCTCTTCTACCATAATATATAACAATGAGGATAAGGAGAAATATAGAGGGATAAAATAAACTTATTTAAACTTTTGAAAGTATAATGCTGAAATTGTGAGCCTACTGTCACTCATGTTTGAAATTAGGGCAAAGGCAAAGTAGAGAACAAAAAGCAATGACAAGCAAGGTGCAATTATTTGGACATTTTATCGTTCATTTACTTATTGAGCCCCTGATACTAAGAGGTGACAGCGTGCTGGCAGCCCTCGCAGCCCTCACTCACTCTCGGTGCCTACTCGGCCTTGGCGCCCACTCTGGCCGTGCTTGAGGAGCCCTTCAGCCCGCGGCTGCACTGTGGGAGCCCTTCTCTGGGCTGGCCGAGGCCAGAGCTGGCTCCCTTGCGAGGAGGTGTGGAGTGAGAGGCACGGGCAGGAACCAGGGATGCGCTTGTGGGCCAGCTAGAGTTCCGGGTGGGTGTGGGCTGGGCCGGCCCTGCACTCGGAGCGGCCGGCCAGCCCTGCCGGCTGGGCAGTGAAGGGCTTAGCACCCAGGCCAGCAGCTGCGGACGGTGCGCTGGGTCCCCCAGCAGTGCTGGCCCACCGGTGCTTCCCTCCTCGCTGGGCCTTAGCTTCTCCCCGCGGGCCAGGGCTCGGGACCTGCAGCCCCCTATGTCATGTCTGAGCCTCCCCCCCGCCCCACCCCTGCCATGGGCTCTTGCCCAGCCCTAGCCTCCCCGACGAGCGCCGCGCCCTGCTCCACGGCGCCCAGTCCCATCGACTACACAAGGGCTGAGGAGTGCGGGCGCACGGCGCGGGACTGGCAGGCAGCTCTACCTGTGGCCCTAATGGGAGATCCACTGGGTGAAGCCAGCTGGGCTGGGAGTCTAGTGGGGACTTGGAGAACCACTATGTCTAGCTGAGGGATTGTAAATACACCAATGGGCACTCTGTATCTAGCTCAAGGTTTGTAAACACACCAATCAGCACTCTGTGTCTAGCTCAGGTTTTGTAAATACACCAATCAACACTGTATCCAGCTAATCTAGTGGGGATGTGGAGAACTTTCGTGTCTAGCTCAGGAATTGTAAACACACCAATCAGCACCCTGTCAAAACGGACCAATCAGCTCTCTGTAAAACAGACCAATCGGCTCTCTGTAAAATGGACCAATCAGAGGGATGTGAGTGGGGCCAGATAAGAGAATAAAAGCAGGGTGCCTGAGTCAGCAGTGGCAACCCACCAGGGCAGCCTTCCACAGTGTGGAAGTTTTGTTCTTTTGCTGTTTGCAATAAATCTTACTACTGCTCAGTCTTCGGGTCCACACTGCCTTTATGAGCTGTAACACTCACCATGAAGGTCTGTAGCTTTACTCCTGAAGCCAATGAGACCACAAACCCACCAGGAGGAACTAATAACTCCAGACGCTGCCTTAAGAGCTGTAACACTCACTGCGAAGGTCTGCAGCTTCACTCCTGAGCCAGCGAGACCACGAATCGACCAGATGGAAGAAACTCCCTACACATCTGAACATCAGGAGGAAAAAAACTCCGGACATGCCGCTTTCAAGAAGTGTAACACAGCGAGGGTCCGCGGCTTCATTCTTCAAGTCAGTGAGACCAAGAACCCACCAATTCCAGACACAATACCATGTCCATAATAGAGGGATTCCAAAATGAAAAGTCATGGTCCCACCTTTTAGGAGCTTACAAATAAGCTGTTTACAAACAAAGTTAAATGCAAAAAGGAGTAAAATTAATAAGGTATAGTAGGAGTAGAGGGAAAAAAAGATTATTTCATTCAAATTATGTGAAAAATTTTTAAAACTTGGTCGTAGAAACAGAATTTGAGCAATGTCTCTGAAGGCAGTGAGATGTAAATACTATGTCAATATTGTAGACAGGTCTATCTAGGATTTTGGAACACTGTTAGCAAAAGGAGAGTCTGGCTGGGACACAGCTACCTAGGTGAAACAGCTAGAGAGAAGCACAAATTAGAGGCTTTTTCTCACTAGACTGTGGAAAACTATCGATGCTCTATTCAGATGAGTGTCATAATTAGAGTTGTGTTTGGCCAGGTGCAGTGTGGCTCACACGTGTAATCTCAGTACTTTGGGAGGCCAAGGCGGGTGGATCACCTGAGGTCAGGTGTTCAAGACCAGTCTGGCTAACATGGCAAAACCCTGTATCTACTAAAAATACAAAAATTAGCTGGGCATGGTGGCGGGTGCCTGTAATCCCAGCTACTTAGGGTGCTGAGGGAAGAGAATCACTTGAACCTGGGAGGTGGAGGTTGCAGTGGGGCAAGATCATGTCACTGCTCTCCAGCCTGGGCGACAGAGCGACTGTCTCAAAAAAAAAAAAAAAAAATTGAGTTGTGTTTAACGTAGGTAAATTTGACCACAATGTATTGGTCTAAGTGGAATTGAGATAATTCATCTGGACTTCTTTTACAGGACCCTGATGATAAGACAGTGTGAGATAAAGAAGCCAGTCAAAAACCACCAAAACCAAGATGGCAACAAAAGCAACGTGTACCCGTCCTCACTGTTGATTATATGCTAATTATAATGTATTAGCATACTAAACGACCCCCCCCCCCCCACCCACCAGCACCATGACAGTTTACAAATGCCATGCCAATGTCCCGAAGTTACCTTATATGGTCTAAAAGAAAGAAGAACCCTCAGTTCTGGGAAATCCTCACCCCTCTCCTGGAAAACTCATGAAAAATCCACCCCATGTTTAACATGTCCTCAAAAAATAACCATAAAAAGAGCCAGCCAGCAGCCCACAATGGGTGCTCTGCCTGTGAAGTAACTTCTCTTTTATTCCTTTATTTATTTATTTATTTTGAGACAAATTCTCACTCTGTCACCCAGGCTGGAGTGCAGCAGCACGATTTCGGCTCACTGCAACCTCCACCTCCTGGGTTCAAGCAATTCTTCTGCCTCAGCCCCTGGAGTAGCTGGTATTACAGGAGCCCACCACCAAGCCCGGCTAATTTTCATAGTTTTAGTGGAGACGAATTTTCACCGTGTTGGCCACGCCAGTCTTGAACTCCTGGCCTCAAGTGATCCACCAGCCTTGGTATCCCAAAGCGCTGGGATTATATGCATGAGCCACTACACCTGGCCCTTCTATTTATTTACTTTCTTAATAAGCTTGCTTTCACTTTACTGTGTTGGCTGGCTCTTAAATTCCTTCATGAGCTGAGCCAACGACCTGCGTGGCTTCCTGGGCTGAGCCCCACTTTTGGGCTTTGCCCTGTGCCAGAATGGGAAAGTCTAGAGGCGGAGATAATGCAACACTACACCGCATTTTAAAGTTTACATTCTCACTTTTTAAAACGAGTGGTAGCTTGATACAGCGGGAAAAGGGAAGTCACTTGAAGTCTGAAGGCATTCTCTGGCTGCTGTTTACTACCTCTGTGACCTCTGGCATATTAATCAATATCTGTATCCTCAGTTTTTTTTCTGCTATGCGGGATTAATGTTGTAGAGTTGGTTTGGTAAATGACATAAGCCTCGGAATACAATGCCTCACACATAATAAGTGCTCAATGAATATTTGTTTCCCTCCTTTTTTTGCCTAATTCAGAACTTTAAAAGTGTTTATTTCTGACCGTTAATATAGCTTGAGTTAGTGAACACCCACGTAACTCATTTCAGTATTTTAGATGGTTCTAAAGTCTGTGCCACAGAAGGCAAAATTGCATCACATTTGCATTTGGGAGAATAAATTTACAGTCAAGAAATTAACAGGTACTTTGGGTTCTCAAGATAGTCTGAGTTTATTCAACATTCATTTGATCGATATCTGTTGTGCGTCTGTGTCTGTGGTTCTGCAACTCAGTCTTGCTCTCAAGGAGTTCAAAGTCAAGTGTGAGGTATATCAACACACAGATGATCAAAAGGGTTTATGGTAAGTACTAGCAGTTTATACAAGTGTTATGGGAGCACAGAAGAATGTGTAATAGGCTGAGTTTGCAGAAAGAAGTAAGGGAAAGCTTTGCAAGGAAGCAATGACTTTAAATAAGTTTTGAAGTATTAGTTGTAGTTCACCCGCTACACATTATTTCTTCTGCTAGACCCATACCAGGTGGGAAAATAATGTGTAAAACTGTCAGAAGCATTTGAACCAGCGCGCCACCATCTTGAACAGGGGCTGGGTAAAGCGAGGCTGGGATCTGCTGGGCTGCATTCCCAATAGGTTAGACATTCTTAGTCACAGGATGGGATAGGAGGTCGGCAAAAGATACAAGTCACAAAGATCCTACTGATAAAACAGGATGCAGTAAAGAAGCTGGCCAAGGCCTACCAAAACCAAGATGGCAACAAAAGTGATCTCTGGTTGTCCTCCCTGCTCACTGTATGCTAATTATAATGCATTAGCATACTAAAAGACACTCCCACCGGCACCATGACAGTTTACCAATGCCATGGCAACTTCCAGTTTACCCTATATAGTCTAAAATGAAGAGGAACCCTCAGTTCTGGAAGCTCCCTGCCCCTTTCCTGGAAAACTCATGAGTAATCCACCCCTTGTTTAGCATATGATCAACAAATAACCATAATAATAGTCAACCAGCAGACTTTGGGGCTGCTCTGTCTTTGGAGCAGCCATTTTTTATTTCTTTGCTTTTCTAATGAACTTGCTTTCACTTTTCTCTGTGGACTCACCCTGAATTCTTTACTGTGTGAGATCCAAGAACCCTCTTTTGGGGTCTAGATCAGTACCCATTTCCGGTAACAAAAATGTAAAGAGGAGAGGAATTGCATCGGGCTGCATTTACCTGAAAATACCAATAACAGGGATTTAAACAAAGTTGGAGTTTCTTTTTCTCACATACTTGGAAATCTAGAGGTAGGCACTTGCTGGTATTGACATAGTGGCTGAAGGATGTCAGGTCCTAGATCTTTGGGGTTTTTTTGGCCTATCTCTTGGGGTCTCAAGATGGTAACTTCAGCTCCAGCTTTCAAGTTCCATACTTCAAGCAGAAAGAAGTGTCAGAGGCATTTGAACAAGAGCAACTCCATCTTGAATAGGGGCTGGGTAAATTGAGGCTGAGACCTATTGGACTGCATCCCAGCAGGTTAAGGCATTCTAAGACACAGGATGAGATAGGAGGTGTGCACAAGACACAGGTCATAAAGACCTTGCTGATAAAACAGGTTGCAGTAAAGAAGCCGGTAAAACCCATCAAAACCAAGATGGTGACAAGAGTGACCTCTGGTCGTCCTCACTGCTACACTCCCAACAGCACCATTACAGTTTACAAATACCATGGCACATCAGAAGGCTGCCCTATATGGTCTAAAAAGGCAAGGAACCCTCAGATCTGGAAACTGCCCACTCCTTTCCTGGAAAATCAGTGAATAATCCACCCCTTCTGTAGCATATAATCAAGAAATAACCATAAAAATGGCCAACCAGCAGCTCATGCTGCTGCCTCTGCCTATGGAGTAGCCTTTCTTTTATTCCTTCTTTTTCTTAATAAACTTACTTTCGCTTTGCACCATGGGCTCTCCTTAAATTCTTTCTTGTGCGAAATCCAAGAACCCTCTCTTGGTGTTTGGATCAGGAGCCCTTTCCAGTAACAGAAGGAAGTTCCAGTGCCCATACAAGGGAAGTAAAACTTTCTTAGAAATCCCCAGCAGAATTTCATTTAAATCTCTTCAGTCAGAGTGGTATCCTATAGCTGCACCTACCTCCAAAGGAAGCTAAGGTACAGAAGTTTCCTTTTCTTTATTTATTTTACCCTTTTAAAGCTGGGCACAAAATTACCCCCAACAAAATCAAAATTCTGTTAAAATGGAAGAAGGGAAAATATATTAAATATATGATGTAAGCAACTTAAGATTCTCTGCTAATGCATGTTTAGGGAATTACAAATAGTTGGTATAGCTAGATGATAGAATGTCAGAAGATTGGTAAGAGATAAAGGCTGGAGACACAAGCCAAACTGAGCCAAGGACAAATCTAAAAGTTTATTTGTGCAAAAAAAAAAAAAAAAAGTCTTTTTTAAGATGAGGTTTCACTTTGTTGCCCAGGCTGGTCTTGAGTACATGGACTCAGGTAATCCTCCTGCCTCAGCCTCCAGAATAGCTGGACTACAGGTATACATAGTTCATTTGTGCAAAGTTTTTTCACAGGAAAATATACTCAGAGTTCCATGATGGGATACTGGGAACATTTGCCTGGTTACAGCCATATGGCCATAGGAAAGGAAGGCTCCATGTTCCCATCACAGTTTGGCCAATCAATTAATCAGAAACCTTCCAAGTCCTGGAAATGCAGCCAAGGGCAGGGTTCCAGCAGGAAATACTGACTGTTTTGCATAGGCAGCATAAGACCTGTTTTTAGCCCATGTCTTGATAAAAGTCACCGCCAATACTTCTTTTGCTTTTATTCCTTTCTTTTTTTCCTTTTCTTCTACTCCTTTTTGCTTTGAATTTACACCAGTATGTGTCCCAGTGAGTCCATTTCTTCTCCCTTTTAAAATACATTCTCAGCAAGTTTCCAAGCCCCTGACTAAAAGCAAGGCAAGGTCATTTCTAGACTTCAAGGTTTCCGAGACATAATTTTTATTTTTCTTTTCCCTATTTATTTGTTTGTTTATTTTGAGACAGTGTCTTACTCTCTCGTCCAGGCTGGAGTACAGTGGTATGATCATGGCACACTGCAGCCTCGACCTCTCAGGCTCAAGTGATCCTCTTGCCTCAGCCTCCCAAGTTGCTGGAACTACAGGCTCATGCCATCAAGCCACAACTAATTCTTTTTTTCTTTTTGTAGAGACAACGTTTCCCTGTGTTGCCCAGGCTGGTCTCGAACTCCTGGGCTCAAGTGATCCTCCCGCCTTGGCCTCCCAAAGTGCTGGGATTACAGGCATGAGCCACCATGCCTGGCCTAGTTTTCAAGTTTTTATCATTCTATCACATTGTTGTGATATTATATATATTTTATATTATATTATATATATAATATAATATATAATATATGAAATATATTATATATTATAAAATATATTGTATAATATATAATATATAAAATACATTATATAATATATAATATATAAAATATATTATATAATATATAATATATAAAATATATTATATAATATATAATATATATATTATATATATGAAATATATTATATAATATAAAATATATTATATATAAAATATATTATATAATATAAAATATATTATATAATATATTATACAATATATAAAATATATTATATAATATATTATACAATATATAAAATATATTATATGATATATAATATAGTATATAAAATATATTATATGATATATAATATAGTATATAAAATATATTATATGATATATAATATAGTATATAAAATATATTATATGATATATAATATGGTATATAAAATATAATATATTTTATATATTATATAAAATATAATATATTTTATATATTATATAATATATTATATATTATATAACATATAATATCTATATATCTATATATAGATATCTATTATATATGGATATCTCATATATATGATATCTATATATCTATATATAGATATCTATTATATATGGATATCTCATATATATGATAGATATCTATATATAATATATATCTCATATATAGATACATATAGATATATATCTCTCTCAGCATCGTTCACAGTCAAGAATGCACTGTACTACATTTCATTTGTATTACAACGTTTACATTTCCTGGAGTCAGTAATCAACTCGGTTTTTGTTTTTGTTTTCCTATTGGCTTAGCTTTTTATGAAACAGATCCCAGACCTTCCAATAGAACCATAAAA
Source organism: Pongo abelii (assembly GCF_028885655.2). Classification (NCBI taxonomy): domain Eukaryota; kingdom Metazoa; phylum Chordata; class Mammalia; order Primates; family Hominidae; genus Pongo; species Pongo abelii. The sequence continues at coordinate 59,821,940 of NC_072001.2, forward strand.
TTTAAGTCAGTATCGCTCAAACACATCAGTTCCTTTTGGTTTTTTTCCTTTGACAACTTCCCTTTTGTCCTCCTCCATAGTCCCACTCCGTTTGAACTGGAAGTTTTCACCTTGAAATTATCTTACCTCTCTCCTATGTTGGATGTCTTGTTTCTTGAACTCCAGTACTGTACTTTTTTCTGCTTTACTTCTTCATTGATGAAGCACATGTTTGAGTAACTTTCTGAAAAACTCAATATGAACAGCAAATTGTTTGTGCTCTTGAATGACTGAAAATGTCATTATTTACCCTTACTTAATTTGTAGTTTGTCTGGCTATAGATTTTAGGTTGCAAACAATTTTCCTTTAGAATTTTGGAAGTCCTGACTTCATTGTTTTTTTAGCCGTCAGCATTGCTGTTGACTCATCTGCCATCTGAGTTTTAAAATTTTGAATGTCATCTGCTTTATGTGTTTTTTTCCTTTTAAGATTCTCTCGTTATGACTGGAGATCTGAAATTTCACAATGAATCTGCTTTGGTATGGGTGTTTTTTCATTCAGCATGGTATCACTTACTATGCTCTTTATGCACTTTCGATTTGGAAACTTGTATACTTTTTTTCTGGGGAACTTTTGGTGTTTGTGTGATTATTTCCTTCCTCCATTTTGTTTTCGTTTTTTAATTTTGGAACTTCTGTTACTCAGACTGGCTCTCTTGGATTGATAATCTTTTCTTTCCTCTTTTCTATCTCTTGTATTTCTGTATTATTTTTGGGAGATAAAGTGGGAACTTTACCTTCCAACTCTTCTATTTAATTTTCCTTTTTTTTTTTTTTTTGAGACAGTCTCACTCTGTCGCCCAGGCTGGAGTACAGTGGCATGATCTTGGCTCACTGCAACCTCTGCCTCACAAATTCAAATGATTCTCCTGCCTCAGCCTCCCGAGTAGCTGGGATTACTGGTACACACCACCACGCCCAGCTAATATTTGTATTTTTAGTAGAGAGGAAGTTTCACCATATTAGCCAGGCTGGTCTTGAATTCCTGATCCACCTGCCTCAGCCTCCCAAAGTACTGGGATTACAGGCAAGAGCCACTGTGCCCAGACTGAATTTTTCCATAGCTACTTATTATCCATAAAGCTTTCTTTTGTTTTGGGGGATGGTGGGTCTTTTATAGAAAATAGAATTGTTTTTTGTGTCATGAAAGCTGAAGGTATTAATGGTTTAAAAAAATTTTTTTCTTCTCTAACTATTATTTCTGGGTTACCTGTTTCCCGAGTTGCTTTATTTTTCTGTTTTAGTCTCTACTTTATGTTGGCAGCATTCCTCAAATGTCTTATAATCTTGACTTTTCATATTTAACAAGTCACTAAAAACTGAGTTGACTGGAAGTTCTGTGTACTTGAGTGAGGCTTCGTAACTGATGAGTCCACTGCTATAGAAGGAATAGGACCTCAAAATCTAATTGCTAGTACTTCTTTTAGACTGATCCCTTTCACTAGAAAGAAACTTTCATTCACTTTTTTTGGGGAATGTAGGCCTGACCACCAGTGTATCATGTTGCCTCATATATTTTTCTGCAAGTGAGATTATACTGTACACAATGCTTTCTAAAATTTGTTTTTCATCTAATAATATATCCAAGCCACTCATGTCTGTAGGCACAGGAATATAAAATGGTTGCCTAGAATTTCATATTACAGACTATTCTTGACTTATGCTGATTCGACTTACAGTTTTTCAACTTTACAATGATGTGAAAGGGATATGCATTCAGTAGAAACTGTACTTCAAATTTTGAAGTCTGATCTTTTCCTGGCCTAGCAATATGCTGTCCAATACTCGCAATGCTAGGCAATAGCAGTGAGCCTCAGCTTCCAGTCAGCTGTCAATCAAACAGGAGGACAGACAACGGATACTCTCCAGTGGATACTGTTGCCAATGATGTTGCCCAACTCTAGGCTAATGTCAGCAATCTGAGCACATTTAAGATAGACTAGGCTCATTCTACCTGACTTCAAACTATACTATAAGGCTACAATAACCAAAACAGCATGGTACTGGTACCAAAACAGATATATAGACCAATGGAACATAACAGAGAAATAACACCTCAGAAATAACACCATACATCTACAACCATCTGATCTTCAACAAACCTGACAAAAACAAGCAATGGGGAAAGGATTCCCTATTTAAGAAATGGTGCTGGGAAAACTGGCTAGCCATGTGCAGAAAACAGAAACTGGACCCCTTCTTTACACCTTATACAAAAACTAACTCAAAAAGGATTAAAGACTTAAATGTAAAACCTAATACCATAAAAACCCTAGAAGAAAACTGAGGCGATACTATTCAGGACACAAGCATGGGCAAAGACTTCATGACTAAAACACCAAAAGCAATGGCAACAAAAGCCAAAATTGACAAATGAGATCTAATTAAACTAAAGAGCTTCTGCACAGCAAAAGAAACTATCATCAGAGTGAACAGGCAACCTACAGAATAGGAGAAAAATTTTGCAATCTATCCAGCTGACAAAAGTCTAATATCCAGAACCTACAAGGAACTTAAACAAACTTACAAGAAAAGAACAAACAACCCCATCAAAAAGTGGGTGAGGATATGAACAGACACTTCTCAAAAGAAGACATTTATGCGGCCAACAAGCATATGAATAAAAGCCCATCATCACTGGTCATTAGAAAAATGCAACTCAAAACCACAATGAGATACCATCTCACACCAGTTAGAATGGCAATCATTAAAAAGTCAGGAAACAACAGATGCTGGCAAGGCTGTGGAGAAATAGGAACACTTTTACACTGTTGATGGGAGTGTAAATGAGTTCAATCATTGTGGAAGGCAGTGTGGTGATTCCTCAAGGACCTAGAACCAGAAATATCATTTGACCCCGCAATCCCATTACAGGGTATATACCCAAAGTATTATAAATCATTCCACTACAAAGACACATGCACAAGTATGTTTATTGCAGCACTATTTACAGTAACAAAGGCTTGGAACCAACCCAAATGCCCATCAATGATAGACTGGATAAAGAAAATGTGGCACATATACACAATGAAATACTATGCAGCCATAAAAAAAGAATGAGTTCATGTCCTTTGCAGGGACATGGATGAAGGTGGAAACCATCATCCTCAGCAAACCAATACAGGAACAGAAAACCAAACACCCCATGTTCTCACTCATAAGTGGGAGTTGAGCAATGAAAACACATGGACACAGGGAGGGAAACATCACACACCAGGGCCTCTTGTGGGAGGGGGAGCAAGGGAAGGGAGAGCATTAGGACAAATAGCTAATGCATGTGGGGCTTAAAACCTAGATGGCAAGTTGATAGGTGCAGCAAACCACCATGACACATGTATACCTATGTAACAAACCTGCACGTTCTGCACATGTATCCCAGAACTTAAAGTAAAATTTTTTTAAATTTAAAATGAGAAAAAAAGAAAGTATACCTATATAATTGATACAGGAGTACCATGATTAATACCCCAGTTTTATGAAAAAATATGAAGTCATTATGGAGTAGCAAGAATTATACTAACATAAAGACAAAGTAGAAATAAGACAAACAAAAAAAGCAGAAAACTTAGGTCAGAATAGTGTAATCTTGCCAAAGTTCATATAGCAATGTATAAGTAAGTGCTCTTGATTAGTTGGTAAATTGCTCAATGTCATTGTTCATGTCTCCTTAGTATGAATAAACAATAATCATTATTTTTTTCCTGTCAATAAAAAAAAAAGATAGACTAGGCTAAGCTATGATGTTTGGTAAGTTAGGTGTATTAAATGCATTTTATTTAATTTATTTTTCTGAGACAAGGTGTCACTCTGTCATCCAGGCTGGAGTACAATTGTGCCACTATAGCTCACTGCAACCCTGACCTCCTGGGCTCAAGCGATTCTACCACCTCAGCCTCCTAAGCGGCTAGGACTACAGGTGTGCACCTCCACACTCAGCTAATTTTTTTGTGTTTCATAGAGACGGGGCTCTCACTATGTTGCCCGGGCTGGTCTTGAACTCCTAACCTCAAGGGATTCTCCTGTCTCAGCCTTCCAACTGTTAGGATTACAGGTGACAGCCATTATGCTTGGCCATTAAATGCATTTTTTACTTAGGATATTTTGAACTTACAATGGGTTATAGGGGCATAACTCTACCATAAGTCAAAGAGCATCTGTATATATTAGCCATAATTTATAAACAGTTTCTAACTGATGGGCACTTGGGGATCTTTTTTCCTTATAACAACACTGCAATTGGGTCTGTATCTTTCTGTACTTATGCAAGAATATCTGCAGGATAAATTTCTAGAAGTGAAATGATTGGATCAAAGAGTGTGCATATTTTACATTTTTGTCAATATTGCCAAATTATTCTCCAAGAAGTTTATACCAATTCATACTACCACCACTGGTATCTAAGAGTGCTTGCTTACCTATATTCTTCACAATTCTAGGTTTAACTTTTTCAACTTTGCCCCTTTGACAGGATTTTTTTTTTTAGACTCCAGCTGAACAGGATTTTTAAAAGTATATCTAATTCTACTTAGGAAATAGATTTCTTTAATTACTAGTGAAGTTAAACAACTTTTATTATTTTTATTATCTATTTGCATTTATTTTAATATAAACTTAAAAAATAATTTGTCCATTTTTCCATTGGGTGGTTAGTCTTTTCTTATTAATTTGTTCAGTTTTTCTGTACATTGAAGAAATTAGCTCTCTGCCCATTATCTACTTGGACATTTTCTTTTTTTTCAACCTTTATTTTAGGTTCATGGGGTATATGTGCAGGTTTGTTATATGAGTAAATTTTTTGTTGCTGAGGTTTGGTGTATGAATGATCCCATCACCCAGACAGTAAGCATAGTACCAGATAGGTAGTTTTTCAACCCTCCCTCATACCCTTCTCCCACCCCAGAAGTCCCTAGTGCCCAGTGTCTATTGTTCCCATCTTTATGGCCATGTGTACTCAATGTTTAGTTCTCACTTTAAGTGAAAATGTGTAGTGTTTGGTTTTCTGTTCCTGCATTAATCCACTTAGGATAATGGCATCCAGCTACATTCATGTTGTTGCAAAGGACATGATTTTGTTCTTTTTCATCGCTGCATAGTATTCCATGGTGTATACGTACCATATTTTCTTTATCCAGTCCACCACTGATGGGCATCCAGGTGGATCCCATGTCTTTGCTATTGTGAATGGTGCTGTGATGAACATATGAGTGCATGTGTCTTTTTGGTACAATGATTTATTTTCCGTTGGGTATACACCTAGTAATGGGATTTCTGGGTCAAATAATAGTTCTGTTTTAAGTTATTTGAGAAATTTCCAAACTACTTTCCACAGTGGCTGGACTAATTTACATTCCCACCAACAGTGTTTATAAGTGTTCCCTTTTCTCTGCAACCTCACCAACATCCATTATTTTTTGACTTTTTAATAGTAGCCATTCTGACTGGTATAAGATGGTGTCTCATTATGGTTTTGATTTGCATTTCTTTAATGATTAGCGATGTTGAGACTTTTTTCATATATTTATTGACTGCATGTATGTCTTCTTTTGAGAAGTGTCTGTTCATGTCCTCTGACCATTTTTTAATGGGGTTATTCATTTTTCATCTGTTGAATTCTTTAAGTTCCTTATAGATTCCAGATATAAGACCTTTGTTGGACGCATAGTTTTCAAATATTTTCTCCCATTCTTCAGGTTGTCGGTTTACTTTGTTCATAGTTTCTTTTGCTGTGTGGAAGCTGTTTAGTTTAATTAGGTCCCACTTGTCAATTTTTGGTTTTGTTCCAACTGCTTTTGGGGACTTTGTCATAAATTCTTTGCCAAGGCTGATGTCCAGAATGGTATTTCTTAGGTTTTCTTCTAGGATTTTTATAGTTTTAGATCTTACACTTAAGTCTTTAATCCATCTTGAGTTAATTTTTGCATATGGTGAAATGTAGAGGTCCAGTTTTATTCTTCTGCATGTGGCTAGCCAGTCAAGTAGGCTCTTTTCCTGGGTTGCAGGGATCATTCAACATATGCAAATCAATAAATGTGATTCACCACATAAGCATCATTAAAAACCATAAGATCATCTCAATAGATGTAGAAAAAGCTTTTGATAAAATCAAATATCCCTTTATGATAAAAACCCTCAACAAACTAGGCATTGAAGGAATATACCTCAAAATAGTAAGAGCCATCTATGATAAACCCACAGACAACTTTTTATACTGAATGGGCAAAAGCTGGAAGCATTTGCCTTAAGAGCTAGAACAAGACAAGTATGCCCATTCTCACCACTACTATTCAACATAGTACTTGAAGTCCTAGCCTGAGCAATCAGGCAGGAGAAAGAAATAAAAGGCATCCAAATAGGAAAAGAAGAAGTCGAATTGTCTCTCTTTGCTGAGGATATGATTCTATATCTAGAAAACCCTAAAGATGTTGCCAAAAGGCTCCTAGAGCTGAGAAACAACTTCACTAAAGTTTCAGGATACAAAATTGATGTACAAAAATCAGTAGCATTTCTATACTCCAATGTTCAAGCTGATACCCAAGTCGAGAACACAGTCTCATTTATAATAGCCACACACACCCACAAAAGAAAATACCTTGGAATTAATCTAACCAAGAAAGTGAAAGATCTCTATAAGGAGAACCACAAAACACTGCTGAAATAAGTCACAGATTATACAAACAAAAGGAAAAACATCCCATGGTCATGGATTGGAAGAATCAATACTGTTAAAATGGCCATACTGCCCAAAGCAATCTATAGGTTCAATGCTATCCCTGTGAAACTACTAACATCATTTTTCACAGAATTAGAAAAAAAATTCTGAAATTCATATAGAACTCAAAAAGAGCCTGAATAGCCAAAGCAATTCTAAGCAAAAAGAACAAAGCTGGAGGCATTACGCTACCTGACTTCAAACTATACTACAAGGCTACAGTAACCAAAACAGCATGGTACTGGTACAAAGACACACATGGACCAATGGAACAGGATAGAGAACCCAGAAATGAAGCTACACACTATAGCCATCTAATCTTCGACAAAGGCAACAATAACAAGCAATGGGAAAAGGACTCCCTATTCAATAAATGGTGCTGAGATAACTAGCTAGCCATATGCAGAAGAATGGGATATTTTCTTTTAAATGTTCTTTCTAGTTTTTTTTTCTAATGGAAATTTCAAAGTTAAATGTTTTTACTGTATGGCTTGGATTTTATGTGATGATTAGAAAGGCCTTCCTTACTCCAAGATGACAAAAAAATATATTCACTATGTTTTTATCAATTGTTTCATGGTATTTTTCTATTATATGGAGGCACCATAATTTATTTAGGCAGTCTTATAATGACTTTTATGTTGTTTCCAGTTTTGCAAAGGCCATGTCCTCTTGTTTTGTCCTGGACTCCCTGAGAAACTGAAGAGCAACAGCAAATGTCTTCCTTATTGAGCGTCTTCCTTATTGAGCGTCTTCCTTAAAATGTAAGTTTTTCTTCTCTCGTTTCAATAATCACCACTACTTTAACTGCATTTTATTTCATTTTTTGGTTCATTTTTGTTATCCTGCTCTGAAATCCTCCCTGCCATTTCACATGTGCATTAAAATGTCAGTGCCCAAAATTGGCATGATACTTTAAGGGTGTGACCAATTTCTAAGTTTAGCAGAAGGATATTTTCCCAGCTCCTGGATGTCATAGACCTATTAATATATTTCACTATCACAGTTAGCTTTATAAAAACAGCCATACTATACTGCTGACTCATACTCAGCTGGTGGTCTGAAGCCTATCCAGTTTATTAAACTAGAAATGATGTCCAATATGTTAGATGACAGAAAAAAAAATTTGAAAAGTTCCTGGGATTTTGAACCCTGGGCCAAAATTTGAAGCTTATCAGGAAGACCATGAAAAGCTCTCATTTATGTTTTTAAAAAAAAACCAACAACATGAGTACAAGATAGGGGTGACTTCCCTTAACACTTAAACATTGAAACTTTTTGGATTACCATGATTTAATATTGGCAACAATATTGCACAATGTAATGTGCAAAGTGCATTACATTTTTTGACAGCCATTTCACATTGTTGCCAATGTGAAAAAAAAATTAATGGCTAACTGTTCACAGTCTCTGCCTTTTCTCCTTCAGCCAAGGAAAGTTCTTTCTTGGCAAGTTCAGTTCCTTGGCCTTGTTAAGAGATTGATGGATCGAGTAAGAGGAAAAAGGTTTGATTTAATCTCTTAGAAAAGTTGGAGAGCTGCACAAGAAAAAAGAAGATCCTGAGAATGAGAAGTTGCTGAGAAAGGCAAACGTCAATAAGCAATGGCTGAGACAGCAAGTTTGGGAAGCTTATGAAGGAGAGAAAAGAAAAAGAAATTAGATTAGCTGCTATGTCGTGGCAAGGGGGGCTTTTCAGATGAGGAAAGAGATTTTTAATGAAGTGTTACCATGTGTTAGGAATATTGCATCACATTGCGTGTGTTCTAAGAGACTTAAGTAAAATTTAAATATTTTTCCAATTATTTTTGGATGTCTGAAATGTGTGTCTTTGGTTGGAACTTTGAGCTGAGAAGCAGTCACAGGATATCTCAGCTATGTACAGGTTACAAAATCTTACATTGCATCAACAGAGCTATGGTGTTCAGTGCAATAAGGATGACAATTATGTCCTTTGGTCAGACAACATCTGCCTTATTATCTTCAGCCTTGGGTGCCACATTTTTACAAGGTGCATTGATTTGCTAGGGCGGCTGTAAAAAAGTACTGCATACTAGGTGGCTTAAACAAAGTTTATTTTCTTACAATTCTGAAGGCTAGAAGTTCAAGATCAAGGTATTGATAGGGTTAGTTTCTTTGGAGGCATTTCTCCTTGGCTTTTAGATAGTCATCTTCTCCTTGTGTCTTCACTTGGTCCTTCTTCTGTGTGTGTCTGTGTCTTTAATCTCCTCTTTTTATAAAGACACCAGCCACATTGGATTACTGTAAACTTAATATTGGCAACGATATTGCACAATCTAATGTGCAACATGCGTTACATTTTTTGACAGCCATTTCACATTGTTGCCAAAGTGAAAAAAAAAATTAATGGCTAACTGTTCACAGTCTCTCCTTTCTCTCCTTTGGCCGAGGAAAGTTCTTTCTTGGCAAGTTCAGTTCCTTGGCCTTGTTAAGAGATTGATGGAGGCTGGGCACGGTGGCTCATGCCTGTAATCCCAGCACTGTGGGAGGCTGATGCGGGTGGATCATGAGGTCAGGAGTTCAAGACCAGCCTGGCCAACATGGTGAAACCCCATCTCTACTAAAAATACAAAAATTAGCCAGGCGTACTGGTGGGCACCTGTAATCTCAGCTACTTGGGAGGTTGAGGCAGAGAATTGCTTGAACCCAGGATGCAGAGGTTGCAGTGAGCTGAGATAGCACCACTGCACTCCAGCCTGGGCAACAAGAATGAGACTCCGTCTCAAAAAAAAAAAAAAAAAGAAAAGAAAAAGAAAGAGATTTATGGATCAGGCAAGAGGAAAAAGGTTTGGATTTTACAATGGATTTACATTGGATTATAATCCATTATACTGACCTCACTTTAATTACTTTTTTTTCTTTTTTTTTTTTTTTTTTTTGAGACGAAGTCTTGCTCTGTCTCCCAAGAGGCTGGAGTGCAGTGGCACATGATCTCTGCTCACTGCAACCTCTGCCTCCCAGGTTCAAGCGATTCTCCTGCCTCAGCCTCCCGAGTAGCTGGGATTACAGGCACCCGCCACCATACCTGGCTAATTTTTATATTTTTAGTAGAGACAGGGTTTCACCATGTTGGCCAGGCTGGTCTCAAACTCCTGATCTCAAGTGATCCACCTGCCTCAGCCTCCCAGAGTGCTGGGATTACAGGCTTGAGCCACTGCACCCAGGCTAATTACCTCTTTAAAGACCCTATATCCAACTACAGTCATATTCCAAGGTACTAGTGGTTAGGACTTCAACATATGAATTCTGAGGGAACACAATTCAGCTCATGACACAAGCCTACTGACAAATTCATAACTTATTCTTACTTTTAGATCCCTTTAAATTTTATTGCTGATCTTTCAAGACTCTTACCAAGTTCTTATAATCTGTAAACAACCAGAATATTGTCTACTTCTTCATTAAATCGTTAAAAGTAGTGAATTAACCTGGTTGATGCACATTATTGCTATTTGACTTAAAAGGATTTAGAATATGATAGTTTGTTAGGTTTGTGAAAATAGTATTATATAAATTGGTCCTTTGGAGATAAGGTATATATACACATGAAAAGAAACAATTCCTTCTCTTCTGTAAAATGAGGCAACTGGACCAGATAATCTCTAAGGTCTCTCCCAGTTCTAAAATCCTACAATTCTGGATCAAGAACAATAAAAATATAATATGTTATTTAAAATAATATTAAAATATTGGATCTGTGTTATAAATTATGAACAGGTAGGAAAGACATAGACCAAGGTAGGAGCTGTAGAAGGTTTTCTTAAAATTTGAATGGGTGATGTAAAATATCTTGGAGGAAAGACTGTCAGATTTGACTGCTAACCTAAATTTAGGCCTCAGAATCACAATAACTCATACTGATGGCAATTTAGATCCCAAGTTTTACCTTGTTTTGATAACCAGAATTTTCTCTCATAGTTGCTTCAAAACTGACCCAGAAGAATCAACTACATCCCCTAATGCCCTTCTGTACATTTCATATTTCTGTATAGCTACATGAAAAATACAGTATATCTCTGATCTTCTTGACTTTTATTTCATAGTTTGTTGCAGAAATAGTAGCATTTAATCAACTTTAACTGATTGTCCATGTATTTAGGCATAAAAGAATAGATTGTAAACTTCTGCAGTACACAGATAAATATCTGAGTTTGACAGTGCTTTAGGCATTATATTTATTCATATTTCTCAAGCTCATGCAGAAATCTATTCATATACTTCTCAACGAGGCAGGATTACACAGATCTGCCAATCCCTAAAATTAGTTTTTAAAAATACCTTGTAGAAGTCAAAAACATGGCTCATCTCTCTGAAGGTTGAACACAGGCTAATATTTTACTTTTCTTAAAAAAAAAAAAAAAAAGATAAGGACCGACTATCAGGCAAAATTTGTGAAAATGTAGCGGTAATACTTAGAGGTTGCTTTCTGCAGTGAATTATTAGACTTTGAAAGACTCTCATATACTGCAGAGGCTCATTTCTGACATCAAGTTGAAATCACTTTAGCATGAATAATTTTTTAAATGAAATGCTTTCTGAGGATGGAAAAGAGCCATATTGGATTTTATCTGGTTATTAAATTCAAAAAGGGCCTTGTATCAAGAAAGTGGATATTGTGCCAAGCATTATTAACATATTCTATTTAGAAAAATGACATTATTACTCATATGAAAACAAATGTTGCTCTAGATAAAGTTAAATGCCTTCACAGGTCTCAAGCGTGTGTACATGAAATTATAGAAATTAATCATAGTTCAAGCAAGGACTTGACTCCTCTTCTGCTGTAAAGAAAGTGTTTGGGTTATCTATGGCTGCATGACAAACCACCCCAAAACTTAGTGGCTTAAAATAAAGGTTGGGAAACTTTTTCTGTAAAGAGCCAAATAGTAGGTATATTTAAATTTGGTGCGCCATGCAATCTCTGTTACAACTACTCAACTCCAGTGTAATTCAAATGCCGCCATAGACAAATGTAAACAAATGGATGTGGCTATGTTCCGATAAAATTATATTTACAAAAAGAGGCAATATGGTCAGGTGCAGTGCCTCACACCTATAATGCCAGTGCTTTGGGATGCCAGGTTTCAAGACCAGCCTTGGCAATATAGCAAGACCCCATATCTACAAAAAGTAAAATAAAAATTAGCTGGGCATGATGGAGAGCACCTATAGTCCTAGCTACTTGGGAAGCTGAGACAGGAGGATCACTCAAGCCCAAGAATTTGAGGCTGCAGTGAGCTATGATCATGCCACTGCACTCCAGCCTAGGCAACAGAGTGAGATACTCTCTAAAAATAATTTAAATTAAAATTAAAAACTTTTTTGTGACAGTGGGCCAGTTTTGGCCCACAAGCTCTAGTTTAACTCCTGGTTTATTAAGGCTCCTAATTCTATGGGTTGATATTTTTAGCAGGACTCTCAATGGGGATGACTCATCTCTGCTCTCCATGATTGACTGGATTGGCATATGTGTTTGTAGTCAGTTGGCAAGGTGGCTGAGGGCTGACTGGTCCTGAATGGTCCCACTCACGTGTCTGGCGGTTGACTGAGGCTGTTGGCTGCATGCTTCAGTTTGCCTTTACACGGCCTCTGTGGTAAGGTTGCTCTGGATTTCTCACATAGTAGCTGGATTCCACGGGGACAAAAGCAGAAGCTTCTTGACTTCTGAGGCCTCAGCTAGGAAGCCACACAATGTCACTTCATATTCTATTGGCCAAAGTCACAAGAGATGAGGATATAGACTATACATTTTGATGGAAAATCTCAAAGAGTTTGTGGCCATTTAGAATCCACTACAGTGAGTAAACTGTCAAAACAATGTATCAATTCCTGCAAGACTTTTACCAGCAACTTTCCTACTTTGAAACTCACCAGTACTTTGTGTATTATGGTCACAATTCTCACTGTAAATAACACAGCCATAACTTAAGCAAGAAACAAGAATTAATCAAAATTTCCATTCAAAATATTTTGAAATGTTTGTGAAAAGGAAGCAGTTATGAAAATAAAAGAGGTCTTTTAAGACTCAGAGTGGAATTATCTCATTTTTATTTTTAATGGGGAGCTTGGTTAAAAGGGTCATTTGAGGAGGAGATAGTGAGGGAAGATGTGGGAGGTAATAAACAGAGGGTGGCTGAAATTTTAATCCTTGGAGGTAAAGAGGTTATTGCTTTGGAGAGACTCCTTTTGTTTTAGAAAACTCCCCTCAATAGCTGGCACGGTGGCTCACGCCTGTAATCCCAGCACTTTGGGAGGCTGAGGTAGGCAGATCACTTGAGGCCAGGAGTTTGAGACCAGCCTGGCCAACATGGTGAGACTCTGTCTCTACCAAAAAATGAAAAAAAATTAGCCAGGCATGGTGGTGTGAACCTGTAGTCCTAGCTCCTCAGGAGGCTGAGGCTGCACTGAGTTTTGAGTCATGATCACGCTATTGCACTCCAGCCTGGGCAATAGAGCAAGACTCTGTCTCAAAAAAAAAGAAAAGAAAACTCCTCTCAATGTGTCTTGGGTTACATTTGATTAAGGTGTGTCTGCCAAGCTTTCCCACTGTAAATTTATACTTTTTAAACTTTGTAATTAATAAGAGTTTATTAAGAGGGAATTTATTGCATTCTTCAAATTTTATCCATTAGTTGTAGTATTTATTGATTTTTTTCTGAATTAATTATCTCTATGGTGGTTGTCAAATAATGATTTTCTAATTCTGTCATTCCTTCTACATTTAATAGTTGTAACGAAAATCTTCACCCTCTCTACATTTCATTATTTATTTATGTCAGTATAGTTTCATAAATTCATATTTAATTCAATTTTATAATCCATGTTATTGTTATTTATTTTGATGACCAAACTGTCCCAAATTTTGGCCAGGGAGAGCCTCCAAAATCTGGCTTTTCTATTCTTTTAACACCCTCATCTTTCTTTGAGCATGTCCTTACTTTCTGACACAACAACAAATATTCCAGGCTCATCTTGTACTTTTCCTGCCTCGACTCTGCCTTGTTGCTTTTAATGAAGAAAAAAAACCCAAAACAAAAAAAACAAAAAAAAACAAGATCTCGATGCTAAATGTGCTCATTGTTATTGGGATATTGCTGTTTCCAGGCCTTCATGACAAACATTTTTTTTGAGACAGGGTCTCACTGTGTTGCCCAGGCTGGAGTGCAGTGGTGCAATCTCAGCTCACTGCAACCACTGCCTCCCAGGTTCAAGCAACTCTCCTGCCTCAGCCTCCCAAGTAGCTGGGATTACAGGCATGTGCCACCACACCTGGCTAATTTTTGAATTTTTAGTAGAGACAGGGTTTCGCCATGTTGGCCAGGCTGGTCTTGAACTCCTAATGTTAGCTGATCCACCCACCTCAGCCTCCCAAAGTGCTGGGATTATAGGCGTGAGCCACAGTGCCCGGCCACTATCTTCATATTTCTATCACCTTGCATTGGACATGTTAATCAACAGTTCCTGCCATGGTTCACAGTCCTCCTGAAAAGGGAGTCTTAGATTCTGTTTAATACCACATAAGTACAATTCTTACAAGAGCCAAAGCTGATTAGACACTGACCCAAAGGCTGTCAACCTATGATTTGACAGGAATAGGGTTTTCCCTATAACAGATGCTATTGGTTCCCTGCCTGTGTCCCCTCCCATACTCCCTGATCCAGTTTATGCTGACAGCATCTTTCTGTAAGCACCTGCCACTTCCCACTTGAGAAAACGGACATGCTAGATGGACATGGACATTAATGCCCCTGAAATTAGCTTTCAGCCACTGACAGATGAGAGTTGGAGGGGAAATATCCAACTTCTTTGCCTCTCAACTGGGATAACTCTGAGAAATATTCTACAGTGTCTCCCAGAGTCCCCCAATGGGACGAAAATCCAGTTGCCTACAGCAGTAGCTCAGTGATGAGCTTCCTTACCTTCCTTGTCTCAATTTCCCACTCCCTTAAAAGTGCTTCCAGAAACTATCTCCCAAATTAAGTACCAGCTCTTAAATCCTTGCCTCCAACTTGGGTTCTGTGGGAAACCAACTTAACACACTGCTCAGCTGTCACAATGGTTATTAGTAAAGCCAAACAGGCATCCTCTCTGGTATATATGTATTTTTAAAAAACCTTTTTTAGCTGGACAGAGAGAAACAGATATGTCATCTCTATCTGAACCACATATTTGGTGAAACGCTAAAGAGAAGATACAAAAAATTCCTGCCCAGAGGTATCGCTCTTTGGATGCAGAACAACCCTCTATCCTAATCTTGACAAGACTGTGCTCCATTACAGCTCCTTTTATTTCCATGAGATTCTTTCATTCTATAGCTTTATACGTACCCTAACAATAGTGAACACCAGCATTCCCAATCCCACTTACTTGAGTTTGAGAATTTCTCTTCCTTGACACTAAACTATAACTTGGGAAGCACTATATTTTGCTTCCTGTATTGCAACTAAAGTAAAGCTTTGCACAAAGTAGACACTCAGTTAATATTTGTCTAATGAACAAATGGGAGGAGTATTTTAATGGTAGATGTGGATTTACCTGGGTTTAGAACTACTTGGCAAGTCTTAGCTATGAAAAGCTATGAAAAAGTCCTTTTCCCCTCCATGGAGCAAACACTTGAAGAAATTTTCATACCTTGTAATTAGAAGGACAAATTATTATTTTTTTTGTACTCAGCATCCCTTTCTATCTTCTTATGGTTATTGTGTCCCTTCTCCTCACTTCCTTTCCCCACAAACATGCACGTGTCCTTTGGAAAACTACTTGGCCTTTGATTCCTAGGTTTCTGTCCCTGCCCCCAAGAAGGTATATAGTCCCCACAACTGGTCAATCATAATTCCTTATCTGCCTGGGGTTTGGCACATGACCTACCTAGATAAAACTTCTGCCCTTGAATTTTATAAAGGGGCTATGGAGAGGAAAGCTCTTTTAATCTCCTGAGTTTGCCAAGCTGTGTTAATGTAAGTGTGAATTTGTTAGCCCACCCCTCACATCTCTTTCCTACCAAACCACAAAAAGAAAAGTTTGTCTTCAGTAGATGTGGTTGAAAGAATCACATAGGAAAATACAGCCTGGAGAGCGAGAGGAAGATCTAGCAATGTTTTATGTCTCTGGACTTCTCCAAGCCACCATCACCTTGTATTTCTTTATAATAAGAGCCAATAAATTCCCTTTTAATTTTCAGTTTTTTTGAATTTGGTTTTTATCACTTGCAACCAAACAAGATACTATATGCAAAACTTGAAGAACTAACTCTAAAACTGACAGGAATACATTTTAAAATCGAAGCCCTTCCCCTGCAAACACCTCACCAGCACCTCAGTTCTTAAAGCATATTAGAACATTGATAGTACCTGTAAACCCAACATTTTGGGAAGCTGAGGCTGGAAGATCACCTGAGACCAGGAGTTTGAGACCAGCCTGGACCACATAGTGAGACCCTTGACTACAAAAAACTTTTGAAATTAGGCCGGTGTGATGGAGTGTGCCTGTAGTCCTAGCTACTCAGAAGGCTGATGCAGGAGGATCACTTGAGCCCAGGAGTTCGAGGGTGCAGGGAGCCATAACTGAGCCACTGCATTCCAGCCTGGGTGAGAAACTGAGATCAAGAAAGAAAGAGAAAGAGAGAAAGGAAGGAAGGAAGGAAAAGAAAGATAAAAAGAGAAAGAAAAGAGCATGAACATCAATAGAAGCCATGAGTGTGTGTCTTTTTGTCTCCCATTGCATCATGTGCCATGTGCTAGATGTCTAGGAGCCTGCAGCAGGGTCCCTTGTACACTAGAGGATTCTGTTAATAGAGATTAGAGTGTATCCAGCTGAAGGGGATTTCAGAAAGAAAAGAGATTATTTCTTTTCTCTTTATGCAATGCATAAAAAAATTATGGGAGAAATGTCAATACTTATTCCTGGAGGTTATATAGAGTGGTAAGCTATATTTTCCTGAAAGGAGAAGATTTAGGGAAATTTAGCCAAGCATGAAAGGTGATTTGTTCCAAATCCTTTCATAAATGTACCTGAGTAAACCAAAACAATCTAAGTGTCTTCTGGCTGGTTCCAAAAGGAACTAAAATTTATCTGAAACTGAGACCATAACTCCCAAACTTGGTATTCTTTTAGTACTTCTTATCAGTATAATGTCACGGCCATTTATCCAATTTATGTGTAAGACAGAAACCGAGGGGTTATCTTTAATAACTTCTTTGTCTTCATTTCCTTCAAATCCAATGAGTCACTGAGTTGCATCCATTTCATCTTCCACATGTCTCTTAAATCTCTCTGCTTATTCCCAATTCTTCTGTGACTTCCTCTGTCCAGGCTATCATCACACTGGATTACTACTCTAACCCACTAACTGTTCTTCCCTGCATGCAGTCTTGATCCACTCCAAGCCATTTCAGACCATTTTCTACTCCAAAGCCCATCTTGCTTTGTTGTTGTCATTAATGCAGATCTGTTTATGTTATTTCTTCCTTTATCAATCTCCTTAAAAATCTCCAAAGTATGTTGGATATCTGATCATGTCTGTCCAGAAAATTTCTACCCTCCTTATGACAGTAACACCCTAAGTTTATTTTAGGAAACCACCTCTCCCCAAGGTGGTTTGAGTGGGATTACCCCCACCTCCAGCTCCAGAGTTACGGATGCCCTAATTGGCTTCCCTAGCCACAGAGATAATGTTAGGGGAGGGCACTTAACCCATACCCAAACCATGTAGAGCACAGCATTCCCCTAGCCAAAGAATGGCTTCAAAGTGGGCATATGATTTAAGCAAATCCAATCAGAAAGATTGAGTAGTTCTTGGGACCATGATAGGAGCCAGACTGAAGATTAAGGATAAGGGTAGAGTCATGGGATCCGAGAGAGTCAAAACTGGGGCAGGAAAAGATCATCACCCTATGAATAAAACTTGTCCTTAGAGTGGGATCTGAACTCTGGACTTCACCATAACATAAGCCAATGGTTCTTTTTCTTCCTTTCTTTATTTTATGAAGGCAGGCTGGATTGAATTTTCTATTACTGGCAACTGAAAGATTCTTAGCTAATATTCATCCGAGCTAATGTATTATTGCACATAGAATAAAAGCAAAGTTCTTAATATAGCTTGAAGCACATTTGCATTTGCTGCCTGAGCTCTAGCCACAGAGGCCTATGTTTAACTTTTGTTCATGCCCTTCCCTCTTCCTGAAACCCTCCTGGCCTCCCACACACCCAATATTATGCATTTTGTCTTACTTATGCTTTAACTCTCAGCTCAAATTCCTTTCGTGACCCCTTAAACAGACAAAATCCCCTTAATATTCACTCTGAAAGTCCAGGAAGGATTCAATTTTGGTACTTACAAAAATATTTGTGAGATTATTTCAGAAATGTCTGTCTCTCTCACTTAACTCTAAGTTACACGTAAGAAACCCTCTGTAAGTTTCAGTTAACAACACACTATCAAATAACAACTTGAATTATACTTGAAAGGAAGAAGAAAGTCATAGTAAATATCACTGGTTCACTCACAAAATGAAAATAGGTTAATAAAATTTATTTTAAAGCCATCATAGGAGGAATTTTCGTGGTCACATCCAAGCAACTTATAAAAATGGGAAAATTTAAAAACAGATGTCTCAAAAACACATATTATTTTATCTAGAAAATAAATTAAATAGTTGAATTAACATCTTTTTAGCGTAGAAGGTTAAAGAATAAATTTGTCTTTAATGTAATTCAACCAAAGGGGGCAGAATACAACCAATGCATTAATTTAGAAGTGGATGGAATGATTTGGGAAAAAAAAAAAAACAGGATTTCTGGCAAGTTTCGCCTTCTGATTCAGAGCTGCAACAAAGAAGCTGTTAAAATGTTTGCAATTTCGTTTCAGTGTTAGATCAAATAGTATACACGTGCAGCTATTGGAAAGACTTTGAAATGATTTTGTTGTATTACAATTTACGCAGTCCATCATGGTCAAAAGACCATTTTAGATGAATTTCAGTTTTAAGAGGTCATATTACTGCATCAGTTTTTTTTCCCTTGCGGTTCTATCTTCACTCCAGAGAAAAAAACAGATATGTATGGGAAGGCTAAACTAACAATGTTGTTGCTCTAATGAAAGTTTCATAAATACAACAAAATTTATTATATTCTTAGTGGAACAATACTTAGTTGTTTTCAATAATAGTTGAACAAAATATATATATTTCATGAGTCTAGACTTGAAAAGAGCTGTGACAGCACAATTAGAGACACCTAGAAAGATGCAGTGTCCCCCTGACCGTGGGGGATACATTCTAAGACCCCCAGTAGATGCCTGAAGACACAGATAGTACTAAACATGCAAGTGTACTATGCATGAATTTCTTTTTCCTTCTTCACAATTTCACAGATAGAGGATTCATTCTTACTGTAGATCTTAGTAATCTCAGTATGTAATTTTCTTTCTTTCTTTTTTAAGTGGAGAACTTACACTTTTTCACTTAAAGAAAGCATTTTATGGATCCTCTTTGGCATACCCACCATCATCACCACTCTTGCACTTTAGGGCCATTAGTAAGTAAAATAAGGGTTACTTGAACACAAGTACTGTGATACCACGACAGTTGATCTCATTACCAAAAAGCTACTAAATGACTAATGCGCAGGCAGCATATTTGGCGTGAATACACTGAACAAAGGGATGAGTCATGTCCCAGGCAGCATGGAGCAGAGCAGTGTGAGATTTCATCACAAAACTCAGGATGGAATGCTATAGAAAATGTAGGAATTATTTATTTCTGGTATTTTCTATTTAATATTTTCAGATCACAATTAATTGTGGGTAACTGAAACCAAAGAAAGTGAAACCACAGATAAGTGGGAACTACTTTAAAATCAGAATGCTTATATCTCTTAATTAATTTTTTCTCCAACCTGAAATGCCCTCCTTTCTGATTTGTGCCAAATTCAAGTTCTCCTTCATTTTCAACAACACAAAGAGCTGTCACTTCATAACCTTATTATTCTGTTTTTTTCTATACCTGTAGACTAGTACAAGTAGTACTCACCGTGTGGTATCAGTGACTTACAATTGTCAACTCAAGGACTATACTATCTGTACTCCAAATCACCTGGAAAACATTTAAAATACACCTTTCAAATTCCTCCCCACCCTGCCTCTCCCACTTCCAAGATTTGAGTCAGTAAATTAGAACATCTAAGGAATCTGAAATCTTTAAAAATATTTTCTGGCCTGGTGTGGTGGCACACACCTGTAATCCCAGCACTTTGGGAGGTGCAGTCAGGTGGATTGCTTGAGCTCAGGAGTTCGAGACGAGCCTGCGCAACATAGCAAAACCCAGTCTCTACAAAAAAAACAAAAAGTAGCTGGGCGTGGCAGCCCACACCTGTAGTCCCAGCTACTCGGGAGGCTGAGGTAGGAAGATCACTTGAGCCCTGGAATCAGAGACTGCAGTGAGCCAAGATCATGCCACTGAACTCCAGCCTGGGCAACAGAACAAGACCTTGTCTCAAAAACTAAGTAAATAATAAAACATTTTCTGTACACCCCTGTTGATAACAGCATTATTCTCAATCTCCAAAAGGTGGAAGCAACCCATTGACAGATAGACAGACAAACAAAATGTGGTATATACATACAATGGAATATTTTTCAGCCTTAAAAAAGAAGGACATTTTGACATGTGCTACAACGTGAATGAATCTTAAAGAATTATGTTAAGTGGAATAAGCCAGTCACAAAAAGATAAATATCATATAATTCCAATTATATGAGGTACATAGATTTGTCAAATCCATATAGACAGAAAGTAGATTGGTGATAGCGGCGAAGGGAGGAAGCCACAGGAGTTATTGTTTAAGGATATGGAGTTTCAGTTTTGGAAAATGAAAAAAGTTTTAAGGATGAAAAAAGTTTTGGAAGATGAAAAATGTTAGAGATGGATGGTAGTGATGGTTGCTCAACAATGTGAATATACTTAATACCATTGAACTATACACTTAAAAACAGTTAAGATTGTGCATTTTATGTTATGTGTATTTTAGCACAACTGAAAAAAATAGTTAAAAGGGTAAATTTTATGTTATATATATTTAACTACAACTAAAAAAAACATTGTATGTGGGAAATGCTGGTCTCAGTTTTTTGTGTTGGTTCTTCATTCTCAATAATCATAATATTTTATTCATTCATTTCTTTATAAATAATGCACCACGCATAATTCTAGATGCTGGAGACATAGCTATGACTAAAGCAGACAAGGTCCCTGCTCTCAGAGAGCCATAATTCTACCATCTATGACATCTTATTTGTGAGGATGAGATGGTATAGCATGGGATGGAAACCCCAATTTTACAGTGGCTTTAACACTCAAGATTTTACTCCCTCATATAAAATATCAATTTGGCAGGGACTCAGGATCCTTCCAGCTTAGTTCTTTATCAACCCTAGGGTATGACTGTATAGACATGATCCAATGTGACTGCTGAATAGAGCTGGTCTTTGCATCTGTATTCCTACCAGCAGGAAGGAGAAAATACAACCAAGGGTATAATCCTTATCTTAGGTATACTCTCTGAAAGTGACATCCCATTGACAATAACTTAAACAAATGGCCATGCCTAGCTGCAAGGGAAGCTGGAAACTGCAATCTTCATTCCTGGCAGACATGTGTTTAGCTAGAATTCAAGGGTTCTTTTACTGAAAAAGAGGAGAATGGACACTGGAAGAGAAGTATCACACTCTGCTACACAATTATTTTCCCCGCACATCTTGAATTCTTTGAAGGATAAGAGGTCTCTCAACATGTAGAATTAAAAGGAAGAGCCCCTAAGGGGAAGGCAAAAAGATAATTTGAAATGATATCCCTTCGAGGGCTTTACCCCTGGAACAACCCACTTCCTATTGGGAACACTTCCTTTTGATATGTAGACCTATGAACTAAAGAAACAAAACTTCTCTCTTGCACATTCCCAACATGCAGTAATGGAACAGGTATAAAATACTGCTATGAACATTGCCTTTTAAAAAGGAAGAAAATTGATACACACAGGATTCACTGGTCCACAGCAATTTTGAAATCTAGCTGGACATATGTTGCCAGTTCCTTGATTAAAGGATCAATTCTACTGCCTGGGAACAACTCACTTTGGCTCTTGGCTCTACCCTCTTGGCCGTCTTCATTTTCCATGGAAAATAGCCCATGTTTATGGCTGAGTAATTTTTGCAGCCTGTTTCTGCCCACAGAAATTTGGATTTCATTTTGTATTTTCTATATCTTTCCGTCCAAGTTGATATAATTCTTTTAAAATCTTTGAGTTTTTAATGAACTATTTTATAATCCACTCCATTAAACAGAATTCTTACCCAAAGGTCTCCTTCAAGATAAGCCCTTCTCTACCTTGGTCTTCCTATTAGGCTCCCGAGGGACAACATCTTTAAGATTCTTATAAGCCCTTTTTTGATAAAGGTGATCTGTGAGATATGCCCTTAAGATCCTTAGAGGATCTTTTATCTGACTAAATTGTTCTCTGAGGAATCACTTGAGATTTTTCTGAGATCATATCAATGGATCTTATTGTTCTTACCTGGGTTTCATCTTTGCCTTGACACATTTTCCTTAACTGACAATCTTACAGAACCTAGAAGTGATAGTTTTATTTTCAAATTCAGTTTTGTGTTCATCTTATTTCTTTCTTCTCATCTTTTACTGTAAACAAGAAGAAATAGCCAGAGGGCACCTTCAACATTCTTCCAGTGAATCTCCTTAGCTAGATAATTCAGTTCATTGGGTATAATTTCTGCTTTCTACTTTATTACAGGTCCTTGTGTTGCTAAACATTCTGCCACTAAATAACAAAGATCTTCCTCCAATTTCCAAGAACTTTTTCTTACTTTACTTCAAGCTCTCTCTACAAGCCTTCTTGAGGACCATCAGACTCTTCTACCAGTATCTTCATGGTCCTTCCATCTTCCACCTTCTTCCCCAAAGCCACTATCACATTTTTAGATTTTTATTACAACACCCGGCTTCCAGGTAAAAACCTGTTCCAGTTTCTATGGCTGCAAAATAAATTACCCCAAAACTTAGTGGCTTAAAACAACCATTTATTAGGCTCATGGATTCTGTGGGTCAGGAACTTTGAGGTAATGACTTGTCTCTATGTTAAAAGATTTGTGAGATGGAAGACAAAGGTTGGGGATGGGAATCATCTGAAGTCTCATCCCTCACATGTATGGCACTTGATACAAACCATTCACTGGGGACCTCTGTCCTTCTCCCTGTGATTTCTTTGCATGGGCTAGTTTTAGCTTCCTCATAGCATGGTGGCTGAGTTCTAAGAGACAGTACCCTGCAAAAGAGCCTGATGATAGCTAAATTGCTTTCTGTGACTTAAACTTGGAAGTCACAAAGTGTTATTTCTACTTTATTCTATCAGTAAAGACAGTCACAAGGCCCATTCAAGTTTAAAGACTCCTCTTCTTGAGGGAAGAGTGACAATATTCTAGTGGAGTATATGGGACCAGAAATAATGCTGTGGCCATTTTGGAAAACACAGGAGAAGCCTAGGAAGGTACTCCTTTCATTGAGCTCTTGGATAATAAGCTCATCTCAGGCTCTGCTTCTAGACAACCCAACTGCATTAGTTTCAAGGGCTGCCATAATGAAGTCCCACAAGCTGGGTGGTAGAAACAAGAGAAATTTATTGTCTCACAGTTCTCACAGAGAAATGTATTGTCTCACAGAGATCCAAGATCAAGGTGTTAACAGGGTTGGATCATTCTGAGGGATGTCTTCCATGCCTCGCCTTTCCTTTCTAGTGGTTTGCTGACAATCTTGGCATTCCTTGGCTTGTAGGAGCATCACTTCACTGTTTGCCTTTATCTTCACATGGTGCTCACACTGTGTGCATCTTGCTGTATCCAAATTTCCCCTTTTTATAAGGATGCCAGTCATATGGGATTGGGGTCCTCTCTAATAACCTCATCTTAACTAATTACATCTGCAATGACTGTTTCCAAATAAAATTGCATTCTGATATAGTGGGGTTAGCACTTTAACATATGAATTTAGGGTAGACACAATTAAACCTGTGACACTGACCTAATGATAGAGGCAGGAGGCGGAGAACTATCCTAGACAGATAGGAGAGGGTCCCCAGAGAACCTCCGACCCACCAAGGTCATTCTGCACAGGTGGTTTGCCTAAACATGCCCACAGTGAAAAATTCTGTCCCTTAGCACATGCGCTGTAAGGGAAATAAATCAATGTGGAGGGACTCAGGCTAAGGGCCCTGCAAGTACACTGGAAGGATGGGGTGGAGTCACCAGGAATTCACACCTTACAAAAATAGGGAACTGATATGGTTTGGCTGTGTCCCCACCCAAGTCCCATCTTGGATTCCCACATGTTGTAGGAGGGACCCAGTGGGAGGTAATTGAATCATGGGGCGGGTCTTTCCTGTGCTGTTCTTGTGATAGTGAATAAGTCTCACAAGATCTGATGATTTTAAAAGGGGGAATTTCCCTGCACAAGCACTCTTCTTTGTCTGCTGCCATGTGAGATGTGACTTTCACCTTCCGCCATGATTGTGAGACCTCCCCAGCCACATGGACCTATAAGTCCAATAAACCTCTTTCTTTCGTAAGTTGCCAAGTCTTGGGTATGTCTTCATCGGCAGTATGAAAATGGACTAATACAGGAACCCAGCCCCATCAGCAGATATATAGAAGCCCTTGTATTGAACTTTGAAGGGGGGCAACCGGCAACCTGCTTTCAGGACCCCTCTTTTTGCTGAGAGCTTTCCTTTTTGCTTAATAAATTATACTCCACTCACTCTTTGATGTCTGTGTGACTAATGTTTCCTGGTTGTGAGACAAGAACCCAGATCTAGCTAAGCCTTAAGGAGTGAAAAATCCTGCATCACTAAGACATAAGAGTATCTACTCTATGGCCAGGTGCAGTGGCTCACGCCTGTAATCCCAACACTTTGGGAGGCCGAGGCAGGTGGATCACCTGAAGTCAGGAGTTCAAGACCAGCCTGGCCAACATGATGAAACCCCATCTCTACTAAAAATACAAAAATTTGCTGGGCATGGTGGCACGAGCTTGTAATCTCAGCTTCTCGGGAGTCTAAGACAGGAGAATCGCTTGAACCCGGGAGGCGGAGGTTGCAGTGAGTCGAGATCATGCCACTGCACTCCAGCCTGGGTGACAGAGCGAGACTCAGTCTCAAAAAAAAAAAAACAAGAGTATCTACTTTATGCTATTTATTAAAAAGATTATCTGAAATAATACATAGAAAGTTCCTGGCACCTAGCAAATGATTAATAAATGTTAGCCATCATTATTTATCTTTGGATCCAGACAGACTAGCACAGTGCTTAGCACATAGCAAATATTGACCATCTTTGGGTTTTGCCTGCCTGGCATTCACTCCATCTTTTTCTGGTAAAAACACCTTGAAACAATCTTTTTGCTAGTCTTGATGAGGCAATCATTCAAAATGTCCTGCCCTGCCCTCAAGAGGTGAGTATATGTCTGACCCAAGAATGCCATTCAGACTCTGTCTCCCAAAAATTAAATCTCAAGTAGAGTAACATGGAGATAGAAAATGACAGAGATCATTTATCCTGCTAACAGTGCCACGAAAAGAGACTGACCTTTAGTTCCTGCTATCTGGATGCTTAGAGCTGTTTTTACTCCTGGCCTTTTCACAGCCTGGTGCTTACTTAGCATTTCTTTTAATTATCTGTGCTAGTCCACATACTTGAGCACATTTCTTGTTTAGCTTAAGATAGTCAGAGTGAGTTTCTTTTGTTTGTGCAGAAACAGAAATAGACTGAAGTAGAAATTGATTCCTGGACATAGTAGTTACAACTGACACTTAGAATGACAATGTGAAGTTGGAAGGGTCATGGTGAGGCAGGAGACAGTGTGGACCTCCGCTTCTCTGGCTAGGAAAATGCCTATCTTCAAAAGCATGTTGTATCTGGAAACTCAGGCAACGTGTCTGTCCAGCTGGAGATTTGGGAGAGTCAGTAGAAAAATATCAGCTCGTTGGATTAGGTTGGATACTTTTTTTTAGCCCAAGATAAGTTACTACAAGTAAGAGACAACTGGCTCATCAGAAAGCAGAGAGAGAGAGAACAGAAACTGCTAAGGGAAGCCCTTTCTAATTGTGGCCTGTGATCAAAGAGGGATAGTAGTCAGATAATCTTGAGCTGAATTCTCTCCCCTGAGTTAAAGTTAGTGGAAGTAATGTCTTAAGATTCTGAAAACTTAAGAGGAGATAAAAAAAAAAAAAAAGGCTCCCGGAAAAGCTCTACTAAGCACCTCCTTCTGAGCCTTCCTTGACTGATAAGGCTTCACTTAGTCCCCACTTTACAGCCCAACCACTGAAATACATGTGATGTTGGAGCTGAGATTGGTTTTATCTCTTTCGACTCAAGCTATTGCTTGTCATTGCCCCCAGGAAATGTTAAAAAATGAAGGCCTTGTGGCTGAGAGCTGGAGGGAAGGGCAGAGCTCTAAGGCCTGTTGCTATGAGAGAGGACATCCTACCATTGGATGTGCATGGAGAGCCTACTAGGTTTCCAAGAAAATTGTTATTTCTGGATAAACACTTACCAACCTAAGGTAATCTCTAGGCCCCTGAACTCTTCTCAGCGGAAAATTGGGTTCTAAATTAGTTTAACCCTCACAAGTGATCCTCTCCACTGTCCTTTTCAGAGGTGACCACTGTGGATACTGGACATTGGCTCTTCTCCCAGAGGAGAAAACCAGAATCAACTACTTTTGCTGACAAATATATCCACTCTGTCACTGGAGCAGACAGCACTTTTTATTCCTGAGAAGCAGGATGTGACAAATTCTGTTGGCCAATGACCACTCTAAGCTGTTTCTTCCCCTTTTCCATGTGAGGTTTTTTTTTTCTTTAATTAAGATAACCTGACCTATTTCTACCATTGTAGATCAGGTTAAATTTATCATTTAACCTCAGGTTGCCAATACACAAGGAGCTATTCTGGACCAAACTGAGAATAATGCATGTTGCTGAGAGGTGGATGCAGTAACTGGCCTAGCACCTGGGGAAGGAGGGAGTTTTGAGAGGTATGTAAAACAGTTGCACTATTGCAGGTGATAACAATTATGATGATGCTGCATGTATGAGAAGGAGAGTGTGTGTATGGATATCAAACAGCTTGGGAGATTATGGTGGACAATAATTGTTTTCACCTGCCAGTATCCCAAGTTTCCTTTATAAAAACTTTCTTCCCCGATGCTTGAGCCAAACAGTTCTAGAAGGGCTGAACCTCTACCTCCACAGCTTGGTTGGCATGTAACCCAAAATTGGTGTGTAAATTTATTCCATCTTCTCGGCTCAGTGAATTATTTAGGAAAGCTTATATGATCCAAGTCAGATCAATAGAGTCAGCCACAGAGTTCTGAAGGAATGATTGGGAAAGACACATTCTTTCCAAGGGATTGCTTGCCTGCTAGAACGTAAGTTTACAGCTCTCAGGGCCTAACCTGCCACCAGGGAGAGAATGCCTGAAAATGAAGCTCAGGGAAAGGAAAGCAAAGTGAGAACAAGAGTAAGAAAGAGAATGAGAGCCAATAAACATCCTTTTTGCTTAGCCATTTGGAGTAGGTGTAGTCTATTTTGTCTGGACCTCAGCACCTGTGAACACTCTTCTTTTGGTTAGGAAGTTTCTTTCCTCCCCAAATTAGACATCAGAAATTATGCTTTCTTCATCCTCCTTGTAACTAGCTGGGCACAAGCATGTGACTCAGGCCCCATCAGACATCCTTGTGAAATTTCTCTGAGATGAGAGCAATGTGAGAAAGAAATGCCACATGGAATTCATTTCTGCCAGTGAGAGTGACACCACTGCCACTTGGCCTTCAAAGGTGGCATTGTTGAGTTCCTGTAACAGGGCTGGCAGTAGTGCTTGTGTCAGTAAAGTTCCTGCTGGCAGTGCAAAATGTAGCATTGAATGCTAGGAGGTGAATGCAGTAGCAGTGTCTTCAGGCTAGTCCTGACAACTGTTTGTGGTGGTATCCTGGAAGTTCATCCTTGAGCCTGGCTCTCTAGGCCTCCTGGCAATTCTGTGACCTACCAAATATCCTTTAATAGTTTTCTTTTGGGCTTAATCAACCAGTTAGTTTTTGTCACTTTCAACTAAAACTTCTGGTACTAATGTAAAAATCAGTAAAAATTTGATAGATATATAAATCAATGAATGAATGGCAATTCTGTGAGGTAGATATTATACTTCCATTGTACAGAGGAAAAATTGGCTCAGTAATATTGGACCTTGTATCCTGTCCAAGGTCACGCAGCTAATAAATCCTAGAGTAAAGATTTGAATTTTGCTCTTTTTTGAATGTCCAAAGTTCATGTTTTTGAAATAATTTTGTGGCAGATAGAGTAGAGGGGCTTGCACAGAATTCATTCTAACCTTCTTGTAGAGTGCCATCCTATACTGCAGAAGCTAGAAAACTAAAAGTGACATTTCCCAGACTTTCATACAGCTAGGAATATGATTAGGATCCACCAATAAGATGTACTTGTGTGAAAATTTAGGTTAGCACTGAGTCAGGTAGGAAGGAAGGCAGTGCTCAGGCCTTCATTTTGGTGGTACGAATCAGTTACAGTATGGTTTGGGGCCAACAGGTGAGTCCACAACTTTCTGATTCCCAAATTGTGGCAAGGCAGTGTGATCTAGGATCTGGTGAGTGATATAGTGGTTTCCTGATCCCCAGCTTCCAGATTGTTGCAGAGATAGTTCTCTAGACAGGTCAGCTCTGTAGTGTTGTTCTGGAACCCAGCCCACAGTCCACTCCTCCAGCCCCTGTAACTGTGGGCATGGGATTCCCTGTAGCCAATCCTTTCTTGCTAAAACTACTAGAATGGTTTCTATTATCTGCTTCTGAATCTTGTTTAATACGAGCATGGATAGAGGTCAAGTACTACATAACCAAGCAGCGGTACACAGAGATTCTTATCTTTTCCAAGCTGCAATTAAAGAGAAAAAAAAAGGATCCATTCAAGGTAAATTTATGTATTTCAGTAATAAGCACCATGGACTTTGTGGTCTTGCCACACCCGTAATCCCCAGAAACTGGGTGTATCAGTCAGTGTACCGGCAGGAAACAGAAGGCTCATTCACAATGGAAACTCTGGGGAGATTTTAATAAAGACTAGTTTTGGCCGGGTGTGGTGACTCATGCCTGTAATCCTAGCGCTTTGGGAGGCTGAGGCGGGCAGATCACTTGAGGTCAGGAGTTTGAGACCAGCCTGGCCAACAAGGCGAAACCCTGTCTCTACTAAAAAATACAAAAAAAAAAGAAAAAATTACCCAGGCATTGTGGTGGGCACCTGTAATCCCAGCTACTCGAGAGGCTGAGGCAAGAGAATCACTTGAACCCCGGAGGTGGAGGTTGCAGTGAGCCAGGATTGTGCCACTGCACTCCAGCCTGGGTGACAGAGTGAGACCCTCTTTAAAATATAAATAAGTAAATAAATAAAGACTCGTTTTTACTTTTTATTTTTTATTTCTATTTGTTTAATGTTTTAGAGACAGGGTCTCACTATGTGCCCAGGCTGATCTCAGATTCTTCTCACCTTGGCCTCCCAAAGTGGTGGGATTAGAGGCATGAGTCACCATGCCCAGCGTAAACGAGTTTTTAAAAATATAGACTGGGCATAGAGAACCATAGGGGTCGTACAGTGCCCCTAGACCTGAAGCAACAAGTGGAGGAATCTATTATGGAAACTTGAAGACAGCTAGGTAGAGAGGGTGCTTTACTGGAGCTGTGACCTTTGGTTGCCTAATGCAGTCATGGCAACCTCACAGGCAAGGCGCAGGGAGGGAGCAACCTCACACTCAACTGTTTTTTCAAACTTCTGCACATTTGCTGAGCTCACCTAGAAGCCACAGGACACAAGCCTGTGCTGTAGTCCTTATAGGACAGTCTGCCAGGGTGGAGAAAGATGGAACGTGGATCTGAAGGGCAAATGGGAGATATCCAGCACACCCCATGAAAAAATCAACAACCTCAGTGCAGTAAGAGATCATGAAGAATGCAGGCTGAAGTGTTTTGTGCTGCTGAATTTATAATGCTCACAGATTGAGTTTATTCATTCTTTTTTTTTTTTTTTTTAAAGACAGAGTCTCACTCTTCACCCAGGCTGAAGTGCAGTGGCGTGATCTCGGCTCACTGCAACCTCTGCCTCCTGGGTTCAAGCGATTCTCCTGCCTCAGCCTCCTGAGTAGCTGGGGTTACAGGTGCGCACCACCCCCAGCTAATTGTTGTATTTTTAGTAGAGTTGGGGTTTCTCCATATTGGCCAGGCTGGTCTCCAATTCCTGACCTCAAGTGATCCACCCACCTTGGCCTCCCAAAGTGCTGGGATTACAGGCATGAGCCACTGTGCCTGGCCTGAGTTTATTCACTCTTTTTAAAGATAGTCAACACAATCTGCTCATGTGATTTGAGGTCGTTTCGCTTAGTTTAGCACACAGTGCCGTGGAGTATGAGAAGTGGAAAGCACTCTAGAGATCTCGCTGAACACCCTCATTCCATAGATGAGGAAGTCAAGACTTAGGAACATGATACAAATTCCTCCAAAGTCACATATCCAAAAAATTGCATAACCAGCATGCACACCCAAATCTACTGATGCCCAGTCCAGAGCTTCTTCCACTACTGGCAGCTAAAATCCATGCTGGACGTGCAAGCTGTGCTCATTACAAACTGCCAGACTGTGATACAGCTGCAGTCTGAGCCTGGAGCATCCCTCTGCCTTAGTCTTATTATTCTCTTCATTTTAAACATTTACCTGAGAAGCTGAATTCCAAAGACACTTTTCCTAAAAATAACTCAAAGACATGCAGGAGGAAATTAGCATAATGTATTTTTTTCAGCTATAATTTACAGTGTGTAATCTAAAAATGTGCGACAAAGCAATGCTAGTAGTGCAGAGAAAATTCCCCTGGGATATTTGGTTCCATTTAAAAACACCTCAGTATGGGGGGATGTGGGAGCAGCAGCCTGTGACACACTTCCATCAGGGCAAAATGTTATTCCAGTGATTCAGAGCGAGAGGACTGACAAACACTTTGAGTTGATATAAAGGTTCTTGCAGTCAGGATAAAATGAGAATTGCAGTGGGTGGTCCCATTCTAGCCTCATGTCTCCTTCTACTTCTGTCCTGGCTTAGGTGGTTGCCCTGGAAACAGTGGGGTAGCAAACAAAACCATTTGGAACAACTTTTAGAAAGCCTTATGTACAGAGGCCTAATGTTTATTTGTTGCTGCCTTTTCCAAAGGCTTTCTTCCCCTGAGAGGGTGTGCTTCTTGGACTACCTTGAAAGCTAGTTCATGTTAAAGTCTTTGGCAAAGTCCAGTTGGAGAGCTGGCCAGAGTTTGGCAGAGAACAGGAGAAAGGGGCTTTGCTTATCATTATTCAGCTTTGGATCCCCACACAGATGGCCCTGATCTCCTCCTCCCCCACCTAAGAATTTTTCTAAAATGACACCCAAGTTTTTCTTGGCAGAAGTTATAATTCCTGGCAAACAGTTCACTGCAGCTCTAATTATGATGACAGCTTT
The DNA here is from genome assembly GCF_028885655.2 of Pongo abelii. NCBI lineage: Eukaryota > Metazoa > Chordata > Mammalia > Primates > Hominidae > Pongo > Pongo abelii. The sequence continues at coordinate 59,853,305 of NC_072001.2, forward strand.
AATGGAGAAGATAATCATATTAAATGGTTCTTATTCAGTTCCATGTGATGAATTAGTGATTACCATAAAATGTGTTAAGCAGCTAAAAGTAAGGGGAAGGGATAATGTACTGAGCTACAAGTTGAGGTTTTAGGGATTCCAAAACAGGGTAGGAGATAGGAGAAAATGAATTTCATCGGATACCAGGGGTGATCAGGTATCAAGGGAGGGTATTCTCAATAAACTGACTTGGCAGGACTCTTCCTAAAACTACACTAGGCAGGCCAAAGACAGTATGGGGACCAGGGGACAGGCCTAGTCGAGAAGAGGGTTCAGGGGAACCTGACTAAAGTTTGGTAAAGAAGTCTTTATCATATCCACCACTTGTACAACGTACTTTTAAATACTGTGACTCACATACAGAAAGGTAAGAATGAAAAGGAGGGAAAGAGGAAAGGAAGAAAGGAAGGGAGGGAGGAAGAAAGGAAAGTTTGTAAAATTGCCTTCCGAATTCAGGCTCTTCTGTACGTTGCTACAAAGTTGTCTGGGGCGGGGGGGAACACATGTGGTGTTTGAAACAGCCAAAGGACATTAAGGGCCATTCTTAAAAATAAGGAGGAGATCAAACTGAGTAACACTGTATGACTATAAAGCAATGGGCTGGTAGTTCTTGTGTGGTTTATGAATAGGGTGACCAAACTCAATCCATTTTGCCTACAACTTTCCCGGTTTTAGGACTGGACATCTCCCTCAGTTCCAGGTAAATCAAGAAGATTTGCCTAAGACTCTCCCAGTTCTATAGCCCCACATTCTGGAAAACAGAAATAATCAGTCACCCTATTCATCAAAAGAGCTCTGAAGGTAGTTCCTAACGAGAAGTTCCAAAATCATTTAGAGTCATAGCACCTGACGAACTAGGCTTCCATTATAAGGGTTGTTCAGAAAACGAAAACGAAACAGCCTCATTCATTTAGTCACATATTATGTGAGAAAATAAATATTCACCCTGACTCCTATTTAATTAGAAGTACCTTTACTTAGATACTTTGATTCAAATACAGGGCCCAAACACCTCTCCACAAATGTTTGGTTGAAGAAAGCTTATTTACCTAATTAGAATATTTATGTGCCATCATGCATGTTTTATTTTTATATTAATATATCTCTTTGTGTTTTATTACAAAAATCTTGCTTTAAAAAGGACATTCAAATTTGTTTTTCATTCATCTGTAAGCTACAATACATGTAGTTACTATGTGTAGTAATCAGTGTGTGTGTGTGTGTGTGTGTGTATGTGTGTGTGTGGTCTTCCATGGGGAAGCAACCTTCTTTATCCCCATCTTCTCTAAACCCTAATTCATTTGTACTTTCACTCATTTTCCCAAGGAATATGTTATTCCTTTAGAAGTCATTTTTAATGGCTAAAGAAAGATAAAGAAGGCTAAACAGGAAAGCCTTGCTCAGAAAGCCCTGTTGCTTCTGCTGCTGCTTTGAATAACACCTTATGGTTACACTATGTTATCCTTCTAAAATCTACTTTACATGGTTTCTCATATGTGTGAAGACCTTCATCCCTGAGAAGTGAGGGCCTAGGCAGGCTGGGAAGAGATGTGGTAGCTGGAAGCCTGGGACATGTCTGAGGCTCATTGGAGCTGAAGAGGTAGAGATTCAGGGGAAGCATTCTAGGGAGAAGCTGAATTTAAAACCACTTGGGCAGTACCGAAGAACCACCTTTTCTAAAAGGTTGGGTAGAGACAGAGTATCCATCCAAATATGAGGACAAACTGGGAAAATCTATTGTGAGCAAGCAAGTTTAAAACACAGCACAGAGGGAGAAGGTAAAAAAAAATATTTAAGGTAGTTTTCTTAATTTTTTTATAGGATGCCAGCAGCCTTAGCCTGATGTGGGAGGAGGCTTTAACCAGGTCTGGCTCTTCTTCCACATCCCACACCATTGGGTGGTGTTTTTCACTGGGTGACTACAAAGTCTTAACATGTTTAGGTGGGTTCTTAGTTGAGGTGGGAGCATTTCATGTGTTTGCTTCTCTAGCAGACATCCTTTCTCAAGGACAGGTACCAGATCTGGCAGTGGCACTTCTGAGAATCCAGAACCTTTTGCAAGATGCGTGGGCTCTTCTAACTCAGTTGTCAGGGTAAATTACTGGGCTCTGGGTCTAGGGCAGAGCCTCAGTGAACTGAGCTAGCATGAGCTGGCTGAAACAGACCTCATCTCTTTTACTAAGAAAATAGAAACAACCACAAGACAACTGTAACATTTCCCATCAGCATTCTCATTAAGTTTTGCCTTTCCTTCCTTGATGATGGGAAAACTGTCCTAGACTCTTAGTCCTCCTAGACCTTGTGACTTAAGCCCTGGATTCCCCATCACCTATTCAAAGGCTTTCTTCTTTTCATCACTCACTGTCTCCACCATCTCTACATCTCCACTCTCTGTTTGATCATTCCCATAGCATATACACATGCTATAATATCTTCTGTCTTTAAAAAACCTGTCTTCTCTAGAATTACACCCTCCTCCAACTACTCCCTCCTGCTTCTCAGGCCTCCTTACATCGTCATTTCTAAAGCAAGTTGTCAATACTCAGTGTCTCTCCACTTCCTCATTTCATGGTCTCTTTTCAGTCTTCTCCAATCATGTTTGCTTCCCTATGATTGCACTAAAGCCATTCTTCTCAGGATCACCAGTGAGCTCCACATGTCTTAAATCCTCTGAACAATTTCCCAGTCCTTCTCTTACTCGACCTCTCAGTGGATCTGATTTGACTTGGTGAACCACTTGGATTCTGAGTCAACGCACTGCTCGGTTTTCCTCCTGTGTCCCTGATTGGCTTCTTCTGAGTCTGCTGGCTCCTTGCTCTTATTCCTCACTTTTTAATTTCTTTAAACATCTTCTGTTCTTTAAATACACTCGTTCACTTTATAGGAGATCTTATCCAGTCCCATGGCTTTAATTTCTATCTCTCTGTCAATAACTCCCAGATCTATATTCTCTAGCCCTGACATTTCCCCTGAGCTCCAGACTTAACATATTCTGCCACCTACTTGACATTTCCATTAGATGTCTAATAAGCATTTCAAATTGAACATTTTCAAAATAGAACTCGGTCTTATCTCCCAAACCTGTTTTTCTTACAGTTTTATACACTGCAGCTCCTGGCTTTACCATTCATCCAGCAGCTCAGGATGTAGACTTGAGGCTCATTCTTGACCACTCTATTCCTCTTACACTCACATATCATAAAAACCCAATTGTGTGGGCCCCTGCCAGACCTGACTACCTCTATTAGTGATGGTCAGGACTGGCTATCTTCAAAATTCCCAGCAGATGATTTCCAGGATTGGTGCTGCAGTCTTCCCTCGTGTGTCTATGGCTCCCAGGATTGGGTATGAAATGGTAAACCCAAAGTGCTTGAGGAAGGTGACTCTGGTGCAAACTGAGTTTCCGCATCTAATTTAGCCACTCCAGCTCTATGACAAGTGATTCTTAATCCCAAGGAAGAAGAGCAATTATACTCTTTCAAAAGCCAGTTTCCTAGAGAAGGAAACCCAGGGGTGGAAACTTCAGGGCTGGGTCTTCCAAGCACTAGATATTGCTCATCTCAGTGGATGGAGACATTCACGTGGACTGGGCTGGGTCAGGTAGGTCAGGGGAAGGCAGGAGTAACTTAAGTAAGGTTTGTTAGGAGACTGCATCTGCATCTGAGAACCAAGAAAAGCCTCCATCCCTTTTGAGCATGTCAATTATTACAACAGACTATGAAAAGAAATGTGTAAGGAATTGTCTAATGAATTCCAGGAATTGATAAATATATTTGATAAATCATGTGGGCTCTTCCTCTGGGACTACAAACACTTGAAGCATAATGCAGATGTCTTGACTGGACAGAATACAGCCCAGTAATTCTTCCATTTTCTTGGACATGTACTTTTCAGGGTTGGCCTGCAGGTGGTGGTGTAGCCCACAGAGGACTACAGAGGACTGTCTGGACAAAGGACTCACAGGATGTTAGATTCAGATTCCTATATTAGGATTTTGTCCAAGTAGCTCATGCCTCCTTGATCCTGCATGAGAAGATGACTAGGGCCTGCACAGCCAAAATGACACCATAATCTGCCAGATCCCCCTTCTCCCATTGATGTCAAAGCTCTTGGACCCGTAAGCTGGGTTATCTACAACCTCCTCCCTGTCCAGGCAGAGGATAAGAGAAAAACTCCCTCCCAGATACACTCAAAATGTACTTCCCAAGTGAGGTTGCTAGTGCCTTTAAAGAGAGGGCATCTGTGGGTTAAGTGGCCAATTCATCATGGTGCTGGTGTTGTTGCTGCCAGACTCAGTACATGAAGTTAGCATCCTCCCTTTCCCCACACGTTCTTCACCCCTGCCAAAGCCTTGTAAATAGAATTGCTGTCCATCACTGGCTTGGCAGGAAGCCACACATATTTGTAGTGGGGTCACAAATTCATTCAGTCTGTACTCAGATGTGCGAGGAAAATGTAGCTTCTATATTTCTCCATAACTCATCTACTCATCCACAGGGAATTGGGGAAAAGGACCCTAAATTTATCCCCTTCAGTTAAATTTAGTTCAGCTCAATAATTCAGATGCCTTCTTTATGTAAATTATCTTTAGTTTCTTTAGGTAAAATATGGTCTTTACATTTTCTCTCCATCTCTTTGTTGTCCTCCAAGTTAGTGACTCTGTCTCTGTTTAGTGGGGTCTGTAAGAATTTAGATAAGCCACGCAGCAGAGATATTATCTGAATCCTCACTGACCAAAGGTGAAGTGGCTAGATTTTCTGTTTACTAGACTGGTGACTACTGAAGGTTGATTTTTCTGGTTTTGGCTTTTTCAGGTAAAGTAATTTCCTCTGGAATTTGTGTTTCTGGTCATCTCAAAGCTTCTACTCAGGTACCTCTTTGTTTTGACCAGAGCCTTCTGGTGTACCTCTGTCCTCTCAAAACCTCTGTGTCTCATCAGAACACATGGGACTTGCTAGATCACCTGTACAACATCCCGGCCATGTAGGCCCAGGAGTGATGGTTCAAGCTCATCTATCAATCCACCTACTATACCACCTCCTCACCATCACTCCTTGCCAAGACTCCTCTGGCCTTCTCAATTCTTCTTTGTCTTCCTCATTTCTTCCATAATCCCTTGGAACTGGAAGGGGCAGTCTTTGGGCAACTCATTCACCCATGTACTATCTCCCTTCCAGGGTAGAGCAATGCATATCATGACCTAGCTTTCATAGGTGGTAAGGTTATCTTCTTTTTTCTTAAGAAAAAAACACTATGAGTTGAGGGCCCCATCTTAGTTCATGGTATGCCTTAATCTGAATTTAAAAATCCTTTCTGGACAAAGCCTAAGTCTTGCTATAGATCAGTACGAACAATAATCAAAGCACAAAGGTCAGAAATTACTTTGTTGTTTTAGAGTTATGCTGTGCAATATGGTAACAGCTCCATGTGTCTATGTAACTTTAATTTTTAAATAATTAAGGTTCTTAAATTCAGGTCCTCAGTCATACCAGCTACAATTCAAGTTCTCAGAAGCCACATGGGGATCGTGGCCACTATATTGGACATCAAATATATAAAACATTAGCAGCATCACAGAAAGTTACATCGGACAGCTATTCTAGAGGCTGTCTACCCTTTTCCCTTTTCTGAGGCACTAAAACGCTTTTTCTTTTTGGCGACAGAGTCTCACTCTGTTGTTCTGGATGGAGTGCAGTGGTGCAATCTCAGCTCTCTGCAACATCCACCTGCCAGGTTCAAGAAATTCTCCTGCCTCAGCCTCCCAAGTAGCTGGGATTACAGGCGCCCACCACCAAGCCTGGTTAATTTTTGTGTTTTTAGTAAAGACGTGGTTTCACCATGCTCGCCAGGCGGGTCTTGAACTCCTGACCTCAAGGCCCACGTTGACCTCCCAAAGTGCTGGAATTACAGGCTTGAGCCACTGCTCCTGACCTAAAATGCTTTTTAGATGGGTGGGAGCTTCCCAGAAGAAAAAACAATTACTTATAATGGCCGTTGCTCTGCGCTCCCAGGACGTGGGTTAGTCGATAAACCCCACCCACTTCCCCAAGTGCCAGTGGTATTCTCTGTTTCTCCTAAGGAGAGGCTACATAATTTATGGAGCCCAGTAAAAAGCAAAACTTTATTCACAAATTATTTTAAGTTTCAAGCTGTCAACACCAGAGCATGAATCCAAGTACAAGGTCTGAGGACGGGTCCCAGTGTGACTACATAGGGCTCGCACCTAGGAAGCTGGCCTTCTTTGAAGAGAATTGCACCCAACAGAGATGTCAAGGCAGCACTGTGGGCTCACTGGGGAATTTACTCATGAGCAGCAATGCCAGAGCCCACAGCTGCACTAGTGCTGACCAGGCTCAGATGTTAACTCTGACAGCTGCCCAGGGAATGCCTGTGGCTAGAGGGAGCCACCCAGCCAAAAAGAAGTGACAGGAAATAAGGGCCCCAACATGTTGTATTGGAAAGCCCATTGCTGGAAGCTCTGGATATGTCAGCTGCTTCCAGCTGGGCATGTTTCTATCATAGCCAGGGGTGTGTCCAGCCAGGAAGGCTGAGACCTGTCAAGTCCATCATTTTAGAAACTGCTGAAGGATGGGGAAAAGGCAACACACCCAGGAACTACGGCACAGAGAACTATGGCCAGCTTTCTTACCTGGACTCTGGCTGTGAGCAGAGCATGGTGTCCTGGAGCCTGTGTGCAGAGGAGGTCTTACCTCCTCAACTTGAGAGACAAAGGGATTTGAGGGGAGGCCAGAACAACAGCCACTCAGAACTTCAAAATGAATCATCAGTACAGAGGAGCAAGACAGAGAAAAAGAATCTAGGCCGGGTGTGGTGGCTCACGCCTGCAATCCCGGCACTTTGGAAGGCTGAGGCGGGTGAATCACTTGAGGTCAGGAGTTCGAGACCAGCCTTGCCAAACGGTGAAACCTTGTCTCCATTAAAAATACAAAAATTAGCCAGGTGTGATGGCAGGTGCCTATAATCCCAGCTACTCGGGAGGCTGAGGCAGGAGAATTGCTTGAACCCGGGAGACAGAGGCTGCAGTGAGCTGAGATCGCACACTGCACTCTAGCCTGGGTGACAAGAGTGAAACTCCATCTTAAAAAAAAAGAATCTACTTGTAAGTCAAGCAAGTAGATGGAAACAGAGGAAACCAGACAAAAATAAAAAGATGTGAGGTGGAAGGTGAGACTTGGATCTTGTAAACAGTCTGTAAGATAAGTAAATTAACTCCTGACCAATCTGCTTTTTAGAGTATAGCAGATTGGTACCTACACATAGAAATAATTGGCAAAATGCAGTAAAAAATAACTTTTAAATAAACAGCTGAATGCAAAAGGAAGAAAAAGGTTTTAGAATAAAGAGAGAGGACAAAGCCGCAGTGGGTTCAGTCTGACTTGACCCCAGCTCAGCTGATAGGCTCAGTGGCTCTTGTGTAGAATTCTCCTTGGATGCCCTTGTTGCTCATATTGACCCCTGGCTTTTGGCCTGGGGGACCCAGGCCCCGGGCCACCCTCTCTGTTTCAGAAGCTGCAAAAGAGGTTCAGAAGCTGCAAAAGAGAACTGCCTGAATTCCCTGAGACACAGGCTCTGGAGACCCAGGAGATGTCCTTGGAGGAAAACCCTTGAAGAGCTACTCCTGCCATGAAGAGGGAAGTAGAAAAGTCCAAATCCTCAGTCTGAAAAAGTAGTATGGAATCCTGGGCTTTTCGTTTCTCCCAGGGGTCTTTTAAATTTTAATCCTACCTTCTAACTTCCGGTATAGAGGAAAGGGGAGAATAAAGAAAAAAACAGCTGGGTGAGGTGGCTCACACCTGTAATCCCAGCATTTTGGGAGGCCGAGGAGGGCAGGTCACTTGAGGTCAGGAGTTTGAGACCAGCCTGGCCAACATGGCAAAACCCCATCTCTACCGAAAATACATAAATTAGCTGGCTGTGATGGCGCACACTTTTAATTCCAACTACTTGGGAGGCTGAGGCGGGAGGATCACTTGAACCCAGGAGGTGGAGGCTGCAGTGAGCCAAGATCATGCCAGTGCACCACTTCAGCCTGGGAAACAGAGTGAAAAAGAAAAGAAAGAAAAAGACTAGCTCAACCTAATAGAAAGTAGAAAAGAATAAAGAATCAAATTTAAAGAATAACTGGCTGAAGGAGGATTGCTTGAATCTGGGAGGCGGAGTTTGTAGTGAGCCAAGATCGTACCACTGCACTCCAGTCTGGTTGACAAAGTGAGACCCTGACTCAAAAAAAAAGATAAATAGCACAACATGAACCATGTATCAATAATCAAAATACATATAAATATTAACATATTGAATTTCCCTCCAAAAAGATGGAGATTCTCAGGATTTTTAAAAATTCAGCCAAGAGACTACCTAGAACTTGATGACACAGAGAAATTATTATGTAAATAGATGGATAAACTGTACTAGAAAAAATTTTTTTAGTTAAACATAATATTATCATCTTTTTTTAAACTTTAAGGCAAAATCAAAGTAAGGGATAAAGAGGGCCATTATATAATGATAAAAGGATAAAAAGATTAAAAGAAGAATTCACATTGAAGAAATAGTAAGTTGGAACTTCAGTGTGTGTGTATGTGTGTGTACACACAATACATTGTCAAAATTACAAAGAGAAAATGATAAATGTATAATCATAGTTGTAGAAGATATAAAGAACACAGGTAATTCCTACACCCAAAATTATAGGAAACGCATTCTTTTCATTATTTTTGTTGTTGTTACGGGCAGCCTCCTGAGCCAGAGGAGGCTCAGAGATTCCCAGGAAACACATTATTTCTAGCACACGTGAAACATTTACAAAAAGAGTAATATGTCAAAAAGTAAACTTCAAACAAATACCAATGACCAAAATCACATAAAACATTCTCTGACAGCAATGCAAGAAAATCAAAAATCAATGTAATAGTTACACTGCCCCATTATTTTAGAAACTTCTAAATAATTATTAAGGTAGAAAAATGAATAGAAAATACCAAATGTGTAACACCACTCAGACAATGAAAACATGAGTACCAAAACATGTGGCATGGAGTTTAAGCAGTATTTAGAAGGAAATTTAGAGCTTCAAATGCCTATAATGGAAGAGAAGGAAGCGTATACCCCAAAGGTCAAAATGTTTAAAAATTAGAAGAGAGAAAGTAGAAGGAAAAAAAGTCAAAAATAAGAGAAGAAATAGCCAAAAGGGGAAAAAAATCAGCAAGGTTTCATATAGAATCAATAATGTTCATAAATCAATAAGGATTCATATATTCATATTCTATATGAAGACAATATGATTCAATCGATTCAAAACCTAATTCTTTTAGAAGACCAATAAAATAGACAAAACCTGGCAAGACTGATTGAGAGTATAAGAGAAAAAAGTGGGAAAAAAGGACTTGAATATAAATTTTTAAAAGTATAAGAGAATACAATGAACATCATTATATTAATACATTTGGCAATTTAAATGAAATGGACAGTTTTCTAGACACATGTAAATCACTAAAAGTGACATGAAAAAGAAATGGCAGTCTATTTATTTATACTCATTAAAAGAACTGAATCTGTAGTTTAAAAAATCTATCCATTAAGTACTATGCCAATCAAGTACTTACCCAAAGAGGTGAGTTTTACCAAATCTTCAAAGTTTATTTCCTGTATTGAACAGACTTTTTCATTCAGTGAAGACAAAAATAGGAGAGCTCTCTTTACTTCTTTTATAAGTATATTTTTGATACCCAAACTGGAAAAAGACAATACAAGAAAAGAAAATCATTGTTTTTTCTCTTTTGGGCACATGTGCTCAAATATTTTAAAATATCATCTAATTGAATTCAGCAATGCATTAAGACATCATAGTAGATAAGGCACAAAGCAGATATAATAAAATAATTATAGAATCTGGTTGGTGGGCATAAGGGTGTTCACCGTACAGGCCAAATTTTTTGTATGTTTGAAGTTTTCAATATTAAAACCTTGCAAAAAGTAAGAAACAAAATCATTATGTATTTACCACCTGTAAAAACATATCATGACAGAATACCAAGAATGGTTGAATATTAAAAATCTATCAGTGTAATTCACCTCATTGATATAGATGATAAATTTTATCAGGGAAATGAGGTTGTAGTCCATTTCCAGTTTGCCAATAGCTTTTTTTCCCATAAATTGCTTTTTCATCAATTATATAATTATATAATTGAGCTTGGCTGTGAGTGGCAGAAAACTCCAAACTATATAGAATTTTATTTCTCTCCTAAGTAGAAGACTGATTAGGTGGCCCAGAGCCAAGTTACTTCTAATATTTTGATGTTTGGTAAGATCTCTATTCCTAAGATCACATCAAGTAAAATGTGATTGCTCGAATTCCAGTCATTACATCTGCATTCTAGGTGGCAGGAAGGAGAAAAGGGAGGAGTGATTATGTTTCCACTTTAGGGGTACTATTGGAATTTGCATATATCACTTCTACTTACATCCCAATGGCAGGAACTATGTTATATGCCCTCACCCACTTGAAGGTGGCAGTGAAATGCAGGCAATTTTCTTGACAGTGATGTCTCCAAATAAAATAGAGATTATACAGAGGCAAAAAGGGAGAACTAAAGTGAGAGGGAGGGATCAGCAATCTCTCCCAAGTATAAAGCTACCAAAAACCCACAGAAAACGTGATGCTTAGTGGTCAAACATTAGAAGCATTCTCTTTAGAATCAGGAGCAAGTCAAGGGTGTCTGTTATCACAGCTTCTCTTAACCATTATATTAATATTAAAAGTCCTAGCCAGTGCCAATACTCTTTAAAAGAATAAGAATTAGAAAGAAGGGGAAAAATTGTCCTTATTTATAAACTATCTGATAATTTACATTAAAAATGCAGGAGAATGTGTAGACAAACAATTCAAACAAGAAAATTCAGCATTCTGAATACATGTTCAGGGTATGGTGTGAGAGGAGAAAAAATTGTGTGTGTGTGTGTGTGTGTGTGTGTGTGTGTGTGTGTGTGTGCTCTCCCATCTAGAATAGATATCTAGGCAGAAATATCTGCAAGACCTATTTAGGCAAAATTATAAAACATGACATAAAAGATGCACTGGATAAATGATGAGACACTGAGGGATGGAAAGATAATTGTGTCAATCTGGCAGATCACCCTGTGAATTTATAATGAATCTATGAATCATTGTAATTCCAACCAGAATCCCAACAAGGCTTCATGGAATTTAACAATCTAACCCAAAAGTTGTGTGGAAAATTAGAGACTCAACTAGCACAGAAATGTTTAAAAAAGAAAACTAAGGAGAGGTGATTTGCCCTACCAGGCTAATTATATAAGGTTATAATTCTTTTAAGCAGTGTGGCTTTGGGGACAGGAATATAAAAATAGGCTGAAAGGGCCTGGCATGGTGGCTCACACCTGTAATCCCAGCACTTTGAGAGGCCGAGGCGGGAGGATCACTTGAGGTTAGAAGTTAGAGACCAGACTGGCCAACATGGTAAAACCCCATCTCTACTAAAAATACAAAAATTAGCTGGGTGTGGTGGTGCATGCCTGTGATTCCAGCTACTCTGGAGGCTGAGGTATGAGAATTGCTTGAACTCAGGAAGCAGAGATTGCAATGAGCCGAGATCATGCCACTGCACTCCAGCTTCGGTGAAAAAACAAGACTCTGTCTCAAAAATTAAAAAGTAAAAATAGGCCAAAAGAATGGAATAAAGGGTATAGATATTGACAAATACATACATGGAAAGTTGATATAGAACAGAAGTCTCTTACACATCAGGGGGGAGTGGCAAACATTAGCTAAGTGGTCCTAAGACAATTGGCTACGTACAGGGAAAAGGAATTTACATCCCCATTTCATACCACAACAAAATACATCCTACATGGACTAAAAACCTTAAATGTATGGTAGGGTGGCAGGGGGAATCTTAAAATTACAAAGTAAATACAGGAGAATGTCTTCATTACATTTTCAGGTTTCTTAAATAAAATAACAAAAGCATAAATGATAACAGTGATCATTTGAATACATTTAAATGTTAAAATTCTATGAAACAAAAGACACCAGACACAGTGAAAATGCAAGCCATTGGAGAAGTTAATTATAGTATATATTACTGGGTATTAGCATCAAGAATATTTTTAAATCTCTATAAATCAATAAGAAAAAAGCAAGCAATACAGTAGAAAATTTGTCGATGGTATCAACAGTTAATTGTTAGAAGGAAACTAAATAGCCAAAAAACATAAAAGATACTCCACTTCAGTAATAAATGCAAATTAAAACCACAATAAAGTACTATTTCACATTATCAGATGGGCAAAATTTAGAAGTCTGAGAAGCCCAAGTGTTGGTAAGGATGTGGAAGAAAAAGAAAAAAAGAGCTTGTAAATATGACTGGTGTGAATGTGTATTGTTGAAAATCACATTGGAGGACAATGTTGCAATATCAAACAAAGTTGATGAGCACATGCTAACCTATGACCTAGCAATTCTGCCTGTGGTTATGTATCCTAAAAATTTCTCATGCATATGCCCAAGGAGAAATGAAATACATTGTTTTTTGTAGCACCGTTTTTAACAGCAAAACATTGGAACCAACCTAAATGTTTAAAAATATAATTGTGGACAGGGCTCAGTGGCTCATACCTTTATCCCAGCACCTTGGGAAACCAATGTGGGCAGGCGGACCTCTTGAGCCCCGGGAGTTCAAGACTGGCCTGGGCAACATAGTAAAACCCTGCCTCCACAAAAAATACAAAAATTAGCCCGGCATGGTGGCTCATGCCTGTAGTCTCAGCTACTCAGAAGGCTGAGGTGGGAGGATCACCTGAGCCTGGGGAGGTTGAGGCTGCAGGGACCTGAGATCACAACACTGCACTGCAGCCTGGGTGACAGAGTGAGACCTTGTCTCAAAAAAAAAAAAAAAAGAAAAAGAAAAAAAAAGAATGGTGGATCAATAAATGGTGCCAAAGTCACACAATGAAATACCAACTATGTATGTGCAAAATATATAAGAACCAGGAAGGAAGGATACATGCTAATTTCAGGATAGTGATTATCTCTGGGCAGAGAGCAATGGAATTGGGCAGTGGGTGCTATGGTTAAAATGTATCTGTAATGTTAAAACAAACAAGCAAAAAACTCTAAAGTCAGGCAAGATGTCAACAATGGCTAAATCTGTGAAAAACAATAAGCCTGGATCATACTGCAGACTAAGAAATGATTTCCAGAACCGCTTCAGAAGAGTGTGGGGAGTGGACTACCATGTGTGTAACGCTGAAGAAGATGATGAGCTTGTTTGTGCAGATTTCCTAATGACACAAAATAAATTGGCAACAGTGATGGCCTCTGAGGGAGAGGGACACAGGAGACTGGCATGAGCAGAGAAAAAAGACCTTTACATCCTTTTTCTATTATTTGGCTGTTTTATCACTTGCATATATTTTCTCAATAGTAAAAAAATTAAGGCAAAATATATTTTTAATAAAAATGATTTCTACCACAACAATGCACTTAAAGCCAAAATTACAATTTTGAGGAACATTTTGCATGAAGTATAAGTGTACCCTTATGCTTGCCACCTTCCCAAATGACTGATTTTTCTACAGCGTTCCTGATAATAAGTTCCTCATGATCAGTCACACAGAAACATACACCCTGCCTGCTACATATGCTTTAACTGTGCATCTATTTATATGGGATGACAGATACTTTCCCTAATAAATCTTGCCATTTTCCCTGCTAAGGAACTGCGTGCCGCCTAAATGGTTGATGACACATGGGAGTTATTCCCATAATTTCCTCACACAGTAAGACAAATCAATGCAATGCAGAGCTCTGTTACAGACACTAACAGCTTTGGAGCATGTCAGAAAGTGGGGGGTATACAATGAATCCATGTTTCTAGACTTTCCTACCAGAGACAGCTTGAGGCAATCTGACAGCAAAGGCAGGATCTGAAGTCTTAAACTCAGACGTTTTATCTCCATGAGCTAATTTACAACCAAGAGAGCCACAATACTGTCAGATCTAGAACTCAACTACTTTAAACAGTGACCTTTTGTCTTATATTTTGCATTGATTTTTTTGAAGTGTTATGTTGTTTGAAAGCTAATTACCTTCCTAGAGCATTAATTTCAAACCTTTTCAAACCTAGGACCACTTTAGGGAACAAAACAACTGACTCTCACTGCTTTCTTGTTATCCCAAGCTGGACTCCAAGGGCCCCAGGCCCCACTTGGTGTAAGGTATAGAATTCTGCTTTATACCAGTTTACAGGTATCAAGGAGGCAGGAGAGAGACTCAGGGTAGTGAGGGAAAAGAAGATCAGAGTCATCTCTTTTTCATGTCTTTCATTTCACAACTTCCTCCTTCCCATGCCTGCTGGTGCGCTCCCTCGCCTTGTTCCAGAGCCAAAAGACAGGTCAACTTCACTGCTTTTTATCCAAGTTGGCAGAGGTTGTGGCAGCGGGGTGGTAACTCTGCCCGATGTTCCCAAGCTGCAGCTGGGACATGTCCAACAGCAAAGTCACTCAGTAAACAGTTCTCTGTTTCTCTTTTCCTCGAGTTGGCTGGAATATCTCTAAGCCCTAGTACCACCCACTCTTTAATTCAAGACAAGCCCACAGACCAGAAACTTCACAGATCACTCTGTCTTAAAACAGTCTTTTGCTGGGTACAAAATACCATGTATAAAAAATTATTGATATGCTACAATTATTTCCATTCCAATCCCTATAGATTATCCTTTTTGACGGTTTAGTTTTTCTATTTTTATTAAAATCCCTTGTACATCATTCAGTTCCATATTCAAAAACCTCCTTAGATGTTTATTTTGTGCCTAGCTTTGTGGTGATGTGGGGGAGATAAGCAAATACTGCACTTAACAGTTACTTATTTTAAGATGTTTACAAACTAATTGGAGAGAGAAAAGCCAATATGAAGCAAGTGGTAACTCAAGACAAATTGTCTTTAAACTCTAAAAGTGGGGGGAAATAGCAAAGACATGCAGAGGTCAGGAAAACTTTAAGAAAGATGTTGGCTGGGGCTGGGATTTGAAGGAGGAGTGGAGGTTGAGGAGGGCTTTCCAGGTCTCACAAGATGGTTAAGCTTCAGAGGCTGATCTCAGCAGAACATACTGTGGGACTGTCAGAGACCAGTTTAATAAAGCAACTCTGACACCAGAAAACTGGTAAACAAGCAAGCAAATAAAACCAGGAACAGGTCGGGTGCGGTAGTTCACACCTGTAATCCAAGCACTTTGGGAGGCTGAGGCAGGTGGATTACGAGGTCAGGAGTTTGAGACCAGACTGGCCAATATGGTGAAACCCCATCTCTACTAAAAAAAACATACAAATTAGCCGGGAGTGGTGGCATGTGCCTATAGTCCCAGCTACTCAGGAGGCTGAGACAGGAGAATCACTTGAACCTGGGAGGCAGAGGTTGCAGTGAGCCAAAATCATGCCACTGCACTCCAGCCTGAGCGACAGAGCAAGACTCCATCTCAAAAAAAAAAAAAAAAAGAAAGAAAAAGAAAAACAAGGGTAGATTAATAAGTTGGCTAAGAATTCATTATCCTTCCATATGTTGAGTACTAGAGACCAAAGGGAACTCATGAATCATGTCATGCACCTTCATGCCTTCATTTCACAGATGAGAACACTGAGGATAAGCGACTCAAAACAATTTCACCATAGCAGGTCACAAATTAGTGCCAGAGTGGAAATTCAACTCCAGGGTTTCCAACGCCCATGCATCACACTCCACTTCAAAACCCCACACTGTTATGCTTCGGTGATGGAAGGCCCTTTGGAACAGTGACAAACTAATAGTAACAAAATGATAAATTCCAAAGTAGAGGTATTATAGAAGGGATAAGGCTTATTTTGTGTACAGATATTTCTAAGTTTTTCTTTTCTTGAATTGCACTAGGTATTACATTAGGTTTCACCTCCTCTGCTTTTGACAAAGTCTTCCATGGCCCTGCCTAGCCTTTCTGACCTTATTTCCCAACACTCCCTATTCTACAGGCTCCACTCAAGCCAGATGTGTCCATTCACAGTCCCCAGCTTTTGCTAGGCTCATTTCCATCTCTGGGGTGTTGCTGCTGTTTTCCCCTTTTCAACATTGATATAAAACCCAAGGCTCAGTAAGGACCTTCGGCTACCTCAAGTCTTCTCTGGACTCCTATTTAATTTAACTCATTTTAATAAAATTTTATGGAGGACTTGCTGTGTGTCAGGCACTCTACAAGGCACTCAGGACTCCCAAATAAGTCAGGCATGGGTGCCACGCTCAAGGTACAGAGGCTAGAAGGGGAATGCAAACATGAAAAAATATCATTACCACCCAGAATCATAAAAATAGGTACAGGAAATACAGAGACATTCTGGTCTAGTAGATGGAAAGGGAGAAGACCTCATGGAGAGAGTGAGGTCTGAGATCAGTTAGTAGATGAGTGGAACTTCATCAGGGACTAAGTTGGGGGAAAGGGAAGGAAAGGATTATTCCAGGAAGAAAAGACTGGGTGTGGAAATGCACAGCATTTATCAACTTTGGCTTGGGTACCAGGTTCTGTACCAAACTAGGTTTGAGTTTGGTACTAGGATTTGGTTTGCCTTCAGAATAGTAGGTACCTAGAAGAGCTGGTGGGGAAAAGACAATAGAGGTGGTCAGGACTGAACTGCAGCCTGTAGATAAAGAGCCAAAGACATCTGAAGAGGGACAATTTAAATCAAATGTTTGGGTGGTTTGTTCACAGGAATATGCACCCCACCTTATATTCAAGAAATCAATGAAGCTGTAGAAAGGACAGTTCTGGAGACAGATCCCGAAAAATGGGTAAAATTTCAACAGACTGGAATGGAGGGGAAGTCATTACATTATTAGTGGAGACAGCAAAGCAACTGCTTATTTGTTACCTGATTGATCTGGGTACATTAATTTTTTCTCCTGAGACGTATTACCTAAATTCTTCAAGGACAGGAATCATTTTTCCAACTTCTTTTTAATAGTTCCAAGTAGCTAACACAGTTCTGGATACACAGTGGGTGTTTAGTCAGTTCCTAATAACTGCTTGGGATGTGGCCAAAAAAAGGAAGAAAGAAAGAAGAAAAACCCTCATAATATTTGTTCATGACAGAAGCTCATTTTTATTCTTAAATCTGTTGCTAAGAATAAAAATTTATAAGTTTTTATAAATCCAAAATTTCATATTTGAAACAAAGACGGTGTATATAATTGGAAGCTTATGGTTGTCTAATAAAGGACAGAAGATTCCAATTAAAGCCAAAATTTTATCTCTAAGCAGGCTTTCTCACTGTGTGGGCATCCCAACTGCTAAGTTTGTTTAATAGATCAAATTAAATGGATGACTGCTTTTGAAGGGCATCTTAGGGACTTGGGACTTAGCTTTGCTTTGGTGCCAGTTTACCTAAGCTCACTACTGAGGGGATTATTTGGTCTTATTATCAGAAAGTCAGATCACTTTTAAATATTGGGGAGAGTGATAATATGATATAAATACTTCATATATGTGTGTGTGTGCATGTGTGTGCACGTGTGTGTTATTTTTTCTTAATGAGAAACAAAGGGCACTGGGTTTCACCAATTCTCTTTCCCTCCTCTACCTCTGATCAGACTCTGAAAAATACCCTGCCTCTTCAAAAACAAATGTTTTAAGTGCAAAGGGTAAATTTTGTTCTATAAAGATAAATGTCCTTTTTATGCATTCCGCAGTGCTCATATTGCATTACATATGTTATTTGTAACTCATAAGTAGTGAGATACTGTCATGCAGGAATGATATTCTAAAGAGTTAACAATGGTACAGCATAGACACCAGCCATTCAGAATGGACTCCTGAACAATCTGGAAGGATGCCAGCTGGCTCCCTGGACCTGCACATCTCAGCTACATCTCAGCTCTGGTGTAGTAGACTGTTAAACCTACTTTTATCTGTCTCTACTTCCCTTCCAGTAACAGCCACACATTTTCCTTTGGAGAACTGCACTCCCTGAAAGGAAATAGCCAGCATGGGACTCTACCTTCCCTAGGCCACAAGGCCAGGGCATGCAATCCAGATTTAGCAAATAAAGACATAGTTTAGGCCAAGCAGAGTCCTCCCCCGGACTTTTCCTCTGGAGTTAATTGGGAAGATTTTCTCTACTTTGGAGATTACTTTGAAGGATGTGAGCCTGAGGCATTTGGAGGCCAGCCATCTTGCCTTTGTAGAGGATAAATCCTAACTGAAGACTGAAGTCAAGAAGAAATAAGTGAACCTGAGAAAGAAAGAGAGAAACAAAGTCCTGGCAACATGGTTTGAGTCTTTGGAACAGCTGTGCCTACAGCCAGATGCAATCTCCCGAACTTCCCAGTTACTCAAATACATTTTTTTCTTCTTTTTCTTTTTTGTTTTTGCTTAGCATTCAGATAAGAACTGAGTAATAATTATACCCACATAATATAATTCTATGTAATTTCCATTACACAATGCTGATGAAATCTTGGACTTAATTGAAAACTCTGTTTTTTATTAGATTGTCCTAAGGCTCCAAACCAATACATCATGCACCTAGAAACCATCATGGATCCTTAATCAAGAGAATAACAAAATAAAGAAAAGTTTGCCTGGCAAGAGATATGTGGAAATAATCAAAACAACATATGCTCATAGATGTATTCAGGAATGTATATATATATATATATATATCCCTAATTTTGAAAGATGCCAGATGCCATTTCTTTCCATGTTAGTATAACTGAAAAGAACTGTTATTGCCCATACCTTAAAAATGTTTGGAGATTATTCTATACTCTTCACTTAATTATTTGCAACACTGGATCATAGATTTACCTCATTCATTTATCCTATAAGCATATTTTAGGAAGTTGTTATATGCACTTTGCTGTTACAGGCTCTAGGGGAAAAAGATGAATTAGGAAATTCCCCTGTCCTCCAGGAGCTCAGATTCTAGTGGGAAGCAGAAGTGTAAATTGATAAATATGTGAAAGTTGGCAAGGCGAGCACTTTGCCTGCTACTGGAGGCTTCTTCCTTCTCCACAGAGGCACAGCCAAGAGCTGGACACAATGGAGTCTAGCGGGTGCACATGGCTCCATAAAAGTCGCTTTCCCAGTGTTCCAGGCTAAGCTGTTCAGCAAATCATATGGTCCTGGATTTTCTGGTATTTCAGGCATTGAGATGCTTTACTATTGCTTTGATCTTTTTAAAGCAAAAAACTTTTTCAATGGAAAAATAAAGAGTTAGTTTCCCCATCATTGATCAATGTAGTCTCAACTTTCTTTGCAAGGCCAGATATGATCTCCAGGAAGTTACTTTGGTTGATTAACACTTCAAATTATAAATTAAATTTAAATTCTAAAAAGTGTAATTATGAACAAAATGCTTGAGAGCACAGAGAAAGGATCCATTAAATTTACATTTTCAGTCACTGTCAAGCCTCTATTTATTCAGAGCCATTCTTTCCTTTAAAAGGCACTGTAGCTAGGTCTTTGGAGTGGATTCTCTTACAAGAAATTCCTTGAAGATTTTCCTTGAAGATTCCTTGAAGAAATTCCTGGAATTTCATAATGATTTAACCCATAGCTGAATTCACTTAGAAATTCTCAGGTGCTAGAAGCCAAAAAGACACTGACAATAATTTCTTTCACTATTTTTCTTATTTTAGTTCGTGGATCTGTGAGTGTTGTTTCGTGTTGTTTGGTTTTGGTGGATGATTGCTACATTTCACAAGTGAGGAAAAAATATAAGTCTTCCATTTCTTTTCCTTTCCTATTCTAACTGGCTTTTAAATTATCCACATGGGCTTTCAGATTTGATGTTGCCCAAAATGGCTTATTTTTTTTCCTCTGGAAGTAACTCTTATAAGAGGAAAATAAAGCATTTATTTTGTTAGGTTATTTATTGTAAAGGATTTAGTGCCTGAGTTACAACTTAAATGATTTGCAGACTAGAGAGCACCTCAGAAATTACCTATTCCAAATTCTTTATTCTACAAATATTCAGACAAAATAAATGAATTGCCCAATTTGCAGAGCTAGTCAGTGACACCGCCAAGACTAGAACTCAGATCTCAGCAAGGCATTTGGTATTGCTAAGTTCCCTGACCATTTCCTATAATAACTATTACAAATCTTCACCACTGCTTTCATGAACCTCATAATACTGCCTCCCTATCACTCTGGCCCCTGCTTCACAGAAAATTGGAAGCCACCAAGCATGAACTCCAGTTTCCACTTTTAAACTTCCTCTTATCTCATCTCAAAAGAAGAATATCAGAATATTATTACCCTTCAGGGTAATCCTGCCATTTGTCATCTGTGTCACACTGTCTTTTTTTTTTTTTTTTTTTGAGACATGATCTTGTTCTGTCACTCAGGCTGAATCGCAGTGATGTGAACACGGCTCACTGCAGCCTCAACTTCCTGAGCTCAAACGATTCTCTTGCCTCAGCCTCCTTTGCAGCTGGGACAACAAGTGCGTGCCACTACACCTGGCTTATTTTTTTATTTTTTGTAGAGACAGGTTCTCATTTTGTTGCCTAGGCTGGTCTTGAACACCTGGGCTCGGCCTCCCAAAGTGCTGGGATTATAGGTGTAAGCCACCACGCCTGGCCGGAGTCTCATCTCTTCTAAAACCTTATTCTGTTAATGTTGAACCTCATTCTTTCACCTATATGGGGATTTTCTCTCCATCAGCCTGTTCTGTTCAACACATAAACATGCTCAAACACTTGCATTCATAGTGAAATTGTGCCCCATTCTGGAAGCATTCTTTGTTTTCTTTTCATCATAGCCAAACTTGGGAAAGTTTCCACAGTCACACCTCCCATTCATTTCTTCAACTTTAAAAATTTGACTTTTGACACTACTATTCAACCAAAAATGTTTGGGCAAAGGCCATCTCTGTGCCTTTCAAGGATGTTTTTCAATTTTCTCCTTTTGAGAACCCTCTTCTCTTCTAGATTTCTTATTCTCCTCTTACCATTGGGTTTACTTTCGAGTTTTTCTCTCTCCCTTCATTCATTCCTTAATTTCTGATACTTTCCAGGGTTCCATTCTTAGAATCTTTTTCTTCTTATTCTATATTGCACATGACAAGTCCCATTGAAATCCATGCCTCAGTCCTTGCACAAAAACTTGTGTAATGTACAAATGCCATTTAAAGGAAAATATCTCTCCTAAGTTTTCAATATTGACGAAAGTGTTTAAATTATAATATTATTTACCTACTTGAATATAAAACTAAATGTAAATTCCTTGTGTTCACAGGGTTTTGTTTTTGGTTTTGGTTTTGGTTTTGGGTTTTTTTCTTGTTTGAGACATAGCCTCGCTCTGTCACTCAGGCTGAAGTGCAGTGGTGTGATGTTGCCTCACTGCAACCTCCACCTCCCAGGTTCAAGCGATTCTCCTGCCTCAGCCTACCGAGTAGCTGGGATTACAGGCATCCACCACCACACCCAGCTAATTTTTGTATTTTTACTAGACATGTGGTTTTGCCATGTTGTCCAGGCTTGTCTCGAACTCCTGACCCCAAGTGATCCACTGCCACGGCTTCCCAAAGTGCTGGGATTACAGACGTGAGCCACCACGCCCAGCCATGTTCATAGTTCTTATACAGTGATACAACTAAAAACTTTTTTAAGTGAATGCAAATAAAACTAAAATTCCAAAATACTCATAAAATGAAGTGAACATTAATTTGTGTGGTTATGTTGTTTTCTTGAAACTGAATTGTCAACTTACAATGTGAATATAGGACTGGCTGCTAATAACATAGTTCCTTTTTAATTAAAATAGAGCTGTGTGCCATGTGATGATTCAGCTCTCCCACCACTTTTCTCTGTTCAAACTACTGTGAAACCTTCATTCCCATGGGCAAGTACACAGTGACACCATTGTGTCTGCACTTGACCTGTTTGCATCATTCACGTATTAAGCCTAGCTTTGTGATATTTGGCACCAGCAAGATTATGAACATAAATATCAATTCAGACACCGAAGTAAGTTGGCAATATTCATTCATGAGGTGGTCATCCAGATAATTCAGATTATTGTTGAAATGAAAGCATGAATGTAAGCATGAATGTAAAAATCAACCTAGTGAACACAGACCACTGAAAATATAATCAAGGAATCTCAGGGATCTGAGGATCCCAACTTTGTGAATCCCAGATCTGTATCTATAGCCCGAAACCCTCTCCTGAGCTTCTGCCCTGTATTTCCAACTGCCTACTAAAAATTTCTCTATCTACATGTCACCTCAGAGGCAACATGTCCAAACTGAACTTGTTATCGTTCCCCACGCACACACCCACCTTAACCTGTATTCCCAATCCTAGTTAATGACATCATCATCTACCCAGTTACCAAAGCCAAAACCTTAAGTCTCATACTAGATTCCTTCCTCTGCCTCACCTCCTACACCCAAATCTTGTTGATTCTACTTCCTAAACTTCTTTCGCATCAGTAGTCATTTTTCCTTTGACCCAGAAATCCTACTCAGAAATTATCTCAAGGAAATAATTTAAACATTAATGAAGCAACAAACATGAAAGCAAAGTTGTTCACTCCACTATTGTACTTTATAAGGAAAAACTGAAACAACATGACCACTTAAGAGTAGGAGAAAGATTAAACTAAATAAGATAAAGGTTATCCTTATCCAGGAGCAATATAAAATTATGGTTCTTCACAGACTGGCTCGCAAAAAAAAAAAAACTTTTAAATAAATTTTATCGTATATGTTTAAAGTATACAACATGAGGTTGTGGGATATATATAGATAGTGAAATGGTTACTATAGTGAAGCAAATAAACGTATCCATCATCTCACATAGTAACCCATTAATTTTGTTGTTGCTGTTTTTGAGCAGCTGAAAACTACCCACTTAGCAGGAGTCCCAAGTACAGTACAATTTGATTAACTATAGTCCTCATGTTGTGCATTAGATCTTCAGGCTTGTTCATCCTACACATCTGCTACTTTGCATCCCCTGACCTACATCTCCCCATTTCTTCCCCACCTTCCTCTTCCCCCACTCTGGTTATCACTGAGCATTCAGAATGACAGACAAGGGACAGAACCTGGGCCCAAGGGAGGCAGACTATCATATTGGACTTTGTATAAAGTAAGGAATCCCAAAAAAGCAATATTCTCAGTGAGTGAACTAGAAAACAATCTACTCACAGAGGAAAACGGCAAGGAAAATTGCCTGTCTCAGTCTTGGCCATAAATAAAAGTCAGAAATAAGTTATTCTTGATAATTCAAAACTATAAGCATGCTCTCAAGTGGATTTAGTGACAGAATATACAGAATCTGGATGTCCCCCCACAACACAAGAAACAATTTGTATTTAAATAAGTCTTAGGTTGGTAGTGTCCCCAGGCATTTAGTAGAAACCAAAGCAAATTTCTCTCAAGAAATTCAATTTCAACTTGGACTTTCAAAAAACCTCACTAACAAAATCTCAAGGAACATAAATCCATAATAAAAGATAGTGAGACATGAAGAAATAAGTTATCAGGGACAAGTCTCAGCCTTTAAAAAATTGCATTATCAGACTCACAAAAGCTTCAGACATAAAAGTTGATATAGAATATAAAATAAACATTTCTAATACATTTTTAAATAAAAGAAAATATAGCCAAATAACGAGTCTATAAAAAATGAGTAGAGTAGTAAAACCAACAAGAATTTTAAGAAATGTAAAATATATTTACTGAAAAAAATTCAAACTACGGTATTGGGATTAAACAGCGGATTAGACAGAGGTGAAGAAATAATTAGTAAACTGAAAGATAAATCTGAAGAAATTGCATAGAGTACAACACAGAAAGTCAGAGAGATAAAATATATGTAATAAAGATAAACAAACAGAATGGGTAGAGTGTGAAGCTCTAACAAATATATACTTGCAATACTGAAAGAGAATGAATGAAAAAATGAGGGAGAGCTACTAATATTTCCAACATAATTAAAGACATAAATTTTTAGATTCAAAAAGCCCAATATATTGCAAGTACAATAAATAAAACAGAGATCTAGACCAAGACCATCACTGAAAAACTATGACATACCAAAGACAAAACAAGATTTTAAAGCTCCCAGAGCAAAGAGAAGGAAGGTAGATGTGAAGTTTGCTAGCTTCTCAACTGCAACAAATAGAAACCTAGAATATTAAAAATATCACCTTAGAATTACATACCCAGTGAAAATATCTTTGAAGAATAATGACAAAATAAATACACTTTCCAATAAAGAACACCATGGAAGATGTATTACCGATAGACCCTTACTAGAGGGATTTATAAGCATGTGCTTTAGAAAAAAGAAAAATGATCTTATAAGGAGAGTTTGTAATGCAAAAGAAAGTTGATGAAGAAAATTTTAAACAGGTTAAGATCTCTAAACAGGCATGACTATGTATGATCATATTTATTAATAATATATAATTTGTTTGCTTAATAAAATATAGAATTAAAGAATTGAGTAAAATTGCTTATAATCTAAGAGGAAGGTTATCAGAGTTAAAGTGTCCTAAAAATCTCTTAAGCAAATTATGTCTATTGAAATATTTTGAGTAATCACTAAAAGAATAGAAATAGAATATATAACTTCTAAAGTAAGAGCAGAAAAAGTAAAATGAGGGGGGAAAAACTTAATCAAGCTAAAAGAATGGGGGATATGAGAAAAAAGAAACAAGGAAACAGCAGGACATTTTAAAAGCTGCAAAGAAGATTATATCAATCATAGTCCCAAAAGAAACACATGACACACTTGAAGGGTTTACATGAAAAGAGTTTAGTGAAGGAAACATTTAATGAGGCAAGGGCAGGTTTAAAGGAACCAGTAAGGGGGAGTGAAAAATACTGAGATGAACAAGAGTGGGAAACCAATACTAACCCAAACCCTGGTAGAGAAAGAGATGAGGACTCTGTCACTGGAGCTCGATAAGAGTTGGAACCAAGAAAGAGGCACCTCCCAACAGGAGCTAAAGTCATAACAGACTGCAGCCACTGACAGATGGTAGCCAGGTAGGGAGGAACACCTCCCAAACCTATGGGTTTGTCCTATTTATGAACTTAACCGAAAACCAGATTGCAGGGGAACCCAGATGATGCTGTAGAGGTCATCCTCATAGGCCACACAGCAGTGCAGAGGAGGGTATTAGTGAATTACAGGGAGTAGTGGGGGACACAAGGGGTTCAAATAGGACATAATCAGCACAAGGAAAACAGAGATAAATTCAAATATATCAATAATAACACGTGTCCAGATGGACTAAACTCTAAGTTACAATAAAAGATTGTCAAATTGAGTTTTTATTTTATTTTATTTTATTTTATTTTATTTTATTTTATTTTTTTGAGATGGGGTCTTGCTCTGTCACCCAGGCTGGAATGCAGTGGCACGATCTCGGCTCACTGCAAGCTCTGCCTCCCGGGTTCAAGCAATTCTCCTGCCTCAGCCTCCCGAATAGCTGGGATTACAGGCGTCCACCACCATTCCTGGCTAATTGTTTTGTTTTTTTAAGTAGAGATGGGGTTTCACCATGTTGGCCAGGCTGTTCTTGAACCACTGACCTCAGGTAATCCACCCACCTTGGCCTCTCAAAGTGCTGGGATTACAGGCGTGAGCCACCGCCCCAGTCCAAACTGAGTTTTTTTTAAAAAAAACAAACATATGCTGCCTTAAAGAGATTTATTTCAACTATAAAGACAAAGAAAGATTAAAAGTGGGGGGAAAAAAAGAAAAACAATGTAACAGGGAAATAAAATCCAGGAGAAAGTGGGTATACCATATACGATAGTATTAAGACAAATATTTAAGAAAAAAAATTATTAGAAATAAAATGAATCCCTAGACATTGATAAAAAGCTATAGTATACAGGTAAATATTTAACAGGCTCTCAGGGGAAGGGGAAGACTTATTTCTAGTGTTTTTCAATTTCTGTGGTGAAAATATCCTTATCTTGGCCAATTTCAAGCCACCAATGTGAAGTTAACTGACTCACAAAATTCTAAAAATTTAACATCAGTTCTTATGGGTTGCAGCTCTTATGAGTAAAAGTTAGTTTCAGCATCTTCACTAAACAAAAGGTTCAATTTACTGGGAAAATAAAGCAATTAAAAACACATTTGCCACCATGCTTTATGTGATACTTGATTGGAATAGGAATGGAGGGAAAAGCTATATTGGGACAATTGAGGAAAATTAATAATAGAATGTATATTAGATAATAATATTGTATCAATGTTAATTGTATTTGATGAGAATATACCTATACACTTATATTTTCCTAAGATACACTGTTTATGTTTGGGAGAAGGAAGTGCTATGATATTTGCAATTTACTTTCAAATGGCTCATTAAAAAGGATATATGGTGACACTGGTTAAAATCGTGCAAGAGAGAGCATCCTCCTCTCTCTTTGCCTGGCCCTTTCCCCCTCTCCCCCACTCTCTTCTTCCACAGAAACACTGATAAATTGAGCAAAATTATAGGAATCAACTTTATCAAAACTCTGGAAAACCGTCAAAGGTTTACAGCAAAAAACTGAACACCAAATCAAGAAACGGACATTAAAAATGCCAGAAAGTTTTGCTGAATTTTCACTTGCCTTTGCTCCACCTTTCTCCCAGACACAGTGACAGTCTTAAAGACAGCAGCCAGTGTTAGACTCTGCACTCTGGCTCCAGAGATAAAAGAGCAGATCGTATTCACAAAGAATCGTGTTTGTCTTTTCTAACCTGTCTGAAGGCTACCTGAAGGACTGACACAAGGAGCTTGCCTTTGTTTCACCTAACTCAGACTTACTCATGGGAGAAAAGTGGCTATGCAGAGAGCATTCCTTGCAAACATTATAAGACCAATAAACAACATGCTACATCTGGGACAAAAAAAAATTACAATTGAGGCAAACTATAGATATGCTGAAAGCCTGGAAGGAAAAGACAGGGAGACAGTTTCTTTGGAAAATTAGGCATTCAAAAGTGTCCACATACATTGGGGAACTTAGAAAGCCATGTGCATACCCAAGGCAGAACACATGCTGGAAAAGATCTGAGAAGATCTATGTGGAAGATCAGCTTCCACTTCTGGCTGATCTCTAGGTTCAATGCAAGCAGGAAATGAAGGCTACGGCACAGCTATAAACAGCCTGTCTAAACATTGAAGGAGTGCTCCAATACAGAACTGACTAAGAGAAATGTTTTCTTCCTTTTTTCCCTTTTGTTTCTCTCTCTCTCTCTCCCTGGCCCTTTTCCTCCTCTCCCTTCTTCTCTTTTTCTTTTATGTCAACCAAGAATCCAGAAACACAAAACTGTCCTTCAAAAAGGAGGGAGAAATTAAGATATTTCCAGATAAACAAAAGCTAAGAAAGTTTGTTCCTAGTGAACCTGCTCTACAAAAATATACTAAATGAGATTCCTTTAGGCTGAAACGAAGACAAAAATTGGAAATCATATGAAGAAGCCATATAAAGAACTCCAGTAAAGGTAACTATATAAATAAATATAAAACTCAGTGTTATTGTATTTTTAGTTTATAACTCCTTTTTTTATTTCCCACATGATTTAAGAGACAAATACATAAAAATTCTTGTATCCTTGCTTCTCCTGTGCTTGGTGCTTAAATAACAAAAAAAGTAAGAAAAAATCTTATATATTTTTGTTAATGGGCACACAACATATAAAGATAAAATTTGTGACAATCACAACATAAAGTATGGGCAGCGCTGTACAGAGCAGAGATTTTTGTATGCTATCAAAGCTAAATTTGGATCAATTTAAACTAGGTCATTATAAATTTATGATGTTGATTGTAATCTCTGTGGTAACCACTTAAAATTTTTTTAACTTTTATTTTTATTTATTTTTTGAGACGGAGTCTCACTCTGTTGCCCAGGCTGGAGTGCAGTGGCGTGATCTTGGCTCACTGCAAGCTCCGCCTCCTGCATTCACGCCATTCTCCTGCCTCAGCCTCCTGAGTAGCTGGGACTACAGGCACCTGCCACCACGCCCGGCTAATTTTTTTTTTTTTTATTTTTAGTAGACACGGGGTTTCACTGTGTTAGCCAGGATAAAAACATTTTTTAACATACTGATAAGAAAATTAGAGGAGTGTGAGGCTACAGTAAGCCATGATCATGCCACTGCACTGCAGCCTGGGCAACAGAGCAAGAACCTGTCTCTAAAAAAAGGTCAAGAAAATTAGAAGGGTATTAAATGGTACACTACAAAAAAAAAATCAATGGAATACAAAAGAAGGCAGTAATGGAGGAAATAAGGAACAAAAATGGTATAAGACATACAGAAGGAGTGCCTGGAGAGCAGCAACAGCCCAGCTGCCACCACCATGTCCCTGCAGGCTGATTTTGACATGGTCACAGAAGATGTGAGGAAGCTGAAAACAAGACCAGTTGATGAAGAACTGAAAGAACTGTATGGGCTTTACAAACAAGCTGTAATTGGAAACATTAATATTGAGTGTTCAGAAATGCTAGAATTAAAAGGCAAGGCCAAATGGGAAGCACAGAACCTCCAAAAACGATTGTCAGAGGAAGATATGATGAGTGCCTTTATTTCTAAAGCTGAAGAACTGATAGAAAAATATGGAATTTAGAATAAAGCATATGATAAATTTTCCTTTTTGAAGCCTTCATAATGGTATCATGACCAAACATTTAGAGTTAACACTGTTAACTCTAGGTACCATGTATATTTTTGCTATTATTACGAATTATAATACTTAATTAGTAGTACACTAAAACTGCATAGTTAACTAAATTGTACTTGCTTAAACCAGGTGTCTTTAAAAGTTCTTTTAGAAAAGTATTTTTTTTATTTTTATAGATTTAGGGGGTACAAGTGCAGTTTTGTTGCATGAACGTATCATGTAGTGGTGAAGTCTGGGCTTTCAGTGTCCCCATCACCCAGATAGTCTACAATTGTGCCCAAAAGGTAGTTTCTCATTCCTCACCCCCCTCGAACCCTCCCACCTTTCCAAGTCTCCAGTGTCTATTGTTCCACACTCCATGTCCATGTGTACACATTGTTTGGCTCCCACTTATGGGTGAGAACATGTGGTATTTGACTTTCCATTTCGGAGTTATTTCACTGAAGCTAACGGCCTCCAGTTCCAACCATGTTGCTACGAAAAACATGATTTCATTCCTTTTCTTAATGGCTGAGTAGTATTCCATGGTATACAGATACCATATTTTCTTTGTCCAATCATCTGTGGATAGACACTTAGGTTGATTCCATATCTTTGCTATTGGGAATAGTGCTGTGATAAACATATAGGTGTGGGTGTGTCTTTGATACAATGATTTATTTACCTTTGGGTAGATGACCAGTGGTGGGATTGCTGAATGGAATGATGGTTCTGCTTTCAGTTCTTTGAGAGTCTCCATATCGTTTTCCATAGAAGTTGTACTGGTTTGCATTCCCACCAGCAGTGTATGAGTTTCCCTTTTCTCTGCATCCTCACCAACACCTGTTGTTTTTTGACATTTTAGAAAAGTCTTGCTCTGGTAGTATTTACAAAAAGGTTAAGAATTTTTTTAAAAGACATACAGAAAACAAAGAGCAAAATGGCATAAGTAGTACTTTCTTATCAGTTATTGCTTTATGTAAATAGATTAAACTTTCAAATCAAAAGGCAGAAAAATTAGCACGATGTGTTTTTGGTTTTTTGTTTTTGTTTTTTGAGACGGAGCCTTGCTCTGTCACCAGGCTGGAGTGCAGTGGCGCAATCTTGGCTCACTGCAATCTCTGCCTCCCGAGTTCAAGCGATTCTCCTGCCTCAGCCTCCTGAATAGCTGGGACTACAGGCGCACACCACCAGGCCCAGCTAATTTTTGTATTTTTAGTAGAGACGGGATTTCACCATGTTGGCCAGGATTGTTTCGCTCTCTTGACCTTGTGATCCGCCCACCTCGGCCTCCCAAAGTGCTGGGATTACAGGTGTGAGCCACTGTGCCCGGCCCCAGCACAGTGTGTTTTTAAAAATGATGCAACTATATGCAATCCACAAGAGACTGAGTTTAGATCCAAAGACACAAATCGTTTGAGTGAAAGGATGGTATGTGGGTTAAATTATGTCCCTCTAAAAGATATATTAAAGTCCTAACACTCAGTACCTGTGAATGTGACCTTATTTGGAAATAGGTTCTTTGCACACATAATCAAATTAAGATGAAGTCATTAGGATGGGCCCTAAATCAATATGACTGGTGTGCTTATAAGAGGAGGAGAAGGCTGGGCATAGTGCCTCACACTTGTGATCCCAGCACTTGGGAGGCCACAGCAGGAGGATCACTTGAGGCCAGGAATTCAAGACCAGCCTGAGCAACATAGGAGTTCAAGACCAGCCTGGTCAACATAGTAAGACCCTGTCTCTACACACACATGCGTGTGCACACACACACACACATACACACACACACACAATTAGCCAAGGGTGGTGGCATGTACCTGTACTCCCAACTGCTTGAGAGGCTCAGGTGGGAGGATTGTTTGTGCCCGGGAGATTGAGGCTGCAGTAAGCCATAATTCCATCACTGCACTCCAGCCTGGGCAACAGGGTGAGGCCCCATCTCTAAAAAAAATAAAATAAAATAAAAACAAGATTTCAGGGAAAAAAAGAGAGAGAGAAGAGGAGAAGAGACACAGGGAAGAAAGACATGTGAAAAAGGAGGCAGAGATTGAAGTTATGCAGCTATCAGCCAAGGAATTCCTGGGACTACCAGAAGCTGGAAGAGGCAAGAAAGGATCCTGCCATAGAGGCTTCAGAAACAGCATAATCCTGCCAACACTTTGATTTATAACTTTAGGCCTCCAGAATTGTAAGAGATAAATTTATGTTGTTTTAAGGCACCCTATTTGCAATACTTTGTTACAGTGCCCCTAGGAAACTAATACAGAATGAAAAAAGATATTCCATGCAAATAGTAACAAAAAAGAGTGGGAATGGCTATACTTTGGACTTAAAGCCAAAAACTGCTACAAGAGAAAAAGAAGGTGATTATGTAATGATAAAAGGGTCAATTCATCAAGAAGATATAAAAATTATGCATATATTTGCACCAAACAAAATAACTCAAAAATATATGAAAAAAATACTGACAATTAAAGAGAGAAATAGAGAATTCTACAATATTATTTGGAAACTTCAATACCCTACTATCAATAATGGTTAGAACATCTAGACAGAATATAAGTAAGAAAATAAAAGATCTGAACAACCTAGACCAAGCGTTTCCAACCTGCAGCCCCACAGGCTGCATGCAGCCCAGGATGGCTTTGAATGTGGCCCAATACAAAATTGTAAACTTTCTTAAGACATTATGATTTTTTTTGTGATTTCTTTTTTTTTTTTTTTTTTTTAGCTCATCAGCTATGGTTAGTGTTAGTGTATTTTATGTGTGGCCCAAGACAATTCTTCTTCCTATGTGGCCCAGGGAAGCCAAAAGATTGAACACCCCTGACCTAGGCCAGCTAGACCTACATAAACCAGACCTGATAGATATAGATAAAACTCTCCACCCAACAACACAATAAACAATCTTCTCAAGTGCTCATGGAACATTCTATAGGAGAGATCATATATTAGGCCACATAACACTCTCAATAAATTTTTAAAAATTGAAATCAAAGGAAGTATATCCTCTGACCACAATGGAATGCTGCTAAAAATCAATAACAAAAAGAAAACTATTTTTATTCACAAATAACAAGTTTGTGAAAATTCACCAATATGGGAAATTTAAAAACACTCTTAAACAATGAATAGATCAAAGGAGAAATCACAAGGGAAGTTAGAGAATACTTAGATATAAATAAAAATGAAAACAACATACCAGAACCAATGGGATACAGCAAAAAGCAGGGGTCAGAGGGAACGTCAAGACATAACCATTTACATTTAAAAGGGTGAGTGGCTCACACCTGTAATCCTAGCACTTTGGGAGGCTGAGGCAGAAGGAAAGCTTCAGACCAGTCTGGGCAACATGGTGAAGCCCTGCCTCTACAAAAAATTAGCTCAGCATGGTGGCATGCTCCTATAGTCCCAGCTGCTCAGGAGGCTGAGGCAGGAGGATTGCTCGAACCTAGGAGGCAGAGGTTGCAGTGAGCCGAGATTGCGCCACTGCACTTCAGGCTGGGTGACAAAGCAGGACTCTGTCAAAAAAAAAAAAAAAAAGAGAGAGAGAGACAGAGAGAGATTATATCAGTAATAATAATAATAATAATAAAACTCCCAACAAAGAAAGCTCCAGGACAAGATGGCTTCACTGATGAATTATACCAAACATATAAATAATTAATATCAATCCTTCTCAAAGTCTTCCTAAAGAAGAGAAGGGAATGCTTTCTACTTATTCTATGAAACCAGCATTGCCCTGACACCTAAGCCAAATAAAGAAACCACAGGAGAATATGCAATATACTCAGTATATATGAATATAGTTGCAAAACTCCTCAACGAAATACTAGCAAATGAAATTCAACAGCATATTAAAAGATTACACAGTGTGACTAAATGGGTTTTATACCAGGAATCTATAGAATGTAAGGATGATTCAACATACAAAAATCAATCAATGTAATATATCAAATTAATAGAATGAAGGAAAAACATGATATTACCATCTCAATTGTTACAGAAAAGCATTTGACAAAATTCAATACTCTTTCATGAGCAAACACACCCAGAAAACTAAAAATAGGAAGGAACTTCCTTAACATAATAAAGGGCATTTATGAATAACCCACAGCTAATATTGTACTCAATAGTGAAAGACTGAAAGCTTTTCTCCTAAGATCAGGAACAAGACAAGGATGTCCACTTTCGCAGGTACTATTTAACATTTTACTGGAAGTTCTAGCCAGAGAAATTAGGCAAGAAAAAAGTAAAAATAATATAGATTTAAAAGAAAAAGTAAAACTATTCCTTTTTGCAGATGACCTGATTCTCTATACAGAAAATATCAAACAATCCACAGAAGAAATAATAGAGCTAATAAATGAATTCATCCAAATTCCAGGTGTAATACAATACTCAAAAATCAGTTGTGTTGCTATACACAAGCAGTAAACAATCTGAAAAAGAAATTAAGAATACAATTCCACTATAATAACATCCAAAAGACAAAAATAACTCATAATAAATTTAATCAAGGAAGTGAAAGACATCTACACGAAACACTGCTGAAAGAAATTAAAGAGGAGCTAAATAAATAGAAACACACCTTGTGTTGGTGGATTGGAAAACTAAAGATGGCAATACTATCCAAATCTATAGAGATAACATAATTCCTGTCAAAATTCCAATGGCCTTTTCACAAAAATGTAAAAGCCAATCCTCGAATTCATATAGCTACAAGGGGCCAAAACAAACTTGAAAAAGAATAACAGGCCAGGCGTGGTGGCTCAGGCCTGTAATCCCAGCACTTTGGGAGGCCAAGGCGAGTGGATCGCTTGAGGTCAGGAGTTTGAGAATAGCCTGGCCAATATGGTGAAAACCCGTCCCTACTAAAATACAAAAATTAGCCAGCCTGGTGGCAGGCGCCTATAATCCCAGCTACTGGGGAGGCTGAAGCAGGAGAATCACTTGAACCCAGGAGGCAGAGGTTGCAGTGAGCCGAGATCGTGCCACTGCACTTCAGCCTGGGCAATGAAGCAAGACTCCGTCCCAAAAAGAAAAAGAATAACAAAGCTGGAAGTCACACACTTTCTTGTTTAAAACTTACACAAATCTAAAGTAATCAAAACAATGTGATACTGGCATAAAGATAAACCTGTAGATCCATGGAGTAAAACTGAGAGTCCATAAGTAAATCCATCTATCTATGGCCAATTGATTTTCAACAAGGATGCCAAGACCATTCAATAGGGAATGAATAGTCTCTTTAACAAATGGTACTGAGACAACTGAATATCAAATGCAAAAGAATAAAGAGGGACCCCCTACATCACAGCACATAGAAAAATTAACTCAAAATGGATCAAAGACCTAAATGTAAGAGTGAAAACTGTAAAACTCTTAGAGGAAAACATAGCGGTAAATTTTCATGTCCTTGGACACTGGATTCTTAGATATGCTATCAAAAGCTTAAGCAACAGATGACAAAACAGATAAATTTGATTTTATCAAAATGAAAAACATTTGTACATCAAAGGCCATTATTAAATGAAAAGACAACCAATACAAGGGAGAAAATACTTGCAAATCATATATGTGATAACAGTCTAGTGTCCAGAGGCCAGGTGCAGTGGCTCACGCCTGTAATCCCAGCACTTTGGGAGGCCAAGGCCAGTAGATCACAAGGTCAGGAGTTTGAGACCAGCCTGGCCAATATGTACTAGAGACAGTGAAACCCTGTCCCTACTAAAAATTAGCCGGGCGTGGTGGCACACGTCTGTAATCTCAGCTACTTGAGAGGCTGAGGCAGGAGAATTGCTTGAACCCGGGAGGTGGAGGTTGCAGTGAGCCAAGATCATGCCCCTGCACTCCAGCCTGGGTGGCAGAGCGAGACTCTGTCAAAAAAAAAAAAAAAAAAAAGGGAGTTCACTGTCCAGAATACATTTAAAGAACTTTAACAACTCAATAACAAAAAGACAACCCAATTTTAAAATGAGCAAAGTCCTTGATAGCTACTTCTCCGAAAAAGACTATACAAATTGTCAACAAGCACGTGAAAAACTGTTCTGCATCATTAGCCACTAGAGAAACGCAAATCAAACCCACAATGAGATACCACTTCATATCCACTAGGTCAGCCATAATAGTAATAATCATCGCTGTCATCACTGGAAAATAACAAGTATTGGTAAGATGTGGAGAAATTAGAACTCTCACAAATTGCTAGTGGGAATGTAAAATGATGCACCCACTGTAGAAACAGATATGGTTTTTTTCAAAAAGTTGAACATATAATTACCGTATGACCAGCAATTCCACTCCTAACTATATACCCAAAAGATTTGAAAACAGAAGGTCAAACAGATGCTTTTACACAAATGTTTATAGCAACATTATTCACAATAGCCAAAAGGTATTAATAGAAATGGTCCAAATGTCCATTAACAGATGAACACATAAACAAAATGTACATACATATAATGGAATATTACTCAGCCATAAAAAGAGGTGAAGTACTGATACATGCTACAATGTTCTTGAACTTCAAAAGGTTATGCTAAATGAAGAAGCCAAATAAAAAGATCCCATATTACATGAACAATCTAGAATAGGTAAATCCATAGTGACATATTGATTGGTGGTTCTCAAGAGCTGGTTGGGGGAGTGGGAAGTGACTGCTCAATAGATATAAGGCTTTCCCTGGGGTGATGAAAATGTATTAGAAATAGAGGTGGTGGTTGCACAACATTGTGAATGTTCTAAATGCCACTGAATTCTGCACTCTAAATTGTTAATTTTATGTCAGTTTCACCTCTTTGTTAAAAAATATATAGATACATATTCATCCATACACATATAGAAATAGAGAAAGCAATGTGGCAAACGTTAGTGGTTCATAAATCTAGGCAAAAGATGTATAAATGTTCACTGAACTACTATTTCAAGTTTAATGTAGAAGTCAGTTTCATGTAGAAGTTAATAAAATGTTGAGAAAAACTTATTCAAATAGTAACTTACCTTTAGTATAAATCAAAAATTGACAAAATCACAAGGAGAAATTGACAAATCTACAATCAAGATGAGAGATTTTAAGAAACTCTCTTAATAATTAACAGGTAAAGCAGATTTTTAAAACTTAGTAAGGATAAGGAATATATGAACAGTGTCATTTAATAGAAATATATAGAACATTGTACGCAGCAACTGCAAAAACTGCAACCTTTTAAATACACATGTAGTGCTTATGAAAATGGACCATGTGTTAGGAGATAAAGCAAGTCTTGATAAATTTTGATGCATCAGTGTTATATAGAGCATATTATGACTATAATACTAGTCACAATAAATAATTTTAGAAATATTTAAAAAGTTATATATTTAGCAATTATTCATAGAATAAAGAAAAATATGATGGAAGTTTTAAAAATTGACCTAAATTATAACAAAAATAGTAGAGATCAAAACTTGTAGTACTAGGAGAAAATATATAGCCAAATTTTAGAAAAAAGAAAAGGTAAAAATTAATAAGACTTAATTTTATTTATTTTGTACAGACAGGGGTCTCACTATGTTGGCCAGGCTGATCTCAAACTCCGGGCCTCAAACTATCCTCTCAACTTGGCCTCCGAAAATGCTCTTTTTCTAATGTTAAAAGTTAGGTCTGGCAGAGAGCCACTGTGCAGTGAGCCACTGTATCCGGCCAGACTTTTAACACTAGAAAACGGGCAACAGAACAAGATATTAAAAGTGAGAAAATAATCAAAATATAAATTAAATAAACGGAAAACAAATACACACCAAAGAGCATCAACAAAGAAAAAGGTTGTTTTTGAAACACCAGCCAAAATTGGCAAACCTCTGGCAACGCTGATCAAAAAAAGGGAGGCATGTATTAAAATATTGAAAAAAATTTAAAAACTACAGATCAAGCATAATTAAAAAGCTAACACATGAATGTTAAGAAAATCTTTATGCCAATAAATTTGATAACTTGAGCAAGAAGGACAACTTCTTAGAAAATGGACCCCCCAAAAGAAAACAGAAAAAAAAATGAAATGAAGATAGGAAAACATGAATGGTCTTACAACCAATATTGAAATTGTTGGCCAGGCACTGTGGCTCACTGTAATCCCAGCACTGCTGAGGCAGGTGGATCATTTGAGGTCAGTAGTTCGAGACCAGCCTGGCCAACAAGGCGAAACCTCATCTCTACTAAAAATACAAAAATTAGCCAGGCATGGTGGCGGGGGTCTATAGTCCCAGCTACTTGGGAGGCTGAGGCACGAGAATCACTTGAACCCAGAAGGCGGAGGTTGCAGTGAGACGAGATGGTGCCTCTGCACCCCAGCCTGGGCGACAGAATGAGACTCTGTCTCAAAAAAAAAAAAAAAAAAAAGAAAAAGAAACTGTATCAGTACCCTAAATCTTTTCACAGGCATGCGCATGCATGCACACACACACACACAGACACACACACACACACACACACACACCATAGTAGGCCCAAAATGATTTTACCAGGAAGTTCTACTGGAAAGAGTTAATTTCAATTTTAATCAAATTTTTCCAGAGAATAGAAAGAAAGAAAGCAATACCCAGTTAATTTACAATGATAGCACAATTTCCATTCAAAAGCCAAGCAAAAGTATTACAAGAAAAAAAAATTTCAGATTAATCTCACTCACGAACATAGATGCAACAATCTATGCTAAATCTACCAAAATATTAGCAATTCAAATCTAGCGTCTAGATTCTAGAATCTAGATTCTTTCTGCAAAAGCCGTTCATCATGAACAAGCCAGCTCCCCAGCCGAAACAGCCTTGTTTGTAGTTGCCTGCTGATTTCCATGTGTAAATACTAAAACTTGCCTGCTTTCAAGGTACCAATATGACTTTACGGAATGCAGAGTTGGGGAGAGATGCTAACACTTAGCTCTCACAAATCAGTATTGTGCATGACAGAGGTACCACCAAATACCAATGGATAAAAGTAATGAGCCTGAGATAATTGGCTATCTGTTGTTTTTTAATGAAATAAGATGTCTACCTCATGCCATACACAAAAATCAATTGAAGATGAACTATGGACTTAAATGCAAATTTTAAACATTTTTAGAAGAGAATATAGATGAGCATCTTTATGACCTTGGGATAAGAAATTATTTTTAACAATAAGACACAAAATCACCGACAATGAAAAATATTTTTATTACATTAAAATTATGAAATTCTGTCCATCAAAATACACCATTAAGGGAGTGAAAAACACCACTAAATGAAGTGATGAAAATTCTCGCTGAAAGAATTTTTTCCCACACAAATACAACTGGATACCATTTTCTTCTGCCTCTTTGGGACCCCTGCCCTAACTACTCTCTCTCCCATTCTGTAGCTTAAATCTCTTCTTTGCTGGATTCTTCCTGAAACACTCGCTCTCTTTCTTCTTCACAGTCCAGCTTATTGAAAGATTAATATACATTTACTTTTGCCATTTAGTCGCTTTTCAACTCATTTCTTAGTTGAGCATTTACTTCTCGTTTTCACTGCACTCTGGTTTTGTAGTTGACACAGTTCTTTCTAGGGTGACCACTGCTCTCCATAAGATGAAATTCAGTGAATGCTTTTCAGTCTTTATCTGACTTGTCACTCTCCAGAAGCACTCCATAATGTTGACTACCCTTTTCTTAAAATCGGTCCCTCCCTTTGCTTCTGCAGCTGTACTCACTCCCTATTCCTCACTCCTTCTGCATATTCTCTGCAGGTTTTTCCATTCTTTCTGCCTCTTCATACCACCCACCAAATTTAACTACTTTAAAATTTATATATGTATATGTGTGTGTATGTACATGTATATGTAGAATACATGCTTACTTTTTAAAATTCCAGAACATTTAGAAAAATAAAAAGAACAGAATTAAAAGTATCAGTAATCCTAATAGCCAAAGATAAGCAATGTTATTAACAATACCATAATTGGTATACATTTCTAGAAATTTTCTAGGGATATATATTTATTTTTATAAAATGGTAACTACTATACATAATGGTGCTTTCCTCACAATATTACATGCATACTCTCTCATATCAGTATAGATTAATATTGTTACTTTATTAACAATAGCTAATACTGAGCTTTACTAAAGTCACTCTGCTAAACTCTCTCTATATATATATTTGTCACTGACATCAAAAACTTATAAGATTCCCATTTTACAGATGGGAAAACTAAGGCTTTGATAATTTAAGTAAATAGTTCATGGTGTAATGGTGAGTAGCACTAGTAAGAGCTACCCAAGATTTCAACCTAAGC
Source organism: Pongo abelii (assembly GCF_028885655.2). Taxonomy (NCBI): domain Eukaryota; kingdom Metazoa; phylum Chordata; class Mammalia; order Primates; family Hominidae; genus Pongo; species Pongo abelii. The sequence continues at coordinate 59,892,335 of NC_072001.2, forward strand.
TAATTCCAGAGTTGTACCTCTTTTCACTGCCTATAGAGCTTTATCAATAAGGTCAATTTTACTTGTAAGTAATGTTGATACTCAACTAAAAGAAACATTAATAATTAAAAAGTCTGGAATTAGTTTCAAAATTGGTCATGACCATTCAACAGTGAAGGCTTTGGGTGGTTTCTCTGTGACTCTCATGGCTTTCTCTCAGAGCCTCAGATAGCTACATAGCTCCAAGCACCACATTCTTACATCTTCACACAAAATATCCAAAGAAGGTGAAAATAAACAGTTTTCTCTTCATACATCTCTTAATATAATGTGTACTTCCAAAAAACACAAATAACTACTTTGATGTTTCACTGACTGGAAATAGACCATCTGTCAACTCCTAAACCGAATACATAGGTGTAAGGTTACCATCATCAATCACAATTCACTACCCGAACTGCACCCATTTTCCTTGATCATCTTGCCACTCAATATCTTCAAAAAATGGCAATTCTGTTAGCAAGGGAGAAAAGGAAAATGACTGTTAGGGTAGCAACCAACGTGCTGCCAATAGTCATTTTAAATTTTACGTTTGTACCATGATTTAATTAAGCAATCCCATGTTGAAGGATATTTAAGTTGTTGCTAATTTTACACTGTTATACAGAAAGCTGCAATGAACATATTTGTAGATTTTTTCATACTTTTAAATCTTTCCCCAAGATAAATTCCTAGAAAATTTTTGTATCAAAGCAAATTTTTAAGGTTTTAAAAAATACATATTACCAAGTTGCAATCCAAAATGTATATGCAAATGAAAGCTCTCTAAAACAGAGTATAAGAGCATCCATTTCTTCACACTTTCGAGAATGTTAATTGGTTTTACTATTGCTTTAAATATTTGCTAAAAAATAGTATAACTGACTTCTTTTAAGGCTTAGTTTTTAAATTATAAATGCAAAAGTTGCTTATTGACAAAAATGTAATAGTCCAAATATGTGAATAAAGAAAAAAGTAAACATCCTTTCCCCCTCCCATTGCCGTCATTCTCATTCCCCAGGGGTTAATGGTTTTTAACCTGTTGACATTTTTTTAACTCCACAATTGCCAGAACTTTTTCTATTTTGTTCTTTTCTGGATCACTAGTTAATGGCCCAGTTTCTGACATATACTACATTTAACAAATGTTTGTAAAAATAGCATCATACCTTCCATTATTTTCTAGAACTTGACCTTTTTCACCCAATAGCATACTGTCAATACCTTTCTATTCTTGAAATATATACATATTTATATATATGCTTAATTTTAAAAAATATGTAGGAAGAGTGTTCCATCATATAGATGTAACACAGCTTATCAAACTCCTACTTAGATTATCCCATGGTTTTACTATTATAAGCACCACTCAAATGAATAACATTGGAAGTATACCTTTGTTTTATAGTGAAAATATTTCTGGGAAAATTTCTGTGCAAATATTTCAAATATTTCCCATAATATATTCAAGGTCAAAAGATATGTGCCAATTGCTTTCCAAATGATTGCATCAATTTACTTTTTTTTTTTTTTTTTAATATGAGACAGAGTTCACTCCTGTTGCCCAGGCTGGAGTGTAATGGTATGATCTTGGTTCACTGCAACCACCACCTCCCGGGTTCAAGTGATTCTTCTGCCTCAGCCTGCCAAGTAGCTGGGATTACAGGCACCCGCCACCATGCCTGGCTAATTTTTGTATTTTTAGTAGAGACAGGGTTTCACCACATTGGCCAGGCTGGTCTTGAACTCCTGACCTCAGGTGATCCACCCGCCTCGGCCTCCCAAAGTGCTGGGATTACAGGCGTGAGCCACCACAGTCGGCCATCCAATTTACGTTTTTAACACGTGTTTCCCTATTCTCAAGCCAGCATTTGATATCATGAATATTTTTACCTTTTCCTACTCTGAAATGTAAATTTTTCTCATTATTTTAATTTTAGACATAATCACTTAGGCAGTAGGTTAACATTTTCTCATAATTGGCCATTTGTATTTCATCTGTAAATTGCCCCTTTACATTCCTTACCTATTTTCCTATTAGATTTTTTGCCCTTTTCTTATTTATCTTAGGGAATTGTTAATATAGTTACCATTTGTCTACTATATATTTTGAAATATTTTCTCCCCACTTTATTATTTGTTCAGTAGCATTGTGTTATTTTCACCATACACAAATTTTATATTCAAATCTGTCTTTTTTTTTTTTTTTTGGTAGAGTACCATGGTGACTTAACTGTTGTAACTTTATAACATAATGTTTTGTTATCTGGTTTGGCAAGCCCCTCACCAAAACTTCCTAACAGGTCTCCCAGTCTCCAGTTCCACCCTTCTCCAATCCATTTTCCATGCTGTGATCAGAGATACTTTTATTGAAAGAAAATCTTACCATGCTTGAAATTCCTTGGGGTGAAGTTTGAACCCTTTAATTTATCATAACGTTGTCCACCTACCACTTTGCTCTCTTCTCTGCCTCCTTTCCTATAATTTATTCCTGATTATCTTCCTTTTTGCTTATGACTCTTCCTCCTGTCTAGAAACCGCTCCTTTGCTTTCCCATCAGTCATCTCTTACACCCCTAAAAACTCAGATCAAGCTTCACTATCCCCAGAAACATTCATCTGTGCTCTCACAGCATCTAGTGCATAGTGCTGTCATACACCTATCAAACCACTCTTACATAAATGTCCATAGCAATTTTATTCATAGTAACCCCAAACAATCTAAATGTCCGTCAATAATAAAATTGGTAAATAAATGTAGTTTGTTTGCATATTGGAATGTTAAACATCAATCAATAAGTAACAAACTACTGATACATAAAACAACACAAATAAATCTTACAGATACAATGTTGAGTGGAGAGAAGAGCAGACCAGACACAAAAGAATACATAATACACTATTCCCCTAGTCATACTGGAAAACCTAATAGAATTACATCAAACTAAAAAGCTTCTGCACAGCAAAAGAATCAATCAACAGAGTAAAAAGATGACCTACAGAGTGGGAGAAAATATGTGCAAACAACACTTCTGATAAGGGGTCATTATCAAAAATATATAAGGAACTCAAACAAGTGAATAGCAAGAAGACAACCTGATTTTAAAATGAGCAAAGAACCTAAATAGACATTTCTCAAAAGAAGACATACAAATGGCCAACAGGTATATGGAAAAATAGTCAACCCACTCATCATCAGGGAATGTGAATTAAAACTACAATGAGGTTGGGCATGGTGGTTCACACCTGTAATCCCAACACTTTGGGAGGCCAAGGTGGGCTGATCGCCTGAGGTCAGGAATTCAAGACCAGCCTAGCCAACATGATGAAATCCCATCTCTAAAACACTAAAAACACAAAAATTAGCCGGGCGTGGTGGTGCATGCCTGTAATCCCAGCTACTTGGGAGGCTGAGGCAGGAGAATCACTTGAACACAGGAGGCGGAGGTTGCAGTGAGCCCAGATTGCGCCATTGCACTCCAGCCTAGGTGACAAGAGTGAAACTTCATTCCCCACTGCCATAAAAAAGAAAAAAAGTAAAAGAAAAATGGGGATAATAATAGTTCCTGTCTTGTCGGGTTATTGTGGTGATTAAATGAGATGAAACAGAAAGATAAAAGAATGAACAACAGGGTCGGGTGTAGTGGCTCACACCTGTAATCCCAGCACTTTGGGAGGCCGAGGTGGGAGGATCACAAGGTCAGGAGATTGAGACCATCCTGGCTAACACAGTGAAACCCCATCTCTACTAAAAATACAAAAAATTAGCCAAGCATGGTGGCACGCACCTGTAATGCCAGCTACCCAGAAGGCTGAGGCAGGAGAATCGCTTGAACCCAGGAGGCAGAGGTCGCAGTGAGCTGAGATCGCACCACTGCACTCCAGCCTGAGCAACAAAGCCAGACTCAGTCTCAAAAACAAACAAAAATGAACAAACAAAAAACTACAATGAGATATTTATATTACCACACACTTGTTAGAATAACTATTATCAAAAAAGAGAAAACATAGCAAGTCTTGGTAAGGATATGGAGAAAAGGAAAAGGAAACACTTGTGCCCTGTTTGTGGGAACATAAATTAGTATAGTTATTATGGAAAACAGTATAACAGTTCCTCAAAAAATTAAAAATATAACTATAGTATGATCCAATCCCACTGCTGTGTATATTTCCAAAGGAAATGCAATCAGTATGTCAAAGACATATTGGCACTCCCATATTCATTGCAGCATTATTCACAATATAGCCAAGATATGAAATCAATCTAGGGAGCCAGGCGTGGTGGCTCATGCCTGTAATCCTAGCATTTTGAGAAGCAGAGGCGGGCAGATCACTTGAGGTCAAGAGTTCAAGACAAGCCTGGCCAACATGGCAAAACCTTGTCTCTACTAAAGATACAAAAATTAGCCAGGCACGGTGGCATGCACCTGTAATCCCAGCTAGTTGGGAGGCTGAGGTGGGAGAATTGATTGAACCTGGGAGTCGGAGGTTGCAGTGAGCCGAGATCGTGCCTCTGCACTCCAGCCTGGGCAACAGAGCGAGACTCCGTCTCAACTGAAAAAAAAAAAGAAATCAATCTAAGTGTCCCTCAATAGATAAATGGTTAAAGAAATTCATCCTAAAAAAAAGAAGCAAATCTTGTCATTTGCAACAACATGGATAAACCTAGAGTACGTTATCATTATGTTAAGTGAAATAAACAAGGCACAGAAAGACAATTATTGTATGACCTCACTTATATGTAAATTTTTAAAAAGTCTGAACTCATAGAAGCAGAGATTAAAACGGTAGTTATTAGGGAGTGAGGGTTGAAGGTTGATATTGGGAAAATGTTGATGAAAGGATACAAAATTTCAGTTAGGAGGAACAGGTTCAAGAGATCTATTGTAGAATATGGTGACTGTATTTAATAACAACATATTGTATACTTGAGGATTGCTAAGAGAGTAGATTTTAAGTTCTTACCACCCAAAAAAGACATACAAATGGTAAACAAGCATATGTAAAGGTGCTCAACATCACTGATCATCAGAGAAATGCAAATAAAAACTACAATGATCAGCACCATAGGAAAGGTTTAAAAAAATACAATAAGATATCATCTCACCCTAGTTGAGATGGCTTTTATTTAAAAGTCAGGCAATAACAAATGCTGGAGAGGATGTAGAGAAAAGGGAACCTTCATACACTGTTGGTAGGAACGTAAGTTAATACAACCACTATGGAGAACAGTTTAAAAGTTCCTCAAAAAACTAAAAAGAGAGCTACCATATAATCCAGCAATCCCACTGCTGGGTATACACCCCAAAGAAAGGAAGTCAGTATATTTCTTCACTCTCAGGTTTGCTGCAGCTCTGTTCACAGTAGCCGAGATTTGGAAGTAACCTAAGTGTCCATCAATAGATGAACGGATAAAGAAAATGTGGTACCTATACACAATGGAGTACTATTCGGCCATAAAAAAGAACGAGATCCTGTCATTTGCAACTGCATGGATGGGAATGGAGGGCATTATGTTAAGTGAAATAAGCCAGCACAGAAAGACAAACGTCACATATTCTCGCTTACGTGTGGGACCTAAAAATAAAAATAATTGAACTCATGGAGTTAGAGAATACAAGAATGGTTACCAGACGGTGGGAAGGGTAGTGAGGTGTGGTGGGGAGGTGGGTATGGTTAATGGATACAAAAAAAATAGAAAGAATGAATAAGACCTAATATTTGATAGAACAACATAGGGACTATAATCAAAACAATTTAATTGTACATTTAAAAATAACTAAAAGAGTATTATTGGATTGTTTGAAACACAAAGGATAAATACTTGAGGGATGGATACCCCATTTTCCATGATGTGTAATACATCGCATGCCTGTATCAAAACATCTCATGTAGCACATAAATATATACACCTGCCATGTATCCACAAAAATTTTTTAGAAAATAAAAATTTTAAAAAGATAACTGTGAAATAATGCATATGTTAATAAGCTTGATTTAGTCACTCCACAATGTATACATGTTTCAAAACATCAAGTTTTTCACCATAAATATATACAATTTTTATTTGTCAATTAAAGATAAATAAATAGAAGAAAAAAATGTAAATGGTCCAAACACACCTAATTAAAAGACAGAAGTTATCAGATTGGATAAAAAAGCAAGGCAATAATATGCTATCTATAAAAAATATACTTTAAATATGAAAAACACCAATAGGTTAAGTTTAAAAATGAAAAAAAAAGTTAACTTTAACAAAAGAAAGAATAAATGGGTATATTAATGACCAACAAACTAGATTTCAGAGCAAACATTGTTACTAGAGAGTTTAAAATGTCATTTCATAATGATAAAGGGGTCAATTAACCAAAAGGATATGACATTCTAAAAGCATTATTCACCTAATTAATACAAGAGCTTCAATTCACATGAAACAAACATTAATAGAACTAGAAGGAGAAATAGAAAATCCACAATTCTAATAAAATATTTCAATACCCCGTCTCAATAATTCATAGATCAAGTCAGCAGAAAATCAGTAATGATACAGGTTTTCCAAACATTATCAACCAAGATGACCTAATTGACTTGTATAGACAGGTCCACTAAACAACAGCAGAATACACATTATTTTCAAGTGCACATGGGATATTTTATCAAGGTAACAATATTTTGTGCCACAAAACAAGTCACAATAAACATAATAGGATTTAAGTCATACAGAAAGCAAATTAAACCCAAAATAAGCAAAAAAAGGAATTAATAAATATCAGAGAAGACATCAAAGAAATAAAACAAAATCAAAAACAGAAAAACCAGAGACACAATCAATGAAGCTAAAGGAAAGATGGCCGGTGCCTGTAATCCCAGCATTTTGGGCAGCCAAGGCAGGAGGATCCCTTGAGCCCAGGAGTTCGAGACCAGTCTGGGCAACATAGCAAGACCCTGTCTCTACTAAAAAATTTTAAATTAGCTGGAAAGAATGGTGCACACCTGTGTTCCCAGCTACTTGGGAGGCTGAGGTGGGAAGATCACTTGAGCCCCAGAGTCCGAGGCTGCATTGAGCTGTGATCACGCCACTGCACTTCAGCCTGGGTGACAGAGCAAGACTCTGTCTCAAAAAAAAAAAAAAAAAAAGGCCGGGGGGGAAAGAAAAAGGAAACTGAAAGCTACCATTCAAAGATTAATAAAACTGACAAATTTCTAAATTGACCAGGAAAAAAGAGTGAGGACACAAATTACCAATATCAGGAGTCAGAGAGATGACATCAATATAGATATCTACAGATACTAAAAGGATAATAAGGGAATGTTATGAACAACCACAAACTAATATATTTAACAATTTAGATGAAGGACAGACACAGGAAAGACACAAACTACCAAAGCCCATTCAAGAAGAAAAAGATAATATAAAGAGGCCAGGCATCAGGTGGCTCACACGTGTAATCCCAGTACTTTGGGAGGCCAAGGTGGGCGGACCACTTGAGGCCAGGAGTTCGAGACCAGCCTGGCCAACATGGTGAAACTCCAACTCTATTAAAAATAAACAAAAATTAGCAGGGCATGATGGTGAGTGCCTGTAGTCCCAGCTACTCGGGAGGTTGAGGCAGTAGGATCGCTTGAACTCAGGAGGCAGAGGTTGCAGTGAGCTGAGATTGTGTCTCAAAAATAAAACAACAAAACAAAAATATGTATATCTATTAAAGAAATAAAATTTTCAGTTAAAAACCTTCCCACAAAGAAAATTCTGATCCAGATGGCTTTATTGGTGAATTCCACCAAACACTTAATGAATGTTACATTCATGAATGAACAGTTAATGAATAATTCTAATTCTTCACAAATTTCCAAAAAATTGAAGAGGAAATACTTTCCAATTAATTCTGTGAGTTCTCCATTACCCTGATATTAGAACCAGACAGACACATAACAAAAAAAGAAATTTAAAAACCAGTATCCCTCATGAACATAGATGCAAAATGCTAAACAAAATTCAGCAAATCAATCAATATTTAAAAAGGAAAAAACATCATGACTGAGTTAGGTCTATCCCAGGAATTCAAAGTTGTTTTACTTTCAAAAAAATGATAAAAGACACCATATAAACACAAACTTAGAAAGAAAAGCATATGATAGTCTCAATAGACACGAATAAAGACTTCGAAAAAATCCAACATCAGTTTCTGATTAAAAAAAAAACTCTCAGCGAACTAGGTATAAAAGGGAATACTCAATCTAATAAACAGCATCTATAAAAACAAAAACAAAAACCTACAGCTAGCATCATACTTGTGAAAACGAAAGCTTTCCTCTAAGATTGGGAAAAAGACAAGTATGTCTGCTCTCACCACCTCTATTAAACATTTAACTGGAGGTTGTAAGCAAGAAAAAGAAATTAAAGGCATCCAGATGGAAAAGAAAGAAGTAGAACTGTCATTATTTGAAGACGACATGACCATCTATGTAGGAAATCCTAAAGAATCTACAAAACAGGTACTAGAACTAATAATGAGTTTAGCAAGCATGTAGGATACAAAATTAATATATTAAAAAATCAATTGTATTTCTATTTACCACTAATGAACAAGTGAAAATAAAAAAATATTAAAACAATATCATTTATAATAACATCAAAAACTAGAAAACATTTAGGGACAAATCTGACCAAAGATATAAGAATCCTGCATACTGGAAACTACAAAACATTACTGACACTGATTAAAGACAATCTGAATAAATGAAGAAATATACCTTTTTCATGCTTCAGGAGGCTCAATATGGTTAAGATGTCAATTCTTCCCAATTTGAGCTGTACATTCATTTCCATCTCAAGCAGGCCTTTTGGCAGAATTTGACAGGCTGATTATAAAATTCATATGAAAATGCAAAGGATCTGCAATCACCAAAACAATTTCGAAAAAGATCAAAAAATTTGGAGAGCTAATGCTACCTGATTTCAACACGTATTGTAAAGCTACAGTAACCAATACAATGTGCTATTGATAATAAAGATCGACAAAGAAATCGTTGGCACAGGATGGAGTCCAGAAATACAACCATGCATACATATATAGACAACAGATTTTTGACAAAGGTGAAAAGGCAATTCAGAGGAGAAAGTATACTGTTTTGAACAAATGGTGCTAGGACATGGAAGAAATATATATAGCCTTGAATTGTAGAGAGTTTCACAGGGCACGTCAGATTTGGCAGATTGGGCTACATAAAAATTTAGAATTCATGTATGGAAAAGATAACCTAAACTAACTAAAAGATAAGCAATATATCTTTCGAAGACAAGCTATATTTAAAAGATATACCAACAGGCCAGATGCCATGGCTCACCCCTGTAATCCTAGCACTTTGGGAAGCAGAGGCAAGTGGATCACATGAGGTCAGGAGTTCCAGATCAGCCTGGCCAACATGGTGAAATCCCATCTCTACTAAGAAATACAAAAAATTAGCCAGGCATAGTGGTGCATGCCTGTAGTCCCCTACTTGGGAGGCTGAGGCAGGAGAAAGGAGAATCACTTGAACCTGGGAGGCCTGAGGTCTCAGCGAACCGAGATTGCACCACTGCACTCCAGCCTGGGTGACAGAGCGAGACTCTGTCGCAAAAAAAAAAAATTAAATTCCATAATCTATCAAGAGTTCCTGCAAATTACTAAGTAAACGACAAAGAACATTAACAGACAAATCGCTGGAAAAAATATAAATTTCCAATAAACCAATAAAAAGTTGTTCAACATCATTAATAATTACAGAAGGCCAAATTACATTTCTGCTTCATTCTTCTGCTACATTCTTCTGCTTACATTTGTCAATATGACCTCGAGAAAAGAGTATCAGTGCACTGGATTTCCATGCTCCACTCTGGACAACAACGGAGGTAAACAAGACAGGCCGCCAGTCCTTGTCAGCTGTAATGTATTGTCTCAGATTGACTTAAAGGCATATTTTCTCTTAATTCAAGGGAAGATGACTCATCTTTCCAGAGTGGTCTGTCAGTGACATGCTATGCTAGAGACTTTGCATTAATTATTTGTTTTAATCTCTACCACAACCCTGCGAGGTTTTTATGCATGAGAAAACTGAAGACACTACGTTAGCATTCCCCAGCCTTTTTGGCACCAAGGGCCGGTTTCACGGAAGACAATTTTTCCACAGATGGGCGAAAAGTTTGTCCATGGCCCAGGGATTGAGGACCCCTGCTCTACATAACCAGCGATATACTTCAGTGTCCATGTTTTTTTCCACTGCATCCTAAAGAAAGGAGTTTTCCTCTAGGTGGGGGGACAGACCAGAGTGTGAAAAAGGCCCTAAAAGACACTCAATAGATCAAAAGTATAATAATAAGTAAAAGTTCCACATAAAATGCTGAAAACAATTTTAACGTTGCATATGTCTGTGATAAGCACTGATGTTTATGATGTTATTTTGTATTGCAATTTTAAAGTGAAAAGAATGCTGGTGTTGGCAACACGCAGACCTGGTCTCAAACCCCAGCTCTGCTGCTTACCAGTGGTGTAATCTTGGTCAAGAACCTGGTTCTCCACACTAAACTCTGACTTCACATTGTCCCTATTGAGTGCAATTTATAATCCTATGATAAAGTTAATCATCATTTGACTTGTTTGGAGGTTAGTTCCTGTGACCGTCTTTTCAACCAATATTGAAAATTGTGAGCAGCTGTAAGACAATCACTTCGTGTCACTGACAACACCTAAAAAGTTACTTGTACATTAAGAGTTTAACACACATATTTATTAGATGAATATTTTATTAAACCCAAGACAAGATAGGTTGACAATACTAAGAGCTGACAAAGATAGGGGAAGGCAATCTGGGTAGGAGAATGATTTGCCAGTGATTACTAAAAAAAAGTGCTATAAAGAATAAGACCCAAATGTCTGCCCTACGTCCTTTCACACCTTATTTCATGCCTCTCCAATACCTTTATCACCTGACTTTATTTCAATCCTTTGGATTGAGAGAAAACAACTTAAGAAAGGGATTATGTTTTATTCATCTTTGAATCCTCAAAAATAGCATAATAAGGTGCTCAGTAGATGACTGTTGAAGTGAACTGAATGGTAACTTAAGAAGCAAGAGATTATTATATGCAGAATATTCATCTCAAGAAGGAAAGCTACAGTTTTATGTATTTTCCATTGTGATTCTTTTGTAAGTAGCGAAATTCTATGCCAAAGACTGAAAAAAGCACATCATAAATCATGGTTCAGTCCATCTGAGTACTGTTTTAATTTTAGCACAGCATGTGTTGAACTTCGGTGCTCTTGATTTACACATTCCTGATGCAAATATATCAAACTTTCAATTATTCAAGGGTGAATTATCAAATTTGTAGATTAGCTAGGCTTTTTGCTTATTCTACTCCCTTTAGCTACATAGGCCTTTGGGCGCCTTCTCTTTCTTCCTTGTGCTTGAATGGCAGTGGGATTAACTCATTAAGAATAAAGGAAACATCTGTGTTGCTTAAATGGCAGTGAGGATCTTGTAGAAATTCAGTACCACCTGTATGTAGTTCTATTATTGGTCATAAATTCAAATAAAACTGTCACAGTATTCAAAATGCAATGGATATTTGTTGAAGTAGTTCATCAGAGAACAATTTTTCCTCACGTCAGAGAAAGAACTAACTAAATGAAGCATTTTATTTACAATAATAAAAAAAGTTATATTGATTCAAATCACCGGCAGTGTCCACAGACACATGACAGAAAGCGGACATACACATCGTGGAGATATTTGGCCAATCCCATTTATCCCAGCTTGACTATGTCTTTCATTTAGTGACAGGAAATCTACCATCAGCCCCTATCACTTCAATGGTCAATTAATTAAATATCTTGATTCTATTCACATCCTTTGCTTTGAGCCACTTGTAATCATCTCATAGAGGGAAGAAAAAGCAATCATGTTTATAAATTATGAGCATTTCAACTCAGTTAAATGTAATTTATTCTTTACTTCTTACATTTTTCTATCACTATTAATACTTCACATAGGTGTGAATATAAACCTTGATGCACACAAACACATAACTCCCAGTTGAATGTCAACACCTTTAGAAAGAAAAAAAAAAGACTTGTATAAGGAAAACAATGGATAAGCTTCATGTGTGTGTGTCATACAGTGAGTGTATGTAACTACACATACATTCATGCATTAACGATGGGGATGCATTCTGAAAAATCCCTGACTAGGTGATTTCGTCATTGTGTGAACATCATGGAATGTATTTACACAAACCTAGATGATATAACCCACTACACACCTAGGCTATATGTTATAGCCTATTGCTCCGAGGCTTCAAACCTGGACAGCATGTTACTGTACTGAATATTGTAGGCAATTATAACACAGTGTAAGTATTTGTGTTTCTAAACATAGCTAACCATAGAAAAGGCATAGTTAAAATGCCGTATTATAATCTTATGGGACCACCACCCTAAACACAGTGCACAGTCCATCATTGACCGAAATGTCATTATGCACGCATAACTTTACGTGAAACAGAAAACAATGAATTGTGAGGAAAATAAACAAAGTAATTGAATGGTGGGATGCAGAGCTACCATGTATAGCTACATGGATTGTCCACTGCACAATTTCAGGAACAGCAGTCACTCTGCCAGGTGGATGGCACCCCCTGGAGTTGTGCAATATGGCAGTCTTGGTGAACTTTTTTTTCTTTGGGATTTAAACATTTGGGTTTATCAAAACGATTAGACTGTGACCACAGCTTCAGGTCACACTTCCTAATCTCCTAGCATCCTTAGAAGTGACTTGTTCTCTCACAAGCTGATGTGGGAAGGAGAAAGAAAAGTAGAAAGGATAGGAAAATGTATCTATATAGAGGTAATTTGACAATCACAATAGCTAATATTTTTTGGAACTTTTATTAGGTGCCAGGTGTGGTTCATTGCACTTTGTATACATTAACTCTTAATTTAATTTTTTTTTTTTTATTTTTTGAGACGGACTCTTGCTCTGTCACCCAGGCTGGAGTGCAGGGGAGCTATCGCGACTCACTGCAAGCTCTGCCTCCTGGGTTCACGTCATTCTCCTGCCTCAGCCTCCTGAGTAGCTGGGACTACAGGTGCCCACCACCACGCTCGGCTAATTTTTTTATTTTTATTTTTGTATTTTTAGTAGAGACGGGGTTTCACTGTGTTAGCCAGGATGGTCTCGATCTCCTGACCTCGTGATCTGCCCACCTCGGCCTCCCAAAGTGCAGGGATTACAGGCCTGAGCCACTGCTCCCGGCCTGTACACATTAACTCTTAATCCTTATAAACACCGTAGTGGTAGGTACTATTCTCATCCACATTTCACAGATAAGCGAATGGAGGTTCAGAAATGTTAAATAACTGGCCCAAGACCATGCTGCCGTAAGTGGGGAAGATGTGAGGTAGGAATGAGAGAGCTGATAGGCTCCTCTCCTTTGCAAAATTGTGACTATCAGTTGAAGGTCAATTAGAGGCTCCTTTTATTTAAATTTTTATTTGCTCTTCCTAAAATAATTATTTTTATGGGAAAAAGCAGTCTCTTAGGAAGATCTATCTTCAATCATAAAGTCAGATTTGGGCCAGTTGCAGTGGTTCACGCCTGTAATCCCAGCACTTCGCAAGGCCCAAGCAGGTGGATCACTTAAGCCCAAGAGTTCAAGACCAGCCTGGGCAATATGGCAAAACCCTGTCTCTACCCCTACCAAAAATATACAAAAATTAGCGGGGCGTAGTGGTGCACACCTGTAGTTCTAGTAACTTGGGAGGCTAAGGCAAGAGGATCGCTTGAGCCAGGAGGTGGAGGTGGAGATTTCAGTGAGCCAAGATCGCACCACTGCACTCCAGTCTGGGCACCAAGTGAGACCTTGTCTCAAAAGAATATATAAATAATAAAAATAAAATCAGATTTAAGAATGAAAGAAAAGTTCCAAATATAATTACTGACAAAATAATAATAAATCTCCAAAATAAGCCCCCAAATTAAAGTATAAGATGCCTAGGATTACATTTACATTTAACACAAATGCTAAAAGGATAAAGAATAATTCTTAACTGATTAGCTAGCACTTTCTGCAGATGTCTGGCTTCTAGAATGAGTAAATAGAAATGTTAGGAGATGAGGAAACATCACAGAGGCATTGATTTAAAAAAAAGAAAAAAAGAGCAGTAAATAAACATAGGGAGAAGCAGTTACAAGAACTTCCACAACTAAAGGAAATGGGAATTGGGGTAGGCCATGGTTGCTAATACACAGCACAGGAGGCCAAGAATATTTCTATAGTGAGTCATCAGCTTTTGTATACCTAACTGATTCCTTGTTTCATAACTTCTAGATATCCGAATTTCTACACATTTAACTTATTATATAGAATCATATTCATGTTGAAATGGCATCAATTTTGCATGAAATTTTAGTTTGAAAAAGCAAATGAATAAAATTATGATGTCAAATGCAGTAAGAAATTGCAACAATGGTCTTTGTGTTTTTGCTCCCACTGCCCACTCCAATGCTGCTGTGTTCAAACAATTATTTGAGCAAATAAAATATTTAGAGCTATAAAGGAATATGGTAAAGGCAAAGATAAAATAGCATTTGTAATATGACTACTATTAAAGCTCTGGATTGCAGACCGCTGGCAAATGGTCTATTTTCCAGCTTGTCAAAACAACCCATTCTCTGAGCATGTTCAGAGCTTGCAGAGGTCTTCATTTATACCAGAATGTCAGGAATTGGAGAAACAAAAACATTTTGAAAATGATCTACAGTGTACATTGTTTTGTAAAATATCTAATCAAATGGGGGCAGCCTGTCAAAGTCAAGAAATGTTACTTACTCGGCTACAATAGGTATGATGCAGACCTGGCCACCCACTCACCAGCTGCAGAAAATGAATTTAAAGTAAGCTGGTCATTTGTCCTCAGACAAAGTACAACTGCCAAATATTTTATCCCAATTTGTCAGCCCTGCTCTATTCCAGTGAATTCCATCAACCCAAGGCCAGTCACAGTGTTTAGTCTCTCCAGAACAATAAGCTTAACCCAATAGGTTTATTTGTTTAAGTCATCTGGTGAATTCTTTTAAATTATGCCTTGTTTCTAATACCGCTTGTATTTTGCATTCACGTAAACTTCTGCTGCAGCTGCTTGAGAAGAAAAGGAAAGGAGGCTCTTGCTGAGCAGTGAGAAGAGAATACATTTTTAAACTTTCCTTTCTTTCTCCTAAAATTAGCACCTGGCATATGGAATATTCAGCAGGTGGCTCAGCAGGGACAGAGTTACTGTTTTTCATACCTGCCACTGAGATGTCTGACATTTTGACTTCGTAAGGAACAAGATTCGTGAGGCCACCACCACACACTCATGCACTAATGGGAATGTTGAGGGAAGTCCCATAGAGGACTTCTGGAGGAGAGAGTGTAAGAGACAGAAGCTACTAACAGACAAAGTTACACAATTAAGTAACATTAAATATCAGAGAGGGGAGTACGTTTCATATTGTTGAAATTGAATAACTAATTCAATTCCCACTAGTATCGGAGAATAGGAAATTGCTTTGTAACTTTAAGAACTTCAGAAATTACACTTTATAATATAATAGGAATGTTCTTTGAATATTGTTTGAAGACTCTGATGTAAAGTTCACTGAGATAACTTCCCCCAGTTGTAGGAAAAGTAGCTATTGAATCAGAATTTACAAACATTTATAAACGTCAACAATCTGTGTCATGTACTATTCTAGGCAATAGAGCATCAAAGAAAAAAGTGGAGTTCCAAATGCGAAAGATATTTAGAAAGTATAATAAACTAACCTTGGATACGGGCAGTGAGGGAGATAGAAGAGTCTCAGATAATCCCCAAGTCTCTGGCTTGATGACTAGGTGAATAGTAGGATCATTAAAGATGTCTGACAAGAGACCACTAATTGCTTGCCTAATATTCATTCTACCCATTTTCTATGTAACTGACCTATATAGTATTAATATAAAAGATAGCAACATGCCCAGCTAAAAACCACGTTTCTCTGTCTCCATTATAGATAGGATTGTCTAATAAGACATAAGCAGACATTTCGGAATGGGGCATCCATGAGAGCTCTCTAAAGTATATTGAATAGCAGGGTGGCAGCACTTTTTCTTTACCTTCCTTCTTTCTGCCTGGAATGTCAAGGTTAGAGCACCCACAGCTGGTTTGTGACCACGAGGTAACTTGAAGATAAAAAAGCTTCATGGTAAGGATTATAGAACAAAAAATAGGAAAGGCCTAGATTCCTGATAATTGGTGATTCTTCATACTGGAATTAGCCCTGGGTTAATTCGCAACTGGGTTGCCTAACCCTAGAGTTTTATTTTGATAGAAAAATTAATCTTTACTTTGCTTAAGCTACTGTTATTTCAGGTCTCTGTTTAGCCATCAAAACTAATCCTAACTGATACTCTATGATAGAGAATCAAGTTGCTTGGCGCTTTTTGGTAGGTTGGGAGGGTTAGGATGAAGTTCAGTTTTGGATGTATTGCATACTAAGTGCTGGTAGAGTGCCCAAAAGTCACTTGGAAACTCAAGCTGGAGATATAGATTTGGGACTGATCCAAATGGGAGGCTAATGTCTACAGCTTATCATCTCCAGTCAGTCTTTCTTCATTTTCTTCAGATCATGTCTATGGTAAGAGCATTCTGTTTTTCATTTTTAAGCATTTAACTTGCACCTTCCCTTGAATGCAGGGAGTGCAGGCAGTGCAGAACCAAAAAAATGAGAGTGCAAGCTGAAACTGTGCAAAGTGATTTTAATAATCAATGAAGGCTGGGCGCGGTGGCTCATGCCTGTAATCCCAGCACTTTGGGAGGCCAAGGCAGGTGGATCACGAGGTCAGGAGATGGAGACAATCTTCGCCAACGTGGTGAAACCCCGTCTCTACTAAAATACAAAACATTAGCCAGGCATGGTGGCACGTGCCTGTAATCCCAGCTACTTGGGAGGCTGAGGCAAGGGAATTCCTTGAACCTGGGAGGCAGAAGTTGCAGTGAGCTGAAATCATGCCACTGCACTCCAGCCTGGTGACAGAGCAAGACTCTGTCTTAAAAAATAATAATAATAATAATAATCGGTGGAACAATTATGACTATCCAGTGACCTTTAAAATGTTTGTCAAAACATTAAAGCTCTCTTACTGTCGATTATAAACATACAGAGAAATGGAAAAAATTGTAAGGCTATTATTTTGTAGTAGTAGTCCGTCCTTATCTGAGGGTGATACATTCCAAGACCCCCAGTGGACGCCTGAGACCGTGGATAGTACCAAACCCCATATATACTACGTTTTTCCTAAATATATATGTATCCATGATCAAATGTAATTTATAAATTAGGCACAGCTAGGCATGGTGGCTCATGCCTGTAATCCCAACACTTTGGGTGGCCAAGGCAGGAAGATTGCTTGAGCTCAGGAGTTCAAGACCAGCCTGTGAAACATAGTGAGATCTCGTCTCTAAAAAATTAAAATAATGTTCTGTCATAAAGGACATAAATTCTCTGTTATCCAATAATCTACTAATCTGAATCATCATCTGTTCATTCATGCATTCAGTAAATATGTGGTAGGCACTGTACACACATTTGGAATATATTATATCCATGAAAACAACAGGCAAACATCCTTGCCTCTGTCATGCTTACCTTTTAGTTGGTAGTCATGGGAGGCTGAAACAGGAAGCAATAAAAATGAAGCCTACTATATTATTTGAGGTGGATAATAATGATGCAATGATAATGAGAAAAGTAGAGACATTTAAATGCACGTGTTAAAAAAAAGGATTAGCAGTCTTGACCAGATGATGAATTGATATTACAGACATAATATATGAACCTGTAAATGTGATTCCCTAAGAAAGACACAGTATCACTTATGAAGCATGCTGGCTAGATATGCAGAACTTGAATGTAATCATGAGGAAACATTAGACAAATCCCAAATAATAAACATTATATTTTAAAAAAGGAAATATCCTACAAAATGTCAATGTTATACATGCTGAAGGTTTTGTGTTATTTTTTTAAATCTCAATTTTAGGGCTCCTATTGTCATGAATTCTCAATTTACTAAAGGAAAATTATTTATATTTCTATATTTACAGCCAATTTTTTTCTTAGTTTATTTAGAAAATATCTTCTTAAGCACTGGTTAGACTGTTTTGGGCACTGTCTTTGCCTGAGTTATTTAGAAAACAGAGCCTAAGCAAATTTAAGGACCAGCACTTTATTGAGAGGTGTAATCTGAGGACATTAAGAGTGCAGAATAGGCAAATGAGGCGGGAAAGGAGGGTAAATTAACATAAGAGTTCATTTCTGAGCTGGCCACAGCTTCATTAAACAGTATGGTGGGGATCTCTTCAAGATCGCTTGAGGCCAGGAGTTCAAAACAAGCCTGGCCAAACTGGTGAAACCCCACGTCTACTAAAATTACAAAAAATTAGCTGGGCATGGTGACCCACGCCTGTAATCCCAGCTACTCAGGAGGCTGAGGCATAAGAATCACTTGAACCCCGGAGGCAAAGGTTGCAGTGAGCTGAGATGGTACCACTGCACTCCAGCATGGGCCACAAAGCAAGACTCTGTCTCAAAAAGAAAAAAATTAGGCCAAATGTGGTGGCACATGCCTGTAATCCCCAGCACTTTGGGAGGCCGAGGCAGGAGAATCACTTGAGCCCAGGAGTTCAAGACCAGCCTGTGCACTATCTCTACAAAAAAATTTTTTTTTAATTAGCCAGGCATGATGGTGTGTGCCTGCAGCCCTAGTTACTTGGGGGGCTGAGGTGAGAGAATCACTTGAGGCTAGGAGTTCAAAGTTGCAGTGAGCCATGATCACACCACTGCACCAACCTGGGCAACAGAACAAGATCCTCTCTCTTAAAAAAAAAAAAAAATTAAGACCAAGATATTTTTAAAAATTATATTCATTAATTTAATTTTAAAATAACAGTAACAACATGAATACATCTTGGAGACATTATGTTAAGTAAAACAAGCCAGACAGAAAAAGACAAACATTGTATGATTGCACTTGAGGGAGGCATCTAGAGTAGTCAAATTCATAGAGGTAGAAAATAGAATTGTAGTTGGTAGGGGCTCTGGAGAGAGAGGAATGGAGAGTTATTGTGTAATTGGTATAATTGGTACAGAGTTTCAGTTTGGGAAGATGAAAATTTCTGGAGATAGATGGTGGTGATGGTGGTACAACAACGTGAATGCACTTAAGGCCACTCAACTGTACACCAAAAAATGGTTAAAATGGTAAATTGTATGTTATGTATATTTTACCAAAATAAAAAATAACAGTAAAAAATCAGTACATTTTAACATATATATTTTTATGTACAACTATATTTTCCAAAAAATAATTAGTAAGAAGTGGCATTATTTTGCACTTTTGCAAATTTCTTAAAGTTTGGTTTACTAGAAAATAACTGAGGCTGGGCACAGTGGCTCGTGCCTGTAATCCCAGCACTTTGGGACGCCAAGGTGGGCAGATCACTTGAGGTCAGGAGTTCAAGACCAGCTTGGTCAACACGGTGAAACCCTGTCTCTACTAAAAGTACAAAACTTAGCCGGGCATGGTGGCGGGCACCTGTAATCCCAGCTACTTGGGAGGCTGAGGCAGGAGAATTGCTTGAACCTGGGAGGCGGAAGTTGCACTGCACTCCAGCCTGGGTGACAGAGCGAGACTCTGTCTCAAAAAAAAAAAAAAAAAAAAAAGACAACTGGATTTTCATATCTATTTCTGTTTTCAGTCCATCATGATATGTTGTTTTCGTTAAATATATGAAGAAAATCTTACCTCACAAAAATAGATAGTGGGAAAAGGAAGAATTACTTAAATAGCCTTTTCAGAAAATTTTAAATAGTATTATTTAATACTATATAAAACTTGAAAAGTGGTAGTTTCTTAAAATATTGGTTCACTATGGCCAGGCACGGTGGCTCATGCCTGTAATCCCAGCACTTTGAGAGGCCAAGGCAGGCAGATCATGAGGTCAGGAGATCGAGACCATCCTGGCTAACACAGTGAAGCCCCGTCTCTACTAAAAATACAAAAAATTAGCTGGGCATGATGGCACACGCCTGTAATCCCAGCGACTGGGGAGGCTGAGGCAGGAGAATCGCTTGAGCCCGGGAGGCAGAGGTTGCAGTGAGCCAAGATTGCGCCACTGCACTCCAGCCTAGGTGACAGAGCAAGACTCCATCTCAAAAAAAAAAAAAAAAAATGGTTGACTAAATTATGTAGATCTTCCAAATGTTGACATATTTCATTGTACATCAGAAAAATCACATTTGCTGATATCACCACCACAAAAAAGTCTTAAAGTACCAGGAAGATGTTACGCCCCAGGACAGTGAATATACATTTTTCACAATTCAAATTTTTGGTTTAAAATGCAAATGTTATAAATGTTAACAAATATAGTCAGTTGTTTTCCTCATCTTACACAATCTTTTTTTTTTTTTGAGAAAATGTCTGCCAGATACTTGAATCTAAGTAGTCATAGTTTGTCCTTGGTTATTTTAAGTAAAAATAATGTTCCATAAAAAGAAGCAACCAGTTCACTTCACAACTCAAACAATCACATAAGTGCTTTTCTTGAGGCAATCATATTTCTGTATGCAGCAATAGTACGTCACATGTACTTCCCATTTCATCACACAGAATATTAAAAAGACAAGTACTAATTTCAGCAATCTAGGAAGAGAAGGGAAATTCCCCAATCTCATGAAACACTAAGCAAAATCTATTTTTAATATGATGATTAATGATGAGAGACTAAATATTTTTCTTCCTATTGCCGAAAACAAGGCAAAGATGTCTTCATTCATTGCTTTTACTCGAGAATCTAGTCAGTGTAATAAGAAAAGAAAAAGAAATTTTAAAAAGGACAAGAAATAAAAGGCATACAGATTGGACAAGAAGAAATAGGCCAGGAGTGGTGGCTCACGCCTATAATCTCAGCACTTTGGGAGGCTGAGGTGCGCAGATCACGAGGTCAGGAGTTCAAGACCAGCCTGGCCAACATGGTGAAACCCCATCTCTACTAAAAATACAAAAATTGGCCAGGCATGGTGGTGGGCGGCTGTAATCCCGGCTACTCAGGAGGCTGAGGCAGGAGAATTGCTTGAACCAGGGAGGTGGAGATTGCAGTGAGCTGAGATCTCAACATTGCACTCCAGCCTGGGCAACAGAGCAAGACCCCATCTCAGAAAAAAAAAAAAGAAGAAATAAAACTGTCTTTATTCACAGGTAACATATCATGTACATTAAAATCCCAGAAATATCTACATAAAAGCTGCTAGATTTAATAAATGGGTTTAGAAAGCTCATAGGATATAATGTCAATATACATAAATATATTAAACTAACAGCTAGAAACTGAAATGTAAACAACAGTACCATTTTTAATGCCACCATTGTTAGGGATAAACCCAACAAACTTGTGCAAGATATGTATGCTAAAAACAGCAATACACTGACAAGAGAATTTGAGGAAGATATAAATAGATGGAGATACATACAGTGTTCATGGATCTAAAGATGTAATATTGTTAAGGTGGCAATTTCCACAAAACTAATCTACAGGCTAATTGCACTCTCAATCAAAATTAAAAACTATTTGTAGAAATTGACAAACTAATTGTTAAATTTATATGGAAAAGTTAAGCATCCAGAATAATCAGATGAATCTTGATTTTTTCCCTCTTATTTTTAAAAGGTATAACGATTTAAAACAAGAAGAGTTTGAAAAAGCTTTTGTTTGTTAGTTTGTTTGTTTGTTTGGAGATAAGGTCTTACTTTGTCTTCCTGGATGGAGTGCAGTGGCACAATCATAGCTCACTATAGCCTCCACCTCCTGGGCTCAAGCAGTTCTCCCACCTTGCCTCCCAAGTGCCTGGAACTACAAGAGCATGCCACCATGCCCAGCTAATTTTAAAAATATTTTGTAGAGACAAGGTCTTGGTATGTTGCCCAGGCTGGACTCAAACTCCTGGCCTCAAGTGATCCTCCCACCCCGGCCTCCAGTAGTGCTGGGATTACAGGTGTGAGCCACCATACCCAGCAAGACATCAAATGCATAATAAGAGAACAACATTAGGCCAACAAATTCAACAATACAGATGAAAAAGACAAATCTCTTGAAATGTACAATGCACCAAAATAGTCACAAGAATAAAACAGAAAATCTGAATAAGCCTATATCTAATAAACAAATTGAGTATGTTATGAAAAACCTTTCCAAAAAGAAAACTTCAGGGCCAGATGGTTTCACTGGTAAAAACATCAGTTACACAAATGTTTTCCAGAAAAGAGAAGACGGGAGAATATGTTTTTCAGAAAAGACAGGAACAGAAAACACCATCCACTTCATTTTATAAGGTTAATTTTTATGGACTGAATTGTGCCTCCTTAAACTTTGTATGCTGAAGTTCCAACCTTTAGTACCTCAGATTGTAATCATATTTGGAGATAAGGTCTTTACGGAGCTGATTAGGTTAAAATGAGGCTGTTAGGGTGGGGCCCTAATTCAATATAACTAGTGTCCTTATAAGGGGAAGGCCATCAGGGGCACATATGTACACAGAGAAAAGACCACATGAGGACACAGCAAAAAGGCAGCCATATGCACACCAAGGAGAGAGGCCTCTGGAGAAATCCAACCTGCTAAGACCTCGATCTTGGACTGCTAGCCTCCCGAACTGTGAAAAAATTAATTTACATTGTTTAGACCTCCCACTCTGTGGCATTTCCTTACAGTAGCCCTACAAACTAATATAGTAACATAAGCTTAATAGCAAAACCTGACAAAGATTGTATTTACATTTTACAGATCAGTATCCTTTACTGATATAGAGGCAAAATCCTTAACAAAATACTAACGAATCAAATCAATAGAATATTAAAAGAGTAACACTTAAAGATTAAGTAGGGCTTATCTCGGGAATGAAAAGTTAGTTTAACATTTTAGAATTGATAAATGACATTCATTATATTAACAAAAAAAGGAGAAAACCCATATGATCACTTCAATAGATACGGAAAATGCATTTCACAAAAATTCAACATTGATTCTTGATAAAAACTTTCAGCAAATCAGAAATAATAGAGAACTTCCTCAAATGAATAAAGGGCATCTATAAAATAAGTACAACGTAATTAATGATGTAAGGCTGAATTGTTTTCCTCCACAATAGGAACAAGGCAGATACCATGCCCACTATTCTAAAGTTCTATTCGACATTGTATTGGAGGTCTCAGTCATTATAAGAAGGAAAGAAAAATAAATGGAAAGAAGATCAGAAGGGAAGAAGTAAAACTGTCCCTATTTGCAAATGATATGATTTTTAATGCAAAAATCCCAGGGAATCTAGAAAACAATTACTAGGATCCATAAGTGAATTTCCCAAGGTCACAGGATACTGCGTTAATATATAAAAATCTGTTTAAGGCAAACATTAAAATGTATATGCTTATATACTAACAGCAAACTACTAAAAAATTGAATTTAAGGAGCAATTCCCTTTGCAATAATACCAAAAATATAAAATAATTTTGAATAAATCTAACAAAAGATATTTACATGGAAAACACAAAAACTCACTGAAATAAAATAATATACAAATACGTTGAGATATATACCATGTTTATGGACCAAAAGATTCAATATTGTTAACATAACAATTCTCCCTAAATTGTGCCACTGGAAAAAGGATAGACATACAGATTAATCATGCAGGCAGCAAAGTCTAGAAATAGATACATATGTATAAGGTCAATTGAGTTTTGACACATATGCCAAGGTAATTCAATGGTGAGAGGAAGAAATAGTAGCCTTTTTAATAAGTAGTGCTGGAACAATTTTAATGGACTTCCCCTCCAAAATTAAAAAAAAATGGACTGTTTACTCTAAAACCACACATGTAAAAATTAACTCGAAATGGATCATAGTCCTACATGTAAAACCTAAAACTATAAAACCTATAGAAAAAGAACATGGGAGTACATATTTGTGTCTTTGGGTTAGACAAAGATATTCCAGAGAGGACGTAAAAAGTATAAACCTAAGGAAACAAAATATTCCTGCTGATATGCCAGCAGTTTTAACCATCA
The DNA here is from genome assembly GCF_028885655.2 of Pongo abelii. NCBI lineage: Eukaryota > Metazoa > Chordata > Mammalia > Primates > Hominidae > Pongo > Pongo abelii. The sequence goes on from NC_072001.2 coordinate 59,916,533, forward strand.
CTACTTTTACACCATCAATGAAAATATCAATGCACTGAAAAAGGTAAACAAATAAAATCTGGCCGGGTGCAGTGGCTCACACCTGTAATCCCAGCACTTTGGGAGGCTGAGGCTGGCAGATCACCTGAGGTCAGGAGTTCGAGACCAGCCTGACCAACACAGTCAAACCCCATCTCTACTAAAAATAGAAAAATTAGCCGGGTGTGGTATCAGATGCCTGTAATCCCAGATAATCAGGAGGCCAAGGCAGGAAAATAGCTTGCACCTGGAAGATGGAGGCTGCAGTAAGCTGAGATGGCACCACTGCACTCCAGCCTGGGCAACAGAGCAAAACTCCGCCTCAAAAAAATAAAGTAAAATAAAATAAAAAATATATATAAATACATAAATAAAATTCTAAAGTATTATCCACATAATTTTTACTCATAGTCTCCCCTGAAAATTCTCACGGACCCTAAGGGGTCCATAGACCACTTTGAAAATAACTTTCTTGCAACAATTAAAAACAATGAACTGCTAATGGATGCATCATACAGGTACAATGTTAAACAAAAGAAGCCAGGCACAAAGGAGAACATATTATGTAATTCCATTTATATAACTTTCAAGAACAGGCTACATTGCACTACGGAAGAAGTCAGAATAATGGTTACCTATGCGGGTTGGAGGAAGAAGGGAATTAACTGAGAAAGGTCATGGGGGAAAGGACTTCTGGTTCTATATTTTGATTTGGGTAATGGTTTGTGCATTTCACTGTATGAATGTCAATGTCATACTTTAATTAAAATGTAAAAAGAATATAAACCCTACAGAATATTTTCCTAATGAAATATTTCTATATTTAGAAGTATTTGATTAAGCATCTTCTAACACTTTTATGCAACAAAACCATGGGCAATGAGTCAACTTTAGGAAAGAATTCATAGCACTGAGAATCTGGAAATTCTACTTTGAAAATGATGGAGTATAACATTTATTTCGCATTTAATATTTTGTTAAGTACATTGTATTTATATGTATCTTATTTCAATAGATGATTAGTTCCTTAAAGGTAGGAATGTATTTCATGTCTGTTATACTATAGAATCTGGTACACAGTAGGTGACATTGATTTATTTTCTCATTCATTCATGCAATAAAGATTTCTTTAGCATTTATGTGTAAGGTGCTTGCTAGTTCCTGGGTATATAATGATGGGTCGGTATGGGGCTCAATAAATTCCTGTTAATAACTGATTGATAATTATCAGCTACATTTCAGAGAGAGTATAACTCTCTTTTCTCCTGAATTCCGAGTACAGGGGCACTAGAGATTTTAACCTTGTTGTAAAAATAACGACACAAAAACACAGAGATGAATTAACTGACTTCTTAGGGTGATGCACTTGGTCATGAGTGGGGCAAGGATTAAAATGGTTACAGCTTCTTTCCTGGACCGAGGTGCTAGGGGAATTCATTCAGATTGATTTGGGTTCATATTTCATTTAAATGCTCTCATTTCACTTCTGCTACATGCACCTTCTCTGACTTATATTTCAGGACCTGCAGCCTGAATTGGTTTACTTCCACTTCAGATGCTGTCAAGATAAATTAGACACCAAGGGTCCATGATACCATCTGAAGCAGAACTGCTATTGGTAGTAAATATATAAGCAGTTTTATATTTCAATATAGTGTAGCACTTTTTTGGAGAATGGACTTTCTACTAAAAATGAAAATGTATGTAACAAACCTTGGTGAATTTTGAAATGTTAAAAAAAATTCAAATTTTATTTTACTCTACATTCTCAGGCAAGTGTAGCCAAAGGAAGGTAAGTAACACTAAATATTTTTATCTCCTTTCAATGCATTTACAAACCATTCTGTTGAATAAGATCTGACAGGTTCCTGACTGTGAGCAGAGATAGGGTAACAACTCAGATGATACATAAGCTTGCATCAGATACAGACTCCATTTTTCCTGTAATCATCCAGCCATAGCCTCGCCTGCTCAGCTGACAAGACATGTTATTAATAAAGCATATTGTACCACAAGTGCATTCCCCTACATGGTGTTTATCTTGTTGGAAACTGTAATTGTTTGAAACAATGGCCTCAGTGAAAAGATATGAAACGTTATGAGCTATGTAAAAATCAAAATAATTTGTACTAATAATGGTAGTTGTTTGTGAAGGATTAAAACATAGATTATGCTGCATAGAGTTAATGACTCGGTCTTGCTTTTAGGTTTACTTTTTATTCTAGTCCTGTGAGATAACCTTGAATTTCAAGCCAAGCCTGGTGGAGAGACAAAGTTCCCCCACCACAAAGTAAACTCCACTTTGGCTTACTCACCAATGTCTCCCTGGCACATAGCACAGTACTGGGAAGACAGTCAACATGTAATATTTGTTAAATGAAAGAAATGAATAAATATGAGTATAACAAAAAAACGGAACACCATTCAGGTTCAAGCCAAGCCATTATCAGAGTTCCTCCAGGATGTGATTCAAAGAAATAGAGTTGGACTCAATCTCCAGGGGACAAGGACTCCCATATTGCTTCCCTTTCACCCTCTCCCAATTCAGCCAATGGGACTCCCACGCTGCCGAGCCGATGGAGAAGCCCCAGGTACAGAACCCAGGTAGGAAAGGATAAAGTATGCCCTTTCCCATCTCCCTGCACCCTCCCCAATCCCACCCAATAAGATCTGGATGTGTTCTTGCAGTTTTCAATCTGAATTCTCTTGGAACAATAAAAAGGGCTTCAGCTCTCCTCTGATTTTTTAATAACAGAGTGCCAGGTAGAACAGCCTGCATGTATTTTAGTCCCTCACCACTGTGAGGGGCTAGGAGAAGAGTAAGATCTTATGAAGATAGATGGAAGGCCAGGTCTTGAAATGGAGCTGGTTTACCTCTTTATTGAGTTGGTAAAGAAAGAGTATGGCTGGGTGTGGTAGCTCACACCTGTAATCTCAGTACTTTGGGAGGCCAAGGTGGGAGGATCGCTTGAGCCCAGGATTTCAAGACCAGCCTGAGCAACATAAGGAGATCCTGTCTCTATGAATTTTTTTTTTTTTTTTTGAGACGGAGTCTTGCTCTGTTGCCCAGGCTGGAGTGCAGTGGCGTGATCTTGGCTCACTGCAACCTCTGCCACCCAGGTTCAAGCGATTCTCTTGCCTCAGCCTCCCGAGTAGCTGGGATTACAGGTGTATGCCACCACGCCCGGCTAATTTTTGGATTTTTAGTAGAGACGGGGTTTCAGCATCTTGGCCAGGCTGGTCTTGAACTCCTGACCTCGTGATCCACCCGTCTCGGCCTCCCAAAGTGCTGGGATTACAAGCGTGAGCCACTGCGCCCGGCCCCCCAAAAAAATGTTTTTTAAATCAGCTGAGCATAGTGGCTTGTGCCTATAGTCTCAGCTACTCAAGAGACTGAGATGAGAGGATCACTGGACCCCACGAGGTCGAAGCTCAGCAGTGAGCCATGATCACACCACTGCTCTCTAGCCTGAGGAACAGAGCCAGATCCTTTTGCCAAAAGAAAGAAAGAGAGAAGAGAGGGGGGAGAGAGAGAGAGAGAAGGGAGGGAGAGGAGGGAAGCGGAGGGGAGGGGAGGGGAGGGGAGGGAAGGGAAGGAGATGGATAAATATAGAACAATTTAGAGGTGATGAAGAAGAGTAGATATAGAAACATTCTGAGTTGAAGGAAAGGAAAAATGAAGGAACTTGTTGGTGCCTAAGCCACAGCCACTTTTTTTCTGGCAAAATTTGTTGCTGTTCTGATTATATCCTTCCATGTGTTCACAAAGGGTGATTTCTTTCCCCAGCATGAGGAGTAGATTACGATTAGTGTCACTCTTCTTACAAATAATTCAGTTTAGGATTCATGTGTGACACAATTATGCCCAGTGGGACTCAGTTCTGCTAGAAGCCTCTAAAAAGGGTTTCCCTTCCTTTATTGTGAGAGGGAGGGAGGGAGGGGGAGAGACAGAGAGAGAGAGAGAGAGAGAGAGGGAGAAAGGGAGAAAGGGAGAGAGAGAGAAATAGCATCCCTATACTTTGCTACTTTGCTGGATGCCCGACTGTATTTGACATCAAGACAAGCAGACGCCATCGTATAGCCATGAAGGGACATGACAGGAGAAATTACCATCATGTGAAGATGGCAGAGCAGAAAGAAGAATCCCACTTCAATCCTGGACACCTTCCCTAAGTTATTTGACCAACCAATACTGGAACCACCTTTCTCCAAACTTCTTATTTTATGAGATAATAAATTCCATATTTTTCAAATTTCCACCTCTAGTCAGGTTTCCTGTTGTTTGCACTTTTGTTCATACTTTTTTTTCTACTAAAGGAGGAAGTGAGGGCATGTGTTATGAATGTGAAATCTGGAAGTTAAAAAGTTTGAAACGTATTTCAGTTTTCACTTACAGCCTCCTTCCATCTTCTTCCCCCTCCCCAGCTCCTACTGGATTCAGACAAGGGCCAGGACACAGGGCTGAATGCAAAAGGACCCCTCCCTTCCCAAGACTTTATCTTTGTTCCTAGCTCAAGCTCAGTGTGTCTGGCTCCTTCTTCCTCAAAGATTTGTTCTGAACCAGGAGGCTCCTCAATCGCTCCAGTCAATTGGCTTCTAGAGCCTTGCCCTATCAGTTCCACAGATACATCCACACATCTGAACTCCAGCCATAGTTTAGACTCAAGTGGGGAGCTCCCACCGCAGCACCGTTCTGTACCTGTAACTAGAAATGGTTTGTAGCCTTTGAGCAGAAATAGGGAATTAAACTGGCCAGAATTTACGGATGGAAACTGGCACAGGCATGGGAAACCGTTTGAGAATGCAGGAGTTAGCTGGGTTTACTAGATTATAACTCTTATGAAGACCACACAGCACACAACTCAGCATATAAATTAGTCTTAACACACGTACATTGAATTTCTTTGAAATGACCAAATTGTAGGCAGATAAAACGGCTTCCTTTTACAGAATCTTCCCTTCAGAGAGTGCCTTTCAATGGCACCACCTTCTCCCCACCCAAAATAAAACCTTCAACATTTTCACCTTATGTTTATTTTTATAACACACTTTGAAATAGTGAGTGTGGTGAAGATAGTTCTATTTAATCTGCTACGAAGAAACAAGACACAAAGATTTGACTTGGCCACCATCCCCGAAGGCATCCGTGGCAGAACTGGGATGGTCTCTCATTCCCCAGTGGTCTCAAGCCTTTGTTCTGATGTCCCTGTATGTAATTGTTTTGATAGCAATTTTCCTGGTTCTCTCTCACCAGCTTGCTAACCACGCACGTCAATCACACTCAGGAACACCACGGGCCTAAGGGTCAGCTACATCTCAGGAGAATGTGATTCAGAAGAGGACACAACGCATAATATAGCACTTTCTCCTTCTAGCATGTATGTCAGTTGCGTTGCGGCCTCGAAAGTCTGACAATGTGTAAAGAGAGTGTTGCTTTTTTTTTTCCTTCCCCCAGATGCAGAAACGAAAGGATTTATGAAGTACTGTGACCACAACTTTAAAGCAAGTGAGAAACCCATCAGTGTAAGATCCTCTTACTAGAGAACACTCAATGGTACTGAAAGAGTTCTCCACCTAAACTCTAAAGAACCCGAAGAGAGGTCCAGTTTTTTCCTCCCAAAGATCCATCTCCAGAGCTTCACTCCCCAGTCCGTTAGGGAAGCCGGGACGGTGGGAGAGCCACGGATACTAAGTCTCTTTCTCCTACGGAACCCTTGGACCTCTTGCCCCGTTTCCCTGTCGCTTTAGGGGGCAGCACGCAGGAGACCAGAAGCCAGGGTCCAAGCCCGCAGCCGGAACAGGCCCGACGGAGCAAGCGGGCCGGAAGGGCAGCGTCGCGGTGCTGGAGGCTGTTGCTGGGAGGCGTGGATTCTGGAAAGTGCGTGTGCGCGTCCCTGGAGCACCGCCCGCGGAGCCGATTGGCCCGGACGCGCGGCGGGGGGAAGCCCTTGGCTAATCTCCTGCCACTCAGCCCAGCCGACGTCGGCGCCAGGGATGCAGCGCCGCGGACCTCTCGCCCCGCCGAGCCGGGCCGCGCGCGGAAGGACAAATAGTTCCGGCTTCAGTGCCGCGCACCTCTTCGCGGCTCTGCTCGCCCCGCCCGGGGCTGCCGAGTCCGAGGCAGGGGTGGCGGGAAGTGGGGGCGGGCGGGGCAAGGCTGGCCTCTGTGGCTCTCGGACCCCGGCTCCGCTCTTTGCGGCCAGACGGGTGGATTGCGCTCCCTAGGGAAGAGTAATTGGATTCCGGGCTCCCTCCAGCCGGGATCAGCGGAAGTCGGCTGCTAAGCCTGCAGCCTGGGAGGGGCGTATGGGGAGGAAGGAAAGGTGGGGAGCCGCCGCCGGGAGGGACACGGTGAAACCACTGTCCTCTTAAGTGCCTGCGTGCTTGTTTGTGTACAGGCCGCAGCGGGAAGCTGGGTATAGAGAAGGATCAACAGAGATTGCACCCTGGTGACCTTTCCCCTCAGGCATGTGACTCTTGCCCCTTCCAAGTTGTCATCCTCATTGTGAAATTCACCTGGTAGCTGATACTCAGGAGAGGAATACTTTGGAAGCCAGAGTCTTCCAGCCATCACCCTTCTGTTTTTCTCTCAAAGCTCCACTTGGAGCTCAGCTGGATAAGGAACCCTGTGAAGTCTGGAATTGGACATGTCTCTTATTAACGAAGTAATTGTGGAGAAAACAGCATTCTTATCACTATCCAGGAACGTATCCCAAGTGCCTTCCTTGGCAGTAGCAAACTTCCCTTAATTCCCTTCCCCTTGAGGAGATGCAGCCAGAATGAGAGTCTTAAGCAGAGTTTTTGGGTGAAATGATAAGCATGTTCTAGGAATTGTGACTTAGACTTGGACGTCTTGTGATTTTTTTTCTTTTCATCTTAATTACTGCATTTCACTCATTCATCATGAAATAAACTCTTACTGAAGGCTTTGTTTGTTCCAGGCTGTGTTCTACTTATCAGACATACATCAGTGAGTAAAACGAATGCACTCTTGGAACCTCATTACAGTTGCTCTAGTGGGGGAGATAGTACATTTACAATCATATACAATTGTATAATGTCATGTAGGGAAGAGCGCTATGAAGAAAAAGAGCAGAAGGACAAAGAAGTATGCAGATGAGAGTTGGACACTATTTTATATTTTAGATAAGTTGATTGAAGAAGGCCTCTTTGAGGAAGTTATGTTTAAACAGAGGTCTAGATAAATGAGGTAGAAAGCCAAGCAAATATTGGGGTTGGGGGCATGGGGAAAAGATTCTGGGCAGAAGGAAGAGCAAGTGCCAAGGCTCTGCAGCCAGAGACAGTTTGGTGAGTTTGAATTAGTAGAAAGGAGGCCAATGTGAATGCTGTGCAGTAAGCCAGAAAAACAGTTGGAAATAAGGCTGGAGATGGGGTGATGAGTATGTGCGTGCTTGGCATTTACTTTTAACATAATTTGAAACTTCTCTAAGTTTTTATGCACTAAAGTGTCCTGCATTCTTCCTGTGTCTCCACCAGACACTACATTTCATTTCATTCAGAGACACCACTTTTTTTCCTCCTGGTCTAGCAGTAAGTGTTTATTTCTGTTTTTCTCTCACCCTCTTCTACTGATTTATAACTATTGGTTCAAGTATTTCTTCTGTGCAGATCCTTATCTTTAATGTCACCTTTTTTCCCCCAACTTGTATATTTGCCTCTTTATCTCATCAACGTATCTAATTGGACAACCTGCCATCTTCCGGTTTCGACAGGTCTAAAACCAATCTCATAATCTCATTATCTTTCCAAAATCACTTCCCTTCTTTCTCTTTGATACCACTGCTGTCTCTGCCACCCAAGCTGTATACATAGATGTCATTTTTTACCCGTTCCTTCCCTTTATTTCTTTTATCCAGTCATCTCAGGGCCTTCAATTTATCCTTTAAAATACCTCCTCTGTCAAATCCCTTCCTCTGTCTCTACTTCAGGGTCTCTGTCTAAGCCCTTAAATGCTGCCAGCTAGGATTAGTTCAGCAGTTTCTACGTGGCCTTTCTAACTTCCTTCTCGCTCTGCTCCAATCTAACCTGCCAGAATAATTGTTCTGAATCTTCACTCTTAGCACATCTCTTTGTGCTTCAGCACCTTTATGGCTACATTTTCTATTTCGTTAAATTTAAACTCTTCTGACTGAATTTCTTTTTCTTTTTTTTGAGACAGGGTCTCATTCTGTCGCCTAGGTGCCCAGGCTGGAGTGCAATGGAGCGATCACAGCTCACTGCAGCCTCTACCTCTCAGTGTTCAAGTGAACCTCCCACCTCAGCCTCCCGAGTAACTGGGACTACAGGCATGTGCCACCACAACCGGCAATTTTTTTTTTATTTTTTGTAGAGACAGGTTTTTGCCATGTTGCCCAGGCTGGTCTTGAACTCCTGGGCTCAAGTGATCCACCTGCCCCAGCTTCTCAGAGTGCTGGGATTACAGGCGTGAGCCACTGTGCCCAGCCCTGACTGAATTTCAAGCTCTTGCCCCAGCCTAGTTCTCTTCTACTCTGTGAACCACTCCTCAGTCTACCACTTCCATTTTAGTTAGGTTTGCACCAGAAGTACATTTATATTCACTCATTCCTATATGTATTTGTTTATGAATCTATCCTCCCATAATTTAGTATTTGATTCAGTAAGGATCCACTGGTTACAAGTGACATAAAATCCAACCCTAATTGGTGTAAAGTGAGAAGGGAATATATTCTCACATACCTGAAAAGTTGAAGGTAGTTCTGTTAGATATGGCTTGGCTGAAGAGTTCCAGTTATATCATCAAGATTCAGATTCTCCACTTGAACTTGCACAGAGGTTGTAGTGAGCTTGAGATTGCACCATTGCACTCCAGCCTGGGTGACAGAGCAAGACTGTCTCAAAAAAAAAAAAAGAGATTCAGATTCTCCCCCACATGTTAGCACTCTCCTCTGCTGTTTGCTTCATTCATTCCACAAATGAGCCACCAGAAGCTCCAGACCATCCTCACTACCAGCAAAGGTCAAGCGCCCATTCTTTTGTCAGCCAATCACTGTTGCCAAAAGAATGAGATGCTCAGATTGGCCTGGACTGATTCACAAGCCCATCCCAGGAGTTGTGTCTGTCAGTAACACATGAATGGCACAGATGATTTTTACTTAAAATAGGGGTATGGTTATCAGAAGAAGCACAGATGTGTCCTGGGTAATGGAAACAGCAGACACACACACATCCCTGGTATTTTATTGAGGTCTCCAAACATTCTTCCCCTACATATGCCTTCACTGATATCTATGGCTACTCAATGTAACAATGTTTTTTTACCACCCCAAATGTACTCACATCTAGGTCCTACGAATAACTCCAAGTCCAGGATAGTAAGGTGATATGCATGCCTCTCTATCATAAAGCAATTTGATAAAGTTCTTCATGGCCTAGTAACCTAAGGCTATATGATAAAATTAACTAGAAAATACTTAATATATAATGACAGAAAAAAAGAACAACTGCAATGAAAACACATATTTGGAAATATGAATAATGACAAACGCAAAATGTCTCTAATTCATAGCATATGTCATATCTTCCTAGACAGGAAGAGCAAGGGCTTCCTAACATGAGAGGGGAGAAAGTTCTTTGATCAACCAATCTGGCTGCCATATGTTCTATTTCTGGAGGACCTCTCATTCATTGTTCCTCCATGGCTATGTCTGTAATGGACAATGGGAGGATAATCCTTTAGGGACTACACCTCTTCAGCATTCTCCTTCCTGATCCAGTGGGAATTGAAAAATCACTTCCTATGGCAAAGATAATTAGCTTTTACCACCCAAGAGTTGTGAACCTCTTCTGTTGTACACAATTGTTGCTGGGAAGTAGCTACCTAGCTAGGGGCTACATTTCCCAGCCTCCTTGTTAACTTTGGTAAAGTCACATGACTGTCTCCATTGGAATATGAGTGAAACTGATGTGTACCACTTCTAGCCAATTTGGTAAAGTAGTAGGTATGCCTTTGCCAGTCTCTTTTTCCCTCTTCTGGCTGCACTGAAAGGTCTCTAAGAACCTGGAGGACAGTAGAGCCATAAGATAGAAGTAGTCTGGGTAGTTGAATGATTTTGTAGAAGACCACCTGCTACTTAGGGGCACTGATGTTAGACTTTACAAAAGTGAAAAATAAATATCTATTGTGTTAAGCTTAAGTAACCTAGCCTTTCTTCTCCACACTTAGGATTTCTCTCACAGTACAATTTTCTTTAATTCTTTTTTTTTTTTTTTTTTTTTTTGAGACAAAGTCTTGTTCTTGTTGCCCAGGCTGGAGTGCAGTGGTGCTATCTCAGTTCATGCAATGTCCACCTCCCGGGTTCAAGCGATTCTCCCACCTCAGCCTCCTGAGTAGCTGGAATTTCAGGTGTGTGCCACCACACCTGGCTAATTTTTGTATTTTTAGTAGAGACAGGCTTTCACAATGTTGGCCAGGCTGGTCTTGAACTCCTGACCTCAGGTGATCCGCCTGCCTCGGCCTCCCAAAGTGCTAGGATTACAGGCACAAGCCACTGCGCCTGGCCCAGTTTTCTTTAATTCTTAGTAAACTTCTAGTCTATTTGCATCTGGCCAATTCCATAGGGGGAAAATTCCAAAGCCAGAGGGTTTTTTTAAGCTTCAGTCTTTGAATCTAGATTTTCATCTGAGCATTTTTGTCTTTTAGTAATAGGCCTTGGTATTCTAACTTAAAGGCCTCTATTTTGGTTTCTGCCTGATAACAATTTGAAACAATAGCCACTGGGTTTGCAAGGGGAGGGAGTGATGATGGTGTGTGAGCTGGTGGTGGAGGGAGTAGAATGGAATAACTATTACCTTTCTCAGCAGGCAGGAATTGCTTGAAAGAGGCCTGAGTGTATTAAGACTTCTCCCTAGTGCCGATGTTATCCATTCTTGCCTTCATTAACATTAACATTCTCTTGGGGCTTTTTCAACCCTTTATGGCTCCAGATTATTGATGTTTCTGTCATCTTTTATTGCAGCCTATAAGCAAAAATGTTCACTTGTAACAAAGTGGTATCTTTTCCTCTCTGCCTTAGATAAATCAATCTTAGTCCTAAGTTTGAGCCTTTCTTAAAGGACATTACTAAAAACTAACAAGTAATAGTTGACATATTTTAGTATCTGACCTTTTAACAACAGGGCCTTTTACATTTTATCCTTGATAGGCACATGTTCTGAATCCCACTATACAACAGGTGCCAGTTTAACCTACCGCTTTGCTATTGAAGTCCCAGCCTGATACCAATGAGGCCTCATCTGAATCAGCTACTTCAACATTTCTGGATCTTTCTGTTACTAATCCCCACTCCTGGTACCAATTTATGAATTGTTAGAGCTATTTTAGTGAAAAACTAGTTATATATTTAGCTTAAGGCATAGTTTGATCCAAGGGCTTAAGCAATGTCATTAGAATTCTATTTCTTTTCATCTCTTGACTCTGTCTTGTGTGTTGGCTTCACTTTTAGGCTCCATGTGGTGGCTGCTGACAGCTCCAGTTTACATAATCCTTACTGTTAGCAATCTCAGTGGAAGAGTGCATGCTTCCTTCCCACAGGTGCCAGCAATAGTCTCCTTACATTTCATTGGCTCTGATTGGGATATGTGGCTAGAGGAATCCAGTAGCTCAGGCCTGATTCATGTCATTAATGTTTTTGAAAATGAAGTTCACTCCACCCAAAAGACATTGACTGAAGTAACAGAAGAGGAAAATCAGGGGATGGTTATCAGAAGAAGGGTGAATGTTAGTAAGAGGCAAACAAACGGAGTCTCTCATTAGATACCAATGTGTAGTGTTTCCTAATTGCTTCACATGTGTTGGTTTTATCTCCTTCACTGGGCTGACTGTAAGTGTCTCAAGAGCAAGATCCTGTATTATATATCTTAACAGTGCCAACTCAGCAGGCAGTCCTTAGATACTGGCTGATTTATGGCCTCTTCTTTTATTACTAAAGATGGCACACTCTAAGAAGGTAACAAGAGCTTAATAAAGGGATAATTTATAGAGGGATGGAAATGGTTAAGGGAACCAACAAGGAATGGTAAAGTACTTAAGGACTGGCAACAATGGGAGACCTTAAGCTTGAAGGAACAGGGGAGGGGAGCTATTAGTGGAACCCTGTAAGAGCGGTAGCTTGGAAAGGGATGCCTGACAAAGGCTGTTACTATAAATAAAGAAATACAGTCACTGCCAAAATGTGGCCCAGCAAAGGACCGGGGTATAAACACTTGTCCTCTTTTCCTCCCATCCTCCAAACTTCTGTTGGTACCTCCCATTGACCAAACCAGAAACCAGAGGGCTTGTGTGGCACAGTCTGTAGAGTTCAGCTTCCAGTAAAAAGCAAGACAAATAAGGTAAAAAAATGGATCTGTAGGTGCAAATGGAAAATTGCCAGGACACCCCTCTTATATTCCTTGAGCAACCCTAAGTACAAGCAATTCCTATTCTGTTAAGTGTTAACCATATAGACTGGATTTATCTGGAAAATATAACTTTACCCTTTTCAATAGACTTGTTAAATATATAGCCAATGTGGTTTGATTTTAATAGCATTTTAAGACTTTAACATTCATGAATTCATAAAAAGTCTTTTGTTAGCCCATGTAGTTGAAAAGGTATCATGATTGTATTGATATGGAACTCCTCAAGAATATTGTACCTGGCAATCCATCAGAAAGTCCTGGCACAGCACTCGTCAGAATGACAAATTTGATAAATGTTTGATGAGTTGAAGAATGATTAAATGAATAAATTAAAGCATTTCAAGCCAGAAGACTGTAAGTGGAAAACTAGATGGGTTTTCCTTGTTAGAGGTTGATAATAACTATACAACATCTACCAATCCTGTCCCTTGAAGCCTGACATCAGCTTCCTAGCTGTTGATCAAGGTCTTATCTCTTAAAGAAAATGGAACCGAATAAATTTTCTTTGTCAATCTTCAGAAGTTTCATAATTAATTGTCATGCTAATAAATTCACTATAAAGTCAATTTCAGTTAAGGGACTATTATATTTCCTGTCTAAAACTGGGTTTCCTCATGGAATTGTCACTCAGATATAAGAAAAATAAATATACTTGCTTCGATATGTGAACTAGGACTATAAGTGCCAGTCCAAACTTTCTCTAAAAGATTTTATAGTTAAGCCCAAAATCTATACCGCTGTTCTTTCACAATCCTGTGTATATAGGACTTAAAGTCCTATACTTAAAGTCCTGTGTATATAAGACTTAAGGTTACAAAATACTTTCTTATGTGGCACCATTCATTTATTCAAACAAAAAATACTACTGAGCACATGCTATGTGCCACACGTAATCCCTGCCCTCAAGGAACTTACAATAGAACAGTATTTCTCAAACTTTTATGAGACTGTGAATCACCTCAGAATCTTGTGAAACTACAGATTCTAATTCACTAAGTCTGGGATGGGCCCTGAGACTACATTTCTAACTAGCTCCCTGGTGATGCTGATACCACTTGGAGTAGCAAAAGTCTAATGGATTTATTTAATCTTCACCACAACCACCTCATAGGAAAAGTATCAGTGTTTTGTTTATTGTCTGGAGCACTTAACTATATACAAAACACTGTGCTATGTCTTTTGTAGACAAACAACTCAGTTAGATATAGAGATATAGGCTTTTAGGAAACTCACTATACAGATGCTTCTCCACTTATGACGGGATTATATTCCAATAAACCCATTTTAAGTTGAAAATATTGTAAATCAAAAATGCATTTAATACACCTACTGAATGTGATAGCTTAGCCTAGCCTACCTTAAACATCCTCAGAACACTTATACTAGCCTACAGTTGGGCAAAGTTGTCTAACACAAAGTCTATTTTATAATAAAGTGCTAAGTATCTTGTGTAATTTATTGAATACTGTACTGAAAGTGAAAAATAGAATGGTTGTATGGGTACTCAGCAGTAAAATTTCTACTGAATGTAAATCACTTTTGCACCATCATAAAGTCAAAAAAATCTTAAGTGCAACCATTGTCAGTCAGGGACTGTCTGTATAGCAGAAACAGCTAGTGTAAAAAATAGTCATAATTGTATTATTCTGTTTATATAAAATGTCCAGAAAGGGAAAATGTATAGAGACAGAAAGCAGATTGGTGTTTGCTGGGCCAGGGGTGAGAATGGTGATTAACTATAAATGATCATGAAGGATCTTTTGGGGGTGATGAAAATGCTTTTAAATGGATTATAATAATAGCTGCATACCTCAATAAATTTACTAAAAGTAATTGAAATGTACACTTGAAATGAGTGAATTTTATTATATGTAAAGTACTTCAAAAAAGTTGTAAAATAATCATGTATAATATGAAAAAATCCAATAATAAAAACATGTCTTAACTCCCTTTCACAGCCAAGGAAATGGAGCTCATAGAGGCTAAGTAATTTGCCCAAACTCATGTACATAACTAGTTGATGACAGGGTTAGCATATAAATCTAGTCCTATTAAGCCAAAAGCAGTCATTGTCAGAAACCTCCTCTCCAGAGGAGGCATAGAAATGTATGCCAGGAAATAGATACCCTTCCACCTAGAGGGCATTTGCCTCTCTCTCTGAACCCTCCTCACTCTGTGAGGCAAAGATCAAGCTGAGTGGTGACCTAGGTGGCATTCCATAAACATAATGCCATCTGACGGGGCTGTGCAAGCCAGCTAGCTTCTGGCAGACCCTTTGGCTTCAATGGGGTTTTTAGTTTCAAGCAACAAAAATCAATCCTGCATGATTTAGCAGCAAAGGAATTGGGCAGCCCACAGAATCATTATGTGAATTGAGAACCAAGCTCAAAGTGGTGCAGCCAAGACCAGCGCCCAAAATAATGCTGCAGAGGCAACCCAGTGAGAAGATTACTATTACTAATGCTGCTGAGCATGCTAGACTCTGCTCCTTTCTCGACCAACACCACTGCTTTGGGAACTCAATTTGGCCACAACTGCACTGTTCCAAGAGAGAGAGAACTGACTGCTATCCTTGCTTCTTTGGGTTATTAGTTTCTGACTCAAAGCCATGCAGGTGCTTCTAATTAGAGGAGGGTAGCTCATGCATCTGAATCCAAGTTGCAAGGGAGGATGGTGAAGTGACTATGTGACGACTTCTGTCAGTTTCTAGAAAGTGAGAATCAGGCTTTACTTCTAAGACTCACGTACCAGTGAACTCTCCAAGCTTAGACAGTTCAGATGCTGGGCAGCTGGGAAAACAAAACAAAAACAAAAATTCCCCCCAAAACAGATATCCACTGCGGCATTGCAGAGTGGTCCATGGAGCAGCAGCATCAATATCAAATGGAAGCTTGTTAGAAATGTACAATCTCACACTTGTAATCCCAGCACTTTGGGAGGCCGAGGTGGGCAGATCACGAGGTCAGGAGATCGAGACCATCCTGGCTAACATGGTGAAACCCCGTCTCTACTAAAAAATACAAAAAATTAGCTGGGAGTGGTGGCAGGCGCCTGTAGTCCCAGCTACTCGGGAGGCTGAGGCAGGAGAATGACATGAACCCGGGAGGCGGAGCTTGCAGTGAGCCAAGATAGTGCCACTGCACTCCAGCCTGGGCAACAGAGCGAGACTCCGTCTCAAAAAAAAAAAAAAATTAAAAAAATTAAAAAGAAAAAAGAAACACAGAATCTCAGATCCTGTTCCAGATCTGCAGAATTTGGATTTGCTTTTGATATGGTTTGGTTGTGTCCCCACCCAAATCTCATCTTGAATTGTAGCTCCCATAATCCCCACATATCACATATCACACATACCCAGTGGGAGGTAATTGAGTCATGGGGCAGGTTTTTCCTGTGCTGTTCTTGTGATAGTAAATAAGTCTCATGAGAGCTAATGGTTTTATAAAGGGCAGTTCCCCTGCACACACTCTCTTGCCTGCCACCACGTAAGACATGTCTTTGCTTCTCCTTTGCTTTCTGCCATGATTGTGAGGCCTCCCCAGCCATGTGGAACTGTGAGACCATTAAACCTCTTTTTCTTTATAAATTACCCAGTCTCAGGTATGTCTTCATTAGTGGTGTGAGAATGGACTAATACAGCTTTCTAACTAGCAGTCAGGTGATTTGTATGAATATTACAGTTTGAGAAGTCTTACTCTATATTATAAGACATATTGTTTTAAAAAAAATTTTCAAGGATCACTCATCATTATGCTCTACTCATCCACAGGGTTACTAGATTTAATGCAGGACACAGCACTCAGTTAAATTTGAATTTTAGATAAGCAAGGAATAATTTAAAAAATAAGTATGTTCCATACAATATTTGTTATACTAAAAAATTATTCCTTGTTTATTTGAAATTCAAATTTAACTGGGCATCCTGTATTTTATCCAGTAAGCATCCTTACAACCATCCACACAACCCTCACCTTATAATTAAGAAAAATGAAATAAAAGAATGGGAAATTAACATAACTGCCTACTGAAATGCATTTATATCAGTTTTCTGTTTTGGCATGGTAGACTGTAAGTGTCATGAGAGCAGAACATGGAAACTGCACAAATCCAAACACACTCTGCATTCTGCTTAAGCATTTGATGCTTGAGGTCCTCTATAATTTGAAGGGTGAATGTTAACTGTTCTGTGAGGTAAGAGTTATTTTTTTAATATACCTATGAATTTTAACTAATTTCACTTAATGAGTTTTGACCAATAACACCTTTATCTCACCGAACCTGACCATATAAGCTGAGTAAATAAAGAAAGTATGTGATGACTGGGTTATATCATTGCTGGGTTACTTTTGGAGACTGCTATTATAACTTCATTTTCTTCCTAAAGAAAAGAGTTGATCAAAAGCAAAACTTGACAAATGGGATCTAATTAAACTAAAGAGTTCCTGTACAGGAAAAGAAACTATCATCAGAGTGAACAGACAACCTACAGAATGGGAGAACATTTTTGCAATCTGTCCACCTGACAAAGGTCTAATATCTAAAATTTACAAGGAATTTAAATTTACAAGAAAAAAAACAAACAACCCCATTAAAAAGTGGGTAAAGGACATGAATAGACACTTCTCAAAAGCAGATATTTATGTGGCCAAGTAACATATGAAGAAAAGCTGAACATCACTAATCATTAGAGAAATGCAAATCAAAACTGCAATGAAATTCTGTCTCACACCAGTTATAATGGTGATTATTAAAAAGTCAAGAAACAACAGATGCTGGTGAGGCTGTGGAGAAATAGGAGCACTTTTACACTGTTGGTAGGAATGTAAATTAGTTCAACCATTGTGGAAGACAATGTGGTGATTCCTCAGAGACCTAGAACCAGAAATACCATTTGACCCAGCAATCCCATTACTGGGTATATACCCAAAGGAATATAAATCATTCTATTATAAACATACATGCATGTGTATGTTCACTGTAGCACTATTCACAAGAGCAAAGGCATGGGATCAACCTAAATGCTCATCCATGATAGACTAGATAAAGAAAATGTGGTATATATATACCATGGTATACTATACAGCCATAAAAAGGAATGCGATCATGTCCTTTGCAGGTACATGGATAGAGCTGGAAGCCATTATCCTCAGCAAACTAATGCAGGAATAGAAAACCAAACATAGCATGTTCTCACTTATAAGTGGGAGGTGAATAATGAGAACACATGGACAGAGGGAGGGGAACAACACGACTGGGGCCAGTCGGGGGGAGGGGAGCGGGGGGAGGGAGAATCTCAGGATAAATAGCTAATGCATGTGGGGCTTAATCCCTAGGTGATGGGTTGATAGATGCAGAAAACCACCATGGCACAAGTTTGCCTATGTATCAAACCTGCATGTCCTGTACATGTATTCCAGAACCTAAAATAAAATTAACTTAAACTTAAAAAAAAGAAAAGAGTTGCTGCGTATGCCCAAGAATTTTAGAAAAATAGCTTTCAAACATTCTGGGAAAGAGGCAGATTGTATGATATGTCAATCAGAATTAGAAGTATCACATTCAGAAATTAAAGGAAACTTTTAGTACTTTAAAATGTAGCCAGGTGCAGTGGCTCATGCCTGTAATCCTAACACTTTGGGAGGCTGAGGTGGGCCAATCGCTTGAGCTCAGAAGACCAGCCTGGGCAACATGGTGAAACCCTGTCTCCACAAATAATACAAACAAATTAGCCGAGCGTGGTGATGTGTGCCTATAGTCCCAGCTACTTGGGGGGCTGGGGCAGGACCATCACTTGAGCCCGGGAGGTGGAGGCTGCAGTGAGCCGAGATCATGCTACTGAACTCCGGCCTAGACAACAGAGTGAGACTCTGTCTCCAAAGTAAAATAAAATAAATGTATGCCAATTACATGTATTTGTAAGATGGCTTAATTCATTTTAACATTTAGCAAGTCCAGTTATTTCCAACCAGCCAAATAGGCAATTTTGGGTGGTTGAGAGACATTGACTTTCCTTTTATAACCTTTTGTGTAGTTATCAGTGAGCCACCTCCAACACAGTTTACCAATAAAAATTTTCCATCTATCATACTCCCACCAAGGCTTATCTTATCCTCTTGGTGAGCAATGAAATGTCCAGGGACTGTGAGAGGGATTACAGTTCCAAGAAGCAGAATATTCTCAGGGACTAATGAGTGTTGGAAACCTAAACATGTATTCGGCCCCCTCTCCCAGAGTTTTTATATCACATTTGCTTCCACTTTTTAATTCATTGTTTGCAAGCCCCACCCTAGAGGCAGATATCTGTGATGACTGAATGATGTACCCTGGTCTATAGGCCAGACCACAAACAGGCTAGTTAACTAGCCTTACTTCTTTTTTTTTTTGAGATAGAGTCTCACTCTGTTAACCAAGCTGGAGTGCAGTGGCATGATCTCGGCTCACTGAAACCTCTGCCTCCCAGGTTCAAGCCTCACAAGTAGCAGGATTACAGGCACACAGCACCACACCCGGCTAATTTTTGTGTTTTTAGTAGAGATGGGGTTTCACCATGTTGGCCAGGGCGGTCTCGAACTCCTGACCTCAAGTGATCCACCCACCTCGGCCTCCCCAAGTGCTAGGATTACAGGTGTGAGCCACCACGCCCAGCTAGCCTTTCTTTAAACATTAAATAATAATAGAGAAAACATTTATGAGTACATTATCGGTCACCTATGCACACTATTTCTATAAAATAGCTAAGTATAGTTATGTGTCAACGATGGTATAAGTTCTGAGAAATGCATTATTAGGTGATTTTATCACTGTGCAATCATCATAGAGTGCACTTACACAAACCTGGATGGTATAGCCTACTACCTAACCTATGTGTTATGTGTTATAGCCTATTGTATGTGTTATAGCCTGTTGCTCCTAGGCTATAAACCTGTATAGTATTTCACTATACTGAATGCTATATGCAACTGGAATATAATGGTAATTATTTGTGTATCTAAACATAGAAAAGGTAATGCATTGTGCAAAGACATTACAACAGTTACCACATCACTAGATGATAGAAAATTTTCAGCTCCATTATAATCTTATGGGACTACCATCATATATGCAACCCACCATTGACCAAAATGTCACTATCTGGTGCATCATTGTATTTATAGTAGAGAATGATTAGAAATTATATAAAGCCCCTTCCCCCAAACAGTGGACCTATTAAATAAATAATAGTATATGCTTACGATGCAGCCATTAAAAATAACATTTTTGGCTGGGCATGGTGGCTCACACCTGTAATCCTAGCCCTTTGGGAGGCCGAAGTGGGAGGATAACTTGAGCCTAGGAAGTTGAAGCTGCAGTGAGCCATGATGGCACGACTGCACTCCAGCGTGGGGGACAGAGTGAGACCCTGTCTCAAAAACAAACAAACAAACAAAATAACCTTTTGCTGGGTTCCCTGTCACATCAGAAGGTAAGTATAAAAGACTTCTAAGTCATGTCAAAAGAGACTCAGGAATAAACCTGAAGATGCTTCCATCCATCAAAGAGGTGAGGAACAGCTTCAGCATGAATTCCATCCATAATGGATAGATGCATGGTAAATATGTTTTAGTCAGCTCAGATTGATACTCTAAGACAAAAAAACCTCTGTTGGTACCTTTGGAAGATACAAGGAAACCAACTTATTATTTAAAAAACTGGTAAATACAGAGAATGAATCAAGCATTTAGTTCATTTCTCATATATAAATTGTACCTCAGGGTAACCCAATAGTTGATGATAGGAGGTTTCTCTTTACAGAATATTTCAGCTAACAATTGATGCAGAAATGATAGAGTATCATCATATTGTAACCCCTAGTGAAATAATGCAGCTAGGGAATGATCATTTATGATGAATAACTTTACAAAAAGATTAACAAGCAGACATATGTCTCCTACATTATCACATATCAAATATTCTTGCCAAAAATCAAACTAGAATTTGATCAAGCCTATATATCTAAATAATAACAAAATACAGAAGATAAAGAAACATATTAAATAACACTAAAGGAGTTACAATTAGAAAATTCACACTATAGGCCAGTCGTGATGGCTTACACCTATAATCCCAGCACTTTGGGAGGCTGAGTTGGGAGGATTGCTTGCACTCAGAAGTTCAAGATCAGACTGGAAAACATAATCAGACCTAATCTGTACAAATAAAAAAAAAAAATTACCCAGGCGTGAAGGCTTGTGTCTATAGTCCCAGCTACTTGGGAGGCTGAAGTGGGAGGATTGCTTGAGCCCAGGAGGTCGAGGCTACATTGAGCCCTGATTGCACCACTGCACTCCAGCTAGGGTGACAGAACAAGACTCTGTCTCAAAAACAGAAAAAGAAAGAAAGAAAGAAAGAAAGAAAGAGAGAGAGACAGAGAGGGAGGGAGGGAGGAAGGAAGGAATAAAGAAGGAGGGAAGGGAGGGAGGAAGGAAGGAAGGAAGGAGGGAAGGAAGGAAGGAATTCACACTATGGAAAGTCCTATAGGACAAAAAACTCAATTTTGCCTCAACAAATCCAATAAAAGAGAAGGAGGGAGAAGCAAAAGATTAAGAGGCTTAAGACACATATCAAATAATACAACATGTGGACTTTATTTGGATCTCAATTTTGAACAAATTAACTATAATAAACATGAGACAATTGGGAGAAATTTGAACATTGAATACTTGATGATATTAAAACATTTAAATGAAAACTGTGAGATGTTACAATGATATTGTCATTATATTTTTAGAAGTGTCCTTATCTTTTAGATGTAAATGAAGAAATATTTGTGAATGAAATGATTTGATGTTTGCTTCAAATTAATCTGGAGGTAGAAATGTTTCAATAAATGTTGAAGCTGGGTGGAGGTTCAAAGGGGTTCATTATACTATTCTTTCTACTTTTTTACATGTTTGAAAATTTTCCTAAAATAATTAGTTTATAAACTTGTATTGAGAGCATAATCTTAAGTTTGTAATATATATTATGTATGTATACACATACATGTACATAAACAAAGATTAGAAAAGAGAGAAAACACACCAAAAAATCTTTAGGTTGTTTCGTTATTATGATATTATACATGAAATATACATTCTTTCTTATTCGTATTTCTTTCTTCTTTCTTCTTTTTTATTTAGGGAAAATAGATTTTAAGAGGCACAAGATCCAGTTATTTTCAGCTCTTTAACCTTGATGAATAATGAAGACCAGAAAAAAATTTTCTCAACTACTAAAAGTTGTCTTTATGCAGTGGAACTATATGAGATTTTATTTCGGTTTTTTACTTTTCTGTATTTTTCCATTTTAATATAAAGGGACATCATTTTAGGATTCAGAAATCCAACAAACATTAAATCCAATGGGACAATTAATTTATGAAGGATAAACAAAATTATTTATGTATATAAGATTTTTTAAAAATACAGGTGTAGGCTTGGTGTGGTGGCTCATGCCTGTAATCCCAGCACTTTGGGAGGCCGAGGCGGGTGGATCACCTGAGGTCAGGAATTCGAGACCATCCTGGCCAACATGGTGAAACCCCATCTCTACTAAAAAAAATACAAAACATGAGCATGGAATGTTCATTTGTTTGTGTCCTCTTTTATTTCATTGAGCAGTGGTTTGCAGTTCTCTTTGAAGAGGTCCTTCACATCCCTTGTAAGTTGGATTCCTAGGTATTTTATTCTCTTTGAAGCAATTGTGAATGGGAGTTCACTCATGATTTGGCTCTCTGTCTGTTATTGGTGTATATGAATGCTTGTGATTTTTGCACATTGATTTTGTATCCTGAGACTTTGCTGAAGTTGCATATCAGCTTAAGGAGATTTTGGGCTGAGACAATGGGGTTTTCTAAATATACAATCATGTCATCTGCAAACAGGGACAATTTGACTTCCTCTTTTCCTAATTGAATACCCTTTATTTCTTTTTCCTGCCTGATTGCCCTGGCCAGAACTTCCAACACTATGTTGAATAGGAGTGGTGAGAGAGGGCATCCCTATCTTGTGCCAGTTTTCAAAGGGAATCCTTCCAGTTTTTGCCCATTCAGTATGATATTGGCTGTGGGTTTGTCATAGATAGCTCTTATTATTTTGAGATACGTCTCATCAATACCTAATTTATTGAGAGTTTTTAGCATGAAGGGCTGTTGAATTTTGTCAAAGGCCTATTCTGCATCTATTGAGATAATCATGCAGTTTTTGTCATTGGTTCTGTTTATATGCTGGATTACATTTACTGATTTGCATATGTTGAACCAGCCTTGCGTTCCAGAGATGAAGCCCACTTGATCATGGTGGATAAGCTTTTTGATGTGCTGCTGGACTCAGTTTGCCAGTATTTTATTGAGGATTTTTGCATCGATGTTTATAGGAAGAATCAATATCGTGAAAATGGCCATACTGCCCAAGGTAATTTATAGATTCAATGCCATCCTCATCAAGCTATCAATGACTTTCTTCACAGAACTGGAAAAAACTACTTTAAAGTTCATATGGAACCAAAAAAGAGCCCGCATTGCTAAGACAATCCTAAGCCAAAACAACAAAGCTGGATGCATCACGCTTCCTGACTTCAAACTATACTACAAGGCTACAGTAACCAAAACAGCACGGTACTGGTACCAAAACAGAGATATAGATCAATGGAATAGAACAGAGCCCTCAGAAATAATACCACACATCTACAACCATCTGATCTTTGAAAAACCTGACAAAAACAAGAAATGGGGAAAGGATTCCCTATTTAATAAATGGTGCTGGGAAAACTGGCTAGCCATAGGTAGAAAGCTGAAACTGGATCCCTTCCTTACACCTTATACAAAAATTAATTCAAGATGGATTGAAGACTTAAATGTTAGACCTAAAACCATAAAAACCCTAGAAGAAAACCTAGGCAATACCATTCAGGACAAAAGCATGGGCAAGGACTTCATGTCTAAGACACCAAAAGCAATGGCAACAAAAGCCAAAATTGACAAATGGGATCTAATTCAACTAAAGAGCTTCTGCACAGCAAAAGAAACTACCATCAGAGTGAACAGGGAACCTACAGAATGGGAGAAAATTTTTGCAATCTACTCATCTGACAAAGGGCTAATATCCAGTGTCTACAAAGAACTCAAACAAATTTACAAGAAAAAAACAAACAACCCCATCAAAAAGTGGGCAAAGGATATGAACAGACACTTCTCAAAAGAAGACATTTATGCAGTCAACAGACACATGAAAAAATGCTCATCATCACTGGCCATCAGGGAAATGCAAGTCAAAACTACAATGAGATACCATCTCACACCAGTTAGAATGGAAATCATTAAAAAGTCAGGAAACAACAGATGCTGGAGAGGATGTGGAGAAATAGGAACACTTTTACACTGTTGGTGGGACTGTTCAATCATTGTAGAAGACAGTGTGGTGATTCCTCAAGGATCTAGTACTAGAAATACCATTTGACCCAGCCATCCCACTACTGGGTATATACCCAGAGGATTATAAATCATGCTGCTATAAAGACACATGCACATGTATGTTTATTGTGGCACTATTCACAATAGCAAAGACTTGGAACCAACCCAAATGTCCATCAATGATAGATTGGATTAAGAAAATGTGGCACATATACACCATGGAATACTATGCAGCCATAAAAAGGGATGAGTTCATGTTCTTTGTAGGGACATGGATGAAGCTGGAATCCATCATTCTCAGCAAACTATCGTAAGAACAAAAAAACAAACACTGCATATTCTCACTCATAGATGGGAATTGAACAATGAGAACACTTGGACACAGGAAGGGGAACTTCACACACTGGGGCCTGTCGTGGGGTGGGGGGAGGGGGGAGGGATAGCATTAGGAGATATACCTAATGTGAATGACGAGTTAATGGGTACAGCACACCAACATGGCACATGTATACATATGTAACAAACCTGCACGTTGTGCAAATGTACCCTAGAACTTAAAGTATAATTAAAAAAAAAAAAAAAGAAAGTTCTGCTTTCATAAAGACATCCAAAAAAAAAAAAACACACAAAACATTAGCTGGGCGTGGTGGCACATGCCTGTAATCCCGGCTATTTAGGAGGCTGAGGCAGGAGAGTTGCTTGAACTCAGGACGCGGAGATTGCAGTGAGTTGAGATCGCGTCATTGCACTTTAATTTGGGCAACAGAGTGAGACTCCGTCTCAAGACAAACAAACAAACAAGAAAACCAAGAAAAAACAAAAAAAATACAGGTGTAAGAAACATTATTTACATTTTACATGCCTGTTTGGCAGATTAACACTAAGCCAAGGATGGAAAAACAAATCAGAGAACTTTTGATTCAACAAAGGAATGCAATAAGGCTACATTTCTAAGAAAACTGTATTATTTGGCTAAAAGGGAAATTAAGCACTGGACTAAGAGTGTAGAGAAGGGCTGGCAAAGGAAACCAGGAATGGGAAAAACCAAAGGGTAAATGTCAGAGTGTTTCAGAGAATGTCACTGGTTGGTTAAATCAGAGAAACTGAATTTTACTATCAAATGTAAGAAAGAGTAAGTTCAGAAAGAGATTATGCTTTTATCGTTTCACAGCCTGCTTTTTTCTCTGTAACAATGATGTAAGCCTTTTCCAATTGTAAGAAAAACTTTGTAAATTTCATTTAAAAAAACCATGGATTAAAAAAATGCCATAGATTTAAAAATTCTCTTGATCTACCATAATTTGTTATTCATTCTTCTTCACTGGATATCTATTTTTAAATCTTATAAACATAATGCTGTTCTTTACAAATAAAGCTTTTCCTCTATTTTCCTGAAAGTAGAAATTTTTTTAAGTAGAATCACTAGGTCGGGAGTATGAGCATTTAGAAGGCTCTTGAGATGTACTGAATAGTTGCTTTCCATAGTGTTTTTTGCTAATTATTAATTTACTAATTCCTAATCTACATTCTATCCAGCAGTATTTATGGGTGCCTATCGCATTGATCATCATGCTTTTTAAAATATCCATGCTAATTTGGCAGTTGTAACTTGGGATTTCATTTTACTCGCATATCCTTGATAGGTACTCACATTAACTATTTTAAAGCCGTCTTTCATGAATATTCTGTTATGCACTTTGTCTTAAAATGTAAATCTTTTGAACTGTCTACTGTGTCTAGATCTTTGTTTCTATTTAATTGACAGAATAAACAATGAACCCACTTAGACATATTGACTAAAAGAGTCAGGTTTTAAGAACATTGCACTGACATCTTTGAAATGCAGAGAACAAGTTCCCACTTGAGCATATGTGTTCCTCCCCACCCCCACTGTTTTACCTATTACTTAATGCTAATCATCCCAATGTTTCAGATAGTTCTTTTAAGTTCCCTATGTGTGTACCTAGCTGTAAATCAGTTCAATTTACAGATAGAGCAAAAAAACAACATGGATGTTATCGATGGGCCAGCCACATTCTTGTGCTTTGTCCTTCTGGGACCAATACTTTTTGAGGTGGTCAGGAACAGAAGACTGATCTGTGTGAAGAGGCCCTTGCTTCTCTGAGAGAAGTTAACGGATCCTTTGGGGATAAGCCTATGATTTTGATTTCTCATTAGCATCGTGAGCTTCATTCAAGTGTGACTGACAGTCACACAAGTCAATAAAGGAGCACTTTGGGAGAGCCAAGTTAAGAGTTTTTTCTTACAGACTAATGCTTCTGTTCTTACAGGGTTCATTGGAAAAACAAATCAGAGCACTTTTGATTCAACAAATGAATGTAATGAAGCTACATTTCTTAGAAAACTGTATTATTTGGCTAAAAGGGAAATAAAATACTAAATCCCTTGTTCAAATAAAAATGTTACCGAAGTAAATGAAAGTATATTCTGGATGATTATTAATGCTTTCATTTTCACTTTCTTTAATTGTATTTTAAGTCATATCTAAAGACTAAATGCAACTCAGATTTAGAAAGCAAAGAAAATTTATATATTTGGCAGTTTTAATCCCATCAAGCATACTTTATGAAAACTTGAATAATGTCAAGATGGAACATATCAGATCATTAGAAACAGAGTGGAAGAGGGTAGCCAAAGACCCAGGAAATAATGAGCAAATCTCATCCACGATTTTCCTCAGCTTTCGTTCCCAATTCCAGAGGAAGCTGATATCCCTCAATGTAAAAGATGTTTAAAATATTCAATGGCATTCTTTTATTGTGCCACTGAATACAGTTTGAAAGCTTAAGGTGAACATTTAAGCTTAATGTTTAAAGATTAGAAACTATTAAAAAAAAAACCTCCAGTAGGCTTATAATGCAAATGGATAGGAAAATTATACTAAGACATCTCAAATTAAAGAAGAATGTCCCAATCACAAAAACTTAATGTGTAATTGCATAAAAATGCCGGTGGAGTGAAATTAGAAATTCAACAGATGGTCCCCAAATAAAATATTTCTGTAGTATATAAGAACAATTGTTCCCTAACTCTTCTTAAATAAAAGTGTCAATAATTAAGTGCAATTTAAATCATCTAATCCAAATTAATCAATTCATTTTTATGAAATCACTCATGGGAATCAAGACAAGGTAACTTTCACTGAAAATACAATTTCTCATTTAATTAATAAACAATTACTGAGAGATTATTGGCATTAGAAGGAAGACACATTTATTAATAAGAAAAAATAAATACAATATAAACCTTTACCCTTGAAGAACTCCTAGTTGAAGGAAACTGATCATATGCAACTAAGAATTTGAGAATACTGACCATGATTTTTTGTTGAATGTTCAAATAAACAACAGATTGACTATTATAATAGATTGAATTTGCCTAAGATGCCAGTGACTTGTAAGAAAAAATTTACAAGATCTGACATGTGGTGAGAGCTGAACTTGGTGTCACATAGTGTCCTTTTTCTGGACTTTTCACCAGTAATAACTTTTGCTTTTAGCAACTATTTAAAAATGGTTAATTTAACCAGCCTTGGCAATATAGTGAGAACTCGCTACACAAAATACAAAAATTAGCTGGGCATGGTGGTGTATGCCTGTGGTTCCATCTACTTGGGAGGCTAAGGTAGGAGGATTGCTTGAGCCCAGGAGTTAGAAGTTGCAGTGAGCCATGACTGCACCACTGTACTCCAGCCTGGGCAACAGAGCAAGATCCTGTCTCAAAGAAAATAAAAAAGGTTAATTTAAATGCATTTTTATTCTTTTTAGCGTTGCTGTATCTTGTTAAGTACATCTCTCCAATAGTCTTTATCTCTTCAAGGTATCTACTCTGGCAGCCCAATTTATGTTCATCTTAATTTTCCTGAGCTGTTAAGGACCTCACAGGGCCACTACTCTAAAGACATTGTTTCTCAAACTTTAGTGGGCATCAGAATCACAGGGAGGGCTTGTTAAAAAATAGGTTGCGGCAGGGCGCGGGGGCTCACACCTGTAATCCCAGCACTTTGGGAAGCCTAGATGGGCGGATCACAAGGTCAAGAGATTGAGACCATCCTGGCCAACATGGTGAAACCCTGTCTCTACTAAAAATACAAAGATTAGCCAGATATGGTGGCATGCGCCTATAGTCCCAGCTACTCGGGAGGCTGAGGCAGGAAACTCTCTTGAACCCAGGAGGCGGAAGTTTCAGTGAGCTGAGATCGGGCCACTGCACTCCAGCCTGAGTGACAGAGCGAGACTCCGTCTAGTCTCAAAAAACAAACAAACAAACAAAAATAGGTTGCTAGCCCAACCCTCAGAATTTCTGGAATGGAGTTCTACTCACTGAGTAGGTCTTGAATGGAGCCCCAAAATTTGGATTTCTAATTAGTTGCCAGGTGATAGTAATACAACTCATCCAAGAATCACAATATGAGAACCACCGTTCTAAGTGATATCTATTTGCTTGTTTTCAGAAGTAAGATAGTTGAGATCACAAGAAGAGTTAAGGAAACCAAGAAAGAATTTTCTTATTCCCATGAAAATCTCAGGCCTGGTTCTGTGTATTCATGTATTCAACGCCAGTCTTTTCCCTACTGCAGGGTTCTGGTATTGGGTGTCTTTTTTTTTTTTTTTTTTTGAGACGGAGTTTCGCTCTTGTCTCCCAGGCTGGAGTGCAATGGCGCAATCTTGGCTCACTGAAACCTCTGCCTCCTGGCTCCAAGTGATTCTCCTGCCTCAGCCTCCCAAGTAGCTGGGATTACAGGCACCCACCATTAGCATTTTGTTGCCCGATTCTTAAATATTACACACAACCAATGAATATCAGATCTTTGAGGGAAGTCTCTCTTGTGGGAGAGAGAAATTGAAATAACAAAAAGTGAATTGGTGAAAACAGAGACTAAAGAAGGAAAATAAAACTATATATAGTTAGATATATTTACTATTTCTAGAGTTACATGTGAGATACATATATATATATATATGTAGTCAGGAGAAAGTTGCAACCATGAAACAAAAGCAGACAGAATAATTTTTTTTAAAAAGAAGAAACAGTGTTCAGGATATTAAAAGAAGAGCCTTAGGATTGAAAATAGGAGGCTGGGCGTGGTGGCCCATGCCTGTAATCCTAACATTTTGGGAGGCCGAGGTGGATGGATTGCCTGAGCTCAGGAGTTTGGGACCAGCCTGGGCAAAACCAGTGAAATCCTGTATCTACTTAAAAAAAAAAAAAATAAAGATAAAGAAAAAGCAAAAGAACAGAAAATAGGAAAGTAGAAATGAAAAAAAAAAAAAGATTAGAAAAGAAAATTAAGGAAATTTCCTAGAAGGCAAAGCAGAAAGACAGAGAAGACCAGTTCAAGAAGTTCAGAATTCAAATAGTAAGAGCTCAGAAAAAAAAAAAAGTAAATGAAATAATCTAAGAAAAATTCTCTGAATTGAAGTATAAATTAGCAAATTGAATGAATTCATCAAGTGGACACCACAATGGATAAAAATAGATCTACACCAAAGTTTGTGATCAGGAAATCTGAGTACATAGCAGACAAAGAGAAGACTTTTAAGCTTCCAGACAGGACACAAAAGAGGACAAATAGAAAGGACTGAAAGAAAATGGAATCCATTGTTTTCCAATATTGGAAGCAAGTGAGCAATGGAACGAGACTTTCAAACATTCTTTTTTTTTTTTTTTTTTTGAGACAGAGTCTCACTGTCACCCAGGTTGGAGTGCAGTGGCTATCATAAGTGCAGTCACAGCACACTACAGCCTCCAATTCCTGGGCTCAAGCAATCCTCCCACCTCAGCCTTCAGCATAGCTGGGACAAGAAATGTGCACCACCACGCCCACTTTCCAGTATGCACATTTCTAATAGCTAGATCTCAAGTTACTCACTAGAATGAGAGAAGCATTCCAAACACTACTTTTTGGAATGCATCCCTGCCACGTATTTGAAAAGGCAGGTGCAGGCCCGGCGTGGTGGCTCACGCTTGTAATCCCAGCACTTTGGGAGGCTGAGGTAGGCGGATCACCTGAGGTCAGGAGTTCAAGACCAGCCTGGCCAACAACCCCATCTCTACTAAAAATACAAAAAAATTATCCAGGCTTGGTGGTAGGTGCCTGTAATCCCAGCTGCTCGGGAGGCTGAGGCAAGAGAATCGCTTGAACCTGGGAGTCAGAGGTTGCAGTGAGCCGAGACTGCACCACTGCACTCCAGCCTGGGTGACAGAGTGGGACTCTGTGTCAAAAAAAAAAAAAAAAAAAAAGAAAAAGAAAAGAAAAGGCAGGTGCCTAGGAACTAAGCCAACAAATAGAACTGTATTCTAAATCTGAAAAAAGACTAGATTTCTTATTCTGCTCTACCCATTTAACCTGTCCTTGTTTGGAATTTAAAAGTTTGAAAACTGATGTCAAGTACCAACAGGGACTGAAGACAACCCATTAGAATGTAAGCTCCATGGAGACAGGATTTTTTTTTCCTTTTTTTCTAGTTTTTCATTAGTATAGTCCAAGCATAGAAGACAGTTCTGGCACAAAGTATGTACTTAATATATATTTATTCAATTGATGAAAAACTGAAAGAATAAATTAATGCCAGAGGCAGTCAGGAGTCTACAAAATAGCAGCTGAATTTATAAGGACTCAAGCTTTTGAAAAATTAAATTAAATCATCATTCATAACTTTCTACTGACTACCTTTACAACCAAACGAATGGTAGTGGATATTTGTCACAGTCCAAGATGATGAACGACCATCATCTTTTTAAACAACTTTTTTTTTTTTTTTTTTTTTGAGACAAAGTCTCACTCTGTCACCCAGGGCAGACTGCAATAGTGCGAACACAGCTCAGACTCAACCTTCTGGGCTCAAGCAATCCTCTCGCCTCAGCCTCCCAGATACCTGCAACCACAGGTGCATGCTACCATAACCAGCTAATTTTTTAAATTTTTTTGTAGAGATGGGGTCTTGCCATGTTGCCCAGGCTGGTTTCGAACTCGTGGGCTCAAGCAATCCTCCCCTTGGCCTCCCAAAGTACTGGGATTACAGGTGTGGGCCACTATGTTAAACAACCATACTACATTAAAGGACTTTTTTGTGGTATTAAAGGACATGCTCAAGCGATTCTCCTGCCTCAGTCTCCTCAGTAGCTGGGACTACAGGCATCTGCCATCATGCCCAGCTAATTTTTAAATTTTTTGTAGAGACAGGGTTTCCCTGTTTCTTAGGCTGGTCTTGAACTCCTGGGCCCAAGCCATTCACCCACCTCAGCCTCCCAAAGTGCTGGAATCACAGGCATGAGCCACTGCATCCAACAATTCTTTTAACAACAGCTATGCTTTCCCTACTCTGATCATATGACTGGTAAGTCACCAAATACCTAAGTTTTTAGTCTGTACAAGTTTTACTTTACTGGCAAAAGGGAGGATTTATTCATGTGCTTTGATGTGGTAAGTATTCTTTGCTTTTTTATTTTTTTCTTAGTATCTATTTTGGAAATAATCCTTAATCTGTGGGAGTAGCCTACACAAATCTCTAAATATGTAAGCTGACTTCCATCATGCTATTACAAGCACACGAGTCAGGCATTCCTTCCTTAAAAAGGTACCCAATATGGCTGGGCGCAGTGGCTCACACCGGTAATCCCAGCACTTTGGGAAGCCGAGGTGGGCAGATCACCTGAGGTCAGGAGTTCATGACCAACCTGGACAACATGGCAAAACCCCGTCTCTATTAAAAATACAAAAAATTAGACGGGCGTGGTGGCGGGCGCCTATAATCTCAGCTATTCAGGAGGCTGGGACATGATAATCGCTTGAACTTGGGAGGTGGAGGTTGCAGTGAGCCAAGATCGCGCCATTACACTCCAGCCTGCAACAGAGCGTGACACCGTCTAAAACAAATAACAAAAAAACAAACAAAGAAAAAATTTGGGAGACCAGGTGCAGTGGCTCACGCCTGTAATTCCAGCACTTAGGGAGGCTGAGGCAGGCGGATCACCTGAGCCCAGGAGTTTGAGACCAGCCTGGGCAACATGGTGAAACTCTGTCTCTACAAAAAAATACAAAAATTAGCTGGGTATGGTGGTGTGCGCCTGTGATCCTAGCTACTCGGGAGGCTGAGGTTGGAGGATTCCTTGAGCCCACGATGTCGAGGCTGCAGTGAGCCGTGACTGCACTACTGTACTCTAGCCTGGGCGACAGAGCAAAATCCTGTCTGAAAAACAAAAAATTGTTTTGAAAATTTCATTACTGATGTCTTAGTGTGGTTTTGGGAAGGAACAAAATTTGGAGCATGTGTTCAACTGCCATCTCTACCTAGAAGTGAATAACAATTCATTTCTCAACACATGTTTTTTGGGAAGGAACAAAATTTGGAGCATGTGTTCAACTGCCATCTCTACCTAGAAGTGAATAACAATTCATTTCTCAACACATGTTTTTTGAGCATTTACTACTTGCTAGGCACTGTACCAAGATACACACAGAAATATGGAAAAAGGTTATTATTCATTTTTTCTGATTAACTCTACTAAGTTTAAAAAAATGGAAATATCTCTCTAAGTTTGATGCTCTAGATTGTTTAGCAGTTTTTTTCCTTTCCTGGCCTCTGAATTTGTCTCGATTTTGGTGTAAATGTGTGTTTTTATAAAATATGAAAGAAGAGATTCTGAAGGGGAAAAAGATACTGAGTGTAAAAGATATTGAGTGACAATGGGGGGGGCATGTCCTCATATCTGAATATAGCATTCATATAAGATATCTAAGTGTCTTAAATGGTGGATAAAAATGATATTAGCAAGGAGTAGAGAACTATTTTTATCTAACAACATTCAGAGAGAAAAGACGAAATCTCTATCAGGAAATACCACAAAAGTGGGAGGTTCTTGCTGGCTGGTGGAAAAGAATGCGGAGAGTAGATGGTTGGCCATTAGTGGCTCCTGAGAGAGTAAAAAGTCTTGGCTTTTAGTTCATCAGTGATGGTAGTGCCATGAACTGAGGATACTACTTATTAAACTCACTGTTACATAAATTGTCCCTGTTAGTCACAAGGGGACAGTTACTCTCCTTTTCTCTTTTCTGAGACAGGGTTTCATTCCCATTGCCCAGGGTGGAGTGCAATGGTGCAATCTTGGCTCACTGCAGCCTCCGCCTCCCGGGCTCAAGCAATCCTCCTGCCTCAGCCTCCCAAGTAGCTGGGACTACAGGCGCACGCCACCATGCCTAGCTATTTTTTGTAGAGACAGGGTTTCTCCATATTGCCCAGGCTGGTCTGAAACTCCTGGGCTCAAGCAGTCCGCCAGCCTCTGCCTCTCAAAGTGTTGGGATTATGGGCGTAAGCCACTGCACCTGGCCAGTTATTCTCCTACAGAGCAGAAAGCTACCATACGGTCTACTAGCCATCAACCTTGGATCTTAGTGGATAACGTTAGGAGGCCAGTCACTTCATCCAGAGAGTAATTTACTACCCCCACTAAACACCTGACTTGATTCTCTTCTCTCTCTCCTTCTCCTCTTAGCTTCCGAGAATACTTGTCTTCTAAAAAGGGGCCAAGGTTAAGTCAATCTGCCAAGGAAGCAAAAAGCCCATTGCTTTGGCTACTTTTCCTTTTGACTCTAAAGGTTTCTCTGGGCAACTCTGGTGTCCTTGATATGTATATGTGTGTTCAAGGATGAAGTGTGTGTGTTGTGTGTGGGGGGAGGCTAAAACCATGTTGACAGAATTCCTGTGTCTGTTCAGTAGTGGATTACAGTGAATAGACAGTGAACTAAGCTCTATTAGATTGCTGGGCATGGTGGCTCATGCCCATAATCCCAGCACTTTGGGAGGCTGAGGTGAGAGGAGCACTTGAGCCCAGGAGTTTGAGACCAGCCTGGGCTATATAGTGATACCTTGTCTCTACAAAGAAAAATTTAAAAATTAGCCAGGCGTGGTGGCATGCACATGTAGTCTCAGGTATTTCAGAGGCTGAGGTGGGAGGATCACCTGATCCCAGGAGGCAAACGTGCAGTGAGCTGAGATTGTGCCACAGCACTTTAATCTGGGCAATAGAGTGAGACTCTGTCTCAAAAAAAAAAAAAATCTATTAGATTGTAACTTTCTTGAGAGCAGTATGGGTTTTAGACTTTCTGTCCTGAAACATTTAACACCATGCCCGGCATGTAAGAAATGCACATTAAATACTTTTCAATATTAATTTATTGATAGGGATTAACTTATACTACAGAAATAGTACTATTAATTAACACTGAATTTGTATTACTTAGTTGTTTCTCTCTGAGCTTTTCAATAAAGGCTTCTGGCCCTATCTAGATGGGTCAGCAAAGGCCCAGAAATGAGTTATAAGTGATACAAAACTCCACCTTTTATATTCTTTTTGTCTTCCATATAAGTCAGAGCTATTATAGGAGATTCACTGGTGGGAATCATTTTCTCTTATTAAAAACGACACAAGCAAAGGTTATATTATGAAAAATAATTTCATGTTATAATGTCAAATGAATGATAGCTTTAATTCCAGCTCCTCCTTCTTGGGTCTACTATGCTCTTGACACTACATTAGGTGCATGGTACTGACAGATGCATGTCGGTCCGAACCTTCAAGGGGTTCACAATCTAATAAGGAAAATAAATTATAAAGTAAAACTATATGCGCCATAATAGATATGAAAAACTTCACCAATCAGTCCCTAAGTAATGAGGGAGCCCCTACCACTGAAGGTTTGAGCAGACAGATATTCTTCCTCTGCACTAGTTGTGTGAGCAGGATGAGAAGAGAATCTTGAAAACAGCATGAACCCAACATGTGGGATCACATACCTTCTCCTTCTGCAAGATT
The DNA here is from genome assembly GCF_028885655.2 of Pongo abelii. NCBI lineage: Eukaryota > Metazoa > Chordata > Mammalia > Primates > Hominidae > Pongo > Pongo abelii. The sequence continues at coordinate 59,951,250 of NC_072001.2, forward strand.
TCTCTCCAGTTTTACCATGGAGCCATAGAATCTTATCACAGTGCTATGGTTTGAATGTGTCTCCCAAAAGTTCATGTGTTGAAAACTTAACCCCCAATGCAACAGTGTTGAGAAGTGGGACCTTTAAGAGGAACTTCTAAGAGGGTAGAGCCCTCAGGAACAGATTACTCTCTATTGTGGGTGCTCACTTGCCCTTCTACATGGGATAACACAGCAAGAAGGCCCTCTAGAGATGCCAGTGCCACACTCTTAGACTTACCAGGCTCCAGAACCATCAGCCAAATAAACTTTTTTATAAATCACTTTATAAATCACTCAGTCTATGGTATTCTGTTAGCAGTAGGAGAAAATGAACTAAAACACATGGGAATGGGGCCTTAAAAATTATCTAATCAGCCTTCCTACCTGACGTTTATGTCTTTGCTACTAAAAAAATGGTCATTGGGGTGGTACTGTGTAGGCCACACTAGATTACAGACAACAGAAAATTCGAATCCTATTGGTCTAATCAGTGAAGATAGACCTGAGTTCAGAAGGTGCTTGATTCAGAGCCTCAAAAATGTCACCAAAGCCAGGCGGAGTGGCTCATGCCTGTAATCCCAGCCCTTTGGGAGCCTGAGGAGGGCATATCACTTGAGGTCAGGAATTCAAGACCAGCCTGGCCAACATGGTGAAACCATGACTCGATTAAAAAAATAAAAAATTAGTTTGGCATGGTGGCACGCGCCTGTAATCCCTGCTACTTGGGAGGCTGAGGCAGGAGAATCGCTTGAATCTGGGAGGCGGAGGTTGCAGTGAGCTGAGATCCTGCCACCACACTCCAGCCTGGTGACAGAGCCAGACTACATCTCAAAAAAAAAAAAAAAAGAAAGTCGCCAAAGATCAGATCTCTATGCATGTTTGTTTTCTTGATGTCCACTTTATTTTAACCCGGCTAGAGTTGTGTTTGGAAGATGGCTACCCACCATCCAGGGGACCTGTTTCTTTGAGGACATGCAGAAAGAATGGGTTGCCTCTGAAGCGCTCTCAGAAAATGAAAGAAAAACTTTTCCCAACAAAGACCAGGAAATTGCTCCTCTCATTGGCCCAAATATGTTACGCTCATTGCCAGCCAATAACTGTGGCAGGGAATGGGATTATGCTGATTTAGGTTGGAATTATGCTACGTTGCTTAGATTGGGACCACATGCCCCTGTAAGTAGGCAGAGCAGGGATGTGACTAAGAACTGGGCTTCTTTACCAAGATAAGGAAGAATGGATATTGGGGAGTCTAGGCCACCAAAGGATCTGTCATAAGTTTCAGGTATAGCCAATGCAAAGCCTTGGAAATCCACCTGACAGCTCCGGTTGTACCGTCCGCCCTCCGTATCTGGGGTTTCCAAATTCTGGGATTCAACCAATTGAAAACAAAAAATGTAGTTAGGCTTACCAGGCCTGAAAATACATGAAAATATAGAGCCTAAAATACAGCCTGAAAATGTACTGAAAAGATAGAGATTGCTTTGGATGATTATTTCCTAAATACACCTTAACAACTATTTACATGGCATTTGCATTGTATTAGGTTTTATAAGTAATCTAGAGATGATTTAAAGTATATGGGAAAATACACCATTTTTATGTAAGAGACTTGAACATCTTAGAAAATCCAGAGTCCGGGAACCAATCCCACGGATACAGAGACAACTGTACTAACTACAGTAATGGCATATGGTAGCTGAATCTACCTCTTTCCATCCCAGTCCGGAATCCAAAGGCTCCTTCTTGCCATGTTGTCCTCGGGCATTGGCTGCTTCCTCCCATTTGTTACTTTGGAAGTGTCTTCTTTCCTCAGTGTTTCTTCTGCTTGGGCCTTACCGGTCTTTACTGCACTCACTTACCTAAGAGGCAAAACACTGGCTGCCATTCAAGAAAATCTCACTTCAGCCCAGAATCGAAGAACTGGGGTTTATTTTGTCTTCTTTCTACTCTGGGGCTTCTTTGAGGCCAAGGTCAGAACTTGTGCACAACACAGTGGCTGTGTGACAAAGCCACCCTGGGCTGTCTCCCTTAGATGAAGAGACTGGCTTGATCCATTCCCAAGAACTCGTTCCACGTGCAATTCGGTGGCTCCGAATGGGATTTGGGTGGGAGGAGGTGATTGGAGATGTGGGGTCCGGGTGAGTGGGGTATTTGAGAACCTGAACCTCACACGGCTTTGTCTGGTTTGAGGGACATTTTGCCCTTTCTCCTGCATTCGGCTCTGCATCGAATCTGACCGGCCGCGCCTACTCCCGGAACGGCCGAGGAGGCTGGGTCTCTCGTCCCCACACGCGCAGTGTCTGCGCCGACTGCAGCCCTCCTGGACGGGAGCCTCTGGGCCCAGCTTAGGGTGGCGTCCAGCGTGACCTACTCGGGAATGGCAGCCTTCAGTGTTCTGCGGCCTCGGGTTCCGGGAAGCTCGGGGACCTGGGCAGCGGATCCAGATGCTTCCACAGCTGTGTCTCCGTCGCTCCGCTTCGGGGGCCGAGAACCAGCAAGACCAACGCGAGGAGGCGCCACGGTGCCTGCCGCCCCGCTCCCAGGAGGCCCGGACGAGGGTTCCTCGGCGAGCGGTCGGGGCCTGCTTCTCGAGGTGCCTGCGAGCGCCTCATGCCCCTCCCCACCGGCCCCAACTCCGTGCCGCCTCACCCGACCGCGGGCTTTGTCCACCCGCCGCGGTGCGGCTCCTCCCAGTCCCCTCCGGCTCCTCCCCGCCCCCTCTGCCGGCCCCACTTCCTAGGCGGCGGAGCGGGCCGGGGAGGGAAGGGTTAACTCGCGGCTCTTCCCGGCGCGGAGGGATCCGGAGGCGAGCCGAGCGCGGTGGTGAGGCTGCCTCAGCGAAAAAAAATGTCCGCCTAAGGAGACCCACAAGTTCTATTCGGGGGGACCGACAGCCCGCCCCGGGAGGAAGGGGCGGCCAGGCCCGAAAGCCGCCTCCCCCTCCCAGACCCGAGAGCTCGTGCGGGGCAAAGTGAACCGAGCCGCTGGGCGGTGCAAGGTGAAGCCCAAGCCCGTTCTCCCGGCCAAAGTGAACTTTAATCGGGGTGGTTGGATGCGGAGACGGGGCGGCAGGTAATTGCGGGCTAGCGAGCGGGAGGAGGGCGGCGCGGCGCGGCGGGGCTGGGGGCTGCGGGGCGCCGCCGCGTCCCTGTTGGAGCGGGGGCGCCCCCGTCCCCCGCCTCAACTCCGCGCCCCTTTGTACAGTGCCAAACCCGGGGTCCCCTCCAAGTTGGGGAGCGGAGTGGGGGCGGAGGCTCGAGTCGCGGGCGCTCAGGCCCGCTGGCGGCGCGCTCGGCCTGTGCGCCCCGTTCGGCGCTCGACTCGGGCCGGCGCCCAGGCTCCGGGGCGCGCGGGAGATCGGGCGGCTTCGGCCGCGGAGCCAGGCTCATTGTTCGGCAGGTCCGGGGCAGGGCAGCAAAAGTGGGAGGAGGCCGAGCCTGGGGAGGAGGACGCCGGACCAGAGGGAGAGTAGTTGTCGGCGTTTCTGTTTTCTGTTTAAAAACGCCCCTTGGATGAGCTGGGGGTGCTTTCCGACCCCCTGGGCCCGCCGGGGACGTCCGGGCGGCGGCGGCCGCAGACGCGGGCCTGCGAGCGGCGCGTTCCCTGCAACTTGTCAGTTCTATTGTTGCCGAGCGAGTGAGTCACTTCGCATCTCCGCTCGCCGCCGCTCCGCTCTCTGGACGCCGAATTGCCCCTCACCCCGCTCCTCGAGACCCCAGCCGCGGCCGGGCCCGGCGCGCGGAGCACCCGGCGGCGGCGCGGAGCAGGGGGCGCCGAGGAGGGGGCAGAGACTGGCTCGGAAACTTAGGGGAGAGGCGGCGAGTTGCGGGAGCCGCCGCGTCGGTCTCGGGCCGCGCCGAGGAAAGCTTGGATTCCGGGACCCGGCGCGGGCACTGAGCCCTCCCGCCTCCTGCTCGCGCCGCGGTGGGAGCGAGTCGGGGTCCTGGAAGTCATCCCGGCGCCCCTAGCGCTCTTCCGTAATCTTCCCCAGTACCTCTGTCTGTCCCCTCACACACTTTGGGCCTCGGTGGTCTCTCGTTGAGCCCGTTTCCTCTGCCCTAGGACCTGCTAGAAGTGGCCGAAGATGAATCCCCAGCAACAACGCATGGCCGCTATAGGGACCGACAAGGAGCTGAGCGACCTGCTGGACTTCAGTGCGGTATGAGAGCTTTCCACGGCATCTTGGGGTTCTGCTGAGGTTTTTGTTTGTTTGTTTTTTTAAAATAAAGGGTGGGGGAAGCAACGTGGAGACTAGGCAGCGTGAACTCCATCTGCTTTCTGCTTGAGCAGTAGTTCGCAGGGCTGGAGTCCAGCTCCCCCAAGTTGGACACCTGAACTTTGATGTAATGTCTAGACTTGCACATTTAAAACTTTAATACCAGAGGTGTCATTTGATTTAACCAGTTAAAAGGAGAACAATGTAATTATGACCTTTGGTTGAGTCACCCTCCCACCCCGATGATTATTGGGGATCTTGGACTTTATATGAAAAAGTGTGGTTTTTTTTCTTCAGCACTCCTCACCATTTTACTCTCCAGTATCAGATGTAGTTTATGGTACCTGAAAGATGTCAGCGACAAGAAAAGTAGTCCACAGCTAGAATTACCAGCCTTCTGAAGCAGAGTACTTTTATACATACACACACACACGTGTGTGTGTGTGTGTGTGTGTGTGTATTATGTTCTTAACATGGGAAATGACTTAAAAACATCAACTGAAACCTAAGGGCCCACTGCTTTTATTTTTAATGGGTTTAATTCCTTTATTAACTGCTGTTAGGAGGCAGCACCTATACCTGCTTTATACAATTCAGTTATAATCCTTACTGTATGTAGTAATTTAATTGGCCATAATTCTGACTGTATGTGTATATTAAGATGTAAATGTAATGAAATTCACTTAGTTCCGCAGTAAAGATCATGGGTAATACTATACTGTTTAAACTTAATAATCTTGGACTCTTCCATGTAAATGATCGGGTTTTCAGAACAAAATGTAACCATTATTTCCAATTAATTAGGAAATAGTATCATTCAGTGTATTTGCCTCTCTGGATCTGAATGTATCTCCAATTGTATTTTAACTTCCCTCTCAAATTTAATAACTGATGGATGACTTTTGGTGGACTTTTGTTTGCAAGGAATCTAGGAGAATTTCAGGACTAACAGATATATTTGGGTTATTTTGCAGATGTTTTCCCCACCTGTTAATAGTGGGAAAACTAGACCAACTACACTGGGAAGCAGTCAATTCAGTGGATCAGGTAAGATGATGTCTTAAACTAAAGACTCATATTTTGGTGGTGTGATACATTTTAGTAGAAAAATAGAAAGCATAACATTTAAATATTATTGAATATATGTATATAAAAGGTGGAATTGAGTCAAGTGATAATTAGTAAGATTTATTTTAAAAGATGACAGTTCCCTCAGAAATCTGTAGGAAATCAGTTTCGTTTACAATTATTTAAAATGTTGGGTAAATTTTCAAAATGAATAGAAACTTAGATTTATTTTTAAATGATACATATTAGATGACTGAATTCTATCCTATATCCAGATTACATTATGATAATGTTTGGAGTAAGTTAAAGTAGATCTACACACTAATGATCTTGTCTTTAAATTTACTTTCAATACATTTATGACTACTGTGCTCCATTTTAAAACATTTATCCCATTTTTCTTAAGTATGCATTTTTTCTTTTTTTAACTTTTAAAAACTCATAATTTTAAAATATTTTAGAAGGAAGGTTCATTCCAGTGTGCAAAAGCTTAACTTTTTATTTAATTTAAATTTATTTCTTTGTGCTCAGAGATGAAAAAAATACCTAAAGCCATGACAGCATCATCTTAAGAAAACCAACTGTCAAATCTCTAGGCTGAAACTCAGTAATTCCTCTTTGATGGGTGCTTTTTATTTCCCCTGGTAAAATGATAGTTGATTTCTTAAAATACTGTGAGAATACAACATCAGAAAATAAGGTTAATTTCATAACCACCTAAACACTTTATTCCACTTTACATTCTAAAAAGTTTGTTTTTAAAAATTGTATACTAATTTATTAAAATTCATTTTTAATTATGAAATTAGAGCTTGTGGGGAAAGTATAGCGTGTCCTTAATCATCTTAAGTAAGTGAAATGAAGGCATTTTTTGGATTTTAAGTAGGTTAAAGACTAGTATTATTCCTGATCAAAAGGACATCATGAAACGATAGGCAAGTCCCAACTCTTCTCTCACCTCCTTCCTTTTATTGGTAATCATTTGAAAATTGTTACTTTTTGGGGAGGGGGGAGAAAATTTAATAATTTCAAAGTTGTAGGAGATGGCTGTATTTCTTTACTGGTGTTGATACATCTCATTTTTGCAACTAATAATTCATTTTCAGGAACCTTCAAATTTACTTTCACTAATACATAGTAAATGATGCTTAGTATTTTTTAAGAATGAGTCTTGATATTACTGTTGCCTACTGTTCCAGCTTAAATTGTGGTAAATATATATAACTGGACACTCACTGATACAATAACATGAACTCCAGGAACTTGCTATTAGAAGTACATTCTATTTTTAGAATGAAGGCAATTACATTTATTTCACTTTTTAAACTTAAGAAGGATTTATGTAGTCTGTGAAATTAAAAAGTGTATATGTGAACTGGGATATGGATTGTAAGCGTGGCATTGTAGCAATTTTTGGACTTCATTCAGTACGTTGCATTACACAAAGAAAAAATTATTTTTCTACATTGCGAATGGTCACCATATTTGATTATTTGGAGTAGGAACTTTTAGTTTTAAAAGTTAGATTTGTTATCCATTGAAAGGTTTGAACTTATACACCTGTATTCAGTGGACTTAGCAATATTTATCTGTGTGTTTTGTCTTAAATGCTACAAAAAGTTGTAATAAAAAAGCTGTGACTTTTAATTAGTGAATGGATTTGAATTTGGGGAAGAGAAAATGGCATGTGATTTTTTTTCAAATCAAGATGTACCGGTAGATATAATTTTTCTGTGGCCATTTCTTAAAGGGAATGTCTAAAAGAAATTGGTATAGTAACATTATTTTACTTATATATTTTATATTTATGTACCTTATTGACATTTGAATAATCTTCTGCCCTGATTTCAAAGGGTATTATGTAATACACTCTAATGCCTATGTATTTGCAGCTATTAAGGAGCTAAAGATCTGACTTTCCTTTTGAAGAGCTGCCATAGTAAAGATTAGGGTATTTTGTTTTCTGTTTTGTCTTTGGAGTAACATTTATAAAAACCTCATGCCGTTTGACTTATGAAAACTAGAGTTTATAGTCGGGTATTGTAATTTCCTTTCTTGTTTGTCCTTTTTGAGGAAGACTCAATTTCACAGTGGGCTGTTTTTGAGAAACGATATATAATACTTCAGAAACTTTTTTAGCTGAAAGAATATATACTATAGTATGTGATGTTATCTTTAATCTTATTCCTGAAGCAAAACAAATAACTCATGATAGGTGAGTTATTTGAGTGTCAGAAGTCACTGTGGAAAAGATAAAGGTGTGTTTACGACTACTAATTTGTCTTGAGGATCTGTTATGTTATTCCTTCATCAGGGTGTTAAAATTTTCTTCACATTATGGTGGGAGTGAATTTGTTCACTTGGTATGATAGGCTCTGTGAAGTGTTCCTAAAGTGACCTTGAGAGAAGCTTTTCTTTCTGTAGGAGTGAAAGGTCAGGCACTTTAATTAGGGCAGTGTATAGAAAGAAAGGGCAGTGTATAGAAGGAAAGTTTGTTAAAAGGATTGACAAAATGGAAATGGTTCAGATGTTTAAATCCATGTCCTCAACTTCGGGGTTTGAGTGTATATGTCTAGATTGTGATTTTGGGTTAGTTTTTAGTAGATTGTTTGTATGATACCTGAAAATTTCCTTTGTTTTTGAATCCAAGTAGTAAGGGATGTTGTCATTTTGTAAGCCATCTGTAGATATTGAGCATCCCTCTGGTATTTCTATCTAGAATGTCATTTTAACTATTATGTAAAGCTTCACTTTTTCTTATCGAATTCAGACTTTTGTAACAGTATAGTTTCTTTTTGCCCAAAATTTTCAGAGATAATTATAGGAAGTATTTTCTGACTCTTAATTGTTAAAAAGGAATACAGTTTTTCATTTTTCAGTTACTGATCTTTTTTGGTGGGGCAGGGGGTTATTTTTAGATGTACTTATAGGCTTTTTGAAAATATTGACATAGGGCCAGAAAAATGAATTCTCATTAAATTACTCTTCAGTATTTCTATTTTTAGATAGTTGTAGATTCATATGCAGTTGTAAGAAACTATACAGAGATTCTATATACCCTTTACCCAGTTTCCTGCAATAGTAGCACCTAGAAAAATTAGTACAGTATCACAACTAGGTTATTGATAGTGATACAGTCAAGATACAAAAACTGTTCTGTCACCACAGGGATTCTTGGTGTTGGCCTTTTGTAACTGCATCCACTTTTCAAGTAATTTTAAAAAATGGTAAGATTACTAAATGCCTTCTTACCCTGTTAAACGTGGAGTAAGCTTTTCACATTGCCATAGCATTACTTGAACATATCAAGAACAAAATCAAGAGAAAACCAAAATTGTACCACTGTAGGTTTTTACTGAACTGTAATAGAAGTAGGAATGGTGATTTTAGAGAGGAAACCAGGTTTGACCTTTCACTTAAGGTATTTTAAGGTTATGAGTAGGGTGTGGTTCATATTATGTACATATTAGTGTTGAAATTTATAATAGCTATAATTTGTAGTAAATACATACTTGTTAATATTGAGCCATATTAGACATTTGCTTCAGGTAAGCTGTAGTGATTAATGAGAGTAACCACAGAGTCAGCAGGTGTGTGGGGAAAAATATATTTTAGGACAAATATGGTCTGCTATTAAGTTGCTCATTTAAGGTAAAAGGTAGCAAGTGAGTCTTTTAGAGAAAACCTGTGTATGAAAACTCAAACTTGGAAAACATAAAAATTAGAGAGAAGATTACAACCATGAGTATTGTATACTTTTCAGGATAATTCTGAACAATTGAAAAACAAGGTTGGGTGTGGTGGCTCATGCCTGTAATCCCAGCACTTTGGGAGGCCGAGGTGGGTGGGTCACATGAGGTCAGGAGATTGAGACCAGCCTGGCCAACATGGTGAAACCCTGTTTCTACTAATAATACGAAAACTTGCTGGGCGTGGTGGTGGGCACCTGTAATCCCAGCTACTCAGGAGGCTGGGGTGGGATAATAGCTTGAACCCGGGAGGCAGAGGTTGCAGTGACCTGAGATGGCGCCACTGCACTCCAGTCTTGGCAACAGAGACTCTGTCTCCAAAAACAAAAAAACCCACAAATGGTGTTCCCCCCCATCCCATAGTCGTTGCTTATAATGGATTTGAAAAACAATTTGATTAGATCACAACATTTTAGGGGCTTGTTTATTATATATAGTGAGGCATACCTACAATTACTGTGTTTTCATTAGCCATTTAAACACAAATTCAAGTTTCTGTCTTCAAGGTATCCTTTGCTATATCTTTGAGTTTTTAAACAAGCCTTTTGAAATGGGAAGATAAAGATGAAGATATCCAGCCTTGACTATAAACGACTTTCAAATTTTATACTTAATTGGGCAATAAATAATGCTCTCTTATTAAAGCCATATAGTCTTTTCTGCTCTTAAACAATTGGTAGTCTTTCCTGGAATGTCACTGCCTGCCTAGTGTTGTCAAAGACTTGGGTAATCTTGCTGAAAGAAAGTAAAAGTAACACTAGTAGAAAGGCTCTCCTGAAAAAGAAAAAAAAGTGCTATTTGTGGACAATGTGTGGAATGCCTTTTTAAAAGATCATTTAATAAGACTGCTTTTGGGTATCACTTGAAAGTATGTTTATGGATGGGAATGTTGAAATTGCTAATCTAAATTGTTTGTGTTTAGGGAAGATAATGAGAAGACAAAACATTTAAATATATTCAAAAGACTAATGAATGACAGTCTGCTTTGTTAAATAGTTGTGCCATAAGTATCTCATTTTTATCAGTTAACTATTTAGTATCTACCTATGCATTCTTCTAGCAGTTTTTGGGAAGACTGGAAATGGAGAAGGTCATTGCTCAGAAAAAGTGGAGACATTTCGCTGGGCGTGGTGGCTCACGCCTGTAATCAGAGCGTTTTGGGACGCTGAGGCGGGCAGATCACTTGAGGCCAGGAGTTGGAGACCAGCCTGGCCAACGTAGCAAAACCCTGTCTCTACCAAAAATACACAGAATTAGCCAGGTGTTGTGGCGCATCCCTGTAGTCCCAGCTACTGGGGAGGCTGAGGCAGGAGAATAGCTTGAACCCAGGAGGCAGAGGTTGCAGTGAGCCGAGATTGTGCCACGGCACTGCAGCCTGGGTAACAGAGGGAGACTCTCTCAAAAAAAAAAATTGGAGAAATTTATTATTTAGATGGGAAGTAAAATACTGAGGTAAACTTCTCTAACACAGAAAATGTCAACAAACACACATTATTGTAGTTTAAATTGAGTCCATAAGAAAGAGGCTGTGCCGAAGAGTCAGGGAATGGCTTAAGGAAAACTCAAAAATGTTGAGTTTAGAGTTGACTTGTGATGGAGATATGGACAATGAATTAGGGAAGAGAAGAACTGGTCTTCCAGCTGAGGAATAGCATGAGGAGAGACCTGGAAATGGGAATTTAGCTTGATCCAAGGGCCTGTACAGTTCAGAGAGAGAGAAGCTGGTTTTTATTCATCACCACTCCTTAATTCCTGGGGGAGCTCATATTTACATATTACTATCTGGAGCTGGACTACAGGTGTTCAGATCCAGAAATTACCAGTGAATAGCTGGGTGATCTTGGGTATGTTACTTTACTTGTCTGCTTCTGTTTCTTAATCTATAAAACAGGACTAATAATAGTCGTTATCCTTATAAGGTTGTTAGGAGTGTTCAATGAGTTAATACATGTAAAGTTCCAAGAATAGTGCCTAGCACATAGTTAGCTGTGGTGGAGTAAATTGTTAGTGGTGAGACACTAAAATAAGGAAGGCATTTATTTACTTTGGAGGCCTTTATGCTAATCTAGCATGAGCTGGTGAAGGGTTAGATTTGGTATTAGTGTAGGGAATAGGAAGGAAAAATACCAGAAGTAAAGGATTGTCAGAATTTGAAGGATTGGCTTTCTGTAGGTAAGACTCAAGATTGCAGTTCTGACATAATTGGAGGATAGTAGTGCTGGAGGTAATAAAGATGCTGAATTGTTTTTTGCATTTTATATTTCACATGACCTGGGACTCTTCTGGCTAATTTGGAGATTTATGAGGGAAGCACGCTCGGTAAAGATGTTGGTTAAAAAGACCATCTTTTTTCTGCATATAAAGTTAATACATAGTCATAATTGAAAAGAAAATTGGAGAACAGAAAAAGCAAAAGGGGAAAAATTACCTTTATTTCACTATCCAGAGAAAATTGTTTATTTCCTTTTTGTCTTTTTTTCTTATAGTTCTGTTTGCAAAGCTAGTTCATTTATGTCCTATTTTTTGTTTCACTTAATCTTCTACCATTAACATTTTCTCCTGTTATTAACTTGGCTTAAAATAGTTGCATGCTCTTAAATGGAATGAATATAGCATAACTTAACAAATCCATTCTTTTATTACTTGACCTTTATGGATTTTTGTTAATTTGCTTTTTGATATGATAAATAATGTAGCCCTGACCACCTTTTTGTGTATGTATATGTTTTTGCCCACATTTTGATATCTTTTGATTAGGAGATGCAAATTTTGTTTTTTGTACCTACAAGTTAATAATTAAAACTAATGAATTCCCTTAGGGAAATGAACACAGAGGGAGATAAATTATCAGGCCAGGGATTGATGTTAATGGTGGAGTTACATGTATAAAATTAGTGACTTTGGTTGATTATTTAATGTAACAATACAAAATTTTATTAGTATGTGAATGGAATGCATTATGACATTTGGAGCACATTTGTGCTTGTATACAAATGTGTTGTGTGGTGACTGGAGGGAATTCCTGTCATTCTTTGACCTGTGCTTATTGAAATGGAGTGGAGTCTAATTGGAGTCTTGTCAGTGAGAGAGCCCTTGAATTCCTGACTTTTTGTGAGAGAGGCAGTATAGTGTAGTGGAAAGAATTGGGCTCAGGAGCCAGACAACTGGATTGGAATCGATGACTTGCAGCTTACTAGCTGGATGGCCTTAGGCAAGATATTTAAATAATCAGAGCTATACTTTTTTCATTTGTGAAAAGTGGGTAATAATGCCCACCTACAGAATCCTTGTGAAGATTAAATAAGGTTATCTATGTATTTTCTCCTATAAAGCTGCTTCAAAAATGGTAGCTGCTATTATTGTGGTACCTTCTAATTAGCATTCTCGGTAATACTAATGATTATATTAGAAATCATTATAAAGCCAGTATTATAGCTAGTGTTTATTGAATTCCTATTATATACTAGGCATTGTGATAAGCAATTTATGGGCATTATCTCATTTTACTTTGGGTAAAATGAAATGTTTTGTCTGTGGTGTTGGAAGTGAGGAAATACCCCTACAAGAGCAACAAATCAAAGTTGCTTTTAGTGCCGTAAAATTGTGTATATGAATTCTGAGAAGTAATCAGGCATACAAGTAGTTTTGAAGTCATGAAGTACCCAAGAACCTTAACTTTTCTTTTTTAGTTGATTTCTTCTTAATGTTATTATTTTGTAGACTATACTTCGTAGAGTGCAGAATAATGAAGAGAATATGTACACCTTTTGAAAATCCTTTTCCATGCTTAGGCATCACCGCCACTTGAATGTAGTATTTTGTCCATATTCTTTCTCCAGCTACTTGAAATTCTTTCTGGAGTGAGGCATAGTCTAAATAATTAAGTAAAATAAAAATTACTTGACTTGAAAGGATAGAACGCCTGGAAACAGGTTGGAGAGAATGTTAAGAGTCTCTAGGGTAGAGCGTCTTCACTTTTTTTCTTAATGGCAAAGAAGAAGGAACATAAACTCCCTTGGTAGCCTGAAGCAGCACATCGCAAGTGAGTGGAAGAAATTGTAGCTTAAAAATTCATGTACATTTTATTTTCTACTTGCTACCACAGACATATCTGTAGTAATTTAAATATGTTTTCATTAATCATTGCGTAAAACTGAAGTTCTAAAGTTGCATCATTTTTGGGTTATGGCATTACCTTCCTCCTGTTTTGGTTTCTCATTAACGATTGGCCAGCATTCCATTCCACCCTGAGAAGCCCAACTCTAGAGCATATCTTTAGCTGTATTTTTTCATGCACTTTTTCTTGTTCCTATAGAAGCCTGAAAAAAGGGATCATTACATCAAGGAGAAAAATGGTTTTGGTAGAAAGAAAACTGTTATTTTCATAAACTGAAGCACAGATAGTTTTGTTAATAACATGACTGTTATTTGAAACTTTTTTCTGTTTCCAGCAGATCATCCTGTAATTTTTAAAGATACCCTTGACTTGAAAAGAAAATGTAATTTTTATAGAGAAAGCTTTGGTTTTTTTTTGTTCCATGTTTAAAATGTGCTCTCATGTGTTCCGGGTTAAAAATGTGCTCTCATAAAGACCATGGTGAGTCATCCAAGCTACTGTAAGCTGCTTGGGGACTTAAAGATCACATTTAAAGATCACACAGAAAAGAAAACGGATTAGAGATTGGTTACTAATTTTTATTGCATTGGGTGGTGACTCAGGGATGAAACCTTCAAAATAATATAATAAAACAATTTGAGATAAGGTACAGGACAGAAAATACTACCTTTTTTTCCCTTAAAAAAACACTACTACCATAACTTACTGTATTTTGGTTATTAAAATTGGGAAAATTTGGCCTAAGATGTCATTTTGTCAGCTCTGTGGTGTTAGGAAGGTGCCTGAATTTGAACTGAGGGAGTTTCTCTAAATTTGTGGTAATCTATGGAAGATCATTCTAGTTGCCAAATGGAAGAGTCTCTGGAGGCAGCCTCCCTCAGAAGTTGTCAGTGTATTTGCTTCTGTTAGTTTTGCCTGTGAGCTATTTTCAGGCTTTAAAAATGAGCAAGATCGACTCATAATTACTCTTTCATCACTTCATTGGTAGCTGATACAGTGAACACAGGTTGGACTTAATATAATCATGGCTACTCCAGTCAGTGAGCGAATGTGCTGCTGCTGTTGGCAAGAGTTGTGAATGTTGGTTGGGCATGGCAGGTATCCCTGCTGGGAGGGAATTACAGTCATTCAACTTCTTGGTCCCAGAGGCATATGTTGTTGTTTTGAGGTGGTTGGGGATGAATAAGTGGTTGGTTTGTACCTTTGGAGCGGAAAAAATGCTAGGCTCACTTTGAACAGTAGCGTGGTTTGGCCACAGGTCAGTTTAGAAAATCTGAGCTTATATGGGCACTTGTGCCAAGGGTAAGAATCTTTGAGTTCTCCTGCAGGATCCTTTTAGGTTTTTCCTGTTTGGAAACCCCACTATATCTAGCCAACTTTGTCAGGTGGTCCAGGGGCCCATTTACTTATCTGCTTGGTACTGACATACTCGGATTTTAGAAAATGTTTTTTAGTGTTATTCTCAGTTGGGAATAAATAAAGTTAAAGGGAAAAGTGTTTCATGTGGAATCTCTTGATAGGAACATATAACTTGAAATGATTGTAACTTTCCAATTAGGTAGATAATTAGAGCCATTTCAAGACTGTTCTAAGTATCCTTAATATCTTTTATCTAAGCATCAGCTAGTTTTTTTTTTTTAATTCTAGGTGATAGTATATTTTATTATTTGTCAAGATCCCCTTTTCCCAGTTAGAGATCCACAGTCCCTTATCTGCAGTTTTGAAATCCAAAAAGATCTGAACCACAGTTAATTTCAGCATGAAGTATTTTGATGGCTAAATCTGATCTTATCTGAAGGGAGGCCATAGACATTCTCTGTTTTCCTAGTTCCTGTGTGGTTGCCAGGAGCTGATTTGTAGCATGTGACATATATACCTATATACTATGTTTCCTTTCTAAAATCTGAAAAACTGAGTTCTAAAACCCACCTGGCCCCATGGATTTTAGAAAAGGTATTATGGAGATCTGTCTCTCCCTACTCCTCTCCCTTCTTCCTTCACCACCCACCCCAGGGATTGTTTTCAGCTCACAGTAAGAACTTTTTGTTCTCAAAAGTCTAAACTAGAGGCTTCATTATTTTAAATACAGAAAAAAAAAATTGTGGTGGACTTGTTTATATAAAGCAAATTCTTCTTGGAATATAAGCTTTTCAGGCTGAGTTTTATTCTTTGAGTAGTCCGCCCAATACATTGATTTAGGGAATCAAGATCTGTTTTGAGGAGAGAGAAGCTTTCTCATCTTTTGGGCCAAGGAGTGTGCTGATATTTCTCTGGTCAGTTAAAGCATGCAGAGAAATTTTCAGGGTAAAAATCAGGAGTGTAGAATTCTTTTCATTTGGTCCCCATTTTGTATACGTAAGAAGCATTATATGATCTCTGCCACAAGGAAGCCCCAGCCCTGACCATACTCTTGAATTTTGACTGAGAGCAAACAGTTAAGAAAATCCTAATAGTCATCTTCAAGAAGAAAAAGTAGACCCAAGATACTTTGCTGTAGGGAACAGACAAAATCAGTCTTTGGTAAACTTTATTCTTTCCTTTTATATTGGTGAAAAGTTTTCGTAGATTAGTAGCATGATGCTTATTCCTGAAATACACTTATTACAGGCATCTTAATTAAAAACAAGTTATGATTCTGTTGAGTGTAAAATTTTCCTCAGGAGCTTGTTATTGGCTCAGACCCACTACTGTTTAATATAAACTATGAAAGTAGTAATGAAGTGTGTAATAAACTAGTTTGCTGTAGTCTGTTTTGAGAGGTAGACCAGTAGGCCATTGACTTTTCTGGTGGCTTTGCAAGCCTGTTGCTTGTACTGTTGCTAGTGTTATTGTCTTAAGAACCATGATACAATGTTGAATAATTAAATCCACTTAAAGTTTGTAGGGGTTTGAGATGCCGTACTGCAGGAACACAAAACATGCCATAGTGCCAGGGTCTCTCTTGCCTTCATATTTGTATAATCCCTCTTCTCAAGCTTAAGAACAGTGCCTGTAGCGAGCAGACTCTATTCACATTGAGTTTGACTCTGGAGACTTGCGCAATAAGTTATAATAGCAGTAGGACTTTGTCCACTGAATGATTGGGGGAAGGGGAGGAATCTTGTTTTAAAACAAAATCAGTGATGATAAGAGTACTTCATAAATGTTTACTCATATGCTATTTACTTCATAACTCTTGTAGGAAGTTGGTAACTGTTCATTTTACAGAGGAAATAGAGAAATCAGCAGTGAAATACATTTGCCTGTGGTTTCTTATTGCCCCTCAGAAGTAGCAAACTCTAATCAGTTGTAGTTGCACCTGCACTGATACCAATCTACAAGAGCATGGTTTGTCTTGAGGAGGAATTTAGTATCTCTAGAAATCTTTGAAATTTGTTGTAATAAGAAGTCTTATCTGAAGCCAAGGTGACAAGAAGAAAAAAAGAAGTCTTAAATGGGGTACTTTTGATATTCTCCAAAAGTGCTTCAAGATTTATTTAATTATTATTATTATTTTGGGAGACAGAGTGTGGCTCTGTCACCCAGGCTGGAGTGCAGTGGTGCAGTCTCAGCTCTCTGCAACCTTTGCCTTCCGGGTTCAAGCGATTTTTGTGCCTCAGCCTTCCAAGTAGCTGGGATTACAGGCATCTGCCACCACACCTATTTTTGTAATTTTTGGTAGAGACAGGGTTTCACCGTGTTGGCCAGGCTGTTCTTTAATTCTTGGCCTCAGGTGATCTGCCCACCTTGGCCTCCCAAAGTGCTGGGATTATAGGCGTGAGCTACTGTGCCTGGCCGATTTATTTTTATTAGGGAGAAAACAGTATAATTAAAAGCCTCCATAAAATAGTTAATTAAGGACTTTATTTTTAGTATTTCAAGACATTAAATATAAATAGCTACAACCTAGGATAGCTTTATAAAAGTGTAATTCTTTTTTTGTGCGGTCCTATTGTTAAGCTGTCTTTAGGCTTTGTGAGTTGGGAAGAATATGAAATTTGATAGTTGGAAGGTATTGGAATATTCACAGCTACCATTTAGTTGAGGTCAGAGAAAAGAATGGTTGCTTCATAGTATGGAAAATTTTTATTATTTCCCCTTTTTCAAAGATTTAGTGTTTAGTTATAAAAACAAGTTAAAGTGGATGGAAAATATTTATTCCAAAAGTAGTTTAAAAATGTTATCAAACATACAGAAGATATTTTAATAGAACAGAACTTTTAATTCATTAAATGAAAGGTAATAATGCTAATATTGAAAGGGTTATAATTAGTTCATTTTGTATTTTTATTTACTTAGAAGTAGATTGGGCTATTGTTTTGTTAAAGAGCGTCTGTAGGTATTTGAGTGAGTACCTACTAATGCTCTGTTTTTTGTTCTGTGTAGAATGGTTTGTTTAAGGTCGTGGAGAATAAAGATACATTGTGGTATATTTGAAAGAGGAGCAGTTTGGAGATACAAAGTCTTGCTTTAGTGTTGGCTTTATTATTTACTAAATATGTGATCCTAGGGCAGAGTATTTTAACCTCTCTGAGTCTGTTTATCTTATGTCTAAGATGAGGACAATAAAAATACTGCCTGAGGGGGTTGTGATAATGAGCAGATTAAAAGTTTTTATGGAAATTCTAAAATGTGGAGGTTTGTGGTCTGTACAGATATTAGTGATTAGGTGGCATAGCAAGTCTTGAAAGGGATTCCAAGCTTTTCATATACATATGGAGAGAGGGAATCTTCATGTAAAACTTAAACATTTCTGATGGTCAGTTATTGAAGATTAAATCAGGTGACTGAGAGGAACACTAGCCTATGGAACTCCTTATAATTTTTAATATGTAATTTACATATTATTTTATATATAAATATATATTTCATCAGAATGAAATATATATAATATTTGTATATAATTCATCAGAATTCTGAGATTCTGATGAATCATTGGAATCTCTTATAAATCCATCAGAATCTCAGAATTGTTCAGATGAGTCTTTTTGGTTAAATGGGGGAAATTGAAGCACTAAAGTGAAATAAATCCTCAGACATAGTCTTCGTGAGGATTTTGTTAATTGTATTCCAAACCATAGAGCCCCCATATTAGTGCCCGTGAGTCCTTTATTCTCAGCTCAGTTTTTAAAATGCTTGTTGAGGATCTGCTGTGGTGACAAAGTTAGCCCCAGGCTTAAGTATGAATGTGTGGCAGCTGAATAGTTCTTAGGAATAGTCTGCTTTTACTTTGTACTGATAAGCAGTAATCTCAACAAAATTTTAGTGACACTAAAGAGTTAACCTTTTAACGAGTTAAAAGTTCAGATACACTTTTATACTCCTGAGTGAGGAGGAGAGGATGCAAAGAGGAGGTTACGAAACGCTAGAGGAACTCTTGTCTGCTGTATGCTTATGCTTGAAGCAAGAAAGTCTGACTTAGTCATATCCATGAATGACAGGACTTGGAGCTGTCTGCTGATGATGCTACTGCTTCCTGGTTCTTCGTGATTGGGACTCTGTGATGAGGATGCTCCTGCAGCATCCAGTATTGTCCCTTTCCATTTTAAGTGTCTGTCTGGGTATATAAAACACCTGTATTACCTTATATTGGGAAATATTGGGATTTTCCATGACTTTCTAAGTATCTTATGCGATTGTATTGTTTAGAAGTTTTTACATTATTTTGAAGAAGGGATTGATAAATCCAAAGTAAGGAGACTACTGGGTTCCTTTGGAACCCAGTGCCAGTAGAGCCATTGAGGTAGCTTTGATGGAGGCCAGTGTACTTGTGGCCTTCATAGGAGCTATTTGCTGATTGTTCTTCAGAATAAGACATTAACTGGGTTTGGGAGAAAAGGGTCATGGGACGATTTGACAGTTGCGTGACTGGACTCAAGAAAATTCTGGGGCCTCTGTCTCAGCTTCTCTCTTCGTAATAATTCCTAATGCTTTCTTGAAGATCTATCTTAAATTGCAATGATGAGAATAGCTGGTAGGTGAAACAGCAAAACTAAAGACCTTGGAAATGGATAGTGAGGGTTCTTGAATATAACTTCCAAGAATCTTGGGGCCAAGTGAGGCAGCTTATTTTTCTCTGTAGCTAATTGCTTGCTATGTAATCTGTTGCTTTGCTACTGAACATTGCAGTAGTCTCCTTACTTAGTCTTCTTGCTGTCAGTTGCTCTCTTTTTCCAATCTGTCTTAGTCTGCTTGGGTTGCCATAACAAAATACCGTAGATTTGGTGGCTTACACGACAGAAATTTATTTTCTCACAGTTTTGGAGGCTAAAAGCCTGAGATCAGGGTGCCAGCATGGTCACCTTCTGGTGAGGGCTCTCTTTCTGGCTTACAGAGGGATACCTTCTCACTGTGCCCTCAGTGTATGTGTGTGTATGGTGGGAGGGTCTCATATGTGCCCTTTGGTGTCTCTCTCTCTCTTTTTAAAAAAATTTTTTGTTTCCGTAGGTTTTTGGGGAACAGGTGGTATTTGGTTACATGAGTAAGTTCTTTAGTTGTGATTTGTGAGGTTTTGGTGCACCCATCACCCAAGCAGTATACACTGAACACAATATGTAGTCTTTTTTCCCTCACCCCCCTCCCACCCTTTCCCCTGAGTCCCCAAAGTCCAAGGTATCATTCTTATGCCTTTCTATCTCATAGGTTAGCTCCCGCTTATGAGTGAAAACATATGTTGTTTGGTTTTCTATTCCTGAGTTAACTTCTATTAGGACAATAGTCTCCAGTTCCATCCAGGTTGCTGTGAATACCATTAATTTGTTTCTTCTTATGGTGCACGGTATTTTTTATATATATATACACCACAATTTCTTTATCCACTAGTTGATAGATGAGCATTTGAGCTGGTTCCATATTTTTGCAATTGTGAATTGCTATAAACATGTGTGCAAGTATTTTGTTCATATAATGACTTCTTTTCCTATGGGTAGATACCCAATAATGGGATTGCTGGATCAAATGGTAGTTCTACTTTTAGTTCTTTAAGGAATCACCACACTGTTTTTTGTAGTGGTTGTACTAGTTTACATTCCCACCAGCAATGTAGAAGTGTTCCCTTTTTACCGCATCTATTATTTTTTTATTTTTTTATTATGGCCATTCTCGTGAGAGTAAGGTTGTATTGCATTGTGGTTTGGATTTGCATTTCCCTGATCATTAGTGATGTTGAGCATTTTTTCATATGTTTGTTGGCCATTTGTATGTCTTCTTTTGAGGATTGTCGATTCATGTCCTTAGCCTACTTTTTGATGGAGTTGTTTGTTTTTTCTTGCTAATTTGTTTGAGTTCCTTGTAGATTCTGGATATTAGTCCTTTGTCGGATGTATAGGTTGGGAAGATGTTCTTGCACTCTGTGTGTTGTCTGTTTACTCTGCTAACTGTTCTTTTGCTGTGCAGAAGCTCTTCAGTTTAACTAAGACCTACCTTTTTATCTTTGTTTTTGTCACATTGCTTTTGGGTTCTTGGTCGTGAAGTCTTTGCCTAAGCCTGTGTCTAGACAGGTTTTTCTGATGTTATCTTCTAGAATTTTTAAAGTTTCAGGTCTTAGATTTAAGTCCTTGATCCATCTTGAGTTGATTTTTGTATAAGGTATGAGATGAGGATCCAATTTCATTCTCTTACATGTGGTTTTCCAATTATCCCAGCACCATTTGTTGAATAGGGTGCCCTTTCCCCACTTTAGTTTTTGTTTGCTTTGTTGAAGATCGGCTTTAAGTATTTGGGTTTATTTCTGGATTCTCTATTCTGTTCCATTGGTCTGTGTGCTTATTTTTATACTAGTACCATACCATTTTGGTGACTATGGCCTTACAGTCTAGTTTGAAGTCAGGTAATGTGATGCCAGATTTGATCTTTTTGCTCAGTCTTGTTTTGGCTGTGCTGGCTCTTCTGGTTCCATATGAATTTTAGGATTTTTTTTTTTTCTAGTTCTGTGAAGAATGATGGTGGTATTTTGATGGGAATTGCATTGAATTTGTGGATTGCTTTTGGCAGTATGGTCATTTTCACAATATTGATTCTGCCATGATTCATCCATGAGCATGGGATGTGTTCCGTTTGTGTCATCTGTGATTTATTTCAGCACTGTTTGGTAGTTTTCCTTGTAGACGTCCTTTACCTCCTTGGTTAGGTATATTCCTAAGTATTAAATTTTTTTGGCTGCTATTTTAAAACGGGTTGAGTTCTTGATTTGATTATCAGTTTGGTCGCTGTTGGTGTATAGTAGAGCTACTGATTTGTATACATTAATTTATATATGTTAATTTTGCTGAATTCATGTATCAGTTCTAGGACTTTTTTTTTTTTTTTTGAGACAGAGTCTCGTTCTGTCTCCTAGGCTGGAGTGTAGTGGCATGATCTTGGCTCACTGCAATCTTCTAGGAGCTTTTTGGAGGAGTCTTCAGGGTTTTCTAAGTGTACGATCATATCATCAGCAAACAGCAACAGTTTGACTTCTTTACTGATTTGGGTGCCCTTTTTCTTTCTTTCTCTTGTCGGGTTCTCTGGCTAGGACTATATTGAATAGAAGTGGTGAGAGTGGGCATCCTTGTCTTGTTCCAATTCTCGGAGGGAATGCTTTCAACTTTTCCCTGTTCAGTATTATGTTGGCTGTGGGTTTGTCATAGGTGGCTTTTATTACATTGAGGTGTGTCCCTTATATGCCAGTTTTGCTGAGGATTTTAATCATAAAAGGATGCTGTATTTTGTCAGATGCTTTTCCCACATCTGCATCTATCAAGATGATAGATGACTTTTGTTTTTAGGTCTGTTTGTGTGGTGTATCACATTTATTGACTTGCGTATGTTAAACCATCCCTGTATCCCTGGTATGAAACTCGCTTGATCATGATGGATTATCTTTTTGATATACTGTTTGATTCGGTTAGCTAGTATTTTGTTAAGGATTTTTGCATCTATGTTCATCAGTGGTATTGGTCTGTAGTTTGCTTTTTTTTTTCTTTTCTTTTGTTTTCTTTTTTTTTTTTTTTGAGATAGAGTCTTGCTCTGTTGCCAGACTGCAGTGCAGTGGCGCGATCTTGGCTTACTGCAACCTCTGACTCCCTGGTTTAAGTGATTGTCTTGCCTCAGCCTCCCAAGTAGCTGGGATTACAGGCATGTGCCACCACGCCCAGCTAATTTTTCTATTTTTCATAGAGATGGGGTTTCACCATGTTGGCCAGGATGGTCTTGATCTCCTGACCTTGTGATCCGCCCGCCTCAGCCTCCCAAAGTGTTGGGATTACAGGCATGAGCCACCATGCCTGGCCTGTAGTTTGCTTTTTCTGTTGTGTCCTTTCCTGGTTTTGGTATTACAGTGATACTGGCATCATAGAATGATTTAGGGAGGATTCCCTCTTTCTCTGTCTTATGGAATAGTGTGAATAGGATTGGTACGAATTCTTCTTTGAATGTCTGTTAGAATTCTGCCGTGAATCTGTCTGGTCCGAGACTTTTTTTTTTTTTTTTTTTAAGTGGTAATATTTTTATTACCATTTCAGTGTCGCTGCTTGTTTCTTTGATGTTTCCTGGCACTAAACCCATCATTAGGGCCCCACTTCATGACATCATCTAGCCTAAACTAACTTTCAAAGGCCCTATCTCCATTGGGGATCCATCACATTCAGGGTTAAAGCTTCCACATACGAATTTTGAGAGGATGCAAACATTCAGTCCATAACAGTCCATTTCATACACTTAAAACCTCTTCTTCCTGTGATTTGTCTCAGGATCTACTTTGTTCCCTGCTGGGTATCAAAACAATTGAAAGTGTCACCTTAGCATTTATGTTCTTTAATAATCTGATGGAGACTTACCTTAGCCAGTCTTATATTCACTGCTTTTCAATCTGAATTGTGTGGTTCAGTCACACTGGTCTCTCCTCACCTGACCTCCTACTTCCGGTTATTCTTCACTCCCAACCTGGAATACTCTTTGCCATTCTTGTGCGGTTTGAATTCGCTTTCATTTATGAAATCTTCCCCAGCCTTTTCAGGTCATAATTTTGTAAAAATGTATTCCATTAAATAAGACTATCTTTGTATTTGTATACATTGTATACAAATATATACATTACAAATGTAGCATTCACTTATTTTAAGGACTCTTGGCTGGAGGAAAGTACTAATTCTTTTTTTTAACCACTGAAGACAGAGCTAAGGTCAGTATGGCAGCTATGCCCAGTAGATTTTGAGTGCAACTAATTATTGTATAATAGCTGGTCAGCCTCCTGAGTTTTAACTCTATAATTAAAAAAAAGTCTGATGCCTGCTTTTGATGAATATTGAACGAAGTATTTCTGTTGGGAAATTCTGAGGTTTTACTTACCCTAACATTTTTTAGAGTACTGTCATTTGGGTTTTTTTGTTGTTTACTGTATGTATATTAGACAGATTATAAACTCTGTGGAAGCAAAGATAGTGCTTTACACTTGTGTTTCTGCACAGTACCATGCTTTGAGGTTAATAAACACTTGGTAACTATTTGATTTAGGGTTGGAGATGTGTGATAGGTTGGTGGAAAGATATTAAATTCCCCAAATTGCAATTTTCTTTCCTAGCACAAGCTGCATGGTGAGGCTTTAAGGAAGCACTGAAACTTGTGTTGATTAGCTGACTGGAGACGTGAGGTGTTCATTTTTGAGAATGTTCCCTTGTTTTCTTAATTACTCTGCTCAAGGATGAGCAAGAAGTGGCCAAGTAGTAAAGCCATGGAGGTTGTATGTGAAAACAGCTGATTCTGTAGAACCACAGTCAGCTGTAGCTCTGAAAAGCAAAAAGAAGTGATACTTTCATAGCGTGTGTGTGTGGTTTTTTTTTTTTTGACAGGGTATATAGCACTTTTGGTCTTTAGTAATGTGAGACTGAGGGGAGAATGGCTTGTGTGATTCTGGGATTCATTGGGTAGAGGAGCTCTGTTTTATGAGAACTCTAGGAAGCCAGTAGCTGGCCAACACTTTGGAAACAATATTTTTTCTAAAACAACCTTGATTTTTTGTCCAGTTGGGCCAGGGAGGAGAGGTTATGTAATCTAGTATTATAGTCGATGTGAGGAAGCAGTCATAAAAGCAGAAAAAGATAGTCTTATTTAATGGAATTATGAGTTCATTTTCCTGGTCAATTTGTGGTAGAGGTGAACCTTTTATTTAATACTCTAAATCGTCTTTGGTTTTAGAATTTGGGGCAAAGCTGCTTTTGTTGATTGTAGGAAATATGTTGTCTTCATATTTTGAAGTTAGACTGCACATCTAGACATGATGTCTTTAGCAATTGTTTCTTCTTCTTTCTTTTCTTCTTTCTTCTTCTTCTCCTCCTTCTTCTCCTTCTCCTTCTCCCTCTCCCCCCTCCCCCCTCCCCCCTCCCCCTCCCACTCCCCCTCCCCCTCCCCCTCCCCTCCCCCTCCCCTCCCCCTCCCCTCCCCCTCCCCTCCCCCTCCCTCCCCCTCCCTCCTCCCCCTCCCTCCCCCTCCCTCCTCCCCCTCCCCCTCCCTCCCCCTCCCCCTCCCCCTCCCTCCCCCTCCCCCCTCCCCCTCCCTCCCCCTCCCCCCTCCCCCCTCCCTCCCCCCTCCCCCCTCCCCCTCCCCTCCCCCTCCCCCCTCCCCCTCCCTCCCCCTCCCCTCCCCCTCCCCCCTCCCCCCCTCCCCTCCCCCTCCCCCCTCCCCCCTCCCCCTCCCTCCCCTCCCCCTCCCCTCCCCCTCCCCCTCCCCTCCCCTCCCCCCTCCCCTCCCCTCCCCCTCCCCCCTTCCCCTCCCTCCCCCTCCCCCTCCCTCCCTCCCCCTCCCCCTCCCTCCCCCTCCCCCTCCCCCTCCCTCCCCCTCCCCCTCCCCCTTCCCCTTCTCCTCCTCCTCCTCCTCCTCCTCCTCCTCCTCCTCTTTCTCCTTCTTCTGAGATGAGGTCTGACTCTGTTGCCCAGGCTGGGGTACAGTGGTGTGATCGTAGCCTACTGCATCCTTGAACTTCTGAACTCAAGGGATCTGCCTGCCTTGGTCTCCTGAGGATAACAGGTGTTATCCTCAGCTACTCTTTTTTTTTTTTCTTTTTGGGTAGAGACAGTATCTCACTATGTTGACCAGGCTGGTCTCAAACTCCTGACCTCAAGCAGTCTTCTCACCTCAGCCTCCCAAAATGCTGGGATTACATATGTGAGCCACCGTGCCAGGCCTTTAAATTATTTTTTATTATTTTAGGCCAGGTGTAGTGGCTCACATATATAATCCCAGCACTTTGGGAGGCTGAGGCGGGTGTATCACTTGAGCCCAGGAGTTTGAGACCAGCCTGGGTAACATGGCGAAACCCTGTCTCCACAAAAAAATAGAAAAATTAGCCAGGTGTGGTGGCATGTACTTGTAGTCCCAGGTATTCAAGAGGCTGAGGCGGGAGGATCACCTGAGGCCGGGAAAACTGAGGCTGCAGCAAGCCAAGATTGTGCCACTGCACTCCAACCTGGATTATAGCATGGGACCCTGTCTCAAAAAAAATTTTTTTTTTTTTTGAGATGGAGTTTTACTCTTGTTGCCCAGGCTGGAGTGCAGTGGTGTAATCTTGGCTCACTGGAACCTCTGGCTCCCGGGTTCTAGCAATTCTCCTGCCTCAGCTTCCTGAGTAGCTGGGATTACAGGCGTGCGCCACCAAACCCAGCTAATTTTTTGTATTTTTTAGTAGAGACAGGGTTTCATTATGTTGGCCAGGCTGGTCTTTAACTCCTGACCTCAGGTGATCTGCATTCCTCGGCCTCCCAAAGTGCTGGGATTACAGGCATGAGTCACGTGCCTGGTCTTTTTTTTTTTTTTTAAATTAGGAATTGAGTTGATTGCTCTGATGTGATTTGGAGAGACACTGTTAGTCTCGTATATAGAATTTGGAAAAATCCTGTTTTGAGAAAAGCATCTCTCTTTTTTTTTTTTTGAGCCATCGTGCCCAGCCGGAAAAAGCATCTCTTGAAGGTTAGGGCATTTTGTGAGGAGATCTCTAGGGCTATATCAATCTGGAAGTATGATCTGTAATAAAGATAATAATTCTCATCTCAGTAATCTTCCTTAGAACAAAACATTCTTCATTGTAAGCTTCTCATTAACTGAAGGCCACTTGATCTGAGATTTTGGCTCTTAGAATACTCTTTTCTGTGTCTCAATCCTCATATGGTTTACCTCTGAAATGTAGAATATATTTTCTTGTGTAGCCTGATAGAGTTGGTTTTGTTTTGTTTTTCAAACAGTAACTTTTATTGATTGTAAAACTTCCAGATTTCTGAGATGCCGCCTTACTAGTCTTCAGGTTGATTTTTGGTACTCTGAAAGTGCCCATTTGCTCTCTGTGAAAAGAGCAGGTTTGCATTTATTCAGTGATTCTAAGATGAGATAATTGGTATTTTTATGATTTGAATGGAGGCTTTGTATTTTTGAATTTTGTGAAACAAAGCTATGTTTGTAAACACATTTCAAAAAATATAAATGCCACTTTTTGGTGAAGATACTCACTGAATAGCAAGAAAGTTCAGAAAAAGGAGCTTTTGTTAACATTTAATAATAATCTGACTGTTTTCATTGACTCTCTCATTGATGTTTAAAGAGTACCTGATGTTTAGAACTTTTTGTATTAAAAATAATCCTCAGGCTGGGTTATGTTAGGAAAATATTTTCTGGTATCAAATGCTTCTTTGCCAGTTTGGAGTTTTTCAACTATTGTCTTGGTTTAGAAGAGGGTATTATAAGCAATATATTTCAATGTAAAGATAGTCTTGGGAATCTGTAGGAAAGCATTTGTTTAGTGCCTGATGTAAGATGAACAAGTTGCTATAGTATCGTATGGATAACATAGAACTGTTTTGATATGGCTCAACTGTTTTAGGTGTAAATAAATAGTGTAAAAGCATTGAGGCAAAATCTAAAGTAAGTCTTCAGTTTTTTAAAATTAAAGTGGTTTTAATTTTATATTCCTTTCCATTTCTTTCTTTAAAGACTTTTTTGGCTTTTTAATGAAATTGTCAGTTCAGATATGAACGTATTATTTTTAGAGGAAGTGCGTTATATCTATTTGCAGTGGCTTTCACCGACCTTCTAGGTGACATAGAAAGAAAGTGTCAAATTTAAAAATTTTGAAAGCCTGTATCATGTGACTGAAAATGTTTCAACTACTTCTGAGAAATTGCAAGAACATAAGCCTAAGCTAAAAAATTTAAACAGTATGGAAGGATATTTGGTGAGAAACACAGTCATTCCTTCCTATACCTCATTCCCACTCCTTGGCAGAGATTTTCCTCTGTTCAGTTTCTTCTCAGAGCTTTTCATGTATATGTAAATGATGCATAGCCTCTTATTTTTTACACAATAGGGAACAAATAGTTCTGCAACTTCACCTTTTCATTTAACAAGAGGGTAATAGGGGATCACTATGTGAAGGACATTATTGAGCCCATACTGATTTTAGTAGGATCTATGATTTTCTAAAATAATGTGTAATGATTTGACCTAATTATACATAATTCTACATGCATATGACTTAAGCTAAAAAAAAGAAGAGTATTAGCATTTCTTGACAATCATAAGATTTCAGTTTTACCAACTTATATAATTATTCTCCTTGTTTAGAAAACAGACCAGTCCTACTGTAATAAAAAGCATTCAATAAAATATTAGTTCTTTATGTATAGGCCCTTGTACAGGGCACACTTTTATATGAATTATTTAACATACTCTTCATAACTCTTTGAAGCTGATTCCGTTTTACTCCCATTCTTGCAGAAAAGGAAACAGGCTTCAGGAGGTTGAGTAACAAAGCTAGTAAGTAGCAGAATTAGGTTTCAAAGCTGATCCATGAAATAATGCAGCAATAGCTAGTTCAAATTGTTTAAAAGCGAGTCTCATGGACAGTGGTTTAATATCCTGTTATCAAATATCTCACTTATTTAATATAAAAATTTGGTGAAGTCATTATTATAATGTATTTGATGGTGGGATTGGTTCTAGAAAGGGAACTGGTTCTTGCTTAATCCATACCCAGTATTGTATTAGTGTCACCTGGGGAGCTTTTAAAAAATTATTCCTGGGTCCCCAACCCCAGGCATTCTAGCGGCATGAAGCTGGTGTTGAACCTAGGAATCTTAATTTTTAACAAGTTACCTACTTAATTTTTAGGCAGCCAGTCTGGCTGCAGTTTAGAACCATTGAAGTGTGTGTCTTTTATTTCAAATTTATGAATATGAGGTTTTTGTTTTCCACTTGTTTTCTTTCTGAAGATAATGAACCATTACTTAATGGAAACAAACATGAAAAACTTGAAATTTCATTTAATGTGTTCAAAACAAAAGTTTTCATTTGTTGAGCTATGTATTATATTGTGTTAAATGGATTTTATTATTTCCATAGGGCCATATTATAACACAGTGAATTAAACTGAAAACTTTATCTTGTCTCTTGCAGAAGCAAATACTGTGAAAATACTTTGTAAAACCACTTTGTAAAATGCATAGGTTGGAACAGAATTAAGTGATTGAGACTCTGAAGACTCTAGAAATGGGTTGTCAGTTTTATTTTCAGCCGAGAGCAAGATAATACTTATCTAAATAAATAATTGTGGGTTAGATATGTTGCCTTGTAATTGCTTTAAACATTGAGCCTGGATTACCAAGCTGCTAAGACAAGGGAATTAAAAAATGAATCACTTAGTGACCTTTATTTTGTATATACATATTTTTTGCATTTTGATAAACCTGTATAAAATAAGTAAAAAATTACTTTCCCTTCTTTAAGAGTTCTACTTGCCAGGAGCCAGAGTAGAAAGATTGGCTGGCAGTATTCCTGGCATTGTAATTTTTAGTACGCAAGATATTTTCGTAGAATATTGATTGTTCTGTGAACCTTCTTACCATGGGGACAGTGAAGTTAGCAAGTCACACTACCGTAAACAAACACTGAGTAACAATAACTGCAAAATAGTATGAGAAATAGAGAAATATGATACAGACTCTGTAAAAAATGGTAAATAGAAGTGTTTGGAGGAAGGGGTTAGTTCTTCCATTTGATATATTAAGAGAGTCTATTTCCATATAAATTGTAATTACCTTGTCGATTTCTATTAAGCCTGCTGGGATTTGGGGAATATTGATATCTTAACAATACTGAGTCTTCCAATACATGAACATATCTCTTATCTATTTAGGTCTTTGGTAAATTTTCCTTGGTAATATTTTGCAGTTTCAATTTAGAGGTCTTGCACTCATTTTGTTAAATTTATCCCTAAGAGTTTTTACGTTCTTTGGTTCTATTATATGTGGCATTAAAACATTTCCAATTGTTTGTTGCTGGTATATAAAAATAGTGATTAATTTTTATATTGACCTATTGGTATGAAATTATTCACAATATTCCATTATTGTATTTTATTGTGTTTTTATTGTGTTTAAGGTATGTAGTCATGTTTCTTCTTTTCTGCCTGATACTGGAAATTGTGTCTTTTTGCTTTTTCTTAATCCATCTAAAGAGAGAGTTTATATTAATCAATGTATTTTCAATTTCCAGTGTTCTTCATTTCTTTGTGTATATTCAGGTATTCATCTTGTCTCATTTTCCTTCTGCCTGAAGAATTTTCTTTACATTTTTTATAGTGCAGGACTGCAGGTAATAAATTCTCTTTATTTTTGCTTATCTGAGAGGTTTTAATTTTGCCTTTGCTTTTGAAGGATATTTTTGCTAGATATAGAATTCTAGATTGACCTTTTTTTGTTTCTTTTGGCAATGAAATAGTGTCTTTCCATTGTATTTTGGCTTTCGTTATTTTTCAAGTCTGCAGTAATGATCTTTATTCTTTTTTATGTAATATTTTTCCTATAGTTGCTTTTAGATTTTCTAGTTTTTACTAATTTGATTGTGAGGTTTGCCATGGTTTGAATGTCCCTTCCAAAGCTCACATTGAAATTTAATTGCCATTGTAATGGTGTTAATAGGTATTAATAGGTATATTGTTAAGAAGTGATTAGGCTGTGAGGGCTTCATCCTCATGAATTGATTAAAGTCGTTATCTCAGGAGTGCATTTGTTACCTCAAGAATGAGTTATAAAAGTGGGTTTGGCCCTCTCTGTCTCTTTCTTGCATGGTGGTTCTGTTTTCCCTCTGCCTTTTGCTGTAGTATGATATAGCCACAGCATGAAGGCCCTCACCAGATGCTAGCACCTTGATGTTGGACTTCCACCCTTTGGGACTGTGATAAGACATTTCTTTTCTTTATAAATTTCTGAGTCTCATGTACTCTGTTGTAGCAGCATAAAACAGACTAAGGCAAGGTTTCTCTGTGTATGGGTGTTTGAGATGTATGTTTATAGTTGTTCATCAAATTTGAAAACATTTCAGCTGCTATGTCTGTAAATATTTTTTGGTCCACTGTCTTACCTTTCCTTCTAGGACTTCAATTACACATATATTAGCACTCTTGATACTGTTCCACGGGTTCTCAATTTTTTTTTAAATCTTCCTTCTCAAGTCAGTTTTAATAGTTTCTCTTACTGTGTATTCAGGCTACTGATCTTTTCTTCTGCAGTGTCTAATCTGTTTATTCCATCCAATAAACTTTTCATTTCACAGAGTGTATTTTTTTATTTCTAGAAACTCTTTTGTTTTTAGATTGTCTTGCATTTCTTTCCTCAAGATATTCCTGTTTTTCTTTTAGGTCATTGAGCAATTTATAATAGTTGTTTTCAAGTTTTTGCTGGTATCATCTTTTTATTCTGGGCCTATTTCTATTGACAGATTTTTCTTCTGGTTATGGGTCACATTTTTCTGCTGCCGCACATGCCTGGTAGATTTTGATTTAGTTCTAGACATAGTGAGTGTTACATTATTGAGTGTTCGGATTTTGTCATTTTTTGTTTTTTAAAGATGTAAGGCTTTTTTTCTGGCAGGAAATTAAGTTATTAGGGATCAACTCAGACCCTCCAAGACTTGTTTTTAAGCTTTTGTGAGACTGAGTCTAGAGTAACTTTTTTTTTTTTTTTTTGAGACAGAGTCTTGCTCTGTTGCCCATGCTGGAGTGTAGCATGATCTTGGCTCACTGCAACCTCTCTCTCCTGAGTTCAAGCGATTCTCCTGCTTCAGCCTCCCAAGTTGCTGGGATTACAGGCGTATACCACCACATCCAGCTAATTTTTGTATTTTTAGTAGAGACAGGGTTTCACCATGTTGGCTAGGCTGATCTTGAACTCCTGACCTCAAGTGATCTGCCTTCCTTGGCTTTGCAAATTGTTAGGATTACAGGCATGCACCACTGTATCCTGCCTTAGAGAAACTTTTTTTTTTTTTTTTTTCTTTTATTGTAATTATTATTATTATTATTATTATTATTATACTTTAGGTTTTATGGTACATGTGCCCAATGTGCAGGTAAGTTACATATGTATACATGTGCCATGCTGGTGCACTGCACCCACCAACTCGTCATCTAGCATTAGGTATATCTCCCAATGTTATCCCTCCCCCCTCCCCCCAACCCACAACAGTCCCTGAAGTGTGATGTTCCCCTTCCTGTGTCCATGTGTTCTCATTGTTCAATTGAGAAACTTTTTTGCTAAGAATAGTTTGGCTCTATTACTAAGCATTCTGAGGTCTTTACTGAATGCTTTGAGCAGTCAACGTTTAGGCTGTATTTAGACTGCTTCCAGCTGAAAACATCTCCCAGTCCTGTTTGAGCTCTGGGAATTGTTGAATTTACAACTCTGGTTGTTTTTAGCCTGCCATTGTGGAGTTTTACTGTGTGTGTGTGATTTGCTATTGGTAATATAGCGGGACTCCAAGGTGACTCCATGCAGGTTTCTGGAGATCCTTGTCTGCGTACCTTCCTCCTCTAGACCTCTGCTCTGCAAATTCTAGCTGCCCTTTTCCTCCCAGAACTCTAATTTCTGTCCCCTCCATTCAGTATGACTGCTCTGCTCAAAAATCCCTTTTCTTCTGCACAGTAATCTACAAATTGTCTCCAGATAGGAAATCAGGATGATGGTAGAGTTCACGTAGTTTCTTTTTTCTCAGGGATCACAGTCTTGTATTATTTGTTTTCCAGTGTTGGGAAGCAGTCTTTTGATGTGTGTTTTCTAATTTTTTAATTGTTTGCAGTAGAAGGTTTATCTAGTCCCAATTACTGCATCATGGCTCAAATCAGAAATTCTCTTTCCTTTTAGGAAGGTAAATATGGTTAACAGAAAATGTGTAGTGGAAGAGTAGAGGCAGGGTGCTTGAAGGAGGGCAGTATTAATGAAGCCGTGACAGCCACATATATCTGGTCAGTTATTACAGTGCAATGTAAGTGATGCCCCTGGGGGTCACTGTGTTTGGGTGCACAGCCTAAATGGTGGCCTTGCATGGAGCAGAGCTGGGTGAGAATACAAGTGAGAGCCTGCAGATGTGATTGACGGGAACTTATCTTAATTTAGTTGGCTCTAAGGCAGAGTATATCATCTGAGATGATGTCAGGGTTTTTATTTTGTGTGACTTATTTATCACTTTCGTAAGGGTTAATAAGCTTCCTTTCTAACGATTTTGTGAAGTTTAAATGAGATGATGCGTACGAAAATACTTTTTTTTATTTTTTGAGATGGGATCTCACTCTGTTGCCCAGGCTGGAATGCAGTGGCATGATCATGGCTCGCTGCAGGCTGCAGCCATGACCTCCTGGGCTGAATTGATCCTCCCACCTCAGCCTCCTGAGTAGCTAGCACCTGAAAATGCTTTTTAAATGATGGTGCAGTGTACAATGTGAAGTATTATTTATTGCTAAAGTCCATGCTTTGAGTCTTTACAGAAAAGCCTGCATAATGTTGCTCTGATGTCATAATGATCGGAAAAAATGATCTAAAATTACCGTAACTTCAGAACATCAGAGTTCCTATTTAGGGAAAAGTTTTCTTTTCTTTTTTGAAGAATTTAGTATATAAAGGTTACTTAGCCTCAGGGAAATCTTTGTATAAAACAGTCCTTTAAAAACAATACCTTGACTGTAGAAGAGAATGTTTAAACTGGAGTGAATACCGGTGAAGTAACAAATACCAGTAAAGTTTCGTGTGAGTTGAAGAAAACAAATCAGTGATCTCAATGGCACAATCACCTCAGAATGAAGCTGGGGCCTGAAGTTTATAACGGAATAAGCTTAGAGGTTACAGCCAGAAGTACAGAGGTACCAACAGTTTTTAGACCTCTGTAGAAACATCAACATGTATTGCAAGCATTACTTGCCTATTCACCTTCCTACATCTTCCACTTTCACTCATCTTGCTGTATCACTAGAGGGAAGAAAATGCTTACTGTTTTCCCTGGTAAGGACACTAAAAGTCACACTCTTTCCCCAGAGAAATTATAGCCTAGAAGAAATAGACAAGGCCACAAATCAGATTATCTTTAAGTTAACTGATTTTCTGGCTTGATTTCTCTTGATTCCAGGCAGATTTTTTTGGGTGACTATGCATGAGGGAAAATATCCAATTTCATGACTTCCAAGAAAGGTCACTTTCATAGACCTCTGAAAAGGCAAAACAGTTGTTAACTATAAAAAATACATTGAAATTTTGGATTTTGTCTTGATTACATTAAATTATTTTAAATGTTTATGTTTTTAGGTGTTCTGAGCTATTTATCGCATTGACTTGTTGCATTACTCTGTATCTAATTAAGCACAATTTGTATATTTCTGCATTTGCTGGTATTATTAGGAATATGTCTTAATGTGCAGTTTTATCCCAGTAATTAAAAAAAATTACCAAAAGCATGACAGTCCACTGAATGTAAACTCCTTTTTAAAAAAACTTTGTTTTATTTAATATTTATTCTGAGTACATAGAACATTGTTACACACATTCACTAATTTTATTATATGAAAATTATAGATGTAAAACTCAGTCTGCAAAAAGTAAAAAGGCTTGAAACTCAGTTATGTATGAATTAAAAGCATTTCCTTTAGGCAAGGATGATTTAATAGTTTTCTTATATACACGTAGCTAATTGTCATGATGCTTCTTGGAAGAGAAAAACAATGTAAGAAGACTGGCTTATGAAAAACTTGTTTAAAAGAGTTGAGCTGTAAGCTTTGTTTAACCAACATTTACTTAACATATACTTAACACATAATTTGTGCCAGGCCCTGTGCTTGGTTTCAGGGATAGAAGGGTGACATGGATATGGCCCTTCTGGAAGAGCTAATCTGTTGGGGAAGGCAGTCATGTGAACAGATAAATAATAGTACAACCTGGAAAGTGCTTTAATAGAAATGGTTAAAGTGTCATGGGGTTATAGAGGTTAAAGCAGCTACTTGTGTCTAGAGAATTGGTGCATTTTTTGCTAGTGTGCTAGACAAAGGCATGTTTATTGGGGAAGACAGGAAAAGGGAAAGGCTCTAGATTTACTTTACAGTAGGCCTGTGCTAGTAAGTACAGTAGCCATTAGCAATATGTGGTTAAATTTTTAGCAACTATTTAGCATAAGTAGTACATATTTAGTGTAAACTTTAAATGGGAAACCATCACCACAATCAAGATGATTGAATGTATACATCATTCTCAAGAGCTTCTCCTGTGCATTTGTTAATTCCTCCTCTTGTCCTCCTTCACACTCCCATCCCTACTCCCACATAACTACTGCTCTGGTTTTTGTCATGGTGGGTTAGTTTGCATTTTCTATACTGTGTTTTTTTTGTTTGTTTGTTAATTTTCAGATGGAGTCTCACTGTGTCACCCAGGCTGGAGTGCAGTGGCATGATAACCGCTCACCGCAACCTCTGCCTACCAGGTTCAAGTGATTATCCTGCCTTAGCCTCCTGAGTAGCTGGGATTGCAGGTGCACGCCACCATGCCCAGCTAATTTTTGCATTTTTAGTAGAGACGAGGTTTCACCATGTTGGCCAGGCTGGTCTTGAACTCCTGACATCAGGTGATCCGCCTGCCCCGGCCTCCCAAAGTGCTGGGATTACAGGCGTGAGCCACCGCGCCTGGCTGCATTTCGTATAGTTTTAAATAAATAAATCACACAGAATGCTCTGTTTTGTCTGGCTTAAATCAGCATAATTATTTTGAGATTCATTTATGTACCAATAGTTTATTCTTATTTCTTAATTGTAATTCATATATCACAATTTGTTTATTTCCTCTCCTGTTAATGGACATTTGGGTTGTCTCCAATTTTGGGATATTACAAATAAAGCTATTATGACCATGCTTTTTTTTTTTTCTTTTTCTTTTCTTTTCTTTCTTTTTTTTTTTTTTTAAGGTAGAGTTTTGCTCTTATTGCCCAGGTTGGAGTGCAATGGCGTGATCTCGGCTTACCACAACTTCCTCCTCCCAGGTTCAAGCGATTCTCCTGCCTCAGCCTCCCGAGTAGCTGGGATTATAGGCATGCACCACCACACCTGGCTAATTTTGTGTTTTTAGTAGAAATGGGGTTTCTCCATGTTGGTCAGGCTGGTCTTGAACTCCCGACCTCAGGTGATCTGCCCTCCTTGGCCTCCCAAAGTGCCGGGATTACAGACATGAGCCACTGCGCCCGGCCATTATGACCATTCTTATGCAAGTCTTTGTGTGGACATTCATATGGTAGATATATCTTTAACTCACTAAGAAACTGCCAAAGCAGTTGTATCATTTTACATTCCCACTTCTAATGTATGAGAATTTCAGTTCCTCTATATGCTTTCTAATGGTTTGTATGGTCATTCTTTTTAATTTTAGCCATTAGAATAGGTGTGCAGTGCTGTCTCACTGTGGTTTTCATTTGTTTTTCTAATTACTAATGATGTTGAGTATCTTTCATGTACTTACTTGCTATCTTTTATCTTGTTTGCTGAAATATCTTCATATCTGTTGTCAATTTTAAAAATTAGGTTGTTTGTTTTTTATTATTGAGTTTTGAGATTTCTTTATGTATTCTGGGTACAAGTCCTTTATGAGATACATGATTTACAGATATTTTCTACTAGGTGGATTGTCTTTTCATTCTCTAAAGAGTGTCTTTTGAGGAGCAGAAGTTTCTAATTTTGATAAAGTTCAGTTTATCAGGTTATTGTTTTATGGATTGTGCTTTTGGTGTTTTATCTAAGAAATCTTTCCTTAACTGGTCACAAATGTTTTTTCTTATGTCTACTTTTAGAACTTTTTTTTGAGACCAGGTTTTGTTCTATTGCTGAGGCTGGAGTGCAATGGCATGATCATGTCTCACTGCAGCCTCGATCATCCAGGCTCAAGCAATCCTCCCACCTCAGCTTCCCGAGTAGCTGGGACTACAGGAATGAGCCTGGCTAATTTTTATTTTCTTATTTATTGTAGAGATGGGGTCTTGCCATGTTGCCCAGACTGGTCTTGAACTCTGGGCTCAGAGGATTCTCCCACCATGGGCTTCCAAAGTGCTGGGATTACGGGTGCCAGCCACTGCACACGGCCTTACTTTTAGAACTTTTAAGATTTTCTTTCACATGTAGGTCTGTGATCCATTTTGAGTTAATTTTGTAATATGGCGTGATGTATGGATTGAAGTTTTTTTGTGTGTGTGTGTATGATGAGCCACTGTTCCAACACCATTTGTTGAATAGATTCCATAAATTACTCTTTCTCAAGTGAATTCCTTTGCATGTTTTAACAAAAATAGTTTATTGTTTATAAAAAACGCTTTTTTGTGTATACACACACACACACACACACAAATACATGTGTATGTTTTTCTGTATTCTATAATTTAGTCCATTGATCTCTTGTTTTTATGTAATATACTTTCTTGATTCTTGAAGCTTTGTAATCTTGAAATCAGTTCGTATAGTCTTCCAGATTTGTTTTTTTTTTTTCAAAGTTATTTTGGCTATTCTAGGTCCTCTGCATTTCCATATAAATGTCAGTACTGTTGTGTCAGTTTCTACCAAAAGTCTCCAGAATTTTTATTGTAATTCCATTAAATTTATAGATCAATTTGGGGAGAATTGACATCTTAATAGAACTTTCTGATCCGTGTAGATGCTGTAGCATTCCATTTATTTAGGTTGTGTTTAGCCTTTCTCAGTAGTGTTTTGTAGTTTTCACTGTATAGGTCTCTCAACATATATTGTCAGATATATCTCTGTTTCATACTTGATACTGTTATATATGGCATTGTTTTAAAAATTCAATTTCTGATTAATTTTTAGAATATAGAAATACAGTTTTATATAGCGACATTGTATACTGCGCAAACTAAGTTCATTAATTCTGGTACTTTCTGTAGATTCCATTCCATGGGATAATCTTCATAAATGGTCATGTAGTCTGTGAATAAAGATAATTTTACTTCTTGCTTTCCAATCTGGATGACTTTTTAAAATTGCCTGATTGTACTTTCCAGAAACTCTAGTACAGTTTTAAATAGTGGTGAGAACAGATATCCTTGTCTTGTTTTAGATCTTAGAAAGCGTTAGTCTTTTACCTATGAGTATGATGTTAGTTGTAGGCTTTTTTTTTTTATAGTACCTTTTATTAAATTGAGGGAGTTTCCTTCTATTCCTAGCTTCTAAGAGATTTTCCTAGAATAGATGTTGGATTTTGCCAGATGTCTTTTCTCTGTCTATTGAGATTGTCACATAGGTTTTCTTTGTTAATTTGTTAATATGGCTTATTACAGTGATTACTTTTTGATTGTTAAACTAAGTTTGCATTCCTCAGATAAACCCCAGGTGGCTATGAGGCATTATTCTTTATATGTGTTGTTATATTAGATTTGTTAAATTTTATTTAGAATTTTCCATGTGTGTTTATGAAGAATATTGCTTTGTAGTTTTCTTACAATGTTTTTATCTGGTTTTGACATCAACATAATGCTGGATATGTAAAATAAATGCAGAAATATTTATTTTCTAGAATGTTTGCTTTAAAAAATTTTTCTAGAGGAGTTTTAATTTTCTAGAAGAGTTTTCTTATAGTTGGTATGTTTCTTTTTTCTAGAGGAGTTTGATTATAATTGGTATTATTTTCCCCTTAAATCTACAACTGTTTGGTAGAATTCACCAGTGAAACCAACTAAGTGTAGAGTTTTTCATTGGAGGTTTTTAACTACAAATTTAGTTTCTGGAATAGTTCCAGAGCCACATTCTTTAGATAATCTGTTTCTTCTTGATTAAGCTTTGATAATTTGTGTTTCTCAAAGATTGTTTATATCATCTAAGTTGTCGAATATATTCGTTATTTATAACATTAACTTATTATCCTTTTTAGTATCTGTAATATCTGTAGTGATGTTACTGCTCTTATTCCTGAAATGGATTGTTTCTTCTTTTCTTGATCACTGTGGCTAAAAGTTATCAGTTTTTTTTGATGTTCTCAGAGAACCAGCTTTTGAGTTCCTTGGCCTTTTTTTTTTTTCTCTATTTTTCCCCCCATTTCTTTGACTTCTGCTGTGATTTTATTACTTGCATTCTCTTGCTTAGTTTGGATGTAATTTAGTTGTTTTCTGGTTTGAGGTAGATTGTGAGGTCATCAATTTGAGACCTTTCTTTTTTTCTAATATAGGCCTTTAGTGCTATAAATTTTCTCCTAAGTTCAGCTTTAGTAGCATTACAGCAATTTTGATATATTGGGTTGTTATTTTCATTTAGTTTAAAATATTTTTCATTTCATTTTTCTTTAACTTACGGGTTATTTAGAAGTGTGTTATTCATGCTCCACATATTTTGGGGGAATATTCTTTCTAGAGATATTTCTCTTATTGATTTCTAATTTAATTTGATTGTGGTTCACATCTGCAAGCATCTGATCTTTGACAAACCTGACAAAAACAAGAAATGGGGAAAGGATTCCCT
Source organism: Pongo abelii (assembly GCF_028885655.2). NCBI lineage: Eukaryota > Metazoa > Chordata > Mammalia > Primates > Hominidae > Pongo > Pongo abelii. The sequence goes on from NC_072001.2 coordinate 59,990,171, forward strand.
GTTTAATAAGTGGTGCTGGGAAAACTGGCTAGCCATATGTAGAAAGGTGAAACTGGATCCCTTCCTTAACACCTTGTCCAAAAATTAATTCAAGATGGATTAAAGACTTAAATATTAGACTTAAAACCATAAAAATGCTAGAAGAAAACCTAGGCAATACTATTCAGGACATAGGCATGGGCAAGGACTTCATGATTAAAACACCAAAAGCAATGGCAACAAAAGCCAAAATTGACAAATGGGACCTAATTAAAATAAAGAGCTTCTGCACGGCAAAAGAAACTACCATCAAAGTGAACAGGCAGCCTACAAAATGGGAGAGGATTTTTGCAATCTACCCATCTGACAAAGGGCTAATATCCAGAATCTACAAGGAACTCAAACAAATTTACAAGATAAAAACAACCCCATCAAACAGTTGGCAAAGGATATGAACTGACACTTCTCAAAATAAGATATCTGTGCAGCTAACAGAAACATGAAAAAATGCTCATCATCCCTGGTCATCAGAGAACTGCAAATCAAAACCACAATGAGATACCATCTCATGCCAGTTAGAATGGCAGTCATTAAAAAGTCAGGAAACAACAGATGCTGGAGAGGATGTGGAGAAATAGGAACACTTTTACACTGTTGGTGGGACTGTAAACTAGTTCAACCATTGTGGAAGACAGTGTGGCGATCCCTCAAGGATCTAGAACTAGAAATACCGTATGACCCAGCCATCCCATTACTGGGTACATACCCAAAGGATTATAAGTCACGCTACTAGAAAGACACATGCACACGTATGTTTATTGTGGCACTATTCACAATAGCACATATTTGGAAGCAATCCAGATGTCCATCAATGATAGACTGGATTAAGCAAATGTGGCACATATACACCATGGAATACTATGCAGCCATAAAAAAGGATGAGTTCATGTCCTTTGCAGGGACATGGATGAAGCTGGAAACCATCATTCTCAGCAAACTATCACAAGCACAGAAAACCAAACACCACATGTTCTCACTCATAGGTGGGAATTGAACAGTGAGAACTCTTGGACACAGGGTAGGGAACATCACACACCCAGGGCCTGTTGTCGGGTGAGGGGCTGGGGGAGGGATAGCATTAGGAGAAATACCTAATGTAAATGACTAGTTGATGGGTGCAGCAAACCAACATGACACATGTATACCTGTGTATCAAACCTACACGTTGTGCACATGTACCCTAGAACCTAAAGTATAATAAAATAAAAATTTAAAAAAAGAATTTGATTGTGGTTAGAGAACATGCTTTGTATGAATTGAGTCATTTTAAATGTATTGAGTCTTGTTTTATGGTTTGAAATATGGTTTGCCTTGGCAAATGTTCTGTATAAACTTGAAAATATGTGCGTCTTCTGCAAGGTTTTGTGGAGTGTTTTCTAAGTATCAAGTGATTTTAGTTTGTAGTGTTAAAGTCTTTCATGTTCTTTCTTATTTTTTGTTTTGGAGATCTATCAATTATTGAAAGAGGGAAATTGTAATCTCTAACGTGAATTGTGAATTTTGTATTTATCCTTGCAGTTTCATCAGTTTGTCTTTACATATTTTGAAGCTCTGTCCTTAAGTGCATTAATGCTTAGTAGTATTATATGTACTCTTCATCAGGCGACTATTTTATCATTATAAAATGACCCCTTTATTTCTGATAATTGCTTAGAAATCCACATTGTGTGATGTTTATATATACACTTCAGGTTTCTTTTGATATGTTAGCATTGTACACTTTTTTTCTTGTTTTTACATTTAACTGCATTCTACCTAAAGAACAGTTTATTTATTTTTACCAGCATATAATTGGGTTCTGCATTTTTTATCTAGTCTGAAGACTTTGCCTTTAATTTGGAACATTTAATGTAATTATTGATATGGCTGTGTTTAAATCCATTATCTTGCCATTTGTTTCTTTTTATCTCGTGTGTTCTTTGGTTCCCTTTTTCTCCTTTTATGCCTCCTTTTATATTAATAGAATATTTTTTATTCTGTTTTGTTGTCTTTATTGCCTTATTAGATATAACTTGTTATTTTAGTGGTTTTATGATTTGCAGTATTCAGTTTCAATTTTTATCAGTGGACTTTAGGTGATATTATGTCATTTCCATATAGTTAATGGAGTTACCATTCCATTGTTCCTCATATCTTTCTGTAGATTCATATTTCTATCTAGAATCATTTTTCTTGTGCTTGAACAACTTTCTTTAACCTTTTCTGTAGCAGTGGTCTGCTGGTAATGAATTCCTTTCAGCTTTTTCATGTCTGAAAGTGCCTTTATTTTGTCTTAATTTTTAAGAACATATTTTTCCTGGGTACAGAATTCTAGATGGACAGTTTTTTCTTTCAGTATATTAAATTTTGCTTGTCTTGTTTTTATAATATCCAGTGAGAAATCTAATGATAGTCTTATCTTTATTCCCCTATATAAAGTGTGTCTTTTTTCTTACTGCTTTTAAGATTTTTTTTTTTTTTAATTACAGATTTTGAGCAATTTTATTATGTGCCTTGTTACAATGTTTTCATGTTTCTTTTGCTTGGTATTTGCTCAACTTTCTGGAACTGTGAATGCTATGGTTTCAGTGTTTGTCCCATTCAAAATTCATGTTGAAATTTTATTACCATTTTGATGATGTTGGAAGGTGTGATGTTTAAGAGGTCATGAGGGCTCTGTCTTTGAGAATGGACTAATGCCATTATCATGGGAGCAGGTTTGCCCCCTCTTGCTGTCTGTTGTCCTCTTTTTGCCTTTCTGTGTTATGATGCTTCCATCATGTTACAATGCAATAAGAAGGCCCTTGCCAGATTCTGGCTCCTTGATCTTTGGATGTCCAAACCTCTAGAACTGTGAGCCAATTTCTGTTCGTTATGAATTACCCAGTCTTTGATATTGCGTTATAGCAGCACAAAACAGACTAAAACAGTAAGTTTACAGTTACCAATTTTGAAAATTTTTGGAAGTTTTTTATTTTTTAGATAATTTACTGGGCCTCCCCCACCTTCAGAAACTCTAATTATATATATAGAAGAACGCTTGAAGTTTTGCCACAGCTCACTTCATTTAAAAAATTCTCTTTTCTCTTTTGTGTTTTATATTGGATTGTTTCTTTTCCATGCCTTCAAATTTACTAGTTTTTCTTCTGCAATGTTTAATTAGCCATTAATCCTGTTCAGTGTACTTTTCATCTCATACATTATGGTTTTCACCTCTGCAAGTTTGATTTGTGTCTTTTTATATCTTCTATGTTTCTAAACATTTTGAACATATAGAGCACGTAATAACTAATTTAACATCCTTGTCTGTTGATTCTAACATCTCTGTCAGTTCTGCTTAGATTTAATTGATTAATTTTGTCCCTCTGTATCGTTTGTACTTTTTTTCTTTTTTATCTGCCTGGTAATTTTTCATTGGATTCCAGACATTGTGGATTTTATCTTGCTGAGTGCCGTATATTTTGTATTTCTAGGAACTTTTAGAGATTTGTTCTGGAATGTAGCTAAATTACTTTGAAACTACTTGATCTTTTCTGGTCTTGCTTTTAAAGATTTGTTAGGTAAGTCTAGAGCAGTGCTCAGTCTAGGGTTGATTATTCTCCACTACTGAGGAAATGTGTTTTGTGTGCTCTTTCAGTGCCCCAGGATTCCTGAAATTTTCCAGTCTGGATGTTGAGAATGGGCACTATTATTGGCCTTGTGTGAATGCTTGACCCTGGTACTTTTAATCTTTTAGAGTTATTCAGTCTCTAGCTTCAGGTAGTTTCCTCAAATGCGTGTGCCGGTTAGTACTCAAGTTGAACTTTTTGCAGAAGTTTTTACCTGCTCTCAGGTTCTCTGCCCTGCTGACTCTATGAGATCCGTAGTCATGTGAGTCAGTGAGTCTGTCAGTCTCCCATCTTCTTTCCCCTTCCTGCACCCTGGCCTGCAAACTTTTTTAGCTTAGTAAGTTTGTGTATTTGTGGAGCTCGTCTAATTTGTTTCTTTTCCCTTAGAGATGACTGTCCTTTGTTGCCTGTTGTCCATTGTCTGGAAGATAGTTATTTCATTTATTTTCTCCATTTTATCCTTTTTTCACCTGCAGTGTAAATCTATTTCTGTTACTCTGTCTTTATGGCAGGCAGAGGTTCTAACTATTTACATTTAAATTAGTTTAAAAATGTATTCCTCATTTGATATAGCCACATTCCAAATGCTTAAAAGCCACATGTATCTAGCGACTACCATACTTCTATAAATATAGAAGTTTACCCATCACTGCAGACAGTTCTGTTGGATTGTGCAGAATTGGACAATATATACAGTATGCCTGTATATGAGAGAGAGAGTGTGTGTGTGTGTGTGTGAGTGTGTGTGAAGTGCAATAAGGCTGACAGGTATCATGGCTCATGCCTGTAATCCCAGCACTTTGGGAGGCCTGGGATGCAGGGGCAGGAGGATCACTGGAGGCCAGGGGTTTGAGACCAGCCTGGGTAATATAGTGAGACACTGTCTCTACCAAATAAATAAATAAGTAAAATAAAATAAATTCAGCTTTTAATTTTGGGGATGCCTGGTTTATATTACTTATCTAGTGGATAGTGAAACTGGAAATGAGTTTCAACCTCAGTGCCCTTTATATATATATTAGGCTGTCTTCTACAGCAGGTGAGAAATCTCTGGCTTATTGGGTCATATCTTATTTAGAATTTTTTTGTTTATTTCTGGTGGCAGGTATCATTTGGATGATAACATTGTTGTCCCTTTTTAAGTCTGAGACTTTGTCTACGTTCCTGAAGTATTCTTAGGTCCAACACAGTGTCTGGCACACAGTAGGTGCTCAAATATTAATACTTGTTTATTTAAAAATATTTGAACATTTACTATGAGCCTGGCATTCTCTTTGGTATATATGGATGAAAAATTGATTTCTGCTATGAATATAATAGCCTGTGAGTATCCATTGTTTCCATGGAGAGGCTACAACTTTCTAACAGTAGGATATATCCGCATCTCAAAAACTTAAACTAGATTTTCAGTCACTCTGTCACTTGGGATGTGGAATGGCAAAGCTGAGCAACCTTAAAATCTTGAGAAAAATAGTGCTCTCCCTTCCCTAGTAGCTGTCAGCTGTTTCATGTAGAGAGAACAAAGTTTCTGTTTGATGACAACTGTTGAGGTGCTAGGAATGTTAGTTAACCACCTAGGTTCATGAAAAACCGAAGCAATAATTCAGTTTTTATAGGAGAAACACCTTACATACATATTAAACCTTTTTTTCTCGAAGAGTCTAATCCAATATAAATTGAGAAATTGGGGACAGTTTAATCAATATTTAAGCTTCTTGTTTTGACTCGGCTTTTTAATCTACTTACAGAAGAACAGTTTTTACATGCGGGTATCAAATGCTTATTTTGTTAAAATGGTTCTATTTGTTATTTACAAATAAAAATAATAAAATTGTTGAGAAATTGGTCATGTATTGGTAATGGTACAAGCAAAACACTCCTTACGTATTGAATTAGAAGTTCACAGACATCTGTGTCAATTGCTTTGGTTTACAAAAAAATTAGCAAGATTATTGTTCCAATTTTTTGACAACTTGAAAAAAATCAAAAGAAATAGCTGCCATAAACTTAGGTTGGTGCAAAAGTAATTGCAGTTTTTGTCTTTTTTAGTTAAAAAACCCGCAATTACTTTTACACCAACCCAATACTATGTTTCACAGATAAAATCACTGTCTTCTGAGTTGTAACATTTGAAAATGCATTCGTCAAATAAGTAATTTATTTGTATTCTGACTTAGCTCCCAAATAATTTGAATTGGACATATTTACTCAGTATAGAAATGATTAAATTACAGTTTCCTAATGGTGAGATAAATTTCTTTTTTAGAATAGTGATTTCATTAATACCTTATGGAATTTGGTTTAGTTTGAGTCATTTTTGCAGTAAAGTTCTATTTTTGTAAGTAATTTTGAAAGTCCTACGAAATGTTTGCCACAAGTTAGTCATACGCAGAATTGCTTTGATATTTCAGGTATTTTGATGTTATATCCAAAAGTGCTTTTGTTGACCCAAGGCTACTGTATTGTATTTTTTTTTTTTTTTTTTTTTTTTGAGATGGAGTCTCACTCTGTCACCTAAGTTGGAGTGCAGTGTCATAATCTTGGCTCACTGCAACCTCTGCCTCCCCGGTTCAAGTGATTCTCCCACCTCAGCCTCCTCAGTAGCTAGGAGTAAAGGCATCTACCACCATGCACGGCTAATTTTAGTATTTTTAGTAGGGACGGGGTTTCACCATGTTGGCCAGGCTGCTCTCAAACTCCTGACCTCAGGTGATCTGCCTGCCTCGGCTTTCCAAAGTACTGGGATTACAGGCGTAAACCACCATGCCCGGCCTGCTGTATTGTACTTTATCCCAATTCTTTGATATATAAACCCTTTCCCTCTCTTTAATCATGATTCTTTTAAAAATTAATATTTGGATTCTCAACCTTGAAGAATTAGTTTAAAAAATTAATTTATTAGGCTGGGCACAGTGGCTCACACCTGTAATCCCAGCACTTTGGGAGGCTGAGGTGGGTGGATTACCTGAGGTCAGGAGTTCGGGACCAGCCTGGCCAACCTGGTGAAACCCTATCTCTACTAAAGATGCAAAAATTAGCTGGGTGTGGTGGCGGGCACCTGTAATCCCTGCTACTTGGGAGGCTGAGGCAGGAGAATTGCTTGAACCTGGGAGGCAGAGGTTGCAGTGAGCCAAGATCCCACCTGGGCAACAAGAGTGAAACTCTGTCTCAAAAAAAAAAAAAAAAAATCAGTTCATTAAATAAGTACCTACAGCATGCTAGCTAGACACTGTGCTGATTGCTTTGAGCATAACAAAGGTGTATTGGATATGGTCAGTATAGCTCCATACATCTGATAGATGAGAGAAGACTTGTATGCTGTGCTAATAATTGCAATAGAAATATATACCATTTTGGATTTGTAAACATCTTAGAAAAAATACCTAGAAAAAAACTCTTAATGAGCAAATGGATTAACATGTCTGCTTTCCATTTTTAAGTATCAGGTATCCAACCATATTATTAAAATAAAAACCACCAGAGTACAGGCTCCATAGTTAGATTTGTATAAGCAACCGCAAAACCATATAGTCCAGTATCTAGCACAGCATAGTCAAACACATAGTATTATGCATATGGTAAATGTTAATAAATGTTTGCGGAATAACTGCCTATGAAAACTTCTTTTTGAGGCTTGTATTAGTAATGTAATTTACCATAGATAACTTTCCTCATGTTTCAAACTGCTGTTCATTACCAATTAGTGGGTTGAGAAAACACTTTAGATCTCATACAGCATGGTAAAAAAGTAGAATAGAATGGAAGCTATGAGAGTGTATCACATGTAGTTAGAGGATTGTTTTTTATGATATTTTAGTTTGTTGTATAAATATGTTGTATATAAATGTATGTTATATGAGTATATGCTTGTGTACACTAGATGGTGATATAAAATATATTTAATGGTGAATTGTGGTCAAATAACTTGGAAAGCCACAGCTTCAGTAGTTAATTTTAGCTACTTTTAAAGTGTGATTTCTCTTTACTACTTTGTAAGGTGTGAAAACGATTGAATTTGCGTAACTGATGTTTGATGGGTTTAATTGTTGTCAGTGCTGCTTAGCAGAGTGCTCTGTGTTGCAGTTTAAACACCACTCCAGATTTTCCTTTATTAGATAAAAGTCTACTATAACTTTTTTTTGTTCTTAGTCGCCTTTAGTCTTTAGAGTTACTGATCTTCAATTCATGTTGGACCGCTTCCTTTGAAGAAAGAAAACAGCTTTATTGGCAGTGGGGGACAGTCAACATTACTATCCATGTTAAAGAAAAGATCCCAGAAACATGAAGAAAAAGACTAGAATGTAATTATGTAAAAAACAAATCAACAAAAAGCGAACCCAGACTACCACAGTTCACATAAGAGAAAATGCTTCCAATTAGCGATGTAACCTACCTAGGCCTCAGTTTTCTCATTGAACAGAAAGAAGAGGTTGTTACTAGGTCATCTCTTAGGTTACTTTCTGATACAAAATTGCAACTCTTGAGACATCTTTATGTCTCTTTAAGTTGTGGAATCCTACCAAATATTTAGAATGATAATGTGAACAGCTTGACTTTCAAGAATTCAGTTCGGTGAGAACACCTAATGAAGTGGAAATTAGTGTGTTATGTGTGCATTTAAGGACTTTATTGTAGCCTGTGTCTAGACTGTTGATTTGATGAAGTTTATACAGAAGAATTAAATGCTCATGATTTATATATTTAAAAAATCTTAAGAGTTTACCTGGAAGTGAATGTTTCTTTGAAGCAGATTTAATGTGTTAAGGCCATTTTTTTTTTTTTTTTTACCTTCTGTGCAATCATATTCTGAAGTTGTAATAAAAATCAAGTACAAAAGATAATCCAGCATTTAAATACTCTTTATTCTAGCCTTTTCTATTATAGTACTTGTTTTTGTTTTTTATTGTCATGGTATTTTGTGTTAACTTGAGGACTAATTGAGCATACAGAAAACTTTTTCAACTTGGGAATGTGGGGCAATATAACTTGAAAAGAGATGAAAAAAACAATTTCTTTGGGTCAGAAGTATTTTACATCTGGAAACACACCCTTGAACTCTGACTGTGGTTTTTCCACATGTGCCATTTATTAGCAGATATGTTCTTTATGAAATTTTGACAGTATATGCTGCTTTTTTTCTGAGGAAAGCTTTAGTTCTAGGCAGAATTTAGCTTTGTTGTTTTTGATTAAGGAGTTAAATCTTTAGTCAAGTGAAAATATAAGGATAGGGGACATTCTTAACTAAAGTGCCAGGCTTCTGTGGTTTTTATCTTTGCTTTATTTTTTAGGAAGAGTGTTTTGAGATATGTGAAAAGGGGGAGCTCTTTGATTAAATTTGAGTTGGACTCAGTGTTTTATTTCATTGGCTTTCATACTTTAGAACATCTGCTTTGTAATATGAAAGGAGGTTCCTACCCACAACCTTCTCTCAACCTTTTGGATGCACCTACTTATTTTTAAATAATCTTCGTTCTTTATGAACTGTCAAATACTGTTTGATACCCTGTATTATAACGAGTAGAAATTGGTAGATGTGCTAGGCTATGCCCTGTGTCTCAAGGAGGAATTGGAGAGATTGGACAGCGTTCATGTATGTATCATAACTTGGTTCCTGGGAGAACATGAGATTGCTATGGCAACAAAGGTTCTTTGAAGGCAAAAGTCTTGGCAGAGTGGTTGGGTCTTTTGAAGTGCTGGGTGTGTTGACAGGAAAGGAATAAGCATACAACTGTAGGCTAGCAGTCAAGGAAAATAAGCATTCAGTATTAGCTTTAACTTGAGGTCAGATATATTTTGAGCTTTAGCTTGAGCGCAAATATGTTTTGAGTTTCCACCTCAGTGCTAATTTTCCTTCAAAACTTTTATTTGTATGAGGTTTTCTCTTCTCAAGTCTGCTGTTACAAGAACAAGTTTCCAAGCATGTACCATGTAATGTTTTAGCTGGCCTAAAATTGTCTGAAGTTTTGGTAAAATCAGTGTGGTATAATGCATTCTGATATGAATTGCTTCTAATTTTAAGAGTAGATAAAAATCATTACAAATTACTCAGCTTAGAATTTGATATTGCTTAAAAACTGGTGACAAAAATAAATTCCCAGACTCTGTGATCTGCCTGCTGTTTTCAAGATCCCTATCTTACCTCACCAACTTTCTTTCTCTGTTTTCCATTCTGAATCTCAACTTTCACTCATGGTTTTGCTCTATGGCTGTTCATGCTTGCTTCCCAGCCATTACTCAAGATGTATCTCCTGCCTGGCATGTCTTCTCATTTTTCTGCCTCTCTAAACACTCCTCAAGTTTTACTTCTGTCATGAAGTTTCCCCTGACTTTTATAACCAACAGGGATTTCTTCCTTCTCTAACTCTTGATTAACACTTATGTATTAAATCATTCGGAGCTTAATAAGATTTTACACATTTTTATTTGTTGTGTGTTGAATTTATTTCCTTAGTAATAAGTTTATGGTCAGAATTTTTGTACTCTTGTGCCTTATAATAAAGGACCAGGCACATAGTTAATACCTAGTAACAACTAGTTGATTGATGGTTTTAATTTTAAATGGATCAGTGGTAAAAATCATATTCAAATAATAGATCATTTATTTAGCTTTTTAATAAGTTGTATAAGTAGTCACCATAGATAATGTCCTGTATCAGGGATACTCTTATTTTTAATGTTTGGTCCCAGAGCCAGTGATAATTTTGTATAGATCTTTTCCCAACCACTATTCATTTAAACTGAAGAACCCAGAAAATGATTTAGGTAACTGTTTTTTCAGTTCTCTCAAGAATGACACTTAAGTAGTATTATTCTAGATGCTTAGGAGATGCCTACAGTGGATGACTGAAAGCACTAGCACTTAATTCTTATGTGAAACCTTTCTTGAGAATGGGACATACAGTATCATTTCTATGTTATATTCAGTTTCCTCATATTTGAATGGCTAGACTGAATCTCTGTATTAATTATATTATTCTCTTCTTTTTTTTTTTCCCAAGAAGTAAATATTGGTAAAAATGGCAAGGAAAGTAATTCTAGGGACCTGGTAGAAGTTTTGCTATTTTGATTTATTAGAAAATACTGAAACAGTAACCCAATTTTGAGCAACACTACTGTATGCAAATATAAAATACAGTTCTCACTTTTTAGACCCATTTATTACAAACTTGGGAAGTTTTTGGTGCTACAAAACCTTTTGAGATTTTTCTTCCTACAATCTGAATGAAGAAGAAGGTGAAACTAGCTGCTGAATCAAATATTTTTAGAATTTTTTTCATCCTGTTTGGAAAAGAATCATTAGTTATTTGCAAGTATATTATATCTGGAAATGGTAATAAATATTCATTGAAGAAATAGTTAAAATACAGAATTAAGTTCAAAATCACCATTTGCTCTTTGCTTTTGTTTACTGAGCAGGTCTAGGGAAATGTCTAGGGCTTAGAGGAGTGCCAGGGTTTTTTGGGTCTGATAAAACTTTAGGGATATTCCCCATTTGCAGGATAGTTACTCCCCTTAATGCAAGTCGAGTGAAAAAAACTCTTGCAGTTATCCATGATGGGAAATGGTTTGATGGTTAATAATTAACATACAGTTAGTCACTGGCTCTGATAGCATAAGTTCTATTTATGTGAATTTTCTTGAAGAAGTAATATTTTGTATTAGTGATTTTTGATTGAAATCTTCAGAATATGTATTGCAGTTGTATTTTATTTTCTGAAAGCTTACCAAATACGTAGCTTTATCAGGGATACAGTCATGAATATTTGTTGTATTTTGCATCATGAGACCATATAGTGATAATTTGTAGTCTTATGAAGGTTGAAAGGAATGTTTGATTATATGCTAATCTTTTTACACTACTGTGCATTTATATGTAGCATTTTGTTTCCTTATTATCTATAGTTATTTCTTAATTTGTGAATTTTTAGTTGCCCTATTTTTTTTTTGGCTTCTATTTAGGTTGGTGCAAACCTAAGTTTTGCTATTACTTGCAATGGCAAAAAAGCTAGGTTTTGCCATTAATTTCAATGGCAAAAAAGCTAGGTTTTGCCATTACTTTCAATGGCAGAAAACCTAGGTTTTGCCATTACTTTCAATGGCAAAAACCGCAGTTACTTTTGCACCAACCTAATATTGTGCTGTGTAATCTAACCTGCTAAAAATGGACCCCCTAAGGTTAATAAGGTAGCTAACTAAGCCTTGTTAAAATCAGAGATTGTGTTGATATATGACAAGAGACTGTGGAATGGTTTTTGCTTTTCTTGTGGAGAAGAATGCATGAGCTTTGTTGAAGCTCTTTTTCTGTCTTATTTCTCTGTTAGTCTCTGGGTATAGCTGATTGATTGCAGTCACTTGATGTCCGACTACCAGATACACGGACTGTTGTTATTTTTCCTTCAGGTGACTTTGATATTAAAAAAACTTTCACTTATTTTTTTCTCACATAGCAAAATTTGAGAAAATATAAAAGTAAATGGCTTATATATATTAAATGTGTTTGAACCTGAACTGTAGTGTCAATAATTGTAAATTAAGGTATCAGGAACTTATTAAATAGTGGAAGTATTTTTGGCATAAAAAAGTTGGCTGGGCATGGTGGCTCACGCCTGTAATACCAGCACTTTGGGAGGCCTAGGTGGGTGGATCACTTGAGGTCGGGAGTTTGAGACCAACCTGGCCAACATGGTGAAAACCTGTCTCTACTAAAATACAAAAATTAGCCAGGCATGGTGGCAGGTGCCTGTAATCTCAGCTACTCAGGAGGCTGAAACATGAGAATCGCTTGAACCTGGGAGGCAGAGGTTTCAGTGAGTCGAGATCGTGCCACTGCACTCCAGCCTGGGCGACAGAGCAAGACTCGGTCCCCCCGTGCCCTTCACCCCCGCCAAAAAAAAAAAGATTAAGTTGACTTGGTTTCATAATTATTGATGGTGATTAGAAATATTTAAATGAACTGGATTAAATTATAATATACCTTGCTAGTGAACATTGTTTTGACTACCTGTGAGCCTGTCCTGGTGTGAAGTAATTTTTCTGTAAATACAAAGAAAAAGAAAACGCTTAAGTTGGGATTTTGATTATTGAGAATAGAGACTGGATTCGCCAATTGAGAAATACTTGTCAAGGACATTTTTTGGTATTGGATGGAACATAATTAGCTTACTGATTTGATGGTTCTATGTAGTTCCTGAAACTCTTGGCTCTTGTTTGCCTTTCTTTAACTCTGGCTCCTTCTCCTCCTTCTGTTTGTATATCTGTTTAATTCATTGAGTGAGGAGGACAGGCAGAACTGTGTCTTCCAAGGACCAGATGTACTTCTTTCCTTGCTCTTGGTTTTTTGCTCACTTTTATATGTAAGGTATTAGTACAAACCCAAAGGAGAGAGAGTAGAGGATCGAATCACTGGGACTTGTTCTGGATTCAAGAAAAAATTAACAAATTGCCAAGGATGGAGGGGCTGGGGTTGTACAGCTTAACTGCACTAGGATACAAATTGAAGATCAAGTATTAAGGCAGATGCTTTCTAGCCATTGGAACCTTTCTTGTCTGGGAAGAACTTAAACATAGTAACCATAGAAGAAATTTCCAGAAAAGTGTGAATGTTGTTTTTTTTAAAGCTAGTTAAGTAGAGGAAATTGTCTTTTAGCTAGATAAAAAATATCATTTTAGCTTCTCATTGGTTGCTAATTATGTTTGTTTGTTTGTTTTTTTTTTGGAGGCAGAGCCTTGCTCTGTGGCCCAGGGTGGAGTGCAGTGGTGCCATCTTGGCTTCACTGCAACCTCCGCCTCCCAGGTTCAAATGATTCTTGTGCTTCAGCCTCCTGAGTAGCTGGGATTACAGGCACGTGCCACGACGCCTGGCTAATTTTTGTATTTTTAGTAGAGACGGGATTTTGCCATGTTTGCCAGGCTGGTCTGGAACTCCTGACCTCAGGTGATCCACCTGCCTTGGCCTCCCAAAGTGCTGGGATTATAAGCGTGAGCCACTGCGCGCAGTCAAGAGTGTAATTTTGATTTTTGTTTTGTGGCTTGTGTTTCATAAGAAAAAGTTGAAAAAGCTGGCTCTCATTATTTTCTTTTGCATCCATTCATGTTACCTTTTTTTGTTTTTTGTTTTTGAAATGGGGGTCTCACTGTGTTGCCCAGGTTGGAGCTACACTCCAGCCTATTCACAGGTACAGTCATAGCTACTGCAGCCTTGAACTCCTGGACTCAAGCAGTCCTCCTGTAGCTGGAACTACAGGTGCATGCCACTGTGCCTGGCCTCGTATCACTTTTATAACACTAAGCTAAGAGGAATAAGATTGCTTTTCAGTCAATTTGAGAAACATGGCTATTTGGTTTGTACAACATGGCTTTGGCTTTTATTCTGAGTGAAATGACAAGACTAATATTTAAGAGACAATGACATCTGACTTGTATCCGTGAATCCCAAATATATGAGACAGGTCTCAAGTCAATTTAGAAAGTGTATTTTGCCAAGGTTAAGGATGTGCCAGTGACACAGCCTCAGGAGGTCCTGATGACATGTGCCCAAGATGGCTGGGGGACAGCTTGCTTTTATACATTTTAGGGAGACATGAGACATCAGTCATTATGTGTAAGATGTACATTGGTTCGGTTTGGTTTGGTAAGGCGGGACAACTTGAGGTGTGGACTTCCAGGTCTTAAGTAGATGAGAGACAAAAGGTTGCATTCTTTTGAGTCCTTGATTAGCCTTCCACTGAATAGACACTTTAGTCTGGCTGAGTTAATCTGCATTCATAAACAATAGGGCAGAGGAAGCAATTGTATGCATTTGTCTCAGGTGAGCCTCAGAGGGATGACTGTGTTCTGTTTGTCCTTTGTCAACAAGGAATTTCCCTGTGGGCAAATTGTGAGGGAGGTATGTAGCTTTTTATGTTTGTAACTATCTTATTTAGGAATAAAATGGGAGGCAGGTTTGCCTGACACAGCTCTCATCCTGACCTTTCCCTTGGCTTAGTGATTTTGGGGTCCTGAGATCTATTTTTCTTTCATAAACTTCAGTAGGATCACTCTGGCTGCTGTGTAGAGAATAGGGTAGAAAGAAGAGACCAGTTAGGAGACTATAGAAGATGTGATTAAAATTTGGATATATATTGAAGGTAGAACTGAGGATCTTGGGCCCGTGCTACAGAAAGAGAATAGAGTTATTATTAACTGAGAATGAAGAAAACTGGAGGAACAGGTTCTGGTTTCTTTTTTGAGACATATGATTGGGAAACCACGTTTAGATACACTATACTATTAGACATCCATTTGGAGATTTTTTTTTTTTTTTTTTTTTTTTTTTGAGACGAGATTTCATTCTGTCACCCGGACTGGAGGGCAGTGATGTGATCTTGGCTCACTGCAGCCTCCACCTCCTGGCTTCAAGCAGTCCTCCCACCTCGACCTCCAGAAGTGTTGGGATTACAGATGTGAACCACTGTACCTTGCCCATTTGGAGATATTAGTGGAGAATTGGTCTGGTCTTGATCTCTGGGTAGAGATGTGAGTGGGAGTTATCAATTTGGGAGTCATCTGAATAGATAATGCAATTTTAATCTGTGGGATTGGAGTGAGTGTTGGGAGTATAGGATGAAGACGAGATCAGAAGACTGTGTATGCAGTTCAGCATTTAGAAGTTGGGGTGATGAGCAAAAGACACTTGAGAAGGCATATCCAGACATATAGGCAACCTAATTAATGGTGGCTGTGTGTGTGGTTTAAGTTTCCTTTTAAGAGTTAGATGGAAGGAATCTTAAGCTACATTTAGTCTGTCTCATTTTGTGAATTAGATTTTTAAAAAATGTCGTGTGGACAGACCAGTGGAATAGAACTAAGGTATAGACCTAAGAGCATATTGAAACTTAGTATATGGTAAACTTGGCATCTCAGAGCACTGGGGTAAAGGTGGACGTTTTAATAAATGGTTAACCATTTGGAAGAAAGATTACGGCTCGGAGTGGTGGCTCACGCCTGTAATCCCAGCACTTTGGGAGGCTGAGGTGGGCAAATCACGAGTTCAGGAGTTTGAGGTCAGCCTGGCCAATATAGTGAAATCCCATCTCTACTGAAAATACAAAAATTAGGTGGGCATGGTGGTGCGCACCTGTAGTCCCAGCTACTCGGGAGGTTGAGGCAGGAGAATTGCTTGAATCCGGGAGGCGGAGGTTGCAGTGAGCCGAGACCACGTCACTGCACTGCAGCCTGGGCAACAGAGTGAGACTGCGTCTCAAAAAAAAAAAACAAAAAACAAAAAACCAAGATTACTATCGGGCCCATTAAATTAAAAATGGAACAGAGATCCCAATGTAAAAGAATGAAACTACAAATATAGGAAGAATATATGCATGAATTCTTCTGTAACCTGTGTAAGGAGAGTTTTTCTCTGTGTCTCAAATCCTGATGTAAAAAGAGGAAAGACTGATAAATTTGACTATGTAAAAATTAAAGGTAAGACTTTTGCATGGGGAAAAAACAATAATTATGAAGTCAAAAGACAGATAGAAAATTAGAAGAAAACAGCTGGGCGTGGTGGCTCATGCCTGTAATCTCAGTGCTTTGGGAACCCGAGGCAGAAGAATTGCTTGAGCCCAGGAATTTGAGACCAGCCTGGGCAACATAGGGAGACCCTGTCACTACAAAAAATAAAAAAAAATTAGCTGGGCATGGTGTTCCACGCCTATTGTCCCAGCTACTCGAGAGGCTGAGGTGGGAGGATTGCTTGGGCCTGAGAGGTTGAGGCTGTAGTGTTTGTGCCACTGCACTCCAGTCTGGGCGACAGAGTTAGACCCTGTCTCAAAACACAAACAAACAAACAAACAAAAACTGTAAGAAAAACATTTATCACAGAAATAAGGGCTATCCTTCATGTATAAAGAACCTTTAAAAATAGAGAGTGGGCTGGGAGTCTTGGCTGGTCTGTAATCCCAGCACTTTGGGAGGCCGAGGTGGGTAGATCACTTGAAGCCAGGAGTTCAAGAACAGCCTGGCCAACATCGCGAAACTCCATCTCCACTAAAAACAAAAAAAATTAGCTGGGCGTGGTAGTGGGCGCCTGAAATCCCAGCTACTAAGGAGGCTGAGATAGAGAATCGCTTGAACCTAAGGGGTGGAGGTTGCAGTGAGCCGAGATCACGCCACTGGACTACAGCCTGGGTGACTGCAAGACTGTATCTCAAAAAAGAAAAAAAAATGGCGGAAAAAGAAAACAGCAAGACACCCAACAGAAAAATAGGTCAAAGTTATGGACAGTTCCCACCATGGCCTGAACTACTGTTTCAGGTTTACTTTAGAATGCCGTTGGCTGAGAGGAGGGGTCCATGCAGTTAGTTGGGGGGCTTAGAATTTTTATTTTTGGTTTATGCTAGACAAAGGGATAATTCGTATTCTGTTGGAGTGGGAAAGTGTAAGATTTCATCATGCTACTCAGACGCTACTTAGAATGGCACACAATTTAAAACATATGAATTGTTTCTGGAATTTTCCATTTAATATTTCTGGACTCTGAGAAGTCTTCCCTTATCCGTAGTTTCACTTTTTGGGGATTCAGTTGCCCTTGGTTAACCAAGATCCAAACATTTTTATGAAATGTCCAAACTAGGCAAATATGTAAAGACAGAAAGTAGATTAGTGGTTACCTAGAGTTGGGTAGCGGGAGTAGATGGAGGAAGGGCGTATGACCACTAAGGATATGGAGTTTCTGGAGGAAGGGGTAATGAAAATATTATAAAATTGCTTGTGATAATTTGATGGTTGCACAGCTCTTACAAATATACTAAAAACCATTGAATTGTATATTTTAAATAGGTGAATTATATGGTATATGTGTTTTATCTCAATAAAGCTGTTATAAAAGAAGTGAGTTACCTATGCTTAGTGATTTATGGCTCAAAAGGTTTTTCTCCATCACTAAAATGTCTGTGATTCATTCCTGTACATTGCTAATGAGAATGCTAATTAATTAGTACAGCCCTTTTGGAAGGAACTTTGGCAGCATCTAACAGAACTGCATATCCATTTTCTTTTGATCCAGCAATTCCACTTCTGGGCATTCACCCTGAAGATTTGCTTCCAGCAGTAAAATAATACGTATTATTTGTAATTGCAAAATACAGTTATATCTAGGAGACAACCTAGTTGTCAGCACATAGGAAAGTGATTATATGAACTATGGTATAGCCACAAAATGCAGATGTGAAAAAGAACAAGGAAACTTTTATGAATTGATAGTGATTTTGGGATTGTATGATTAAACACAGCAAACAAAGTGTAAAAGAGCATCTATACCACACTTCCTTAGGTAGGAAAGAAGCCAAGATAAGATAATATACATCTCTCTGCAAATGAGCCATAGAAAAGATAAGCCAGGAACCACAGACACAGTTAGTAGGTTTAGGGTAGAAAGAATGAGGGATGGGAATCTGATGAAAGGAAATGGAGGAGGTTGTGACAGTACTGAGTATACCTTTGTATATAGTTCTAACTTGGAACCACGTTAATGTTTCTCGTACTTAAAAAAATCACAGAGAAAAATCAAAATAGACTAAAGCAGAGACAAATGAACTCATCTGTATTTCAAATGAGTAACATAATTATGGAGGGGAGGGGAACAGACTAACACAACTTTTGAACACAGTGTTTGGACTATATAGCTTCAGGACTGAAGACAAAAGTAACTTTTTAAAAGATATTGAACTCTAGTTTTTAGGCTTTCCTTTTTCCTGGAGAGCTATGGGCTAGCAAACCAAAACTGTGTTCTGTGGTATACCAGGATTGAGCAAATAGGTAAATCTTTTATGGGTAATAGAAGCCAGGTTTTTGTTGGAGGAGGGAGTTTTAAAAGTAGAAAGGGAGAAGACTCGAAGGAAGAGATCCTGTAATCTTCCACTAGAATTCATAGTATCAATGTAAACTCATTTCCCTCCCTCCTCCCTCCCTCCCATCTATCAGTCGATCAACAATCGAAATAGTTATAGATGAGATAGGTGTGTACATATATGAATGTGTATGTATGAGTATGTATGTATGTGTATATATTAATTTATTTCCAAGCTGTATCTGATAAGAGGTACATACAAAGCATTGACATCTGAGAAAGTCAGGAGTGCTCAAAGAATAAGGGCGCAAGGATATTTGTAGGACTCCCACTGGCCTTATCTGTGCTACTGTCAGCATCAAAATAAATAATA
Source organism: Pongo abelii (assembly GCF_028885655.2). NCBI lineage: Eukaryota > Metazoa > Chordata > Mammalia > Primates > Hominidae > Pongo > Pongo abelii. Next base: position 60,008,994 of record NC_072001.2, read on the forward strand.
ATAGTGATGTCTTATAACTCATTAATAAAATAAGAATCTATGAGTACATACAGATGTAAATAGATGAAGAGGGCAATGTTCCTCTTTTGTCGTCGAATAACAGCTAATGTATATAAAAGGAACAATAGATTTAGAAAATCACCATTTGGCAACCATTATGGTAATATTTGATTCATGCATTGGTTAGTAATTGATTAATGGATGTTAAAAACTACCAAAGTGAAAGTTTGATGAGTAACAAGGTACTTACATAGATAGATTGAAGATACTGCCTCACAAGATACTATTTCCAGAGAGAAAGTTGTAACTTTACAGTGGAGAAATTTTGCTGACAGGATTGTAACCATGTGATTAAAGTTTTATCACCAGTAAAGAGACAAGTTGACAAGTGTCTCCTGATATAGAGCACTGAGAAGACACCATCACTTTTGTGTTATTCCTGCCAAAAATCTAAAACCGGAATCTAATCATGAGAATGAGACAGACTCACGTCATTCTACAAGACAGCTGAGAAGTACTCTTCAAGTGTGTCAGTATCATGAAAGACAAAAATTTAGGAATTACTTAGATTAAAGATGCCACAAATAAGTGCGTTCAGTGTTCGTGGCTTTTCTTTTCCTGTGAAGGACATTATTGGAACACTTGGTAAAATCTGAATAAGGCCTGTATATTAAATGGTAGTATTGTTTTGGTGTTAAGTTTTAAGTTTACTGATTTTGAAAATTGTATTTTGATTTTAAGAAAATATTCTTTTTAGGAAACACACTGAAATATTTAGAGTAATAAAGTATCATGTCTGAAACTTCCTCTCAGATGGTTCAGAAAACATATGCAGGTAGACAGGAAAACTGAGAGGAAAAAATGGTTATAGCAAATGTGATTCTTTGAAAAAGAACAGAATAAAGTAATTGTGGTAAATGTTACCACATGTGGGATTTAGGTGAAGACTCTATGGGGATTCTTTGTGCTAGCCTTGCAGCTTTTCTGTATTCTTGCAAATTATGTCAAAATAAAATTTTAAAAATAAAAAGATACTTTACAAAAGGTTTAATGAAACTGCATATGTTTTTGAGAGAAGAATAACAAAATTATTAAATATCCACTTGTTAGATTCTTTGAGAGATACTATGCAAAGTACTTCTGTGTGCTTTAGTATTTACAGCAATCCTGCTTTAATATTTACAACAATCTTAGAGGTTAGATACTAGTTTGTAAGTTTTTATATAGGAGAGAAATAAGAAACAAATGGATTAGAAGACTGGTCTGAAGTTGAAAAAGTAATGAGGCAGAGTTAGGATTCCAGCCCTAAATTGTTTGACAACTAATTTCGTATTTTTTTTTCTCTACCAGCCTTTTTAGATCTGCTTTCTAAGTGATTTTTATGAAAAAGTTTTATCATTGGTTAAACTTGTGTGGTAAAGGCATTACCAAAAAATTCATTTAGAAGCTATCTTTGCTTTTGTAGTTTAGCCGTTTACAGAATGTATTTATTTAATACATTTTAAAAAAGCATTAGCCATGTGGCTCTTGAGTTTCGAATAGTGGACCTCCTTAAAATATATTTGGTTTAATTTTATAAATGTTTTCCCATCATTTTCTTTAATGAAAACATTTGCAGTATTCATAAAATGTTAGTAAGGGACAATATATAGCAAACATTTTTAGCTTATGTACAAAGGGCAACAACATGTTTATAGTATCTTTTGTGATTAGTAGATTAAATTTATTTTGACATTTGAATTTATGTACTGGCATTTGGCTTATGGCCATGATCTAATAATAAGGGTATGGTAACAGGTCTTTATTAGTAATCAAAATGCTTTTATCGGTAGTTGACAAAATGTAGTCTAAAGCAAGAATTAAAGCCGTATTAGAGTGACTGAATTTGCTGTTAAACCTTGCATTTAAAATAGTTAATGATAAACTTTCTATGTAATGGCATTCCTGTACTTTGAGAAAGAAAATATCTGTGAATGATGGGTGTTTTAATGATTGTTAATAACTAGCCACATAATGACTGAAATTTCTTTTAGCAATTTCAAATTATTAGAATCTCATTATTCTAAAAAAATGAATTTACCTAATAAAGCCTGCCTAGCTGTATTATCTGTGTGAATATGTTAAAAAATAAAATATGCCAGTAGCTAAGCATATGCTAAAAACTAGAGTTTTTTTTGTTTGTTTGTTTTTTGTTTGTTTCCTACTATTTAATGTGAGGCACTTCTAAGCTTTTCTATCAGACAACAGCCAATTACAAGTAATAATTTTAATAAAACTTTAGGTTTTAAAAGTCAAATTTTCTTTGTATCTAAATTGAACTTCCTACGTATTTATCGCTAAATATAATCAGATACTTGGGCAAATGGCTGGTTTTATATCTGAGGCAAGAAATGTACAAGAGAAACATGGAACATCTCGTCACACTAGATAATAGGAAGCTTCAAACACTACTGGGCTTTTTCAGAAGGACTCAGGGTCCAATTTGAAAAACTAATAGCTGGCTAAAAATGGGACAACTTGAGCAGGAATAAAGATAATATTTGCAATGGATTGAGCCACACTGTATATGTTTAAATGGATGAGTTCATAATGACTCTTTATAAGATCACTAGTTACACTGGTGGAGGATGCTAATGAAACAGTCATTTTTTTTAAAGTGGAAAATGGAAGGAAAGAATTGAGCATTCATTCTGTCTTTTTATAAGAACTGTACGGTTGGACAACTAAATAGTAGATAAAAGGAAGTTTCTTTTTTTTTGAGATGGAGTCTTGCTCTGTCGCCCAGGCTAGAGTGCAGTGGCGCAGTTTCGGCTCACTGCAACCTCCGACTTCTGGGTTCACGCCATTCTCCTGCCTCAGCCTCCTGAGTAGCTGGAAGTACAGGCGGCCACTACCACGCCTGGCTAATTTTTTTTTTTTGTATTTTTAGTAGAGATGGGGTTTCACCGTGTTAACCAGGATGGTCTCGATCTCCTGACCTCGTCATCCGCCCGCCTTGGCCTCTCAAAGTGCTGGGAGGAAGTTTCTTTTTATAGAACTATTATAGCTAATACATGAGGAAGGAATTATAAAATTAGAGTGTTACAAATTTGTATTTAAGTCCTAATAAATCAGTGAATCTAGGCATTGAGCATCATGAATACTAATATTACCAGAAGACAGCCAGACACATTTGCTTCCTGATGTAAGACAGTACCACCTGTGAAGTGGTCTCTGCCACCCAGACAGTTGAATCTTAATCAGATCAAACATTTAAATTCACCTAGTAACTTATGGGAAATACTGAAGAGGAAAATAGTAAATAATAGCAAGGAGATACAACTTTGCTGTTAGTAGCAAGAAAAATTGAGATTGTGGGACACTATATAGCACAAACAACTAGTTTCTTCCTCCACAAAATCTCAAGGAAAAAATTTGAGGGGACATATTTTAAAATTTTAATTAATAAAAATAAAAATTTAAATCCTCGTTTGCACTAGCCACATTTCAAGTGCTCAATAGCTATATGTATCTAGTGGCTACCATGTTGGATGGTGCCGATTTAGAATATTTCCATCTTTGCAGAAGGTTATATTGAGCAGTTACATTAGTTTCTTAAGGCTGCCATAACAAATTCCTACATAATGGGTGACTTAAAATAACAAATTTGTTCCCTGACGCTTTTGGAGGATAGAAGTTCAAAATCAGGATGTTGCAAGGTACTGGCAGGACATATGGGGGAAAATTTTTTTGTTTGTTTGTTTTTTTAAAAAAAAGGCCAGGTGTGGTGGCTTATGCCTGTAATCCTAGCACTTTGGGAGGCCAAGGTGGGCGAATTGCTTGAGTCCAGGAGTTCGAGACCAGCCTTGGCAACGTGGCAAAATCCTGTCTCTACTAAAAATATAATAAGTAGCCAAGAGTGATGGCATGTGCCTGTAATCCCAGCTACTCGGAAGGCTGAGACAGAGGTTGAGGTCTCAGTGAGCTAGAGGTTGCTGTGAGCCAAGATCATGCTACTGCACTCCACTCTGAGTGAACAGAATTAGAAAACAGTTAATTTAAAAATTTGATATTCTGTGTGTGTGTGTATGTGTGGAAAGAGAGAGACACACACACACAGAGAGGTGGAGACCGCGTTTGTAGCTTTGTGTGTGTGTTTTGGCTGTTGAAATTGTTTTGAATCCAGTATTTTTGAGCTGAAGTTTGTAAAATTCAACAAAAGGAAAAAGTAATCTGTTTTTGGCAATTGAGTATTGTCTAAATGTTAGAAATTTGTTTGTTCATGTTTTTAATATCTTATGTATATTGATGTTAGGATACTTCTATAGAGCTTCTCAAATTGTAGCACATATCAGAATCACCTGGAGGATTTTTAAAAACAGACTGCTTGACTTCTTCCTCAGAGTTTTCAACTTACTGGCTTGGAGATAGGGCAGACAGTTAAAATTTGCATTTCTAATAGGTTCATATGATCTGATGCTACTGGTTGCGGGACCACTCTTTGACAACCGCTGCACAATAATTAAAAAAATTAAAAAAGATAAAATATGTATGGTAACAAAGATCTGTCTTCGATGCATGAAGAAGCTATTCTCATAAATGTATATTAAAAAGCATGCATTTGTCTGATAGAGAATCATTTGGAACCTTAAGTCTTGTGTTTGTAACTTGCACAGCTTCAGTACTGGAACGATGATTTCTACTTTTCTCTGAACAATACTGGGTTCATTGTACTGTATCGAGTAGGAGTAGTATATATATGGATGAGAATGAAGTTCAGAGTTAGTGAAAATAGTGAAAAGAATACATAATATAAAGAAAAACCGTGATTCCACTAATAGTTATCCAGACAAAACAATAAATTTTTAGGGAAACGTATTTGCCAGAATTGTTTTAAATTGTAGTAGTAATATTTATATGAATGAGAATGAAGTTCAGAGTTAGTGAAAATAGTGGAAAGAATATGTAATATAAAGACAAATTATCATTCCACTAATAGAGAGTTACCCAGACAAAACAATACATTTTTAGGGAAACATATTTGCCAGAATTGTTTCAAAAAGCAAGGGATGATAAAAACTAAATTCAGCATTGTGGTTACTTCTCCAGCAGAGAATATTTTTATTCCATTATTTGTCTATACCTCACATACATGATACAAATAATTCTTTTGTTTTTAGTAGTCAATAAGAACAGTTAAATACTAAAGCAAAATACTCTTATTTCCTTGATAGAAAAATATCTTATGAAGAATGAAAGCTCTCTTTGGCTCTTTAGTTTGGGCCTACTATCCTTTAGGCCAGATATTGCCTAACTAAAAAGCAGGCCCAACTAAAAAGCCCAAGGGAGCTTTATTCTTCATAAGAAATTCTAAAGATAGAATTTCTGCAATGATGGGAAGTTTTATTTTTGTCTTGTCAAATGTGGCTGTGACTGAGCAACTGAATTTTTAATTTTAATTATGTAGTTTTAATTGTGTAAAATGTGCTGGTGGCTACCTCATTGGACAGCACAACTCTAGGCCGTTTAGAACATAGCTTATCACTTGAGTTATTTAGTCTGTTAATAGTTCTTTTATAGAACATGCAGTGTTTGGATGGCTGACATTTTGCTTAGGTCACTCATTTTTGTTTTCTTGTTTACTTTGACTCCTGCTTTTGTTTCTTATGTTTAATAGGAAGTTTGATTTACTTTCTTATACTTTATATTCTGAAAATTGAGTCTTTAGGATAAGATGCTACGGGACAAAGTTTATTGTCAACAGTAATATGTACTCATAATGTTATTTGAAATTTTCATAAAATCATGGTTTTTTTGGTCAGTTTTTAAATTACTTTTCATCTTTTCATTGACTTTATTTAAAATATTTCTCCCATTGACTTTTCTGAGCCCCCAAACAAAATTATTTTTATTTAATTTAGTCTATACCATGAGTCATTCAGTAAATATTACTTGCTTGTTGTGAACCATGCATTCCTGAGAGATGGGCAATGATAGAGGAAATAGATCCTGATTTATGATATGCTTATAAACTATGGAAGGCAAACATTCTGTTGTAGCATGTTTGAAAGTGTTTTTAGGAAGCAGAATGTGTCTGAGAGAAACACGTTGAATGGTCATATAATAGTTAAAGGAATACAGTAAGAGTATGTGAATCAGAAGGGGCCAATGAAAAATGTTCATAGATTTTTAGTATTGCTTTCCTTAGAAGAAAAAAATTATAGATTTCTACTTTGTATGTTCTTTATTTGGTCACTTGATGGTCAAGGAGATTATGCATCAAAGTTCTTAGCAGTATTATTCCTGCTATCTAAATGTTGTGAATTCTTAATGTATGACTTCTGTGACCCGTACCCTGAAAATCTTCATTACTTGTATTCATTTGCAGAAGTTGTATTGGATACTCTGTGTAATGTAACTGAAAATTTCCTGTTAATTGTAATAGTGGATTTGTGTCTGTATTGTATTTCGTTAGTATATCCAACTTTGAAGGCCAGGTCCAGAATGTAGAATAGATGAAGCTATTATAGATTTATATACTCATAGTTTACATATGTATCAGCCATTGTTCATTTATAAGTCAAGATTTTTGTTTTGGCTGAGCACGGTGGCTCATGCCTGTAATCCCAACATTTTGGGAGGCCTAGATGAGAGGATTTCTTGAGGCTAGGAGTTGGAGACCAGCCTGGTCAACATAAAGAGACTCTCTACCAAAAAACAAATTTTTTTTAAAATTAGCGGGGGGTAGTGGCATGCCCTTCCGTCTCAGGCTCCAAGTTAGCTTGGATGTTGAAATTTAATTGCCATTGTAACAGTAGTAACAGGTGGGACCTTAAAGATGTTATTAGGCCATGGATGGGATTAATGCCATTATAAAAGGGTGGGTTTGGCCCCCCTTTCCTTCTTGCCCTTCTGTCCTCTGCCGTGTAAGAATCCAGGCAGTGTGCAGAGTGCAATCTTGGAAGAAGAGGATAGCCCCACAATACATTGAGGCTGCTGGCGCCCTTACTGTAGACTTTTCAGCCTCCAGAACTGTGAGCTAGTAAATTTCTGTTTGTAAATTACCCAGTCTCTGGTATTTTGTTGTTGTAGTACAAAACAGACTAAGACACTTTGCTCATGCTGTGCCTGCTGTTCATAGTCTTTATCTGACACCTTAGACTTAGCATTTCCTCAACTCCCATGTTTTACTCCCACTACTGTGACAGCCAAATCAGTTGTCATGTCATCTGTGCACACAGCCTCCAATTTCAGTTGTCTTCTCTTTTCCTGTAGGATTTTGTTCATTCTGCTAGTCATGTTTGGCTGTTTACTCATGTGGCTCTCTTCTGTCAGATTTGTGCTTTCCGTAAAGATAGATATTATTTATATGTTTATTTGGGATGCCTAGCATAACACTGGACATGCAGTAGATAATTGTTGGATAAATTATTGAATCACCTAAATTCTCAATACTCAAGACTAGAGGTTGGTATTTGACATTTATGGAAGATTAGGTCATCACTTTCATAGATTTATTTAGGTTTAGAGCAGGAAGCCTCATATTTCTGCATTTTCAGTAATAAATTCCAGACTAATGATGATTTATCTAACAACATGAACTTGTAATAGTCATGTGGGGGACACTACATTTATCAGAGGTTACTGAAATAATAATCTTGCTTCAAGAGATTCTTTACTGAAAGTTTGCTTTATATCTTGGTTTGTTTTGTGCTGCTGTAACAGAATACCGGAGACTGGGTAATTTATGAAGAACAGAAATGTATTCTTTCACAGTTCTGGAGGCTGCCAAGTCCAAGATCAAGGTGTCAGTAGGTTTGATCTCTGGTTCTAAGAGATGTCTTGATGGAGCCATGCATTGATGCCCCTTTGCTGTGTCCTCTGGAGAGAAGGAATGTTGTGTCTTTATATGATGGAAGAGCAGAAGCAAGAGAACAAAACCACTTTTGCAAGCCCTTTTTATAGTGGTATTAATCTATTCATGAGGGTGGAACTCTTAAGACATAAACATCTCCTGTTAGGCCTCACTTCTCAACACTGTGGCATTGGGGATTAAGTTTCAACATGAGTTTTGGAGGGGCCAAAAACGCTCAAACCATAACACTTATATACAATTCGTCTTTGAACAACATGGGGGTTAGAGGTGCTGACTCCCCACACAGCAAAACTCTGTATATAACTTTTGACTCCTCCAAAACTTAACTACGAATAGCCTGTTGTTGACCAGAAGCCTTACTGATAACATAAACAATTAATACATATTTTTCATGTTATATGTTTTATATGCTATATTCTTACAATAAAATAAGCTAGAGAAATGTAAACATTATTAAGAAAATCATTAGGAAAGACAATATATTTACTAAGTGTAAGTGGATTCTCATAAAGATCTTCATCATTGTCTTCATGCTGAGGAAGAGGAGAGGTTGGTGTGGCTGTCTCACAGAGGTGGAAGAGGCAGAAGAGGTGGGGAGGTAGAATGGGAGGCAGGATAGGCAGGTACACTTGATGTAGCTTTTATTGGGGGAAAAAAAAACACGTGAGTGAACCCATGCGGTTCAAACTTGTGTTGTTCAAGGGTCAACTGCAGCTTTTCTTGATTCTAAATTTAGATATAATTTACCAATTCATTCATTTAACAATTATTTATTGACCGTCTCCAAAGCTTCAGAGACTCAGGTAGGCTTTAGAGATAATAGTGGGGAGCAAGACACACATAAGCTCTTGGGGCTTATTTTAAAAAAGAATAAAGTAGGTAAAGAGTGACTGTGATGAATAATTCAAAACTCTAAAGTTTCTTTAGTTGATATAACTGAATTTAATTTTAGACAATCACATTTTGTGTGTTTAATTAAGGTAATTAAAATGCTCCAAACAAGGTTTAGAATTCTTACGCTTTTTAAAAATATAGGCAAGTTCAAAATCTTTTGATTTTGATAGTGATTACATGTAATACAGATTTCCAGAAAAATCCATAATTAACTTATAGAATTGGTGCTGACTCACTTTCCAATGACCTGATAACTGTCTGCGTCATTTACCATTGTGAATGAATTACTCAAGTCAGTTTTCAGACAAATTTGCAGAATTAACCTTAGTAACTGTTGAACACATTGCTGCTTTAAACTACATATTATTACATTTTTTAAAAGAAAAAAATTAAATTTGTACCTTGATTCTGTAAACCATACTTTAATCTTTCAAGGAGGAAGAATGCGTTCTCTGTAGAAAATAGATTAAATAGAATCTTCTCTCCTAGTGATTTAAATTGGTTTAATTAAAAACAAATTCTATATCTGCAAGAGAAACAGTTGCTCATCTAATTCAAAAAGTAACTGCTAATTGAGAGGTCATTTATAGTCTATCTTACCATACATTATCTGATTTCCTTGTAGTAGATATACTTTCTGAATTGCTTTTGAAGTAGCGTCAGAGTAGGTAGTAAATATGTGGTAGGTGTTAGTTTGGGATTAAAATATGTAACAATTCTGCAAATGAATTATGTAAAATGGTCATATTGAGGGACTACACAGTATATGAAGGTCAGATGACATATTTGGAAGCACACTGAGAGAAACAGAATATTCTTACATAAGGTTGTTGTTAGAAATAGTAGTAGCAGTGAGAATATGGGACATTCTTAATGATTCAGAATTGCCGGCATGCCTATTTTCTGTGAACCTTGATATGTATTCAACTCTGTCCTGTTACCTTTGTCTCCCATAGTCATTCTTTGGCTGCTGCTGCTGCCTGTAGTCCACTGTAAGCCTTTCTTGACAAAAGAGAGATTGGTAACTATTAGAGAGAGAAGTTAAAGACATGAGCCTTATTGTGGCTTGTTTGCTTCCTTCCTTTCCTTCCTTCCTTTCTCCTTTTGTGAATGGAACTGATAGAAGGTTGCATTTCTTTTTGCAAGAAAGCTGTAGGGGGAAAATAATTATATAAGCCTGTTTTTTAAAATACAAAGATATTACTGCACAGTTCTTTAGGCTCAAACCTTGAAATTGGATTTGCCTTGGAATCCAAAATATTCTGAATTTTAAAAACTGTATTAGTGGTAAATACTATATATTATGTAACATTTCCTAGAGAGATCTATGGCAGAATCCTATAATCAAATATATCAGCATTTCTGAATTGAAAAATACTAATATGCATTTCAGTTCAGGTCAGGTTTTACCATCAAATAAGTTACGTAAAACTTTAGTCTTTAGAACTTCGTGCATTTTAGAATTTTGGACAAGGAGTTAGGCATGGTGGCTCAAACCTGTAATCCCAGTGCTTTGGGAGGCCAAGGCAGGAGGATCAGTTGAGCCCAGGATTCAAGATCAGCCTGGGAAGCAAAATGAGACTCCGTTTCTACAAAAATAAAAATGAAATTAGCCGGGTAGGGTGGCACATGCCTGTCGTCCCTGTTACTTGGGAGGCTGAGATGAGAGGATCACTTGAGCCCAGGAGGTGAAGGCTGCAGTAAACTATGATTGTGCCACTGCACTTCAGCCTAGGCAACAGAGTGAGACCCTGTCTCAAAAAAAAAAAAAAAAAAAAAGAATTTTGGATCAAGGATTATTGACCTCTTTCTGTTTAGTGTTTCTTAGGATATGTAAAACCTATTCTTGTGAAGAGAGGAAGATATGTTGTTCTTCTGTTTTCACCTTTATGAAGCGTATATGTTTCTGGTTGAAATTATGTGTATAAACACATGAACACATTTATACATTATACATATATGTACATACAACTATATACAAATTTAGGAAAAGCATGTGCACACATGGTGTGTGTGAGTGTGTGTGTGAGGGGTGGGGAGGGAGAGAAAGGTGGATGGTTGGGACAAGGGGAGTGGTTAACCGGGCCTGTTAGCATTGTTTCATCCTTGTGCTAGCTCAGGTTTGGTACCTAACGTGGTGTGAAATAAGACCTTAATTGCACTTTCACAGCTGTGTTTAGCACGTAAGCTGATCATGAACAAATTCTCTTGTCAGAGATAAAACCTTGAAATTCCAAGACTATGTAAAATCACAAACAATTAAGAGTGTTCTGTGTACCATAGAAAATAATGGTAAAAAAAATTCCAACGGTCATACCACAGTATAGCTTAAACTGCTGTTTTACTAATTCTTCTGGAGTGAGAAATATTTTCTGTAGTAGTTAAGCACCCGAAGAAGCCATTTTACCTTGACTGTTAAAAAATGTGTGCAAGGACTGTGGTTCAAGATTGAGAATGAAGGATATGATGAGAATGAAGGATATGATGATTGCGAATGAAGGATATGATGAGAATCAGTAATAGGAGTTTAGGTAAGCAGTTTAGGTAATGGTTTAAATTGGAGAAAGGCCAGACCATAGGGATTAACACCCTACCATTATGAAAAGTCCCATGAGATCTCAGATGACCTCAAGAGGCTTGTACTTTTGTTTGTTAAGAACCTTTGTAAGACTGTGCTAAGACGACACTGTGAAAAATACTGAGGCTGTAATGTTGCTTAACCATCTAAGTACCAGTAAATGTGGTAGAAATTATCTTTCTACTCAATTGTAGCAACTAAAAGACAGGCCCTGAATCAGTCAGAGGAAATGAACTCTTGGGTCGGAATGCACATAATTTCTTTTTATATATCAAAATGTTCAGTATTTCTTTGAGGTCCCAGATCGGTACAAACATTATTTCATGAGAAGATACACTTTTATTTCCTTCCAGTGCTTCTACAATGCTTTTTCTCCAATCCTGTGTTCTTTGCTGACAACAGCAAGTGTGTGTTCTTTCAGAGGTCAATAAATGCTGATTTCTGCAAGAAAACTCTTAGGAAGTGAGCCTAGACATTGTGAAGAGGAAGCACAAAGAATGAGGCAGTTAGATGAAGAATATTGCAAAGGATTATTTTAAATTGTGAGTCAGAAGCCAAACTAATTTTGACTACTAAAATTGTGAGTCAGAAGCCAAACTAATTTTGGCTACTAAGTTAGTTACTTCCCTCGGGCCTACCAATCTTCATATGTATACCATGGCGTATTTTGACTTAGCTGGTTAATTTATCCAGATACGTAGATGGTAGCAAATTGGCATTATCAAACTCTACTTTTTCATACCAAAGAGCGAAATAAGTGTGCTTATAACCATAGTTCCTGTCTTTATAAAAATGTACGGATAAATTTGAGCCATGTAAATTGGTTACAGAACAGATGGCATTTAGTGAAGAAAAGCTGGTCCTTAGAGTATATCATTATTTACCCCGTAGTACCTACCTAATGAAATCTAGTTTTAATGATTCTTTTTAGGACACCAAAGCTCATGAAGCCTATTACAATAACGTGTTTAATTCTGAGTAATTGTTTTTCCTATTTAAATGAAGAACTCAGTGACTAAAAATTTATTTCCTGCAAATTTTCTTGGGTGATAGAAGTTACATGTAGTAAAACCAACAGGACCAACTGTGAGACTGAAGGAATTTCAGTTATGAGGTTTTAATTTTTATCAATTTAAACTGTATGTTTTGAGGAGTGGACAGAAAGGGAAGAGGGATATTTTGAGATCACCCAGCAGTTTTTGATCTTTTGTCAGTTCTTTTGTGATGCTATAGATGACTACAATTTGAAACTTGAAATACGAAATTTTTTGTTTTGGGTGATTCACAAACTGTTGGGTTTTCTGAATGGCTTAAATCCTTTACAGAAACAGTTTTAAAAAGACATAGCATGAGAACAGGATCATAATTATTCTGTAACCAGCAGTCTGTGTTGGTTACAGAAAGTATGCTTTTGTTTAACATTATAAATAAATTACAGTATATTGCTGCTTACATTTCTGGTTTTTGGTGTGTATATTATCAATGTTGACCAAAATTAACTGAATATGGTGACAAAACCAGAGAAAAAAGTTGAGCTTCTGTTGATAAATACAGTGTAAATGCTACTTTTTGAAATAAAACTTTACGCTTATAGGCTTTTATGTATGATCTGTGTTTTCTTGAGGAAATGTTGATTAAGTAGTTTCCATTTTGGTATTACAGTATGTCCTGTTGTAAGTAGCTGACTGTGTAAAAATCTTTTAAGTCAAAAAAGCAGCTCAGCTTAAACCCCTACTATTTATTATGGCAGAAACTAGAAATAGAAATCTACCAGAAGTTTTATAATATATTACATTCCTGCATATCTTTTGGAGTAAAATTAAAGTTTTAAAAAGAGGCTGTTCACAACAGAAGTTACTTTATGTATCCTTATGTGTATCCTTATATACACAGTATCTTTTAAACACAATTTACTAAATACGTGTCTGCATTTTTTAAAAAAGAAAGAAAACCCTAGCCCAAAATGAATGACAAAATTGTCTCTTGTTAGTAGATTTGTAAGATGTGTCGTTAACCTATAAAATATGTGAATTAAGTATAATTCTGACAAAATTAGTTTACATGTAATATATAGCAGGATGTACTTGTTTGGGATGAAACAAAAAATCTTCAAAGTGTTCTATAGTGTTTTCTGTTAAGTAGGGAACTCATTTACTGATTTATTGAAGATCTTTGGCTGTTTTTGATAATAAAAAGAATCTTGGTCTATAATATTACTAATTAATAAATAAGTTTTTGAGGATAACGCCAATACTTGAATTTTGATATCTACTTGCAACATGCCGTAATGCAATATTAAGTGAGCTTAATTAGTTACTTCCCCCCCCCCCCCCGACAAGAGTTTCGCTCTTGTTGCCCAGGCCTGGAGTTCAGTGGCGCAATCTGGGCCCACTGCAACCTCCACCTCCTGGGTTCAAGTGATTCTCCTACCTCAGCCCCTTCTGAGTAGCTGGGATTACAGGTGCCCGCCACCACATCCGGCTAATTTTTTATATTTTTAGTAAAGACAGGGTTTCATCATGTTAGCCAGGCTGGTTTCGAACTCCTGACCTCAGGTGATCCACCCGCCTTTTCCTCCCAAAGTGCAGGGATTACAGGCTTGAGCCACTGTGCCTGGCCTAATTAGTTACTTTTAAATGTTACTAACAGAATCTGAGGAGCCTGGTTTGTGTCTTTAGAATAAATGTTTAAGCTTTGAGTGTCTGCCTCTGTCATGAGGAAAAGAGGGAGAGGAGAAAATTTCTTGTTGCTCCTATTTTATATGCATTTAAGACAGTCATTGTTAGGTAACTATGGCATCTTTACTGCTTTACAGTTTTGGTGCATGTCAGGTTCAATAATTTTTACTTTAAAAAGTTATTTTTACATTTCAATGAGATTAAATTGTTTACCAATTAACATTGTACTATAAAGGGAACAGAAATATGACTGGCACTTGGAAAGAAAAGCTGTCATTTGTAGACTGATGTGTGGTATTCTAATTTAAATTCGTGGTTTGGCAGAATTAAATTTGGATTTTAACATCATCCAGAAGTAAAAGTTATGTGCATTTTCAAGATAAACTCATATAGCAAAGACTCATTTTTGCTTCAGAACACAGTGAAGATGAAACTTTGAAAATGCTTTCTAATCCTTCAGTGTAAACCTATTTACCAAGTTAAATTGCTCATGTGATATTTCATATATCACTTATATTAGTATGTTGTCTTATGCTTATGAAGTTAATGTGCTTAAAAATAACAGCTAAAACATATAGGCAGTGATTATTAAACAAGAACATTAAAATACTATTCAAAATTGTTTAATTGTACCTTTTAGCAGAAATACCATTTTAAAAGAGTAACATTTTACTTTCTGTCAGTAAAAATGTAGTCATGTGTCACTTGACAGGGATAAGTTGTAAGCAATTAGTTATTAGGTGATTTGGTCATATGAACTTCAGAGATGGTACTTACATAAACCTAGGCGATATATAGCCTACTATACACTAGACTATGTGGTATAGCCTGTTGCTGCTAGGCTACAAACCTGTACAGCATGTTATTTATCTTAGTATACAGAATACTGTAGACATTTGTAACAATGTGTATCTAAACATAGAAAAAGTACAATAAAAATGTTGTTGTAATCTTATGGGACCTGTCATATATGTAGTCTGTTGTTGACCCAAATGTCGTTATGTGGTACATGACTGTATTTTTGTTCGAACTGTTTAGTGACTGTCAACAATAAATTGTACTGTCCAATATGACTTTAAATGTTAGTTGCTATAGTTATAAAGAGCACAAAGAGTGTGCATATTTAGGATTTTGGTCACAGTATTTGCACTGTGTTTTGAAAGAAACATTGAAGCTAAAGTGAATATAGTAGACAATTAGTATTTGAATTGAACTTTAAAGTGTATTATGTGTCTGAAATTAATTCCAGAGTAGTGACCTTGAAAGTCCAGATCAGCAACTCTGACTTCGCATATTCAAAACAAAGGGCCTTCTCTTATTTATGGATGGTAGAAGATGTAAAAATACCATCTTAATTCTTAACAGTGTGATGTATAGGTAGTGGTGAATACCGAAGTGTTATTGAAGCTGTGTCATATAACTAAATAGCTAAATTTAAGTAATTGATATTTTTGGTCTATATTTTCTTGTAAAAGTATACTGTAATCTGTTTAAACTGTTTGCTGGTTATAGCAATGACAATTTACTTTGGAAAGTATATAAAAAATAAAGATTTTAAAAATAACATTTTCCAAGAGATGACTACTTATTGACTTTTTGATGTTGATTTCATATCTTTTTTCTCTGCATATATTACATATTATGCATATTTATACCAACATTTAAATTAGGATCATACTGCTTCTGTAATGTATTAGATTTTAACATTAGAAAAAATATTTTAAGTCCTGCAAGCAGAGAATGGTTTTTGCATTTTAAATGGTTATAGTTTAAATGGTTATGAGATGCTACATTATATCCTCATTTTTGCTCTTGACCTGCAAAGCCTAAGATATTTTCATATCTGACATTTTAAGAAAAAGTTTGCTGAACTCTTCTCTAAAGGAAAAACTGTGTTCTCCTACAGATTCTGTCTGCAGCATTCTCTCCTTGCAGGACTTAAAACAAAACAAACAAAACAAAAAAACCAGGCAGCTGGGTGGATTTGGAAATCCTGGCTATAGTTTGCAAACCTTTGCTTTAGAAGTTTGTTTGCTTATATTGTATTTATATTTTACAGTGTGTGTGTGTGTGTCTGTCTGAATCTTTCTTGACATTATTGCCTCAAAGACACTGAGACAGAATGTGTTAAAACCCAAGGACCCAGATTGTAATTCTAGTCTTATTGCTGTAGGAATCAGTTTGCTGGTTTCTAGAGGATGGGCTGACCTTGACTTAGTAAAGTATAGTACTTTTTGTCTCCCTAGTAGAAGTATTAACTGACCTTTAAAGTGAACTTAATGCACCCTCTTCAGGAAACAGGAAACTGTTACATTTGGGTGTGATACTAGGAGATGAGGATACTGTGTAGGAGGTGTTGGACCTGCCTAAAGTGTTTGGCCTTGAAATGTCAAGGTTGCTCTCCCAAACCTAGTTTTCCTTGACCTGGCTGTTTTTCTAACTTCAGAGATGGCCTTAAACAATAGAGTTTATTAGATTATATGTCTATGTAAACAAATAAAGATTAAAAGACAAAAAATGAAGTAGTTAAAAACGAAATGTCTTACTTTTTCTTGTTTTAGGATAAAAATTGTATTAATACCTTAAAATGTATTCAGCAGGCAAAAACTTCGGTAGTTTTGGTATTACAGTGACACCATTTATTTTTAAGCAGAGTCTTGTCTTTTTTTCTTTTGGTAAATATTATACCATTTTCAACTTAATGTAAAAAGCTTTTCCAGTTAATCTTTATCGTGTGTGTGTGTGTGTGTGTGTGTGTGTG
Organism: Pongo abelii; assembly: GCF_028885655.2. Lineage (NCBI taxonomy): Eukaryota > Metazoa > Chordata > Mammalia > Primates > Hominidae > Pongo > Pongo abelii. The sequence continues at coordinate 60,025,760 of NC_072001.2, forward strand.
TGTGTGTGTGTGTGTGTGTGTTAAAGAAAATGTGTTTTAGGCAGCATCAGTAGAGCAAAATAAGATTTAATGTTGTTACTTCAAAACTGTATCCCTAACAAGATGACACAAAATTCAGAGTGTTTTGGCCCCTTTTCTAGGACAGATTTACAAACTTACAGACTTGTAGTTATAGGATAAATGTATGCCAAAGGTTTATTCAAAGAAAGCTCCATCATAAGGTGGTTTTTCTTCATGGTGCTTATATTTTACAGGAACATTTAGAGGGACGTGGTGTTTCTATTTTTCTTTGCCCTTCTAATCAGCAATTTAAAAAATATTGGATCTACAGGTTTGGGGGGTAAATTCTATTGCAGATTTGTTATTAACACTTCTCTACATATCTGTTGGCCTGTAGCATCCTTACTGCAGAACTTGTAGCTTGATAGCCCAATGTGTTCTTGGGTTATGATCCTGAAATACTGCTGAGCTTTAAAAACTTTAGCAACTTTGACCAGAACACCTACGTTAAAATTTCTTTATAACTCTTCAGAATTTTTGTTTTCTTTTTTTTTGAGACAGGGTTTTGCTCTATCACCTAGGCTGGAGAGTGAAGTGGCATAATCATGGCTCACTGCAGCCTCTACCTTCCAGGCTCAAGCAATCCTCCTACCTCAGCCTCCACAGTAGCTGGGGCCACAGATGTGCACCACTGCACTTGGCTAATCTTTAAATTTTTTTGTAGAGATGGGGTCTCACCATGTTGCCCAGGCTGCTGTCAAACTCCTGGTCTTAATCAGTCCTCCCACCTCAGCCTCCCAAAGTGCTGACATTACAGACGTGAGCCACTGTGCCTGGCCAGTCTTCAGATTTGTTAACAAATCTCAGGGGTTTGCTTTAATCTTCTAAGCTCCCCTTATGTAACTGTGTCATGTAATGAAAGATGATATTCCCCACCCACCATCTCACATATTCAGTTGATTTTCACTAACAGTGAAGGATTTGCACTGATTTATGCATCCAATTCTCTCCTGATTTCTTTACCTTTCCTCCTCTTTCCTCTTTCCTCACCAGTCTTCTGTTTCCATCTAATGACTAGTGTCCCACATTGGACAAGATAAAATGGTTGACCAGATAGAGGCATAGGAAAAAGCGAAATATTGAATTTGCATTGAAAGGGCTGAACTTGTGACCTTATGTTATCTTCCATATAATTCTAATTGCTACAATGTAAGGTTTTAATTTACTCAATTCAGAAATCTAATTGTTTGACAGTAAAGTTTGGACCTATTTATATAAGTTTGGAGGAAATATGATCTCATCAATATGCACTATGGAAAATGTCCTTTTTAGTCTGTGAATTTAGAGCTATACCTACTGTTTGAATGAAGATGGTCTAAAGATTTAAAAGACATTTGGGGTTAATAACTTTTCTTGGCAAAACATTTAACATTTTTAAACTAAATTCAGATGAGCTACTCATTTTTTGTGTACCTTAATTCCCTTCGAATACTCTTCTGTCAGAACTACAAAGTTAAATCTCAATTATAGTGCCCTTTTTTTATTTAGGGAAATAATTATCATCATTGATTAATACATGTACAAGAGTTAACTGTCTTTTAACAATCAGGGTATAGAAAAAGTAAGTTGGTTAAAACAACTTTTAAGTTTATTATGGAGATAAACACTATTGTCGTATGATTCTTTAGATTTCCTTAAAAATTGATCTCCTATGCCAGGCACGGTAGCTCATGCCTGTACCCTAGTACTTTAGGAGGCTGAGGTGGGAGGATCACTTGAGCCCAGCAGTTCCAGATCAACCTTGGCAATACAGTGAGATCTTGTCTCTACTAAAAAAAAGCCAAAAAGAAAAAAAAAAAAAAACCTAGTTGGGCATGGTGATGCATGCTTCTGGTCCCGCCTACTCAGGAGGCTGAGGTGGGAGGATGATGTGAGCCCAGGAGGTTGAGGCTGCAGTAAGCTGTGATCATTACATTGTAGTGTAGCCTGGGTGACAGAGTAAGACCCTGTCTCACAGTAAATAAATAAATAAAAATTTAAGCCTTACTGCTAAATCCAGTCTCCTTTAACTAAGTTTTATTGCCACATTCTTTTCTGCTTTCGATTTTGTTGTTGTTGTTGTTAAAACTAAATTTTACAACTTTTGTTTCTCATGTAGCAGCCAGTTTGAAAGAGATTAAGGGTCATTCTTCTGAAATAAAACATGTCCTGAATAATTTTAATTTGGGTCTACTATTGAAAGTCACATAACATTTTGTTGAATGGTGATTCTTACCTAATCACCTGTAAGTGGATCACAGACACAAATACATAGTGATGTGCTGTACATTATGCCATTGTGAATTTATAAAGGCTAAAGAGTGAGGAAGTGGAGTTCTTCTTTTCTGATAGTGCACTATAAAATTTTGAGGACCTTGTAGTGATCGTCTGTAGTCATAAAAGCTGTTTAGCCAAAACATGATTGGATTTTATTAATAGTGTTATGGCTATCTTTTCATGAGTTAGTTACCATGTGAATTAGCACAATGTTGGTGAGTAGAAGGAGAATGCTTAGGACTATTGTCTTATTTTAAATTACCGATTATCTTTTTATAAGGATATTTGAGGACTTCATGTGTCAGTGAGAATTGAGCAACTGAGAAGAAGTTAGAGGTTAGTTCCATTTTCCAAGTATGACGGATTAACCACATACACCCCGTCTTTCTCACTGAATGCATCTATAAAACCTGGGCAAAATGGATGGAACTCTTCTGGACTCTGCAGAATAAATAATACCAGGTGGGATATGAATGAAGACTAGCATGCAGAGTACCATCTCACTGGCTGTGAGTTTACCATTCTTTTTTTCTTCCAGCATCCCCAGACAACTTAATACAATCTAAAACCTAAAAGTGGGGCATTCTGAAACAGAAAGCTCTAAAAGACACCTGCTACTTCTGGCTCAAGGAACCAGTGCTAAATTCAGAATGAAAATTTTGTCATTTTTTTCTCTTCTCCATCTCTCATGCCCTATTCCCAAGCAACCCTCTGGTAATGGCAGCAGAGACTACAGCAGGAGCCCATGGTCAAAACTGAGGGATGAGAACTTTCCTCTCCGGTTGACAAATCCCATTGCTTTTTGTTTTTCCTTCTTCATCTCTTTGTTCTTCCATTTCTTGTTTCCAAGTCAGATACAGTATCAGAAGTGTGACCCAAGCAGAGTACCAAAGATCCAGCATTCTGGATGAAGAAATAAAAAGGGATGCCTCAGAGAATTGGAAAGTACTGAGACCACATGTAAGGAGAAGCTTGGAAAAGCAATACCATAAAGTTCTTTATGAATTCCCTGAACTATACATACTTGGAAATAAAGACTGTCACCCAGGCTAACCATTCGATGATACAAAAGTGGGGCAAATTCATATGGCACAGCATAAATAAGCCTTTGAAAGTTGAACTGATGCTGGAACCATGGCTATAGAAGCTATGTTAGAGCTCATGGCCTAAGCCTAACCAAATGAATCACTTGTTAAAACAAATATATTACCAGTGTCCACAGGATTTAAACAGGAACCAGAGTTTCATAGCAATATGTTAAAATGCCCAGGTTATAATCCAAAATTAGCTAACATATGAAGAACCAGGAAGATTTCAACTCACATGAGAAGAGGTGATCAACAGATACCATCATGATAATAACGTTGGAATTATCTGACAGAGATTTTATGGTAGCTATTATAAAATGTTTCAGCAAACAATTGTGAACACTCTTGAAATGTATAACAAAATCTCAGCAGAGAAATAGAAGATACAAAGAAATGGAAATGTTAGAACTGAAAAATACAATAAGTTGGGGGAAAAGACCACTGGATGGGTCAATAGCAGAATGCAGTGATGGGAAAAAAATCAGTGAACTTGAAGATAAATAAATAGAAATTTTAAAATCTGAACATTAGAGAAGAAAGAATTTTAAAAAATTGAACAGAGCCTCAGGATATTATGGGAAAATAACAAAGTGTTAGACATTTAAACAAGAACCAAAATTTCATAACAGTATTTTTAGACATCCAGGTTGTAATCCAAAATCATCTAACATATGAAGAACCAGGAAGATTTCAACTCACAATGGAAGAGGTAGTCAACATATAGAAAGAATGTAGTTTTGAGAAAATACTTGAAGAATTAAACGGCTAAAGACCTTACAAATTTATTGAAAGACACAAACATACAGATTCAGAGAATCAGAAATGGAATAAATCCAAATAGATTTATGCCCAGATGTGTCATAATCTGAAAACTAAAAACAAGAAAAAAACTATTGAAAGCAGCCAGAGGAAAATGACATTGCTCCTTGGGGGGAGCAAGATTCTAATGACTTCAGATTTTACATCAGAAACCATGGGAGTAAGAATAAAGAAGAAAAAACAATTTGTTCAGTACTGAAAGAAAAGAACTACTTATAACTAGCAAAAAAATTTTTTAGGAATGAAGGTGACATAAGGGCATTTTCAGGTAAAGGAAAAACTAAGAATATTTGTTGTCAGCAGACCTGATCTAAAACAATTGCTAAAAGATGTTCTTAAGGCAAAAGGGAAATTTATATCAGAAGAAAACTTGACATTAGGAATGAAAGAAGATAAACAGAAATGGTAAATATTTGGGTAAATATTGTAGATGGTTTTTCTCCACAAGAATTCTTTAAAATACATTGGACAATTGAGAGGAAAAGTTATAACATTATCTGATGTGATTTTCAGTGGCTGTGGTATCATATATAACATCTATGACCCACTTGAAGAGTAAAATATTGATTCCAAATAGACCCTGAAAAATTAAATATGTATGTTATAATCCCTAGAGCCACTACTTACAAAATAAGTAGGTAGGTTAGAATTACAATGGATAAATTAAAATGGAATATTTAAAAATATTCAAGTATCATGCTGTTTTGGTTACTGTAGCCTTGTAGTATAGTTTGAAGTCAGGTAATGTGATGACTGCAGCTTTTTTTTTTCTTTTCTTTTTTTTTTTTTGCTTAGGATTGCTTTGGCTATTTTGGCTCTTTTTGGGTTCAGTTTGAATTTTAGAATAGTTTTTTCTAGTTCTGTCAGAAATGACATTGGTAGTTTGATAGGAATAGTGTTGAATCTGTAAATTGCTTTGGGTACTTAGGTAGTATGGTCATTTTAATGATGTTGATTCTTCTAATCAGTGAGCATAGGATGTTTTTCCATTTATTTGTGTCATCTCCGATTTTCTTTCAGCAGTGTTTTGTAATTCTCCTTGTAGTGATCTTTTACGTCCTTGGTTAGCTGTATTCCTAGATATTTTATTATTTTTGTGGCTATTGTAAATGGGAGTGTGTTCTTGTTTTGGCTCTTAGGTTGAATGTTACTGGTGTATATAAATGCTGACTTTTGTACATTGATTTTGTACCCTGAAACTTTACTGTAGTTGCCTATCAGCTCTAGGAGCCTTATGCTATAGTCTTTAGGGTTTTTAAGGTATAGAATCATATAGTCCATGAAGAGAGAGAGCTCATCTTCTTTTCCTATTTGGATGGCTTTTATTTCTTGCTGTTGCCTGATTGCTCTGGCTAGGACTTCCAGTACTACGTTGAATAGAAGTGCTAAGAGAGGCATCTTTGTTCCAGTTCTCAAGGGGAATGCTTCCAGCTTTTGCCCATTCAGTATGATATTAGCTGTGGGTTTATCATGGATTACTCTTATTTTGAGTTATGTTCCTTCAAGGCCTAGTTTGTTGAGGGTTTTTATCATGAAGAAATGTTGGATTTTATTGAAAGCTTTTTCTGCATCTATTGAGATGATCATTTGGTTTTTGTTTTTAATTCTGTTTATGTGGTGAATCACATTTATTGATTTGTGTATGTTGAACCAGCCTTGCATCCCAGGAATAAGGCCTACTTGATCATGGTGAAGTACCTTTTGATGTATTGCTGGATTCAGTTTGGTAGTATTTTGTTGAGGATTTTTGTGTCTGTATTCATCAGTGATACTGGCCTGAAGTTTTCTCTTTTTGTTGTGTGTCTGCCAGCTTTTGGTATCAGCATGGTTTTGGCACAAAAAAGACGATGGAACAGAATAGAGAACCCAAAAGTAAAGCCACACACCTACAACCATCTGATTGTTGACAAAGTCAGTAAAACTAAGCAGTGGGGAAAAGACTTCCTATTCAGTAAACGTTGCTTGTAATAACTGGCTATCCATATGTAGAAGAATGAAACTAGACCCCTACCTATCAGTGTATACAAAAATTAACTGAAGATGGATTAGGGACTTTAATGTAAGACCTCAGACTTTACAAATCCTGTACGAAAACCTGGAAATACTCTTCTCAACGTCAGCCTTGGCAAGGAATTTATGGCTAAGTCCTCAAAAGCAATTGGCAGCTAAAAGAAAAATTGACCAATGAGACCTAATTAGAGAGCTTCTGGACAGCAAGAAAAACTATCAAGGGAGTAAACAGACAACCTACAGAATGGGAGAAAATATTCACAAACTATGCATCCAACAAGGTCTAATGTCCAAAATCTATAAGGAACTTAAATCAACAAGCAGATAACCCCATTAAAAAGGGACAAAGGACATGAACAGACACTTCTCAAAAGAAGACATACAAGTAGCCAACAAACATATTAAAAAATGCGCATAATCACTAATCATCAGAGAAATTCCTATCAAAACCACAATGAGATAACCATTTCATACCAGTCAGAATGGCTTTGTTAAAAAGTCACAAAATAACAGATGCTGGCAATGCTATGGAAAAAAGGGAACACATAACACTATTGGTGGGAGTGTGTAAATTATTTCAGCCGTTGTGGGAAGCAGTTTGGAGATTTCTCAAAGACCTGGGAGTTGAACTACCATTTGACCCAGCAATCTCAATGCTGGGTATATACTCAAAGGAAAATAAATTGTTCTGCCAAAAAGACACATATACCCATATGTCCATTCTAACACTTCACAAGAGCAAAGACATGGAATCAACACATGTGCCTATCAGTGGTGGATTGGGTAGAGAAAATGTGGTACACATACACAATAGAATACTATGCAGCCATAAAAAGAACAAAATCATGTCCTTTGCAGCAACATGGATGCAGTTGAAAATCATCCTGTGGGAACTGATGCAGAAAAAGAAAATTATACACCACTTGTTCTCACTTATAAGTGAGAGCTAAATATTGGGTACACATGGTCATAAAAATGAGAACAGTAGACACTGGGGAATACAAGAGGGGGAGGGAGGGAAAGGAGTAAGGGTTGAAAAATAACTACTTATTAGATACTATGCTTACCACCTGCAGGAGGGATTCATTTGTACTCCAAACCTCAGCACCACCCAGTATACCTATGTAACAAACCTGCGCATATACCCCCAGATTCTAAAATAAAAGTTAAAAAAAATTCAAATAACCCAAAAGAAGGCAGGAAAGGGGAAATAGGGATCAATGAGAAAACAAATAATAAAATGGTAGATGTAAGTTCTTACACATCAGTAATTACATTGACTTTTTAAATGCTGTAAACAAATCAATTAAAAGTTTGTCAAGAGTACATTAAAAAAACCCCACTTTATGCTGTCTATTGGAAACTTACTTTAAATATGATATAGGTGGGTTAAAAGTGAAAAGATGGAAAAAGATATAGCACGCAAACACTATTGGAAAGAAAACCCTAGTGGCTATATTAATAACAAAGCAGACTTCAGAGCTAAGATAATACCCAAATAAAGAGGAACATTACATATTGATAAAAGAATTGATTTGCCAATCCTAAATGTGTAAGTAGCTAACAACAGAATTTAAAAATACATGAAGCAAAATTTGATAGAACTTAAAGGAGAAACAGGGAATTCAATAATTATAATAGAAAATTTCAACATTCTTCTCTTACGCATAGAACTGGTAGACAGAAGTTACTGATGGTATAGAATGCTTGAAGGTGGTCTGGGCGTTGTGGCTCATGCCTGTAATCCCGCGGGAGGCCTAGGCAGGTGGATCACTTGAGGTCAGGAGTTCGAGACCAGCCTGGACAACATGGTGAAACCCCCTCTTTACTAAAAATACAAAAATTAGCCGGGTGTGGTAGCACGTGCTTGTAGTCCCAGCCACTAGGGAAGCTGAGGCACGAGAATTGCTTGAACCCAGGAGGTGGAGACTGCAGTGAGCCGAGACTGTGCCACTGCACTCCAGCCTTGGCGACAGGGGTGAAACTCTGTCTCAAAAAAAAAAAAAATGCTTGAAGGAGACTATCAACCAGCTAAATCTAATTGACATTTGTAGTATGCTTTACCCAATAATAGCAGAATATACATTCTTTCCAAGTACACAAGGAACTCAGCATTTATAATTGAAGACTTCAAAATTCTTTTCTTAGGAATAGAACTAGTAGACAGAATCACCAGGGGGTACAGAATGTCTGAACAACACTATCAGCTAGATAGATCTAATTGACCTTTATGGAATACTTTACCCAACAACGGCAGAATATACATTCTTTCCAAGGGAACAATGCTCTAAGACAGACCGTATCTTGGTCTTAATACAAACCTTAACAAATTTAAAAGAATTGAACTTACAAAAAATATATTCTCAGATCATAATGGAAATATATTAGAAATCAGTAACAGAAAGATAACACAGAAGTCTCCAAGTACTTACAAATTAGACATGGCTGGGCGCGGTGGCTCACGTAATCCCAGCACTTTAGGAGGCTGAGACGGGCGGATCATGAGGTCAGGAGATCGAGACCATCCTGGCTAACGTGGTGAAACCCCATCTGTACTAAATATACACAAAATTAGCTGGACGTGGTGGTGGGCACCTGTAGTCCCAGCTACTCAGGAGGCTGAGGCAGGAGAATGGTGTGAACCTGGGAGGTGGAGCTTGCAGTGAGCCGAGATCGCGCCACTGCACTCCAGCCTGGGTGACAGAGCGAGACTCCATCTCAAAAAAAAAAAAAAGCTGGGGAGGGGGGGAAGAAACTAGTCAAAGAACAAATAAACCCCAGTAACAGGAGAAGTCAATGAATTAAAAGCAGTAAAACAGTAGTTAAAATCGGTGACATTAAAAGTTGAGTTTCCTTTTTATAGATCAGTAAAATTGATCATCTTTAGCAATACAGCAGAAAAAGGCAAGACATAAAAAACTAGTATCAGCAACCAAACAGGGGATATCATTACAAACTCCACAGGAATTTTAAGGATAATAAGTAATACTAAAAAACTCTATGCACATAAATTTGACAAGTTAGGTGAAATAGACTAATTCTTTGGGACAGTAACTACCAAAACTCACCTAAGATGAAACAGATAATCTTGTATAGTCTTTTAACTATTAAGTTGAATTTGGCTGGGTGCAGTAGTTCATGCCTGTAATCCCAGCACTTTGAGAGGGCAACACGAGGGTATCACTTGAAGTCAGGAGTTCCAGACCAGCCTGGTCAATGTGGTGAGACCCGTCTTTACTAAAAATACAAAAATTAGCTGGGCGCGGTGGTGCATACCTGTAGTCCCAGCACCTCAGGAGGCTGAGGCTGAAGAATCCCTTGAGTCTGGGAGGCAGTGGTTGCACTGAGCCAAGATGGAGCCACTGCACTCCAGCCTGGGTGACAGAGTGAGACTCTGTCTCAATCAAAAAGAAGAGTTTAATTCATAATTAATAAAAAAGAAATATTAAACTCCTGAGCTCAAGTGATCCACCCACCTCAGCCTCCCAAAGTGTTGGGATTACAGGCATGAGCCACTGTGCCTGGCCTAAATTTCATTTCTTAATCAAATGCTAAACTTTCTCATTTTTCTCTTGTTCATAACTAGGAGTATTCATTCACTTGTGCAGTAATATTTGAAAGACAAAACATATTTCCTATACTTAAAATCTGTGACCAACTTTCTTTTGGACCTTTTGTATTCTACTTCATTTCTTGAAATCTGCTTTGTTTAAATTTTAAAGACAGGATCGCTCTCTATCACCAGGGATGGAGTGCAGTGGCACCATCATAGCTCGTTACAGCCTCCGTCTACTGGGCTGAAGCGATCCTCTCACCTTGGCTTCCCAAAGTGGTGGGATTACAGGCGTGAGCCACTGCACCTGGCCAGAAGTCTGTGTTGTTTTTTTTTTAACATATAAAATAAGGGATGATAATACATTTCTAAATAACACATGGGTCAATGAAGAAATCTCAAGAGAAAGTGTTTTAAACTAAATGAAAATGAAAACAGTTTATCAAAATTTGTAATGCAACAAAAGCAGTGCTTGGAAGGAAGTTTGTAGCATTGAATGTAGAAACTAGACGAAAGATTGAAAATTAATCATCTGAGCTTCCACCCTAGGAAGCTAATGAAGTACAAATTAAATCCATTATAAGCAAAAGAAAACACGATAAAAATTAAAGCAGAAGTCAATGAAATTAAAAATAAGAAATCAGTGAACATAAAAACGGGTTCTTCAAAAACATAAAGGATGATGTTTTTCCAGTCTAACTTTGTTTTTATTATCTGTGCCTCCTTATTAATGATTTCTAGTTCTGCACACCAAGCCTGATTATTTTTGCCACTGAGGTATGATTTGTGTCAAATTTACCATTACCAGGGCTTGGCTCCTATTTCTTCATTTTAGTTTTTCACTGCTGAAATTCTTAGTGCTTTATTTTGCAGGTGTCCTGTTTATTATGACTCTATAGCCATTTTTTTTCTAGAAATAAATTTTGCCTTTTCTGTAATTATTCTAGTGCTTTTATTTTTAAATTTTTAAAATTAAAAAAAATTTTTTTTTTTTCCTTGAGACGGAGTCTTGCTCTGTCACCCAGGCTGGAGTGCAGTGGCATGATCTTGGCTCACTGCAACCTGTACCTCCCAAGTTCAAGTGATTCTCCTGCCTCAGCCTGCTGAGTAGCTGGGATTACAGGCATGTGCCACCATGCCTGGCTAATTTTTGTATTTTCAGTAGACGGGGTTTTGCCATGTTGTCCAGGCTGGTCTTGAATTCTTGACCTCAAGTAATCCGCCCACCTCAGCCTCCTACAGTGCTGGGATTTCTAGTGCCTATTTATATTTCATTGTCCAGGAATTCCACAAATTGTATTATTTTTTGTAGGTTTCACAGATTTGAATACCAGCCTCCAATATTTCAGTATTTCCACCAAAAAGGATGTTCTTCTACTTACACCACATTATTTTAACAAAGAAAATTAACAGCAATTCCCTGACATGATTTCTATTTACGTTCCCCAGATTGTTCCCAAAATGTCTTTCATAGATTTAAAAAATATTCATTGGATTTGATTGTTGCATATTTTAGTTTCTTTTCATTTAAAATAGTTTTCCTTATACTTGATGTTTCAGAAAGCAGAGCACCTGTCTAGGGATGTCTCACATTCTGGATTTGTCTGACTTTCCTTGAAGCGTCATTCATGTGTTCCACTCTCTCCCATTTTTCCTGAAACATTAATTTTTTTGTCAATAAAATGCCTTAATTGATGCTATATATCATCACATCAATAGGGCATATTTTTGAGTGACTGGTTCTTAGTTCAACCTGCTTCCATTGTTTGTTCTAGAGGTTGTCTTTTTTGTAAGAGTTCAAGGAGAAAGCCACAGGAGAAGGATTGCCACTGTCTTTGGAAAGCCATAGGAGTAAAAGAGTGAGTCCAGATATGGAAGGTGTTACAGCAACCCTTACATAACTGTCCGGATTGAAGGAGAACATGAAACTTTCTAGAAAGAGAAACCAATAAGCCTTGAATTTGAATTTGAGATTATAGGTATTTTGAAGTTGAGAAGCGTATCTATGTCCCTAGTTTTTCTAAATATAGTTTTCATTGTCCATGTTCAGAAGTCAGTGATTGGAGCACAAGTGGTGACCTATGCTTAGTAGCTCTAAAAGACTAAAATTGGGAGTTGTCTCAATAGGCAAAGACATGATGATGATTGTGTTGTGTGTGCGAGATGAAGAGATGGGGTGGGAGTTGTTGGGGGTATAGTTACCTGTTCCACATGCCCCATGAGAAAACAAACACTTCTTCCACATTTTACTCTCCAGAAAATTGAGAACACAAAGGAATAACCAAATATGCTTTAAAAAAAATAAAAAGCCTCTGTGTTTCCTCCCTAGGTGAGTACCCTTAAAATCATACTCAATCACAATGTTTACATTACTTACTATATAAAGTCTATTAAAACAAATATAATCCACCTAACACATATATCTTCATATTCATAAACCTGAGATTTCTTTCTGTGTAGTGACATCTACCCATGTTGATTGACTATAATTAATTGACTCCTTCATGTATTTTTTGACACAGTACAGAGTACTGAACTAGCGAAAGACAGTTATCAGTCAAGCATGTCATTTCTAGATTCCCACATAGATATATCCCAATTCAAAAAGAAAACTAAGTGACTTGGGAGAAGTTTCTAAAAGCTTTCATTTTGACTGACGAACTGTCAATCGAAAGGGAGACTTAATTTTCATTCTCTATGTCTCTATGAAGCTTCACGTTTAAACAGATAAATAAAGCAGACAGCTATGGTGCTTCTCATGCTGTACTACTATAGCAGTTTGCAGGTAGTGATTGATTCAGATGAATCCTTTACATACTCGCATCTGGAAAACCAACAGATGATATGAATTCTGCATCTGAGAAAAGAGGATCACTTCTAAAATCAGTGAATTGAATTTACTGGTAATCTGAGAGTTTACCGTTTAAAACTACTGTACATCTTTCATAGTATGCCACTACTAGGTTAACAGCAAACTTAGAAAAATTCATTCTTCTACAAGAGGAACATGATCATTTCCTAAGGGCTTTTATATGAGAAATCTAACCAACATTTATTCATTTCTGAAAACTTTTTCTGCAAATACCCACTTTCTATGGGTTGAGGAAATCTGGAGGTAATGTAACATAGCGTAATGGGTAACTTCAGTGGCTTCTCAGTCAAGGTAGTATGGTCTATAAAGTTGTCACGGACACCGAATTAGTGAATACTGAACCACTGCTCCTAGGGGAAATACAGGGTTAGGTACCTGTGAGCATCTGGTCACAGCATTTTTGTTAACTGATCAATACATGTTTTATGTGTGTTTCTGTTTAAAGACATACATATTGTTGATTCATTAACATTGAGCTCACAATCAACAAAACAATAACTCATTCCTGAACTAAGTTTATGTAACACAGCTATTTTCTCCATAATGCACATTTTAGGTTTCTTGTGCTTGAGAACACTAGGCAGCACTTAAAATGACTTGGGGGCCATGAAATAGTGAAATCATCAACAAAAACAAAAAAATGCAAAAAACGTGGCACAAAATAGGCTGCTGAAAGGACTCTTGTTTACATTATAAGAGCTGAAGCAAGAAAGCCTATTCGTTGTCTGCTGGGAATGTGCATATTTGGTGACTCAGATTTTTTGTTATCCCGTGTGTGTCTGCAAATGACTGGAAGGCCCAGCTACTGTACAAATAAATTTTATTAAATAGGCAAAGTTGCATATATTGAATCCATGAATAATGAAGATCAACTGAATCTAATGGTCCTTGGGTACCTGTGCAGACTGAAGAAGGAAGCTAGTGTTCTTATTTGTTTCCTTTGCTTTCACCTTCTTCGTCTCTCCTCAGTACTTGGTTGGCCTCATAAGCAAACTTAAAATCAGATAGAACCTTTTCTTGAGATTCCATTTTGTAAAGGTTTGTTGGCTCAGGCTTCTTATATGGTAGTGCATCAGTCTGCCTTCATTTTGAGGGATAGATGGGCTGTTGACCTTAACTGAAGAAAATTTTTTTTTTTTTCTCAGTGATGTAATTTCTATAAAGATGGACTCTCACTTTGTTATAATAAACTTTTGCTTTTTTCATATAATTAATTTTAGCTGTATAATTATTCTGTTCTCTCCTGAGAATATTGATAATTAAAAATTGAGCTAAAGAACCTAAACGTAGGTCTTAACATTTGTTCATTTCTTTCTTTTTTTTTGAGAGGGAGTTTTGGTCTTGTAGCCCAGGCTGGAGTTCAATGGCACAATCTTGGCTCACTGCAACCTCCACAGTTCAAGTGAGTTCAAGTGATTCTCCTGTCTCAGCCTCCTGAGTAGCTGGGAATACAGGCATGCACCACCATGCCTGGCTAATTTGTTTACTTTTTATTTTTTTATTTTTTATTTTTTTGAGGCAGAGTCTAGCTCTGTTGCCCAGGCTGGAGTGCAGTGGCGCGATCTCAACTCACTGCAAGCTCCGCCTCCCAGGTTCATGCCATTCTCCTGCCTCAGCCTCCTGAGTAGCTGAGACAACAGGTGTGTGCCACCACGCCTGGCTAATTTTTTTGTATTTTTAGTAGAGACGGGGTTTCACTGTGTTAGCCAGGATGGTCTCTGTCTCCTGACCTTGTGATTCACCTGCCTCAGCTTCCCAAAGTGCTGGGATTACAGGTGTGAGCCACCGCGGCGGACCCTATGCCAAGCTCATTTTTGTATTTTTAGTAGAGATGGGGTTTTACCATGTTCATCTGGCTGGTCTCGAACTCCTGACCTGAAGTGATCTGCCCGCCTCGGCCCCCTAAAGTGCTGGGATTATAGGCGTGAGCCACCGCACCCAGCCTGTTCATTTCTTAAATTGTGAGTTTACATTCAGTTCTCTATGTTTTCAGGAAAATTTAGAAATTCATTCTGATCTTTAAAGTATTAGCTATACTATATGCTGTTTTAGAGGACTGTTTTTTCTTCCATTCATTGAAAGCATTTTATGTTCAAAACTTTGTGCCTGAGGGAGAGATACCAGCCAAATATTATGATATAAATATCTCCCTACTACTATTTTTAAGGATAGTCTTTCCTTCTAAGACTTATGATCAGGGTGTCATTATTAGAAAAACATTAATTTATACTTCCTAGTATTTCTGGGTGTTCTTAGGTATTCTTTAAATAAGCAAAAATAGATACAGCAACAAAACCCATGGTGAAATATTTGGAGAACCCTTGATTAAACAAAGTTAAATTGATTTCCTTAGCATACCTCTTTAATACTCATGTACATTTTTTAGTTTCCCAGAAGAACTCTAGTATTGCATATACTATATAAACACTGCACGTGTTTCCTAGATTTATATGATTGTGGTATTTTTTTGTGAGAGGTGGCTTAAGGGATCAGTGGTCTGTGGAATAAACGTGAGGAAATGCTGACTTAGCCTTCTTTCAGCTGTCTCCCATAGATCTCATTTCTGCTGTTGTAGCAAAACAAAATGAACCTGTATCCTCCTCTATATAACAGTCTTTTGAGTATTTTATTTTTAAAAAATTTATTTTAATTTTTGTTTTTGTTTTTGTTTGTAGACAGGGCCTTGGTCTGTCACCCAGGCTGGAGTGCAGTGGTACAGTCATGGCTCACTTTAAGCCTTGGCTTCCTGGGCTCAAGCAGTCCTCTTACTTCAGCCTCCTGAGTAGTTAGGATTACAGGTGCATGCCACCATGCCTGGCTAATTTTTAGATTTTTTTGTAGAGACAGGGTCTCAGTATGCTGCCCAGGCTGGTCTCGAACTCCTGACCTCAACCCATTCTCCCGCCTTAGCCTCCCAAAGTGCTGAGATTACAGGTGTGAGCTACCACCCTCAGTCTGAGTATTTTACAGAAGCTAAATAGTCACCCTAAGCTTTTTCTTTTCCAGGTGAAAAGTCTGCTGCCCTTCAGTGGATTCTTATTATACTCTTATTTGATAGACCTTTTTTCCAAACTTAGTGTATTTTATTGGATATATTTCTATTACTTTTATTAGACTTTAAGGTCGTTTATGACAAGGGATGCCTAATTTTTCTGTGGTTTGCAATGTCTGTCATAGTACCATTCATGTACTATGTGCTTAATAATAAATTGAACTGAACACTCTTTTAAGATTTTAATTTCAGTATATTACCACCACAAAAAGTACAAGGAACCTATATGATGTATTAGATATTTAAAATTTCATGTTGAGATTAGATAAGGTTTTTATTCTCACGGACTATTCTTATTTTTACCAGAAATTATGACTTTGCCAGTACTGGCTTTGTTTTAAGATTGCTATTAATTTTTTTTTTGAGATGGAGTTTCGCTCTCGTCACCCAGGCTGGAGTCCAATGGTGCTATCTTGGTTCACTGTAACCTCTACCTCCTGGGTTCAATTGATTCTCCTCCCTCAGCCTCCTGAGTAGCTGGGATTACAGGCGCCTGCCACCACACCCAGCTATTTTTTGTATTTTTAATAGAAACGGGGTTTCACCGTGTTGGCCAGGGCATGGAGGCTCACGCCTGTAATCCCAGCACTTTGGGAGGTCGAGGCAGGTAGATCACTTGAGGTCAGGAGTTCGAGATAGCTATTAATTTAAAATTGCTTTCCTTTTAAAAATGATTGGCTGGGTGTGGAGGCTCATGCCTGTAATCTCAGCACTTTGGGAAGCTGAGGAGGGTGGATTGCTTGAGCTTAGGAGTTTAAGACCAGCCTGGCCCACACAGCAAAACCCCATCTCTACCAAAAATACAAAAAATTAGCAAGTGTGGTGACATGCGCCTGTGGTCCCAGCTACTTGGGAGGCTGAGGTGGGAGGATTGCTTGAGTTAGGAGGCAGGGGGTTGCAGTGAGCAGAGATCGCACCACTGCGATGTGTGACAGAGTGAGACCTCATCTCAAACAATAACAGCAACAACAACAACAAAATGAGATATGGCAATTAGCAAGCTAGATAAAGCATATTGGCACCATGTTAGCTAGATTTTTTTAAGTAAGTACTTTGAGGAATTACTGCGTAGTAATTGTGTCATTTGTAAGGTTAATGAAATGTTTGAAAGATCTTAGCTTTTCTTTCAGAGTCTATACATTGTATTCTACGGAGTATAGGTATTCACATCATATAATTATGTGAAACATTTCCTCAGTTTCTTTTTAAAGAAAATTAGGTATCCTGATATATAGCTAAATATTCTTCTGCAAGAAACAGTAAACCATGTAGATGAAAATAAGGTTATTTCCTTATCTACCAATATTAAAATGTTTTCAGAAAGGCAAGCATGGGTCAGTATTTTCTGTCTTTCCCGACAGCCATTTGTAGGAAGACATTCCTAGCAAACCTACTTCGAGTAGATAAAAAAAGGTATGATGTGTTCTGTTTGACATGTATTCTGTTTGAGGAAGACAATCAGTAAAAAAGATAAAATGAAGAATTTGTTTAAGATAATTTTTTGGAGTATGGTAAGTGTTCTTCACGTTGTAATAAGAGAAAGAATTATGTATTGAGATCCCTCACGCTGCCATAAACTGTTAATATTGGACAAGTCACTTTACCTTTTTGGTCCTAAGTTTCTTCCTTTGTAAAATGAAGAGGTAGTATTAGATTATCCCTAAGGTCTTTTCCAGCTTTCCAGTGATTTTTTGTATAATGAAAACTGAGTAATATAGTAAGTCTGAGATGCTGACAGATTGAGAATAACTTCTGAAAAATCAAGGAAAACGGTATAACAAATAATTCTTTTTCTTTCTTTCTTTCTTTTTCTTTCTCTCTGTCTCTGTCTCTCTGTCTCTCTCTCTCTTTCTCTCACTGGAGTGCAGTGGCATGATCATGATCATAGCTCAGTGCAATCTTGAACTCCTGGGCTCAAGCCATCCTCATGCTTTTGCCTCTTGAGTAGCTGGGACTACAGGCACATGCCACCAGGCCTGGCTGATTTTTTTTTTTCCCCCTGTAGAGATGAGGTCTCACTTTGTTGCCCAGACTGGTTGTGAACTCCTGGCATCAAACATTCCTCCCTCCATTTCCTCCCAAAGTGCCGAGATTACAGGTGTGAGCCACTGTGCCTGGCTGTATGTTCTTTTGGATATATTTTATTGTCTTAATTTTTTTTTAAATTATTATTTGTGTTATATAGGGTAACTCCACTCACATTAGCCATGTAAAAATACCCTTTTTTTTCTTTCTTTTTTTTTTTTTAGAGACAGGGTTTTGCTCTGTTACCCATGTCGTAGTACAGTGGTGCAGTTATAGCTGGACTCAAGTGATCCTCTTGCTTCAGCTCCCAAGTAACTAGGACTACAGGCACGCACCACTGTGCCTGGCTACATTAACTATTTTTACTCAATAGGTTTTTCTTGAAGCCATCATGATTAATGAATGCTTATTTTTAAATTTTCTTAAATCCTTTAGACATTAGTTTATTGAAGTCCTTATTGTCCAAGTATTCATAATCCCAGGTTTTTACAGCTAGAGATTACAGAGGGAAACAAAAGTTTTCATCTCTAGAGTCATTTCCATTCAAACATCCCACAGCTGTAGTGTCTAGCCATGTCCATTGCGTCAAAATCTTTATTGGTTGCTCTCTAGTCACAGTATAGTTTAAAGTATAGTTTAAATTGAACATAAAGCAAAGTTGTAGATAATGAAAAATTGCAATATTTCATGATGTCCATGAAAGGGCCTTTGGTATCTAAAGTGGTTTAGATACCAAAGAATTAAGAGGTAACTTTGTGGAACATTTACCTTTGTTTGGATAAGCAAAGTCAACTTGTGTTGATTCTCCTCAGAATTAGCACATGGTTATAATAATGACCTAAATTTGTAAAATAAAATGGTATAAGCTCTTCTAAAAATAACTTTCATTTTGAAATTAAAGTCCCAGTCAAAGCTTCTTTTCAATACTTAACTATGAAAATTTGGTCCTGCTTTTTTGTTGTTGTTTTGAGAGAGGTTCTTTCTCTGTCACTCAGGCTGTGGTGCAAGGGTACGATCCTGGCTCACTGCACCCTCTGCCTCCAGGGCTCAAGCAATCCTCCCACCTCAGCCTCCCAAGTAGCTGGGAGGACTACAGGCGCACTTCACCAAGCCTAGCTAATTTTGTATTTTTAGTGGAGATGGGGTTTCACCATGTTGCCCAGGCTGGTCTCAGACTCCTGGGCTCAAGCAGTCTGTCCTCCTCAGCCTCCCAAAGTGCTGGGATTACAGCTATGAACCACTGTGTGTGGCCTAATGGTCATGTTTTTATATGGATGAACTAGGTGGCTTTTAAAAAAATCCAGTGCCAGTTATCTGTGAATACTAAGTATTCTGTAGATTTATAGCCAAAGATGAGAATGGCGAAATTTCCTGATACACAGTACTATTTTTGCTGTCACCATTAGAAAGCATTTATTGAATATTTTTCTTTACTGTTCGTATGCGGTAAGTGTGTTAAATTGATGCTCTTACCTTTACAGAAAGGGAGTTGGAGAAAACAGAAGAAACACTGAAAAAATATCAGGATTATAGACAAGCAAAGATTAAGTTCATGTAGGACATTTCTTAATTTCTCAACTTACATTTATTCTGTGCTACATGAAGTTCTAGGTTCCACAGGTGATGTCCTTTTTGTCCCTGGATGGCTCATATACTTAACCCAAGTTGAAGTTAAACATTTTTCATAGAATTTTCCACATACAATTTGAAAATAACATAAAGTTCTGTGTGACTCTATATAAAACTAGTTGTTTTATGGATGAAATAAGGTATTTGGATTCATATATTTGAGGGTAAATATAAGTAACCTGTTGGGGAAAGCACAGGGACTCTGTAAGTGTGGAAGTCAGGTTTACAGGTAGTGCCTTCTTTATCCATTGTGGGTTTATACGTTTAACATAGGTTTATGAGCAAGTTCTGACTCTTTACTCGGCATAACTGATTTTATTTTCTTTTGCATGTAGTATATGTTTTACTTAGTTGTCTCCAATCCCAAAGTCCCCTCCCTTTTTTTTTTTTAAACTCAACTATAAGAGAAGGCCAGGGAATGTTCAAAGTCTAAAGTTTGGACTCAAGTCGAGAACATTGATAAAACATTCATTATATTTGCTGGTGGGCAAGCAGAAGTCAGCCTGTAATTCCAACACTTTGGGAGGCCACGGCAAGAGGATTGATTGAGGCCAGGAGTTCAAGAGCAGCCCCCATCTCTACCAGAAAAAGCCCAGAAAACAAAAATAAACAAGACATGCAGCTTATCTTTAAGTAAAAAAAAAAAAAAAGATTATTTATAAAAGTAAGATTTTAAAATAAGCCTGCCATAGTACTGATATGACAAAGAGTAGAAAAAAGGGAAAAAGAAAGACACATTAGAAGCAGTTCACTTTCTTTCACTGGAAGAGGATTTTTCGATTCTTACGTGGTCAGAGCTGATCTCTTTTGTAAGAGGTACTTCCTTATGAAGGGAAGCTTTTTTCCTGCTCCTTAAAGCAAAAATAAGGAAAATTGTTACTGCCTAATTTGCTGAGTATTTAAAAACAGCTCCAGGGTGAGTGAGAAATGTGTTTACTAAAGTTCATGGATAGTTTCTGATATAACTGATGTGGCCAGTCCTAGAAAGATTTAAGAGAATGGTTAAAAACCATTCTTTCAGGAGGGTAAGTCCTCAGATGTTCTTGGTGTTGTATAACTTAAAATATAATTTCTGGCAGTTCATCTGGCCCCATTTTTATGTAATCATATTGCTGTGAGTCAGAGTTGGACAGGTAGAACTGAACTTTTAAAAATTTTTATGAGTCGGAAAATTCCCAGGTCCTTTTTAAGGTAAGTGAGGTGGGACTTTGAGTTTGTGCTGGCTTTCTACTGGACTTAACTTGACACCATCAATCTAGACTCTGTATAAAATGGTTCGTAAGAATTTTGTTCACCGTAGCAATCATTTTTTAAAAAAATTAAATGTTAAAGAAACAAAAGAAACGAATGTGGTTTGGATGTTTGTCCCCTCCAAACCTCTATTTGAAATGTGATTCCCAGTGTTGGAGGCGGGGTCCTGGTAGGAGTAATTGAATCATGGGGGCAGATCCTTCATGAATGGTTTAGAACCATCCCCTTGGTGATAAGTAAGGTCTCATTCAGTTAGTTCACGTGAGATCTGGTTGTTCATAAGTCAGGGATCCTCCCCCTCTTGTTCCTGCTCTCTCCATGTGAGACACCTGCCCCCCGCTTTTCCTTCTATCATGATTGTAAGCCTCCTGAGGCCCTCATCAGAAGCACATTCTAGGTCTTTGCTTATACAGCCTGCAGAACTGTGAGCCAGTTAAACCTCTGTTCTTTGTAAATTCCTCAGCCTCAGGTATTTCTTTATGGCAGTGTGAGAACAGCTTAATAAAAAAACTGTGTTTTACAAAAGCATCTCCACCCTCCACAATCAGCCAGAGACTTCCTTCATTAATAAAGACCCTTGTTCTTACCCCTCAAGAAGAAACCCACCATAACCAGCCCACTGTCACCCCTAATTTACAGACACCAGAACAGTCCTGGAATGCTAATTACAGGACCCCCCAGTCTTCCTACCCTCTGCACCCTCAAGAAACCCCCAGTGCCTTGTATGCAAAAACTGATTTTCAGTTCAGGTAATTATAGAGTCTGTGGGCAGACTTTCCATCAATTTTAAAGTATTTTATGATTTCAAGGGCTTGTAAGAGAAGTGATTACATTTTGAGAAACAGCTATGAAAATGGATTTGGATGTGTTTTCCTACATTTCTTCATGTAATTAATTCATATTCTAACCTTGCTGCTTGTAATGGTGTGTATAGGAAATGATACTTTTACTGATAGGATCTCTAAATCATTTCTAAGTGTTTGCATTCTGCTATTACATTTCAGGACAGCATTTTCTTCTTAAGCAGGGATCTTAATAGGAGAATATCTTTCTGGTTTTTAATTTGCTTACAGAAAATGGAATACTTACATGGGGAATTTCTATTCTGATTAGAAATTAAAATATAAAAACCACATAAAACAGACCATGAATAATCTAACATTTAATATACTACATTAATATATATATTCAATTACTGTTATTAGAAAGAAAGAAGTGTTGTCCTAGCCTGGAAAATAATGGTAATAGATATATACACTGAGATATTTAATAAGTTCATAACTTGGTATGTATTGATTTTTTTAAAGGAAAATATTTTGGTTCAGTTAGAACTGTTAGAGAAGTAGTGATAGCTTTTTCATTCTTCCGTATTGTTTCTTCACCTATTAAGATATATAAGTAGAAACTATTATTCTAACTCTTGTATGCTGCATTGATCTACAAGTGTGGCTCTCAGGAATTATTACAGATTGGATTCCATGGGAAGCCTGAGATAGAGTTTAGTGTGCAGGATGTTCATTGAGTACCCTTTGGATCAACATCTGTGAAACAGAGGGGAAGGAAGCAGGATTGGACAGAGGGAAAAGTTGAGTTGTGATTCGGTTCCAATGACATCCTCGACTAAGTCCTGAGCTGGATTTTGATTTCTAGGCCCTTATAGGTTTGCATTGGTTTTGGGCTGCCCTGGGAAAGGAGCATAATCTTGGGCAACCTGCTCAGGCAGCCTGAGTCCTCCATTAAGGGGAACTTGGTGGTTTGTCAGAATACTCTCTACAGGAATATTCCATTGAATCTAGTTTGGTTTCTTTGCTTATTTTTCTTTCTAGTTTCCCTTATGCTTCAGGTATCAGTTATATTACTTTTCTTTATTTTTCTCTGATCGAGAGTAAGAGGCTTTGATTTAACTGCTTTAAAGATTTACTAAGTCTCTAAGAGTTAGTACTTTTAGAAGTTGTTTTGGGATCATTATATGTAAGATACCATAGATTTTTTTTTTTATGTGTGTGAAACCGTATGATAGTATGGTATTTCCATATACATAGTCTCTTCTCTAGGTTTCTTGAGATAATCTGCCTCAGATGGCATGGCAGTGTGTTAGGAAGGCAAAGAGAATAAAAATTAATATTTGGCATCAGACTTTCATTTATCCAGTAAATATTTATCGAGTGCCTACTGTATTCCAGGCAATGTTATATAGCCTTTGGGGAAAATAGAATTTTGCAGTAAGAAAATGAGCTTGACAAGCAGGTATTGCCACAATTGAAGCATTTTTTCCTTTTATACTGAGTCTTGCTCTGTCACCCAGGCTGGAGTGCAATGCCACGATCCTGGCTAACTGCAACCTCCACTTCCCAGGTTTAAGCAATCCTTCCGTCTCAACCTCCCAAGTGGCTGAGATTATAAGTGTGCGCCACCATGCAAAAATTAGCCCAGCTGATTTTTGTATTTTCAGTAGAGATGGGGTTTCACCATGTTGGCCAGGCTGATCTTGAACTCCTGATCTCAAGTGATCTGCCTGCCTCAGCCTGCCAAAGTGTTGGGATTATAGGTGTGAGCCACTGCCTCTGGCCCAGTTGAAGCATTTCAAAAGTCCTGTGGCTCATGAAGATCCGAGCCTGAAACAGTGAAATAAGAGGATTTCTTCCATAATGTATAGGAAATGCTATAGTGTAGAGAAGTTCATTAGACTTTTTACCTGAAGAAACTACTTGTGCATTTTTAAGTTAACACCTAAATTTCTAAATTATAAGTTGAATAATTGCATAAGATATAATTTGGATGTTTGGTATTGACATTTAAAAATAAAGTGGTTGCATTGCTCTTTTAAATGTATCCAGTGAAATCTAAATACCCTAGCAATTGGATACTTGCCTTCATCTCTTTTTTAAAAAAAAATGCTAAGGTGCAAGATGTTGGTGATACAAAGTACTCTATGTTTCTGATGGAGAGGACACTACTGTATTTCAGACTTGTGGCTCCTGCCAAAAATTGACATTGTTGTGTTGCAATGATGTAGGTCACGTTCCATGGGTTCCTGTCTGCTGCTGGCATCTTGACTACATTGGACCTTCGACTCCTTGGGTCTATTGATAGTACCTTACTGCTGTTGATACCTTTTCATATCATAGTGTTGATGCACCAGTCTGATAAGCCAACTTCTCCACACTTGTGAACTTTGAAACTAATTTGTGTTATGTGTTACTCAGCTTGTGGGACCATTTGCATCCTGATGATGATATGCCTTCTATCCCAAAAGCCACTCTACAGTGGGCTGTTAGGCAGGATATTCAGTGGGCCTTCCTCATTCCCTACCATCAGTGGAAATCCAATATTGTTGAGTGTTGGAGTGGTCACAAAATTGACTCAAAAAAAAAAATTTCTGACCTTCTCTCATTTTCTCCTGGTCCTTAGTAAGCAGTTTGGTCCCTTGAATGTGGCCTATCCCCTGAGAGGGATCATGTCCTCTTTGCTGCTTCCTGGTTAATGATCAGGGTGAAAGACCTTGGGAGTTACATAGATGTATTTTGAAAATTCCTGGGCATGATGTGTCTTTTTCTTTTTCTTTCTCTCAGAGGTTGCCACAGGCCAGCCTGCTAGGTACACCCTCCAGGTGACAGCCTACCTAAAAGGGTCTTAGGGGATTAAGAATTATTTCTGGCTCAACAACTCAGATTCTTTTGCAGGGTTGACAGTCAGGTCAGAAGTATGATAACCATTTGGTGAATATACAGATAACTAAGTTTCCCTACAGTGGTCCTTATGGGTCAAGATATGGGGCTGGGGAGGTATAATGGTTCTCTGGACCTTTATTATTATTATTATTGTTACTATTATTATTATTATTATTATTAATGTTCTTGTTTCTTTTGCACTGACTCTTCCAGATGAAGGGTCTGAGTCTGAGGAGGAAATTATTATCAACAGTTACAAGTGCCTTAAATAGTCCAGGCGTGGTGGCTCACGCCTGTAATTCCAGCACTTTGGGATGCTGAGGCAGGCAGATTGCTTGGGCTCAGGAGTTCAAGAGCAGCCTGGGCAACATGGCGAAACCCTGTCTCTACAAAAAATAAAAAATTAGCCGGGTATGGTGGTACGTACTTGTAATTCCGGCTACTCAGGAGGCTGAGGTAGGAGGATCACCTGAGCCCTGGAGGCAGAGGTTGCAGTGAGCCAAGATTGTGCCACTGCACTCCAGCCTGGGCGATAGAGCCAGACCTTGTCTTAATTGAAAAACCAAAACCAAAATTCAGATGCTTTAAATTTAACATAGTGCTAAGTCTACCACCCGCTTCCAGATGGCTCAGCCCATGGTTTGGTTGTCATTCCCCGTAACCAATGATGGCCCCAGCACTCTAACCTTCCATGCAAAATACCTGTCAATATCTTCAGATGTCTTGCCCACCCCCATTTTTGTAGCCATTGCTCAGTTAGTCCATAAAGTGGCTGAATGCCACCTGGCTGTTGTGTGGACAAACAGGAGAGGTTTGGCGGGCTGAGGTTTGGCTGAGTTTAGAAGTAGGGCAAAATCTCAGGCCCTTCATGGTTGACACTGAGATTATGGGTGCTGTCTCTGGAGTGTCCATTTGAGGGCTACATAGCCCCATGTCATGTTTCTTAGATAGTTTCTCCAAAAAAACAAGGACTTAGAGACTCAATTATTTGAACTAAAATAAGAATCCTAAGCCACACTATTCTGATGAAAGACCTTGTTTGAAGTACTGTGGGCTTGTGCCCTGACTGATTTATATCTTACTTGTGGAGTTCCAACAATTGTAAACAACACTTTTCTTTCCAGGGCCATCTTATGACTTCTTGATCCCTTAGTTCTTATATAGAAGCCAGACATTAATTTGCCACCTTACCAGAAACATAATGACTTGTATTCTAAGAGTGATTTTAAGAAACCTTTAGGTATTTAAGGAAACATCATATAGTTCTCATATGATTGCTGAGATTTCTCCAAAATAAGGCTAACCTAGATTACTTGGGGGAATTTCCTGGAGGGGCTGACTCATTCATTATTTACGTGTACCCTGCAGGTAGTTTATCTCTAGGATGGAGTCATCCTGTTAGGATAGGTATTATGAAATCAGTCCCTGACTTCAGCTGAAATGATTAGTGTTATGATTTTATCTCTAAAAGGTATTCAGGTCAGCATCAAGTCACTAGCCAGAATTGTTATGTATGATAGAATTGCCTTGGACTTCTTCATGGGCCAGACAGATTACAAGGTAGATTCTGTGTAATTGCCAATACATCTTGCTATACCTGGATTAATGCTTTAGTTTAAGTGGAAAGGTCAACACAGAAACATAAGGAGGAAGCCACTTGAATTTCTAAGGTAGACTTTGATGGTTTATGGGATTTGTTTAGCTGATTTTGTCCAAGACCCTAGAGGACCTAGTGGAAGTCAGTACTGTAGATTGACCTCACCTTGCTGCTTAGACTTCCTGTTTGTAGTAGCCTTAATTACATAATTCATAAGGCAAATTAAATACATTTGGTTCTCCCTTTGTTGGTCAGATTAATCAGCTTGGTTGATAGAATGGCATACTTAAAGAAAAATTCACTGGGAGCCTAAGACAATGTAGAAACAAAGGGTACATATTGTTAGAAGGTGATTTTCCTTGGGCCTCTTACATTTCCACGTTTTGCAAGCAGAAGCACTGACTGCCTTTGTTTTGGACTGTCCTTTCAAGGATGCTTGTGTAGTAAACAGCCATGGAAAGTAGACATAGTTTCTCCCTCTGGAACAAAGGGCAGGTATGTTTACTGTGTATATGGAGAGATAATTTATCTCTCCAGAGCAAAAGTTAGCCATACTTACTGTGCATTATAGATCTGGGCTTCCTAAACTCAGGCTTCCTTTCCTATAAACGCACTGGGCATGCAGACATCCATTTGGGCTCATCCATGTTGCTGTCATGACATATGGGGTTAAGGGAACTGATGCAAATATGCTGATATATTCTTGTTGGGATGTAACTAATAAAGTCATTTGTCTCTGATCTGAGTCTCCTGTCTTCTACTTTCATCCTTGAAAGGGTGGCAGGCTACCTTGTTAGTTTACAAGTAGGGCAAAATCTCAGGCCCTTGACACAGTTGACACTGAGATTATGGGTGCTCTCTCTAGAGTGTCCATTTGAGGGCCTCGTAGCCCCATGTAATAAAAGATCCATTTGAGAAGTAAATAAAAATTTCAAAGGCATATACCCTTCAGCCTAGCAATGCCATTTATATGTATATAATTTAAATGTATATGCCCTCTAGCTGACTTAAGGAGAGTCACAAGTTATCGCCCTTGAGACAGATCTGGCTCACTGCTTATTTCTTGTAAATGAAATTTTGTCGTAACATAGCCGCACCAATATTTATTGGTATTGCCTATCATTGCTTTTGCACTACAAGGCACAATTGGGTAGTTGCAACAGAACCATATGGGCAAAGCCAAAAATAATTCTTAACTGTTCCTTTAAGAAAAAGTTTGCAGAGCCCTGCTCTAGCATGCTAGCCCAACATTGTTTACTTTAAATATATGTGCAAAAGTAGGTATACAAAGTAGGTATATCAAAATAGGCATACGAAGATGTTCAGTGCAGAATTATTGGTAATATTTTTTAAAACCCACCAATTAAACCGTAAACAACCTCAGGAGATGTGAGAAGGTCTAATTTTTTTTTTGCCTGAACATTGCCTCATTCTTTAGATTTTAAAAAGTCATACTTTGCAATGAATTCCTGGTGACTCTGGTATGTGGTCTTACATACTTGTTCTTTAAATATACATGTATATTTCTTCTTCTTCACCCAGTTTTAGAAAAGAAGGGATTGTCACATAATACAATCTGGGAAAGAAGGCAAGGGGCACCAGATTAATTTGGTAAACCTCTGTGTATCACAAACTCCAGGGAGTGTAAGAATCACCCAGTGAGGGTTGAGGTGTTACTGTTGAATTTTACATTTTAGTAGAAGGATCTTGGAAAGCCAGTCAAAAAGTAACTTAGGACACTAAAGTGTTGACCTAAAAGGAAGAAGCTGAGGCAAAATTAATGTAAGTAGAGAGCGTATTGGGGCCAAGCTTGAGGATTGCAACCTGGGAGCATAGATTCAAGTTGCTCTGAATATACACATCGATTAGCAGCAGTTACAGGTGAATTTTTAGAGGCAAAACAGGTGGACTGATACAGAGTTGTTAGGAATTTTTATTAGTTTACAGAAATAACATTGATTAGTGATTGGCTATACATTGTTAAGCTACGTGTGTGGCATTAGGTTAATTTATAGCTACTTGTTGCATTAGCAAGCAGTTTCAACAGATGACTGCATAGCTCAAGAGGCAGGAAGTAGGATGTAATTGCTGTCTCATTTTAATGCCTCTCTGGGCCTGACTTATTTATTTATTTTTATTTTTATTTTTTTGAAACAGGGCCTAGCTCTATCGCCCAGGCTGGAGTGCAGTGGCAAGATCTCGGCTCACCGCAACCTCTGCTTCTCGGGCTCAAGCCAGCCTCTCACCTCAGTCTCCTGAGTAGCTGGGACTACATGCACGTGCCAGCATGCCCATCTTGTATTTTTTTGTAAAGGCGGGGTTTTGCCATGTTGCCCAGGCTGGTCTTGAACTCCTGAGCTCAAGCACTCCACCTGCCTTGGCCTCCCAAAGGGCTAGGATTACAGGCATGAGCCACTGTGCCCTAGCCGGGGCCTGATAATTTGAAAGGGCTCATATTCCTCAGATAAAAGTTCTTTTCTCAAAGTAAAACAAAAACAAAAGAGAGAAATTGAAACAATAATAACAAAAGGTATTGCTTTGGATGTTGATGAGCCACACTAACTACTGGTTCTCTTTAGAGTAAGGAAGACCCTCTCATTCTGTGCTGAGATGTGTCGATAAAAATCTAGAATGGGGTGAAAGGCCTGGACTGACTAAGGCTTACGAGAGAATTAAATTGACTTTAAATTGAATAAATCTTGGTAAGAAAGTCAAGACAAACTGTTTTTGGAATTTGGTAGCTGTTAAGAATGAGAGGAGTTGATACCTTGGTAGAAAAGAGTTTTTAGGAATCAGCCTAACGGGAAAGTAGGCAAAGTTCTAATACTTTGGTAGCCAGCACTGGCTAAAGTGCAACTTGTTAGCAGACAATATTTAAGGTATTTCAGAAGTATTTTACTCGTTGCCTTTTACTATAAGTGTAGTGACCATGTGTTTTGAACAGATTAGTATTTAATTCCCTTGGTTAGACATAGGAATTAAACTTCTTTTATTCTCAAAGTCTCACATACTTGTAATCTCCTGATGGGCTCTTCTTACCCACTGCACAGATAAACCCAATTCACTCAGACAGTGTTATTGCAGTAAAGAAAGAGTTTAATGCAAGGCTGGCCAAACAGAAGGACAAGAGTTTATTATTACTCAAATCAGCCTCCCTGAGAATTCAGAGGGAGGCTAAGGTTTTTAATGGGTAATGTGGTGGCCAGGAGGATAGGGAATTATCCTGTTGCTGATTGGTTGAGGACGAAATTATAGGGGTACGGAAAAACGGTCCTCATGTGCTGAGTCCACCCACCTCTGGGTGGAGGCCACAGGACCGGTTTGAGTCATGAGTCATGGGTCCCAGTGGAATCAGTCTGTTCTCAGAATGAAAAATGTTGAAAAACATCTCAAAAGACCAGCCTTAGGTTCTACGTTAGTGATGTTATCTATAGGAGCAATTGAAGATGTCACTAATCTTGTGACCTCTGGCCACTTGACTCCCTAGAAGCAAAAGATTATAGAAACTATGCCTACATTTTATTAGAATTCATGCCCCTCCTGTAATTCTAACCTTGTGACCTTTGATTAATTTTCATTCCCTGAGCAAGGAGGGGGATTAGTTTTAGGGAGGGACTGTTATCATCCTTGCTTCCAAGTTAAACTATAAACTGCATTTCTCTCATGGTTAACTTGGCCTATATCCAGGAATGAGTTAGGACAGCCATCCTGTGAGGCTAGAAGCAAGGTGGGGTCAGCGATACTAGACTTCTCTCACTGTCATAATCTTTGCAAAGGCGATTTCACATTTATAAAAACCCAGTCATGTTTAATTGTACATATGACAACCTCATGAAAAGGAAGAGTATGTAAGATAGGAATTATACGAGAAAATCTAGGACATGTGTGCCTTATTTACATAGCATAGTTTTAACAGATGTGGTTAGGGGATGAGTGGTGAACCTGCTAATAATTGGGATAGGAGCAGAAGCAAATGTACTGAGCTCATCTTGAGGTCTTCTTGCAGAGAGTTCAGTACATTGTAATCCCTGTGTTTCTATTTCTTAAAGTATAGAAGTGGAGAAACAGTATTTTGCATGGCAATGTTTTGCATGTGTTAGTAGGTTAAGCCTTTTAAAAGGGTACTTTATTTTCATTTGGAAAAAATGTGGAAGTAGTGAGAGGGACACCTATTGTTATTTAACCTGTTGCCTAATTTCCATGTATTATATTTTGCTTCAAACATTAAATTTTCCAAGTGTTCAAGCCATCTAAGGTAGACAGACAAGCAGTGTAGAGAACCATTATGTCCTACTCAAAGCTAATGTAAGCATCTACTAAATAGATGGATAAGGTCACTTGGGAAATGTGTTCAACTAAATAAACATATATTGTTTAATTGGTTTATTTTTCTATATGGGCAGTTAGGTAAGCATGTTATTTCAGGTGGCATATGTGGAAGCATTTTGGGACTATGTGTAGGTGTAACAATGCTAAGCTTTGTTTTAGTTAATCAGAGAAGACTTCATGGAAGAGCATGAGTTGGTGTGCATAAGAAACAGGGGGTATCGATTATTTTTGTGAAGAGCTTCAAAACTAAGGGGAACTATATCATATTTGAAATGAAGAGTAACAAGGTTTAATTTTTTATTATATGAGATAGATGGAGAGGGTAAGACATATCACCTTTTTTTTTTAGACTTTATGTATGTTATACTAATTTCATGTTTACTTCTTTCCCTATATATTCTTCAGTTACATGAAGAGCATCTTGAGAGTGGGAATTATCTCTTCTGCTTCTTTGGTGTCCCATATAGAAGAAAATTATGAACATGCTTACAGAAATCTCAGTTAAAAAGAAGTTTAGCTTTTCAAATATGGAAGGTGTGAGCATTTCTTGTTAGTCATTGGGCAGAGTGTAGGTCAAGAGAGGGCATGGGACCAAGAACTGGGGCAGAACCTTGATAGTATTTCTAGCTTCGAAGGCCAACCTGAGGCCATTGTGTCATGCTGAAATGGGAAGGCGTGGGTAAGCTCTTCAGCTAGCAGGTTAAACTAGTGATGGGACAGAAAACATTGGCATCGGGTGCGGTGGCTCACGCCTGTAATCCCAGCACTTTGGGAGGCCGAGGAGGGCGGATCACAAAGTCAGAAAACATTGGCATCAACAGTGGCTTAGCATACAGATGTGGGTCAGGATTCTTGCCAATCATAAGGAAACGGTTTGAGAATGCTGTTCAGAATGAGCTACATGCCTCAGAATCTGTCTTAGGAAAACAGGCTCATATAGGGCAGCACCAAGGATAAAATGTTCTTTACACAGAAGTGACTTGTTTGGTCTTTCTACGATTTTACCACAGTGACTGAAACCTAACAGATGTGAGTTCTTATATTTAGTACAGTTGACTGTTGAACACCATGGGTTTGAACTGTATGGGTCCATTTATACTTAGATTTTTTTTTTTCAACCAAACGCGAATCGAAAATACAGTGTTAATGAGATGTGAAATCTGCATATATGGAGGGCCGACTTTTCCTATAGGCGGGTTCCACAGGGACATGAATATGTACTGATTTTGGTATGTGCAGGGGTCTTTAGTCAGTCCCCTGCTTGTGCTGAGGGATGACTGTATACTGTATTTATTTTGTGGGTTTGACCTATAATGGTAGGAAGTGTGATTTCAAATAGTTTAACATATTTTTTTCCTTTTAATCATAAACCCTGGTGATCAATATTTGTCAGGCAGATCTTTTCTTTTTTTTATGTATGTATGTATGTATGTATTTTTTATACTTTTAAGTTCTAGGGTACGTGTGCACAACGTGCAGGTTTGATACATAGGTATACATGTGCCATGTTGGTTTGCTGCACCCATCAACTCATCATTTACATTAGGTATTTCTCTTAATGCTGTCCCTCCCCCAGCTCCCCACCCCCTGACAGGTCCCCGTGTGTGATGTTCCCCATCCTGTGTCCAAGTGTTCTCATTGTTCAATTCCCACCTATGAGTGAGAACATGTGGTGTTTGGTTTTCTGCCCTTGTGATAGTTTGCTGAGAATGATGGTTTCCAGCTTCATCCATGTCCCTGCAAAGGACATGAACTCATCCTTTTTTATGGCTGCATAGTATTCCATGGTGTATATGTGCCACATTTTCTTACTCCAGTCTATCATTGATGGACATTTGGGTTGATTCCAAGTCTTTGCTATTGTGAATAGTGCCACAATAAACATAAGCATGCGTGTGTCTTTATAGCAGCATGATTTATAATCCTTTGGGTATATACCCAGTAATGGGATCACTGGGTCAAATGGTATTTCTAGTTCTAGATCCTTGTGGAATCGCCACCACTGTCTTCCACAATGGTTGAACTAATTTACACTCCCACCAACAGTGTAAAAGCGTTCCTATTTCTCCACATCCTCTCCAGCATCTGTTGTTTCCTGACTTTTTAATGATTACCATTCTAATTGGCGTGAGATGGTATCTCATTGTGGTTTTGATTTTCATTTCTCTGATGACCAGTGATGAAGAGCATTTTTTCATGTGGTCAGACAGATCTTTTCTTGTTGGGCCATGTGACTAGTAGAAGGAAATAATCATACCCTAATTTAATGAGATTTCTGAATTGAAAGGAGAACAGGTTACTATTTCTAGCTTACACAGGTGGGAGTTGAATAATGTGCACAGCTCCAGGTGGTTTTCCTTCTCTTTTAAGTGCATTGAGGCTCTTCCTGTTTCTGTTGTGTAAGAGACATTAAATGTCATAATTGTGCTGTTCAGGAATTTTAAATTTTTGTTTTGGTTGACGTACTAAAAGTTTAGCTGGGGTTATAAGAAATAATCCTAGACAACATCTCCAGTTTTTACCTCAAGCAGATTATTTGAACAACATTCACTTGTTTCATAGAGATTATTTTTTAAGTATGGAGTTTGGTTTTATTCAGTGCTTGTTTAGAGTATTTATTGAGCACCTGATATGTGCCAGATACTTGTAGGTACTTTGTCTTTTATTTTATTTAATCCTCATGGGAAGTTTAAAAGAAAGGAAGTGGTATTTTCAGTTTTAAAAGGTGAGGACATTGTAGCTCTCTTTACCAAACAGAGTAACCACCCCTCCCCATTCTGCTTGAAAACTACACCAATTGATGATCACAACTTACTGATCATTGTATCTGGTCAGTTATATTCTAGTTTACTTTCATACTTCTGCACCAACCATATGAGTTGTACCCTTACCAAGAACCAATTATATTGGTTCCCAAACCTCTTAATAATTATTTATTTAAAATTAAACAGATTGGATTCATAAAGAAGTTTTTTTATGAAAACTGAGGGAATGTTTGGAAAGACTCAGACACAGGGAGGTACAAAACTTGCTATTGAATTAGGTGTAAATAAGAAAACAATAAATTGGAGAAAAAACAAATCTGTATGATTCTGAATTTATTTCTTTGCAAATACATTAGTTTTTGATATACTTTAAAGGTGCCAATCTTTTTGGTACCAGGGACTGGTTTTGTGGAAGAAACTTTTCTGTGGATAGTGAGGGTTGTAGGGGATAGTTTTGGGATGTAACTATTCCACCTCAGATCATCAGGCATTAGATTCTCATAAGGAACGTGCAACCTAAATCCCTTGCATAGTTCACAACAGGGTTCATGCGCCTGTGAAAATCTAATGTGACCACTGATTTGACAGGAGGTGGAGCTCAGGCCTTAATGCTCCCTACCCACTGCTTACCTCCTACTGTGTAGCCTGGTTCTTAATAGGCCACAGATTGGTAGTAATCTGTTGCCCAGGGGTTGTGGACCCCTGCTTTAAAGAAACAAGACAAATAACTGTGAAGAATGTGTTAGGAGTATGGCTCAGGCAAGAAAGGCAAAGTGGAAAACTAATCTGAGGACCCATACTCAAAAAAGCGTCTTTTTTTTTTTTTTTTTTTTTTTTTGAGATGGAGTCTCGCTGTCTCCTAGGTTAGAGTGAGGTAGTGCGATCTCAGCTCACTGCAGCCTCTGCTAGGATTCAAGCTATTCTCCTGCCTTCTGAGTAGTTGGGATTACAGGCGCCCGCCACCAAACCCAACTAATTTCTGTATTTTCAGTAGAGATGTGGTTTCACCATGTTGGCTAGGCTGGTCTTGAACTCCTGACTGCAAGTGATCTGTCTGCCTCAGCCTCCCAAAGTGCTGGGATTTCAGGCATGAGCCACTGCACCCGACCCAAAAAAGGTTCTTGATTCTGAGTTTGGAACCAAATGAAAAATAAGATACAAGAGAGTAACATAATAAGACTAGAATGTCAGCTTTATTAATGATAAGATGATCAGAATTCATGGCTTTAGAGCTGCTGCCAAAGGAGCTTGCCAGTACTGCAAAGAAAATACCCAGAATTTCTGACTTAGACCATTCCATAATAGGAAGAATAGTGCCAATCAGTAATTGGAAGAATAGTGCCAATCAGTAATGTTGGCAGCTTTTTATTACGTTAGCTCCACATACAGAAGAACTGTGCACATTAGTCAACAAGCTCACTTCCCTTTGGGATAAGGTAGGTAAGGGAGAAGAAGGAATTCTTCAAGCTAGAAGGCTGAGGTTAGGAAAAGGTAAATCCTACATTAAAATGTTGGGTTATGTTTTATGTTTAAAGATAGTTAAGGTAATATCTGGCTTGTTCATTGTATTTTTAATCTACTTTTGAAATTATGAAAATGTGTTGCATAGCTATGATGGAACAGCACCTAAATTCAAATCTAGTCCTATATGATTTATAAGTTTGTGTCCCCCCTACCTTTTTTTTTTTTTTTGAGACCAAGGCTTGCTCTGTCGCCCAGGCTGGAGTGCAGTGGCACGATCGCAGCTCATTGCAGCCTCTACCTCCTGGGTTCAAGCTGTTCTCTTGCCTCAGCCTCCCTAGTAGCTGGTACTGCAGGCGCCTGCCACCACGTGCGGCTAATTTTTGTATTTTCAGTAGAGATGGGGTTTCACCATGTTGGCCACACTGGTCTTGAACTCCTGACCTCAAGTGATCACCTGCCTCAGCCTTGCAAAAGTGCTGGGATTACAGGCATGAGCCACCGCCCCCAGCCTGTGCCCTTTTCACTAAAATCACATTTATTGAGGTTTCTTTGGGGCACTCCTGCTTGCTTTTTCACGTTTCTTATCTATGCACCTGAATTTTCCCTTTGGAACTTTGACCACAGAACCTGTTTTGTTTCAGTTAGAATAATCCTCAGTCCGGAAATCATGTATTAAACGACACAATGGGATGGAATTGTAGCCTATAATAAGTGAAGAGAAAGAGAAGATTACCACCTAAGAGCTTTAAATACTTGAAATGCGCCTGGTCTCCAGATGCAGAGAAGTTGTATTGAAAGAATTTGTATGATAGCTCCTCATACAGTGTTTTTATTTATAAAAGTAATTGATGTACATCAGTTTACAAAATAAAAGTTCTTACATAAGAAATGTTAGTCACCAGTGTGATGAAACGTAGAATGAAACCTTAAACTGTGTTAATAGAAATGTGGTGTCAGAATCATAGATGGTAGTGGTTCCTTTGTAATCTTCGCTGAGATGATGAATTCATTTTCATACTTTAAGAGGGTCACTCGTCAACTGTAGTGACTTAGAAAGGCATGTTTAGGATTTGAGCTATTGAAAATGTTCTTGTAGGAATAGTTAAAAAACTGGGAATGAGAAGACTGAGAATGTACAGGAATAATACTCTCCAGAGTTTTAAATGCTGTCATGTAGAAGATATTATAGATTTCTCTGGTGTTCCTCTAGAACAGAGATAGGAAAATTTTTTTTTGGAAAGGACCAGGTAAACATTGTGGGCTTTGTGTCACCACTTAACTCTGCAGTTGTAACATGAAAGCAAGCAGCCATAGACAATATATGGTGAACAAATGGGAGTGGCTGTATTCCAACAAAACCTTATTTGTAAAAACAGGTAGTGGGCTGGATTTCACCAGCCAATAGTGTGCCAAACTCTTCTCTGAAAGAGCATCATTTCCATGTCAGGTTAAAAGTTTAGCTTAAGAGTTTAAGAGAACTGTCAAGAGAATATGGGTTTCAGCAGTGAAAAAGACTGTCTTGAGAGGCCTAATGTCTTGTTACTGATTTATTATAAGCAGCAGTCCAGCATGCTGTTGGTAGGACTCTTGTAGAAGAGAGGACCAGAGGAATCCTAAGACTTCTGCCAACTTTTCTCCACAAATTTTCTGTGCTTCTCTGATAAAAATTTTCTGATTTAGTCATTAATATTTACAGTTTAAGGGAAAAACATTCAATTCAGTAAATAAGTCTGTATTAAACTTTGCTTTGTATGACTCTGCTTATTTTTAAGTTTCATTGTATGTTATCCAGTACAGTATTTCATTTTATATATTTTATGTATACATATTACATAATATGTATTTTATTGTGTATATGTAAATATTGTATATATAACATACATACAGTCATTTCTTGATATCCATGGGGGATTGGTTCCAGGACCCCTGCAGGTAACAAAATTTGTGGATGCTGAAGGCCTTTATATAAAATGGCGTAGTATTTGCATATAACCTGTGCACATCCCCCTATACAATTTAAATCATTTCTAGATTACATATAATACCTAATACCATGTAGATGCTATGTAAATAGTTGTTATACTGTATTTTTTAATTTGTATTATTTTTTATTTGTATTAGTTTTTATTTTGTTGTATTTTTTTTCCCAAATGTTTTCGAATTGAGGTTGAATTAATCTGCAGATACCGAAACTGAAGATACCTAGGGCCGACTGTATATACAATAAAACATACACATTTTAATGTATGATAAAATTAGTTTTGAGATCTGTTTTGATAGATGTATACACTCTAATCAAGATAGGGACCATGTCCATCACTCCAGAAAGTACCCCCTTTCAGTTTTCTTCAACATCTATGTCTTGGAACCGGTCATCAGATTTCTGTCGCTGTAAATTACCTTTGGCCTGTTCTAGAAATAACTACATAATAATGAAATTGTACAGGATAAACTCTTGTATCTGGCTTCTTTGACTCAGAATGTTTTCAAGATTTATCCAAGTTGTTGCATGCATCAGAAATTAGTTATCTTAGCTAATAATAGTTTTCCACATGCCAGTGCTGATTTGGCCATTCCTTCGTTGATGTATATTTGGACCTTTTAGAGTTTTTAAGCTATTATGAATAAATCTGTTGTGAAATTCTCTATAAGGTTTTTTATGGTCATTTTTTTTTCTTGGATACATACGGGGTAGAGGAATTGCCAAGTCACATTGTTAACTGTATGGTTAATACTCTGAGAGAGTGGAAAAGTGCTTTTTTAAAGTGATTGTACCACTTTACAGTCCCATATTGATATGGTTTGGCCGTGTCCCCACCCAAATCTCATCTTGAACTGTAGCTCCCATAATCCCCACGTGTTGTAGGATTCCCCACGTGAATCATGGGAGTGAGTTTTCCCTTACTGTTCTCATGATAGTGAATGTCTCATGAGATCTGATAGTTTTATAAAGGCCAGTTCCCCTGCACACGCTGTCTTGCCTGCCGCCATGCAAGGCTTTGACTTTCTTCTTCACCTGCCGCCAT
The DNA here is from genome assembly GCF_028885655.2 of Pongo abelii. NCBI lineage: Eukaryota > Metazoa > Chordata > Mammalia > Primates > Hominidae > Pongo > Pongo abelii. The sequence goes on from NC_072001.2 coordinate 60,063,227, forward strand.
GATTGTGACACCTCCCTAGGCATGTGGAACTGTGAGTCCGTTAAACCTATTTTTCTTTTTTTTTCTTTTGAGACAGAGTCTCATTCTGTTGCCCAGGCTGGAGTGTGGTGGTGTCATCTTGGCTCACTGCAACCTCTGTCTCCTGGGTTCTAGCTATTCTTCTGCCTCAGCCTCCTGAGTAGCTGGGAACACAGGCACGCATCACCACACCCAGCTAGTTTTTGTATTTTTAGTAAGTAGAGACAGGGTTTCGCCATGTTGGGCAGGCTGGTCTTGAACTCCTGACTTCAGGTGATCTGCCCACTTTGGCCTCTCAAAGATTATAGGCATGAGCCACCGCGCCCGACTGAAACCTCTTTTTCTTTATAAATTACCCAGTCTCGGGTATTTCTTCATAGCCTTATGAAAATGTACTACTAAACACATGTAACACATTATTGTTGCAGTTGCTCAACATTCTCTATCACACTTGGTATTGCCAGTCATTTTAAGTTTTGTTGTTCATGTGGTAGCATCTCATTATGGTTTTAGTTTGCATTTCCCTGATGTTTGATGATGTTGGACATTTTTTCATGTGCTTATTATTCATGTATGTATCTTCTTTTGCCCGTTTTTAAATCAAGTTGTCAGTTTTTTATTAAATTTAAAGGGCACCTCATAATTTTGGATATAAAATCTTTTGTCAGTTATACGTAATGTGAATATTTTCTCCCAGCCTTTTCATTGTCTGAATAGTCTTTTGAGGGGCATTAGGATTTTATTTTGATAGGATCATTTACCAAAGCTTTCATTGTCTTGTCTAAAAAACATCTTTGCTTACTGCAAAATCGTGAAGAATTTTTCTTGTTTTCTTCAGAAGTTTTATGGTTTTAGATTTTATATGTAGTCCTCTTTTTTTTTTTTTTTTTTTTGGAGGCAGTCTCGTGTCGCCCAGGCTGAGGTGCAGTGGTGCGATCTCGGCTCACTGCAACTTCTCCCTCCTGGTTCAAGCGGTTCTCCTGCATCAGCTTCCTGAGTAGCTGGAATTACAGGTGTGCGCCACCACGCCTGGCTAATTTTTTATATTTTTAGTAGAGACGGGATTTTACCATGTTGGCCAGGCTGGTCTTGAACTCCTGGCCTCAGGTGCTCTCGAACGACTTGGCCTCCCAAAGTGCTAGGATACAGGCGTGAACCACCCCACCTGGCTTTACATGTATCGTAACCATTTCAAATTAATTTTCGTTTACAGTGTGAAAGAGTGGTTCTTCCACTACATAATTGGTTGTTCCAGCACCACTTGTTTGAGACATCATGTCTTCATTGAATTTTTATTTTTTTGGTGCCTTAGTTGAAAATCATTTGGCCACATGTATTTGATTCTATTTCTCTACTCTCTATTCTTGTATTAATCATTATGTCTATTGTAATTTATGCCTACCTGACTTTGTTTTTCTTTTTAAAAATTATGTTGCTTATTCTGAGCCTTCGTACTTCCATATGCACTTTAGAATCAGCTTGCAGTTTCATTTTAGAAAGGCTTGCTAGAATTTTGATTGGAATTACGTCGATTATTTGTTTTATTTTTTACTACTTCTCCACCTTATTACTTGGAGAAAAGTATACTTTGTAATACACTATATGGGTTGTTCAGTTGTGTTGTTTTAAAGTTTTATATTTAAAAACATGGAGTAAAATGGATTTTTTGGTGTATAAGTCAATAAACTTTGACATGTGTAGCTCTTTGTAACGCATACCACGGTCAAGATATATACAGTTCTGTTACCTTATAAACCATGTTCAAGCTGCTACTTTCCCCTTTTCTCACCTCTTAATCCCTGCAGCCATTGATCTGTTCTCTGTTACTGTAGTTTTATCTTTTGGAGACTGCGTATAAATGTAATAATACAATGCAGTATGTAATGTTTTGACACTGGCTTCTTTCACTAAGCATAATTACATGTGAGATTCAACTATGTTGTATGCATCAGTAGTTTCTTTCCTTTTATTACTGAGTGGTATTACGTTATATGGATGTACCATAATTTGTTTTTTCATGTTAAAGGACATTTGTGTTGTTTGTAGTTTTTGGAGATAAGAGTAGAGTGGCTATGAACATTTTTGTGCAGGTTTTTGTATGAACATAAGTTTTCATTTCTGTAGTTTTCATTTCAAATCTCACCTGGGAATAAGATTACTGGGTCATATGATAATTTGTAGAGTTTGCTTTATTGATTAATTAATTGATCAATCAGTTGATTAATTGAGTCGTGGTCTTGCTCTGTCACTGAGGGAGGAGTTTGCTTTATTGATTGATTAATTGATTAATCAATTGATTAATTGAGTCATGGTCTTGCTCTGTCACTGAGGCAGGAGTGCAGTGGCATGATGATAGCTCACTGCAGCCTCAAACTCCTGAGCTCAACTGATTCTCCCACCCCAGCCTCCTGAGTAGCTGGGACCACAGGTGCAAGCCAGAACACCTGGCTAACCTGGCTAATTTTATTTATTTTTTTGTAGAGAATGGGATCTTGCTGTGTTGCCCAGGCTGGTCTCAAATTCCTGCCTCAGCCTCTCAAAATGCTGGGATAGGAGAGAGCCACTGTGCCTGGCCTTTTTTATTTTTAATAAGTGTTTGTTTCTTATTTTGAAAGTAATCACATTCATTAGAAAGATTTAGGATATGTGGACATAATTAAAAAATAGGAAAACTATCGCCCATTGTCTTTCTGATGAAACAAACACTATAGAAATTTCAGTTTGTTTCCATTTCTTCCTCTTCCTCTTCTTTTTCTGTTTTCAGTCATTTTGAAAATATAATTTAATTTCCATCTTTATCTTAATTGCATATTCATATATAAGATTCATTTCTTAGTAATTTTCTGATTAGTATGTGACACATTATCTTCCATGTCTATGACCACAATTCACATTTGTAGAAGTGAGTTACTGTAGTGGGATTTTAGACAATGTGACTGGCTCATGTGAGATAGTTTTGACTGACCAAGCTTTATTTATTCATCAAATCCAACCAATTGCCTATCTCAAGGATTATATAGTTGATGCCAACCACTTGACTTGCCATTCAGACTGAATAAAGCCTACATACTTGTCATTTTTTATTGTGTGAATTATTATTTCTGTAGTAACTTGTCTTCTAAGTTAAGAATAATGTTTGTATTCTCAAAAGGAATAGCGTGCAAATATTTGCACATAGTTTTAGAAATCAGATGCTGCTCTCTTTATATTTTTCTACCTCTTACCTTTTTTTTTAAGTGTTGTGGGCTACTCCCGTTTTCAGAATGTTGACTCCTGTCAAGTGATTGCTAAGGGCTAGATGTGGCCTTGTGGAACTCGAATAAACATTTTCTTCTCTGCATTTGGTTGAAGTGTTTATCAGTGATCTCCCTGTCATCTTTGTGGCCAGGAGCTTGGCTAAAAGGATTGTTTAGCTTGAGGTTTGGGGGATCAGATCAATCTTCTGAGGCTTTCTGACCTGGCTTATCGCTGTGGTTGGATATTAGACAGTATCATTAAGCTAATAATCAGACCCTATAACTCAGAATTTAGACATGAAGAAATTCAGCTTCTTTTCCTTATTTAAAAGAGGATAATATTCTCCAGTTCTGGGTAATATGGAGTGAACACACAGCACTCTTTCTTTAGAATTGAATGTAATTATAAAATCTGGACAGAATACATGGTCACCAGCTGCAGGCAGATGGAGAAAGAACATCAGATTTCAAAATACCAGCAAACCTCCATGATCCCTTTCAGTATAGCCAGAAACCTAGAAGTGAACATTGCAGAAAAACAGCCAGATCCAGAAGTTCTCTAGCTCTGGCTTGAGCTATGAGAAAGGATGAAAAGCTTAGAGAGAGTTGAGATCATCCCTTGTTATTTTTTCTTTTCCTTTTCCCCTATTTTCTTACAACTTAGTCCCAGGCAATCACATGGTAATGACATCAGCGACAACCGTTGCGTGCAGGAACCAAAACTCTGAGGGGGAGGGTACCTTCAGCTCTGTTTGATGGAACTGTAGTTCCAAGAGGCAGAGCCAAAGCCCATTGCATTTTTTACTCTATCCTGTCAATGTTTTTCACCAAACCAGGGCGGTTGTAAAAGTGACCTCTTTCAGGCAGGAGGACAGAAAAAGATATCCTCAGGAACTTGGAAAAGAGAGGAAAGAGCTTGGGAAAGAGACCTCGTGAAGTCATATACAGACACCTTGGGCTCATGAATCTGATCTTAATTAGCATATTTTAAAGACTTTAAAAACAAGTATGGGATAGAACTCCACCCAGGTTGTAGACTTACCATTGGATGGCACACCCACAGGAATAATCCAAATAGCGCTGCAAAGGCTTCGAAAACTGAACTGACATTGGAACTGCAAACTACAGAGGGCATATTGGAACTTGCAGACTGACCTTAAACAGGTTGATAGTCTGCTAAAACAAAAATATAAATATACCTTACAGGATTTAAGAATATCCTGAGTTTTTTGTATTGTTTCAGCTTTTTGAGACAGAGTCTTAACTCTTTCATAGAGGCTGGAGTGCGCTAGCACAATCAGGGCTCGCAGCAGCCTGGACCTCCCATGCTCAAGTGATCCTTCTGCCTCAGCCTCCAGAGTAGCTGGGACTACAGGCATATGCCACCACGCCTGGCTAATTTTAAAATTTTTTGTAGAGAGGAGGTCTCACTACGTTGCCCAGGCTGGTCTTGAAATCCTGAGCTCAAGTGATTCTCCCACCTAGGCCTCCAAGAGTGCCATGATTACAGGCATGAGCCACTGCCTCTGGCTGATCCTTAGTTTTATAGCACATTATTCAGAATGTCAAGGATATAATCCAAAGTTACTTGATATACAAAAGGCCATAGATAATTCACACTGGTAAAGGCAATAACAGACACCAGTGACAAGATAATATTAATGTTGGAATTATTTGACAAAGACATTAAACCCTCCATTATGAAAATGCTTGAATAAGCAACTGTAAACATTTCTGCAACAAATGTTACACTACAAGTATCAACAAAGAAGTAAAAGGTAAAGAGGAAACAAAATTTTAGAACTAAAAAAGCAATAACTATAACTTAAAAAACTGCGGATGGACTCAATAACAGAATGGAGATGAAAGAGGAAAGAGTCAGTGAATAAAGATAGGTCAATAGAAATTTTTCAATCTGAACAATAAAGAGAAAAATGAAAAAAACTTTAGAGCTTCAGAGAACTGTGGGCTGGTAACATTAGGGCTAAAACTTATGTCATTAAATTTCCAGAAGGAAAAATAGTGTGATGCAAAATATATATATATATATTTGAAGAAATAATTGCTGAAAACTATGATTGTGTTAAAAGTCATAGACGTATACATTAAAATGAAAAAAGTCAATTTTACCACATGAGAATTTAAAAAATAATTTTAAAAAGGAGCTGGTATTATATTGAGACAGTAACATGGAATTTTTATTTTACAGTAGTTAAATCCTGATCTTGTGACTTTGGGAATTATTGATTTCACAGTTAGTAATGGCAAATGTTTTTCCCGCATTATTGTCTGAACTGAATCGAAACTTGGTGTGAATAGTGGTGGCAAGATACTGACTTTTTTTTTAGAGCAATTCTTGGTATGTACAATAGTTTGGCTTATTATGGCTCTTCTCTTATTTTCTAAGCTGTAGAAGTGTTCTACTTGTGAGGTACTGCAGGGACATGAACAGTCCTGAGAAAGAAAGTAGGTTCTTACTTATTTTTCTACTTACAGAATTTTATGATATATTAGTAAAAATTATTAGCTTTCTTGCTTATTTAATTCTAAAGATGTACCATTAACTAAAACCCTTCAGTTTCACAGCTACATAGACATTTGGTAGGGATTATACAGGTCCAAAAGGAAAGTAAACACCAGAGTCGCTATTACAAGGGAACACAAATAAGAATGGTTTAGAAATGGATATGATGAATTGACATGTAAGAGTCTGTGTAAATGCTGTTTGCTCTCTAAAAGAATGTTTACCTAAAGCTATTCATCCTGCAGACTTGTTTAATGATATCCTGGTGATGAGATTGAGACAGAAGTAATATACAGTTCAATTTAGTTTTATTAGTGAGCTACTTTAAATCTTTGATCACCACATTGGTTTTGATAGTACCTGTTTGGATTTGGATACAGTTTAACACTTCATTAAGCAAATGGCCTCTCTTTCCTTAGGTGTGCTTGGATAACCTAATTGATGTATATTGGACTGATCACATTTTCAGATTTTACTTGAGTCACTGAGATTATTTTTGTTGTTGTTTTTGGGTTAAATAAAGTATTATGTTATGAATGGAAGAATCTTTAGGTTTTTGCTTTTCTTGTTGATGACTTTTTTTTCTTCCTTTTGCCATATGTTTTTTCACTGCACTTGACCACTTCTGGGTGGGCAAGAAGAACTTGCCCTTTATTTAGTTGAGTTTGTAGCTGAACTCAATAAAATTTGCCACCTGTGAAAGGGATTGCAGTGTTGGAGAAACAAAGGAAATTAATAATGTTTGATTTTAAGATCATTTATGGTTTCATCTGTTCAGCCTTGTGTCTTATGGTTGTGAACAGGTTCATAAATTATGACAATGAATTTAACATTTAATAGAATATATTTTTAATGATACACACATATGTGTAGATGTATAAAGACATGTATGTAGTTTTAAAAGTACTCTCATATCTGTATACTTTTCATTTCGTACTCATGATACAGTGAATTTAATAGTGCTATTGTCTCTATTTTACATATGAAGGACCAGTACCTAATTATAACGACTTCCCAAAACCGTATAGTTAATAAGCAGTATAATAGTGACTTAAACCCAGAACTAGGACACTGTCTCCCTGGTCAGTGTTATTTCCATTTCACAGTACTGCCTTTAACAAAACAGTGAGAAATAATCTGTAAGTTTTACTATCTGAACAGGCAATGTTGTCATTTAAAATTCTGTTTGCTGTGATTCTCCTATTTTTTTAGGAACATGTAATTTCCCATTTTCTGGGTGCCATAGGAAATAATACCAACATAAAATATTTTCCTCAACATGTAAGTTTCCAGATCACTGCACATATATTAGAAACTAATGTTAATAATATTAACATTTTCTTAGTACTTTTATGTGTATTTAACACGAATTCTTTTATTCTTACAACCCCCCAATGAGATAGGTACAGTTACCTTAATTACCAGATGAAGAAACAGTCTTGGGAATCTGAGTAATTTGTACAAAGTTACACACAGTGAATGACTTCGGGATTTAAACTTCCAAAGTGATTAAATGATAGTGTTTCCTGAAAGAATAATGTTATCTTATTTTATTTTAGAGATAGTGTCTTGCTCTGTCACCCATTCTGGAGTGCAGTGGCATGATCATAGCTCACTGCAGCCTTGAACTCCTGGGCTCAAGCAATTCTTTTGCATCAGCCTCTCAAGAAGCTAGAACTACAGGAATGCACCACCATCCCTGGCTAATTTTTAAAAATTTTTTTGTAGAGACGGGGTCTCACTAATGTTGTGTAGGCTGCTTGCCAACTCCAGGCCTCAAGTGATCCTCCCACCTCGGCCTCCCAAAGTATTGGGATTGTAGGTGTAAGCCACTAGTGCCCAGCCTCTGAAACAATAATTTTATTCAAATAAGAGCATGAAAAGTGTTTGTAGTCTTGTCACAAGGTGCTTTTAATGGACTTTGAAGGGTGGTTTAGGTAAGTTAAAATTTTTTCTTTGTTTATATTTTTGGGGGAAAAAACACCAAAAGCCTGGCCTGTCAGGATTAGAAGACTCTTAACTGAGGTCTTATGGAATTAGAAAAATGGATCAGGATCAGATTGTGAGAAGCCTTGACTCAGGGGTCCCCAAACCCCTGGACACAGACTGGGGAACCCGGTTGCACAGCAGGAGGTGAGTGGCGGGCAAGCAAACATTATCTCCTGAGCTCCACCTCCCAGATCAGCAGTGGCATTAGATTCTCATAGGAACCAAACCCTATTGTGAACTGTACGTGTGGGGGGATCTAGATTGCACACTCCTTATGAAAATCTAACTAATGCCTGATGATCCGAAGTGGAACAGTTTCATCCCAAAACCATCCCACCCCCCACCCCCAGCCCCTGGTGCCAGAAAGGTTGGAGACTGCTGCCTTGACTGACACATTGAATAGTTTTGGGCTTTGAGAGGTTCTTGAAAGATTTTGAACGGTGGCTGTTCAAAGCATTTTGGTTTTCCCTAAATGTGGTGTGGAATTAGTTGAACAGCACGCCAGTGATAATGGTAATGAAGGCATCCTGATATAGATAAATGTTTGATATAGATAAAGGTTTTTCATTTTTTTTCACTGAAGAAGTCATAGGAATGGAATAAAAGAGTTGGAGAAGAGATATTTTAAAGGGGAGGTTGACTGCTTTTGTAATCTGGCATTTCTCTTTGGTAGGTACCTAGAAGTAAAATTGCCAGGTCATGTAATAACTCTTAAGATTTTGAGAAACTGCCAGACTGTTTTCCAGAGTAGCTGCACCATTTTACATTCCCAGCAGTAGCATATGAGGGTTCTAATTTTCCAAATCCTTGGCAGCACTTGTTTTTATCTCTTTAATTATAGCCTGCCTAGTAGTTGTGAAATGGTATCTCATTGTGGTTTTGATTTGCATTTCCTTAGTGGCTTCTAATGGTGTTGAACGTCTGTTTTATGTGCTTATTGGCTATTTGCTTATTTTCTTTGGAGAACTATTTTGATTATTTGCCCATTTTTTAATTGAAAATTTAAAAAAATTACTGAGTTATATTTCTTTACAAAATATTCTAAATACAAATTCCTTATGTAATTCTGTAGATTCTTTTTGGTTTCTTTTGGTTTTCATGATGTCCTGTTTTCCCTTTTTAAAAAAATTATTACTTGTGTTTTTGGTATCATCTCTCAGAAGAACTTTTAAGGGAAGCAGAGAAAAGAGAGAAGCAAATCTTGTATTATCTTCCTCTGTGTAGAAGTTTTTGAGCATTTCCTTATAGTAAGTCAAAGGATTGGGACAGCTGCACATAACTAGCATGTTGGGATGATGTGGTTATTTCAATTAAGTGAAGTCAATTGTTTTTAACTGGACAAGCAGGTAAGTGATGTAAAGTGTAATCATTTTCTTATGTTGATTGTTGTGAGGTGATAAAATCTGGTAAGAAAATTAAGGTAGTTTGAAAAATGACATCCTTTGCAGATGTAAAAAGGTAGTATAAGTGGCTCGAGCACGGTGGCTCATGCCTGTAATCCCAGCACTTTGGTAGGCCTAGGCAGGTGGATCACCTGAGGTCAGGAGTTCGAGATTAGCCTGAACAACATGGTGAAACCCCATCTCTACTAAAAATTAGCTGGGTGTGGTTCCTCACGCCTGTAATCCCAGCAACTCGGGAGGCTGAGGCAGGAGAATTGCTTGAACCCAGGAGGCAGAGGTTACAGTGAGCCGAGATCGTGCCATTGCCCTCCAGCCTGGGTGACAAGAGCTCAAAAAAAAAAACAAAAAAAACAAAAACGTAATAGAAGCTACCTAACTGTAGGATGAAGTAAGTGGACAGTAGAAGATCAAGAGCTCTAGTGAGAATAGAGGATAAGGAGATAAAGAAGCCATTCTGGGTTGTCCTCTTGTATTGTGTTGGGTCTTGGTAGCAATTTTGACTGCTTTGGAAAATTGTTCAGTTTCTTATGAGCATATGTTCTGTTTCTTTGATTCTCTGATGCTCTAACAAGTACCCTTGCTTTTTAATGGACAAATTAACTGAAGGGTAGTATCACTTTTAGTACTGATTTCCATTTCCTTTTTTATTCTTATGAATATGTAGTTGATCTTTCTCACACACATGTACTTACACATGTGGTTTAATTAGATGTGTCAGAAAACCAGTGTTCCTTTTTCAGGAAGGACTTTATTTCTAGTGCTAGTGCTAAAACACATAACGTTTATTGAACCAAATCATAGGATATTATTACATTCAGCACTGTAAAGTGAAATAAGCTATCTTAAAAACAGCTTGATGGATTTCTAGGGGTAAGGAGTTTTAATTACAAAATGAAATCGGCTTTAAACTAATATTCATAAGAGTTCAAGGAAAAACAAAATTAAGTGGAAAAATTACTTTCTAATTTTATTAGAAAGGGATTAATAACTATTCACATCTGATGAGGACGCTGGGGTAGGGCAAGCTCTCAATAATAGAAAAGTGTGGGGCAGGCGTGGTGGCTCATGCCTAGCACATTGGGAGGCTGAGGTAGGAGGATTACTTGAGGCCAGGAGTTTGAGACCAACCTGGGCAACATTGTGAGATCCCATCTCTGTTAAAAAAAAAAAAAAAAAATTGCTGGACATGAGGGTGCATGCCTGTGGTCCAAGCTACTCGGGGCTGAGACGGGGATTGCTTGAGCCCAGGAGTTGGAGGTTGCAGTGAGCCATGACCATACCACTTGCACTCCAGCTGGGTGACAGAGAGCCCATCTCAAAAAGAAAGAAGGTGGGGGTGGTGGAGAGAAGGAAGAGAGAGAGGGAGGGAGGGAGGGAAAGAAAAGAAAAAAAAAGTATCTGGGTACTATTTCGTGATATCACAGATTGAGTCTTCGGCTTCAGAGTTCTAGAGACGATTCACCAGCCTGAAAGTATGCTATTCTTACCTTCGTATTCTTGCCAAAGCGTGTCCTTCATTTAATTAGGAGAGGATAATAAAATGTAACTTGTAAGGTGAAACAAAAAAGAAAAGCGACAAAGAAGCCATAGAGTTTATCTAAAAATTTTTCGTCGTAAGCATTTTTGTTATATTTAGTAGGAAACTGCTACTTTGGGAACAGGAAAAAGGAAGATTGGGGAGATCTGCATTTTTCTTTAGCTAGTCCTTGTTCCAAGTATATTGTAGACATAGAGATAAACATTAGAATTGTATTGAAGTGCAGTGGTTCCTTGGGTATATGCAAATATATGTACGTTATTCATACTGTAGTTAGCTGAGGGGACACTGGATAGGTGACTAGGCTTTTGATGTTTTTTTTCTTGTGTGGATGAGGAAAAAGGAAAAGGTACTCCAAATGCTATGATGTTTGTGGTATGTGCCTAGCTCTTAATTGTCAAATAATACTTTCCCGTTAACTGTATAGGCCAGACTGCTTGGTGTATCTCCATTCCATACCATTAATTCACAAAAACTTACTAAGTATTCTTCCACTTGTTAACCTTTTTGATTTGATTAATTTGTTTAAAGGTACATTGAAGGCTGTCTTCTGTTGTATTAAGGTTGAGTGAACACATCCATGTTCACTTTTCTGTGTAATTGATGCTATAATTGAGAGGTCATTAATTAATGCCTGATGTCTAATATATAGACATGGGTTGTTTTTTCTTCCATATTTATTCATATTGAAACTCATCTCCTGCTTTACCCTATTTCTGAGGCTCTGTGAAATATTTTAACCTCAGTCTTCGCATTTTGTTAGCCAGTTACTTCATTGTCATTTGTATACCCAGGTGTTTAACTTGGTTTCCCATTCAGGCTATTTATATTTTCTGATCATTTGTGGAATTCAATTCATACCTCTCCATCTACTTCAGCAAATGTTTTCTGGTCATTGGTTTTGTTTCTCTGTCAGACCCTTCCTTACCCATGACCAAAAAAAATCCTTAATTTTATCATAGCTTTAGCTTTTGTTTTTATTGTTGCTTCGAATAGTCCGTGTGGTAGAACCTTTTTACCCTCAGCCCCCAAAATAAACTTTGTAATAAACTTTCTTTCCTGTCTCTCTGTGGGTTATGCTTACTTATTAAAAGTCCGTGGACCTTGTTGCAGACTGGCTTTTCAGGAATCATGAGACCCATTTATTTGTACAGTTTTGGGTTTCTTCTGGACCTCCTAAAGGACAAGAAGAGTTACTAGTAATATTCCTGCCCTCTGACACAGTAACTACCACTTAGGTGCCACAGCTCTTTGAGATTGTCAGAAGTCATGATTGCCTGTCATCCAGACCTAGTAATTTCTTTATATTAATATAACTGTATTACTCTTTGATCTAATATTCTAACATCTGCTTCAAAAATTATTTCAGGCCTCTCTTGATTAGCTTTTCCAGTAAATACTGAAGCAGAGTTCATGAATATCTCTTTTATCTCACTTTCTTTCCTGAATAAGAACTTTTGTTATTGGCTTTTTGAGTAACTTGTAAATAATATTCAAACTCCTCTTCAGGATTTTTATTTCTTTCTTTTGAAAAAGTATCTTCTGTCTGTGAAAACATGATTATATGGATTCTTTATCTCCCCATTGTAGAGTACATTTTTAATGCAACAAAAGAGCAAAGAATTCTGAACCATTAATTTATCATTCAATCTAGATTCCTGATTTTGTTTATAACGTGGGCTGTATATTTGATTGTGGAGCCTATCTTGACATCATGATGGCTTTTTATCCTTTAATTATATTTGGTAAAAAGTAAATTGATTTTATTCCATTTGTCTTCACCAGTGGATTCAGTATCGGAAGAAAGCTCTTTGGCAAGTGCATAACCTGACTGAAATGTCAGGGAACAGATGGAAAGGAGTTCCGTAAGAATTGGCTGAATAGTAGGAGTTTGACTTTCTGAAAAGTTTACTGCCTTTCCTTTCCTCCAGAAGTGATAGGAGGAAGAGCTCAACCTTCAAACGAAGAGACAGCTGTTTTTAGGCTGGTATTCAGTAGGAGAAGATAAAAGCAGTTTCAAATGAGGTCTTTACCCTATGGTTTATTTATTTTTGAAGAGACATGAGCTCTCAGAATATCGAGAATATCTCATGATCAGATGTAAACACAAAAAACAGTTTCGAGCCAATATAAATAGTTCTTTTGAATTTTCCTAATTATACTACTGCCTTGATTAGGGTGAAAAATTGCGTTTAGGGTAATTAACTTATAATATGGATATGAAGGCAACTGACTTTATTTGTGATTATGTAGTTGGGTGTTGTGAATGTTATTACAGTCAAAATTTCTGCTTAAGTGCATATAGGCTATTTTTGTACATTTTAACATTTCATCATAGTGTTCTGAAGACCACACTGAATAAAATCCCTTTTAAATTACTGATTTTCATTGCCTGATTAACTTACGTGAATCTGTGATGAGGCTGTCAGGTATTAACTTTAACAAATTAAGCTATTATGTTTATAATCACATGAAGAATTTGAGGCAGGATGTCCTACCTGACATCAGGTACTTCTTCTGTATTTGATAAAATGAAAAATGCATTGAAAGACAGATGCAGTACTTTGGAAGATAGATAGAAAAGTACAATAAAGATTAAAAGAAAGATGGGCAGTTTGGCAGTCAAACAAATTTAGCTCTGACTGCTGGGGTCTCTTTTCTAATTACTCAGCTTTTAGTACGTTAAAATTGGATGTTAATCTCATGATGAATCTTTTCTTTATACTGTTGAACCAAATAGTTCTTTCTCTTATTTATTTTTTACGTTGTCTTCAGGTGGATAAATTAGGTGTTATGTTTATGTTTTTCCCTTTGTATTCACATAAGCATAATTTGCAAAAAAGCCTTTGCCACAGTGGGAATTCATTGTGGTGATGAAAGCTAAAGTGTTCTTTCATGCTAATTTTATAATGTGTATATACTGCAGAAGTTAGACAAAGAAACTAAGTTAAACAAACAAAGATCTAGAGCCACTGCCAAACCTGAAAACAATAGCACAAAGAAGAGAACAGAATGCAGGGTCCAAAGCCAACAAAATCCAAATGTAAATTTGCTAGTTTGCAGGCATCTCATGTAAATGGGCTTATTTTGGCAACTCTTGGAGTTAAAAATACAAAAGACATCACTTATACAAAAGCAAAAATACTTGAGGTTTTTTTTTAAAAAAAATAGGAAAATGGTCTTTGGAAATTTATAGTAGCCACTTAGTTTGTATGAAGAATGCTGCCTTTCACTTTTGCTAAAATCCATTTGTTTACTTGATCCCATTACTAGTGTACTGTGGCTCTTCATATTTATGAAAGTCATTTTGGATGACATAAGAAGAAGACATGACCATTACATCAAAAGTTTACTGAACACGTTTTTTCCCTAAGCCTTGGATTGGGACCTGTAATTAGAATCCTTTCTTGGTATGTTGGCAACATATTTTATATTAATATAATTGCCATTTTCTAGCCATTGCCTGTATGTCCATTTACTCAATTTAATTACAAAAGTACCTTTTACCTTATTTTATTTTTCAATTTTTATTTTTTTTTCTGAGATGGAGTTTTGCTCTGTTGCCCAGGCTGGAGTACAGTGGCACGATCTCGGCTCACTGCAACCTCCGCCTCATATGGGAGGGCATAAAGTGAATCCTTAGCAAGTGTGGGTCTGGCTCATTTGTGGTTCATCAGATGGACCTGGATGAAGGGAAACAAAAGTAGTAATGTTTCTTTGAAGATAAAGGATTGAAAACAGAGTGTTCTTATGGAAATAAAAAGATAATGGCTAAAGAAATGGGCATCGCTTTTTGGTATATGCAAAAAAACGTGATTTTCCTGCTCTAATATATATAGACAAAGTCTTACTCTGTTGCTCAGGCTGAAATGTGTGTCACAGTCATTTCTCACTGTGACCTCAAATTCCGGGGCTGAATTGATCATCCTGCCTCTGCCTCCCGAGGAGCCAGTACTACAGGCATGCACCACCATTCCTGGCTAATTTTTAATTTTTTTGTGGAGACAGGATCTCACTGTGTTGCCCAAGCTGGTCTCGAAGTCTTGGCTTCAGTTGACCCTCCTGCTTCTGTCTCTCAAAGTGCTGGGATTACAAATGTGAGCCACTGTGCCGAGCCTTACATATAAATATTTTTTCTTATGAATTTTTGGGTCTACTTTTTTGTTTATTATCGTGGTTAAAAAAACATGAGATCTGTCTTCTTAACAAATTCCTAAGTATTTAGTATGGTATTGTTAACTATGTGCACATTGTTTTACAGCAGATCTTTAGTACTTTTTCATCTTGCGTGACTGAAATTCTGTCCCCGTTGAATAACAGTTCCCCACTCTACAGTAATCACCATTCTACCTTCTGCTTCTGAGTTTCACTACTTTAGATACTTCATATAAGTGGAATTATGCAGTATTTGTCCTTTTGTGACTGGCTTACTTTATTAACATGTCATCCTGCAGGTTCATTCATGTTATCACAAGTGATAGAATTTTTTTTTCTTTTGTTTTTTATTATTATACTTTAAGTTTTAGGGTACATGTGCACAATGTGCAGGTTAGTTACATATGTATACATGTGCCATGCTGGTGTGCTGCACCCATTAACTCGCCATTTAGCATTAGGTATATCTCCTAATGCTATCCCTCCCCCCTCCCCCCACCCCACAACAGTCCCCAGAGTGTGATGTTCCCCTTCCTGTGTCCATGTGTTCTCATGGTTCAGTTTCCATCTATGAGTGAGAACATGCGGTGTTTGGTTTTTTGTCCTTGCGATAGTTTACTGAGAATGATGATTTCCAATTTCATCCATGTCCCCACAAAGGACATGAACTCATCCTTTTTTATGGCTGCATAGTATTCCATGGTGTATATGTGCCACATTTTCTTAATCCAGTCTATCATTGTTGGACATTTGGGTTGGTTCCAAGTCTTTGCTATTGTGAATAGTGCCGCAATAAACATATGCGTGCATGTGTCTTTATAGCAGCATGATTTATAATCCTTTGGGTATATACCCAGTAATGGGATGGCTGGGTCAAATGGTATTTCTAGTTCTAGATCCCTGAGGAATCGCCACACTCACTTCCACAATGATTGAACTAGTTTACATTCCCACCAACAGTGTAAAAGTCTTCCTATTTCTCCACATCCTCTCCAGCACCTGTTGTTTCCTGACTTTTTAATGATCGCCATTCTGACTGGTGTGAGATGGTATCTCATTGTGGTTTTGATTTGCATTTCTCTGATGGCCAGTGATGATGAGCATTTTTTCATGTGTTTTTTGGCTGCATAAATGTCTTCTTTTGAGAAGTGTCTGTTCATATCCTTTGCCCACTTTTTGATGGGGTTTGTTTTTTTCTTGTAAATTTGTTTGAGTTCCTTGTAGATTCTGGATATTAGCCCTTTGTCAGATGAGTAGGTTGTGAAAATTTTCTCCCATTTTGTAGGTTGCCTGTTCACTCTGATGGTAGTTTCTTTTGCTGTGCAGAAGCTCTTTAGTTTAATTAGATCTCATTTGTCAATTTTGGCTTTTGTTGCCATTGCTTTTGGTGTTTTAGACATGAAGTCCTTGCCCATGCTTATGTCCTGAATGGTAATGCCTAGGTTTTTTTCTAGGGTTTTTATGGTTTTAGGTCTAACATTTAAGTCTTTAATCCATCTTGAATTAATTTTTGTATAAGGTGTAAGGAAGGGATCCAGTTTCAGCTTTCTACATGTGGCTAGCCAGTTTTCCCAGCACCATTTATTAAATAGGGAATCCTTTCCCCATTGCTTGTTTTTCTCAGGTTTGTCAAAGATCAGATCGTTGTAGACATGCGGGATTATTTCTGAGGGCTCTGTTCTGTTCCATTGATCTATATCTCTGTTTTGGTACCAGTACCATGCTGTTTTGGTTACTGTAGCCTTGTAGTATAGTTTGAAGTCAGGAAGCGTGATGCCTCCAGCTTTGTTCTTTGGGCTTAGGATTGACTTGGCGATGCGGGCTCTTTTTTGGTTCCATATGAACTTTAAAGTAGTTTTTTCCAATTCTGTGAAGAAAGTCATTGGTAGCTTGATGGAGATGGCATTGAATCTGTAAATTACCTTGGGCAGTATGGCCATTTTCACAATATTGATTCTTCCTACCCATGAGCATGGAATGTTCTTCCATTTGTTTGTGTCCTCTTTTATTTCATTGAGCAGTGGTTTGTAGTTCTCCTTGAAGGGGTCCTTCATGTCCCTTGTAAGCTGGATTCCTAGGTATTTTATTCTCTTTGAAGCAATTGTGAATGGGAATTCACTCATGATTTGGCTCTCTGTTTGTCTGTTATTGGTGTATAAGAATGCTTGTGATTTTTGTACATTGATTTTGTATCCTGAGACTTTGCTGAAGTTGCTTATCAGCTTAAGGAGATTTTGGGCTGAGACAGTGGGGTTTTCTAGATATACAGTCATGTCGTCTGCAAACAGGGACAATTTGATTTCCTCTTTTCCTAGTTGAATACCCTTGATTTCCTTCTCCTGCCTAATTGCCCTGGCCAGAACTTCCAACACTATGTTGAATAGGAGTGGTGAGAGAGGGCATCCCTGTCTTGTGCCAGTTTTTAAAGGGAATGCTTCCAGTTTTTGCCCATTCAGTATGATATTGGCTGTGGGTTTGTCATAAATAGCTCTTATTATTTTGAGATACATCCCATCAATACTTAATTTATTGAGAGTTTTTAGCATAAAGGGCTGTTGAATTTTGTCAAAGGCCTTTTCTGCATCTATTGAGACAATCATGTGGTTTTTGTCTTTGGTTCTGTTTATATGCTGGATTACATTTATTGATTTGCGTATATTGAACCAGCCTTGCATCCCAGGGGGCAGTATTCAACATTCTTAAAGAAAAGAATTTTCAACCCAGAATTTCATATCCAGCCAAACTAAGCTTCATAAGTGAAGGAGAAATAAAATACTTTACAGACAAGCAAATGCTGAGAGATTTTGTCACCACCAGGCCTGCCCTAAAAGAGCTCCTGAAGGAAGCAGTAAACATGGAAAGGCACAACCGGTAGCAGCCACTGCAAAATCATGCCAAAATGTAAAGACCATCGAGACTAGGAAGAGACTGCATCAACTAATGAGCAAAATAACCAGCTAACATCATAATGACAGGATCAGATTCACACATAACAATATTAACTTTAAATGTAAATGGACTAAATGCTCCAATTAAAAGACACACACTGGCAAATTGGATAAAGAGTCAAGACCCCTCAGTGTGCCGTATTCAGGAAACCCATCTCACGTGCAGAGACACACATAGGCTCAAAATAAAAGGATGGAGGAAGATCTACCAAGCAAATGGAAAACAAAAAAAGGCAGGGGTTGCAATCTTAGTCTCTGATAAAACAGACTTTAAACCAACAAAGATCAAAAGAGACAAAGAAGGCCATTACATAATGGTAAAGGGATCAATTCAACAAGAAGAGCTAACTATCCTAAATATATATGCACCCAACACAGGAGCACCCAGATTCATAAAGCAAGTCCTGAGTGACCTACAAAGAGACTTAGACTCCCACACAATAATAATGGGAGACTTTAACACCCCACTGTCAACATTAGACAGATCAACGAGACAGAAAGTTGACAAGGATACCCAGGAATTGAACTCAGCTCTGTACCAAGCGGACCTAATAGACATCTACAGAACTCTCCACCCCAAATCAACAGAATATACATTTTTTTCAGCACCATACCACACCTATTCCAAAATTGACCACATAGTTGGAAGTAAAGCTCTCCTCAGCAAATGTAAAAGAACAGAAATTATAACAAACTGTCTCTCAGACCACAGTGCAATCAAACTAGAACTCAGGATTAAGAAACTCACTCAAAACCGCTCAACTACATGGAAACTGAACAACCTGCTCCTGAATGACTACTGGGTATATAACGAAATGTAGGCAGAAATAAAGATGTTCTTTGAAACCAACGAGAACAAAGACACAACGTACCAGAATCTCTGGGACACATTCAAAGCAGTGTATAGAGGGAAATTTATAGCACTAAATGCCCACAAGAGAAAGCAGGAAAGATCCAAAATTGACACCCTAACATCACAATTAAAAGAACTAGAAAAGCAAGAGCAAACACATTCAAAAGCTAGCAGAAGGCAAGAAATAACTAAAATCAGAGCAGAACTGAAGGAAATAGAGACACAAAAAACCCTTCAAAAAATAAATGAATCCAGGAGCTGGTTTTTTGAAGGGATCAACAAAATTGATAGACCGCTAGCAAGACCAATAAAGGAAAAAAGAGAGAAGAATCAAATAGACGCAATAAAAAATGATAAAGGGGATATCACCACCGATCCCACAGAAATACAAACTACCATCAGAGAATACTACAAACACCTCTACACAAATAAACTAGAAAATCTAGAAGAAATGGATAAATTCCTCGACACATACACTCTCCCAAGACTAAACCAGGAAGAAGTTGAATCTCTGAATAGACCAATAACAGGATCTGAAATTGTGGCAATAATCAATAGCTTACCAACCAAAAAGAGTCCAGGAGCAGATGAATTCACAGCCGAATTCTACCAGAGGTACAAGGAGGAACTGGTACCATTCCTTCTGAATCTATTCCAATCAATAGAAAAAGAGGGAATCCTCCCTAACTCATTTTATGAGGCCAGCATCATCCTGATACCAAAGCCGGGCAGAGACACAACCAAAAAAGAGAATTTTAGACCAATATCCTTGATGAACATTGATGCAGAAATCCTCAATGAAATACTGGCAAACCGAATCCAGCAGCACATCAAAAAGCTTTTCTTTCTTTTAAGGCTAAATAATATTTTATTGCATGTGTGTACCACATTTTCTTTATGTTTTTCATCTAAAGACCCACTAAAACTACATTTTCTTTATCCATTAATCCATCGGTAGACATTTAGGTTATTTCTACATTTTGGCTATTCATGTTGCAATAAACATGGGAATACAGATACCTTTTTGAGATCCTGATTTTAACTCTTTTGGATAAGTATCCAGAAGTGGGATTGCTGGATCATTATGGTAGGTTGTATTTTTAATTTTTTAAGGACCTGCCATACTATTTTCCATGGCAACCGTATCATTTTATATTCCCTCTAACAGTGCTTCCAGTCTCTCCATGTCCTCACTATCACTTATGTTCTTATGTTGTGTGTGTGTGTGTTTTTTAATAATAGTCATCCTAATGGGTGTGAGGATATGTATCAATCTCATTGTGGTTGTGATTTGCATTTCCCTGATGATTAGATACATTGAGCACATTTTTATATACCTATAAGAATATACAAAGAAGACACCTGCATGTCTTCTTCGGAGAAATTGGGTATTCTTCATTGATTTAAAACAATATTTAAATCAGTAGAATTTTAGCAAGGTAAAAGATACTGAATTTCTAGAAGTCTTTGTGATTGTGTTTGAATTCTATGAAGTGTTAGGCTAGTAGTTTTGTATTTGTCCATTGATTGTTTTTGGTTTAAGTTATTTCTTCAAGAAAACTCATTTTTAACTTATAATATAAACTTATTTCAGAAATTTTGGAAAATAGTGAAAGGAAGAAAAAATTCAACTTTGCAAATGAAATTATTATTAGTTTCCTAGTTCCCTTCAGTTTTCCCCCTCGTGCATTGTTTTTAAAGTTACCATATTAAACTTTTTTTAATCTTGCTTTTTTACCGAAAACTATGATGGAAAGAAAGTTTTAATTAAAAAAAGCTTAATAGATAAAAGAGAAAAAGTAGTACAGGTTTTACATTCAGATTGGACACTTTCAAATTGGAAACAAGAAGAAACAGTTTTTGAATTAAATGGGAAAGTGAAAAAAACAAGGATAAATAGGAGCTAATACTGTATTACTGAATTTATATACTCTTAGAAACATGGACAGAGTCAGAACACATAGTAAATTTATATGATAATGAGCCACATGACTCTAATATAAGCTCTGGTATTTGAGTTTTTAATTTTTCACCGTTTAAGAATTTACCAGCCTGGCACAGTGGGTCACACCTATAATCCCAGCACTTTGGGAGGCCGAGACAGGCAGATCACTTGAGGTCAGGAGTTTGAGATAGGACTGGCCAACATGATGAAACCCCATCTCTTAAAAAAAAATTTACCTGTGGATTCTTTAAGTGAGGTTACTTATATTGTCAGATAATTACTAGTTTTTAAAATGAACTTTTTGTTCATTAGAGAAATTTAGAGGGCATATATTCTACCTGTTGAGTGAATCATCATGCTCAGAGAGAGTTCCAGATTTGTGACTGATTTGCCTTACCATTTTTTTTCTTTTCTAGCTATTCTAATTTTTTTTTCAGCCTTGCTTTTATCCATTTTTCTGGTCAAAATTTTATGGATCTTTTCTTTGAGGTAGAGCTTTTCATGCTGACTTTAGTCATGTGATTTTTCAGGTAGTTTTTTTTTTTTTTTTTATAAGACTGTGTTTAGGATGACATATTCTGCTTAGTAAGAATTCATTATTTTCAAATGTTCACGGATTTGTTATGTTTTCCATACAAATACATGTTTTGAGGTTAGTGGACATAAAGTGGAATGGGGCATTTTGGGAGAAAACATCTGTTTTATTGAGTTTAACTTGCTTGATCATTTGTGGTACTGATGAACCTACCATACAAAAAGCAGTGAAGATAAACTTGGGGGAGTAAATGACAAAGCATCCTGAATCATAGTAGATTTTCACTAAATGCTTATGGAGTAGAAATTGTTCAGTAGTGGAAAGCAGATACAATTAGATCATCGTAGAAAACAGTAACATTTTCTGTCATGTGTTAATCTTGAAACAACTCAGTGAAACAGTGCAGGGAGACCGTTTTGTGATGGTAAGTGATTATAGACACTTAGAAATGACCCCATGTGAGATGTGTTCCAGACACATTACATGCTGTCCCATTTAAGTAGGCAGAACCTATGTTATCTCCTTTTCACAAAAGGAAACTGGGGCAAAAAAGGGTGTGGCATTCAAGACAAACAACTTGAACTGTGTCTGGATTAATACCTCAAATTCTTTTTTTCCCCATAAGATGAATACTGTTTCTTTTTTATTGTTTAGGTTTTTATTCTCATGAAAGTAGGAAAAGAGTTGATTTGTGATAAACATGAGTATCTTTGCAGCCTGACTGCCTGTAAAGAACCGTGGGGTCAGGATTGTGTCAGTATTACACTCTGTGGTAATATCTTCTGTATCACTTGCTATAATAAGTCATTCATGTTGAGGAATTTTTTTTATTTGTTTGTGTTATTGTTTTAGTTTTTGTGTTTTGAGATAGGATCTCCCTCTGTAACCAAGGCTGCAGTGCAATGGCATAATCATGGCTCACTACAGCTTCTACCTCCTGGGCTCAAGCGATCCTCCCACCTCAACCTCCCAAGTATGTAGGACTACAGGCACATGCCATCACGCCTGGATAATTTTTGTGTTTTTTGTAGAGACGGGGTTTCCCTATGTTTCCTAGGCTGGTCTCGAACTCCTCGACCCAAGCGATGTGCCCTCCTTGCCCTCCCAAAGTGCTGGGATTACAGACCTGAGCCACTGTGCCTAGCCATGTGGAGAAGTTTTACGTAGAGAGGCTATTAGCTCCAGCAGGCTGTCAGTACTCCAGTCAGAGAGAAACTGATACTTTAAGAGGCAATACCACAAATGGGAAATCCAACTTAGACCCAGCAACTTCATAAGCAGCAGATGACTGCCTTCCACGATTTTCTTCACTGAAAAATTGTCAAATGAATTCTCTAACAATAGGAATGAAAAACCTTACAGTTTCAGATCGTTTACATTTGTTGAGCATTTAACTGTATGACAGAGACTGTACTTAAATGCATTACCAACATCATCTCATTTAATTATCAGCCTCACTCTTGAGTTATGTACTATTGTCAACCCACATTTAACAGAGGAAGAAGCAGACTTAGATAGGGTCATCACATAGCTAGCAAATATCAAAACTTGGCATCATACCTGGATCTAGCTAATTCTAAAGCATGTTTTCTTGAGTTTGTCACCTTGAGTTTGTCACTATATTCTGCTTTCTTTGTTGACTTGAAGAGAAACTCAGACACTGGTTTGAGAAATTGGGTATGGGAAGGACATCAATTAGATTCATTTTTTCTGACATTGTTTTTTTTTGTTTGTTTGTTTGTTTTTGAGATGGAGTCTCACTCTGTTGCCCAGGCTGGAGTGCAGTGGTATGATCTCTGCTCACTGCATCCTCCACCTCCCAGGTGCAAGCTGTTCTCTTGCCTCAGCTTCCTGAGTAGCTGGGACTACAGGCCAGTGCTGTCACACCCAGTTAATTTTTGTATGTTTTTAAATTTTTTTAGCAGAGATGGGTTTCACCATGTTGGCCAGGCTGTTCTCGAACTCCTGACCTCAAGTGATCCACCTGCCTTGGCCTCCCCAAATGCTGGGATTACAGGCGTGAGCCACCATGCCTGGCTGATATTCTTAAACTCTTGGAATACATATATTAAATGTTCTTAATCTCTCAAGTTTCCTTCACACTATCGATAAATATCTTCCTCTGACTAAAGGCACACCAAGGGAGAAAGAGTATTTCCCCTTCTACCCTCCTGAGGCAGCTCTGAACAATACATAAACTCCTCATATTTTACCCATCTTTTCCCCAATCTTGTTAATGATGTAATTGAGGAAATTAAGAAGCCCAGTCTGGTTGCTTGCTCATAGGCAGAGATGAATCTAAACTACGCCTTTCGTCTTTACAAGTTCTTTGGTTTGAAAGTTTTAAAGGGAGGATCATGGCTAATTCAGCTAAAGGACACAGAGCAAACTCAGAATAAATTCATACTTAAGGAAATACTGTCACCTATAAGTATTTTGCCAGTGTTTTGCTGTTGACATTGCTTTTTCTAACGGGTTTTACATACTTGATAGGTATTCTATATAATACTTAGAACATTGAAAATGATGCTTAGTAGTACAAACAAGTTACTTTATCATAGATGTTTGTAGAATAAATGGTGAGATTTTAGCCCTTCACTTGTATTTTAAGGTTAGCAAAGGGAAGTGTGTTCTATAAATAGTTGTTAAGTTACTGTCTTCTATTGCTATCTTGATTACCAACTTACTTTGAGAAAGACTGAACAAGATAAGTGATTTTTGTATACCTAAAACTATTCAACAATAATAATTTGAGTGGTTTTATAAGGTTTCTTAATATAAGAAATTTTAATGGGGGTAGATGAGCAAAAATTGGTTGACTTATGGAGATCTCTGCCTTGAGCAGCAATTGATTATCTTGCAATATTACAAAAATGTCAGAAAAGAATTCTTGATTTTTCACCCTTCTCTATTTCGATTGTGAGAGAAAATAAATCTTTCTGAAAATTTTATAAAGAAAATATTAGCCTCAACTGAAAAAACCTTTTTTCCTCTTGAATATCAAGTGTAAATATACAATATCTCAAAACATACCCCCATTGTTGTGTGTCACTTAATAACGGCCATATGTTTTGAGAAATGCCTTGTTAGGCAATTTCATTCTATTGCTAACATCATAAAGAGTACAGTGCCTACACAAACTTAGATGGTATAGCTTACTACACACCTAGGTTGTATGGCATAGCCTTTTGTTCTTAGACTACAAACCTGTACCATATGACTGTACTGAATACAGTGGGCACTTGTAACACAATGATGAGTATTTGTGTATCTAAACATAGAAAAGGTACAATAAAAATACAGTATTATAATCTTCTGGGACCACTGTCATATATGCATTCCATAGTTGTTATGTGGTGCATGACTTTATTTACATATGAATTTTCTACCTTTCATTGGCATTAAATTTCTAAAAATAACACTGCATTTACTTTCTCAATCTATAAATTTAGTTAATTTCCTGGATCTAATTGGATGGGCTTACCAATCATAAGCCAGCACTCATATTCCTCCCCTGAAGTTTTTTTGTTTGTTTTGGTTTGGTTTGGTTTGGTTTGGTTTGGTTTGGTTTGTTTTTGAGACAGTCTCTCGCTGTGTCGCCCAGGCTGGAGTGCAGTGGCGTGATCTCGGCTCACTGCAAGCCCCGCCTCCCAGGTTCACGCCATTCTCCTGCTTCAGCCTCACAAGTAACTGGGACTACAGGCACCCACCACCACACCTGGCTAATTTTTTGTATTTTTAGTAGGGGCAGGGTTTCACCGTGTTAGCTAGGATTGTCTCGATCTCCTGACCTCGTGATCCGCCCTCCTCGGCCTCCCAAAGTGCTGAGATTACAGGTGTGAGCCACTGCGCCCAGCCTCCTCCACGGAAGTTTTAATTGTGGTGGAAGACTAAGTCTTACTTTCTGTCTTGCAAAAGACATGGCACTCTCTATCATTTAGGTAGTTTTTTTTTCAACCTATCATTTTGGTTTGTATTGAGTTACAGTTTTAATGAACATAATTTGCTGCTGTTTGTTTGATTTCTGTATGTACCCATTATCCTCTGGAAACCCACAAGAATGTGAGTAAAACATGAATATTGGGAAAAATTTATATACAGTGAAATGTGTTTCTTAAATGTATAACTCAGCTTGATAAATGCATACACCATCATCAATATCAAGATGTTTATATCATCAAGATATAAAACGTTTCCCTTATAACATGTAGTAGATACAGTGGAGGGCTTCCAGCATTGAACACTTACTCCTCCAGCTGCTGGAAGTGTTGGTGAATGACTCACCACAGTTGCTTTTCAAGAGTTACCCTCTGCTAAAGAGAGCCATCTTGACTGTGGTCACATCCACTTTCTGGGGGCCGCCGATATCCACTTTCTGGGGGCCGTGGGATGGAGGGAGAGGTATAAAGGTCTTGGCCCACTTGCAGCAATTTGGGACAGTTCTCAAATGTCATCCCAGCTCCAGAACTTCCCATGTGATCAGTTGAGGCATTTGTTGCTATGTAGTTCAATTCATCTTCTCCCTCTACCCCTTTGTGCTTCCTTCAACTCATAGGTTGAGCATGAGAGCATTTTTCAGTGGATTTATTTTATAGATACTTCGTCTGCTTCCCAGGAACTACCCAGCAGCACTCCAGAAAGATCTCTCATGTCTCCTTCCAGTCAACCCTTACCCACTCCAAACAACCATTGTTTTGATTTCTGTCACCGTAGATTAGTTTCGTTACTTCTGGAATTGCACATTGATGGAATGAAATAGTCTGTCCTCTTTTGTGTCTGGCTGCTTTTGCTCACAAGATTTATCCACATTGTTGTGTGTATTAGCAGTTTGTTCTTTCTGTTGCTGAATAGTAGTATTTCATTGTATCAATAAACCATCATATATTTATCCCTTTGGGTATCTATAGACATTAGGGCTGTTTCAAATTTTTGGCTATTACAAATAAAGCTGCTGTAAACAGTTTTGTATAATTCTGTTTGTGGATATATATTTTCATTTACCATGAACTGGAATTTCTAGGTCAGAGTTTAGAAGTATTTTAATATTCTGAAAAATTGCTAGTTTCCCAGACTGATTTTACCGTGACAGTTCTAGTTGCTCTGCATTCTCTCTAATTCTTGTTCTAATTGATATATTTAGTTTTGTAACATTACTGTTTGTTTTCTTTTGTGCCATTAATTATTTTGTGCCTTTGTTTTGCCCTTTCTGACTTATTAATCAAATATTTTTTGTATTCAGTTTTAATTCCTCAACGTGGCTTTTTAGCTGGACCTCCTTCAGTTGTTTTTAGGGGTTCCTCTAGGAATTACAGTATACAGTCTTATCACAGTTTACTCGGAGCTTATAGTTTACTATGTCAATGTAAAATTAAGGATCTTGAAAAGTATTATTCTGTATACCTCTTCTTATTCTTTGTCATAAAAATGTTACAAGGTTTTCAAAATAACTTTATAGTTCTGCTTTGAACAATCACGTGCATTTTAAAGAAAATAGAGGATAAATCATCTTTATTCGTACTCACATATTTGCCATCTGTATACTTTCTTTTTTCTTATAGTTGTGAATTTTATCTGGTATTACTTTCCTTCAGCCTAAAAACTGTACTTAGTATTTCTTGTAGTTTGGGTTTCTAGTCAGTGATTCTGAGGTGACATGAGCATCCTTCATGCTTAAAGGATGTCATTCCTTTATTGTTTCTGATAAGTCTTTGTATAATTTTGCCCTTATGTAATTTATCTTTTTTCTCTCTGGTGAATTGAAGATTTCTTTCTTTGCAGTTGCACTTTAGCATTTTGACTATTGATGCATTGATGAGGTTTGCTTTGTAGTTCTCTCCTACTTAGAGACTGCTGAGTTGATTGGATCTACAGTTTTTTCACTGATTTGGGGAAATTTTTGCCAGTTTTTTTCTCTTAAATCTTTTGGTACTCTCATTACATGCATTTAGACCATTTAATGTTGTCTAACAGGTAGCTGAAACTATTAATTTTTTCAGTATTTTTTGTGCTTTAATATTGAATAATTTTATATTGATGTGTGTTCAGTTTTACTTACCATTTCTTCTGCTGCTCCAGTCCATTGTTAAGCTTATCTGGTGAAATTTTCATTTCAGATATTGTACTTGTCAATGCTAGAATTTTCTTCTTTTAAACGGTTTTGTCTCTTCAGAGCCTCCATTTGTTCATTCATTTTGACTATCTTTTTCTTAGAGGGTTTGAATATTTATAATAGCTGCTTTAAAATCCTTTTCTTATTCCAACATCTTTGTCATCCTCGGATATGTTGACTAATGGTCACATTTTTATTTCACCACACATCTAGTAATTTTTAATTTCATATTGGAAAATATAAATGATATGTTGTAGAAGTTTTGGCTTTTGTTAATTTTTGCAGAGTTTTGTTTTTGCTCTGGTAGGTAGTTAAATTATTGGTTGATTATCTCGAGGCATGGTTTTATGCTTTGTTAAGACAGGTCTGTAGAAAGCCCAAATTATTTACTAAGCCTTTCTAATTAGTCTCTGCTGTGGCACCCAGCATCTGAAATCTGTGATCAGTTATTTTAGCGTTCCAGCTGTTGTTTTTAGTTAGGATTCTTGTATTCTTCCTCACGTTTATGTTGAGAGGTCATAAAGATTGGAGGGGAAATTAAGTGTAAATTTTTGGACCTTCCTCAGCTGTGGCTTTCTGCTCCCTTGGGTTTCCCCTCCATAATTTCCAGTCACATTGGCATTCTCAAATTCTGTTTTCTGGATGCTGCCTTTTCTTCCTCCTCTTCTTTTTTTTTTTTTAAGTAGAGATGAGGTCTTGCTGTGTTGCCCAGGCTTGTCTCAAACTCCTAGACTTGAAGTGATCCTCCTGCCTCTGCTTTCCAAAGTGTTGGGATTACAGGCATGAGTCACCACACCCAGCCTGTTTTCTGACTTCTTAAGCAGAGAAGACACTGGCTCTCTGCTTGTCCAGCCACCACATGCCATGTTGACTGGGGAGTGCCTTCATTTAACCATATAGATTTGGCTGTTACCCAGAGAGTCTGGTTTTGTTCTTTGCTTTATAGTTTCAGGTCTTATGTTTAAGTCTTTAATCCATTTTCAGTTGAATTTTTCATATGATGTGAGATCAGCATCCAATTTCCATTTTTAGAGACTATCGTTTCCCTGTTATGTATTCCTGGCATCCTTGTCAAAGAGCAGTTGACCATACACGCATGGATTTCTGGGTTCTCTATTCTGTTCTATTGGTCTATGTGTCTGTTTTTAATGGCAAGACTTTATGTCTGGACCATACTGTTTTAATTACTAGAGCTTTGTAATAATATTTTGAAATCAGAAAGGTTTAGACATTAATTATGAGAGTTCAGAATTTAGAAATCTACATGACATTAATTTTTGCTTACATGTGTACACTCATACATATACAAATTTGTGTGAATTTTTTAGTCCATTTCATGAGAACATTGTGCTAATATCAGGGGTTTCAGTTGAGTGCATTCTTGGTGTGATTGCCTTTGTTCTGTGCCTTGGTCATCAGTTGTATCTTTTATGAAGGCTGCCTTGCAATGTCATGCCCTTTACCAGGGAGATTGGGAGAGTGAACGTAAGTGAATAAGTAAAAAGCTATAGCTAGGCCGGGCCTGGTGGCAATCTCAGCACTTTGGGAGGCTGAGGCAGGTGGATCACCTGAGGTCAGGAGTTAAAGACAGCCTGGCGAACATGGTGAAACCCCTTCTCTACTAAAAATATAAAAATTACCCGGGCCTGGTAGTGGGTGCCTGTAATCCCAGCTACTCGGGAGGCTGAGGCAAGAGATTCACTTGAACCCGGGAGGCAGAGGTTGCAGTGAGCCGAGATCGCGCCATTGCACTCCAGCCTGGGTGACAGAGCGAGACTCCATCTCAAAAAAAAAAAAAAGCTATAGCTGCTACTAGAAAACTTGTCCTTACGTTAAGTAGCAGTGTCATGTTGTTTATAAAAACTTCTTTAGTGAGCTTCTTCTGTGTATTCAGCATAGAAGGTGATACAGAGTAAGAGCTGAATGTGGCCTTTGCTGTTAATTTGAGACATGTTAGTGCTCATGTAAACAGTATAACTTCATCCATTGATGAACATTTAGGTTGTTTTCACATTTTGACTATTGTGAATAATACTGCAGTTGACATGGGAATACAGATATCTGTTTTAGATCCTGATTGTAATTGTTTTGGATAACTATCTAGTAGTGGGATTGCTGGGTCATTATGATAGTTTAATTTTTAAAGCAACCTCCATACCATTTTCTTAATAACAGCTATACCATTTTACATTCTCACCAACAATGTACGGGGGCTCTAGTTTCTCTGCATCCTCATCAACACTTGTTTCTTGTGTATGTGTGTTTTTAATAATTGCCATTCTAACAGGTGTGAGGTTATATCTTACTGTGATTTTGATTTATATTTTCCTGATATTTATGGTTCTGAGCAGCTTTTCATATACCTGTTAGCCATTTGTATGCCTTCTTTGGAGAAATGTCTATTTAAATTTGTTGTCTGTTTTTAATTTGGCTTATTTGGGTTTTTCTGCTGTTGAATTGTAGGGGTTTCTTATGTATGTTGGACGTTAACCCCTTATCAGAGTTACGGTTTGCAAATATTTTCTCCCATTCTGTAGACTGCCTTTTCACTCTGTAGTTTCCTTTGTTATGAGTAGCTTTTTAGTTTAATGTAGTCCCACTTGTCTGTTTTTGCTTTTTTGGCTGTTTTTATTTTGTCACATCCAAGACATTGACAAGACCAGTGTCATGGAGGTGAGGTGCTTAACAGGATCAGGCACCGCAGAACAGAGGTAAATATAAACTGTAGCCCATCGCCTTTTTTTTTTTTTTTTTTTTTTGGTAGATAAAGTTTATTTGAACACAGCAACTCCCATTTGTTTGCATAACGCCTGTGGCTGCTTTTTTGCTAGAGTAGTAGAGTTGGGTAGTTGGTATGGAAGTGATCGGTCCCCAGTTGCCTCAAATATTTATCATCTGGCCCTTTATTGCAAAAGTTTGCTGACCTGTGCTATAGAGATCAAAGAAATGAAGAATAAGAGTGAGAGTTATATTTTATGACTAGGATGGCTTTGATGACCTGAAAGAGTTCAGTTTTATCCTGTAAACAAATGTTTGCTGAGAGCCTGCTCTGTGCCTGGCATTTGGTTTTGCTGGTGTGATCCAGAAGATGATAGATAGCAGGAGATTAATTAATGAGTGAGTAAATGGTAAGAAGTGAAGGCGATGAATATAAATTTTTCTTTTGTGAGTATGGAAAGAATTGAGTGGTAGTTTGGTACTATGAGGGAGATTTTTAAATATAGGGAAAATATGAAAGGAAAATTTTTAGAGTTCCTCTGAGAGAGGCAGAGTGTGTTGTCATTATAGGAATTAATGGTCTAAGACTTGAACCAGGGAGTACATGGGCCTCATTACAGGAAATGAATACAATTGTTTGTGGAATTAAGTTAATAGTAGTAATTGCTCACACAGCTGTTTTTAAATAGCAAATTGTGTTAGGTAATCAGCAAAAATCCACTAAAATGTACTTGATAGTTATGCAGAAACTGCTTTGTTGGTACTGACTTATGATCCTAATGGGTACCATAAAAACAAAAAACAAAAAACCTTTGCACTTTCACATTGATATAGTGTTGTATGTTTTTTGTTTAATGTGTAAGTGCATTTGTAATGTTTTCATCTTCCTTTTCTAACCACCAAACCCAAATATAATTGTCTTGTTCAAGAAGGGCAGCAACATGAACTTTATGAGCTCACAGAGCCAATGAGGTGTGTTCTCACTGAAAAGAGGAGTATCTGTTTGATTGCTTCTCTGTCTTCTTTCCCAGACAGAAGTGGAATGTTTTATTGTATGGTTGGATTTAGGTCTACTAATTTGTTTGTTTTCTGTGTGTTCCAACTGTATTTTGTTTTACTGTATCTCCATTCTTTTGGGGTGGGATTTTCTTAGGACTCCTTTTATTAGCTGGCTTTTTTGCAATGCCGCTGCTTTTTTTTTTTTTTTTTTTTTTTTGGTAGCTTCTCTAGGGATGTTAACATACGTCATTAACTTCTCAAAGGCTATTTAGAGTTAATATTGTGCCACTTCACATAAAAGGCAGAACTCTTGACCTTATAGGTCTATTTACTGCCTTCCTTTATGCTATACTTATCATGTGTATTACATCTAAATGCATTGTAACTCTTAGGAGAGAAAATTATTTTTTCTTTCCTAAGCTCTATGTGTTTTAAAGACATTAAAGGAAAAATTAGTCTTTTTATTTATTATATATGATACTCTTCCCTAGGATTCAGGTTTTCCTCTGATAACATTATCCTTCAACCTGGACCAGGTGCGGTGGATCACACCTGTAATCCCAGCACTTTGGGAGGCCAAAGCAGGCGAATCAAGCTGAGGTCAGGAGTTTGAGACCAGCCTGGCCAACATGGTGAAACCCTATCTCTACTGAAGACACAAAAATTAGCCAAGTGTGGTGGCGCGCGCCAGTAATCCCAGCTACTTGGGAGGCTGAGGCAGGAGAATTGCTTGAACCTGGAGGCGGCAGTTGCAGTGAGCTCATATCGCGCCACTGCACTCTGGCCTGGGTGACGAGCAAAAACTCTGTCTCAAAAAAAATAATAATAATTATCCTTCAGCCTGAAGAACTTCTTTTAATATTTCTTATACCAAAGTTATACTGGTAATGAGTTCTTTATTTTCTGTTATTTGAAAAGGTCTTTATTTCAACTCCATTCTTGAAGGATATTTTTGCTGAGTATAGAATTGGTTGATAATTATTCTCCCACATCCCCCAACCCCAAGCACTTTAAAGATATTTTTTTCACATCTGCTGGCATTCATAGTTTCTGAAGACAAGTTCTTAGTTATTTGAAATGTTGTTACTTTCAATGTGGTATGTCACTTTCTGGCCATTTTCAAGCTTTTCTCTGTTTTTGGGTTGTCAGCAGCTTGACTATGTTGTGTCTATGTATGGTTTTCTTCTTATTTGTACTCTGTGGGTTTCACTGAGTACAGTCTTTAATCAGTAAATTTGTGTCTGTCACTGCATTTGTGAATTTTTTGGCCTTATTTCTTCAAACACTTTTTTCTGCTGTATTTTCTTTGTTCTCTCATTATACCTGTTAGTCTTTTAAATATCTTCCCTTAGGTCTTTGAGGCCATGTTCATTTTCTTTTAATCCTTTTTCTCTTTTTATCAATTGGATAATTTCTGATGATCTGTCTTCAGGTTCACTTACTATTACCCCTGTTATCTCCATTTACTCTTAAGACCATCCAGGAAATTTCTTTCTGTATTTCAGATATTTAGTTTTAGGGGTGTGCGTGTGTGTGTGTGTGTGTGTGTGTGTGTTTTGAGACAGTTTCTCTCTTGTTGCCCAGGCTGGAGTGCAGTGGTACAATCTCAGCTCACTGTAACCTCTGCCTCCTGGGGTCAAGCGATTTTCCTGCCTCAGCCTCCCGAGTAGCTGGGATTACAGGCGCCCTCCACCATTCCCAGCTACTTTTCTGTATTTTTATTCGAGATGGGGTGTCAGCATGTTGGTCAATCTGGTCTTGAACTCCTGACCTCAGGTGATCCACCTGCCTCAGCCTCCTGTAGTGCTGGGATTACAGGCTTGAGCCACCGCACCCAGCCAATTTTAGTTATTTTTAATTAATTAATTTATTTATGAGAGAGAATCTCATTCTGTCACCAAAGCTGGAGTGCAGTGATGCAATCTCAGTTCACTGCACCCACTGCCTCCCGGGCTCCAATCAGTCCTCCAATGTCAGCCTCCCACATAGCTGGGACTACAGGAGCACACTGCCGTGCCTGGCTAATTTTAATTTTTTTGTAGAGAGAGAGTTTTGCCATGTTGCTCAGGCTGGTCTCAAACTCCTGGACTCAAGCAATCCACCTGCGTTGCCCTCCCAAAGTGCTGAGATTACAGGAATGAGACACCACACCTGGCTTAATTTTAGTTTTTTTTTTAATGTTTTCTTTTTCTTCGTGAGATTTTCACTTTTTTTTTTTTTCATTAAAAGCATGTATCTTTTACTTCATTGAGCACAGTTACAGCATCTGCTTTAATGTCCTTGTCTGAAAATTTTACTTTGGGTCATCTTGCTGTTGGCCTCTGTTGATTATCTTTTCCCTTGAGATTGGGTTACATATTACTGTCAAATAATTTTGGATATTACGAGTGTTATTTGTGGAAATTTTGGCTTATTTTCATGTTCTTCCAAAGAGTTTTGATTTGTTTTAGTGAGCCATTTGCTTTTGGTTAGACCCATAGCGAAAATTATCTCTTACCTGAAGTTGGTAGCTGCTCAGATCTCAATTCATTTCTTTTAGTCTTTGCTACAAACTGCCTTGTGCCTGCCCTGTGAATGGTGTTCCAGGACTCAGCCAAAGATGTGGGCAGAGATAAACCAAAAATTTGGGACCTCTCTTTTCTGGCCT
The DNA here is from genome assembly GCF_028885655.2 of Pongo abelii. Taxonomy (NCBI): domain Eukaryota; kingdom Metazoa; phylum Chordata; class Mammalia; order Primates; family Hominidae; genus Pongo; species Pongo abelii. The sequence goes on from NC_072001.2 coordinate 60,096,843, forward strand.
TCTCCCTTTTGGGATTCTGTCCTCACTTCCTGGTGACTGTGGTTGCCCTGTCTCTGTCCTCTTTTCCTTCAGGCCAAAAAGACAGTGGGGTTTCTGTTGGAATTTTAGGTACTAGAGGTTATTGCTGCTTGCCTGCAGGACAAAGCTTTCAGAATGGGAAACTCACCTGTGCTGGTCCCTGAAAGCTGATAAAAAGAGAAACTCACCCATTCTGGTCTCTTCTTTCAAGTTTATATTTTCATCCAAATCAGCCTGTTTTTGTTTACTCCCCAGAGCCTTTATGTAGTTGATAGCAAGTTAGCTAGATATTTTCTTTCTGCCAGCCCTAGGATTTATAGTAACTATTGTAAGAGAAAGAATAGTAGGAGATGAGTTCAGAGAGGTGGGAGGCAGAACCTGTAAAACATTGTAGACCATTGGGTTTATTAGTAATTCTGAATGAGTTGGGAAGCCATTGGTAGGTTTTGAGCACAGGATGGACATGATTTGGTTTGTTTTTAAAAGGTTGCTCTAGTAGGAGGGGCAAGAAGAAGGGAAAACATTTAGGAGACTATTATAGTAATGCAGGTCAGAGATGATTTGATTGTGTTAAAAATAGCATCAAGGTTTTGTTTTTTGTTTTTCGTTTCTTAAAACTATGTTTGTAGTGCTTCTATGGAGGAAAACACTGGCATTGGTCTTCAGATACAGGGCTTTGGTATATTAGATTGGGAGAATACTTGCTTCTCAGGTATGTTGGGAGGGCCCTTCCTTCTTTCTAGAAACTTGACAGCTAGTTTAGGGGCGTTTTAAAGGTAGCTCAAGAGCCTTTGTCAGTGTTGGAATGTCTGTTCAGACAGTCAGAACAAATCCTCAAAATACAGTGACCACCATATCACTATATAGTTGCCATTAAACAATTCCCAAGTCGACCCCTGGGAACGTATTACTTTCAATTCCTGGCCATCAGGCAGTTTCTGTTTTTCTTAAAGAGATAGACTTGGCATTTCCTTTTGGCCCTGTACTCTTACTTCTTTGATGAAGTCAGCCACTGGGTTTTCCTTTTGTATCTTTACAGGGCATTTGTATCAGGGTGATATAGCTAGTAACAATAATATGGCAAAATCTATGTATGAAAGTCATTTTCAAAATTAGTCATTTTTTTGAATGAAATTTGCCATGTGTTCATTACCTTATTGTACTGTACTGTGGCACTAAAGACTTTAATGGAACATCTGTACTTGTAAATCTTTGGTCTCAACAGTACCAAACAAAAATTCTGATTGGATTATTAAAGATGACCAGAAAGGGTGATTCCTTCTAATCTTTCCACCGGACTTACTTTCTTACATATATGTTTTTTCTTTTTTAGACTGTTTTATTTGACAATTCACTGCACAGAACCTAAATTTTTTATAAGTAAAAAAATCTGTAACTAATGTTACATACTTTAGATGAGGTAGCATGTTTTAACTTCTGTTAAATTCCCTTGCAATTTTAATATTTTCCTAGCTTTTCCCATTTTTACTAATGTGTAGCATAATAACAAAGCACTTGTTATTATATTCTAACTGATCCTATTTCACAGTTAATTTCTGGGAAAATACATTTGTAGATTTATTTCATGAGCGTCTAAAATGTGAAAAATACAATAAAAAATCTTGGTGTTGGTTTTTTAGGTGTATATCAATTTACAACTGATTGCAGCCTTTGAGTCCTATCTAAAGGAATATCCTTACTCTACAAATAGAATTGAATAAAGACACTATTAAAAATAGACACATTCATAGCTTTGGTTATCTGATATAGCTATCTCTAATCAGAATTCTTTCATCAAATCATTTATTGGATCCCCCTACAGCAGATGGCAATCCTGCAAAGTATGTTATGTTTCCCTTATTTATGACAGTGCTGAGATTTGATATTTTTGGAGTACATTTTACTTTCTAGAATAAAAATTTGATTTCAGTGCTACTAAAGGCAGAGTGCACATGTGCACCAGAGGGTGGGGGGAGAAAAAGAGAGAAATGTGTATGTGATTTTCCCTGTGCCCTTGCTCCCAACTATATGTGTGTCTCTTTCCCACAGGGATGGGCTCTCATTTATGATACCCTAGCAGTATGGCCAGATTGAATTGCTTTTCTTACTGCTTTTGCTGCAGGGATATCCTAACCATTTCTCTCATTCTTGTATGCTGTCTCCCTGTTTCATCCTTTCATTCTTTCTTGGCTCGTCAGACTCACCACTACTAACTGAAAATATTTTCCCATTTCCTGTCTTATTTCTCACTTTACCCTAGTCTTAGTTCAGGGTGGCAGAGTCTTTAGTGATAGGTCTGGTAGTGGCAGGTGGGCAGAGAAGGAACTGGTGTTCATGTCAGCAGGTTTGCTCCTAATTCTTCCCTTTTACTTTCATGCAGGTCTTGCCTAAGTCTCACCAATTCTTTAATGATGGCTTACTTACTCAAACTCTGCAGTGTTAACAATAATTTGTTTACGGGGCCCATATGTGGTGGGGGGCTGGGGGGAGGGGGAAGGGAAACACAGTAGGTGCTTAGGGCATAGAAAAGCATCTCCTCCCACCAAAAAAAAAATCCAGTTTCCAGTTTTTGCTAGTGGATCAAAACCTAGAGATGCCAATAGGACTCTGGTGGCTTGGTGAAAGGGAAGAAGTAGGAGAGAGGCTGTGGGATAGTTTTTGATTGACACTAGAAAGAAAATACTGTTAGTCAAATACTAAGATGGGAGTAGAGTATAAGAACGTAGTCTAAATCTGTGTTCTTCCTAGAAAAGGGAGTAATGGCAGATGTTGGACTTGGCCAAGAAGTTTACCTGTTCCTCTAAGAGTCTTATTCTCTGAAACCTTAAAAACTTGAATATTACCTTTTTATTCCTTCTTTAAGGTCTCAGCCTTTTAGGGAACTGCCTGTATACATAGTAATTTATGATTGCTCTTAGTTACTTTTCTTGTTAAATGTTTTCACAAAAGAAGGAGGCAGATTGCTTTTGTTAAGCTCACAAACTGTTGTTTTTAGGTACGAGGTCTAGAATTTAATGTTCCTTACTGGAAAATACTAAGTTAAAACAGCATGCTTTTAAAAATGGAGCGCATAGAATCAGAATATATTACATTTTACTTAATTGATTCCATTCAGAAAAGCAGGTGCTAAGAGATTATCTATATAAAAGGTTAACAAGGAAAAAGGTAATTTAAGTCTTTCTGTTATTGATCACCCCTTTTAATCCTGTTGAACAGAAATGGAAAAAATTTATTAGAAAGTCAAGTAAGACTCAGAAGTGTTTCTATTATTAATTATTGCTGAACTTTCTCTTACATCTACCATTTTGGTTTATGAGTCAAGGAACTAACTTCTCTGAAATTGTTGAATTGGCATGCATATACTAGAAATGGGAATGATGAAAATAATATGGGAATGATAATTCAGAAATATCTTAAAAGGAAAAATGTTACTCCTCATCACTGTATTGCAACTGTGGTGTATTTTCTTGTCAATAAGTATTTTTTTCAGATTCTGGTCAATTTGTATAATATCTGTGTTAAGTTTTATCTTCTGTGTGTAATTTCCTTTTTCTGCTTACCTTGGTTTTATGGCTGAAGCTTTGGAAAGTTTATTATTCCTGTCATATTTCTGTGTTTGTACAGCCATTGTCTTTAGCAGAAAGGAGTCATTGATTCTAAAAGATGACTCTTGCCTTTGTCAGTGCCAGCCACGACCTTTTACTCAGAATTGGATATGTTAACAATAAAACTACAGAGCTTGAGTTTAAAACCTAGCCAGATTCTTGTTATTCTATAGCATTCTTTGAGCCCCTTGTCATTTCCAGTGTCAGTGGTATGTACTACTCTTTAGCTGGTGATTCCATCACCTAATTAATTACCATTTTATTTCATTAGTCTTTGCCTTTTCTTTGTTTTATAGAAGTAGAGTCACTTGATGAAAATTGAATATGTAGTTTCACATAATTTTGTGTGTCTCTTAAATTTTGCTTGAGATGTTCTCTGTAACTGGCACCCATCTTTCCTCTCTATATATATTTTTACAAATGTATTTAAAATACACGCAAAGCTGGGCATAGTGGTTCACACCTGTGATCCCAGCAGTTTAGGAGGCCAAGGCGGGAGGATTGCTGGAGGCCAGGAGTTCAAGACCAACCTAGGCAACATAGTGTAAGACTCTGTCTCTACAAAATAAAAAAAAAAAATTAATGATTAGCTCAGCATTGTGGCATGTTCCTATAGTCTGAGCACTGAGGAAGCTGAGGCAGGAGGATCACTTGAGCCCAGGATTTTGTGGTTGCAGTGAACTATCATCATGCCACTGTACTGCAGCCTGGATGACAGAACACGAACCCTGCCTCTAAATGAGATAAAAATTAAAATACGCATAAGCCTCATATTTATTAATCATTTGATATAAGAAAATATAAAGTCATAAAAAGACTAAGTTATGGTTTGATTATTTTCATCAGGACAAGATTCATCGAAATCACTTTCCATTATATGTTCAATAAAAGTGATTTTTTAAAATATAACTTTTCATAAAATTATTTGCAGTTCCGTTTATTAGTGGATTTTGTAGGTTTATGGTCATCTTTTTCTTGGATTGAGTCTCAGAGGAATACTTGCTGCTATTCTACAGTGTTGGTTGCAGAGAAAATGCTTGGAAGATAGCTCACTGGTATCTAATGATACGGGAGAGATGGTAACAGTGTTTTTTTGTTTTTTTTGAGATGGAGTCTTGCTCTGTCGCCCAGGCTGGAGTGCAGTGGCACAATCTCAGCTCACTGCAACCTCCACCTCCTAGGTTCAAGCTATTTTCCTGCCTCAGTCTCCCGAGTAGCTGGGACTACAGGCGCCGACCACCACACCTGGCTAATTTTTTGTATTTTTAGTAGAGACGGGGTTTCTCCGGGTTAGCCAGGATGGTCTCGATCTCCTGACCTCGTGATCCGCCCGCCTCAGCCTCCCAAAGTACTAGGATTACAGGCGTGAGCCACTGCACCCAGCCGGTAACAGTGTTTTTTATGTGACATTCCCCAAACTCATAGAATATCTCTTAAATTTGGAACTTTAATACTAGCTCCACAGGAATGAACAAAACACTGCTCACATAATCTCTGTGTTTTCAAAGCCTCTGGTTCACTTGAAATTGTGCCTGGAATGTTGTCTATACTAGATACTCATCTTTTGTATTAACTCTTTTTAAAAAGTTATTAAAATATACTTTAGTCACTTGATACAGGAAGTACAGATTCATAAAAATAATAGAGTCCTAATAACTAAGTTAGTAATTAGTACATTCTACTTTGGAAACTGACCCCTCCCCCTTCCCTGCTTTTTGTTACCCATCCTTTCAGTTTGGCAATTGTGTCACTATAAAAGAGCCTTAGTAATCATTGCAAATTAATGGAGAATTTGTGGCATTTAATTTATTACATACCACATTCTCACCTAAATTACCGGGAAATTACAGAGGGACTTCCAGGAATATCTTGAAAGAAAGATAATTTCTAAACTTAGCAGAACGTTATCATTGTAATATCTAGGCTGTTCTCCTGAAAGAATGAAAGAAAGAAGTCAACTATTTCTGTGTTGATGAATTTCGTCATAGAATGAAACTCAGAAGAGGTTAGAGAAGTGTACCCTCCTAGCAGTCAAGGATGAAAAAGACTGGAGTCTTCAAAACAGAAGAGGTAGAAATGGCTGGATTGAGAGATCTCCAGGTCTTCCGGCTTTTTCTGGGGACTGATTCGGAGATGAAAATAATGGAGCCCAAGTGTCAGAAGATGCATTAAGGATGCACAATGAATTGTTTTGTTGGTTATGGCAGCTAATTCTTTCTCACTGTGAATTTTCTTTTGCCACCTTCATAAGAGTGGAACTGCTTATTTGAAATCAAATTGTGTATAATTTTAGAAGAGATGGAAGTGTTACCCACAAAATTACTAGGGTGAGTTTTCATGTCATTTTGATTTTATATAACTAATGTTGATTTGATATGGTTGATAGATTTAGTTTGATGTCATCAGTTAAGAATATCTGATCACTGATCAGAAAGAAACCAACTTTATTAAATCGAATGATTGTTTGTCTTGCTTCATTTTCTAGGGCTTAACTATGAAAAATGAATTATTCATGTTTTCATGTAGGCAGTACTAAACCAGACAAAGTTTGGGGGTTCATCTACTCCTAGAAGTAGCAGTGCAGGGCGTGGGTCAGGATGGAGAGACTATGCCCCATTCTGAAGTCTTCAAAGAAATATTTTGATTCTGAATTACTATAATTTACATAGGGTATTGCATGAGGATTGATGGAGCAATGATGAAGATACTTTGAAGTAACTTATATTTTACAGGTTTCTGAAGCAAGGATTGATACTTAGCTCTTCCACGAAAACACAAATACCACTTGCTGAATTGTACTCTGCTGTCCCGTACCCAAAAAATCCACAAAAGTATGTTTTTAGATATATCTTTTATTCTCTTCTCTTTTTAGGTATGGATGAAAGAGGAGGTACAACATCTTGGGGAACAAGTGGTCAACCAAGTCCTTCCTATGATTCATCTAGAGTAAGTTTGCTGATCAACCCTTGATTAAAGCTGTAGTTTGGCAGACTAAGTAATTTCTTTCATATATGCTGTTTCTTATGAGAAATGAAAATTAATTTCTTTTCATGGAAATATAGTAGAATACCTAGTACCTTTTTGTTACATTTAGTTCTTTTTATAAGCTGTCAAACTTCGGAGATTTATTTAATATCCTACAGTTAAATATTCTTGGTGTTATTTGTACATGTGAACTGCCTACAGTACTCTTTACTAAAGAGCTTGGAATGCCTAAGTGCTCTCCATATGTATTTAGCCATTTTTCTTTATGTGTTGTTTATTTGCTTTGAGAGATGGCATTGGCTTTCAACATACTAACTTCCAGCCTCTCTCCCTCATCCTTGCTTCAACAGTCATCAGCCCTTTGCATCAGGAACTCAACAGCCCTGCCTCTTGGAAGCATATCAAAGCAGACATAACAGATGACATTTCTTAGTTAACAATTAAGAGAAAATAGGACCAAGCCAACTTTCTACACACTGAGGTCACAAGGTTAGAGCCCTTTCCAGCAAAAAACAAAAACAAAAAAGCCCCCAAAGCTTTGTAAAATGAGACCAGGAGGTGGAAAATTAGATCAAAGAATTGGAATAAAAGTAAGCACTCTGCTCCCAGACTTTCTCTAGTAAACTGACAAGGTTAAGAGAGACTTTTCCAGGCTGGGCGTGGTGGCTCATGCCTGTAATCCCAGCACTTTGGGAGGTTGAGGCAGGTGGATCACTAGAAGTCAGAAGTTCAAGACCAGCCTAGCCAACATGGTGAAACCCCATCTGTACTAAAAATACAAAAATTAGCCAAGGCGTGGGGGTGGGCGCCTGTAGTCCCAGCTACTCGGGAGGCTGAGGCAGGAGAATCGCTTGAACCTAGGAGGCAGAGGTTGCAGTGAGCCAAGATCATGCCACTGGACTCAAGCCTGGGCCACAGAGTGAGACTCCATCTCAAAAAAAAAAAAAAAAAAAAAACAACAAAAACAGAGAGAGAGAGAGAGAGAGACTTTTCCAAAAGGCCATACTTTAAATGAATACATTTCTCATTTCTCTCAGAATTAACCAGGAGAAGAAAGAGACAAGCATAAGACTTATGGGTAGTTAACCCTAGAAGCAAATTGCCTTAATGGGAGGAAAACTGAGTAAGTGACTGAAATGCATAGTCTCAGTATGGTTTACACAAGTTTGCATTGAAAAATGCTGAGTTAAAATACCTTTTAAAATATGGGGTTTTACTGTTGTATTTGGCTGTAGCCTATGTTTAATTTATCTTAAATCCTTTGGAAAGAACTGGGATAGTCATATGGAATCCAAAAAGATATATAAAGAGGCTGTTAAAGGTGGGTTTTTATGTTTTACTTTTGAGAATCAGAGGCTGAGAAAGCTACATTGTAGTGTAAAGAGCCCTATGCTGAGTATGTCAGGACTTGGATTTTACTATCAACTGTATTGTGAACCAGCCATTTAATCTTGGACACACTATTTTTGTCTTAGCCATTTAATCTTGGATGCATTGTTTTTGTCTTGAGGCTACTTAAATTGGTTGATATCCAAATTTCCTTCCACTCTTAAATGTTTCTTATTCTTTGAGTAATATTGTGAATATGTGAGATAGGATCTAGTTTAGATTTTGAAGGTAGGGGTTTTATGTAGTGGGAAACTCACAGTACTACTTATTAATATTGGATTTTTTTTTCAGAGGCTTGAGTTACTTTGTAATAACATGTTATTTCTTAGAATGCATTAAATGGTGCCTGGGTGCCTTATATTTATCTTTCTTTCAGGCTTTCTTCACCACCCCACCCCCACCCCCACCCCCCTTGAGTGCTGCGTAGGATTTTAGGAGAAAAAAATGTACTAATGTATCCAAACACTTATGTAATTTATGATCTTGAAATTAAGTTTACCTTCAGACATGAAATCCAAAGCAAATCTTGCTTTTCTTTTTTGCTATTTATAGGTCAAATGTGAAATGCTGTATTTTACTTAGTTTATTTATTTTTAGTATGTATTATGTACAGTGAAAACCTAAATTGATTATATAGTAAGCTAGTTTTCATAGAACCATAGAACCACATATGTATTTCCACCTGTCTATTGAGAGATCAGATAAAGTGAAGATTTAATGCTACCCTTCTTTATTTTTGTTCCCATTGAAATCCACTCTTTGACTAATTTTTCTCCTATCCTAGTCATCGTCTAAACCTAAAAGGTTTGGTGAGATAGTTAAGAAGTTTTTTGTATCATTTTCAAACAAAAATCTGGATCCAGTTTCTCCTTGGCAACTCTTCTTGCCAAGGAGAACTTTATGGTTATCATTGAAGCCTCCCTCAGTACTACTTTATCAGCTTTTGGGGTTTCATCTTTTAACAGTATTCACTATCTTGACCATTTTTTTCATAATCATAAGCATAAATGGGTATAATTGTGTTAATAAGAATCTCAACTAAAGTACTTCATTCTCCTATTTTAGTATATTGAATTTCTTAAATTCTTATTTAAGTACATTGAGGTTCTTAAATTCAAAAATAAATATTAATGTTGGCTAAAGACTAGTTTTGACTTGTTAGTTAAAAATTTGTCAACTTAATGTAATTGCAGATACTTCAGTAGAAATCATGTAAATGAAATTTTTTTAGACTTTATCATATTATATAAATATTACATTTCTATCAGCAATTTCCATTATTTGAAAATAATTTGATTTTCAGTAACATCACTAAATAGAAATTTTTTGTTATACTTTTTATAAAATTTGAAAATGCTTAGTAGGTCAAAAAAAGGGTATTAGAAACTGCAAAATGAGTAATTTGTTGGAGATAAAACATACCTGCTTTAAACTTACATGAATTGAACTATCTGAGCTGCCATTCTGTCCCTCTCCCATTCCCATGCCAAACTTTAAGGGAGAAACAATACTTTCTTTACAATAATATGAAACCATATTTGGCAGATGAACCCTATTAATATTGTATAACTATATGTTACTGTATGGGAGTAGTTACACAAAGTCATGTTGATAGAACTTATTCTTTATTTAATAGCTTTTCAAGGGAAATTTTTGCTATGTACACTATTTGCCTTACAGGGTCCTGACTTTAATTGTAAGATACCATTCTACTATAGTAGCCTTTATGCATAAATGAGCTCCACCTGAGTCGTGTAGTTAAGCGGTCACAAAATTCTCGTCTCTGTGTTAGGCTTATACCCATTCTTTCAGAATTAGGAAAAGTCACTCTAGCACGGTTCCAGTCTGTGTGTCTGCCCTTGCTTTTACCAAATCCACCAGAAAAGTAGCCTTGCAGTGTAGAGGTGATTAAGTTTCTGGTTATCAGAAGTACCTACAGCAATCCATTCAGTGAAGAGGTTTCACTAGGTTGACATAAAAATAGACATTGTACCTAAGAGTGGTTATAGAAGAAATGGTAGGCATGGTCAGCATTCTTAGGCAATGTGGATTTCACATTTCCTAAGCATGTCTCAGCATGTTTGAAACACCCAGAGGGAAGGAACAAATATTTGTTCCTTCCTCTCTACTTTTGTTAGAGTCCTGGTTTCTGCACTCTTCATCTGCTGCCCACCTGTGCAGAGAGCATAGACACACACACATGAGCATATAGATAGAATCATGTTGTGAATAGCACTTCCAGTTTTAGAAATTTGTGAATGTGGTAATAAAGGTAAAGCACCTGAGACTGAAAGGAGTGATTAAAATCTCAGGTAGTTTAGACATGGGCAAGAGATCTAGTTAATGAGTTTGTTCCCTCTCTCCCTTGTTTTTTATTCTTTATTGCGTAGAAATGTTGGTGTACCAGGCATAAAGGCCAGAGAATGTTGTGATTGTTCTTGTTCACTAAGGTGTTAATGACTTACTCTAGTTTCAGATTTTTTTTTTCTCTTCAGAAGGCTGTGCTTAAGAGCACAGACTGTGAAGTCATACTGCTTGGGTATAAATCATAACTCTGCCACTTACTACCTGTGTGATTCTGGACAAGTTATTTAAATCTAGTGTACTTCGGTTTACTCATCTGTGAAATGGGGATAGTGATATCTGTTTCATGAAGTTGTTGAGGATTAAATGAGGCAATATATGGAAATTGCATAGATCGATGTCTGATATGTGGTGAGTGCTATATAAGTGTTGGCTTTAAACCTATGTATCTCAAAATTCATCCACTAGATTTATATTTAGCAATTACACAAATTTAAACACATGGATACATTTGCAAATATGCTGTATTCTAAGTGTAATAAATGAGAATTATTTGCCGATTCAGTCATGCTTAATTTAACTACTTTTATTTCCTTTAAATGTATGAAGGACATAAATAAAATCAATTTCCCTTCTTCAACTGTTCATTTCTTTCTTGGGAAAGCAACAGTCTCTTCCTGCCAAACTTGGATATAAAAGTTATCAATCTCTCTAGTGTAACACCTTATACATAATGGGTGCTCTATACATGTTTGCTGAATGTAATCAAATTCAGGAGCAATCATCAGATTTACTAGATTAATTAGGCTGGGGTTGAGGAAGGAAAGAATCAAAATTGATTTAAGATGAAGCTTGAAGTAGGTGGTGGTGGTATTAATGGTAATAATAAGTGATTTGGAAACTTGTACTGTGTGACCATGGGAAAGTTACTTCTATGTGTCTTAGTTTTCTGGTCTCTAAAATTATGATAATTTTACACGTATTTTGTAGGGTTTTGGTGAAGATGAAATGTAATAATAGGTATGAAGTATTTCATTTATTGATATGATAAATGAGAACTGCTATTATATTATTATTAAAAATAATTTGAAGTACATTTTCATGGTTATATTTCTTGATGTACAAATTCTGTTTCTAGAATGTCGAGTTATATGAGTTTGTGGAAATGTCAAGAGGCCAGGTCATCTTGGTTTCTCTGCCTTTTTAACTGTGTTAGCCAACCTACACCAAGCTCTGGAGTAGAGTATTAAAGTACCATTGAGGTTTGCATCCTGGGGTAGGAGTAGGAGAGAGGAGTATATTGATACTCTTTTCTAAGATACAGAGTTGTTAATTCCTTAGTTTAAAAGATAGAATTGAGTTCATTGATAGGAAACCACTGATAGGAATTACATTTATAGGCATCATCAGTGATCAAGAGTTGGCATTTTAATCATGAACATTTTTCAGCTTATATATAATCTATTATGGTAGTTATTTTTTTAAAAAAAGAAGTAATATTAAGTTGAGTAGACTTTGAGTGCTTTTTAAAAAAATAAATTGCTAAATGTCCACCATGGTTTTCTCTTCTGTCTGTATTATGGCTTGCAGAATGAAACAGTCATTTATCTTTTTGCTCTTTCTTCCCTCTGTGTTTTACAGTATCATAGAATTTTCAAAACTGAAAGATGCATTGGTTATATATGTTCTGTCTATTTCGTACATGAGGAAACTGAAACGACATGTTTGAGATTTGACCAGGTGTAGATTTGTGCTGTATGTAGAGATTTGGCTAGGCTATGTGACTAGTTAATGACAGCCTCTGGCGTGACAGAAATCAGATATTCTGAATCTTATGCTGGTGCTTTTTAACCCCTTGACTTTGGTACTTCCCAACTCAGAGAACTTTATGTTTTCTGCCATATACTGAAGGAATGGGAAAAGAGAGAGGAGAAAGGTGAAAAGAGAAGAGGGTCTGCAGCTGATAAAAGAGGACATGGGTCATGATATGATAGAACAGTTTACCTAGCAAGTATAGTGTATTGTGGGGTAGAATAGCATAGAATTTAAGAGCTTGAGCATTAAAATCAAGCTGTCTTGGGTTCTATTTCTGGCACTTCTGCCTCCTTGCTCTGTGACTCTGAGCAAGTTATTTGTTTTTACCTTAATCTTTTTTTCTTTTTTCATTGATTAAAAGGGGGTGGGTACTAATAATGACTTCCTCACTAAAGTTTGGGGCTTATACCTGTCAGTGAAAAGGGGAAAACCAGTTGTGTGGTGATGATTTAGCTTTAAAATACTTGATTTAGCTGCTGTATATGATTCAGCACAAGATGATATCAGGGATTTTTTTTTTTATTAAGGGATAATAATAGGTATGTTCTGAGGCTTTTTGTTTCAATACATGCTATGATTTCTGATACCTATAGCAATAAAGGGATATGAGGATTCAGTTCATTTAAAAAGCATCAGCTGTGGTTTTTTCACAGCCCAGTTGTCAAAAACACAAACGGACAGCAACCTTATAGACCCAACTAGGTTGAAAATGAAAATATGTGGGTACAAGGATTTAAGTATTTCTCCAGTCTTCTAAAGTCTATGAAGACAAAGCCATAGATTGGGGACTTGGGATAAGGGAAACAAAAATACATAAAAACTCAATGAAAGTAAACATAAGCTTTCAGATTCTATGGAAAGTAAAATCAGCCTATAAGATTATCTGGATGAGATTAATGTCATTTTTCTTGCAAATCGTGGACTATTCCTGCCAGATATGGCTAAAGGGAACTTTAATTTTGTTTAGTGCCCTCTCCATTCTTAACAGGAGTTCAGTATTTTTTCGTTAATGTGGAAGAGTTTGGCTAAGAACCTCTCTATAGTTTGTAGGTAGTGAGTTAGAAATAGGATAATAGAACCTTGGTTTTTCTAATGTGCTATGTATACAAAAAACACAGGTCATTCTGACCTCAGCAGGGTCATACTGGCTGGAGGTGTAGAAGGAACTGGTGGGTAGTTCATTTACATTTGACAGCAGATGCCTTAAGAGTGTATCTATGGGCAGAGGCAACCTGTAGTTTCCTTCCTCCAGCAGAGTCCAGTGGCATAAGAACAGTGTAGTTGGCCTGCTTTTAGGGAGGTTGGACTTACCATGATCCCCCAATTTTAAGATGCTGAGATTTGTAAATGCATTCAGTTTCTTAAATGTTAAAGGTGAATAAATGTGTATCTTATAGTTCAGGAAATATGCTTAGACATGTAAGTCATATTTGCCTAAAGAGTTACTTTTTAGGCTGGGCGTGATGGCTCACGCCTGTAAACCCAGTACGTTGGAAGGCTAAAATGGGAGGATTGCTTGAGCCCAAGAGTTTGAGACCAGCCTGGGCAACAAAATGAGACCCCCTCTCTACAAAAAAAAGGAAAAAAAAAAAACCAGGCCTGGTGGTGTGCACCTGTGGTCTGAGCTACTCAGGAGGTTGAAGTGGGAGGATTGCTTGAACCCAGGGGTCGAGGCTGTAGTGAAGAAAAAAAAAAGTTGCTGGTTCACACCTGTAATCCCAGCACTTTGGGAAGCTGAGGCAAGTGGATCGCTTGAGTCCAGGAGTTCAACACCAGCCTCTGCAATATGGCAAAACCCGGTCTCTTAAAAATTTAGCCAGGTATGGTGGTGTTGGCTGTAGTCCCAGTTACTCGAGAGGCTCAGGCAGGAGAATCTCTAGAGCCCGGGAGGCGGAGGTTAGAGTGAGCCTTACTACACTCTAGCCTGGGTGGCAGAGTGAAACCTGATCTCAAAACAAAAAACAAACAAACAAAAAACACAGCCCAAAAAACTTCTTAACTCTTTTAAGATAGCAGTGGAGATGGCTGTAATTAGGCAGCAAATAGTTAATTACCAAAATAATTTTCTTGGCTACTGTGAGATTCCAGAGGAGGGAGATTACTTTGGATGGTCAAGAAAGACTTAATAGAGGAGGAAGTGTTTGAGCAGACTGTTACAGGACAGATAGCATTTGAATAGGGCTGAAAGAAAGTCTGGAAATGTGGAATGATGCAAACAGTGCAGTGGTCTCATTACAAAATTCGGTAGATAATAAATCAGCTTACTTTGTGGGAAAATAGTACGAGATAAGGCAGGTTAACATTTCTGTAGAAAAAAATGTTATCTATTCTTTCAGAGCCAATTAAAAATAGATTTTATACACAAAATGTTTTATAAATATTAACTTACTGTGGTGTGAAGAATGGATCCAAGGTGAAAGTGACAAAAAAATAGGATTATCTGAAAAGATGGTACATAGACCCACTGATAATGAAATAAGACTTGGATTGGGAGGATAGGAGCCAGATTGCAAAGTTATATAAGAAATTTCACAAAGGGGAAAACACAAAACTGGTACAACTAAGTGACTGGGAAAGATATAAAATCATGTAGACTCATTTCACCCACAAAATGGTAACTCCTGAATTAAACTTCATGTGTTTTATTTAGGCTTTGTCAAGTTAGCTATGGTTGTATTAAAACAGATCGTTTGATTTTGATAAATAGTTTTCGTTAATACATGGGAAAATCGAGTTGTGTGAATAAAGAAATATAAAATAGCTTTTACTCAGTTGTCCCATTTGTCAGCATTGATGGGTAATAAAGATTAGTGTTACTTTTTCTTCTCTAGTGTAGATATTTTCTCAAAATTGTGTGTTTGCTATTGTTTTTATCTTTGAAGGGGAAAAAGGTATACAATTTATAGCTACTAGGAGTTCAAATACAGTAATTAGAAAGGACACACAAATTTTGAAATAGTATTTTATGCCTCTTGATCTCAGGTACAATACACGAGATGAAGCAGTTAAATAGCAAAGCAAGACAGAAGGGTCAGAGAATTAAAGTAAGTGTTTTCTATATATTGCATCTATGTTCCCATTAATCTCTGTTTTGTTATGTAACTGCTCCTTCTGAATGTTCTGAATGTGAAGAAAACTATGAGTAAGAAAAAGGGTGTGTTTTAAAGTTAAGTTTAAATAAAGCCATAAGAGTAAAGTGTTTTTACTCTTAGTTCTGTTTGAAACAGCACCTGCCTATAAATTATAACCTAAATGTTTTTGGATAAGAAAAAATTGGGTTGTGATGATGTAAGCACCTTTAAATCTCTTGCTAGCAGATATTTAAAGTGAAAGAAAGCACATACTGATCAGATTGCCCATGTTTCCATTTTAAGACAATTAAAGCTTCTGTTTTTTTCAGACTAGCCTTTCTTCCTGGGGACAACAGTTACTGAGAGGCTTTGCTGTAGATCTTTTTGGAAATAACCTTCATGTCAATTTCTCACCTTACTGTGATTAACTTTCTAGGCCCATGAGATAACATCTTGATCAGGACTGATCTAATCTTTATAGTTTTCTTTTTTAATCTTCTGACTGTTCAGATTTTAAAGTTAACAAGTAAAAATCAAAGCATATTAATCTTTGAATCTTTATGTCCCTTTTTGTAATTGTTGAGGTCTTTCTTGACAGCCTGTTTAATATTTTTTCCCTAAGTTTAGAGATTTCTTATTTGTGGGAATAAAAAGTAGGGTAAATTCTGGCTGAACACTTTTTTGGACCCACTTGGGTTTTTAAATTAATAACAATGAAATCATAACCAGCACTTGTCACAGTTTAGTTTGCACACTTTCATGTTACCTGCTTTGATCTTCACACCAGCTCACCAAGAAGCCATTTTTAAAATCCTGTCCATTTTAGAGGTGACAGAATTGAAGCTCAGAAAAGGTAGATAACTTAACAGATATTAACTACTTAGGACTTTATCCAGGCTGTCTCTAAATTACTGTCCCTTTTTACTGTGTTGCATTTGCCAAATTATAAAAGAGACCCCCAGAACAGTTATTTCTACTTGTGCAGGACTTTAAGGACAGAGTCACTAGAAGTTTGTTTGTTTTTTTGAGACGGAGTCTCGCTGTGTCACCCAGGCTGGAGTACGGTGGCGCAATCTTGGCTCACTGCAAGCTCTGCCTCCTGGGTTCACGCCATTCTCCTGCCTCAGCCTCCCAAGTAGCTGGGACTACAGGTGCCCGCCACCACTCCCGGCTAATTTTTTTGTATTTTTAGTAGAGACAGGGTTTCACCGCGTTAGCCAGGATGGTCTCGATCTCCTGACCTCATGATCCGCCTGTCTCATCCTCCCAAAGTGCTGGGATTACAGGCATGAGCCACCACGCCCGGCCTTAGAAGTTTTAAGATAACGGTACTGCCATCTTACTTCTTATAAAAGCAGTAATTCATATTTTATATATTAAAGAAAATGAGCCATGGGATGAATCAGACAGGTTTGCTTCTAGTTTTCACCACTCTGTTTGACCTTGGACAAGAGAGTTAATTCCTGAGCCTCAGATTTCTCATCTCCAAAGAGCTTTTTCTCATAGGAAGTGTGCAAGAATTTATAGAGGAAGTTTTATACAATATTTAGCTCATATAGAAATCTGTACATTGTTCTTTTTACATTCCCATGAGAAATTTCATGCCCATTTTGATTAAAAAAAAAAAAAAGATGTTAGGAATTTTTCAAATCTTGGATGGTCATTGGAGAGGCAGCTGTTTTGAATTCCCGGAGTATATCCTGAAAAGGTGATGGACTATTAGGGTTTTTAAATGCCCAACAAGAAGTTTGTTTGTTTCTTTGTTTGTTTGTGACAGGGTCTTGCTCTGTCGCCCAGGCTGGAAATGCAGTGACACAGTCATGGCTTACTGCAGCCTTGACCTCCCAGGCTCAAGTGCCTCTCCTACCTTAGCCTCCTGAGTAGTTGGGACTACAGAGGTGTACCACCACACTTGAACTTTTGGAAATTTCACTGTATTGCAGGTCTTGGGATTTGGAGATTATTGGGAAAAAGAAATAGGGCAACCCACATTCTTATGAATGTAAATTTATACAAATCTGTATTCTTATAACAGATTGCAGATTAATACATTCTAGGAAAGGAAGAGGTTTCAGTTCCTCCAATCTGTTTAAAAGGATATGCATCTCACAAGGCATTTAAGAGACCTAAATTAGCTTATATAGGCCAAAGAATTGGTGTCATCAATAATTGTTAGATTTTTGTGTCATG
Source organism: Pongo abelii (assembly GCF_028885655.2). Classification (NCBI taxonomy): domain Eukaryota; kingdom Metazoa; phylum Chordata; class Mammalia; order Primates; family Hominidae; genus Pongo; species Pongo abelii. The sequence continues at coordinate 60,114,220 of NC_072001.2, forward strand.
TATTTTTGTTGTCATATACTTAAACACTTTTATTCTGAGAACAAGCTTGAAATGTTTCCCTTCAACATATTGAACTGATGCTTTAACCTTCTTCTTATAAGATGAAATAATTATTTAAATGTCATTTTACATCATAATCAGTTTGTTGCTTTGTGCATGGAGCAGAGTATATTCTGGTTGTTAGGACTGGAAATTATTTTGTGATTAAATAATTAAGTGCCACCTGTCCTGAACCAAATATCTTCTCGATGTTGGTAATACTGTTGCATCTTCTGGAGTTGACTTTTCTGAGTTTTTGCTGTGTGTGTATTATTCTTTATTTTCCACTAATTTTGCCTTACTTCCTTAGATCATTTTTCCACAGTATCTTTCTTCCCTACTGCGAGTTTTGTAGTCTCTTGGAATTCTGTATGCACATCTTTATGTTGTTAACATGGAAATCTTTTTTTTTCCAGCTCCTTTCATTCATGAAGCTTTTACTGAGATTCCACTATTTCCTTGTCACTGAAATTAGTTGTGGAAAACAAAAATCATCAGTTTATATTTCATAAAGGGAATCCTCATTCTTATGGGAAAAACGGAGATTATTGTACTGTAGAATGATAAAAGCTATGATAAGGATGGCCTAGGGGAGAGTAAAAGTCCAGAAATAGAAGGAATATTTGTTAATGAAACCTCCAGGGCATATTGTATACCAAGTGAAAATGATAATCTGTTTTGTAATACAAGGAACAAAGAATTTAAGCCTGAGTTCTCTCATTAGACAAATGGTTAAATGGGTCATTTTTTCTGGACATGACATAAGGTTTCTTTCTTTCTTTCTTCTTTTTTTTTTTAAATTTGAGACAGGTTCTTGCTCTTTTGCCCAGGCTGGAGTACAGTGACACGATCATGGCATATTGCAGCCTTGACCCCCTGGGTTCAGGTGATCCTCTGCCCCTGTCTCCCAAGTAACTGGGACTACAGGCCTGTGACGCCATGTCTGGCTAATTTTTTGTAGAGACAGGGTCTCACTTATGTTGCCCAGGCTTTTATCAAATTCCTGAGCTCAAGTGATCCTCCTACCTTGGCCTCCTAAAGTGCTGAGATTATAGGCATGAGCCACTGCCTTCGGATGGGCATCAGATTTCTAATGTGTAAAACAAATTTTGAATAAGATCATAGTTTCTCAAACTGTCCTTAATAGGATATTAACAAGCAGTGTACAAATACAGAGCTTCGTAGTCCAAAACATTTATGTGTTAGTTAAAATTAAATAGACTTTTTTTGGTATTAGATTTCTTAGTTTTTAATAGGTTGTAGTAAATGATAAATCTTTAAGAAAGGAATAGAATAGGCTGGGCGCGGTGGCTCACGCCTGTAATTCCAGCACTTTGGGAGGCTGAGGCGGGTGGATCACAAGGTTAGGAGATCGAGACCATCCTGGCTAACACAATGAATCCCCATCTCTACTAAAAATACAAAAAATTTGCTGGGGGTGGTGGCAGGTGCCTGTAGTCCCAGCTACTGGGGAGGCTGAGGCAGGAGAATGGCATGAACCCAGGAGGCGAAGCTTGCAGTGAGCCGAGATCGCGCCACTGCACTGCAGCCTGGCTCTGTCTCAAAAAAAAAAAAAAAAAAAAAAAAGAAAGGAATAGAATAAACTTCTTCCCACATTTTTTTCCATCATAGAATTCCCTCGATATTAGTTAAGAAATGTAGTTTGACTGCTAGTAGCAGTCTCAAGAAATAGTAAGTTAGGCAGTGTAAACATTTAGCTCTTAACTTAGATCTGTGATCCATTGTGAGTTTGTTTCTGTATAAGATGTCAAGTCAGGGTCAACGTTAATTTTTTTTTTCATAAGGCTGTCCAGTTTGCCACCACCATTTGTTTAAAAGATTTTTCTTCCCTCCCATTGAGTTAACTTGTTATCTCTGTTAAAAATCTGTTGGCCATATATGTGAGGATCAATATCTGGGCTCTGTATTCTGTTTTATTGATTTTATCTTCACACCAGTACCATAACTGTCTTGATTTCTATACCTTTAAAATAAATCTTGGTATCAGGTAGTATAAGTCTTCTACCTTGTTATTCTGTTTCAAAATTGTTTGAACTATTCTATGTTCTTTGCATATACATTGAAAACTTTAAAACCAGTATGTCAGTTTCTATGAAGCTGTGTAGGATTTTGATTAGGATTGCACTGAGTCTGTAGATCAGTTGGAGGGGGAACTTAACAGTGTGGAGGCTTTTGATTCATGCGTATGATATATCTCTATATTTAAGTCTTTACTTTCCATATATATATATGTATATATATTGTGTGTGTGTATGTATGTGTATGTGTGTGTGTGTGTGTGTGTGTATATATATATACACACACACACATTTTTTTTTTAAATTTTTTTGGCAAGGCTTTGCTCTGGTGCCCAGGCTGGAGTGCAGTGACATGATCTCAGTTAGTGTTTTTAGATAGTTTTTAGTGAACAAGTCTTGCACATATTCTGTTTAATTTACTAAATGTTTCATAATTTTTGATGCTGTTATAAGTATTTTTAATCGCATTTTTTGGATTACAGGCACCCGCCACTGCGCCTGCCTAATTTGTATATTTTTTTTTTTAGTAGAGACGGGGTTTCACCATGTTGGCCAGGCTGGTCTCGAACTCCTGACCTGAAGTGATCTGCCCGCCTCGGCTTCCCAAAGTGCTAGGACCACAGACGTGAGCTACCACGCCTGGCGGATCTGTAGTTTTTTTTAAAAAAAACTTTTGCATGTACTTTCTTTGTAAGAATTTGTTATCATGCTAATCCTGGCCTGAAACAATTAGTTGAGAAGTATTACTTCTTCAAATTTATTGACAAGATTGTGAATAATATTTTCTTCTTTTTAATTTTTTTATTAGTTACCTATTGTTAACTAGGTACCAGAAACTTAAATAACACATTTATTGTCTCGTCTGTGAGATGGGGGAAATATAGTATTATTCAATATATAGGTTAATATAGGTTAAATTAACTGATACAATGCATGGATGTTCTTAACACAGTGCTGGCACGTAGTATGTACTCAATAAAACTTGGTTGTGATGATCAAGATGACACCAAAGGTGCTTATTGACACTTTATTTTCCAGTTATCAATATGTTTCATTTTGCTTTAGGGTATTCTTTAGCAAATCTTAATGCAACTTCTGCCTGCCTAACAGTATTTGTTCTGCTTTTGGTGCTCCCATTTGAAGCTGTGCTGGTGTATTAGCATCTTCTAAACTATTCATACAAAACCCAGCAAGTTTAACTTGTAATTTGGCAGACTGGTTTGTACTTCATTTAAATTTTTACTGTTTATTATCATCCTGTCCCCTAGACTACTAGGGAGTCCAGTAGTACTAATCAAACCTTGGAAGCTATAATGTGGTACATGCATCTCAGGCCCAGACCTCATGAAAAGGTTATTCAGTTTATTAAAATATTTTCAGATAATGTCTCTCTTTTCTTGTGACGGTAAGCTCCTTGAAGGCAAAGGCTTTTATTTATTCTTGCATCCTATCATCTGGCACAATGCCTAATATATTATAGGCAGTATTACACATATATACATATGTATTATCACACTTCCATATGCATATTTTAATTTCTTTAATTTCATTAATAACTAGATTGACATGAAAAGATAGGTAAAAAAGTAAGATGAGTATTGAAGGAGAAAATGGGGGCTAAAAATCGAGAGAAGGTAAGACGAGAAGATGAAGTATCAAAAAGCACACCTGACATTTAGGATATAGATTGATAGTATGCATTAAAAATATTAGAACTCAAAGCAGACAGGAAATCCATTTCAGTTATTGCTGCTGATGAAAACCATCATATTTGATCACATAGATAACTCAGTTTATGTCACAGTTAGCTTTAATTTTCTTAGGAAGGATATAAGAAAAGAAAGGTAATACTGTGACCTGTTGTTATCAAAGTAATGCTGGTCTTCCATGTTTGTAAGTATCTGAAAATTTTATATTATGTGCAAATGTAATTAACTCATATTTTTGTAAGTATGTGAAAAGTTTGTATTGGGTGCAAATATAGTAAAGCAGTATCAGTTTGGACTAAATGTCTGAATTGAAGTATAATTTTACTTTTTAGGAAATAACTGCTTTTTACTTTTAATTACATGTATTAGCTGAAACTATTCCAATAAGGTAATGCCACTTAAACTTGCTTCACAGTTTATGTACACACATCAGAATAGAGTTTTTCTCTGGTAATGATCAGATAGTTATTTCTTTGATTGTGGACTAGGTGAAGATGCTGACTTGTGTTTTCATACCATGTTATATGAAGAATACTGTTTTTCACAGTAGAATCATGGCCATGGAAGGAGATGCTTCCACTGAGAAGCATTAAAAAATCCGTGAGAATTGCTGGCACTTCCACATCTCATGCTCACTCCAGGGCACAAACCATGCTTTTTGGTAGAGTAGGGATGGAGTGGAACAGTAGTTCTTTTTTCTGCTTTCATTTTTTATAAATTCACATAGTTTGATTAGATCAATTGACGTAAGATACGAGTCAGTATATCTGGACACACAAATAACCACAAAATCCCTCTGCTGTGTGATTTTATTCAATTCTAGTAGATGTTTCTCAAACTGGTGAATGAGTAGCCCCTGGCGGTTGTTCCTCAGCCTTGTTCTCTAACATGGTTAGAGAAGGAAATGCCTTTACTTACTGATTTTTTCAGTGAAAGGAGACTGACAACCATGCAGAAATAAGTAAAATGGTCTTTAGTTACAAAAGTGCTATGGAAATGGGAGGGTAGTGTATTTAGAATTTAATTCCTTTGTTCTTTGTAGCAATAAGGACTAACCTGAAGAGATATTTTCTTTAAATAAATCTATAAAGTATTAACATATTAACAGGAAGACTCACAGATTCTAAATCTGTGATTTTGGGATATTTAAGGAGACTTAAAGATCATTCTAAAAAGGCTTTCTCAAATTAAAACAGCAGCTTTCTTGAAAAATAATTTAGATGCTCTTTCAAATTGAAAAATTACAGAAGTTCAAAATGAGGAATTATTCCACATTCAAGAAAAACCTGATTAGTTACTTCGCTAAGCTGCTCATTGAAAATAAAAGTCTCTACTGACAGGATTATATTTTAGTTTTAAGAAGCTAATTTATCATTTAAAGGTTATCTTTAAAAGTTAGGTTTTGTATATCTAATGCACTCACAGTTACACCTACCTCTCATAACTTGATAGTGAAACCTTTCTGTTTTTCAAAAGGAGTTCCAGCATTTCAGCTGCTGAGCACTCTGCAAGAGAAACTGTATACTGTACATCAGAAAGCAGGGGTACTGTCTGCCTTTGGTGTTAAGTAGAAATGAAGACTTCCTTCATTGCCCGTTCTTTGTTGGAATATTCACATGGCACTTGTGTCCTTTAGCCAGCTAATCACTGTTGATTTCAGAGATCTAGGAATTGAGGAAGGGGATAGTAGATCTGTCTCTTAACAACCGTTTTGCATTCAGTTGCTATTTCTGGGAAGCTTCACTACTGCAGAACAAATCACAGAGTCCCTAAAGAAGACTAGTGCCCCCTATCATGCTGTTTCTCTTGTTGAGCATTCAGTTGATATTGGATTTAGGGCCCTGACCCAAAAGATTTTGATATCTATGTGAATAATTTCCCTTTCTGCAATTGTCAGTGCATTACAGCTAGGCCATTCGGATGCCTTTTATTAGAATGGAGTTACATAGCCTTTCTCAATTAATTATAATGAATATTAATTCTTAACTATAATTGCCAAATCATTATCATAAACTTTATCTAACATAAGGGCACTCAACTACTGGCTCTGACGCTGTAGAAATTCGCTTCTAGATTTTTTGAGGCCTCTATGCATTTTCCATGGGAATTACCTTAAGATCCCAGAAGACTACTGTACCTTTTCCCACCTTGGGCAAGAGAAAAGTTCTGCGGTAGATAAAAATGTCTGCAGTAGATGTTCACTTAGCAGCAAGGTTTTTCCATTTCCCATTTTGTTTGTGGCTTCATCAGAGTCCCCCAGTCCAAACAGTTTACTAAAGCTCTTATGACTGTCTCCACTATTGTGAGCACCATTTGCCAAACTGGGTAGTTAAATTTTTGTTTTGTTTTGTTTTGTTGTTGCATTTTCCTGCTTTCATTCCTTTATCACTTATGAATTATTGTTTGAACAGATTTATTCTTTATTTTGTATGGCTTCAGCCTATCATTGAGCCATTCAATTCACAATAGTTCTAGCGGGGAGCAGTTAGTACTGGAAAGGCAACATTGCATGGTGGGCTCTGGACAGACAGCCTGGATTCAAATCCCCATCCTACTATTTACTGTTAGACTTTGGGTGAGCTGTGTAAATTTTCTGTGCCTCTTGCCTCATCTGTGGAATGCGAATAATAGTAACTAGTTCATAGTGTTGTACAGATTAAATGAATAAAGCCTTTAGCCCAAGTTCTGGCAAATGGTATCGCCAAATGTATGCTCATGCTATTATTATTTTTATTATAATAATAGTTATTATTTTTTAGATGGAGCCTCACTCTGTCACCTACATTGGAGTGCAGTGGCGTGATCTCAGATCACTACAGCCTCCGCCTCCTGGGTTCAAGCGATTCTCCTACCTCAGCCTCCCAAGTAGCTGGGACTACAGGCGCGTGCCACTACATCCGGCTAATGTTTTTTGTTTGTTTGTTTGTTTTTTGTTTTTGTTTTTTGTATTTTTAGTAGAGACAAGGTTTCACCATGTTGGCTAGGCTGGTCTCGAACTCCTGACCTCAAGTGATCCACCAGCCTCAGCCTCCCAAAGTGTTGAGATTATAGGCAAAAGCCACTGCACCCGGCCCATGCTATTGTGGTTAATACTGTTACACAAAACCTCAAATTAGGGAGGATGAGTGAAGATTTGGTAATATGTTCCTGGAAGGAACCACTCATCTATCAGCTGTGGCTTATCTACTTTCACCTTCAAGGAAATGAATCTAGGCCAGGGATTTAGCACATATGTGAGCCAGTTATTAAATAAACATCGTTTCACTATTATACTTTTAATTGGAACTTACCGTTAAAGATGATTGGCTTTAGTCATGGGGCAGGAAGAGGGAGTGTAAATAAGTGGCTCATGGTCAACTGCCCTGACTAGTAACAGAATTCAAAAGTACTGTCTTAGTGGTTCCTACCAAGATATACAGTACTATTTTAATCATGAACTATGTATTATTACGGCCATGAGTCAGAATCTAAAAATCAGCAGCAGGCAACCTTGTTGCCATGACTCTAACAGTCCACACAACACTGGCTATCAAGATAGGATACCAGTGACAAACTAAAAATATATGGTATATCTTGCAGATTTTAATCTATTGGTGCCTAGAGTAATGTATGCAACTTTATTGATAGAAATTTAAGATGAACTGAAGAGGCTAGCAAAGATTAACTCATTTAACAAATGTGTCTTGAACATTTTTTTATGGCAAAGGACTGCCTTTGGACCCAGGCCAAACTATTTCAGATAAGAATATAGCTACACTAAGGGTTAAGTGAACTGATAAGGAAATGTAATCATGATTGCTTTGCCTTTTATCATTTGGAAAGTGTGTCACAAATTACATACAACTTACAAGGGGATTTTGGAAGCCACCTTTCATAAGTTTGGAGCTTTCATGATGCAGCAAGAGATATGAGACTTTCCCCCTAAACGATAATATATTCTAGAGAACAGTTTGGCAATATCTAGTAAATTTGAACACGGGCATACCTTGCAAACCAGTAATTTCACATTTAGATAATTGACCCCGAGAGAAAATTTCATATAAATTCGTACAAGGAGACATATTCCTAAAATGTTTATAACAACCTTATTTGTAATAGGGAGAAATTGGAGGAAAGCTGAATGTCAATAGGGAATTGGATAAATTGTGGTATGTTTATAAATAGAGTATTCTATAGGAGTGACATGTATATACCAGTGCTACACATTGTCAGCATAAATCAGTCTTATGTATTGAATGTTAACTGAATAAAGAAAAAAAGATACTATTTAGAAACATAAAAAGTGATGCTATATATCATTTAGATAATAATATGTAATGAAAGTATTAATGTGTGAAAATGATAAAAAACAAATTTAGGATAGTGTTTGCTTCTAATGGGAATTATAATTACATAGGGGTTTAAACTATACTGGTAACATTCTATTTGTTGAGTTGTGGGCACATGACTTTTTATTATGTACATTTTAATATGTCTGGACTAGTTTGGAAACATTTAAAAATTGAAAGAAAATGTGTCATATGTTGTTGACGTTTGCATTTCAGTGGAGATGAAATGAGAGATTTTTTTCCTGCTTAGTTGATGCTATTTTTGTACATTCTCTATTTTCTACAATGGGTATATGTTATTTTAATCATGTTAAAGGGAAATCTGAGAAATAATGTATCTTTTAGAAAAATAAACGACAGTTTTAGGAATTTTTGGAAAATATAGGCAAATTAAATGAAAAAAATATTAACACTTTTTATAATTAATTTTCTAGTCTTCTTTCTATAAACTTTATTTATTTGTTTTTAATTTTTAAAATTTTTTTGAGATGAGCTCTGGCTCTGCTTCCCAGGCTGGAATGCAGTGGCGTGATACTGGCTCACTGCAGCCCCCAACTCCTGGGCTCAAGGGATTCTTCTATCACAGCCTTCCAAGTAGCTGGGACTATAGGCATATTCCACCATATCTGGCTAATTTTCTTGTATTTTGTAGCACCAGAGTCTCGCTATGTTGCCCAGGCTGGTCTTGAACACCTGGGCTGAAGTGATCCTCATACAGGTGTGAGCGACTGCACCCGCTCTATAAATTTTATAGAAGTTAAGCATTATTATGTATTCTTTTTTGCTCCTATTTTTCTGGCCTGTTGTTATAAAATAAACATTTAATATATGGGACTGGTATTTTAAAGTTACTTTAAAATATGTTATCCTCTGAATGTAAGAACATGGTTTTGCTCATTGGCTGATGTTCTCTCTTCTTGCAATTAGTTGTTGCTTCTTAAGCGTGGGTTTTAATAAAATTATATTGTACCTTATGTTTGATTTATTTTAACTGATTTTACAAATATCAGGAAATAATAAAAATATATACGAGCAGTTATATGCTCAGTGATAATACTGTTGATTTATAGTAGTAGAAGATAAAAGCTTTAAATTATGTAAAATGTGAGATTTTCTTGGGAGGGGGACAGTAACATTTTAACTCTTAATTTTACTGGTTATATATAGTATGTGATAGGCAGATTTATGAACAATGTGAGCTCTTTAGGATTTGATGTAGTGCCAGTGAGTGCTAGTGGTACTACGAAAAGAAATAATAGGGCTAATACTGTTTTACAATGTACCAGGTCCTGTGACTTACAGGATAATATAAACCAGTTCTTGCCAAACTTCATTTTGTTTATAAATCTCCTTTAAATCTTGTTAAGATGCAGATTCTGGATTCACTAGGCCTAGGACTGTGCCAGAGCTTCTACATTTCAACAAACTCCCAGAATTTGCCAATAAGTCGGTTTTAAGGACCACATTTTTAGTACTGAGGATGTAGATTAGTGCTTCTCAAACTATCTGCAAAAGACTAGCTTTTAAAAAATACTATCTAGTATTTCACAAAAGAATACTTCTTGGAAATAAAATAAAGAATATATAGCAGGCAAAGGGAGAAAATTATATATTAATTGTATATTATAAATGTATATTAAATGTATATTATGAAATTGTACATTAATGTGAATGTAATCTTCCAATAAACCTTTTACAGGTATAAAGTTAGTACATTAGTTTAGAATAAACTGTTTCCTAAAAAATGTTTAGATGTGTCACACTATATAGTACAGTTTTTAAGGACTGGTAATTTTATAAAAATACTTGCCCTTGTGCTAAGCAGCATCTCATGTATCCAGCATATTTTCTGAATATTCTATTTCTAAAAGTTTTTGATTCTCCTCTTCCTCCCAGGCCAGTTCAAGACTCGCTCTTCCTTCTTGGATTAGAGTAATTCTATAAAACTACTTAGCATTCATGAATAAAATGTTACCTGAAGAGATTATTCATCCTCTCAACAAAAACTTAAGCACTTCATTACACACAAAATTCTGTGCTAGTCTCTTTTGGGATTATGAAGAGGAATAAAAAGTTCTTGCCCTGTAGAAATGTATGGACCTGGATGACAGAATCCATCTCCCTGTTAAGAAATTTTATTATATATTAGTATTGACCTGTTAAAGGATATCAGAATCTTAAAATACTATTAAGTAGCTGTTTGAGATGTAGACCTGATTCATTAACTGGGGTAGTGTTTATTTTTCAGTCATTCATTACATTAACAGATTAGTCACCTGCTTTACTACATGCCCGTTAGTGTGCTTGTCCCTTGTGAGAGATTAGTGAGTGGTAACTAGAGATATAATTCCCGCTCTCAGGTAACAGACTGTTGTGATCAAGTCAACCGACTTGACTTTTTCATAGTTGTGTTTAACTGAGAGAGACAATCACATTCAAGGATTTGTTTTAGAAAGTATAGCGTTATTTATCTAGACATTAATTTTGGCAATTTATGATGGGGTAAGTAAAGAAATACAGTAAGAACACTTTTATCTCTTTGAAACTGCATTTATTCTTACTTTTTTAACTTTCCATTTTATTAATATTTCACTTTGAAGCATAAACACTTATTTATATCGAGGCCTCGTCCAGAGCTTTCTGACGGCTTATGGGTTTTGGCTGATTCTTCTGGCTTTTGCCCATTTAGAGGCTATAAGATTTCAGTAATTGGTGGGAAATCTTGTAGCTCTTTGAATACCAGAAACCCATGGGTACTTGTTCAGTTCAATTAGATAAGCTAGTTTCTTACCACCTTTCTTTCTGATAGTTACCGTGAGGTCTGTGGAGAAACTGATTGGACATTTATAATATCTAAAACTCAGCAGCATTTTAAAGATTTAGCAGCTAAAACCTCCTCCCCTCCCTTTGTCATTTGTTCAGCACCTGCTATGTATGTGGCAGGCATCATTCTGAGGATGTCATTGTTGGGGGAAAAAGAAAAAAATAGGGTTCCTGTGCTCTCAGAATTTGTAAGACATAATCTCTAACTTGGATAATAATAATAATAATAATAATAATAATAATAATAATAATAATAATAATGGCTAGTGTTTATTATGTGCTTACTATGTGCCAGGAACTTTTCCAAGTGCTACATATATTATTTAATCCTTTCGTAACAACCTGTGAAGTGAACGTATTATTATTACCATCATCTACATTTTACAGATAAGGAAACTGAGATAAGAAAGTTTAATATGTCCCATGCCACATAGCTTGTATGTACCAAAGATGGAATTACCTGCCAGTCTGGCTCCAAAAATTTCACATTTATCCACTACACTATGCTATGCAATTATAACAAAAATTTAAATTATAAATTTAATTTAAATGGGTAATTAAATAGGCAGTTTTAATAAGTAGGAGCCGTGCAATGATGGAATGCTCATTGCTGTGGGAGCACAGAATAATCTCACGCAATTTGGTCTTGTTAGGGTCCAGGGAAAGCTTTCCTGAGAAAGTAATCTTTATTCAAAGAGCCTCTTTTCCTCCCTTTAAAAAAAAAAAAAAGTCCATTGAAATTTTTTTTTAATAGAATTTTAAAAACAGTGGTTTCTTTTTTTTAAACTGATTTTCATACAAAGAAATAACAACATAGGTTTGTAAAACCGTAAGTGTATTCTGAACTGGGAAAGATCCTCTGGTGATGATACTCTATAAATTGGATGAGATAAATTTTTTAAATGAGCCATTTTAAAAATTAACCAAAAGAAAAAATTCTTGTATTTTTGAGGTGAGAAACCAGATAAGAGTACTATTATATAAATAATACTAGGTGTGTTCTCTCCCTCTCTCTCCCTCTCTCTCCCTCTCTCTCCCTCTCTCTCCCTCTCTCTCCCTCTCTCTCTCCCTCTCTCTCCCTCTCTCTCCCTCTCTCCCCCTCTCTCCCCCTCTCTCCCTCTCCCTCTCCCTCTCCCTCTCCCTCTCCCTCTCCCTCTCCCTCTCCCTCTCCCTCTCCCTCTCCCTCTCCCTCACCCCCTACCCACCTTGGATACAACAAAATATTTGATTGCCCACATTTTGGGAGGCCAAAATGGAAGGTTCACTTGAGCCCAGGAATTTGAGACTAGCCTGGACAACATAGGAGACCCCATCTCTACAAAAAATAAAAATATTGGCTGGACATGGTGGTGTGTGCCTGTAGTCCCAGTTACTCAGGAGGCTGAAGTGGGAGGATTGCTTGAGCCCAGCAGATTGAGGCTGCGTTGAGCTGTGATCATGCCACTGCCCTCCAGCCCGAGCAACAGAGCAAGACCCTGTCTCAAAAAACAAAAACAAAAACATATATATATATATATATATATATATATATATATATATATATATTTGATTATGTGCTGTTTAGTTTAAATATGGAAGCTGCTTTGATCACTTCAGGTCTGTTGTCATACTGTAGCAGGGATTAACATTTCTAAGTTCCTGCATAAGGAAATGAACATAGAGAAAAGTATGAAATCTACTTTATAGACCACATTTTATAATATCAAAGCTTTTATGAAGTATTATGCATTCATAGATGGAATTATTTAAGATTTACCAACTAAATTTTAGACAGATTTTAAGTGTAGAAATTAATGGTTTTTGTAATCTTGCCGTGCATCAACTGATTTTATCAATTATTAATATCTTGAGTGCTTTCCATTTTTATAAGATGGGAACAGTGATTGTTTAGGGTGTATTTGGAAATATTTTGGTGTTCAATAGCATATTGTGGCTAAAAGACTGGTCTAATAGATAATTCTGATAGTATTGCTCTGTCCTTCATAATGTATATCATCTCATGTATTAAAAAATCTCGTTTATCTTAGTGGCTATTAACAGAATTCAAGATCTTAATTAGGAGTCCTGGGAGCCATGTTTGACCCCTTTTATTAGCATAGTAACTTTCTATCAATTTGAAATATGCAACATGATCAATGTATTTTTAATGATGTCACTGATTTACTTCCTTTATATTTTAATTGAAATAGCATTCATTTACTGGTCCCATTGGTTGATCCACTTGGGCTCCAACTTAACCATTGTTTGCTTGGTTTTTGTTCTTTTCTTGTCACTGCAACCACTCCCTTAGGCCATTTACCTTCAACCTATGTTCTCCAACCTGTTGGAAGTTACTACATTATTTTGCTTTGTTCTCTGCTATTCTGTCAGCCCCGCGAGTGCTCTGGTTTATGACATCTTCCCCTTTTGCTCTATGAGCAGCCATGCTTGTTGCCTAACTCTACGTGGTATTTCAGAAGTTTAAACTCCTAGTCAACTAACCTGTTTCTTTCATTGGGGCTATATTTGACAGCTAAGCTACCTTCTACTTTTAAAACTACGTGGATGAATACATACATACATAAAAATATTTTGCTATTCTAATTGCTTTAGGTTTTTTTTTTCTCTTTAAACTGTGGGGTTTCTCCCTAATTTATACTTATCTGGAAACTTCTGGTGTTTTAATATGGTTTCAGTGGGGGGTGCCTGGCTGTCACCTTTCTAGACCTTTTTACTCTGTGTTTATGAAGAAGATCTTTATTCCAAGTTGTGTAAGTTCTTGCTACTAGCAGTGTAGTCCATAGGCCAGCAGCATCAGCATCACCTATTTGTTAGAAATTCAGAATCTTAAGTCCTACCCCCAAGACCTTGGGCATCTTAATCTGCATTTTAGCAAGATCTCTACTTGTTTGATAAGAACATTGAAGTCTACAAAGCACTGCTGTAGGTATCAGTCAACTAGATGATACATTGACATGCTAATAGTTGTACATTTCTAGAACTGATTTTAAACATATGACTTGTGATAATCGTATTTAAATATTTGTGAATTATTTCATAACTATTCATCTTGTTTCACCAAAAGTTATACTATGGGTGAGTATTACTACTACTGTATGAAAGGAATGACAGGAATAATCCCAAACAGTAGCTACCCCCAGTCCTTGAAGTGAAGTTTTGGTGTACAGTTGTATGTGATATAAAACTGTGACAAACATTTTGCAACTCTATTTGTCCCTTCTCCCAGCATCAGTTTGCACCTGTAGGTGAAGAACTATTATTCCTTTCTTGTCTCTTGGACAGTGGCTTTTAAACAAAGTTGCATTTGCTAAATTGAACCTCTAAGGTGTTGGGGAAAATATCTAAATTTTATCCTTTAATCAGAGAAATTATGCCTTACTGATACTTGATATGTGGATTAATAGTGTATGCATATAATCTCGATAAATAGATATTGAGGATTTATATCCAACTCTTGCTTGTATTTGAGGAAAAAAGTCTATAGGCTCCTATTTTCTGGTGCACTGTGACAATCCCAGTCATTAGCAGTGGGAACAGCAAAAAAGTTAGGTTAGCAGGGTAAAAGACACTACATGTAATCTAATCTGTAAAGTTAATAAATTGTGTGTAGTCATTTAGCAACACCATAAATACATTTCAAACTTAGATACGTTTGTATAGTAGTGTTTTAGGAAATAGTTTTTTTTTTTTTTTTTAACTGTAGCGTTTTTACTTTTTGTTGTTCGAGAATGAAGAGAACTGGGAGAATACAAAATTGCTCTTTCATTTGCCTTTAGCATTCAAATGTAGCGTGAACAATGTAGCTGTTCCGCAAGCACATTTTAATTGGCATTTTTCTACAATAGTATTGCTGTAGGATGACAAACAATATTTAAGTGAGTATTTTTATAGGTTTTGATGCCTTCCTTTGACTGTGTGCCTAAGAATGGCAGTGGGAAGGGTGGCAGAGAGAACACCCAGATGTATGTGAGATAGTGATTTGTCACTTAGTATTCATTTTAAGTAGTAAAAGCAAATTCTATGGGCCAGGCATGGTGGCTCAGGCCTGTAATTCCAGCGCTTCGGGAGGCCAAGGCTGGAGGATCTCTTGAGCCCAAGAGTTTGAGACCAGCCTGGGCAACATAGTGAGACCCCATCTCTTCAAAAAATTTTAAAAATTGGTTGGTTGTGGTGGTGTACTACTGTAGTTCCAGCTACTCCCGGGAGGCTGAGGTGGGAGGATCACTTGAGCCTGGGAGGTTGGGGCTAGTCAGCAGTGATCACGCCACTGTACTCCAGCCTGGGCAACAGAGCGAGGCCCTGCCTCCAAAAAAAAAAAAAAGGTAAGCTCTATGGAGTGAGGTTGGAGTGAGGTTAGCTAAGAGCCATACTATTTTGTATATAGGGTCTACTAAATGTGGCTGTATCAGACAGGACTTATGGTTATAGTTACCAGAGAACACTTGTGGTCATAAGTTGTGAATGGCACCCAGATTCTTCTTGAATATCTATCACATGTCTATCAGTAATTCTAAAGTATGTAAAAATGAAACAAAGATTTATTTGGGAGTTAGCACTCCAGAAGATTAGTTTTAAAACAGAACAGCAGAAGGAGTTGTGACATGCATGTATAAACAATTGTAATGATTTGACAGTTATTTAGCCCTCTATTCCTAGCCCTTTCATTGAACTGACAGCATGCCTGCAAAGATAGTGAGGCCTGTTTCAGCCACATTAATGTCCTCTTAAATGGTAGCCTGCAGTCTGGGTAATGATAAATGTTCAGTGATTGATGATTTTTTTAGTTCCAGGGGATTCTGGGTGGTTTCTGGTTTCTGTGAGCCAGGGTAGTTTTTTCTCTTACTTGGGCTTCGTATACATTTTTCCGGTCTTTACCATGTTGGTTTTAAATTGGCAGAGATATATATGATCTGTAGTTTTAATTAATAGAGTTCAAAGCCTTGTTTAGAAACAATATGATTTTGGAGGTAATGCTGTACTTAAGAGTGCGTGAAAGTCTGAGAACCAGGACAGGTTTCATTACATAGTAATTTTGTAACACTTGTTTTTGTTTGTAAACTTTATCTTTTTTCCCCTTTGCTTAAAAAAAAATATGTTTTAAACTATAAGAAGAAATGTAATAACAGCTACTGTGAAAAGTAACATTAGCTTTATTGTTTTTAATGGTGTTTATAATTTCATTCTTAAGAATTTAAATCAGCTACTTTTAATAATTGTTTTACTTTTTACATGGCTCAGTTTCTGTAGGAGTATATATTGTTATACTATTAAATTGAGTAGTAGTATAAATTGTAGTATTAAAATGAGTACAAACAGACCTTTTTTGTTGAATATTTGCCATTTAGGAAAGGATTCATTTCTAGCATATTGATTGTGGATTAGTTTTAGTATTTTAAGTCAAACTTGTAATTGGCTAACCCTTTATTTTTAGGGTCTGGGAGCAGGGAATGAATAGGAGGATAAAGATAAGCATTTCCCTAATTTATTACAACTGAGAAATATATTTTCTTAATTTATTTTTTAAAAAATCCATTGTACTTTCCCTTTGGATGTAAAGTAATCTTAGAGGTAATTTTAGTAATAGTTTACAGAATTCTTATAGCTCCCCATCCCATCAGAAGAGCTGATGATACTTTGAAAACATTGGTGCTCATGGTTAGTGTTTATTTATAGAAACCCACTTTTCTTTATGATCAATAAAGAAAATGTTTTTTGACATTAAAATCTTAAAAGGAATAAAAGAAGCACTTCTGCTGTTAGCTTTTCAAATAATGAACAAGAAACTTGGTTAGAAATGACCATGTGTAAGTCTGTATATTAATTAGGTGAGTGTCATTATGCTCAATTAGCGGGACTGCCAAATAATCTCTTTAATACTCTGATCTTTTTTCCCCCTAGGGTTTTACAGACAGCCCTCATTACAGTGATCACTTGAATGACAGTCGATTAGGAGCCCATGAAGGCTTGTCCCCAACACCTTTCATGAACTCAAATCTGATGGGTAAGTTGGTAATTCTCTGCAAGTAGTCTTCTCAAAGCTTCTTTGGTCAGAGACATTTTTTATCCCTTTGTCCGGGAGGGACAGGTAAGTATCTAGAAAAAAGTTCTTGAGTTTCTAGGGGCATCTAGGGCTTTTCTTGTTCAGCACAGCTTGAGGATCAAATATCCAGAAAATTTGGGGTCTACTCTTAAAGCATTATTGTTTTGGTGTCAAAAAAGGAAGTGGCAGTGTTTTGATTGTCAGTTTTGGCAATGTCTTTGTGACCTCAAGCGTTACGTGTTTTCTGGGGCAAAGAAGAATTGTTTTAGGGGCATTTGTGATGTTACTATTTCTCTTAACAGTTGTATTATATTGTAATGAAAAATGTGACATAGCAGTGATTTTAGGCAGACTTTACTTGCATTGGACAATATTTCTCCCGGCACAATTTGATTAAAACATAGTATATTTAGATATTGCAGCATTGTTTTAAGCACTTGGCTTCATACTAGGACTTTTTTGAAGTTTTAGTTTGAAGAAGTGAAGTTGCACTTTCAAGAAGGGTATGAACTACCATCTAAACTTGATTTTTATGTTTAGGCAAAACCTTTGTGGTTAATCATGCTCTGCAAAACACCCCTCCTTTCCTTTCTCCTTCTCTGTCTCAAATGAAAGTTTGAAGTTGTTCAGTCTAAAATTACAAACCCAAGCTTGTTTTTTTCAGTTTGAATACCTTTTTTGTGTGTGTAAATATTTTACCTTTTGGCAAAACCTGATTGAAAATAGTCTGTATGTTTTATGATTTTTTTTTCTTGCTTATGCTGGGGCTGAGCATATTACAAAAACTTTCATCTGTTTTACCAGTTACAACTGTTTTTACTAGTTATTGGCATCATATAAATCTGGAAAGTTTGTGTAATTAACATTGATTTCATTACTTATTTTATTTCTTAAGGACATGACCTATATTGTGATCTTAGAATCGTCCTTTTAAGACACAGCCATACTAATCTAAGTAGATTACCCAAATCCCAAATCCTGGTGGTCTGCAGTTTATTTAAAATGATTTGCTTTGCACAGTCTTTGTTTCCCTTACTCTCTATAGTGTCGAGGAGACAGAATCTGATAGTCTAGTGTGGATTTTGCCTAAGGCGGTTGACAGTTTGAAGCCGGAAGAACCATTAGAGTATGACAGAAGAGTGAAAAAAATGACACAAGCAATAAAACTTGTGTTTAAAATCACAGTTTGTTTCAGCGTAAATAAATGCACATAGAAAATCATAGTATTAAATGTATTACCATTCCAGATAAAAAATCAGAGTTAGGTTTAGAATAAATTATTTGGCTAGGGAAAACTTTCTAATTTATTTTTTAAATTTTCAATTGAGCTTTCCATCAAAGTAAAATCGATATAACACTCCAAATTATTTCCTTTCAGAGTATAACTTTTCCCCAAGTAGGATTTAATTTATATTAAGTGTAATAGGGCAAGTAAAAGTCAGTGTTTTGGTAATTTTGGATTAAACTAAGCTTTCTTAATTGAGAATATAACTCTGAACTGTGAAAAATCAGAAATTGCTCTTTTTGTATTTATGTTCTTACCTTTATTCTTCACTCATAGAGATGACTTTTAGGCCCAATGGAATTTCATCATTAGCACAGCTTTGTGCCAAGGTGACGATTAAAATTTTGTATGGGACAAGTGTGGAAATTAAATGAATCCTAAGAGGTATGCATGTCAGTCACTTGCTCTGAGCAGATGTTGACTAACAGTATTTCTGTAATTCACTTTGAGGTAACATTTTCTCAGTTGGAGCAATTACAAGCATGTGCTTGTTGGTTTCTTTAGTTTTCAGATAATTATTAGAATACTTTTAATAGTCATCCATACCCTATGTATAAAATCAACATCTAAAAAAAGTCTTGAAGTAAATAAATATTTGCAAGTAGATGGATCTCTTAATTCAAATGAAAAAATCTGCATTCATGTGAACTGCATTGTTTAGGTACTACTTTGTATCAGATGCAGATATACAAACCATACATTTTCTTTTCTTATTTTTGAGACAGGATCTCACTTTGTCACCCAGGCTAGAGTGAGGTCGCATGATGATGGCTCACTACAGCCTTGAACTCCTGAGCTCAAGCTGTCCTCCTTCCTTAGCACAACACCAGCTAATTTTTTAATTTTTAATTTTGTAGAGATGAGGTCTCATTATGTTGACCAGACTGGTTTTGAACTCCCGGCCTCAAGTGATCCTTCTGCCCCAGCCTCCCAAAATGTTGCAATTATAGGCATGAGCCACCATGTCTGTCCCAGACCATACGTTTTATTTGTGAGTTTTAACTACCTAATGTAAAAATGTTTACTTGTACATAAAAGAAGGAGAGAGAACCCTGAAATGATTAAGCAGATAGGTTCAAAAGAAATTCACTGGTCATTGGCAATATCTGATATACTTCACTTCCTTACCTTTATTTTCAGTAAAAATGATCAAATGAGGTACCTCAGTCTAACAATAGTGTAAACAATCTGCACGACAATAGCTTGCTTTTGGAAATGAATGCCTCTTAAATCACAATACAGTTCTATACAGCAACAGGCAGTTCAACTTGATATGAGCTTAAGTAATTGAACTGACACCCAAACATGTGGGTTTATAGCAATATATAGTTACAATGGATAGACTGACTTTTCCGGCTGTTTGATAATTTAAGGGAGTTTCTGGCTGAAAAACCTAAATTATTAAAGCTCTGCTGAGATGT
The DNA here is from genome assembly GCF_028885655.2 of Pongo abelii. NCBI lineage: Eukaryota > Metazoa > Chordata > Mammalia > Primates > Hominidae > Pongo > Pongo abelii. Next base: position 60,133,904 of record NC_072001.2, read on the forward strand.
GTATGGTAGTATTTGAAGCATTTGGGACTGTTGGTAACCAATCATCGCAACAGGTAACAGTTGAGAGTGGTGCTGTGCATGGTGAATGTTCAGAAACAGCTAAAACTAATAGGAAAGCAGTAACATTTCGTGTTGCTGTCAACATATAAAAACCATTAAGTGGGGGAGGGATTGTATGTCTAGGGAATGTTGTTATTTTGAGTATTATGTTCAGCCATAAGCACATTTGCCTGAAGAAATAGTGGATTATAAAGCACCACTGTCTTCTGTGATAGGGCTTTCAAACACTTTAATGATTTTGTACATTGCAAAAATGAGAAATTTTGTCTAACAAGGGTTGATAATGATTGAATAGTGAACAATTTGCAACAGAAAGTGCGTTTATATATTCATGTAGATATTTTGAAGTGTTTTATGCTGAATCAGTTAATGTTTCTTTTATGAATTGCAGAATTCTCCTGTGGATATGTCATTATGGGAAAGAGGGCTTTTCTTATGTTTCAAGTGAAATAAGTACATCTTTTTGGCACATCACTAGGTAATTAGCATCAAGCAGTTCCGTACTCTGTAATATTAAAACTGTATGAAAAGCTTTGACCATAGCAGTGAATCCCATGGTCAGTTCAAGGCTACTATCACCAAGTAGCCTTGTCTATCTCAAGCTTCTTCCAGCTCTGGTCCATTTCTCCACCCTTGATCCTCTCATTAATTTCAGTAATACTTGTTTTCCTTTACCTTTTGATAATTAGTCATATTTTTGATGATGGGAGGATCAGTTTACTGGTTGAACTTAGAAACAAATTATTCTCACAGAATTGCCTGCCTTCCATCCCCAAGTGATTGTGTAATAAACTACTATTATCTTTTTAATCCTTCCATGTTTATAAGCTTTACTTATTTTAGGATGTATGTATGTGTATATGTGATAAATGGGAGACTTAAGGTGTAAAATTATCTTCGGTTTTGCTTGTTTCCTGAGACCCTTAATTGTGTTCCTTTCTGAGACCCTATTTTGCCTCTAGAGATGGTTTGTTAACAATTTTTCTTTTAAAGAGTGAATGTAATATGTGATGGTACAGGGGGAAATTGCAGGGCTGAAAGTTAGGAGGTGTGGATTTTAATCCAGATTCTGAAAATACCTTTACCTTTCTGATAGGGTAATTCTGGGAATTCTCAGAGGTCTTGTACAACTCTAGAATTTTACAGTCCCATAATCTCATAAATTTAATAACTTTTATTCAACCCTGAAAAAGGCCACAACTAGAATTATAACTGCTATTTTACAAATGATTAAAACTAAGGCAGAGGACAATTAAGTGTTTCTTTCTGAGGTCACAAAGCCAGTAAATGTCAAAACTGAAGGTAGAATTCATATCTCCTGACTCTTAGTTGAATGCTGTTTCCATTAGGCCACACGGTTAAGGTGTTTAAGATACCTGTTCTTTCTTCATATCTCAGATTTTTTACTAGCTCAGCATTTTCTTAAACCATAATTATGGAGACACTGATCTTGAGGGATGACCGTGGAAAAAACGGTTCCACGGTGAAATAACTTTGGACACCATTGCGTATCAGTTGTTCCCTCTTAGAAATTCAGATTTTACTTTGGAATGTTAAAGACTCTGAAAAAAGAAAAAGCTGATTTAACTTTTTTAGCCTACGACACTCCAAAATCACATTAGGCACAGAAGGCTTTTTGTAAAAAGCGTCATTAGCTTCTGAGAAACTAGTTTTCTATAGGACACTGGGAAATGTTTCTGGTTATTTAAAGGAAAAAAAAAAGATCATGAAAGTTCTCTGAAAAGTAAAATAGCATCATGTTAATAGAATTGCTATACAGTCATCCCTTAGTATCTGTGAGGGATTGGGTCCCCTGATGCTCAAGTCCCTTGTATATATATAAAATGGTATAGTTTTTGCATATAACCCACACACATCCTCCTATATACTTTAAATCATCTATAACTTACATACAATACCTAACACAATGTAATTGCTGTGTAAATAGTTCTTATGTTGTATTGTTTAGGGCATAATGACAAGGAAAAAAATGTCTGTAGACATACGGCACAGATGCAACCATCCATTTTTTTCCCCTAAATATTTTCAAATTGTGGTTGATTGATTGCACAGATGTGGAACCCACAGATAGAGGGTTGTATATATTGTTGTAACTTATTTTAGTCATGTTAACTCATATAACAGGTTGGGTCTAATTGCTCAAGTATATTACTGTCAAACCTCTGCTTATAAGCATTTGACTTATAAGCAGACCAAGTGTCTTCCCATTGCTGCTGGAATCTCTTTGCTTAACTCCACTTTCTGTATCTCAGAACTTAAAGGGCACCTCTGGTACAGCTTCTGTGTTTTACTTCCATTTCATTGCAGATTACATAGGTTTCAGTGGATTTGTCTGAGAATTTAAGCCCAAGTACACTTTTTTTCTGTATATTTGGTACCTCAAATAACCAAATTTCAAAGAAAATTCTTTTGTAAACTTGATATTGCTTGCAATATAACCTATGAAAAATTCTGAAATCTCCTAGAATTACAAAATATGTAGAATCACCGTTTTCAGACTATCAAAGGGTAATACAACGCTGTCTTTTGGCTTAGTGGGGTGGCTCACATTCCCAGCATTTTGGGAGGCCAAGGTAGGAGGATTGCTTGAGCCCAGGAGTTTAAGACCAGCCTGAGCAATATGGTGAAACCCTGTCTCTACAAAAAATAAAAAAACATAGCCAGGCATGGTGGCACATGCCTATGGTCCCAGCTACCTGGGAGGCTGAGAGGGAGGATTGCTTGAGCCGGGGAGGTGGAGATTGCAGTGAGCCAGATCACTTCACTGTACTCCAGCCTGGGCAACAGATCCAACCCTGTCTTAAAAAAAATAATAAAAAATAAAAACAGATATGTAAGTTTGATGTACTTGAAATTTCTTCACTAGATGAGATACTGAAAATGATTATAAAGTGTTTAAGGGAAATAGTATCTGATTTGACAGTATTTCATAAGGATGAGGCCTTTTACTTTTTCCAATGTTTTAATAACCCTAAATTTCATGAAAGAATATGATTGTATATTCATTGATCTACATTCTCTGACCTTTGGCTGTGCTGACAAACACAAAATGTTGGCACCAAGAGAAACTTGAGAGAAAGGAGCCTAGGTACAATTGAAGGCACTAAAGCCAAGAAAAATGAAATGACTTGTTAGTTTGAAACATGGCCCTGGCCAGGCACAATGGCTCACCCCTGTAATCCCAGCACTTTGAGAGGCTGAGGCAAGTGGATCACTTGAGTTCAGGAGTTTGAGACCACCCTGACCAAAATGGTGAAACCCCATCTCTACTAAAAATACAAAAATACAAAAAACAAAACAAAACAAAACAAAAACAGTCAGGCATGATAGTGCATGCTCGTAATCCCAGCTGTGTGGGAGGCTGAGGCAGGAGAATTGCTTGAACGCAGGAGACAGAGGTTGCAGTGAGCCTAGATTGCGCCACTGCACTCCAGCCTGGATGACAGAGCAAGACTCCATCTCAAAAAAACAAAACAAACAAAAAAACAGAAAAGGAAACATGGCATTGACCCTCTTGATTCTAACTAGCTCACAGTCCCTTTCTACTACGTTGCTTTTTCCCTCTTTTTAACTTCTCATGTTCAACCATTTGTTTCATTTGCTACCTTTTTCTACATTATAGCTCTGCTGTGTTTTTCTTTATTTCACTACTGCTTAACTCTCATTAACCAGTCTGAGTTGTTGAATACCTTCCTCCATCTTTTTCATGTATTCATTCCTCCATTTTTTTCTGCCCTTTACTGGGCCCTTTTCCTGCCTTACACAGAGGAAGGTACTGTATGGTAGAATATTAAAGTGAATAATATTCTACCATAAAATAATATTCTACTATAAAATAATAAAGTCTATCTGTACAGACTTTATTATTTTAGTGTGATAGAGGGATAAGAATTTCAGCAATTAATATACGTGGCAGAATGTCAGTGATACGAATAAATTCCTACACACATTCAGAAGAGATTACATTCAGGCACAACCAGAGATGATCAGGAAAAGTTTTATTGTGGGTCACATTTATTCCAGTCAGCACTCTTTTTGTTATAAGTGACAGAACCTAACTTAAACCGGGTGAAACAAAAAGTGGTGTTTATTAACCCATTTATCTAAGAAGGCTAGGAGTAGATTGATTTGGAGCATGGGGGACCTAGGGGTTTAAACAATGTCATCAGCCCTCCCTCTTTCACCTTACAAATGTTTCATTGAAAGATAAGAACTGGGGAGGCAAATTGGGCCAAGGAGAGCGGATGTGAGAAGTGGGAAAAGGTAGGAGTACAGTGTTCTGGTCTCTCCTTCTCTAGATCCCTCACTCCAGTATTTCCAGATTGCTCTAAATTGTTCTTCATGGTTGCTATATTGTAAGGTAGCTTATTCCTTAGTGGTATGGAATGTTTTCGTTTGGTGGACATGTGCCTTTAATTTATAACATCCTGTTCCTGGCAGTATCGTCTTTTTCCATGCCCCTGCCCTGCCTCTGCAGCCTAAAAAGCAGTTCTCTTTCTATGGTTAGAATGAATTTTGATAGCCATTCTCTGAAGCTGTTTCTGTGAGCCAGAGATGACCTGAAGGCTTCTTTTCTACCCAGTCTGAGAGAGACCAAAGTAATACTAATGCCTTATTTTGAAAGAGGTTCCACACTTTCCAGAGTACTCCTGTATGGACTCAGATCCCTCTTATCTATGGGTAATCCATCCTGGAATGAATTACTTGAATGAGTAACCAGGATTTCAGAAAATATAGGGAAAAATATGTTTTATTTGAATTTTTAAAAACTATTTCAAAAATTAAAATAAGAATATAATATTAAAAAGTGAACTATATATTATTCACTAGGTCTTAGAGTAAACAAAGAATTAGTTGTTGATTTTTTTAGCGTATTTTTCTCAGAAAATTTATATGGTAATAATATATGTCCTGTATTTCACATTTGAATCTTGTTGATTTAGCCTACTGTTTCTAACTCAGGTCGTAATCCATTAGTGACTTTATATTAGATTAAATGGCTCTTTAACACCTTTTTCAGGACCTCATGAAGTCTTCAGTCTTTTGCATAGTATTCAACTTATAGTAGATTTGTTTTGTTTATATATTATGGGATATTCAACAGAAGATTGATCAAAGCAATCAACTCTGGCTTGAGACAACCGTACTATCTGTAGAGGATATTTCATAGAGGTTTTTTTTTTTAAGTTGTCTAATGGATTTTTTCATGAGCTCACAACATTGGCTTAACTATGCATCCTTTCAAACTCTAGGGACTTAAATCAAGTGGACCACCTTTACTTTCAATTGTTTATCCATTGCATTTCCTCATTGTCACTTGGGTGTGCATTGTCTATGATCAGTAGTCATCTTTATGGATCCTTATTGTTTTATAGTGGGCCAGTTGTATAGATCTGATAAATGGTTCTTCTTTGAATCTTCCCATTGTTTGTGTCTAGTTCTAACCAAGTGAACATGAACTCCTAACCAGAGATGTTCTGAGTTCTGCCTGTAGGGAGGTGGATGACAGGGGCCGTGGCTACTTGGTTACTAGAGAACAAGAGAAAGATAGCTTTTAAGGAGCTTTTGTAGCATTACAGTTCTGCTATATGCGTAGAATTTCAGAAGCACACCATAGCACGCAGTTGAGAATTTGGGACACTGTTTTGATTTAAGAAAAGTCCTAGAGCAGCATTAACAGATCATGCCTCCTATGTGGTAACATTTCGGATTCACTTCGTCTTTTTTTTTTTTAAATAGAGATGAGGTCTTGCTGTGTTGGCCAGGTTGGTCTTGAACTCCTAGGTTTAAGTGATCTTCCTGTCTTGGCCTTCCAAAGTGCTGGGATTATAGACATGAGCCACTATATCTAGCCCAGACTCACTTCTTATAGTAAAGATGCTGCCTTCATCATTTAATAAAGGCTTTCAGAATGTTTTATTTAAAATAAATGGTTTCATATTAAAATTCTCATAAATGTTTGAACTGGATAAATAATATGTTATAAAGAATAGAAGTAGGGGGAGGTATTCCTGGTTCTTACTCCCCATACCCTGAAAACTCTAGGGCCTCTTTCAAAGTGAAGAATTAGCAGTAGCTTGATTAGTGGTCATGGTATTTATGTAAGTTTTAATTAGCCATCAAAATAATTTTTTAAAAAAATTTGAAAGCATATACTGAATTGCTTTGGTTTAAATTGTACAAGTATTACTATTGTTTGAAGGTTTCCGTTACATTCTGATCTTTAGTTGTATAGGTTTTTTACTACATTGCTGTAGTTGAATAAGCCTCACATTTTATGTGAAGCCGCATAAACAGTTGCTTATTTTGAGTGTCAATTCACCATTTTTGTAATCTCCTTATTTCCACATCTCAGCTTCTTTTTTTTCTTGGAAAATTCAGCCTTTGCCTTTCGTAATTCATGGTTTTTGTGACTTCCAGTTTGGTATTTGTTGTTTTTATTTGTGATTTTAGATTTTAGGGGGGCTTTTTTTGGTGGTGGTGGTTTTTTTTTTTGTTTGTTTGTTTTTTGAGACAGAATCTTGCTCTTTTGCCCAGACTGGAGTGCAGTAACACATCTATGGCTTACTGCAGCCCCAACTTCCCAGGCTCAAGTGATCCTCCCACTCAGCCTCCCAAGTAGCTATGACTACAGGTATGTGCCACCACACCCAGCTAATTTTTAAAAAATTATTCTTTGTAGAGACACAGTATTGCTGCGCTGCCCAGGCTGGTCTCGAACTCTTAGGTTCAAGTGATCCTCCAGGCTTGGCCTCTCAAAGTGCTACGATTATAAGCATGAGCCACCCACCATGCCTGGCCCCTGATTTTAGGTTTTTGTGAACACTAGAACTTGCCATTCTGCCTATATTTCAGGACTTTCAGATACATACACACGTGCACATGCACCCACACACATATATATGGGGCTGAGTTTTTAAATCTTTATCTTGAAAAATGTTTCTTTGGGTATTTCCGTATACATGGTATGGTTTGGTGGTTCCACAGTCATTCTTGTATTACGTATTTGTTTTTCAGTTTGAGTATACCTCTGGAGGATTATCACACTTTCAAAGTTCCATGAAATTTCTAGGGAGTCCCAATTAAATGGGAGTACATTACTAGGCCACTTCACAGCAAATTAAATCAATTAGTTAATGTATAGTTAATTGTACATTTTATTAATTTCTCTTACATACTTTTCCACACTTGTCCCTGATATTAGGGATTGGCAAACTATACACAAAGAGCCAGATAGTAAATAGTCTAAGGTCTGTGGTCCAGCATACCAATATCAATGATAATCGTATAGGTACTTATATAGCTACTTAAACATGTAAGTAGTTATATGTTTATGAAGTAGGCCATAAACATATAATTCATGGTTTATCAACTAAGCCATAAACATAAAACTACTTACATGTTTAAGTAGCTATATAAGTACTTATATATCATTGATTTGGGGCTATAAAAATAACAGTTGGTGGCCTGGATTTGTTCCATAGGCTACATTTGCCAGTCTTGCTCTAGATAATTTAACAAAAATACTTTAAATAGCAGTAACTCTGCCAATTTGTTGAAGAGTTAATAAGTTACATATGGCCGGGCGTGGTGGCTCACGCCTGTAATCCCAGCACTTTGGGAGGCTGTGGCAGGTGGATTACTTGAGGTCAGGAGTTCAAGACCAGTTTGGCCAACATGGCAAAGCCCCATCTCTCCTAAAAATACCAAAATTAGCTGGGCTTTGTGACGCACACCTGTAATTCCAGCTACTAGGGAGGCTGAGACAGAAGAATCACTTGAACCCAGGAGGCAGAGGTTGCAGTGAGCCGAGATCGCATCACTGCACTCCAGCTTGGGTAACAGAGCATGACTCTGTCTTTTAAAAAAAAAAAAAAAAAAAAAGTTATATATGTGAAATTTTATGGAAAGTACCAGGTTTTTTCTTTTTTTATTTAAAAAACAAATTCAGACATGATGGTTGGTGGTTGTAGTGGTGAATTATTTCTAAAGTTTCTGGAGCTATACTGCCTCTATACAGAATGGTAAGTTATCAGTTAGGTGAGTTGTTTTTCTATTGTTTTGTTTTCAAATATGATATGGGCAGATTTCTAGGCAAATGTCAGATTTTCTCTCTCTGAAATCCTATGTTTCCCTTAGTTTTCTATAATCAGAAATCTTTTAGAAAAAACCTACTTCTCAAGATAGCAATATAAGATTGTAGCTTTAGTGTATTGAACTGCTATATTGGGAGAGGAAAAGGTGAAAATTAGGCTGCTTAATAGAGGTGTGGCAGTTGGGCAGTTGTGTCTCTATTGAGCAGCCTAATGTAGAGAGAAGCCTTCAGAGAACAGCTGCAAAGAGTCTATCGAGGGAATCTATAATGAGAGGATAGTGTGAGAATAGCACAGTAATAAAAAAAGTATACTGTTGCTGTAGTGAAAATCGGTACTGCCCAACACATGAGAATCTCCCCAAAGGGTATGTGCAATAAAAATATAGCATTTTCTAGGCTGTGTATAAATAATTTTTGTAAGATAAATGTAAATTATGGATTTTGATGCAATTTATAAAGTACGTAATTTTAAAATTTCATCTACAGTGATTGATGGTTAGTATTTGAGGAATTTTCTGATTATTATATGCTATTCATTTTCAACTTAAGGCTGTCTTCTGTCTTAAGGATTTAATTGGGACCCTGCCTCTACAAAACATTTTTTGAAACATTAGCCAGATGCAGTGGCACCTGCTGTAGTCGCAGCTACTTTCCAGATGTACATTTGGAAAAGTTAAATGCAAATTGTATAAAGAAAACAGTCCCAAACACACTTATGAAGATGGATTTTTATACCCAATAAAAGAAGACATTGTATCTTAGCTCTACCACAATGGAATTTAACCCAAGGAAGTAATCGAAAATACACGTAAAGATGCGTATGCAAGAATGTTTGCCACACACAGCATTTTATAAAGAAAAATTAACATCACCCAATATGGGACTAATTAAGTTATGATATGGTCATATGATGGATAACATTGCACTCATTAAAACTTACCTTTCAGACTGGAAGAGGTGGATCACTTGAGGTCAGGAGTTTGAGACCAGTCTGGCTAACATGGTAAAACCTGGTCTCTACTAAAAATACAAAAAAAATTAGCTGGGCATGGTGGTGGAAGCCTGTAATCCCAGCTACTCAGGAGGCTGAGGTGGGAGAATTGCTGGAGCCCAGGAGGTGGAGGTTGCAGTGAACCAAAATCATGCCACTGCTTTCCAGCCTGGGTGACAGAGCAAGACTCTGTCTCAAAAACAAACAAAAAAACACTTTTCAAAATAGTATTTTGTGATAGGATTTTTCTACAGTATTTCATAGTGGAAAGGCAGAGTAATGTATTATTGCAATATGTGTAGATTATAAATCTAAAGAATATCAAAAAGTTAACATTGGTCTGATTGGAAGTTAGTATCAGGAGAGACACCATATATGTGAAGATATACTATATTTTCACAATGAGCATGTATTTATATAGAAAAAATTACTTAAATAAGACTATCTCGTAACATAATTGGAAGATAGACGAAGGGAAAAAAATGTTTAGCCACAAAATCCAAAAATATTATTGGCAGACTTTTCTTGGGAGACTTAATAAGATAGTTGTAGCCATATACTAAGCATGTTGATTCTTCAGCAGGATTCCCTGTGTGGAGCCACAAGAATAAATGTTTTTTTTTTTTGAGATGGAGTCTTTTTCTGTTGCCCAGGCTGGAGTGTAGTGGAGCGATCTTGGCTCACCACAACCTCCACCTCCCAGGTTCAAGCGATTCTCCTGCCTCAGCCTCTGGAGTAGCTGGGACTACAGGTGCACACACCCAGCTAATTTTTCTGCTTTTTAGAAGAGATGGGGTTTTGTCACGTTGGCCAGGCTGGTCTCAAACTCCTGACCTCAGGTGATCTGATGGCCTTGGCTTGCCAAAGTGCTGGGATTATAGGCATGAGCCACTGCCTGGCCATAAATCTTTATTTTGTTTAACTTTTACTTGGTCTGAGTGATCTTGTTCTCCTTTGAGCAGGATTTAGGCATTCTTCACTATCCCTCTCCTTTTCTCATCTATCTTGCTGGTCTTTGGTGTTGTTTTTTTTTTTTTTCTGTGAGTTGGAGTCTCACTTTGTCACACAGGCTGGAGTGCAATGGTGTGATTTCTGCTCACTGCAACCCCTGCCTCCCTGGTTCAAGCAATTCTCCTGCCTCAGCCTCCCGAGTAGCTGGGATTACAGGTGCCCACCACTACACCCAGCTAATTTTTGTACTTTTAGTAGAGATGGGGTTTCACCATGTTGGCCAGGCTGGCTTTGAACTCCTGACCTCAAATGATCCACCCGCCTTGGTCTCCCAAAGTGCTGGGATTACAGGCCTGAGCCACTGTGCCCGACCAGTCTTGCTGGTCTTTATCTTCCTAATGCATATGTGCTGTTTAGCTTTCAAATTCTAACACAGGTTCTTCCTTTTGTATGAATATCCTTAGATAATGCCTTGTATCTCCATCTCTTAATGTTCCTATAAACTTGATTTTCCAGTTAAATTGCAGCTCCCTGGTGAGGGAACATGTCTTTAAACCTTTGTGTGTGCCTCATTGTACCTGCATAATTATGTAAAGTTGTTTTTCTGGTGGTGGTGGTGTTTTTTTAGTTGGAGTCTCACTGTGTCACCTAGGCTAGAGTGCAGTGGTGTGCATGATTTTTGCTCACTGCAACCTCACCTCCCAGGTTCAAGCAATTCTTCTGCCTCAGCCTCCCGAATAGCTAGGATTATAGGTGTGCATCCCACACCCAGCTAATTTTTGTATTTTTAGTAGAGACAGGGGTTCACCATGTTGGCTAGGCTGGTCTCGAACTCCTGACCTCAAGTGGTCTGCCTCCCTCAGCCTTCCAAAGTGCTGAGATTACAGGCCTGAGCTACCACGCCCAGCCATGAAAAGTTTTTAATGAGAAACGCTGGTTTGGTCTTTATTTATGCTCTTGAACAAGTCACTTAGAGTCTTATTTTTCTCACTTGCAAAATGGGGACATCAGTGCAAGTTTATAGGACTGTTGGATTGAACATTGTGGCCACTTCATAAAGTGTTCCATAAATATGAGTTGTTATGTTCGTTTTAAGGGGTATTTAAAAAGTGGTTGATTACTGTCAGCATAGGGATAAAAAGCAGATCACATGGGAGACAGTAACAATACCTGTCTAGGACCAAAGCAGCCAGAAATTAGGGAAAAGGTTAAGTAAATAATTACTCCACATCTATACGTGGCATATTACACAGCCATCAGAGTCATATCCTTAGGTGCTGATAGATCTCTGAGATACATTAAGTAAAAAAGGCTAAGTGCAGAGAAGCTTGTTCTAATTTGTGTTAGAAATGATACATATCTAAATGCAATGTGGTATCTTGGATTGGATCTTGGAACAGAAAAATTACATACGTAGAAAAAATTGTGAAGTTCTAATAAAGTCTTGAGTTTAGTTAATAGTAATGCTCTAATGTTAATTTCTTAGTTTTGACAAAAGTAGCGTGGTTATGTAAGATGTAGGGGAAACTGGATGAAAAGTACATGGGAATTTTCTGTACTAACTGACGCTTTTCTATAAATGTAAAATTATTCCAAAATAAAAAGTTTATTTAAAAAATAGTAGGCACTTTTGTGTTTGGCTAGAGTATCTCTGAAAGAATATACAAGAAATTGCCAACAATTATTGCCTTCTGGGAAGAGAACTCGCAGCAGACAGAAGAGGAAAAGAAACTTCACTGTATACCCTTTTGTATTTTGTACCTCGTGCCTGTTATTGCCATGTGCATGTAAATTGCTCAAGATAATGAAAAAGACAGGCCACAGAATGGGATATAAAAATATTTGGAAAAGACATGTCTCATAAAGGACTACTGTCCAAAATATGTAAAGAACTTTTAAAATGTAACAAATAGAAAACTTGCACTGGGTTAAGAAATGGGCAAAAGACCTGAACAGACACCTCACCCAGGAAGATAATAAGCCTATGAAGAAATTCTCAAAATTGTATGTAATTAAGGAATTGTGAATTTAAATGGCAATGAGATACCCCTACACATGTATTAAAACAACCAAAATCCAAAACACTGACAACACCAAGTGCTGGTAACAATATGGAGCAACAGGAATTCTCATTCGTTGCTGGTGGGACTGCAAAATGGTATAGTCACTTTGGAAGACAGTTTGACAGATTCTTACAAAACAAAACATGCTCTTACCATACAGTCCAACATTTGTGTTCCATAGAGTCTACACAATGAAGTTGAAAATTAATCCACACAGTAATATGCACATAGAAGTTTATAGCAGCTTTGTTCATAATTGCCAAACCTGGAAACCACCAAGATGTCCTTCAGTAGGTGAATGGATAAATCATGGTACATTCAGGGAGTGAAATATTATTCAGTGCTAAAAAGAAATGAGCTATCAAGCCATGAAGAGAGATGGAGGAACCGTAAGTGCAGATTACTATGTAAAACAAGCCAATCTGAAAGACTATATATTGTATAATTTCAACTACATGACATTCTGGAAAAGGCAAAACAACGGAGACAGTAAAAAAGATCAGTGGTTGCTAGGAGTTAAGGGGGAAGGAGAGATGAATAGGATTTTTAGGGCAGTGAAACTACTCTGTATAAAACTTTAGTGGTAGATATATGTCATTATATGTTTTTTCAAACCAATAGAATATACAACACCAAGAGTAAACCCTAATGTAAACTATGAACTTTGGGTGATAATAATGTGTCAATATAGGTTCATTGGCCAGGCATGGTGGCTCACACCTGTAATCCCAGCACTTTCAGAGGCCAGGGCAGGAGGATCACTTGAGCTCAGAGTTCAAGACCCGCCTGGGTAACCTAAGGAGACCTTGTCTCTACAAAATAATCATAATCATAATAAAAAAATTTTAAGAAATTAGCTGGGTTGGTGGTGCATGCCTGTTGTCCTAGCTACTCCAGAGGCTGAGGTTGGAGAATCGCTTAAGCCCAGAAAGTGAAGACTGCAGTGAGCCATGATTATGCCATTGTACTCCTGCCTGGTGACAGAGTGAGGCCCTGTCTCAAAAATAAATAAATTAAATACATACATACACACATGCATACATACATTCTGAAGATCCATGAATTTGTAAGTCAAGAATATTTTTAAACTTTTATTTTTAGGAAACTACAATTCTAATGAGTGATAATAGCAAGTGAGAAGAACTTTTTGGTCAACAGTTAGTCCTTTCCCTTGAGTGCACCGCACACTTGTACCTTTGGGCAGTAGGAAATGGGAAGCATCAAAGACCATCAGCAACTTGAGAATATTCAAAAATCAAGATAATCTGTATTTCAGAATTAAGTACTTACATAAAACATCTTAGTAAGAAGACATATTGATGTCTGGGGTGAGGGAAAGGCAGTATAGGAGAAAAATATTGGAACATCTCAGAGTTAATTCTTTGGTGATAAAATTTTACCTAGGGCTGATCCCTGTCACCTTTCTTCTCCCCGTACCCCCAACCCTAGAGGCAAGATAGATAGAAAGACACAAAAACAAATAATATCTGGGTCTGTCCTCAAGTTTACTGGGTGAGAAGTGGGGTTTGAGGATTAGGTTTTGACTGTCTTTTATAATATCAATCAAATCTGAAGAGCCCCTTTTTGTCCCCTAAAATGATGATTCTACTTAGGAAACTCTTACACAATTTCAGTTTTTCACTAGCCAGAAGAAACTGGCTCTACAGGTAGAGTTTGAGAATGTGGGTGAGGTTGTTCTGGTGGTCCCCAGGGTTGGGTGTTTTAGGCAAACAATTCCTTAGAGAGAGATCTGGCTTTTGGAGGCTCTTGGTGTGGGGGTGAGGGACATTGGTGGGGGGTAGGAGTGGGTTCTTCGAAATGGAGTTGAGAAAAATGTCATTGAGCTAATTCATAACTTCCCCTTGGGTTTTTAAAGATTCTACTTAATTTGTCAAAATTGTCCTCAACTTGTTTAAAAGTTCTGTTCTTTAAAAAATGTGTACAAAGAGCCAATAACAGATGAAAATATACTTTCCTGTGTGTTGTCAAAAATTTCGTTGTCTGCAAAACAAAAACTATAATTGTGGCTCTTTTAAATCATAATAAACTATGGTGAATTATAAATTTAAAGTTTTCAGAAATATTTTTCAAATGATTAGTGTTAGTGTGGATGAGTCCTTGGGACAGGTGTTTTTTTTGTTTGTTTGTTTTCTTGTATATGTGAAATCTGAAGTAAAAATAAACCACCCCTTGCTTAAAAAGAGGTTTAGGATGAAGTGGCTAAATCTCAAATTTCCCTTTTTGCTTTTAATCTGGCTGTAGGATATGTTTATCTACTGTGAAGCCCACTGATGCATGCAAAGCTAAGCAGAGTACAATTTTCCCCAGTGGGTCTTCTTTCTCTGGGCATTTGTAGCTATGCCTCAGTGTGTGGAGTCCACTGGGGAAAGCTAAAAGGGCTAAGATGTCAGCTATTGTAAAGGTACTGAGATCCTGTTTTAGGAAGGGAATGAGACATCTGGTCTTTAAAAAAATACATATTTCTTATTTTCCATAAGGCAGTTAGAAGTCTGCACAATAATGATAATAGTTAATATTGTAAATAGGATATCAATTTATGTGGCATTTAAAGAATTTTGAAATTCCTTGTATTTTATCCTTTTTCTGTATTTGAATTTCTATTTCTCATCTTAATATCAGAGATTTTAATTTGTTCTTATAGTTAGTTAAATTAAACCTATGGCCTAGGTTAGCCATTAACTGAATTAGTTCAGATTATTTATCTTAACCTATTGTTGCATATAGTATTTTAGGTTTTTGTTGAGATGGATACTATTGTATGTTTAAAAATGCATAGAACTTGTCAAAGGTAGCGTAATTTGCCTTTCTACCTTCATAAAAATGTTAAAATTAAGGGATTTTTAAAATGTCATTAGATATTCTTATCTAAATCATTTATATATTACCATAAATCACAGTTGTATTAAGTCAGCCATGAAGATTTCCTACTTAATGCAAATGAACACATAAGGTATCTAGAAAGTGTTAATTTGTGAGGGAAGAAATTAAAGCAGTTAGAATTGCTGTTGAGCTGTATATGATAGATGAAATATTTTAATTGAAGACACAAATAGTTCTAATATTTCTAATGAGAAAGTGTGTAGATCATTTAATGTCGTAGGAAACCAAAGTAGAAATTTGGAAAAAGTAAAAATGACTCCTAAATTACCCAGCAAGTTGTAAAGATACACCTTTCTCAGCATGCATTCTCATGATAGCATAACAATGTATAATATATCTGATTACTGTCATAATTAACTCCCTTGAAAGATAGTGGTTCTAAGGGTCAATAAAGTACACAATAAGAAAGATTTAATTAATGTGATCAAGGTAGGCTAAAAAAAAAAGAATATTTGTTCATCTGAGTATTAAGATTTTTTAGTTTTAAGGAATTCTATTTTAAATATACCATAGTTGGGGAAAAGAACGTTGCTTTTGCCTTGAAAGCACTGGCAGAATAGATTAGTGTCACAGATAGTGTGAAACTATGACACTGAATCTTTTTGGCTTGTGTTAATAGGTTCTGACCTAATGTGTATCACATTTTCATTTTTAATACAAAATCTAAACAAGTGCTTTGCCAGTTGAGAAACTGGAGTCATCTTTCCATGGTGCTCATTAATTATTTTCTCTGACTGGCTCATATGAATTTGGTTGAAAGTTGGCTTTTAATTGGAGAAGCTGAGATTTTTTGTGTACAGGAAGTAAATAATGCAAGAGTAGTAATGAAGGCTGCTGCTTTCTGTCTAGTTCCATAAAACCCTTTAATTTAGGAAGCTCCGTCTGTCTTTACAGGTTGCTTGGGCTGGCCCTAGATAGAATGGATACATTGGGTGTTGAAACCAGAAAGGGACTTAGTTCATCTCACTATATAAATGAGAAAACTGCAAGTAAGCCCCTGTGTTTGGTTAGAATGCCAACTGATGTTAAAAAGGTTGAAACACTCTAGAAGCTTTACCTTCAGATTACTGCCAACATTAATTATTATGCGAAAAGTGGGGAAAATTTGATATGGTAATAGGAGATTAAAATGGCAGAGTGTGGTTTCCTGGGCTAAAATGGGTCAGTGGACAGAAATGTAGAATTCCAGTTAATGAGGAACCACATTTATATTCTGTCTCAGATGCATTGTGCCTGGTGTTAGTCCCATACATTGGACTTGAAATGGAATCATCTTTTTAATGTCCTCTCTTTTTTGGCCTGCTGTGATCGTACTCTATTCTAGCTTTTTTCTTGTTTTAAAGATGGAGTTTGTGACAGCTAGCTAGCACTGAATTGACTTCTGGTTGGCTTCTTGGTGGAAGGAATGTGTTATTTCACCCTGGACGGAGGCATGGAGTGTCCAGATCCCAGTGAGTTTCAAGCCAAACTCTATGAAAACATAGTGCCTACAACTTTTGCTAGGTATTCATTGCATTCTTAAAAGAGAAATTTCGGGATCACTGTGGGTAGGGACAATTCCTTTTCTCTCTAAGACCCTAAGCAAGAGAGATCATTTAGACTGAGGTCCTTGATGTATTCTTGTTCAGGGAAGATGACACAAAGGGGAAGAGAAGTAATCAGTAGGCCTTGCAACCCAATTTGAAATTCAGCCGTGACAACCATCAGCCACAGGAGGCCCAACTCCCATCTCCTCTCTTAGTTTGCCTATGTGGTGCAGAGGAATAGGTAGGTTTGGTTTGTTTATCTTTTTTTTTTTTTTTTTTTTTAAGATAGGGTCTCACTCTGTCTCCCAGGCTACCGTGTAGTGGTGCAATCTCGGCTCACTGCAACCTCTGCCTCCCAGGCTCAAGTGATCCTCTGGCCTCAGCCCCACCAAGTAGCTGAGACTGCAGGCACGAGCCACCATGCGCAACTAATTTTTGTATTTTTTTGTGGAGACAGGGTTTTATCATGTTGTTCAAGCTGGTCTCAAACTCCCGAGCTCAAGCGATCCACTAGCCTCAGCCTTTCAGAGTGCTAGGATTACAGGCATTAGCCACCACACCTGGCTGGCTTGTTTATAAACAGTTTGTAAGTGGAAGAGGAGAAAGTGCAGAGTTACCCAAAAGTGCCATATGAACAAGATGCTAACCCCTCTCTCCTCCACTTCTTTTAGATTACCAAAGAAATCTAACTTCATAGTGATCACAGGAATATTTCTGGAGTATAGTTTATATTTTCCATGTGATTTAGAAGGAAAGGAAATCCTCTGCCCCCCATATGTCTTAAGAAGATGGGAATGAGAATTGTACTCAAAACTTTTTAGTCCAGAAACATGAGCCTGCTGACAGCTGAGGGCTCTAGCTCTCTAGATTTGGGTAGAAAGGCCTGGGGGTGGGAATATCCTCCAGGCAGGACTAGCCCTGTGACCTGATCTCACTTGAATTTTCAGGTGATCTGACTTTCCAGTGATCTAAGACTGTAGTGCAAAGAAGCCAAGTCTCAGGTAGTTTTTTCAGGGACAGGCCTTGGGTTAGCTCTGCCTGAAGGTAGATGACTACTTTGGCAGATAATGTGGAGGAAGGAACACTACTCTTTGGAATGCCCTCAGCTGTCTAACTGTGACTGATTGTGCCTGGCCCAGCTGCAACTTGATCTCAACAAATGTTCAAGGAGAGGAGCTGTGATAGGGCCACTTAGATTGCTGTATAGCAATCTAAGGAGTGTAGCAGTTGAGGTTCCATCCTTCCAGCAAGGTGTAGATGGCCTGGATTTTTTGTGGAAAACCAGTGGACAGGCAGTTCATTTTTGTGAAATTGATTTGGTATAGCACAAATTCTAATAATTTTTCCTGTAAGAGTTTTACTATACTATCTCATATTTTATTGAGTACCTTTTATGTGCTAAACACTGTGCTTAAGAGTGTGGGAAATAGCAAGATGAAAAAGACATTACCTTCAAAAGAATTACTAAAGACTCAGACTTTGTACTTAATAAGCTTATGATGAGTATAAAAATAGAATACTGTCTAGACGTTACATTCCATATTAAGCTATAGTAATATAGAGCATTTTATTTGAGTAGGAAAAAAAATAAAATCCAAACTCATTTAACTAAAACATGATTTTCAGTTTGAATACTTTAAGTTTCAATTAAGAATTCTGCTTTTTCATGGTAAGAAGTTATTGTGGATTTCCTGCACATCATTGTTCTGTGTGTCCTACTTCTAGGATAAAGCCTCTAGGCTCCTTAGTATGGCACTTAAAGATCTTCATTTTTCTGGCTCAAGCTTTGTTTTTTTCTCATCTTCATCTCTACCACGTACCCCACACTCTGGCCATATCCCCGTGACTCCCTATTTCTAGAGCTAATATTCACTTTCACAAGTTTTTGCCTTTGCTAGATGACACTGAATTTCTTCTTATTGTCAAGGATTAGCTTATGGTTGACATCTGTAGCTTTGGAAATAGACATTCACTGCTTCTTTTGTATTTCCTTAATGATCTGTGCAGCTCGCTGAGTAGCATACCTTAGTACCATTTATCATAGACATTTGTGTACACCTCTCTCTTTTTCTGCTGAATTATAAATTCCTTGAGAGCAGGTCTCTTTGTTATTTATATTTCTATCTGTATCTTCTACAGTATGCCTGAAATATAGTAACATTCAGTAAATTAGCATTTCTTGACTGGCAATCCCTTACCTTTCTTTTGCTTCTTTTTTTCTTTTCATTTTAATGCTCATTTCCTAACATCCCCCTTACCTTTCAAGAAAGGAGTACTGTTATTGTCTGCTGGAAGATACAGAACTCCTGTTGAAAAGTAAACTTAGGCTGGGCTCAGTGGCTTAACACCTGTAATTCCAGCACTTTGGGAGGACAAGTCAGGGGTATTGCTTGAGACCAGGAGTTCAAGACCAGCTTGGACAAAATAACAAGAGCTCGTCTCTGCTTAAAAAAAAAAAAAAAATCAGCTGGGCCAGTTGTTGTGGCATGCACCTGTAGTCCCAGCTGCTTAGGAATCTGAGACAGGAGGATAGCTTGAGCCCAGGAGGTAGAGGCTGGAGTAAGCCATGATGATGCCACTGTAGTTCAGCCTGAGTGACAGAGTGAGACCCTGTCTCAAAAAGAAGAAAAAAAAATAGTAAATTTAGAGATGAAACCTGGCTTTGGCCCCAGTCTTGAAATAGAGTCTTAGATCTTCTCAATAGGGATGGAGGACTTTAGTGAGTGACTTCAATTTTGAGTACCATATTTAAGCCTAACAACTAACTTTTTGTGATCCCTTTTTGAAAACTTGTTTATCTCACTAATATGTGATTTATTACTCTTTGACATAGGAGCATATTACATGTTCTGTTTATTACTCTATCAGGAGCTTGTTACTTGGGGAAGTGGTTGTAGTTGGCCGTCATCCCAAGGTACTTTCAGCCAGTAGAAGAAAACATAGGCATTTAACCTACTGTAATTGTTTGTTGAGACAGGGTCTTGTTCTGTTGTGCAGGCTGTAGTGCAGTGGCATGATCGTGGCTTACTGCAGCCTTGACCTCCTGGGCTCAAATGATACTACCACCTCAGCCCCCCAAGTAGTCGGGAGTACAGGTGCACACCACCACACCTAGCTAATTTTTTTATTTTTATTTTTTTGTGGAGATGGGGTCTCAGTTTGTTGCCCATGCTGGTCTTGAGCTCCTGGAATTAAGCATTCCTTCCACTTGGGCCTCCGAAAGTGCTGGGATTACAGGTGTGAGTCACCATGCCCCACATATAATGTTTTTAAAAACAGTTAAGATTTTAAGTGGAGGTAGTAGTGGGACAGGTAGGGTGGAAAGGGTTAGCCTTTGTAAGCATTTGTTAGGATACATGAATTCCTCTCAATTGTTTCTAATTTCACAAAAATCTCAATGTTTTTATTTCCAAATAGACAACATTCTTGGTTTCACAATACAGTTGGTTGAGTTTTAAGTTGTTTTATATCTTTGGCATCTAGCATAATGCTTTGCCTGAAGGAGGCACTAAGAAATACATATTGAATAAGTGAATGAATGAAAGCTGTTTCTTACCAAACTCAGGACTAAAATGAGGGTTTTTTTTTTTTTATTTTTATTTTTTTGGTAATGCAACAAGGAAGGAAAATAGAAAACAGTAAGCATCTTTATTTTGCTCTCTGTTTATGTTGCATGATAGCAGTGTTAAACAATTCTCAAACAATTAAATGTCTGATTGAGCTTTAGTTTAGGCTGACAGTACTTTGAACTTTTAGATTTGTTCTCTTTCTGTAGTTTTGGAAAAAAAATATTCTTTTGGGTTCTGTTTAACTCATAGGATAGATAATGGTTATCCACCCTTTAACTGGCAGAATTAAAGGTCAAAGGTTCAAAGTTCTATTCAAAAATTATAGTTTAGTTCCTCTTGTTGCAGTAACTTTAATGTACTTCATTCATTTATTTATGGAGTGAGCTACGTAAACTAATAAATGAAACATAAGTGTATTTTAGTCCTGATGTTAGCTTTTGATTATGAAGAAAAACAGGTAATTTCTAAGGTTTCAACATCAAAATATACATTCTAGTAATTTTTGGTGAAATTGGCAGTGACATTAGTGGCATTAGCATCTTACAAACAACTATTATTACCTGCATACTGTCATGGAAGCTATTTTGAAAATACTTAGGACCTGGTGAAGATGTGAATTATATTGGAAGAATCTGTAGTTAAGTAGAAAAAAGCACAAGCCTGTAGGCAGACTTTTAGGAAAGGTCATACTGTCTATTTTTGCATAGATTTTAATTTTGTTTCAGTAATGCCTTGTATTCCACTAGTGATTGATTTGAGTTAATAAGTATAATCTGTCAGAATGTTAATATATTATTATAAATTAGTCAAGTTCTGTTGCTTAATTCCTAGCAGAGAAGTTTTGTGCGAGAAAGGTCAGTCATTTTGGCATGTGGTGTACCATGGATGACAGTTTACTGAATGGATGGGATCTATGGTAAAGAGTTTAGCACCCTAAGCACCAGGTAAGCAGAGAGATGCTAGGCAATAGGAGAAGATTGTAAGATGAGAGAGAAGAGGAAAACAAAGATGTATTCCTTCCAGGCCTTAACTCAGAAAAATAGGAAAAAATGCCTTTTTCCTTCTCTCTTCTGTCCAGTTCCCAGACTTAGCATTTACATAGTTCCTTACTGTTTTGGATTCTGTCCTGATTGTTTCCATAACATTGCCTCATTTTATCCTCAGAAAAAAAAGTGGGGCAGGTATTGTTAGTCCCACCTTATAGTTGAGGAAACTGAAGCATGACAAGATTAAGTATCTTTTTACTTGACACTATCAGTAGTGATAGGGAAGTATTGGTATCCTTGACTCCAAAGCCTATTTTAACTATTATGTGTACTGACCCTGGGTTCTACATATACACATTTTCACAGGTAACCAATAAACTTTAGATTCCTTATGTAGCTGACTTTCAAATAAGATTATGGATCTCAGAGGTTGATGAATAATCTATTATTTTTTACTGTGGTATATTTTTTATTTTATTTTATTTTTGAGACAGGTTCTGGCTCTGCTGAAGAGCAGTGGCATGGTCTCGGCTCACTGCAACCTCTGCCTCCTAGGCTCAAGAGATCCTCCCACCTCAGTCTCCTGAGTAGCTGGGACTACAGGCACATGCCACCATGCCTGGCTAATTTTTGTAATTTTTTGTAGAGACAGGGTTTTGCAATGTTGCCCAGGCTGGTCTCAAAATCCTGGGCTCAAGTGATCCACTTGCCTCGGCCTCCCAAAGTGCTGGGATTACAGAAGTGAGCCACTGAACCCAGCAGTAGATATTATTATTTAATATTTTCTAAGCCCTGATTTTCTTTTAATAATTATTTAAATGATATATGAGAGCTATAAGATCTTACCATCTGGGAGGTTACAGTTTATGTAATAATTGCTGTTCTCATGTCACTTATAATGCTTCGTTATTTTATTTTTCTCTATATAATTTAATAGCTGAGAAGGAAGTATTTTGGTTAATTGCAGTAGGGTAGCTGAGAAGAAGCTTGGGGACAGTATAATGGAGTAATTTATTAACAACTTTTATTGACTCACTTTTTTGGGTGTGAGTTGATTTGAATACTAAAGGTTTCCAAATTTCATCATTATTTGGCATCAGTGTCAAACTGCTAGCCATGTCATGTAGGTTTGTTCTTTTAATGACACTTCTGTTTATGAGGAAAAACAGAGCTAAAGTAGGAAAAAAAAGCCTTATGTTAAAATTCAACTGTTAAAACCTTTTTTTTTCTTTCTTTTTCTTTTTTGAGACAGGGTTTTGCTCTGCCCACCTCTGCCTCCCAAGGAGCTGTGACTACAGGTGTGCACCACCATACCTGGCCTTTTTGTTTTGTTTTGTTTTTGGTCGAGACAGAGTTTCACTAGGTTGCCCAGGTTGGGCTCAAACAATCCCCCTGCCTCTGCCTCCCAAAGTGCCTCTGATTACGGGCATGAGCCACTGCACCTGGCCTTCTTAGTATCTTTAAAACCCAATAAAAGAGGTAGAAAAAAAGGATCTTAACATCTTCTTTACTAGTAAAAATTAGGTCTATAATTAGATCTTATTAACTTTGACAGAAAATAGCCTCTGAAGAAAAAAAGAAAATAGCCTCAAGAGTTGCTATAATTTTAAGCTCTGCCATAAATGAGCAAAACTTCTTTGTTACTGTGGATTAGAGTTACTTTCCTACAGGTATGATCTGGGTTCAAATTCTGGCTCTTGTTTGTAAGCATCAGTTTCTTAATATATAAATGCAGATAGTAATTATACTTACATTGTAATATTGGTTTGAGAATTAAAGGACATACTTGATGCAGAAAGTAGTACCTGGCACATTGATAGTACTCTAGCAGTTTCTGTTATTGGTAAATTAAAATTTGTAATAACATTTCCCCCAACTTTGGATGAAGGTCATTTTATTTCATTTAGAATCATGCCATTATTAATATGAAACTATTATTAAAATACTTGTATAATTTCCGTAGTGGTTTTATAGACTGTAAACATGGAAAGCTTGCAGATATTTTATAAAAATTGTTTTTATTTTGTGAAGAGATTATATTTCAGTAGTCTGTCCATAGAAATATAAGGTGGGGGGGAAGGCATATTAAATAAAGTTTTGTTGTTGATAATTTCATTGAGTCATTTTTGTCTGTTATCTTTGTTCTATCAATTCTTGCATTGCAGAAAGCTTATCTTGTATTCAGTACAATGATCAATTTAATTGGCTCTGCAGTGTCTAGGATGAGTTGCTTGGCCAGGATATATTTGGCAGTATGAGGAAGGCAAGCTTCTATGTTGATTATAACACTGCCTTGTCACCATTGTGTTCTTTCTAAGCACAGACACAGCTTGGTCCCCTGGCAGTGATATACAGCAAACGTCAATAACAACCTTTGTAAATGTTAAATAAAAGAGCAAATTGAAGGGCAGTGATTCATTAGGAAAGAATTTTGTCTGAGCAAATTAACTCTTATTTCTGTTAACCCATGTTAAAGAATCGCTGACTGTCTCTTGAGACTTTGGATGCAGTTGAACTAGAAACTATACAGATGAAGGTCCTCTTTTCCCTTTAGTGGGTGCTTTGGATTAGCAGTATGTGCTCTTCATTTGAAGTGTCTTTTTTTTTCTTTTTTCGATATACTTTGACATCTTACCAATTTGATTAAGCTTCAGACAGTGCTGTTAACCTTAACTTGCCTCCCAGTTAACAGAAACCTTCTGAACTTACCTATGGAAAAATTTTTACCATTTTTCAGTTAGTGGTTGCGTTTTCAGTTTTAAATTTTTCAGTTAGTGGTTGCATTGTGCATATATGTGTTACTTCTTCAGACCTACTTGTCTGAAGTAGCCAGTATGTTTTCAGATTTTTATGTCTAATGTGATTTTCTTTTCCAGTTTTTCTTGTCTTGTTTAACCAGTGTAAAGGCAATCTAAGTGTCTTTAGAGTTAGCTAGAGTTCCAGAAAATGATTTTTAATTCTTTCACTAGCCATACTTGAATTTCCATATCTTTGTATGTACATATTTGCTTGAAGATATGTTATTTTTTCCTTAAGATAGAGGTAAAAAGAAAGTGTTCAGATTTTCAAAGCTAGCATTTTTTTCCTTTTTTTCCCCCAAAGGATACAATGTATTATCTATCAACCACTCTTTCAGAATAACTGGTTTGTTTTATCATGTACTGTGATAGGTTAGTCATGAATTCGCAGTTAATGAAGGGCTATTTATTTCATGCCTACCCTCACAGGTTTTCTTTCTTTTTTCTTTTTTGAGACGGAGTCTCACTCTGTCACCAGGCTGGAGTGCAGTGGCGTGATCTCAGCTCACTGCAATCTCTGCCTCCCCAGTTCAAGTGATTCTCCTGCCTCAGCCTCCTGAGTAGCTGGGACTGCAAGTATTAGCCACCATGACTGGCTAATGGTGGTTTTGTTTGTTTGTTTCTTGTTTTTTTTGGCAGCAGGTCGGTGGGTGGGCAGTGTTTGTAGAGACAGGGTGTCACATTGTTGCCCAGGCTAGTCTCAGACTCCTGATGTGAAGCAATCCTCCCTGCTCAGCCTTCCAAACCACTGGGATTATAGGCATGAGCCACCGTACCCGGTCCACAGCTTTTTTTTTTAAGTATCTTCTTCATACTAGATACGATACCGTATGCTATTTTTGAGACTCCATAGTCAAGTATAATTGTAAACCAGCTAGTAAAATTGAAGTTTCTTTTTTCATCCTTGTGTTATTTGGAAACAAAATTAAGAAATAGAGTCTCTTTTTTTCCTCCTACTTTATCCAGCAGCCCTCACTCCATATGGATACCGTATACTTTGGATTTTAGAATATTTTAACTCTTAAAGGAATGGGCAGTGGAATCACAATATCACTGATTTAGCAGAGCCTTGGTAAATATTCGTCATGTGATCCTGTGGCAATCCTAAATAGGAATTCACCTCTTTCTCTTATGTTTTCCCATAGTACTTTATATCTCTTAAAAAAATCAGTTGTTTACATTACTACATTAAAAGTTTTTTCGACCACCAACCTTGTTTCTGTCTCAGAACCTTAGCTAAATACAGGGTATTCAAATATCCCATCCTTGTTTCCTGTCATTTCTTGTCATGAGTCTTAGGTCCTACTACTATTTACCTGCTTATAACTACCCATTTAGTTTGAAGTGTTTTATGTTTGCATGCTTTTCTTTCACATTATTTCCCCTAACTGAAATGACCTTCATACCTTTGTTTGCCTAATTAAATCTGTCAGTTCATTTATCAGTACTTACTGCATTTCTGCCATTTGCTAGATACTGTGTTGACTACTCGGATATACATTGGTAATGGAAGCATTTATGACTTTGCTGTCGTGGAGTTTTCAACCCATGCTTATCTTTTCTAGAAAGCCTTGCCTAAACTCCCAACTTGGATTCAGTGCTCCGTTGCTCTTTTGTCTGTGGCTTCCTGTATATGTTATGCTGAAATTTGCTGTTTGTGTACACTTGATTTTAGATTGGAGTTTTCTTGAAGATAGGGTGTCTTGATTCATTTCTTCCCTTGGCCCTATCCAATATCTGATATATACCAAGTGCTCAAAAATTGTTTGTTGAACTGCTTTTAAACTGTAGATAGATTATATGATCCCTGCCATTGATGAGCTCTCAGGACTTAGAGTTCTGTATATGTTTTGGCTTTCGTTATAGTTATTTGAATGCATATCTGTCTCTCGTGTTAGGTTGCCAGCTTCTTGAAGAATACAATTTTATCAGTATATTTTATTTATATTATATGGACAATTATATTTCTTTATTTTTTTGCTATGCCCCACCATACCTAATTTTACATATGGGACCTGTAAGATTTTGATCCTTCTCCTAAAATGTTTTTGGTAAATGCTGATCTCCTGTGAGAGCCACCTGAGTGAGGAATCTCAATGTGTAGGAAAGTCAGACAATTTCTTTAATGAGAGACTGGAAGAGTTTGGTTGTTAAGTGGGCTCAGAAAATGTCTGTTGTGGCAAGCCTGTGGCCCCATCTACTCAGGAGACTGAGGTTGGAGGATCACTTGGACCCAGGAGATTGAGGCTATAGTGAGCCATGATTGCACCACTGCACTCTAGCCTGGGTGAAAAAGTGATACTCTGTCTCAAAAAAAGAAAAGAAAGGAAAGCAAAATGCCTGTTGTCTCTCCTCTGCAAATGAGCTGATACTGAAAGGTAATCTGGAACAGGAGGTTTATGGATGTCAGTTTTTGAAACTGAAAGAAGTAGCATTTTGGCATGATCTGGAGCTGACATACATTCCAGAGGCTGTATAGATGATGACATCTACCAGTGAGGCTACATGACTGACGTAGAAACTGAGGTTCTTTTGCTAGTCCAGGACAAAGATGAAGCTTAACTTCACTGATGGATAGATCCAGACTTTGTCACTGTATAAATAATACATTTATGGTTATTATCTAAATATGAATTCGGTTCACTCTGAAATTAGAGCAGTTCCATGAGTTCACTGAATGTATTTGAACAATAGTGTTTGCCATGGTTTGAATGATGGTATCTGCTCCAAAATTCATGTTGAAATTTAACCCTCAATGCAACAGTGTTAAAAGGTGTAGTTGGCCTGTGGGAGGTTATTAAATTGTGACAGAGCTTCACTATCATAAATAGGATTAACGCCTTATAAAGTGGCTCAAGGTCGAAAGGCGCCCCTTCTTGCCCTTCCACTCTTCCACTCTGTGAGGACATAGCGTTTATCTCTTGCGCTTCTGCCATTTGAAGATACAGTATTCCTCCCCCCAGAGGATGCAGCAATAAAGTGCCATCTTGGAAGCAGAGAGCAACCCTTATCAGATGCCAGTCGTGCTAGCCCCTTAAGCTTAGACTTCTCAGTCTCTAGAACCATGAGAAATAAATTTGTATTGTTTGTAAATTACCTATTCTATGGAATTTTTGTTACAACAGCCCAAATGGTCTGACAGTGTTCTTCTTTAAAAAGGAATAATGTTCATGGATACAGCTCTATTGTTCCTGGAATTCTTGGGGAAGATTCTTTGGAGTTTTGTGGAGGTATATAACTTATTAGGTTGTCTTTGCCGTATTTTTATGATGGCGAGTGAACACAGTATACCCATGGGTGAGATTAGAATAAAATAGAGATTTTTATTTGTGTGTTACATATTTAGCCAACATTTATTGTCTATTATATGCTATTCTAACTAAAATGTTTTCACTTTTCCTGCTTCTTATCTCCTTGTTTCCTTGTACAAAAATAAAATTAAAAAAAAAAAACACCCCCAAACCTGCCCATGCTTCATAGTCCTGTTCAAACATCACCTCATTTTTAAAGTCTTGCTTGATTTTTTTTCACATTTTTTTCGCCATGGCACCTTTGAGGAAATAAAAATTTGCCTTGTGTTACAGCTTTAAGTCCCCTTCATCAGAGCTTAAGCAATCTTAGGAGAGGTGCGTGTTTGATTTCCTGAAACATTATCACTGAACTTCATGTTTGTGGCCAAAAAACAAAACAGAAAGAGAATGTAATTCTCATAATAATGTTCATATACTAGTAACTACAGTTTGTTCAGCACATACCTGTAAGCCAGGCATTGTAAGAAGTGTTTATATTCATTATTTCATTCAGTTCTTTTAACAGCATTATTTTATGGGTATAGAAACAAACTTGAGAAGTCAACTAACAAACTTGCTGCAGCGGCTGTTAAGTTGTGATTGAAGAAGTAGAACAAACTCAGAATTCTCTGACTCCAAAGTACATGTTCTTAAAGTACAATGCTGTGCTACTACTATAGTTTCTCAGCTTCAAAGAGAACCACCAGAAGAGCCAATTCATCCTATCATTTTATTTCCTGGTTTTGTTTTTGTTAGGACCTTTGGAGTGTATCTGTTAAATAAAATTAAATTTGGAATGCAGTATTTAGAAAAATGTGTATTCACTAGATCTCTTACAAACTGGTCATAAACTAAGCCTTGTAAGAGTGAGGCTCATAGATTAGGATGTGTTCATTAGTTGTAGAAAAAATTGAACAGAGATTTGAAAGGGATTTATTCTTTCTACATGAAATAGATAAGCAGAGTAGACCAACTAAAAAACAGCTTTTTAAAATAATTTAATGGAAAGGGTCTCAAATTATTGTGGAGAAAAGGTTGAGTGGATGAGAAAATCAAACATTTAAACTAAATGCAAAATAATTACTAACATGGAAGCAAAAAAGACAGATGTCATTCACAACAATGAATGATAGATACAATAGTAAACTTCCTGCCTTTATGTGTGTTTCTTTCTTGTTAACTTTAAACTTTAGCTCTTTGCTATGTCAGAAAATTTTTGCTTTTACATGGCTTTGATGATTTAAATGAAGCGAATGAGCATGAATGAAAATAATTCTTAAGTGAATGAAAGTCTGAGGCTTTTGCAATAGAAAGTATATAATTAGCATTATTTTTGGTAATGAGCTTTATTTTGAAGCTGAAACCACTGCTAACAATGTTTAAAATTTTTTAATTTCCTTGTTTCTTTAAATGATTTATTTGGGATACTAACACAGAGCTAAATAACTTTGAATTCCATTGTAAGATTCTTTTAAAGTATTTTATTTGAAAGTCTTTCATTTCTTCTAATTAGGTAGACAATCTCCATTTGCTGCTAAGGCAACTCTACCACTTCTCTATTTTTCTTTTCTTTTTTTAAGACAAGGTCTTGCTTTGCTGTCCAGGCTGGAACGTAGTGGCACAATCTCAGCTCACTGCAACCTCAGCCCCCTGAGTAGATGGGACTACAGGCGAGCACCACTACACTCAGCTAATCAAAAAAAAAAAAAATTTTAAGGCCGGGTGCAGTGGCTCACGCCTGTAATTCCAACACTTTGGGAGGCTGAGGCGGGTGGATCACGAGGTCAGGAGATCAAGACCATCCTGGCTAACATGGTGAAACCACATCTCTACTAGAAAAATACAAAAAAAAAAAAAATAATAGCCGGTCGTGGTGGCGGGCGCCTGTAGTCCTAGCTACGCAGGAGGCTGAGGCAGGAGAATGGCGTGAACCCGGGTGAACCCAGGAGGCAGAGTTTGCAGTTAGCTGAGATGCGCCACTGCACTCCAGCCTGGGCAACAGAGTGAGACTGTGTCTCAAAAAAAAAAAAAAATTTTTTTTTTTTTTTCATAGGGACACAGTCTAACATTGCCCAGGCTGGTCTCAAATTCCTGAGCTCAAGTGATCCCGCTACCTCAACCTCCCAAAGTGCTGGGATTATAGATGTGAGCCACTGTGTCTGGTTTAATTCTTGAGTCTCTCCTCTAAGGCCTCTGGCTCAGAATCTAAAGCAGGAAGTTTCTGTTCATGGCAAATGCTGCTGATTTTCCATTCTGTTCTAGTGGAGTTTTTCATATACTTTGGTTTCCATGTTTTTGATTCCACTTTGTTCCATAGAGATTTATCATTTTCATTTCCTGTTACTTGATTTCAGCAAAACATTGATGTGAGGAAAATATTAAATAGTACGGCTATGACAAACAATGCTGAGACTGGCTAGGGAATTTGGGAGCTAGCATGTTTGGGTATCTTTGGCTCTGTCATCCCCTGTAGAATTCTGGGCACTCTGGTTGACTTCACCTTGGCCAGCATGATGGGAGCCTTCTTCATGGAGCTGATTGGACTGGTTGCCATGGGTGTTGCAGACTTCCCAGGTATTGCAGGTAACAGCTACATTCTTCTACAAAATGAAGAAATGCAGGCAGCCACGTTCCAGAAGTCCTTGTGCTGGCCTCCAACAGCTAGTATCCTGTCAGTGCACTAACATTTTCACTAGACACTGTCTTGACTCTCAAAAATATTTATTTTTTCTTTTTTTTTGTGAGACAGAGTCTCACTCTGTTGCCCAGGCTGGAGTGCAGTGGCGCAATCTCGGCTCACTGCAAGCTCCATCTCCCGGGTTCACGCCATTCTCCTGCCTCAGCCTCCAGAGTAGCTGGAACTACAGGCGCCCACTACCACGCCTGGCTAATTTTTTTTTTTGTATTTTTAGTAGAGATGGGGTTTCACCGTGTTAGCCAGGATGGTCTCTATCTCCTGACCTCGTGATCCGCCCGCCTCAGCCTCCCAAAGTGCTGGGATTACAGGTGTGAGCCACCGCGCCCGGCCAAAAATATTTATTTTTCGTTAGAGTGGTTGCATCAACCTGATTATATTTCTTTTTCCGCCCCCGCTGTTATGTCTAAGCATTGTCTTAGCAGGAAGAAACTATCAACTGGATAGGAAATTTGAATGGGGTGATGATACAGATCCCACTGAGGACAGATAGCCAAGCTTTCATGCCCAGGTTCAGCAGCCTGACCAGATCGTTATGAAAAATTACTTGGAACTTTTATATGCAGGGAAACCTAAGAAAACCAAGTATGATTTGAGGCCTGAAATGTAACTGGCCTTGTTCTCCTTTATCCAGTGGTAGGGTCTGAAAATAAAATGTTGACTAAAGACTTTATAATATTTCTGTAAGTTCTATTGTAGTGGATCCAGCTGTTAAGCCTGAATAAAATCATATGACTACTGCTGTAATTGGTAATAGGATGCACCCAGTTAACTTAAGGCCAACAACAAATGAAGCAGTTACTATTTTACTGTTACAGATAGAATATTTACAGATAGAATGAGTGATGAGACTCATGAAATAAATAAATAGACAGTTATTACATATTAGCCTTTAAACTTAAAGATACCAGACAAGCTAACAATGAATTTCTGAACAGCCATGGTAATGGGCTAGTTAAGTTTTACTTTATTACTTTGTGACACATAGCTAATTTCTAGAAAGCAAGAAGTTTTCTCTTTACAGTGGTGAATATAACATTAATACTTGTGTTTTCGATAAATACAGAATGTGCTGTACTTAACTTCTTTTCCTGCTTATTGTTTATGTAGTTTTAAAATTATTTTATAACCCTTTAAGTAAAAGGCATACATTTTTGTAAATAGAAGCAGTTCTCAGCTTGTTTTCTTCACATATAGAAAACTAAAACTGTAGAAAGATATTAAATCAACTAGTAACTCCAGTGAATATGGTATTTTATAATCTTTAGGTTTATCATACTTAGATTTTGTGTATAAGGAATTTGATTTTAGGGCTGGGCACAGTGGCTCACACCTGTAATCCCAGCACTTTGGGAGGCCAAGACAGGCAGATTGCATGGGCTTAGGAGTTCGAGACCAGCCTGGGCAACATGATGAAACCCCGTCCCTACTAAAAATAACAACAACAACAACAAAAAATGCTGGGCATAGTGGCATGCACCTGTAGTCCCAGCTACTTGGGAGGCTGAGGTGAGAGGATCAGTTGAGCTCAGGAGGAGAAAATTGCACTGAGCCAAGATTGCGCCACTACATTCCAGCTTGGGTGACAGAGTGAGACCCCGTCTCAAAATAACAAAGCATCTCATTTTTTAAATTGAGACCTCAACAATCCATAGTAATTTGTCATAAGTGCAGTGTTTTTTTTCCAGAGGTGCTTCCTTGTTGAATCATCCTTATAAAGTTATTAGCAAAAATTTGGTTGAGCCTTCTACTTACATTATAAAACCAAAAAGGTAACTGAGTTTTTCAGATTTCATAATCTACTCTCCATCCTCTCCAGTATAACATGCTCTGTGTCAGTCCTATTGGAGAATCATTTCTCATGCATATTGCTTTAAGAAACAAAAAACTAAAACCCTTCCTTTAATCTACATATTGGAAAAACCTCAGTTGCTGAAGTTAAATATGTTTCTCTGATAATGTCAATCTTTGGCTCCTTAGTTGGATTCCATCTTTCTATCATTGATGTGCCCTAAACCAGCCTGCATCTACCAATCTTGGTTTACTACCAATCTTGCTTTATTATCTGATCTCCCTTAATATCTGGTCTCCCCAGTGATTCTCAAAAGGTCACAGTGAGGATCTCTATGCTACATGTTTGTTAATGTTTAATGGAAATTTTGTATGACAAGGCAGTACACAGAAACTATAAGATTATCAAGATTCTTTGTAATTGGCCATAATTTTATCTGTCCAATGTGGCTGTTTTGTGTCTTGGGAACATGGGTAGGGTCCTTTCTTAATGGAAACAAATCAAAACAATAAATATATATGCTTTCTTACTCTTCACTTGTACTTTTTTTTCTTTTCTTTTTTTTTTTTTGGAGAGAGAGAGTCTTGCTCTGTTGCCCAGGCTGAAGTGCAGTGGCGTGATCTCAGCTCACTGCAACCTCCACCTCCTGGATTCAAGAAATTCTCCTCCCTTAGCCTCCCGAGTAGCTGGGATTACAGGCACCCGCCACCACACCTGGCTAATTTTTGTATTTTTAGTAGAGACAGGGTTTCACCACGTTGGCCAGGCTGGTCTCGAACTCCTGACCTTAGGTGATCCATTCATCTTGGCTTCCCAAAGTGCTGGGATTACAGGCATAAGCCACCTTGCCTGGCCTGCTTGTACTCTTTCTTCTTTTTTTTATTCATACATCCAGTAAATATTTATAAAACAACTACAATATACAAGAAGTTCTGCTAAACTTTGAGGAGACAAGAATGGTTAATATTTTCATCATTAATAGTTTTTGGTCATTCATAGTTCACACAAGTAAAAGCAACCTATAATAGAGTAGCATTTATCATATAAATACCATCACTGTTTATATAGAAAATGTTTTCATCTCCTTACATTTCAGGATTCTGAGTATCTTCCCAGTGCTTCCTGCACCGATTTAAACAAAGTGAGTCCTCTTACTGAGTTTGAGTATGAGTTGACCATTTGTGAAATGTTGAGTGAATGAGTGTGAGTATATAGTAATCAATAGTAAAAATTATTTACCTAATAATTCGAATAGTTACTCCGAGTGAAAGTGTAAGAATAGATACAGAGAACTCTTTCTAGAGATTATGGTGCCCCATAGGAAGAGCTGTCCCTACTTATTCTTCACTATTACCTCGGTTGATGAGTTAATTGGCATGTAGGGTCCTGTTTTGATCACTGTTACAATTCTCGGGCGAGCCATCTAATGGGATGAAACACAAATTTTTTGCTTGTTTGTTTTGACATTTAAGTACTGTTCCTGGACATCAGAATATCTGATTCTGAAATGAGAACAATTTTATGAGCTTACCAAATTCATTTAACAGTAATGTTCTTTTTTAAAAAGGGGGATATAATGTTCATGGATACAACTCCATTGGTTCGTGAGATGATCCATGACTGACTCATTTGGAGGGGATCCCTTGGAGTTTTGTGCAGTTGTACATAACTCATTTGGCTGTCTTCAGTATATTTTCATTATATGTATGTCCGCTTCAAGTGTGGGCTGTTAGTAAGTCCATTTTGTTTTATACTAATGATAGGTATATACTGATTTTCCTACTGTACATCTATAAACATGTAATTGTACTCCTTTTTTGCTAATAGATGACGAGAAACAGGTAGCTTTATTAAGCTCTCAAGTTAGAATCAAGATCATATTTAACTTCTATTGTTTCTGCATTTGACAAAGGAAAAAGGAGGTCCCATTTCGTTAAGAACCTTCATTTATCCTAGGCACCACACAAAGTGCTTTTGCTCTGTTCATTTAATCTTCATAACACTATATGAGAAGTTTTGCCATTTTTTAAAATATTTGGAATTCAGTGGGGTTTTTTGGTTCCTTCTCAGTAACCACAATTCTGCTCTCTACTTCAGTGTTTTTAATAATAGTTTTATTGAAATATATCACATATAATAAAATCACCCTTTTAAAGTATACAATTCAAGGGTTTTTAGTATATTTAGAGTTGTGCAACCATCACCACTAATTTCTGAACATTTTGGTTACCCCATGAGGAAACCCCGTACCTATTAGAAGTCAATTCCTATTTCCCCCTTCACCTATCTCCTGGCAACAGTTTGTCTTTCTCTCTTTATAGATTTGCCTATTCTGGATATTGCATATAAATAGAAACACATAATATGTGGTCTTTTGTGACTGACTCTTTTTACTTAGCGTATTTTCGGGATTAATCTATGTTATGTTACATAATCAATATTTCATTTCTTTTTATAGCTGAATAATCATTGTATGGATATACCATTTTTTATTTATCTGTTCATCAATTGACTGAGATTTGGAGTGCTTCTACTCTTTGGCTATTATGAATAATATTGTTGTGAATTTGCTGTAGAAGTTTTTGTATGGCAGTATTTTCAGTTCTCTTGGGTGTATACCTAGGAGTAGAGTTACCAGGTAATATAACTGGTGTTTAACCATTTGAGGAACTGCCAGGCTTTTTCCCAAAGCGGCTCTGCACCATTTTACAATCCCATCAGCAACTTATGAAGGTTCCAGTTTCTTCACATCTTTGCCAACATGCGTCTGTTCCTTTTATTTTAGCCATCCTAATGGTATGAAAACCTCATTGAGGTTTTGCATTTCCCTAATGACTAATAATGAATATAGGTTGGGTGCTATGGCTTATGCCTATAATCCCAGCACCTTGGGAGGCTGAGGCAGGCAGATGGCTTCAGCCTAGGAGTTCGAGACCAGCCTGGGCAACATTGCAAAACCCCATCTCTACAAAAATTATCCAGGTTTAGTGGCACGCACCTGTAGTCCCAGCTGCTTGGAAGGCTGAGGTGGAAGGATCATCTGAGCCTGGGGAAGTCAAGGCTGCAGTGATCTGTGATGCGCCACTGCATTCCAACCCTAGGCAACAGAGTAAAACCCTGCCTGAAATATATATTGAGCATAATTTCACTGGTTTATTGACTACTTGTGTATCTTCTTTGGAGGAAACTCTGAGACTTAGTGATTTAATTTCTGAAATGGAGATAGTGGTTCTGACCTTGCACTATTTTTGAGAATGATGTAATAAAAAGATGTATCTACTCGCCCAGCACAGGGCCTAACACTTAGAAGACATTTATTAAACGTTAATTTCTTCTTTCCCATTCCTTCTCCAGTTTCACAGATGAAGAAACTGAGGCTTAGAGAGAAGACACACAAGTAATTCACCAGGGTTCATCTGACAGTTAGCTTGTGAATGCTAGATTCAAATGCAGATTTTTTATATTCCTACTAGATTCAACACTGTACTCCCCCAGCAACCCCTCCTTTTTGCCTATGCTCCTCTGCTGTGAAATGGCTCCTTGGAGTAGGTAAACTTAGTTACTGTATATGATACTGTCTTTTATATCTTTGCTGTAAAAGCAAAAACAGCTGATTTGTTTTAAAAAAAACTTTTCAAGGAGTCAAATTTAATAGACTGTCTCTTTGGATTCATTTGAAATGTAATGTACCTAAGGAACTGTGTTTTCCTTGCACTTTGACCTCTTTAGAATAAAATGTCTATAACAGATGAAAAGCCCAATTTTGGATGAATCTCTTGATGCATGACCACCAAAGACTGTTTCAGCTAGAATGGTTGAAGAACTCTGGTTTCCAGATGATGTTATTACCTTAAAGCTAACCTGTTTTTATATGTAGTTTATAGTGAGCAGGACCACTGACATATATTATTGACCATTTTGATTTTTTTTGTGGATTCTAGAGAGGCAGCATCTGTAAATTATGTACATATTGACTTTTGTTTTTGTTTTTTAACTTCACACAACTCCAGAGAAAGAAAAAAATAGAATCTTTTTAGACAAAAGAGAAACCCCTACTCTTTTGGCAGGATTTGCAAACTCAGATTCTCTAGAGTGTATTATCAGGGGACCAGCTGAGGAATACATTGACCAACATCTATTGTTAATTACCAGAAGAGAGCCATCAATTTTCTTGTGAAGTACTGTTATTTTAAACAACAGAGTTGGGATCAGAACTGTTTCTGAACTGAAAGTAGAGTGTTAAAGAGATTCTTTTTTTTTCTGGTTTTGATATTTTCAAATTAGTCTTTTTAATTATTAATATTAAATGATAATGAAAAATGTGCTTGTTGTGTTACACACGTTGCTAAGTACTACATATATTAGCTCATAAAATCTTCACAACTTACGAGTTGTATGCATTGCCTGAATTACTATGTATTTTTCATATCAGGAAATTAAAGTTTAGAAAGTTTAAGTAACTGGTCCAAAAGTCACAAAATTGGTAAGTCATGGAATTGGGATTTAAACTAAATTTTATCTGACTCCAGAGCTCCCCTCCTCACCTTTCTGTATTATTTTTTATTTAATTCTGTATTCATAGTAGTTAAAAAGTGAGGGTTCCATTTTCTGCTTTGCTTTTCAGAGCATTATTGTCAGACATACTGTTAATAAGATATTTCCTGTGTCTTTGGGGGCAAAAGGTTCAAACGTAGGTGCTTTCACTTAGGTCTGAATTTGGAATCAAAAAAGAGAGAAAATGTCTTTTGGTGGTCATACAAGATAAACCTGGTGGTTAACAGCTTTGAATGCTGCTTAATTCTGCCTGCTGCTTTGATGAGACCAGTCACTACTCTTTATGTTTTTCCATTTCTGGTGAATGGGTGTAATCTGCATTATTTTGAGCTTTAACCGAGCTATTGCATGAAAAGCTCAACCTATGTGTTAGTTACTTCAGAAAATTGTTTGGAGAGGTTTTATGATCTTTTTATTATGTTGTTTGGGGGATGGGTGGGTAACATTATACCATTTTTCAAATGGCGTTGTTACTCTGTTTAGAAAGCAAGCAAATTTTAAGTCCAATATTACTGTTTTTACTTACTAATGCTTCTGTAAACCAAAGGAATGCTTGTCTTTGTATCCTCATAAAAGCAATCACTCATCATCAATTTTAAATGACCACTTATAACAATAAGTATATCTCATTATGCTTTTCCTGCTGTACTTTTGGAACTGGCACATTTGATCTCTGTTCATCCCTACATGATACTCTGAAGATGACTAGACAGAGCCTTGAAAGTTATGTCAGGCCACAAAGGGAGATTATAAATGAGGAGAAACTTCAAGGTCCTCTCTAATCATTCTACAGATTAATAAATTGAACTCATAGTTATAATTTCATCTGATAAAGGCTAAACAAGAAATAGTAAGAACCTGAAGTAGAATCTGAGTCTTCTGATTTGAGTCTTGTATCTTCTTCTAGTCTAAGATTTGGAAAAGAAGTTAGGTATGCTTTTTAAAGTGAATGGTTTATAATAAACCACCAGTGAGTTTATCTTGTCAGCTTTCTCTTTGTGGTATCATGATATCATCCAGCCTGGCATGGTGGCATGTACCTGTAGTCCCAGCTACTTGGGAGGCTGAGGTGGGAGAATCACCTGAGCCCAGGAATTCCAGGTAGTAGTGAGCTAAAATTGTGCCACTACACTCCGGTTTGGGTGACAGAGCAAGCCCCCTCCCCCCCCTCGCTAAAACAAACAGAACAACCTATAATAATAATAATATCTTATTTTGACTAATCACTAGATTTCTTTCCCAAAGGGAATCTCTGTTGTGTGGGCATATTTTCATCAAATGTGTACATTTTTTTCTTTTAGACTGTAGAATATATAATCACTATTAGCCTTTTGTACGAAGTGTAGTATTTATATCTACAAGTAAATACTTATGTATCCAGCATCCTAATCTGAAATGTGAAATAATTAGATTTTCTATATGTTGTTTTTGAGAGAGATCAAATAAACATATTGGCAGCAAAAATTAATCACCCAAGTCAACTTTCAGGGTTGTCAAAGGGTCAATTCAGATTCAGCTACATGTGTTACACTGGTTTCCACATGATTTCTGGCTCTGATGATTGATGTTCCTAATGGAATCTAAGGACCTTTAAGGTGCCAAATTGCCCTCTGAATTATCAAAGAAATCTACTGGTTAAACACGTGTGTGCCCATTCTTGTCCCACCAAGGATTTGAGTTTGCTGGTTTGCTTTTTTTATGGATGAAACCTATTTTTCCTGGTTTTTCTTTTTAGATTGGGTCATCTGTACATGGCATATAGTGAATCAGTTATTCATAATACTAAGTTATCCAAGATATCCCTGCCTACATCCTCTCTGAGTAAAAGGAGCTGACAAGAGCTCTGTGGATGCTACCTAACAGATCATGGAGCTCTGCCTATGTATAATTATAGCAGTGTTTGCTGAAAATTGTTCTATTTATCTTCTCTTGTAATTATGCACTATACAGAGTCACCCCTCACACAGCGGGAGAATGTGAGGAAAACAAAGCCAGTGACTCTACATTTAAATTTTTTTCATGGTCACCTAATTTTTATTTGCAATTCAGTTTTAGTTAGGTTATTTTAGAAGGATGCAAAGCCTTTTTATCCTTCATACAAGATTACCAACTACCATTTTTACTTTCATCCTCCTTTGTTTCATACTATTGTTTAACAGTTGTTTTGCGTAGGATACGAGCCTTGCATGCCAACTTTGATGTGGCAGAATGAATCATGTTACTATTAATCTCAGCCTGAACAGAATAGCCATCTTCAAATAGGAAGAAGTTTCTAGCTTCAGGTTGTTTTAGCACTGCATGCCTCGCTTAGCCTGCCATGTAAAGTCAGTTGCCTCACTCAAAACAACCCTGTATTAATATGCACAACATGACCATTTTCAGTAGAAGGTTATTAGAATGCTAGTTTGTATCCTCTAGTGAATGAAATGATGTGTGATTATGAAGTCATCAGGCATGGACCAGTAAGACTCCAGAGAGCCTGCCCCCTCCGAGGTCCTCAGGGTGCCATTGATTGGTGGCCATGTGTTTGTGCCCGATAGACTGTGAAATGGTGTGTTGCTACACGGCTGTGTTGCACCTGCGCCCCACCGAGGTGATTGATTGGTTTGGTCATGTGGAATGTTCCCATCTGGTCTGCAGTAATGTGTTTTTTTTTTCCCCATCTGTGAATAGCAAGTGCTGGCTGAATAGTTACAGCAAACAGTTTCAGAAGCTAAATAATCCTTTTCCTCTAAGAACAAATTGGGATATGAAGGAGTTTGTTTTTGCTTACCTTGCCTTTTGTAAAGGTAGTCATTCTCCATCAGGTTCCTACTCCTTCTGTCTAGGATGTTATGTGCTTTTCTCTTTTTACCTATTTTTACCTCCTCTTCATACTAGATTACACTTTCGTATTTCTAATTTGTGCAAGTTTAAAGCAAAATCTGTTCTTTTTTGCTGTTTGTTGTTCTGATATGCCACTTGAAGTGATTTGCAATTTTTTAAAAGATAGTTTCTGTGATCATAATTGGATTATCAGAGTACTGATGTATTTTTAAGCTTTCATTTAACCTCACAAGAGTGGTGGTTTATTTATTGAAAACTACTGATGTTGCAGTTTAAATGTCAAGAAATTATTTATTAGGTTCTTTTTTTAAAAGATTCTATAGTTATATTGGGCGGTCTTGTTTGATATTTCTTAATCTTAGTCCTTTTTCATAATTGATCTATTCATTCCACCTAATGACTAATTACATATCAGAGCACATCATCAACCACATTCATCATAGTAGAATGTAATAATCAATGACATTTCAACAAAGGAAAAAATAAATATGCAAATAAGGCCTCATTAACATTTGCATGAGTTGTTTGAATAATCACGTTGCTGACAAGGCTGTAATTAACAGAAATTGATGCTGAGTTCAGTATTTGATAGTGTGTTTTCTCAGCATTTTATTGTTGTCACTGCGGGGGCTGAAATGAAGTTCTGCTCTACTTGTACCTTGACTGGAATTTGATGTGCAGGGCTGTGCCAGGTACCAAAGGCTTCTGGGAGCCCTTGATTCATCTTTGACCTACACTTAATGCATATAAAGATACTTTATTTAAATTGCCTTATTTTTTTAATGAAGCACTGTTAGATTTTAGCAATTATGAGACAACTGTAGAAAGAAAACAAACATGAAAATTCAAATCATTCATTATTTTGCCAGAAATGGCTTATATGAATTAGATACAATTAAGACTTCAAGATTTAGATTTGCTCATACCATGGAAAATTGATGCCATGAATTTTTTTTTTCTCTCTCTTAAATCTGGCCCAGTGGATCACTGTCAAGAGGTTGGAGCTTACTGTAATTGAAAATCACTTGCTTAGGGAAAAAAATCTAATTATAAAATGTACAGTTTGAGGGTTTCTGTGTTTTTTTTTTTGAATAGCTGTGCACCCCCACATTCCTCCTCCTTTTCCTGTACTGTTTCCTGTTTTTGTCATGGATATTAACTGAAATGCTCTAAACACAATAAAGCTGTTTATGTCAGTTTTTTGGATGACTGCAAGTGCTGATTATAACAAGTTTAAGGAATTTCCTTTGTTGAATGTGTACCCGTGCCATATGGCTCAACATGGAACATTAACTTGACAGGGATAATGGATTGTGGTATATGGAGACAATTTTGCCTGCAGCTTTACTATAACTCCTTCTGGTTGGGGATCACAGGTTTGTACTATGGGATGCAGCAAACATCCAGATGGATTTACTTTACATAAAAGAGTTGCATTTATTTTTATTTCCTTCCTGTAATTGGAAAAAGAGCTTTTTTAAAAAAAAGAATCAAAATATTAAAAAGTAAACAAAGGGAAAATTGTTCAAAGGAAAACATAGATTCTGAGCAGTTTTTTTGGTAAAATGCTATGAAAGAGACTATTTTTGTATATTTAGCACTTTAAAGGCATGGTGTATATAAGCTGATACTGCTTTTGTCTTTACGGTAGTATCCAAAATGAATTTTCCTCTCAAGATTAGGAAGTTGTCTGTATCAACCTTAAAGGTGTTTCAGGTTTGTAGACATAAATGATCAAGCAGTGTCAATTATGAAATTATTTTAGTAATGCTTATTAAATAGTAGCCCTCTCTGAGATGAATTGGATTTGTAAGATTTGAGATAGAAAACCTTTTTTAAAAAGTATCCAGTTTTTCTTTAACTGCAGTATATCACATATAATAGAAGAAAAGGTTTGTTATTTTGCCAAGCAGTAATAAAGTTGCTGACTGTTGGCTTCTTGGTTTTATATGTATCCCTGTGAAAGTTACTCTTAATTTATCTGGTGGGAATAAGAAAACTAAAAGCCACTTTGGCAAAATGATCATGTAACCAAAGGCTAGTTACCTAGAATGCTTAAATACATTGTTGTTAAGAACTGATATCTATTCTAGCTGTGTTAGAGGGGAAAAAAATCTGGAATTTTTTTTTTCATGAAATGGGCTTGTAATACTAAAAAACTAGCTGACTTGGTTATTTTCACTTTCTTTTTAAATAATTTAGTTCTTCATTTATCTTCCACACTGTGTTTAGGTGGAATATAGAGCTTATGTCATCAATTAAATTATGTGGAAATCTATAATTTGTCTAAATAAAATCATTGATCTATAATATTGATCTGCAGTATCCTTGATACATTAGGTAATGTGCTGTCTCTGAGCACAGTAGATAAAGACAGCTATTCCTTGCAGCTTCTAAACACTAAAAATTGCTGACATCTTTGCAAGTTTATTTTGAGTACCTAGGACATACACAGAAGTCAAAGGCCAAGCTTTTTAACCGTCTTTGCTGTGTCAAAAA
The DNA here is from genome assembly GCF_028885655.2 of Pongo abelii. Taxonomy (NCBI): domain Eukaryota; kingdom Metazoa; phylum Chordata; class Mammalia; order Primates; family Hominidae; genus Pongo; species Pongo abelii. Next base: position 60,175,521 of record NC_072001.2, read on the forward strand.
ACACTGGAAGTGGGAAGGAAACTAGGCTGGGAGGCCATGTGGAACACCATGCTTTCTTTTTTTTCTTTGCTCTTGGGAGACGTTTGCTCTTTATTTGTCTTATGAAGTCACAGTGGCCTATCATAACCATGGATTAAATGTTTGAACACAAAAACAATAATTCCTATGATTTAAGTCACAGCTTTTCACAGATCGACATATATTTCTTATTTCTACATTCCAAGGTATGAAAAATAGCTATCAATTTCTAGTGTATTATCTCACACTAATACATATAAAGGAAATATGTGAACTTACCCTCAAAGAAACAATAAAATTTTCAGAGACATCAAAATAAGTATTTTAGGTTTAAAGATCCCTTTTCCTTCATTTCGTGATAGATGTTTTCTTTTTTTGAGACAAGGTCTCACTCTGTCACCCAGGCTGGAGTGCAGTGTTGCTATCATGCCTTATGGCAGCCTCTACATCCCAGGCTCAAGTGATCCTCACTCCTAAGCCTCCTGAGTAGCTGAGACTGCCACACTCAGCTAATTTTTATAGAGACAGAATTTCCCATGTCACCCAGGCTGGTCTTGAACTCTTAGGCTCAAATCATCTGCCTGCCTTGTCCTCCCAATACGCTGGAATCACAGACAATACACAATAGCCACTGCTTCTGGCAGTGTTTTTTTGTTTTGTTTTTTTTTTTTGAGACGGAGTCTCGCTCTGTCACCCAGGCTGGAGTGCAGTGGCCCGATCTTGGCTCACTGCAAGCTCTGTCTCCCAGGTTCACGCCATTTTCCTGCTTCAGGCTCCCAAGTAGCTGGGACTACAGGCACCTGCCACCATGCCCGGCTAATTTTTTGTATTTTTAGTAGAGACAGGGTTTCACCGCATTAGCCAGGACGGTCTCAATCTCCTGACCTCATGATCCACCCGCCTCGGCCTCCCAAAATGCTGGGATTACAGGCGTGAGCCACCACGCCCGGCCCTGGCAGTGTTTCTTAATGTGATATCCCACATTGCTTATAAATAAAACACATTTTTCCCCATGTATTTTAAATACTGTAATTTACAAAGGATGTATTAATGAATAATGAAAATTTTTTCCACTTTGGTAAAAGTTTGACACAGGTATAAAGGGCTTATATTATATTGAAAAATATCTATGGTATTCAAAGAAAATATTTTAGAAGTTACTCATCTAAATTGCCTAAAATATTTGTGGATTAACTGAGAATGTAGGAATAGTTGTAGGATTTAATACATTTTAACCATTGATATTTGGTTGTGATGGCATTGCTTCCATAATACAGTGACTCTGCAACTGCTATCTAGATTTTTTTCACTTGTGGAGTGTAATAATTTGCAAATGTTTTGTTTATTTTTATATTGGCAGAGATTATAATTCTGAGGTACTATGCTTATAGGAAAGACTTAATTTAAAGAATATTAGGTCGGGCACGGTGGCTCATGCCTGTAATCCCAGCACTTTGAGAGGCCAAGGCTGGCGGATCACGAGATCAGGAGTTCGAGACCAGCCTGGCCAACCTGGTGAAACCCTGTCTCTACTAAAAATACAAAAATTAGCTGGGCATGGTGGCAGGCACCTGTAATCCCAGCTACTTGAGAGGCTGAGGCAGGAGAATCATTTGAACCCGGGAGGTGGAGGTTGCAGTGAGCCAAGATAGCACCATTGTGCACTCCAGCCTGGCCGACAGAGTGAGACTCCGTCTCAAAAGAAAAAAAAAATAGAGTATTACCACCAGTTCTACTTGTTCTTCTCTTTTCAGTGGCCCATCCTTAAGCCAGTTCTCTCCTTGGTAGAGAACAAAGACAGGCAAAAGAGAAGAATTTCCAGTTTTTCCATTTTACTTTTACTTGTTAATATCACGGATGGCTAAATATTTCATGAAATTAAACTTTGATGCTCATGTCTAAAATGCCACTTCAGCATTAACTAGAGATTTCTGTTTTTCATGTTTTTTCATTTAACACTGCTTCTCTACAGCTGAGCCTGGGTTTCAGTGTTTAAATCAGATCTTGGAAGAAGCTTTCTGTAAGCTTGGAATGTGCCTTATCTTAAAGCCTTCTTCTCTTCCTTACCCTATTAAACATTCCTGGCTTAAAACCTTCAGAAGTCATGGGCTGTGGGTTTGCTTGGGGAGTCTGCTGCCTCCAGTGGAAATTTGGGTAACTGCTATGGCGATTCCAGACAAGTACTTCACAGATAATCAGATCTGTTTCCTATCTAACCATAGGAAAAGTGTAAAGCTCAGAGGGGTAATTCATATATTCCACTTTATAAGCCATTCTAACAGCCAGTTGTAGGAAGAGGGCAGCTGTTTGTTTTTAAAATGACTTATTCTCGAAAGAATTCATTTGGAGACAGTTAAAATAAGGCAATAGGCAGAAAGTGGTAGAGCTAGAAGAGGCCTATGTTTATTGGGGTCAATAGATAAAAAGCAAATGACCAGGTATTTTCATTATAAGCCATTATATAGTCATTTCTTTTTTAAGCACGTGCTACCAATTGATGTTTTCAGTTATGAAGAGTTTTGCTGTTACTAAATGATCAAAATTTTAGGTTTAGAATATTGTAACTAATATTTCTGAAATTGAGAAAAATTTAAATAAGTGAATATATGATTATATTAACCAGTAGCTGAGATCATTTACCTATTTCAGTTAAGAACTTGAGCTAAAATTAAGCTTTATACATAATCCCAGTTCCAGAAAGGACCTTGAGAGGTCCTCTAGATAAGATCATATTTAGACTGTCCCAAACACATTAGCCTATAATTTAGACAAAATTAATCTCAGTCAGTCTCAGTCTGTTTTTCTCTCTCCCTTCTCACCTCTCCTTGACTTCTCTTTTTCTAGTTACTTTTCCTTCTCCAATATCCTTTCCTCTTGCTCTCGTAATCTCTGTCCCCTTACTTTCCTCTGCTTTAAAATTTCTTACTCATGTGCACCACAAGAATGATGGTCTTTTATAATCCATTTTATGGCTATTAATTACATACACTAAATTTTCAAAGCAAAGACCTAATGTTCTATTGTACTGTTTCAGAAATCATCATACATATAACTAGATTTCAGCTGCGTGTTGCTATCCATCCCTAAACAGTTTAAGGGTGTTAGCAGTGATTCTGATAATTGGGAGCAGAAGATAGATTCTCTTGACTAGGCAAACTTTAGTGAATCTTAGTCCTTTTCCCTGGAAAAATTAATAGTATCACTCATTACACAGGGATTTGCTCCTGCATAACTAAACCACCAGGGAGATCTTCCAGGTTCCTAGCCATCACCTTTATTTGCAAACACTAAAAAATCTCTAATGTTTACTACTTTAAACCAAAAAAAAAAAAAAGTTAGAGCATTATAGCTATGGCCTGCATTCATAGAAAAAGTATGCTTGCACTAATGTTTAGGGGCTAGGAATATTTAAGCATTTGCTATGACACTCAAGAAAAAAGTTATAGTACCAAAAAAGCTTTATATATGTTTTCATTCTTTAATTTCCATAATCTCCCTATAGAAGATCTGGAAATTACAGTAAGCCAAAAAAAGAGACAGTAAACTTCATTCACTCACAGTCCTATCATTCAGTCATTATCAGTATTAACATTTGGAGTATAGTAGATGCCGTCTTTCCCACAGGAATCGGACAGGCACTTTGCCATTTAATTAAAAACAGTTTATTCCTCAAAAAATCAGCATAATTACCATATGATCCGGCAATATTACTTCAGGTACATACCCAAAAGAATTGAAAGCAAGATCTTAAAGAGGCATTTGTACATCTGTGTTCATATCAGCATTATTCCCAGTTAACCAAAGGATGGAAGTAACCAAGTGTGTGTTGATGAATGAATGGATGAACAAAATGTGGTATATGCATACAACAGAATATTATTGAGCCTTAAAAAGAAAGGAAATTCTGGCACATGCTATAACATGGATGGATCTTGATAATGTCCTAATTGAATGAGTATGCTAAGTGAAATAAGCCAGTCATAAAAAGACAAATAATGTGTAATTCCATTTCTGTGAAGTACCTAGAGTAGTCAGATTCATAAAGACAGATTATCGGGATCAGGAGGAACCTTAAAAGGTTCATCATCCAACAACCCTTGAGTATTTTAATCCCCTTTTATTCAACAAATATTTATAGATCATGTGCTAAGTGCCAGACGTTATGCTAAGGACTGGGGAAACAAAGGAAACAAGTTTGATAAAGTTCCTGCATTCATAGATCTAAGGCCTAATAGTAAAGCCTTCCATCACTTAGGGCTTGCTGATTACAAAGTGCCGTGTAATTATTACAGATAGCATTTATTTAAGTATTTATTTGGGACACATAGTGGGCTAAGCCTTTGTGTATATTTATGCATTAAATTCAAATTCTATGAGATATAAACAAAATTATTTTATTTTATATTTGAGGAAACTGATGCTGAGATAATTGGTTTGAACAGGATTGAAAATTTACGTTGCAAACCCAGGTCTATCTTACTCTGCAATTTGATTTTAACCAGTATATTATGACCTCTGACCTCAAGTTCAGTACTTCCCTTTTTTTGCCTTTTTGCATGCCTTTACATCTCTGTCAAGGTATTGTCCAATCTGTGCTTTGAATATCTCTAATAATGTAATACGCTCTCTCAAGGTACTTATCTAATCTTTGGGTATCTCTGGTAGGTCTTTATGATGTGTTTTTAAAAAATCAGTCTCTATAGAATTTTCCCACTTTGGTCCCAGATGTGTTTTGAGGATCACACCAAACTATGACAGCCAGTCCTTCAGATATTTAAATCAGACTATCACCCTTTTTCTCCAGAAATACTTCTCCACTGTTATCAAATCCTGTGATTTCAAATGTATTTATTTTCTTAGTCACTGTCCGTGAACAAGTTTTAGATTGCTTGTATTGTTCTTACTGTGGCCCCAGATGTTGATGCATTTTCTCCAGATGTAGAGTAATGACAGCAAACACTCTTCAATGAAAGTGGTAAAAGCAGGCATTAACTAACCATTCCCCACTCGCTGTTTGATTGATTGAGATGGGGTTTAGCTCTTGTTGCCCAGGCTGGAGTGCAGTGTCATGATCTCAGCTCACCGCAACCTCCGCCTCCCAGGTTCAAGCGATTCTCCTGCCTCAGCCTCCCAAGTAGCTGGGATTACAGGCATGCGCCACCACGCCCAGCTAATTTTGTATTTTTAGTAGAGGTAGGATTTCTCTATGTTAGTCAGGCTGGTCTCAAACTCCCGACCTCAGGTGATCCGCCCACCTCAGCCTCCCAAAGTGCTGGGATTACAGGCGTGAGCCACTGTGCCCAGACCACTCGCTGTTATTTTTAATTAAATTAACAATTATTTCACTGGAAACAGCTGAAAATTTTGCAGCTCAGAAAAGAGCTATCTTTTCCTTTTAAATTATGTGGACCTTATAATTCTGCACTCAAGTGTCAGAAAGCAGTCAGCCTAAGCACATCTCCTTTAATTTGCAGTGGCGGGACACAGAGGGGCAGTTGCTGTAGGTAGGTAGGAACAGGAAGATTAGCTAGATTATGGAAAGGTTAGGCAAAAATTTAGGAACTCTTGGTTGAAGAATATTTCAAGCTTGAATGACATAAAGGGAAGAAGCACAAACAGGAGGAATAGTTTGGGTGTTTAATAGCTCAAGGGAGAAACGATATAGCTACAGTCCTTGGTTTTGTGCAGCACTCTCTTTGAAGCCAGTGATCACAGCAAAAACAAGAAGAGATGAGATAAGAGCTTCTGTGCAGTAGAGCATCCACACAGAAGGGTGCAGGATGCAGCAGCAAATGGAAGTTGGCTATATACAGGGGAATTGATGAAGTATGTAAACATATTATAGATAAAAGACCCATTCTCGCTATTAGAGATGGAAATTACAAATATGGGAAGGAACAAAATCAGAATGAATCCTGTGCTGTTGGATGGGAATTAATTATGTCAGTATTTACTCACACTTTTATAGATAGATAGGTAGATAGCTAGCTAGCTAGCTAGCTAGATAGATAGATAGATAGACACAGAAAGAAATATAGATATAACCGTGTTATGTATATATGTGTATGTATAAGTATATACAGATTCCCTCAGCTGTGTTCACTCATAGAGCCTGAGAATAGCAAAACCCCAGTGTCAGTATCCTTCTCTAGTGTCCAGATCTTGGTTTCAACATACCATTCTCCACCAAAAGGAACCAGGGCTTCTTGGAGAAATGACCGATTCTAGGGCTGAGGCAGGGAGAGTACAAGATGAGCCTGGAGCAGCATCTTGTTATTCTGGAAAGGAAGGATGTGCTCAAAGAATGATAATGAATTGTTAGAAGGTTACAAAAGCCAGGCTAAAGGGGCTCCCAGTGGCCAAATCTGTACATTTCGAACAACAAAATAAATAGTGATAGTAATAGATTTATAATTCTTTGAATAAAGTAGGAAACTATAAGTCTATACCGATATATAAATTGTGCTGATAAATGAATAAAGTTTTGTGAGAAACAGGATTTTTACCTAGTCTCAAAATACCTTCTCACAAAATGCTTATCAACTATAGTGGGAAAAGTAACTTTTCAGTTGAGGAGCCTTAGCAGACACCACCTAATGAAGTGGTCGATTCAACATCAATAATGGGATAATTGAGATTCATATGCCACCTAACAGGGTGCATTGAGAACACAGCATCATTTCTGTGTTACTCTTTCCAATCTAATCTTAAGGAAATACCATGCAAAATAAATTGAGGGACATTCTAGGCTACAGTATGAAGGATACGAAAGTCAAGAAAGTTAACGAGAATGAATAAGACTAGCATTTGATAGCACAATGTGACTGCATTCAATAATTTAATTGTAAGTTTTAAAATAACTAAAAGTATATTTGGACTGATTGTATGTAACATAAAGTATAAATGCTTGAGGTGATGGATACCCCATTTACCCTGACATCATTATTATGCATTGCCTACCTGTACCAAAATATCTTATGTATCACATAAATATATACACCTATTATGTACCCCCCCACCAAAAAAAAAAAAAAAAAGTAAAGCTAATGCATGATTCTGAACTTCGTCCTTTTGTTAAAGGACATTATTGAGACATTTGGTAAAATTCAAATAGGGTCTGAAGACAGTAATGTATAAATGTTAATTAGATGATTCTGATGATTCTGTCATGCTTATTTGTACAATACACATCAGCACATACACACCGAAGTATTTCGTGGGTGTAGAGCATCGTGTCTGCTGCTTATTCTCAAAAATAACTAAGGGGAGGAAGTTTCATTTCCTAACAACTTTTTTGTAAGCTTGGGACATTTTAAAAATTAAACCAAAACAGCAACAAAAAAGGATTGTTTTGAATCTGAATGTGGAAATCTCAATGTCAGGATATTTAAGAAATGGATTTTGTGTTCCATATATAGAGAAGGAAAAAAATCTTTTAGGTTTTAAGCTGGGTTTTAGGTTTTCTGACTGGGGCCCTGTAAATTTGTGTGGCAATAGGTTAACAAGAGAAAGGCAAACAGAGGTTTATTCACGTGTGCATTGCATATACACATGAGTGTACCCAGAGATGAGTTACTCAAAAGGCTGTTTAAAATTTGGAGTTTGTATACCTAACTTGGTAGAAGAAAGAGAGGGAAAAGTAAGGGCACTTATGGTAAGCAAATGACTTTTTGTAAAAATAAATGGGTCTTTAAGATAATAGATTGGAGATAGGCTACTTTGTGACAGTGTCTCTCTGGGTGTGGTGCTGACTTCTGTCTCCAGTAAGAGAGATTAGAGTTGCTCCTGGGGAGGGTTTTTTTTTGACAATTGAGTTCTTTTAGGAGGCTCTGCTTTTAGGCAGATAAGGATTTCAGAAACTGAAATGCCTTCAGCACAAAATAATTCTTATGCCAAAGTGGAATATTTTAGGATAGCATATCCTGATCCACCTTCACATGCACTGGGAAACTTCTATTAGTTTTTGAACAGTGGCGTGTAATGATGACGATGTTCTTGTATGGATAGATGGGAGCAAAGAGAAATTAGAGGCAGGGGTATCAGTTGGGAGCCAAATGCTTGTGTGTTCATCCGCAGGAATCTAAACTGAGATGGTGATTGTTATTGGCAGAAAGAAAGGGACAGATATGAGGCACATACTAAGAATTATCTTTTGGAATTTGTTCACTCTTGAAAGTGACAGAAGGAGAAATAGATGATGAGTAGTACAAATAAGTTCACATTCTGGACCAGAACAGGGCGTATTCCTGAACTTACTTGAAAATAATTTGATGACATCTTACTGTTTAATGTAAATGCTTTTAATGTAAACAAGTAGCATTTAATTACATAAATTACTTAGAGTTCTTAAACTTTATAGGCTTTGTTTTCTTATACTTGTGTTCCTATACTTGTGACTGTTTTGTACTGATGATTGGGTAAGTCAAATCATCAAATGACCTAACTTCATTTGTTTTTCCCTCTGTTTTTGAGACAGCTTCTCACTCTGTAGTCCAGGCTGGAGTGTGGTGGCACGAGCTCAGCTCACTGCAACCTCCGCCTCCTGAGCCCAAGTGATCCTCCCACCTCAGCCTCCCAAGTAGCTGGGACTACAGTGACACATCACCATGCCCAGCTAATTTTTTTGAATTTTTTTGTAGAGACAGGGTTTCGCCATGTTGCCTAGGGTGGTCTTAAACTCCTGAGCACTAGAGATCCGCCTGCCTCAACCTCCCAAAGTGCTGGGATTACAAGCATGAGCTACCATACCTGGCAGACCTAACTTCTTTGTGCACATGTTATATGGGATACTTCCCATGCATGAATTCTTTTGAAGATTTTAGCTTATCTGTAAGGAATATAGTATATATTATGTGCATTTAAAAATACTTTTCCTATATCAAATACAATGTTTATTGTAGAAAATCAAAATATGGATGAGCCAAAAGAAAATAAGAACATCCCTTATTTAAGAACATTTAAACATCTTAATAAGAACATTTCCATATGCCCAGGGCTACTGTGCTGCTTTAGTCTTCTGCTCTAAAGTTATTCTGCAGGGTATTCTGTCCATAGCTAATATTGGGAGACAGGCAATCTAATTAAGCTTATTTACATTAATGAGTATTGGTAATGTGTTACAGTACAGAGAACCTAGGATTTGGAATCAGAACCTGAATCTTAGCAGTGTGCTCAGCCTTCACTACATTTATGACGTTGGGTAATTTAGTTGACCTCAATGATTCTCATTTATAAATGATTTCTCATTTATAAAATGGGAATAATAAAACTTGATTATCAGGGGATTGGTGAGTGTGAAATAAGATAGAAAATGCACAGTAAATGTAGTTTGAAATATGTAAAAAAAAGTGTACTATGGATCATTGATAATGAGTGATGGACTTCTAATTCTTATGTTATTTGCTTTTTGAAGTTTCTTGGTCACCCATATTGACCACAGATTGATAGAATCTTAGCTGTTCATTTAAAAAATATATTTCAGAGAATGGAAAAGGGAAAAAGAGTTGGTGTAGGAGTCACTTTGGTAAGCAGGCTGACGTAGCCTCAGTTTATATACTCAGGGATGACTTCCTAGAGCTGTTCCTGATTCTTTCTTTGAATCCACCTAATCTCTAAAAGCTAACTCTATGCCCAAAGGTCAGTCAGCCTCTCCTTATGCTACTCTGCTCCTGCTGTGTGATAGTTGAGGGTAGGAAGGCGGATAGTTGAGGGTACGAAGGCGTTTGAGTTTAGAGCACCGTTTCTGAAGCTTTAATGCTTATAAGAATCATCCAAGGATCTTGCTATAAAATGCAAGTTCTAGTTCAGATCATCTGGTATGGTACCTGAGATTCTTAATTTTTACAAACTTCATGGCCTTGCCTCTGGTCTGAATATTACACTTTGAGTGGAGTTAAAACATGAATGATGTTTTTATGTGATTTTTTGTTTCTAAAGCTATTTGTAACTTAGGGTATTACTCATTGTTATTACATATACCCTTTAAGATTTCATGTTAATTTCTTCTATTTAATACAGTCTTGTTCCCTATATAAAGCCTCAAACTCATTAGTTGCCCCAGGGTAATAATGAGGGTAACCAGTACTAGCATAAAGTGGTTACACAGGAGAACCAATACCAGAGGAAAATGTAACTGATAGTAGCAAGGTTTTTCTTTCATTCTTAAAACTTTGTCAACATCTCTAATAGTAAATTAAATGTGAAATTTGAAATAAAATTACTAAATATACAAATTTGTTACATTTTCACCATGTTACAGAGTATTCATGTAAAAATCACTGATATTTAATAGCCAGTGTATTCATATTGTTTTAAGTTAGGATTTTGTCTTAGGAGAGTTATCAAGTTCTATTTATTTCTGTGATACAAAAAATATTCAAATTTATATTATAGAACTCTAAGGAAATGAATACTGGATTTAGTCAAGGCAGAAATACCAAGACACAAGGGGGCACTGTCTTACCATAATCTGACTGATTTTAATTTAGCTTTTTGTTTACTGTGAATGTCTTTCATTTCCAAAATTCTGTCTTCTCTGTAGTTAATCATGAAAGCTTAAATATTATACATTCCTCTAAAGTTGTAATACTTAAATCAACTAAGCTTTCAGATTTCACAAATCAAATGTGCTCTTAGCAACATTTGGGAACCTTTCATTGTATTTGGTGTGAAATTGGGAAGAGTGGATGATAATTAGAGATGGTGTAACACACTGTTAATGTTTAGGTCTGCGGTGGGGAAAATCACTGTAAAAATAATTCAGTTGATTTGGAGAAATATAGTGCCTCTGTTAGGCAGAAATGAGTTGGGATAAAGATTGAACTGTTATAAGCTGCAGCTGCATTTGCCATAAAATACCAAGTTGGTGCTGATGAATGTTTTGTTTTTATTGTCATGGAAACTTGGAGCTGGAGAATGGATATTCTATTCATCTGGGAAAATAGCAGTGCCTTGCATAAAACATAAGGGCCTTCCAAAGCAGTTCCTTAAATAGATATTGGCTGAATATAATCCAAAAAGTTGAGGAAGTAAAAGTGAAATAAATGCGATCATTTCTGGATCACTTCTTCTATTCTCAATACTAACAATGTAACTATATATTCAGTTATTAAGCTTATTACTTCTAGAAAGTTGAATTCCAGTAAGCATGGTATTTGTTTAACATCAGTATAATAGTTATCTAACCCTTTAGAGCTATCTTTATATTTATTTCCTTAATCGTAAGGTATCTTTTGGGAACTCTAAACCTATATCCTATTAAACAACTATTTCTGATCCCCAAATAGTTTGTTTTTTAAATTAATCCTGCTTATCTGCTATAATCTTTCATTGAAATATTTTAAAGCATTTTATACTTTTTTTAAAGCTTTACCCAAAATAAACTCTTAACATAAAAGCACTAAGTGAGATCATTGCATGTTCTAGGGGAAAAAAACAGAAAGTATAAAATAAAAAACCTATAAAGATGCAATTAAATCCTTGTACATATTTTATAAAATTGTGAATGGAAAGAGACAGTCACAGGAACAGAAAATGCAAAGGAGTTTTGGGTTCAGTTATCACATATGAGATAATAGCAAAATACAAATATGGAAAATGATAGTAAAATGTAAAGTGACGATACAAATTAAAGCAGAGTTCCTAAACTTTATAATAGGAAAAGGGGAAATTGTGAGTTATAATGGTTTTACCAAAGGTTACTGGGCAAGTTTCATTATCTCTGCAAGGGAAACTAGACTTTTTTTTTTTTTTTTTTTTTTAAAACAAAGTCTTGCTCTTCTGCCCAGACTGGAGTGCAGTGGTGTGGTCATAGCTCATTTCAGCCTCCAAATCCTGGACTCAACAATCCTCTCACCTCAGCCTTCGAATAGCTGCGACTACAGGTGCACGTCACCATGCCCTGCTAATTTTTTTTTATTATTATTTGTAGAGACAAGATCTCACTATGTTGCCCAGGCTGGTGTCAAACTCCTGGGTCCAAGCCGTCCTCCCACCTTGGCCTTCCAAAGTGCTGGGATTACAGGTGTGAGCCACTGTACCAGGTCAATTTTTTTTAACATTATAATGAAAGAAAGGCTAGAGTGGGGTTATTTTAGGTAGTTTAGTCGGAGAACCCTTCTCTGAGGAAATAATATTTGAATAAATGCAAATGCACCTGTAGTCCCAGCTGTTTGAAGGCTGAACCCAGGGTTTGGAGGCTGGAATGAGCTATGATCACACCACTGCACGCCAGCCTGGGCAGCAGAGCAAGACTTTGTTTAAAAAAAAAAAATTGTCTAGTTTCCCTCACAGACTTAAATGCTGTGACAAAAGAACAATTCATACAGAGGGGCTAACAAGCCAGGCCAGCAGCCTTCAGTGGGAGGGAACTTGGAAAGTTGGAATGTTCAAGGAAAATGACAAAATACAAGTTTACAAAAATTGTTTTTTCAAAAAATGCTCAAATGGCCAGGCACAGTGGCTCATGCCTGTATTCCCAACACTTTGGGAGGCTGAGGTAGGTGAATCACTTGAGTCTAGGAGTTCGAGACCAGCCTGGGTGATGTGGCAAAAAAAAAAAAAAAATTACAAAAATTAGCTGGGCATGGTGGCGTGCACCTGTGGTCCCAGCTACTCAGGAGGTTGAGGTGAGAGGATAGCTTGAGCCCAGAGATAGAGGTTGCAGTGAGCCAGGACTGTGCCACTGCACTGCAGCCTGGTTAACAGAATGAGACCTCATCTCAACAACAACAAAAAGCTCAAATGTACTTAGAAGCATTATAACTAACAACAACATGACCGGTTTTCTTACATGAGACGGGTCTAGGTGTAGTCTTAAATCTGTGTTTACGTTGCCAGGATATACAAATCCCTCGGAGGAAGAACAGGAGTGCTTTAAGATTTTTAAGTATAAATTTTACTGTTAGTTAGCATATAGTTTGTCAAAATATTTTAATGAAATCAGTGAATTTTTAAATTGAATATAAAAGTGTCAAAATAAATGTAAATATGACTTAGCTTGCATAGTGAGAGACAGACCTCTAAGAAGCAGTATAATTTAATAATAGCAATTTTCACCAGTATTTTTCATGCCCTGTGGTTATCTGTAGCATAAATTTAGAGTATATGTATGTGGGCAAGGGTTGGGGCCAGGAATTAAAGACCTATACAACAAAATACATGATACTGAATTTAGAGAGCTGGTCACAACATGCCAAAGAAAATAGAAGAGAACTAGGAACTGGACATTGTATTTCATAACTGAAATGATGAGAAAGAACTGGAAAATTGCCAGCCTTTTAACCTTTTAGAAATAGCTATGTGTGTAGTTAGTACAGGAGATCGTATTCTTAGAGCAGTTTGTTCTAAATTCAAATATGTCAGCAGACTTAGTGGAATTCAAAGTATTTTAGAAATAAAACATCTAATGTTGGAAATAAGAGAGCACAATATCGTAAAAACAGAAGTAGTTTAACAAAGTTTTTAGATTATCCAAGAGTTTATCAAACCCATTATCTATTACGCTAAAGTCTCGCTGAGTAGGATGTTTTTAATTTAGGCTACTCCAAAAAGTAAAGATAATAGCAAATGTAGATCCATCTTTTCAGGTTATCTTCTACCTTATGCACTACTCTAAGCAGTTTTTGTTTGTTGGAAAGTCTGATTATTTACAGAAGTCAAGTTTTGTTATGTTCTAGCTTTTTCTGATCTGTAAAAATGTGTTTGGTAGAGAAAGACTAGGAGAAAGCTTTTTTATTTTTTTCCTTTAAAGGGGGTGTGTGGAAGGGTTTCTAAGAGGTATAAAAACCTGAGGAAGTTTCATAGTGGTCCTAACTAAATCATTACTTTTCAGCCATTTGACAATAGGCACTCCATGAGAGCAGGAAAACAAGGTGAGTCCTGAAGTTACCCCCACTCTCTCACTTCCTGGAGGAAGATTCTGGGCCACAGCAAAAAGACAACGAGATAATCAAACACAGCCTGGCAATCTTTGTGAGTTGAGAAGACAAAAATCAGAATTCAGAGAAGCCATGGGACTAGGATTTATAGGGTAAAAAGGAAGGAGCAGAGAGAGAGCAAGGGAGCTCAAGATCTTTGGAGTTTGGTTCCAAGTCTTTGGCCAAGTACTGATACGTACATGCATGTATATGCATGAGAGGAAACAACTTGAGACCAGGGAAAGCTCACACAAAGCTGGGAATAATTCTTCCTCCAACGAACTAAAGTGGAAAGATCTCATAATTAACAGGGCATGTGTAGTCTTCAAAAGGATATTGTGTTGGTGGTGCTGAATTAGACCTGGACTAAAGGGTGTTCTTGACCCACTGTTAGAAATATTAAAGGCAAACCTGGAAAAGGAGCAAACTGATTCCAAGTCACGTAACTGCTTGCCAGAACAAAGTCTGACATTCTTTGAAGGAATACAGCAAAATCTAGCACCCAAAAATATAAACCTTTTAAGGTCTGGCATTGACTTAAAAATTACTAGCATGAAAAGAACAAGAAAAAAATGTACCCTGTAACCCAGAGAAAAAGTAATCAGTAGAAACAAGAGTCCAGGAAATTAGAGAGATGATGTAATCAAGCAAAGATGTTAAAATGGCTTTTATAAATACACTTGATAGCTCAAGAATGTAGAAGAAGATAATGAATGCTATGAAAAAAACGGAATTTATTTATTTACCTCTTTTCCCTCCCTCCCTCCCTCCCTGCCTCTCCCCCTCCGTCCCTTCCTTCCTTCTTCCCTCCCCTCCCCTCCCCTCCCTTCCTCTCCCGTTTTCCTTTTCCTTTCCCTTTTCCCCTTTCCCCTTTCCCCTTTTTTCTCCTTTTTTGGAGGCAGGTCTCTCTCTGTTACACAGGCTATGGTGCAGTGGAGCGATCATAGCTCACTGTAACCTTGAATTATTAGATCAAGTGATCCTCCTGCTTCACCCTCCCAAGTAGCTAGGACTACAAAGATGCACCATGCCTGGCCAATTTTTTTTTTTTTTTTAAGAGACAGGGTCTTACTATGTTGCCCATGCTGGTCTTAAACTCCCAGCCTCAAGCCATCCTCCTGCCTTCGTCTCCTGAGTTGCTGGGATTATATATGTGAGCCACCACACCCAGCTCCCTAAATGTCATTTCTAGAGAGAAGAAAAATACAGTATCTGAAATGAAAAATACACTGGATGATATTAACTGCAGCTTATTCACTTCAGAAGAAAAAAATCAGTGAATTTGTAGGCATAGAAACAGACTATCCAAAATGAAGATCAGAGGACCTCCAGCTTCTATAGAAACAGACTATCCAAAATGAAGATCAGAGGACCTCCAGCTTCTATCTAGGGTGTGGAAAACTATAAAGAATGCTGCTTTTGGCCAGGCACGGTGGCTAACACCTGTAATCTCAGCACGTTGAGAGGCCAAGGAGGACAGATCATGAGATCAAGAGATCGAGACCATCCTGGCCAACATGGTGAAACCCTGTCTCTACTAAAAATACAAAAATTAGCTGGGTGTGGTGGTGCATGCCTGTAGTCCCAGCTCCTTGGGAGGCTGAGGCAGGAGAATCGTTTGAACCCAGGAGGTGGAGGTTGCAGTGAGCCAAGATCATGCCACTGTGCCGCTGCACTCCACCCTGGTAACAATGAGGCTCTGTCTCAAAAAAAAAAAAAAAAGCCTGCTAAACTACAAACTTTTAACTTTTTTGAACCCTTCAAAGAGGCCCAAGCACACAGTTCTGTAAGTACTGAGGCTGAACCAAAACAGCAGAGAACTACCTCCATCACAAGCCTAAGGAGTACTAAGCAATAGCAGTCTGCCACTGGGGCAGGGGCAAAAGCTTGAAGAGAGACCCACTCTCAAGCACAGGTTTATAGCATCTGTTATAAACTGAGGATGAAATGCTAACAGAAAAGTTTTACAGCACCCCAGCCACATGCTAAACACTAGGCACAACAGGTGATCAGTAGAGGGAGTTGAAGCCTCTGGTAAACTCAGAGTTATCACAGCAACAGTCACACCAAGCTAAACTCCTAATTGATTGTCTGAGTTTCTGACTCTAAAGTCCTTATATGGAAAGAGGCATACCCACTTCTAGGCCTAAATATACTACTGTTCTACCCACAGTATCCTGCGTCCATCAAAATTATAAGTCACACACATAAGCAAGAGAAAAACAAAACAAATCTTTTCAAGAGGCAAAACAGTTAACAAAACAAGACTCAGAGGTGGCCCTGTTGTTGGAACTATCAGACGAAGATTTGAAAATAGCTCTGGCTAAGATATTGAAAGGATCTAGTGGGAAACGTAGACAGCATGCATGAATTAATGGGGAATTTAGCTGATAGATGGAAATAATGAGTCAAGTTGAAATGGTAGTAATAAAAAAAAAAAACAGGTAAATAATTCCTTTGCGGTCATCAGTAGACAACCCAGTTGCTGAAGACATGGGTGAACTTGAATATAGGCCAGTATAAATTATCCAAACTAAAACAGAAAGAGAAAAAAAGTGAAAAAAGATCAGAGCTGCAGGACAGTATCAGTCTAATATGTGTATGCTTAAAGTTTCAGAAGGAGAGGGATAAATAATAATGCAGAAGAAATACTTTGAAAAGATAATGGCCAAGAATTTCCCAAAAGCAATGAAAGACATCAAACCATAGATTCAAGATTTAAGAAACAACAAGAACTCCCCTCCACACACACACACACACACACACACCACACATATTCCCTTAGACATATTTAAAGTGCTGAAAACCAAAGATGAAGAGAAAATCTTGAAGACAACCAGAGGCAGAAAAAAAACCACATCATGTATGGAGCAACAAAGATAAACTACAGCAGACTTCTCTTTAGAAACTTTGCAAGCAAGATAATAGTGATATCTCTGATGTATTACAATTTTTAAAACTGTGTCAACCCAGAATTATTTATCTGTTGAAAATATTTTCTTAAAAAAGAGGATAAAGACTTTTAGATATATGAGAATCTGGGAAAATCCATTCCCAGCAGACTACAATAACTGTTAGAGTAAGTTCTTCAAGCGGGGGAATGTCACTCCAGACAGAAACTTGGATCTACACCAAGACTCCGCAAACTTTTTTCATAGAGAGCCAGATATTACATATTTTAGGCTTTGTGGGTCAGACAGTTTCTGTCACAACTACTCAACTCTGCCATTGTAGCACAAAAGCAACTATAAACAGTACATAAACAAGTGAGCATGGCTGTTTTCCAGTAAAACTTTATTTACAAAAACAGGAAGCAGGCCATGAGTCATAGTGTGCCAACCCATGATCTATACAAAGAAATGAGAGCTCCAGAAATGGTAATAATGAAAGTAAATATAAAAGACATACGTTTCATCCTTTTAAATTACACTATAAAATAACTGTCTAAAGCAAAATTAGAACATTATATTGTGGGTTTTATAAAATATATAACAGTAACCTAAAAGATGGGAGGAAGGATTTTGGAAGGTAGACTCTGTTAAAGATGTATATTGTAAACTGAGGGCAATCGCTAAAAAATTAAAAAGAAATGTAACTTATCTACCTATAGTGGCTATTAAATGGAATGCTCAATCTAAAATCAGGCTAAGAGCTGGGCATAGTGGCTCACACCTGTAATCCCAACACTTTGGGAGGTGAGAGGATTGCTTGAGGGCAGGAGTTTCAGACCAGCTGGGGCAACATAGCAAGACTCTGTCTCTCCAGAAAAAAAAAAAAAAAAACAGGTGTAGTCTTAGCTATTTGGGCAGCTGACATGGGAGGATCTCAGCCCAAGAGTTCAAGGTTCTAGTGAGCTGTGATCACGCCATTGCATTCCAGCCTGGGTGACAGAAGAAGACCCTGTGTCTTTAAACAAAAAAAAAGAAAAAAGAAGTTTGAGAAAGATAAAAGAACAAATGAGATAAATAGTAGACATCTAAGAAAATGACAGACTTAAATTCAGCCATATCAATAATATAATACAAATTTTCAAAATGAAACAGATACCAAGAGATAGAGGAAACAAGCACTTGGCTTTTTTCATTCTCTGTTTTCCAGTGGTTTTTGCACATAATTTTAAGAATAGGGCCTTCGCTAGATGAAAACATTTAAATAGTGAACTATTTAACATCTGTTTACACACTGCTAACACTGGCGCTCCTTTTTACTGAATAAAAATGGTTTGCCCCTCTTTCCCCCGTGGGCTTCAAACAACAACCAGGCTATCTTGGTTGTTACTAAAGTTACTAAACTTGGGACCATCAGACCCAAGGTATTCCCCTAAAACCACTTTGCCCAAACCTTAGGGAACAAGGAATAGGCAGGCTAAAGATTATATTCAAACATATCTACCCTTTTTCCTCTATGTTACACAATCTAAAACTGTTGAAATTCATTTTAGACTGTTCTTTTATGTTCGACTTCTCAGCTCTCTCTACCACCTTTTCTGGATCTTGCATACTTCTTTGGTGAATCTTTGTTTTTTTCAGTTGCGAACAGATTATGGCCATGTATGCAAAGAGATCCAGTTACCCATTCATTAATGCTAAGTAGAGTGACGCCGTTAAATTTTAATGAAATGAAAGGCATAAAGAATTTTAAAACCTCTGAAAGTATCCAAAAGTTTCCTTTAAATTCTTTGCCTAGAATCTAATTTTTTTCTCTTCTAGTTAAGACTTTGTCCTTAAGCATGAATATTTAAGATATATATAGTCAATATAGTATTGTATAATATAGTCAAATGTATTTTCTAGTCAGTACATTTCAGTTGAAAAATAATAACTAAAATTTAATTACCCCTTGTTTCTCACTGTTCCACGCACTTAAGATGTTAATACATTTTATCCTCACAAAAACCCAGTGAGGTAGAACTATTTTTATCCTTGTTTCACAGATGAGGCAACTAAGGGACAGAGCTGTTAGGTAATACTGATAATAAGCAACAAAGTGGGAATTTAAACCTGGTTAGTCTACATCTAGAGTCTTCATTCATTACCATTACCCCATGCCTCCTCTCTAATTTATTGTTACAGAATGTTAGGAATTTTTTCTTTTCTTCCTTCCTTCATTTTTTCCTTCCATCCTTCATTCCTCATTCCTCCATTCAGCAGATATTCTACTCAGACACACTATGACCTGAATTTACTTGTGTATCCAGTTATAATGAGTTAGTATGTAAGATATGTATTTTGAGTTATGCCTTACTCACAAATGAACTTTGGATTATGACCCATCAAGAAGTTGAGACTGGCCTTTACCTATTTTCAAACTCAAACATAGGATGGCAGCAAATTGCAGTACTGGAGACAGCTCAATGAAAATTGAACATGTCATATTTTATCCTCATGTAGCAAGAACCGTATTTAAATCTTAGCAGGCCAGGCATGGTGGCTCACCCCTGTAATCTCATCACTTTGAGAGACTGAGGTGGGAGGCTGACTTGAGGCCAGGAGTTCAAGACCAGCCTGGGCAACATAAGAGACCCCATCTCTACAAAAATGTTTTAAAATTAACCTATGTGGGTGTGCGTGCCTGTAGTCCTAGCTACTTGGAAGGCTGAAGTAGGAGGATTGAACCCAAGAGTTCAAGGCTGTGGAGCGCCACTGCATTCCAGCCTGGACAATAGATCAAGACCCTGTCATTCATAAATAAATGAGAACGTAAAACACATACATACAGTCTTAGCAGAACCTAAACGGGATTTAAGGGTCTCTTCTGGGCTTTCTCCATGTGTTGCAACAAATGAAATAGTTACCATTTGATGGCTATTTATGTATTGTCTTTACACACAGTGTACAAAATGTGCTTCGTTTCTATATTACATAGGTAGAGGCTGTTGAGTCTCAGTAAAAAATTTTATTGACATTTTGTTTTTCTTAATCTGGATAGAATTAAGTCTTGGTAATTTTAAATATACTGACTTCAGTTTGCTGTATTCAGCAAATATATTCACAGCTAAATGTCACAAAATGTATTAAACAAGTGTTTACACTTTGGTTTTATAACTGTACATCATCTTTATTACAAAAATCCCTGTATTTTTAGCAGCTTATCCTTTTTACTATGTGCAGTGTCCAAATTAATGTTCCATCAGAAGGGCATGTCTTATTAATAGCAAAGAGTTGATGAGCATATCAATTTCATGGAACATTAAAAGAAATCACCTAGTCCACACTTGCTCCACCCCACTCTGTTTTTTAGGTAAAAAAAAACTGAGGTCTAGAGAGGTTTAATGACTTATGTATCTCACGTAGCTAGTTCACATCAGAGACAGAAATAGATCCTCTTGACTTTTATTTCCATGTTTGTTTCATTTCCATTGGCCTGTTTATGACCAAATAGTTGATGAATGGTAGCAGTTCCATTGACTAGTTTCTTTCCTTCTCTTCCAATTCTTGCTGTCAGGGGAACTGGCTAATTAACAATCATTTATTATACACTATTTTAGAGCACAGTTCTCTTAAGCTGTCTCTCTGCCTTCATATGGCTTTATGCCATAGATGGAGCCTTGGAGTAGAATCTGTCCCTGGCACGCAAACAAAACAAGTCTAGAATTCCAGACCAGTGTTCTTTGAACAAGTGGCATCTGCCTTCTGGTCCCTGGGTGCCATAAAAAACAGAGTTAAACACTGACCTTGGCTGGTAAGGTCATGGTCTAAATAGTCAAAATACAAAAAAGATGTGAGAAAATAATGGGATTTAGCAACAGTGAGCCTAATGTTCTGCT
Organism: Pongo abelii; assembly: GCF_028885655.2. Taxonomy (NCBI): domain Eukaryota; kingdom Metazoa; phylum Chordata; class Mammalia; order Primates; family Hominidae; genus Pongo; species Pongo abelii. Next base: position 60,196,221 of record NC_072001.2, read on the forward strand.
TATCATTGTATACTGCAAGAAATTTCTTAGACGAGCATTGACACAAGGATTTGGTGGAAACAGTCAGTGTGTCAGAAGGAGTAAATTATTTAAGTGTGTGAATACCGACATACATTAATGTCAGGAAGGAAATGAGATGCCAAAAGTAGATGTATTTGATAATTTGTTCCCTCTATCTTCCCCTACATTATTTGGTGATGTGACTGTTACCTGACTTTCTTTTTCTTTGTTTTGGAGTAAGTGGAGTAAATAGGGTTAAGGCATTGAATGATTAGCTCAGTTTATGTCGTCTTTAGAAAGTTGTAAACCATTAAATTATTTTAAATCATTTTTTAAGAATGAGATAAACATTAAGACACCAAGGTGACTTGATTATTTTTAAAGAGTACACATTCATGATGGGTTTTTTTTTTTCCTGAAAAACAGCCCCCCTAGTTCTGTAATCTTTTGAATTGCTATAAAAAATGAAAACGTCCTTATTTCTAAATTCTAAACAACATGTGGTTGGGGAAATGTGGTGACATTAAGAAAAATACTCAAATTCTGAACTTTAGGCAAAGCAACAGTGCAATACAGATGTAAATTATGTTATCAAGGACAATTTAGAATATCCAACTGTTAAGAAAAGTGATTCCAAAGTGGAAATTAGATTTTGAGCTACCTTTAATTATAGTTTACTTCTTTTTTTTTTTTCTTTTTTGAGTCAGAGTCTCGCTATGTCACCCAGGCTGGAGTACAATGGCGCGATCTTGGCTCACTGCAACCTCCACCTTCTGGGTTCAAGAGATTCTCCTGCCTCAGCCTCGCAAGTAGCTGGGACCACAGGTGTGCGCCACTACACCCAGCTAATTTTTGTATTTTTAGTAGAGATGGGGTTTCACCATGTTGGCTAGGCTGGTCTTGAACTCCTGACCTCAGGTGATCCGCTCGCCTCGGACTCCCAAAGTGCTGGGATTACAGGCATTAGCCACCGTGCCAGGCCCAGAAAGTTCTGGTCAGTGACTTAAATTGATCAAAATGTATTTATGTAATTCTTCCCCGTTCATTCATTTAGAATTTTTTGCTACCCACCCACCTCGCCCTCTTAAATTGAATTGTGCATTTTAATGTTCTCTTCTGGCCATTCTAATGATGGAAATGTAAACTGTTTTCTATAAACCTTCTCATCCTCACCTATTTATATTTAATTTGCAAATCTGATGTTAAGGGGAGAGAAGTGGAGAGCATGAAGAAGGGTAGTTGAGTTGGTGATTGTTTGCATCCTAGAATACTTCATTACAGATTTTAAAGTCTCAGAAAGTCGTTTCTTTTTTTTCTTTTCTTTTTTTTTTTTCTTTGAGACAGTATCTCACTTTGTTGCCTAGGCTGGAGTTCAGTGGACTCACTGCAGCCTCGACTTCCTGGGCTCAGGTGATTCTCCCATCTCAGCTCCCCTGGTAGCTGGGACTACAGGTATGTACCACCATGCCCAGCTGATTTTTTGTATTTTTTGTAGAGTTGGGTTTTTGCCATGTTGCCCAGGCTGGTCTCGAACTCCTGGGCTCAAGTGATCCACAGCCTTGGCCTCTCAAAGTACTGGGATTACAGACATGAGCCAGTGCACCCAGCCTAGAAAGTCATTTATAAAGCCTATTCAAATTGCCCAGGTCTGACTGTGTGCTTTTATCAGGATAATAGGATACTCCATTGGCACCTTAGCACTTCTGCCAGAATTATTGATTGGGAAGCTGCTTACAGTTCTGATGCACATCACAGGAAGCTGGTGCAAAATTAAGATGGCATATGTGATGAGATAAAGGCTGGGTTAGAAAAGTGATTATGACTGGGAACTTGCTAATCACTGACCTCTATAGGGATCCTGTGGTTTATCACTAATCTCACTCACACTTGGCATTTTCCTATGCTGCTGCCTCATCATTCATAGCTGTGTGAGTAATTTGGCATGGAGTGAACAAGAGGAGGGCATAGAGAGTCCAGCAGCTGTGCCTGTTGGCACTAGATATTTAAGTATCTTCACTGTAGCCAGCAGTGTGGTTGGCACAAATGTTAGCCAATAATGCTTAAACAAATTGTTGTGAAGAAAATAGGCAAGCGTTTATTTAAAAATCCCCTTTCTCTTTTCTTTAAAAAACAAAAAATCTGGTCACTTAAGACCCTTTTTAGATTCTTTTTCTGTACATTTGAGCAGATTACTACTAAAATAAAGTCTATAATTCTAACAGTATCTTCTAGACAAGAATTTCTGAATACTTTATTAATTAAACTGTGCAGGGTCTGTGTGAGGTACATGTTATTTGGTTGATTTTCCTAAAAGAGTGAGTGGGGTCATTGATGTTAAGCAACATGTAACTTTCCCAGTTCACTCAGAGCGAAGCAAGAGCTAAGAGATGAATCCAGTAATCAGAATTCCGAGGTCTTTGCTCTCATACTCTACGGTATTGCAGATTTGCCCACTTTGTAAGTTAGCATTTTGTGTTTCTCCAGATGGTTAGTATGATTCAAACTGTATGATATTTTTGATAGGGTTTGCCCACAAAAGAGGAGTAGGTTCTCCACGAACAAAAAGGTTAGGTAAATAATGAGTTTTCAAAGACACCCAAGGGGGAGGAGGATAGTCTGCTCATAAAACTGTCATCAGATTTAGATTTGTGCACAAATATTTAGATTTGCCTATGTAAGGATTTCATATTGTTTCTCTGAAAAGTAAATATAGAAAAGCTCACATGACTTACACATTGAAATATTTCATTTTGAACATAGTAATGTTGATCTCATTAACTTTTTTGAAACATCCAGGAATTGTTTCTAGGTTAAGCTTTTAGCTTTAAAAAAAAACCAGTCTAATACGAACTACTTAAATTATAACACATGGAGTTTTTCTGTGTAAAATATGCTGAATTCAAATTATGAATGCAAATCAGAATCTTACAAAAATGAACAGAAATAATGTTGGCTTTCATACAAATAGAGAAGCTATTCTATTTTGTACTGTTACTTGTGAAGGCAACAATTATTTCTTGAATAGTATCTATTCATTGAAACTAATAAACTTGTCTGGAAATTTTTAGGTATTTACTGGACTGCTGCAGAAAGAAATGCTGAGCAGGCTTTATATTCCATAATATCATTATCTCTGTCTGTTTCTTCATCAATACATTATTTTCTATTGATAAGAACAGAGCACACACCATGAGAGTATTATAGAATTGCTTTGGTGTAGATTTGCTTGTTGAAGGAAGAGTGAAACTGAGCACCATTCTCCAAGTGTGGATTGTGGCTAATCTGCTCTCAGGTTGCTCATAAAGACATACCTGGGACTGGGTAATTTTTAAAGGAAAGAGGTTTAATTGACTCACAGTTCAGCATGGCTGGAGAGGCCTCAGGAAACTTAAATCATGGTGGAAGGAGAAGCAAACACATCCTTCTTCACATGGTGGCAGCATGGAAAAGTGCAGAGCAAAGGGGGGAAAAGTCCCTTATAAAACCATCAGATCTCATGAGAACTCACCATCATAAGGACAGCATGGAGGTAACCACCCCATGGTTCGATTACCTCCCACCAGGTCCCTCTCACGACATGTGAGGATTATGGAAACTACAGTTCTAGATGAGATTTAGGTGGGCACACAAACCATATCAGGGACCTTCTAACCTTTGCAGCATTTTTAGTAAATATATATTATCAAATACTAGATTTCTGTCACTAAAAAGAACTAAATGTCTAACAAATGTAGCAGTACTTCTAAAACTTGGTCATCCAGTAGGCTATAAGCTTTTTCATTGTTTGGCACCTATTGAGGGTAGAGCTTGTGGGGGTTTTTTTGTTTGTGTTTTGCTTTTTGCTTTTTGAGGCAGGGTCTCACTCTGTCTCCTAGGCTGGAATGCAGTGGCGTGATCATAGCTCACTGCAGCCTCAAACTCCCAGGTTCAAGCAGTCGTCCCACCTCAGTCTCCTGTGACTACAGGTATGCACCACAATGCCCAGCTAAGTGTTTTTTTTTATTATTTTTTATAAAGGTCAGATCTCACTGTGTTGCCCAGGCTGGTCTTGAACTCCTGAGCTCTAGCAGTCCTCCCACCTCAGTCTCCCTAAGTGCTGGGATTACAGGCATGAGCCACAGCACCCGGCCAGAAGCTTGTGGCTTACTCATCTCCTAACCTCTTCATCTGTCAGTGACTAGCCCATAAATGTTTGATGGAATGTATGGATCTTAGATTTTTCTGTCTAGTCAATGTTTGGATATCTGTAATTGAGATGGGGAGAAATGGGAATGTAGAACTGTGCCTGTCCACTCCCACCTTCAATTTGACTGCCGATTCTATCTTATGTCAAAAGAATAGCATTAGTTTGTATTTCTGTAAGCATTGAAAGGTTATAACTTAAGTATATTAGTGGTAGAGAGCAAGATAACTTTTTTTTTAAGTCTGAGAATATTTGTTAGGGTAATTAATGCCTCTAAGAGTTTATGTGTCTGGAGAAAATAATTTCTTGAACTTCAGTCATTTGCTGTTTCTTGAATAAATGTTTTAAATACTGTATAAATTAGTCAAAATTATCTATCATTTCTTGAGCAATTTTTAGTTTAGGTCAGAAATTGCTGAATCTGGTTAATGTAAACCATGTTAAGTTTAGCTACTTAAAATACCTTTGCACACAAGTTATGTGTCTGATGGTTTAGTATACATATATATGTATTATTCTTGTATATTTTCCAATAATATGTTGCTATTCTACTAGAGTTGGGTTTCTTAACCTGGAGTCCAGAGAATCCCAGGACAGAAGGAAAATCAGTGAACTTGAATGGGAAAAAATTGTCATCTTTATTTTTATCAATCTCTAAGTGAAATTTAGCATGGCCTTCCCTTTTGAATAAGGATAGCAAAATAGTCCAGACAGTACCTACAGTTTTTGTCACAGTACAACAATAGATATTTTCATATCATAATTGTTGCAGATATCTTAAACTATTATTTATGCTTTCAAATTATTATTAGTCCTGCTGCTAAATCTTATTAATGTGTTAATAAATTACAGGAAATGTGAGGTTTTTAAAAGAACATTTTGACAATTACGTGTCACTGTACATTAAAATACTTACATTTTGTTTTGTACATTTATAATCATGATTCTGAGAAGTCCACCCAAGAGGCCCATGCACATATGCACACACCCATACCTATACACACCCACACCCCCGCAACACAAGGGTCTAGTAAAAACCCTGTTTTAGACTATCCCAGAGAATTCTTTGTAATAATTTTTTCATAGGTGCTTCAAGGAGAATTAGATATATGTTACATTACTAGTAGTTCTTAAACTGTTTTCAGCTGAAGTTGACTGGTTAAAATTGTGTATACTTCATTTATGTATATTTATGTTAAAAAAAAAAGTTGGTAGAAACCCTTAATACAGTAGCCAGAGATTTTTGTTGTCAGATGCCTGAGATAAAACAAAGATAATGTATATGATTAATTTTAATTCATGAAAATAGTTCTTGTAAAAAGTAATTTTGAAAGAATTAAAAATGAATGCCTCCTAAGTCTTAGACTGAGTATGCATTATTTTATTTCAAGGATACTCAAACTTATAAGTCCTTAAGAAAATAACTAGTTTCTAATAAATGAAAGGTGAGATAAAAACGTATTTACATTTCAAAATCTTAATTTGAATAGATTAAGTATCATTTTGAAAATAAGCTATCAACTTTCATTTCAGAAGAAACTTTTACTTTGTAACATCTTCAGCTTATGTTAAATTAGTTTTCGTTCTCTTTGAATTCAGTGTCCTTTATGAAAGGATAAGGAATTTTAGGAATTTTAATAAGCACAGGAAAGTAAGTTTAAAACTTTAGGTTTTTTAAAATGATCTGTCATATGGGTAGCCTCGACACAGATAATTAAGATTGTATTTAAAAGCTGTACATTATTAAAATCAGCTAATATTCACCTTTAACCTTGTTCCTTTTTCCACTGCAACTTTTTTTTTTTTAAGAGTTCTTACTAGGACATTTGATTCAAAATACAATACAGTATTAACTTATGATTGAGTGTGGTGGCTCACGCCTGTAATCCCAGCACTTTAAGAGGCTGAGGTGGGCAGATCATGGGGTCAGGAGTTCGAGACCAGCCTGGCCAACATAGTGAAACCCCATCTCGACTGAAAATACAAAAATTTGCCGGGTGTGGTGGTATGCCTCTGTAGTCCCAGCTACTTGGGAGGCTGAGGCAGGAGAATCACTCAAACCCAGGAGGTGGAGGTTGCAGTGAGCCGAGACCATGCCATTGCACTCCAGCCTGGGTGACAGAGTGAGACTCCGTCTCAAAAAAAAATAATAAATAAAAAAATGTAGTTCACTAATTTAAAAAAACTCTACACGTGAATAGGATGTTTAAAATTGTTTATTGATATGATACATAATTTTTTTAAAAACCTTAGGAATAGACTAGTATCATTTTCATTAAAGTATACATGTCATGCTGACTAATTGATGTAGAAGTTTTACAACTCTAAATCTGACATCTATTAACCCTTTAGATATGCAAAATAATCCCTGTAATAATAATGCTAGGCCACCATGGTAGCTCATACCTGTAACATCAACACTTTGGAAGGCTGAGGTAGGAGGGTTACTTGAGCCCAGGAGTTTGAGACCAGCCTAGGCCATACTATGAGACCCTGTCTCTACTAAAAATGAAATTTTAAAAAATTAGGCGTGTTGCAAACGCCTATAGTCCCAGGTACTTGGGAGGCTGAGGTGGGAGGATTGCTTGAGCCCAGAAGTTGGAGGCTGCAGTGAGCTATAATTATGTAACTGTGCTCTAGCCTGTGCGACAGAGTGAGACCTTGTCTCAAAGTAAATAAATGAATTAATTAATTCAATAAAACTAGTTACTACAAAATAAAACCATTAAAGGATTGTACACTTGCAATTCTGACATACACAGCCTTCCCTGCATCTAATCAAAATGGATCAGAAATCCTCTTGGAACAAGAAGATGGCAGAGACTGAAGGGAAATGCCAACTTAAAATGACTGGCATAGAAGGAATTACTGAAACTCAGGGAAGGTAATTGTGTTCTTTGGCAGGTCGGGTTTCTAAATAGATAGGGAATTTCAGAGAAAACTTCATTCTTTGCTTTGCAAAAAAACAGAAGATTGTGGGGAGGGGTCTGGTGGAGAGGGCATGACTTAGAGAGACCTTGAGGCTGCTGCTTCAGTCCAGCATATCAAAGCACCATGTTTGGGGGCCTTAGTTAGTTATTGAGCCTCAAAAATACCACATTTGCAAATTCACTTAGTATATTGAATACAAATGAGTGAGTACCCTACTGTTAATTGTTAACGCTGTGTGACTTAACATCCGTTCTCCCTCAAGAACTGGCCCATACTATGGAGTTTTGAACTGTGGGTATATTAGTTCATTCTCACGCTGCTAATAAAGACATAACCCAAGACTGTGTAATTTATAAAGGAAAGAGGTTTAATTGCAATACTCACAGTTCAACATGGCTGGGGAGACCTCAGGAAACTTACAATCATGGCAGAAGGGGAAGCAAAAATGTCCTCCTTCACATGGCAGCGGCAAGAAGTGCCGAGCAAAAGGGGAAAAACCCCTTATAAAATCATCAGATCTTGTGAGAACTCACTATCATAAGAACAGCAGCATGGGGGTAACCGCCTCCATGATTCAGTTACCTCCCACCAGGTCCCTCCCATGACACGTCGGGATTATGGGATCTACAATTCAAGGTGAGATTTGGGTGAGGACACAGCCAAACCGTATCAGTGGGTATAGTCACAATAAGAATTTTTTTTTCTTTTTTTTTTTGTTTTGAGACGAGTCTCACCCTGTCACCCAGGCTGGAGTACAATGGCACGATCTTGGCTGACCACCACCTCCGCCTCCTGGGTTCAAATGATTCTCTTGCCTCAGCTTCTCGAGTAGCTGGGATTACAGGAGCGTGCCACCACACTTGGCTAATTTTTGTATTTTTAGTAGAGATGGGGTTTCACCATTTTGGCCAGGCTGGTCTTGAACTCCTGACTTCAGGTTATCTGCCCGCCTCGGCCTCCCGAAGTGCTGGGATTGCAGGCGTGAGCCACTGCCCTCCGCCACAGCAAGAATTCTTACATGTTGCTGGGAAGAATATAAATGGGCGTGGTGACTTCTGAGAATAGTAAGGCAATCAATGCCTATAAACCTGAAAGTTTGCATCCTTTAATCTACCAGTTTCCCTTCTTTGTGTCTATCCTGAAGGAACGTATGTGTGTGTGTGTCTGTGTGTGTGTGTGTACAGGATGTGCAAGGATATTTATTTCAATATTGCTCATGACAAAAAAATATAAAAACTATCTTTCGGTAGGGAAATATATAAACTGGTTTTATTTGTATAATGGAACATTGTATAGCACTAAAGATGCTCAAACTAGGGATCTGTTATCAACACATAGCTCAAAAACATAATATATGGAAATAGAGGTTTCAAGATAAATACCATGTAATTCCATCTGTTTAAATATATTAAATGCAAACAGTAATGTATATTGTTAGAGAACATGAATATATATTTAAAGAGTACAAAACATACATGGTAATCATGCACATCATTATTATGGTAATGGTTATCCAGAGGTGTGATTTGAGCTATGTCTATACTGTATTAATTTTTTTTTTTTTTGAGGCGGAATCTTGTTCTGTCACCCAGGCTAGAGTGCAGTGTTGCAATCTCGGCTCACTACAACCTCCGCCTCCTGGGTTCAAGTGATTCTCCTGCCTCAGCCTCCTGAGTAGCTGGGACTACAGGCGCGTACCACTATGCCTGGCTAATTTTTTGTATTTTTAGTAGAGATAGGGTTTCACCTTGTTAGCCAGGATGGTCTTGATCTCCGACCTCGTAATCTGCCCGCCTTCGCCTCCCAAAGTGCTGGGATTACAGGCGTGAGCCACCGTGCCCGGCCCAATACTGTATTAATTTTTGAGAGAGAAAGAAGAGAAGAAGGTTCAGTCTGAAGCAAACATGGGAAAACATTCTAACTAGGGGGTACATGTGTCATATTGTTGGCTATATAAGTGTCTTTTTCATTCTTTTAAATGTGTTTTAAAATACTATACATTGAAAGTAAAGTATTTACATGCTACTTTATATAGCTCAAGTGATCCTCCCACCTCAGCCTCCTGAGTAGCTGGGAATACAGGCATATATCACCATGCTAATTTTTTATTTTTTGTAGAGACAGGCTTCACTATTGCCCACGCTAGTCTTGAGCTACTGGACTAAAGCAGTCCTCCCACCTCAGCCTCCCAAAGTGCTGAGATTACAGACATGAGTCACTACATCCTGCCCAGAATTTGACTCAGACTGACTGAAATGATAGCAAGTTTTTACAAATTATTGGATTGTGTCCTCTTATTTCTAATTTGTTCTTTCTATTTTAAAACTGCAATAAATTAGCATGAATAGCCTAGAAGTTTGATTGTCTGTCAATAAATGAGGGGTTTTATATAAAGTTAATTTCTTTGTTTTATAGGAAAAACATCAGAGAGAGGCTCATTTTCCCTGTACAGCAGAGATACTGGATTACCAGGCTGTCAAGTAAGTTTAATGATTAAAAAAAGCAATGAGATGGTTTTTAAACACCTAAATAAAGGCTCTATTAATAGATGAGATAGAAATTATCCAATTTATTTCACTACTGTTTGTTTAATTTGTAACTAAGTGTTGTTTTTTTGCTCCCTTTGCTTAAAATTGTTTCAGTTCCCCAGTTTACCAGGCTGTCTTTATCATCAAAGATTTTCATAACCCACCTCCATTTTAACTGGAAACAAAGCTACCACTTTCCAAAATGCCTGTCATTTCTGAGAAATTTTTTTGCATGTTTTCTCACAGAAAACATAATTGGTACATAAGGAATATATGATTGATCTGCATAGCTTAAATATACTGTAATGTCAAACTGATCATTAATATTGGAAGTATTTTGTTTTCAATCCTGCATCTAACCAATTTTTAGGCTTCACACCCTCCCTGACTTGGAATCTTTGTTTCAACTCTCCCACCTTCTCTAGCATTTTGTGCTTCTGCTAGTGGGCATCTTTTCTGCCTTTTTCCTCATATCTTTAGACTGAGAATCCTGAACACACAGTTCACCTGCAGATTCCCATCAGAATCAAGCCAAAAATAATAGAAAGGAAAGGCAGAACATATTAAATTTGTTTTCTGCCATCTGCATGCTCTACATGAGGGCCCACCCTAATTTCAGGCATGGGCATATGAGCCAGTTTTAACTGCCATGCTAATAATACTCCATTTAATATATATTTCATAATTGTGCCTCTAAGAGAGTTTTACATAACATCCTGTTTTGTGATATGCCTTCCCAGTATAAAATAATGTATTATAGTAGGCTGGCCATGGTGGCTCACGCCTGTAATCCCAATACTTCGGGAGACTGAGGTGGGAGAATCACTTGAGCTCAAGAGTTTGAGACCAACCTGGGCAACATAGTGAGACCTTGTCTGTACTTAAAATGTAAAAATCAGCCAGGTGTAGTGGTGCATGCCTGTAGTCTCAGCTGCTTGGGAGGCTGAGGCAGGAGGATCACTTGAGCCCAGGAGTTGAAGGCTGCAGTGACACATGATTGCACCACTGCTTTCCAACCAGGGTGACAGTGAGACTCTGTCTCAAAAAGAGAGAGAGAGAGAGAGAAAGGGAGGGAGGGAGGAAGGGAAGAGAAGGAAGGGAGAAGGAAAGGAAGAAAGAGAGAGAGAAAATAAATATATTGTAAAAATTCAGGATCATATATTCCCATGTCCTTAATGGCAAATAGGCATGGTCTGAGTAAGTGATTTGTTAAATATCATAGAGTTGGGGGTAGTTACTGGACCAACACTCAGATTTCTTGGCTTCAGACCAAGCAGTCTTACTCTATTTTCATCCAAGTGATTTTTTAAAGTTTTAGTGTTGTTAATGATTGCTCTATTTTCCATCTATGGTTAGCTTTATTTTATTCTAGTCATTTAAATATATATAGATTAGCATTGTGTCATAGCCAGTATTTTGCCTTACCAGCTCTTACTAGCTCACAAGAGCCGAATCTGTTAAACTTCTAGGAATTTAGCAAGTGTGGTTGACATCACACTGATATCTTAAAATTGGCTATCATGAGCTGGGCACTGTGGTTTATACCTGTAGTCCCAGCTACTTGGAAAGCCAAAGCAGAAGGATCACTTCAGCTCAGTAGTACAAGTCCAGCCTGGGCAATGTAGCCAGATTGCATCTCTTAAAAAAATAAATAAAAACAAACAAAACAATGGCCATCAAGGAAGTATTTACACTGCACTGTGGAAATTCAAAAATACTACAATTCAGGGCTTCCATTTTTTTAAACAGTTATTAAACATTTACCAGCATACCGCTCATGCCTAGTTAAAAATTGCAGAGAACCAAAGAATATAAGTGCTTATTCAGATCACAGTAAAAAATAGAAAAGCAGCACTTGAACATCTAGCTCCCATTAAGGTATCTTTCTGACCTTTTTCAAAGGTAACAGTGCTTTAAGGCCAACCAAGATATACAATTTATTCTGTATAGTTTTAGCAATATCCATTGATGAAAACCAAAATACCCTCTTTTTTGGTCCATATCAAATGTGGATTGGTGATTGTAATATTTCTGCAATTCATAATTGATATCAGACCTCATTCTTTTTTATGATACAAGTTACTGTTTGAATTTCATAGTCTGAATTTTAGTTCATAAATGACTTGGACTGGAGGCTGTGGATCTCATTTCTGATCTTGGCTATAGTACTCATTTTGACAGTTTTGTAGGCCACCTAACCATCACACTTCTGAATCTCATCAGAGTACAACAAAATTTGAAAAACTAAGTTGTGGCCGGGCGCGGTGGCTTACACCTGTAATCCCAGCACTTTGGGAGGCCAAGGCGGGCAGATTGCCTGAGGTCTGGAGTTCGAGACCAGCCTGGCCAGCATGGTGAAACCACATCTCTACTAAGCATACAAAAATTAGCCGGGCGTGGTGGCAGGCTTCTGTAATCCCAGCAACTCGGGAAGCTGAGGTGGGAGAATCGCTGGAATCCAGGAGGCGGAGGTTGCAGTGAGCTGAGATTGCACCATTGCGCTCCAGCCTGGGCAACAGAGGGAGATTCTGTCTTATAAATAAATAAATAACCAAACTAAGTTACATCATTTGGACAATGAATGATTGATAAAAGTAACTACAAAGAATCCTGTAGGTTTAAGCTTATAAGCTGTGCAAACTGCCTCTGTGACATATCATTAAGCTAACTTGTCTGCCACCCTGATTTAGGGCCTTAAAAGTCTTTTCATCTTCATCTTAAATCTAAGATAGCAGCTTAGTTAGGCAGTATTGAATCTTATATGTATTCTCATACTATAAGAATACCTCATAACCATACAAATTTGTTTACTTATCAGATATATGAAAGTGCTTTTCTCAGTTCCTGATCATACAGTAGAAGGTCAGTAAATATCAGTTGAGGGGGGTAAGACAGAAGGTTTAGAGTCAAGAGACCTAGGTTCAAGTCCCATGTCTGCACTGATTTCTATCTGAAAGATAGGATTAGCCGTTTCTGCTTCTACCTCCTTAGTAGATCTCTGAAGGTTAAACTGTATGGGCTTATGAAAACATTTCGAAAAATAAATAAATAATTTTATTAAAGTTCTCAATTCATGTAACCCACATAACAAAAGATATTTTGGATCTTTAATATTATTTTTAAGAGATCTAAATGTTTGAGAGCCACTGGTCTAATGTTAACATTACTGCTAAACTTGAGGGGGGAGAAAACACTATTGTAAGCTTTTTGAGACCACAGCTAAGTCTAATAAATCATACTTCATGCTTATATTAATGTTTTTATTATGTTCAAATGTTTTCACTTACGTATTTATACCCTCTTGGCAAAGGTATTGCTGTTTAGTTAGAGTCAGCAATAAGTTCTGTTAATGTAATTGTCCAGTTTTGCAAAGGTGAATCTTAACAGTTTTTACCAAGGATTAATGTGCATTTGTACCACATTTAATTCTCATATCAAAAGACATTTATTTTAAACCTAAATGTGTAGCGCTCTAATAACATTTGCTACCATTTGCTGAGCACTAACTGAACCAGCCATTGAACTTAACGTAATCACATTGAATTCTTTTAACAACAACTCATTTTGCAGATTAGTAAACAGAGGTTCTCCTAAGGTATTATGCTTAAGGGTACATATCTAGCAAGTGGTAAACTTAAACTCATGCTTGAGTGTTTTGACTATATGACTATACTTCAGCATAGGAATCCATCAGATTTCAACTCCGTGCCCTTATTACCTTCCTTCATTTTTATTTGTTTGAGAAGGAGACAGTGAATTAAATTTTTTTTTTTTTTTTTTTTTTTGAGGCAGGATTTCACTCTGTCACCCAGGCTGGAGTACAGTAGCGCTCACAAGACCTCCTGGGCTCAAGGGATATAAGGTTTAGAGTCAAGAGACCTAGGTTCAAGTCTCGTCTCTGCATTGATTTCTTCATCTGAAAGATAAGCAGTTTCTGCTTCCACCTGTGTAGTAGGTCTCTGAAAGTTAAAGTGTATGGGCTTGTGAAAACATTTCAAAAAATAAATACATAATATTAAATTTCTAAATTCAAGTGGCCCACATAACAAAAGGTAATTTGGGTCTTCATATACCTCTCTGAGTAGCTGGGAATACAGGCATGCAGCCGCCATGCCCTGCTAATTTTAAATATATATATATAAATTTTTTTTTTTTTAGCGATGGGGTCTCACTGTGTTGCCCAGGCTGGTCTCAAATTCCTAGGCTCAAGCAATTTTCCTGCCTCATCCTGACAAAGTGCCGTGATTACAAACAAGAGCCACCACTCGCAGAGGGAATTTAAATTTTTAACAAATGTCTAGGTGATTTTGATTCACATGGACTAGAGTTCATGCTTTAAGAAACCCAACTCCTCTGTATATGCCAACTCCTCTGTATAAGCCAATAGGAGTTATCCTTAGAGGAAACTATATGATTACTGTTTAGCAAACAGTTTATAAACATTTTGGAGAGATCAGGAAGGCCTATGGAAAAGAGAAGAACAAGGCTACTAGAATGTTTGATACAAAATAACAATATTGCTATATACAAGATTTAAAGATATTCAAATGAGAGAAAGATGCCTTTTTTTTAAGAATTCATAGAAGCAGTTCGTGAGCCCCAGAGAGGAAGCCCAAAATTCAGCAGAGTGGAAAGATTATTCTGCAGCAAGGATAAACTATTCAAAGGAAAACATGTATTCCAGACAGTATTTATTATAATGAGTCAGAGGAGGGACAAAAAATACACTTTAACTAACTGGCTGCCATTTTGTCTTACCTATTCACAAGCGACAAAAAAAATCCAAGGAAATATAAATAGTGACTCCAAAATTATACCCAAACACCACATTAAAACCATTTTTCTTCAACAGAATCCCCCAAGGAGCATTAACTCTGCTATTAATGTACATAAAATGCTGCTGACATACTGCAAAATTCAGACTAATTTAATAATGCCTGATGGGCCTTACTTCATGTTAAGATGATGTAATAATATGTTGCTAAATGAGTGTCCTCATATTACATTCACAGCAATCACATTAACTGATGAGCCATTAAAAGGAAACTCATGTGGCACTATTACTGGAAACACTGATAGATCTTTCTGCAATTAAATTTTTTTATTGATCAAACACAGAGCATAGAAGCCAGTGTCTTTATTAATAATAGGTATATCACTTTAAAAACTACCACAGTTAAGTGAAAAATCCTTTTATCAGTATAACAAAGTTTTTCATTTATATCTCTTAAGCAAGTATTTATTCAAGTAGTTTGATAAGTTTTTCTCTAAGTGTTTAAATGTAGAAGATGGCAGGGTCTTGGTTTTTTTCAGAAAGTGTGAAGTTTCATCTGAGTTCAGATATTATACGCTTGAGAAAATGACAACTTTAAAAACTGTACCTTACTTAACTCTTAGTTGTTTGGAGATAAGCTTATACCATTTGGTTTTTCCTTGTTCTTTTTTCCTGTTATACCCAATCTCATATACAGACATTTATAATAGTGAAATAATAAAAGAGTTGATACATCAGAAAGACATAACAATGACATATGTGTATACATCTAATAAGAAAGCTTCAAAACGAAGCAAAACAAAAATTGATAGAATTAAACAGAGATAAACAAATTGACAATCATACTTGAAAAATTGAATACTTCTGTCTTAGCAGTTTGCAGAATAACTAGACAAAAAACTTAGTAAAGATGTAGAACAAAATTAACTATCGACAGCCTTGACCTAAATGATATGTATAGAACTCTGCATACAACAACTGAAGAAGATAAATTCCTTTTAGAGGCACACATTACACTAACAGGCTGGAATCATATGCTGGTCCATAAAACTAGTGTCAGTAAATTGGAAAGGTTTGAAACCATACAAAGTATGTTCTCTGAACACAAAAGACTTAAATAAGAAGTCTGATGAGAACTCAGGGACACAAAGAAGGCAACTATAGACACGTGGGTCTCCTTGAAGGCAGAGGGTGGGAGGAGGGAGAGGATCAGAAAAAATAACTATTGGGTGCTAGGCTTACTTCTTGGGTGATGAAATAACCTGTAGAACAAACCTCCCCGACACGAGTTTACCTATATAACAAGGCTGAACATGTACCTCTGAATCTAAAATACAAGTTTAGTAAAAAGCAAAGTTGTATTAGAAGTCAGTAAGACTGGGTGTGGTGACTCATGCCTGTAACCCCAGCCCTTTGGAAGGCCGATTCAGGAGGATCACTTGAACCCAGGAGTTCAAGACCAGACTGAGCAGCATAGTTAGACTCTGTCTCTATTAAAATTAAAAAGAAAAAAAAAAAACTAGTTGGGTGTGGTGGCAGGAGGCTGAGGCGGGAGGATTGCTTGAGCCCAGGAGTTCGAGGCTGCAGTGCGCTGTTATTGCACTGCTGCACTCCAGCCTGGGCAACAGAGCAAGACCCTCTCTCAAAAACCAATGTCAGTAAGATATCTAGAAAAACACCAGATGTTCAGAAGTTCAGCAACCTGTTTAAATGACCCATCGTTTTAAAAAGAAACCACAGGAAATTCAGAAGATATTTCTAACTGAATAATGATGAAAATGTGATATAACAAAATGTGTTGGTGCATCTAAACCAGTGCCTTGAAGGAAAGTATACTTTTGAAAGCTTGTATTAGAAAAGATGTACAGTGAATGACCAAGGTTCTGCCCTAAGAACTTAGCTAGAAAAAGAAACACAAAGTAAACCCAAAATAAATAGAAAGAAGGAAATACTACAAATAAGAGCAGAAATCAATGTAACAGAAAAAACTAACAAAACCAAAATTTGGCTATTTGAAATAAATGATAAGGTTAACCCCCAGCTAGACCAGTTAACACAAGGGGAAGGAGAAGAGAACAAGAACACAAATTACCAGTATCAGGAATGAAAGAGAGGTTACTGCTATGAATCATATATACATTAAGAATATAATAAATATTATAACTTAGTAAATTTGACAACTTAGATTAAATAAATGAATTTCTTGAAAAATACTTAACCAAAGGAGACAAATAGAAACAAAATCTGAATACATCTGTATCTTTTTTTCTTTTTTTTTTTTTGAGACAGAGTCTCACTCTGTCGCCCATGCTGGAGTGAAGTGGTGCTATCTCGGCTCACTACATCCTCTGCCTCCCAGGTTCGAGCGATTCTCCTGCCTTAGCCTCCTGAGTAGCTGGGACTACAGGTGCCTGCCACCACGCCCAGCTAATTTTTGTATTTTTAGTAGAGACGGGATTTCACCATATTGGCCAGGCGGGTCTCAAACCCCTGACCTTGTGATCCCCCCACCTCGGCCTCTCAAAGTGCTGGAATTACAGGCGTGAGCCGCTGCACCTGGCCTATATGTCTATTAATGAAAGTAAATTCATACCAAAAACCTTCCCACAAAGAAAGCATAAGGGTCATATCGCTTCTTTCAAAATGATTAATTCTTTCAGATGCTTAGGAAAAAAATAATACCAATTTTATACAAGTTAGTTTAGAAAACAGAGGAGGAGTGAACATTTCTCAGCTCTTTTTATCAGGTGAGCAACATCCCAGTAATACTCAAACAACACGTGTGGTTTGTACCAGAAGTGAAAGTTTGGTTTAAGATTTGAAAATCCATGTATTTAGTTCACTACATTATAACAGAATCAAGAAGAAAAACAATACGATAATTTCCATAGATACAGAAAAGATATTTGACAAAATTGAATACTCATGATAAAACCTCTCAGCAAGCTAATAGAAGGTAGCTTCCTCAATTTGATAAAAGACAAACATGAAAAAAGTCTATGGCTAACAGAATACTTAGTGATGAAAGACTAAATGCTTCCCACCTAATGTCAGCACCAAGGTAATAATTTTTGTTCTCATCATTTTATGTTTTGGCCAGTGTATGAGGACAAGAAATAAGGTTATAGAAATTGAAAAGGAATAAGTTGAATTTGCTGATGATGTGTTTGTGTATGTAGGAAATCCTAAGGAATCATCAAGAAAACTTCTAAAACTAAATAGTACTTTTAGCTATATCACAGGATACAAAGTCAATCTAAAAAATTAATTGTATTTCTGTACACTATCAGTGAAAATTAGAAAATAAAATTAACAGAATAGTACTGCTTATAGTAGTATCCAAAAGCGTGAAATACTGAGGGAAGAATGTAACAGAAGATGGCAAAGCTTCAACAGTGAAAACTCAAACATCTGTTGGAAGGTTTACTGTCACTTAGATGTTAGTTCTTCCTAAATTGGGTTATAGATTTCAAGGCCAGCCTGGGCAACATAGCAAGACCCTGTCTCTTTATGGGAAGAAAACAAAACAAAAACTAAAAGACTTCTGCTTATCAAAAGACATAGGTTAAAAATAAATAAATCGGTAAGCCACAGTCTAGAAGTCCAGTATTTGCAAAACATATTTAACAAAGGACTGATATCCAGGATATATAAAGCATTCCAGGCTGAGGCAGGAGGATTGTTTGAGGCCAGGAGTTCAAATTGCCTGGGCAACTTAGCAAGATTCGCATCTCTACAAAAAAATTTAAAAATTAACTGCAGGTGGTGGTGTGCACCTGTAGTCCTAGCTACTCAGGAAGCTGATCACTCAAGTGATTGAGGGGTATCACTTGAGCCCAGGAGTTTGAGGTTACAGTGAGCTATGATCATGCTGCTTCACTCCAGCCTGGGTGACAGAACAAGATCTTGTCTCTTAAAAAAAAGAATTCCTACAACTCTGTAAGGTTACCTAAGGCTTCTACAGTTTTTCTCTTCATGACAGGAGGTTTAAGTACAGTGAATTAACAAGTTTCCAGTCCCTTCTAGACTTATGTTCTATGGTAATGTCAAGAACAAGATCACTTCCACTTTGTAACATGATTACACTGGGCTGCTGTTTCCCCAACAGGATTAATTAAAACTAGTTGTTTTAAACAGCAATTTTGATCTTTGTTTATGTAACAACAAACCTAATAGTAGCCTCAGTCTTGGGCAGAATTATTAGAAACATAATATTTAGAACAAGAAAGTTGATACTGTATTCTATTCTGAGCAAACCTGTTTCAGAACAGGCATAAGTAAACCAACTCATTCAGAGAACTAAGAAGTTAGTTACTCAGGTAACATGAAGAGCATCTTTTAAGTGTTTGAAGCATAATTCGACTTTTCTATAACTTTGAAGGTTAAAAAGTTGGACAATACGTAGAAATTAAGCATTCTAGATTTCAGCTTAATTTTAAAAAGAAATATTGTCATGTGTTGAGCTGTTAACGGCGTAGAATATTAAACCTTGGTAGATAAATGACTTTCCTCTCACTGGATGTTTCCAAGCAGAGGGTAGACATCCACTTTACTGGTATTTTATAATAGATTACAGTACCTATTGTTTGATTGAAATAAAAGACCTTAAAAGGGGCATGGTGTTGCATGCCTGTATTCCCACTCCTCTGGAGGCTGAGGCAGGAGGATTGTTTGAGCCCAGGAGTTCAAGGTTACAGTGAGCTATAATTGTACCATTGCACTCCAGCCTAGGTGACAGAATGAAACCCAGTCTCTAAAGAAAAAAAAATAGAAGACCTTAAAATATTCCTCAATTCCATGAGCTCTCTAGTTACAAGTAAAAGGCTTTCCAAATGGTGTTGATGATCCATCTGAGGTTGGTGACCGGAAATTACTGTTGACACTAACCTGTGTGATTGTGTATGTGCTTCAACTTTTATTCTAATACTACCCAGCAAACTACATGTATAAGCACAGACAGCAAATGGTTGAATCAATATAGTGATCAGGATTGCAGGCCAGTTAGCTAG
Organism: Pongo abelii; assembly: GCF_028885655.2. Taxonomy (NCBI): domain Eukaryota; kingdom Metazoa; phylum Chordata; class Mammalia; order Primates; family Hominidae; genus Pongo; species Pongo abelii. The sequence continues at coordinate 60,215,646 of NC_072001.2, forward strand.
GTTAACAATGATGATACTACATAATAACTAGCATGTATCAGTCACTTGACCCTATAAGCATAATTTCATTTGGTCCCTGCAGTACTGTGGTGATATTGTTGCTGCTGTTGCATCTGTTGTTATTATTCCTCCCATTTGATAGCTGAGGAACCTGAAGCCGCAAGAAGTTATATAATTCACCCAAGATTTCATAGCTGGTAAATATTATAAGGATAGGAGAATTGATGTAGTGATAAGAGAATGGTTGAAGTAATAGACCAGGTTTCAAAGGAAGGAAATGAAGCCGTGATTAAACTTTGTGACTGGAAAAAAGGTCAAGATATTGGTTGTTATGCAGTGAAAGAACAGGTGCAGTAAGTAATAAGGGAATGATGGGACTATAAGAACAGGAGGTTATGTCAAAGAGTTGAATATTGGACTTACAGATTTCACAAGTCAAGTGGTTTCCAGGGCTAACAATCTAGTCCTCCTTTGGGGAGTAGATTGGTGATTTAAGGAATTGTTGGAGTCACGAAGATTAAGAAGACGTAAGACTAGCTCTTGGATTGATGTGGAAGCTATCCAGAGATGATTGACTCATTAAGGTAGCATGTGAAAGGGACATACATGCACACTAGTTGGCACACAGTAGGCATTGAGAAAATGTTGTTTGAATCTGAACCATGTGATCTAGGAAAGAGTATATAAGTAAGGCTAACAAGCCATCAGCTGCCTGCAGAGTGATGTGCGTTTTGTGGGTTGTTTGGAACATAGGTAAATAAATTGTTTCGTGGAAAGAAAGTCTGATCTTGGAGTATCAGGCAATAGACACTTTTTTTTTTTTTTTTTTTTTTTTTTGAGATGGGGTCTTGCTCTTGTCACCCAGGCTGGAGTACAATGGCATGATCTCGGCTGCCTGCAACCTCTGCCTCCCAGGTTCAAGCAGTTCTTCTGCGACAGCCTCCTGAGTAGCTCGGATTACAGGTGCCCCCCATCACACCCGGATAACTTTTTGTATTTTCGATAGAGACAGGGTTTCACCATGTTGGCCAGGCTGCTCTTGAACTCCTGACCTCAGGTGATCCACCTGCCTCAGCCTCCCAAAGTGTTGGGATTACAGGCATGAGCCACCGTGCCCGGTCAATAGACACTTTTAATGTCCTATTTTTGTTAAAAGGCCAGAGAGAGAGAGTTGGATTATGCAGGGCCTACTTGGAAAAAACTTCATTCATTCTTTCTTTTATTTTTATTTTATTTACTTATTGATTTATTTTGTGAAACAGGATCTCGCTCTGTCACCCAGGGCGGAGTGCAGTGGCGTGATCACAGCTCACTGCAGCCTCGACCTCCCAGGTTTGGGTAATTCACTGCAGCCTCCTGGGACTACAGGCATGTGCCACCACAGTCGGCTAATTTTTATATTTTTTAGGTAGAGATGGGGTTTTGCCATGTTGCCCAGGCTGCATTCATTGTTTCTTTGTTTCTGTTCTCTCCATGAAAATTGATGGTTATACTTTTGATGATACTTAGGGCTCTTTGGAAGCAGTTTCAGAAAGTCCGTTTATTCTTTCGTAAACTTATTTCAGGAGAAAAAAGCCTATTAAATAATGGGTAGAGATTTGATGCCATCTCAAAACAGAAAAAAGAGGTGACTACATACTGGCTATTACATGATAAGGGATTATTGTCAATTTTGGAGCATGTAACAAGGGGTAGGAGATGGCAGAACAAATGAAGCAGGAACAACAGAATGTTGACAGCTGTCAAAGCTGGGTGATAGGTACATGAAGGTTAATTGTACTTTTTTTTCCTACTTTTATGTATATGAAATGTTCTAAACTAAGAAGTTTAATGTTTTGAAGACGTCCAGTATGTAATGTTTCATTTTATAAAGTATTGCATGCCTAACTATATGCCTAATGCTATATTGGGTTTTTTTACTCTTAATTATACTTACGAAAATACAAGGAATTGAGAAGAGGGGATACTTAGTTGCTCCATGTTAAAGCTAGTATTAAAGAGAAAAAGAGTGGCTTCAAGGTATTAGAACTCTTCTGAAAATAGTAGTGCTACATAATACCATTTCCACGAATACCAAAGAGAAATAAGATTTCATCTCCTATTCTTCTAATATTAGTACCTCACACAGCTGGCTTCTTTGTATTCATTAAAGAAAAGGCGCAAAGGCATACTGGTAACACATAGGAAAACATTCAGTTAGCCCTTTTTAATAAGAGAGTTATAAATTCAGACATTCAGAAAAACTACTCACTTTGAAGTGAGTGTGCTTAGAGTATGCTCACTACTAACCTCACAAGACTGCTTTCAAAAAATCCCCTATAGCATTTTTGGAAGTTGGACTTTTTATGGAAGCCTATACATTCCTAAAGCAAAGTCATTCTTACTCCATATTTGTAATTATTTAAATATTGCATATATTAAAATGACGTTTAGCTTGTTCTCTTCATATTTCTTTTATTTCTAAGAAGTCTGTCTGTATTGATCTACATCCCGATCTCTCTACTGTGATATCTTCTCATTGGCTGATAAAAGATTTGGGAGGGAAGTTGAGAAAAAAAAAAAAATTAGTGAAAAAGAAAAATTAAGATGGTAAAATTTCCTATTGCGACTAATAATTAAAGAAGATTAGGAAACTGAAACTTTGTCACGTTTTAGCACTGTAATATTACATGCGTAGTTTATTTTCTTTTTTTGAGCTAGAAAGATTGGGCTGATTGACTGGGCACGGGACTCATCCCAGCACTTCGGGAGGCTGAGGTGGGCAGATCAATAGGTCAGGAGTTCAAGACCAGCCTGGCCAGCATAGTGAAACCCCATCTCTACTAGAAATACAAAAAAAATTAGTCAAGCATGAAGGTGCACACCTGTAGTCCCCGCTACTTGGGAGGCTGAGACAGGAGAATTGCTTGAACCCAAGAGGAGGAGGCTGCAGTGAGCAGAATTGCTTGAACCTGGGAGGCAGAGGCTGCAGTGAGCCGAGATCGTGCCATTGCACTCCATCCTGGGTGATAGAGCAAGACTCCATCTCAAAAAAAAAAAACTTTTTTTTAAAGATTGGGCTGATTTCGTTGGCAGGATACATTTGATGGATGACTGTCATTATCTTCTCAAACTTGCATGACACTTTAAGTATAGACAATATTTATTAAGTTTTCAAGAGGATATGTTGAGATTATAAAATTTGGGATTTGTAAAAGAACTAATGTAACAGTTGGCTAGTGGTGGCTGGTGGTTTTTTATTGACCTAGGAAAGGATTAGAAGCATCTCAGGTTTTCTTTCACTTTGTTTTTCTGTTTCCCCCCTTCTTCCTCCCCCAAATTAATATATTGTCCAAAGTGTTCGTAATGACTTGGAACTATTCAGGTTGCACAAAGCATTTAATGAAATCTTGTCTTAGACAAAACACTAGAGAGGATCATAATTAATGTCTCATTTTCTGCCAGTTGCTATTGATTACTCATTCAAGATCCCTTTGTTCTCAGAATGATAACTGTAGTTTGCATCACTATCTAATGAGATTCTCAGGATAGAATTCTTTAACAACATGCTGATAATTGCTAACATATCCCTGAAATTTCAATGTAAATGAATTTGCATGATAATACAATTATTTCACAAATGGCGATATTTTCCAAATTTGAAATGTGTTAGTTTTTTTAATCATTTGTAGAAAATTAACAGAAGAGTGACATATTATTAAAGCCCAACATTTATTTTTTGCCCTGAGTTGCCCTCACCCTTCGATTTTGATTTGATTATGACTTGGGGTGAGAGACGACTTTATCATTCTTGGGTTACTCTGTCATAATCTCTGAAACTTCAAATGGATTTACAGCTAAAACACAGTGATTTTTCGAAATTAGAACAACTGCAAATATGGTAATACTATAATAATTCTGCTCTTAGAACAATTTTGTTTCTTGGTCCCTCGGTGACAAAAGAAACACGTGGTACTATAGCATAAAGAATCTGTGAAATCGTAACAGTTTATGTATTCTGTTATAATTGTGTTTTATACCTTTCTATTCCTTTAATTTCCACATACTCCCTCCCCGAAAAGATAAATCTTTTGAACAGCTGCTTGCCTTTATGTATTTAAAACTGCATACCATTTCAGGGGTGTAAGATAGGCTTGAAATTAAGGAGTTCTGTAGAATTCTTTAATAACACAGCAGAGGTTCCATGAATTCATATCAATATTTTAAATTTTTGGAGATATGTGACTATAACATATTAGGTACTCTCCTTCTAATTTTCTTAAATAAATTAATAGGTAGTACTTCCAAATTTTAATCATAAAATGATGCTAATAATTTTTTTTTTTTTTTTTTTGAGGCGGAGTCTTGCTCTGTTGCCCAGGCTGGAGTGCAGTGGCGCGATCTCGGCTCACTGCAAGCTCCCGCCTCCCAGGTTCCCACCATTCTCCTGCCTCAGCCTCCCGAGTGGCTGGGACTACAGGCGCCCGCCACCACACCCAGCTAATTTTTTGTATTTTTAGTGGAGACGGGGTTTCACTGTGTTAGCCAGGATGGTCTTGATCTCCTGACCTCGTGATCCGCCTGCCTCGGCCTCCCAAAGTGCTGGGATTACAGGCGTAAGCCACCACGCCCGGCCGATGCTAATAATTTTTGACCTACGGTTAATTAGGCCCTTATTTGATGTGAAGTTATAAGTAGCTTGGCATTTAAGCCAAGCCGTTTAATAAAACCCAGTTCTGAGAAAGCAAGCCTGTTTTTCAACACTTAATTTTCCCTTTCTGTTTTTTTTATTTTTTATTTTTTCATCTCACTGTGTTCTCCCGACTGGCCTCAAACTCCAAGGCTTAAGCAGTCCTCCTGCCTCACCCTCCCAAGTAGCTGTAACTACAGGTGCACATCACTGTGCCTAGTTTATTTTCCCTTTTGAGAATAAAGAATATACAAATTATTGCAGTATGATTCTGAATCCTCCTAGCTTACTGAACAGCACCATTTTACATAGGATATTCTTCTGTCTCCCTACAAAATCATATTTAGAGTACCTTCTAATAGAATTAACAAGAGTTCCCATTTAAAAAGATGTTGGCCAAGTCTACCTACTACTTTATTCCTTTCGTTTACTTTTTGTTCATTATCACCACCAAAGCTTACACTCATCAAGTTCACATCTGGAAATCAAGCTATTTCTTACAGATGAAGAGGGAGAAAAAACTTAAAATACATGTATCACATAAGCTGTTAAAGTTCCTTATTTTTAAAAATTGGAAATTTTGTTCACAGGCTAGAGGTTTGTCATATGTAATTCAAAATATAACTTACTTATTGTAGATTTTATCACATAACCTAGGCCAGTCATCTAGGCTGCTTTAGTGATTTGGGGGATAACCCTTTATTAATTATTCTCCAGTATTAGATATATTTTCAACAGAGAAAAATGTCTAGATGACTGTATCTGTATTTTAGATATATATATTTCTATAAAAGATAGTCTAGATGACTATAAAAAAAGATTATTTTCCAAGAATATGTTAAGAAATTCATACTGTGTAATTTCAGAATACTAATACTCTCTTGAATAAGATAGCTCGGCACAATAAAACTGCTTTGCCTAATTCTATATCCTCTGGGATAGTTCTGTATTCTTTTTGCCGGAGATACCTCCAGGACAAGATCAGTAGTAATCAATAATGCTTCTCGTTTGTTTTAGGAAGACAGAAAAATCAATAATGTGAACCGATATCTAATTTTATTTTAGGAGAAGAAAAATAAAATAGTTGATGTGTGTTTCAGTGTTGCCTAAATGTTTGAAGAATCAAAGGAAAATATATTATTTTCTTAGTGTTAGAATATCAAAATCTTAGGCTTTTATAGTTTAGCACTTGATTTTTTAACTGTATTTTTTTCATTGGTTTGTTAAATATTATTTTGTAGACTGTCAAGTCCTTGTGGACAAAATTTTGTCTTAAACTTTTTGTATTTCTTAGAGTACTGAACAATTCATTTTAATTAACAGGATAAAATATGGTCTTGTATTCTTAAAAAGAAACAATTTTTTCTATATTTACTTTGCCTAATCTTATAGATCATGATACAGACTAAACAGAGGAAAATGGTTATTTCTGTGATTAGGACAGCTGAGTGAAGTGTAACCTGTGCATCTTTTTTGGCATTAATATTCACTGTGGAACAAGAAGACAGGGCATTTCCTAACCACATATCCAGATTTGTCTATAGTGAGGAAAAAGGTTTATCAACACTAAAACTGGTAGCAAGTAAACTTGTTTTTTCCAAAAAAAATTTGTTCTCCTTTTTTTCTTTCTTTACTATTGCATAGATAAAAAATTTGCCAGTATGTGTTCTGTGGACATCTTAGCCTTAGGTTTGTAATGCACAAGTTCATTTATAAATCATTTACATGTTTTCAAGTTAACAATCTTAAAAATGATACAAGTTCCCGAGTTACTATGGAAGTCTTGTATTCAGGAAAGGGCTTTCTGAGCAGACCTAGATTCAAATTAGGATTTCACTACTTGTTATCACTGTAATATATGAAATCTATATAATACTTAAGTTTGCTATAAATCCTAAATGAGATGGTACATTTGAAAGTGTCCTAGGGAGTCCTTAATATTTTATTCTTCTTTGCTCCAACTTTTTATTTTGAAAAATTACCAACCCACAGAAGGGGTTGAAGAATAATACAATGAACACCCACGTGAACTTCATCGAGAGTCATCAGTTAACATTTCACCACATTTGTATATACACATTCCTTTTCTTTCTACTCATTCTGCGTGTATGAATATATGTTTGTGTGCTGCATGTGACTTTATATACACAAATGCACACAGTTTTGCTAAATCATTTGAGAATAAGTTGACATTTTCCTGTTTATTCTTGATCTTAATTGATATTGCTTGAATCTGTCACACCCTCTTTGGATTTAGCATCTGTCAATCCTCTCTAGGGATCTGTCATTTCTGCCCCTATTCTCTTGCGTATTTCCAATATTCTTTCTTACCATAGCCATTGGGAGTTGTAACCCAGTCAGCTTGGATTCAGGGCAGACAAGGTCTCCTGAAATCTTAGATCACTTACTTAAGACAAAAGGTTTATGCCCAGGCAATAGAATAAAAATATCGTTTGTCTCATTTATTTTGTAATATTTAGAATGTAGTGAGTTAATGGGAAAAGAGAAAATGAAACTGAGTTTTTTATATTAACTAGGGCCAATAACTGTGCTGTACACTTTTACTTTTAGGCCTTGTTTACTTCCCCCAACAACCTTGTGAGCTATTTGTAGAAGAGGGAAACAGACTCATTAATGTTAGATAATTTGTTCAAGATTACCAGTCAGGATTTGGACTCAGGATACCTAACTCCAAAACCAGTGCTGTTTCCAGAACATCAGTATTTGTGTAGACTTTCAGTCTACTTTTAGAAATATAGGAAATATACTTCCTGTTCATCATTTAGATTATTTCTTTCCTCTCTCAGCCCTTATTATGACTACTATTTGATTTCTTTGAAGAAATAATTCACTGGCTAACTTTTACTCATCTAAAAGTTTATGTTTACCTTATTAAGCAAACAGACTTCTCTTCACCACCCAGCGGACTTAGTCCTTTGTCCCTCCTCCAACGTATTAGATTAGCAGCCAAAAAAAAAAAAGTTCTATAGAGGGCCAGATAACAAATATTTTAGGTTTTAACAAACCATACTTTTTCTGTTGCAACACTGAACTCTTACTGTTGCATGAAAACAGCCATAGCCAATACTTAAATGAATTGTGTTTCATTTGAGACTGTATTTCAAGAAAAGTATTTTCAAAAACAGACCTACTTTCTCCTCTAAGCTCTGGTTTTTTGACCCCTAATATAAATCACTATCTTATATTCCCATAAGAATTTGTATGCCAGGGAATGTTAGTGTAAGGGACACTGTTGAGAGACATACACATGTCCCTCCTTCTGATATATTCGTTTGTGTGTATATTATGACTAGCTTCATATGTGCCTTCCCCATGAGAAAATGCAGATGAAGTAATAAATGCAGCAGGTACCTCAAAACATATCAATGAAAGTCAGTTTGGCACTGAGCAGGAAAAATCCTGTTGAAATACCAATGATGTTTAAAGGAAATTTTAAGGTAGTTGACCCTTGCCTTTAAGCATGTGCTAATAATATGTTCCATCTAGTGTACTACGAGCCATATTCTGATCTTGCCATTTAAGCAATGTTGAATGTGCCCAGCCTGAGCAAAATAAAAGAAAGAAATTCAAAACAGATGTGACAATGGAAATTTCAGTATAACATCTATGGGAGATTTAATGATTCCTAGATCATACTACTCTCAGATAATACCATCAGAAAATTCATAGCTGATGGTCTGTCATATAAATACAATACATATATGCCTATTGTTATATTTATATTGATCATTTTCTCCCTTTTATCATTTCTTCTGGAGGTTATTATTTTAATGGAGACTATTTCTCCTTTAGGTCTGATAATTACATCTTTCTCTCCCAATGTACCAAATGTTGTATCTATTGGAATTTGTACAATTAATGCTAAATAATTAATATTATGTAGTCTTCATATACACATTATATTGCCTGGTAATTGAAATTGTCTTCTCTCTACTTTCCTCCTTTATAAGGGAATGTATCAGCTTTATCTAAAGAAAAGTGTACATTTTGAGGAGTCTGGAAAATTACATTCTTAATTATGAGTATTTCTGAAAGATGTGATGAATGACCTTTGGCTGGTTTAGTACATTGTTCGCTTCATGCTCCAACATTGTTGAATAAGCTTTAAAGAAACTGAAGCATTAAATGGAAGTGGAAAGACATCATAGCAGAACTTAGGAGATACAGCAGAAGCCGTAATCAGAGGGAAATTTATTATCGTAAATACCTACATTTAAGAAGAAGCAAGCGCCCAAATCAGTAACCTAACTTCATACCTTAAGAAACAAGTAAAAGAAGAACAAACTAAATTGAAGAAAGCAGAAGAAGAAAGGAAATAAAAGATTAGAACAGAAATAAACAAAATAGAGACAAGAAGGACAATGGAATCAACAAAATCAAAATTGGTTCTTTAAAAATATCAACAAGGTGACTCACACTTGTAATTCCAGCACTTGGAGAGACCAAGACAGGAGGATCGCTTGAGGCCAATTCAAGACCAACTGGGGCAACATAGTGAGACCCCATCTCTACAAAACAATTTAAAAATTAGCCGGGTGTGGTGGTGCACATCTAGTCCCAGCTACTCAGGAGACTCAGGTAGGAAGATCACTTGAACCTGAAAGGTTGAGGCTGCAGTGAGCCGTGTTTGTGCCACTGCACTCCAGCCTGAGCAACAAAGCAAACTCCTGTGTCAAAAAGGAAACAAAAATAAAAGTAAATAAAAAGATCAACAGAATTGAAAAACGTTTAGCTAGATTGACTGAGAAAAAAAAGAACAGTGTCAAATTACTAAAATCACAAATGGAAATAGAGGACATTACTACTGACTTTACAGAAATAAAAAGGATTATAAGAGATTACTATGAATAATTGTGTGCTAAAAAAATTAAATAATCTGGATGAAATAGACAAATTCCTAGATATAAACACACTACCAAAACTGGCTTAAGAAGAAATAGAAAATCTGAACAGAGCTAAAACCAGTAAAGAAATAGAATTAGTAATAAGAATCCTCCCATAAAAGAAAAGTCCAAGGCAGGACCCAGTGGCTCATGCCTGTAATCCTAGCACTTTGGCAGGCTGAGGTGAGAGGATCACTTGAGCCCTGGAGTTCAAGACCACCCTGGGCAACGTGGTAAGATCTGATGTCTGCAAAACATTTTAAAATTAACTGAGTGTGATGGCATCCACGTGCAGTTCTAGCTACTTAGGAGGCTGAGGCGAGAGGATCACATGAGCCTGGGAGGTCAAGGCTGCAGTGAGCCATCATTGAGCCACTGCACTTCAGCCTGGGCAACAGAGCGAGACCGTCTCGAAGAAAAAAAGAAAAGTCCGGGACCAAACAGCTTCACTAGTGAATTCTACCAGTCATTTAAAGAAGAAATAATGCCAGTTCTTCCCAAACACTGCCTAATTAATTCTGTGAAGCCAGCATAATTCTGATATCAAAGTAAGACAAATATTACAGGATAAAGGAAATTACACATGAATATCCTTTTTGAATATAGACGTAAAAGTCCTCTACAAAAATACTAGCAGAGTGAATCCAGCAACATATTGAAAAGATTATACATCACAGCTAAGGGAGTTTTATTCCAGGAATGCAAGGATAGTTTAGCCTATGAAAATTAGTCTGTGTAATTCTCACCACACTAATAGAAAGAAGGGGGAAAAAAACCCATATGATCGTCTCAATTGATGCCAAAAAAGAATCTCAGCTGAACATGGTGGCTCACACCAGTAATTCCAACACTTTGGGAGGCCAAAGCGGGCAGATCACTTGAGGCCAGGAGTTCAAGACCAGCATGGCCAACATGATGAAACTCTGTCTCTACTAAAAATACAAAAATTAGCCATGCGTGGTGGCACACATCTGTAATCCCACTCCTTAGGAGGCCAAGGCAAAAGAATTGCTTGAACCTGGAGGTGAAGGTTGCAATGACCCGAGATGATATCACTGCACTCCAGCCTGAGTGAGAGTAAGACTGTCTTAAAAAAAAAAAAAAAAAAGAATCTGACAAAATCCAACACTCTTTCATGATGATAACATTTAACAAGCTAGAAATAGGAGGGAGGGAACTTAACTCCATTTGGTAAAGGTCATTTACAAAAAACCCACAGCTAATATACTTGTTGGTAACAGTGTGAAAACCATCTCCCTAAGATTGAGAACAAAACAGTATTTTCTGCTTTTACTGCTTGTATTCAGCATTGTACTGGAAATTCTAAACCAGGGGTATCCATTCTTTTGGCTTCCCTGAGCCACATTAGAAGAATTATTGTCTTGGACCATACATCAAATACACTAACACTATGATAGCTGATGAGCAAAAAAATAATAATAATAATTGCAAAAAAATCTCAATGTTTTAAGAAAGTTTACAAATTTGTGTTGAGTCACATTCAGACCCGTCCTGGGCCATGTAACCCACAGGCTGTGGGTTGGACAAGCTTGTTCTAAGCAGATTAGTGGCTGGGCACGGTGGCTCATGCCTGTAATCCTAGCACTTTGGGAGGCTGAGGTGGGTGGATCATGAGGACAGGAGTTCAAGACCAGCCTGGCCAACATGGTGAAACCCCATCTCTATGAAAAATACAAAAATTAGTCGGACTTGGTGGTGCACGCCTATAATCCCAGGTACTCAGGAGGCTGAGGCAGGAGAATCGCTTGAACCTGGGAGGTGGAGGTTGCAGTGAACCAAGATTGTGCCAGTGCACTCCAGCCTAGGAGCCTGGACGATAGAGTGAGACTCCATCTCAAAAAAATAAAAAATAAACAGATAGCTAGCCAAGAAAAAGAAATAAAAGGTATCCAAATTGTAAAAGAAGTAAAACTATCCTCATTTGCAGACGATATGATCTTATATATACGAAATTTTAAGGAATTCACAATAAAACTATTAGAGCTAATAAATAAATTTAGTAAAGTTGCAGGATGTATGGTTTATTAGTAATAAACCAAAAATAAAATTAAGAAAACAACTCCATTTACAATAGTATTTAAAGGAATCAAATACCTAAGAATTAATTTAATTTATTTAATTTTTTTTTCATTTCCCTTGAAAATCACTAAGAATTAATTTAAACATGAAATATAAGACTTGTACCCTGGAAACTACAAAACACTGCCAGAAGAAATTAAACAAGACTTAAATAAATGTAAACACATCTGGTATTCAGTCCATTCGAACACTTAATATTAAGATGTCAGTATTCCCCAGAGCAATCTGTGGATTCAATGCAATTCCCATCAACCTTCCAATGGACTTTTTTTTGCAGAAATGAAAAAGTTGTTCCTAAATTTATATGGAATTTCAAGATCCCAAGTAGCCACAACAATATTGAAAAAGAACATTGTTGGAGTACTTACCCTTTCCAATTTCAAAACTTACTACATAGCTACAGTTACTAAAACATACAGACCAATGGGATAGAATTGAGAGTCCAGAAGTAAATCTAAACATCTATGGCCAATTGATTTTTAACAAGATACCAAAACTACTGAATAGGGAAATAGTATTATCTTCAATATATGGTACTGGGATAACTGGATATCCACATGCAAAAGAATGAAGTTGTACTTCTTCATCACAACATATACAGACATTATAATAATTATCATTATTTTGAGACAGGATCTCACTCTGTCACCCAGGCTGGAATGCAGTGGCACTATCATAGTTCATGCAGCCTTAACCTCCCAGGCACCAGCGATCTTCCCACCTCAGCCTCCTGAGTAGCTGGAACTAGAAGTGCACACCATCACACCTGGCTAATTGTTTTAATTTTTTGTAGAGATGGGACCTCCCTATGTGGCCCAGGCTCGTCTTGAACTCCTGGGTTCAAGAGATCTTCCTGCCTCAGCTTCCCAAAGTAGTAGGGTCACAGGCGTGAGCTGCCATGCCTAGCCCACAGTAATGAACTCAAAATGGATCAAGGACCTGAATATAAGAGCAAAAAACTATAAAATTCTCAGGAGAAAGTCTAGGAGTATATCTTCATGACCTTCAATTTGGCAGTAGATTCTTAGATATAACATCAAAAGAATCAGCAACAATATAAAAAATACTTCATTAAAATTGAAAACTTCTGTACATCAAAGGACATTATCAAGACAGTGAAAAGACAGTCTACAGAATGAGAGAAAATTTTGCAATTCATGTATCTGATAAGCCTAGTATCCAGAATATATAAACAACTGTTACAATTCAACAACAAAAAGATAACCCAGTTAGAAAATGGGCAAAGGACTTGACTAGACATTTTTCCAAAGGAGGTATTCTAATGTACATCAAGCCCATGAAAAGATGCCCAATATCATTAGTCATTAGGGTTATGCAAATCAAAATCACTGCAAATGAGATACCACTTTGCCCCACAAGGATGGCTATAATTTAAAAAGCAGACAGAAACTAGGCAAGGATATGGAGAAATTGGAACCCTTGTACATTGCTAGTTGGAATGTAAAATAGTGCAGCCCCTGTGGAAAACAGTTTGGCATTTCCTCAAAAAGTTAAACGTAGAATTACACATTTGACCCAGCAATTCCGCTGCTAGTTATATACTCAAAAGAATTGAAAACAAGTACTCAAATACTTGTACATGAATATACATAGCAGTACTATTCACAGTAGTTAAAAGCTGGAAACAACTAAAATGTCCATCAGTGGGTGAATGGAGAAACAGTTTGTGGTATAGCCGTATTAAATAGAATATTATCCTAAAAAGGAATGAAGTACTTTGATACATGCTGTAATATAGATGAACTTCAAAAACATTCTAAATGTGAGAAGTCAAACACAAAAGGCCACATATTGTAGGAGTCCAATTGTGTGGAATATCCTGAATAGGCAAATCCCGAGAGACAGAAATGGATTAGTGGTTGCCATGGGCTAGGGGAGGGTGGAATGGAGAGTTAAGTGCTTAGTGGATCTGGAATTTCCTTTTGGGGTGATGAGACTGTTCTGAAACCTAGAGAGGTGATGGTTGAACAACATTATGAATGTACTAAATGCCACTGATTTGAAATAAAATGAAAACATTCAGTGTTTATGTTATATAAATTCCACCTCAACTTTTTAAAAAGCTTAAACACCAAAGAAAAGTCATTTAAATGAGAGTTTTTCTTGACTGTTAGACTGGAGGCAGAGATTGGGCTATTAGGGCTACTGTTCCAAAGCTCTGCTGCTGCTTTTTGACCAGAGCTGAAGTTTATTTCTCAGTTCCTTTGTGATACTCGGTGGCTGAAACAACTACTTTTTAAGAGTATGGTGATGGCAGTAAGCGGTATTAAATATATGATGGGGGATTCATAAATGTACCAGAGGAATCACAGTTCTTTTCACTTGAGAGTATCTTCTCAAGTGTATTCAACCCCCCTTCTTTTGAGGTCTTCTTTCCCCCTCCTGTCTTTCAAGTCTGTATGATCCTATTTCATCTCAGCTACCAGAAATCTTGGCACAAAATTCTGCCAAACTAACCTCATTTGTTTTGTGAGAGGGTTACTGCATTAGTAGGTTAGAGCTGCTGAATCTCTGAATTATACATGAAGCACTTCACAAAGTCTCATAATGTCACTGTAGCATACCTCAGAGCTCTCTCCTCACCCTTGTCATCCTGATGGGTTTTAATCACATTTTTGATGCCTAAGATATTAAAAAGGCTAGCATATACATTGGTTGACAGATTAAGAATCTGAAAAAGATGGGAATGGATGATGATGATGGACCAAGTATAGCAAGATGAATTTTATCAGAGATAAATGTTAAGTCTTGTATTTGAGACCAAAAAGCACAAACTGAACAAGTACAACATTGGAGGGACATGACTTAATAGCAGCAGATGCAACAAAATGAAGAACCATGTAAGCATGTGATCATTCTTAACCCCTTAATGTGAGCTAACATAAATAGGTTGCTTAAATATAGTGTTAAAAAAGAGGTGGTGAGGAGGACTCTCAAACTCATGTCATGAGACACAAGTGAAAAAAGCAGGAATGGGCCGGCTGCAGTGGCTCACACCAGTAATCCCAGCTCTTTGTTAGGCCAAGGTGGGAAGATCGCCTGAGCCCAGGAGTTCAAGACCAGCCTGGGCAATATAGGGAGACCCCATCTCTACAAAAAATTAAAAATTAGCTGGGTGTGGTGGCACATGCCTGTAGTCCTAGCTGTTTCAGCAGGCTAAGAAAGGAGAATTATTTGAGCCCAGGTTCCAGGCTATAGTAAGCTGTGATCGTGCCCCTGCATTCCAGCCTGGGTGACAGAGCATGATCCATCTCTAAAAAGAAAAAAGGAAAGGAAGAAGAACAGAATTTCTGCTGCCGTATGTGTTCATGAAAGTATTAAAGCAAAGACTAGTGACCATTTTTCAAAAATATTGATGATTAAAAAGTGTGATACCACACAGCTACTAAAGTGTCTTTCAACTATTTAAGATTTTATGGATCTACATAATTATTAAAAAGCAGACAATGTAGCTGGGCGCAGTGGCTTACACCTGTAATTCCAGCACTTTGAGAGGCTGAGGTGGGTAGATCACCTGAGGTCAGGAGTTCGAGACCAGTCTAGCCCACATGGTGAAACCCTGTCTCTACTAAACGTACAAAAATTAGGCGTGGTGGTGCGCGCCTGTAATCCCAGCTGCTCAGGAGGCTGAGGCATGAGAATCGCTGGAACACGGGAGGCAGAGGTTGTAGTGAGCTGAGATCTCACCACTACACTCCAGCCTGGGCAAATAAGTGAGACTCCATCTCAGAAAAAAAAAGAAAAAAAGGCAGACAATGTGAGGGTGGAGAAAAAAAGAGAAAGTAGGTATGGGCTGAAAGCAGTGGTCTAATTGAATTCAAAATGTACTTAATGGGTGCATTCTAAGTTAAGACATTGCTAAAGTTGTAAATAATTCAGAAGTGATGAAATTTTCAGGTTTGGGTCAGTATCAGCAGGAAAATAACTTGTTTCCTTGGCCTTATTTTGTAGTCTAGTCTCCTGAGACAAGATCTGGGGCTTGGGAGCCCAGCACAGCTATCTTCTTCAGGAAAACCTGGAACAGCATACTATTCATTCTCTGCTACTAGTTCCAGGAGGAGACCACTCCATGACTCTGCAGCGCTTGGTGAGTGTATCACACAACAAATCCCATCCCACAAATGTTGTTGTTTTTTCCTCCCATAGTCTGTACTTCTGGCTGTGCTTTTTTTTTTTTTTTTTTTTTTTTCTGTTTGTTTATTAAAGACAGCGTCTCACTGTTACCCATGCAGGAATGCAACAGCACAATCTTGGCTTACCACAGTCTCAACCTCCTGTGCTCAAGCCATCCTCCCACCTCAGCCTCACAAGTAGCTGAGACTATAGGCATCTGCCACTGTGCCTGGCTAGTTTTTTATTTTTTGTAGAGACAGGGTTTTGCCATGTTGTCCAGGCTGCTCTCGAACTCCTGATCTCAAGTGATCTGCCCACCTCAGCCTCCCAGAGTGCTGGGATTACATGTGTGAACCACCATGCCCGGCCCTGTCTGTGCTTTTAATTAGAAGAGAGTTGGATTCTTGGGTATCACGTTGATGTCAGGGCTTATTTGCACAAGAATAATACATCCATTAGATATTTAACAAATGAAATTATCAAAATTCTTACTTTTACAAATACATTATAAGTTTTTAATGAAAGGTTTGGCCATGAATAATTTTGGATGACTGTTCAATTTGTAAGCCATAATTTTAACAAGTTTCAAACAGCCAGTGTAATACTCTTGCTTGGTCCTCATATGAGCAACTAAGTAGTGAAAAATGAGACTTAACTAGTTTTCCTTCTTGTAATTAGAATTTCATATTCTAATGTTAATAACTTATTCTTTACTAAAAATGATATAACAAAATTTGCAAGGTGGTTTTATATACATTCTCATCTCATCAGTTCACCAATCCTGCTAGTCAGTTGCTATAAATAGATTTAACATAAAAACTGAGGGTCAAAAGGGAGGGCAGGCACATTCATATAATTAGTACTTAGGATAAAATTTTAAGATTTTCTAACTCCAGGTTCATTGTCTTTTGCATATTACTTGCTTCTGCACTCCACTTTCTTTTTGATTGAGGTAAAATTTACCATATTAAGTTGTACAGTTGAGTAGCATATACTACATTCACTACATTGTGCCGCTGTCACCCCTATCTAGTTCTGAAACGTTATTGCAAAAGGCAACTTTGTTCATATGAAGCATTCAAACCCCATTATTTTTTCATTAGCTGCCTTCTTTTATGTCTTACACATAGCCTAACCAGGCCAGTCTATTTTGTGTTGCTGCTTACAGCAAGCCTTAGGTATTCTCTGATGCTTTATTCAAACTGTGTTTAAATGTCAGAATTTCTGGTGATTTCTACCAAATATCTTTTAAACAAGAAACTTAAAGCTGCAAAGCACTTTTAAATTAAAAGTGGGCCAGCTTCTAATATATAGTCCACCAAAAGATTGTCACTTTTTTTACTGCACAGGCATTTGTTGACTGCTTCATATTTATGTATCTACTTTCTATTAACCTGTGTTTTGGTGAAATATTCCTGGTCTCTGGGTCTAGGGTCTGCTTGTGGGTATAAAAGGGCACTATGATAGATCATCGTATTCAGCATAGAGAGCTCTGATTAGATGTATCCACTTCTCAGTATCATGGATGATTTAGTATGTGTACTATAAGTCAGCCCAGGTGATTTAGACTAGTACACTTTTTGTTATTAAAGAAAGGATAAATTGTAAATGCATTTTTCCATCCCCAATCTTGTTTCCTACCTAATGAGTTGGTCAGAATAGGAACATTGATTGGAGTCCAGATGTGTCAGTGTTACTCTGGAAAAATAACTTGTTAGTATGCTATATGAGTATATACCGTGACAAAAAGCACTTAGTACAAGCTAATACACTATTAAGTTCAGGGGGAAAATTAATTATTGAAATAACTAGGAAAGAGGGGAGTAAATTTCAGAAAAATCCAGATTTAAAATTCAGGTTTTCTATAAATTAAAACTTGTATCTTCTTCATTTTAATTTTGATTATGATGATAGACACTACTGATTGTCTCCTCCATGCCAGGAGCGTTGCTATACACACTACATTTTCACAAAACCTCTGTGAGGTTGTAATGTTAACTTCATGTTACAAATGAGGAACCAAGACCAGAGAAGCTAAATAATTTGGCCAAGGCTGAGTTGGGATATGTTAGTTCTCTTGATGCCCAGGGAGGTCCACCCATTTCCTGTGTAAATGTCATTTAGTGGGTTCTTATTACATTCTTTATGGCTGTTTCTCATTGTTAGCCGCTCTTTCTTAGCATTGCAGTTATTGATAAAATCTCAGCATTTAAAAGGACTCTTGAGATGATCTGCATCAACCTCAGCATCTTCACAAACTATTTAGATGCTTTAGGAAATCAACATGCTGCATAACAGTATCTAATTACCCAATTTATAATCATTTTTCCCCACATTTTAATGGAAACCTAATAATAATGGCTAAAATTTGTTAAGTCTCATACTTGTGTTAGGCACTCCCCTAAGCGTCTTTCATGTATTATCACAATAAATGAAATACACAAAAGGATGTGTTACCCCCTTTTTACATGGAGGTAACCGAAACTCAAAGAGAGTTAAGTAACTAGCTGCTATATGGTGGAGCTGGAATTAGAATCCAGCCAGCTTACTCTCTTTTTATTCTATTCTGTTCTATTTGTGTATTTTTCTTTTTTGAGACGGAGTTTCGCTCTTGTGCCCCAGGCTGGAGTACAATGGCATGATCTTGGCTCACTGCAACCTCTGCCTCTAGGGCTCAAGCGATTCTCCTGCCTCAGCCTCCCGAGTAGCTGAGATTACAGGCACACGCCACTGTATTTTTATATTTTTGTATTTTTACAAATTTTTGTAATAATTTTTGTAATTTTAAATTTGTAAAAATTTTTGTAATAATTTTTGTATTTTTAGTAGAGAAGGGGTTTCACCATGTTGGCCAGGCTGGTCTCGAACTCCTGACCTCAAGTGATCCGCCTGCCTTGGCCTCCCAAAGTGCTAGGATTACAGGCATGAGCCACCGCACCCAGTCATCTCTTAGCTATTATATTTTGCAACCTCCCAGAAGTGATTGGTGAATCCCAGGCTCTCATGATTTTAAATCAGACATTTTGTATTTGATTGTATACTGGTGGGTAACCAAATACAAAAGAAAAATTTCTTTTCACATGGCAGCGGAAAAACTGGCCTAAACTAATCTTTTACTAATAATGACCTCTAAGTAGAATGATAGGCTCTAAACTGGCAGGGGCAGTTCAGTTGACTGTTTTCGTACAAGGAGTATGGCTTTTGTTCAAGGGAATGCTGTATTAGTTGTGAGTAGTTGGGGTTTTACAAATACATAGTGTGCCAGATGTTGTTCATCTTTGGCACTTCTGTTTTAAGGAAATATAGGCTTGCCTCTTGGGGTAGGAAATGAATGCTTCCCCCTTTGCTGTTGTGTACAGTTTTCTTCATATGCTACATATAAAGTTGCCTTTTTAACTTTGCAGCCTCCTGGGATATTCACTGTAGAGAATTCCCAGCCCAAAGTTAAATGGGTTAAACTGGGGCCGGGCATGGTGGCTCATGCCTATAATCCCAGCATTTTTGAAGGCCAAGGCCGGATGATCATTTGAGGCCAGGAGTTCAAAACCAGCCTGGGGAACATAGTGAAACACCTTTCTACAAACAAAATGTTTTTAATTAGCTGGGTGCGGTGGCACACACCTGTAGTCTAGCTACTCAGGAGACCAGGGCAGGGGAATTGCTTGAGCCCAGGAATTCAAGGCTGCAGTGAGCTGTGCTCATACCACTGCCCTCCAGCCTGGCCAACAGAGCAAGACCCTGTCTCTGAAAAATAAATGGGTTAAACTGCATGTTTTATTGTATAGTGTCATTTATGGACCAGGAAAATATAATCCCAGCACTTTGGGAGGCCAAGGCCAGAGAATCACTTGAGGCCACCTCTACATCCATAGGTTTCTCGTCTGTGGATTCAGCCAACCACAGATAGAAAAAAAAAAAATTTTAATGGGTGATTGCATCTGTACTGAACATGTATAGACTTATTTTTTTCTTATTATTCCCTGAACAATACAGTATAACTATTTACATAGCATTTTCATAGTATTAGGTATTATACATAATAATGTAGAGATAATTTAAAGTATATAAGAGGATATGCATAGGTTATATGCAAATACTACACCATTTTATTTAAAGGACTTGAGCATCTGTGGATTTTTGTATCCTCAGGGATCCTGGAACCAGTCCCACTGATACTGAGGAATGATTTTGCTGTGATTGTTTAATTCCCATTTTTACAGCTTTCAAAAGTATTACACTTTACATCAGCTTCCTCATGTGTTCTCTCTTCCTAATAATGAGCCCCTCAGAAAATCCTGAATTTGATCCATTTTTTGTGTAAACCTGGAATGCTGTGTTTATCACTTTGTTTTACAGTAAATAAGATGAACAAGTTTTATATTTTACATATAAGTAAAATTAACTCATCAAGTAAGACTGGTTAACATACGAAATACTTATGTTTTCATTTATATTGATAAATTCTGAGAAAGAAATATACTTTCTCTGTCAAGTTATTTTCTGGAAATATAAACATTCAAGGACAAATTATACAGTAATTAACGCTGTAGTTGTGGTTATAGCAACATAATGTTAAAAGTAAATGTGTCTAATACTGAATGATACTGCATTTGTCAATGCCCATATTTAATAGTTTATGTATCATATATTGACATTATAACCTTAATTTTATTTATTTCAAATTTTTAAAAAACTGTAGGATAGCAAGCATAGCATTAGCTCTCAGTTTTTAAAATATGCTTTTAAGCCTAATTCTCAATGTGATGCAGTCACTAAATATGACTCTGCTAAAGGAGTCATATTATCAACATGACCTATTACACTAAGTGCCCCTCTGCAAATGAAACTGTAAAGTGCCTAGTATAGTACCTGGCACAGAACAGCTTCTTCTTTTTTTTTTTTTTTTTTTTTTTTTTGAGACGGAGGTTCTCTATTGTTACCCAGGCTGCAGTGCAATAGTGCCATCTTGGCTCACTGCAACCTCTGTCTCCCGGGTTCAGGTGATTCTCCTGCCTCAACCTCCCGGGTAGCTGGGATTACAGGCGCCAGCCACCACGGCCAGTTAATTTTTTTGTATTTTTAGTAGAGGTGGGTTTCACCATGTTGGCCAGGCTGGTCTCAAACTCCTGACCTCAGGTGATCCGCCCACCTTGGCTTCCCAAAGTGCTGGGATTACAGGCCTCAGCCACCACATCTGGCAGAACAGTTTCTTAAGAAATGTTCATTCCCTTCCCTCATACTGGTTTGTTGTTTTCTTTCTTGTATGGGTTCATTTGCTGTCATCTTCCCAAATTTATGGGATACGTATTTTCAGAATGTATCACTTTTTTAGGAGAACCTGTTTTTCACTGGGACTAGTTAAAAGAAACGAGGCCCTCATTACTGTATTTTGCTGCTTACTCCCAAATATTGGAAAACAAGAAAGACACTAGGGGAAAAGTCATTCTGTTAATTTGAAGTCTTGATTTTTTTCCAGTATAATATGCTGATGAAATGTATTGTTTTCCATTTGCAGATCCCTTGCAAGCAAAAAAAGTCAGAAAGGTGCCTCCTGGTTTGCCTTCTTCTGTAAGTACCTATCTTTTTTTAACTTGATGGTAAACAAACTGATTTCAAGTGTTCAGTATTACCTTGCTACAAGGGTACATTCGATTGATGCCAGTGGGCATACTTTACATAGTAATTGTTCAGTGCTTAACAAAATCATTGATTGAGGTAAATCCACATTTAATGTTTGGTTTTTAGATTTCTCTGCAATGGTTTGTAGCTTACTCATACGCTCTTACTCCTTGTCCCTGTCATTTGAATTCCCCTCTTGGGAAGAGGACTAGGCCGGTAGCTGTCAAAGATGATCTCCTATACAGGTCTTTTGATGTTTAATTAGTCATTATGTTGCTGAACAGGAGGACAGACAGAGATTAATAGCTGAAAATCTTAGAAATTTACATTTGTAATAATCCCAATGGAGCTAAAGACATTAAGATTCGGAGTACACGTTTGGCTCAGCTTGCCTCAGTAGGACTGAGGTTATTAATATGCATAAATCACCAAGTCAGATGTTCATTGTGAAGCCCTTGTGGGTTTTAAAGCCTTCATTAAGCCTTTCCTAACTTCAGCCTAGCATCAGGAAAGCTTTCAAGCAACTAGTTTGTTGATCCCTCTTTGCTCAAAAATGTATCCTTTGAGAATAAAGGGCTTTGATGAAGAAGGTTGGAAAGGTTTGGTGGAACAATCATTAATGGCCATGATAATCTAATACTGTAGGGGCGACTGTGCTATTAAATATACTTTATTCTTTAAAGGAGTAAAAGTACTTGTAAAGGAACCTGCATCATAAATCTACCTACAATTTTTAAATCTCTGGTGCAAAAATGGAAGTTTTTTTTTCTTCTCCCTTTGCTTAGAAGAAATGGGGAGTGAGGCTGTTGGATTGAGGCCCCAGTGCTTTGTAGGGTACATCTTTTTGTTGTGTAAATGGATGTTGGGCTTTTATTTGGCAGTACTTAACACATGGGCGCAGGTGCTGCCAGATGAGTCAGCTCATCGAAGTGCAGACTGAATGGAATATCCGGCTTGGCAAGTAGTAATCTAGAAGGAGCAGCATGGGTCTGAGCTTTTTAGTTTTTATTAAGGCTAAAGTAGAGATACCATCTTTTTGGTTGTTTGCCTTCCTTCTTTTCTGTGTTCTTCCCCCGCCTTCTCTACCGTGTGATACATGAAAAGTCGAATTTGAAATCCTCTTTGTAACTCAGTTCCAGATGGATCTGAGTTTTATGCAGCCTAGGGCAGCTGTGCTCTGAACCTGCAGCCTACCTGGAAGGTTGGCTTGCAGCTGCAGGCATTCTTAAAAGCTTTTGCTTGCCTAAGCACTTGGGCCCACTAGAGACTGAATAGCTGCTTGATAAACAAAATGAACACAATGCCTCAAATCATTATTCTCGAAGACAGGAATTTTTTTTCAGCAGCAGCTAAAAATAGTTGGGAAATTTACATTTTAACAGTTGTGTGCTATGCAGGGGTAGGTGGTTCAACAGTATAACAGATGATTTCTGTTAAATTAACAGAAATCATATTAAAACTGACAGTACTGCTAAAACATATAACAGTGCAATTTTCTTGTAATTTATTACTATAATTCAATGGGTAATAAAAGTTAAATTACACATTAATATTTAGTAGAACTATACAGGTTAAAAAAACAGATTAGTGAATGAAAAATTCATCTCATTTCTTAACCTGACATTAAGAAACAGTGTATTTTCAGTGTTCCATAGTTCTTTGATTTTAAAAGCAGTAGGCAAAATGGACAGAACAGCCTGGAAAGAGAGTAGACACTGGAGGTCCCCAGCATTTCTTACATTTGTAATCATAATAACATTCATTACTTGGAGGTAGGTAGTTCTCTGTATTGTGTCAGGTATCTGGAACAAGTCACTGAGTTCTCATGAAACCTTGATTTCTTTGAGAACCATTAGGAAATTTTGCAGGCCAAGCCTACTTATATATTGTATTTTACTAGCTATATTAGTATATATTAAATGTTATTAAGGATGTATAAATAACAAATTCATTTTAATTAATTGAAAGTATGTTTTAGATAAAATGCTGTGTTGAAACCTCAGGGTCTTTTTGTTTTATTTTGGTTTTTTTGAGGCAAGATCTCACTCTGTCACACAGGCTGGAGTGCAGTGACACAATCACCGCAAACTGCAGCCCTGACCTCCCTGGCTCAAGTGACCCTCCCACCTCATCCTCCCAAGTAGCAGGGACTACAGGGATGGGCCACCACGACTGGCTTTTTTTTTTTTTTTTTTTTTTTGTAGAGACGAGGAGGTCTCTCTCCAGGCCAGGGTGGTCTCGAACTCCTGGGCTCTGTGCTTCTCCTGCCACAGCCTCTCAAAGTGCTGGGATTGTAGGTGTGAGCCACCACACCTGGCTGAAATCTCAAGTATTTAAAAAAGGAAACAGAAAAACCTTAAAGACAGATATTTTTCCCACTTCTAGGATTAACTGAAAAGATTTGAAAAGAAAATACTTTAATAAATAATGACAAAATATGTCCTAAGAACACTTAAGGTTATACTGTTTACCTTCTCAGGATCTAAAATGGAATTTTAAGTTGTGATTTCCTATTTCAGAGCTTTTATTGAAAAATATGCAAACTATAAACTTTTGATATGCAAACTGTAAGAAAAATTGAGTATTAAAAATGAAAATTGACTATGTATATTTTATTTTATGATAATTTGAATATTATACTTTCCAAACCATATTGGAAATTTGGCAGTAGCATTCAGGATTTCATCAGTTTGCTACTTGTTCATTCTATCTTTAATCTGTAAAATATATGTTACTTTTTCTAAAGAAACAGTGAAAGGACTAAGTATCGCTGATACTGATACAAAAAATAATAGGCAGGGTTACTTATCATGCAAAGCATTGATAATCTGTATAATTTGATCATGTAGCATTGATTAGAGACTTTTTTTGTAAACTGATTTATATTTAGGTATCATAAGTGCATAACTCAGCTTCTCTGTTCCTCTCTGCAGAGCAACTGAATAGTAACTTTTGTTTGTGGATGAAGGTGTAACTAGGCTGTATTAAATATCACTAGAGCAGTATAGTCAGTAACATTAAGTGAATGGTTCACCCAAATCTGCCCAGCTCAGTTACTGATTGGCTGTATAGCCTTAGATTAGTCAGCCCTTAGGATGTTTGGAGTGGGAAATTTGAAGTTCCTTTCAGGTTTAAATTGCTACATACTTACGGTTTTAAAACTGATATGCTCAATAAATAACCAAAAAAGAATAGTGAGCATAGTTTTCTTCCTCCTGATGAAGAAGTGATGTTTTTAAAGCACATGAGATTCTCCACTTGCTTTTCTAGACAGATTTAAAGATTGGGAAAAGTGGACTTTTGTAGCAGCAACAGTAGAATAATGCTTGGACACCGAGAATTCAAACATATACAAACACCATAATTGTCTTCCGGGACCTCACTATCTTATATGAGAAACAAGCATTCAGGGAATTAATTATATTGCAGTGAAGCAAGGGTGTGTACCAAGTGCTCTGGTGACATAGGGTAGGTAGAACTAACCCTAGTATAGTGACTTCAGGAAGAGTTGACGTTTAAGTTGTGTCTGGAAAGATACATAGCAGCTCATCTGTTAGAGAAGGAGAGAATGGACCAGACAGGTAAAAGGCCTGGAGGTGTGAAAAAATAAACACGTGTTGAGGTCACATCTAAAAGTACAGCATTGCTAGATTATATACAAGTTGCAACCTTTGTAATTTTCCTATAGCAAACCCACTCTTCTACTCCAGAGGTAGATTGAGTGGGGGAACACATAAAATCAGTGCAGATATGAGAAGAGATAAGTTGTCATAGCAGTCTACCCTGGATAAATAACTCAACTGTTCTGGCCAAGAGATAATGGAAGGCATTTATAATTGTTAAAGTTTTATCTGGGAGTTTCCAAAGGCATGGGTGGTACTTTGGCTTTGTAGGGTGTTTTGCTTCTGTTTTAGGGTTCTTAAACCTCCCCTCCCATTCTCTAACTGCCAACTCTTGTCTTTGTTCTTTGCATGTACATCAGCTGTTTTTCATCTATATCAGATCTTAACTAAGATACAAAGTTCAAGGGAATTTTGAATCTCTGGGTGGGGATTTGGGGCAGGGTTTTTTCCTGGTAATTTGTGGGGGAAGAAAAGGAAACATTTGTAATATATTTGTTAGCATCCTTTACAGCCTCAGTGTCACTGTGTTGTTAGTGGTGCAAGACTTCATGTGTGAGGAACTTTGTTAACCATTACCCATATCCTAATCTTCAACCTTTTGCCAAACAACTCTATAACTGATATTCCCTACTTACAAATAAGAAAATTAAGACTCAAAGACATAAATTAACTTGCCAAAAATCACACATAGGGCCAAAATTACAACCTAACTTAATATCAAACACCATTTTCTTTTTGAGTGTTAAAATCTGATTCTTTAATACCTTGGTTTATTCAGAAAATATCTTGCTTAGTATATTAAATTAAAACTTAAATTTATTCTGTCTATTGTGTTTTTACTGATCAAATTCATTTTTATTTGGCTTTGTTGTTTAAGGACCTACAGTAGTAGAAAACCACAGACTTCCCAATTAAGCATGTAATGGATTTTATTTATCTGCCCTCAGCTTTTTTTTTTTTTTTTTTTTTTTTTTTTAAGACAGAGTCTTGCTCTGTCGCCCAGGCTGGAGTGCAGTGGCATGATCTCAGCTCACTGCAAGCTCCGCCTCCCAGGTTCATGCCATTCTCCTGCCTCAGCCTCCCAAGTAGCTGGGACTACAGGTGCCTGCCACCACACCCGGCTAATTTTTCATATTTTTAGTAGAGATAGGGTTTCACCGCTATAGCCAGGATGGTCTCGATCTCCCGACCTCATGATCCACCTACCTCAGCCTCCCAAAGTGCTGGGATTACAGGTGTGAGCCACCACACCCGGCCTGCCCTCAGCTTTTTATTTTGTAACCTTGGAGAAGTTGCTGTTAAGTTCTTGGAACCTCCAGTTTCTATTTGTAAAAGGGGATGACAATGCCTATCTCAGATGTTATTGTGAGAGTATTATGTACCTACTGTAAGTGTGGTGTATCCTAGATACTCAGTAAATGTTCCTTCATTATTATAGCTAGTTCATACCACTACAGCCTGAACTTTAAAGAAGTTTAGCATTTCATTTTTACCAAATTTTGATGAAAAGCAAACAAAAAAAAGTTTGAAGATATATAAAAAAGGATAAGTATTATACTGAAATAAAAAGTTTTCACGTTACCTCCACCTGTGTATATAATGTATGTGCCTGGCACCTAATGACGGCATGGTAAATTGTAGCAGCTCCTATTGTTGTTTAGAAAGCATTCACTTGCAGAAAAACAATCTACAAAAGGAAGGAAAACTTGTTGAATCAAATCTGGCTGCCCCTAGAATTCATTCTAATTATTTTTGTTTTCTGAACTCTCAGGAGTCGACGCTTTTTTTTTCCTTTTTTAAATCACTGGTTGAACATCTTTATGGCCCTCTGAAGCATTTCTCAGATGCAGAAAAGTTTCGTTGCTCTTTATTCTTTATTTCTTAAGTTAGTGTTAATATTTCCAAATATAGATCATTTTCTTTTATATGCTGCAGTAGATAATAGAATTCTGAAGAAGCAAGATATATCAGAACAAGTCTTTCCAAAATGTAAGTAAATACCTAGAGAGATTTGAAATGCCTTCCTAGACCCAAATACCTAAAGTTGTATTCTTGTTCTATAGCAATTGAAAATACCTTTTTCATATCAAATATTAACTCTGCATCAAAATGACGTGTCTTACAAGTTTTGAATATAACTTGTTTGCAGTCCCATACGTAGCCTAATGATATGATTATTTGTTTCTTAATCAAGTGTCATGCTAAAGTGTGTATGTGTATATTCCCACAAAAGCTTTTACTGTAATTTCTTGGTTAAACTCTCAAAGTATAATTTACCCCATCAAGAAAAATATTTTGTCGGGGCATGGTGGCTGTAGTCCCAAGGCAGGAGGATCACTTGAGCCCAAGAGTTCAAGACCAGCCTGAGCAACCTAGTGAGACCCTGTCACTGTAAAAAAAATTAGCCAGATGTGATTGGCACCCCCTGTGGTTCTGTCTACTTCGGAGGCTAAAGTGGGAGGATCACTTGAGCCCACCACGTTCACTCTACTGCACTCCAGCCTGGGCGACAGAGGAAGAGTCTGCCAGCAAAAAAAAATTTGCTAACTCTTCTCCACCACTATAAGGAACTTTATTGTTTCTGACATGAATCAAAACAGCTTAGACTCTACTTTTTCTTGGTTTGATGCAGACAGCTACAAAGTTCAGTGGCCCTTGAATTAGTCATTGACTGTAATTTAGAAAGTGATGAGGCCAGGCATAGTGGCTCATGTAATCCCAGCACTTTGGGAGGCCAAGGTGGGAGTATCCCGTGAATCCAGGAGTTTGAGACCAGCCTAGGCCACATAGTGAGACCTTGTCTACACACACACACACACACAAATATTTTTAAAAACTGTCCAGGTATGGTGGCATGTGCCTGTAGTCTCACCTCCTTGAGAGGCTAAGGCAGGAGTATCTCTTGATACTCCTGAAAGAGTTCAAGGCTGCAGTGAGCTGTGATTTCACCACTGCACACCAGCCTGGGTGACAGATCCAAGACTCTGTCTCAAAAAAAAAAAAAAAGAAAAAGAAAAAAGGTAAGAAAGTGGTGCCTTTCTTTCTCCTAAAGTTTTTATGGAATTTCATTTTGTTGGGAATGGCTCTTTTTAAAAAAATGTGAATTTTTAGTCATTTGTTATCATAAATTTGAAAATGTAGGGATACCTTTTGAGACAATTGGAAATATCCTGAGATATTCCCAAACCATAAAGACTACTAGACCATGTCTAATAATCTATCATGCTGCTATACATACTAAGTAGAATAAGAATATTCAAAAGAAAAAAAATACTAAATCCTGAGGGTGTCTAAACTGAAGATTTTTTTTTTTTGATAGGAAAGAGATGACAAACAGAACTTTCTGGGATGGGTGGAAATGAATAATTATAAAACTATGATTTAAGAGCTTGCTAGCCATCTGAACCAGTAAGAAAAAGGTCAAGAGTTAGAACTATAGAGAAACTGATAGCTCCAGTTTATCCATGAAAATAGTAAGATGAACAGCAAGAAAAATACTCTGTGAGTAGAGTCCTATGGAAGTCACTAGGAAGCCAAGATAACAGAGTGTGTTTATAGGCAATTATCCAGTCCGGCCAGGCGCAGTGGCTTTCACCTATAAACCCAAAACTTTGGGAGGTGGAGGCGGGCAGATCATTTGAGCCCAGGAGTTCGAGATCTGCCTAGCCAACATAATAGAACCCCGCCTCTATAAAGAAATACAAAAATTAGCCAGCATGGTGTTGTGTGCCTATAGTCCCAGCTACTCTGAGAGAGCATTGCTTGAACCCTAGAGGTTGAGATTGCAGTGAGCCGGGATCACTCCACTGCACTCCAGCCTGGGTGAACGACTGAGACCCTGTCTTAAAAAAAATAAAAATAAAAACAAACAATTATCTAAGGCCCTTAAGACTAGCAAGAAATCTACTGATTCTGGAATAAATCGTATTTACATAAAGTACCAGCTTTTGCTGAACTTCATGAGTAAACCCTCCAGATCTTGAACATGAGTTAGAATAGGTATTTGCTTAGTTCCTTGGGCAAACAGCATAGAGAACACACAACAACTGTACGTACTTAAGAGTTTCTTATTTCGGGCTGTTAGATAAGGTATCTCTATTTGAAGGCTACTGTGATACAAAATTTCCAAAGTGGCTTATTCATTCTCTGACCTTATAGGTCAGACTAGCAGAAAAATCTTTGTATGTGTAAAGTACGTAAATGGATTATCCTATAATCCATTCCAAACTTATATTCAGTTTAGTCATTAAGTGAAAGATTTTTTTTCATACATTAATAAGAAGTAGCCACTGTTTATGCTGACAGTAACCACTCTTTAGAACAGTGTCAGAATTAATAGCCTTTAATGTGTAGTTCTAAGATGTTGATTTTTGTGAGAAGTCAGTAATGTCTTTGATGTAATTTCAAACCAAAAAGCAGAAGGAAAAGTAACCAATGAGTGAGTCCTATAGATCCAATTGTACTGATATGGCTGTATACAGTGATACTTGTTATTGTTATTTTCTGACTTCTCTATTCTTTTTAAAAGAAGAACATGGCTACATTTCATTTACAGGTAGCTTTTAAGGTTTATTGAACTCTTTGGCAGCTGATAAGATCTTTGAGACTTCACAAACCAGATGTAGGATAAAGCGCAGTATGTGTGCGTGTTTGTAACTCATATGGTTTTTAAAGGATATATGGATGAATTATGTAAATGCCTTAGAGTTTAAGGCCACTCTCAGGGTGTTCAGCATTAGTAAAACCATTACTTTTTTTTGTTTTAATTTTTACCTAATATGATAAAGGATTGTTTTTTCAAGTATGAAAAAGAAGGATTAGATTAAGAAATTCACGTTTTTATCACCAGGGATGCTTGGAGCTCTAAATTCCTTTCTTTCTAAGTTAGGGAAGACATTTACATTCTAAGTAATTTGCTTACATGAAATTTACTTTCACTAATGCTCCCTTTGTAATGATTTTGTTTGAAAAGTTATTTGTTGCACTTATATCTTATTTCAAAGACTGTAATGTATGCTGTATAGCTACATTTGTAATTAAAGTTCTAAGCATTTTAAAAACATTGCTAGTCTCAGGATGGTTTCTAAGTACTCTCTTAAGTTTATATTCATTGAATAGATTTCAAAGACATTTTAAAGTACTGACCATTCAAAGGTTTTGTCTTTTTATTATCTATAATAGTTTAATACCTAATCCAGTATCCGTAATGTGCCAATATTTTGTCAGTTTTCAAAAATAATTGGTTCTAGAAATTATGTTTTATGCCAAATTTGCTTAGAACCAACTTACATCTTAGCCTGAATTTCTACTTTTCCTCAATGCACTAGACCAGGGGTCAGCAAACTTTCTATAAAGGGGTATGTAGTAGATGTATTTGGTTTTGTGGGCCAGTTGTCTCTGATGCAGCTACTAAACTTTGCTGTTGTAGCACAAGAGCAGCCACAAATGATACATAATACATGGGCATAGCTGTATTCCAATAAAACTTTATTTATGAAAATAGAAGTTTGCCAACCTGCACTAGATTTAAAGAAAAGGTAAATATAGTTCCAGTGAAAAACAGACCTAAAGAGTTAAAAATAAAATTAAATACTTCTTAGTCCTCTTCCTTGGTTTTATTAAGATCCACTACCTTGTATTCTTTTTTTTTTTTTTTTTTTTTTCTGAGACAGAGTCTTGCTCTGTTGCCCAGGCTGGAGTGCAGTGGCACGATCTCAGCTCACTGCATCCTCCACCTCCTGGGCTGAAGTGATTTTCCTGCCTCAGCCTTCCGAGTACAGGTGTGCACCACCATGCCCGGCTAATTTTTGTATTTTTAGTAGAGAAGGGGTTTCACTATGTTGGCCAGGCTGGTGTCGAACTTCTGACCTAGTGATCTGCCTGCCTCGGCCTCCCATAGTACTGAGATTACAGGCATAAGCCATCACGCCCGGCCTCATTACCTTGTATTCTTTAGTGCCTTAAGACCCTGGGCATTGGGCCAGAGTTTATTATATTGACAGACACTTTCCAGGACCTTTATTTGCCTTACTCTAAAATGTTCCTAGCTAGAATAATGGTAAAGCCTCAATTTATAAAGTGGGTGCTACAGTGTCATAACTTTTCTAGGGTTTAAGTGTCATGTTAGGTAATAATATGCAGGACGTCAAAAGCAGCCCATGTATAGAAGTATTAATAAATGCTTATTTGAAACAATTAGATTTAAATTCAAATAGTTTGTATTTAAATGATTTGACTTTTATAAGCAGTCCTACTAAAATTTTTAACTTAAACTTAGATATATTTGTGCCAATCACCATTTTTTTTCCTGTTCCAACTTTCTGATAGAACCTAAAGCTGGGCCGTAGTGCCCAGCAGTTTGGGAGGCCAAGATGGGAGGAGTGTTTGAGCCTAGAAGTTCAAGACCAACCTAGGCAACATAGCAAGACCCTGTCTCTACAGGAAAAAAAGCAAAAAGAAAAGGAAAAAAAAAAATTTGGTCATGGTGGTGTGTGCCTGTAGTACTAGGTACTCAGGAGGCTAAGGTTGGAAGGATGGCTTAAGCCTGGGAGGTTCAGGCTGTAGTGAGCTGTGATCACGCAACTACACTCCAACCTGGGTGACAGAACAAGACCCTGTCCCCAAAAAAACAAAAAAACAGAAGAACCTAAAGTTAAAGATAGTTGCTGGCAGCTTGGGAATCGGTTCCAACCCAAGTATGACTGTGAAACCGATTCTTTTGAATCATGTGTCATGTTTCTGGTCTAAACATAAAACCTTCATACAAAAATTAAGAATATCTTCCATCCCTAGAAAATTCATTTTTTCAACGTTAATCCCTATGAATCTAAGTAAATTTTATATGGTTCTTAAATGGTTTCCTTTTTTGCTCTTATGAGGCTAGTATTAATAATAAATAATAAATAAGCCGGGCGCGGTGGCTTACGCCTGTAGTAATCCCAGTATTTTGGGAGGCCAAGGCAGGCGGATCACTTAAGGTCAGGAGTTTGAGGCCAGCCTGACCAACATGGTGAAACCCCATCTCTACTAAAAATACAAAAATTAGCCAGGCATGGTGGGGCATGCCTGTAATCCCAGCAACTTGGGAGGCTGAGGCAGGAGAATCACTTGAACCCAGGAGGTGGAGGTTGCAGTGAGCTGAGATAAAGATTGCACCATTGCACGCCAGCCTGGGCAACAAAAGTAAAACTCCGTCTCAAAAAACAACAACAAAAATAATAAGTAAGAACTAAGAAAACTTCAAGTTTTCTGACTTGAGCTTGACAATTTTTTAAACTGTCAAACTCATCATTATTTGAAATCATGATTTTCAGTATCTTCTCCAGTAACACAAAAGATATTTTAAAATTTCAAAAATCAGTAACTTAAATGAGAATTAGAAAACTTATCACTATTAGTATGGGCTCCATCTAGTAGATTCCCAGTGAGGAGAATATGAATCCCTTCTGTCAAAATCAACAAATATATACTAAGTCCTTATTTGTGAATGAAGAACTATTTTAGACTTTAGGGATTTAAATATGAATAAAATATGGACCCTGACTTCAAGATTCTTTTTTTTTTTTTTTTTTAAGACAGAGTATTGCTCAGTCGCCCAGGCTGGAGTACAGTGGTGCTATCTCGACTCACTGCAACCTCCACCTCCCGGGTTCAAGCAAATCTCTGCCTCAGCCTCCCGAGTAGCTAGGATTGCAGGCGTCTGCCACCATACCCGACTAATTTTTTTGTATTTTTAGTAGAGACGGGGTTTCACCATCTTGGCCAGGCTGGTCTTGAACTCCTGACCTCGTGATCCACCCGCCTCAGCCTCCCAAAGTGCTGGGATTACAGTTGTAAGCAACCGCACCTGGCCAAGACTCTTATATTCAAAAGATAACCATGTTCTTTGGACAAAAATACCCTTTTTTTTTTTTTTTTTTTTGAGACAGTCTCTCACTCTGTCACCCAGGCTGGAGTGCAGTGGCATAATCTTGGCTCACTGCAACCTCCACCTCCTGGGCTCAAGTGATCCTCACACCTCAGCCTCCCGAGTAGCTGCAGCTAGAGGCAAGTGCCACCACAACTGGCTAATTTTTGTATTTTTTGTAGAAACAGGGTTTCACCTTGTTGCCCAGGCAGGTCTCGAACTCCTGGACTCAAGCGATCCACCCACCTTGGCCTCCCAAAGTCCTGGGATTACATGCGTGAGCCACTGCACCCAGCCTGGAAAGAAAGAACTTAAAAAAAAAATTTTTTTTTCTTTTGAAACAGGGATTCAGTCTGTGGCCCAGGCTGGAGTACAGTGGTGCCATCATAGCTCACTGCGGCCTCAAACTCCTGGGCTCAAGCAGAGAGGCAATCCTCCCACCTCAGCCTCCTGAGTAACTGGGACTACAGGCACATGCCGCTACACCCGGCTACATTTTCTGTTTTTTGTAGAAAAGAGGTTTTGCTGTGTTGCCAGGGTTGGTCTCAAACTCCTGGCCTCAAGTGATCCTCCCATCTTGGCTTCCCAAAGTGCTGGGATTACAGGCGTGAGTCACTGCGGCCAGCCCAAAATGTTTTTTTGCTGCATAATTGTTGTTCTCCAGGCACGTAATGTAGTATTTAGGAAATGCTTTTTGAATTAAAGGGATAAAAATAAGGACTACAGGGCCATTATTTTATGTATCTATAATAGGAAACATCACCTGTTAATGACTTTCTGCTCTAAGCTGTACTTTTTAACTTACTTCTCTGATTGTTCAAACCTTCAATATGTTAACTGGCCTTCTTTGTATAAGAAACTGAATTATATGTCCCATTTCTCCCTTCAATTATGCAGTTAATTCCTAGTTACCAAAATAGGAGCATTTTACCAAAACCAAAACAGAAAGCAGGAAAATTACAGGTAATTCAGCCATCAGCATTAATTCTACATTGTTTTAGGATGACCTAATTAAAAATATAGGGCCATGGTCCTCACGCGAAAGAAAAGTATGGAAAACAACAATACAGGAATTATTTTTCTAAAGGAAATAACTTATGGTTTCATTGACATAAATTTGAAACAGAGGACAGTCTTATATAATATTTCTCTTACTAGAATTCTTTTCAAGAATTTAACCATTTGTGGTCACCTGTGTTGCTATC
Source organism: Pongo abelii (assembly GCF_028885655.2). Classification (NCBI taxonomy): domain Eukaryota; kingdom Metazoa; phylum Chordata; class Mammalia; order Primates; family Hominidae; genus Pongo; species Pongo abelii. Next base: position 60,249,806 of record NC_072001.2, read on the forward strand.
ATCATTGTCTAAACCACCTTTACCTCTTAAATTCTGGCAACAGCTTTACAACTGGTCTCCCAGTTTTATTTTGTTTTTCTTTTTATTTTTAAACACAGGAACATCCTTTTAAAATCTAGGTCAGATCATATACTCCTCTGCTTAAAATCCTCCAGTAGCTTCCCTTATTGTAAAACCAACATCTTTAAAATGGCTTACAAGACACCTGCCACCTCTCAGACTTCATCTTCTACCACTCTGCCCCTCCCTTACTTCACTCTAGCCATACTCTCCTTTTTACTGCTTCTTAAAGATGTCAAGCACACTCCTACCTCAGGGCCTTTGCATCTGCAGTTCTCTTTCATAGAACACACTTTCCCTAGTATCCAAATGGGTAGTTTTCTCTTTGATCTCATATCACTCTGTCAATGAAGATCTTTTGTGACCATCCTATATAAAAGGGCAACATACCCCTAGTACCTCCTCACTCTTTTCCTGATGTATTTTTCTCTGCAGTACTTCATACGATCTGATATGGCCTAATTCGTTTATTCTTTATATGTATTACCCAGGAGCAGCATAATAAAGCAGGGATTTTATTTATGTTGTTTATTGCACCTGCAGCACAGAGGTGCATAACAGATACTTAATAACTATTTGTTGAATACATGAACAAAGGCAAATGATTAGCAATACAGCCATAGCTCTTCTTTCTAGACCATGCTCAGCTGACTCAGAGAAGGTATAAGCTACATACTAGATAATCTAAATTATCTTCAGGAGAAAGATAGCTACATAACTGTATGTTTTAACTCACTGTATTATAAAACATCTAACATGCTTAAACTTTGTAAACACTTTTCAGGGAGGAAAAGAGAGAGCTCCAGTTTTTCACCAAAAAAGTAAAAGTCTTTTCAGCAGCAGAGAACACTGTAGTTATTTCTATTTACATAGACAGTGTGCCCCTTGGATAGATAGGAATTATTAGATAGGTATTAGACTATTAGATAGGAATTAGATTAGAGCTAGGAAGTCATGCATTTGTTTTCTGATGTGAGGTCTTAGCATTAGATCGTGTTCTTATATTCATATAATCTTTATTCCCATTTTAACAACAGTAATACAGTTTGAACCTTTTTAATATAACAACCATTTCAGTCTGAAATCACCAGTGTTATGGCAAGGAAGTGTCCTCAAGGTCGCGCACCTATAAAGTTACTGTGGTGTTGCCACCCGTTTTTCACTCTTTACTCCCTTACTTTATCCTGTAAACTTTCCAACCTACATATTCATTACAGCCACATTTGTGTATAATAGTCCTGTTTACTGCTCTACTGAATTCTCCAGCCAAAAGGAGCAAAGAAACAAGTCATAGATGGGCACTGCATCTTTATTACAGAATAGTGCAGGGGCCTCAGCCCACTTACTTAAGATGAGCTCCCATATTGACTCCTTAACTCTGTGTTGCTTGCTAAAATTATAACAAAGCCATCCCTGGAGGAGATTATATATTATTTGAAGGGCATAGCCATAAATGTTTTGTTTTCCAGGTGATGCTATATTAAACATAAAGTATCTGACTTGTAGATTAACTTGCACATTATTGAGAAACCAAAATTGTTATTGAGTAAATTAAACAATGACAAAGTTAGGTAAGAGTTGTTATCTATTGGTAGGATGTCACTGCTTTTCTTTATTTTGTTTTACTATTTTGTTCAAGATAAAGTTGATAGGTCCGGGAGCAGGGAGCAGTGGCCCACACTTCTAATCCCAGCACTTTGGGAGGGTGAGGTGGGAGGATTGCTTGAGCCCAAGAGTTCAAGACCAGGCTGGGCAACAGAGTGAGACCTTGTGTCAATTATACTTTAAAAAGAAAAAGAAAAAAGAAAGATGATGGTTTTAAATGAACATATTACTAGGCAATGGAGTTATATATAACTAGCCTTTTAGATACTTCATTTGCTGGCATAAATGTTATTAGAATACAAAACTTTTGGACTCTTGTCTTGAAACTGAGAAGTTGTAATTATGTTTTCAAATTCCTTTTTTGGTTCAGCCTTTCATTTCATGTGAGGCTTTAGACTTTTAATTATGCCTCTTGCAGGTATGATTATAAAAATACAATTTAAGGCTGGGCATGGTGGCCCATGCCTGTAATCGCAGCACTTTGGGAGGCCGAGGCTGGCAGATCGCTTGAGGCCAGGAGTTCAAGACCAGCCTGGCCAACATGGCGAAACCCTGTCTCTACTAAAAATACAAAACTTAGCAGGATGTGGTAGTACACACCTGTAATCCCAGCTACTCTGGAGGCTTAGGCATGAGAATGGCTTGATCCCAAGGGGTGGAGGTTGCAGTGAGCCAAGATTGCACCAGTGCACTCCAGCCTGGGCAACAAAGCAGGACTTTGAGACACACACACACACACACACACTCACACACGCACACACACACAATTTAAGATTGGTGTGGACACCTGGTATCATCTATGCCAGTGGGTCACAGCTTGAATCTTGAATCTTGAATACAACAAGATTCAAAATACATCAGAAAAAAACTAACAAATTCTGTGGATTCTATAGTTTACCAAAATAAAATGGTAACTAAACATCAGGTTTCTTTCACTGGAATTATTTCAACTCAGTATGGCAATGCTTCATTTACCTTTTAATCTGAAGTTCTGAACTGCAGTTACATGGCTTTGAGTTTTCTTTTTTGCTTTGGTTCATTTGTTGTTGTTGTTGTTTTTCTAGAGACGGTCTCTGTCACCCTCGCTAGAGTACAGTGGCACAATCATAGCTCACTGCAGGCATGAACTCCTGGGCTGAAGTGATCCTCCCACCTCAGTCTCCTAGGTAGCTGGGATTACTGGTGCACACCACCCAGTGAATTTTTTAACTTCTTGTAGAGACAGGGTCTTGCCATGTTGCCCAGGCTGGTCTCAAACTCCTGGGCTCAAGGGATCTTCCCACCTTGGCGTCCCAAAGTGGTAGGATTACAGGCATGAGCTACCATACCCTGCCTTGATTTTTCTTTTTAAGAGAGAAAAATATTTATCCTAATGGAATTTAAAAAAAAGAGTCTGAGAGACAAAAATCTTTCAAAATAGGAATTCAGAGTTTTGGGGTGGAGTACATAATAAAATGTTTTATTAGTGGTGAAATGGCTAGGAAGTCTTTGGCCTAGTTTAATTCCTGCATTTTATAGAAATGGAAAATTAGGCTCAGGGAGAGTCAACTACCTACCCTAAGCCCTCTTGCCTCCTGAGAGGCAGAGCTGAAACCTGGATCCCTGTCTCCTGACTCCCAGTTTAGTGCTCTTTCGCGTTACATGATATAACTCCACAGTTTTCTGGAACCTGAGTAGCCCATCTTATATTACATAGAATACTAATGAATGATAGGGAGAATACTTCTGCCCTACTGCATACACGTGTGCTACAGCTACATAGAACAAGTAGCTTAACAAATTTCTTCCGAGTTTTGTATCTGTTTCCCAGTGTCTGTTTAGGGACACTTGTCATTGTTAGGAATAGTGAAGCATAACCAAATACTGGTCAAACACTTCTTGTTTTGCATTGTTCTTTGTTGAAAATGTATGACTGACACCATTTCCCATCTTTTTCCCTGTTGATGTCACTCTTCTTAGATGTGTTTTCAAAGTGAAGTATTTTTTGGCTTTTGTTGAGAATGGTCACCAGAATTTAGTAATAAGAAACCATTCTTAAAAGTTACGTCTTTTCATAAATTCAAGATCTGTATGATTTCTTCCAGTGAATATAGCAAAAGTTAGCTTTGCTTTTTTACTTTATTATCACAAATGTGAGGCAGGGATGATTTGGTAGACTCAATATTTATTTAGAGGTAAGAAGTATTAAAAAATTACTACCACTAGCAAGAATTTTTACTGAAACAAAAATATAGATTGGGGACCAAAAAATAACTTAATGTATACGTTACTTACAACTTTGGATTGCAGATTCTTGAAATGGTTCTGGGCTAAGATGCAGATGTTACTTCTGGTCTTTTAAAAAATTAATTTAAAATAGAATATCATGCTGTTCCATTTCTCATAAATTGAAAGGATCTGACGTCTTCCAGTTCAGAAGAAAAAAAAATCTCGCAGGCCAAAAGAAGAAACAAAAAAACGGGTGGCACTTTCTTTAAGAGACAGCTAATTTGACCCAAGACATCATGTTTACAAAAATTATTTAGCTTTACAAATGATTTTAAATGATAGCTTTGTTTGCCTGCAGTTTTGTTTTGTTAGATTGCCTAACGAGTCAATAGCGCAAAGCCTTGTGTCAATCTTAAAAGCTCTTCAGAAGTGCTGGTTTCTTAAGGAATTTAAAAACCTGGGGGTCATCCTTAACGTTTTTTTTAATGTGTGCATACACACACCATTAGGCAGTCCTTTGATTATAGAGCCATCTGCAGGAAAATTATCAAGTTGCAACATAGTTAATGATTCTCTTACCGTGTTACTTCAAGTGGTAAATCAGAAGTGACAAACTGCAATTCACGTAGGGAAGGAAAGGGGAAAGAAAGGGACAGCCAAGAGATGCAGGGGCGGGGGAACCCCCCCTCTTTAATTTTTCAAAGAAAACTGCTTTGTCATTGTGAGTTTGTGATCAAAAGAAACATGCAATTTGCTTCAGATTTTACATATTCTCAGTAATTATATAGTTCTGTCTCATTTGAAGGGTTATCTAATGATTGCCTTTTAGAAGCTTTGTATGATCTGTCAGTTCTGTTCATGTTGATGTCGGAGGGATACAATTTATTCACCTCAGAAAGAGATTTATTTGCTTTCTTCTCCAGGAGGTATGGCTGTTTTTACATGTCCTCATTATAGTCATATGGTTGTCAAAAGTAAATTAATTGTTCTTTTGCCTTAAAAATGCAGTTTACAGAGGTGATTGTTTCCATTGGCTATATAGGTAGGTGTTTTCTATTTTGTTAATCATTAAGCATTTCTGAAACTCAATTTAGACTTGAGATATTTGTAAAGAAACAGTATGACATCTGATATCCTGTATCTGAGACAGATGCTATTTTATGAATTTTAGCATGTGTCTTTACACTGTGTTGAGAAATGTGTATTTGTATGTGTTGATATCCAAATAAATTATTTACCAGTACTCAGACTAATCTTTAATATCCACTAGTTATTGGTTTGGTTAAGATTTTGGTAATCACAATTGAGGCTTAATTGGAACAGTTTTTTTCATGGAGCGCCACTTGAGTAAAGATCACAAAAATCAAGTCTTTGATTTTTAAGATTTTCATACCGTGGAAAGATAGTAATTAGAAGCCTTTTTACTGATAGACTGGGTACCAGCAAGATGGGAGTGATCGTTGAATTAAAAGATGCACTATTGATTTTAGATCAATAACACTATTAACTTGAAATAATATGCATTGAATGCTAGTGGATTGGTTTGAAAATGATGCATTATTTCACTGGAGTTTTATATTTTTTATTTCTTTCTTGCAGAAGTAAAATTTTCTAAAATGTAAGGGTATTAGAAAAACCAGAAGAACAACTTTCTGAACATATTTACAAAGTAGCATATACTACCAGAGAAGTCTGCAATATAATGTTCAGATATAAAACCTGGAATTTTGATGTCTGACTTGATTAGCAAGGCTAACTAAAATACTGCACATGTGAGAGACAGCATTCACTCACATGTCATCTCTTTACAAGGTAGATGAGGAAGAAGAGGCATTGGGGAAGGTTCTTTTGCTTTGAATTTGTTCACTTACAGATTCTCTCACTATCCTCTTAAATCTATCCTCACGCCTACCTCCCTTGCAGCCAATAATTTATTATTTACTGAGTTCATCCTTTAGGAAAATATAGAGTTCATTCGTGGAGTTATTCATGTGTCAGCTTTTAAGTTTGGCTTCATTTATTACTCTGAAAGTCTGTTTTCCAAGATTTGATTCACTTAGAAATAATGTTGAAACTTTTCATGAGGAATATTATGAGTGGGTTTTAGGTTTACTTTTCCAGCCAGATCTTCTGGCTTTTGGGACAGTGGAATGTTGCATGTTTGTTTTAGAAGAATATACAGTAAGATTAACCACTAACTGGCCTATGTTAACTAATTCAATATACATAATTCACTTCAATTAAAAATTTTCTTTCAAAAACTATTTAGAATTTTATGTTACCTTTAGAAACATTCTTGCTTATGGATCATTTAAAAATAGCTATAACTGTTATAGTGATCCAAATATCAGGATAAAAATGAGCTAATAAAGTAGATAAAAATACTGCGTGGATAACTCTAAGAAATTTTATATAGCTCTCCAAGGAAGATCTGTTTCCCAATCAACAGAAGAGTAAGATGGAAGAGGGGAATTTTGCCTGGAAACCTGGAGTTTAAACTGAAGTTTCCAGAGAGCTCTTACTTGGTAGACTTTTTGAAAACGTCTTTTCCTATATCGTCAGTAAAGAAGTAACTTGTTTAGGCAAAGCACATTATGGCTTTTTCTTGCCTAGTTTAGGTCTGTGCTTAATGACTATCGGAATAGCAGCAAACATAACATCCTGATAACATTTGGGAGGAAAAGGCATATTTGAAAATTGGTGAAATGCAATAATCTTTAAACCAGGAATCATCAGTTTGCTAATAAAAGGTGTATGGCTCCAAGTTATGTATTTTTTCAGGGTCCTCTGGCATTTTCATTAATTATTTTGCTAGTGTGTACAATGATTCCTATCTTGCTGTAAAACTTGGTGATTTTTTTATATTGTTGAACTAGGTGATATGACTATTGAGTCAGATCACATAACCTTAGAGTAACACATAAGTGATTATGTAGAGTTGTGGGTGGAAACAATTCTGGATAAAAAGTGCATGACAATTCAGAGCTCCTGTGCAGGCAGCCTGTCTGAAATCAAGTTTAAAAATTGGCCCTGTCTCCAGCTGACTCGTTTTGTCAGACTGAGTCACAGGATTAACCCTTGACATGTTCCTTTAAAAAAAAAAACAAAAAAAAAACAAAGATTAAACAACTGCATTTACTAAAGCAGCACTTGATCCATCTATATGCATTTTTTTCCTGTAATATGATTCTCCTTAGGACAAGAAATTGTGCTACAGCTGTTGCATAGATTAAATTAATTTTTAAAAAGTTGGGAGCAGAGAAAAAAAGATTTTATTGTGCAAGATAATTTATAATGGCAATCAAGCAATGACCATCTACATCAAACAGTTTTAGTTTTTTGGGGGGTAAAGCAGACTTCAAGAAAAATGCTGTTTTGGAGTGACAAACTTAAAAGACTTTTCCATAGCATACTAGTAGAATATAGGGGCATTTTATGTAGATTACTACCAGTTTTGTTGATTTACTGTTTTTGAAGAATGAGATTTTAATATCATATAATTATAGATACAGGCATAGAGTTTTGTTGTTTTTTTTGTGAGTGTTTATATCTATGCTCAATTTAGGCAGTAGTGTATACCAAGTTACTATGGTTTGTATTGGCAGGGGAGGTCTTACCTACACATGTATGAGTTTTATATTTATGTTTTTTAGGAGAATAATGAAAAGTAGAAGCAAAAGCTTTTAGTTAGTTACTCAACTGTCTTTAGAAATTATGTTTCACATTCAGGTTTCATGTTTAACACTAAATCTTTCCTAGGTGTTTAATAAACTGATTAGGTTTGTGCAAAAGTAACTTTTTTTCCATTAAAGAAGTTTGATTATACTATTTGGCTTTTACAATGAATTTCTTTTTTATCTGAATGTATGTTTATTCTCTTCAGATTATCATATAATTGCCTCTAAAATAAAGAACTGGTGTTAAAATATTAAAATTTTCATTGTGCTTTAATAACCAAGGTTGCTTAGTTGGGTTTACATTATGATGTTTGTTTTATCAAACAACATAGTAAGTACCCTCTCTGTTTTCTGCCCGGCATCAGAGAAATGGGCTTAACTGTCATAGGTGGATGTTTTTTAACCAATATAAAAAAGTTTTCTCAGATTGAAGCGATGACTATAAAAATGTTGAAGTATTGTCAGTGCTTTGTGGCTCCCCTCTTCTCCCTATTCCTCCTCAACTTCTATTGAAAAGTAAGTGTTATTTTTAATAATTAATAGAAAAAAATTTTTGATTTGATTTTGTTTGATTTTCCTTTTTTTTTTTTGTTTTGAGAGTAGCCGATCTGTCAGTAGAGAAAGACTGTGTATGGAAGACTAAAATTTACTTGAATGGTTTTAAGGCATGCTATTGTTAATTGTAAATCAAAGCTTTTTCCACAGTTCTCCAAGGATTGAAATGGGTCTTTGTGGTCTCTCAGGAGGGAGGAAGTTACAAACCACTCCGCAGACTGGCATTTTAATAGTCTGCTGTACAGCGATGTTCTTTTGCAGCTGCTGCTTAGCCTTTTCTATATCTGGAGAGTGTGGGGAGGTTTTATTGTTGTTCCAATACTATCAGCTTTTAAAACATTGTGAAGTTAGTTGCCCTTATTGTCTGATTTAGTTTTGTTACTATAATTTGATCAATATGTTAATAAAAATGAGGTTGGGGGGATAGGGGGTCCCTTATAGTATATTCCTAGAATATTTCATAGAGGATTTCTGCTTCATGAAAGGTACCTTTAAAAAAAGTGATGTGCCCCCTTTTGCAGCTTGTGAGCTCTCCTCTGATTAATACAATCCCGTTAGAACCTGCAAGGCACAGAGAGAAGGATAGTACAAAGAAGTTTTGATGAAGGGAAATGACACAAAAAGGGAAAGTTGCTATTCTGTTTTTCCAGGTTGTAATTACAGCAAACGATTGATTGGAAAACATTTAAACAGCAAAACATGTCTGTGTGAGAGACACGTTTTTGTAGACAACTTTTAAAACCTTTTGACTTCAAAGTATGAGTTAGAAATGTCTGTAAGACATTCATTCCCACACTTCTTATTTTTCCTTTCTGAGAAATATGAGCATTAGCATAAAAATATGAATATACAAAGTATTAAGAACAATAATAAACTTAGAGGAAAGACTTATAGGAAACTGTTTAGTTTATTCTCTCATACTTTATATGAAAGATGTGTGAATTTTTTTTAAGAACAGTCGTATTGCAGGACATTATAAACTTTTAATTGGTGTTGTGTATGAAGAATTCAAGGAGCTTTATAACTGAAAAATCTGTATTATGAAATGTTTCCATTTTAAAAACAGGTAATTTATTTTCAAGATAATCTATCTGATTTTTGGACTAAGCTTTTTAATAAAATGTGTTCCTTTCAATTTTCCTCAACATAATTTTTGTAGCTTAAAGTATGGTTTGTTCTAGCTAGTTAAGAGGTATTTACATGATGGTCTGCTTTCTCCAGGAAGTGATTTTATACAAGATTTAACTGTCTAGATCCTTCTTGTTACACATGATTCAGAGTTTCCAATTCCTGATTATTTGATCATGTGTTTATCAAAGTTGAAGCAACTGTAGACCATGCCAGATGGTAACGCTGGAGGTGTAGCAATCTAGGTTTCTCTGCCACAAGTGCTCTAATTTAATTAAAACTAAAAACAGATTAGCAGAAAATCTGTCAGTATGCCTTCCTTTTGTGTGTGTATATATGTATATATGAGACAAATCTAATAATTTCTTGGGTTATTTTTATTCAGGACATATTTATTTATTTAGCACTTACAAGTGACTTGCATTTTTTTAATACCTCAAATTTTGTCTTATTGGTATCCTCCACCAATGCAAGGACTTGATGGAAATTGAAAGAGGTTACTTACAGCATAAACCCTCCCTCTGTGCTCTGTGAGTTGGTTCAGTCCTATTTTGCATAAGTTCCTTTTGAGTAGATCCATGTGTGAATGCATAGTACTGAAGACTTACTCCCTTTGCCTGTGTGGATATATGTCTTGGAGAGAAGCTGTGTGCATTAGCTACAAATAGTAACATTTTCAAAATCAACATGTATTGTGCTTATCCTGTCCCTGGAATGGGCAGCAATTCTTTGATGTATTACTACAATGGGAAAACGGTAAGCCTTTTTCTTTGTTCGTGTAGCTTCTAAGTCACTTGTTTAAAGGAAAGCAGTATACATTAATCGCTTTTTACTAAAATCTGTGAGGTTTTGTTTTATCCTTTTATGCAATATATTGGATCGTAGATTTCTTTCTTTTTTTTTTTTTTTTTTTTTTTTTGTGGGAGACGGAGTCTTGCCCTGTCACCCAGGATGGAGTGCAGTGGCATGATCTCGGCTCACTGCAACCTTCGCCTCCCGGATTCAAGTGATTCTCCCACCTCAGCCTCCTGAGTAGCTGGGATTACAGGCACCCGCCACCATGCCCAGCTAATTTTTGTATTTTTAGTAGAGACGCGGTTTTATCATGTTGGCCAGGCTGATCTCGAACTCCTGACCTCAGGTGATCCACCCGCCTTGGCCTCCCAAAGTGCTGGAATTACAGACGTGAGCTACCGCGCCCAGCCTAGATTGTAGATTTCTTTAGAAGTAGTGTCAGTAAAGTCCTGTCTGCTACATAGCTACTCAATAGTTGTTGGCTTTCGTTTTATTTTTAAGATAGTATAGAAAATAAACTTGAGTTTCTGAGTTGTTATTAGCCTGATATCTTTACTAGCAATGAGCTTGAAAGTACATTTGTTTTTATGTTTTTGTATATTGTAAACAAATCCTTACATAAAATATGTATATACACACATATGTGTTGAGAATTATTTGATGCTTTGTAGATGGAAGGAAAAGATGAAAGTCATCTAGGATATTCATAAAAATAACAAGTATGAAGCTCTGGTAATGATTAGGGAAGCAGTCAGCTAGTAAGGGCCGTATTTCCTGTTTAGAGTTTCAGGTCCAGAGCCTGGCTTTTCTGGGATGCCATCTGTTTCCAATCAAACTAGAATTTTGACCTTGTGTGGATTCATGAAATAAATCACTATTTTTTAAAAGAATGCATTTATACATTTTCCAAAGAATGCACTATACTTCTGGTTGATTTATAGCAAGCACATGACTAGGTGTTTTAAAATAATACTTTTTTGTTTTGCTAAACAAGAGTTCTATTCTTTAAATTAATTACCTAATGTTAATAATTTACTGTGTTTCTACAAAAAAATCTATAAGCCAGAGGATTTTATATATTCTAAAAAAAAGAGTAAACTCAGAAAGTTTCAATAGGAGCTATCTTTGTAAGATACTTGATAAATATTATTAAAAGGTACACTAATGAATAACAGTGTTGGTTTATGTCAGAAACTCAGTGTTTTCTTTCTAAATCTTTCAAAAATAATTTTACCCTCAGGTGTCTTATGAAAAAATGCGTATATGGGCTTAGTGAAGGGAGGGGGGGAGCATTTTTAATGTTAATGTTTTAAGTAATAGAGAATATTCAATTACATTTTACTAAAAGAGGCTTAAAATTAGATATGGTTGTCTCTTCCCTTTTTATCACTTGGAAATGTTTTAAAGTAGCCTGTGGCTAGAACTAGGGTACTAAGAACTAATAAAAGCACTTTTTCATTCACTGATTGCTTTAGTAAGGGCTCTTTGGACTGGGCCAGTGTTTGGTTGTGAACTTTTGGGTAAGCTTTCAAAAAAGATGATAAGCAAGTCAAAATATCTTTAAACTCATTAAAAAGTGTATGTTCAAGCTGCCCATATAAGCAGAGCTTTGGATAATGTAAGAAGTAGATTTAGACAGATGAGTGAAATTATTTAATCTCTATATAATTTTCTTGCCAGCTGTCTTTCAAATGTGAAAATAATTTTCTTTTGTGTCTGATTTTAAGTCAAACAGTCTGAAGATGGTATGTGGGTATGTGTGTGGGGGGGGTGTGTGTGTGTGTGTGCACGTGTATAAGTTCAGTAAAATTAATTACGTAGGACCCTGAACCAGAGTAACTCAAAGTGAGTTTAGATTTTATTCTTTGGAAAGCACAGGTTACTGTATTACATTTCTCTTTGTTCTACATTGGGAGGGGGGTAGGGGGTGGGGGGAGCTTTGATAGTGGTATTTCCAGGCTTATGGTAGATGGCATAGCTGGTATGGTAGAGAGCCTGGAAAAATTGATAGTCTGTGCCTAATATAGGTCAAAGGTGACTTTTATGTTCTGGAAAAATATATAAATAAAGAGATGATATGTTGGCTTAGTCCTCCAAATCATAAGACCCTAGACTTGTATGTATTTTATTTTTACCCACCTCTAGTTTTTAAAATTATTCTCTAGTAGTTATTAGAAATCATTGGCAACATTATTATTTTGTGATGACTTCAGTTTTCTTCAATAAGAAAATCGTAGTATGTAATTACATTGTTTCAAGATTATATAAATGTATTATTTTAGTGTATATTGGGAAATGTCTGCTTGTCAATGTCTTAAAGTAAAAACTAGCACTTTCATTAACATTGCTAGACTCTTAAGTGAAATATATGTCTTCACTTAAGTTATAGAAGTTTAATATACTTCTTGTTGTGAACAGGTTAAACTATTTAATCTCATTTTATAGATTTATTTTAAAATGATAGAACAAAATAATATTTTGAAATGCTAATAATAAGTTCACATTGATTCATCTTTAACATCCCATTTCAGGTTTTATGCGAGAGTGACAAACCCTAAGTGGTCCTGCTCTTAAACAGAGAGCTTTCTTTCCCTTTTTTCCAGTTTTTTTTTTTTTTTTTTTTTTTAGTTTTCGAGTTGATTGCATATATTTAAGGGTATTTCAGATCTTTTAATAAAACTGAACAAACTCTAGGAAAAGACCTAAGAACTTTTTTGTATTTTATTACCTAAAATTGTATGGCCAGTATTTTATTGTTGGATATGTAACAGACTTGGGCATATAGGTGTAGAAAAGAAGAGCCAAAAATGTTAATGCAGTTTTTCCTACTGCTTAAAAAGAGAAGGGGTTAATGTTTTGTATTCTATGTAATTTTTGTGTAGCTATATTCTGTATCATGTTGTAAGGTATTAATATGGGTTTATAGTAAGTATGAAAATTAAAACTATTTTGCACCTTATACTGTTTTAAAATATAAAAAATAGGAGAGAACAGTGGGTTCCTGAGGTTCCTTCTTTATAAAGAACTCTGCCTGCATTCAGTTTTCTCATTGATTTGAGTAAATTTTGTCCTTTACACAGAAAGTTAGAAAAAAGTCTTGAGAGCAAAGGAAAGAAAAGTTTTGGGGGAAAAAAAGGACTCCCTTTTTTTTTTTTTTTTTTTTTACTTTTAAGATTCTGGAGTGCCTTCCTCCATTTTTCTGACCAGTCTCCATTTTCCTTAGTTTTGGGACTAAAGATGCTACAGAGTATTCCAGGTATAAAAATTGCCACACAAACAGACATGATGGCTTTTCGTTGTATGAGGAAATTATTTTAATCTTCTGAGAAACAACACAGAAGTCCAAGTTTTAAAATTCAAGCTAGATGCACATTTTGAATATTAAGCTTCTTCGAATGGAATCTGGGAAAAAAGAGAAAGAAACTAATGTGATTGTAAAGGCTATTCTGTGGGAGGAACTGTGCTGGGAACTTTGTTTATCTGATTTAATTTTCACAACCACTGTCATTTAGCTGTTACTAGCTCATTTTATAAATAAGGAAAATGAGGTTGAACCTCACGTAGTTTGTAAGTACTGAGATCAGAATTTGAACCCAGGTCTATCTATCCCCCAAAAGCACATTTTCTCCTTTGTATCATCCAAGGACATGTAAATTAGTCTCCATAGCAAAGGGCCAAAGTGAATTTATCCTAACTACCCATTTACATTAAAATATACTACATTGGATCCAATGTGTATTTGGATATGTAAAAATACATATATATAGTACATTGGAAAGAAAATGTAACCGGGAAAAGCACAAGGCCACTCTTACAAATCTTTTGCATGTGTGGTCAGAGTAACGATTTCATGAATACTAATTGATGTGGTTAGTCAAGCAAATTTTTATCAACTTTTGTTTAAGAATTTAAAATTAAAACTTTCAGATATGTTTTAGCAAGTCTCCTAATAGAATTAATCATACTGAAAATTGGTTTAGCCATGGTTTTGGCACCTGCCTACCAGTGAATTTTTTTTTTTGTAGAAATAGAGTAGCAAGTAAGTAAAATTACGTTGTAAATACTTATAAGACTTATTTTTAAAATAAACATTTTCAGTTAATAAAAGAACAGAAACCAATGTGACTATATACAGCTGCATTTCTGTTCTGTTGGGGGTATTTATTGCTAGTTAACATGAGAGAAGAATATGCAATTAAATTAATACACATTTCCAGACTGTCCATGGGCCCAAAAGAGTTAAATCTAACATTTTTTATAATAGGGAAAACATGAAGTCATTTTTAAAATCTCTTAATATAGAATGCTAAAGACATTGAATGACAAGGACTTCAGCATAAAGCTACTTCACATTTTTCCCCTTTACCAAAAATATCTGAGACTATGATGTGTGAGCCCAAGAAAGTTTTCTTATCTTGATTCAAGTGAGTACAAATACTAGTGAGTTAAAACTAGCTCCTGCTAGTTTTACATACTAGAGGGTATGTTGTCACTGGTCAACTTTATGAATGTTTTTGAGAGAAATTTGTGTTCCTTTCCACTTGTATATCAAAGGGGATCAGGTGCAATATTGTTGAATCTATATTTTTTTAAAGTAGGTGGGTAACATGTGTCAGTCATTGATTTGTTCAGTATATTATCCTAGCAAACAAGTTTCAGACCCTGTCTCTTAGAAATTCCATAATTCAAGAAAAACATTGAGATTATTAGAAAAATGATAACACTTATCGTAGAAAATCAGTAATATTCCCAGTAATGTTAATTTAAGATTAACTAAAATGTGCTTGATTTACCTAGAAAACCAGTGATATGCCCAGTAATGTTAATTTAAGATTAATTTAAATGTGCTTAGAAGGAATTTTTCTCACAGTTGAAAACCAGTAATGTTCACCTGTGTTTGTTACACAGTAAGAGCAGTAGTTGATTTTAAAATGCTTTGTACTGAAAACTAGAATTCATTTTTCTTACTGTTGTTAGAAAAGAAATTTATTTTCCCTGGAAAATAAACATGTCTCTGGAAATTTTTGGAAAGAGATATTGGTCCTTTTACTTAGGAAACTGCTGAAAATATAAACACATATTTATCCCTTTTACAGAATTTCAAATTGTATTTTTAACAGGCTAATTAGGTAAAAAGAATCTTCCGTGGAGATGGCTTGTATGTGCCTGAGTCAGTCTTTGTACTTCAGACGTTTTGCTTTATAATACCTGTGGTTTCAATTCTTGTGGTATTTTTACTGGAACTATCTAAATATTTTCCCCCTCAGGCTTGAAATTACCATTAAAAACTCTAGTAGCAGATTGGATTTTATGGCAGAATTTGCCATTTTATGTAATATGAAAATACTGAAAGCATTGAGATATTTATCAAATCTGTCATTTGTTGAAATATTCTTAGATATTAGGGAATTATTAGACTGTCATTTTAATATTTATCTAGATTTTTAGGTTATTTTCTTTGGGATTACGTTGTTTAAATTTTGATTACAGGAGGAACAAGGAAAGTGAGAAGGCGTAAGTTTCAGAAATTTTTAAATGTTACCATTTAGGCTAATGATATATGCTTTTTTTTTTTTTTTTTTTTTAAAGACGGAGTCTTGCACTGTCACCCAGACTGGAGTGCAGTGGCAATGGTGTGATCTCAACTCACTGCAAGCTCCGCCTCCCAGGTTCACATCATTCTTCTGCCTCAGCCTCCTGACTAGCTAGGACTACAGGTGCCGGCCACCATGCCCAGCTAATTTTTTTTTTATTATTATTTTTAGTAGAGATGGGGTTTCACCGTGTTATCCAGGATGGTCTCGATCTCCTGACCTCATGATCCGCCCGCCTCAGCCTCCCAAAGTGCTGGGATTACAGGCGTGAGCCACCGCGCCCAGCCAAGGATATATGCTTTTTATCTGAGGATGTATATAAGATCGGTATTCATACGAAATAACAGATCAGAACGATCTGAAAATGATCAGAAAAATATATAGGAAATGGTTTTTAGGAAATGTCTTTAATTTTCTCTGATATCTTCCTAGCACTCTTATACAAATGGGTATAGTTATTAAAGCAAAATTTTGTTTACTCTTCTTAAAAGAGCCTCTTTTTACTAAATTCCAATCCCATAAAATTGAGAAAGAGAAGTTGGTTGTATGTATTGCTACATGTGGAACTTGCATAGATTAATCAATTTATTTATTTATTTTTTCATTTTTTTTCTTTTATTATACTTTAAGTTTTAGGGTACATGTGCACAACGTGCAGGTTAGTTACATATGTATACATGTGCCATGTTTGGTGTGCTGCACCCATTAACCTGTCTTTTAACATTAGGTATATCTCCTAATGCTATCCCTCCCCCCTCCTCCCAGATTAATCAATTTAAATTAAATTAATAATTTAAATACTAAAAATCTTGAAATTACCTAGTTTTTTGAATGCTGACTCTTAAATGTACATATTCTTAAAATTATAGGCCTAGAGTCTTAATTACAGTTTTTTAATATAGGGTTTGACCTGGGTTGGGATATTCTTTTATTAATATTTCATTGACCTAGACCTTTTTTTTTTTTTTTCAGGTTTTAGGTACTTAGCTAGATCTTGTAAAGTTTTTATTGTTTAATACGAAATATAATTATATAAGATACCAGATAAAGTGTATGTTCCTGAATATAATATCATATTTTCATTTTAAAATTATGACGGCAGGGCAAGTTAGCCAAATAATTTTGTTATGTTTTGTTACTTTGGTAAATTGATGTAAATTATGCTGAATATAATTTCTGTTATTGGCACAGACCTTTCACATATTTGAGGCCTACATTAGCGTGTGTTAAAGTGTTTAATGATACTGAACATATTGGAACTTAAAGAGAACTGCTATTCAAACAATCTTGACAAAAGATCTAATAGAAGCCCAAACATAATGAAATCTTGGTAATTCGTTCTGTGTCGGACTATGTTCAGAAAAGTAGATAGCCTTCTCCATACTTCTTTATTCCAAATTAGGTGAAGATGTTCTCAAAATGTTTCAGAATGTAGGCTGACTTTGGTTTTCATAGGCCTTGAAGCGCATAAGAATTCTAGAATATATTTCAAAATAATTTATACAATCTTAAACTGCTGGATAAGAAGGATCTAAATCTGCCTTGTTCAGTATAGTAACCAGTAGCCACAAACAGTATTTAAATTAAATAAAATAAAATTTAAAATTCAGTTTCTCAATTGCACTATCCACATTTCAAATGCTCAGTAGTCATGTGACTGATAGCTACTGTATTGTACAGCATAGATACAGAACATTTCCATCATCACAGAAACCTGTTGGACAATACTCATATAAACATTCTTCTCATTTTCTGTGGAAGGGTATCTCAATTAGGATATATAGCTATTGTCACATACTAAAGAAAATTCCCATCTCTTCATCCCTTGGGACCTTAAAAAGTATCAGCCACCACACAGGCTGTAGATCTGATTTTTAAAGTATGGATAAACACATCATGCTTTAACTCTGTCTTATCTGAATGTGACTAGATAAAAAGAAAAACTATCTTCTTTAGCAAAACCTCTGCTTCTTTGCATTTTTTCTCAATAACAGAAAGTCATTACGCCTCCCTGCCTCACAAGAATGTTTCCAGTATTAATTACAGGAAAGATGTATTGAAATCGAGAGCACAGTGCACAGCTCCAGCCTCTAGAGCTGAACAGAGTGTATGCCCTGAATTTGGGGTTATCCATATGACTAAACTGAATCATCTGAGTAGGAAAAAAGGGATCTGTCTTTGCCAGTTTGACTCAAATTTGTTGTATGAACTAAAACATTTTAAGGATAATTGTGTAATCACTGTGAAGAGTAACTGTAAATATTCATCCCAAAGTATGCTATCCCTTTTTAAAAGTTGCTTTACGGTGAGTGTGATGAGGACATGCAAGATATGATTTATGTGAGTGTGTTGTTTTCAACAGACTTAATAGTGAAGGGGAGGTATCTGTTAGATTTTCTATTTTATTCTTTCAAGTTAGAACTGTCTGTTCACCACACATTGAAAATTTTTCTTGACGCCATTCTTAGAGGGGAAAGTATAAGTGCTTGGGAAAAGAGTTGGTCCCATGGTGGCTACTGTGAGCTTGGCATTCTGAAACGGAGGATAGAATTCTAAAGAAAATGTCTACCACATTTTAATAGAACATATTAAGTTACTTAACTTTACCCTTTTTCTATTCTCTTTAAAATAGTTTGACTCCTGGTAGATTTTAATCATCTTAAAGCATATATATTCCTTTCTCTTAATTTTAAGATCTACTGTCATGATACAAAATCATCCTTCAGATTTAAACCAATGATTAGATCATTAACTAGGGGAAAAAAAACTGACATCTATGTTCAGGTGATCAGATGACATAAGCAGTCTGGTTTTAATTTGTGGCCAGTACTGATTGTAACTAAGAGAGACTTGCTCTTTTTGTGGAATTGGCTGACTATTTCCCTGCATCTGGAGTTAATAAAGCCTTTGAGACCACATCAGTTGTGCTTTGCCGCAAGAAGTCTTTGATCTGAAAAATCAAGACTGGCACGACTGCTGCTTCATAACATTGCATCTATGTTTTTGCAAGCTACAGTTAAGATACCAAAAGTAAAGTTATTTAGCTTATTTAGCCTGTGTTAGAAATGCTGGTAAATGTACCTCTTTGAAAGCCATATATTTCAAAACATTCTTATGATGAAAATTTTGAACTCGTGTTAATACAAAAATGATACGGTAGGATTTTTTTTTTTTTTTTTGCCATTTTCGTTTATAAGGTCTGTCCTTTAAAAGTCCATTGTTTTCAAAATCTGTTTGAAAGAAATAGCATTAAAAACAAACTTTACCTCTAAAATGTGCCGCTTTCTCCATACAACTTCAAAATTTTTGCGTAAGGGAAGGCAAGTCTCTTTCTGTGCTTTGTGTGGTTTATCTTAGTTTTCTTGCTCTCCATAACAACCATGAATAAACCATTTTCTGATCAGCATATTCTCTTTTATTTAGCAGCGATTTGTAAATCAGTAAAGTTTTTCCTTTTACTTCCTTTTGTAATTGTAACCATTTTCAAAATTTAAAAATGTTAGTATATTAATGTGTGAAATACAGTGAATTGAATGGGAATAAGGATAAAGAAATATAAATTGATAAATTATGTAAAAATTTAAACTGACAAATTACGTCCATTTTTGTGTGAAATGACACATCAAAACTGGAGTGTTTTCATAATTATAAAGTAAGAGAGTCTTACATACTGTTTCAGTCTATAACCTGGATAGAATTAGAGAATTTTATGTTTCATAGTTACATATCAAGGATGATGTGTATAGTAAGTGCACATTTGTGATAAAAAGCATATGTTCGGGTGCTGTCTTCTAAATTTGATTCACATTGTACTTTCTGGCTAGGTCTGGATTTATTCTGTTTTTTTGTTGTTCATGGTTTAGCTTGGCTTGAGGAAATCTATATAGAAAGGGGACAGAGGACTTCTAGCTAGGGCTAAGTTTAGAAGATGAAACTTGATTAAAAGAAAATAGTCCAAAGTTCCTTTCCTGAAAACCTTATCTGCCTATCAGCCTGTAAAATACATTGCAGACACATTGGTATATAGTCAGTTATTTTATTTCAACACAATCATGTGTGAAACACCTTTAAACCAGAAAAGTATGCTTAATATGTATGATGAACAAACCATTTTATCTGCCATATTCCCCAAACTAGGGGATCCTTCTAGATAATTCTTGGGAATATACTGTATCTTTTCCAAGACTTCTCAGGTACCACAGATGTGTGTTTTTATCTCTGGGATGTGAAAGGTAGGAAACAAACCTGAATGTTAAAAAAAAATCACCTGTGCTAGTATTATCAGGACTAGCACGAAGAGTAAAAATTGACTTTTTAACCTTTTATTTAGAATAAACTGTATATATAACTAGGCTCATGTTAGACGAAAACTGTAATGAACAGCATTTGAGTAGTGAACAGGTAATATTTAGCAACATAATTACTCCTATTAGAATGAAAGATGATACTGTTAGCTATAACTTATTGCCTGTATACTTTGTACAAGGCACTGTGCTAAACATTTTATATATGATTTCATCTGATCTGCCCATCAGTCTCCTCATGCAAGTAGTATTAACACCATTTTACAAAAGAGGAAATTGAATCTTGGGAAGATTAGGGTAATTTGCAAGGGGTCTTTACAGTTAATGCCTCCAAGAAAGAATAAATTAATATAATTGACAGTTTATGTAAATAAAAAGTTGGGATCCCATTTTAATCTTGGTGTGCTTCCTTAACTCTTTTTCTATTATTAGTCTATAGAAATATATGCTTGGGGTAAAATATCAAATTATGTAGAAAAACATAAAGTAAAAGTCCTCCTTCCCAATTCGAAGTCCAAAGAGGTAACCATTGTTGGGTTTCTTGTGTGTAATTCTAGAAATTTTCTATGCTTATGCAAACAAATTGATATATGATTTTTAAAATACATGCTTCCAAAATTTTAATGTTACTCTGTTTCAGTCAACACTTAAAATTTTTATTTTGTTGAATTTTTTCTATCATTTCAAACTAAAACAAAATAATTAGTTTGTTTCATACACTGCTCACAATAGCTTACCTTTCTCTTCTTCCTGACTTCTGGTTTACTTTTATAGACTGTGCATCACTTTAGATATTATTTGTTTTCCACCTTTGTTTCAATAGTTATATGAGAATAGTGTGATCACATTTTGATCATTAAGGTTATTTGGCTGCCCATTTAGTTTTCCAGAGGAATGCAAATGTTGGCCATTTGCTAATTCAAAATGTTTATAGTTTGGCTATCTAAAGCAAGGTTTTATCAAAGGAAATTAATACTGCTCTAACAAATTAAATGAGATTTTTCTTAAACCTTTGCCAGACTTGAAAGTGTACTGGAAATGTGTTTTTAATTTATTTGCTAAATCTACCAAGTTAAGGAAGTTCCTGAACAATTGTGTTGTGCCTTCGATAGTTACCTTTTAATTGTAACAAAGATAGCAACGTTTAATCAAACTCATGTTGATTTTATTTGGTGAATCTTGTAACACTGAAAAGAATGAATTTTATGAACCCAGATTTTATGTTATGCTGTATTCAAAGGACATTTGTTTGCTCGATCAGATTTTGAATCCTGAGCCTATGTGAGGTTTGTGTTTGGTAAGCCAGCTCAATGCTTATTCAGTCACTTGGTGTAACTGTCATACCAAGATGCATTACAGAGATATTTAGAGTAGTATTTTTCCCTAATAACCAGCTTAAAAAAAAAACAACATGTGGATGGTAATTAAGTTTGACATTATTTATATGGATTTAGGAGTATTCTTTTCATTTGGGGTGGCCCTTTATAAAAATTAGATAGGCCTTTTTAAGCCCCTTACAGAATATAGAACTCATTTGACATAAGTAATATGATAGTCATTTACATTTTAATTAAATGTAGTGTTTAATTTTAAGGTATATGCACCATCCCCAAATTCAGATGATTTCAACCGTGAATCTCCTAGTTATCCATCTCCTAAGCCACCAACCAGTATGTTCGCTAGCACTTTCTTTATGCAAGGTAAGTACTACCAAACAATTGCCAATTACTACCACAGTCATCTGTATATCAGCCAGTATTTTAAAGTATTAGGAAAGAGAATACCTATATTCAGGCATTATTTAGGCATTTTTTTGGCTAAAGTAAATCAAAATTTAGCTTTATAATTTTCCAGTGCTGTTTATTGCTGACTGCAATTTAATTGAATTATCTAGCAAACCATTGGAGTGCTGGCCCAGTATTGATTGAATTTATAAAGGTCTTAAATTGAGAAAAATGAATAGAGCTGTTCTTGCTCATTTTAGAATTTAAATATATGAAAGCTGTTAACTCTAGTTTCTTGTTTAATTTATGGATTCATATCATGCCTAGAATTACCAATATAAAGAAAGAGTGAATATCATAGAACAGAGTAAGACTTGTTAAGAGAGAAAAAGTGTTGCATTTCCTTTAATTCATGTCTAGCAAATCATTTTTATTTGATCTCCTGTGGTTTTGGACTATGGGAAGCAAATATATGGGAGCAATAAATTATTACATAAATGGTTCCTTGACTTTATATTGTTGAGTGAAGTCATTGCTGACACATTTCATTTGAAAGCTAACTATAATATGGTAATTATCAATTACTTAGTTTTACTATTAGAAAAACTTCTTTGTTCCACAGTTTCAAAATGTTTGATATAATGCACATTGCATGTTATGGATTAATAACTTTCTGTGTATTTATAAGTATACCACTTAACTAAAAATAAATCTAGCCTATTCCCAAATTTGGAATTTTTATTATCTTCCTTGACGTGAATTTAGATCTTCTGAAGATTTTTATAATGGCCTGCCTATTACAGCTTAGATTACTTTTTTCCCTAACTAAAATGTTAATTTCTTCTTTTTAAATAGTAATTTTACAGTTTAGAGGGAAGAAGAGTGAGTAGAAGACTAGGTTGGAAAAGGGAGGAAAAATATCTGGAGGGTACCCCTTGAATTTTTATAAGCAACATCAAAATACAAGAAAAATTTTAGCTAAGGAAAATTTTATATTTCTCTTTTTGTCTTAGATGGGACCCACAATTCTTCTGACCTTTGGAGTTCATCAAATGGGATGAGCCAGCCTGGTTTTGGTGGAATTCTGGGGACCTCCACTTCCCACATGTCTCAATCCAGTAGTTATGGCAACCTTCATTCACATGACCGCTTGGTAGGCTATAACACGTCACTAGGGTACAGCAACACTTTGTCCTCACTTGTGTTTCATTTTGGATTAGAAGTGTAAAATCTAATTCTGCCAAAACTTCTGAAGTCTGAAGTACTTCAAGGCTTACCGCATTTACCATGCCTTTCTAAAAAATAAATGACAATAAGTAGTGCTCTTTAGCTGCTAACTTGTAAATGCTCTTTTTGACCTGTTATCATAGTTGTCCATTTTATGTGAATATTATTCAGAAAATATATTTAATACATCATGTCTCTTTCCATCTAGAGTTATCCTCCACACTCAGTTTCACCAACAGACATAAACACGAGTCTTCCACCAATGTCCAGCTTTCATCGCGGCAGTACCAGCAGTTCACCTTACGTTGCTGCCTCACACACTCCTCCCATCAATGGATCAGATAGCATTCTAGGTGAGCTTTTTGAGTTGGCAAAACTTCCTAAAACCTAGTTCGTGGACTTTCAGTGACCCCGATATCTTTATATATATATGTATGTTTTTTATATATATATATATATATGTTGTTTGTTTGTTTGAGACAGAGTCTCTCTTTCTCACCCAGGCTGGAGTGCAGTGGCACAGTCATGGCTCACTGCAGCCTCAACCTCCAAGGTTGAGGAGGTGATGATCCTCCTGCCTCAGCCTCCCCAGTAGCTGGGACTACAGGCATGTACCACCATACTCAGCTAATTTTTTTTTACTTTTTGTTGAGACAGGGTCTCATTATGTGGCCAGGGCTGGTCTGAAACTCCTGGCCTCTAGTGATCCTTCCACCTCGGCCTCCCAAAATGCTAGCATTATAGACATGACCCACCACACGTGGCCTCTTTTTTTATTTTTATTCATTCATGTATTTATTTTTGAGACAGGATCTCACTCTCTCAGCTCTCACTGTGTGGCTACAACCTCCGCCTCCAGGCTCAGGTGATACCCCAGCTTCAGCTTCCCAAGTAGCTGGGACTATGGGCACACACCACCATACCCAGCTAATTTTCCATTTTTAGCAGAGATGGGGTTTGTCCACATTTCTCATACTGGCCTTGAACTCGTGGGCTCAAGAGATCCGCCTGCCTCAGCCTCCCAAAGTGCTGGGATTACAGGCATGAGCCACCATACCTGGCCTTGGCCCCTCTTTCAATATGTTTTTTAGTGTTGAATTTAAAAGTGAAAGACAGGAAGACAAGAAGCTTTTTTATTTTCATCAATATAGAGACTGGTAAAGAACTCATCTTTAGTTTATTAATAAGTATAACACATGCAGAGTATTTCCTAGTTTATTGTAACAGATGTGAGATGACAATAGAGAACACCCTTGAAATAATGGCAGAGTGCTAAAATATAATACTTGCTGGTAAAATTCTTTATTTATTTCTCTATGAAATATCCAGGAACCAGAGGGAATGCTGCTGGAAGCTCACAGACAGGTGATGCACTTGGAAAGGCTTTGGCATCTGTGAGTATTGATTTTACACATTCTACTGAATGAATTTTACACTGCTGAATACAGTGATTAGATTTTGTAGGTGATAAGTATCTAAAGAATATAGATGTAACAAGATCAATTTCATTACACATTTAGAGTTATTCTCGGTTTGTACTGATATATGCCCTTAAATGCTATGCCTATGGTACAGCAAATGCTGGGAAGAGGAAAAAGAAGTCATCTAAAGCACAAACTGCCAAGATTAATCATTAAATCTATTTCTTCTAAATACATAGTTAGTAAGTGGCCCATTAAAATAAGTCAAGTGGAACCACGAAAGATAACTCAGTATTCTGATCCAGAGAATGAAGTGCCTTTATAAGAAACTTTTCCAAGATCAAAAGCATTTTATGTACTGTATATTTTTTTTAAAGTCAACTGTACCTGATTTACTCAAGGAATAGGAAATGAGAGCCTTCTCCCCAAAAAAGCCAGATTCATTGAAGAATCATGCTAAAATGAGTAAAAGTGATTTGAAGGAATCTGATAGTATTTTCTTGAGCAACTAGTTCACATATATCACATCAGAACATTAATGACGAAGCAGCGATTATATTTTAATATCTGATTCTTAAAACATTAAAATCTCTTCTTTCGGAATGCCAAAACTAGAAGGGAGAGCATTTTTCAGTAAACCTACAACAATTTCAAATCTAATTATTAAAAAGGGGCACTTGTGCTTTGCACTTCCTAAAATTTCACTTCAGATGATTTTTTTTTCTTCCTGTTTTCTGAGCAGTATGCCTCTTAGAATTCCCATAGAATTGTCTTTTATTTTCTATGAAGTGCAATTAACTGTCAGATACATTTGTTGCCATTCATGGAGAAGGAAGAGCATGTTAATACCTGAGTAGTAGGAAGCAACTGGTGAACATTTAAGGAGATAAACCTCTTTGTATATTGTTTGTGTAAATAAATTTTTCTCTGCAGCTGAATACTAGCTTCTTGGAAAATGAAGCCAAGTCAGACTCATCTACTACATAGTAGAGATGGAGCACACACAAAATGGAGCTCAGTGAATGTTTGTTGAATTCTGTCTTGGATCATATAATAATAATAGTAATGATAATAAAACCCACAAAATTTATCAGCTATAATTTGAATGCTTACTAGGTGCTAGGCCCTATACTAAGCATTTACATGCCCTGTTTCATTTAATCCTCAAGAAAGCCCTGTAAGGTTGGCATTGTTATCCCCACATTACAGATGAGGAACTAAGGTTTAAAAGGTTAAGTAACTTGAGCTCAGAAAGATTAAGCCACTTGCCCTAGGGGAATCATGAGCTAGCATGGATAAAGCCCATATGTATTAGAACCCTAATCAGACCAGGCTCAGACTCTGCTTCTAACCACTGCTCCATATATCCAGAAAGTGCAGTGCTATGGTAATTATCTTACAGGGTATTGATGAGAATGAAAGAAAATTGTCTCACCCATTTTTCGACTTACTGTCACCTGATGAAAATGACCTATTTAGGAAGAAAATTTTATTCTGTACTAAACCAGGTATTTGATTTGCTTGCCATATTCCTTCTGATTCTGGAAGAATCCAGTAACGAATATTTCACATGTAACAGGACAAATAACGTTTGAACTTTCAGTGCTAGATAATTTTTTAAAATTTAACCTGCATTTTGGGGGCTTTTTTTCTCAAAGGTCATTTGTTTATTTTGTTAAAGAAAAACTTCTATCAGGGAACCTTGGCCTATAGGCAGGCAAGAATTTGTGATGTTCTCAGTGGCTCTTCAAGTTCATTTTGTTACCCTTCACATCCTTGAGTATCTTCCCATGTTATAAACAGCATACTAGCCAAACCAAAATGGCATTTGGAAAAGAAAACCCAGATTCACTGTGAATGGAATCCAGTGAAGAAATGTTTAATCTAGTTAGTGGGTGGGCTTTGGTTGTCATGGAAACTCAGCTCTGTCATCCTGTGTTGTTACTAGGCAGGAGCAGCCAGGTCATTCCATAAATCATTTCTGTCATAGCTGACGGTGATGCATTCCATCTGCTCCATCACTGTATGCCATAGTCTGCACATTTCAAATCCCTTCCTTCAATCCATCTGCTTCCCCACTTCCCAGCCGGACACCTCCCCAGATACATTCTTTTTCCAGCTTTCCTTACAGACTCACATTCACTTTAATATATGTTTAGTGCACTCAAAATGTACTGAAAAAGAAAAACATTACATTATCTGGGGATAGGAAGGATTAGAAGAGATGAGGAGAAGGAACCTAATGAAGATTACATTTGAGAGTCTGACATGCATATCATAATTTTATGTCAGGTATTATAGATCTTTTGAAATGATGACTGACCATTTTGAAATTTTAAGTTCTTTAGAATGTGATGCTTTTAATATAGCATCTGGTTTTAGATGGAGAAACACTATGCTATTGTCATTAAAAATTAATTCTGTTTCCCCAATTGTCTGATATATGTCTTAAAAGATCTTTCATATTGTGAAACATCAGAGGGTACAACCTTTGTTCTTCAGTTTAGGTATTAAAGAGCACACAGAATACTGTGTGATTAAACATGTAAGGCCAGATAATGCATTTGCAAAGGTTCCTTTATTTTAGGTTTAAGCCTGGATAATTGTGGTCTTAATCTCAGGATAGCAAGAAAGAGAATTGTACATGAAAGTATTTACACAAAGTTCCCAAAGCCCTGTGGATTATGCATTAGTTTAGATAAAAAAAAAAAAAAAAAAAAAAAACCTAGGGTAGATAGAAGGAAAGGAAAATCTGGGTATTCGTGCCATTTCTAATGTGTTTCCCTGAACATTTGCCAGACAATAACCCTTTAAGATTGTGCCCGTGGAGAGTTATATAGAGGAAGAAACATCTGGTTTATTTCAGTGCCTAATACCATATCAAAACACTTGGTCTTTAATTTAGAGGAGATCAAACAAGAAGACTATTTAACTTTGTTGATTATATCAGACTTCTTTGTGATAATTTATGTTTTGATTTCTACCTCAGAGCAAGGGAAAAAGAGAGAGAGAGAGAGAGAGTGTGTGTGTGTGTGTGTATGTATGTGTGTATTAATCTGGATAAATGGTCAGTAGTCTCTAACAAAAGAAAAGAAAATTCAGGGAAGTTGATGTTTAAAAGTAATTCATGAAATAACTTTCTTTGTTCCTTAGACTCAATAACATTAGCATAATAAAGATTAACTGAAATGTGCACTGTAGTGTTTAAAAAATTGGGCTCACAGTTCCGGGGTTGGGCTTGGGAGCAGTCCATTGTTTCTTTTTTGTCTAAAGCCCTTTTCATTAGCCTCTGGCTTATTGGCACCCTGCTGATTGGAATAGACCATGACTGATAGGAGGAGGAGTCTCATTTGTTGGAGTAAAATGAGGCATATTACCGTTTAAGCCTGGCAGAAGGTATTGGGAGTTATTCATTATTGGTCATTTAACAGTATGAGGACCATGGACTGCATGCAGAATGAGTGCTTACTTTGTTTATGCTCTAGACTCTAAATCACTCTTTACCCCCATTTTTTTAAGTAACTGATTTTGTTCTTCTTTTTATTCTTAACCTTCAAACATCAATGTAGGAGTTCTTTTAAGGCCAGGAAGTATGAAAAGAAACGTATTCCTGATTTAGAATACTCTGCCAAATAAAGCCTGTGTTTGGAAGTTAAAGTAACACAATTTTTATAGAATAAGTATGATTTGTTTGTGATTTGGTAATAAAATAAACACTCAGAGATAAAGCTTAGTGAAATGACCTGTGATCCAAAAGGCTGTGTTATCATGCTTTTCAAATGTTGTATTGCTCCTCCTCTCCCACCATACATATTCTTTTTAGGAAAGTAAAAGTGATTTTTTAAAAAGTCCTGTAACTTACAGGGCTATCTGTAAATTTAGGAAAAGTATTGATAACAATTCTGTCTGTCATCACTTTAACTGGCAAAGGAGAACCAGTGACTGTGATGGATGAGTGAAAAAATTGGCTTTTATTGTACAAATGGAGAAGCTGCTTTTGGAAAAAATACCAGAAATGATATATTTTTATACTTGATGTGTTTTTGGTGCTGTTTCTCCCGTTTAGACAGTGATTTTTTTTTTTTTAAGTTTACACCAATTTTACATATAGCATTGGGGCATTTCACCAAGTCATTTAAAGATAGTGCTTTTATATGACTCTAAACTATAACCTCTTCCTTCCTTGATATAAAGGAGCTTTCACCAGTTGTTGACATGGTTAAGGATTGTTTAAGTGTAAGGACAGAGTTTTCAGGGAAAATCGAGATTGGTAGTCCATTTCTACCCTCAAAAGCCCATGCCTACCTAACAGTGTGATATAGACAGCTTAGTACATCAACACTAATTCCCAGAAATAGTGAAACCTCACCATATGATTATTCTCAAAGCTTATGCCATAAAACTGATTTGAAATTAAGTCATATTTATAACAAGCTCTTTTGCCCTTGGTATTTCTGTTGCTGACCCACGTTGTATAAATTCCAAGATAAATAACTACCATTTATTGAGTCCTGCTTTTTATCAGTTAGTATTATAGCAAATTTCAATTGTAGTTTAATCACTCAAGTTAAAAATAAATATATTGGGCACCTACTTGTACAAGATACTGGCATACAATAATGGATTCAATGTTGACCAATATAAGTTTCCTGTCTTCAAAGAGCTTGTAGTCAAGGAGAGAAGACAGATATACAAATAATGATAATGTATAACACAGTGTGAAGTAAAAGAGCAGAGAGAAGTTCAGACTATTTTCTAAGAGTATAAGGAAGGTGAAAATGTATAAATGGGGAAGTGACATTGGAACTGAGCTTTGATAAGTAGAATTCCATCTGGGAGAGGTTAAGAAACAAGTGTTCTGAAAGGAGGACAAGCTGTGTTTAGAAAATGAAAAAAAATTTTGTTTGCATAATAGGATATGTAGGTTAAAAGTAGATTATAAGGGCTGGGCGCCACCATGCCTGTAATCCCAGCACTTTAGGAGGCTGAGGCAGTGGGATCACCTAAGGTTGGGAGTTCGAGACCAGCCTGACCAACATGGAGAAACCCCGTCTCTACTAAAAATACAAAATTAGCCTGGCATGGTGGTGCATGCCTGTAATCCCAGCTAGTCGGGAGGCTGAGGCAGGAGAATCCCTTGAACCCAGGAGGCAGAGGTTGTGGTGAGCTGAGATCGCACCATTGCACTCCAGCCTGGGCAACAAGAGCGAAAGTCCATCTCAAAAAAACAAAAAAAGAGGAAAAAAAATTAGCCGGGTATGCTGGTACACGCCTATGTAATCCTAGCTGCTTGGGAGGCTGAGGCAGTAGAATCACTTGAACCTGGTTGTAGTGAGCCGAGATCGTGCCACTGCACTCCAGCCTGGGCGACAGATCAAGACTCCATCTCAAAAAAAAAAAAAAGTTTTTGAGGACAGTAGTTCAGGGCAATTATGTATAGGATGGAAAGAGAGGGGAGTAACTAGAAATATAAACACTTAAGTAGTCCAGCCGCAAGTTTGACTAAAGATTTAAAGTGGTGTCATGGCGGTGATTATGACATGTGCCTGTCCCAGAAACATTAGAGAATTGTGGATATTGGTGTCTCCAGAGGGAAGGGTAGAGTGGCAGAGGAAAAGAGGAGAGAGTACTTATGGTAACTATAAGCATGGTGCTACTAACCTAAATAGAAGAGTAGAGATGGGAAGGATGGGAAGCTTGGGGTGGTGATACAAAATTTGGGTTTGGACATAACTGAGCTTGAGATGAAAAAAGAGCCTGTCCAGATGGAAAAGTCTAGCAACCAGTGTGACAAGAGAGATATCAATTTAGGAGTCATACCTGGATGTGATAGTTGATATTTGACGAAGAATACTATTACCAAGAGATAAAGCACAGGGAAATGAAAGAATACTGAGACTAGAACTCTGGGGAAACCTACATTAAGGGAAATGGAAGAGTAAAATAGAGATGGACCCTAGGGACTTTATCAAATACAAGGACTGAAAATAATCACTTAAA
The DNA here is from genome assembly GCF_028885655.2 of Pongo abelii. Taxonomy (NCBI): domain Eukaryota; kingdom Metazoa; phylum Chordata; class Mammalia; order Primates; family Hominidae; genus Pongo; species Pongo abelii. The sequence continues at coordinate 60,280,104 of NC_072001.2, forward strand.
TGGAAATTCCTAGCAAGGATTATGCTTTTCATTCTTAATGACAACTGTATATCTGTACATTGAACCCTCACCATTTATCTGCACTGTTGTGGAATCTGAGGCTACATTAGTAAGACAAATTCCTCATTCTTCTGGGGCTTATATTTTACCATGAGAAAGGATAAAAAACAGGTAACAAACAAATGTAGATGATTAGAAATACAGTGTAAGCACTATGAAGAATATGAAAGCAGGAGTATGTGACAGAAAATGCTGCTTCATGAGTTGGGCTAGTTGACAGTTTTGCATAGAACTGACGATTTCTCACTCATCCATCCACCATCAGTGTTATCAGCCTTTCCCTCCCTTGCCAGTATTGTAGTCAAGACATATTTCATAAAGATGAGCATCAATTGCTCATGAATGGTATAATTATTTGAATTTTGAACATAAGAAATGGTGGTTTTCAGTGGTAAAGAGGTATGTTGAGGGCTGGGTTCAATGGCTCACGCCTTTAATCCCAGCACTTTGGGAGGCCAGGGTAGGCAGATCACTTCAGCCTAGGAGTTCAAGACCAGCCTGGGCAACATAGCGGAACCCCATCTCTACAAAAAATACAAAACTGTTGGGTGTGGTGGTGAGGGCTTGTAGTCCCAGCTCCTTGGGAAGTCAAGGTAGAAGGATTGCTTGAGCCCAGGAAGTTGAGGCTGCAGTGAGCCATGATTGTACCACACCACTGCATTCCAGCCTGGGTGACAGAGCAAGACCCTGTCTCAAAAAAAAAAAAAAAAAAAAAAAAAAAAAGGAAAGGAAAAGGTACGTTGAAACATGTTTTGTTTCTGTTGAAGTTTGATGACCTTCCCTAATTTACTTATGTGGTTGAAATAAATCAATGTATGTGTGCAAAGCCACTAAGAACAAAAATGTACTTTTCCAAGCTAATTTTCCCATGTGTCCAATGAATGTTTTAAAAGGTAACAACTTAAAAACCAATAATATTGATTTTTTTTTTTTTCATACAGAGTCTTACTCTGTCACCGAAGCTGGAGTGCAGTGGCTCGATCTCGGCTCACTGAAACCTCCACCTCCCAGATTCAAGTGATTCTCCTGCCTCAGACACCGCGAGTAGCTGGGATTATAGTCGCCCACCACACCCGACTAATTTTTGTATGTTTAGTAGAGACGGGGTTTCACCATGTTGGCCAGGCTGGTCTCGAACTCTTGACCTCAGGTGATCCGCCCGCCTCGGCCTCCCAAAGTGCTGGGATTATAGGCGTGAGCTACTGCACCCGGCCTAATATTGATCTTATACTACCTCTCTGTTACTAGATCCTCCCAAAGTGTTTTGAACTCTTTTCCATAGCTTTACTTTTCCAAAATAGCTTTTTAAATAGAGTATACAGTGTCTAGATCCTATTTGAGATAGTTGATGTATAAAGGCATTTACAATTATAAGTTACTAATGTCATACAAATTGGCATATTTTGTTTGAAGTGCACATATCCATTTGTAGTCAAAGGAAGGTAGACTTTGGGCTGCTTACAATTTGAAAGCCTGTTACCTTTTTAGAAAATGAAATTTGGTGGGCCGTGGTGGCTCACACCTGTAATCCCAGCACTTTGGGAGGCCGAGGTGGGCAGGTCACCTGAGGTCAGGAGTTCAAGACCAGCCTGTCCAACATAGAGAAATCTTGTCTCTACTAAAAATACAAAAATTAGCCAGGCGTGGTGGCACGCACCTGTAGTCCTAGCTACTGGGAGGCTGAGGGGGGAAGATCACTTGAACCTGGTAGGTGGAGGTTGCAGTGAGCCAAGATCATGTCACTGCACTCCAGCCTGAGTAACAGAGTGAGACTCCATCTCAGGGAAAAAAAAAAAAGAAATTTGTAAATTGTGACTTGTAGAGTTTTGTTGTATATTAACCTGTCCCAATATCTGGCTTTCTCAAATCTTGAAAGAACATTTTTATGCTTTCTTTAAAAACAATGTTGAAATTCCTTGTATGCTGTAAATTGGGTCTCTTTAAATTCATCAGAGCTCTAAGTTTATTCAAAGCAAGGTCATTTCTACTGGATGACTTTTTGCACTCACAAGTAGTCTTCCTTTTTAAAATATTTGACCACAATTTATCCATATAAGTTGCTTTGTCTGCCCTAAGTGCTGAGATACGAAAATGATTATTATGCACATTAAAAGAATAGGATTGTCTAAGAAGACATCTTAGGGATGGGCCTTTGGTGCCTGGATTAAGGGGACTTTTAAAGTGTTTACTGTTGTTGCCAGGCGCCATGGCTCACGCCTGTAATCCCAGCACTTTGAGAGGCCAAAGCGGGTGGATCACCTGAGGTCAACCTGACCAACATGACAAAAACCCATCCTAAAAAAAAGTTAGCTCGGCATGGTGGCATGCACTTGTAGTCTGAGCTACTAGGGAAGCTGAGACAAGAGAATGGCTTGAACCTGGGAGGGTGGAGGTTGCAGTAAGCTGAGATTGCGCCGCTGCACTCCAGCCTGGGTGACAGAGTGAGACTTCATCTCAAAAAAAGTGTTCACTGTTGAATTAGATGAACTTGAATTAATCTCTGTCACCATTTATTTTTGGCAATATGAAATATATATAAAGTATTGCAACAAAACTTTGAGCCAGAATACCTAAATTTATGCATCCCGATAATTTATCCTTTTCAAAGTAGACCTGTTAGGATTTGAAGTCCACAAATCATCTTGGAAACAATTTTTGAAGCATAACAGGATTTTTTCACTTTCTTCAAGGGTGACAAAGTATCTTCTGAGAATAAGTTTAATGTTTTACAACACTCAATCATTTGGAGCTAAAATTGGCAAAAATGTGGTTGATCAAACTGAGTAACTTTTTAAATGAGAGATAAGGGGTAGCTATTAAAAAGATGATTTTCTTTGTTCAGCTTTTAAACTGTCCTTAAAGACCATTCTAAAAGATAGTATGAATAGTTTTCTGAGGTAATTATTTTTAAAGATACCACTTATTTAGATAACATATTCTAGAAAGATTGTCAGATTTGTTAACTTTGTAGATACTTCTCCTTTTGCTGTTCTAACAAAAACTTTATTTTCACCTAGAATAATAAAGAAATACATGTGATCTATTTTATTCCTCTCATATTAGAATATATATACTTTTTAATCCTGTTTTTTAAACTGAGGCTTCTGTATGATCAAACAGTCTAAAACTTAATGAGAAATTTTTTCACTCTGAAGTCTTAGGGGTGACAACTAGATTATAAAAATAACTCCATGTGAATGGATTTGTGTATGTGCTGTTGTCACATATTGATACATGTATATTTCTTGTTTTCTGGTTAGATTTATTCTCCTGACCATACCAGCAGTAGTTTTCCGTCAAATCCATCAACACCAGTTGGATCACCTTCACCTCTCACAGGTAGGCTTCTGTTTTATCTAACTACTTCTAACTGGTGGGGCTACTTGGAAATATTTCTAGTTCATTTATTTCTCAACAAACTTTAACAAAAATTTGTGAAAAATCATTTAGATTTTGACTATAAGAAAGTATGTAAAGAGAGCCTTCCTCTTGAATTCATTTTGGAGAATATTGAAATATTTGCTAGTTTTGAATTATTTATTAATATCTTCCCTGATTCTTAATGTAATTTGTGATCATTTCTAAGAACAGTAGTTACAACAGGATAAAAATAAGACCAGGCAATTGGAATGAAGATAAAATATGGAGAAAGAATGAAATCAAAAAATTTTTTTAAGTTATTTTTTTAGAGACAGGGTCTTACTCTGTTGCCCTGGCTGGAGTACAGTGGTATGGTCTCGGCCCACTGCAGCCTCCAACTCCTGGGCTCAAATGATCCTTACACCTCAGCCTCCTGAGTAGCTGGGACTACAGGTGTATGCCACCATGCCAGGCTAATTTTTTTACTTTTTGTAGAGACTGGGTCTCATTATGTTGCCCAGCCTAGTCTTGAACTCCTGAGCTCAAGCAATCCTCCCACCTTGGCCCCCCAAAATGCTGGGATTACAGGTGTCAGCTGCCATACCCACCCCCCAAAAAATGGTTTTTATAAGATAGCATGTAAAATAAACAAGATTAGTCTATTTAAAAGTACATGTAACTTCCTCCTTGTTCTCCACACTTGTCATGTACTATGGGTAAGATTCAAAGATAAATAACTATTTCTGCTAGATAGTCTGTTTTTATTTTTAGGTCGACTAAGTTATTTCACATAGATACAAAAATTCTTGGGAATGATGTGGTTTTTCTGCTAAGGAAAAAAACTCTGTGAAGGTGGATGAATATTGTTAGTGGAGATAAGTGGTTCACATTTGTTTTTGTTTTGTTTGAGATGGAGTCTCACTCTGTTGCCCAGGCTGGAGTGCAGTGGCATAATCTCAGCTTACTGCCACCTCCACCTCCTGGGCTCAAGGGATTCTCCTGCCTCAGCTTCCTGAGTAGCTGGGATTACAGGTGTCCACCACCACGCCCGGCTAATTTTTGTATTTTTTTGTAGAGATGGAGTTTCACCGTGTTGGCCAGGCATGTCTCGAACTCCTGACCTCAAGTGATCCATCTGCTTCATCCTTCTCCCAAAGTGCTGGGATTACAGGCGTGACCCACTGTGCCCGGCCCACATGTTTTTTTTTTTCTTAATATTTTTCACATTAGTTTAGACAAGTTCTAAATACTATCCTACAGTATAAATTTGTGGAGACATGATTGATGTTATTGTAAACGGGATTTTTTTTTATTTCTTAGGAATAAATATAAATATATAAAAATGTTTAATATCTTTTAAGCTATAATTTTAAAACTCGAACTGTATTTTTCTGAGCAGTGTTTGGAGAAAAGCCTTGCTGAAGAAAAAATATGTTAGATTGTTTTGAGGAAAAGGCATTTGGCAACTGGATAAAGTTACCATATTCCTCCAACAACAGTTGGGGAAATAATTCTGTTTTCCTAATCAAGCCATTAGTTAAGTCCATGCAGTTTTGTGTTTTGTTGTTGTTGTTAAGCCTTTTTGCGTTGTGGCCCTGGCCATCACCTATGCTTTGAGTGTTAGCTTTGTGGCTCTACTAAGAAGCATTCCGGTTTGGGGATGATGAACTGCTGGCAGCTGCTTTCAGCTATTAGCAGGTTCTGCCACTGTCTCAGACACCAGGGCTTCAGCTGTCTAGTAAAAGTTAAACAGCTGTTCCCCACATAGACAAGACTATGAAAGACCCATTGACTTAAAGTTGTTGTTTAGCAGAGCTGAAATTACAGGAAGAGTGATGTAACTCTAACCCTACTCACCCTCTTTGCACAGTTTTACTAAAATTATCAATGTCACTTTTGCCACAGCTTGTTTCACTTTCTTATCCGAGGTCTCCATATCAGCATTCCCACTACCTCTCCTTGTCTGTCTAGTAAGATAGCTGCCAAAGTATCCTTTGGTTTTAATGAACACTGAGTAGGAAGGCAGGCCATGGCAGAGCTCAGCATCTATGAAAGGGTCATCAGTGAAATGCAGAATCCAAGATTTAGACATTTTCCAAAAAACTAGTGGTCACAAGTAAAATCTTAAATTTCCTCCTTCATCTTTATTTGATATTTAATGGGCGATGCTGTCTTTTTCTCTTTAATTCAGGTTGTTAATGAAAATCTGGACTGTTGAATTATGTAATGAAGGCTTCTTTTTCAATTCAGCAGTCATAATCAAAGAAAAATACTTTCACATACTTGTGTTGAAACAGCAAATCAAAGACTGATTTTAGGCAGGTGCATCTCTCCTGTCTCCTGTGTCTGTGGTTCTTATCTACACACACACACCCCTACCCACCCATAGCAGGGCAGAGATGAGATAGAAAGAAGAAAGGAAAGCACTGTGTGATAAAATATTCACTGTCAAAGGGAAAAAAAGGAAAAGAATAGAGCAAACCAGAGCTCCTATATAAATGTGTGGACATTATTTTGCATCTTGTGTGGCAATGGCCTGTTATCTAGAGTAAAAACATTCTACCCACTCTGTGAGTGGAGTTCTCCACACTTGGCCCCATTCCTTATGCTTTTGAGCATCAGTTAGACTTAGCACAGGTCTTTTAAGGATAGATACACAGGTGCAGAGCCACATCAGCAGCTTCTAAGGCCATCATTCTTTAAATACCCAGTGTTTTCCTTGGGAACTTTTCGGGTCAAGAGCATACATTTCTACATAGAGAGTGCTTAGAAGGAAAGTTCTGAGATATTGTATCAGTTAGGATGCTTTAGGCTAAAATGAGAAGAAACTCTTGTCTCAGCTAGTCTGAACAGTAAGAGGATTTATTATCTTGTGTGGTGAGGTCCTGGCCCCCTATGTCAGGGCTCCTGCTCTACTTTGCAGTTCTTCCTCAGGCTGATAGCAAGACAGCAGTTCAGGGTACTACATACAGACATAACAATCTCCAATAGATGAAAAAAGACCATCTCTTTTTTTTTTTTAAGTTAAAAATTCCCTAATTTTTTATTCCCGGTACCACTACCACAATTTACAGGGCAATATACCTGATGTAGTGAAAAGAAAAAGACGAAGCTACAACAGATAAAAGACCTCAGGGATATACATCTTATTGACACTACATTGCATTAGTCAGTAGCTGCCCTTTTTGCAAACTGGCTGTGACAGTCCTGAACAAGAATGGTTTCCTGTTTCAGCTGCAGTAACTTTTCTGACTATGGATCATTGTTCCTTCTGTGGCAGATTTTTACAGTTCCTCTAATGCCTTTCAGACAACTGTCTCAAAGTAACCTACAGCTTTCCTGACAACTCCTTGTTCTCTCTCCTGCTAAGAACTGTAGCCCTTTTCTGCTGTTTTGAGAACCTTCTGCTACCATATCCACCACTTTCACCACCATAGGGAATGCCTGAGCTTCTTCCACCAAAAGTGCCCCCTTTCATGGGTTCATAGTTTGATTGCTGTTGTTCACTATAATTTCTGAAATCATTATAGTTCCCACCGCCACCGTAGTTACCACTGCCAAAATTTCCTCCTTCACTCCACCATCACTCCACCACCACCACCACATCCTTGGTCCATCACCATCATAGATCATAGCCCCCTCTACTGCAGTAACCAGGACTACCACCATAGTTGCCACCATCACCTCCAAATCCATTATATCCACCATCACCTCCTCCATAAGTACCTCTGCTGCCACCACCTTCACCACCATGGCTTCCTCTTCCACCAGAGTTTCCACCACAGCCAAAACTACCTCTACCACCTCCAAAGTTTCCTCCATAATAAAATTGCCAGATCTACCTCTATGACCTCTGTCATCCAGCAGACTACATCTCTTGTTTAGAAAGGGCCTTTTTTACTTCACAGTTATGCCCATTAATAGTGTGGTATTTCTGAACAACAATTTTATCAACTGTATCATGATCATCAAAAGTTACAAAAGCAAATCCTGTCTTTTTTCCACTCTGCCTGTCTTCCATAACTTCTACAGTTTCAATCTTGCCATACTTTTCAAAGTAGTCTCTCAAATTATATTCTTCTGTTTCTTCTTTAATACCACCAACAAAAATTTTCCTCACTGTTAGATGGGCACCAGACTTTACAGAATCCTCTGTAGAAACAGCTCTCTTTGGTTCCACTACACACCTATCAGCCTTGTGTGGTCTAGCACACCTTGCTGCCTCCACCTCTTCAACACAAGAGTAAGTTACAAAACCAAAGCCCCTGGAACGTTTTTTTTGGGGTCTCATTACCACACAATCTGTGAGTGTGCCCCATTTCTCAAAATGTCTCTTAAACTATCATCTGTAGTTTGAAAGCTCAGACCACCAATAAAAAGTTTTTGCAAAAGCTCTGATTCCTTTGAATCATGGCCCTCCTCCCCCACCACCCCACCCCCACAGTGGTGGCAACGGCTGCAGTTGGGCTGGGGGCCACCAGGCAGCGGTTTTACCTCCATTTTGAGACCAGACGACTGGACTCACCTCTTCCAACTCAAGTTCAGTATCCCATCTCTTTCTTTTAAGAGTCTTTTAAAAATTATTTTAAGGATCCTTTTCCAGAAGCCTCTTAAACAGATTTCCCCTTACGTCTTATTGGCCAGCACTGGGCCTAATGCAGTTGCTTGCAACAGAAATGGTGCCACCATGTTTATCTTAGCATCTGGATTTATCCCTAGGGCTAAGAATAGAATTGCTCTCACCTGGTTCCTATTAGGAAAGGACAGACCTACCTCCCACACCCCTTGTGAACAAAATCAGTGCTCTGGCCACAAGATAGAAGAGAGGAATGGCTTTGTTTACTGCAGTTGTTATTTAGGAAAAAATGAGCATTTGCAGTAAGAGAATAAGTTTACTAAGGGAGCTTGGAAGGCAAACAAGCAAAGTCATCCTTTGCCTTTCATTACCTCCTTCTGGAATATAAATGAATAAAAGTTCAATAATTGTGGTACCCAATAGTAATCTTCAGAGAATTCACAGAAAAAAATAATAAGGAGAGAAAGAGAAATTCTCAGTTTCAGCTAATCAGTGAGCTACTTATTTTTATTACCTTTCAGATTGCCTGGTGTTAAGTCAGTTACCTGACTTCAGCATGCTTTAACAAAGTACGTTAACACTGGAACAGGCCAGTCTGTAATAAAAACAAAATAAGTTTAAGTGTATGTATATTTTTTTCCAGTTTAATGAATTACACATTGAAGATAGACCTTTGTACAGTTTTTTTAATAGCACCAAAAATTATCTAGATGATTTATTACCCGGGTAATTCAGTGTGCACATCTGATTCCTCAATATTAAGCTAGTGAACAATCACAAAAACTGTCTGTTTTGCAAAAGCAGATGCATGCTGACAAATCTGAGGCATTTGAACATAAAACATGTTAATATTGCACACAAAGTAATTTGATGATCAGGCTCCTATTACATTGGGCTTACAGAAGGAGTAGAAAAAATGATTGAAAAGTAAAATATTAACAACATTAAGATAAATTCTTTTTTAATAATTAAAGGTATTTTTCAAAATTGATTATGATTAACCTGATCACCTAAAATTCATAATTCTGCATCAGTGCTTAGAAAGCAGTAATGCACTGAAATCAGCAGTAAGGTGTTGGCTGGTTGTTTTTATATATTTTTCATATAGTCAGTTATTGAGATTTTCTGGTTGATTAATTCTGCCTTTTAATTATAAAATTAGCCCACAAGCTTTTGTTTCAATGAGCAATTTTAGATTCTCCATAATTTGTTTGTAGTTGATTTATGATTACATTTGTATGTCTAGCAGGAAGCCTTTAATGGTCCTCAAAATAATTTGTTTATAATTTGCTCGTAAGTAAAAAAAAAAAAAATTGTTAACTGAAGTACATATTTTTTCTCACAATTTTAGTATTTAAAGTATATTTATGTAATTATAACAGTATGCATATAATTAATTGTGAAATCTAATCAGGTTATGAAGAATCTGTATCCAACTTTTCAACTTGTAAAATGTATATAATTGATGAATACAATTACTACATTGTTTCATAATTAAAGTCTTGTTCAGCTAAAATGAACTGTAATAGTTCTAATTTACCTCAAGTTTTTCTAAGATAGCAAATAAATTGTAGTGTCACATTAGCTTCCTAAATATGGCAAATTGACCTGCAATAAAAGGTTCTAGTGTGAGACAAATTAAACCTTCAACTTCCAACTTTGGTTTCTAATCAAATTGTCACTGAAGCTTTTATTAAGAACAAAAATATATTTAATTAAATAGTCTTTATTATTTTCTGTAAATGACATATTCAGATGCACAATCATGAAATAATGAAGATTTTGATCAGTTGTTTTTGTCTTTTTCCTTTTAGAGGTATTTTCGCAAGACCATTAAAACATTGCCTTCTAACATATGGATGAATTATTTTATTTTTTTATGCTTCTTTTTTTCATTCTTTATACTCTGAACTTGATATCTTTTCTTTTTCTATCTTTATTTTTTAAATGAGATTTATACCTTTCTAACATCACAGGCTAAACAACATCTAACAAGTTTTTATAACATTTTCCTAGTTAATGTATTTGGTATAAACTATTTTGGGACATTTTTTAATAGATGACCCCAAGATCATTTACAGTCATGGGAAATTTATTCATCTGTGTATTGCTAAAGGCACTGTCAGTTAATATTACCCCCTAGTAAGGCAATTTGTCCTTATGTTAATATATTTATACCCTTTGATTCAGAAATGCTACTTATCCTCAAGACATCCTTCCCCCTGGGGGAAAAAAACTCAAGAGTAATGTTTACTATATCACTGTTCGTAATAGCCGAGTGGTAACAACCAAAATGTCTAGCAGTGAAATAATAGTGGCTAAGCAAATTAGGTGTAGAAGCCAGGCACAGTGGCTCGCACCTGTAATTCCACCACTTTGTGAGGCTGAGGCGGGCGGATCACTTAAGGTCAGGAGTTCGAGACCAGCCTGGCCAACATGGTGAAACCTTGTCTCTACTGCAGATACAAAAATTAGCTTGGCGTGGTGGTGTGTGCCTATAATCCCAGCTACTTGGGAGGCTGAGGCAGGAGAATCGCTTGAACCTGGGAGGTAGAGGTTGCAGTGAGTCAAGATTGTACCAATGCACTCCAGCCCAGGTAATAGAGCAAGACGCCATCTCAATAAAAAAAAAAAAAAATTAGCCAACATGGTGGCACACACTTGTAATCCCAGCTACTCGGGAGGCATAGGCAGGAGAATCACTTGAACTCAGGAGGTGGAGGTTGCAGTGAGCCAAGATCGTGCCACTGCGCTCCAGACTGGGCGACAGTGAGACTCCATCTCAAAAAAAAAAAAAAAGAAAAGAAAAAGAAAAATCAAAACACAAAAAACAGACTAGGTGTAGAGAATAAGGGAAATAATAATGTAGTCATTAATAGTATTATCAAAATTTCTGTACAATGCTAGAGGAAGGGGGACAGAATTTTAAAAGTGTGTACATTATAAGTGCATTTTCTCGAGATACATAGGCATGTGGACTAAGTCTAAAGAATGTGCAAACATAAAGGTAGCTGTATTTAAAATTACAGGGTTTTTTTTCTGTTTTCTCAGCACCCCACTTTTTTGAATTCATAATGAAAGATTTTTAAAAATGTATTGGGCTTATAAGTAGCCAATACTATGCTGAAGGCCAAACAAAAATATTCATGTAAATTTATTTAGTTATTGAGTATCTTTACCCTTTCCTTCACAACATTATCAAGATCACTGAGTTAACCCAGGTGTGTGGGTACTTTTGGGTTTTAACAGGTACCAGTCAGTGGCCCAGACCTGGAGGGCAAGCACCTTCATCCCCAAGCTATGAAAATTCACTCCACTCCCTGGTAAGAGCCTCTTATACATCAGTTTTATCTGATAGCTTAGAGTTTGTTTGTTTTTAGTAAATCTGGCATAACAATAAAGAAACAGTAGGCTAGCATTGCACACGAATTCTTTGCTAACAAATGGCTGATTCAGTTGAACAATATAAGACACATTGGGTATGCCTTTTGCCATCTGTTCTTTGGGACATCAGGCTTCTGGTGTCAGGACAGCTGATGTTAAAATTGTGTTATGAGGATTTTTGTCTCTTTGACAAATCTAGGGCTTAATCTTTCTATGCTTCTATGTCTACATATAAAGGGAAACTTTTTTTAAAAAGACAAGTAAAAGCAAGAAAATTTAATCCAGCAATGCAAAATTTTACCCTTTTGTATTTTACCCTTTCTCATAATACTGTGTGTGGTTTATTACATTTCCATTAAAAATTTTAATGAATACCAGTGTTTTTTGTCATGAAAGTGTTATTTCCCATGTTTTCTTATGGAAAAAAAAAGTGTGTTGTGCAAATCATACAAGCAAAACATTATTTAACAAGGCAGTAAAGGAACCTTCTAGATACTTGAGCGTGAAGAATTTGTGGGAGAATGTTGACTACTGTTGCTTTTGTATACTTACATTTGTAACCCAGAATTACACGGTATAATAAAAACAAAATAAGGATGATTTGATGGAATGCTAAGTCATGCTCTTATTCGTAATTCCAGGTTGCAAAGAGAAACATTCTTTTTCTGTGACTAACAGAACATTTTAAATTGAAGGAACATTTGCTTCTCATATATTTTGCAAGCAATTATAAGCAATGTGTGCTGTTTAGATGCTAACCTCGTAACTTCCCTGTTGAATCCCAGCCTTTTCATATCTTAATAAAATAGATCTCGCAAGTCTTGGCGTTAACTTTACTAACATGTTATGCTGACATGCATATCAGCTATTTCCTCATCTCTTTTGGAGTTAATCTTAACCTGTGCTTTGCCTCCTGTTCTGTCTTGACTTTGCCAGAAAAATCGAGTTGAGCAGCAACTTCACGAGCATTTGCAAGATGCAATGTCCTTCTTAAAGGATGTCTGTGAGGTACTATTTCTTTTAGATGGTGCCTTTTTTGTGTTTCAATTAATTATACTTCCCATTATTCATTTAAAATCTTTAAGCTGTACAGACTCCAGTCTTTAAAAATCAAACAATTGACTGTTTCAGTTTTTATCACAGTATTTAGGAATACTTTTGTCGCTTATGTTGTTGAAAGTGATCCTTTTTAAAACAGCTCTACTGGCATGTGCTTTTGATTTTTTTAATTCTAATATGTTTGTGTATGGGGCATGTGTGTATCCACAGACAGACAATACCATTTATTTAGTTTTGTCAAAGAACATATCTGGATGTGTTCACCATATAAGATACATGTGCTTTATATACTTAAGACAAAATTAAAACTTAAACTTACTGGATTTGAGGTCCCTTCCCCAAATTGCCATCATTCAAAGATCAGTATTAAAGAATAGGTTGTACTTTTTTTTTTTTTTTTTTAGCAACTGTTATTGAGAAATGACATAGTATCCTTCATTTTTTGTAGAAGCTAAAAGAAATAACCTCATGGTAGTTTGGTAAATTCATTTTATAAAGCAGTGATTTGTTTCTGAAGCTTTGAAAATTTAGCATAATCTCCATACATACAGCCTTTTTTTGTTGTTGATTTATAGTTCAGGTGGTTGCTTTTGAAGCTACTTGATACTGCATTTCACTTGCTATCTTCCACATATCACATAGTAGGAAACATAGCAGTTAATGAATCCAACAGATGCCAGCAATAACCACCATGTTTTTTTTTAATCCATACAGCAGTCTCGAATGGAGGATCGTTTAGACAGACTGGATGATGCAATCCATGTGCTGCGGAACCATGCTGTGGGACCTTCCACCAGTTTGCCTGCTGGTCACAGTGATATACACAGTTTATTGGGACCATCCCATAATGCACCAATTGGAAGCCTCAACTCAAACTATGGAGGATCAAGCCTTGTTGCAAGCAGTCGATCAGCTTCAATGGTAAAATCATGCTCATCTTTTTTGTAGTAAACCCTAAAGATTCTTGTCCTAAATGTCTTTAATGAAATCTTTGGGAAGAGGATCTTTCTGAAAGGAAGGTAAAGACTAACTCTTCAGAATTTTCTTTACTGTCTTTGGCAGTAAAGTATTGGCTAAGTATTATATTAGTCCATAAAATCTTCTTGTGACCTTGTGCAAAAAGCATAAGCTTTCTACAAAGATCATTTTTAGCTTAAACTTGGATTTTTTTCCAGATGAGTAATAATTGGCACAGCAGTTTTTGCCTTGAAATAGTGCATAAGAAATCTGAATAGCAAGAGTTCTGATCTAGAAAAGTTGTTTATTGTAATTTAGAACCAGCCTTCAGTGGTAGAAAGAATGTGAAACTGTAATTTATACAGATCCAAATTTAAACTTTATTCCCAAACTGTGGGGGAGGTAGTTTTAAGAATGGCTGTAATTTCAGCAATAAATAAAGGAAACAATTTTAGATTAATCCACAAAGAGAATTTCTAAGAACTCAGTCCATCTTTTAAAAAAATATGATAATTTTTAAAGGGGGTGTTTGTTCTACAGCCATACACGTCAAAAATTCTGTGTTTACCGTCTTACATTATTTTTTATCCAAATTATCTTTTAAAGAAATGAAGTTCTTTTTGAACCTGCTATTTTAAACTTATACCATGTGTTTGCATGTTTATGGCATGGTTTTTAAGGTTCATTGCATGCTGTGAAATGTTCTTCTACAAAGCAGATTTTTAGCTGTAAGCCATGTGATGCAGGCTAAAAACTTACCTATCATCAAAGTAATTAGTTGCCCCAAATGCTGAAGGCTTGTATTCTGTGAGACAGGATTGGTTCCAGATTTTCACACTCATATATCTTACACATACATATACTCATTTTTGAGGCTCTGAAGTAAATATCACACAAAGCTGCCTATTTTCTGAGAACTGTATTTTCAGCAGCATGGGTAACATTAGATGCCTGTTTTGTGTGTGTTTGTTTTTTTTAATGTCAGGAAATCTTGAAAATCAGTCTCCTTTTAAAGTATTTTTTATTGCTATTGATAAGCTAATAAGTGTCAAAACATGTGTAAGTTTATTAAACTAGTAAAATGGGGAAATGTCAGATGGCTTGCACCTGTAATCTCAGCACTTTGGGAGGCCAAGGCGGGAGGATTGCTTGGAGTTCCAAGACTAGTCTGGGCAATAAAGTGAGACCCTCATCTCTACAAAAAATAAAAAAAAAAACTAGTCTGGCACAGTGGCATGCACTTGTGGTCCCAGCTACATGGAAGGCTTAGGTGGGAGGATCTCTTGATCCCAGGAGGTCAAGGCTGCAGTGAGCCATGTTCATGCTACTGCACTCCAGCCTAGGCAATAGAGCAAGACCCTGTCTCACAAAAAAAAAAAAAAAAAAAAAGAAAGAAAGAAAAAAATATGAGAGGGTATTGTTATCACTGTTGGTAATAGTAATGAAATAATTTTAATGGTATAATAAAAGGAATTTGTTACAAATATGAATGCGGAATAACTTAATAATTTGTTGAAATACCATTTATCCTTATTTAGAAGCATGACTTAAAAATCATTATTCTTGAATTTTAAGTTAGTCTCAGCAGCAATATTTGCAGTCTTATTCCTTACCTCTTAATGATTTTTTAATTCTTCACTTTTACTAGCTTACTGCTCCTATTCCAACTTATCAGCTACAGTATTTAATATATATCTGGCTCCTCCCGGTTGGAGTTTGCATAAAATGGAACTTTTATCTTAAGAAAGTTGTTTTTTTACCAATTTCAGATATTCCATAATAGAAAGGGAGACTTATCAAAATCTAGTCCTCCAAAGCCACCTAGAAACCTAGTGCATTTTAGAAGGACTGTTAGAGGGAAAAACTCTTTCATTTGATGACACCCTAAAACTTGCAACTAAGAAAGTAGCTCCCACTATATGCTGAAGGAATGCACTGCCCACTTCAGAACAACAGAAGGTCTGCCAGAGGTATTTTGTTGTTGTTGTTGTTTGTTTTGTTTTGTTTTGTTTTTAGAGATGGAGTCTCGCTCTGTGGCCCAGGCTGGAGTGCAGTGGCGTGATCTCGGCTCACTGCAACCTCTGCCTCCCAGATTTAAGCAATTCTCCTGCCTCAGCCTCCCGAATAGCTGGGATTATAGGCACCCGCCACCACGTCCGGCTAATTTTTCTGTTTGTAATAGAGATGGGGTTTCACCATATTGGCCAGGCTGGTCTCAAACTCCTGACCTTGAGATCCGCCCACCTTGGCCTCCCAAAGTGCTGGGATTACAGGTGTGAGCCGCTGCGCCCGGCCAGAGATATTCTTAAAAAGAAAAAAAAAAAATCTCAAAGTAGTCTAGAAAAAATGGTCTTCTGAGACATGAGGTGAGTCTGGCTTAGTCTGAGCTGCAATATTAGTGCCACAGCAACTAGCCCAAGCTGTTGTTCAGTGTGTCTGTCACAGTCTTCTCTTCAGTCCTTATCACCTTCTCAGCAGGTACAGAGCTGTGGAAAATCTGCCAGAAATCATCTGCTATCTTCATCTCATCCAGACACAATCACTAGTACTTTTAGTAGTGGAGATAAGATGTATCTGGCAGGCTTAGCCTCAGAATATAAAGTTACTAGCTGACAAAATCTGACACTGTTAGGTGAGTCAGTATTCATCTCCTGTCCTTCTGAAGTAAGCCTTTTAGCTGTTGAGTCCTCAGTTCTCAGCTTCAGCAAAAAAGACCAAAGGATGGAATGAAATGAAGATTAGTCTGCCACTGACTATCCCCGCAGAGTCTTAGGCATGTTGTTGAGGAAGACTGTCTTATCGTGGTGGTTCTTTTCCATGTCTGAGGACTTCCATTAGTACTGCTGGGATCCCTTTATTTACATGCTCAGCACCCACCTATATGGAATCAACTCTTCATATTCTTTCAGAGTGTGTGATTTTGGGGGCATGTTTTTGTAACTCTTGCCAACTGTCTCCAAGAGTTAATCTCCAGCTTTTATTGTCCCCTTGTCACAACAATACATCCTCCTAACTAATCATGACTAAGAAATAATGTAGTTTTACATTCTGGAATCAATTCCCCACCCCGCCCCACCTTGTTTTTGGTCTCTTATAACTTTGCAGAAGTTTGTCTATCTTTTTCTGCATTAACATAAGTTAGTATTTGTTTTAGGCTCCTAATAATGGAGGCTATATGGCCAGACTTACAAAGTGATCACAGAAATACTTGTTGATCAGCAATTTTGTACCACCATATAGAATTCATGAGGTCAGCTTCTTTCAAAAACATTTACTTTTCATTATTCCATTTGTTTATTGCAGAGAATAGAATTATTCTGATAAACGTAGATATTTTCAGGACCTCCACAGAACATTCAGATGACATTTTTGTTATAATGGAACTTTATCCTAATGGGCAGCATCCTAATTGTAGGGTTTAAATATATCATTCTTCCTCCTAGCATTTAGAAAAGGGCTCAATATGCTTTTTCTATAAAGGGCCAGAGAGTAAATATTTTCAGCTTTGTAGGCTGTATAGTCTCTGTCACAACTACTTAACTCTGACAATGTAATATGAAAGCAGCTATAGACAATATGAAAACAGATGGGCATGGCTATATTCCAATAAAACTTTATTTACAAAAACAAGCTCCTTTATTTACAAAAACACAGGTCAAGATTTGGCTAGAGGCCAGACCTTGGGAATTCCTGACTTATAAATTGGCACCTCAGCAGATATAATGGGGTTAGCATGTTTTTCTTTTTCTTGGAGCCTATAACATTTGGCTTATGTTAATGAGTAGTTTGAGAGTTTTATTGAAGTAATTGGAATACTTGAGGCAAGCCAGGATACACTGGTAGTGGAAGAGTAAGAGTTGATGGCAGGATAAAAGTGGTACAGGCCAGGCATGGTGGTTCACACCTGTAATCAGCACTTTGGGAGGCCAGTCTGGATGGATTGCTAGAAGCAGGAGTTTGAAACCAACCTGGACAACAAAGTGAGAACCTGTATCTACAAAAAAAATATTTAAATTAACTGGGCATGGTGGCATACACCAGTGGTCCCAGCTACTCAGGAGGCTGAGGCAGGAGGATTGCTGGAGCTCAGAAGTTTGAGGCTGCAGTGAGCCGTGATCACGCCACTGCAGTTGAGCCTGGACAACAGAGTGAGACCCTGTCTCTTTAAAAAAAAAAAAAAAAGTCTCTCTCTCTATATATAGTGGTACAGACAGATCAGCTCCCAGCCTGCAGTACAGACAAGTCAGTGATCAAGGTTACTAGCAGTGTAAAGTCTACACGGACATAGTAACCATTTGGCTGAGCATTTCCTTGTCCTCATTAGTATTTGATACTGATATGTCATTTAAATTTTAAAACGTGAAATCAAGAGTTTTTAGAACTATTCAAATGTCAGCATTTGGCTTTAATTTTGTTCCCATTTATTTAGCGTAAGGCTAAACTTTTAGAATAAACTGCTGAGAAGAAGGAAAATTTTTTAGTAGAAAACTGAAAATAAAAGGAATCATGAATTTTAGCAATGTATGGTGGCTTACACCTGTAATCCCAGCACTTTGGGAGGCTAAGGTGGGACTGTTGCTTGAGCCTAGGAGTTCAAGACCAGCCTGGGCAACATCGGGAGACCTCATCTTAGCCACATATGGTGGCACATGCCTGTAATCCCAGGTACTTGTGAGGAAGAGGTGAGAGGATCGCTTGAGCCAGGAGTTCAAGGCTGCAGTGAGCCGTGATCACACCACCACACTTCACCCTGAGTGACAAAGTGAGACCCTGTATCAATTAAAAAAAAAAAAAAAGGGAATCGTGAATTTTATTTGAGCAATAAAAAGAGCTCTCTGCAATATAAAATTAGTGACATCCCATTGATTTATGGCCGTAATACCTAAGTACCTAGGCCCAACAAGATAACTCCATCAAAGCACCTTTCTCTTTAATGAAAAGTATGGTTATTCCTCAGTCAGATAGTAACTTCAACTTCAAACCAAAACTAAATGAAATTCGAAGCATTTTGTACTATTGGAAGCTTGATGCAGATCTAAAACAGTTTCTTATTCATAACATAGGATAAAATTTCATTTGTGAGATCTTTTGATTCATTGTTACAAGTCCTGATAAAATTTAATCCAGGCATTTCTGTTAGTTATATTTTGGTATTGCTTGGGTTTTTTGTTGTTAAGGGGTGGTTGAAGAAGTGACATATTCTTGTATGAGAGCATAGTAACTAATGTTCAATTGTAAAGTGTAAGGCTACCCTATATAATGATTTAAAAATATAAATCATGTCTGTTTTCTAAATTTTAAAGCAATTAGAGAAACTATATTTTTCTTAGTTACAGGAGACTTAAGACTAAGTTAAAGAGTGATAGGCAAATAGGGTCATATTTTATTCAAAATTGTCTTGGCATTTTTGTCATTTATCAAAATAAATTTGAAATCATTTTAATCTTCCACTTGTACAGTATTTAATTTTAGTAATGGGGTTTGTAATACGGTAGAAATTGTGTGTGTATGTTTCAACTGAATAGAAGGATTTTACTTTTAACCACTCTTTTACTCTCTGCAAGTAATTTTTTCCTAAATGTGCCATTTTTTAAATTTTTATTTTTATTAAGACGACATTATAGTGCTTTTTAAGGGTTTTGGTAACATTTTAAAATACAAAATTGTTCAAAATGGCAACTTTTTTAAAATTTGAAAGCCATAGAGGTTATACATTTATGGAAATATGTAAAAGGAACCGTAACAAATGTAATACTACCAGGTGTCTAGTAAAACCTCTCTTCAGATAAATCAAAATCTTGGAGTAGACAGTATATAAAGATCCTTTAACCAATCTGTAAATTAATAGTGATTAATTTAAATCATTAGTATTTGGTGACTGGTACAAATCGAACAAATTATTAGAATACGATTCAAAATCAAGAGGAATTCATACTGTTTTTCAGTTTGTCCCTCAATTCACAAGACCTCTTATTCATCAACTAATTAGATTTAACATTTTTCCATTGTGAATGCTAAAGCCATTGGCCAAATTAAATGAAAACAAGTCGTTTGTTGGGTGCTTCCAGAAAAGTAAGGCCATACGTAGATTGTGAAGACTGAGTATGCAGGATGGTGTCATTTAATGACATGGGCCTTTTATTCTGAAATGGAGCTCTTCATAATCATTGAAACGTGGAGGGTAGCAGGCCTTGGGGTTTGCCTTGCCCTGCTACTCCCCCAACAGCAGCAGCCTGTCAGCTGTATGCTAACGAGGTGAACAATTAAACCGAGTCCTATCTGGCTGGCCCCACAGGCTCTAGGCTCAGACAAAGAACTGTTTATACACCTGTTGTATGTGTAGACAGCCATTTGAATGTGGAGCTGCAGATTAAAGGGAAGACATGGGAGCCCTGGAGAGCAAGGGTTAAAGAGAACTATAAGAACTGTGAAAGTCAAATTCTCCAGAAAATATATGAGGGCCATTTGCAAGGGGAATCAAGTTACAAAGAAAAAGTTCCTGCTAACTTCATTAACATGAAAAACTCCAGACTTCAAGCCTTCGTCTAGTCTGAGGCCATTTTTTTAAAGGCTTATATTTTTGCTATGTGTGCCAGTTAAATTTTTTCTTTTGTAAGCTAATTATGTTTAAGTTCGTGTGAGAAAATACTTAGTTTGTATTATTCTATAGTGTAAAAATATTTGCTGATGTTTCTGTTGCAAAACAAATCTAGCACCCTTTCTGATTTTCCTTAAGGAAAAAGTAAAATTTCTAAGATTTATTATTTAGATAATGATCAGACATTTTTTAATAGTTGAGTTTTTAAAAATCAAAGAATTATTTATACTGATGAAGTAAAAGGAAATCAGAATTCAGCAGATGCATCATCACTTAGATAAGTGAAAATTCAATTTGTTACTGTTCAGTAGTATTGTCTTACATAGCTATAAAATGTTTCACATAACATACACTAAGTATACATATGTTTAAAATTTAAAGTTTAGAAGGCTATTTTCTTTTAAATTATTTGGTGTGATAGTTCAAAATGTTATGTAAAACAGAATTAGTACATATTACCAGGGGTCATAGAAGTTTTAAGTCCACATTATTATAAATACAAATACACCTCAGCTTTTACTTTAACTTACAATTATTTCCCCAGCCCGTCAAAATTCTCCTAGATTTATTTAATCTTTAGAGTAGGCCTAATCTTCCAGGGTTCCAAAGAATTTGCAGCCATGTATTGTGTTTGCCCGTATCTATTTTTATAAAATCGGATTTTGAACTTCCTTTCCTCTTAGATCGCTGAGTACTTCATAGTAAGAAAGCACCCTCATTCATTAAAAATAAACAAGACCAGGATACCCTTGAAACAGAATTTCATGAAACATTTTAAAAATAATTTGTTCTCTTGAATACAATTTTCACAGTCCATTTCTCTACTGATTGTTAGGTTGAGTACTTCAGATTCTTCTCAAGTTTTTTTAGGGGAACAACCAAATACTAAAACTTTCTGAAAGTGGGAAGTGGGATGGAAGTCTGCCATAGTTTCTGTGGTCCCTTCCCAGCTTTAAGATTTTGTGATTCTAATACATGGTGAAATTGTGTGGTTTAGAGAAAACATGTGGATGCATGATTATTACCCAAGGGAGTAGTAATACAAATAATGCTCAGCAATGACCAATCCTAAAATCATTTTAAAAGTAACTATTGAATTAAATTTTAAAATCCACTAAATGGCTGTGTTTCTTAAAAATAAAGATGAAAGTAAGTGTAAAAGACAAACATTTCTTAGAAAGTGTGGTGGAAGAACGAATCTATTCTAATTAGATCTACTACCAAATGACCTGCATTGCCTAAAATTTTGCTTTGTTTCCTTTTGTTTAGCTCACAGAAAAACCAAAGGATAAACTTGCATAGGGGTATTTATTCCTCTTAGGGTAAAATCATACAAAGTCATGGAAGATAAAAGCTGTATTAATTACTCAAGAGAGATTCAAAGCTTGGCAGTTTACTAGGATTGAAGGATTTATTGAAAAACAGTGGTTCTCATGTATAACTCCAGGCAATAAACCTATTTAATTAAAAGCTTAATCTTCTAGTTCACACGTCTGCTACTATTCTAATAAAAACTTCATCTGTAACAAGTTTTTCTATGTATATTAATACTGCAATAGCTGACTGTTTGATGGTGTTTGCATTGCTTGGAATGTGGCAGTATTTTGTTAAATGCCAGTTCATGCATACTTTAATGTATTTAGGTATTATATGAAATAGATTTTCCGATTGATTATATAGGATTATTAATAGACCCTATAATATGTAGTGCATTGTGGCTTATAGAATGCTTTGTCATCTCATTTGCTTCTCACAAACACCCTCTGTGGGATTTAAAATTTACAAATTAGAAGTTTCATTTTTTAAAAAAGGTATGTTTTGGTTTGATTTAAAGGCAGTACTACTATGAAGTATTAATATTTTGAAATTCTCCCCAAAAACCAGAATAATGACATCCAGAAAAAGTTGCTGAAATCAGATGAGTGATACTGTTTTCTCTATTAAACCTAGTAAAATAATTTGGACAGTTATTGCCTCTGAACTATCTTAATCATTTTTTTTATTTTTGGGTTTTCTTTAACTTTAGGTTGGAACTCATCGGGAAGATTCTGTCAGTCTTAATGGCAATCATTCAGTCCTGTCTAGTACAGTCACTACTTCAAGCACAGACCTGAACCATAAAACACAGGAAAATTATAGAGGTAACTCTATTGTTGGTTTTCAGAAATGCAGACAGAGATATCATTTGGAACACTGTCACCTGTCTCACAGCTGGATTGACATCTGTGAATCAAAAGTCATTTAGGTGAGGGAATTCCAAATAGCGTGGAGAGCAGATATTTAGGGTTCCAACTGGCCCACCTAGGTTGACAATTACAGATACTTATTGACGAATAGAGCCACGTACAGACCATTGTTCAGTATTTACCAGTTATCTTTTACCTCTTCCTGTTCTGTCATGTCCCTCTTCCTCAGACATTTTCCCTCATGAGTGTATCTTCATGGTCCTTAGAGGCAGTGACAGAGATATTTCTGATTATACTGAGAGCTCCGAATGATGGAAGCTGTTGTTTTAGAGATTATCGTTTGATTGAAGAGACATACAATTTTGATAAAAAGCAAACTTGATCACTGTTCCAATAGAGCTTACAAGTAAGTGTGAAGATAGAGCACTTAAAAGTGCAAATAAGATCACCAAAATAAAGTTCTCCCAGTTACATTTAACCATAATGCCTGTTTTACTGTTTATCCAGGAAGATGTTAATCTTATGTCCTTGACCTCTGCAACATCTTAGAAGTTAGTTTCTAAAATACATAGTTTCTCATCCTTGTTCATTTGTTAAATAGTGCCTGAAAGTGAGCATTAGATTGGTCATGGGGGTCAGACTAGTTCTTTTAAATGCAAATGCTGTTAAAAAGCACAAGGATGTGGATATATTATTTTCAGCTCTAAATAGTATACTTTCCTACATCTTCAAACCTCCATCATAACCCTGTAACCGCTAAGGATATTCACCAGCTAGAAAGCTTTTTATTGTCTTAGCTCTAATTCATAAATGAGTCTCGTCTTTTATTTTATCTTTCCTTTGCCTCTTTGTTAGGTGGCTTGCAAAGTCAGTCTGGAACTGTTGTTACAACAGAAATCAAGACTGAAAACAAAGAAAAGGATGAAAACCTTCATGAACCTCCTTCATCAGATGACATGAAGTCAGATGATGAATCCTCCCAAAAAGATATCAAGGTTTCATCTAGAGGCAGAACAAGGTATTTGTTAGCATCCAGGTTTTAAATTTTACTCATTTTCCATAGGTAAAAATACTTGAGAAGCTGGGTGTCATGCATTTATTAACTGTCAGCTATGTTCTAGATATTGTGTTAGGATTTTTGTGTATGTTGTCTCATTTAATCACCACGTCATCCCTATAAAATAGAAGTATATGAAGGTTTGATTTCAAAATTGTTTTCCTTCATACTATACCATTTGAGCGACTATATGTAAAATATAATTACATCTCTTCACTCAGGTTGCTTAGTCTGTTAGATAAGTAAAAGGTAAAATAGCTAAAAAGAAGTTAAATCGTGTGGTACGGACATTTAGATAAGATTTGATCAATAAATATTTGAATATGGTCAGGTGTCACTTAACAATGGTATATATTCTAAGAAATGCATTGCTAGGCAATTTCATCATTGTGCAAGCACACAGTATACTTTCACAAACCTAGCCTGTTGTTCCTAGGCTGTATACCTGTATACCATGTTACTGAACTGAGTGCTGTAGGCAACTGTAACACAATAGTAAGAATTTGTGTATCTAAACACCTAAAAGGCACAGTAAAAATAAAAGATAAAAAATGGTACCCATATAGGGCACTTATCATGAATAGAGCTTGCAGGACTCGAAATTGCTCTGGGTGATTCAGTGAGCAGGTGGTGAGTGAATGTGAAGGCCTAGGACATTTCTGTACACTATTGTAAACTTTACAGACACTGTACATTTAGGCTATATTTCATTTATTAAAAAATATTTTTCTTCAATAGTAAATTAACCTTGGCTTACTGTATGTCATTTACTTTATAAACTTAAATTATTTTTAACTTTCTGACTCTTGTAATAATAGCTTAAAACACAAACACATTATATAGCTATACAAAAATATTTTCTTTAAGTTCTTTTGTAAGCTTTTTTTTTTTTTTTTTTTTTTTTTTGAGATGGAGTCTTGCTCTGTTGCCCAAGCTGGAATGCAGTGGCATCATCTCGGCTCACTGCAACCTCCGCCTCCCAGGTTCAAGTGATTCTCCTGCCTCAGCCTCCCAAGTAGCTGGGATTACAGGCACCCCCCACCACTCCAGGCTAATTTTTGTAGTTTTAGTGGAGACGGGGTTTCACCATGTTGGCCAGGCAGGTCTGGAACTCCTGACCTCAAGTGATCTTTCCACCTCAGCCTCCCAAAATGCTGGGATTACAGGCATGAGCCACCACACCCGGCCTTTGTAAGTTTTATTCTATTTTTAAAATTTTGTGTTTTTTTGTTTGTTTTTTTACTTTTCAAACTTTTTTGTTAAAAACTAAGACAAACACACATGTTAGCCTAGGCCTACACAAGGTCAAGATCATTAATATCACGGTCTTCCACCTCCACATCTTCTCCCACTGAATGTCTTCACAGGCAGTAACATGCAGGAAGCTGTCTCTCCTAAGGTAACAAAGCCTTCTTCTGGAATACCTCCTAAAGGACCTGCCTTGAGGTCTTACAGTTAACCTTTTTTTTTTTTTTTTTTTTTTGAGACGGAGTCTCGCTCTTGTCACCCAGGCTGGAGTGCAGTGGCACAATCTCGGCTCACTGCAACCTCTGCCTCCCGGGTTCAAGCAGTTCTCTTGCCTCAGCCTCCAGAGTAGCTGGGACTACAGGTGCCTGCCACCACGCCTGGCAAATTTTTGTATTGTTAGTAGAGATGGGATTTCGCCATGTTGGCCAGGCTGGTCTCGAACTCCTGACCTCTGGTGATCTGCCCACCTCGGCCTTCCAAAGTGCTGGGATTACAGGCGTGAGCCACCACACCCGGCCAACTTTTTTTAAGTTAGAAGTATACTCTAATGATAAAAAGTATAGTATAGTATAGTATAGTATAAATACATAAACCAATAACATAGTTATTATTATTATCAAGTACAGTAGGTCCTCAAAGAACATCATTTTGTGAAATGATGAGAAAAAAAATTGATTCCTAGCTAGAGCCTCTTTGTTTGTGGAGTTTGCACATTCTTCCCATGTCTCCTCATGTGGGTTTTCTCTAAGTACTCTGGTTTCTTCCTTCACCCCAAAAATGTGCGTATTAGGTTGAGTAATGTGTCTAAATTGTCCCAGTATGAGAGAGTGTGGGTGTATGTGTGAGTGTGCCCTGCAATGAAACGGCATCCTGTCCAGGATTGTTTCTGCCTTGCTCCCTGAGCTGCTGGGATAGGCTGCAGCCTCCCCCTGACCCTGAACTGGAATAATTGGGTAAATAATAATCTTACTTATTTTTACGAGTCTTTCTTAAATGTATGAATAGTTCACATTTATTTCATTGTTTAATATTAGAAGTGTATTTTGGTTTTTATTCAGAAGTTTGGTGATATTTTGTCACCAGAAATGTACCTTAGGGACTTAATTCTTGTTTATATCAATTAACCTATGATAAAACTGGTTTTATTACATGTCGTTTTCCTTAAAGTTGCAGTTTCCAAGAACTGATCAGTGACATTGAGGACTTACTGTAGTGTGTACCGTACTTAATTGCATGCTTTTATACAACTGGCAGCACAGTAGGTTTGTTTATATCAGCACCTATACAAACAATGAGTTAACGTGACTAATGTGTTGTGCTGCAGCCTTACCACAGCTACATTACTACATAATAGACATTTTTTAGCTCCAATATAAGACCGCTGTCATGTATGTAGTCCCTCATTAACCAAAATGTTATGGGCTCATAACTGTATATTAATATAAGGGCTAAATATATGGTAAGACTCTGATTTAAACAAGCAAATTATGGCCCATGGGCCTACCCAGCTCACTGCCTAATTTTGTTTTTGTTTTTATTATTATTATTATTATTATTTTATTTATTTATTTATTTATTTATTTATTTATTTTAAGACAGGGTCTCGCTGTCACCCAGGCTGGAATGCCATGGGGTGATCTTGGCTCACTGCAGCCACAGCCTCCCAAGTAGCTGGGATTACAGGCAGACGCCACCATGCCTGGCTAATTTTTGTATTTTTAATAGAGATAGGGTTTCACCATGTTTTCCAGGCTGGTTTCAAACTCCTGGCCTCAAGTGATCTGCTCACCTTGTCCTCCCAAAGTGCTGGGATTACAGGCGTGAGCCACTGCGCCTGGCCGCTGCCTATTTTTATAACGTTTTATTAGAACATCACCGTGCCCCATTCATTTATCCATTGTCTGTGGTTGTTTACATACTGCATTGCCAGACTAGAATAGTTGCCACAGAGACTGTATGGCCCTTCAGAGCTGAAAATATTTACCATCAGGGCCTTCTGAAAAAATGTTTCTTTTTAACAAACAATTAAATAGTAATTTGAGAAAAGTATGAAAAAGGAAGTATTCTAGGCAGAAAGATGTTGTCGTGGAGTTTTCTAGAAAATGGACTTGACTTTGCTTTGAAGTATGAATATAGACACATAGTACATTAGTTTCAAGTGATTTCTGGATTTTTCCTTCAAATTTTTCTTCCAGCTCTACATTAAAATTAGATGAGTTAGGCCAGGCACAGTGGCTCATGCCTGTAATCCCAGCACTTTGGATGGCTAAGGCAGGAGGATCTCTTGAGGCCAGAAGTTCAAGACCAGCCTGGGCTACATAGCTAGATTCTGTTTCTACAAAAAATTAGCGGGGCATGGTGGCAAACGCCCGTAGTCGCAGCTACTTGGGAGGGTAAGGCAGGAAGATTGCTTGAGTTCAGAAGTGTGAGGCTGTAATGAGCCATGATCATGCCACTGCACTCTATCTAGCCTGGCTAACAGAGAGATGCTGTCTCTAAAAAATCTTTTTCTAATGAAAATTTAAAAGTTAGATCATTTAGTATATTTGTGGTACACCCTATTTCTTGGCATACATATTCATTTATCAACGATATGTGTATATATCTTATACAGATTTAAAACATTGTTCTTTGTGTTGAATTATGGTGCAATGAGGATGGTAGATAAAACTAAAAGAAGCAGAATGTTCCTTTCTGTCATTCACAATTTAAAAGGTGTCCTTTTGCTCTTTTGACATTCTCACTGTTTTCAACACCTAAACATTTATCTTGGCAAAAAGGAAATCTTAAGATCTTAATATTATTACTTTAATATGTATTGTACTCAACTATCAGGGGCATAAGGAAGGAAAAACTGTGTCAAGGAATTCAGAGACCACTCTTCGGAGGCATCTTAACTCTTACATAGTTTTTATTCAATTAGAATTTTAAGGGAAACAATTTACATCTTTCCTCCATATTCATCTTCTTATAGATCAGGAATCAGCAAACTTTCTCTGTAAAGTCCCAAATAGTGACTATTTTAGGCTTTATTGGACGTACAGTCTCTGTCACAGCTACTTACCACTGCCATTATAGCACAAAAGTAGCCAAAGTCAAATGGGTATCGCTGTTCCAATAAAATTTTACTTACAAAAACGGATGACCAGCTCATAGATCAGTTTGCTGACCCATATTATAGGTCATCAGAAATTAGGAGGCAGTGTAATAGGTTAGTAATAGTCCATAATCATGAATAGGTTAATAACATGACTTTTGGACAAAGTAAGGGTTTGAATTGTGGTTCCATTACATACTTGCCAAGTGACTTTGGGCAAGTCTTTGAGCTCAGTTTCTTCTTCTCTAAAAAGAGACTTTCTGTTACAGGATTCTTGTAGGAATAACCAGAAAACGATGCATGTAAAACCCTTTGCACACTGTCTAGCACACAGTAAGCACTCAGTAAAGATACTATATCTACTGTTACAGTGGTAGTGTTATGGTGGTAATTTTAAGTGTATGGTGTAGGCTTGCTTCCATGGAGCACTGACCTGACATCTCATCATCATACTGCCACTAGTTAGCTCTGTGATCCTAGGTCTTGAAGTGGTTCTCAACCCTGCCGCCCAGACCCTGGAACATTTTAGAAATACAGGTGCCTGGGCCCCAACCCAAACTCACTAAATTAGTGAGTCTAGCATCTCTGGTAGTAAGACCTGGAAAGCTGTATTTTTTAAGTGCTCTTGGAGATTCTAGTGAGTGGCTATCTGTGGACACCACTGGGCTCGATGATCTTTAAAGGCCTTTTTGAAGTCAAAGAACCAGTGATTTTCTTTTGTCAAAAGAATGCATTTATATGATTCTTAATGATTAGCAGGTTAAATATTGCATACTTTTTAGAGACAAAGTCTCTGTTTGTCACCCAGGCTGGAATGCAGTGGACAATAACCTCAGGCTGCTGGACTCAGGCAATTCCCCCATGCCCGCCTCAGCTTCCCAAACCACTTAGGTTACAAGCACGAGCCACCATACCTGGCCTGTGTACTTGTTCTTTTATTAGAATACTCAGGGTATTAAAGAAGAAGTAAAAATATCTAATATTTTTGTACATTATTTCTAGGTTCTGAGAAGCTGTGGTCAGTAATTTATATCTGAATCATAAATAGAACTTTCTATAAGCTGTTACAGAGCATCTCCCTCATGTTTTTTTTTCTGATTATGTAGTCTATTTTTATTACAGAAATTTAGAAAATACAGAAAAGTATACACAAAAATCACAAGAAACCCCACTATTCAGAATTAACCACTGTTTACTTTTTTTTTTTCCTGAGAAGTTCTAATTTGATTTCACTGTGGTCTGAGAGACATTTTGTTGTGATTTCTGTTATTTTACATTTGCTGAGGAGTGTTTTGCTTCCAATTATGTGGTCAATTTTAGAATAAGTGCAATGTGGTGCTGAGAAGAGTGTATATTCTGTTGATTTGGGGTGGAGAGTTCTGTAGATGACTGTTAAGTCTGCTTGGTCCAGAGCTGAGTTCAAGTCCTGGATATCCTTGTTAATTTTCTGTCTCGTTGATCTGTTTAATTTTGACAGTGGGGTGTTAAAGTCTCCCATTATTATTGTGTGAGAGTCTAAGTCTTTTTGTAGGTCTGTAAGAACTTGCTTTATGAATCTGGGTGCTCCTGTATTGGGTGTGTATATATTTAGGATAGTTAGCTCTTCTTGTTGCATTTATCCCTTTACCATTATGTAATGGCCTTCTTTGTCTCTTTTGATCTTTGTTGGTTGAAAGTCTGTTTTATCAGAGACCAGGATTGCAACCCCACAACCCCTGCTTTTTTTTTTTTGCTTTCTGTTTGTTTGGTAGATCCTCCTCCATCCCTTTATTTTGAGCCTATGTGTGTCTTTGCACATGAGGTGGGTCTCCTGAATACAGCACACTGATGGGTCTTCACTCTTTATCCAATTTGTCAGTCTCTGTCTTTTAATTGGGGCACTTAGCCCATTTACATTTAAGGTTAATATTGTTATATATGAAATTGATCCTGTCATTATGATGCTACTGGTTATTTCACCTATTAATTGATGCAGTTTCTTCACAGCGTTGATGGTCTTTACAATTTGGCATGTTTTTGCAGTGGCTGGTACCGGTTGTTGCTTACCATGTTTGGTGCTTCCTTCAGGAGCTCTTGTAAGGCAGGCCTAGTGGTGACAAAATCTCTCAGCATTTGCTTGTCTATAAAGGATTTTATTTCTCCTTCATTTATGAAGCTTAGTTTGGCTGGATATGAAATTCTGGGTTGAAAATTCTTTTCTTTAAGAATGTTGAAATATTGGCCCCGACTCTATTCTGGCTTGTGGGGTTTCTGCAGAGAGATCCACTGTTAGTCTGATGGGCTCCCCTTTGTGGGTAATCCGACCTTTCTTTCTGGCAGCCCTTAACATTTTTTCCTTCATTTCAACCTTGGTGAATCTGACAGTTATGTGTCTTGGAGTTGCTCATCTTGAGGAGTATCTTTGTGGTGTTCTCTGTATTTCCTGAATTTGAATGTTGGCCTGCCTTGCTAGGTTGGGGAAGTTCTCCTGGATAATATCCTGAAGAGTGTTTTCTAGCTTGGTTCCATTCTCCCCATCACTTTCAGGCATATCAGTCAAATGTAGATTTGGTCTTTTAATGTAGTCCCATATTTCTTGGAGGCTTTGTTCATTTGTTTTCACTCTTTTTTCTCTGATCTTGTCTTCTTGCATTATTTCATTAATTTGATCTTCAATCACAGATATCCTTTCCTCTGCTTGATCGAATCAGCTATTGAAGCTTGTGTATGCTTCACGAAGTTGTTGTACTGTGGTTTTCAGCTCCATCAGGTCATTTAAGTTCTTCTCTACTCTGGATATTCTATTTAGCCATTCGTCTAACATTTTTCCAAGGTTTTTTGCTTCCTTGCAGTGGGTTAGAACATGCTTCTTCAGCTTGGAGAACAGCTTTGTTACTACCGACCTCCTGAAGCCTACTTCTGTCAACTCATCAAACTCATTCTCCATCCAGTTTTGTTCCCTTGTTGATGAGGAGTTGTGTTCCTTTGGAGGAGAAGAGGCATTCTGGCTTTTGGAATTTTCAGCCTTTCTGCTCTGGTTTCTCCCCAGCTTTGTGGTTTTATCTACCTTTGGTCTTTGATGTTGGTGACCTATGAATGGGGTTTTGGTGTGGATGTCCTTTTCGTTGATGTTGATGCTATTCCTTTCTGTTTGTTAGTTTTCCTTCTAACAGACCGGCCCTTCAGCTGCAGGTCTGTTGGAGTTTGCTGGAGGTCCACTCCAGACCCTGTTTGCCTGGGTATCACCAGCGGAGGCTGCAGAACAGCAAATATTGCTGCCTGATCCTTCCTCTGGAAGCTTCGTCCCAGAGGGGCACCCGCCTGTATGGGGTGTCTGTTGGCCCCTGCTGGGAGGTGTCTCCCAGTCAGGCTACACGGGGATCAGGGACCCATTTGAGGAGGCAGTCTGTCCGTTATCAGAGCTCGAATGCCATGCTGGGAGAACCGCTGTTCTCTTCAAGGCTGTCAGGCCAGGACGTTTAAGTCTGGAGAAGCTGTCTGCTGCCTTTTGTTCAGATATGCCCTGCCCCCAGAGGTGGAATCTAGAGAGGCAGTAGGCCTTGCTGGGCTGCGGTGGGCTCCGCCTAGTTCGAGCTTCCCTGCCACTTTGTTCACACAGTGAACATAAAACCACCTACTCAAGCCTCAGTGATGGTGGATGCCCCTCCCCCTGCCAAACTTAAGCATCCCAGGTCGATCTCAGACTGCCGTACTAGCAGCAAGCAAGGCTCCGTGGGCCTGGGACCCGCCGAGCCAGGCACAGGAGGGAATCTCCTGGTCTGATGGTTGCGAAGACCATGGGAAAAGTGCAGTATTTGGGCAGGAGTGTACTGCTCCTCCAGGTGCAGTCACTCATGGCTTCCCTTGGCTAGGAAAGGGTAATCCCCCAACCCCCTTGCGCTTCCCAGGTGAGGCGATGCCCCACCCTGCTTCAGCTCACCCTTCGTGGGCTGCACCCTCTGTCCAACCAGTCCCAATTAGATGAACCAGGTACCTCAGTTGGAAATGCAGAAATCACCCATCTTCTTCATCGATCTCACTGGGAGCTGTAGACTGGAGCTGTTCCTATTCTGCCGCCTTGGAAGCGACCCACCTCAACAATGTATTTTTTTTAAGTATTTTGTTTTTGTTTTGGATCAGCTTTATTGAGGCTTAATACACATGTAATAATAAAATTCACTAATTTTAAATATACAGTCTTTATGTATGCTAAAATGTTTATATTTTGTCATTTTGACAAGTGTAACAGTTATATAACAGCCACCTTATTCATAATGTAGAATCCACCTCAAAAAATGTCCTTATTCCCCTTGGTAGTGAGTCCCTTTCCTCCATCCCGTGGTCCTTGGCAACCATTGATCTGCTTTCTGTTACCATAGTTTTGTCTTTTCTAGAAGTTCATGTAAATGGAATTGTAGAGTATGTATGTGATCTTTCATGACTGGCTTTTTTTACTTAGCATAATCTGCAGCTTGATTTTAGATACAACATAATGGTCCATTGTCTGAATGTACTATGATTTATTGAACCCATTTCCTATTATTAAATCCCAATATGTTGCTGATGTAAATAATTCTGTGATCATCTCCCTTTACATAAATTTCTATGTACGTCTCTAATTATATCCTTAGGATGAATTTCCAAAGTTGGAATTGCTGATCAAGAGGTAATAAACATTAAGGCTCTGGATTCGTTTTGCCAATTTGCCCTTCAAAAAATTGTGTCATTTCTCCCATGTTTTATAATCATCACCACTGATGATAATTTATCTCTAGAACAAAAAAATAGCTATTTTCTGAGATACTTCTCTCAATCTATATCTTAAGCTTTCCTTCTTTCTTTTCACCAGGTAACTGCCAGAGTATATTTAAGAGCACAGGCTAAGCAAATTATACATTTATGTACTAGAAGGGCTTTTAAACTGTAATGTGTATATCAGTCCTGGGGAACATGTTAAAATGCAGCTTCTAATTCAGTAAGATAGGAGTAGAACCTGAGAGATTCTACTCCAGTGTTTTTAACAAGCTCCCAGTAATGCTGATGCTGCTGATTTGTGGATCACATTTTGTGTAGCAGGGTGCTAAAATATTATGTAGTTGTTGATCTTATATTTATGAAGAGTTTCTGGAGAAATCTTTATGCTATAATGTGCAATGAAAAATGCACTTAAGAGTGTATGTAGTATATTTCAACTATATGACTGTATATGTGCATTGAAGAAAAATTTGAAAGGAATATACAGTCATGTTAACTGCACCTATTACAACTGTTTACAAGATTTATAGGTGGTTTTCATTTCCATCTTTACGCTTTATAATTGTGCACAATCAGCATATCTTACTTTATAGCGAACCTAATAGACCTTGTTGTTACTTTATTTTCTAGCAGTACTAATGAAGATGAGGATTTGAACCCTGAACAGAAAATAGAAAGGGAGAAGGAGAGGCGGATGGCTAACAATGCCAGAGAACGCTTACGCGTGCGGGATATTAATGAAGCATTCAAAGAGCTTGGCCGAATGTGTCAGCTTCACTTGAAGAGTGAAAAACCCCAAACAAAACTCCTTATTCTTCATCAAGCCGTGGCAGTCATCCTTAGTCTAGAACAGCAAGTCAGAGGTAAGTAGGTTCAGCCGAGATGTATAACTGTTCTGCTTCAGATGGGCAGACATTTCTATTTACAGTTGCTCTTCTGCTTGGGGAAGTTGTTTGTTATTTCTCCCAGTACTTCTACTCCTGTATCATCAGGGTCGTTTTTCCTGTAATTCTCACTTCTGTCTCACTGTATCACCTAATATCTGTGGGCTGAGTGTTCTCCACCAGTAGAGAGTAATTCTGTGAAGCAAAGCAGAGAACAAACAGCCTCTGCCTGCTGCTCAGCAATAGTGCTTTGTGTCTCTTTGCTCTGGTTGCTTCTGATCTCTCAACCATTAAATTTACCTGCCTAGACCTGCCCTCCTCCCTGCTCTTTATGTCTTTCCTACTTCTCTGTATTCATTTTCTTGCCTGCTCTACTTTGGAGTATCTACCATGCCCTGCTGGTTAATAGGATGCCTTGTCATCATCCCTTCTGCCTTTGCCACATACCTTTACACCCATGTCAATAAGGTCTCAGGGCTTCTTTGTTGACCCCAGACCAGGAACACCAAGAACTTTTTGGGCTAACATACATTGGCATGCCTGTGTGTCCTTAAGGGCAAAACAGCTCACCCACTGCTGACTCAGTTTCATTTTTCAGGAAGTTTGTTGCAGTCTTGAAGAACCTTTGGAACTTCATTTGTTCAACATGTATTTATTGCATACCTCCTCTGTTCCAACCAGCTATGTCCTAGACCCTGGGTTGTCAAATAATAGAAGCTTCTTGTCTTTAAGAGGTTTTACCATCAAACTTGAGTTTCTCCATATACTTATATATTGTCTTAAAATATCCCAAGCCTTTTTGCAAGGAATTCATAGACGTGGCCCTAGGTTCCAGATCTGACCACTAGTCTCTCTGAGAGCAATTCTTTCGATTTTGTGTGAACAAGGTTCAAAAAAGAATAGGGTGGGCAGATGCTTGAAAACTACAGCCATGGAGCCTCAGCATAGATTATAGAATGAGTACTCTTTCTTAGGAAAACCAGAGTGAGAGAACTTGAACAAACTTTCAGAAATATATACAGTAGTAGTTAATTCATCCACTTCCCTCCAATATATTTAATGAATAAGAATGAGGGATAGATCATTTTGTGTATAATCAACCTAATGTTAAAAATGGATACTTGCTCCTGTTCTCCCAAGGTCCTTGAAATATCTGTGGAGTATAAATTAGTTAATGAAACCTAATCTTCAAGGAGTTATAGACTCCCTTGTGATATCCATAAGGAGGAAGATTGTTACCCACTCACCTGTGGCAGAAGCAGTGGTTCCTTGAACTACTGATACCTCTTGCCACTTTAGCAATGTTTTTTTTTTCTTGAATTGTGTCTGACACCCTTTGTCTCGCTCTGAAGGCAGCAAGGCACCTATGTTCAGTGGTTCAACTACACTCATCCTCCTCCTCTTCAGCCCAGGATATCTTCTACCCTGACTTCACCCAGCCATTTATTGTTAAAGCCACTGCCTCCATCTCAGCTGTGAAAGTCTTACTGTCTGGTCAACAAGAGTACCAGAATTTATTCTAGTACACAGCACCTTTTCCTCCCATAGTGCTTTAGAATCAGAATGCAGTCATTTGTGTTTTTAAAAACTTTTTTTTTTAAGCACAGAGATACCTACTTCAGATCTAAGCCATTAAAATGAGAAATACTTCTGTGATGGAAAAACATAAACATAAATAAATAAAACATAAATTCTACCATGCCTAGAGGGACCTTATTCATTTGTAACATTGGAATTTGCGGTGGTTCCATGCGGGCACCTAGAACAGAAAAGCTGAGTCTGAGAGAAGATCTATCATCTAGGCTTTCTTACTACTGACTTCCTGGTCTGTTATGGGTACTGACTATTTCATACAGTTCCGTAAAGCTCTGTCTAAGGAGTCTTTGATGAAAGTTTGAACAGATTTCAGATACACTGAACTGTAACTTCGTTAAGGATTGCTTTGATATTCAGAAAAGCCTACTTCTCCCCTGCCTTCAGACTGGGCTTGAAGCCTTGTCTTAGGACTTCACATAAAAGCCCAGGGATCTTTGTAAGACTGTGTATGTATGTATGTATGTATGTATGTATGATGTATGTATGTATGTATGTATGTATGTATGGTCTCACTGTGTTGCCCAGGCTGGTCTTGAAATCCTGGCCAGGGATCTTTGTAAGACTTGTATGTATGTATGTATGTATGTATGTATGTATGTATGTAGAGATGGTCTCACTGTGTTGCCCAGGATGGTCTTGAAATCCTGGCCTCAAGCGTCTATAGGCTTGAGCCACCGTGCCTGGGCTCAGACTCCTTGAAGGACACTCTTATGGCTGTCAGATAGGGTTTAGAACCCTTCATACAGGCCACAATACCTGTGCCTTGTCTTTGGCAACACCTTCAGAGTTTTGTATAGCCACTGTCTTTTCCTCAATTTACCTACAGTTTTGAGTTATTTTGGTGACTTGATCACTTTTGAGAGCCTCTTCATCCTGTACAGGGACCCTCCTTAGCAGTCCCTGATCCAACACTTTCTATAAAAACAGCTTTTGTTTACATGACCTATTTGGGCATCCTCTGCACTCTGGCTCCCCTTCTGGTTTGGGATGATGCTGCAAGACTGTATCTGATTGTGACCCAATCTGTCACAATCCCTGGATACTTAGTTTTACCAGGAGGCAAACAGACCCAGATCTAGCAGTTCATCCCAGAGAAGAGTGGCTTCTCTTCTAAGCCTCAGATTTTGCCAGAGCATTTTTTGTGCCTTGTTGCCTCACCTGTCAAACCCTAAGTCCCCACTGCCAGTTTAAGCTTTTCCATTATCATGACTACAACATTATTTGTACCTTTGCCATTTTTATTCCCCAGCAGATAAAACAAATAACCTTCAAGTTTGTACTCTCAGCGTTACTCAAAACTCAGTGGTTAAACGTTTCCTCCTCTCAAGCTCTTTCACAGGTCAGCTCAGTCAGGTCACTGTTCTTTTGATAATTTAGTGATAAGAGAACTATTAGATTTTCAGTTTCCTGTTCTACAAGTGAGTTTGAACATAAATGGTATAGGACAGTGGTTTTGAAATCTGGCTGGTCCCAGAATCACCTGAAGCTTTTCTTTTCTCAAACATTTCCAAACCTTACCCCAGGAGATTCTGGTGCAATGAAATGGTTAAATGTGGTAGACTTAACATATGCAGTGATAATACTGCAGTCTTTCCTACATCCCCACTAAAATAAATAAAAATGATATTCATTTTAACCCGCAAGTACAGATGAGAGAGGAGACCATAGCAGATGAAATAGCAAAAGCTGCATGTAGGATAGAAAGTCGATGGAATAGTGGTACTTGTTTGTTTCTAAGTACTGAAGAATACATGTTTCAAGAGTGGTAAGATCTAATCTTGTGCTGAATACAGTGATTTCTTAAATGCCCCGAAGTTAAAATACATAATCATGAAATTTCAGAGCATTAGGGTAAAAAAAAAATTCTAAAGCTTCTGGAGATAAAATTTAAATAGCTTGTAGATAAAGAAACAATCAAAATATCATCAGAGTTCTGGATAGTAGTACTGGATTCCAGGAGATAGTGGAGCAGCACCTTCAAATTTCTGAGGAAAATAATTTCAACCTAGAATTCTTTTTTTTTCTTTTTTTTTTTTTTGAGGCAGAGTCTCGCCCTGTCACCCAGGCTGGAGTGTAGTG
This sequence comes from Pongo abelii, assembly GCF_028885655.2. Taxonomy (NCBI): domain Eukaryota; kingdom Metazoa; phylum Chordata; class Mammalia; order Primates; family Hominidae; genus Pongo; species Pongo abelii. The sequence goes on from NC_072001.2 coordinate 60,316,979, forward strand.
ATGTGAGCTTGGCTCACCGCAACCTCTGCCTCCTGAGTTCAAGTGATTCTCCTGCCTCCGCCTCCTCCATAGCTGGGATTACAGGCACGCACCACCATGCCCAGTTAATTTTTTGTATTTTTAGTAGAGACAGGGTTTCACCATGTTGAGCAGACTGGTCTGAAACTCCTGACCTCAGGTGATCCGCCTACCTCAGCCTCTCAAAGTGCTGAGATCACAGATGTGAGTCACCGCACCCGGCCAGTTTCAACCTAGAATTTTATACCTTGCCAGACAATTAATCAAAAGATGGAAATAGAATGAAGATATTCCACATAAGCTGGGCATGGTGTGTGCTTATAGTCCCAGCTACTTGGGATGTTGAGTCAAGAGAACCACTTAATCCCGGGAATTTGAGGCTGAAGCGAGCTGTGATCATGCTACTACACTCCAGCCTGGGTGACAGTGCCAAGTCCACCCTGTCTCTAAATAAAAATTATGTTGGCAGCTGGGTGCAGTGGCTCACACCTGTAATCCCAGCACTTTGGGAGGCTGAAGCAGGCAGATCATGAGGTCAAGAGATCGAGACCATCCTTGGCAACATGGTGAAACCCCATCTCTACTAAAAATACAAAAATTAGCTGGGTGTGGTGGCGTGCACAAGTAGTCCCAGCTACTTGGGAGGCTGAGGCAGGAGAATCGCTTGAACCCGGGAGGCAGAGGTTGAAATGAGCCGAGATTGTGCCACTGCACTCCAGCCTGGCGACAGAGCGAGACTCTGTCTCAAAAAAAAAAAAAAAAAAAAAAAATTAAGTTGGCTGGGCACAGTGGCTTATGCCTGTAATCCCAGCACAGTGGGAGGCCAAGGCAGGAGGATCCCTTGAGCCCAGGAGATGACTTGAGACCAGCCTGAGCAACATAGTTAGGCCCCGTCTCTAAAAAAAATTTAAAAATTAGCTGAACGTGTTGGCTCATACCTGTGGTACCAGCTACTTGGGAGGCTGAGATGGGAGGATCACTTGAGTCCTAGAAGGTTGAGGCTGCAGTGAGCTATGATTGTAACACCACACTCCAGTCTGGGCAGCAGAGTGAGGACCTGTCTCAAAGGAAAAAAAAAAAAGATATCTCAGATATGCAAATCCTTTAAAAATTTACCTTCCAGATACATTCTTTTAAAAAATAGAGACAGGGTCTCACTGTGTTGCCCAGGGTGGTTTCAAACTCCTGGCACAAACGATCCTCCCACCTCAGCCTCCCAGGTAGCTGGAACTGCAGGCATTAGCCACCACCACACCTGACTCGTGTGTATTTTTTCAGAAAGCATCTGGAACATATGCTTTAGCCAAATAAGTGCATAATCAACAAAGACAAATGTTATAGAATCCAGGAAACAAAGGATTTAACATAGAAAAACAGCAAAAATAAATCCCATGACAAGAGCTACTGGGCCTAGAGAGCAACTAATCCATTGAAAATTGAATACTATTAGCTGCAGAAGAAAGGTTTCCAAGGAAAGAAAATGGAATTAATTGATGATATGATGTGTTCAAGATTTTAGGAAAATATATTGATAGGCATTTGTTAGATCTCTTGGAGCATTCAGTGATGGGGTTAGGGAGATGGAATTTGCATTACTAACAAATGAAAAAACAAGTAGCTATTAACTATAGGAAAAATAAACAGTTATATGAGCAAGGGAGCAATCACTGTAAAAAAAAAAAATTTTCTTTTTTTTTTTTCGAAATTGAGGTCAGATGGGTAATGTGCAGAGGTCATAACAAGGTTGGAGGGTGGCACATCTCACACACACTCGTGAACACCCGATCATCGTGCTCATGAACTACAAAAGGATCAAACCTTTCCTCCCTCTCCCTCTCTCTCCCTCTCCCTCCGTCCCTCCCCTTTCCTCCCTCCCTCTCTCACCCTCCCTCTCTCTCTTTCTCTCCCTCCCTCTCTCTCTCTCCGTCCTTCTCTCTCCCTTTCTTATTCTTTCTCTCTCTTTCTTTCTTTCCTCGTTTTTTCTTTTTCTTTCTTTCTTTTTGTCTTATTCTTTATTTCTGCCTTTGTTTCTTTCTTTTTTGTTCTTTCCTCCTGTCTTCCTTCCTTCCTTTTTTTTCTTTCTCCTTTCCTTTCTTTTCTTGTCTTGTATTTTCTTTTCTTTCCTTTCCTTTTCTTTCTTCCTCAGGGTTTTGCTCTGTTGCCTAGGTTGGAGTGCAGTGGCACAATGATGGCTCACTGCAGTCTCAACCTCCCAGGCTCAAGTGATCCTCCTACCTCAGCCCCCTCAGTAACTGGGACTACAGGTGGGTGCCAGTACACCTGGCTAATTTTTAAATTTTTGTAGAGACAGGGTCTCACTTTGTTGCCCAGGCTACTGTAAAATTCTTACCTCAGCAGCTGTCTCCATATAGTCATAATAACATAAATATTTTCCTAGTCATAATAATGTAAGAAGTGATTAGTGAGTTAGCCAAAAATTTTGCTATAAACATGTTGCAAAGTTGATGTTATAAGAGAGTCAAGTCCTCAGCTACGTAAGAAGTCAATAGATAGAATTCCCCTAACTGAAATGTGGGAAGACATACTTCTCATGCCCTGCAGGTAATGAGAAGTACCAGATCTTTCTGGCTACTTAACACATGTTGGCCGTGGTCTGCTGTCACACACCAAGAGGTATGAAAGAGTAGCCTTAGTCTTTTTTGAATCAAAGTTGTGTATTTACTTCACATTTCCTAGAGTCTGCCATAGTATTGTTCTTCCTGCCAGAAGTGTTCTTTGTCTGACTATAGGAACCTGGAAGATCTTGCCTAATTTACTGAATTTTTGGTGCTGATCCTTCCCAGCATTTCTCATCATGTCTCCTAAATCCTGGTGTGATAGAGTCATAGTTAGCTAAGAGCAGTTTTCCATTATAAAGAAAAATGTGAGCCTTTTTTCAGTTGGAAAATTTTCACATCTCACATTCTCCTCTTTAAGTTTTACATGCTAATCTATGCCCTCTTCTCAGTCTCTCGGGTCATTATATGAGACTTTAACGTCCACAGTCTCTCTCTTTTTTTTTTTTTTCGGAGACAGAGTTTTGCTCTTCTTGTCGCCCAGGCTGGAGTACAATGGCACGATCTCGGCTCACTGCAGCCTCCATCTCCCCAGTTCAAGTGATTCTCCTGTCTCACCCTCCCGAGTAGCTGAGATTATAGGCACCCGCCACCACGCCTGGCTAACTTTTTGTGTTTTTAGTAGAGATCGGGTTTTGCCATGCAGGCTAGTCTCAAATTCCTGACCTCAGGTGATCCGCCTGTTTCGGCCTCCCAAAGTGCTGGGATTATAGGCATGAGCCACCGTGCCCAGCCCACAGACTCTTATATATAAAACAAACTGATGAAAGACACACTCTTATTTGTTAGAGGTGCACAACTACTTATTAATAAAGCAGCTCTTAATATTTTTTGCATAATGATGAACATGCTATTTTTCCTACTAGTTATCCTAATAAATTAACTAAGAGTGTATCTTTCTTCATTCATCCTCCTTATAGTTGCATAGGCTCTATGTCTTTCCCCAAATACAGAGGCTTAGAAAATTAGAACTCTAAAATGAAATTTTATTAGTATGCATCACTGATAGTCAGGAGTCAGCTAAGTTTACTATAATGAAGTTTTTTGTTTACTTTTTTAAAACTTGGATGTGAACTATAAATGTGTATTGAAATATATACATCCAAATACACTTTTACCTACTTTAAAGGGGAAGCCGGCACAGTGGCACTTGCTGGTAGTCCCAGCTTTTTGACAGGCTGAGTTGGGAGGATCCTTTCAGCCCAGGAGTTCAAGGCAAGCCTGGGCAATGTAGTGAGACCCCATCTCTGAAAAAATGGTTGGGGGTGGGGTGGGGACATGGAAAAAGGGGAGCTGTACTGATGGTATATCGGCTATGCCCTCATTTCAAGAAAATCTGACATAAAATATTACAACTTCGAAAAAATACTATTTTCGTTCCACACTAATTACAAATGATCCCTTTATATTATATTCATTAGGGCATTTTTAATCCATTTATAAAAATATGTGGAACAACTGTTAACCTATACTGTATGTTATAATCAAATAAAAAGCTATATCAGAAGCTATGGATATCTTGGGCTTAAAACTCATTTTTTAAAAAATCCAACAGGAATAGTAGTGTGTAAGTAGATTTTGATCCAGTGGGTCTTTGATCTGATGGATTTTCTTTCCCTTTATTTCTCACAGTAGCACCCTATTTTTTTTTTTTTTTTTGAGACAAGGTCTCGCTGTGTCATCCAGGCTAGAGTGCAGTGGCACGATCACTGCAGCCTTGACAACTCTTGGGCTCAAGTGATCCTTGTACCTCTCAGCTTATTTAACCTCTTTTGAAAATGCCCATGTCACAGATCCCATGCAGTCTTCTTTGCTATCTTTTATAAGAAGCAGCAGAGGTTTTTACCACCCTTTTAATAACACCTCCAGCAATAGAAAGACCAACTCATTCATCTCGTTTCACATATATATCAAAGTAGAAAAGTAAGATGTGCACCAGCTATCTATCCCTCTCCCTTGAATTGGCACATTTCCTATAGAAGAGGGGTCCCCAACCCCTGGGCCACGAACCAGTACCTGTGGCCTGTTAGGAACCGGGCTGGCTGCACAGCAGGAGGTGAGCAGAGAGCAATCCAGCGAAGCTTCATCTATATTTACCGACGCTCCCCATCATTTGCATCTCCAAATCCTGTCAGATCAGCGGCAGCATTAGATTCTCATAGGAGCGTGAACCCTATCGTGAACTACATATGCAAGGCATCTGGGATCTAGGTTGCCTACTCCTTATGAGAAGCTAATGCCTGATGATGTGTCATTCTGTCCCATCACCCCCAGATGGGACCATCTAGTTTCACGAAAATAGGCTCAGGGCTCCCACTGACTTAATGGTGAGTTGTATAATTATTTCATTTTATAGTACAATGTAATAATAATAGAAATACAGTGCACAATAAATGTAATGTGCTTAAATCATCCTGAAACCATCCCTGCCCCCTTCCCGCCCCACCCCCTGCACCCAGTTCATGGAAAAATTGTCTTCCACAAAACCAGTCCCTGGTGCCAAAAAGGTTGGGGACCACTGCTTTAGAGGAATAGCTGAGGATATCTCTTACTTTATCCTTTTCTGAACTGGTAACATTTTAGATAAAGCACAGATGTCTCTCTCTAAGTACAAGATGTCAGCATTCATGTCAATTCAGTGTACCGTGTCTTAGCAGGACCTTGAAGAGACTTGATAGCCTAATAACAACAGCATTTGCCAAAATGTTTGAGTGAAGAGTAGCATTTTGATTTAAATCAAATCAAACCCTAGAAATCTAAATCATAAGCAAAAAATGAAGAAAACAAAATGGTCACTTAGAAGTATAAATCTGGAGGCTTAGTTCAATGCTGAGGTTTTATGTGAGCAGATTGTTTCTTCTATGTGATGGTACTTAGTATGGGAATGAAGTTACACAAAACAACAGCAATTTGTTCAGCTTGAGACCTAATTCATAGCTTAAAACCATAGTGATAAAAATTCTTTCCTCCTGTTTTAGAGAGGAACCTTAACCCCAAAGCAGCCTGCCTTAAGAGAAGGGAAGAAGAAAAAGTTTCTGCCGTATCGGCAGAGCCGCCAACCACACTGCCAGGAACCCATCCTGGGCTTAGTGAAACTACCAACCCTATGGGTCATATGTAAACATCAGCCAGGTAAGTACGGGTTTGAAAAGAAACAGCAAGGAAATAACCTTAAGATTCATCTTAAACTGGGTTAGAATCTTTGAATAGAATTCTCTAGTGAGCAGTGGCCATTGTAAAGGTCACATGTAATTTGAAATACAACAGTTTGTCTTTCTGTTACATTATCAGACTTACAGAGCCAGCATCATTTTATAGCAAATTGCCATTTTCTTCAAAGTGTGGCAGTATCTTGTGACTTTGGTTCTTCTGTTCGGAATCATCATGTGTACTCTTTTACATGAGTATCTTCCTGATCCAAGAAGAAATAGTACCATGACTCAACCATCAGAAAACGCTCTTGGTACCACTCATGTTCTTCATTTCTTTATTCAGAAATGCTTGACTATATCATCAACCAGTTTTCTGCTAATTATCTAGCTTTTTGTCATGAAGCCTTTATACATGAAAAAGTTATCACTTCTATTTGGATCAGTAATGCAAATTTATGATATGATGCTTCTTCCCCACTTGCAAGCACATCAGTTAACACCCTCTAGAATCTATTAATGAATGTGAAGTTATTATATATGGTAGAGCCAGAATGCCCGTCTCTCTGGTGGAATTTTACTTGTTCAAGGACTGTTCTTTATATCTTCCTTTTCATGGACTAAACACAATTCAGTTCCTTGTGATTTTTTTTTTTCCCCTCAAGACGAAGTCTCGCTCTGTTGCCCAGGCTGGCATGCAGTGGCGCGATCTCGGCTAACTGCAGTCTCTGCCTCCCAGGTTCCAGCAATTCTCCTGCCTCAGCCTCCCGAGTAGACTAGCTGGGATTACAGGTGTGCACCCCCATGCCCGGCTAATTTTTGTATTTTTAGTAGAGACGGAGTTTCACCATGTTGGCCAGGCTGGTCTCCAACTCCTGACCTCAGGTGATCCGCCCGCCTCAGCCTCCCAAAGTGCTAGGATTACAGGCGTGAGCCACCTTGCCCAGCTGGTAACTTCATTTTTATAATCTGCCTTCAGCAGTATGTAGTTTTTTCCCCAATTTTATCAACAGATTAAAAGTAGTAAGTAAAGGCAGATGAGTGCGGGGTGTGGAACAGAAAAAAATATCAAGTGCAGTTTCATTTGGTCAGTTTTGTGGCTATCTCATTTTGAACTGAAAGTCTGGAATTTGATAGACTATTTGATAGATAAACTACAAATATTAGTAACTCACCTTTTCCTGAGGGATTTAGTTCCTATCACCACTACATATATAGGGTCAAATGAGACTACATATAGGGTCAAACCAGACTACATATAGGGTCAAACCAGACCACACAGAAGATTTCATTTAGGATAAAAGAAAGGAAGAGTTAAGGCAGTTATTTCATAAGTCAGTTATAACTGTAACATTAGCACACTGGAGAAAACCTCAAACTACCTCCCCCACAAAAAGTATCCAGCAGTCTAACAGATTGTACATGTCAGGGACTTTAGGCAAGAGCTAGTTTACAGATCCTCTAAAACCTAGATCATTGTTTCATACTCTGTAGAAAATATAGACTACTATGAAACAGTAAGTATTTTTGCTTCAAAAATAAACTTTGAAGTTTTTTTGTTTGTTCTGGAGTTTTTTTGTTGTTCTTTTGTTGTTGTTGTTGTTTGTTTGTTTTGAGATGGAGTTTGACTCTGTCGCCTGAGCTGGAGTGCAATGGTATGATCATCTCGGCTCACTGCAACTCCCGCCTCCTGGGTTTGAGCAATTCTTCCACCTCAGCCTCCTGAGTAGCTGGGATTACAGACATACACCACCACGCCCAGCTAATTTTTTTGTATTTTTAGTAGAGACAGGGTTTCGCCAGTTTGCCCAGCCTGGTCTCAAACTCCTGACCTCAAGCGATCTGACCGCCTCGGCTTCCCAAAGTGCTGGGATTACAGGCGTGAGCCGCTGAGCCTGGCCAAAAAATTAACTTAGAAGTTTTAAAATAAAACCATGCCACTATTTCTCAGTGCAAAAGAGACTTTCTAAACTGATGGATTATTTCAAAGAAGAGTGATGGAAGAGGTAACTTCTTATGCTCAGGTCCCAGATAACCACCAAGCTGTGAAAAAGAGCACTAGGCATTCTGCCCTAACACTTCTCTTGGAGCCTGTGTCTTTTTTTTCTTGTCTCGCTCTAGTTAGTTCTACCCATTTCCTCTTGTTTTCTTCGCAGTCTCTCTTACTCATTCAACTTTGTCTTCTTATTCTCATCTCGTTTCCTTCTGTTTACTTCCTTTGCTTTTACTACTTCTCTATTTCATACTGCTCTCATAACTCTACCCTTATCTCTTTATAATGTGGAAATTTTCCCACTTAGGTTAAAATTAAACTTTGGGCATTCCCACCTATCAAAAAAATATCAAGAATTCTTTTAAGTTTAAAAAGGCATCAAGATATGAGACATGTAGTGAATGTACTTTGTTCCATAGATTGTATAGGCTAGTGCTTGTCATCTTAGAATATGTGTTAAGGTTGCTAATTTCATAAAGATAGTTATCTGGTTTCATAAATTGGATAGCAGATTAAAAGCAGCAAGAGACAGGGCAGCAGGAAAAATGCTACTAGAATCAAAATGGCTAAGACATGACCACAGAATGACTGGTTATAAATGTACAAAAATTTGCCATCCTGTAATGTAAGCCAAGTAGCTTTGAATATCTTAGTTTTTCATCCCTAAGAGCATTGCTGTGTACCTAAACAATACTGTGGTTATTGTTTAATAAGGAAGTAAAAGTTATGATTCTATCTAAAACTATTTCATTAAAAATGTAAAGTAGAAAATTTCAGAGTTACTGCTATATATATTATATTGGGAACATAAGTATGTATATAATTTGTACTAATAGAGTAAAATATTCTTAATAAATATTGAGCAAACATTTGTTGAGGACCTACTGTGGACCAGGAACTGGGACCAATATGAAAATGAATGCAAAGTAGCCTCTGACCTCAGGTGCTCTCAGTTTAGATGAAATAAATGTAAACTATTAACAGTGTGGTTGAGTGGAGGCAGCAGCAAATTGAGGGCTTTACTGTTGTCTCACTACTGAGGAATGAATGAGTAGCACCTCAGAGCTCAGTTGTCGCCAACTTGAGTGTTGTTAAAATGAAAGTTTGCATCATTGCGGCAGCTGTTTTATACTCCTGTAGTTTGTGATTCTGTAATCGCATGATCTCCTTTAAAAATCTTACCATATAGCTGGGTGTGGTGGTGCACACCTGTAGTCCCAGCTACTCAAAGACTGAGGTGGGAGGATTGCTTGAGCCCAGGAGTTGAAGGCTGCATTGGGCCATGATCATGCCACAGCGCTCCAGCGTGGGTGATAGAGCAAGACACTGTCTGAAAACAAACAAACAAACAAAAAACCTTACCATACACACCAAGTAAAACCATTTCAATATACCTTAAAAGGAAAAAGTTCGTTAAGTCACTTAGCAGACTACAAATTTAGTGCGGACCTGGATATAGATGAAGAATACCTGCTTTTTTTGTTGGTGGGAGGGGGAAGGTGTTTTATTTTTAACGATTATGTACTAACTGGTATTGTCCTCTCCCTTGGCTGTCCCTGCCACAGTTCCAGAGTTATCAGTAGGCTAGATAGAAGGTGACCTCTCCTCATAAGGACTTGGACAACTCAGATTATCTGAAGACACAAACCTGACAGGAGGGAGAAGAAAAAACAAAACACTTGAACCAAGAAACTCAAATGTAATCCTACGATCAAAGCAACTGATCAACACTTCCATCAGAAGTGAAGATAGGAAGCTCATCAGATAGAACATCCGCCCATGAGATGTTTGCAACAAATCTTTTGTTGCAAGCAGTGTGTCGCTTCTGCACAATCAGAGACTGTCTCGATCTCTCCACTCACCGTGGAAGTTGCCTTGTGCCTAAACTGAATTGACAAATGCATTGTAACTACAAATTTTATTTATTGTTATGAAACTGTAAGGTCTACATATAAAGGGAAAAAGTTAATGTGGAAAGCTGATCTACACTCAGCTGATGCCAGCATACATTAAAGCGGTTCACGTGCAGAGAACAAAGCAGTGACAACCATTGGCCCTTAGCATTCCCGGCATACCTATTAGTGTCTTAAAAAGGAAGGGAAAAGTCTTTTGTTGCCCTCTCCTATCCTCTTGCCATAAGAATAGTGTTTTCCATGAAATAGGAAAATATTACTTGGTATAGCATTTCTCTTGCTCTCATTTTTTGATTTATTTTTATTTTCTCTTTGTGGGTGTTATATTTGATCTCTAAATCTGAATAGTTTATGGTCACAGTCCAGCCTCCTCCATGCAGCCCTGTGTGCTTTGCACATTTACCTTACAGTGGTAAGCAAAGACCATCTGTGACCATAGCCTAGCTAGCATTTTAAAAGGGGAAATTTTGTTCTCTAGGTTTTCCCCCAAATAAACATTGCTTTATTTCTAATAATAACCAAGACTTTTCAAGCTTCTAGATCTCATAGGAAAGCTTGTAATAGCAAAATTGTAAATTACAAGGGAAGAATCTACTTTTTAGAAATCGCTTTGTTTTCCAAGCAGTAAGTACTACATACAGTACTTGTAAAGTGTTAGCTGTAAGTAAGCACAAAATACATTTAAAATACAAAGACAATTTTTTCAGGCTGTGATTATGGTGAACATAACAAAACCCAGTAGTCACCAAGGCAGGTAGTGTGATAAATGAACACACCACTCTGAGGCTAATTACCTAATGGAATACAAGAGCAATGGTCACCCGTGTTTCCTTATCCTAGCCTTTATTTCTCTGTCATTTGGATGGCTGGTCAATGGGGAAGGATTCAGTGGGTGATTTAATCAACTGCAAACCATCTGCCCCTGTCCCAAAATGATGAGCCAGATTAGCATTAAACCAGTACTTGTCAGTCCATCTTAATACTGTTCATTAAGGCACTCTCTGTCTCTAATCCTTAGGAGTTGTTCTCAAAGACATAATCACTTTGAACTTCCGTGAAACCTGTCTTCCACCACAACAACCCTGGGAGAGAAAAACATGCTAAACGAGGTATCTTGGCTTAATAATTCCTTATAGCCAATATCAACAGTGGCAATCAGCACACAGAGGAAAGGACCCAAATCACTATGTAGCTTAAAGATTTCTGTTAATTTGAAAGAACAAAAACAAGACAGAACTTCTGGTACTCTAATCAAGATGATTCCTAACAAGTCAGTCATTTGTGAACTTAGTGGACTTTTTGGTTACTTTAATTTGCATATATTCTCCAGTTACATCAGACTCTATCTGTGGCCTTGTTCTTCATTTCAGTGTTAATCAGCTAAACAGAAGTCGTTGCTTATGATGTGTGAGTGAACATATGCCACTGCCTGGCCTTTTTTTCTTCAGAGCTTGTTGTCTTTTTCGCTATATTAGACTTTGCAGTATGCCCAGAAGCTTTCCTTCATAAAATAGAAAGAAAAAAACATTTGGCTTATTTTTCACTGTAGCTAGTCTTTTATACAATAATCTTGTAAGAAAATTTCTTGAATTCTAAATATTACTCTTTCTAGATTTTTGAAATCAAAAAGTTTTCAGTAAAAAGTTTCTTACTTTATTTTATTATATTAGGTAGTAAAAAATGTAGGGTTATTTACCATAACCTGTTCATTAATATCAGAAATTTACAATAGCATTTTAAGACCATAGTAGGATTCTAGCATACCGTGTAGTACCTATGGAGTATTGTAAGAGCTAATTGTTGGAGATGAATTGCTTCTCATCTTGTTCTCCAGTTTCCATTGTTGGTTTATTGCAGATTTGTATCCTGTGTCAAATTCAAGGTATTATTGATAAACCTTTTCAACCAGCAGCAAGAAGTTCAAATTTTTTTCTGTCACTGTAACAGAAAACACAATATGTATATAACATTTATGTAGCAATAAATGTGCCATCTTTTTTTTAACACAGTAAAATAGTGAGTTTTTTACATTTCTCTTTCTCAAATAATAATGTATTTTGTTTTGTTTTCTCCATCTCATTCGTCCCAGAAACACTCACACTGCTTTTCCTAACTGCATTACCGACATTATCTGGGAAACCCTTCAGGACAGAATCAGGCTTGTGGAGCTAAGTTGGCGATCTGGTCTAGAGCTTCTCCAGCTTGTGCTTTTCTCCTCTTGCCCTCACTACTGACAGCGGCCTTTTAACCTTTTCCTAAAGATTGACCAAACAGCAATTAGTAGTTATAGAAAATCTATTCATTTGTAGATATAGTAGAGAAAAATGAAGAAGATGGAAAAAGACTCAAATGAGGCTTTTTAAGTTATTCTTCAAAGCACTTTTCACATTTCCCCATACGCTTTCTCACAAAAAAAGTGTGTCATGATTAAGTAATGGTATTGTTTACTGTTTAAAAGTTAAAAGATTAAAAATTTGCTTTTATCCCAGTTTTTAACCACAAAAAAAGCGTAGTGATTATCCATGAGGACTTCATGCCAAGCAAGAACCTCAAACAAACTGGACAGACTTTTTTTTGACAGCGAATGACTTTTTATAGGACCTGTGCATGCGAAACCCATGGCAATTGTCACATCCTCTTGGTATGCTGGCAGATTGCTTCTCTTGGTGAATTATGAAATCCGCTGTTCACATTGGGTGCCTAACAGAACATTTTGCTTCTTGTGGGATTTAGTGAAAACTGTTAAAACTTGTTAAGTTGATTTTGTACAAAACGATAAATAAAAAGCTCTAAGAAGAAAATGTATAATCTTAGAGCTGAAATGAAATATAGAGACCATCTAGTAAACGACCTCATTAATATATCTGTGAAAACTGAGACTCAGATTGTATGTCTCTAAGAACACATAATTAGTAACAGATCAAGACACTTGAAACTTTGCCTACAAAACCTCCCTGCCTTGACTTTCTCTTTCTCTTTGCAGATTTCTAGGCCGCTTCTACTCAGTGTCTTCATTTTCTTCCATATTTGTTTTATTTCATTTTTCTCTCCTATAATTCATGTTTTCTTTTTCCTTGGAAACTCAAAATTTAAACACACGTTGTGTGTGTGTGTGTGTGTGTGTGTGACTTAAAGATTAAAGAATCTAAGCTTTGGCATTAAATAGTCCTCGATTCAAATCTAAGCTCAACATCTGATTAACTTCATTTTCTTATCTGAAAAATGGAGATAACATATTAGAATTGTGTAAGTATTGAATGAAACAATGTATGGAAAGCTCTTATGGTTCTTGTCACATAAGAAGTACTTAATAAATGATAAATATTTTTAAATAATATTATAACCAACTCCCAGGATGATTCCTCTTCAGCCATCCTGTCAGAGGTAAATGGTAAAATAAACCCCCAGAACATGTCAACCCATCTTTGTAGGAGTCTACATTCTTTTGCAGCCATCCAATGAAACACTGCATTTCTTTTCAGTGCCCTCCCATGGCTACATTTTAAGAGGATTTTTTTTTTTTTTTTAAGACCTTCACATTTTCACATTTCAAAAGAGTGAGTCTGGCCAGGCGTGGTGGCTCACGCCTGTAATCTCAGCACTTTGGGAGGCCAAGGCGAGCGGATCACACGAGGTCAGGAGTTCACGACCAGCCTGGCCAACATGGTAAAACCCCGTCTCTACTAAAAGTACAAAAATTAGCCAGCCGTGGTGGCAGGCGCCTGTAATCCAAGCTACTCGGGAGGCTGAGGCAGGAGAATCACTTGAACCCGGGAGGCGGAGGTTTCAGTGAGCTGAGGTCACGCCATTGCATTCCAGCCAGGGGAACAAGAGCAAAACTCTGTCAAAAAAAAAAAAAAAAAGAGTGAGCCAGTAGGCTTTACCCAGTCACACTGTGTGGGTGGACAGCTGTATCATTTTGGGTTCTTAAGAAGCAGATGCCAAGAGGAAGTTAGAAGGTCAAAGGATTTATTAGGAGATGTACCTGTGAAAAACAAAGGGGCGAGGAATCAAAAGTAGACAGGGATGGCCTTCAGACCATGCTGCAGGTTTGACATTAAAAGAAGGGCATGTAAGGAAGGAGGATTAGGTAGGGAGAGCCTCAGGCTGCTTGCAGTTCTGAAGAAGTCCTGAGCAGCCCAGTGAGGGTGGTCTGGCACAAAGATTGCCAGTGAAGTAGGCTTGTGTTGGGCAGGAATGGCAAAGTATCAGTGTCCCTATTTTGGTCAGTTATTGACTGGGAGTTACATGGGGAGACTGAGGCCTCAGTTTGAACACTGCAGCAAAAGTGCAGCCAGAAGCTGACAGCTAACCACTCTTTCCCAACAGGTTATCTTTGAAGGGAGACCTCAGGTGCACCTCATGGCTTCCACAGCACCTCATCTTCTTCCTACAAAAGAGCAAAATAAAACCAAAGGGTCTTCTGAAGTCACTGAGACAATAGCTGGTCTCATTGGGCCAATGATTCTTCTAAAAATTGCAGTTCCTTCTCCCTTGGCATTCCACAGTCAAGTAAAGTTACACGTATTGTCTGGAAGAATGAATCCCATTCCTCCTCCATCTTCTTTGGCTCTGGTGTGGGCTTATGTAATCTGGGTACTAGCCCCTAAAGTTGCTGTGTTTAGTAACATCATTTCTCCATATCTGTTGGGGGCTGGTTTCACGATCCCCTAAGGATAGCAAAATCTCTGGATGCTCATGGCCTTTATATAAGAGGGCACGATATTTGCATACAATCTACACATCCCCCCACATACTTTAAATCACCTCTAGATTACTCATGATACTGAATGCAATATAAATCCTATGTAAATCATTATTATGCTGTATTGGTTTTTCGTCTGTGATATTTTCAGTATTGCATTGTTTTGTTGTGAAAACAGGGTCTTGCTCTGTCACCCAGGCTGAAGTGCAGTGGTATGATCCTAGCTCAGTGTAACCTCAAACTCCTGGGCTCAAGTGATCCTCCTGCCTTGGCCTCCCAGAGTTCTGGGATTACAGGCGTGAGCCACCATGCCCAGCCTGTAATGGTTTTGTTGTTGTTTGAGACAGGGTCGTACATTATTGCCAAAGTTGGAGTACAGTGGCACATACTTGGCTCACTGCAGCCTCCACCTCCTTGGTTCAAACAATCCTCCTGCCTCAGCCTCTAGAGTAGCTGGGACCATAAGAGTGCACCCCTATGCCTAGCTAATTTTTTTATTTTTTGTAGAGATGGAATCTCCACATTTGCCCAGGCTGATCTTAAACTTATGGGCTCAACCTGTCCTCCCACCTTGGCCTCCTAAAGTGCTGGGATTATAAATGACTGCGCCTGGCCCCTCGTTAATTTATCATTAGTTTTTTCCCCCCAATATTTTTGATCCATGGTTGCTTGAATCTGGATATGGGACCTGCATGCAGATAAGAAAGGCCAACTGTATTCTGGTGTTCTTCACAGGACAAGTGACACTCCCTGCTTGCTGGGTCAGTGGATTGTCCATGTGTCTTTGTGGCCACCTGGCTTAGGAAGCTCACAAGGTCCTCATCATTTGGAGGTGTTTCCCTGTGAGTGCCCTCAGCCCTAGGCTTTCTTACGTGTGCCTATACTGGAGCATGTATATGGGAGTAGAAATATCTTTCCTATGTTTGTTGTCTTTCTCTCTTTAGTTATTGCCAAAAGACAACCTGGAGAGGTTTTCTGTTCTCTTTGACGCAGACCTTCAATCCCTTCCCCAAACTGTCATGTGGTACCACTGTTGCCTTCTGCCAGGGTCTCCTTTCTCACTCTTGAGGGTCAGTGTTCCACTACGCTGGGTCCCCAGGGTCTCTGAGCCATTTTGTCTTTGGGCTTGGTGAGCACCACGTGCAAGATTTCCACGTCTTTCAAAGCTTGTGAAAATGTTTGCAATCTGAAAAAATATTACGGTGCCAAAAGAAAAAAAAATGCAAAATGAAATTAATTTCAAATACAATTACAAAAGTCATACAAAATTGTTGTAGCAAAACTAAATTGCTGTTTAATGTGGAACTTGAGCTCATTTTAATGTATTTGATCTTATTAAATTTGGTATAGAAGGAATGTACCTTAACACAATAAAGAAGCATCTATGACAAACCCATAGCTAACATCCTAACTCACTGGTGAAAAGTTGGAAGCTTTTCCTCTAAGATCAGAAACAAGACGAGGATGCCCACTCTAGCCACTTCTGTTCAACACAGTAATCCTAGCCGGAGCAGTTATGCAAGAGAAAGAAAAGACAGCTAAACTGGAAGAAGTTTAACTGTCCCTGTTTGCAGATAACATAATCTTATAATACAGAAAACCTTATTGATTCTACCAAAAAACTTAGAACTAACAAATGAATTCAGTAAAGTTGCAGGATACAAAAATCAACATACAAAAATTCATAGCATTTCTATATACTAACAGTGAACTATCTGAAAAAAAATCAAGAAAACAATCCCATTCAGAAAAGTTAAAAAAAATTAAATACTTAGGAATAAATTAAACCAAAGAGGTGAAAAACTGATACACTAAAAACTATAAAACGTAAATTGAAGAAGATGCCAATAAATGGAAAGATACTACCATGTTCATGAATTAGAAGAATTAATGTTCAAATGTCCATACTACCCAAAGTGATCTACAAACTTAATGCAACCCATATCAAAATTTCAATGACTTTTTTTCACAGAAATAGAAAATATCCTGAAATTTGAATAGAACCACAAAAGACCCCAAATAGCCAAAGCAACCTTGAGCAAAAAACAAAACTGGAGGCATCACACCACCTGTCTTCAAAATACACTAAGAAGTTATAGTAATCAAAACAGTATAGTACTGACAACAAAGAAGACACATAGACAATGGAACAAAATAAAGTGCCCAGAAGTAAGTCTGTGTATTTACAGAAAATTGATTTTTGACAATGGTATCAAGAACACACATGAGGAAAGGACAGTCTCTTCGATAAATAGTGTTGGGAAAATTGTCTATATGCAAAAGAAGGAAATTAGACCTTTATCTCATACCATATACAAAAGTCAATTCACAGTGGATTAAAGACTTAAACATAAGACCTGAAACTATAAAATTGCTAGAAGAAAACAAGATTTAAAAAAAAAATAAAAGAAAACAAGATAAAAGCTCCATGACATTGGTCTGGGCAATGGTTTTTTTAATATGATCCCCAAAAGCACAGACAACAAAAGCAAAAATAGACAAATAATATTATATCAAACTAAAAAGCTTCACAGCAAAGGAAACAATCAACAGTGAAGAGACAACCTGGAAAAAATATTTGCAAGCCACACATTCTGATAAGGGGTTAATATCCAAAATATACAAGTCAATAGCAAGAAAACCAAGAACCCAGTTAAAAGCTGGGCAAAGGACCTGAATAGACTTTTCTCAAAAAAAAGGCGTACAAATGGTCAACATGTATGTGAAAAAGTGCTCGACATTATTAACCATCAGGGAAATGAAAGTTAAAACCTCAATGAGATATTACCTCACACATGGCAGAATGGCTATTATCAAAGATGGCAGGGCACAGTGGCTGATGCCTGTAATCCCAACACTTTGGGAGGCCTAAGCAGAAGGATTGCTTGAACCCAGGAGCTGGAAACCATCCTGGGCAACAAAGTGAGTCTCCACAAAAAATAAAAATTAACCAGGTATGGTGGCGTGCACCTGTAAATCCAGTGACTTGGGAGGCTGAGGCAGGAAGATCACTTGAGCCCAGGAGTTTGAGGCTGCAGTGAGCTGTGATTGCACCATTTGCACTCCAGCCTGGGTGACAAAGTGAAACCGTGTCTCAAAAAAAAAAAAAAAAAAATGCACAAAAGTTAAGGTGTTGGCAAGGAAGTGGAGAAGAATGTACCCTTGCATACTGTTGGTGGGAATGTAAATTACTACAGCCATTATAGAAAACATTACGGAGGTGCTCAGAAAAATAGAAATAGAACTACCATATGCTCCAGCAACCCCACTACTGGGTATATATCCAAAGGAAATAAAATCAGTATGTTAAGGAAATAATGTACACTCCTGTGTTTGTTCATTACAGCATTATTCACAATAGCCAAGATACAGAATCAACCTAAGTGTCCATCAGTGAATGAATGGATAAAGAAAGCATTTACACAATTAAATACTGTTCAGCCTTAAAAGAGAAGGAAATACTGTCATATATGACAACATGGATGAGCCCAGAGGACATTATATTAAGTGAAATAGCCCAGGCAAATACTACATGATCTCATTTATATCTGGAATAAATGAGAAAAAAAAAAAATTGAGGCCAGGCGCGATGGCTCACGCCTGTGATCTCAGCAGTTTAGGAGGCCAAGGCAGGCAGATCACAAGGTCAGGAGTTTGAGACCAGCCTGGCCAGCATGGTGAAACCCCATCTCTACTAAAAATACAAAAATTATCCAGGCGCGGTGACACGAACCTGTAATCCCAGCTACTCGGGAGGCTGAGGCAGGAGAATTGCTTGAACCCAGGAGGTGGAGGTTGCAGTGAACCAAGATCACACCACTGCACACCAGCCTGGGAGACAGAGCGAAACTCCTTCTTGGGGGAAAAAAGAAAAATTGAATACATAGACTCAAAGAGTAGAATGGTGGGCCTGGGGGTGGCGAGAGGTGGGGCAGTGAGGCAGCTGGGGAGATGTTGGTCAAAGGGCACCCAATTTCAGTGAGACAGGAGAAATAAGTTCAAGAGATCGGTTGTACAACATGGGGACTATAGTTAGTGTATTATATTTTTGAAAATTGTTAAGAAAAGATTTTGTGTTCTCACCACAAAAAATAATTATGTGAGATAATGCATATGTTAATTAGCTCAGTTGAGCCATTCACAATGTATACATATTTCAAAACACTATGTTGTACACAATAAATATATACAACATTTTTTGTCAATTAAAAAATCTTTTAGGCCGAGCACGGAGGCTCATGCCTATAACCCCAGCACTTTGGGAGGCTGAGGCAGAATAAAATCACTTGAGGTCAGGAGTTCGAGACCAGCGTGGCGAACATGGTGAAACCCTGTCTCTAATAAAAAATACAAAAATTAGCTGGGTATAGTAGCATGCACCTGTAATGCCAGCTACTTGGGAGGCTGAGACATGAGAATCACTTGGACTCCGGAGGCAGAGGTTGCAGTGAGCCTGGTGCACAGAGCAAGACTGCACCCCAGCCTGGCCTACAGAGTGAGACTCAGTCTCAAAAAATAAAAAATAAAAAACAACAACAACAAAAAAAACTTTTAAATCTATTTGATACAACATAGGCTGGGACTTCCGAAATTTTGAAAACCATCCTAAGTTCTTTCAGTCCTAGAGTTCTTTTTCAGTTATCACTGTTTTTGGTTCTCTGGCTTCTTGATAGTCTCCTTGGAAGAAAAACAACTGCATCTTTCCCTCTAAAGGCAAGGGCCATCTCTGTATCTCTGAAGATCTAACCTTCTGCCACAGTTCGAATATGTTGGAAACATAATCCCCCATGCAACAGTGTTGAGGGGGGGTGCCTAATAAGAGGTCATGAGGGCTATCCTCCCAGGCTGTTTTGCCCTGCCGCCTTCCACCACGGATGACGTAGCACAAGGGCCCTCAACAGATGCCAGCCCCTCCGTCTTGCACTTTCCAGCCTCTAGAATTATAAGAACTAAATTTGTTATTCTTTTTTAATTACTCAGTCTCAGGTATTCTGTCATAGCATCAGAAAACACACTAAGATACCTGCCTCGGCCATGAGGACCCCAAGACACAGCACAAATTTTCTACAAGATCTAACCACACCAGGGTGAGGTCCTTCCTTCCCCTGTCCCTTGCAGCCCTATGGGCTTTTTTGCTTTCTCTCATTCTCCGGGACTTCTGCAGCTCTATTTCCTGCAAGATTGCATCTTTTCTCCTGGATATTTGGTCCTCACTGGGCTGAGGTGGCAGCCCAGTGTTGGGAGCAGGCTTCTGGCTGGCCTCTGATCAGTAAGTCAGAGGGGTCACCTTGTCCTGAAATACAACCCAGCCATTGGCCATGTTTTCCACCATCTTATGAGTATTCCCAGTGACCACCCTCAGCAGTTCAAGACAAGTTGGGTTACACAACAAGGCAGCACAGTAATGAAGCTCCCACCCCTGGCTTGGGCCTGGGCGTTAGAAAGCCCTGCCTGTGGGGGGCCCTCTCACATGCAGGAGGCAATGGCTAGTAGCTTCACCAGACGATCCTCTGCCTACCTGCTGCAGGCCTCCCCCTGGGGCCATCCCACCTCTTCCTCATTAAAGCCTGTGCTGAAAGGAGCGGGGTTGTTTTTCAGATTCTTTCAGCAGTGAGTTATTGATCAACACTGATAGTGCGAGCAGCTTGATCTCACCCTGAACTGGCAGAGATTAATTAGCTTGATTCCCAAGCATAATTCCTAATTAGGCACAGGAAGAAAGGAAAGAAAACACAAAGGAACTATTCTTCTCCAGGAACCACCGACCTTCTGTCCAGGGGTGGAGGAGGAAGAAACAGGTAAGCATGTCTCAGCACCAGAGCGCTTCCTGCCCAGTCCAAAGCTGGGCAGCCAGCCCATCAGCAGAAACAACACCGAGGACGGTGCCGGTGCCATCCTGCACGGGTCTCAGAAGAAAATGTGCATTTAATTTGTTTGCTTTACTCTCTGCCTAATGATGCGCAGGGAAGGCACAATTAAGCAGGAAGCTTTGAAGTACCTGCTCTAGGCTTGCTTGGCCACCAGAGGCTGAGGATGCAAGCAGGGGAGAATTCAGCTCCATTGGGCTGGGGAAGAAAGGTTGGATGGGGAGGGGGTAGTGGCCTTGAGACTTGAGCAGAAATAGTGAAAGGAACCACTTCCTGCAGCTGAGAGGCAGGAGCCATCATGTTCTGTTGTGGGCATTTTCTAGAATGTTCCAGCCAGGACCAGCAGCCCAAATGGCTCTTCCTTGGTGGTGGGTAGGGCAATAGGAGATAGGAGGGACCTTCAATGTGCCAACTGTGAGGTTTGGCCAATCAACTTACCCATGCTGAGTTTTGGTTTCTCTTCAGTGAAATGGGGATAATTAATGATCGTATCAGCTTACATGATGGTTGTGAGAATTAACTGAAGAGTTCAGGGATGCATGGCACACAGGAGGCACTTCCTAACCCACCTAAAGAAAGCAAACCCACAGGGCAGCAAATCAGAAATGGATGAGGGCTGACCTCCTCCTTATTCAGTAGCACATGTCCAACAGACCCAACTGTGTCTCGCACATGCTGCCCCCGAGGAAGACTTATTATAGGGAGCTACAAACAGTGTCACCTGGGAAAGGCAGTGAACTCAGTTATAGAACAAGAACACCTGCCCAGGCTGACTGGGGGCCAGGATGCAGGGAAGGCTGCCTGGAGGAAGTGACATACCCCTGAGTCTCAATTGGCCAGGAAACAATTGAGCAATGATTTGGTGAAAATGAGTTCAGTAGAGGTTAATAAAAATTGGGAGTCCTGGCCGGGCGCAGTGGCTCACGCCTGTAATCCCAGCACTTTGGGAGGCCAAGGCAGGCGGATCACAAGGTCAGGAGTTCGAGACCAGCCTGACCAACATGATGAAACCCCGTCTCTACTAAAAATACAAAAATTAGCCAGGCATGGTGGTGCCTGTCTGTAATCTTAGCTACTCAGGAGGCTGAGGCAGGAGAATCACTTGAACCCAGGAGGCGGAGGTTGCAGTGAGCCGAGATCATGCCACTGCATTCCAGCCTGGGCAACAGAGCAAGACTCCATCTAAAAAAAACAAAAAAAAACAAAAAAAAAGGAAAACCCTGCTGTCTGCAGTAGGCCAATCAAGTGTCCAAGAATCGTGAGAATGTGCTTCCCCATCACCACCACCAGCCCACACCCACACCAAAATGTGTCACCCTTCAATCCCTTCAAGTCTGTCTGCTCGCCATCCTGATCCAAACAAGCCACTTTAAAAAGTGCAATTATGAAACCATTCGAACACTGACTGGACTACTGTTTATATTTTTAGATATGATACTGTGATTATGTTTTTCTAAAAGTCCTTGTCTGTTAGAGATACACACTGAAGTGTTTACAGAGAGAATGATACAATCGCTGTCTGGAATCTGCTTCAATACCATCCAGTGTTGGAGGGTGGGTGGTGAGGTTAGGGGGTTTTGAGGAAACAAGACTGGCCCAGTCTATCAGCATTGATGCTGGGTGAGATAGGTAAATGGGGGTTCATTATACACTTTACTTTTGAAAATGAAGTTTTTCATAATAAAAAGTTGAAAGACAGAAGGAAGGGAGATGGGAAGGCAGGGAAAGGAGAAAGGGAAGGAGAGAAGGAAAAGATTCTGCTCAAATGTCCCTTTGGAAACCTTCCTTGACCCCTGCGTTGATGTGGGGCCAGGGGAATGGGGAGGCTGTTTTCTGCTCAGCCAGAGCAACGAGGCCCATGAGGAGACAGGAGGGACGTCTGGGGAGCAGTCCCAAGCCACAGAGTTCTTCTGGGGACCAGCAATACCATGAAGAGAGAGCAGAACAGGGAGCATAGCACAGACCCATGACATAGCACTGTGCCGTGACATCAGCTGGCAAAGGCCCATGGGACCAGGAGGGAGGCATTAGAAGGGCGAACACTAGCAGCTGTTGAATAGGAAGAAATGTGAGCCAACTTCTCTACCTAAAGAAGCAGTGGCAGGGCCGTGGAGGTGCGGGATGGGGACGGGTTCCAGGATTAGAGTGCTTTTTTTTTTTTTTTTTTTTTTTTGAAGGAGGAGAGGCTATTGTAGCCGCAGGTACCGAGCATCTGGTGTCTGGAGAGATGCAGCTACTCAAGGCAGTTTCTGATCTGGAACCAGGAAGTCTCTGTTTCCCCACCGGCCAGCAAACGTTCTGGCCTTGGTGCTGGGCCTGCCACCACCAAAGGCGGAGATGCCCCACATGCCTGTGTCAGGCATGACAGGTCACCCCTGAGTCCTTGGGTCTCCCCAAGGCTTCTCCAGGGCTTCCCAATAGGGCTGAGGTTGAAGAAATTTCGCTCAAGGTTCACCCCACTGCTCCGATCCTCTCACCAGAAGAGAAGGGCTGTGTCCCAGGAGCAGCCTGCTTGGGAAAAGAATATGTGGGGTGACTTGTCCAGATCCGCCCAGGGAGGCTGGGAATGGAGAGAGAGAGGAATCTGCCAACCAGTTGGGGGAAAAGTGGATTTTGCAACAACCTTGATGATATTAAATGCTTGGGGGGCCTGGGAAGACCAAATGTTTAATATTTGGAGAAGAGGCTGTCTAAACAAAGTAATTAGGAGGCTCCTTTGTAGTGATATGAAAGAGATGAATTGGGTATATTCGACATCAAAGACAGGAGATCCAGTGGGGAATGAGGCCCACGGCCAGGCGTGGGCAGCGCTGGAGGACAGGCTCTCCCAGTGTGCTGCGGGGGAGGGCAGCCCCTGCAGTGTGCGTGTTGAGTGCTGGGAAACCCCCAAGTAACACTTCCCCACTTATTTAACACACTTCCTAAAACCTCTCCTCTGCAAAAGCCACTTTGCAAAAGCAACGTTTACCACCAACCACGAGAAACACAGCAGCCTGCTTTCCACTGTTTACCATTGGGCAGGAAGTCATTTATGGACCATTCTCTTGCCCAGGATAAACTCGGAAGTGGACACTGAGGGCCGGTTGTGGGTGCCACCAGGCAAGCTAGGGCATCGGAGTTCAGCAGAGCTGGGTGGAAATTCTGCTTCTCCCTCCACTACCTGGGTAACCCTGGGCAAGTCACTTAGCCTCTCCGAGCATAAACTGCTTTGCTTGTAATATGAAAATAATAAGGGGTGGGGAAATTTTTTTTTTTTTTTTTTTGAGAAAGAGTGTCGCTCTGTCACCCAGGCTGGAGTGCAGTGGCGCGATCTCGGCTCACTGCAAACTCTGCCTCCTGGGTTCAAGCAATTCTTCTGCCTCAGCCTCCTGAGTAGCTGGGATTACAGGCACCCGCCACCACTCCCAGCTAATTTTTGTGTTTTTAGTAGGGATGGGTTTTCACCATGTTGGTCAGGCTGGTCTCGAACTCCTGACCTCGTGATCCGCCCTCCTCAGCCTTCCAAAGTGCTGGGATTACACGCATGATGGAGACGATACTCCCTAAATCACAAGGGTGTGGTGTGAAGATGAAGTGGCTGCACGTGACAGAGGAGTTGGAGAACAGGAAGCAAGCAGATCACTTGGATGAGCTGTGATGGGCCCAGGAAGAACTAAGCCAGTCACTCCAGGGAGCGTTTTCCTAGGATCCAGGCAAAGAGCTGATTCCAGCATCCACGTTGTATCCCCCTCCCACTGTGGCTGGGGTCTCCAAGAGCCGGGCACCCACTGCAGAGCTTCCAAGCTCAGGCCCATTTGAACACAGGAGGACTTTTGAGGTTTATTTAACCCCCAAATCAGTGATTCTACATCTCAAGCTCATATTTTGAAGTGTTTACAGGTAAGTCATGTGATACTGGTATTTATTTTTTAAATATTCTAGCCAAAAGTACATGGTAGACAAAGTAAGAATGTCAGAATGTTGATAATTAGTGAAACTAGACGAAGATACATGAAAGTTTAATTTTGATTCTCACCTACTTTCATGTACATTAGGAAATTTTCATAATAAGTTAAAGTAACAAAATAGGCCAGACTCGGTTGCTCATGCCTGTAATCCCAGCACTCTGGGCGGCTGAGGCAGGCGGATTACTTGAGGTCACGAATTTGAGACCAGCCTGGCCAACGTGGTAAAACCCCGTTCCCCTAGAAAATACAAAAAAAAAAAAAAAAAAATTGTAGCTGGGCGTGGTGGCAGGCGCCTATAATCCCACCTACTCAGGAGGCTGAGGCAGGAGAATCGCTTGAGCCTCAGAGGCGGAGGTTGCAGTGAGCCAAGATCGCGCCATTGCACTCCAGCCTTGGTGACAGAGCGAGACTCCATCTCTAAATAAATAAAGTAACAAAATACATTTCAGTCTCGAGCTCTAGTTCCCTGCCGGGAGGAGCTGAAGCTGAGCTATGGCACCCCCTGCTTCTTCTCCCTCATCCCTAAAACATGTGGGGTACTGGGTGCCAAGGGAGATCTGAAGATGGCCACCACTCAGACCAGCAGGAGAGGCCAAGAAGGTGGTGAGAGATTACAAGGTATTGTAGCATATGCTCTCCAGGGTGAGGACACAGGACTCTGGGACCTAAGGAGGGAGCAGTTAACCCAGAGAGGGCCCAAGTCGGGGAGGACCTGACCGTGGTGACAAAGCCAGTCATGCTAATAATAGGAGCAATGGTTTTGCAATCACAAACGTTGGTCTGGGGGACCGCGGGCCCAATGTGGTGGGAGTTTTAGAGCAGGGACCCCTCCACTGTACATGGATTCTTATACTTGCTAAGTTGCACTGAATTCTCACTCAACCCATTTGGAGGCTCTCACCAAGATAGGAGTCCCTTTGAATTGGCAGGATGTTAAAAGCTTCCTCCAGACATTGATCCTGGGTCCCATTGGTAGAAATAAATCAGATAATAAATCAGATTTTCCAGGCAATCCTCAGTTTCATGTCCATTCCCTCATTCAATCAATTATTCAATTGCAAATCATTTTTAATATGATTTTATGGTTCAGGAATTCAGGCAGGGCTCAGCTGGGCAGTTCTTTTGTCCCACATGGCATTGGCTGAGAACAGGCTACCCTAAGGAAATCACAGTGTAATGGGAGATGGGAAATAGGTTAACACTAAGTTACTATACTACAAGAAAAATCTTCACATCTTCAATCTTCAGTCTTCATGAGTGTGAGTCTTCCCTGGTAGAGAAGAGAGTTCTTTGCTAAATTATATTCCTGTGTTAGCCAGCCAAGCACACACAGAGTACTGTTGTCCCTTGCTATCCATGGCAGATTGATCCCAGACACTGCCACCCCCAGCCCTGTGAACACCAAAACCCATGGATGCTCAGGTCCTTGATATAAAATGGCATGGTATTTGCACATAACCTACACACATCCTCCCATATACTTTAAATCATGACTAGATTACTTATAATACCTAATGCAATGTAAATGCTATGTAAGTAGTTGCTACGCTGTATTGCTTAGGGAATAATGACAGGAAAAAAAGGCTGTACAACTTCAGTACAAATGCTGTCATTCATTTTTTTATCTGAATATTTTGATCCGTGAATACAGAGGGCTGGCTGTAAAAAGAATGTACAGTTTGGTACTTTACTCCTAGTTTAAGTCATCTCTTTCGGCCCATACAGGTTGCCTGGGGCAGGGCAGTGGTGTGTGTGTTGAGTCGGCCCTATACCCTGTTCCACAATGCCTGGTGTCCTTTGCACGTAGCTTGCAGGGCTGCCTCCATGGATGGCTGCCTCATCCCCCACCCCTCCTCCATGGCACCCTCTTTTCTCCAACTCCTTTTCCTCTTCTGAGTCCTACCTTTTCTTGCCAGACCAGGGATTTGCCAATTATTCTGGATGGGCAGAAGGAAAGGGCCCTCAGATCCTGCAGAGGGAGCATCTGAAAGACAATGAGACCCTGTACACAACCAAGCTGAGCCTCCTGTAAGCACAGCCTCTGGGTGTCACTATGCGAAAAGACTCTGTCTGTGTACACTGCACAACGAATTGTCCCTCTGATTGTCCTAGCGTTGGTGCGTGCATGGATCCAGGAAGAGCAGGTATTCGGACCCAACGAGACAGGTTCATCTTGGCAGTTTGTCTCCTGTGGTTGCTTTATGCCTGCCCCGTATCTATCCACCCGACTTCTGGCAGCAATCCCTCCAGGACCCACCTCTGTCTTCATGGTTTGTGTGTTCTGGTCCTGCTCCTTGGCCCCAGAATACACCCTCCACATCTAAGCTACGCAGTGCCTCATCCCCACGGCTGCAGCGATTGGTTTAGGAATGGGAAAATAATTCAATCAGAGTAAGACTGTCTAATATCTGATCCCACTTATCCCAGAGCCAGAAGTCCCACCTTTCCAGGCTCCTCCATGTTCCTTTCTGGAGCAATGAGGAGGAAGGTTCATTCCCTTCTCAGGGAGCTTGCTGCGGTGTCCCAGTCCTGACTGTCCCCTCTCTACCCCCGCCTGTGGCTCTCCTGTCTCCCGGCATTCTAACCTGCCACTGAATTCTTCCCACGCCAAACGCAGGTTAGGAACCTAAGCTCGGATGAAATGCTGGCTTAGACCTCATTGCTACTGAGAAGCAGAAACCACACTTCTTAGTTGGTAGAGGTGGATATGGATTGGGGCATAAAGTTTCCTCAATCATTGAATAAGGATTTCATTATTTGGACTAACTAAATACGTTAGATTATTTATACTAACTAAATAGATTCATTTTTCGAAGTTTAAAATCGTTTTCAATAGTGACTAAAAAGGCTGTAGATGAGATGGGAGAATCTTTCAACGCCAAACTCTTCCCATCTCCTCCCTAGTATGTATCACTACACCTTGCCCAGAGAGACTGCAGGGGTGCTCAGAAAAAACCATGGCTGGTTGATTCCCCGGAAAAAGGGGTGCTGTCCCAGAGAGCTCTGTGCCCTTCCTGCCAACACTGGGGTCTAGAGGAGGCAAGTTCCCCTCTGAAGGTGAGCACGTTCACTCATTAAAACTAAGAAATTTACATTGGTATGTTAGTCTTAACTAACCTACAGACTTTTTAGATTTCACCTTCTTTACACTCTCGTCCTTTCCAAGTTCCAGGATCCAATGCAGGATACCAGGTTGCATTTTAGGATGTGTTCAGTCTGTGATCATTTCTCAATCTTTCCTCATTTTCTCATGACTTCTGACATTTATTTATTTATTTATTGTTTGAGTCTCACTCTGTTGCCTAGGCTGGAGTGCAGTGGCCCCATCTTGGCTCACTACAATCTCCACCTCCCGGGTTCAAATGATTCTCCTGCCTCAGCCTCCCAAGCAACTGGGATTACAGGCGCACACCACCACGCCTGGCTAATTTGTATTTTTAGTAGAGACGGGGTTTCGCCATGTTAGCCAGGCTGGTCTCGAACTCCTGACCTCAGGTGACCCACCTGCCTCGGCCTCCCAAAATGCTAGGATTACAGGCACGAGCCACCACTCCCGGCCTGACTTCTGACATTTGAGTACAGCGAGGGATTTTGTAGAATGTCCCTCAATTTGGGTGTGTCTGGTGTTTTGCCATGAGACTGGGGTTATGCTTTTGGGTGCCACATAGAGGTGAAATGTCCTTCTCATCACATTATTCGAGAGGTACACGGTACCAATGGGACTTATCACTGCTGATGTTAACCTTGATCTCTTGGTTCAGGTGGTGCCTGCCAGCTGTCTCCACTGTGGAGTTACTATTTTTCCTTTTCCCCATTTTATTCATCAGAAGCCAGTCACTAAGCGAGGTCAAACTCCAGGACAGGGGAATTAAGTGCCACCTCCTGGAGAGGGAGCATTCACATTTATTACTTGGGATCCTTCTGTAAGGAAGAGCTGTTTCTCCTCTAAAAAAAGCTCTTTAATCCTTTTAAGCCTCAATTTCTTAATTGTGAAATGGGGCTAATACCTGTATCCAACCAAGGGAGTAGTTAGAAGGTAACATGATAGGTGGAAAGCACTTAACAAAGGCAAAATGTTATGATCAGGAATGATCAAGAGACCCATCCAGCCATCTGAAGGAGTCACTTTACTGTACTGCAGCGCTGTAAGGTCTGCATCTTTCACTGGGGGTAACAGCCCCCAGTCCCTGAGACGGGCCAGTTTGGACACAGGCTGTTTTTTTCTCTGTTCCCCTGAGAGCCCTTCAGATGAGAAGGGAGGTCTGGAGACAGAATGCCAAAAGCCCATTAAAGGCATGGCCTTGCAGTTCAGAGAGGGAGTGGGTCTAGAGAAGAACCAGAGGAGCTCAGCTGAGATATGGTGTATGGATTGGATTTTGGAAGAAGATGGGAAGAACCAAACACCTGAGAAACCACTTTGAAGATCAGGGTCAGAGTAAGGCCTAACACATAGTTGGCTCCCAGTAATTATTGGTTGATTGAATGGCTCAAAGAGCAACTCGACCAAGAACACTGGACTGGGAGTCCAGTTACTTGGATCTTGCATTCTTGATTTATTTTTATTTTATATGTATTTTTTTACTTTTTTGAGACGGAGTCTCACTCACTCTGTCGCCCAGGCTGGACTACAATGGCACGATCTCGGCTCACTGCAACCTCTGCCTCCCAGGTTCAAGCGATTCTCCTGCCTCAGCCTCTCAAGTAGCTGGGATTACAGGCATGCACCACCACGCTGGCTAATTTTTGTATTTTTAGTAGGGATGGGGTTTTGCCATGTTGGCCATGCTAGTGTCGACCTCCTGACCTCAGTTGATCTTCCTGCCTCAGCCTCCCAAAATGTTGGGATTACAGGCGTGAGCCACCGTGCCTGGCCGTGATTCATTTGTGTGTGTGTGTGTATGTTTGTTTGTTTTTATCAACTTGCTGTGTGACCTTAAGCAAGTTACTTAACTTCTCTGGGCTTCACTTTCCATGGATGAAAATTGTACAGAGGTTGGAGAGAGATGAGGACTAGATACAGGCCTTAGAGGAGAGCCACCGCCCGGGACTTCTCCCTCTGTCACCCCGCTTTCCATGACCCTCCTTGCCTGACTTTGTGACTCCTTGCCTCGCTATCAAAACAAATGCTGCAATCTCAGTGCTTTCCAAGAGTCCGGCATTGTTAGAAACTTCCCAGCCCGCAGCAAAGGCTGCTGCAATACTCGCTCTGCCTGCCTTTGCCCTGCGCTTCCTACACACCCTCCTTTTGTTTCTCCTAAACATCTGTCCCTGACTATGCTCGTCTCATGTTTGTCCTCAGCTGCTGAAAGGGCCACGTTTGTTTTCATTACAAGTAAGACCACCGAGTGGGCTCCTGGCGTGGGGGCGGGAGCAGCCGCG
Organism: Pongo abelii; assembly: GCF_028885655.2. Lineage (NCBI taxonomy): Eukaryota > Metazoa > Chordata > Mammalia > Primates > Hominidae > Pongo > Pongo abelii. Next base: position 60,346,526 of record NC_072001.2, read on the forward strand.
CGCAGTCTTCAGAGGCAGCCCCCCAGGCTCTCTCTGGAGGGTGTGTCTCTGCTTCCCTTTCCCCGTGTTTGTTTTTAGACGTAGCCAAGTGGCCCGGGTGGACCCTCTGGACTCCCAGCCTTCAGAGGGGAGGGCAGCTCGGGCTTTCGCCCCAGTGCTTCCTGCCCGTCACGTGTGTGTTCCTAGCCGCGGTCGGGAGAGCTGGTATCTTGGCCCTTCTGGGAGGACGCGCACAGCCCGAGGAGGGAGAGCCGCAGACGGGAATGGGCTTTTCAGAGGTGGGGTGCGGGCGAGGGGACGATGCATTATTTTTAATATTTGATTTATTTTTCCAACTGGGCTTCTTCCCGGGGCTCTTTCTGGGCCCAGCTGCCTTTGTGATCCCGCGCCCCGGCCCTCGGCCTCTCACCTCCAGCGCCGGGGCGCCCCCTGCTGTCGGAAGCGGCTGTGACCGAGCAGAGGTGCTATCTGGGACTCTGGGTTCTCAGCCCGGGGACGGCGAACCGAGGGGCAGATGATCCATCAGAAAAGAGCCGGCACTGCCCAGCCCCGCGCCCCTGCCCCTGCCTTTTTCCGGGAGCGCGCCGCGCCGCACCCCCTACGGCCGCTTGACCCCATCTTTGAGCCCGGCCCCAGGCTCTGGGACCGTCGTGCCCCTCATCAAGGAAGAGCCAAGGATCCCAAGGAGAAGGTCAGGAGCCGCGGTGTGGAGGTCCCTTGGCTGCAGGCCCCGCCGCGCTCTCCCTCCAGTCCTTGCCTTCTCTAGGGACCAGGTAGCACCAGTCCCTGGATCTCGGCCTTGTCTCCGTGTGCCCTGCTCCCCACCCCATCTGCTAAGAACCAAGTCTGGTTCACCGGCTCCCAAGAGCTGGAACCCATTCTCAGCTAGCTGGGGGCCCAGGCCACCCCTTCCCTCCCGACCTGTGTGCCTTCTGCGCTGACTCCAGGGCCCCCCACACCGTGACCAGGGCAGGTTCCCTATGGGGCTGGCCAGTCGGCACCGTGCCAGGCCCACAGTGCCCTGGGCGTCCGTGGAAGTCGTTCTGTGTCTTTAAAATCAGAAGGAAGACATTAACCTTTAGGCTGAAGAAAATGTTTTAGTAGACAGCATTAACTTATTTATCTTTATCCAACAGCCATAAAATATAACTTTAAATATTCTATTGATAGAGAAAGGAGTTCATGAAGGCAGAAATGCCTGGGGCCCACAAACATCCCAGTGTGGCCCTGGACGGGACATCATGCTGGCCAACAGAGCTAAAATGCGGGTGAAGACCAGATTTCTTGCACATGGCGGTGACGGGATGCTCCCTAGAGAGCTTCATGTGGCTTCTTTGCTTTTTATTTTCTCTCTTAATAAAAATGTATGATGTTTACATTGTCAGAGAACAAACAGAACTGTGGCTTGTGTTTCATGTCTTACGAAATGGGTCTTGTGTACTTTTGGCTGTTCCTTCATGTTCTTAGCAGTTATAGATTTGACCCCTCTGGAATGGAGGGGCCATATATCAGGGGGTTTGGGGCAGGAGACGCGGCCCTCTGTTCGCCCTGCCCTCCCTGATAGGTTGATCTATCTCCCTGCAATCCCTTCTTCACCTTCCGGGCTGGTCTCCTTCCGGGTCTGAGATCTGCCCCCAGGGCTTTGTTTGGCACTGCCCCACCCCTGCCTTCCCCAATAGTCTTTCTACAGATCACCCATTCCCATGTGTCCTCAGCGCACCCCTGCCTTCCCCAATAGTCTTTCTACAGACCACCCCTTCCCATGTGTCCTCAGCGCTGGCCTTCTCAGGAGTTCTAGCACCCGTCTCCCCTGCTTTAGCCTGCTAGGACTGCCATAACAAAGCACCACAGCTTGGGGGCTTCAACCACAGAAATCTGTATTCTCATAATTCTGGAGACCAGAAGTCTGAGATCAAGGTGTACACAGGGCTGATTTCTTCTGAGGCCCCTCTCCTTGGTTTGTCAAGAGCCTCTTCTCCCTGTGTCTTCACAGGGTCTTCCCTTTATGCCTGTCAGTGTCCTGATCTCCTCTCAGTCACATTGGGTTAGGGATCACCATATGACCTCGTTTTACCTTACTCACGTCTTTAAAGACTCTTTTTTTTTTTTTTTTTTTTTTTGAGACAGAGTCTCACTATGTTGCCCAGGCTGGAGTGCAGTGGTGCCATCTCAGCTCACTGCAAGCCTCTACCTCTGGGGCTCAAGCAATTGTCCTGCCTCAGCCTCCCGAGTAGCTGGGATTACAGGCGTGCGCCACCATGCCTGGCTAATTTTTTCTATTTTTAGGAGAGACGGCATTTCACCATGTTGGCCACGCTGGTCTTGAACTCCTGACCTCAAGTGATCCACCCGCCTCGGCCTCCCAAAGTTCCGGGATTACAGGTGTGAGCCACCACGCCTGGCCTTCTCCAAATACAATCAGATTGTGCATTACTACAGTTAGGATTTCAACATGTGAATTTGAGGGGGACTCAAATCAGTCCATACACCCACCACCTCCTCCACTTCCATTCACAGAAATGATTGCCAGAACTACAGACCATGAGCTTGTGTGGGGTGACAATCTGACAAGCAACAGTGAGACAGAGCTGAGAGGGCTGCAGACCAGGACGGTGGGACCCAGGTTGCTAACAAAGCGCCGCTGAGACCTGCACAGCATGGAGGTGCTGCTGGGGGAGAGGGGTGCCCGTGAGTGTATCTGCTTGGTCTGCCCTTGCAAATAGTTATGGTCAACAGGAAGGACTTAGAGCCCCTTGATCTACATTGATGGATACTTTTTTGAACTCAAGGTTTACAGTAGAAACCAGCAGCACCCCATCCCCTAGGGCTCTCTAACCCACTGTGTCTCTAGCCTGACCTTACCTACCTTTTTTTTTTTTTTTTTTTTTTTTTTTTTTTTTTTTTTTGTGAGATGGAGTCTCGCTCTGTCGCCCAGGCTGAAGTGCAGTGGTGCAATCTCTGCTCACTGCAAGCTCTGCCTCCCTGGTTCACGCCATTCTCCTTCCTTAGCCTCCTGAGTAGCTGGGACTACAGGTGCCCGCCACCACGCCCGGATAATTTTTTGTATTTTTAGTAGAGATGGGGTTTCACCGTGTTAGCCAGGATGGTCTCAATCTCCTGACCTCGTGATCTGCCCACCTTGGCCTCCCAAAGTGCTGGGATTACAGGCGTGAGCCACCATGCCTGGCCCTTACCTGCCTTCTTTTAACCAAACATTCTGATCTATGTTCCAATAATTATTCAATAACTGCAGCTCTAGATTCATAAACAGAGTTTATGGGGAACCCCGTGGAGGATGCTGTTCAATAGGGAAATCTTGTACAAACCCGGTCTAGGCTTATCCAGTCCTTGGGTTGAACATTCTTGGAAAGAGGCTAACCTCCCACAGGCCCCCCTACAACACCCCCTACCTCAGCCCCCAACTTTCTTGCCATGCTCATCTGGCTGGTACCTGCTCAAAGTAGTCATGTTCATTCAAAAAGCCTAAGAGGACAAAGTGAGGAAGATGAATCTTTCTGAAAAAGAATGACTTCCTGTATTTCAAAGTGAACTGCAAATTTAAAAAAAAATTTTTACGATAAAATGCTGCTTGGCATCATTCAAGCTGTTGCCACCCTCCCTCACTCCAGTGTCAGGTCTCTGTGCCGAGCCCATCGATTGATTCTCCTGCTAGTAAAATAGGAAGGAGCTGGAGGATCACTTTTTAATCTTACACATTTTGGCGGTGATCCTTTTGGCTCTGTCTTAACACCCTAAGACCATGAGTCCTTGCCCACGTTTTTCCTGGGGGTAGAAGACAAGGGAGACAGGGGAGACGGTGCAGCTGTGTCATCTCCTTCAAAGCATACCTCTCTGCGTAGGCCTCCAGATGCAGAGCGGGCTTTGGAGGAACACTAAATCCCACCCTGATTGCCATTTAGCCCAGAGTTACTTGCGCAGAATAACAATATCCCCAAAACTACCCTGAACGAGGAGTTTAAACTCGGAGTGAGACATGCTCATGGCTGCCTTGCCTTTGCTAACAATGTGAACTACAAACTCTTCTCTTGCCCGGCCCTCTTCCCGGAAAGTGCCTGGAATAAGCGGGAAGTCTTTCTGGGGATTTTAGCCATAGAATCTCAAGCCTGCTTTTCGGGATTTGCATCTGCCTTGTTTTTCCCAGTCTCACCCTCCCACGAAAGCCAGGACAATGCTAGTCAAGTTCATAGCCACAGAGTTCTGTGAGCATTCATTCCCTCATCGACCCCTTTACTCGCAAAACCCAGAACCACAGAGGGTCCCCAAAAACGCATCCAGGCCCTCCTGGGAACCTCCAGATGCAGTCTCGCGGGGCCCACTCCAGTCCTTTCATCGCCTCCCACTGGAGCCTCGGGGTGATGTGTGTGTGTGTGTGTGTGTGTGTGTGTGTGTGTGTGTGTGTTGATGATGAAGGACACACGAGTGCTGTCCCCTCACTGCCATGGCTTCTTTGAGGCGCTGCCTCCAGGTCTGTGTCCTCTCAGAGCAAACCTCCCAAGTAGCTAAACGGTGCCGTAATTGCTTCAGTGCTCCTGTGGGCACACTGTGCTCCATGTGAGTCTATGAGGGCCGCTCTCCAGTCCATGTCCTGCTCTCTCACTGAGGCCTGGAGCCTCGACTTGTGCTCTGTACTTCACCAAGACGCTTGTGAAAATGGCCACCAGGCTGTTCTTTACCAGGGAAAGACTTAGCTCCTGGGGCCAGGCTGGGGAACAGGCTCCACACGGCTCTTTCTGCTCCTCACCTCTCTCACCTCTGCTCCCAGGCACCTTCACCCCAAACACACTTTTTTTTTTTTTTGAGATAGTCTCGCTGTGTCGCCCAGGCTGGAGCACAGTGGCATGATCTCAGCTCACTGCAATCTCCACCTCCCAGGTTCAAGTGATTCTCTTGCCTCACCCTCCCGAGTAGCTGGGATCACAGGTGCTCACCACCATGCCTGGCTAATTTTTGCATTTTTAGTAGAGACAGGGTTTCGCCATGTTGGCCAGGCTGGTCTCGAACTCCTGACCTCGAGTGATCCACCTGCCTTGGCCTCCCAAAGTGCTGGGATTACAGTGTGAGCCACTGCGCCCAGTCCCAAACACACTTCTTATTGCTTCCTTTCTTTCCCACACAAAACAGCAAATGTTTTGCTGGAGGCTGATGGCGCAGAAATTTATCAGACACAGCTATACCCTGAATCCGGGTTAGGCTTAGTGGGATCCGCCTCCCATCCCGGCAGTTCTTCCTGGAGACACTTCTCCACCTCTGGGGGCCCAGCCGTTCAGTGCGGTCACTGTGGCACCTGTTGGGAAGCTGACACCAGCTGGTGTTGGCATTGCACTCCATCAACAAAACTGAGTCAACCATCCTTCAACGTAATATCATTTATATTGTTTCCACATCATCGTCTTAATATTTTACATAATCGACGTGGCGTTTCATCAACTACAATCTCTCTTAAGTGGAGGAAGCCTCACCAAATTAGTAAAATCCAATCTGAATTATATCTTTTAAATGAAACAGTTTTATTATTTCCAGCGCATGTGGAAATTTAGGTGAGATAAGTTTCAGGTGGAAAACTCCTTTGGGATCTTTAATGAAATCATGAAAATGGTTTGTCTTTAGCTTATCAATTACTAGACGGAAACGAAAGCTTTTTGTAGCTTTGGAAAAGCCTGTTCCTTCTCCTCTACAGCGACATCTTGTTTACATCATCATGTGCTCAGCCTACTCTGCCCTCATAATTTCCACCAAAGTAAACGTCAAGCCTGATTCTGCAAAATATCACACATTTCAATTTGCTGCATTTAAGAACATTCTTGATATGTTATCCTTCTGTATCCCAGGCTCTTAAAATGCTTTTTCAAAACACTTGCTTGGACCTGTGGAAATAGGCTGTTCTGATGTTTGCTTTTTGAAGATAAGACGGCAGAAATGTTGAGGCCCTGATTGCATGGCTTGCCTGAGTTCCCAAGGCCTGAGCTGTGCCACTCCCATCTCTAGCCCGGTTCATTGGGCTCAAAGGTGGAAGGAAAGGCTGCTTCGGAAACCCCCGCCGCCAGGTGTAATTACAGTACCAACAGCCGACCTCTTTGCCACACCAATGGTCCAGTGACCACTGCCCAGCACATGACTCTTGGCCTGGGAACAAGATGACATTCACCGAGTGTGACTGCCGCATCTGAGTGGGAGGCGAGGGGGAAAAACAAGCACTTGTTTTCCACATGCATCTCCAAGGCTGCATTTCCAACTTGGCCGTGGCCATAGAAGTCAGAACCTTACAGTGTCTTGGCAATTAAATGGTTTTCACACTTCTATTTTTAAAAGCCTTGGAACGAGTAACCTGGGGGATCAGAGTGGTTGGGTGAATGTCTTTCCAGAGCTCCCCCCTGTCGGAGGCCCTGTCCTGGCAGCATTCCAAAGCAACTGCGAAACCAAAATGCTACAAGACGGCCCACTCTGCAAACCTGCTCCTCAGATGATAAAAACAGAAACACCAGAGGCACCGGGGCCCTTGCAGTCTGTCCTACGTGAGGACAAAGAGTACATTCTGGCCTCCGGTCCCCAGGCAGTAAGATTATGATCCCACTATTTGCATGTGTACATAAAGCTTTCACATATGGGATTGCAGTGCAGGGGTCCCCAGAAAGCCATCTCAGAGAGGGAGGTTGGCACAAAAGAGGTTTCTTTAGGGTGAATTCTTGGGGTCAACACCTGGGAAGATCAAGCTAATTCTTGGGGTCCACACCTGGGAAGAGGAGGGGAGGCGAGGGGACACGAGGGGAGGGGAGGGGAGGGAAGGGAAGGAGCTGACAGCTGAGGCCTGTCTGTGGGTATCACCCAGCAGCTGGGAGAGTAAGTCCTGCCTTCCTGAGGAGCTAGACTGTGGTCGAAGAATCCCTCACAGCATTTCATCTTGCTTTTTAAACGTGCAAACTTTAAAAAAAATTCAGGTGAAATGTACATAATATAAAGTCATAAAATTAACCATTTTTTCTTTTATTTATTTATTTATTTATTTATTTATTTATTTGAGATGGAGTTTTGCTCTTGTTGCCCAGGCTGGAGTGCAACGGCATGATCTTGGCTCACTGCAACCTCCGCCTCTCGGGTTCAAGCAATTCTCCTGCCTCAGCCTCCTGAGTAGCTGGGATTACAGGTGCCCGCCACCATGCCTGGCTAATTTTTGTATTTTTAGTAGAGACAGGATTTCATCACATTGGTCAGGCTGGTCTCTAAGTCCTGACCGCAAGTGATCCGCCCACCTTGGCCTCCCAAAGTCCTGGGATTACAGGGGTGAGCCACCACATCCAGCCTATTTCTTTTATTTTTTTTAAAGATAAGGTCTTTTCTCTGTCGGCCAGACTGGAGTGCAGTGGAGCAATCATAGCTCACTGTAACCTTGACCTCCTGGACTCAAGCGATCCTACTGCCTCAGACTCCAAGTGGCTAGAACTACAGATGCGCCCAGCTAGTTTTTTAAACTTTTCATAGAGATGGGATCTCTCTGTGGCCCAGGCTGGTCTTGAGCTCTTGGCCTCAAGTGATCCTCTTGCCTTGGCCTAACATTAACCCTTTTATTTTATTTGAGACAGGGTCTTACTCTGTCACCCTGGCTGGAGCACAGTGGCATGATCATGGCTCATCATAGCCTCAACTTCCCAGGTTCAAGTGATCCTCCTGCCTCAGCCTCCTGAGTAGCTGGGACTATAGATACGCACTACCACCCTCGGCTAATTTTTTAATTTGTTCTAGAGATGGGGTCCTACATTGCCCAGGCTGGTCTTGAACTCCTAGGCTCAAGTAATCCTCCACTTCAGCTTCTCAAAGTGTTGAGATTAGAAGTGTGAGCCACTGCCCCTGGCCAAAATTAACCATTTTAAAGTATACAATTCAGCGGGATTTAATGACATTCACGATGTTGAATGTCAACATTGTGAATTTAGGATATTCCGCTTGTATCACACTTCAAAATATTTTCATCACCCCAAATGAAAATGCTACACCCATTAAGCAGTTACTTCCCCATCCCCTCCTTCCCTGGGGTCCTGGCCAACACGAATCTGCTTTTCGTTTGTATGGATTTGCCTCTTCTGGATATTTCATATACATGGAATCATACAATATGTGACCTTTTCTGGCCAGGCTTATTGCACTCAGCCCAATGTTTTTGAGGCTTATTCGAGCTGTAGCATGTGTAAATACTTCATTCTTTTTTGTGACCGAATAATTGTATGGCGATGTCTCATTTGGTTTATCCATGCATCCACTGATGGGCATTTGGGCTGTAGCATTTCATCTTTTAAAAAAGGAACTCACAGTCAGGCGCGGTGGCTCACGCCTGTAATCCCAGCACTTTGGGAGGCCAAGGCGGGCAGATCGCCTGAGGTCAAGAGTTCGAGACCAGCCTGGCCCACATGGCGAAACTCCTGTCTCTACTAAAAATAGAAAAATTAGCCAGGCATGGTGTCAGGCACCTGTAATCCCAGCTACTCGGGAGGCTGAGGCAGGAGAATCGCTTGAACCCTGGAGGCAGAGGTTGCGATGAGCCGAGATCGTGTCATTGCACTCCAGCCTAGGCAACAAGAGGGAAACTCTGTCTCAAAAATAAATAAAATAAAATAAAAAAGGAACTCAGTATCCTAAAAATCTTCTGTGTTGCAGACCTACTCATCCCTCCCTCCCTCTAAGCCCTGGCGACCGCTGATCTTTTTACTGTCTCCATAGTTTTATCTTTTCCAGAATGTCATCTAGTTGGAATCATACAGTCCGTATCCTTTTCAGATGAGCTTATTTCACTTGACAATAAATTTCCTCCATGTCTTGTCATGGCTTGGTAGCTCCTTTTTAGTGCTGAACAATATTTTGTTGCCTGGATGTACCACAGTTTATGTATCCAGTCACATACATCTTGGTTGCACAAGGACATCTCGGTTGCTTCCAAGTTTCAGCAATCATGAATAAAGTTGCTATAAACATTCATGGGTGGGTTTTTGCATGGATATAAGTTTTTAACCCCTCTGAGTAAATACCAAGGAGTGTGATTGCTGGCTGGGATGGTAGGAGTATGCTTAGTTTTGTGAGATACTGCCCAGCTGTCTTCCAAAGTGTCTGCATTCTCATCAGCAATGAATGAGAGCTCCTGTTGCCTCACATCCTCACCAGCACTGGATGTTGTTGCTTTTCTGGACTTTGGCTGTTCTCATAGGTGTGCAGTGGTATTGGTGTTTTAATTTGCATTTCCCTGATAACATATGATGTGGAGCATCTTTGCATGTTTATTTTGCATCTGTATAACTTCTTTGGTGAGGCGTCTATAAAGGTCTCTGGTCCACTGTAAAATCACGTTGTCTGTTTTCTCATTGTTGAGTTTCTGTTTTTATTTTGAGATGGGGTCTTGCTCTGTCACCCAGGCTGGAGTGCAGCTCACTGCAGACTTGACCTCCTGAGCTCAAGCTATCCTCCCACCTCGGCCTCTCAAGTAACTGGGACTACAGGCATGTACCACCATGCCTTGCTAATTTTTTATTTTTTGTAGAGATGAGGTCTCCTTCTGTTGCCCAGGCTGGATTCTTGAGTTGTAAGAGTTCTCTGTATATTTTGGAACTACGGTGTATATTACTATACTGGTGGACACATGTTAGAAATGTGTGCAAACCCATAGACTATGCAACACCAAGAGTGAACCCTAATGTAAACTGAGTGACAGTGGACTCTGAGTGATTATAACGTGTCAGTGTAGGTTCACCAATTGCAACAAATGTACCGCTCTGGTGGGAGTGTTGATAACGAGGGCTGCGATGCATGCATGGGCTCAGGGAGTATGTGGGGAATCTCTATATTTTCTGCTCAATTTTACTGTGAATTTAAAACTGCTCTAAAAAATAAAGTGTATTAAAACAGAAAAAAATAATTTAGGATTAATCAACGTGTAAGTTCCTGATCATTGAAGTCAGAACCTCACTTCATTTGGAAGCAGGAAAAGCCTTCCGTACTCACTGTACGGAAGTGAGACACACTGTGTTTTTTAAACTTTTCATAGAGATGGGATCTCTCTATGGGACACACTGACCAAAAGCCCCTGCCCACTGGCCTTCCTGGGCCTGAAGTGGCACTTCATGCTTGCCCTCCACTTGCCACATGCATGCCAGGGTGGCCTCAGCCCTGCCTTACCTTTTTCAGGCCCAAGTCAGCGGGGTCACCCCCAGAAATGACTTGGTGTCATTTCTGGGACAAGTCATTTCTGGGGGTGCCCCTGCTGTCACTTGCCTCTGCTCCAGGGAACCCTCTCCTCAGCCCCGCTTGGGTGTGGGACTTCTTGCTGACCCCAGCCCTTGGCTCATCTCCCTCTTTCTTCTCCCAGGGTCGTTGAAGAGGGAGCCTATTCCTTCCAAGCCTTAAAGCCACCCTCCTTGGCTTTAAGTCAAAGCCACCATTCTGGCAGTCGTAGAATCCACCAGCAGAAGCTGTGTTCTCCAGCTTGGTCTATGGGTGAATCTCTGCAGGGCCCTCTGCTCCCCACTCGGTCCCCACTGTGAGGCCCCGCCTGGCCCCTCTAGGTTCTCTTCCCCCATCTGGTCCTGCCCACCTCTGCTCTCTCCTTCCCTGCTCCTCAGTCATCGCGCCCTTGTTCTCAGGCCTCAGTGCCCCAGCACTTAGCACAGAGGATCAGGAACTTCCACATTGATCCTAAAGCTCCCTTTTCTTTTTAAATTTACTTTATTTTTTAGAACAGTGTTGGGTTCACAGTAGTTTTTGCTTCAGTCAAAAAATGCTTGTTGACTGGGAACCTCTTCCTTGGAAATTTCAACTCCAAATCTGAGAGCCGCTTTAGAGAACCCTCTGTGGGAGAGTGTCTGCCACCTGTTGCTCCAGTTTTCTGTACATAATCTATGATCCTCCTGGCAATCCCATGACGTGGGCATTGTTATTCCTGTGTTACAGTCGATGATGTTCAGGACAGAGCCTATCCAGGTGGGAAGTGGCATGGCCAGGATATGCCCCTTGGGTGCCCTAGGACCAGCTCTGTTCCCATCTCTGAGCTCCCTCTGCCCATCGGGTAAGGTCTGGTCACTTCCATACTGTTTTCAATCTACTCTGTGCCAGGCAGGGGGTCAATCACTGAGATTTCTAAGGTACATTGGTGGGGATGGAGGTTAGGAGAGAGCTTTCAAATCACTTTCAGCCTAGTGGGGAAGGCAAGCCCAACACCTAGGCAGTCCACCAACAAGGCTAGAGAGAGCTGTGCTTAGCCTGAGGGAAGAGCCCCATTTCTGTGGCATTATGGGTGACATTTGAACAACTAACCACTCATTTCATTATCCAGGGTCAAACTTCGCCCCAGGGATATGCATTAGTAAGATGAAGAAGCTTACTGTTTGCTGTGGTCTTAATGTCTGTGTCCCCCAGAATTCATATGTTGAAATCTTAACCCTCAAGTCGATGATATTAGGAGGCAGGGTTTTGAGGAGAAGGTTGGGCCATAAGGAGTGAAGTTCCATGAATGGGATTAATGCCCTTATGAAAGAGGCCCCAGAGAGAACCATCGTTTCTTTTGCCATGTAAGGTTACAGTGAGAAGTGGCTGGCTAGGCGTGATGACTCTTGCCTGTAATCCCAGCACTTTGGGAGGCCAAGGTGGGAGGATCACTTGAGGTCAGGAGTTCAAGACCATCCTGGGCAACATAGGGAAACCTCGTCTCTACAAAAAATACAAAAATTAGGCCAGGCACAATGGCTCATGCCTGTGATCCCAGCATTTTGGGAGGCTGAGGCAGGCAGATCACTTGACGTCAGGAGTTCAAGACCAGCCTGGCCAACACAGTGAAATCTCAACTCCACTAAAAATACAAGAACTAGCTGGATGTGGTGGTGTGCACCTGTAGTCCCAGCTACTTGGGAGGCTGAGACAGGAGAATTGCTTGAACCTGGGAAGTGGAGATTGCTGGGAGCTGAGATCGTGCCACTGCACTCCAGCCTGGGCAACAGCATGAGACTCCATCTTTAAAAAAAATTAGCCTGGTGTGGCGGTGTGTGCCTGTAGGCCCAGCTACTCAGGAGGCTGGGAGGATTGCCTGAGCCTAGGAGTTTGAGGTTGTAGTGAACTATGACTGCACCACTGCACTCCAGCCTGGGCAGCAAAGAAAGACCCCGTCTTTAAAATAAAATAATAATAATAATAATAATAATAATAATAATAATAATAATAATAATAAAGAAAGGCTTTTTATGACCCAGAAATCAGGCCCTTACTAGATACCAGATCTACCAGCACCTTGATCTTGGACTTCCCAGCCTCCAGAACTGTGAGCTGTACATTTCTACTGTTTAAAAGCCAACCAATTTATGGTATTTTTGTTATAGCAGCCTGAATGGACACAGTTAAACCTGACTCCAGAAAGTAAAGCAGGCCCCAGTGAAGGAAGGAAGAGGGAGGAAGGAGGAAGGAAGAGGGAGGAGGGAGGGAGGAGGGAGGAAAGAGGAGGGAGAAGGGCGGTAGCCGCACACTCCCGCATCTCATCCGCCCCTGGTGGGCAGCCTCCCCAAGGGATTGATTCCTTCCTCAGCAACAGTTGATCAGAGTTGAGCACAGGAACTTGTCTTTTTCCCAGTAACAGATACAGGCCGAGGCATAGAGTGGTGCTGAGGAAATGTGCGGTGAATGGATGGTGAACAGGAAGGGACACTGAAGAAGAAGGAGGTGGTACTGAGAGCAGCCATCGTGGAGCTTGCAAACGGAGACGCATGTGAAGCCCTTTGCACAGTATTTTTCCCTTAAAATATGGGTGGGGAACAAGGGCTCTCATTTCTCTTTTTCTTCGGGATGGTGAGCAGTGAGCAGGGCACGCCACGAGGAGCAAACTGCAGCCCAAGCACACGCGGTCAACACGCGGAGCACAGCTGGGGAGAAGCGGCTGACGGTGGCCCGGCCCCGCGTACCTGGGTGTGGACGCCCCGCCGCCCTGCAGAGGAAAGCTCCTGGAGTCTGGGGTCTGCTGCCTCGAGCTCTGGGTGTCCAGGTAGGAAACAGGTAGAGAGTATCCGGGTTTCCTACCCCTCCCCCGGGGTGGCTGTGCCTCCCCTTCCTCCCGCTCCCCTCCCTCCCTCCCCGGGGTCCCCAGGGGTGGGCAAACCCAACCCCCAGGTGAGGGTCTGTCCTGGGGGAGGGGGAAACAGCTGGCACGAGCTCAGGCGGCAGGTGGTGGCCCTGCTCCTGCTGTGAGAGATGGAAGCCAGGAGGCAGCGGGCGGGCGGTGCTGAGGAGACCCATGCCCCCACCTAGCCTGAGACCCTGTCATTCCCTTCCACTGGGCTCCCCATGCGAAGCCCCAAAGCAAAGTGGGTGTGGCTGGTCAAGGTGAGCAGGGCAGGCCGGAATGGGACCCGGACCCAGAACGGAGGAGGGTGGTGTGGACCAGGCAGGCCGCGGAAGGCACCTAGCCTAACAGGAGAGGGACAGGCGCACCCCCAGACGGTGGGAAAGCGCCCTCTGCCTCCAACTGGGCTCGGCCCAGACCCTCCACTTCCCAGCCCCTTGCTTCTCTGTGCCTTGGAGGTTTCAGGGTGGGCTGGTGGGTGGGAGGAGATATGAGAGTTCCTGAGTCAGGAGTTGAAGCCCATCTTGGCCACTTGCCTGCCGGGGCCCTGTAGAAACCCCTGAAGCTATAAACAGGTGCTCGTCTAAGTTGATTCCAGGGGAGGGCGGCAGGAGCAGTGGCGGGTGGTGTGGGAAGAGAGAGACTGCTCTCTAGAGAGCTGATGGCACCAGGCCGTCATCACCGCGGTGACAGCACACACACATCCACACACACATGCACACACGCACGCACACACGTGCACACACGACACACACACATGCACACACATGCAAGCACACATGCACGCACACACACACGCACACACACATGCATGACACAAATGAACACACACACATGCACGACACACATGAACACACACATGCCCCACTCCTCTACTGGGACCAGCACAGCCCCTCCGTTCCTGCTCGCCCGGAAGGAGGGCGCCCAGCCAGGTTTCCTCCCCGTGAATTGAGCGCCAGAGACCAACAGTGACCTGTGGTGGTTTTTCTAGTTCTCTTCCCATTCTGTCAAGGACAGAGGAGATGCTTTGCGATACAAGGGGAAAAAAAGGAAGGCGAAAAGGGAAGAAAGGGAAAGGAGGGAAGTCCCCCCCCAGAGCAGCCTGGGGAGGAGTCTGGGGCCAGGCCTAGGCCCAGCCACTTCCTGAGGAGATCAGGTGGCGGGTCTCCCCGGCCTGCAGACCTCAAGGCGGCCCAGGCCTCCTCTGCGCTCCCTACGTGTTGCTCTGGTGCTGACATCCCTGGCTATGCTCTCCATGTAGATGTTCCTTTTAGCCTCTGCCTCAACTGAAATCTGAAGATCAGGCCAATTTCGTGGTCTCTCAGACGTCTATAAACAAGAGGCCTTGGCTCCTCGGGAGACCGGGAGACTCTCACTGTACTTCCTTCTCTTGCCTCCAAGGACATAGAACGGTTGCTGTGGGGATTCCTTCATTTGTAAAGTAAGTTTTCAGAAAAAATAATGACTCACAAGTCCTTTAAGGAGGAACAGAGTCAATCCTTGGGGACGATATGATCTAATAGGGTTTAAAAGAGGAACCGTGACGGGCTGCAGTTGGTGGGCATTTCTTCTTTTCCTCTTTGATCCTCATGCGTGGACAAAGCCCACCAGTGGCTCAGGTGCCCTGGCACCACCATTTGCTTCTTTCTGACATCTGAGGACAGGTGTTAAAAATAATTTAGAAATGGCCAGCTAAGGCCTGACACACTGGCTCACATCTGCAATCCCAGCACTTTGAGAGGCTGAGGTGGGAGAATTACTTGAACCCAGGAGTTTGAGACCAGCCTGAGTAACATAGTGAGACCTTGTTTCCACAAATAATTAAAACAAAAAATCTAGCCAGGTGTGGTGGTGCATGCCTGTAGCCCCAGCTACTCAGGAGGTTGAGGCTGGAGGATCACTTGAGCCCAGGCGGTCGAGGCTGCAGTAAGCCATGATTGTGCCACTGCACTCTGGCCTGGGAGACAGCATGAGATCTTCTCTCAGAAAACAAAAAGAAGAAAAAGAAAAAGAAAAGAAAGGAAAAGAAAAGAGAAGGAATGTCTAGCTAAGCTAACCTGGAGAGTTACTGTCAGAGTTTCCAAAAGGGTCTTCATGGTCACTTCTGGGCCTCGCTGGCTGGGTGAAGTTATTAGCCCAAGGGTGCCACAGGGCCTTTGCACATTCATCTGTATTATGCCTGGCCAGGCAGAGGGCTTTCCCTGCACTGATTCTCCTGGAAGCCTGGGGTTAGCAGCATAGACTGGAAAGTAAGGTACACAGAGGGGAGGGACTGAACCAGGTCCCGTTATGTGTGAGTACACACAGTTACTTAGGCCAGGAAGCCAGGTCTTCTAAGCAGCTAGGGCCAACAGAGCAGGAGCCAGGAGGAATACTTTTATGAACAAACTTATTTTCCAACATCAGAAAAAAGAAAGTTGGCTGTTGGGAGTGACAAGGAGAAAGAATGATGAGGAGCTCAAATCAGGTGGACACCTGATTGAGATGATCCTTATTTTCTTTAGAAAAGAGTACCACACTGGCTGTCAGCTGTGTGACCTTGAGGAAGTCACTCTCTCTCTCAACTTTCTCATCTGCCAGGTAAAAGGGCTGGGCTTGAATGAGCTTGGGTCCCTTCCAGCAATGATGCTTGTGTACTGCACCTGTGCTAGGAATACCAGTGAGGGGCTCTCCATGCTAAAATCAGTGTTCCAGGATTCCACGTGGCCCACAGCACCAAGCCCAGTCTTCTCAGCTTTGAGCTGAAGGCTCCGGATAACCTGATCCCAGCCCATTGGTCCTCTCTTATCTCCCTTTCACCATTTCCCGTGGATTACTTATTGTTCTATCCTCCCAGCCACCAGGGCCTTGTTCGCACCTGCTACCAGCAAAGAATACCCCTCCTGCCCCAGTGCCCTGGCCTGAAGATGTCCTGTTAGTCTTTCAGCTGTGAATGAAGATGGCCCCCTTTTCAAGAACGCTTCCTGGAATCCTGAGTTTGGGGGTCCCGATCTTTCCAATCCTGTATCCACAGTCACTGCCTTCACCTGAATGCAATTGCAATTCTCTAGCCCTTCAATTCAATAAATATTCTGGAATGATTAGCATGTGCTGTGACAATGACAAATTCCGATACAGGAAGACATGTATCAAATGATCATGTTCATCCATGCATGATTAGAAACAGGGAAGGGTAAAGAAGGAAGAGAAAACGGCTTCCTGAGCGCTTGCCTGGGGTCTGGAAGGATGAACACAGAGCTGGGGGCATGGAAGGGAGCGGTTCCCAGGAGAGGTGAGTGGGCTGGGTTGGCCTCTTGAGGCTGGGAGAGGTAGACGGTGTGTCTTGATCAGAGGAGCCACCTGGGAATCCTTTGCGGGTTTAAAAAGGGGAGTAACAGATCCAATTTTTATTTCAGGACAATCATGCTGGCTGTTAGTGGAGAATGGCCTGGAGCACTAGGTCTCCGCCCCAGCTGCCTGGGAGAAACTGTGTTGAAGGAGCCATACCCCCTGGCCTCCCCTCCAGACTCCAGACAACCCCAGTCAGCTGGCTGGGAGGGAGGCAGAAGAGAAACAGGGGTGCACCTGGGGCCCCTGCAGGGGTCCAGCCAGGAGATGGGGGCAACTTGGACAGGGATGGTGGGAGAGGAATGGGCTCGGGGGACATTTGGGAGATGAAAAGGGCAAGGCTTGGCCATGAATTCCCATGGGATGAAAGAGAAGGAATTGTCAGAATTGAGTCCCAAGTTTCTACCTCGTGCAAATAAACAGAAACGGGGTATCCACTGAGCTCGAGAGCATGGGGAAGGGGCATTGGAGACTCTCCTGGGGACCCCTGCAGACTTCTGTAACCCCTTTGAGTTCTCGCAGGCAGAGGCCACGGTGGGTGGGGAGCAGGCCTTGGCAGGTTACCCACCCCCCACCAGGCACCCTCCATCCTAATAGCCCTTGGGGAGACATACTGTGGCCGGAGGAAGGGTACGGAGAGGTAGAGGAAGCCAACCAGTGTTCCCAGGCAGCCACCATGTGGTCAAAGGACCAGGTGGCTTGTTTGGAAGCGTCTCTGAGGCACAAAGTGCCAGGACCCAGTGCTCCCTGAGCCATCCCAGCAGGAAAATGAAAACTCAGCAATGGGCTCCCAGGGAGGCGGGACTGGAGGTGCCTTCCCTTTATGAGAGGCCCGCAGAGCAATTCCTGCCACAGGGGTTTCTGAGCAGTCAGAACATCTGCCCATGTTGATTTCCAGCCACCTGATGCAGTGGCTTGGGGCCTGTGGGTTGGGGGAGTGGGATCTTAGGCCTGTTTTTTGGGTTAATAAATTTTGTGACCTTGGATGAGTCACTTATCTCACAGATCCTGGGAAGGGCAGGAGGAGGAGTGAGACCTGGCCTGCCCTCTCCCTAAAGGCTCACCAGCTCTCTGGAGACAGACACGCCCTGGGTAAAGAACATCCCACTCAGCCAGGCAGAGTTTCCTGGAGGAGGAGGAGGGAGAGGAAGAGGGCAGGAAGAGGAGGGGAGGGTGCAGAGGGGGAGAAAGAGAGGAGGGGAGAAGGAGGTGAAGAGAAAAGAGAGGAGGAGGAAGGAAAAGGAGAAAACCTGTTTTCTGTCTTTAACTGTCCTTCCCCTCAACAGGGGCCCTGTGCTCCTCCTCCTCAGTCAGAACTCCCCACTCAGGTCCCCCGACTTCAGGTCCCTCCCCACTTCCTGTCCTTCCCCCACTCATGTCCCTCTCCCCTTGTGTCCCTCCCCCCATTGTGTCCCTCCTCCCTTTGTGTCCCTCCCCCTCTCAGGTCCCTCCCCTCCTCATGTCCCTCCCATCTCAGGTCCCTCCCATCTCAGGTCCCTCTCGCCTCATGTCTTCCTCCCCCTCAGGTACCTCCCAACCTCCTATCCTTCCTCACCTTGTGTTCTCCCACCACTGTGTCCCTCGCCCCCTCATGTCCCTCCCCACTCAGGTCCCGCCCCCTCTCAAGTCCCTTCCCCACTCAGGTCCCTTCTATCCTCGTGTCCCTCCCTCCCTCAGGTCCCTCCCCCCCTCAGGTCCCTCCCTGCCTCCTGTCCCTCCCTTGCTCTTGTCCCTCCCCCCCTCAGGTCCCTCCTCCCCTCACATTCTTCTGTCTTCATTTACGGGCAGGAGAAATTTCAAAGTGTGTTTGTACCACAATTACTTTAAAACTCTAAAGTTGACCTTTAAGGGTTTGTGTATGTTTTAATTTTACTTTTACATGATAACCTGCAATAACTACACAGATGCATGCATTTTTGTGCTTATTTGTAAGTGCTTTCTTTAAAACTGCTTTTTTCTTACATCCTTTCAGTCCCTTTCCCTATGCCTGGAGCCTCGGTACCAGCTATTGAAAACTACTTTTCTCCTTGTTCATTCAAACATATTCACACATAAAAGTTGTCATTACTTTTCGTCACTATTTTACAAAAATTGGATCATACCATATACAATTCTCTGCTATTTGTTTTGCTCACCTAACGATAAATACACTGTGAAAAATACCTTCAGATGAGTAGATATCAATCTTGTTCATTCATTTTTTTTTTTTTTTGAGACAGAGTCTCACTCCCTTGCCCAGGTTGGAGTGCAGTGGTGCAGTCACAGCTCACTGCAGCCTCGCCCCCAAGGCTCAATTGATCCTTTCACCTCAGCCTCTCAAGTAGATGGAACTACAGGCATGTACCACTGAACCTGGCTAATTTTCATATTTTTTGTAGAGATGGGGTTTCGACATGTTGCCTAGGCTGGTCTTAAATTCCTAAGCTCAAGAGATCTGCCTGCCTTGGCCTCCAAAAGTGCTGGGATTACAGGCCTGGGCCACCGTGCCCTGCCTCTTACTCATTTTTGTTTTTTTTCCAGGTTGCAGGGTTTTATTTCAGCAACACAGCGACAGTCAAGCACAGCCATACAGCAGGGGCACCCACAGCTGCCTCAGGAGGCAGCAGCGGTGGCCTCTTCTGCAGCTTTTCTGTCTTCCAGCATCCTCTGCTTCTGTTTGGCCGGGCACTTCCTGGCAGAATGGTGGGCCCCCAGGTCCTGAGAGCGGTCGTGGTAAGCCTTAGCCACCTGGGTGAATGCTCCACTTCCTTGGCCCAGTTCTGCCTGTAGTTGTCTTCTTGCCACTACTGACAGGCCTTGAGCCGCTCCTGGATAATACTGACGATTTCTTGATCGACTTTGTGGTCCCTCCTCCACTGCATTTCGGCTTCATATATGCACAATGTTTCACGTGTCCATGTGAAGAGACCACCAAACAGGCTTTGTGTGAGCAACAAGGCTGTTTATTTCACCTGGGTGCAGGTGGGCTGAGTCCGAAAAAAGAGTCAGCAAAGGGTGGTGGATTATCATTAGTTCTTATAGGTTTTGGGATAGGCGGTGGAGTTTGGAGCAATGTTTTGCGGGCAGGGGGTGGATCTCACAAAGTACATTCTCAAGGGTGGGGAGAATTACAAAGAACCTCCTTAAGGGTGGGGGAGATTACAAAGTACATTGATCAGTTACGGTGGGGCAGAAATAAATCACAATGGTAGAATATCATCAGTTAAGGATATTCACTTCTTTTGTGGATCTTCAGTTGCTTCAGGCCATCTGGATGTATACGTGCCAGTCACAGGGGATATGATGGCTTAGCTTGGGCTCAGAGGCCTGACACACAAGATGTCCTTCTCCTTGCGCTCAGTGATGCCCAGCACGCGGCAGTACTGCCGGTGGTAGTTGTAAAACCTGCTCTTTGCGTGTTGCCACTCTATCAACTCTCATGAGGGTCATGGGTCGGTCCACTAGGAGGTCGAAGGCCTTCATCAGGTAGACGACGGGGTTGGGCAGCCAAGTCAGTGATGACAGTGCTGGCGTGTGGCGCAGGGGCGCAGGGTACACATCCTTGTCTCAGCTGTCCCACATGGCAGCAGCGAGCGCGGACTCCGCTCCTGGATGTGCTGCCCTGGCCTCCGCCTCGGTCCGGGTCCCTACTCATTCTTTGTAATGGCTGCATAATATTACATGGTGTGGACTTAATAAAGGACCCCTACGCAGCCAAGAGAGTTTTTTTCCCCAATGGGAAAATAGATTTTTTTTTTTAATGTTTGAGATTTTAGTGAATTCTTTTTACCTGGCAAGGAGCTGAACTACCTGTATCGTTCAGAAGCCAATTTCAGCAGTCTTGTATGTGGGATGTCTGTAAAGAATAAGAAATGGGGTGGGCGCGGTGGCTCATGCCTGTAATCCCAGCACTTTGGGAGGCCGAGGTGGGTGGATCATGAGGTCAGGAGTTCTATACCAGCCTGGCCAACATGGGGAAACCTCCGTCTCTACTAAAAATACAAAAACTATCCAAGCGAGGTGGTGGATGCCTGTAATCCCAGCTACTTGGGAGGCTGAGACAGGAGAATTGCTTGAACCCGGGAGGTGGAGGCTACAGTGAGCCAAGATCATGCCACTGCACTCTAGCCTGGCGACAGAGCAAGACTCCCTCTCAAAAAAAAAAAAAAAAAAAAAGAAATAAAGAAAAAGAAAAAGAAATGGACTCTGCCCCAAGGAGTCTGCGCTCTTACCAGGGGGCAGAGCCACACGTGGCCATGAGACAGCTGCCTCTGGCAGCTGCAGGGAGGAGAGCTCGACCGAGCCTGCGGGAGGGAGGGCTTGAGGCTGGCCCACTGGGAGGGGACAGCTCTGGCAGGAATCCTGGAAGGGCAGGTGTGGAGTCAGATGTGATCTGATGTTCTGTGTGGCCAAGGCAGAAGGCCAGGCAGGAAAAACCCGGTTACTCAGAAGACTGGTTGAGCAGCCATCTCCCTCCCACTGACCACCTCCCAGGAATCTCTATAGCCTCAGCTTATTTTCAGCCTTTAGTTTCCCCTCGTTGGAGGTTGAGCCCCTGGTCTCTTGATTTTCTAACTGAAGAAGGGATGAAAGTCTGAGATTTCAATCAAAAGCTTAAGAAAATAATAATCCTTGGTTGCCCCAATTCTTTCCTGAAAATATCTCACACTAACAGAAATTGCCTTTAAGCCCCTTTTCTTTTCTTTCATGCTTTAAATTTCTTTCTTAATTAAAAAGTGTTGTTTACTTAATGTGGGCTCCAAAGTGCTTATTTATTTTAACTCGTTTCTTTTTTCCTTATCTTCATGACTTGATAACTCTATAACTCTCTCTTCTTGTGTCTTAAAATGCCGGTCGTCTCTGTCACTGATATGTGATAAGGAACTTCATAATCGGCCCTTTTCTATTCTCACAGAATAGAAGTTGTGTCAATAACAAATGGAAATCACTGAGCTCCAAAATTCAACTGCCCTAAACTGGTTGCTTGTCCCTGTCAGAGATTTTAGAATGTTTTCCCCTTCAGATGAATTTCAGTTTCACTCAATCCTACCAATGTTTGATGACAACACTCATAGAAAACTAATGATAAATTAATGTCTGCCTTCCAAAGTACGTGGTTGAGTTTACTGTGTAAAAAAAAAAATGATAATAATACTAAAGGCAGCCAAACTGCTGATTGGCAGAATTTTTTCCCATCACTTAAGGCATTTGAGTTGCAGTACGCAGTCTGAGAATCCCTCAGACACACACCACCCAGGGACTTGGATCCTTGATCTCAGAAAGATTGTGATCGAATTAAGTCTGACTCAACAAATAAGGTCGCTGGGAAGAAGTGCTGGCATTAAATTTACTGTTAATGCCAGGGTCAATTTACTAAACAGTCATCGACGTGTGGTTCCACAAGACCTCTGGGTAAATTCCAGAAACTGACTGGGAGGAAGATAGCTTGCACATGAAGTCACCAAATCCTGGTCAGTGTGACTCTTGGTGATCATCTCTCGGTACACCAGAAAGCATTTCCAAAGACAGGACGCCACTTGGCGTGGAAAGCCTTTGGAAGCTATGGAAGGTGACTTCTTACGTTAAGTCTAGAAACGGGATGGCAGGAGGACAAGAAACTGGGACTCTGGTGCCAGGGGCCTGGAGTCCTCGTTCCACCACAGATGTTAACTGGGCTCAGCTATTCAGGTCACTCAGTGGTTCATCTTAGCGTTGTTTCTAGACTAGGTATTTATTGCCTTGCATTACAAAGACGGGAAAGTAAGAGTTCTGTCCATCAGCCAGTTGTCAGACATAAACAATGTCTTTCCCTCGCTTCCTGAACCACAGTTTGCTTATCTGTCAGATGGAAACCCTAATTACTTACTTACCTACTCATCACCTCCAGGACTGTTCACATGAATAAGAAGAGAATATAGATATGAATTTGCCATACAAAGAGAAAAATTCCACACAAATAGAAAACGCTAGCGGAAATAATTTCTAGATTCTTCCTGGTGAAGCTTTTCAACTATGTCCAAAACACATCATTGCTGAGCGTGTGCAAGTTCAAATGGCACGACCCGAAGAGTCAGTGGCATGGCCTCTTCTCTGGCCAGAGCCTTGGGAGCCATCAGCCTGCACCTGCCTGTTTGTTCTGCCATTGCCTCATGTTCTCTTCCTCGGACACTGGGGAAGCCAGGACCACAGAGGCACTTGTCAGCTTCCTTCTGAAACAGCCCTCCTCAGCTTCTCTGCTGTGTCTCCCGGGTCTTCTCACAGAATTCTTGGCCGGGAAGCCACCTTCCTGAAAGCAAATCAAGTCTCCCGATTTCCTAGAGCCAGCATAGCATAGGGGGCAGCTGTGGGGCTTGGAGCCAGACAGAGGCTTATTAATTATCCATGGATCTTGCTGAGCCTTGGTTTCTCATCTGTAAAATGCGGGTAATAAAGCTACTTTCCTGGGCATCTATGAGTTTGAAATAAAAGAATATGGGGGCCAGGTGCAGTGGCTCTTGCCTCTAATCCCAGCACTTTGGGAGGCTGAGGTAGGTGGATCACCTGAGGTCAGGAGTTCGAGACCAGCCTGGCCAACATAGTGAAACCCCATCTCTACTAAAAATACAAAAATTAGCCAAGAGTGGTGGAGGGTGCCTGTACACGGGAGACTGAGTCAGGAGAATCACTTGAACACAGGAGGTGGAGGCTGCAGTGAGCTGAGATCGCACCACTGCACTTCAACCTCTTTGACAGAGCAAGACTCCATCTCAAAATGAAGACAAAAACAAAGAAGAGGCCGGGCGCAGTGGCTCACGCCTGTAATCCCAGCACTTTGGGAGGCCGAGGCGGGCGGATCACAAGGTCAGGAGATCGAGACCATCCTGGCTAACACGGTGAAACCTCGTCTCTACTAAAAATACAAAAAATTAGCCGGGTGAGGTGGCGGGCGCCTGTAGTCCCAGCTACTCAGAAGGCTGAGGCAGGAGAATGGCGGGAACCCGGGAGGCAGAGCTTGCAGTGAGCCGAGATCACGCCACTGCACTCCAGCCTGGGTGACAGAGCGAGACTCCATCTGAAAAAAAAAAAACAAAAACAAAGAAGAGTATGGGTGAAAGGGCCTGGTGTGTCATGGGAGTTGAATGTGTGTCCTTTTCCTTTTTCCCCTGTTCCTTCCCTGTGCAGCTGCCTACCAGGCACTGTCTCCTCTCTCCTGGGGAGGCACTGCATTTTTTCCCTTCAAAGGAGGTCCAGAAAGCAGACCCGGCCCAATGTCTGTGCGTCTGCCCGGAGAAGGCCTCCTGAGGAGCACACCGACACTCTCCCCTTCCATATTGGCCTTCTCTGCACTATTTCAGGTTCTTGCCTCTTTGGAATTGTGTGTATGTGGAGGGAACATCTGGAGGTGTCACTTAATTTTTCATGTTACATCTGGACCTGTCACATAGCCACAACCGTAACTATACATGGAGAATCATGTTGTGTGTGCTGTGGGCAAGCCAAGAGGTGGCTTTGTGTGCTCTTCTGCCACGCAGAAGTGCTGGGTGCTGCCCAGTGCAGGTGCTGGATGACTCCGGAGGAAAGAGTCACTCAGAGGGCCTGAAGAAGGGAGGAGTCGGTGGCTTGTAAGGTGCACTCCCACTTTCTGCACTTTTCACAGGCGATGACATGATGAGGACTGGGGTGAAGCAAAACCTTCTGGGGTCACTTGAGCTATTTCTTTTGAGTCCACTTCTCTGGGATGGCATGGCCTGTCAGCCACACCCGTTTCTCTCCTGTTGGCAGCTCCATTCTGCAGGGGAGCAAGTGTCCAGTTCTGGGAGCACTGGCAGCAGGAATGCTCGGAATGCCCACCCTGTCCTGGGGCCTGCCTTCGCCTCTGCCCCTCTGCTGCCTCGCCATCTCTCTTCCTCCTCTTTATTTTTGTCTGTCCCTATGGCTGTCAGTGGGGTCTCGAGTCACCTATGTCATCATATCAGGAACATTGTGTGTTCCAAAGTGTGCTTGGTGGAACACTTGTTACTTGAAACAGTGCTTTGTAAAATGGATCCTGAGGCTAGCAGCTGGAAATGCCGCATCCTCTATCTCCTTCTCGTGGATTTGCAATTCAGATTCTCTATTAACCCTGAAGAATTCCATAATAAATGGTTTAATTTTGCTGAGTAGTTTTGCCCAAATGTTTTTGGTCATGGATCCTTTCATATGAACTCCCAAGAAACACTTATTAGCAGTGTTTGGTGAATCACACTCTGGGAAAAGCAGGCATGAACAACATATTATTTGTAGGAATGCTGTGAAGTCAGACTCACCAATGAAACATCTGGCATCAGAGGGCTATGGAAAAATGTATGTGCTTTTTTTTTTAATACAAATATGACGTTGGTGCAGATCAGACGTTCCCACCTCTCTCACCACAAAAAGAACCTTTTTAGTTCTTTCCTCAAGGGATTGCATGTTTTAAAGGCTTTTAACTACCTAACAAACTACATTTATTGAATAATAATTTATTTCTTTGAGTTTTATTTATCAAAGACATCCAACTGCCAATTAGTGCTTCTGATCAGTCAAGATAACCACAGTTGCCACACTGAGTTGATATGACTCCAGCCCAAAGCAAATAAACTTAATGTTTTATTTAGTCTGGGAACGTCATTGAGGTAAATGTATGGTTTCCTCTGGGCTTTTTGATATCTTGAAAATAGCTTGCAGACCCCCCTTGCTGCCTTCATGGAGTGCAGGATGGGTGGGAAGCAGGACCATGGACGGAAATGCAGAGGACGCACAGCTGTTAGGAGGGCGGTAGGGATGGGGGGAGGGGTGGTGACTGGGGATACATCAGGACACTGGATAGTAGAGACTAAGTGGCTACAGCCACTGTGAAGACTGGGGGTCCATGGGTTAGGGGGTCCAGATCCTGGTGAACAAGCAAGAAGCCACTAGCCAAAGGCACATTCATGGTGCACCCTTAATGTGGGCAAAACCTGGGCACAGCACCTTCCCTCTGTACCCTGGCTGCATTGTACCCATCCTTCCCCCAGCACCCAGAAGAGGTCCAGGGAGGAGGACAGGGCAAAGGGGAGTGAGGCGGGCTTCTTTGTCGAGATGCTTTCCCCAGACCTCCCTGATGCATTTTTCAATCACGAGCTACTATGAGGTGGATGCGTTGCCATGGCCACCTTCAGTGTCAGTAGAGCCCTTGGGAGATTAAGGCCCCTGAGGATTCTGCGGTTGGCTTGCTCCTCACCTCGAATTAGAGACCTCGCCCAGGGAGCTCATCCTTGCTTAGCAGAACCTGTGCCACTGTTCATATGGAAAGGATGAGGCACTAGAGCCACATTCAGGCTCATCAAGCAGTTCTGTCTCAGATGATGGAGAGCCATGCACTCCCTAAATAGAGGGTTTCCTGGTGCATTGGACATGGGATTTGACGTCCTGTAATCCACTTTCTACCTGACTTTACAGAAGAGCTGTTACTCGAAGTAAGAGAGGGGGCTCCTCCACAGGAGAAAAGTGCTCAGGCCATGCCCTTTGCAGCCCCATTCAGCCTCCATGGGCTGGGTCCTAAGCCCCTCCTGGACCCCCAGTTACTCTCACAGCCCCAGACCCCTGCTTAGCAATGGCCTTGAATTAAAACACATGATCCTACTTTGTGCCTCCCCTCCCTCATTAGTCAGGACAGCATTTTCCCAAAAGATACAATCTGTGTCTGGCGGAAGCCCACTTGCAAAAATAAATTCTTCTCTGAACATTTTCCAGGCCCATTTTAGAAATAAATCTGGGTGATGCCTTTTACTCATTTCCAAAGCCAAACAACCTGAACCCCGAGGCCTTGTTCTGCAGTGTAAATGTTACGAGGAGGAGGGAATCAGGATCAGCTCCTCAGAAGAACCCATCTCCACCCCTAGCAGAGAGGCTGAGCAGTCCCTACAGCTGTACCCACCACAAATTGCTGCTGCTCAGATCTGGGGACACAGGTAGATGGAGCTCACAGCCTGGGTCCCAGGGCAGCACAGTTGCACCCGTCCCTCTCACCCTGCCAGGCTCTCCCACAGCAGGGAGTCTTCCTCTGTTTTCTGGGCGCACTGACGGCTGCAGCAGCTACAATCTCCCTGATACCCATTCATTCATTCACTCACTCACTAAATATTTATGCTGAGTGCCTGTTATGTGTCAGACACCGTGCTAAGAGCTAGAAATACAGCAGTGAGCAAGTGCCCACGGAGCCTGGCACATATGGGGCACTCTACTCACAGCACAATGACCAAGTGCATGAGCTGGAAGGCAGGAGGAAGGGAGGAAAGGAAGCGTCTGTGCAGTCAGCTCCCTCTGCTTTTGTGTGCACCATCTCATTGAATCTTCCCAACCACATTCCATGATTAGAAGGTGTCCCCATCCCCATTTTCACAGAAAAACAGCCAAGTTCCAAACGAAAGGGAAGAGGTGGATTGATACAGTTTGTCTTATTTCAGAGCTCCGAACTCTCTCATCCATGCACACTACAAAGGCACTCACAAGCTCACAAACACACAGGGACACATATTCACCCCCACACACACCTGGACTGTGCATCCCTCCTGCGGGGGTACCCAGTGATTGAGCCATGCATTAACATTCTACTTTTCTTTCTTTTTCTTTTTTTTTAGACAGAGTCTTACTCTGTCGCCCAGGCTGGAGTGCAGTGGTGCGATCTTGGCTCACTGCAACCTCTGCCTCCTGGGTTCCAGCGATTCTCCTGTCTCAGCCTCCCGAGTAGCTGAGATTAACAGGCATGTGCCACCTCGCCCGGCTAATTTTTGTATTTTTTAGAATAGAGACAGGGTTTCACCATGTTGATCAGGCTGGTCTCAAACTCCTGACCTCAGGTGATCCACCCACCTCGGCCTCCCAAAGTGTTGGGATTATAGGCGTAAGCCACTGTGCCCGGCCAACATTCTACTTTTTTTCATCATAACCATGTTCTGAGCACCCGCTCTGGCTCCTGTATGCTCCTGTCTGGGCCCAGGAACCCAGAGCAACAGGGGAGACTGAGTCCCTGCCCTTCAGGCATGTGCTGTCTAGTAAGGAAGCTACTGGCTGTGGCTATTAAACGTGTGAATTGCGGTTAAATCTACATTGACATGTGCTGTGAGTGTGAAATACACACTGAGTTTCTAAGACTTAGTAAGAAGAAAAGAATGCAAAATATTCCATACTTTAACCAGGTTGAGTACCCCTTATCTGAAATGCTTCAGACCAGAAGTGTTTTGGATTTCGCATTTGCTCTGTTTTTGGAATGCTATTTGTGTATACATAAATGAGATATCTTGGGGATGGGACCCAAGTTTAAACATGAAATTCATATAGGTTTTGTATACACCATATATACATAGCCTGAAGGTAACTTCATATAAATTTTAAATAATTTTGTTCATGAAACAAAAGTTTCGGCTGCATGTTGGCTGTGACCCAGAACATGAGGTCAGGGGTGGAACTCTCCTCTTCTGGTGTCATGTCAGCACTCAAGCACTTCTGGATTTTGGAGAATTTCAAAGCTCAGATTTTTTTAATTCGGGATGCTCAACCTGTCTTGATCACATGTTGAAATTATACATCTTTTGGATATATTGGGTTAAAGAAAAAGTATGTAAAAGATCATTTTCCATGCTTCTTTTAAAAAAACGTGGTGGCTACTTACCTGTTTGAGCTTGCAGGAGCGTATTTTAAAAACGTGGCTACTAAAACATGTAAGGTCACATATGTGGCTCACGTGTGTGCTCACATGATATTGCTTAGGGACAGTGTGGCTGGAGACGGAAAGACAAACCATAAGCAAGCATATGCATGCGGAGCAAGGGTGCCTGCGAGTAGGGGTACAGGTCAGGGAGGAAGCAGTGCAGGGCGGGTGGATGCCAGCAGTCAGGATGGGTGGCCTCACGGGTGGAGGGGAAGCCAGGAGAGGGAGGACCCGGGAGTGAGCCCAGCATGAGTCATTTCTTACCCTGCAAGGGGCTGGGGCCTGGGTCCTGAAGGAAGGAAGGGGATCCAGGGAGCTGTATAGGCGCCTGCCTTTATTCTTTCCCCGACTGAGCGAGGGGTCCCGGTGCCACGGGGCCATCTGGAGGTCACCACCTCCATCCAGCCTCTCAGTTTCAGAGGGTCAGTGTCTGCCACGGTCCTGATCTAGGGTTGGCAAACGGTCCTCGGGCCCTGCCCTCGCAAATGCTCACTCCATAGGTGCATTAATCCAGTGCCTGTGATAGTCCAAGCCTGCTCTAAGCACTGCGGAGGTGGTGGTGACCAATCAAAGTGCCTGCTCCAGGGCAGCTCACAGCAAGGGTGGGGTGGCTGGAGACAGACAATAGGCAAAGGAACAACTACATGTGTCAGGTGTGGTCGGTGAAAAGAAACATCAAGAGGGAGCATGGATGGGTGGGAGCTGTGTTAGAGAGAAGGTGACATTTCAGGAGGGACCTGAATGAATTCAGGGATGGAGCCATGAGCACACCAAGAGGAAGAGCATCCCAGGGAGCTGGAACAGCAGGTGTGAGGTAGGAGCAAGCCAAGGACAGCATCAGGCCCGCCAGTGGGACACACTGGGGGAGGAGAGAGTAGCCGAAGGTGAGGTCGGGGAGCCTCCATGTCAGGGTGAGGCGAGGCAGATGAGAGTCTCATGAGTGTCCTCCATAAGCGGCAGTCACGGTTATCACTATTATTAGGCTCTAGAAGCCCACACATTCCCTAGAAAGATGACAACTACCACCACCCTCAGAATCTTCCAAGCAGAGGGGTGGTGCCTCTGGCCTCAGGGCTTGGTGCATAAAAAATGGGACAGCCACACACTTTCTTTTGCTTAGTGTATGCTAGCAGTTGATGAGACATTTGGACTGGGTGGCCTGTGGGGGTGGCAGGTGGGAGCTATCAGAGAGGCAGGAGGAGGCTCAAGTGACCTCAAGACTCAGCAGTTTCCTGCACTTAGGGAGTCAGGGCCCCAGCACCTTGTGACATTCCGCTCTACCGTTCTCCTCCCTCTGCTCTCCAGCCCTGCTTTATCATACCTCTCCTCCACTCAAGAACCCACAGTGGCTCCCTATTACCTATTATTCTTCAGCCGACCTTTGCCACAGTGACCATCCGTGCACCTCAGGTGTCTCTGTTTAATGGTTATTTGCCCCCAAATCCCAGCTCAGACTGCTGGAGTAAATTACTTGTTTCTGGTTTTTTTTTTTTTTTGCCTAGAGGGAAAGACCTGCTTTGATAAATACTTTTTTCCCCAAGGAAATGAGTGTCGACTTTTCTCCGAACCACAAAGCCAGTGCTACCTGCACTTGGTCTTCACTGTGAGAGCACCTCACAGTCCCCTGGGGTGTGGCTGCACTGCTGGTCTCTCAGGACATCTGCACTCACTCAACTGGCCTGGAGGCAAGAGCCTGCCACAGAAGGCCAACTGTCTAGTCCTGCACAGGCTTCTTCCAATGCAGCAGAATGTATTCAAAGAATGCCAGCCTCCCACTTCAACTGCACTCTCTCAGCCATTTGTGGAGGGGCTACCACGTGCCTGCCACTGTGCCGTGGCCTGACCTCCTGAAAGAGGTCCCCGTGGGAGGGGACTGATTCCAAATAGGCTTTTTTTTTTTTTTTTTTTTTTTTGGAGACAGGGTTGCCCTCCTGTCGCTGAGGCTGGAGTGCAGTGGCACAATCTCAGCTTACTGCAACCCCCACCTCCCGGGTTTAGGCGATTCTCCTGCCTCAGCCTCCCGAGTAGCTGGGACTACAGGTGTGCGCCACCACACCCAGCTAATTTTTGTTTTTTTAGTAGAGATGGAGTTTCACTGTGATGGACAGGCTGGTCTCAAACTCCTGACCTCAAGTGATCCATCCACCTTGGCCTCCCAAAGTATTGATGTTACAGACGTGAGCCACCGCACCTGGCCCCAAATACGCTTCTGTTAAAGAATGGGTATTACTACTTTTCAAATGGTTATGTGACAAGACAGAAAACTATTCTTTTGAATCCAATAACCATAGCCCTCCAAGCTTATGTAAAACTTCCCCTACTCAATTGTATCTTATAATGCCTGCTCTGTTTTCCTGAGGAGGTCCAGCATCTGGATCCTTTTATTGGTTCCTTGTCAGAAAGATGGGTGTTATTACATAGCAATTTGCCAGTGAGACTCAGGAGGGCTGTGACTTTCTTGAGACCACATGGCCACGTGATCTGGAACCAGGTGGAACCTCCATGCCTGAATCTTTAGAACCCTTTAGGGTTCTCCAATCTGGCTGCATGAGAATCACCAGGGGAACTTTCACCACCACCAGCCTTCCAAGCACCACCCCCAGAGAGTCATTCCACTAGTGGGACTCGCAGGTGATTGTAATGGCCCGGGAGCTGGGAACCACTGCTTGGAAGCCAGATTGCAAGCCCTCTCTGGCCTGGGGGCAGAGGAGCCTCCTGGCTCTGCCGGTTACTCGCTGTGTGATTTGAGGTACATCTCTGGTCTTCAGTTCCTTCATTTGCAAGAAGAGAGATCCCTTCCAAGGTCTATTTCTATATGGAATCTGTAAGTCACTCGGCATCGAGAAGATGCTTGGGAAGGCCTCCCGGAGGAGCAGCATGAACATGGACTTGGACTGTGGCCCTTCCCGTATCGGGCTACAGGGAGGGAGGGCAAGACCCTGCACCAGGTGCCTCATCACCGGTCGCTGTCCTCTGCACTCCACAGTCCTAGGGGTACTCTTGCTGGGGTGGAAGTCGTGACCTCCTCTGAGGGTGAATGGGCAGGGCCCACGTCTGCACCTCTCTTACCAGCCCTTATAGGCCAAGGGGGCTGCAAATGCCTGAGGCTGCTAGGTCTTCAGGGCCAGCCTTGGGCTTCTGTGGCTCAGGAGCAGGGAGAGGTCCGCTCTAGCCCTGCGGGCTCAGCTCTGGAGGGGCTGAAAGACGGGAGCCCTGAGCTGGCAGGACCTGGAAGATGGTGTCCTCTCCATAAAGCAATTCCCAGAACCTTTCTTTGTCTTCATTTCCTGATCATGAAAAATACGTTACAGAACAAATAGAACTGTGTTTATATTTCCCAAATTATGAAGGGGATTTCACGTTTTTTGGTGGGTTTTTGGTGTGCGATGCAGTTCGTTTTTCTTCTGGGACATTTTGGGCCTCGCTGCAACATGAAGGTGGGATGTTGGGGGCACGGGAGGATTTACCCTCTCTAGGCTGTGCTGTTTACTATAGTGGAGGGTCTCAGAGAGCTCCAGGCTGGGGCAGGAGGAGGGTGATTATGGCTCTGAGAATAAAAGAGCAGGTGGGCCAAGCCATGGAGAAGAACTGAAGTCCTCACCTGCCAGGAGAGAAGCCATGGTGGGCACCCGCTGATTGTGGCCTGAGGGGCCGCCCTCCACAGTTCCCATGAGCCTTGTGTGGTCAGGCGTCTCCTGACCTTTCTAACTGAAACCAGGGGGAAGCTGTTTCCCGGCGGAGCAGCAGGCGTCCCTGTCAGAGCCACCGGCTTTCTCCCTGTGACTCACGGCTGCTTCCTCCTGGTCATCTGGTCCAGGGCAGGCCCAGAGGATGTGTGCTGACTGACCATGTTCCTGCTAAAAATATGGGTCCTGGAGTCAGAATTTCTTGCTGTGAAAAGCACTTCCTGCAGGCAGGGTGCCTCAGGAAGCAGATCGTAACATTGTTTTTTGAGCCTTTCTCTTCTTGTGTGGGGTCTCTGTATTCGGAGTCTGTAAACATGAACAAATGTATGTACGGTGGCCAGGAAAGCGGGAAACAGGTGGCGGTGGCCACGGGGCAGCACTGGACTGGGGAACCCTTTCAGCAGCTCCCCCCGTGGGCATGTCAGTGTGGACTCCCTCCAAGACACTCTGGTGCAAGGGCCTCCCTTCCCTCCCCTCCCCTCCCCTCCCCTCCCCTCCCCTCCCCTCGCCTTTCTCTTTTTTTTTTTTTTTTTTTTGTGAGACAAAGTCTCACTCTGTCGCCCAGGCTGGAGTGCAGTGGTGCAATCTCAGCTCACTGCAATCTCTGCCTCCCGGGTTCAGAGATTCTCGTGCCTCAGCCACCCAAGTAGCTGGGATTACAGGTGTGTGCCACCATGCCCAGCTAATTTTTGTATTTTTAATACAGACAGGGTTTCACCATGTTGGCCAAGCTGGTCTCAAACACCTGACTTCAAGTGATCCACCCGCCTCGGCCTCCCAAAGTGCTGGGATTACAGGTGTGAGCCAACACACCTGGCCTTCTTTGGTTTTCTAGCTCCTATCTACTCAGCGTGGGCGGAAATCCAATTTGTTGTGCTTCCTGGCTTCTGGGGTCCTGTGGACCTGACAGGGTCTTGCACCATTCAGAGAACTGGCTTTCCGGGCCTCAGGATGCCCTGAGCACTGCTGAGAGGTTCACTCTTCAGTCACTGTGGTCCCCGGGAGCAGTGCTGATGAGTTGAAGCTCAGCCTCTGGGAGTTCATGCTCCACCCCCTGAGCAGCCTTGGACAATCTTCCCCCTCACTCCTCACCATTTGCTGAGACCACCACCCCTGCCGCCCCATCTATCCCAGCCTCTTCAACTAAAGCTGCCAATCTCACGCCCTGCTCCTCTGGGACCACCTCTCCCCACACCCCATGGGCCTGAAACATAAGAGTTATTTACTTGGGGATTGGGGGTGGGTGAGAACACTCAGGCCTTCAGAAACACACAGCGGCCTCTTCTCCCCAGAATCAGGAGGGGAAAGGAGAAAGGGGAAGGAAGGTGCTTGATACAGTTTGGATATTTGTCCTCGCCCAAATCTCAGGTTGAGTTGTGATCCCCAGTGATGGAGGTGGGATCTGGTGGGAGGTATTGGTATCATGGCAGCAGATCCCTCATGGCTTGGTGCTGTCCTCATCATAGTGAGTGAATTCTTGTGAGACCTGGTCATTGAAGAGTCTGTGGCACCCCCCACCCCACGCTGTCTCTCTTGTTCCTGCTTTTGCTATGTGGCGTGCCTGCTCCCCCTTCACCTTCCGCCACAATCATAAGCTTCCTGAGGCCTCCTCAGAAGATGAGCAGATGTTGGGGCCATGCTTCCTTACAGCCTGCAGAACTGTGAGCCAATTAAACCTCTTTTCTAGCCAGGCACGGTGGCTCAAGCCCATAATCTCAGCACTTTGGGAGATCAAGTCAGGCCGATCCCCTGAGGTTGGGAGTTTGAGACCAGTCTGACCAACATGGAGAAACTCTGTCTTACTAAAAATACAAAATTAGCTGGGCGTAGTGGCCCATGCCTGTAATCCCAGCTACTCAGGAGGCTGAGGCAGGAGAACTGCTTGAACCTGGGAGGCAGAGGTTTCAGTGAGCCAAGATCATACCATTGCACTCCAGCCTGGGCAATAAGAGCGAAACTCTGTCTCAAAACAAACCAGAAACAAAAAAAAACCCTCTTTTCTTATAAATTACCCAGTCTCAGGTATTCCTTTATAGCAATGCAAGAACAGCCTCTTGTTTGTCTCTGGGAATATAGAGTAAAAGTAGCATCCAAATAACACTCCAAAACAAAACAAAACAGAACACCTCAGAAGACGAATTGTAGTTACTTTTGTTTTTTTGTTTTACTAAGTAGCTCCCCTTGTTACGTTAGCCTCATTTTACAGACGAAGAACCCAGGGCTAAGAGGGTTCCTTGGGCTGCCATGTGGCACTGGGTGGGGGTTTATGGAGGTCGTGGCCCCATGTCTATGCTCTCAATCTGACCAGCGTAGGCACAGGGTGGGCACTGCCCTGCACAGAGGCCCAAGGGTGGTCCTGATCATGTTGCCCAGGATGGTCTCGACTCACCTGCTGAGAGATGGCCTCCATCGCAACCTTAGCTACTGCTGGCGAACAGGTGGAAAGGAACCGAAAGACAAGTAAATCCCAGCCATTAAAGGTAGAGCTGGCTGAGCCTCCTTCAGAGAATGCATGATGGTGACTCACACCTCCACAACACCCAGGCTTGATTTATGGACGCAGATGTGCATATATCACCTCCCGTAATCCTCCCAAGAATCCTATTATTCCCATTCTCCAGATCACAAAATGGGCATGCAGATGTTGAGTAACTTTCCCAAATCCTGTAACTAGTAAGTTGCCAAAAATGGGATCTGAACACAAATCCCTTAAGTTCAGTGTTCTTTCCATAATATATCAGTGAATATAGCTGAGATTTCACTTTTTAGAGAGATAAAAATCAAGAGAGGTGGGTACCAACGTTTGCACTTTTCATTTGACAATAATAGACAACAAGGAAACCAATTTGAAATTTCAGTCTCTCTTTAGGAACTTAAAGATGAAGAGAAACTAGGAGAGTGGTTATTCTACAAAGTACCATCAGGTGGCACCATTGCACAGCGGCTGCATATCCCCAGGGTTCAACTCAATAGAAGGGCCAGCTCAGTCAGGCCAGCTGCGACCCCACCCTGGCCATGGCATGTCCCTGCCCCCCACCTTTACTAATATGATGTCAAGATCTGATGTGTGAATAAGAAACATAGCATCCCATGTCTCAGTTAGCTGATGTCCATGTACTAGTCCATCTATTTGTGTCTGGTAACTATTTTAAGTTATCTTGAACTTGTTAATTGTTTTAACAGAATCTGATCTGTCTCTGAAAACATTGCGCTTTCTTGTCTGGAGGTGCAGGGACAGGAAGGAAGCCTTTAATCAAGGTCCCCCTTGGCCTGAGATGATGGTGGGATAGGTGTGGGGTCTAGATTGAAGGTGGAGGGGTCAGAAGTCATGCAAGAGCAGTGGTGGGTTTGACTGGACGTTTGGGGCCAGGCAGGCAACTTTGCACAGTGCATCCTTTGCCTCTGTATGGGGTCGGGAGCTTGGAAAGCTTTGGGGGTGGGGGTGGGTGGGTAATGAACACTTCTCACACTGTTTTCTGTTTTGTTTTTGTTTTGTTTTGTTTTGAGACAGGGTCTCGCTGTGTCACCCAGCTGGAGTGCAGTGGCACAATCCCGGCTCACTGCAACCTCTGCCTCCCGGGTTCAAGCGATCCTCCCGTGTCAGCCTCCTGAGTAGCTGGGACCACAGGCGTGCACCACCATGTCTGGCTAATTTTGCTTTGTTTTGTATTTTTTGTAGAGACGGGGTTTTGCCATGTTGCCCAGGATGGTCTCAAACTCCTGGGCTTAAGCAGTCTGCCCGCCTTGGCCTCCCAAAGTGTTGAGATTACAGGCGTGAGCCAGTGCCCCCAGCCCCAGTTAGTTTTATAATGCTGCATGAAATCTAGATTATTTAAAAATACCACATAAAAATAATTGCTATGACATTTAAATATAGTGACAATGAAGTTCATAACAGAATTTGTATTAAAGTATTATTATTGCGTAACACAAAAATTTGCCTTCTGTATAGTCTCTTACATGGAAACATAAAATGTCAAGAATTTTCTGTAAGGAAACATAAAAGTAGATTAGCTACAAGTAAGACTAATAAACATAGCGTACCTTTTATACATTGTAGAAATAGTTATTTTTTATTCAATAATTTGAATGTAAAGGGCTTTGAATTTTTTTTGTTTTGTATGTTACCAATAACTTGAAGCTTTTTCAAGCTGTTAAATCTAAATTCTAGTCTCTGTAGAGATTATACCAGTTCCCACATGTGTCATGGGAGGCCTTGTGCCCCTCCAAAATTCATATGTTCAAGTCCCAACCCCCAGTACCTCAGAATGTGACTGTATTTGGTGCTAGGTTCTTTAAAGAAATAATTAACTCTTTTCCTGTTTAGGAAAAAAAAAAAAAGTGCAGCGTACTGCCAGCACTCATTTAATTTTTTTTGAGACAGAGTCTTGCTCTGTCACCCAGGCTGGGGTTCCATGGCACAGTCTCTCTGCCCCCCAGGTTCAAATGATTCTTCTGCCTCAGCTTCCTGCGAAGCTGGGACCACAGGCATGCACCACCACATCTGGCTAATATATATGTATATTTTTTGTATTTTTTGTGGAGACGGGGTTTCGCCATGCTGCCCAGGCTGGTCTCAAACTCCTGACCTCAAGTGATCTGTCCGCCTCAGCTTCCCAAAGTGCTGGGATTATAGGCACGAGCCACCGTGCTTGGCCAGAGCTCATTTAATTTTACATAAACCAACCTGACTGATTTTCAATGTGAAAGTAAAATTTAAAAACTGTTCTTGGAGTTATTTGTAAACAGAACTAACATCAAAATCATCTCAATCATCAGAATCATCTATTTCAGAAAAATAGGATTCATCAAATGCATGTTTCACCAACAACTGTTTGAGAACAATCACGTAGGAATGCTACGTTTTCTTGGATTTGACATTTTCAGCGATCGAGAATTACTATATTTTCTAAATGGAAATGCCACTACTAAAGACAGAACGCTATACGTAGAATGATGTCTTTTGTTTCCAAAGTTGATACACTAGAGCAAAGTGAAAATAACAAAAGCGAGATGTTTTGCGACCAAATTACTTTGGGGTAAACGCTGAAGCCCCAAGAGCTGCTGGTGAGTTCTTGGGGTAAACAGGAAAAGAGTTAAGAGAAAAATTAGGTCCTGTGGATGGGCTCTAATCCAATATGATTGGTGTCCTTATAAGAAGAGGAGATCAGGGCACAACGCACAGACAGCGGGGACCACGTGAAGACACAGGGAGAAGACTGCATCTACAAGCCAAGGAGAGACCAACCCCGGTGGCCTCTGATCTCAGACTTGTGGTCTCCAGCACTGCTGCTCAGCCACCCCGGCTGTTCCCTCATGACAGCAGCCCCAGCAGATGAATACCCTGAGTTGTGCAGGCTGACAGGGAAGAGGCAATGAGGAGAGAGGGAGCTAAAACAGCTTCTTTCAATGATAAATCCCTTTTCCCAGAATAATCTATACCTGTCTTCTTAAAGTAGCTCTTTGCACCAAAAGGGAGGATAATGAATTTTCAAATTGCAAACAGGTTCATTTGTTTCTACAAAACTGTATGTGGCCTAAAAGTGACAGTCATCCTCCTGAGAGAGTCCCCCGTCTTCTAGACAGGACTGGCCCATGCTAACCAAAGCCGGGCTCTGGCAGGGACTCCAATTTGGGAAGATAAATGAGCAGGCGTGGCTGGCCCCTGAGCCACAGCTGAGCTCTCATGGAAGTGTCAGAAACAAGGGACTTGGGCAAGGCCAGCCAGATGGTGAGGTGACCCCCAGGGCCCTGCAGCCACAGTGAAATTGACAAGGACCCGGAGCAGGGGCTGAAGACCCCTTTGGGCAGGAACAAATGCTGCAGCTGGGCAGGGGATGGGGCACGCCTGTAGGAAGCCAGGTCCCACCTGGGCTTCCCACTCAGACCTGGATCAGAGGCCAGGCTGACCCATGACCTCACACAGGAGGCCACACTTGGCCCGTGCTCTAATTTTTATTTATTTTTTATTGCTGTGGTGATGGGGTTTGCTGTGTTTCCCAAGCTAATCTCAGACTCCTGGACTCAAACAATCTGCCCACCTTGGCCTCCCAAAAGTGTTGGGATTACAGGCGTGAGCCGCCGAGCCCAGTCCAGTGCTCTATTTTGAAAACAATAGTTAATTACTAACTGTTTTTAAAATAAATAGTTGATGGACTGAATAGCACTTTTTCAAAAATTGGCTTTATGTAGACTGACTAGATTTTCCCAACACGCAAAGAAAATATTTTGGGCGGTGGGGGTGGGGGGACCTCTAGAATTTATAGCTCTAAATGTATTAGGTTCCCAGGCCAGAGAGAAAAATTCACTGTTTTAGAGCAATATTACTTGGCAGGCAATGTTCTCCTGGCATCACTGCATACGGGTACCTCAACTTCTCCTACAATAAAACCTTATTAATTTGATATCCAAAGAACAAAAAGAAAAATTCTCCAACCCCCGCTGGTCTTTGCATTTACCAGGTCTGGCTTATTACAGCACTTTCATTAAACAGTAATAAGGTGTCTCGTTGGTTGGGGACTAGCAGGAGCTTTGAAATAGTTGCTATTTTTGGCCAGGCACAGTGGCTTACGCCTGTAATCCCAGCACTCTGGGAGGCCAACGCGCGCAGATCACCTGAGGTCAGGAGTTTGAGACCAGCTTGGCCAACATGGAGAAACCCTGTCTCTACTGAAAATCCAAAAATTAGCCAGCCATGGTGGCAGGCACCTGTAATCCCAGCTGCTCTGGACGCTGAGGCAGGAGAATCGCTTAAACCCGGGAGGTGCAGGTTGCAGTGAGCCGAGATTGCACCATTGCACTCCAGCCTGGGCAACAAGAGCAAAACTCCGTCTCAAAAAAAAAAAAAGAAAGAAAGAAATAGTTGCTACTTTACTTTAAATTAACCAACATTGAAATAATGAGGTTCTAGTGTAATTTGGTATGATTTAATTAACTCTAACTTTGTGTTGGGCCTTAAACCTCCACCCCAGTCAAGAAAAGCCTAGGCTGCCTGCTTGCTTCCTGAGACAGTGGGGCCTTTCTGAAAACCCACCTTGTTTTGCTTCTTTGGGCAGCTGCGGTGACCTCACTTTTGCTCAGAGCTCAGCAGTGTATGGGGTAACCTTTTTTAGAAAACGTAATTTTTATTTATTTTTATTTTATTTTTTTTGAGACAGTGTCTCACTCTGTTGCCCAGGCTGGAGTACAGTGGCACGATCACGGCTCACTACAGCCTTGAACTCCTGGGTACAAGTGATCCTCCTGTCTCAGCCTCCCAAGTAGCTGGGACTACAGGCTTGTGCCACCATGCCCAGCTAATTAAAAAAAAAAAAAAAAATTAGTAGAGACAAAGTCTCACTATGTTGCCCAGACCAGTCTTGAACTTCTAAACTCAAGCAATCCTCTTGCCTCGAGCTTCAAAAGTGCTGGGATTATAAGCATAAGCCACTGAGACCAGTTTATTTTTATTTTTTGAGAAAAGGTCTCGCTCTGTCACCCAGACTGGAGTACGGCGGCATGATCCCGGCTCACTGTAACCTCAATCTCCTGGGTTCAAGTGATCCTCCCTCCCCAGCCTCCCAAAATGCTGAGATTACAGGTGTGAGCCACTGCGGCCAGCTGGTAATCTTTCCGTTTTTTTGGTTTTTTGCTTGCCATTACCATCAACTCACCATGTCTAAAAAGCAGCTGTCACCCTCCTCCCCTACTGTGTCCCCTGCCTGACATCCAGACTCCAGACCCCCAGGCTCAGAACCGCTCTGTTATCTCGGCTTCTCCTTTTATCCTCAAACTGCCCAAATGCTGCTTCCTCTTCCTTCTCAAGGTGGCTGCATGTCTGTGGCCCAGGCTCTTACCCTTGTGTCTGTCTCCCTGCCCCATTACCCTCCTGCAGAAAACCCTTCCCCATTACTCTTCTGCAGAAAACCCTTCCCTAGCTCCCCATTGCCCACCAGCGGTTGTCACTGTTCCACAGGGCCTAGGAGCTGGGGAAAGTCATTGTAGGAAGCTGTGGGGTGACGATGAGGAGATGAGGGTTCCTGGGCCAGTGACTTTGTCCTCACCTCTGCTGTGACCAGCACTGTCCTGCTTTTCTCGGATTCATCCAGGAAGCTTCTGGGTAATATTTGATGTGGAAACAAAAGGTCTCTGTAGCTAAAAATACCTTAGAAATGACAGAACTTCTATAGGGCCAGTGCTATCCAGCTTAACAATCAAGACCGGGATCAACAAGACAAAGGCCGCCTCTGCCTTCCTCTGCTTCTCCTTCACTCCAAACCCTCTCACCTGAGGGGCCCTGAAACACCTTGTCATGTCCCACCCTTGTGCTTGGAGTAGAAAGCACTCTTCTCTTTCTGATTCCCTGTGGTTGAAGGCCTGGCTCAGACCCCACCACCTCTGATGTGGCTGTGTTCACCCTGACTGTTCATGCTGGAAGGTTCTCCTTCCTTTTGTTTTTCTTTTGGAGATGGAGTCTCGCTCTGTCACCCAGGCTGGAGTGCAGTAGGGAGATCTCAGCTCACTGCAACCTCCGCCTCCCAGGTTCAAGCAATTCTCCTGCCTCAGCCTCCTGAGTAGCTGGGACTACAGGTGCCTGCAGCCACACCCGGCTAATTTTTTTGTATTTTTTCATAGAGTTGGGGTTTCACTGTGTTGCCCAAGCTGGTTTTGAACTCCTGAGCTCGGGCAATCCGCCCGCCTCAGCCTTCCAAAGTGCTAGGATTACAGGCACAAGCCACCACGTCCGGCCGGTTCTCTCTCCTTCTACAGGCTCCTGCTCTTCTCCCTGGCCACAGCTAACTTAACCAAGGGACCCCAATCAAGCAGAACCCCTCAAGGGTCTTTTGGGGCCTGGTGCGGAAACCCTTGCTTACTGCAGAATGTGGAATTGAGACATGGAGGCTGCATCATTGGGTGAGGGCGGCTGGTGCTGGGGGGCAAGAGCCAGGCCAAGTCACAGTCACTTGTCAGAATCTGGGGTCGGGGCAGGGGCTGGGGGTAAACTAAGGAAGCTAGGCAGCAGAGGAAAGAGAGTGAGGGGGACAAACAAGGTAGAGAGAGACCCTGCTCCTGAGGATGGCCTCATTTCCATCAGGTCCTCACTTGTGAGACCCCCTGGGCGATTTCACAGCAAACCTTCCCTTGTACCTAGCTGCTGGAGAGGCCTCTGTTCCTGCCAGTGGAAACTCCAGGCCATGTCTCCTGGACTGACCTCGAGCTCCTCAAGGGCAGGGATTGTGCCTTACTCAGCTTTGATTCCCTGCAGCACCAACAGGGTAGGGACCATGCTTGTATGAGTGTATGTGTGTGAGAGAGAGAGTGTGTGTGAGTGTGAAAGTGTGTGTGAGAGGTGACAGTGTGTGTGTAATTTTTCCCTCTCTAGTAGCAGGTGGAGGCCAGAGCTACCTGCCTTGAAAATACTGTGTATTTGAGCTGTACTCCTTGAGCCTGGGTAGGCAATGATTAAAAAACCATGGTTACCACTAGGAGGACTATAATCAAAATGACAACAATAACAAGTGTTGGCACAGATGTGGAGAAATTGGGACCCACTTACAGTGCTGGTAGGAATAGAAAATGGGGCAGCCGCTGTGGAATGCAGCCTGGCACTTCCTCAAAAGGTTAAGCATACAGCTGCCATATGAACCAGAAGTTCCACGCCAGGGGCTGTGCCCAAGAGAAATGAAGACACACATCCACACAAGCACTTGCACACAAACATTCATAGCAGTGTTATTCACAGTAGCCAGAAGCAGAAACAACCCAAATGTCTGTTGCTGATGGATGGATAAACCAATTGTGGTCAGTCCACACAATTGAATATTATTTGGCAATAAAAACAGATGAGGTACTAATTCATGCTACCACATCAGTGAATCTTGAAG
Organism: Pongo abelii; assembly: GCF_028885655.2. Taxonomy (NCBI): domain Eukaryota; kingdom Metazoa; phylum Chordata; class Mammalia; order Primates; family Hominidae; genus Pongo; species Pongo abelii. Next base: position 60,388,169 of record NC_072001.2, read on the forward strand.
ACACTATACTAAATGAAAGGAGCCAGTCACGTAAGACCACAAATGATTCCTTTTATATGAAAATTTCAGAATAGGAAAATCTATAGAGACAGAAAGTAGATTAGTGGTTGCCAGGGCCTGGGAAGAGGGGAGGTTAAGACATGATGCCAACAGAGTTTCTTTTGAGGGTGATGAAAATGTTCTGGAGTTAGATGGTAATGATGGTTGTACAACCTTGTGAATATACTTTAAAAACCACTGAACTGTATACTTTACAATGGTGAATTTTATAGTGTATGCATTATATTTTACTTTTAAACACAAAAACCAAGGGCAGTTCCTATGAGTTAAGGATCTAGGCAGTAAGCAGCAACCACAACTAACATGGTAAACAGAGACACGGGGTCATGCTGTGACTCTTGTTGAGGAACACACCCACCTAGGGAGTCTTGCCTAAAAAGTGAACCTGACTGGTCAGGCCCCTAGCCCCAGTACAAATGTACAGGAAGGACAGAGGCACAGCAATGGGCTAAATGACACCACGGGGATGCAGTCCAGACTGCAGGGAATTCCATTCAACAAACCACCCAGTTACTTTAAAAGATTCCAAAGTAAAAGAAAAAAAAAAAAGAAACCAAGGGGGAAACCTATGGATTCAAAGAGACTTCAGAGATACACCAACCATTTGCTGTATGTGGACCTTCTTTGACCTGGAGTCAAATAATCCATTAAAAAAATAATCGTGGCTTTTGACAAATTTGGAGATTTGAACACTAGCTGGATATTTGATAATACTGAAACATTATTGTTAATTTATTTTTATTGTGTTTTCTTTAAAAAAACCGTCCTTATCTTTTAGAATTACTGATATAAAGAAAAAAATGATCTGATGCTTGGAACTGATTTCCAAATAATCATGATGAAGGGAAATGGGTGGAGGAATAGATAAAATGACATTTGCTGTAAGTAGACAATTGAAGCTGGGTCACAGGTATATGGATTTTTTTGTATGTTCTATCTACTTTTGTATATATTTGAAATTTTCCATAGCTCCATATTTACTTCTTATTGGAAAATAAACAAGAGAAGAATTGGAAGAGAGAAATCATGGGCAAAGTAGTAGTCTGAGATGGGGTGTCAGGCCTAATGTCCATCAGCTATTGCCCCACAGGCCTGCTTTGCTAATCTGCCATCTGCCTCAGGGCACCCTCCCCAGCCATCCTGTGGGCCCCTCCCATGAGGGAGTGCGCTCCATGGCTGTGCCTTCTTGGGCCTGGCCTCACAACTGTTTCTGGAGGCAGAAATGTGTCTCCTGTGGCTCAAGACATGAAGAATGGATGATCACATATGGTCACCAAACTTTGTGGAACAATGATTCCAAACTATGGCCCTTCTGACAGCAGAGCAACACAGGAAGCAAACAGCTGAGGTGTTTGAGAAGGGTCGGGGAAAAAAGCTTTCTTTTTTTTTTTTTTTTTTTTTGAGACAGAGTCTCACTCTATTGGCAGGCTGGAGTGCAGTGGCGTGATCTCGGCTCACTATAACATCTGCCTCCCGGATTCAAGCAATTCTGCTGCCTCAGCCTCCCTAGTAGCTGGGACTACAGGTGCGCACCACCACGCCCAGCTAATTTTTGTATTTTTAGTAGAGATAGGGTTTCACCATGTTGGCCAGGATGGTCTCGATCTCCTGACCTTGTGATCTGCCCGCCTCGGCCTCCCAAAGTGCTGGGATTACAAGGGTGAGCCACTGCGCCCGGCCGAAAAAGCCTTCTTGACTGAGAGCATGCTGCGGGTTAGGGAAGGGAGAGGTTACCTCTGGATCGGAGGTTGGAGAAGAATATAATTAAAGGAGTTTAAACTGAACTGGAGTGACACATAAATCATGCAAAATATATGTGAATGTGTTTCTTAAGTAAAATTAAAAAGTCCTCCAGGGGGATGTGCTTCTCCCGTGCTCAAAGCTGACAAATCTTGCAGATGCCTGGTGCCCCAACCAAAGGTCATTTCCCAGCCTCTCTCTGAGAACAGAGAACACATTTCTCATGGAAGCAACATTATAAGTGGTGGTTGGGTTCCCAAGATCCCCCTCAAAAGTTTATTTGCCCAGTTTAAAGGCTGAGCATTTGCACCTGAAGTAGGTAGGGCTCTTGTAAAGGCTAGCAGTTGGATAACATTACATGTCAAGCCAGTCAAGATATGTGCCCTGCAATCCTCAGGAGTTGCTTGTGGAATTCAGAGGAGGGAGGGAGCATCTTCTAGTTAGGTGGCTAGGGAAGCAGTGGGATTTGAGCTGGGCTTGGAGTGGTGGATACATTTCAGTGACAGTAACAACCCCTCTGTCCTTCTTACTCAACTTTGCTAAGAAAAATTCTGAACTTTACTTTGGGGCAATTCCCAAATTATCCTTGAATCAGGCCCAGTGAGTTATGAGGGAATGTTAGAGCAAGCCCAAACTATCTGGGACAGACATAAATGTGTTCTGGATGTGCTGACTTGATCATAAAGTCCTCAGGTCTTCAGAATCCTGTAAGATGACCACCACCACCCCACACTTCAGATTCCAGGGCCTTGACTCCCCAGCCTGACACCTCACCTCCACCTCTGTCAAAATTTCAGAATCAGGTTGGGTCTTATCTTTGTTCTCATTTTTGATGTCCCAAATAAACCCTTCTTCAACTGATCTTTTCCACCAGGCCCATAACTTCTTTCTTTGTTTTTTGTTTTTTTTTTTCTTTTTTCAGACGGAGTCTCGCTCTATCACCAGGCTGGAGTGCAGTGGCACGATCTTGGCTCACTTCAACCTCCACCTCCCAGGTTCAAGCAATTCTCCTACCTCAGCCTCCTGAGTAGCTGGGACTACAGGCACCAGCCACTACGCCCAGCCAATTTTTTTGTATTTTAGTAGGTACAAGGTTTCACCATGTTGGCCAGGATGGTCTCAATCTTTTGGCCTCGTGATCCGCCCACTTTGGCCTCCCAAAATGTTGGGATTACAGGCGTGAGCCACCGTGCCCAGCCTCTTTCTAAGCCAGCATCCAGAACACAGATACCAGACTCATTAGGTAGGTTCAAAAAACAGGTCTCCAATGGCTTCCTTATTTCAGGAAGCACTGAATTAATTATTTCCACTCAGGAAAAGATTATATTGGAGTCCATTGCTGCTTCTAGATCCCAAGTGAACTCCAGGAAGAAGCAAATGAAAAGCAATCATAGGCCGGGCACGGTGGCTCATGCCTGTAATCCCAGCACTTTGGGAGGCCAAGGCAGATGGATCACCTGATGTCAGGAGTTCGAGACCAGCCTGGCCAACATGGTGAAATCCCATCTCTACTGAAAATACAAAAATTAGCCGGGCGTGGTGGCAAGTGCCTGTAATCCCAGCTACTTGGGAGGCTGAGGTGGGAAAATCACTTGAACCCAGGAGGCGGAGCTTATAGTGAGCTGAGATCGTGCCACTGCACTCCAGCCTGGGTGACAAGAATGAAACTCTGTCTCAATAAAAAAAAAAAAAAAAAAGAAAAATAAAAGCAACCATAGTGTATGTAGATTAAAGGAGGAAGGGACATTTTCCTTAGAATGAAACTTTAATAATGAAAACAATAAACTCCCTCCTTTCTACTCCTGGAAGAGTCAAGCACTCATTTCTCATTTGCTTCTCAGCCATCAGCTGTCCTAATCTGTTATCTATTATGCTGTGTAATGAAACTCACCCAAATCTAGTAGCTGAAAGCAACAACCATTTATTATGGCACATGTCTACATGGTGGCTGGGTGGTGTTGGTGATTTGGGCCCAGGCTGGCTAACTCCAGGTGGGCTTGTTCAGTGGTCTCTGGCAATTGGGCTGGGGGCTGGCCTGTCTAGCATGGCCTCAGGTAGGAAGAGTCGGCTCTGCTCTACAGACTGATCCGTGCCTGTTCTCTTCCTCCAGCAGGCTAAACCAGGCTTGTTCTCTCAGCAGAGTCAGGGGTCCTAGGAGAAGAGCAGGAGCAGTAAAGGCCTCATGAGGCCTGGACTTAAAGGACACATCGCCAGTTCTGCTATATTCTGTTGGCCAAAGCAGGCCAGCCAAGACACAAGGGGTGAGAAAATATGCTCTACCTTTTAATGAGGCATTGTAAACTCACATTGCCAAGGGTGTGGATACAGGAGGTCATTAGTTGTGGCCATGAATGCCATCCATCTATCAGATCTGCCAATTTTTCTTTTAGGGGAGGACTTAGTCTGATTTCAGACATTAGTAAAACTCATTCGGATTCCATTTCCAAATTCCTAATTCCAAGAGAACTGGAAAAGCAGAGCGTGCCAACCTCTTATAATCCTTCTTCATGTGACAAACATTTCTAGAGCGCCCACTGAGCCAGGCTCAGTAGGTCCCTGGGACATATATGAAACAACAGTTCTCCTGCCTTCCAGGTGCTCAGCACAGGAGGAGAATCCTGGCTGGGAACAGAGAGCAGCAGCGGCCACAGAGCTGTAGTGGGAATCCTGGGGAAGTGGTATGTGATCTTGAATAGTGACTTAGAGTTGTCCAGAAAGAGAAGGAAGGGGAGTTCATTCCAGAGGCCTAGAGGATGTAAAGATGGTTTTGTTTTCATGAAACCGAGCTGTGGACACAAAGGGCAAGGCCAAGGTTGTGAGGGGCGTTGCCCGACTCTCCATGGAGCAAGGATTTTATTGTTAAGGGTCCAGGAAGTCACCGCAGGGCTTCAGCTGGATGAGTGTGCTCTGCTTGGCGTGTTAGAAAGATTGCTGGGGCACCAGGGAGGTGAAGAGGAAGCTAAAGATGGGGTGACCAGTTGGGAGACTATTTCTAGTCCAAATACATCCTCTCGGGTTGGAGTTTCTGTGACCGTCCACCTGCTGGCTGGAACTGGGAGGTCCTCTGGGGTCTGTAAACCCTCTCAGTTGCTTGCCTGGAGTTATGCAAGCGGGCGTGAGGTCGGGGCAGGACCAGGAAGCTTTGACGTTTCTGCTGTTGGCTGATTTCATAACAGGTTAGCTTTTAAACTTCTGGCTCATTCCAGACACTATGCCTCTGGCCCTGGGAGAGAATTTGGTCTCCCTGACCGCGCATAACATTTCCACTTTCCGGCAAACACAGTCTGTGCGTGATCAGGTGAGGTTGGCGCACACAAATCCTTGATGTCTAGACCGCCTTTCTCTGGCTGCTGTGTTTACCGCACAAAGGTTCCATCCTGGGATGACCGCCCAGGGGGAGTTTTCTTCTTCCGACACCTAGTTCAGCTCTGCTGAGCTTTTGGATTCCCAGCCTTTCTCCCACCACAACCAGGTGGTCATGAAGTCTCACAGGAAGTGTGATAGGCACAATAATGGTCCCCCAAGGATGTCTAGGTCCCCATCCCTGCAACCTGTGTGTTGTTACATGGCCAAAGGGAGTGAAGTTAACAGATGGAATGAAGGTTGCTAATCAGCTGACTTTAATACGGGGAAATGAGCCTGGATTATCCAGGTGGGGCCAATATCATCATCAAGGTCCTTAATAGTGGAAGAGGAGGCAGCAGAGGAGCGCAGAGTGTTGCTGTGTGAGAAGGACCTGCCCGGTGTTGCTGGCCTTTAAGACGGAGGAAGGGGGCCGTGTGGTAGGAATGTGGGGGTCTCGGGAGGGAAGGAAATGGGCTCTCCCAGGAGCTTCCAGAAAGGAATGCACCCCTGCTGACACCTTGATTTTGGTCCCAGTGAGCCCCATGTTGGACTCCTGGACTACGGAGCTGTGAGATAATAAATGTGTGCTGTTTTAAGCCAGTAGCTTTGTGGTAATTGTTTACGGCAGGCATGGGAAAGTGGTGCAGGGTGAGTGAGCTGACGGTGACCTCCTTGAAGACGGGGTTCTCCACTATGTCCCCAGTGTGGAGCACAAGCTGGCTCTATGCCCGGTGCTTGGAAGCATTTTCAGAATGAACAGGACTGACTGAGATGAAGGAGCAGGCATCTGCTCTCTCCAGGCCCCTATCTGGCTGTGTGACCATAGGTGGGTCCCTTCATTTTCAGTGACTATATTCCCATGTCTCTTAAGTAAGGCAGTTGATGACCTCAAGGGTGGGTGACTTTTGAAGTGACTCTCAGATGTGTTACCACTGGAGCCACCGCCAGATTTCCTGACTCTCCTCTCTCTGACTGGTCTCATTCTTAAAGTCTGATACCATCATTCTCCAATGCTAAGGTCATTAATTAACACCCCAGGCCCTCACTGACTCTGCTCTCACCCTCTCTCTGGGGCTCCCTGCCTACAGGTTCACTGTGGAGGTCATGGTAGACGTTGCTGCCCAGAACCTCCAACTATAGGAAACCTCTCCTCCTCATGCTCAGCCATGAAGTGTGGGAGCAAAGCCTGCTACACAGTTTTGCTCAGGGTCAGACGTTGGGACATCCCTGGGGCCTGTGATGCTGGTCTCACCAGAGCTTTGACTGTGAATGCTGCTTTTCCTCATAGCAGTGTGTGACCCCCAAGGTCCCCTATTCAATGACCAGGGACAATCACCAAATCAATGCAAAGAGAAAATGAAGCCTTGTGTTTCTATCTAATGGGTGAGCTACATTGGAAGTATAAGAAGTACTTATGGGGAAATCTGCTTTCCTGACTCTTACCTCTGTTTCCAGAGAGGGATATAATGTGTGTAAATGCAGATTCAGCTTCGAGGAAACTTTCGTCTAATAAGGAACTGAACCACATTATGGCATGCTACCTCCAAGGTATGATAGTATCTGTTATACTCATGGGGTCCAAATTTTCTTTAGCTTAGAGGTTATTCTACCCTAGAGCAGGAGTTCTCTATTTTGGCCACCCATTAGAATCACTCGAGGGGGGTGTTTAAAAATCCAAGCCAGGCTGCACTCTAGAGTCACAGAATCACTGGGTTGAAACAGTTCCCCAGGTGATGCTGATGTGCCGCCTGGGTTGAGAACGACTCCACTGCCTCAGCTAACACTGGCTACTCTTGCCTTTGCCTTTGCTATTTACAAAAACAATTATTTTTTAGTATCTGAAGACCAACATCCATAAACCCTTATTTGTTATACTAGAAGATGCTCTGTCCTCATTGACCTGAGTCCCATCTTAGTGGGGCTTATTATAATGACCCAGGCACATGAGTCTCATCCAAACCAGTGCCTGCCACATAGGGGCAGGCTCTTGGGAGCAGTGGCTTCTGCATCATGCCTGGAATGCAGGAATATGTGGGGATCAGTCCGACTGACAAATGCAACTCACCCAAAGTGACTATGAATAACTGCAAGGGCATCTGGGTACAGCAGTGGGAGTGTAATTCAGGTCAGGGATCTGGTCTTTGGTGTTGGCCCTGGGCAGGGAGGGAGCCCTAACAGGAACCGAGGCACCCAGTGTGGTTCCTGCTACCTGCAGTTTCCCTGACCCCAACTGCAATCCTTCACACCCAGGCTCCCCTTGGCTTCCCTGCCTCACCCACAGTCATTGGCCTCAGCTAATGAAGGGCAGCTTGAGCCAGTGCTTCCTGAGAGCGTTAGTCCCAGCCAGTTTTCGTTGACTCCTCTCCCTTCCCAAGCTGCCATGGCAAGTGGGTGCCCAGTTCCACAGCAGCCTCTCTTTCCTAAGTAAAATCCCACCCCACCGTGGCTAACTGTTCACAGCCTGAAGGAAGAAATGTTCTACTTTCAAAGGAAAAACAGCCCTCCTTCCATGTAGCTCGCCAGCTGCCCACCGCTAGCTAGGTGTCGCTTGCAATCCATGGACACCATTTCCGTAGCAACCCCAGGGGACTGTCACAGCTGCCCCTGACACAAACTGCTTTAGCAAATGGGTGTCAAAAAATATTTTAAAAACAAGTTTTAAACACAATTTTTAGGGAGAAATCAAGCGGGTTCTCAACTGAGGTAATTGACCGACTTAGTGGGGGTTCAGTCAATGAATGTAGCTTCACTGCTGTGGCTATTAATGGCAGGGAGGTGGGGGGACAGTTAGTATAAAGGCATCGAGACTACATATCAAGATGGAAGGAGGCATCCTAGGCTTGGCATGGTATTTGGAAACCTTGACTAGCCTTTTATGCCCAATGCTGTTTGGAAATCTTGCTGAGAATCGCAGAAGCTGTAGATGCTTAATGGTGTCAGCATTGATATGCGCCACCATCAGCTTGAATTACGTATTAACCACCGGTCTGCACTTAACCCCTATACCTGGCCACCTTCTGATGAGAAGAGCTCTTTCCTCTCTCTCTTCTCTTGTACTCTGCAGGGGATAAGGGAGTTTCTCTCCACGCCTTCTCTGGAGTGGGCTGTTTTGCCCACTGGAGGAGGATTCTCAAGGTCTCCACCACTCCTTGGAAAAATGGGGTGAGGACTCCAGGGGTGGGAAAGGGAAAGTGTAAGATGATCCTGAACCAGCTTGTGGTGCCTGGAAGTAAGGAAATGCTAGAAAAATGATGAGAACGTGTCAGAAGATCACAGGAGCCAGCTTGAAAGGGCTCAAAACAGCCAAACCTAGGGAATCTGAGCAATAAGATAAATAATAACAGTGGATTGTGACCTGTAGAGTACAATGGATGTATTCTGCTAAGTGAGAGAAGCCAGACCCCAAAGTCTACATATTCAAATCCACTTATATGACATTCTGGAAAAGGCAAAACTATAAGGACAAAAACCAGATCAGTGGTTTCCAAAAATAGGAGGTGTGGGGGGGTTGATTAAGATGTATGAGGGATTTTGGGGGCTGAGCAGCTGTTCTGTTGCATGACTGTGGTGTAGATACATGACTCTACATTGTCAAAACTCATAGAACTATAAACTACGGAGAATGAATTTTACTGAATGTAAATTTTTAAAAATTAAGATGTTTGGGAGCCCCAAATGGAACACAAACTATTACAAATAAACCCAACCAGGCTGGGCATGGTGGCTCACACAGGTAATCCTAGCACTTTGGGAGGCCGAGGTGGGCAGATTGCCTGAGCCCAGGAGTTTGAGACCAGACTGGGGAACATAGCAAAACCCCGTCTCTACAAAAAATACAAAATTAGCCAGGCATGGTGGCGCATGCCTGCAGTCCCAGCTACTCGGGGACTGAGGCGAGAGGATCACTTAAGCCCAGGAGTTTGAGGCTGCAGTGAGCTGAGATCGTGCCACTACATTCCATACATTCCAGCCTCAATGACAGAGTGAGTCCCTGTCTCTTAAAAAAAAAAAAAAAAAAACAAAAGAACCCAACCATAATACAGATGAATAACACACTGAAGGGGGTGGGGAAGAAAAGAACCAACCTAAGTACCTAGGGAAAATAGGGTTTTGACTTGATACACAAATACTGTATGGTTAATACACTTCTCATGGGGGGGTTAGGAATTTTGCAACTACTTTCTGTGTATACTGAAGCTGAACAAATAGGTACAGCTGACCTTTCAACAACACAAGCTTAAACTTCAAGGGTGCACTTATCCAAGGATTTTCTTTCACTTCTGCCACCCTCGAGGTAGCAAGACCAACCCCTCTTCTTCCTCCTCCTCAGCCTGCTCAGTGTAAAGATGATGAGGATGAAGACCTTTAGGATGACCACCTTCTACTTAAAGAACAGTAAATATATTTTCTCTTTTTTATGATTTTCTTAAGAACATTTCATTTTCTCTAACTGTATTTTAAGAATATGTAATATACAAATACATGCAAATCAACTTATCAGTAAGGCTGCTAGTCAACAGTATGCTATTAGTATTAATAGTTAAGTTTATGGGGAGTCAAAAGTTAAATGTAGATTTTTAGCCAGATGTGGTGGTGCGTGCCTATAGTCCTAGCTACTGGGGAGGCTGAGGCAGGAGGATTGCTTAAGCCGAGGAGTTTGAGGCTGCCATGAGCTATGATTGTGCCACTGCACTCCAGCCTGGACAACAGTGCAAGACTCTATTAAAAAAATTTTTTTTAATTATCTGTGGTTTTTTGACTCCACATAGGAGTGGCATCCCAACCCTCACATTGTTCAAGGGTCAGCTGTAAATGTATTAGAGATGTTGAGAGCCAGGTTTCTCACCGCCAAAGAAGTTACAAATAAGAGGAAGGGGGGCTAGAATGAACCCTGTCATGTTGGATTGGAATCTGAGATATCACAGTATGAATTTGTTTTTTAACATTTTATGTATATACAGTTACAGAAATATAGATGTGCATGGCTTAGTATGCATATGTATTATTTCAAGCTCTGTTCTCTATGAGGCCCTAGAAGCAATGACATCCAGTGACAATAAACACACTCAGTGCCCAGATTTTTGTTTCTAAATAAAAGGAACCAGGCCTCCCTGGAGCAGTGATTGATTCCAGGCCCCTAGGCAGGGAAAACACAAGAAGAGCCTGAAACATCTTGAAATGCAAGAAAGTAAGGAAGTGCTCATGAAAGGATGGGGCAGGTCACAAGTGTGCAGGAGCCAACCTGAAAGAGCTCCCCGTGGCCAAGCTGGGACAATTTGAGCAATAAAATAATGATGGTATTATAATCCATAAAATAAATATCCATGAGTCCATACTCATATAAACAAGCAAACAAATGGATGAGAAAGGACAGCAATTCTCTAGATAGAATTTCAATTACTTATAATAATAAATGAGGAAATCATGATAATTAATGAGGGAAATAAAAAATCACCATTAGGCAAACAGTACAGTAATAATTATTAAAGGCACAATCTACTAATAGATGTTAAGATGACTGGGCAAAAATTTGAGGTGAATCAGGATATTTGCATAGCCTTAAACTGTCTCTCCCAAGATATTTATTAATTACAAAGGTAAAAATAGTAACTTTACAGTGAAGAAACCCAGCAGACACAACTTTAACCAGGCGAACAAGGTTAACATCACCAGTGGTAGGACATAGCAGCATCCCATCCCACTAACAGGATGCATTGAGGGTTTATTACCTTGGTGATATTCTTCGAAGGATAGATAACCTAAATTTAATTTTGAGAAAACATCAGATAAACTCCAAATGAGGGAGATTCTACAAAGTAACTGACCAGTATTCCTCAAAAATGTCAAGATCATGAAAGACAAGGAAAGATGGAGGAACTATCACAGATGGGAGAAGACCACAGACCTGACCACTAAGTGCAGTGTGGGATCCTGAGTGGCTCCTAAAGAAGAAAGGAGAAGTTAGATAACTAGATAGACAATTAGTGACAATTTAATAAGCTCTGTCAATTATATAGTAGTATTGCCTTTATGTTAATTTCCTGTTTTTTTTTTTTTTTTGAGACAGAGTCTGGCTGTTACCCAAGTTGGATGCAGTGGCGCCATCTTGGCTCACTGCAACCTCCGCCTCCTGAATTCAAGCGATTCTCCTGCCTCAGCCTCCCGAGTAGCTGGGATTACAGGTGCATGCCACCACGCCCAGCTAATTTTTGTATTTTTAGTAGAGATGGGGTTTCACCCTGTTGGCCAGGCTGGTCTCAGACTCCTGATCTCAAGTGGTCTGGCTGCCTTGGCCTCTCAAAGTGCTGGGATTACAGGTGTGAGCCACTGCGCCCGACCAGTTTCCTGATTTTGATCTTTGTACTGTGGGTGACGTAAGATGTCAACACCCGGGAGATTTGGGTGAAGGATTATGGGAAGTCTTTATACTACTTTTCCAATTTTTTTTCAAGTCTGAAATCATTTCAAGATGAAAAGTTGAAAAAAATCGAGGGTCAGAAAGTATACATAGTATGCTTCTTTTCCATAAGAATATTAGAGAAATAAGTATTTATATTTTATTTTAATTTGCTTGTATTTGCTTATAAAAGCACTGGAAAGATAAATGAGAAATGAATAAAAACTGTTACTTATGGGTGACCAGATGAGGAATGTGTGGATGGGGCAGAGTGAGAGTGAGGTTTCTCTATGTACACCTTTTTAAATTATGTAAATGTACTATCTATCCTCTGTCTCAAAAACCAAAACCCTAAAAAACTAAATCATCTTATAGTTCATAAAGGCAAAGATATTTTATTTCATAGTTTCTCACAATGAAATAAATAGTAATTATCCTATGAAGTAGTTACTATTATTATATCATTACCATTTTAGACATGAGTAAATGAGGGCACATATGTATAAATAACTTATTCAAAGTCATTAGCTAATGAGGCCGGGCACGGTGGCTCAGGCCTGTAATCCTAGCACTTTGGGAGGCCGAGGTGGGCAGATCACTTGAGGACAGAAGTTTGAGACCAGCCTGGGCAATATGGTGAAACCTTGTCTCTACTAAAAATACAAAATTAGCTGGGCATGATGGCGGGCGCCTGTAATCCCGGCTACTTGGAAGGCTGAGGCAGGAGAATCTCTTGAACCTGGAAGATGGAAGATGGAGGTTGCACTGAGCCGAGATTGTGCCACTGCACTCTAACCTGGGCAGCAGAGCAAAACTTCCTCTCAGAAAACAAAAACAAAAAAATAGTCATTAGCTAATGAGACCCCAGAACCTGCACAGGGAGATTACCAACAGGGAAAGCAGATTTCAGAAAATGCAGCCTGGCCAACATGGTGAAACTTCATCTCTACTAAAAATACAAAAATTAGCTGGGTGTGGTGGTGTGTGCCTGTAGTCCCAGCTACTTGAGAGGCTGAGGTGGGAGAATCGCTTGAACCTGGGAGGCAGAGGTTGCAGTGGGCTGAGATGGCGCCACTGCACTCTAGCTTGGGTGACAGACAGAACTTTGGGAGGCCAAAGTGGGCAGATCACTTGAGGTCAGGAGTTAGAGACCAGCCTGGGCAACATGGTGAAACCCCATCTCTACTAAAATACAAAAATTAGCCAGGTGTGGTGGCACAGGCATGTAATCCCAGCTACTCAGGAGGCTGAAGCAGGTGAATTGCTTGAACTTGGGAGGTGGAGGTTGCAGTGAGCCAAGATTGCACCATGGCACTCCAGCCTGGGAGGCAGAGCGAGACTCTGTCTCAAAAAAAAAATTCAGAAAATGGCATGGAAAAGAAAGGCATGGTCCTATGGCCAGAGACTTGAAAGGGAGTTCCAGAAGAAAGAAAACTTCCCACTGTCTTAGTCAGCTTAAGACTTTGTGGCTTAAACAACAGACATTTATTTCTCATGCTTCTGGGACCTGGGAAGTCCAAGACTAGGGTGCTGAAAGACTTAGTCCTTGATAAAGTCTCACTTCTTGGCTTTTAGTCAGCTGCGTTCTTGCTGTATCCTCATGTGACTCAGACACTGGTTTCCTCTTCTTATAAGGACACTAATCCCATCATGAGGGCCCTACCCTCATGACCTCATTGAAACCTAAGGACCTCCCAAAGGCCCTGCCTCTTAATCGTATCTCATTGAAGGTTAGGGCTTCAACAGATGAATTTTTGGAGGACACATTCAGTCCATAACACTTCCCACCCCCCAACACACAAACTTTTAAAAATCTGTGTTAAGTATACACTTTGTGCTGTAAAGTGCTATGGGTTTTTTGTTTTTGTTTCATTTCTGTTATCCAGGCTGAAGGCAGTGGCACTATCTCACCTCACTGCAGCCTCTGCCTTGTAGGTTCAAGCAATTCTCCCACCTCAGCCTCCTGAGTAGCTGGGACTACAGGCACGCACCACCATGCCTGGCTAATTTTTTGTATTTTTAGTAGAGACAGGGTTTTGCCATATTGGTCAGGCTGGTCTCAAATTCCTGACCTCAGGTGATTGGCCCACCTCGGCCTCCCAAAGTGCTGGGATTACAGGCGTGATCCCTCATGCCAGGCCAAACCACAAATCTTTTATCTGTCTCTATAGTTTTGTCTTTTATAGGATGACACATTATTGAAACCATACGATATGTAGTCTTTTCAGGCTGGCTTCTTTCACTTAGCGACATGCATCTAAGTTTCCTTTATGTCTTTCCCATAGTTTGATGGCTCATTTATTTTTAATGCTGAATAATATTACATTGTATGGACATGCCATACCATAGTTCATTTGTGTTTTATTTTATTTATATATATTTTTTGAGACAGAGTCTCACTCTGTCACCCAGGCTGGAGTGCAGTGGCACGATCTTTTTTTTTTTGAGACACAGGGCGTGATCTTGACTCACTGCAACCTCTGCCTCCTGGGTTCAAGTGATTCTGCTGTCTCAATCCCCCGAGTAGCTGGGATTACAGGAGCATGCCACCATGCCCGGCTAATTTTTATATTTTTAGTAGAGATGGGGTTTTGCCATGTTGCCCAGGCTGGTCTTGAACTCCTGGCCTCAACTAATCCACCTGCCTCGGCCTCCCAAAGTGTTGGGATTACAGGCATGAGCCACTGCACCCGGCCTTGGATTACTTTTATAATAAAAAAAAATATATGCATTATATGCACAAGAATCGTGCTTGAACCTGGGAGGCAGAGGTTTCAGTGAGCCAAGATCATGCCACTGCACTCCAGCCTGGGTGACAGAGCAAGACTCTGTCTCAAAAACAAAAACAAACAAACAAAAAACCAACTATGAAAAAGAGAGCTGGCCCTATAGGCATGTGTGACATATCGCAATGCCTAAGCACACAGGCTCTGGAATTGGACAGACCTAGATTTGAATAGTAGCCCTGTCACTTATTAGCCATGGGCAAATTCTATAATCTCGATGTGCCACTCTCCTCCTTGCACCATGGGTTTAACCACATTGCCTGGGCTATTGTGCGGATTGGATGAGATGATGCATATGAAGTCAGCAAGATGCCTGTTATTCCCCCTCCCTCCCAGGTCTTCACTGATGAAAGCAGGTATCAAAGTCAAACCGATGGAAATGAAACTGGCAATTTTATTATTGGTGGAGTTATTGGAGAACAATAGGAATATTAGGAATATTTCAAAAAAAATGATGCCTGTGTCAACATAAAAGCATTTTCAACAAATTGTGTTATAATATCCAGGTCTGCATAAGAAGTTTTTTTTTTTTTTAAACCACATGTATCTTAATACTTCTTTGTTGATGCCTCTCCATTAGTTCATTTGAATAAAAGAAAAATGTCAAAATATTTTGGTAATTTTTATAGATTTCATAAGGTGAGTTTGTCATTTATTTGTGTGGAGTTTTTTTTTTTCTGGCTGTGGATGCTTTGAATGGTAAAGACTGAAGGGAAGGGAAGTGTGGTGAGGTGGGACTTGAACAAGATGCTACATGTTATAAGTGATTTTCTGAATTTCTTTTTTTAAAATAAGCTAATTTGTAATATTTTATAACTAGATGGTTTTTTTAGATGCTCATAAGGTCTCAAACATGCACTAATGCTCATATTTTACATTTCCATCAGCCAGAAACCTGTTTTTTATTTTTTTATTTTTGGACAGAGTCTTGCTCTGTGGCACAGGCTGGAGTATAGTGGCGTGATCTCGGCTTACTGCAACCTCCACCTCCCGGATTCAAGCGATTCTTCTGCCTCAGCCTCCCAGGTAGCTGGAATTATAGGTGCACGCCACCACGCCTGGCTAATTTTTGTATTTTTAGTAGAGACAAGATTTCACCATCTTGGCCAGGCTGGTCTTGAACTCCTGACCTCGTGATCTGCCCGCCTCGGCCTCCCAAATTGTTGGGATTACAGGCGTGAGCCACTGCGCCCGGCCTAGAAAACTTTTTTTAATAAAAATAAATAATCTCATTTCTTCCTTTTGTCATATGTATGTGTACACACATACAATCAAAATCATAACACAAAGTTTTTCTTTTCGTTTCTTGTTTTTCTCTATAACCTGGGCCCAGGAGCTCCTTCATCTTTTTTTTTTTTTTTAAATTGTGGTAAAATCTGGATAACATAAAATGTACCAGCTAATCTATTATTAAGCATACAGTTCAGTGCATTGAGTACATTTACAGCATTGTGCAACCACCATCACCATCCATCTCCAGAAAGATTTCATCAACACACCATGTTTCAAAACTTCTCCATTTTATTAAGTGCCTCTCATTCAAATAGTAACAGCTGAAGAAAAAAAGGAGGTACCATGCAACATCTGACTTCTCAGCTGCCACACTCAGAAGTAACAAAGAACCCCCTTTTGAAAATCTCTTCCCATTTTATCTTTCTTTACAACTCTATAGCAATGTTGTTTTATGCAAACAAAATGTAAAACAGAGAACAAATAGTTTGTCCCCTGCTGCTATACAAAAACCAAAGTTTGTAACAAGGTAACTATTTTATAGCCCTCCAAGCTCATTAAAAGTACATTCTTCCTGTTGTGTTCTATCTTTTGGACAGGTATGTAATTAAGATATATGGTGTGTGATCCTAAGAGCTCCCTTACCGGAGAATGTTCTGGCCAAATTCAGTGTGTTTCATTATACTGTTCCTTTATATGTCCCTTAGTATTATACTTCTTAGCTGTGCACATCATATCCAATATAGGTCACTTTCCTTCCTAAAATGTTTTCTACCATTTTTATATCTACTGAGGGCATTATAATTCTGAGATATCTGAATTTTATTGCTGAATGGTTAAATCTTTTTCTGGTGTGAATTCATTAAGGTGCTGAAACATAAATTGTACTATGTTTGTGGGAGTTATTTTTCACTTTTTCTTTGTTTTCTGAAAATTTTTTAATCCTTTGAAAATAGGCCAGGCCATCTTATCAGTGCGAGGTATCCAGAGCTCCACTCTCTTCTGAGCTTAAGAATGTTCTAGAATATTGTAACGGGGGAATGGAGTACTCAGGAGCAGGAGAGAGGGAATGTGCAAAATCTCTGGGCACAAGTGGGTGTTCCCCTCCCAGCTGGTAACCAGGTGATGGGCTGACTGCAGGGAAGGGAATGCCTCGCCCAGGGAGGGACAGCTGGTGCAGGCTGCGGCAGGCTAGTGGAGGCCACGGGCTCCTACTTGCGCCTTCGTGCTGGGAAACCGGATTTTTTTCCTTCTTCATGTTTAACGGCTTCTTCAGCACTGCTTTGCCCCACCACCTCCACAGTTTTCTCTCCCCCTAGTCTGGAATAAGATTTTCTAGTCCCTCAAATCAAATCCCACATTTAAGCCTCACATTTCCCCAACTTTTAGCTAGCACTGCAGACCTCCAAGCCCAGAGGCTTTGGAAACAATCTGCAACTGCTTTCTCTCTGCCTTCCACCCTGTCTCCCCCTGCAGGCAGCTTGCAAAGAGCAGAGGCTTGGAAAGGAGAATGGGGCAGAAAGCGCAGAAAGTACAGGATTCTGTGGGTTAACATTTCAAAAACATGGCCCCGCTCTGATACAAAGAAGTGGATTTTCTCTGATAGAAAACACAGTCAAGTCCTATGCTTGGAATATTGATCTGTAGAACAGTGGTCCATCTCCAGCCTCAAAAGCTAGTCTTAAAAGAAAAAGGAAAAAAAAAAAAAAAAAGCAATAGGAGAGTTTGCTGCTGCGAAGCTTAAGGTCCTATGAGGAAAATACTATTAGAGCCAGGAGCACAATTCTGGCTGCAATTACAGTCACCTGGGAGAACTTTTAAAAATGCCAAAAATAGAATGCCTGGTCCTCGCCCCTAGAGACTTTGATTTAATTGGTCTTGAGTAAGCCCCCAAGCAAAGCTTTTTTTTTTTTTTTTTTTTTTGAGACGGAGTATCGCTCTGTCGTGGAGGCTGGAGTGCAGTGGCACGATCTCGGCTTGCTGCAAGCTCCGCCTCCCGGGTTCACGCCATTCTCCTGCCTCAGCCTCCCGAGCAGCTGGGACTACAGGCGCCCACCACCACGCCCGGCTAATTTTTTGTATTTTTAGTACAGACGGGGTTTCACCGTGTTAGTCAGGATGGTCTGATCTCCTGACCTTGTGATCCGCCCGCCTCGGCCTCCCAAAGTGCTGGGATTACAGGCGTGAGCCACCGCGCGCAGCCCAGCAAAGCTATTTTTAAACCTTCCCCAGGTATTGAGTGTAGGGTAGAAACCCACGTTATGTTAGCAGGGCCCACTCATCCTCTAGGCATAGCAGGCACAGCACTTGGGCCCACCATACTTCCAGGACCCACAGAAAAGTTCAATTTCTTTTAGAATCAGAAGAAAAAGAATAAACTTTGAGGTGGAAGAAAATGACTTCACATATAATATTAACATATATTTCTTTATATCAATGAATTCATAAAATACAATTTTGGGGGCTAGGTTTGGTGGCTCATCCCTGTAATCCCAGGATTTTGGGAGGCCAAGGCAGGAGGCCAGAAGTTTGAGACCCACCTGGGTAACATAGCAACACCCCGTCTCTAAAAAATAAATATAAAAATAAAATAAAATTACAATTTTTTTAAATGGGGAAAGAGATCCACAAGTCAGAAGTGCATACGGCCTACAAAAGCCATAATGCAGCCCTATATAAAAGAGACACGTGGAGGCCAGGTGCATGTGGCTCATGCCTGTAATCCCAGCACTTTGGGAGGCCAAGGTGAGCAGACACTTGAGGTCAGGAGTTGAAGACCAGCCTGGCCAACATGGTGAAACCCTGTCTCTACTAAAAATACAAAAATTAGTCGGGCATGGTGGCGTGTGCCTTTAATCCTAGCTATGTGGGAGGCTGAGGCAGGAGAATTGCTTGAACCCAGAAGGCAGAGTTTATAGTGAGCCGAGATAGTGTCACTGCACTCCAGCTTGGGCAATAGAGTGAGACTCCATCTCAAAAAAAAAAGGAAAAAAGGCCGGTCGCGGTGGTTCATGCCTGTAATCCCAGCACTTTGGGAGGCTGAGGCGGGCGGATCACCTGAGGTCAGGAGTTCGAGACCCGCCTGACCAGTATGGTGAAACCCTGTCTCTACTGAAATACAAAAATTAGCTGGGCATGGTGGCAGGCACCTGTAGTCCCAGCTACTTGGGAGGCTGAGGCAGGAGAATTGCTCGAACCCCAGAGGCAGAGGTTGCAGTGAGCCTGAGATCGTGCCATTGCACTCCAGCCTAGGCAACAGAGCGAGACTTGGTCTCAAAAGAAAAAAAACAACAACCAAAAAAACACATGTAAGGGTACATCTTTGAATATTGCTAAAAATAATTATTCGGTTCACATTAAGACGGCATTGAAATATTCCAGTGTTGTGTACGCCTTGCGCTGGCAATGATTCCTAATTTTTCCCTTATCATTCCCCCATCCACTGCAAATGGTTCAAGGTAGGATCTATCCTGCTTCAACAAGCTACTTATAAATTTTGCTGTGTTGCCAACTCAGACGTTTTTGAGCGTCTAGTCTTTCATCCAAATACACAGTGGCTTTCTTTCTTTTTTGTTTTGTTTTTGTGTTTTAGAGACGGGAGGGTCTTGCTTTGTCACCCAGGCAGGAATGCGGTGGTGCCATTTTGGCTCACTGTAGCCTTGAATTCCTGGCTCAAGAGATCCTCCCACTTCAGCCTCCTGAGTAGCTGGGATGAAAGGCATGCACCACTATGCTCAGTTAATTTGAAAAGTTTTTTTTTTTTTTGGTAGAGACAGGGTCTCGCTTTGTTCCCCAGGCTGATCTTGAACTTCTGGGCTCAAATGAACCTCCTGCCTCAACCTCCCAAAGTGCTGGGATTACAGGCATGAGCCGCCACACCTAGCCTCTGGTGGCTTTCTAATGTTTGATTTGGAGATGCTCACCTCAGTTCCTGAGATTTCAGAGACAGAGTGGATTGGAGGCCTCAGAGAAAAGGAAGCATTGGCCCTAAGAGGTCTGGAGCAAATCTACAGCCTCCTCAATGTGAGCCTTTTCCCCTGGGCTTTGCTGGCCTCTGTCGCCCCAGCTCAGTTCCCTCCTGGCTCCTCTGGCAGGCAGAGCTTCCTGAGGTTGAGTTACAAAAACCACCGCGGTCACTCTCACTTTTCCCCTTTTCCAAACAGATACCCATATTTGAAAAGTCATCTTCTTCATATTGGCACAAACTCCAGAGTTCTCCTGGCAAGGGAAAGGCATGTGGACGCCAATCTCCATGTCCTTGAATTTCATGGAAGGGAACTCATATTGAGGGAGACTGAGGTATCAGGCAGGAAAGAACAGGTCAATGCTCATTCCACCGGCACTGGGTGGGGCTTGGAAAAGCCAGTCACCTGCACTTGCTGGTTGCAAGACTAAAGCACATAGATGGAGACTCACAGGAAAATCACTCATCTGAAAACTCTGTGTGGCTGCCAGAGGCTCTGATGTCCCTTGGCTCCGGGTAGGAGCTGTCAAGGAGAAAGCCAACTGTGGTCTGAAATGAGGGAAGCAAGGCTTGGGCTAATGATCCCTTAGATGCCTTCTGGTTTGAGGTCTTATGACTCTTCAGCAAAGCTCTGATTCTGACAGTCCCAGGTCTCAATCTCTGCTTCTCTGTTTATTTATCAAGAATAAATAAATTTATCCATTTTATTTATCCATAAATTGGGGATAAGAACATGTACCTCATGGGTTGTTCTGAAATTTATTTTTATTTTTTAAATTATTTTATTTTTGAGGTGGGGTCTCAGTTCTGTCTCCCAGGCCGAGTGCAGCAGTGTGATCATAGCCCACTGCAACTTCCACCTCCTGGGCTCAAGCAAGCCTCCCACTTCAGCCTCCTGGGTAGCTGGGACCACAGGTGTGCACCACAAGCCTGGCTAATTTTTGTACTTTTTGTAGAGATGGGGTTTCACCGTGTTGCTCAGGCTTGTTCTGAAATTTAAATGTTGAGTGTGGAATTCTTCAAATTGCCCAAGAAATCCAAGTTCCCTCCTGTAATCACTGTCACCTTGACTGTAGGGCTATAAGTGGAAGGAATCGCCAGTTTGTTGACTTCAGCCTGCTCTTGGGCAGACCAGCTCAAAAACCCTTACATGAAAGTTCTATGAAAATAAACTGTACTACTTCTGCAAGACTAAATTTGAGTTTTCATTATTTCAGCCCTCGCCACCAAATAGTCCCAGCTTGCTACTTTTGCTTTAGACATATCCAAGAAAAATGTGTTCTGAAAGGTGAAATCCCTTGCTAGAAGGCTTTGGCAGTCAGAAATGAGCAAAAATGCAGATTTTTTTTTTTTTTTTTTTTTTTTTTTTTTTTTTTTTGAGACGGAGTATTGCTCTGTCACCCAGGCTGGAGTGCAGTGGTGTGATCTCGGCTCACCACAATCTCTGTTTCCCAGGTTCAAGCAATTCTCCTGCCTCAGCCTCCTGAGTAGCTGGGATTACAGGCACGTGCCACCACACCCAGCTAATTTTTGTATTTTTAGTAGAGATGGGGTTTCGCCATGTTGGCCGGCTGGTCTCGAACTCCTGACTTCAGGTGATCTGCCCACCTCGGCCTCCCAAAGTGCTGGGATTACAGGCATGAGCCACCATGCCCGGCCTAAAAATGCAGAATTTTAAAACATTTGTACTGGTGTTTTTTGGTTTCATTATTCAATTTGTCTGAATATAATCTGACAATATGTCACTCAAGATCAACTATAACCAAATAATTCAAGCCAAAGAATGGTTGATTAATTTGCTACAAATAAAATGTGGTGCACAGAGTTAAAAGTTTTTAAATGTTTCAAGGTTTTTTTTTTTTTTTTTTTTTTTAATTTCTTTTTTTCTGAGACAGGGTCTCACTCTGTCGTCCAGCTGGAATGCAGCGACACAATCATAGTTTATTGTAGCCTTGACCTTATGGGCTCAGGTTATCTTCCTACCTCAGCCTCCTGAGTAGCTGGGACTACAGGCACGAGCCATCATGCCTGACAAATTTTTTTGTATTTTCTGTAGAGATGGGGTTTCACTATCCTGCCCAAGCTGGTCCTAAACTCCTGAGCTCAAGTGATCTGCCCTCCTCGGCCTCCCAAAGTGCTGAGATTATAGGCGTGAACCACTGTCCCTGGCTAAGGTTTTGTTTTTAATCTTGGAATTGGAGCTATCCTGACTTTGCCCAAAGCATGGTTCAAAAGGGACTTTTTGATTTGGAGTTGTTTCAACATAATCAGGGACACATTCCCAATAACATTTAATACATGCACGTTTATTGAATTAGTATTAGTTGGTGTTTTGGGGATGGCTGAGGGGATGGTGAGTGTAAACTTGCCTTGTTTCTGGAAAATTCCTCCTTCCACTGGTCAGCAGAGCTTTGACATTCCTACACTAAGTTCTTCAGTCTCCAAGACAGGCAGTCCAAGCTTCTAGAAACTCAAGCCATGCTTGGGTCCAACCAGGGTCCAACCGACCACAATATGTATCTAAAATACTTTTGACTATGCTGGATCCCTCTAATGTTGCTATTGGTTCTCTCTTGATTTTTCATTTACCTTGCACGTTGAAATATCTGTGGGAAGAAATCTGTGTTCCCCTTAGGGGAAATACTGGAGGATTAGCAGGAGTCAAACTCAAGCTATTTGATGTGTTTCTCTTACTGAGAAACCTCACCCCTCTATCAACATTTCCACCATATAATGGGGTATGCTACCTTTAGAGCGAATTAAAAAAAGTAATAGTTTATCTTCTTGTCTCTCCCATATAATAAGGATGTGCAATGGCATTCTGGGTTTCATTCCCTTCCTCCATACTATACACATACACAGTGACTTTTCCAAAGGCTACTTAGGACCGTTTATTGTTTTTTTTTTGTTTTTTTTTTTAGATGGAGTTTCACTCTGTCGCCCAGGCTGGAGTGCAATGGTGTGATCTCAGCTCACTGCAACCTCTGCCTCCGGGGTTCAAGTGATTCTCCTGTCTCAGCCTCCTGAGTAGCTGGGATTCAGGCGCACGCCACCATGACCGGCTAATTTTGTATTTTTAGTAGAGACGGGGTTTCACCATGTTGCCCAGGCTGATCTCGAACTCCTGACCTCAGGTGATCCGCCCGCCTCGGCCTCCCAAAGTGCTGGGATTACAGGCGTGAGCCACTGCGCCCGGTCATTTACTGTTAATTAGGTCTCACCTCTTCTGCTATGAGGTAAATAAATATCACCTCTCTTTGCAGGCCCAGGGATCCAGGCCACAGAGATTAGGTTACTAGTCCAAGACCATGGGGCAAGTCTTTATTGGAGTTCAGATGGGCTGGGCCAGTCTCTGGCCTGGCCACAAGAAGTGAGCTTCACCTCAAAACCTGTTCTACAATGGCATTTCCTGACTGGCTATGTGTATGTGCGCTGACTAGCATGTGCTCATTCATTCATTAAACATTTACTGAACACCTGCTATGTGCTAGTGGCTAGAGACTCAGGGAGGAATCTGACCCATTCCCTTCAGTTAAGAAACTCACAGTATGCGGGAGGGCTGAATTATAAGTAAATAGGTGCTGTGATAAAACACCCCACAAGGCAGAAAGGGAGGATGAAGGAGGAGGATTTCTTAGAGGAGGAGGGACTTAAGCTAAACCTTGAAAGAGCAAGACGGAAGGGTGTTTTAGATGAAGGAACCTTGACAGCAGGCCCAGAGTGTGGATGGCTGGCTAGGGGCATAGCCCTCTCATTGACTTATCTGCCAGTCAGGGCCAGATTTTGAGGGCTTGCCACACCTTGCCAAGGGGTTTGATTCTTTTTCCGTAGGCCTAGCAAGTTTGCCTGCCCAAGGGGCTCTAGAAGTTCAAACAGAAACTTAATATGATTGTTTGATGTATTAAGTCTCTTCCCTCAACACTTGTAGGAGTGAACACTTTGAAAAGTGAACAGTTTAAGACAGATTTTTCACTTCATGTGGGAAGTGTGCGAAGTCCAAAAATGAGATTGAGCACCCAAGGAATTAGTCTCCCCTCTGCTCCTGCTCAGAGCCAGACCTTGTTGGAGAGGACTCAGCTGGGTCTCACTGGAGGGGAAAGAAGTTTCTATGGCGCCATGCCCATGGAACCTACTGGTAATCTGACCTCTGGGGTTCTGGGGAAAGCTGTTTATGAGGAAGCAGTGTTTTGGTGGAGTTGCTCCACCACGCAACAGCTTGGAGTAGAGAGATAGTGCCAGGAGAGGCTGCTGGGTGTGGAATGATGTAGGCACCAGGTCCTGAGGGAGTCCTGGCACAGCAGGGGCGGAGCTTGAAGCCATGTGCCCTGCAGCAGCCGGGAGGTGCAGAAGCTATAGGTGCTGGGACACCTCCCTGGAAGCTCAGATCAATTTTGTGCTGACAGCTTTCCATCACAAGTGAGCACTTTTGTTCCAAGGAGCCCTCTCAGCATGGGAGGTGGGTAGCCTGGAAGTAGGGGTAAGGCACGTAGGAGCGGTCTTTGCTGGAGACTTGGAAAAATACTCCAGCTACCTGAGCTACAGGTTGTCAATTCTGGGGGGCATTCAGCATCTTCCCAGGAGGTCCCAGGGGAATCAGGCCCCCTGCATATAGCACCCCTCTCATTAACATACCCTAATACTGGCCTTTCCTCCTTCTTTGTCGCACTCTTCCTGCTTCCTCTCTCCTGCTTCTAGGGATCACCCTAAATACACCACTGGCAGGCAAGTCTTGTCACAGGCTCCCCCTTCAGGGCAACCCATATTAAGGCAGCCTGTTTCCCAGTGACTCTAAGCAAAAGCCCTCTTCCCAGGTGCCCTTCCCAATCCCATCTTGCTTCACAAGCAGAATAGCTTTTCCACTTCAATCAAATAAACCATGTACTATTTTTTGCTTTGTTCACTTCCTCCTGTTTCCCTGTCTTGGGTGTATGATCACACCTTCCAGAAATGCGCTCCGCACTCTTTCTGTTATCCATGTGCATTACATCTTCTTCTTTTTTTTCTTTTTTTTTTTTTTGAGATGAAGTCTCACTCTGTCACTCAGGCTGGAGTGCAATCACGTGATCTTGGCTCACTGCAACCTCCGCCTCCTGGGTTCAAGTGATTCTCCTGTCTGCCTCCTGAGTAGCTGGGATTACAGGCGTGCACCACCACGCCCGGCTAATTTTTTTTGTATTTTTAATACAGATAGGGTTTCACCGTGTTGGCCAGGCTGATCTCAAACTCCTGACCTCAAGTGATCCACCCATCTTGGCCTTCCAAAGTGCTGGGATTACAGGTGTGATCCACTACGCCTGGCCTTGCATTACATCTTCCAAGAGCACACCATAAGACCTACTCCATGCTGCAGCCTCCCTTCTGTCACCCTTCCTATATTCTGTGTCACTACTCAAAAGTCATTTATACTGTAGCACTTATGTGAATATTTTTGTATCATGTATTTCATGTACAGAAAATTTGGAGGAGAAAACAGGTGATTTTTCTCTACTCATCCTCCTGGAAACTTCTCTTTGGCAAGTTGCTGCCACTGACCCTCCTCTTCCCCCCCTAATCTTTCTACTGGCTCAAAAACCATAATTAAGGGAGCCACACTTACATTAAATAAAAATAAAGACAAAGATGTTTTTCAGAAGCATTCCCTGGAAATGTTTGCTTTAAGTTGAGGTTGGTGGGGCTTGAGCATTCATCCTGACAATAAGAGCAACGAATGCAGTATCTCTGGTAGCTAATCTCTTTCACCTCTGTCTTTGCCTCCAATGACTTCCCTTATTTTTGTCATCAGCAAAATATCTGTATGGGAGGGGAAATTGCTGATGAAATGCTTTTTTGACAGTTAACAAATATTTCCTGAGTGCACACTCTCTACAGATCCTTGGAAGGGCTCATGTGAGAAGTGGATTCGTGACATTCGGCACTGCCCTCTTCTTCAGGAGTCCCTCACCCTTGGGCTTCTGTCAAAGACTCCTGGGTTCTTCCTGACAACTCTCAGTTACCCTCCTCTTTCTCCCTTGGGTGATGCCCTCTGCTTCCTCCACCCTCAGTGAAGGCACTGCACTCTCCTTTCCTGGCTCCTGGTCCTCACTCTCCCCTCACCCTCCACATGGATGCTGCCCAGAGACACTCCTCCACTTCCCAGCTGCCTGCTGGGGCATTTCCACCGAAAAGTTCCACCATTACTTCATGCTCCATAGAACCTTCGGCAGCTCTCCTGAAAAGCAGCCTCTTTCTGTATTGTTCCTATTTCTGATGCTCCAAGGCACCCAGCCTGGGAACCTCAGCTTTGCCTTTGCCAGTTCCACTCCCTCATTGCACACATCTGGTCACCAAGACATCTGGTCTTCCAAACAAGAGCCCTTCCCTTCCCTTTTCCCTTCCCTTCCCTTTTTCCTTCCCTTCCCCTTTTCCTTCCCTGTGCTTCCCTTCCCCTTCTCCTTCCCTTCCCCTTCTCCTTCCTTCCCTCCCTCCTTTCTCTCTCTTTCTTCTCTTCCTTTTTTCCCTCCCTTCCCCCTTTCCTTCCCCTTTTCCTTCCCTTCCCCTTCTCTCTCTTCTCCCTTCCTTCCTTTCTTCCTTCCTCCCTTCCTTCCCTCCCTCCCTCCCTGTCTCCTTTCTCTCTCTCTTTTCTTTCTTTTTTTGAGATAGTCTCATTCTGTTGCCCAGGCTGGAGTCCACTGGGGCAGTCATGGCTCACTGCAGCCTCAACCTCCCAGGATCAATTGATCCTCCCACCTCAGCCTCCTGAGTAGCTGGAACTACAGGCACATGCTACCATGCCTAGCTAATTTTTGGGTGGGTGTGTGTATATATATATATGTATGTGCTTTTTTTTTTTTTGTAGAGACAGGGTTTCGCCATATTGCCCAGGCTGGTCTTGAATTCCTGTGCTCAGGTGATCCACTGCCTTGGCCTCCCAAAGTGTTGGGATTACAGGCATAAGCCACTGCACCCAGTTGGAAAATTCTTTCTTTCCTGTCTCTCCTTGCTGCAACTCCCCCTCTACCCCATGACTCTGCTGGTTCCTAGGCCATGGGTTTTCCCCGTCTGGTTCCCAGGGCCATTTAGGTGTCGTCTATTGCATGCAGGTTCCATTCCAGTCATTTTGAGGTGTCCGAGTACTGTTTGGTTGCCTTGAGCCCCCTCACTTTGGCATTTGATGCCTTTTCCACCCTCTGACCCCATCCACCTTTCTAGTATGCCTCATCCCATTTTCTAGCATGTGTGTCCTGCCCCACGCAGCCTCTGCTCAGGAAAGCTGGTCCACCCTCTGGGCACTGTTCACAACCCCATCAACTTGGCTGTCTTCCCCAACCTAGACCTGCTAGCTCTAGAATAGTGCAATACCGCTTCCTCCAAAAAGACTCCCTTGACCATGCTGCCCGCTTGGGATAAGTAACATTTTTTTTTTTTCTTTCCTGGCAATGAATCACTATTATTAGGTCGGAGCAAAAGTAACTGCAGCTTTTCCCATTGAAAGTAATAGCAAAACTGCAATTACTTTTGCACCAACCTATTACTTTTTCAAGTCCTTTTATATTGTTTTGAATTGTTAAGTTTTCAAGGGTCTGTTTCATTCAATATGTCAGCAAACACGTATTAAGTACAGGTTGGGCAGGGCGCAGTGGCTCACATCTGTAATCCCAGCACTTTGGGAGGCCGAGGCAGGTAGATCACTTGAGGTCAGGAGTTCGAGACCAGCCTGACCAATGTGGTGAAACCCCGCCTCTACTAAAAACACAAAAATTAGCCGGGCGTAGTGGTGGGCACCTGTAGTCCCAGCTACTCGGGAGGCTGAGGCACGACAATCGCTTGAACCCGGGAGGCGGAGGCAGTGAGCCGAGATCGCGCTACTGGCACTCCAGCCTGGGCAAAACAGCAAGACTCCGTCTCCAAAAAAAAAAAAAAAAAAAAAATTACAGTTATTGTTTTCTCAGGGAATCCTTATAGCTGGTGAAGTATCCAGCTTTTCATTTTACGGATGGGTAAACTGGGGTTTAGAACTGATAACATTTTGCCCAAGTTCTCACAGCTAGCGGGAGGCATGCCGCAGTTTATCGTGGGGTGGGTCTAAACAAGGACCTAAAAACTGTATTCGAATCCCAGCCCTACTACCGCCAGCTGTGTGACTTTACGAGGCGCCTCACTTTCCTGTTTCTCCAACAGGGACAGACATTTCTTGTTACCGCGCAAGTGGGATTACTTCCCCACCAGTGTCTAGACATAGTAGGTGCTCAATAAATAGGTGTGGGTTTGCGGTAGCAGAAGAGCGCTATCCCTTAAGTTTCTGACAGTGAGGGGGAAAAAGGCTAAGCAGGGAAAGGAAGGGAAAGGGGTAAACTGACCTCGGCGCAATCGGGAGCGCGAAATAGGGAGGGCTTCCTGGAGGCCAGGAATTTGGAGAGGCCTAGGCTGGGAGAAGAAAAATACCCGGTGATGGCGGAGGGGAGGTGGAAGGACGAGCGGCTGCGGGGAAGGGTGAGGTCTAAGCGCAGCCCGGGGCCGAGCGGAGCCGAGGGCGGGTGGTGCGGGGATGCCTGGGTAGGTTCGTCCCGACGGGCCGCGGGCGGATTGAAGGGAGGGTTGGGCCCGCCGGCAGGCCCGGCGGGTCCAGGCCCCCAGCCAGCCCCTGCCCCTCCTCCCGGGAGGGCGGGCGGTGGCTGCGGGGCGGGGCGCGGGCTCGCTCGGCCTCCTGGCGGCGCCGCGGCCCCTGCACTCCGGCCGGGCTCTGCTGGCTGCGGCGGGAGCTGGACGTGGGAGGAGGCGGCGGCGGTGAGTGAGCTCCGGGCGGGAGCGGGGCGGGTGTGCGCCGGGAGCCGGGCTCCGGGGTGCTAGGGGCCGCCCAGGGCGGCGGGACCCCGAGGGGTTTGGGCTCAGCCAGGTGCGCCGTGCTCAGCCCGCGCATCCATTCTCGGTGCCCCGCGCCGCGCGTGTCCTGGGGCTCGAAGGCGCGACCCGGACTCCCGCGCCGCGTCCCGGACTCCCGCGCCGCGTCCCGCCGAGGGCAGGCGCAGAACAGATGCGGGCGATCCCTGGGGAACCCGCCTCGGGGCGGGGTGGGAGGCAGGAGGCCCTGCAGGACCTCCCTTTAGTGAAGAGGGACTCTCTGCCTTCGCACCCCTGCCTGGACCCTCCGGCTCTAGTGACAGCTGGGAGAGACCCACGCGAAGTAGTTCCTGACCTGTCGTACCTAAGTCCTCGGCGTGCTCGGCCGGACCATCCCCTGGAAAGAAAGGGGCGTGAGGCCTCTCTCTCCCCGATCCTCCCGACCACTGCGCCCGCCAGGCAGGTCATCCCCGAGAGCCCCCGCCTCACTTGGAGCACACATTCTAGCTCTCCCCGGGACTTTTCCAAGTTGCATCACTGTTTGGCCTCTAGACAGGTACTTGGCTGTCATGTTGGAGTTAGTTACACATAATTTTTGAAACTTTGTATATTTGCTTTGTGTGTTCTCCTTCACTCTAAGGCCGCTGCCCTCCCAACTCTGCTTATGCCGCTCAAAACGTTGCTCAAAGCTCGCTGGGAATGCTTTTGCGGGCATTGGTTCTCAAACTTGGCCGCACATCTGGAGAGTTTTAAAAAACACTGGTGCCTGTGTCCCACTCCCAGAGATCTGGATTCGGCTTGCCTGGGTTGCAGCCTGGACAATGGAATTTTTAAGACGCCGCAGGTGACTCTAATGTGCAGGCAAGTTTGAAAACCTCTGCTTTGAGGGTTGCTCCCACCAGCCACTCTTCGGACGGCTAAAGATCAGTCCTGATCTAGAACTCATCTCAGGTCCTCATAACTCTTCCCTAAT
The DNA here is from genome assembly GCF_028885655.2 of Pongo abelii. NCBI lineage: Eukaryota > Metazoa > Chordata > Mammalia > Primates > Hominidae > Pongo > Pongo abelii. The sequence continues at coordinate 60,417,481 of NC_072001.2, forward strand.
CCACCTCTCCACCTGAAGAACCTGTTGATTGGTGGTTTCCAACTTTAGACAGTAGATGGTGCCTTTATTGAAGTTCCCTTTGTTTCTACCTCTCTGTTTACAGTCAATACTTCCAGGGCACTTGCTGCCAAGGACGTGGGAGTGTAGGCATTAGAACCAAGGAGTCCTTGTCAGGGTCAAGGTTATAATACAGGGTTGTCCTATTCAGGGAAAACCAAGTGATAACTTGACTTGTCATATTCGGGAATAATTTCAGATCAAAAGGAGAAAAAATACTTTAGGGTTTGGTCAGCTTTTGGAGACCTTCCCGAGACTCCCCCACATAGATAATGGAGTTGCATAAATGTGGAGAATTTTCCTTCAAGAAGCCAAAGCTAACAACATCCTTAAGCTTTTGTGGTTGATATTTGTGTTAACATATGTCCATTTTTGTAGATTAAACTTATTCTAGCAGTATGATGAAGCCCTGCAGACAGAACACAGTGTATAACATGGCACATCTGAGATGACACCTGAGACACCTGTCACATGATCTTAAAAATGATAGAGAAGTAGGACTAAGGAAAATGTAACCATGCTTATATTGGCTGAATTAGGTCATATATTTTATCAAGAAAAAATGTGTTTTCACTGCCCTTGTTAGTAACGTGATAGTCTCTGGGGATCTTGGTTAATTTACTTTTGTACCCCAAGTATGATGTTTGCATTAAAATTTCCACCCTGATGTTGCTACCTGACCACAAATCAGTGGTTTTAAGTTTTTCTTAGGGGGTGTCCCTCTATGTGTGTGGTTTTTGTTTTTTTTTTTGAGACAAGAGTTTTGCTCTTGTCGCCCAGGCTGGAGTGCAATGGTGCAATCTCAGCTTACAGCAACCTCCGCCTCCCTGGTTCAAGTGATTCTCCTGCCTCAGCCTCCCAAGTAGCTGGGATTACAGGTACCCGCTACCACGCCCGGCTACTTTTTTGTATTTTTAGTAGAGACAGGGTTTCGCCATGTTGGCCAGGCTGTTCTCAAACTCCTGACCTCAGGTAATCTGCCCATCTCGGCCTCTTAAACTGCTGGGATTACAGGCATGAGCCACCATGCCCGGCCTATGTTATATTTTTATTAACAGTGGGATGAAATCCTTTCAAGAATGCCTTGCTGAAGTGAGAGAACATTTACGTTCATTTCTAGTTGCTAATGTAAGTCCAAAGAACATTCATTTTGAAAAAGACAAAAATGACATAATTTTGCCCACTTGGTTTTCTTGCTTTTCCCCAACTTCCACGACCATGCTCTCTGCTACTACTGTATTCACTTGCTGGAGGTGTGCACCCTGTGGGAGCCGTCTTCATTGTCTTGGCTCTGGCTTGAAATGGAGGTTACATGCAGCGCATTGTCTTACAGGGTGTCCCTGACCCGAATCGTCACCCTTTGGGGAGCAAGACCATATGGAAAGTGTTTTCCTACTGTTGTGTGTGTATATGTGTGTGTGTGAGTGAGTGAGACCATGCCAACAAAATGAAGCCATATTATTAAATGGTTTGTTAACTTCCAAATCTTGTCTCAACTGGGAAAAGAAAAATGCTTATTTGAGGATGCTGTTGAACTCATGGTGTCTGAAAAGTCACACCTGAACAGCAATAGTTACACTGTGAATATAATAATAAACTCTACCCCCCCACCAAAGGAAAAGTTTATGTAAATGTGGGCCTAAGCACATTTATTGCAATTTCTCACTTTGGAGTAGCAGCTCTAACATCCTAAAGTGATTAGAAGAAAGTAAGTGAAGAAAAATGTGAAGAAAGGGTTAGTGAGAGACTTTTTCATTTAGGGAAAGGGGATACAGCAGCTAGAAAAGGCCTTTGGTTTGTGTTAAGAATTTACTGCCCTGGTGGCTTCCTTTTTTTCCTTGTTTAATTTGCTTGTGCTGTTGGGTGAGGGAGAGTTAAAGAAATTTAATGGCCTCCTAACTCTCTTTCCCCGTGAAACCCATTTATCTAAGAGATGCCATTGACCTTTTAAAAATACCCAGCTGATTTTATGCTTTTCCTTTCTTTTCGTCTTCTGATCTCGGCACTAAAGGGCGGTGGCATGGCTGAGAGGCATCAGAGCAGGAAAACAAAGTTCAAGGGAAACTGAAAATTGGGTAATTTTCTCTGAATGACCAAGTGCTTACTTTTTTCACGCATGTGACATTGCTGTTATCAAGAAACCAGTTATGACATGAAAATCCTGAAAATGGAACAGGAGGAAAAAAAAAGGTGGGGGGAATGGGATGGGGGATGGAAATAGCACCAGGGTTGAGTGACCTTTACCGAGGAGGGAAGGCTTACTGTTTTCAGCCTGGTGTCCTCCGTGTCCCCGTTGCAACCCCCTTTACTTCTCTCTTCATGCACCCTCCTGCATCCCTCAAACCAATATCCTTGGAGGAGATAGTGCTTCATCTTAAATTCACACTAAGGTGTCTTTGTTTTTGTTTTTGTTTTTTGAGACTCCACTCTGTCACCCAGGCCGGAGTGCAGTGATGTGATCTCAGCTCACTGCAACCTCCGCCTCCCGGGTTAAAGCAATCCTCCCTGCCTCAGCCTCCTGAGTAGCTGGGATTATAGGCATGCACCACCACACCCCGCTTATTTTTGTATTTTTAGTAGAGATGGGGTTTCACCATGTTGGCCAAGGTGGTCTTGAACTCCTGACCTCAGGTAATCCGCCTGCCTTGGCCTCCCAAAGTGCTCCGATTACAGGCATGAGCCACTGCGCCCAGCCGTTACTAGCCCCTGTTACTAGCAAAAGCTATGTATTACCCAGAGTTGTTGGTAAACAGGATAAGGTTCCTGCCTTAAGGAGCCTGAGTCAGGTGGGGATGTAAACCGTGCGTTGCAATAAGTTAGGAACTTTTCTAATCAAGAGGAACACAGTGGCCTGTGGGGGTACTGTGGGGCACCTGGCTAGCCTCGCCTGGGTAGATGCCTCCTCAATTCATTGGCACAGGAGGCATAAGACATGCTTTACTTGGGTTTACATTAAAGCTTATTTTATTAGGCCTGTACACCAAATGACTGATTTTGGATATGTCCGACTCCAGGAGCGGGAAGGGTGCAGGTATCCATCATGCAAAGGGGAGGTGGGAGGTGGAGGAAGAGACCAGATTCTGGCAGGTGTCTTTTGCTTCTGGAGTCTGCTGAACAGGGGTACTTCCTGGGGGTGGGAAGCTCATGGAGAATGTGGCTGGATCCATTTTTGGCACATTAGTAACTGGTAAAGTAAGCTTTTGGTGGCTACCTCCGCAACAGAGCTGAAAGGAGAATGCAAAGTGCAGTGTGAAAGCCGCAGCTGCAGCACTTTTTGGAGCAAGTGGTTGGGTTTGTGTCTATGGCTCCTGCCAATGGGCAGACATTGGTTCCTCATCATACCATGGTCGCTTTAGCTCAGGCTTCCTTGGGCAGGCTGAAAACTGGACTTCACACTGTTTTTCCCTTGGGTGGGTGGTTTCCAAATAGCTGACCCATAAGGGCTAATAACCTCATGGTTATAATAGTTACTATTTGTTTATTGACTGCCTTTCAAGTGCCAGGTAGCAAGCTCAGCAGTTTTCTTTCATTTCTGTAAACCCTTTACATTCCTGAGAGGCAGGTGGCAGTGGCCTCATTTTACAGCTGAGGAAACTGAGGCCCAGGGAGGTGCTGAATCCTGCAAAGGTGCATAGTACTTGACAGTGGCAAAGTTCTCGTGCCTGTAATCCCAGCACTTTGGGAGGCCGAGGCAGGTGGATCCCTTGAGCCCAGGAGGTCAATACCAGCCTGGACAACATGCTGAAATGCCGCCTCTACAAAAAATACAGAAATCAGCCTGGTGTGGTGGCACGTGCCTGTGGTCCCAGCTACTTTGGAGGTCGAGATGGGAGGATGGCTTGAGCCTAGGAGGTTGAGGCTGCGGTGAACCATGATCATGCCACTGCACTCCAGCCTGGGTCACAGAGTGAGACTCTGTCTTAAAAACAAACAACAAAAAGAAAATGGCAGAGTTGAAGTTCGAGAGTACTCTGTCTGTCTGAATACAAAGCTAAGTTCTCTCTACTGTTTCTCGCTCCTCTTAAGCCGAGCTGATTAAGAAATTGTGTTCTCAGTGCCTTGTTTATTTTTTAACATCACAGTCTCCTTAGGTCTGAACTGATTTACTGTTTTCCTCTACCTCGTGTAGATAGGAAATTTACTATTTTACTACTAATTTACTACTACACGACGTAGAGGAAGATGGTAAATCAGTTCAGACCTAAAGAGAAGGTATTCCACTAAAGGCCACTGCAACCTTGTGATCCCAAGGGAAATTTTATGGACTGCTGCTTTTCTAAGTGTCTTAAAGAAGAGGGTAGATTAGGCTGTCCAGAAAGGCTCTGGACGGGTCCCACATCCTAGGTTAGAGAGATGTGATTTCCACCCTTCTTCAAGTTCTGCAAACCTCTGAGTTTCTGTAGATAATTGGTTGTTGGGTAAGAGATTAAAAACAAAATTCAGCGTTGGGCATTCTAGAATGAAACGAAGCTGTGCACATCCAATTCCTGTTTATGTGGTACTTGCGACAAAAACAAAACTTTGCTGCATAGTAATTACCTCAAGCTCTTAAAATTACAGGTAGTAAGGGCTTAGAGGCCATATGGAGTTATAATTAGAGATGAGTTTAAAACAGGGCTAGTGAATGAATGTTCATTACTACAATGAGCACTAGCTGAATATTTCAACCCGAGAAGGATCAGCTCCAGGGAACATTTCAGGGAGTTAGTGGAGGGTCGTCATGGAGTAAGAGTGTTTGGGATTAGTGCACAGAGCATTTGTTATGAACATGCAATATTTCTGCCAGCCTGGCCAGAAGCCTCTCTGTTTACAGGGCAGGGTTTCTTCCCTGCTGCCCAATCACAGGGATTTCTGCTTTGCTTTGGTAGAGTACGCAATCGTTCAGGTGATTGCTTTGTAGTGTGTTAGGTCTGTAAAGCTCCTCGATTGTTAATAATCTTTTCCTGTTACTTATCTCTTTGCTGGAAGATTGAGGTAAGATGACCTCTAGTTTTGGCCTCAAGAATTCTCTTGTTTTTGACCTTTTCCCTTAGTTTTCTATCTTTGTGTTTCATTGCATTCAAAACAGGCCGTCTGTTTTCCCTTGCAAATTTATAGACCACATAGGGAAGAGGAACGACTGTGACCAGGACTATCCAGGAATCCTGTGATGGGAGTGTTGTTAGTCCCATTTTCCAAGTGAGGACTTCTTCCTCTCTAAGGCTGGGAGTTTGGGTATTCCAACTAGGACTGTTAAACTCTCAACAATGGGACTCTTTTGACTTGATTACAAAAGAAAAAGAAATGGCCCAGTTTTCAAAGTCATGAAGAGGTTCTAGTATATCCTATGAACTAATATATATCCTTGAACTTTTTTGTAGCTGATAGTATTAAAAAAGGTTTGATTCCCCACCTTTTTTGCCTGTGTGGTTTTTATCTTCCTTTCTATAAACAGTGACTTACTCAGAATTATACAGCAGCAGCTGAAAAGTTGATTAGCCCTCTCCTTGCCCTAATCAAGTATCAAAAACCTGGAACATTCACTTAGAGTGGTGATTACTGTGAAAGCTTTAAGTGCTGGAGAGGACCTGATAAAGAATGGAGTGAGATAAGAGAAAGAGAGAAAATAGCTTGTAAAGGGATTGCAGGGTGGAGTTTAACAAACTTAAGATTTCTTTCTTCCTTTTTGTTTTGTTTTGTTTTGTTCTGTTTTTTTGAGACAGAGTTGCCCAGCCTTGTTGCCCAGGCTGGAGTGCAATGGCACAATCTCAACTCACCACAACCTCCGCCTCCTGGATTCAAGCTATTATCCTGCCTCAGCCTATCGAGTAGCTGGGACTACAGGCACGTGCCACCATGCCCGGCTAATTTTTTGTATTTTTAGTAGAGATGGGGTTTCACCATGTTAGCCAGGATGGTCTCGATTTCCTGACCTCGTGATCCGCCTGCCTCAGCCTCCCAAAGTGCTGGGATTACAGGCGTGAGCCACCACACCTGCCTTTTTTTTTTTTTTTTTTTTTTTTTTTGAGATAGTCTCACTCTGTTGGCCAGGCTGGACTGCAGTGGTGTGATCACAGCTCACTGCAGCCTCAACCTCCCAGACTCAGGCTCAAGTGATTCTCCCACCTCAGCCTCCTGAGGAGCTGGGACCACAGATGCAGGCTACTATGCTTGGTTAATTTTTATGTGTGTGTGTGTGTGTGTGTGTTTTGTAGAAATGGGGTTTTGCCATGTTGCCCAGGCAGGTCTCTAATTCCTGAGCTCAAGCCATTCCATCCACCTAGGCCTCCCGAAGTGCTGAGATTACAGGCGTGAGCCACTGTGCCCAGCCCAAACTTAAGATTCCTTTTATTTGTGAGTTTCAGGTTTGGGGCTTAAATGCCTTTGCTCTGGTTGTGGCCAGACTAGCTCAGTCCTAACAGTCTCTGCTGCCTTGGGCCACCCATAAGCTTTGGGGAGTGGGGTGTGGTGGGTGGGAGGAGAAGGTAGGGTGAAGGGAGAGGGGAAATAGGGGGTGGGAGATAAGACCCACCAGTTAGCTGATTCTCCAGGCCTGGCTTGCTCACGGCATGACTGCTTCTCCCTGCAGGCCTGAGTCCAACTTTCTGGGTGTGAGGCAGCTGGATGGGGTACAAAAGAGGGAGAGAGTTGCCAGACACTTTCCAGGAGACCTGCCCAAGATCAGTAATTCTCATAATAGCAAATGCTCCCATAGCATTTCCCTCCAGCCCCATCCTAGAGCTTTTACTATAGCAATTCTATGGGATAGGTGCTATCATAAACCCATTTTACAGGTGATAGAAACAAGGCCACGGGAAATTGGATAACTTGTTAAAGTGCTGAAATCCAGGGTTGAAACCCTTGCTGTCCGGCTCTGAGCTATGCTAACAACTACCACCTCTTTAAGCATAGAGGCCTGGATGCTGCACCTGCTCTTCATTCATTCCTTGAACTCACCCACTTATTCATTTCTTCAACAAATTGTTGATAGCCTGTATATGCCTTTATCTTGGCAATGAGAACAACATAAGTGCTCTTTGTTTATGTGTCTGAATTCCCATAAACTTTCTTCTCTTTCTTTTTTAAAAAAATTCCCATAAACTTTCAAACAAACCTTTAAAGAGACGAGACCTCTTTACTGACCTTGTATACCTGGTGTCTGGTAGAAAATAGGTGCTCAATAAAGCTTTGTGGAAGAAGGAAGAAAGACAGTGTTTTGAAACTTGACATCCTTGTATTTCCTCTGTCTCTAGCAGCCACAGTGATATCTAAACAGAAAAACAGACAAGCCTTAAGAAGAGTGAGAGTGTATGGGGAGTGTTTTGCAAAAATAACAGGAGAGAATTTTTGATAAAAGCATGCTGTCTTGTATGCATTTCAAGTTCTCATGGTGAATCATTTTTTGCTTGTTTGCTTAAAGCATTTCTTATTTGAAGGGCATCCCTACACCCAGCTTGCAGACTATTGGGTGAGTCAAGGAGGCCCTTCAGACTTCCATGCATTGTTTGGGGCTTCTCTTGTCATCAGGGTCTGCAGAATATATTTTCTTTGCAGTTGAGGACCAAATACCTGGTAAGGTTCAAGTCCACCATCCATTTTCCTGTTAAACATTTAAATACATGAGCCAGTAGAAAGTAGTTTCACCTTGGGCTGAGTGAAGTGGCTCACGCCTATAATCCTAGCAGTTTGGGAGTCCGAGGCAGGCCGATCAGTTGGGATCAGGAGTTCGAGACCAGCCTAACCAACATGGTGAAACCCTGTCCCTGCTAAAAATACAAAAAATTAGCTGGGCATGGGGGCGCATGCCTGTAGTCCCAGCTTTGCTTGAACCCAGGAGGCCAAGATTGCAGTGAGCTGAGATTGTGCCACTGCACTCCAGCCTGGGGGACAGAGAAAAAGTAGTTTCATCTCCTGTATTTTCATTCCTTCTTCACACTGTGGGGCAAAGAAAGGTCTCACTTACTTGGATTGGAAGCTCTATTTGACGATCACTAGGAGTGATGCTCTTTGGTTCCTCTTCCATTTCAGGTTTGTTTCCTCGTCTGTAAAATAGATGTAATGCCTACCACATACAGTCAAGCCACATCTCTTTGACATAGTACAGTGGTTGTCAAACAGGGTCCCCCCAACCTCCCCACCCGGGCGTACATTTGACAATATCTGGAGACATTCTTTGTAGTTATGACTGGGGTGGTGATGGCTCCTGGCATCTAATGGGCCAAGGCCAGGGATGCTGCTAAATATCCTTCGATTCAAAGGACAGTCCCCCACAGGAATTATCTGGCTTAAAATGTCAGTAGAGCCAAGGCTAAGAAACCCTGACAAAGTGGAACCTCAAACAACGGTAGCTCTTTTTAACATCTCTGATCCAAGGGAGCTACTGGCCAGGGAAAAAGATCCCTCCTTTCTTAAGTAGAATGGAAAGAATGGAATTTAACGTTTTATTGATGCCTCTGGGTTACCCCACAGGTGCCCCTGAGGTGGGAACACCTCCTTTTCTCTCCATTAAACATGACTTAACTTCATTTGAAACTTGCTTGCATCGTTTACATATAAATAGCCATGCTAAAACCAGTGAAACCGCTTAGCCTCTGGGGTGGTTAAACCCATTCCCTGCAGAGGACATTGGTGGAGTGGGGCCTGCGCTGCTACAGACTTGTGAGCCTCGCTTTTCTCCCCTGTTAAAGGACAGGTAGGTAATTGTGTCACCCTCCCATCTGGTCATGTTGCTCTGACTCTGCATGTGTGAAACTAGCTCTACGCATGTGAGTGTGCTGTGTGATTCCTAAGGTATGCCTTTTGAAGGCGTTTTTCAGGGGATCCATTTCAGTCAAGGACGCTAAAATGGTTGGGGCTCAACAAAGAATATCTGTGTTACAGGCATAGTACGAGGCCCCCTAAACAGTTCCTGCAGCAGGGTGTGTGATTCGGTAAGCAGTGTGGCCCAGTGGTTGACAGCATGAGGTCAGCCACTCACAGGCTGCTCTGTGTACAACCTTTGGCTTTTCCCATGCTTGTTGTGTGACCCTGGGTTAGCTACTTCACCTCGTTCCACCTCAGTTTCCTCACGTGTAAAATGAAGATAATGACAGTGACGAGAATAACACCCAGCTGAAGATGGGTGTGAGGCTTCAGCGACTGGTCCTTGTGAGGTGTGCGGTGAAGATGGGAGTTTAGCTCAATAAATGAGTTGCTGTTAGTAAAATAATATTTGATGTTGGCTTGTAGCTTGTGTATTTTTACTCAGATGAAGAGATTGCTCCTGATTTAGGAGGTGAAAAAGGATCTTTCTGGTTCTTGGTATTTTTTTTGGTGGTAAAATACAGCATAAAATCTCCATTTTAACCAATTTAAAGTGTACAGTGCAGTGGCATTAAGTACATTCACAATGTTGTGCAACCATCACCACTATCTAATTCCAAAACTTTTTCATCCCCCTAAATGGAAACCCTGGACCCGTAGAGCAGTCACTCCACGTTCCTCCCTTCCCCCAGCCACTCCCTCCCTGCGAGCCCACTCATCTCTTTTCTGTTTCTGTGGAACTGCCTTGTCTGGATATTTCATATAAATGTATTTCATGCAATAGATGGCCTTTTGCATCTGGCTTCTTTCACTTAGCATAATGTTTTCAAGGTGTCATCTGTGTATTGTAACATGCACCAGCACTTCAACACTTTTTACCTGGTGTCTTTTTTTGCAGAGTACCCCAAGCCTCAGTTTCATCAGCCCTGTGGTTCTCTTAAGTCATGCTCTGTTTTCAAGTTTTAGAGTGTCTTTCTTCATTGATTTTGATCCTTCTTGGCCAGCCTTATTTTTTCCACTTTTCCCATCCAGTACTTCTAATGACCCTTGAAAGGAATATGGAATGAAGCCCTCATGCCAGGTTCTTGGTGCTGGGGAATAGGTCTTATTAGGTATCTTACTTCTGTGGAAGAATTAGCAGCAGGAGCACACATGGGGGCCCTGAGTGGTGCTTCATCTCCCCATGACTCTGTGTGACAGGTTTTAAAAACAAGTGTCTGGAAAACACCACCAGGCCCCTTTTATTCATCGGTTTAAAAGCTTCCCACAATGAGAAGTGGCCCTCAATTAAGTCGTTTAATAAAAACCTCCCCCTGTTTTAAAGCATTCTTGGGAAGTGTTTACATTTGACGCCACTGCAGGCTTCTAAATGAGGAGCTGTGGAGTGAGTGATCCTTAACCTGTGACTTTAATAATATCCTTTGCTTTAGATTTCCAGGTGGAGGCCTGGGCCAGATTTGTAGCTTGTCATTGACCCAGACTGGGTTAAGAGATGGGGGCTGGGCAGGGGGTGGAGGACATTCTTGGCTATCCTGTCCCCCTCAGCTGCCACTAGTAGAAGATTCAGAAAGGCTGAAAGCCACATAGATATGTAAAACCAGCTCCGTGGAGAGAGAGTGGACTGGAAGGAGGTGAAGCATTTCCCTACTTGGGAAGGGCAGTTACCCTGCCTCACTTCTGACCTTATCTGCAGTGTTAGGGGGCTTCAGTGGGCAGAGATTAAAGCATTTAGGAGAGCAGCACCAGGCTCCTGAGATTCTGGGGCCTGAGAGCTGGAGGAGGCTCTACTTTTTTCTCTGATTCTGGAGAGGTGAGTAGGCCCCGAGAAGAGGAAGCAGGCTGCTTTAGCTTCAGGGAAAACTCTGGAGCTGTCGTTAGAGGAGTCCTGGGAAAAGCTAAAATAAAGAAAATTCTAGGGTGGTCTTTCCTTTGTGCTGCTTTTCTGAGGACCTTCGTTGTGCTGGACGAGGACAGGAGGGTGAGGGGAGCCCCGAGCTGCTGACACGCGCTGGTGATTTGTAGAGGCTGCCGAGGTGGGCAGTTAGCAGTCTGGATTCTGGGCCTGGACTGCCCGAATCTGAATCCTGGCTCCGGGGTTCTGTTCTATGAATTCTTGTGTGTCCAGTGCTCAGAGCAGTGTCTGCAGAGAGAGCTGTAGATGTGTGTGCTCGCACGACTGTACTGACACTTCGCTTTGGTGAGTTTCTGGTTAGAATCACAGAAATGCTTCTTGTTATCAGAGCTAATTTGCCTGCATACCTGGCAGCCTTGTGCAGTCCATGGGACAGGGTGACGTCACTGGACTCTGAAGAAAACATGACTCGCAGATGGAGAAATTATGCTTGGCAAATCTATTAAAGTTCTCCGAGGGAGAGAATAAATGTGGGAAGAAGGACAAACCAGTGGATCTAGATTTTATTTAGACTTCCAAAAGATTGTTGGAAAGACTTCATGGCAAAGGCTATTAGATGTGGGAATCTCCCATGACTTTCTGAGTGGAGGTGAATGGAAGGAGTCTGGCTGAAACTTGTCTTTACCATTGTCCTTTAGAGGAGGAGTCTTCACATTTGCAGATGAAATAAAATTCTAAAGGTAAAAATGAAGACTTCGGAGTCAAACTATAGAGAGGTGTTTTTTTTTTCTTTTTAAATTTAAATTTTGGGCACGAGGGGATGTCAACTATCCTTTAAAATAATTCGTGATCAGTGGCTGCACCTGGGCAGCTGGGCTTTGGAACTAAGAATGATGTGTGTGCTGCTTTCTAGCAAAGTTAAAAATCATGTACCTGGGGCATCAGAGTGCTCAGGAAATAAATGAAGATTAGTGGAACCAAGGAGTTCATTGAAAATGATTCAAGTTCCACTCCAGCCTGGGCAAAAAGAACAAAACTCTGTCTCAAAAAACAAAAAACAAACCAAAAAAACTTGTAGTTTCCAACTGTCTTTTAAGTGAATAGTACATGTGTAGAAAAAGTAGATTCTGCTATCAACAAATGTAAGAGTTCACTAAAATGCACAGATACTGAATTTCATGCCTTTTGTGTTTTAACCCAGGATAGTAAATGAATGAATGAAATGAGCAGACACTTTTTCAACACAGACCCTTCCCTCTCCCCCAGTAGGATTTAGGAAGCTTGGAGTTACGCTTGACCAAAAAGACACCTGCAAGAGTTAGTTACCTTTGTGTTTTTCTTTTTACTCAGTGCCCTGTGGGCTTTGCCTGGTGCCTTATGTATATGAGTGCTCTGTATGTATTTGAATGATAAATGGACTCAGATTTCCTTAACATAAGCGTAAATATTTTATCATCTTGTGTCATTATGTGCCAGGCAAACTTAGTTATATTTGCTCTTACAGTGGTTGTATTGGATATTGCTGCTTAATATTGCCGTGTAACAAGCAATCCCAGATCTGTTTTTTGTTTTTGTTTTCTGAGATGGAGTCTCACTCTGTTGTCCAGGCTGGAGTGCAGTGGTGCCACCTCGGCTCACTGCAACCTCCACCTCCTGGGTCCAAGCGATTCTCCTATCTCAGCCTCCCAAGGAGTTGGGATTACAGGCACGCACCACCATACCCAGCTAATTGTTATATTTTTAGTAGAGACAGGGTTTTGCCATGTTGCTCAGGCTGGTCTCGAACTCCTGACCTTAGGTGATGCACCTGCCTTGGCCTTCCAAAGTGCTGGGATTACAGGTGTGAGCCACCGCACCCAGCCCCAGATCTCAGTTCTTTACAACCACAAAGGTTCATTTTCCCCTCACTCAGCTGTTGGTTGGGTGTGGTTTGGTTGAGCCAGACTTTGCTTCACTTGGCCAAGCCAGACTCCAGGCTTCCATCTGGGTTGAGGTCTATTCCACATGTGTTTTATTCAGCAGCCCAGGCTGCAGGGGCAACAAATATGCAGGGCCAGCTCGCCTTGGGCAGATTACAGAGGCATAAGAAGGCAAGCAGAAATGCTGGAAGCCTCTTAAAGCTTTGGTCTATAACCAGCCCACTGTCAGTTCTGCCAAGATTCCCTCAGCCAACACAAATTGCATTGTCAAGCCCCACATCAGCAGGATGAGGAAGTATACCTGGCCCGTTCTAGTAGGAGGTAACTCAAAGTCATATGGCAAAGCAGGTAGATGTATATGGAGGAGCAAGGCACTGAGAACAATAATTCCGTTCACAATGGTAGAGAATGAATAAGACAGAAGAGAGCAGCTTGGGCCAAACTAGCCTTTTGGGAGCTTGCGAGACCTAGGCCGACTGGGTGAAAAATCGTGCATTTGGTGCAGGTACCAGCCCAGGCCTTGGCATTTCCTATACTTTAGCTGGCATGCCCTGCCTCTCAGCTGGCTGGACATTGATCATATCCTTTCACTGCGATGGGGCTCGTGGGAGTGCTGCCTATCTGTGGGAGGAGCAGAAGGATGGGCCTGATTTTCTTCAGGTCAGCCATCATGACCTGATAGGCTGCCAACTGTGGTGGCAGCAGTGTGACAAGCTGAGAGGGCAAAGAGGACAAAGAAGGACCACAGTGTTGAAGGAGGCCAGGGGCTTGCCTCAGCCTAAGTCCCACCGTAATAGTCACTGACAGGTTAGCATCAGTGCCTGTGTGCACCATGTCCCAGTCTTCATAAGGACCCTGGCTGTAGCTTCCAGACCCTGCCTTTTACATCCAAAGAAACAGGCTTCAGGAGGTGAGGTGACTTGTTTTCAGCCAACCAGCTCAAAAATGGCAGATGGGAGCCAGGCCACCCTGTTCCCAGTCTAGGGCCTGTCTTTCCACACCCCATGGTTGTCATAGTCTAGCAGAGTCTGGACTGGTGTTGTGTGTTATAGTGTATTCTGTCCTTGTGATGACAGAGTCTGCTTTGGAAGAAGCCATGTGAGCCTCGTGCCCATATGGGATGACACAGGCAAAACAGAATGAGTGCAATACTGGCCAATGATAAGCAGCCTTGCTGTTACTGCTTTGCAATGGGCCATTTCTTTAGTGAAGAGCTGCTAGACTTTGAGGAAGAAAAGGCTCTAGCCACTAGTGAAAATGAACCAGGAATAGATGGGGACCAAAACCTTATAAAGCCAAGGGTGTGAGGAGACAGACACTCTCAAACGTGCTGAGCGTGGGATTATAAATTCACTGGGCTTCTATCTAGAGATCAGTTTGGCAATGGGGCTGCTTTTACTTGCAAGTAAACAAAACTCAATTGAAGGTGGTTTACATAGGAATAAAAACAGCAAAAAGTGGTTAAAAAGTGGTTTAAATAAGACATTTCAAAATGACATTTGTTACCTCATGTAAACAAGAAGTCCAAAGTCTGGGCTGTTGGGGGAGTTAGTTTGAAGACCCAGGCTTATTTCCTCTTTCCTCACCTCAGTGTTTGATGTTTGCCTTCAAGCTTGTTTCCTCATGATCTCAGTGTGGCTGTTGCTGCTCCACCCATCATATCCTTATTCAGCGTGATGTCCAGAGGCAGGAAAAGAGGAAAGCACAGAGATGCAAATCAGCCTGTGTTCTGAGATCCCATTTTTTTGTTTGCAAAAATAAACACCTTCAAATTTTTCTTATTTCCCCCCGCACCTGATACCATCACAATAAAAGTCTTAATTTTTTCAGCACCATAAGATGGTGAAAAAAAAGTCTTAATTTTTGATTGTGAATATGAATTTCTGGAACCAAGAATTTTGGCTATTTCTGGGCCGTGGGATGGTGGCGTGGTTTTGTTTTTCATTTCATGCCCTTCTTGGCTGTTTGAATTTTATAACTATCACTGCATGTATTACCTTTACAATACAAAAGAAAGTGATAGGTGTTTTCTTAGTAGGGGTGGGAGAAATTAAAGGGAGGAAACCAAAGCCCTAACAGGGGCATTATCTGAGACATGGTATGATAGGATAGGAGTGCATTTAGCTGTGTGTGATCGGCCTAGAGGGAGGTTGGGGAAGGGGAAAAGTCCAGGAGTGAAATGAGGTCATTTTAAATCTCTTTTGGTACCTGGCACAGTGTCTTCTACCTAGTAGAGACAAAAACACATTTGAAGAATGAATGAATGTTTAGGTGAAGACCTAACACACCTTTATGAGGTGCTGAAACTCAACCAAGCAGCTCAAGTCAGCAAGAAAGTACATTCTGCTGGAAATTTATCTTGCAAAGAAATATGACTATCATTTCCTACCTTTTCCTTGAGCTCCCAGAATCTAATTCATTGCTAAGGAAACAGTGTAAGTATGAGACTTTCTATTCATCATCTGTCTCCTACTGAAGCCTATTGTCCCAGGATCTGGATAATAAAGCTGTATAAGGTTTTTACAACTGAGGGTAGAGCAAAAGCAAGAAACCACCATCTCATGTTAACTGTGTTAATAGTGTGCGGCTTCAATGGAGTCTAGATGTTTAAAGTCTACTAAGTATAGAATGAACAGTCATTTTTTTTTTAAAAGGAAAAATAAAGTTCTTTGATACCCTGGACTAATACATAAAAAATTGTTATCTTAATGATGTGACACAGATAACAGTTGTGAGATAGGGATTTTCAACCTGGTCGGCCAGTATTAGTAGAAGAGTGTGAATATGCCTGTTGGTGAGATGAAAGAATTATATGTAGTGGTATTTTCAAGTCTAATTCTCTTCCATATAGAAAAATAAAATGAGTATTGAAGGCCTTTTTAATGGCAAGGGTGGAAGGAGGGGAGGTAGAGTACTACCCTTACATTGTGCCATGGTCTTAATTCCCTTGCTCCGGAGTTCTAAGTTTGATGGTCATAAATCAAAAGAAAGAATGTTGTAACTGACATTTCTATTGAGTTACTTTTAACTTTTGTACCCTTGGGTTTTAGCATTTAGGCCTTCTGCAATGGCACCGGATACCCACTTTATTCAGACAATGATAATATCGTTGAGCTATGGTAAGATCATTTCCTTTGGAACAAAATGAAAAGCTTTCAGTGTTCACAATTGGAGGAAAGTGTAAAAGCTTAGTAGGCCTCCTCTGCTACAGGGTGAAGAGTTTGTGTTTGAACACCATCCACTTTGCCCCTCAAATGTGCAGTGGAATGATTCCAGTGTGCTTTTGAAATACAGAAAACAAGTGTACCTTTTCAGTGTGTGTGTGTGTATTTATGCATGTGTGTGTTTAATGGGTTCTTGGAAATACTTGGAAGAAAAGTAATATTTAACATCTTTTTTGGGGATCATTTTGGGATCCAAAGAACCTGAGATCATTGGTACGTTATGTTCCAGAGTAGCCCCGAGTTAAATTTCTTGAGAGAGAGAGAGAGAGAAAGTGCATGTGTTTGTGTGTGTGCATAAGTATTACTATAAAGACCAAATGTCATTCTTACTTGACATGATCTTAATATATATCCTTCTCTGGTTCTCAGATAGTCTATATTATATCTGCAGATTTTGTGACTAAGTTGTGTAATTTTACATGAATTCTGCATCTACATCAGAAAGTATAATAAAAATTAATGATACTAACACTTGTATGTCACTAAACAGTGCTTGATACTGTTCTAAGTACTTAACATGTATTAACTTTTTTTTTTTTTTTTAAAGTCAAAGCCTTGTGTCACCCAGGCTGGAGTGCCGTGGCACGATCATGGTTCACTGCAGCCTCAACCTCCTAGGCTCAAGCCATCCTCCCATCTCAACCTCCCGAGTAGCTAGGACCACAGGCACGTGCCACCAAACCAGGGTAATTTCTGTTTTTTGTTTTTTTTTTGTTTTTTTTTTTTGAGATGGAGTTTCGCTCTTGTTGCCCAGGCTGGAGTACAAGCTCTTGTTTCCCAGGCTGGAGTACAATGGCGTGATCTTGGCTCACGGCAACCTCTGCCTCCCGGGTTCAAGCGATTCTCCTGCCTGAGTAGCTGGGATTATGGGCATGTGCCATCAAGCCCGGCTAATTTTTTGTATTTTTAGTAGAGATGGGGTTTCTCCATGTTGGTCAGGCTGGTCTCGAACTCCCGACCTCAGGTGATCCACCTGCCTCAGCCTCCCAAAGTGGTGGGATTACAGGCGTGAGCCACCACGCACGGCTTATTTGGTTCTTATAGTAACGCATTGATTCTATTTTTACCAAGGAACTGAGATACAGAGAGATTTAGTAACTTGCCCAAGGTGACATAACTAGTAAATGGTGGGGGTAGGTTCAAAATCAGGCAGTTTGCTATTTCTTATTTGAAGCCACAATTCATGAGAATTGAGCCATTCTCAAATGTACAGGTTATTCTTGTGAATTGGAGACTATTGTATCAGTGTTACAAATGACCTATTGTAATCTCCCACCCAAGAACTAACCAGTTCTGACCCTGCTTAGTGTCAATAGTCAGGTGCATTCAGGGTGGTTTGGCTGGAGATGATCTTATATGATCTGAGCCCTTTGCTTCATGACCAGTATTTTCAGTTACTTTACACAGTAAGCATGTACTTAAACAATTATTTGGCTGGGCGCAGTGGGTCACGCCTGTAATCCCAGTACTTTGGGAGGCTGAGGCAGGCAGCTCACTTGAGGTTAGGAGTTCGAGACCAGCCTGGCCAACATGGTGAAACTTGTCTCTACTAAAAATACAAAAATTAGCTGGGTGTGGTGGCGTACACCTGTAGTCCCAGCTACTTGGGGGTTGAAGCAGGAAAATTGCTTGAACCTGGGAGGCGGAGGTTGTGGTGAGCTGAGATCATGCCACTGCACTCCAGCCTGGATGACAGAGTGAGACTCCGTCTCAAATAAACAAACAAAAAACCCACCAAACCAAAAAACCCAATTATTTTAATTATAAATCTGAACTGCATTAAAAGATAGTAAATTTAGCTAGTCAACATGAATAACTTTTAACAGAGAGTTAGTTGTCTCTTCTGTTTCCTTAGGGAAGAAAGATGAGTTCCTTCAGTTCCCAAATGAGTCCTCAATTCAACATGAGTGATTTCACCAGAATAAAATCTTCCTACTTCTGCAAAAGCAGCTAATGCTTTCGGAAGCTAAATAATCCCAATGTGTGACTCCTGTCAGTTTCTTTTCTTTGAAACCTCAGCAGCAGCATAACTAGTGATTCACCCTTCTTGAAATGAATGCTGTGATTCGTGTTATGCACAGACGGCTACTGAATGCCCAGGTCACAGCCTTTGCGTCTGACCTTGACTCGTTAATAAGAACAGGAACTGGGCGAGGTATATTGCACAGTGATTAAGGGCTTAAAGCTAAGAGCAGTGCCTGGCACCAAGTAAGACATCAGTAGAACTTTGCTGCTGCTATTTTTGCTGTTGTATATTGGGCTCTACCATGTGCTGGGCACTATGTCAAGCACTCTATGTGCATTGCCTAATTTAATTCTCATCACATTCCCGTGAAGTAGTTGATGGTTTTGTTTTTATCTTCATTTTCAAATGTAGAAACTGAAGCTTAAGGTTAAGACATTTGCCCAAGACCATGCAGCTGGTAAGTGGTTAGCGCTATGGTACAAACCAAGTTAAAAAACATTTTTTTTTAAGTTCATAAATTATAAAGTACAGAATCTTCTAGAATTTTTCTTGTGCCTCCTCCTAGTTGTTATTTTTCGACAAAGTTGCCTACTATTCTCTCACCACAGATAAGCTTTGACTGTTCTTGAACTTCATAAAAACAGAATCATATTCATACAGTATGTACTCTTTGTATTTGGCTTTTTTTACTTAGTATTATGTTTGTGAAATTCATCCATTGATGTGAAATACGTGGATTTGCATGTAGCAATAATTTGTTTTTCCTCATTGCTAAATATATTGCTACATTTCTTATTGTATAGTTTAATGTACAAATATGCCTCAGTATTGATCTCTCTGTTCTACTGTTGATGGACTTTGGTTGTTTTTAGTTCTTGGCTGTTATTAATTGTGCTACTTACTTACTTTCTTTCTTTCTTTTTTTTTTTTTTGAAACAAAGTCTCCTCTGTTGCCCAGGCTGGAGTACAGTGGTGTGATCTCAGCTCACTGCAACCTCCACCTCTGGGTTCAGGCGATTCTTCTGCCTCAGCCTCCCAAGTAGCTGGGGCTACAGACTCATGCCACCATGCCTGGCTAATTTTTAATTTTTAATAGAGACGGGGTTTTGCCATGTTGGCCAGGCTGGTCTTGAACTCCTAACCTCAAGTGATCTGCCTGCCTTGGCCTCCCAAAGTGCTGGGATTATAGGTGTGAGCCGCCATGCCTGGCCTAATTGTGTTCATTCTTGTACATGCTTTGTATTACAGCTCTTTGAGTATATTTCTAGGTCAGCACTCCTGGGTCTTAATAGGTGTGGAGCTGTGTTCTATACTGTGAAACCATTTTTTACACTTCCACCTAGCAGAGGGTTCAGTGGTTCTGTCGTAACACTGTATTGACTATCATCTTCATTTCCATCATTCTGGTGGGTGTGTAGTAGAATCCATATCAAACTTGATATGGATTCTGACTCCATAGCCTATGGACTTACCCTGGTAATAACAATTTTAACAATTATAGTGCTCTTGCTATATGGAGGGTGTTGTGCTGATATGTAATAATGAATATAACTTGATTTCTGCCCTCTAGGAGTTTATAGTCCAGTGGAAGAGAAAGACTCAGAAATCACATAGTCATAGTCCAACACAGAATCCATGCATACGGCACTGTTGGAGCACTGGGAGAGTCTACTTCAATCTGTGGGTTCAGGACAGGGTTCGCTAAAGTCTTGCAGAAAGAAGTCAGTCTTCTGGGACGTGGCTTCTTTGGGAAGGTGACATTTAACCTGAGGCTGGGGGGATGAAAATATAGGCATGTGAAGAGGAATGGATCCGAAGCCCGTGTAGCCACAGGGAGGAAGTGAACAGGTGATGGTAGGCTGAGGTCAAAGAGCCCTGGAGTCCATGGCATTTGTAAACCATTGCTGGCCTTGAAGTAGAGAGCCAATGTTGCTATGAAGCAGTCAAAACGGTTCTCCTTCAGCCTGTGACCACAGGGGACCCGCAGGCCTTTGTGGAGGCTGCTTCCATTTGGCGGAGTGGTGGTGTTGGAGAAAACGATCTTACTGACTCCTGAATTAGGAAGCTCCCGATCCTAACTCTCTCAGTATCTCATCTTGCAAATTACTAAGACAGGGTCCTTAAGATGTCTTATTTATTTTTTGATGTACATTTTATAAATTAATTTTTATAATGCTTCATAAGCTAATTTTTAAATTATAAAAGAATCACATTACAGAACCAGAAAATGGAGGAAAGAACCCCATGATCATTTTATTATTTAATTTTTTCCCATAGTTTTAATTGTGGGGTATAGATTATTTTGTTATCCCCATGTCCTTTGACATGTCACGAGCCTTTTTTCTTGATTATGTAGTCTTCATTACTGTTTTATTATTGTAGAATATGAAGTGGAACACCTTGTACCACTTAAATTTCCTTTTTTTTTTGGGAGATGGAGTCTCGCTCTGTCGCCCAGGCTGGAGCGCAATGGTGTGATCTCGGCTCACTGCAGTCTCCGCCTCCCGGGTTCAAGCCATTCTCCTGTCTCAGCCTCCCTAGTAGCTGGGATTACAGGTGCATGCCACCACACCCTGCTAATTTTTGTCTTTTTAGTAGAGACGGGATTTCTCCATGTTGGTCAGGCTGGTCTTGAACTCCTGACCTCAAGATGCACCTGCCTCAGCATCCCAAAGTGCTGGGATTACAGGCGTGAGCCACCGCACCCAGCACCATTTAAATTTCAATCTTTTTTCACTTTTAATTGTAATGATAAAAAACAAATAGGTGCTTATTGTAAAGCATTTGGAAAATACAGAAAAATATAAGATGAAAATTAAAAAATTTTCAGTTCTACCATGAAGATAAACACATGTTAATATTTGGGTATATTTCCTCTTTCCCGTCTGCTTTTATTTACATATATGTATGCTTTTCTTTCCTTTTTTGTTTTTTGAATACAAATTGGGGTTGTTTCCTGCAAGCAAGGTACTGTTAATGGGGATTTTGGATGGCTGTATAATGAAATAGGAAAATGATGAATGGAAGCCCAGGAAGAAAGATTTGGTGGTATTATAGGTTTGTATCATATCGCCATTTTCCTGTTCTATTTGGAGGAAGAGGGAAAGGGGAAAGGAAGCCAGCCCTTATTGTGTGCCTGCCACGCACCTGGTCCTGCAGTGCTGGGAAGTGCTGTGTGCTCTGACTCCCAGAAAAGTAGACGCTGGCACCGTGGGAAAGTGGGACCCTCGTGGCAGCGTGTTGTTTGAAAAACCAGTCTTTCAAACGTAATAACTGAGCATGTTGGAAAACCAGGCTGGCGTCATGGTATAAATTGAGTTTACTCAAACGGGCAGGTTGTTGGGAAGGTACACATACCTCTATTGTTTTAACCCACTTGAAGATTAAAATGTGGGAACAGCATTTTGAATAGAGAACACAGTACTTTATCATTTGGTGCAGAGGCCTCGTATTTTTAACAAATATTGCCCCAAAGTTTCCTCCAAATGCATTAAATCCATGTTTTTGTTGTTTAACCATGAATATTTTTTAAAAATTTATTATTTTGAAAATCCAGGCCCTTTAAATATTATTTTTGCTCTCACAAATTCTTCTTTCCTTTTATTTTGAGTTGGCACATAATTGTACATACTTATGGGAAAACAAAGTGATATTTTGATACATGTATACAACATGTGTTGAACATTAATAGAGGATTGGCTAAATTATGATATATGTAAAGTGCTCAGAGAGGTGGAGGAGGTAATAAGATAGAAGGTGGACTTTTTAGGGAAGTCCTTTAGAGTAATTAGTATATTCATCACCTCAAACATTTGTCAGTCCTTTGCATTGTGAACATTTGAAATCCTATCTTCTAGCTATTTGAAAATGTACAATAAATTAACTTATTTCTCCTATCTAGCTGTAACTTTGACCTGTTCACCAACTTCTTTCTATCCTACCCTCTTCTCTACCTTTCCTAGCCTCTAATAACCATGATTCCACTCTCTACTTCTTCAATATTTAATTTAATCCCCAAATTCTAATTGTAGTCCATATTTGAATACTTTGTATTATTGGTCACAATTTTGGTTGATTATTTTTTGAAAAGTAGAATCTTGTTTTTTGAAGCCATGCTTAATCACCTGAAGACCCAGGACATCTGTAGTTTTTTTTTTTTTTTTTTTCCTAACAAAATTCTGTATGGGGAAAATAGGAAAAAAAAAATTACAAGAAAGACACAAGAAATGGATAGTGCTATATTTCTGATTTTACATCTTCATGACAATGAATAAAGATCTCTGAGTTTTGTCTTCGGAGCGGAGTATGGAATCTGTCCGTTGAGGATTACAGGCCCAGCAGGGGCTCATGCTTGTAATCCTAGCACTCTGGGAGGGGAGCCTCCAGCACTGAGGCTGGAGGATTGCTTGAACCCAGGAGTTTGAGACCAGCCTGGGCAACATGGTGAGACCCCATCTCTATGAAAACTTAGACACTAAATAAAACTCACTATTTTCATTCTTATTAATCTTATTTATTACTTGGAGATATCCTTAGAGGCTGTAGGTGTGTAAGTCTCCTTGTTCCTACACTAAATACCTATAGAAATTGCTGTATTTCTAATACCTTTTTTTTTAATTTTAATGGGGTCTCGTCACCAAAGCGGCAGTGCAGTGGCATAATGAAAGCTCACTGCAGCTTCAAACTCCTGGGCTCAAGTGATCTTCGTACCTAAGCCTCTCGAGTAGTTGGGAGTACAGGTGTGCACCATCATGCCTAGCCAAGTTTTAAATTTTTTTGTTTGTAGAGATGGTGGTCTTGCTATGTTGGCCAGGCTGGTCTTGAACTCCTGACCTCAGGCCTGCCTCGGCCTCCCAAAGTGCTGGGATTATAGGCATGAGCCATTGCACCTAGCCTCTTCTCATTCTTGTGTCTGCCTTTTGTGGTTCTGTCACTTTCTGTAACTGATAATGTTAGGAGTTCATGCTTTTGTTGCTTCTATCTGGCTTTGGGCTAAGGATTGTAACTTCCATCTGTGTCAAGTTGTGTGTGAAGGAGGCTGAGTTTGAATTGTGTTTTATGCTGGGTGCTGTGCTTGAGACAGCTTGTTGCCTAAAAAGAAAATGGTGGGCTTCACAGCACACACAGTTTTGGATGCTCAAAGCCCATTTGAGCTTCCATTCACTTCTTTTCTTTTTTTTTTTTTTTTCTGTTTCTAGTATTTTATTTAGCTTTTTTTTGTTGTTACATATTTTTTAGAGATATTGGCCTATTGTTATTTTTTGGGGGTAGGATGGTCTAATCTTTGATAGGTTTTGGTATCACTGTTATCCTGGCTGCATAAAAAAGAGGCTGGAAGCTTTTAGTCAATAAAAATCCAATATGAACAAGTAAACGCAGTTATTATTACAGTTTAGTTTATGAATTAAACAGGATTTTGTGTGCTGATGTAGTAAGCACCACTTAGACTTAGTTTCTAAGAGAAAAATAAATCCCAAGTTTCAAACAACTGACTTACATGAAAATTTCTGGATGAATATTGTTGGGAGTCTGTCTTTATCCTGAGATTCTATAGCAAGGGTTTTGAATACACCCATTTCCAGCCTTCATTTTTTTTATTTAAAAGGGTCTTAATTTTCATAGAGAATCTACACAATGCATGTATAATAAAAACATATATCACTGTCAAATATAGATGTAAAAAGCTTATGTTCTTCTATGTTTTAACTCTTCTCTCTAGCTAATTTGAAATATCTCTAAATTCATGTCCAAACTGAGATAAGATGTTGGTACACTTCAATAAAAATGTATAAACATTACAAGATGTTAAAACTGATGCCACAGTCTGAGCCCAGCCTTGTTTTAAAAGAGGAGACAAGGATTTCCTTAGATGAAAATTGTGGAGAGAACATACCTGATCATGATCAACCTCTACTGGCTGCTTCTTAATGATAAAGGTGATGGACTCAAGACAGGGCTGGACCAGGGAGATACTGGACTTACTTGGGTCCAGTAATCTAGACAGGTGGGCACCAGGCAGGAAGTGCCAAACGACCCAAATTCCATAAGAGCGTCCTGGCCAAGAGACTGGGTCACTGAGTCATTATTTAGTAGTGAAAACCACTCAGGAATCGGACGCCGAGGTGATGGTTCTCAGGGAGTATCTGGAGATCAGTGGTCCAGAGGAGCTCCAGGCCCTTCTGGGCAGCTACCTGAAGAATCGCTGCTTAGGATGGAATCATGCCCAGCCTTTGTCTCTAAAATTAACTGTGTATTTTTTATATTCCCCAGTGGGAAAACAGCCAAAACCATTTGATCTCTCAATTCTAGTGAGGTTCCAGTAGGTAGTCTCCTTTGAGTATTGTTGGGAGGTATTAGACAGTGGCCAGTGCATAAAGAAGGAGGCTTCACTTCTTCAAGGGAGACTGAGAATTTTCCTTTAAAAATACTCCTATCACAGCCAAACCATTTTCTTCCAGTGCTGCATCCTCAAAGTTTTCAAATTTGACTGCGTTCCAATGCACTAAGTGCAGCTGATTTAGCTGTAGAATCTTCAAATTCCATGGGGAAAGAGTACCCATTATTCCAGAGGTGGAGGCAGGTGGCTGGGTCATAAGAGATGGTGAGTGGTTTTAAGCCGGGATCATAAACACTGTCCCTCCACCGAATGTTGATGGGTGACTGTCGATCGCCCTCAGAAAACAGGTCCACGCTCTCCCAGAGTGGATGCAAGGCTTATTTCTGGATTTTGTAAGTACAAGTACAGAGGCTGCAGAATGGCCTGGGCCTTGGAATCTGGAAGCTTCTCCACAGCAATTTGCATGGGGACACAGGACGAGTGACCCTCAGGGTGTTCATCACCACCATCTTTACCCTGAAACCTTGATCAGTTCCCAGATAACTTGCAGGAAACCAATAACCTGAGCCAGAACCTCCTCGTTCGCTCCCGGGACCCGAGGATCCCGCACGAGGCCATCTTGGCCACGCCCCCTCACGTTTAGCCTATTTTCTTTCTTATTATAAAAATAATACATGTTTGTGCAGGCATGGTGGCTCATGCCTGTAATCTCAGCATTTTGGGAGGCCAAGGCGGGCAGATCATCTGAGGTCGGGAGTTGGAGACCAGCCTGGCTAACCTGGTGAAACCCTGTCTCTACTAAAAATAAAAAACTTAGCTGGGCGTGGTGGCACCCGCCTGTAATCCCAGCTACTTGGGAGGCTGAGGCAGGAGAACTGCTTGAACCTAGGAGGTAGAGTTTGCAGTGAGCCAGGATTGCACCATTGCACTCCAGCCTAGGGGACAGAGTGAGACCCTATCTCAAATTAAAAAAAAAAAAAAAAAAAAATGTTTGCAATGGAAATTGAAGCATTACAAAAATGTGTTGTTTAAATGAAAGGTACCCTGTTTTATCATCTCTAGTCATAACTACTCTTTAAGGATTTGATAATTATTTTTTAGATTTTTCTGTAACTTTATATTTTTTACAGAGATGGGGTTACTCTATGCTATTTTGGTACTGATTTTTGTATTTTTAACAATGTTTGTATACTTTCTATGGCTGTGTATATAAATTTTTGTTGGTTGTTTTTAATAGCTTCCTGGTGTTCCTTGGTATAGATATATCATAATTTAGCCAATCTTCTATTAATGGATATTTGGACTATTATAAATACCTCATATCTAAGTATTTGTACTCTCTGAAGTGTTTGTATAATTCTTCTGTTCAGAGTTAATTACTGGAAATAGGATTGGACGGTGTATACATTGAGCCACTGCGCCCAGCTGCTTTTTTCTTTTTTAAATGCAGAATTTTAAGCCTCAACTCCAAAACATCCATCAGCATTTCCAAGAATGGGTCTCAGGGATTTGAATTCTTAAAAAGTTCCCAAGTGATTCTGCTGGTGCCCGAGTTCTAGCGTGCCTAAGACATTTCCTTACCAGCTCGAGTGTTTCATAAAATATGTTCAATTCAAAGGTGGATGGTTGTGGGAAATTATTCAAAACAGCTTCAACCTGATGAAGTGTTTAGTTGTCCTTGAAGAATAATTTCATTTGAGCCTTCATCCTTTAATACCTTTCCTTTTTTCTACTACCAATTCTTCTGAACTTAGTAGCACTCCAAATTGGCTCATTCTCAAATTTCCTTATTACGCATTCTGTGGTAAAGACTGCTAATTTTATATCCAGTGCCTGTTTCTCCTCTTCTTCTTCAGTAACCAAAAACTTGATTTTTTTGGAGGGTGTACAATGTGCCATGCCAAAAGACAGTATTTCCCAGCCTCCTCTTCTCCTGTTCATGGGCTAGTGAGTTAAGCTCTGGTAAGTGAAATATGAAGGCTTGTGGAAAGGTTCTAGGGACTGACTTCTATGGGCAATGTACCCTTTTTCTTTTTCTCTGTCCTTCTACATACTGCTTGGAACATGGACACAATGGCTGATGTCCAGCAGCCATCTTGGATTGCGAGGTAACAATGAAGATGGAAGCCATGTGATATGGCTTGGATGTTCTGTCCCCTGTAAATCTCATGTTGAATTGTAATCCCCCATGTTGGAGGTGGGGCCTGGTGGGAGGTGTTTGGGTCATGGGAGTAGATCCCTCATGAATGGCTTTGTGCTCTCCCCATGGTGAGTGAGTGAGTTCTTGTTCTATTTCATGTGAGAGCTGGTTGCTTAAAAGGGTCTGGCACCTCTGTTGCTCCTGCTCTTGCCATGTGGCATGCCTGCTCCATCTTTACCTTCTGCCATGAGTAAAAGCTTCCTGAGGCCTCAATAGAAGCTGAGCAGATGCTGGTGCCATGCTTGCACAGGCTGCAGAACCGTGAGCCAAGTAAACCTCTTTTCTTTGTAAATTACACAGCCTCAGGTATTCCTTTACAGCAATGCCAAATGGACTAGCACACCACGCTCTAAGTAAGTAGGGTGTAAAGAAAGGAGCCTGGATCCCTAATGACTGCAGAGCCATGATCCCAGCCCTGGACTGCTTGCCTCCACACTTCTGTCTTACTGGTTAAGCCAAAATTATTTTGGGTTTTCCATTACATGCTGCAGAACCTAACCTAACGAATACCCCTGCTCTCTGTTGGTTTCACAGTGTGTCTCCAACACCATCTTGAAGGTGCAGTGACTTGCATATAGTAGGTGCTTGGTGTGTGTTTGACAAGTTAAGTACCCAATGGCATTGAGGTAAAGAGTTCAAAGGCTTCAGCTGCTCTGACCTCTCCCCTTTTCTGCTTTAGATTAAGTTATTCATGGGGACCTTTTGTTTTTTGCCATCTCACCCCCCAGGAAGGTATTTCCCAGCCCTCAGTGCAGGGCTTTAGGGCTACAGGCTCGAATCATTTTGACAAGACAGCAGGCAGAAGACATTGGAGATTCTAACTGCACATATGCGTAATTCCAAACGAAAATATAAGGGGTGGGCACTTTTCTGAATCTCCTAGAGAAATTGGAGGTGGTGGTTCAAATCATGTCAGAAAAGGCCACCATCGAATCCTTTGCTATCGTTTGGAGGCTGTACTTTCCACAGTGCTTGCCAGGACTTGATGTCAGGGAAGTCTTTCAAGGAGGCTTGATTGCCAGCTATTGACGAAGGGGTCTGTCTGCTCAGTGGCAACCTCCATGGTGGTCTTGGCCAGACCAGCCTGCCCCTGACTCATGCTGAGCTTTGTCAGCCAGGTTGAAACGCCCCTCTTTGGGTCCCAGGACAACATGCTGGTTTCCTGGAAGCATTTGGGCCAAGACTCTGCCGCTAAGAAAATGATATTGTTTTTGCAAGCATGGGAGTGTGTTTAAAATGCTTCCCCCCTCCCCGCAACAACAGTAAATCTCCATGCAAAGAAATACGAGGTTAAAAACCACCTCCCAAACCCAGAAAACAGAATGCAAAACCTGGGAGGTGAATTAACTCTTTACTGATGCCAAGGAGTTTATTTCAAAACAGGATTCATCTACTGCAGGGATTTGCAGTCTGCCCTCCTGTGTGCCCACTGAGAGCAATGGGCAGAGGCTGACCCACAGCCCTTTGTGGGGAAAAGTAAATTCCATGGCAGACCTCAGTGGCTGAAGACTATTTGCTTCTCCTGGAAATAATTAGAAAAATACTTACTCTTTGAAAGTCAACATCTGGCTGGCTAGAGGCAGGCTGGAAAATACTCAATCTAAATAGATGGAGGTGACGTTGTGCAGAAGGAAAGAAACATCCCGAGGGAGTGTCCAGTGGGTTTTAATGGCTGTGTCTAGAGAGGCACTCCTGCTCTGTCCCAGGGCTGGCTTCTTCCCTGGATCTGGGGGTTGCCCCTGCCTTTTAGAAGACAGATGTACAGCCCCAGAGCCCAGTTACCGCCCCTGACCCCCTCCAAGCCTTCCACAGAGGAAGGGGGCCTCCCATAGCACTGGCTGATGCCCAGAGCCAAGGGTTTGCTGCCCAGGGAGTACCCTGAGGTAGTGCTGGGTGTCAGACTTGACTTTCCATCTACTTCCAGTGCAATTCAAGGTGTTGATTTTGACTGCTGGAACTGTCTCTTCCTTCTCAGCCCTTTCTCAAGGCTGCCTGTGTGCTTGTTCTTATTAACCAAGCCCAGAAGCCAGGGACCTGGAGGCCTGGCAGTATTTCCAGGAAAGTAGCTTATTTCTCTCACTTGCTTCTCCCTGCTGAGCTTAGAAGGGCCCAGCTTTGGACCTCTTGAAACATCAGGGCAAATTTTTCCCCCTCTTTCAATTTGCATCTACCTGCTGGTGAAAAAAGCAGAAGAGCATCTTCATGGATTTATGAATGTTCAGAGTTTTAAAAATGTTTTATAGCATGTAAGATATTTTCAAGTGAAGAGTGCAGTTCTAATAAATCCAATGAACCTGTCACAGATTTTCTGAAACCAAGTGTCTATGAAAAATATGGTGATGACATGTTGAAAGTGCTTATTGAAAAATATGGACCCTTGTAGCGAACATTTTTGCAAAGGGTGCATTTTCACATAAAAATGCTTTCAGTAGCAGCTTTGTTTAGTTATTCTGCAGCTACTTGGCTGTGGGTTCCCAGAGAGCCCTGAGGCAACCTTTATAAAAGGCCTAGGTTCGACTTCTCTTTGGTCATTTCAGCTTTTGAGCACCCTAAGAAGGCTCAGAGAACACCAAATTTCTTCCTAGTGAAGAGGTCATGGAATAAATCTTTGGAGGAACTCAAGAGGGGTGCCTGCTTTTGAACAGTCATTAGTCAAACATGGGTAGATTCCTATTAATCATGTCAAGAGGGTACTTGGGAATCAAGTTCATGTGGAATTAGGAGATTAAAAGGGTTAGGAGTCCTTGGAGCCGTAAGACCCCGGAAGTTCCAACTATGCTACTTGCTTTCTGTAATCTTGGGTAAGAAATCACTTGACCTTTCTGAGCCTTGATTTCCTTACCCGTAAAATGGGAATGCTAATCATTGTACTGTCCACCATACTGTCTTTTTATGTGAATCAACAAAGCCACATTTGTATTGGTGCTTTCTTTCCTTTCCTTTTTTTGAAATATGAGATGCTTCATGAATTTGCATATCATCTTTGTGCAAGGGACATGCTAATCTCTATTGTTTTAATTTTAGTATATGTGCTGCTGAAGTGAGCCCGTATGGCACTTTCTAAACTGTAAGGTGCTGTGTCCACATTAGGCATTAAGATGATGGCTGCCTTTTTCACTTCACCCACCCCATTGCCTCCATTGTCAATGATGACGTTAACATCATTGTTTCTCTACTCTGGAGGGGAGCTGCTTTCTGTCTCACACTCTGACTCGGGTGTCTGATTTCTCCCATCACTCTGGCATTGACTCTGGGCTACCCTTAGGTGCTCCTCCCGATTTGGGAGCTGTGTGTGACCTTTGCTTTTCCTGCCTTCAGGTAAGATTTTCTCTTTCCAAATCTTTCTGCTGTGATACTTGTCTAGGTTCCTGAATTTCTGTGACATTCTTTGATCTGTCATTTGCAATCTCCAGCTCTTTCCTACCTTTTAAGGGTGTGTGGTAAGCTTGGTGAGTGGGGAGCAGAGCGGAGCTGGGGATCCTGAGAAGGCAGTTCATTCATAGGGCTCTTTCTGTGCCTTCTTATGTCCTCCTCCCTCAGCCCAGACTCTGAGCCTTTCCCCAGGGCTCTAAGAAGACAGGAAAACTCGCAGAAGATGTGGACCTTTTCTCTTTCTTTCTTTCTTTCTTTCTTTCTTTCTTTCTTTCTTTCTTTCTTTCTTTCTTTCTTTCTTTCTTTCTGTCTCTGTCTCTCTCATTCTCTCTCTCTCTCTTTCTTTTTTTCCTAGTGGGGCTACAACTTATGCTTAATACAAATAAATGCTTTTTATTCATTTAATACAGATATTTACCAAGTAGCCCCTATGGGTCAGGCCCTACTCTAACCCTAAGGATACAGCAGGAAGTAAAGCAGTGGTGGTGAAGATCCCACTAAACACACAGGCGAGGCGTATTAGTGGGTAATGAGCACTAAGAGGAAGTGTGGCCAGATGAGGTAGAAGGTGAGGATGGAGTGGAGAGAATCCTACCTGTTGGCAAAGGCTATTCTACGAGATGGTCCAGGAAGATTTATCTGATAAGCAACAGGAGGGTGAGACCTGAAGGAGCCTCCAGGTCACGGCTGCCTGGGGGAAGGGCAGTGTGAAGAGGGGACAGGGACGCTGAAGGCCCTAAGGCATGAGGCGTAAGAGCAGGAGGCTGCTGGGTGTGTTCTGGGAACAGCAAGGAGGCCAGAGTAGCTAGAGGGAGGAGGGAGTGAGGGCGGGGGATCTAAGAGAAGGAGGGCAGAGCATGCTGAACTTTGCAGGCTGGCGTAAGGGTTTTCTTCTGATGGGAGTTAGAAGCCAGTTAAGGGTTCTGAGAAGGGTGGAGGCGAGTGGCTCAGCTAGGAGCCTAGTGAAGTAGCCTAGAACTTTCTGTGGAATTTGTTCTGCAATCATGCGAAGTGGCAGTGGCATGGTAACATGGGTAAGTGGTAGTGACTGGATCCTGAGATGGGAACTGAAAGCCTGGAGTGAATGTCTCAGGAAACCAGACGCCCGCCTGGCCCAGAGGGTCCTCATTTCAAAACTATGTTTAAAAATGGCAAACATGTGAGATCATGGTAATCAAACTTACATAAGTACTGTGCAAATCCAGAAAATTTTTAGTGAGTGTACTGAATTATTTGCCAGTGATCAATAGTGCTGGGCTCTGAATGCAGTCTGAAATAAAAATTTTTTTCTGGAATGTATTTATCAAAATACTGAGTGCTTACCAAATAATAGTGCTTACTGTACTAGTTGACCTGTACAATCAGTTTAAGTAAGCGAACTTAAATTTATGACTTTTGACTTATTCCTGATCTATTCAGAGGCCACTTGGAAGGTTGGGCCATCTGTCCTTTTGACATGAATTTTCCCTCTGATGGGGGTAGAACTGGTAACTGTTGGATCATCTGATTATTGCAGACAGAAGTCCTGTCACTCGCCCCTGCTGTTAGGAGGTGGGCTTCCCGAATGGCTTTCTGTATACATGAAGAATTTCAAGACCTTCCGTTAATGCGGTCAGAGCTAAGTTTTAGCGTTTACAAGAGGTCTTGGCTGACTTGCTATAACTTACAGCAACTTGATGTTTGGACACCTTTTCCTTTCTTTGTTTTTAGTAAATATGATGAGAAAAAAGACTCCTCATATGTTTTGTTTTGTTTTGTGAATTACTTCTATTCTTACCACTCAAAAAAATGTTTAAAGAAGTAATTGTGAAAAAATAGGGAGTTTTGCCAGGCACAGTGGCTCATGCCTGTAATTCCAGCACTTTGGTACGATGAGAGGGAAGGACTGCTTGAGACCAGGAGTTTGAGACTAGCCTCGGCAACATAGTAACACCCTGTCTCAACAAAAAAAATTTAAAAATAACCAGGCGTGGTGTGCATGCTTGTGGTCCCAGCTACTTGAGAGGCTGAGGCAGGAGGGTCAATTGACCTTGGGAAATTGAGGCTACAGTGAACTGTGATTGTGCCACCACACTACTTTGGCCTGGGTGACAGAGTGAGACCTTGTCTCAGAAAAAAGGCAGGGTGGTGAGGCTTGACAATTTGTTCAATATCTGAAACTATTAGAAAAAATTATTCTCAAAAATAATTTTGAGGATATTATTTCACTCTTGTTTCACTCTTGTTGCCTAGGCTGGAGTGCAATGGCATGATCTCGGCTCACTGCAACCTCCACCTCCTGGGTTCAAGCGATTCTCCTGCCCTGGCCTCCTGAATAGCTGGATCACAGGTGCCCACCACCACGCCTGGCTAATTTTTGTATTTTTATTAGAGATGGGGTTTCACCATGTTGGCCAGGTTGGACTCGAACTCCTGACCTCAGGTGATCTACCTGCCTCAGCCTCCCAAAGTGCTGGCATTACAGGTGTGAGCCACCGCTCCTGGCAGAAAAAAATTATTCTCTTTGGTATCTTCAAAATATGTGGAGGTGAGAGGGTGCAGTGGAAGTTAGGAGTTAAGTGACCTGACTAAATATCTGTGTTCTGCTGAAATCTTGCAGAAAGTGGGATGCTCAGGAAGAAAATAGTCTATCCCACGAAGCCATTTCCCACAAGCAGCCGAAGGCAGGGCACACCGTTATGTTTATTTTGGTAAAGGGAAAACAGAGTTAAGTTTCTCAGGGGCACCAAACCTCAAGGATGATGAACACACACATTCATACACAGAAGTCACCTCCTTTGATAGACATCCTTATCTTGAACGCCTCACTCAGAGACGAATCTTTCCACAAACGTGCGCTGCCCAGGTGAGCCTTTTGGAATCGGAGAATCAATTATTCAAGAATGTGACTTTTAAGCCCCAAAGCAAAGTTTGGACAGTTTTCCCAGAGCCAAACCTCTGGATATTAGTGCACTTTTCTGGGATAACATAATTTAATTTAATTTTAGTTTAGCTTTTTTTTTTTTTTTTTCTTGAGATGGAGTCTCCCTCTTTCACCCAGGCCAGAGTGCAGTGGCACGATCTCGGCTCACCACAAGCTCCACCTCCCGGGTTCACACCATTCTCCTGCCTCAGCCTCCCAAGTAGCTGGGACTACAGGCGCCCGCCACCACGCCCGGCTAATTTTTTGTATTTTTAGTAGAGACGGGGTTTCACCATATTAGCCAGGATGGTCTCGATCTCCTGACCTAGTGATCTGCCCGCCTTGGCCTCCCAATAGTTTAGTTTTTTAGAGATGAGGTCTCCCTTTGTGCCCAGGCTGGTCTTAATCTCCTGGCCTCAAGCAGGCCTCCCACCTTGGCCTCCCGAGTAGCTGGGACTACAGGCACACATACCACACCCAGCTCATTAGTGTGCTTTTCTATCAATCAGCATAGGGGTTTGTGGACGCCCTCTTTATAAAGAGGTATGCTCTTGAAATTGCCTTTAGGCCAGACACAGTGGCTCGTGCCTGTAATCCCAGCACTTTGGGAGGCTGAGGCAGGAGGATGGATGACTTGAGGTCAGGAGTTTGAGACCAGCCTGGCCAACATGGCGAAATCTCGTCTGTACTAAAAATACAAAAAAATTAGCTGGGTATGGTGGTAGGGGCCTGTAATCCCAGCTACTCAGAAGGCTGAGGCAGGAGAATCGCTTGAATTCGGGAGGTGGAGGTTGCAGTGAACTGAGATGGCACCACTGCACTCCAGCCTGGGTGACACAGTGAGACCCTGTCACACACACACACACACACACACACACACACACACACACACACACACTGTCTTTTGACTTCCTACCCTCAGGCATGTGTGCATTCATTGAGGACATTAGGAACTAACCACCTCGGAGATTAAGGCTGCTGCTCAGCTTTCCAGGAGCTTCCCATCTGCAATGGGCAGGTTGATAAGAGACAATCTTGGTGTGTGGTTCGGCTGAGGCTAGCACTAGGTGTGGGTGTGTGTGTGTGCACGCACGTGTGCGCTGAGGGAACAAAAGGTCTGAAATGTGGTCCAGGGGAGAGTTGGCAAGGTAAGGCCTGAGGAAAGCGGGCTGACAAGCTCAGGAAGCAGAGGAGCTCCATGCATTTGGAGACGTGTGAGTAGGTGCACATCCTGCGCAGGGGAGGCACGTGGGCTGGAGACGTCCGGGGCCTGGTCTTGAACTCCATGCTGAGAAGCTTGTGTTTTTATGCTGAAAGCAAAAGAAGAAAGAAACCACTGAGTAATTTTTAGGCTGAAGTACACATTTGAAAATATCACGATGGCCATGGGGAGGATGGGTTGGAGGAAAACAAGCCTTAAGGCTGAGGATCAACTTAGAAGGCCACAGCTGTAATCCAATCGAGATATGCATATAGCTCTAATTAGGGCCATGGTGTGGGGATGGAGAAGTGTGGCTGAGAGGTTTCAGGAGGCAGGGTCAACAGGAAGAAATCACTAACTGATGTTGTGTGAAAGGCAGAGGGAGAAGGTAGGATGCTTGCAGGTCCTGAGAGGGCGTGGAGTTGACTCTGATGCCACGTTCCATGTAAGTCAGGAGCTCTTAGGAAGAGTCAAGTTGGGCTGGTACTGTTAGGACTTTTAGACATTTAGAAGCTGCTAAAACAAGAGTAGGAGAAGTTCTAAGTTGAGTCCAAGCAGGGAGTTGTTCTTACAAGAAAAAAATAGAGAAATAAGTCCAATAAAACTGCTGCTTGGTTTGAAAAATCAAGCAGGAAGGGAAAGATGAACAGGAATTTCTCTGCAGAGCATCTTCATCTGATGCCTCGTGTGAGGATCTCGCCCTTTCCGAGCCTGACAGATGGCAATGATCCTTCTGTTCTGGAAGATTAAAGGCACAAGCCGTTAGACCAGAAGGTGCTTCAGCCGAGATGGTTTGGGGTCCTGACCAGTGAGAACTCACCACTTCAAGGAAGTGGAATCCTGTCTTAGTTGGGGGGATCATTTGCAGCGTGAGGACCAGGCTTGAGGTAGCCTGGCCTAGGAAAGGAGGCAAGAGAGGACTGTGGAGTGAGATAGACTCCATCAGGATCTCAGATCTGTCAGCTGTCAGCTTCACAATCAAATTACTTAAAGTCCTTGTCCTTCAGTTTTCTCATTTTACGTGTCGTTAAGTAGATTAAGTGTGAACCTAGGCAAAGTGCACAAAACAGTACCTGACTCATGATAGTTCCTCAGTAAACCCTAGTTCCTTAGTTGATGTGGAGGATGGTTTATACCACCATTGGGCTGCATTTCCTACCCTTGGCCTTCTGACCTAAATGAGGCTTGATCCCTGGGGCTGACTGCCATCATCTCTCCCCTCTTCTATCCATGTTGCTGGCCATGTCAGCAGATGGGAGAGTGTTCTGGAAGCTTTCCCATCACCACCTGTCTCTTTCTAGGCAGGCATTTTGGCTGTGTCTGTGTGGTCCCAACATGTGTACGTGTGTGTAGCAGGGAGGGAGGAGTGAGTATGAAGAGGTCCAATAACAACAATTGAGAGAGAGAAAAAATAAATTCAGTCCACAATATCTGAGGCTATATTATCTGCTAAACTAGTTTTTCAAAATGCTAAACTTCTGCCTCTTAATTTTGTCATGGCTTATAGGGAGTGCCCTTCCAATCTTGTATTAATCAGGATGTATTTGTATTGCTTTAGCTTCTTTTCTCTCTTGCTAAAAAAATAAAATGCAATCCTTAATAAGAGACTGAAGTTCGTGATGTTTGTGTCTTGTCAGATTCAGTGGAGAAAAATCAGATTTGCTTGAAAACAAGATGGTAAATATGTGGTGTTGGTGTTTTCATACAAGAATCTAAAGATAAGCTATAACAGCTTACAGAACATAATTGTTACTGTACCACAAAGACCAAGTTTTTTAAAAAATAACTTTTGAAGGTCTTACTAAAATTTGTCACATTTATACCATGTTGGATGGTGATATTGGCCATGTTTTCTTAATATCAAAATATGACTAAAGAGTGTCATATGTTGGACTCCATCCACAGAGACAGAGGCTTTCTTGACATGAGCCGGTCTCTGAGTCTTCCTTTTTAGAATACAAGCTTATTTTCTCCAGAATCATCACAGCTGTCTAGAGCCTTCCTGTTCCTTGTTTCTTGGAGTCACTGCTGGCTTGATATTTGTTCACTTGGACGTTCTCTTGTATACCAGCTGTGATCTCTCTGGGGAGTCAAAACCAGATCTGGTTTTCCTTGTCCTCAGGGAACTTGCAGTTTAGCTATTCTGATATTTGTGCCATGCACTGTCCAGATCTCACTAGTTTTCATTTTTCTTTTTCTTTTTTTTTTGAGACAGAGCCTTGCTCTGTTGCCCAGGCTGGAGTGCAATGGCGTAATCTCAGCTCACTGCAACCTCCACCTACCAGGTTCAAACAATTCTCATGCTTCAGCCTCCCAAGTATCTGGGATTACAGGCGCCCACCACCATGCAGGCTAATTTTTTGTATTTTTAGTAGAGATGAGGTTTCACCATTTTGGCCAGGCTGGTCTCGAACTCTTTTTTTTTTTTTTTTTAAATTTATGAAGTATTTATTGATGATTCTTGGGTGTCTCTCGGAGAGGGGGATATGGGAGGGTCATAGGATAATAGTGGAGAGAAGGTCAGGAGATAAACACATGAACAAAGGTCTCTGGTTTTCCTAGGCAGAGGTCCCTGCAGCCTTCTGCAGTGTTTGTGCCCCTGGGTACTTGAGATTAGGGAGTGGTGATGACTCTTAAAGAGCATGCTGCCTTCAAGCATCTGTTTAACAAAGCACATCTTGCACCGCCCTTAATCCATTTAACCCTGAGTTGACACAGCACATGTTTCAGAGAGCAGGGGGCTGGGGGAAAGGCCATAGATCAACATCATCCCAAGGCAGAAGAGTTTTTCCTAGTCAGAACAAAATGGAGTCTCCTATGCCCACCCCTTTCTACACAGACACAGCAACAATCTGATCTCTCCTTCCTTTCCTCACACTTCCCCCCTTCTTTTCAACAAAACCGCCATCGTCCTCATGGCCCACTCCCGATGGTCGCTGTCTCTTCGGAGCTGTTGGGTACACCTCCCAGACAGGGTGGCCGGGCAGAGGCGCTCCTCTCCTCCCAGACGGGGCGGCCGGGCAGAGGCGCTCCTCACTTCCCCGACGGGGCCGCCTGGGCAGAGGCGCGCCTCACCTCCCAGACGGGGCGGCCGGGCAGAGGCGCTCCTCGCTTCCCAGACAGGGCCGCCCGGGCAGAGGCGCTCCTCACTTCCCAGACGGGGCGGCCGGGCAGAGGCGCTCCTCACTTCCTCCCAGACCGGGTGGCAGCCGGGCAGAGGCGCTCCTCACCTCCCAGACGGGGCGGCCGGGCAGAGGCGCTCCTCACCTCCCAGACGGGGCGGCCGAGCAGAGGCGCTCCTCACTTCCCAGAGGGGGCGGCGGGGCAGAGGCGCTCCTCACTTCCCAGACCGGGCGGCCGGGCAGAGGCGCTCCTCACTTCCCAGACGGGGCGGCCGGGCAGAGACGCTCCTCACTTCCTCCCAGACGGGGTGGCGGCCAGGCAGAGGCGCTCCTCACTTCCCAGACTGGGCGGCCGGGCAGAGGCGCTCCTCACTTCCCCGACGGGGCCGCCCGGGCAGAGGCGCGCCTCACCTCCCAGACGGGGCGGCCGGGCAGAGGCGCTCCTCGCTTCCCAGACAGGGCCGCCCGGGCAGAGGCGCTCCTCGCTTCCCAGACGGGGCTGCCCGGGCAGAGGCGCTCCTCACTTCCCAGACGGGGCGGCCGGGCAGAGGCGCTCCTCACTTCCTCCCAGACCGGGTGGCAGCCGGGCAGAGGCGCTCCTCACCTCCCAGACGGGGCGGCCGGGCAGAGGCGCTCCTCACCTCCCAGACGGGGCGGCCGAGCAGAGGCGCTCCTCACTTCCCAGAGGGGGCGGCCGGGCAGAGGCGCTCCTCACTTCCCAGAGGGGGCGGCCAGGCAGAGGCGCTCCTCACTTCCCAGACTGGGCGGCCGGGCAGAGGCGCTCCTCACTTCCCCGACGGGGCCGCCCGGGCAGAGGCGCGCCTCACCTCCCAGACGGGGCGGCCGGGCAGAGGCGCTCCTCGCTTCCCAGACAGGGCCGCCCGGGCAGAGGCGCTCCTCGCTTCCCAGACGGGGCCGCCCGGGCAGAGGCGCTCCTCACTTCCCAGACGGGGCGGCCGGGCAGAGGCGCTCCTCACTTCCTCCCAGACCGGGTGGCAGCCGGGCAGAGGCGCTCCTCACCTCCCAGACGGGGCGGCCGGGCAGAGGCGCTCCTCACCTCCCAGACGGGGCGGCCGAGCAGAGGCGCTCCTCACTTCCCAGAGGGGGCGGCCGGGCAGAGGCGCTCCTCACTTCCCCGACGGGGCCGCCCGGGCAGAGGCGCGCCTCACCTCCCAGACGGGGCGGCCGGGCAGAGGCGCTCCTCGCTTCCCAGACAGGGCCGCCCGGGCAGAGGCGCTCCTCGCTTCCCAGACGGGGCCGCCCGGGCAGAGGCGCTCCTCACTTCCCAGACGGGGCGGCCGGGCAGAGGCGCTCCTCACTTCCTCCCAGACCGGGTGGCAGCCGGGCAGAGGCGCTCCTCACCTCCCAGACGGGGCGGCCGGGCAGAGACGCTCCTCACTTCCTCCCAGACGGGGTGGCGGCCAGGCAGAGGCGCTCCTCACTTCCCAGACTGGGCGGCCGGGCAGAGGCGCTCCTCACTTCCCAGACTGGGCGGCCGGGCAGAGGCGCTCCTCACTTCCCAGACTGGGCGGCCGGGCAGAGGCGCTCCTCACTTCCCAGACTGGGCGGCCGGGCAGAGGCGCTCCTCACCTCCTAGACGGGGTGGCCAGGCAGAGGCGCTCCTCACTTCCCAGACGGTGTGGCGGCTGGGCAGAGGCGCTCCTCCCTTCCCAGATGGGGCAGCCAGGCAGAGGCGCTCCTCACTTCCTCCCAGATGGGGTGGCGGCCAGACAGAGGCGCTCCTCACTTCCCAGAGGGGGCGGCCGGGCAGAGGTGCTCCTCACTTCCTCCCAGATGGGGTGGCGGCCGGGCAGAGGCGCTCCTCACCTCCCAGACGGGGCGGCCGGGCAGAGGTGCTCCTCATCTCCCAGATGGGGCGGCCGGGCAGAGGTGGTCCTCATCTCCCAGACGGGGCGGCCGGGCAGAGGTGCTCCTCATCTCCCAGACGGGGCAGCCGGGCAGAGGTGCTCCTCACTTCCTCCCAGACGGGGTGACGGCCGGGCAGAGGCACTCCTCACCTCCCAGACGGGGTGACGGCCGGGCAGAGGCACTCCTCACCTCCCAGACGGGGCGGCCGGGCAGAGGCGCTCCTCACCTCCCAGACGGAGTGGTCAGGCAGAGGCGCTCCTCACTTCCCATATGGGGTGGCGGCCGGGCAGAGGCGCTCCTCACTTCCTCCCAGACGGGGTGGCGGCCAGGCAGAGGCGCTCCTCACTTCCCAGACGGGGCGGCCGGGCAGAGGCGCTCCTCACTTCCTCCCAGACGGGGTGGCGGCCGGGCAGAGGCGCTCCTCACCTCCCAGACAGGGCGGCCGGGGAGAGGCGCTCCTCCCTTCCCAGACGGAGTGGCCAGGCAGAGGCGCTCCTCACCTCCCAGAGTGGGCGGCCGGGCAGAGGCGCTCCTCACTTCCCAGAGTGGGCGGCCGGGCAGAGGCGCTCCTCACTTCCCATAGGGGGTGGCAGCCGGGCAGAGGCGCTCCTCACTTCCCAGATGGGGCAGCTGGGCAGAGGTGCTCCTCACTTCCTCCCAGACGGGGTGGCGGCCAGGCAGAGGCGCTCCTCACCTCCCAGAGTGGGCGGCCGGGCAGAGGCACTCCTCACTTCCCAGAGTGGGCGGCCGGGCAGAGGCGCTCCTCACCTCCCAGAAGGGGCGGCTGGGCAGAGGCGCTCCTCACTTCCCATATGGGGTGGCAGCCGGGCAGAGGTGCTCCTCACTTCCCAGACGGGGTGGCGGCCAGGCAGAGGCGCTCCTCACTTCCCAGATGGGGCAACCGGGCAGAGGCATTCCTCACTTCCTCCCAGACGGGGTGGCGGCCAGGCAGAGGCGCTCCTCACCTCCCAGACGGGGCGGCCGGGCAGAGGTGCTCCTCATCTCCCAGACGGGGCAGCCGGGCAGAGGCGCTCCTCACTTCCTCCCAGACGGGGTGGCAGCCGGGCAGAGGCGCTCCTCACATCCCAGACGATGGGCGGCCGGGCAGAGGCGCTCCTCACTTCCCAGATAGGGCGGCCGGGCAGAGGGGCTCCTCACATCCCAGACGATGGGCGGCCAGGCAGAGATGCTCCTCACTTCCTAGACGGGGTGGCGGCGGGGCAGAGGCTGTAATCTTAGCACTTTAAGAGGCCAAGGCAGGAGGCTGGTAGGTGGAGGTTGCAGCGAGCCGAGATCACACCACTGCACTCCAGCCTGGGTCTCGAACTCTTGACCTCAGGTGATCCACCCACCTCAGCCTCCCAAAGTGCTGGGATTACAGCATGAGCCACCGCACCTGGCCGAGATCTCACTAGTTTTTTTTTTTCATTCTCTTTTGATGTGCATAATTCCATTGGCCTTTGGCTCAGCTGCTGTATAGAGCTTCTTAATATCTTAAAAAAACCTCGCTGAGAGCCTTGGTGCTGTCTTCCACCCCTTTCCTGATCCTGGAAGGTTACTTATTTTAAACAAGAGCATCAAATGCTTCTTGGAAAATTCCATCAGCGCTCATATTTTCTGTGTTTGCTGTCAATTATCTATCATTCAAAGCCCCGCTAACGTTCAGAGCCTCCTGTTGTGTGAAATTCCCAGGTTTCCTTTTGGGACAGGTTTGGATTGACTTCCTTCCTTTGCCAAGAGGGCAACCAGCTGATGACAGTTTGGAGAGTTTGTATTGGCATCAGACGGTTGTTGGTGATGTGCCTGAAAGTCAGTCCTGAGATTCTCGTTTATTTCTGTCCCAGGCTGGAGTTTCACAGGCAGTGGATGTTAGTGGGTGGCCCGAACCACCCTCATCCTAGCTGTAGACAGAGGCAGATTCACTCAGCAGGGAGCCTTTTATCCTCAAGACCTTTTCTGTACGGATAAAATGCTCAGATAAGATCTGGAGAAAACCCTTTGTTCTTTGGTCGCTCTGCATCCTCTTTTCTCTTAAATGCTGTTCCTCACTGTGCTCTCCTTTGGCCTCTTTGGTGTGATTATCTTGATGTTCTCTGTATCTGTTAAGGGATGATTGTTGTCTGAGTAAATATGAGATGGCATCTTTAATTCTCACATTTCCCAGGAACCTGGCTGATGCGGGACTCCTTTCTCAAACCTGCTTGTGAATGGATAGCCAGGCCCTGTTTGCCTTCCTCCAACTCATGGGGAACTCATTGTCTCCTGAAACAGCCTGGTTTATCTTGATGCATCTCTGTGAGAAAGCTCATTTCCCCCTTTCGATTGAAGTGGAGTTTGTGTCCCTGGCACATCTACTCTTTATTCGTTTTTCTAACCTTTGGAGCCACACAGACCAAGTTTAATCTCCTTTTCACATGACAACCAT
This sequence comes from Pongo abelii, assembly GCF_028885655.2. NCBI lineage: Eukaryota > Metazoa > Chordata > Mammalia > Primates > Hominidae > Pongo > Pongo abelii. The sequence continues at coordinate 60,458,708 of NC_072001.2, forward strand.
TCTGGTATTCATGTGTGATGAGAGTTGATCATGCTTCCAGCTCTACTCCCCTCCTTCTGTACCCAGTGCCATCTCTTAGTATCTCAGTTTCTTTTTTTTCTTTTTGAGACGGAATCTCACTGTCACCCAGGCTGGAGTACAGTGGCGCGATCTCGGCTCACTGCAACCTCTGCCTCCTGGGTTCAAGGGATTTCTCCTGCCTCAGCCTCCTGAGTAGCTGGGATGATAGGTGCATGCCACCATGCCCGACTAATTTTTGTAGTTTTAGTAGAGATGGGGTTTCACCATGTTGGCCAGGCTGGTCTTGAACTCCTGACCCTGTGATCCGCTCACCTTGGCCTCCCAAAGTGCTGGGATTAGGGCGTGAGCCACCACACCCGGCCTTCTTTTCCCTCTTTCTTTCTTTCTTTCTTTCTCTCTTTCTCTCTTCCTCTCTTCCTCCCTCCCTCCCTCCCTCCTTCCCTCCCTCTGTCCCTCCTTCCCTCCTTCCTTCCTTTTGAGACAGGGTCTTGCTCTGTGGCCTAGGCTGGAGTGCAGTGGCATGGTCAATCATGGCTCACTGCAGTCACAATCTCCTAGGCTCAAGCCATCCTCCCAGCTCAGCTTCCTGAGTAGCTGAGACTACAAGGTGCACACCGCCATGCCTGGCTAATTTTTGTAAACATGGGGTTTCACCCAGGGGTTGTCCCTAGGGGTTGCCCAGGCTAGTCTGGAACTTCTGGGCTCAGGCCATCCATCCCCCTCAGCCTCCCAAAGTGTTGGGATTATAGGCATGAGCCACCATGCCCGGCCAGCATCTCAGTGTGGAAACCACTCTTTCCTGGCCACTCTTTTTTCTCTTTTCTTTTAAAAAATTAATCAACAGACATTTTATTTAGAAGATAAGCATAGCTAACTAGATTTCTTCCCATACCCTTATTCAGTGATAAAAAGTAGATCAAACACTTTTTGGATCCCTTTTGACCTTTTTGACAACAATGTTGCTGGGTAGATTGTTGTGGGAGTTCTCTACCATCGGGCTCGCTTGACTGCCACAGGGCAGCTGCTTGGCCTTTTCATCCTCCAGTGTCGGCATCAGTTTTACAGGGAACTTTCTGTGGCTGTTTCAAGGAGATGCCTCCAGAGCCCCATTTGCAGTCACATGAGCTGTGTTGTAGTACCCAGGGCTGTGGATCTCATGAAGTTAATTGTAATATTCTAACAGAAATGAAAAGTCTTAAAAAAGCCTCAAGTGACTTGAAGGCACTATGTGAAGAGAAGGTTTACTAAAGTGATCTGGATGTAATATAATCTGGCTGCTGTTTTTTTGTAAACCAGACTCTTGCTGATCAGCCTCAAGCAGAGGGGGCTGCCTACATCAGCTGGGCATGGAGCTGACAGCAGCATCAGCAGGTTCCCTTTGCTAAGGGGGCTGCTGGGCTGGTGGCCCCTTCATCCTTCGGGCTCCCTGCATGTTCCTCAGAGGCTCCGAGGAAGGCAGACGGGGCTGGCCGTTTATCAGAGGCAGATTTGAAAAGGGAATCTAATGTCAGCCCCACAATAAGGGCAGGTTTCTTCCAAATCTGAGAGTCAAGGATCCCATCTGGTATTTACTCTGTAACAGTTGTCCCTTTATGTATACACAGAAAATCAAGATAATTGCACCAAAGATAAGCATAGGGGTGAGTGCAGTGAGGAACAGTACTTGTGTGAAGAGACAGACTTCTGAGATAGCTGTGTGGAGTTGTTCTGGGCTCAAGGGGAGTCTGCAGTGTGGTTAACTGCCCTGCCCTGTTGAAACTAGATATATCATTTCCGGAGGTCACCGTGGTGTTTGCCAATTATCTCACAGTGAATTTGTCACCTATGTTCCTCACACTTTTTTAAAACCAAAACAACAACAACAACAACAATAAACCAACAAAAACAACCCACCAAAACCAAGATTTGCTTTCACGTCTCATCCACCCTACAATCAAATGATTGGTTTCTTAGGCCGAGGTTAGGGTTAGGGGCTTCAAATTCTCCTTATTAAACCTCATTTTTGTTAGACTTGATCCATGATTCCAGCCTGCTGATCTGTTTGGCTCCTGAACTCTGATATATTGCATTGTCTATGTTTCCGAAGTTCTAGTGGTTAAGGACACAGGCTTTGGGGGAGAGAGAGAATGGGCATAAATCCCATTCCACCACTTAGTGGTTGTGTGGTTTTGGGTAAAGGCACAATGAAGAATCTTCTGGGGCATTTCACGGAGCAGATGAATGGTGTCTTATGGAACCCATGGCAGGAGGCAGCAGCCTTGGGAGGTTTGAACTGGGACAACTGAAATCAAATACATCTCCTTATCTCATCTCAGCTTCCGTCTGAACATTTAAGTCCTTTTTCTTTCCTTCCTGGAGGCTGACTCTTCCATCTACGTGATAGCCATAACAGTGTCTCTCCAAAGATGCCCACATCCTAATCCTGGAATCTGTGACTATGCCATCTTGCACAGCAAAAAGGATATGCTTAATTTAAGGACCTTGAGCTGGGGAGATAATCCTGGATTATTTAGGATAATCACAAGAGTCCTTATACGGGAGAGAGGGAGGCAGGAAAGTTGGAATCCAAGAAGGAGATGTGACAATGGAAGCAAAGCCAGAGAAGATGCTACGCTGCTGGCGTTGAAGATGGAGGAAGGGACCAAGAGCTGAGAAATGCAGGTGGTCTCTAGAAGCAGGAAGAGGCAAGGAGACAGAGTCTCCCTAAAATGAGGAATGCAGCCCTGTTGCCCCTTGATTATTTGAATCATTTTAAGCCACTAAATTGCAAAAAGATTCCTTCCCTTAAAAGTCTTCCAGATTCCACCCACCCTCTTGCAGTAATGAGCTCCCCAGCTATCTCTGAGCCCCATTTGGAGGCAGGGTTGTTCCTGCTTTCACATGTTCTCCATCACTCTTGTCTCCCTGAGTGCCTGGCACGGGCCCAACGTAGAGCATGTTCTTGGTAAATGTCTGTGGAACCAAAGCCCCCAAGGGAAAGTTGATGATGCCTTTCAGAAATCCAGCTGCATGATTACAGTTCTTCGGGCTCCTTCTGTAGTAGCTCTGCCAGAAAAGGGAACAAGGTTAGTTTCTCCTGATTTTTTCCCAGCGAACCTCCAGTGGGATTAGAGATGGCGGCTGCTTCCCTGAGTGTCCCTTTGCCGGCCGTGGGATGCCTGCTCTGGGGCCTCTGTGTTGTGAGTGCACCTCCTCTCTGAGACTGAACTGCTGTCTCTGTAGTCCTGAAATATCAGAGGTTGGATTGTGAAAAAACCCACAGAAATACAGTTTTGAGGCCTTCTAGTTCTTGAGTGTACTACAGTTGAAAAGGTACTTCCACATTGCTGATCCCTTTTAGTCCCTGTGGTAGCCCCTTGAAGCAGCCACCCCCTTTTCGATTTGCTCAGTGTGGTTTTTTTTTTTTTTTTTTTTTTTTTTAATTGTAAGGATGAGTGTAACAACTTCTAGCCTCTTTACATGTAGGGTTGGAAACCGACCATTCCTTTATTTTTTGTTCAGAGTTGCAGGGTGGTAACTTGCCCAAAGTCTCACTGCTTGTTTAGGCAGAAGATGTTTCTGTCCCCAGTGCTGTTGGAACCCCAGCTCACCACCTCTTCAAAGTCGTCAGGAACATCCTCATTTTCCTCTAAGATCCCTGGCTAGACTTTTGCATCCTGCTCTTCCTTCTACTTAAGCCAGCGTCCTCTCATGGCCCCTCTATCCCTGCTGTTCAGATAGCCTTCTTGGTGTCTGGGCCTACAGCTGCCTGAAGCCATCTTGCTTCTGTTTTGAATTTGTGTTGCTCCAGGAAGGCCTCCAGATTGGCACCCTGCTCTCAGAAGGCACTTGGTATCACAGTATCCTGGGAACTTGTCTCTACTGCTGGGGTGCACACACAGATGCTTTAGTCAATGCTGGAGTGTTGGTTACCTGGAAACCACATCCTCCGCCTCCTTTCTCTTCATAATCCTCTGCAGGTGGTCCCCAACCTACAAACCAGATGAGTTCTAAAAGCTTATTTTGCAGTTAGTTGATTGTTTGGAGTTAGGATGCATCTTCCTGAGGATTCAGTGTCATAAATGGTGGTTAGGTTCCAGGCCCCCAACCAACATCTATTCCAGAGTTCAGCTACAATAGTAGCTGTTGTATAGCTGAACTCCGGAGTCATGAAGAGAATGGTCTTTGGACTCAGACAGGCCTTGGTGACTTCTGGTTCTGCTCTATCTGGGTGACCTTGGGCAAGTGATTTAACCACTAAGCCTCAGTTGCTTCACCTGCAAAATGGTGATAATTAATACTTACCTGGCAAGGTTGCTGAATAGTGAATATAAGGTGTTTAACATAGTAGTTAGCACTTGGTAAATGCTCAGTGAATGCTCAGTATTATTTATTACTGCACTATTACGTATCTAGTTTGTTTAATAGCACCAAATACCTAATCACTGTTTATACTGCCCTTTCTCCCTTCCCTTCCCTTCCCTCCCCTCACCTCCCCTCCCTTCCCTCTCTTTTCTCTTCTCTTCTTTTCTTTTCTTTCTTACAGAGTCTTACCCAGGCTGGAGTGCAGTGGTGGGATGTCAGTTCACTGCAACCTCCATCTCCTGGGTTCAAGCAATTCTCATGACTCAGCCTCCCGAGTAGCTGGGATTACAGGCATGTGCTACCACACCCAGCTAATTTTTGTATTTTTAGCAGAGATGGGGTTTTGCCATGTTGGCCAGGCTTGTCTTGTACTCCTGGCCTCAGGTGATCCACCTGCCTTGGCCTCCTAAAATGCTGCGATTATAGGCATGAGCCACTGCGCCCAGCCTATAGTGCCATTTCTGTGGGTAAACTGACTCCAAGGTCAAACACTACATTAATCACTCAGAATTGAAATAGTGGTGTTCCCCCCCCCTCCCCCCTACCCTTCTGGGGATTTTAGATTGCTGGGGAAAAGGAGTCTCTCTCATTAATTTATTCATTCAATTCATAAGCAATTGCATTATGCCAGATATACTGGGGGAAAAGGTGAGCAAAAGCCAATATAGCCCCTGTTCCCATGGATCTTATAGATGGATGATGGAGACAAATATTAATTAAAACAAAAATCATCTAAATGTGAAGATACAGCTGCTGTGAAGGAGGGGTGATGGGATAGAGTCTACGGAGGTGTTTCCTGGGTATTTGGTGGGTCTCTGGATTGGTTCTTTGTCAGTGGTTGGTAGACACTGTCTTCAGCTAAGTGGCTCAGAGCTTTGACAGCACTGGCTTTGCGTATGAACAGGGGCTGAGGTGGCTTGAGCCTTTGGGGTTGGTAGTAGAAGCAGCAGTCCAAGTTGTCTGAGATGTTGGGGATACCATCAGAGACAACTAGGTGGCGGGTTAAGGAGGAAGTATTTACAAGAGAGGAGTAGCTGGGAAGAGGCATTGCTGGGGAGGAGAGGAGGCTTCTTGCCTGTGGGTCAGGGATGCTGGGTTCTCAGGTGGTGCTTATTAAGGAGTGTTTTAACTTGGCTACCCTTGGTTTTCAGCCAAAATAACACCCCAGTCTGTTTCCTGCCACTGTGGCTTCCTATGGCTAAACAAGTGTAATGAATATCTTGTTCCATATAATTGCCTCCGTCTCATATCTCATTTTTTGGTGGTCATTTCTTGCTGTCAATCCCTTTCTGTTTCTCTTTTTTTCTCTCCTATTCGGTTTCTCCCATTCTGCTCTGTGACTAAATCAGTTCTTCTGTTTTTCATCCAAGTATCATGTCTGTCTTGGAGAAGCATGTTTTCTGGGGAAGGTTGGTCTACCATAGTTGCCCAGCTCTCTGCTTGCTCCTTCTTCCTTCCATAAGATGGCAGTTTGCGGTTTTTTAGTTCTGTAGTTTTACTCTTTGGCTTGTGGGAAACTGTCCACAGCTCATAAATTATCACCACATCGCTCATATTCATACCCCACCTTGTCTAGTCCCCTGAGCTTGGAGACTTGCTGGGCTTCTCTTTATGTACCTGTGATGTGATGCTCTGTGTTCACTGGCCCAGGGAGATGTTTGCCCTGTTCTTCCCGGCAGAGGTGTAATCTGAGAGCAGTGTTCTGAGACCTGACCAGCATGTGTGCCCCATGACCTATTGAATGATGTGAGTTTCTCTGTGCTGGCCGCCCAACATGCCAGAGGTGGAGGGTGAGTCGGGAGTTGGGTGTGCAGCCCTGGAGTGACCACACTGACTGCATCAGTGAGTTTCACTGCCTGATGCCTCTCTTTTCTTGACATTGCTTTAAAAGAAAAACCTCTTTAATTTTAGAATAGCTTTAGATTGATAAGGAAATTGCAAAGATCATACAGAAACGACACCCAATTTCCCCTATTATCAATATCGTACATTTGGTTTGCCATAATTAATGAAATATTTTTGATAAGTTATTATTAGGTAGAGTCCACACTTTATCCCGATTTTCTTAGTTTTATTTAATGTCCTTTTTCTGTTGCCTGATCCCATCCAGGATACTACATTTAGTTGTCATGTCTTGGCTGTGATGCTTTGAGATGTTCCTTGTTTTTGATGACCTTGACAGTTTTGAAGGGTATTGGTTGGGTATTTGCTAGGATTGGAATTTGTCTGATATTTTTCTCATGTTTAGACCGGAATTAGGGGCATTGGGAGGAAGACCACAGAGATAAAGTGCTCTTCTCATCAAAGGACATATCAACATGACTTATCATTACTGATATTGATCTTGATAAAGCATGTGCCTGGCTCAGTTAGTGTCTGCCATGTTTCTCCACTGTGAAGTTATTCTTTTCCCTCTCTTTCTATACTGTAACTTCTGGGAGGAAGTCACTATGTACAGCCCACACATAAGAAGTGAGGAGTTATGTTCCCTGTCCTCTGGGGCAGGTTATCTAAATAAATTATTTGGAATTCTACATGGGCGAGTTGTCTGCTCTTCCCCATTTATGTATTTATTTAGTCATAAATGTGGACTCATGAATATTTATTTTATACTTTAAGTTATCCAACACTATTTTTTGGGCCGTTGGGAGATCTTTTAGTTGGCTCCTGTGTCCCTTTGATATACCTTAATCATTGTGGGTAATTTTAGTTCCTTTTTAAAGTACTTGTTTAAGTTCTGGCACTATAGAATACTCCAGGCTCATCTTGTATATTTCCTGCCCTAGTCTTAGAAGAATAAGCCATTTATTCAAAGAGCGCTGCTTCCTTTTATTGGAGAACTTGTTGGTATTAGAGACCAAGATCTGGGTGCTAGGTACTCATTGATACTGGAGTACTGTTGCTTCTAGGTGCTCTCAGCCAAAAGAGCAAGAAAACATAGATGTGTACACTAGCCTGTGTATATAGACATGTTTATAAATATTCCTGTATGTAACCATCTACATATCAGGTGAAACATGAGTTCATACTGATGTCTCCACTTTCATCAATTACCACATGGGTCATTCTAACCTCCTCCCCTTGCATGTCTATAACTTCTCACTCCAGCAGCAAGCAGACTCCCACCACCTGCCATCTATTTACTTAACTATTCAATTCCAGTATACACATGCAGTGGTTTCAGAATCGCTAACGCATTCCTCTATGGGAAACAACTTTATCAACTATAGTAAAATACTTATGTACAGTATCTTTGCCTTTGGTCTTACAGATTCCCCTCATTTCTGGAGTTATTTAGGTCAGCACGTTTTTCTATCACCCCCTTCCGTGAAGTTGTTTCATATAATTTTTAATGCAGTTAGATTTTTTTTAGTCTGATGACTCTTGAAAAGAGATAAATGAGCAGGAAGATAAAGACTCAGCCATTAGGGAACTAAGTTAGAAAAAGCTTGTGAACAATTCATTTTCTATCTACTGAATGTTTGGTGGCTCCATGCTGCTGGATGATGATATTGTACTATTTTCCCATCCCCTTGCTTTTATTCCCATCCATTAGCTATGGGCTGAATGTGTCCTCACAAAATTCATATTAGAGGTTAAAATCCTAACTCCCAATGTTACAGTATTTGAAGATGGGATCTTTGGGAGGTAATTAGGGTTAGATTAGGTCATGAGGATGGGGCCCTTATAATGAGATTATTGGCTTTATAAGAAGAGGAAGAGTGAGAGAGATAATCTGTGTGCTCTTACCAAGGAAAGGCCATGTGAGAACATGGCAAGAAGACAGCTGCCTGCAAGCCAGGAAGAGAGCCCTCATCAGGAACTGAATTGGCTGGCACCTTGGTCTTGGACTTCTTACCTCAAGAACTGTGAGAAATACATTTCTCTTGTTTAAGCCACTCGGTCTGTGGTATTTTGTCATAGCAGCCCAAGCTGACTAATACACCATTATATATAGAAAAAGTATAGACATCCCTGTGCTGTGGAGAGGCTCTTAAACCAAATTTCCTAATTCATTTTCTACCCTTAAACACCGAAAGGACCCCTCTTTCCTCCTGGCTTAGGAGATCCTGGGCTTAGGAGATCCGTTCAGGTAATGTTCTTGGTGGTGCATTTAGATGTAAGAGCTCCAGGTTAAGGGTCTGACAAGACACTTTTGGCTAAAACAAGCATTAGGATTGGGAGAATGTTTCTCAGTGGAAAGAGTATAATCACCTAACTGAAGGAAAAAATGGCCCCTTTCCCCAAATATTCTGAGCCTGCTTTAGAGCAGGAGAGCCCATTTTTACAGCAGGAAACACCCTGAGAAGGAAGTAGAGAATGGTGACATCAGTGGCCTCCGATCTGGGTCCCGTCCCTGCTCTTCAGTATGTGGAGCTGTCAGGCATCGTGTGCTCCTGTGTAGACTGTCAGGCATCGTGTGCTCCTGTGTGACAGGGACAGCAGCAGGGTCATGCCTGAGATCATGAATATGGATGTGAGTGATTGTTCCCAGGCCTAAGTGAAAGGCTTTCTTGAGGCAGATTTTCTCTGGGATGCTGATTGTGAGTTTTTAATGTCTCCTGTTTGGTTATTCAGTGTTCTTGGCTTCTTTAGATTGATCATCATGTCTTCTCCCTACAAATATCTGCTCATATTTTACAAGCAGAGAAGTGACTGGAGCTGTAACCAGCCTAGGTGACCAAATGAAGTCCATGTGGGGCCCTATCATTTAGATGGGTGATTAAAACAAAAACAAAAACAAAAAACCCGTAAGCCCTGCCAGAGGGTAATTTTTCATTGTCTCACTTTTATGTTTCTTCCTTTTTCCTCTTCAGTTTTTTTCTCCTTTCCTTGCAGTTATTCTTTTTTTCTTTTATTGCCTGTTTCATTTCACAACCTGGCACTGTTCTGGTAGGAATGTCTGCTTCCTGCCACCCTCAGGAAGTCAGAGAACAGGGTAAATTTGTCCAGGGCTTCACCCCATGATTTCTAATGGTGTGACTCAAGACTCCCATGGGAGAGATCTACCCAGGAAAATAAATTGTGTGTTGGTTTTTAATACAAGAACCTTCATAAACTAAGCTCCTAGGAGAAAACGAAGACATTTAAATACTATTCTCTTTTTGCAGTTTGCTCTGTGGTCATCAGTTAATCACCCAAATGGAAGTGCATGTGTTAATGTTCAACACTGGGTTAATGTCTGGAGGATGGTTTTGGACAGCATAGTTCAGAGTAGGTTAATGTTTAATGTAAAAGTACTTAGACGAGTACTTGGTACATAGTAAGAGTGTTTAAGAGTTAATTACATTATTATTATTATTGCAAACTAAAAATCGCTCCCAGGTTGCATGTTGTGAGATAGTAAGGCGAAGGTGAGGCACCTCGTGTCAGTATTGGCTTTAGGTGGAAGAAAATAAACTGGAATTGCTATTGTTGCATTACTGGTGATGGACATGGAAATAGATCCCAGAGCAGAGGTTTGGGCCTGAAAATTTGGAACTAGGAAGTTTGAAAGTGACTCATCTAAGGGAAGGCAGGGGTGTGCTAGATGGTCCCCAAAAGCCTTTTTGCCTTGAGAGTGTGATTCTATGTAAGTTCTCCTCCACCTGGAGTAGTTTGGGGGTAGAAGGTAGGCATGAATGGCTATAGGGGTTCTGTAGAGGAGAGGGAAGAGAAGTGACTTTTTTAAAATCTGGTTTGGATTCTCTTATCAATGTTTTTTGTCGGCATTCCCAGGATAAGGAGGTATTTCCATATGCTTCTGCAACTGGTTTTTGTTAAACACAGACCATACCTCTTCAGCTGATCTTGTCACACCCTTAGGGGCTCAGCTGCAACTCAGACAACAGGCAACAGCCAGAGGAAGGAAAAAAGTAATAGTCCATAAAATTAGGTAATGGTACTGCTCAGAAATATTTGAGCATAAATACCAGGTTATATCTTTTTATTTGTACCCCCAACCCCCATGGCTGTAAACACATCCCTGGAGAGAGGAAATACATGTAGCAGATTTCATACTGGGCTGAAGGGGAAGAGTGTGGGGTGGGCATCTGTTTTCTGAGACAGCCTTTTTTTATGTTAATTTCTGCATGGTTAACATCCCTTGAAAGAGTTATTTTTCCTCCATTCTTTTGTTAGCCCATTCTGGTCGAGCTTCCATGCCTTCCACTCTGGCATCAAAGTTCTTGCTAAGGTCATGTTCCGTCTGCATCCCGCCTTGTGCAATGATGCTCCAGTGTTTGCCTGCTTAATGGTAGCCTTTGGCTTACCTGACCCCTCCTTCCTTCTTGCATCCCCAGCTTCTCTGGGCTTCTGGGATGCCAGGCTCTCCAGATTTCCTCCCATCCCCCTGGTCGCTCCTTCTCAGTTGTCTGTGTCTGCTTCTCCTCTTTTCCCCGTCTTCTTAGTGTTGGCGTACTAGAGCATAGATCCTCATTCTGAATGTGGGAAAGGCAGGTGATGATTTCATGGATCTGGGGTGGAGTCCACGATTCTGCATCTCTCATGTGCTGCCGGGCGATGCCCTTGCTGCGGGGCCGCAGAGCCACCGCAGCTCGGCGCTGGAGCTCCATCCTCGCTTCTCCATCTATGTGACTTCCTAGCTGAGCTCCTCCAGTCCTCGGCTTTAAATAACACCTCGAATCTTACTGGTGACTTCTCGCCCCACTTGGGTCAAAACCCAGAATTGTATTCAGGCCCATGACACCCTGTGGGTTTGGCTCCTGCCCACTCCTCTGCCCTTAGCTGCTCTGCCCTCTGCGTCTCCCACCGAGCTCTGGCCAAGTCTGCCTTCCCCCTGATTCTTCGATTTGCTTAGCACGTTTCTCCTTCCTGAGCTCTAAACTTGCTGTTCTCTCTACCTGGCACTCACACGGCTTAGATCTCATCTTCTCTTTCAAAGCAAATATTCCCTTCCCAGTGAGGGCTTCCTTAACTGTCTATCTAGAATGGACCTTCACTACCACCACCATCACTTCGCTGTCACCTATCCCAGTTCATTTTCTTACCACACTCTGTGAGTTTCTTATTCGTCCTCACTCTTCCTACCAGAGTGTGGGTTCTGTGGGAAAAAGGACCTTGTCTCCGCATTTAACTGCTGTAGAAGGGTGACTAGCATAGTAATAGGCTCTTGGTAAGAACTTGTTAGTAATTACATAAAGCATTAGTATCAGCGTGTCCCAGATGAGCTGATGACCACTGATACTACCACGCCATTCCAGTGTCTGTGTTTTTAATAGTTTGAGTATCGGGTTACGTTATTGTAAGTATCATGAACTAGTGGAAAGAACCCGGATGGACAGAACACATAAACGATGCCCTTACACCCCATGAAGACCCAACAGTTTTATGGCAGACTAGAGAAATGAAGGTTTTGTAGTTGTTTGAATAAAAAAAGGTGGTAGAAAATTGAGGCATCTCATTGTACAAGGTAGGTAACATCTGTGCAATGAAATCATGACTTGCACTGTTGAAGTCCCTGTTCACACCGTATAAGGTGATACAGTTTCAGCAAAATGATCACCCTACATATTAATGTTGTGAATTGGAATTATATTGGCTTTGTAATTGCATTTGTATTTAATGTGCAGATGTTTTGGTATTGATGGTAATATGAGAACTATAATCATTTTATATTTGTACATTTTATGAGAAACATTAAGTGAACACTAAGAATCGTTGAGAATTTTTTTTCTTTAGAGGCATCTTTACATTATACAAGCTTATGAAAGACTAAAATAGGAACTAAGCAAGATTGAAGGTGTGGCTGAGGACAGGGAAAGGAAAAAGTTTTAAATTCCAAAACTGCTTGTAAAAAGCTATTTTTAACAAAATAAGAATAATAGGCTGGGTGTGGTGGCTCGTGCCTATAGTCCCAGCTACTTGGGAGGCTGAGGCAGGAGGATCCCTTGAGCCCAGGAGTTGGAGGTTGCAGTGAGCTATGATCTCACCACTGCATTCCCACCTGGGTGATGGAGCAATACCTTGTCTCAAAAATAAAAATAAAAAAAATAAAAAGACGCTGAGTGGGCTGTCAAATTTTAGCATGCTTTCAAGAGAGTAAAATTTTAAAATATCTATATTCAGGCCAGGTGCAGTGGCTCACGCCTTGTAATCTCAGCACTTTGGGAGGCCAAGGTGGGCGGATCACTTGAGGTCAGGAGTTCAAGATCAGCCTGGCCAACATGGTGAAACCGTCTCTATTAAAAATACAAAAATTAGCCAGGCATGGTGGCATATGCCTGTAGTCCCAGCTACTTGGGAGGCTGAGGTGGGAGAATCGCTTGAACCTGGGAGATAGAGATTGCAATGAGCTGAGGCTGTGCCACTGCACTCTAGCCTGGGCGACAGAGCAAGAGTCTGTCTCAAAAAAAAAAAAAAAGACAAACCCTAAAAGGCTAAAATATATAATCCTTTTTTTGTTTATGTAATTAAAACTTCAATTTTGGATTACCAGTCTAATTTCTGGTTATTGAAAAATGTAAATTGTGAAACTTCCTTCCTGGAGACATCTATATATTATAAAATATTTAAATATAAAAATAATGGAGTAATGGAGTAGATGGCTTTTACTCACCAATTCTAGGGCCTGGCTTAGGAAGGTATGTAGGCAGGGATCCCCCCAATTCTAACTTGTGCCCCAGGCCCTCCTCCTTTCCTCTGGCTCCTGGAGATCAGAGAGGAAGGGATTCTGCACTTAAGAAATGGGGCTAAGAAGAAGAAGACACATTCTTTTTTTTTTTTTTGAGACAGAGTCTCATTCTGTCACCCAGACTGGAGTGCAGTGGTATGATCTTGGCTCACTGCAACCTCTGCCTCCCAGGTTCAAGGGATTCTCCTGCCTCAGCCTCCTGAGTAGCTGGGATTACAGGTGCACACTGATATGCCCGGCTAATTTTTGTATTTTTAGTAGAGACAGGGTTTCACCATGTTGAACAGGCTGGTCTTGAACTCCTGACCTCAAGTGATCTGCCTGCCTAGGCCTCCCAAAGCTCTGGGATTACAGGCATGAGCCACCACACCAGGCCACATTCTTTTTTTTTTTTTTTAAAGACAGGTTCTCTATTGCCCAGGCTGGAATATAGTAGTGCAATCATGGCTCATTGCAGCCTCAACCTCCCAGGCTCAAGTGATCCTCCCCCCTCAGCCTCCTGAATAGCTGAGACTACAGGCACGTGTCTCCATGCTTGGCTATTTTTTTTTTTTGTAGAGACAAGGTTTTGCCATGTTGCCCAGGCTGGTCTTGAACTCCTGGGCTAAAGTGATCCGCCTGCCTCAGCCTCCCAAAGTGTTGGGATTACAGGGATGAGATACAGCTACTGGCCAGGAGACACATTCATGCTTTGAAAGGAGACATGAATGGTCCTTCTCCCTCACACGCTTCCTTTGAGTGTATGTGTTTGTTTCTACCCAGTTCATTTCCACATATAATTTGAGGCTAACAGACCCATCTATATAGATCTGTGATGCCAGGGAGCCTGGGGCAGAAGACTAAGGCTGGAATGGGGTGAGGGTGCTTTAGGAAGGAGAGAGGGAGCTAAGGGCCACAGCACTGCCCGCAATGTCTAAATGAATGGCCATTCTGCAAGTACCTGAGGGGCTAGTGAGAGCAAGGCACAGCGTGTTTGGGGTGACTTTAGGGTTTGGGTTTGGGTAGTCCCCCTTCCCCTGCTGCCCATCTGAGAGAATTCTGGGGAGGAAGATCTTACTGGAGCATGAGGTCCCTGGTGTCATCAACTTTGCAGGTAACAGCTGTCTTGGACAACAACAGAGAACCTGAATTTATACATGTAGCAAGCTGCTATGTTTCTAAAAATATTTCAGAAGGTTTATTTTATTTTTAAATATTTTGGGTGCCTACACAGTGTTATCTTCCATGTTTTTAATAGCCACACTATACAATACAGAGTAGGTGTCTGTGGACAAATACAGGTGCCTATCATTTATAGCATAGTCTGTCTGGGACCCATGCAAACAACTGACTCATGCATTTATGAGATTGGGTTGGTGTGTGAATCAATGACTCCCAGGGAGCTGGGAAGGCTGCATGGCATCGACGCTCCCCCAGTGGCTCTGGATTTTGCGATCATTTGGCTAAATTTGCTCATGATGCACATTCCTTCACCCCTTTCCCTGATGAGGACAAAGATGGCTAATTTTCCCTGATTGGATCTGTTGATTTGAGTGACCGAGAAGAAAGAGATACTTTGCTGAAAGCACAACATATTCCGAGGGAGAATACTGAGCTTTGGAATTCACTTTGCAGACATCTGTGAGGATGTTCCGGGAACCAGGCTTGTTATAGCTGGCATTGCTGGAATTCCACATGCCCCATGCCTCCCTTAAGAGATACTTGATAACCCCAGGGCCTAATTTCTACTTTTGGAACATGCATACCTTGTGAAGTGGAGGCTGGAGGTGGGAAGGAAAGCCCCCTTGAGGCTGTGGATCTGGTTCTCATGTTTTAAACAGTTTTAAATATTCGGGCTGGAGATGCCTGAAGGATGGGTATTTGCTATGGAAAACCTTGACTTTTTTTTTTTTCTTTTACATTGTTCACATTTTAAAACAAAGTTCAGAGAGCTGTGTACATTGAGCATGCTTTATTAGTTCATTCATTTATATGTGAAACACTGTTCTGGATGCCAGAAATGTGGCAAGGAGGAAGGCCTGGCCGAGGAGTGACACTTCCACTGAGCTCTGACAGATAAGAGCTTGTCTTGCTGGCACACCAGTGCCACGGGACATAGTGACATGCTGTGGTCCACAGCCCTCCAGTGACCATGTCAGCATAATTGAATACAAACTGTGGGAGGCAGAAAAGTGAAAATGTGGTCTCTGCTCAAGAAAGAGTACAGGTCTTAGAGAGAAAGTCTGGGTCTAAATTTTGGTGTCGCCCCTGGCCCAGGTGTAAGGCCTCAGAGGAAATTACCTGCCAGAGTTTACACATCTCTAAAGTGGAGAGAACAGGTGCTGTGAGGATATCATCAGACAAGATGATACAAAGAAATCACCGGGGCTGGCCTCGTGGAGGGATGATGTGTGTGTCTGACTCAGAATCAGTAGAAAAAGCTCTAAAATGTGGTTGCTGGGACAAAACTAATCTACCAGAGAAGCCGTGGCTGGAGAGCCTGTGCTGAGCTGTGTGGTGCTGGTCTGTGCTGGAATGCCAGGCAAGAGGCGGGAGCTGTCTCCAGTAGGTTAGCCTCGAAGAAAGAACAGGATTTTCATAGGTGAAGGAAGACAGATTGTTACTGGAGGAAAAAAAAATGTCTAAAGTAAAGGTCATAAAAACAGACTGTGGGCCGGGTGTAGTGGCTCATGCCTGTAATCTCAGCACTTTGGGAGGCCGAGGTGGGCGGATCATGAGGTCAGGAGATCAAGACCATCCTGGCCAACATGGTGAAACCCTGTCTGTACTAAAAATACAAAAATTAGCTGGGCGTGGTGGCATGTGCCTGTAATCCCAGCTACTCGGGAGGCTGAGGCAGGAGAATTGCTTGAACCCAGAAGGCAGAGGTTGCAGTGAGCTGAGATTGCGCCACTGCACTCCAGCCTGGCGACAGAACTAGGCTCCATCTCAAAACAGCAACAACAATAAAAAACAAAAAACAGTGCAGCTGCACAGTTTAAGAACAGAAGCTTCTTTTGTTGGGTACTTGCAAAAATAGTCCCTTCCTCTTGGTAGCGTGGTCTAATGGTATTAATGCCAACGGTGTGAACCTGAGCATAAGGTATGCCTTGAGTTTGAGTAGCTTTTCAGTGCTGAGTTGACTACACAATTACCAGTGACAACACTGAGAAATCTAAGAAGACTCCGCTTGACTTGGGGGGTGGGTAATTTATTTCTTGGACATTTTGGCTTCAATGTAGGTTTAGGTAAGTATCATATGTCAGGGATGGCAAGTGCGTTTTATTTTGTGTCTGCGCTAACCAACCAATTGGTAGTGACTGCAGGGGTGCAGTGTTGAGGAGGATTCTGAAGCCAGATTTGCGCTTAGAAAACGATAATAACCCTTTATTGATATAATTTGAGCTTAGGCTTCGTAGAGGAAACTGTAGCACAAACGGTGTGGATCTGTTATCTCTGGTTGAGAGGTTTTCTATGTACATGACAGTATGAAGATCTTCATTTATTCACCCAACAAATATTTATTAAATCTCCATTATGGACATAGCATTGTACTTTAGATTCTCAGCCCTCTGGCTTCTTCATTAGTTAATAAATTATTTCAGGATATTGGTGGTTAATGCTGCTTGGTTAATTAGTGGGGGTTTTTAGTCTTTTTCTCATAAGTGTTTCAAAACATTTTATGAACAAAGCCAGCTTTCTTGTGCCCATAAATGCTACATTGAATTCTTTCTCAGATCCCTCTTATTATTTTTTGAGACAGGGTCTCTCAGTCTAACACCCAAGCTGGTGTGCAGTGGCGTGATCATAGCTCCCTGCAGCCTTGACCTCTCTGGGCTCAGCTGATCCTCCTATCTCAGCCTCCCGAGTAGCTGGGACTACAGGTGCGCACCACCACACTCAGCTAATTTTTGTATTTTTCATAGAGATGGGGTCTCCCTGTGTTGCCCAGGCTGGTCTGAGACTCCTGGGCTCAAGTGACCCACCTGCCTCAGCCTCCCAAAGTGCTGGGGTGACTGGCATGAGCCACTGCCCGGCTGATCTTCGTCATTTCATTTAGCATACAATATGTGATTTTCCTAATTACTTTATGAAGTCATCACTGACAGTCTGACTTTAGAGACAGGAAAACAGAGAAATTAAAGAACTTGTCCAGAGCCAATGTTGGACTTGAGCCACATGTCAGAAATATTTCCTGCTGCTGCATCTCGGAGTCAGGTGCCATTACTTGTCTTCAGAACCGTAAACTTCTGTAGCTTAGCTCTGCCCTGGTAGGAGAAACTTTCAGAAATCATTTTAAGGCTCAAAAGGTGAAAAGGATGAATGACTTATCTAACACTTTTTTTGGGACATGAATTCTGTATTTTCTTCAGTAACCATGAAGAATATAAAATACGAACCACTGAATTTATTAAAGTAATAAAAATTAAAAAATAAAAGTTAAATTGGTAACATATGAACACTGTAAATTAAGTGGTGATATATGTGCTAATCAGTTAAGAGAAGTGAGCAAGGGAAGTGGGACCCATCCACAGGGAAACAAGGGGGATAGACTTCCAGGGGGAAGTGGGGGCTTCTTGGGGGAGAGCCACTTGGTGCCCATGCTCTCAGGGCCAGGCCACGTGGATCAGATGAGTTGAGTCCCAGTGACTCCACATTTTCTTTTTTGAGACGGAGTCTCACTCTGTTGCCCAGGCTGGAGTGCAGTGGTGCAATCTCGGCTCACTGCAACCTCCACCCCCAGGGTTCAAGTGATTCTGCCTGCCTCAGCCTCCCAAGTAGCTGGGATTATAGGTGCCCGCCACCATGGCTGGCTAATTTTTTATATTTTTAGTAAAGATGGGATTTTGCTATGTTGGCCAGGCTGGTATCGAATTCCTGACCTCAGGTGATCAACCTGCCTCAGCCTCCCAAAGTGCTGGGATTACAGGCGTGAGCCAGTGCGCCTGGCCAACTCCAGATTTTCAAACTCCTGGTTGATTCTCCTAGGTCTCCAACCCTAATAAAAGGAGCCTTTTTACAGGCTTTTCTTTTTTGCCATCTTCCTTTTTGTACAAGGTGGGTTTAGGGGGAAGCTGTAGCACTCAATATTAAAAGTTTATTTTTTCCCCCCAAATAGAAAAGTTTTAGTTGTCAGGTTCATTTGAAGACATTCAAACCATCCTGAACTGTGTGGAACAGACAGCAACTCCGCTTTCATTTCCAAACCTCAAGTTTATTTTTGAAATTGTTTTCCCAGGGAGTTCTGAAGGGTTGACTGTATACAAAGACACTTCCTTTGAAATCTGAAGAGTTTGGTCAGTTTCCTACATTTGTACTACAAAACATGTAGAGAGAAAACATAAAGCTCAGTTTAGGTAAGGCTGCCTCTTTCTGTCGTGTTAGGGAATACATTGAAACTAATATGTGTTTTGCTAATCTTGGCTTTCCACACCCTGATCTTTCAATTTCATCTGGTTGAGGTTCTAGTGTGAATATCCCCATACAAAATTTTGTCTTCCCACTAGTTCCACAGACACATCCTTTAGGAATAAATGTATTAACCACTGTTTAGCAAGCTTGTCCAATCTGCGGCCTGTGGGCTGCCTGTGGCCCAGGATGGCTTTGAATGCGCCCAAAGCAAATTCGTAAACATTCTTAAAACATTTTGATTTTTTTTTGTAATTTTTTTTTTTAAACCTCATCAGCTATCATTAGTGTTAGTGCATTTTATGTGTGGCCCAAGACAATTGGTCTTCTTCCAGTGTGGCCCAGGGAAGCCAAAAGATTGGACACCCCAGGTTTAGAGGTTTTAGCTTGTGTTTATCATCAGACTGGCAGTATCTTCTCTCTAAATGAGGCAGTCACAGGATCCCACTCAGAGGAAATTACTTTTTGGTTGGTGGGTCAATTCTTATTTCCTAGAATTAAGCTCAAGACTGCACTGAGACTCATCAGCTCTCTACCCACTGTATTAGATGCTCTTTTAAGTGATTTGTGTGGTAAAATAGATTACTTGTTCAAAGCAAACATACCTAGAGTCTCTGCCCCATGCTAGGTACTATGCCGGTTGCTTGGGCCAGCCTGGCTTGGCTGATGGGGACTCTTGTCCTTGGAGGCAAGGGCCAGCCACAGCATAAAGGTTAAGGTTTCAGATTGCCTTGCTGCATTTCCTCAGTAGCCACAGGGCCCCTGGAATGGCTGGTGAATATGCATGCAGGTCCTGGAGGTGCCACTGAGAATTAGAGTGGTGGGGTGGGGATGTGTGGACCAGCATTACGTGACTAATCTCCATGCTTAGCTGATAACATGTGATGGCCCAGAGAGAGGAAATGTTTCTATCTGGCATATGTTCATAGTTCTTCCAAGAGCTAAGCCCTTTGTTCTTACAAACACACTCGCTGATCTCGCTAACTAAAGCAATTATCATCATTTAGCAGTCTTTTCATAAAGTATTATTTCCACTCCAAAACACCACTTTTATTTGCCAAGTGCCACAATGTTGCATCCTGGCAATTGATCAGCATTTACTGCCAAATTATGTAAGCCTTTGGTTAGGCTTAGTCCCCGATGGCGCAAGCGTGTCTGTGGTGTGCATTAGGATTGTAAACGTGGCCCAGTGCCTGAAAGTGGAGAACAGCTGTCCCTAAATTCATTAATTAATTCAGTGTTTACACTTTGATTGGGAAGGAAATCCACATTTGCTTAAGACACCAGTGCCCAGCTGAGAAATGTTGTTCCATGAAAATATTGGATTGAGGTTTGTTGTCAAGGAAATGTAAATTGTGGATGTTTCATGAAATTTAAATATGTGGATTAATTTACCAACAGGGAGCTAAGATTGTAATAAGCCAAGGTGGCTTTATTCAAAGATTGAAATGTAATTAGTGTTGACTGTAGTAGAAATAGCTATTCAAATGGACCATAAATCCTACACAAGAATTTTACTAATAAAAGAGGAAATATTTTCATTGAAAAGTCTGTCAGCATAAGAACTGATTTTTCTTACAACACTTATTGGTGAGTAAAATAACCCCATTTAGTAAATACCACACACAAAAAATTTCTTCTGTTTAAAAAGATTATTAGAAACTTTAACAAATATGAAGTCTTCTAGAGATGCAGAATAAAATATGCCAATACTGCTCAGAAAAAAGGGGTTAAGACACACCTGGTTATTTTGGTGTCAGCCCTCACGCATCACTTCATTAGTCTAAGGCAAGCACGCTGTACTTGTCCTTAGTATTGAGTTGTTTTATGATATTAGTAGCCTTGCTAAACCAGATAAGTTTAGAAGTTCTCCTTTTCAAAATTCCGCTCAAATGATAGTAAGGGGAGAAAAAATGTTTAAACCTGCAAGAGGCAAAAAATGGCAGTAGAGGCTTTGGTGGCAACTCCTGCAACGATGCAGGGGTGATCCCCGGGCTGGCCAAGGGATAGACCCCTCCACCCGAAGTGCCCACATTGCTGAAATGAGGTGCTCTGCCTGCAGAACCACAGAGAGGCTCAGAAGTGGGAAGGCTTTGTTACCATAGTAGGCCAGAGAGATGGGCCAAATACAGGGAGTTATTAAAACCAGCATAATTAGACCCTACACCCTGTCCCTGTCTCCCTTCCCCACCCCAGCAGCTGCCTGGAGGTCTCTTCTCTGGAGAAATGGAACTGGAATGGTGTTGGGGTGTTAGTGAGGGTGACTAAAAAGAGAGACTGATGACAGCTGGGAGCTTGGTCACTCTTCCACTCTGTGCATGATGGCAGCAGCCAGGCGTGTGCAGCCCCAGCAATGAAGTGGAAGACTTTCCTTGAGAAATTGAACAACTCCAGAAAAAAATGCCCCCAGATAACTGAAATGTGTGGGTTCTTCAGTGGAATACTTTTTCTTTCACATTAATTGACACTCACCAACTAATAATCTTCTCCACGTGTGCAGAGCCGCCAATCTGCTTTGGTCCTTCATTCTTAAATAGGATCAGGCAGTCAGGGTTCATCAGGTGTATTACCAAAGCCTTCAATATGAAAGGTAGAGGCCAAAACAGGAAAAGAGCAACCTTGCAGAAGATGGTGCTGTTGCAGAAAGCAGAGAAAACGTGTTTTTACAAAAAAGTTACAGTTATCCTTGCAGAGAGAAGCTATTTCATATCCAAAATAATAATAACATTTATGAAAGAGGAACAATTAGAGAACAAGAAAGAGCTGTTGAGTATTACAAATTAAATACCGGAATTTAAAAAATGTTGAAGATGTATCTCTCAAAAGTTGAACAGAAAAGATGGAGTTAAAAAGCAGGAGAGAAAAGTAATATGAAAAATTAAAATCTGATCTAAAAAATTCAACATTGCTATTATAGTAGATGCAGAAACCAAGAGCAAAATAAA
Organism: Pongo abelii; assembly: GCF_028885655.2. Lineage (NCBI taxonomy): Eukaryota > Metazoa > Chordata > Mammalia > Primates > Hominidae > Pongo > Pongo abelii. The sequence goes on from NC_072001.2 coordinate 60,480,038, forward strand.
ATAGTAATCTGAACATTATCACAGAAAGAATGCAAAAATATTTTATAGAACTAAAGACATGAATTTCCAAATTGAAAGAATATATATACTATGTGCTCATGTTTTATAAAAGTGTCCACTTTGCCCAATTTTATAAAACCCACACCTGGCTATGCCATTGTGAAATTTCAGAACACCAGTGATAAAAGGTCCTAAAAGCTTTAAGAGGAACATAAACAGGTCACACACAAAGGAAAGGGTACAGTCATAGCTTCAGAATTCTTAAAAACATCCTTGGAAGCTAGAAGATAATGAAGTTTGCAAAGCTTTAAAAAATATGATGGAAATTATTTCTAACCTGGCTTCTATGTCCAGCTAGACCACCAATCAAAAGTAAGCATAGAATAAAGACGTTTTTCAAAATACAAGGAGTCAAATATTTTTTTCCATTGGACTTTTTCTTAGAAAACTACTGGAAGTGTCTTCTATCAGACCAATTGGGTAAACTAACAAAGAGGAAGACATGAAACCCAGAAAATAATATAGCACAAAAGGAAGAGAGCAAGGAGACCCTAATATAGGGTAGGAGGAGGGAAGACTGTAAAAAAGAGGTCACCAAATTACCTGATATTTTGATCATTTGGAAATTAATACTGATAAGCATCTAACAGATGTAATGCAGTTGAGGGAAAGATTTAAGGATGGGTATATAGGAAAGACAAGTAAAACAGTAATCGATCATTAACGCTAGAAAAGTAAAAATTTTATAAGAAAAGTTCTGTAAGACCATAGTATATAATTTTGTAGTGAATATTTATATTGTTGTAATGATGTAAATAGTTGACTCTTGATTTTATTTTTGGTAGGTTAGCCAAGTGAGAGACTTGTATGTATGATGTGGCATCCACCCTATGTAGAACCAATAAGTTAAGGAATCACAGCCAGGAATATTGTTTAGCAAAAGGGAGGTAAGTATTAGAAGAAATAGCTGAAATTTGCAGTTTTTTTTTTTTTGTTTTGTTTTCCTGGGCAGTGTGTTCAGGATCAGGGAAGGGAAGCTGAAGAATGTAGGTTTTCACTTATTTTGTTTTACTTTGATTAAAAAATAAATTATTTAAAAATACTAGTATAACTGAAAATGAAAGTTGGCAATGAAATATTTGGAATTGGTGAGATAATGATAAATATTACAGATGAATGTACCTCTCTGAGTTCTTCCTATCTTTAAAGTGGTAAATGATGCTATCTAAAATGTTTTAGATTTAAAAGAATTATCACCAAGCAAAATTGACAACACTATGCTACTGGTAGGAAACTGAATGTATTCAGAAAGCCCCAAGACAGAACAGAGAGACAAAACAAGTAACGATGTGCTAGAGCCAAACAACATAATTATTAAGGTTGTACAGATGGATAGATTTTGAATGTTATCCCTTAAAATGGAGACTACACTTAGTACCCGTGAAGCATTGACAAACATTATCCGTATATTTGCTCACAGAGGGAAGCTCAATATATTTAAAAAGGAAGAAATGGTAGAGATTTCATTTTCTGACCACAATACAGGTAGAGATTAGCAACATTTACAAATAAAGACCCTCCAAACAAAAACAGCATAGCAACAAAATACTACATATACAACAACTTTCTCAGAATCAAATCTTGGGTCAAAGCAGAAATCAAAACCCCAAGCAGAAACTATCTAGAAAATAGTAATAGAAACATTACTGTGGTGGAAACTGTTTGCTGCCTTTCTAAAGTCCATTATCCTCTCTCTTTTTACTAACAGAACATTGATTTTGTTGCATGTTGATGACCAGCTAAAGTACCCTATTTTCCAATCTCCCTTGCGGCCGGGGGTGGCCATATGATTAAGTTCTCACTAATAAGATATAAGGGATTATTGGTAGGTGGGGATTGCAGGAAAGCTATTTAAAAAGAAGGTTGAGTCACTTGGCCTAAGCCTTTGGGCTATGTGGTGCTGGATCAGCTATCTTGTAATCATAAGGGGTCTCATATGTGTTAAAGACAGATGAGTGGAAAGATAGAAGGGGTGCTCCTTATCCCGGGGTCTCTTTCGGTCCTAGACTTCCTATCTCTGGGGAAAAGTTCCTGTCTTAAGCTGCTATGTGGGGAGTCTGTTAGTAGGAACTGACATAATTTTTAAGTGACGTAGTTACAAACCACAATTTATGTGATTAAAGAATGAAACAAGTAAAGCATCCAAGTCAAGGAGTTAGAAATAGAACAACAAAATAAAACAAAGGAAAGTGGAAGGAAATAATAAAAATCAAACTAGAACTCAGTAAAGTTGAAAATTAAAGAAAAAAATGCTTGATAAATCTAGGAGCTAGTTCTTTAGGGAAACAATTTTAAAAATACATACACATATATATTCTACCAGTGTAATCAAGAAATAGAAGAAAACATAACATTAGATAATAAATGATTTATCCTACCCAAATTCTGCAAATAAATTTGAAAATTGGATGGAATAGACGATTTTCTTGGAAAATGTGTTAGTAGATTGACTCTAGAATAGAAAGAAAACTCAAAAAGTCTCAAAAGTGGAAAAAAGAAAAAAAAGACAGCTGTTAATTTGTGACCAGTTGCTACTGTTCTTCCTGGAGTCCCTTTGCCATTGCGGTTTTGCAAAGTGTTAGAAGTGAATTTCTGGTGGGGAACCTCGGAGTGTGAGGCAGAGTGAGCCTCCTGCTTGGTGAGCTGTCTGCAGTCATCTGACAAGGTTGGCCACACGCCAGAAAGGCGATGGCAACTATTCTTGGCATCAGGACCCATCACAAAATACAGAGCCCTGAGTGTTCTTCATTTTTTAAATAACATTTTCCAGATCAATATGCTATTGAACTTTTTTGGTAAGAAGAAAAGATTGAAAATGATTTATAATCATTTAATTTCACTGTCAGTCTCACAAACAACTGATTTCTTATGGTAAAAATTTTGGAAACATTATATTCAAATAGTAGTGTTAAAGATTTTGCAGCAAGATTGTGCGTAAAAAAGGCTGAAAGTGTTTTGAAAGGAAAATGAACCGCAGAGTAACAAAGAAAAATGGTGAGCGTCAGAATTCCTTAGCTCTTAATTATTTTCATGGAAAAGTACCTAGTTCTCAAATGCTGGTAACTGGAACATCCTATTGGTTAAAAATAAACAGCATAAAGTTTCAGGAAACCAACTAAACTTAAAAAAAAAAAAAAAGGCAACCAGAACAGCCCAAAACAGAATAACAAAGTCAGAATAATGAAGCTATGCCAAAAGTGTCAGGTCATTACACGGGTTGTCTGCCCTCAGGCCAGGGTTCAAACCCAGTGGTGACAAACTCAGTGGCCACGTGGGCTGAAGGGCATCCAGAAAGTCCTGCGGGGTCACCAGAGGGCTGCCCTTCAGCACTTGGTTCTGAGGTGTCTTTGCTGTTTAAAATGTCTTGTTTTCTTTGAACTTTGAAGTTTTCCCTTCCTAATTATTTCAGTCTTCATTTAAACAGATGTAATTCTAACCTAATGTCCTCTTTTTACCCCATCTGTCCCTGGTAGCTGGAAGAGTGAACCATGGAGCTGTATTTCGGTGAATATCAACATGTGCAGCAGGAATATGGGGTCCATCTGAGACTTGCAAGTGATGATACCCAAAAATCGAGGAGTTCCCAGAACTCCAAGGCAGGCTCCTACGGTGTCAGTATTCGGGTCCAGGGAATTGATGGTCACCCCTACATTGTCCTGAATAACACAGAACGGTGTCTAGCAGGCACGTCGTTTTCTGAAAATGGGCCACCCTTTCCACCTCCAGTGATAAATAACCTGCCTCTACATTCCAGCAATGGTTCTGTGCTAAAGGAAAACAGTGAAGAACTGCAGCTTCCAGAAAACCCATACGCCCTACCTAGCCCAATAAGAAACTTCAAACAGCCCCTGCTCCATGAGGGCAAGAATGGAGTTCTAGATCGCAAAGACGGGTCCGTGAAGCCATCTCACGTGCTGAACTTTCAGAGGCATCCAGAGCTTTTGCAGCCCTATGACCCTGAAAAGAATGAGTTGAACTTGCAAAATCACCAGCCTTTTGAGAGTAATTGGCTAAAAACGTTGACAGAAGAAGGCGTCAACAATAAGAAGCCTTGGACTTGCTTTCCCAAACCTAGCAATTCCCAGCCTACCAGTCCCTCCTTGGAAGACCCGGCCAAATCTGGTGTGACAGCTATTCGTTTATGCAGCTCCGTGGTCATAGAGGACCCCAAAAAGCAGACCTCGGTGTGTGTAAACGTTCAGAGCTGTACCAAGGACAGGGTGGGAGAGGAGGCCCTTTCCACTAGCGGGAGGCCCCTGACTGCCCACAGCCCACATGCCCATCCTGAAACCAAGAAAACCAGGCCAGATGTTCTTCCCTTCCGGCGACAGGATTCAGCGGGACCTGTCCTGGATGGAGCTCGGTCCCGGAGGTCCTCCTCGTCATCCACAACTCCCACGTCAGCCAACTCTTTGTACAGGTTTTTACTGGATGATCAGGAATGTGCCATCCATGCCGACAACGTCAATCGTCATGAAAACAGAAGGTATATTCCCTTCCTGCCAGGAACTGGACGGGATATTGATACAGGATCAATTCCTGGTGTAGATCAGTTAATTGAAAAATTTGATCAAAAACCTGGGCTTCAGAGAAGAGGAAGGTCTGGGAAGCGAAACAGAATTAATCCAGATGACAGGAAAAGATCCAGAAGCGTGGATAGCGCCTTTCCTTTTGGCCTCCAAGGGAACTCGGAGTACCTGACTGAATTCAGTAGGAACTTGGGCAAGTCAAGCGAACACCTCCTCCGGCCTTCCCAGGTGTGCCGGCAGCGGCCACTGTCTCAGGAGCGCCGTGGGAAACAGAGCATGGGCCGCACCTTTGCAAAGCTGCAGGGAGCAGCGCACGGGGCTCCGTGTGCCCACTCCAGGCCTCCCCAGCCGAACATAGATGGGAAAGTTCTGGAAACCAAAGGTAGTCAGGAAAGTACAGTGATCCGTGCGCCCTCCCTTGGTGCACAGAGTAAAAAGGAGGAGGAGGTGGTGAAAACAGCCACCGCTACGCTGATGTTACAGAACCGGGCAGCAGCAACTTTGCCTGATTCTGGTGCCAAGAAAATTTCCGTGAAGACATTTCCTTCGGCCTCAAATACTCAGGTAACACTAGTGCGATTCCTGTTTGTTTTTTTTCTCTTCCTTCTAAATAATCTAATGATGTACTCATGCTGCAGGAGGCCATAGGTATTACACATCCTCAATCTTGTATCAGGAGTCACACGGCTGATCTGTTTCAGGATCCAATTGTGTCCTACTCAGAATGTCCTACTGCCAATTGTATAGTTTTCTGGGTTCTTTGAAGTTCAGCTGGATTCCCATTGTGATCTCTCGATAAAGTAACTTGGCAGATGCTACAGAGAGGCTCAGTTGTTCTGTTTGTGTATGCATGAAATCTGAAAGTATGCAGAATTTGTTTCTACACAGAGGCTGAATAGTTAGGTTTGTGTAGATATATTAATTTTCCTCATAAAATTGAGTGACTGGGTTAATTTCTAGCCTGAAAAATTAGGTTAATTTTCATTTAGGTTAATTGTCAAGTGATAGATTAGAATCTAAGTGGCACATTTAGTGTTTTGATAGTAACAATAAAAAATAATGATATTGATAAAACGGTAAAAAAAAAAAAAAGTAGCTAAGTGCTAGGCACTATTTGTTATATATTACAGGATTGCACCAACCCTGTGCAGGTAGTACTTGTTAACCTCAATTTACAGGTGAGAAAATTGAGGCGAGGAGAAGTTAAGTAACTTCCCCAAGATTATGAAGCTGGTAAATGTTGTAACTGGCTCTAAGAAGGATGCTCCCTGGAGGAATTGTCTGGTATTTGGAAGCCTCTGGGAACTTCATCCTCATGGTCTAACAACAGGCCTTATGTTACAGGCCACACCGGATCTCTTGAAAGGCCAGCAAGAGCTCACTCAGCAAACCAATGAGGAGACAGCTAAGCAGATTCTCTACAATTACCTCAAAGAAGGGTTAGTGATTTTCCCTCTGAAAGAGCAAAGTATTGTTGTTTCTGGTGGGACTCTTAATTTCCTTTTCTGAGGGCTTAATGGTTACCTTCCTTTCTTGCCCTGTGCCAGCCATTGGAGGGTTAAAACTCAATGGCTGGGGTTTTCGTGACGGCATTTGTCTTGTGTGGTATGGGGTGGTGGCTTTGGGAGGGGTATGTAGGAAGGGACACCATACTTTAAAAATTAAAATGAATACATTTTAAAAATGACCCTTTACTATTTCAAAAGCAAATTCAAAGATAGGAAGAGTGTCTACTCTTCAGGTTTGAATGGAGTCCGCCGTCACCTTGAGTTCTTCGCCGCAAGGTGGTAGTCCTTTAGAAGTTACAAATAAAAACATCTCCCCTCCCCAGAGTTAACATTGGCCAAGAGGCCCTGCTTCCATTAGTTTTAAAGCATGTGTGAGTCATTTAAAAGCAGTGCTTTCCATGCTTATCTTGGTGGTTGAGGTGGAATAATCAGGGTTTCAGCCCTTACTTAGATACTAACTGTGCTGGAACTTGAGCAAGGAATTTGAAGTTTCTGTTTCAGTTCTCTCATCAGATATGATTAAGAGGAAGGAAAAAAAAAAAAAAAAAGCTTTACAGCCTACATGACTGAAAACCAGCCACTTGGCAAATCCTCATTGGTATCAAAATACTGTATATTTTTGTATTGTGCCTTACAATTATTTGTCAGTTTTAGAGCTAACCAAATAGTAAGGCTCAAAATATAAGACAGGGGATCTTTTGAAAAGGAAAAAAAAAAAGTAACCCAAAAGATTAATCTAGCTAAGAACTGGTTATTAGTATCTCCCTGTGGAAGACTTTACCATGTTAAGATTAAGGTAGAAGAAATTTTGACTTTTAAAATTCATTATTTTTTTTTATTTTTTGAGACAGAGTCTCACTCTGTCATCCAGGCTGGAATGCGGTGGCATGATCTTGGCTCACTGCAACCCCCACCTCCCAGGTTCAAGAGATTCTCCTGCCACAGCCACCTGAGTAGCTGGGATTATAGGTGTGTGCCACCATGTCTGGCTAATTTTTGTATTTTTAGTAGAGACACGGTTTCACCATATTGGCAAGGATAATCTCAAACTCCTGACTTCAAGTGATCCACCAGCATCTGCCTCCCAAAGTGCTGAGATGACAGATGTGAGCCACCGTACCTGGCCAAAATTCATTAAATTCTTTTATGTATGTATTTTTTGGCACATGATTTGTTGAGACATTGGTAAGACAGACTTTAGTGGGAGGTGCCTGTTGAAGGAAGTTTATTTTAAATCTTTTTCTCCTAATTGCTGAGGGTGTGGTAGAAGTTAATAAAACTTAGTATCTCAGTGTTACCTGTGAAAGCCCAGACAAAGGGCTGCCATGTTGACAATCTTGGCTTAGGGGTTTTATTTTTTTAAACATAGGTTAAACAAATTAAGGTCATTGTAGATCATTCTTAGTGTAAGATTTAGATGTACAGCGTGTTTGTGTGTGTGAGAGAGATATACACATACCCACTTCAAAGAAAAGGAGAATTCTTTTTGGAATGGACATGAGCATTTGAATCAAACAACAAATTACTAAATGTTCACTGGATGTCTTCTCCAAGCTTACTGAGGATGTGTTTATGTCCCTCTCACATATTTGGAAGTGGGAACCCTGTCCCAAATTGAGTGGTAACACATCATTTATTTGAAAAAAAAAGACACCATCAATCCTACTCTCACACTGATTTTGTCTGAGGCTTTAATTAATTCACAGCTCCTGCAATTTATCTCCTTAAAAGACCTGTTGTGTGTGTGTCATGACATGTAAATTGTTCTGAGACCAATGGTTGTGTCCCTCATTGTTTTCTCTGCTGTCCCTTTTTCAGAAGCACTGATAATGACGATGCTACTAAAAGGAAAGTCAACTTGGTCTTTGAGAAAATCCAGACCTTAAAGTCTCGAGCAGCTGGGAGTGCCCAAGGAAATAACCAAGTAAATGGAAGTTTTGTATTTTGTAGAGTGCATTTAGCATGGAATGTGGTAAACAACTTGCTGTTTCTTCAGTCTGTATGTTTGTTTATAGCAGTAAGTGGGAAGTTGCCTGAGTAGTGAGGAGTACTCTTCATGTTTTACATGTTGCAGCAACATCTTATTGAGACAGAGTCTCTGTCTGTCACCCTGGCTGGAGTGCAGTGGTATGATCTTGGCTCACTGCAACCTCTGCCTCCTGAGCTCAAGCCATTCTCCTACCTCAGTCTCCCAAGCAGCTGGAACTACAGGCATGTGCCACCACACCCGGCTAATTTTTGTGTTTTTAGTAGGGTGAGGGTTTCACCATATTGCTCAGACTGGTCTCGAACTTCAGGCTCAAGCAATCCACTCACGTTGGCCTTCCAAAGTGCTAGGATTACAGGTGTAAGCCACCATGCTTGGCCTTACCCAGCCTTTTTTCCAGAAAAGTTTAAAGATATTTTATTTAAAATACATAGACTATAACAGGATGATACAAACAGATGGCGAGATTTAGAAGGGGAAAATAAGAATAGGAAGACTAGCACTGTCATAGGCAAACATGGAAGGTAAGTGTGAACAGGCTTGGACCCAAGCCCTAGAGCTTCAGGCGTGAAAGAGAATGGGACTAGAGACTGGTGACACTGACCAGCTGTGGTGCAGGGGACAGGAAAGAGCCCAGTGGTGCGAAGTTAGTTTTTAAATAACTGCCTGCCTGATTGATTGTGCTGAATTTGAGTGGGGACATAGAGATTTTCTTGGTTAAGGAAGGAGCTCTCTCACATTTGATAAACAACTACTCTATGTCAGACACACCTGGTGCCCTGGAAGGAAGCCGCTCATAAGAGAGTACAGCTAAACACTTGTTCCTCAATCTTCCACCACCTTGTGTGGAACTCATTTCTTGCTTGTCCATCTTCCTTTCCCCTCCCAGGGGAATTCTGCATGGGAAGGAAAGAGGAAGATACCTGGAGGCCGGTAACAGGAAACTTGTCTGTAGCTTCTTTCTAACTTGGGAAACGTACATACAGGGGATAATTTTAGGCATCAGCCTACCATCTTTACTACTTGTTATTCCCCCAGCACTCAGCTAACCCATGACTGCTGCTCTGGCCTCAAATAGAACAATGCTATACACACACATCTGCAATTCCCACTGGGGAATCTTTACACCATAGTCCTTGCATATACATAGCCTTGAGGAGCTCTACATAGTTCTTAAAGTCAGTCCAGTATTTTTTTGCTAAAACTCTGAAGTCCAAATTATTAACACGATGCTTGTTTTTTTGTATACCTGCGTACAGGCTATGCAGAGAGTGCGGGTTGGAATCTCACTGGCTGTTATAGAGCAATATAAAGGGACTTGAACACAGGGGCTTTGGGTATAACTTAGCAAACAGATGAGTCTTCAACAAATATCCTTTTTATATTGTTTTATTGGGGTATAACTTATATAAAGTAAATTACACAAATTGTATCCATACAGTTCATTGAATTTTTAACATAGCTTTGCATCCATGCAAATATCATACAGCTCAAGATGCAGAACACTCCCATCACCCAGGTTTCCTGGGTTTCTTCCCCCATTAGTTACACCCCATTCTTCTGGAGGTAATCATATGCTGACTTCTATCACCTAGAGTCGTTTTGCCTTTCTTGACTTTTATATAAATTTTCACCATATGTATTCTTGTGTGTCTAGCTGCATTTCCTCAACATTATATCATCAAGATTCATTAGTGTTGCATGTACTGGTAGTTTTTTTGGTATCGAAATGTAGTTTTCCATTGTATCTGTATAACATAGTGTGTATTCTTGGTGTACATTTCTGGTTTGGGGCTATTAGGAATAAAGCTACTGTGAACATTATTGTACTTGTTTGGGGAGGGGAGTAAACACATTCACTCATTTCTCTTGAGAATATACCCAGAAGTAAAATTGCTGAGTTGTGAGTTAGGCATGTGTTTAACTTGTAAAGTATACCTGTTTGTTCTTAGAGTGGGAGCAGTCTTTGGCCTTGATGTTGAGATTGTCCTTGTGGGTCACAGACTAGGGGTGAACAGCCTGAACTGGGTAAGTCAGGGTAGCCCTTCTAGGGACAATGACACTAACGGTGCCTCAAGAGATCATAGAATTATTTGTGAGAAGAAGGGAAGCTGGGGTGTTCTAGGTTAAGTGAATAGCACAGTCAAATATAAAGAGGCATGGGTTTGCCATGTTGAGAGGGAATTTAGTGTAGTGGGAACACAGAGCCAGGATGGGCTGAGGAAGAGCCTGGTAGCAAGGACCTTGGAAGTTGGAAGTTACTTAAGAAGTTTCCATTTCAGGCTGGGAAGGGGATGGGTTACCATTGTTGGATTTTAAACAGATGTGAATACCATTGTGTTTGTGAAAGTTTATTCTTTTTGTGGCTTTTGGAGAGAGGTAAGATTAGAGGAAGGGAGACCAATAAAAAGCTAATGCCTGTCTAGGTGTGGTCCCTCACACCTGTGACCCCGGCACTTTGGGAGGCTGTGGAGGGAGGGTTTCTTGAGGCTAAGAGTTTGAGACCAGCCTGGGCAATGTAGTGAGACCCTGTCTCTAGAAAAATTAAAAAATTAGCTAGGCGAGGTGGCACATGCCTGTAGCCCCAGCTACTCAGGAAGCTGAGGTAGAAGTCACTTGAGACCAGGAGGTGGAGGCTGCAGTGAGCTATGATTGTGCCACTGTACTCCAGCCTGGGTGACAGAATGAGTCACTGTCTCTTAAACGCAACAACAAAAGAAGCTGCCAAATCAAGAGATGATGAGAAAATGAACCAAGACTCTTAGACTTCAGGTTCCTATTACAGCTCCATGACTGTTTAATTGCCATGTTTTCCTACTCCTCTTCCCTCCCTCTTAGGTTTGGAATCTGATTACTTGCTGGCAAAGGTTTTAGAGTTTTATCTTTGCGGTGTCAGTTAAGTGATTAGGAGAGAATGTAAGAACCCTTTCCCTTAGGGACGGAGACCATATTGGAAAACAGCAAAGCAGGTAGAGATTTTGTATGGGAAAGAACAATGTATAATTTCCCTCATTGGGTTGGATTTCTGTTTCTAAAATGGATTGTTATTTTGCCTAAGAAAATTGGAAGTTGTGTGTTTGTGTTTCTAATCGTCTTCACAGGAGTAGGTAGAGAAGTACCTCATTCCAAGTTTATCACACACAACTTGCACCTGGATTCAGGGATGTGTGAGCCAAGATGCCGCTGTTTCTAGCTTTGATTCCTACTTTTATTTCTTCCCCTCAGCTATTTGTAGTTTTCTAACCACTTTACTGTAGGATTTCAGCCAAATCCTTTTGAGAGAATCATCGTGTTATTTTCATGGAAGAAGAAGAAGAAAAAAAGATCCATTAATATTCATACTCAGATCAGAGAGATAATATTTCGTAATAGACTGTCTTCAATCAGGTCCCTCTTCATTATGGAAATGTAACATCTGAAAGGAGAAAGCCAATTTAGCTAACATACACTTACTACTTGCATACAGGCTATGCAGAGAGGGATGGAATCTCACTGGCGGTGATTGAGCAATAATCTCTAGTGTAATGTAGATTACACTGTAACAAATATGTGTATAAAGGGTCTTGGGAACACAGAGGCAGGGGCTTTGGGTTTAACTTAGCAAACAGATGAGTCTTCAACAAATATCTGCTTTTATATTGTTTTATTGGGGTATACCTTATATAAAGTAAATTACACAAATTCTATCTATACAATTCATTGAATTTTTAACATAGGTTTGCTTCCATGCAAATACTATCTAGATCAAGATATAGAACACTCCCATCACCCAGGTTTCCTGGATTTCCTGTGTTCCTTCCCCATAAATTGTACCCCCTCCTTCTGGGGGTGATCATATCCTGACTTCTATCACCTAGAGTAGTTTTGCCTTTCTTGAATTTCACATAAATAACATTTTACAATATGTATTATAATAAGTATTCTCGTGTGTCCGGCTTCATTTCCTCAACATTATATCAGCAAGATTCATTAATGTTGTGTATACTGGTAGCTATTTTGTATTGAAATGTAGTTTTCTGTTGTTATCAGTCAACATAGTGTATACTCTTAGTGGTCATTTCTGGTATTTGGCTGTTAGGTGTAATGCCACACTGAACATTACTGTCTTTTTATTTTTTGTAAACTCACTCATTTCTCTTGAGAATATATCTAAGAGTATAATTTCTGGGTTGTAAATTAGGTGTACTTTTAACTCTTAAATGTTGCCAAATGATTTTACACAGTGATTGAAACAATTTACACTCCTGGTAGTGCGGCATGCCAGTTCCAGTGGCTATATCCTCTGTAATACTTAGACTCTCTTCCATTACTTTGGTCTACTTGTCTCTCCTTGCACTACTATCATACAGTTTAAATACTGCAACTTTAGTAAGCCTTCAGATCTGGTAGCTTTATTCTTCTCCGAGATTATCTTAGCTATTCTAGGTCTTTTGCCTTTCCATATAAACTTTTATCAGCTTCTCAATTTCCACCAAGAAAAGCCTCTAGGAATTTTGATTTGGATTATACCGAATGCATAGATAAATTTGGTGGAACTGACGTCTTAATGTTATTGGTGTTCTTATTTGTGAACATGAACTTTGTCCCCACTTATTTATGTCTTTAGCATCTCTCAGCAGTGTTCCGTCATTTTTGTTAGAGAGGTCTCGCACATCTTTCATTTAGATGTAGTCCCTTTCCAGTGCTGTTCATTCCTTTCTGTACTTCTGCGTTTCCATCTCGGACTGGTTTTCTTCAGCCCAGAGAACTATTTTTTTAACATCCTATAGTACTTTACGGGGGCATTGTTTGAGAATAGCTGTCATTCACTCTCAGTTTTGAGGAACTCTAGTGTGGCAAGTATTGTTTTGCTTCATGAATTTAAAGACATTATTCGTCTTTTGACCTCAGTTGGCTCCACTGGAAAGCCAGCCATCATTCTTAGTGTTATTCTCTTGAAAGCGGTGTGTCTTTTCCCTCTGGGTGCTTTTAATATTTTATGTTTATTGTCAATTGTTAGATTTTGACTATGACGTGCCTAAGAGTGGTTTTTCTTTTATTTATTTTTCTTGGGGTTCACTGAGCTCTCGACTTGATAAGTTCATCAGATTTGAAAAATTCTTAGCTATTATTTATTTGAATATTGCTTCTTTTACATTCTGTCTCTCCCAGCTCTTCTGAGACTCCAATTACATGTATCTTAGAAATTTCGATGGTGTTCCTCATATCTCTCGTGCTGTATTCTCTCTCTTTTCGTGTGTGTGTGTGTGTGTGTGTGTGTGTGTGTATGTTTGGAGCATCAGATATTCTGGATATTTTCTGTTGACCTTTCAAATTCATTAGTCTTGTTTTCTGGCTACGTCAATCTTACTTTAAGACTTTTTCTTTTTTTTTTTTGTATTTTATTTATTTATTTATTTATTTATTTTTGTTTTCATTCTTTTTTTTTTCTTTTATTATTATTATTATTATTATTATTATTATACTTTAGGTTTTAGCAGCCAAAAAACACATGAAAAAATGCTCACCGTCACTGGCCATCAGAGAAATGCAAATCAAAACCACAATAAGACTTTTTCTTTTAAGATGTCTTTAAAAGAATGTTTTTCTTCATCCTTCTTTTAAAGGATGGTTCTTTTAAGAACTTTTCTTTGGCCAGGTGCAGTGGTTCACGCCCGTAATCCTGGCAGTTTGGGTGGCCGAGGTGGGAGGATTGTTTGAGGCCAGGAGTTTGAGACCAGCCTGGGCAACATAGTGGTCTCTACAAAAACTATATTTAAAAATTGCCAGGCATGGTGGCTCGTGCTTGTAGTCATAACTGCTCAGGAGGCTGAGGTAGGAGGATCACTTGAGCTTAGAAGTTTGAGATTACAGTGAGCTGTGATCCAATGAGTTCTTAACTTTCAGATATTGTGTACTGCTGTTTTAGAATGTCTACTTGGTTATATTTTTGTAGAATCTACCTCTGGAACTTGATTAAAAAAAGAAATCCCTTTGTTGGGCCAGGCACGGTGGTTCATGCCTGTAATCCCAGCACTTTGGGAGGCCAAGGTGGGTGGATCACCTGAGATCAGGAGTTCCAGACCATCCTGGCAAACATGGTGAAACCCTGTCTCTACTAAAAATACAAAATTAGCCAGGTATGATGGTGCGCACCTGTAACCCCAGCTATTTGGGAGGCTGAGGCAGGAGAATTGTTTGAACCCAGAAGATAGAGGTTGCAGTGAGCCAAGATCTGGCCAATGCACTCCAGCGTGGGCAACAGAGCAAGACTCTGTCTCAAAAGAAAAAAAACCAAAAGCCCTCTGTCCATAATTGTTTCTATTTTAAAAATATTAGTTATAGTTAATTTGAAGTCCTTATCTGTTAACTTTAACATCTGGGTCATCTCTCATGTCTGTTGTTTATTTTATTTAGTTATTGGTTAGTTCTTCCTACTTCTTTGCATGTCTAAGGATTTTTTTTTTAATTGTATGCTAGACCGAGTGGGTGATGAGTTATAAATGTTCTGGAATGTGTTATCTCCCCCTGAAGAATGTTAAGTTTTGTTTTGACAGACAGTTAAATTACTTACAGATTACCTTGATTCTGTATGGTTGGTTGTTCTAGGCATTATTAGGGAGTGTCTATTTAAGTTGTTGCCTTTACTCCTAAGACATGACCCATGTTCCTTTCTTGGATTTCAAATGGATGCCAGAATGTCCACCAAGGTTTCTCTATTTTGGTTGAGTTGGAACCCTAGTGTCTCCCTAGCATTGGGCAACCTGTGACGTTTCTGTTGGGTTCTTTGCCTCCTAATAGCTCTTCTCTGCAGTCCTCTTGAACTCTTGCTCTGCTCATATACAGCTTAGGATATCATCCAAGAATCCAGGGAGTATTTATTGTAGGTTCTTGGAACTTCTTCTGTGGAGCTCTCTCCTCTCTCATACCCTGACCTTGAAATCCCTGTTGCTTACCATCTCTGAACTCTAATCTCTGTTTCTTTCATCAGTGAGTTGCCACTCTCTGGACACTTTTCTCACTTAAATTAACAAACCTTATTTTTCAGAATAGTTTTAGGTTCTCAGCAAAATTGAGTGGAAAGTGCAGACAGTTCCCGTTTACTGTCCTGTCCCCACATATGCCCTCCACCACTGTTAGCATCCTACAGCATGGAGCGCACCTCTCACAATCAGGGGACCTACACTGGCACATCATTATCACCCAAAGACGTCCATAGTTTATGTTAGTGTTCACTCTTGGTGTTGCACATTCTATAGGCTTCTGACAAATGAATAATGACATGTATCTATCATTTAGTATTACACAGAATAGTTTCGCTGCCCTAAAAATCCTGTGTGTTCTGCCTGTTTGTTCCTTTCTCTCCCCTAACCTCTGGCAACCCGTAATCTCTTTTTATGGTTTCCATGGTTTTATTTTTTCTGGAGTGTTCTATAGTTGGAATCACACAGTATATCACCTTTTCAGTTTGGCTCATTTCCCTTAGTAATGTGCATTTTTTCCCATGCGTTTTGATGGATTGGTAGTTCATTTCATTTTAGAATTGAGTATTAATATTCCATTGTCTGATATACCACAATTTATCCATTAACTTTTTAAGGGCATCTTGATTGCTTCCAAGTTTTGTCAGTTATGAATAAGGTTTCTATAAACGTTCATGTACAGGTTTTTGTGTGGACATGAGACTTCAACTAATTTGGGTAAACACCCAGAGGGCAGCTGCTGGGTTGTATGGTAAGAGCATGTTTAGTTTTGTAGGAAACAACCGTACCATTTTCTAAATTATCTGTATCATGTTGCATTCCCACAAGCAAAGAATGAGTTTCTGTTACTCCACATCCTTGCCACCATTTGGTGTTGCCAGTGTTCTGAATTTTGGCCATTCTAATTAGTATATAGTGGTATCTCGTTGGTTTGTCTGTTTTTTGAGTTGGAGTCTTGCCCTGTCACCCAGTCTGGAGTGCAGTAGCATGATCTTGGCTCACTGCAACCTCCTCTTCATGGGTTCAAGTGATTCTTCTGCCTCAGCCTCCTGAGTAGCTGCTACTACAGACGTGTGCCACCACGCCCAGCTAATTTATGTATTTTTAGTAGAGACGGGGTTTCACCACGTTGGCCAGGCTGGTCTCAAACTCCTGACCTCAGGTGATCCGTCTGCCTCGGCCTCCCAAAGTGCTGGGATTACTGCATGAGCCACCCCACCCGGCCTCATTGTTGTTTTAATTTGCAATTTCCTAATGACGTTGTCTGTGCTTATAAAATTTTACTGTGCTGTGGTTTGGAAATGGAGTCATGGAGAACCCAGGGTGAATGTGGGGCTACCTCCTGTCTTTTCCTTTGTAAGGATCATAACTCTGTGTTGCTTGCTTTTCAGTGCCTGCCAACAATTGCTTTATATATTTTTGTCTAGCTTTCATAGTTTTTGCTGGGAGGGTAAATATGATATTTGCTACTCTATCGTGGCAGAACCAGAATTCTAACAATCATTTACTGAGATTTGATTACATTTATGAGACGCATTGGGTTCTGTAGATACAGAGGTGCATAAAACCTGGTCCCTGCCCCACAAAAGTTCATAATCTCCTGATGTAGTGATTCTCAAACCACTGTTAAGAAACACTAAAACTAAACTATGTTCTGCCATTAAAATAGAAAAAATGAATGTCTTTACTTACAAAAAGATTTTGTTGCTGATTTTTTGCTAACCATTGATTTTCATGCTCTGGAATATAGAATTTATTATGGAGAGGCTTTTTAAGTTTTATTATCCTAAATTTAATGCATTACTATTTTATAATATTCTACAGAATACATTATGGACTTCTAACAAATATGCCACCTATGCAAGTTTTAGTCATATTGGACTAGTGTTGAGATACCTGATGAAACGATACCTGTGATTGGTAAATGCTGTAGAATAAAGTTCACTGGAGTCCCAAGGTGGGCAGTAACATTAACTCTGCCCACCAAATCAGGGAAGTTTCCCTGAAGGGGTTGATGTTTGAATTGGGTCTTAAAATGTTTAGTGTTATGCCTCATCTGTTACTGCACTGATTATATTTGGAGGGGGAAGATAATTAAAATAAAGCACCCTGAACATTTAAATTAGTATATCTTTGCAATTAATTATAGGCTTCTAATTCCACATCTGAAGTCAAAGATCTATTGGAACAGAAAAGCAAGTTGACCATAGAAGTGGCTGAACTTCAGAGACAGCTTCAACTGGAAGTCAAGGTATCTGGTTTTTCCTTTATGTTATTTTTTCCATTTCTGTCTTGGTTGATAAAGAATATTTTACATGCGTTGAGATACCCAGAGTGAAAGCCAATTTTTTTTTCCCCCAAAAGAAACATTCCTCTAATCACTGAGTAAATTCCTGTGTATTTGGCTGCTGCTGTCCAAAGAATTTTTTTTTTTAATGTAACCAAAGCCTATAGAGACTGTTTGCTTAGACAGAGTAAAAGAAACCCTGTTGGATATAGGCAGGCCAATGGGAAACTAAATGTATATAAAACATCTGAACTAAATCATAGAAATAGCAGAATGAGGTTTGGCTGTGTTTGTGTTTTCTTTTACAAGTATTACAGTTCATTAAATATAAATATTTGATGTTCTTTCTAGTTAAGAACTCCCGTGCCTTAATTATATAGTTTGATTAAGTTGTTTAATAATGTAAGTGCAAAGATATGGAGTCTGCTTGTTGAGAAGTAGGCTTCTCTCGGGTTACGTTAATGTACAGTGGAGGTACTTTAAAATCACACTGATTCCTGTTAGAATCAACAGAACATCAAAGAAGAGAGAGAGAGGATGAGAGCAAACCTAGAAGAGCTCCGAAGCCAACACAACGAAAAGGTGGAGGAGAACTCCACATTGCAGCAACGACTGGAAGAAAGTGAAGGGGAGCTCCGGAGGAATCTGGAGGAGTAAGTTCTGGGCTGAGAGCCTGTTGCCCTTCCCAGGTTCTCTATGACATGTAGCTAGAACCTTTCTGTCCATTTAATTCTACCCAGCCTTCCAAATATTTATAAAGGCAGCTGACTTTTCCTTTTCTTCCTCTTATCTTTGTAAAATTGTGAAGCTGGCGACACATGTAGACTGATAAACAAAAAGGTTAGTAATTCTTAACATTCTTTGTGCACCTTGAAGTATGCGTTACAAAGTTTCAGTCCTTAAAGTGGACCTCCTAGCAGGTAAGTGGGAAGCAGGGAGCACTGAGTGCTGATACTGAAAGACAGAGTTCAAGGAGCCTGGGTCCAGCTTCTAAAAAGCATGCGTCACGTGGCCTCCGTGAGCTCTCAGCCTGTGCATTTTATCCTGGATGGTGCTGGTGTTTGCAATGGGTGCTTATACCTCCTTTGAGTCTATAGAGAAGAAAAGTTAGGTCCGAGATGCCCCTGCCATTGTGTTGTATTAAAATCTGTGGCAAAGGAATCGAAAACCAAGTTCTGAGAATACACAGTGCCATGACGTCCTGTGGACACGACAGAAACCTTAAGTGGAAAGTCAAGTGGGAATGAAATCTAGGGGGAAGTTCAAGAAAAAGAGGACATTATATAATAAAAGCATTTGATTGTCTTTGCAGTTTTGATGGTGGTGTTTTGTGTTTAAAACAATCATAGAGGCTAATTGCAGAAAAGAGTTTAGTAAGAAAAAAATCAGAAAATATATAGTAAAAACTTTACAAAATAAAAAGGTATAGTAGTTGTGAGTTTGGTTCAGGGCAGAGTTTTGTAAACTTTTTTTTCATCAAGTGGTGATTATTTTGGGGTTTGTGGGTCATATAGTCTGTTGCACACACTCAGCTCTGCCATTGTATCGTGAAATGAAATGGCTACTCATAAATGAATGAGCATGACCATGTTCCAGTAAAACTTTACAATAACAGGCAGTGGGCTGAACTGGCCCACAGACCATAATTTGCCAACTCTCCTGGCTAGAACACTGGGATAGTAGACAGTGGAAGGATGGAGTGGCTTTAGTGGGAAATTTTTCTTTTTCATTTCTTTATCTTCTACATCCAAATTCTAGTACCCTACCATCTCCTTTTGGGGAGAAAATGTCTCTGTATAACCATACCCACTTTGTTGGTTTGAGTTCTCATTTATCCTCTTGTGAGCAATTAGACCATAGCCTAAGTTCTTCTCAGGCACCTTTGCAGGTTGGTGATCCCTTGCTCAGTGCAGAACAGAGAATGGGGAGGCTCCTTGGGGCTTTAGAGACTTGTGTAACCCTCTGAAGATCAGAAATCAGACTGGATGGAAATAAGCAGAGCCCAGGAGAGCCTGTCTAATGGGCTTCCTTCCCTGCCAGGCTGTTCCAGGTGAAGATGGAACGAGAGCAGCATCAGACTGAGATCAGGGATCTCCAGGACCAGCTCTCAGAAATGCACGATGAACTGGACAGTGCAAAGCGATCGGAGGACAGGGAGAAGGGAGCTCTGATTGAGGTAAGCGGGGCTGTGGGGTCAGGTGATAAGACAGGCTCCACCTGCCTGGAAAGATGGAGTGGCTGGGGTTTGTGCACTGCGAGCCACTTTCTGATGTGCACACCTGCTCCACCTGTGCTCTTATGAGCTGTGAGTCAGTGGATGCGCCTGATTCTCTCCTCTCGGCTTGGCATTTGCTAATTATTATGAGTTTTTATTATGTATTCTCTCTTCTCTAAATTAGATTATTATCTTGTTGAGGTATTAGATACACATGTATGAAATTATTAGAAAGCAAGAATGTTGGTTTTGAATATTTACATTTTTGGGAGAGGGAATAAGTATAACTGAGGGTCAGAAAAAGACACGACTTTTATCTCTGCACCCATTTAGGTGTTTGATGTTTGCTGTAACATTATCATCACCTGTATTCTAGCATAGTTTTGGAACCTACTTCTTTATAAGTGTGGTTTGTAGGAATAGCCCAACAAAGAGATGATAAACAATTTAGAACAAAGCCAAAAAAAAAACTAAAAGTCAAAACATAAAGGTACTTTGTTAATATTTAATTTTCTACTTCCTCCCTCTTTGGGCTTCGGTGTTTTCTCTCTCCCTTACTTGAGGCTAGAAGTTTCTGGCTCTGAAGTCCCTGGAACACTCTTTAAGTCTCAGTTGTCTACTGTTCTGTCACTCCTTTCCTCCTCCAGTTTTGAAATAATTCCCCAGGAGAGATTTTAGGTCCTACTTTTTAGAACTTAGCCTTTCTTCACCCGATGACCTGGCAGGAGCTCAGAGATGAGTGACTCTGGTCACCCAGCCCAGGAGTTCTCATGAATCCATTTTTCACATAGGCAGAGGAGGGTGATTGCCTCTTCTCCTCATATGACCATCTCTCTCCCTATTCAGACCTTTTCTCCTGAGAAGCCCTCAGCATTGTTCCTTACCAACTGGGATTCCTCTTTTTATCAAATGATTCCTTAAAAACCACCACATTCTTGGTATAATACTGCTTCTCATGGTGCTGTTTTCTCTCAGGGCTCAGAGTTACAAAGACAAGAAGATATGTGTATTTATCACTGAAATAATATTAAAACAACATAAAATGAAAATTTAAAAAAGGGGGAGGGGAGGACGTACACATACTTTCCTAATACCTAAGCAGCCATTTTTATTTCTATAATCTCTGTTTGCCTCCGTATCTATTGATAGGTTTCATCTACCCACGTATATATAAGGACAATGATAATGTCCCTACAGTTTTGATACCTGCTTTTAAAAGTTAAGATATTAAAAATGTTCTTTCTTATTATACTTTATGCTCTTTGTATTTCATTTTTAAGAAGATAAACCACAATATATTTAACCATTCTCCTACATTTTTTTCCCTTTTTTGTAATTATGAAACAAAGATTGTGGGGAACATTTTTCACATTTATCCTTTTACTACTTTAAAAATTGTTTCCAAGGATAAGTTTCCAGAAATAATGTCACTGAACAATTTATGGCTTTCAATAAAAGTGTAACTTCATGAACAAATTTAAATAGAAGATAAAACATTGTCATATTCTTGATTCCTTGTGTGGACATTTTATTGGTTCTAAAAGGGAAAGATGTTATGTTAGCTCTTGGGAAGTCTCTGAAGTTGCTGATTTTCCCCAATAACTGACAGCTGTCACTGTGAGTTGCCCCCTGATATCCCCTGTCCTTTGACCTTGCACATGTTTTGTATCTTCTGCTAGCCAGCTAATTCAAGAGCAATCACCTTTGCTTCTTTCCCCATTTCACATCTAGCACAGTGCCAAGCAACAGAGCAAATGAATAAATAATTTTTCGTATTTAAATTACTTTAAAAATGTCAGCATTTTTTAAAAAAGGGAATAATTCTGAAATGAACTGCATACTTCTTTTCCTCTTTAAACATGCCATACTGCATATCTATTAACTGAACATCATTAGTTTATTGATTTATTTATATTGATAATGGGATAACGATATGAGACTGTTTTGGTGATGTGTTCAGGCAGAGGCTGATAATGCGAGATACAGGAGTGGGCAATAGCACATATTTTCTTAAACCTGTTCGTGATGTTGCTGGCTTACAGGTAGTTTGTCTCTTTCCCATAAAAGGAACTGTATCATTTACTGCTGCCTTTCTGCAAGATGAGTTAGAGTGTAATTAGCCTTCCTAGGCCAAAGTGGGTTTCTCTTGCTCCAGAAAATCACTCTCTGTTTTTATCAGTTTCCTTTGACTTGTCAGCAACACTTAAACTATGATCTGTGGTTTCTACATCACTAGTAAAATAGACCCTGTCTCCTTGTCGCTTTCAATTTATTCTTCATATCTTAATAAAAAGTGGCCTGGGGGAATTTGATAACAGAGTATAGTTGTGGCCAAGTTTCCCATGGCATTTAGCTTGGAACAAACTTTTAACACAATGAGCATTAAACACTTATGCTTCTGAATGTTTGAAAAAGGTTGAAGGCCCAAGGTTTGCAAGTCCTGCATAATGGACCAGATTTTGCATGAAATATCTTTTAATATGTCACATTTTGTTAAATAACATCGGACCCCTGTATGCAATCAGTAAAGTAACATTAAGAAGGAATAGGCTGCTCTGTCTATGGAGTAGCCATTCTTTTATTTCTTCTCTAATAAAGTGGCTTTCACTTAAAAAATAAAAAAAAAATAAAACAGTTTAAATAAAAAGAAGGAAGGGAGAAATAGTAGAAAATACTTTCTTAGAGTAAACCATAAAATTGACCAACAATGGGTTGACTTTGTTATTCTTAGTTAAATAGATGATTCTGAAATTTTTTTTTTCAGCTCAAGTTACAAAAATGATTATAGAACAGGTTTCCACCACTTCTTTGTCAGGAATGCATTACCTTCCATTCTGAGGGTGACAGGTCAACGTGAGATGCTCGCTAAGTGCCACGGTGGTGGGGTTTTCTAATTATCAAATGTCTGCTTTGATGGGAGCCTGTGGTGCTGAGAGATGGGCCTCACTCCAGCAGAGTCTTGTGGTGTTTTATTCCTGTCATTTGCCAAGATGCAGGTACTTCAGTCTCATTAAAATAGTCTGGTTATAAAATTGTATTGGTCTGAGGAGAGATTGTGCTTAGAAATTATGTCTCTAAAACTTCTTTTGTAATGATATTATTGAACATTCTACAAATTTTTATAAAAAAGGCAACCAAAAATACCATGATTCTCACCAGCCGTGTGATGCTTCCTCAGCCATCCTTCTGGAACAAAAAAATGACAGAATTCTCTGTCAGCTACCGTTGATATAAAACCTTTTATTTGTGCTCTCAGTGAGCATGGACCAGAGATAGGGACCCTGTGGAACTTATGGGAAGCACTTATGCAAAAGAGGGTCTAGACTGGTGTCTTCCTCATTTTGATGTGGCATGCTCATGCACAGGTGGTGTGGGAAGTAAAGCTTTTTGTGAGCAAATATGTTGCCATTCTGGACATCCAGGTGCCTGTTTCTCAGTGCACATGGTCTTGGAGTGGCCACTTGCTGCTGCTGCAGAACAGCTGGTCCCATAGTGTGTTTCTTTTTCTCTCAGATCTCTTTCTACCTGTCTCTTCAGGCTCTGGTCGTGTTTCTTTGCTTTAGTTTAAGAAGATGGACCTCCTTAAAGGGCCTTGCAGCCAAACACAGTGCTCTGTTTTGTTGGCATCTGTACTAGGCTGTTTTCATGCTGCTGATAAAGACATACCTGAGACTGGGCAACTTACACAAGAAAGAGGTTTAATGGACTCACAGTTCCATGTGGCCGGGGAGGCCTCATAATCATGGCAGAGGGTGAAAGGCATATCTCACATGGTGGCAAACAAGAGGAGCGAGAGCCAAGTGACAGGGGTTTCCCCTTATAAAATCATCAGATCTCCTGAGACTTATTCACTACCACAAGAACAGTATGGGGGAAACCACCCCCATGATTCCATTATCTCCCACTGGACTCGTCCCTCAACATGAGGGAATTATGGGAGCTACAATTCAAGATGAGATTTGGGATGACATAACAGCATCTAATGGATGAACTCCAGTGTGACTGTTTGCTTCTCAGCCTTCTTGAGTGTGTGGTTTTGTGGTCAGGTCTGTACTGACCATAGTGAAGGGAAAGGGCATTAGGACCAATCTGGGTCCCATTCTTGACTCTACTGCTTATAAGGCTGTGTGATCTTAGGCATGTTAGAGTCTCAGAGCTTCGTTTGTTTATGAAGAATAGTAATCTTGATCTCCTTGAATATCCATCTCTCTGGATTGTTAGAAATGCTCAGCACAGTTCTTATGACGTGTAAGGACAAAACACAGTCAAATTTTCTAGCTCTCGCTACTCCCAGACAACCAGTTTTCCCTTGTTTTCTTTAATTGGAGTCCACAGAGAGGCAAGTTGACCTCTAATGGATGTATACTTACATTTTGAAGTTTATGTATTTTTCTCTCCCTTCTTTGATTGATATAATTAAGCCCTGAGGTGATGGAGTGAAGTTTTTGAAACCTCGTGTACCTTTTAGTCTCTACTCTGGAAAACTTCGAGTGCTACTAAGTGATATGGCGAGGTGTAATCTGATTGGATTTGTGCTGCACAGTCCACTTAAGCGACAGCCCCAGCCACAGATAACAGCATGTTGTTGCAGAATGGACCATAAAAACCTCAGTCTTGACATGCATTGGCAGCAGCACACAAAAGGCAACACAAAACATAGAGATATGCTGGAAAAAATAAGTGTTGGGAGAAGAACTGTCTTATCGTCCAAACAATTGAGAAACGTGTGAGAGTAAAAGCAGGAAACAGGGGTCAGAATCACAGGGCCTGCACTAAAGATGCTGGCAGAAGGCACCAGGAAGCCCTGGGGGGTAGCCGGAAGCAACAGTAATTCAGGAGAGACTCTGATCTTCCTTAAGAAGGGGCTGGGCAGCGGCAGCAGGGCGTCCTCTTTGATAAATATGAGGACAGGGTATATTTTCATAAGATCTCTGTGTTTGGTGCTTTGAAAGAGCCAGAGCTGGCCTCGTTACCTGCATGGGTCTCTTGACATTTCATCTGAGCTTGTCAATGCCTGCTAGTTAGATTCTTGATGGGCAAAATCTTAGTCTGTGCAATGCAGCCCCACCCTGTGATTGTAGAGGTTCCCCTGGTTCAATGGAGGTGCATGTCCTAGAGAAGATGAAAGAGATCTCGTTGTCAGTTACATTTAAATCAATAAAATGTTTCTTCCCTCATCAGGGACACAATTCTTGAATGGAAAGTAGCTTATCATCTCTGAAGCCCTGGGTCCCCAGGTGGCAACCATGCCTCTGATTCCCCAGGGGTTCCAAGAAAACAGGTCGTGTTCTTATGCAGAAGCCACAAGTGAAATAACTGACGAGTTTAGAATTCTGACATCTCCAGACACCTGCTGTACTGCACTTGTTTATTTATATCTGAACAGATAAGTGCTCCCAATATTAATCTATGCATCAAAAATATAACAAATCAGATCTGTATCCTTCTTTCAACAAGGATAAGTATGGGAGTCAAATGCAGATTAGAAAAATATTAAAAAATATAGAATGTAAAGTAAAAAGTGTTAAGTACTGTGAGAAGAACAGCTAAAGTGAGATGGGTATTCAAGAGGGATATTCAAGGAAGACCTCTTGGAGGAGGTCTTACCATATCTGGGTCTTCAAAGATTTTCTGAAAGGCAGGGAGAGATGGGCCTGAGAAGGGAGAAGGGCACTCCGGTCTGAAGATGCTGCATGGATTGCCATAGAGGCTGTAGGTGAGAGCCTGGATGCGGGGAGCAGCTTAGGGGTTATTGTAAACCACCTGCACAGGAGGTGAGGAGGGCTTTACCCAGGGAGGTGACGGAAAGGATTGAAGATGTTGCAGAACTAACTTTTTGTTTATGAGAGACCAGGACGAGAGAAAAGTCAAAGTCCTGCCAAGTTTCTGAGCTTGAGTGCTGAGGGGGCAGGTGGTGCTTTTCACAAGAGCAAAGAACAAAGGAAGAAGGAAGGAAGGAGCATGATGAATTCTCTTGAAATTGTAATCCTACTGAATCTGAGGTGCTGCAGGACATCCAGATGGGTGCATCTAGCAGGTCTTTGAATGTGTTGGTGCAGGTTTGAACTCAGAGAAGGGTAAGAGGTAAAGGTTTAGGAGTCATTTACATAGAATTAATAGTTGGAAAAACAAAAATGAGCTTGCTAAAAGAGAATAAAGAGTGCAAAGTTGCATTCTTGGAGTTCATCATAGATTTTGGGAAGAGGGAGTGAAAAGCCAGAAAAGATTATCACAGAAGAAGCAGCCCGAAGGAAGAAAACAGGAGCCTGTGTTATCTTGGCATTACAAGAAAGAAAGGCATCTTAGAGAGATAGGAAGGGAGGATGAAAGAGGGGTAAAGAAAATTGACAACTGGGAAAAGGCCATCGGATATGATTAAAGGTCACAATGATCTCGGAGGGGACTGTCTTGGTAGAGTAGGGACAAAAATCATACAGCAAGAGATTAAGGAGTGAATGGGCAGTTGTGAAGTGGAGGCAGTGAACAGAAATTATGCTTTCAGACATTTTGGTGGTGAAATTTGGCAGGTAGCCAAGAGTCAAGAATATGGATAGGAACAAAATGGCAGAAACAAAAGACAACTGTATTAGTCCATTCTCACACTGCTATAAAGATACTACCTGAGACTGGGTAATTTATAAACAAAGGAGGTTTAATTGACTCACAGTTCTGCATGGCTGGGGAGGCCTCAGGAAACTTACAATCATGGCAGAAGGGGAAGCAGGCACCTTCTTCACAAGGCAACAGGAGAGAGAGTGAGCGAAGGGGGGAAAGCCCCTTATAAAACCATCATATCTCATGATAACTCACGATCACAAGAACAACATGGGGAAAACTATCCAGATGATCCAATCATCTCCCACAGTGTCCCTCCCTTGACACGTGGAGATTATGGGAATTATAACTCAAGATGAGATTTGGGTGAGGACGAAGAGCCAAACCATGTCAATAACTGATGGAGTGAAGACTGGGAGCAGGCTGGCAGGGGACATTGCGTTCTCTGTAGAGGGACTGGGTGGAAGAAGACCTGGAGTGCAGAGAGGGGTTGAGGTGGAGAGGGAGCCAAGATGCCCACATCTCTCTGGCTGAGGGAAGAGCAAAGGTGTCTGTGAGGGCGAGTCCTGAGCTGGAAAACTGAGGTGGTCAGGGACAAAGATGCTGGAAGGAAAGGAATGCCAAGCCTTTGGCAGGACACACTGGGCTCAGGTAATGTGATTTATAGTGGAGCCTGTTGCCCCAGCTTTGTGACCTTCCTCATTAATACTTGGCAGTTAAGAAGGGGAAAATATGAATATTATGCTCTGCTCAGATGGGCAAATGAGATAGAAGAAAAACAAGCAAAGTTGTCCTGAGTACGAGGAATGTGGATGAAGGGTTTGACCACACTCAGGGTCCCAGGGGATATGAAGCAAGGTAGGCAAGCTGGCATGTCCCCCAGGAAGCAACAGCACACACAGGGCAAGAGCAAGGGCAACAGATCACTGCACAGAAGTGAAACGAGATGGAAAATACAGACGTGTTCCCCAAAGCAGTGAAATTTACATTAGTTTCCCCTTTCTCCCTCAAATTCAATCAAATCTCCAAGAAGCAGAGACAGAGGAATCCAAGGGAATGATGGCCTCTGAGAAATGCAGGGTGAGAGGAAGAAATGGTCTAAACAGGTGTGCGGGATGAGGAAGGAGAGAGTGGCAAGGCCAGGTGAGATGGCTGTGCACATGAGGACCGAACTGGAGGGGAGATACAGGGCCTCTTAACAAGATGTTTCATTGTCACCTCCTCCCTTCGTGTTTCCTCTCTCTAGGAGCTCTTACAGGCAAAACAGGATCTTCAGGATCTGCTGATTGCCAAAGAGGAGCAAGAAGATCTCTTGAGAAAGCGAGAGCGTGAACTCACTGCCCTGAAGGGAGCCCTGAAAGAAGAGGTTTCCAGCCATGATCAGGAGATGGACAAGCTGAAGGAGCAATATGATGCTGAGCTGCAGGCCCTGAGGGAGAGTGTGGAAGAAGCAACCAAGGTGAGGGATGGGGCAGGAGAATCTGGCTTGCGAACAGATGAAAGCGTAAGACCCTCTCTCCCACACCACTGCAAATTCCCTTCCTTCCTTTTAATTAGAGAGTGAGTCTCAATTCATCAAATCATGGACACAGAGCTTATTAACAAAGAATAAGCTCAATGGTTCTGCTATTGACCTTTTAAAGTCTATAAACTGAAACATTGGTAGGGACATTGGTTAAATCCTATTGCAGATGGGGAGATGAAGAGGCTGCAGATGAACACTTGAGGTTCTGCAGCCCTTTGCAGAGTGGAGGGATGTACCCTCCCAGGCATTCCTAACGGTCAGAGGCCGAGGGCATTGTGTGACCATGTTAATGGGCAGAAGTGCAGACAGGACCCAGATTCCTGGAATCCTTCACCCCCCACCCTAGTCTTTTCCTTTTGATTTTGTGTAGCCTTTTGTTAGACAATTCAGGTTCTTTTCTCAGCACAGTTACAAGAGGGTTAATTGGCTGAATTGCCCAAACCCTTCCAAGATAATTTTTCTTTTAATTGAATTCTTGGCTCCTACAAATAGATTCAAAATTATGCTGAAATCTTTTGGGGCAGACGTCATACTGGCTGTTGAAGAAGAGAAAAACAATATTTTGAAGGGGAAAATGGTTTGAAATGTCATGCCATCTTTAGGGAAAGAGGGGAATTACAGACTATAAAATTTTCAGAGACTCTGCAGTATATAGGTTAAAAATGATGAAGAAAGAACTCTTGATATTTTTTATTCTGTGATGATTACAGTGACAGCTCAGAGCTAGTAGGCCCCTCTCTCCCCTAAGCCCTATGGTGATTCACTGATTTTCAATTATGGCACAGTAATTGCAAATGACAAGAAATGAAAGATGGGTTTGTTTGTTATAACAATAAAAAGTCTGGGAAATAGTCTGTTTGGGGTTATTACAACTTTGAGACCGTTTTTAAAAGCCTCTTGTTGATTTCCCTATCTTATTATTTTTTTAGATTTGACTGAATTTGAGGGAGAAAAGCGAAACCGATTTAATTTTTATTGCTTTGAGGGGGCATGCCTGTTATTTGCATCTCATTTCATTTCTGTGCAACAACCTAGTATCCTTGTGATCGATCTTTATGTGCTATTTCTTCATCAGGTACATGCCAATAGGTTACTGAGTAAAATGTTTCTCCTTTGGACCCATATCTTTATCACCCTTAAATGTTGCCTCAAAACTCGAATTAATGTGGTGTATTCTGGGTGGCTCCTTTAAGATAGTTGAGAATAGTGTTGGGGGATATGTTTGTAGTGATTTAAGTATAAGGAAAATCAAACTTGTTCCTCAAATGGGGTGGGGGCTATTTATTGGAAGCTTCCAAGTTCTCTACTGCCAGAGATATGTAAGTGAGGAAAGGACACATGGTAGGTGAAAGGATATCTTTGTTGTATGGAATCAAGATCATCAGTAGAGACTTATGTTACTGCGTTTTGACCTGTTCAAATGTCTGCATTATATATTAACTCATAGTATTTTCACTATGCCATTTCAAGAGCGATAACTACATTGACCCGTATCAGTCTGTAAAAACAAAACAGGCGAAGTAGTCAAGACGTGTGTCATTGGCAGAGAATGGACAGTTTCCAAGCACTGGGAAGCTAACACAAAGGGGTTCGCCTTGGTACCCACTGGGGTGTGGGCCAGCAAGGGCTCTTTGTTCCAGGTTGTTTTCTATACTGCTGCCAGCATCTTTCCTTAAAAAACCAAACCTGATCGTGTCAGCCTCTGCTTAAGTAACTTGCTTGACTCCCCATTGCCCCAGATTTAAGCTGAAAATTGTTAGCATGGTAGGGAAGAAGTCCTTTCTCTGCCTAACCCATCTCCAGAAAACTCTGTATCTTTCAGACCTGTCACCTCTTCATACGTGTAGAGTGACTTGCTCCTACGTTGCCATCTGACCAGGCTGTTGTGTTCCTGCAAGACTCCCCAAATGTCCTCTCTTTTGTGAACATGCCCTAGATACCTATACTCCCTTTGGTGGAGTTAGTTGCACCTTCCTTCACCTTCCTTAGGGTTTCTGCGGAACCCTGGCCATTCTTCTACTGTAGTTTGTATCATACCCTATTATAATTTCTCATCTTGTCTGCCTCCTCCATTAGACTCTGCACTTCTTAGGCATAGGGGGCACTTTTGTCCCTTTTTTTTTTTCCTGAGAGGGAGTGACAAACTCTAGTACCTCTGGGGCCAGACAGGGAACATAAATGAGTAAAGCACTGAGTCTGTTATTGGGATGATAGGAGGGTATGGTGGGGACTGTGACAAGCTGGCTGGAGGGCATGTCCTTTGCTGGAGTGGTCAGTGGCTTCTCTGCTCCAGCTTAGAGTTGCTAGTGAGGGAATGCTGGGCCCATGTTGCTAGATCTTTCATTTTTTTCAAGAAGCCAGATATCTGGATGTTTCTGTGAGCTCTCCCAACTTTTAAGCATAACTTCAAATTACAAAATAAATAAATAAATAAATGAAATAAAATAGCATAGACCAATACACCCCATATGCAAGTCAAGAGCCTGTGCTCTTAGCCTCTTGAGCTCAACATGGTGCCTGGGACATAGTCACATCTGTGCAGTGTCTGGCAAGTGAAAGTTAGTTTAGGACAAATTTCCTTTCTGACTGGGTTTTCAGTCCCTGCCATGTAGTTCCTGTTGAATTTTTTCAGTGGTGATGTGGGAGGTCTTTTCGGGAACTCTAGTATTATTCTGTGAATTTCTGTGCCTTGCTTTTGAATTTCTCTGCAGTTTCTTTCTTTTCTTTTCTTTTCTTTCTTTCTCTTTCCTTCTTTTTTTTTTTTGAAATGGAGTCTTGCTCTGTCACCCTGGTTAGAGTGCAATGGCGTGGTCTTGGCTCACTGCAACCTACACCTCCCAGGTTCAAGCAGTTCTCCTGCCTCAGCCTCCCAAGTAGCTGGGATTACAGGCATGTGCCACCACGCCTGGCTAATTTTTTTGTATTTTTAGTAGAGATGGGCTTTCGCCGTGTTGACCAGGCTGGTCTCGAACTCCTGGCCTCAAGTGATCTGCCTACCTCGGCCTTCCAAAGTGTTGGGATTACAGATGTGAGCCATTGCGCCCGGCTTCCTTGCAGTTTCTTAAACTTTTTGCTTCTGAAGGTGGCCGCTTAACAAATGTGATAGCGTCATATTTTATGGGGGACAAATGTGTCAATTTAGTAGATGGATGCTGTTTTTGGTTATATTATTTATGTCTTGGTATTATAGAATAGAATCTTAAGATTATTAAATATTTGGAGGAGAGTGAATTAAATATATTTTTTAAATCTGGTAAATAACGTTTCTTAAATATGTGCTCTTACACTTAGATTTTTCTTGCCCCAGGGGGAGAACCCACCCACCACTGTGGCTAAAAACTGACTTTTTTTTTTTTTTTTTTTTTTTTAAGATGGAGTCTCACTCTGTCGCCCAGGCTGGAGTGAAGTGGAATGATCTTGTCTCATTGCAACCTCCACCTCCTGGGTTCAAGTGATTCTCCTGCCACAGCTTCCCTTGTAGCTGGGGTTACAGGCATGCACCACCACACCTGACTAATTTTTGTATTTTTAGTAGAGACGGGGTTTCACCATGTTGGCCAAGCTGGTCTCGAACCACTGACCTCAGGTGATCCGTCAGCCTCAACCTCCGAAAAAAAAAGGACATTTCTTTAAGAAATTTTATTGCATTAAAAAGTTTATTTCTTCAATAGGTCTTATGAAGCAGCCCAACCTTCTGTCATCAGTTTTTCTTATTCTTGCCACTGCCCCAGTGCCAAAACCCCCTAAAGTGCTGTTTTATCATTGTAAAATAACAAGCACTTTATCCTAGCTTGAGCACTAAAGGTTTTACATACTAGAACATTTGGTGAAAAATGTCAGATTATATTTAGAATGTTGTACAGGTATTCCCAACAGATAACTCTGTAGTAGTATATTTTGTAGACCCATCAGCCACATCTTTTAAAGAGCAGATTGATTGCTCAGTGGACGGAATTCATGAATGCCTAGGTTATGTGGGGTTTCCTCACCCAGCAGAATGAATTGCATCTCACTGGCAGGGCGGTGGTGGTTTGGGTTATAATGTGCACTATTTAAGTTCTCTTCTTAAAGAGAAATGGATCTTCGTAGTCTGTTAGAAAGGAGATTATATCTACCAAATATTCTTTTAAAGGAGTAAGCACTTAAGCAACTTATTTCATAACATGCTTTTTTTCTCTGTTTCTGGTCATTTTACACTTTTTTTAGTTTTAAAAAGGAAATGTCTTCTTCTTCCTTGGGTTTGTGGCCATGGCTGGAACCCTTTAGAGGAAATGGGCGCTCAATAGGGATGTGAATGACTGTCATCTGGGAGTAAAATGAACCTTGTTCACAGCTGTTGGGTTCTTTTTTCCAAACCTAACCCTTCCTATCTGCAACTCTTATGCAAAAGAGAAGTACAGACAGTATAGTTTCTTGAAGTTTCTCAGAAAGTAGGCTCAGCTCAAATTCCAGCTCCTCCAGGAACTTCCCTCGTTGCCTTTTGGACCTTACAGTTTCTAGAGACCTGGTATTGTTGGCAATTTTGTTCTGGGTTTTATCTTCCCTGCCTACTAGGTACTGTCATCATTTTCTACTTGGTAACACCATTGTGCTTGGTACTTAATAGATGTTTAGTAAATGTTTGTGGGTTAGATGAATGAATAGACAAAAAGCGAGATGTCTTTAGAGTCATCAACAATCTCAAGACCAACCATTAGACTGTTTTGGCTTTTAATTTATAAATTCAAATTACTTCTCATGAAAATAAACAAATCTTGTTTGTTAGGAGTAATATCATGATGTTAATGTTAATCTTGGAAGGAGTAATTTTGCATCTAAGAGTTGCAAGTATTTTGATGCTGGTAAAAAAGCCACTTTTATTTTGTGCCGGATAATACAACTTTTGGGCCATTAGGCACTTTCAGAGTGCCCAACATACATCACTTATGCAACAAATATCTCCCAAGGGAATGGATGAGGGAGAAGAGGAGGGAGGATGAAGACATGTGAGATACTCTTGCCATCCTTCATTTCTCTGTTTGCATTATTTTTAAATACAGCACTTAAACAAGTTGATTTACTGAGCAACTGCCAAGTACAGGGCATCGTGCTAAGTTCGTGAGGACTATACATATAAATCAGGTGGAATTTACCCTTGCAGGAGATTGAAGGGGAGATATGTAACTCTCAAGCTGATCATAGACAAGAGTAAATGACCCAGGTGAAGTGGAGATAAAATCATATAGGAACCCTATAGGAGACCCCATGGCTGTGCTTAGGAGGAGGACTGGTGGCAATCATGAAAGATTTTATGGAGGGGACAGTATTTGAGTTGAATTTTGAGTGATGTTTGGGCATGCGGGCTGAGGACATTTTGGGTACTGAGTACAGCATGAGCAATACGTTGTAGGTGGGAAAGTGAGACGTCTGGGCTGGGCTTTGTGGAGAAAGCAAAGTTAAAGTGGCTACAGATTCAGAGACTTAAGGGATGGGTGCCGAGATCCAATGTGTGGACCGTGCTTGGATCCCAACTGAAACAAACTGACTATAAAAAACAAAAGTATCTAAAATCATTGGGAACATTTTAACACTCTATATTAATGGTATTAAGAAACTAAACAATTTTTAAGGGGTGATAGTAGTCCTATTGTTTTTAAGAGTCTCTGTATTTTTTTTTTTTTTTTTTTTGAGGTGGAGTCTGACTCTTGTTGCCCAGGCTGGAGTGCAGTGGTGTGATCTTGGCTCACTGCAACCTCTGCCTCCTGGGTTCAAATGATTCTTGTGCCTCAGCCTCCTGAGCAGCTGGGATTACAGGCACCTGCCACCACACCCCGCTGATTTTTACATTTTTAGTAGAGATGGGGTTTCACCATGTTGGCCAGGCTAGTCTAGAACTCCTGACCTCAGGTAATTCACCCGCCTCGGCCTCGCGAAGTGCTGGGATTACAGGCATGAGCCACCATGGCCGGCCAAGTCTCTGACTTTTAAAGAAACATACCGAGGTTTTTATAGGCTGTCTGAAATTTGCTTTAAAATAATCCACTTTGTTGGGGGAAGTCAGTGGGGTATGGATGAAACAAGATCAGCCGTGCATTGATGTGTGTTAAAGCTGGGTAATGGGTAGGTGAGAGTTAATTACCTATCCCCTCTACTTGTTGCAAATGTTCGAAGTTTTTTCTTCCTTTTTTTCTTTCTTTTTTTTTTTTTTGAGACAGAGTCTGGCTCTGTCACCCAGGCTGGAGTGCAATGGCACGATCTCAGCTCACTTCAACCTCTGCCTCCTGGGTTCAAGCCATCCTCCCACCTCAGCCTCCCAAGAAACTAGGACTATAGTTGCATGCCACCACACCTGGCTAGTTTATGTAAAGACAGGGTTTTACCACGTTGCTCAGGCTGGTCTTCAACTCCTGAGCTCAGGCCATCTGCTCACGTCAGCCTCCCAAAATGTTGGGGTTATAGATGTGACCCACTGCACCCAGACTTGAAGTTTTCTTTGGTAAAAAGGTTGTGTGTGGGTGTGTGTGTGTGTTAAAGAATAAACAAAAAGTTAAAATAGGAAAGTGGGGTGGGGTGAGATTATGGAGACTATTTTTAGTTGGTAGTCAGTGAGGGAGCAATGATGTTTCTTTTATTAGGGACCAATATGGTTTGGCTACGTCCCCACCGAAATCTCGTCTTGAATTGTACTCTCATAATTCCCACATGTTGTGGGAGGGACTGGTGGGAGATAACTGAATCATGGGGGTGATTTCCCGCATACTGTTCTCATGGTAGTGAATAAGTCCCATGAAATTTGATGGTTTTATCAGGGATTTCCGCTTTTGCGTCTTCCTCATTCTCTCTTTGCCTGCTGCCATCCATGTAAGACGGGACTTGCTCCTCCTTGCCTTCCACCATGATTGTGAGGCTTCCCCAGCCACATGGAACTGTAAGTCCAATTAAACCCCTTTCTTTTGTAAATTGCCCAGTCTTGGGTATGTCTTTATCAGCAGTGTGAAAACGGACTAATACAGGGACCTAATGTGGACATTACTTGGTAGTGGTGTGACCCGAGGCTGCCGCTGGAATGGTTAGAAGTAGAGAGTGAGGAGGAATGAGCAGGAAGTAGGGGCTGACTGTGGAGACCCCGCTGGGAGCATGGATTGGGGTGAGGAGGAAGAAGAGAGACAGCTGACCTGAGCAGGCATCATCTCTGAGTGCCTGGAAGGGGGCTGTACTGGGAATGGAAAGGCTAATGAGTTCATCTTGAGGTCCCGGGGGCCCTCTGTGTGAACACTGAGTGAGGAGCAGGGCTGCCCTATCCATCTGGGAGTCGTTGGAGGGAGTGTGAGCGAGTGATAGAGAGAGAAAGAAGGGAAGGGGGCCGAGGGCCTGAGGAGGAAGAGAAGACGCAGACACAGAGACCTGAAGAGAAGCAGCCACATCCAGTGACAGGAAAGCAAGGGGAAGGGCAGTTCATTTGACTTAGTTAACAGTCTATTGGGGGAGTTTCTAAAAGGAGGCTATTTTTGCATTATATATGTCCATGCTGAGTTTCTGTACTTTTGTCTTGTCTGTTCCTCATACTGTAAATTCTTTCTGCCCATATTTTATATTCTCTAACCCTTGGAAGAATTTTATTCAAATTCAATAATGTTGAAACTTTTCTCCGCCTTCACCACCACCCTCCAATTTTGGCTGTATGTGTGTATTTTACCCAGCAATTTGGAAATGTTACTGAGTCTTACAGAAATATGTTTTGGTACCATGTTCCCACGTCATTTCTAGTTTTGTCCCTTCCCTCTTTCCTGCCAATCTCTGAACAGGTTCTTCCAAAGGTTCTTCCAAAGCATAAGGTCAGCAGAGGGTCAAATGGTAAAACCAGTGCTAATCTCAGGATCAGTGGAATTGTTTCCCTTAAAACATGGCTAATTCAGTGTAAAATCTCATTTCTATCTTCTCTAAGGGAGCCAGGTTAGCCAGGGAAACAGCAAAAATTCCTCATTTCTCTGCATTTTAACTTCAAATAATCAACTTACCCTGAATGATAGCTACTGAGAGCTGGAGAAGTGGTGGGGTTTGCAATCAGGTGCCCAGGAAAAGGAAAATATCTCTTTTCCACAGACTCAAGACTGCCTAGAGTGACATGGAACTTTCCATAGGCAAAAGTGACATGGGTAAGATTCAAGGCTAAAAAAAGATCTCTTTTATTTTTTTTCTCTCTCTCTTTTTTTTTGCCTGCCCCAGAAATAGCTCTTTTAATAGTTGTGTAACTCTTCTGCATCTTGTATTATTAAAAATTATATAAATAAGAGGTCTAGAGTGGTGTCCTGGGATGTTCCTTTTGAACCCATCACAGGCCCAGTGCCCTATTCTGTGGCTGTGATCCCAGGTGCCTCCCATGTCCTGAGAGTCAATGGCTGTCATGACACAACTCTGGGGGGCTGGGCAATGACAAATCTCTTAGGGGACCTCCATGAGGGGTAAATAGAGCGTCTCTGCAAGTCACTGCTGGTGTTTTACTTGAGCTGCCTAGAGTCACTTGCCGTGGGTTAGGTTGTAGAAGACAAAGATATGCTGGTTTATCTTTAGATATGCGGATTCATCTGCCATCAAATGCCTGAGTGTGTTTTCTGTGCCAGCATGGTGCTAGTCACCAAGAATATAAAAGCAAGCAAGCTGTGGTCTCTAGCTTTGAGGATCTTATGTGGTCTTGTGGGTAGAAAGATGTGCACGTAAAATGACAAAGTTATGGGTGCTGTGGTTGAGGTATGTGCAGAGTAGATCTGGACAGATTTATTGCTTTAGGTGGCAAAATTCAGGTGAGAAATAGCATGTCAGTTCTGTGAGTTGACACCCTAAGTGCCTTTTATGTACCAAATACTTAAGAATTAGAAAGAAAAAGAACCTTCCTCTTCGAAGAACCTCTCCAAGAGCTTTGGGACGTTGGTATACCTCGAACTTGCTGACTTTGTACCCAGCTCCTTTTAGTGAAACTCAGAGTTAACAATTAGAATTGCTAGGAAGACAAAGAAAAAATATTGATTTGGCTGGTGAGTTAAAATATATTTCACTTATTCAGTAAATCAGTTTCCAGTTACAGTTCGGATATCCAGAGGGTAGGAGCTCATAACTATTTATGAGGAGAGCCTCTACCTTTCCTGGCTAGGATGACAGAATAAAGGGCTTCTCTTTCCAGGTCTACCATTAGGGCTTTTGGCAAGTAGATTTAGCAGCTGCTATTCTGTAGAGAGGATTTTGGCTTTAGCCTCACAGTGCAGGAAGAACTGATGGAGAATTCCATTAGGAGGATCCCTCACGTGGAGAGGTAGGACATTGGGTAATTTTTAATGACCCTACCTTGATGCCTCATGAACATGTTTAAGCAGGCTGGCGTTTTCTAGCAGTTCCAATAAGGAGCAGAAGGTAGGGCTGATACCCAGGGCACCTCGATGACTCAAAATCACAGCAAATTCACAGGCAGCGTGTGGAGAAAGTGACAAAACTTAGTTGGGTAGAGAAGGAGGTAATGCGCTGGAAGCACAGCTGAGGAGCTTGGTCGCGTGGTCAGGCTGCCTATGCCTAGCCTTCTGCAGGCCTCCTGCTCACTGATGGAGTGAGGAGGGCCCTTGCCTGTTTCCCACCTGTGATGAACAGTGACGAGGAGAATAGGCTCAAACCACTCAGATTTCATGTTGAGTAGTCAGTGTCAATGTCTAACTGTTGGGAATGGATTGTTGATACAGTTTTTGGAATATCCATTCAATAAGTAGTTCATTTATGGTCATTAATTAAGCAAATATCTAAGGAGCATTTTATTTATGTCAGGCACTGTGCTGGGTTGTAGGAATAACATGGACAAAAGGGGTGAGAAGGACGTTATTCACATAATCACTTGGATAAATGTGTGATTTTCTGGGTGTGGTTGTGCACCCCGTAGTCCTAGCTACCAGGGTGCTTGAGGCAGGAAGATCACTTGCGCCCAGGAGTTTGAGTCCAGCTGGGTAACATAGCAAGACCCCCATCTCAGAAAAAAGAAAAAAATATATACATGTGTAATTCAGATGTGATAAATGCTTTGAAGTTCAGGGAGGGAGAAAAAGTTTCCTTGAGGAAAATGATGATGGAAATCTGAAGGATGAATGGGAATTAACTAGATTTTAAAAAATCCAGAGACTGGTCCAAGCAGAGGAAATAGCATGTGCAAGGGGCTTGCGGCAGAAGGGAGTGTGGTTTGTTCAAGCTGTTAAACCATGGCAAGTGAGGCTGGGCTGTGAAGGGTGGTTGAAAGTCTGGTATGAGAGGAAGTAGAAGCAGATAGGGAACAGCTCATGCAGCCTGTATGGAGAATCTGAAGGACATATTTTTAGAGAGAGAGACAGGCAGATAAGCAGGTGTGTGTGTATGTGTTTTTGTGGGGGAACGTGAATGTTTGACACAGGCAGATTACTTCCATGGAAAAGTGCCTACTCTGGGCTTGACCAGTGAGATGGGAGGCCCTGGGATGGTTCGTTCATGCTGACACTTAGGATGGAGGCATGGGATCTTTGAGGTCTCTTCCACAATTTCATTCGATTTTTTAAAGTGATTATTACCTGTCCCTGTCTCTCCTGACTCCTGTGGAGAAAGGGATGGGAACAGGATTATGTAGGGCCCCATTTTCCTTATGAGTTTTTGCTCCTTGCTAAGTGCCAGTCTGCTGAATTTATAACATGTGTCTTTGGGCAAGTGGATGAGAGTTGATTGGGCTTATAGCTGAAGGGAGAAGTTTGGTATGCTGACGGAGAAGGTTTGTAGGAGGAAAGTTTTTATTTGTTTCTTGCCTGATAAGGCTTTTATAATGGGTCAGTGCTGGGAATACCTTTAAACACTTACAGAAGCAGAGAAAGTAACGTAGTGGGGTGCTTGCCTATCTCCCCATGTGGAGTGGATGTTCTGAAATCTCTGAGCTATCCATGGACACTTCCCAGAGTCCGGAAGTTTGAGTAACAAAGGAGCTATGGCTACTCACTGATGGCCCTACACCAGATGCATTTCCAGATGTGGATATGGTCAAGCCACAAGAATTGGGTGGTGCAGTGAATGGGGCTATTATAAATAGTCTGGGACAGTCATAGCCACCGTAATATTGCAAACAGTTGAATCCTTAACATCTAAAGGAAAAAAGCTTTAATTTTATTATTGGAAATCTTATTCAATCTATGTTATACTGTCTCTGACCCTCTAAATTCTGCCTGATGGATATTTTTCTAAAGACTTGCCAAGATCATTAAGTAGATTTTTACTTGGTGGAAAAATTTGGCATTATTATTTGATCACTTTAAGCGGAAAATGGAGTATGTCATAAACTCTAAATTCATTAGACAAGAACCAGTATGGAAACAGGAATACCTATAGTGGCAAAGTTAATCAGAGTGCATAAGGCATTTACAGTAGCCAGTTGGCCCCCAGTGACCTGAGCCTTCTGGTCCTCTTGCTCCATTGTAGTCCCTTCCCATGTTGAAAAGTTCTGATCTGTGTAACTAATAGGATATTAAGGAAATGATGGAGTGTGACTTCCATTGCTTGATCATAAAAGACATGTGACTTCCTCCTTGCTTTCTCATGGATCTCTTGCTATGGAGGAAGCCAGCTGCCATGTTGTAAGTGCACTTAAGCAGCCTGCGAAAAACCCCATGTGGCAAAGGACTGAGGCCACCTGTCAACAGCCATGTGAGTGCACCATCTTGGAAGCAGATCCTCTAGTCCCAGTCAAGCCTTCAGATGACTATAACCTTGACTAACATCTTGACTGCAGCCTCATCAGAAACCCTGAGCCAGAACCGCCTGATTGAGTCACTTCTTTTTTTTTTTTTTTTTTTTTTTGAGACAGAGTCTCACTCTACCACCCAGGCTGGAGTGCAGTGGTGTGATCTTGGCTCACTTGCACCCTCTCCCTCCCGGGTTCAAGTGATTCTCCTGCCTCAGCCTCCTGCGTAGCTGGGACTACAGGTGTGCTCCACCATGCCTGGCTAATTTTTGTATTTTTAGTAGAGACAGGGTTTCACCATATTGGCCAGGCTGGTCTCGAACTCTTGACCTCAGGTGATTCACTCGCCTTGGTCTCCCAAAGTTCTGGGATTACAGGTGTGAGCCACCGTGCCCAGTCTTTGAGTCACTGCTTGATTCCTTACCCTCAGAAACTTTGTGAGGTAATGTTTGTCACTAGGCTGCTAAGTTTTAGGACAATTTGTTATGTGGGAATAAACAACTGAGACAACATTTTGACAAAACCATCTCTTTGAAGCTGCATTTTTTGATAGCCACTGACTCTAGCAGAACCCACAGCATCCTGCCGTGCCCTTGGTTTAGTCTTGTTACGCTGGACTATATCTCTTAGGTGATATGTCATGCTCCTCATCTTGAAGGAGGGATGTCTTGTCCTTCGTATCATCAGTACTTTGCAGAATGCCCTGTATTTGCTGTATGAATGAATCAGAATGTATAGAGGTAAATAAAGGACACCCGCATAGTTTAAGGACAGGTCAGGGTTTTAAATCCAGCTTTGTCATTGACTTCATAGAATTCTCCTAGTCTTTCTCTGTTTTTATTTCCTCTCTTGTAAAGGGATACTATTTGTGTTATAAAAAACATGCATAATATATTGCTATATATGCACATGTGCTTGTGCACATATGGACTATTTCAAGAGGGAGATAACTAGTCAATAGTGGTTACTTTTGGGGATATGTAGGGGGATGGGGTAAGAGGAAAACTTTCAAAAAACAGTGTATAAACCTTTTATATCTTTTGAATTTATTCCATGTACAGTGAAATAAGAGTATTGATCTGCACCTCTCCTAAGGCAGGTCAAGAAGAAGCCCTAAGTTTAGTGAAGTATTTTTAATTTTTTGTCACTGGGGGCCCCTGCCTCTGCCTTGACCTTGACCTTCACCTTCTATCTGCTACCCCGGTCTGTGGCTTCCGCATCCACAGCAGCTCAGTTCCATCCTCTGACCTCCTTTCTCACAGTTGCTGCCCTGCAGCCATCTCCCTATTTCCCCAACTGGGTTGTTCCCTTCTGACCACACTCCCTGCCGCAGGTTGGCCACCCCATAACTCAACCCCTCCCTCACAAGTCCCTGGTGGCTTCGCTTCAGTTACAGAGTCCTGCCTGGTCTCCAAGGCCTGCACTCCACCACCTGGCTCCCACCTGCCTTTGCAACCCTGGCCCTCACTGTTGTCCCTGGTGAGCTTGGTGCCAGCCACACTAAAGGATTGCCTCTCACCTCCACAGAAGAGTGTGCCCTGTTACTCCATATTAGCCAGCTCTGGGCCTTTGCTTTGCAGTCCTGACCTGCAAGAAAGGACAGTCCCCACAACAGAGACATATCTGACCCAAAATGTCAATCATGTCACTCTGAGAAACTGGGATCTATGTATATACAAGTGTGATGTGTGTGTGTGTGTGTTTCCTTTTCTTTTCTTTTTACATAAATGACTGCTGTGCAACCCCAAGCCTAGTTAATGAGCAATAGATGGAGTGACTGAATACTTTTGACACACCACATGTCTGATGCCAAAGAATCTTCTTCTTGCAGTGGGGAAAATAATCCTCCCAGGGCTGTACGCATTCCAGCCTCGGACTGTCTTTTCTGACCTGCTGTCCTGTGCTCTCCCACTGGATTCTCTGCGTGTGCCCTAGTGGTCTCCCTGCTTTCTTTCTCCTTTTCCCCAGCTTGTATTAGCCTGTCTGTCCCCAACATCCTTCACCAGCCCCCAAGTTTTGGTCTCTGCCATTTAAAATCCTGCCATCCTTCACAGCTCAGGTCAGATGACATTTCCTTCTTGGGTCCACCCAGCAGCTGCTGTTCTTTCTCTTTGAAATCCCCAGGGTCTTTTGTCTCTCGGGTGGCATTTATTGTGTTTTGCTTTGCCTGTAGTTTTTGTTTGTTTATTCAACACATCAAGCATCATGCGAAATCTGGGGTGCAGAGATGGACAAGGTGGCCTCTGCTCTGAACTCTTCCCCTAGCCTAGTGCCAGAGAAAGACAAGAAAGCTGACAGCCAGTTTGGCATGGGGCATGAGAAGCTGGCATATGGCACGGAAAGCAGAAGTAGGCAGGCCAGGGCAGGTTCCTAAGAGGGAGTGAGGCTTGGGTGAGTCTTGGGGGCAGTGGGAATTAGCAAGGTGAATTATGGATGGGTAAGGACATTCTAGATGCAGGGAACTTCTTGAACCAAAGTATGTCTTGTTCTCCTCTGAGACTTGAACACCTCTTTAGGGGTAACCATTTTCCTTATTCATTTTTGTGCCTTTTATAGTTTTACATTAGACAGCTAATAGTTTTGTTTGCATTCATGTATTTATTAATTCAACAAATATTCTTGAGTGCTTATTTACTTGAGGTACTGGACTGCTATAAATGGATTTAGGCAAATAGTTGGTGGCAGATGGATTCAGTAGAAACCATCAGAGTAGTAGGTGGCCTCTGAAGTGATTAGATGTGGTTTAGTGAGTTTTAGCTACAGAGTAAGTCATGTGTTCACGGTGACCACACATTAGAATTCCGGAAATGTGGGCCAGAACAAGTCCAAGTTAGATGCAATGGAAAAATTCCTCTGTCCGAGTCATCACTAGGGAACAGAACTTGTTTGAGCCAGCGTTATTAGTTTAGTTTCATGAAAGACAAAATAAAGGGCAAGGTGTTTGTTCCACAGGGTGACTGCAGCAGTTTTCACAGTAATGAATAAAGTAATGCTGTTTTGTCAGCAGTGAGTAGGAGTTGGGGACTGGGAGAGGCTTGTTCCATTCCTCAGGAAATTCCAAAGTCATGGATGGGCCTTATCCTTGGGGAACTTACAGATGAAGGAGAGAATATGGCCAAGCACACATATTTCTCCTTTTAACACTTCCCTTCTTTTTCTTTCTTTTTGTTTTATTTGTTAAATTTCTGCACGTGTTTCTCGAGTGTGTGGTCCAGTGGGAAGAAATACTGGCAGTCTCTGGGTTTAGGGAAACACTGAGTCCACTTACAGTTAGAAATAAAAGGCTGGATGTGCTTCAAAGACTTTTTGGAATAAGGCTGGGGACAAAGAAGTCAAGCAAATAAATGACAGAGTCCAGAGAAGGTGGCATTAGAGATAGATCTGAAAGCATTCAGTTAGACGTGGTGCAGGAGGATGTTAAAATCTTCTTTTTTCCATCCCTGAATTGTCCAAGAGCCCAAAGACGTCTACTCTGCAAACTGTTTGCTGGATGACAGTGCAACGAAGACTTAGATGCTGGCAAACTTCGTTGGAAAACACTGGGTTTGTCGTGTATTTGGAGCAAGAACCAAGGCATTAGTAAACTTTGGAAAATGGGCAGTGGGGTTGTCTGATAGAGTCCATCTGGGGCAGTATTTTAAGCCAGTTTGGTTTATAACTATGACCCTGAACTTGAGTCCAGCATATGCCAAGTCCAAAGGAAAGGTATGTTCTTTGGACCCCCATGCTCTCTGATTTACAGGGACCTCTTTCTGCCTGGTCAAGGCGTTTCATGACTCTAAGCCTATGACTTTTTGTGAGAAGAAGCCCTCCATGGCTCCTTTGCTGCTTGGTTTCGGGATTTAGGAGACACCAGGATGCCAGGCTCCTACCCTGTGTGCAGTGCTTCCTTCTCCCCGTCCCATTGTGAACTGTTTCCCTTGCAGGTTCAACTCATTGCCACTTCCTGTAGCTGTCTTAGTGACCCTTCAGGCCAGAAGCAGATGCCTGTGCTGTGTACCATGCCTCTCCTGCTGCTGAACTGGAGAGAAAACGTGGCTGACAGGTGGTGAACTCTGGCTGATTCAGGCCCAGTGAGAAGGAGGGTTAATAATTTACTTTGCCCCTGTGTAGCCACTGGTGTTGACCTTGACAAAACACTAGTAGAAATTAGTTAGAATCTGGCCTGTCATTTAACTAACAGGATAGTATGGCCCAAAAATAACTTCTTGTTTTGAGGTTAATCCTGTCTCTGAA
Organism: Pongo abelii; assembly: GCF_028885655.2. NCBI lineage: Eukaryota > Metazoa > Chordata > Mammalia > Primates > Hominidae > Pongo > Pongo abelii. The sequence continues at coordinate 60,523,609 of NC_072001.2, forward strand.
TTTACGGCTGACATTCCTGTACATCCGGTCTTGTTTGCATCCAGCAGCCAGGACCGTGGACTCATGGTGTTCATGGGGCTCACAAAGAGGGCACACGAGGTCAGGGGCCTGGCTCTCCACGGAGCCGCTCGTTGTGGTAGGAGGACAAAGGCCACAGTGATCAAGATGCTCTGTAGGAGAGGCGGCAGAACAATGTGTGGGCCTGGTAGATATTGCAGGTGAAGAGCCTCCCTGTCCCCCATGCTTCTTTCATTTTAAATTCACAGCTTTTGTTCCTTGAGAAGTTCCGAATCTTTTGCCTGTGGTGCTGCGAGAAGGTTCAACTGATTAAACATCCTAAGGTCAACAGCACAGCTCCTTCTGGAAGGCACTTTAACTGGAGGGGATCCTCTCACTGTAGACATTGCTACCTCCCTTCCCTGAAATAAAGCCTGCTCCAGAGCAATGATTGTCTTGTGGTGTGTTGTGGAAAGCTGTTAATAGCTTAAAAGTTCTCATTAGCTGCCAGATAGGCCTAGACTGTGAAAGGATACATGGTGACCCAAGGGTAGATTCTTTTTTTGAGAGTCTCGTACTGTCACCCAGGCTGTAGTGCAGTGGCATAATCATGGCTCGCTGCTGCCTCGACCTCTCAGGCTCAAGTCATCCTTCCAGCTCAGCCTCCCGAGTAGCTGGGACTACAAGTGAGTGCCACTACCTCTGGCTATTTTTTGTATTTCTTTTAGAGATGGGGTTTTGCCATGTTGCTCATGTTGGTATCGAACTCCTGGGCTCAAGTGGTTCTCCCACCTCTGCCTCCCAAAGTGCTGGGATAGCAGGTGTGAGCTACAGCTCCTGGCCCAGATTCTTACCTTATTAGGGAGTATCTAAATTAATCTGTTTATTCATCTCTTAAGTAGAACCTGATTGTCCATCAATAGCTAGCTGCAAAGCACAGCAGAAGCCCACTTGCCACTCTCCTTCCTCCAGCCCTCCAGGAAGGTGCAAGGAGTTGTTTGAGATGGTTCTGACATCCAGCTTTTGGGTCCCTGGTTTATTGCTTTTTCCAGTACATTGGCTGGCACCTTTATCCAGCCAACAAATACACGCTCTGTAAACTGCATGTACTTTTGGAGAAGGCAGTTGGACCAAGGTGAGGGTGTGGAGGATGGGAGTGAAAAACAGAGTAAGCTAGAAAAAGGGGTCATGGGAAAGGAAGGGCAGGAGCTAGAGGGAAGAGGGCTGGGGACTAACTAGTGCCCAGCAATAGAAACAATCAGCATTAGAAATGGGCAAAAGGGCTGGGCATGGTGGCTCATGCCTATAATCCTAGTACTTTGGGAGGCTGAGGCAGGCAGATCACCTGAGGTCAGGGGTTCGAGACCAGCCTGGCCAACATGGTGAAACCCCGTCTCTACTAAAAATACAAAAATTAGCTGGGCATGATGGTGCATGCTTGTAATCCTAGCTAGTTGGGAGGCTGAGGCAGGAGAATCGCTTAAACCCAGTAGGTGGAGGTTGCAGTGAGCCAAGATTGTGCCACTGTACTTCAGCCTGGGTGATGGAATGAGACTCCTTCTCAAGAAACAAAAAACAAAACAAAACGAAACAGGCAGAGGGACAAGAGCAGTTTGAAGTATGATGGGAATGAGGTACAGGGGAGGCAGGAAGGAGAAAAGTGTAAAAGGACAGTGAGAAGATGGGAGGTGGTGTGGAGAGGAAGCGGGGAAGCTGGTAGCACCAAGAAGTGAAAGAGGAGTTTGAGCTAAATATCTAGAGGATAAAGGGGGAAAAGATGAGTCTGAAAGATATGAGAGGGTGACAGCAAAGGATAGAGGAGAAGCCGTGAGCTACATATTATGCCAGGTGGGATTTCTGCTCCAGGAATTTTGGCTCACGGTTATCCCAGAGAGCTGTGGCAGCCAGTGTTGGTTTTATTGCTGTATTAGCAGTGTGTGTTACTAAATAAGTGACTTTTGAAATAAAGTGTGAACTGTGAGACTCTAGAACAGGGTAAATGAAACTTTTGTCACCTGAGATGGGTAATTTTTATACCTCTTATTTCTAGGGTCTCTCTGTCCACAGCATTGAGCATGGGTATGAAAATATGCATTGAGGCCAGGAGCTCACGCCTGTAGTCTTAGCACTTTGGGAGGTCGAGGTGGGTGGATCACCTGAGGTCAGGAGTTTGAGACCAGCCTGGCCAACATGGTAAAACCCTGTCTCTACTTAAAATACAAAGAAATTCGTTGGGTGTGGTGGTGCATGTTTGTAATCCCAGCTACTCGTGGGGCTGAGGCAGGAGAATTGCTTGAACCCAGGAGGCGGAGGTTGCAGTGAGCTGAGATCCTGCCATTGCACTCCAGCCTGGACAGCAGAGTGAGACTCTATCTCAAAAAAAGAAAAAAAGAAAGAAAATATGCATTGAATGTAATGCTTTAAAAAGTTACGACTGTCATTTGTCTGTGGGGGAAAATACCATAGTCCAGTTAGTTGTAGGTGTCTCTGGTGGTCTTTGGGCAGGAGTTTGAAGAGATATTGGAAAGACATCAGAAGAATTTAAATGACGCATATCCCATTTTTCAGAATGAAACTAATATTCATTAAAAAAATTGTATGCTCTGGCTGAGAATTTATACAGCCTTCTAAAGAGGAGACAGGTATACTTTTGGTTTCCAGTGATCAGTCTGTGAACTTGGGGCATTATTCAGTGGATCTGGGACCTTCTTACTCTTACCAGCTGGTTTACGCCATCCCGCTTCCTCTTGAAACCAACTTTGTTTGATATATCATTGTAGATTTTCTGTTATTTCCCCCAAATCATTCCTTAATGAACAGTATGCCTTAAATGCCTTCTCTTTGTATCCAGAAATTATCAGCTCAACCAATAAATAGTATGTTTGTTAGTCAAGCCAGTGATCCAGGAAAGACCTGAGTTTTTTTTGTTGTTGTTTTTTGTTTTTGTTTTTTTTTAAAGATGGGCAAAGTTTAAGAAAGAATTTTTAAAAAATCAAACGTTTTGAGATAATTATAAATTTATATACATTTGTAAAAAAAAATACAGCTAGATCCTATATACCCTTTATTCCGTTTCCCCCAAATGTAACATATTGCAAAATATAGTACAATAGCATGACCAGGATACTGACATTGATACAGCTGAGATATAGAACATTTACATCACTCCCCGCATTCTTCATGTTGGCCTTTTATAGCCATGCCATCTTCCTTTCCCTCCCATTCCTCCTTAACCCAACTACTATGCTTTTCTCTGGTTTTTAAATTTTATCATTTCCAGGATGATATATAGATGGAATCATACAGAATGTAACCTTTTGGAATTGGCTTTTTTCACTCAGCATTGTTCTCTGGAGATTCCTCCAAGCTGCTGCATGTATCAACAGGTTCTTTCCTTTTTATTGCTCAGTGGTATTCTATAGTATAGCTGCACCACAGTTTGTTCAACCATTCACTCATTGAAGGACTTATGGGATGTTTCTCGTTTTGTACCATTATAATAAAGCTTCTACGAACACAGCTTTTTGTGTGAATATGTTTTAATTTTTTTCTGGGATAAATAGAAGTGTGAATATGTTTTAATTTTTTTCTGGGATAAATATCTAGGAGTGTGAATGTGTTTTAATTTTTTTCTGAGACAAATATCTAGGAGTGCAATTGCTAGGGTGAATGATAGTTACACGTTTAGCTTTTAAATAACCTGCAAAACTACTCTCCAGAATGGCTGCACCATTTTGCATTCCCACCAGCAATGTATGAGTGACCCAGTTTCTCTGAATTGTTCCCAGCATTTGGCATTGTCAGTATGTTGTATTTTAGCCATTCTGATAGGTATAGGTGATATTATATTGTGGTTTTATGCAGTTTTCTAATGGCCAATCATGTTGAATGTCATTTCATGTGCTCTTTTGCCACGTATATCCTCTTTGGTGAAATATCTATTCATGTCTTTTGCCCATTTCCTAATTGGATTGTTTAGGGTTTGTTTTTTTTTAAACTGTTGAGTTTTGAAAATTTTTTGTGTATTCTATGTATGAACACTTCGTCAAATATGTGGTTTGTAAAGACAGTCTTCCAATCTCTAGTTAAAAAAAAAAAAAAAAAAACCAAAAAAAAAAAAACCTTTTTAACAAGGTCTTTGAAAGGTACAAGTCTTTAGTTTTGATGAAGTCCAATTTAGTTTTTCCTTCTATGGATTTTGCTTTTGGTGTCAAGTCTAAGAATTCTTTTCCTACCTTAGATCCCAGAGATTTTCTCCTGTGTTTTTGTTATCTAAAGGTTTTATAGTTTTACATTTTACATTTAAGCTCACAGTCCATATTGAGTTAAATTTTGTGTAAGGTGGAAGTTTAGTTTGAGGTTTATTTATTTTGCCTGTGAACATCCAGTTGCTCCAGCACCATTTGTTGAGAGAGTTATTCATCCTGCGATAATTGCTTTTGAACCTCTGTAAAAGTGGGTTGGGCATTTTTGTGTTAATTTCAGGGCTCTCTATTCTGTTTTGTTGACCTGTGTGTCTGTCCCTCTACCAATATCACATAGTTTTGATGACTGTGGCTATATTATGTCTTAAAATCTGGTAGACTGAATCTTCCACTTTATTCTTTTTTAAAATTGTTTTAGCTATTCTAGTTACTTTACCTTTTCTTTTCTTTTTTTTTTTTTTGAGATGGAGTTTCACTCTTGTTGCCCAGACTGGAGTGCAATGGCATGATCTCTGCTCACTGCAACCTCTGCCTTGTGCGTTCCAGCAATTCTTCTGCCTCAACCTCCCAAGTAGCTGGGATTACAGGCACCCGCCACCTCGCCTGGCTAATTTTTTTGTATTTTTAATAGAGACGGGGCTTTACCACATTGCCCAGGCTGATCTTGAACTCCTGACCTCAGGTGGTCTGCCCACCTCGGCCTCCTAAAGTGCTGGGATTATAGGAGTGAGCCACCGCGCCTGGCCTACCTTTTCATATAAATGTTAGAATTACCTTGTCTGTATCTGTACAAATTTTGCTGAGATTTTGATAGGTTGAGTATGACTATGTTGAGTATTCCAGTCCATGAACATGGTCTAAGTAAATCTCCATTTATTTAGATGTTCACTTCTTTCATCATTTGATTTTGTATTTTCAAGCATACAAGTCCTGTATGTGTTGTGCTAGACTTATACCTAAGTGTTTAATGTTTTTGAGTGATTATAAATGATATATTTTTATATTTTAGTATCATTCTGTTCATTGCTAGTGTACAGAAATGCAGTTATATGTTTTTATTTATGTTTATTTTATATCAGGACCTTTATTTCTTTACCTTGCTGAAATCACATATTCTGCAAAGTTTTTTTTTTTGTGTGTGTGTGTGTGTGTGTGTGTGTGTGTGTGTGACAGGGAGGTGGTAGATTCCTTGGGATTTTCTACATAGACAATCATGTCATCTGCAAACAGGGACAGTTTTATTTCTTGCTTTCTGATCCTTTCTGATTTATATACTTTTTGCTTCTTATTTCCTGCCTTATTATGCAGGCTAGAAGCTCCAATACTATGTTGAATCAGAGTGGTGGGAGTAGGTATCCCAGCCTTAGTCTCAGTCTTAGGGGGAGGTGTTCAGTTTCTTACTATTAAATATAATGCTAATTATAGATCTTTTGTGAATTGGATGCTCTTTAGTTGAGAATGTTCCTCTCAATTCATAATTTGTTTGGAGTTTAAAGAAAATTTAAATCATGAATGGATTTTGAGTTTTGTCAAATGCTTTCTCTGCATTTATTGATATGATCATGTGATTTTTCCCTCCTGATTTTAAAATATCAAACCAGCCTAGCATTCCGGGAATAAACTTCACTTGATCCTACTGTATAATTCTTTTATAAATTGCTGACTTTTATTTGCCTGTATTTTGTTAAGGATTCTTGTGTCTATATTAATGAAATATATTGGCTTATAGTCCTTTTTTCATATTTTCCTTTCTTTTAGGGTACTATTTGGTTTTTGATATTGAATAATACTGACATCATTAAATGAGTTGAGAAGGATTTCTTCCTCGTCTATTTTCTGGAAGAGATTGTGTAGAATTGATGTTTATTCTTTTTTTAAATGCTAGGTAGAATTCTCCACTGAAACCAGTTAGACCTGGACATTTCTTTTGGGGGAGTTTTAAAATATGAATTCAATTTCCTTAATAGTTATGAGGCTATTCAAATTATTATATTTAATATCACATAAGTTGTGGTAGTTTGTACTTTTTAAGGAATTGGCCCATTTCATCTAAGTTGTCAGATGTGTGTCGAGTTGTTTATAGATGTCTGCAGGGTCTGTGGTAATATATCTTGTTTAATTTCTGATATTGGTAATTTGTATTTTATCCTTTTTTTCTTTGTCAGTCTTACCAGAAGTTTGTCAATCTTACTGATTTTTTTTTAAAACATTTGATTACCGCTTTTTAGATTTTTTATTTTTTATTTTACTTTAAGTTCTGGGATACATGTGCTGAACGTGCAGGTGTGTTACGTAGGTATACATGTGCCGTGTTGGTTTGCTGCACCTATCAATCCATCATCTAGGTTTTAAGCCCCACATGCATTAGGTATTTGTCCTAATGTGCTTCCTCCCCTTACCCCCCAATCCACTGACAGGCCCCGGTGTGTGATGTTCCCCTCCCTGTGTTTTCATTGTTCAACTCCCACTTATGAGTGAGAACATGCAGTGTTTGGTTTTCTGTTCCTGTGTTAGTTTGCTGAGGATGATGGTTTCCAGCTTCATCCATGTCCCTGCAAAGGACATGAACTCATTCTTTTAAAAGAATCAGTTTTTTGTTTCATTGGTTTTTTTTTTCTATTTTTTTAATGTTTTCAGTTTCATTGATTTCTGTTCTTTATTATTTCTTTCCTTTTGCTTGCTTTGGGTTTATATTGCTCTTCCTTTTCCAGATTCTTGAGGTAGGAGCTTCAATTATTGAATTCAGACTTTTTCTTTTTTCTAGTATCAACATTTAATGCCATATATTTTATTTCAGTTTCCATTCAGGTCAGTGTGTGTTTTAAAAAAAATTTTCTTGAGGCTTGCTCTTTGACCCATGGATTACTTAGAAGTGTGTTTTTTAATTTCTAAGTGCTTGGGTGTTTTCCTGTTGTGTAGTTCAAGTCCATTTTGGTTAGAAAACCAGTCTGTATGATTTCAGTCCTTTTACATTTGTTGAGGTTTGTTTTATGGCTCAGGATATGGTTTATCTTGGTATATATTCTTGAAAAGATTGTATATTTTGCTGGAAAGAGATTTCAAAAATAGTAACTATGAATCAACCTGAAGGATAAAAATAAGTGATTTTTTTTCTTTTGGCAATAGAAATATTGTTACTAGTTGGACAAGTTATCTTTACTCACAGCCTGAGTTATACAAAAAATAGGAATACATCCTTTTTGGTGGTTTACAAATCTAATTATATTTTCATGTTTAAGTAGTGGAGGATATGTGAAGTGTCATAGTATTTGCCACAGAGGCTTTTTCTCATTCAAATTGTAATTGTGTGGAATTTTTTATTTTGTAGTTGCTTTAGCAAAAAGAAATGATAGAAAAAGCTTGTTTTAAATTAAATTGAACAATGCATGAGAGTATAGGGTAGAAGAAAATATATTTTGGATCATGCTTTTCACAACACCTTTTTCCTCTCTCACAATACATTTGGAGGATCTTTTCAAATAGACGTACATAGAACTTCCTGTATGTCATTCTTTGATGGCAGCAGCACACCTCTCCGGATGCTGATTTAAAAGGAGTTTAGCCACCTGCCATTTCTTTCTTCTGGTGCCCCGTCTCACTAACCTCTCCTAATAGTCTAGCATTAGCCTTCTAGAGAAATTCAAAGGTCTGCCAAGGTAAGTCAGCAAACCAGTCAAGGGCCAGGAAGTCAGGAATGTGTGAGTAGCTGAGTCAGGGGTCTGGAATCAGAAGTGAGGGTGAGTCAGGAACAGGGCCTGGGCTGACTCAGGCGGGCTGAGGTGGTGACCTGTGGAATCAGCTGCCTTCCTGGTGCTCCATGTGGTCAAGGAATTTGGTCCCAGTCAATCTTCCCTGCTTCTCCTGTGCTAGGTCATCTGTCAGAAAATGTTAACCAAACTTTAGGGCCACATGACTTTGTTTCTCTTTGTGGAAATGGGAATGATATCACTGCAAAGAGTCAGGGAAGAGGTCATGGGGGGAAAGGAAGAGGGGGTCAAATAAATCAGCGAGAAAGAGAGAAACAGAGTTGGAAAGCCAGACAGATACTGGGCGCTTCTGCAAGAATTATAAACTGTTCTTATCACCAAGTCTGGTCCATTCTGTCACTCAGATGAGTCTGTCCAGTCTTCCTCTCTCTTATTCCCAAAATTTTAGCCTTTTAACTGGAGTCCCTTCTCACAGCTGTGGATTGATTGGAGAGAATGAGTGAGAACAGCTTGTCAAGGGTGACCTTCAGCTTTTACTTTAGGTGACTGGTGAATATTGGAGGCATTGAGAAGGACCAGAGGAGGTCCATGTCTTGGAGTGGTAAGTGGGATGAGGACTTCCATTTTGTACATGTTGAATCTGACCGTGTTGAGTTTGAGCCATCTGTGGGACACCCGAAGAGGGGTATCTGGCACAAGAGAAAGGCTAGGCTGGAGCTCCTGATTTTAGTTGGGCCCAACAGGTGCTTGCAATAGTTGCATGCTCCTTGCTGCTATAAAGACACATGCACACGTATGTTTATTGCAGCATTATTCACAATAGCAAAGACTTGGAACCAACACAAATGTCCAACAATGATAGACTGGATTAAGAAAATGTGGCACATATACACCATGGAATACTATGCAGCCATAAAAAATGATGAGTTCATGTCCTTTGTAGGGACATGGATGAAATTGGAAATCATCATTCTCAGTAAACTATCGCAAGAACAAAAAACCAAACACCGCATATTCTCACTCATAGGTGGGAATTGAACAATGAGAACACATGGACACAGGAAGGGGAACATCACACTTCGTGGACTGTTGTGGGGTGGGGGGAGGGGGGAGGGATAGCATTGGGAGATATACCTAATGCTAGATGACGAGTTGGTGGGTGCAGCACACCAGCATGGCACATGTATACATATGTAACTTACCTGCACGTTGCGTGCATGTACCATAGAGCCTAAAGTATAATAATAATAATAATAATAATAATAATAATAAAGAAAAAAAAACAAACATAAAAAGAGAAAAAAAAAATAGTTGCATGCTCCTAAGGAGGAGGCTGTTTGCATTCTGTCCTTGTTTTATATTTCCATTGGGAGTGGTTTTTTAGAACTTCTTACAGATGTCACAATAATTGTAGACCTGGCCCTACCAGCCATGCTTGAGGTATTATGTAGATTATCTACTTCTTTGCTGCTAGTTTTCCCAGCCCAGTTCAACTATTTCCTGATGCAAGTGAAGCTTTTAAGTGTACAAATTTAAAATACCTTTATTACCAGTGCAACCACACTAAACTCTAATTGCCCAGCAACTAGAAAGCTAGGATTAGACACTTTATTGTATCTGTGCATTTTGATGGAGGGAAGAGATGAATATTTGCAAATTCATATTATGAAGAACAAGAGTACTTCTCCTTGGGAGATGGGTTTTTCCAAGATGGTAAATGAGTTGCAAAGAACAACTTTTTCTTTCTTTTCTTGAGCTTATTCAACTTTTTTTTTAAAGCTTATTTTGACTTGAGCCAACATTACTTATTTTCAGGTATACAGAGCCAAAAAAAAAGTTAAAGAGGAGGATTGGTTTATTGCTGTTATTCTGGGCAAAAGTGATACTTAGTGGGACCATTTGGCCAGTACTGACATACTGGGTTAGGATACATATTTTTCTCAAAAGCATTTTGAGGAATTCTTAAGGGTTGGCATTCTCTGATATTGGTAATAATATAAGTGTCATTGGTTGTTACCAAATGAATCTATATACTCAGATTTTCCTTTTGTTCAGGTTATTTTATATTTTGAAAAGGTCCATGTTGAGGCAGGTATACAGAACCAAGTGATTAGGATTGTGATGAGTTGCTTTGTAGATTGTGCTTTTATTGAGTACATTGCCTTTACTGGTTTTTTACTTCTCTTAATGTGCAGATCTGCAAAACAGAGTTGCTGTAAAAGTTCAAATGCTGCCAGATAGGCTAAGTGGGGAGAAAAAAAACCTTAAGATTACCTCTCTCAAAGAGAGTCACCAATATTCTACAGTCTCTGGATATAGTTTTCGAGTATACAGAGGGTACAAGGTTTTGCATAGATGGATGTTTTCATTTCTTTGGTGTGTATACCTGGGAGTAGAGTTGCTGGGTCATAAAATAACTGAGGAATTCCCAAAATGTTTTCCAAAGTGACAGAACCATTTCTCATTCCCCTAGTAATGCCTGAGGGTCTTCATTTCTCCACATCCTCTCCCACACTTGTTATTATCTGCCTTTTTTATGATAGCCATCTTTGGGGGTGTGAAATGGTATTTCATTGTGGCTTTGATTTGCATTTCTCTGATAACTAATGATATCAAGTATGTTTTCATGTGCTTATTGGCCGTTTGTATGTCTTTGGAGAGCTATCTGTTCAGATTCTCTGCCTATTTTAAAATTGGGTTGTCTTTTTATTATCGAGTTGTAATGGTTCTTTATATATTCTGGATATCAGTCTCTTAGTACATATTTAATTTGCGAAATTTTTCTCCCCTTCTTTGGATTGTCTTTTCACTTTTTAAATGCTATCCTTTGAAGCACAAAGATTTTTAATTTTCATGATGTCCAGTTTATCTACTTTTTTTTCTGTTGGTACTTGTGTCGTATCTAAGAAACCATTTCCTCATCCAAGGTCATGAAGACCTTCTCTTCTTCTGCAGTCGAGTGAGAAGTGAGCAGAACTGGTGTAGGGACTGCTTCTCCTGAAGAGGGTGCAAGAGAGAAGACTTAGCCATGTCATCCTTGATCAGAAAGGTGATCAGCACTGAGAAAGCCCAAGGGTACACTGGTCCCTTCAGTTAAGCTGCGTTAGTTGACAGGATCCTTTACATTTCAAGAGAGCTAGGCATGAATCTTTTGAGTGCACAGCTTGTGCCAAGAGTGGGTAACAGAAGAAGCTAAACAGGCCCTTAAGAACGTGGGTGATATTTTGAAAGCTGCAGGCTGTGACTTCACTAATGTGGTAAAAACAACTGTTTGGCTAGCTGACACAAATGACTTCAGGGCTGTCAATGTAATCTACAAACAGTATTTTAAGAGTGGTTTTTCTACTAGAGCCGCTTACCACGTTGCTGCTTTGCCCAAAGGAGGCCGGGTTGAAATTGAAGCAGTAGCTGTTCAAGGACCTCTCACAACAGCCTGACTATAAGTGAGCCCAGTGCTGTCTAGTCCGGAATTTTTAAGGTCTTAATTGTCACGGTTGATATAACATCTTAATTAACATCTTGATTTTTATAATTGATGAAAAGTGTAAGTTTGACTAAAGTATCCAAAATTATGGAAATACTATATAATAGAATTAAACATGAATTGAAGATTAGATAGTGAATCCAGTTACTGATGTTACAAATTACACTTATGCACACCCATATCACTGAATGTAGGAAAGAGATTCTCATTACATAGTTACTCAAATAACAGGGAAATAACATGTAGGAAAGATGAGTTGTTGTTCCTGAGAAATAATCAAGAGCATACCTAATTCCAATAAATTTAGTGATGTCAAATATTTAGTTATCATGTCAGGTATGTGATTCTGGTAATTCTGCTTTTACTAGTTTAAAATTAAAATATTTAAATTTGAATGGTAGGGGTAAAGAAATAGAAAATGGACCAAAATTTTATATAGATAATATTTTTCTAATGGATAGAAAATAGACATGCAGATTTAACATTTACTTTTTTTCTAAGAATTTAATAGTTTTAGCTCTTACATTTAAGTCTATGACTGATTTTGAATTAAATTTTGAACATAGTATGAGGTAGGAGACTATTTTATTCTTTTGCATGTAGATATTAGTTGTCCCATCACTGTTGAAGAGACGATTCTTGCCTCATTGAATTGTCTTAGCACTATTCTGTTCCTCTCAAGTTTTATTTTCCAGGCTCCCTACCATTCAAGTAGTTTTCCAGATATTAGTTTTGGTGCTGAAGCTTGGATGTTAAAGCATCTACTCAAAAGAGACTGTTTAGACCAGAAGTGACTGAGATACTACTAACTATTAAGTTCAAGTTAGGGTTACTGCCATTGTAGGTAGGTGAGAGGTTGTGAGAGAAATTAGAGAGATTGTGAGGAAAATTAAGCTGTTATTAGAAAAATAAAAAGAGTAGCATTTTCTCTGGATGTCTGGAGGTTGGGGAAGCATATTTTCAACCCTGCTTTGTGTGCAGCCTTACTGATGGTAACTTGGTCACCTGGAGAGATTTCGTGACAGACACAATTTCTCTACTGTAGACTGGACTTTTACATATAGACAACAGTAGTTACTTGAAATAGTGAAAAAACATGTAAATAAGCAATAAAAATCAAGAATTCTCATAGTGGCTGTGTTACTCTGCTGTTAAAAAGCTGTGTGACCTCAGGCAACTGCTCCAACCTTGCTTTATCTTATATTAAATGGGGATACTGGATTTATGACCTCTGGCCCTCTCTGGCATTAAAGTTCTATGATGTTGATGCATTTGAAGATGATGTTAACATGGCCAGGCTTTGATGTTTAGAAACCACATTATAAAAACCTACCTAGCAGTGCCAGAAAGTAAGGAAGTGCTCCAAACACACACACACACACACACACACACACACACACACGTGCACGTGCACTTACATTGATGAGGTATGGCACAGGGACACGGGAACCAAATACAGAAGCTACCAGTGGCCAAAGTCACAAAATAAGGTAGTATTAGATTATGACCCCCAAATAAAATAAATGCACATGGGGTTCACAGTGATGTAACAAGTAATTGAATACATAAATGGGGAATAATAGAGGACTCTACCTTCTGGAAGAGTTCCAAATAATTTATTTAGATATGTTGCCTTCAAGTAGGTAGGGGCTCACTCCCCACTCTTGAAGTTGGGCTGCACATAGTGAATTCCTTCCAGAGTGTACAGGATGAAGTGGGGGAGAAAAGAGTCACTTTTTCTGGTGGGTTGGGGAGTCAGTGGAGAAACCTGATAAACATTACGTCAGCCACGTGATCAATTTCAGCATCAATCACGTTGATAGTATATACCCTTGATATGATATGCTGAAAATGACACTTTACCTTCGTGGTCTTTCTACCCCAAACATCAGACAAATTGCAATTAAGGAACATCCTGCAAATATACCTTGCACAGTACTCCTCAAACTGTTACGGTTGTCAAAACCAGGGAAAGTCTGAGGAGCCGTCACAGCCAAGAGGAGCCTGAGGAGCTACGATGACTGAATGTGATGTGGTATCCTGAATGGGATCAAGAGTCAGGAAAGGACGTTAGGTAAAAATTAAGGAAAGCTGAATACAGTATGGACTTTGGTTAATAATAATAGATCAGGATTAGTTCATTCATTATGACACATGTACCATGTTCGTGTAAGATGCAGTAACAGGGGAAGCCGAGTGTGGGATGAAAGGGAATTTTGTATTATTTTAGCATTTTTTCTATAATCTAAAGCTTTTCTAAAGATAATTTTTCATTTAGAAAAACCTACCTGGGGGAATATTCTAACACCCAGTTCAGTGCCTCTTCTGTGAAGTCATCCTCAAGCAGTCTCCTTCCCACAGTGCCACTGCTTTCTCCGTGGCACCACTTGCATCTCTGTTAGGCCACTGGCACTGCAGTTAACTTCCTCTCTTGTCTGCCCTGCAAGGCTGTGAGCTCCTCATTCATCTTTATGCACAGCTTCTGGCATACAGGAGGTACTCACATGTTTGTTAGCTGATACAATGAAAGAATGAGCCCTAGAACATATGTTTCCTGAATCCACTACATGTACCACTTTTTGCTTTGAGTCCCTGTACTCGAAGATGCTCACATTGTAGCTAAGAGGCAGAATAGTAATGGGATAATGATGCCCATGATGTAGGAAGAACAGATGAATCTCCATTATAGAAGAGTTCCAAATAATTTAGGAAGGGAAAGAAATGCCTACTCTCTCTACTTTAGAGAACAGCATAAGGTTTGCAATGAGAATGTGTCAGAAAAGTGCTTTAAAAATATGTTTATCCCAAGAAAGATGCAAATAGTACTGGGACCAACTTCACTCCTCCTCCACCTTCCTGCAAATATACCTGGCCCAGTATATGTAACTCCTCAAACTGTACGGTCATCAAAACCAGGGAAAGTCTGAGGAGCTGTCACAGCCAAGAGGAGCCTGAGGAGCTATGATGACTGAATGTAATGTGGTATCCTGAATGGGATCAAGAGCTGGAAAAGGACATTAGGTAAAAACTAAGGAAAGCTCACTTCCAGATATTTCCAGTCAGGGACTTTATTACTTCATTTAAGGCTTTTACTCTTTGAAATCCTCAGGTATGATGACTTATCTGGAGGCATACACTTGATTTATCAACTGAAGCCTTAGGTTTCTCACTCTGGTGAAGGCAGAACCTGGAGACCTGGCAATAGGAGGCACCTCTTAAGGGAGGTTAGAGGATCTGATCAATTCATTGATCCTAGAAATTGAGGTTCAAAAGATGAGGTGGGCCTAACTTGATCCGTTTCCTCAGAGGCATCACACACATTTCAGGATTACACTCCAATCCTACCTAATAACAGTGTACAGATTAAGGAGTGCTAGGTTCTCATTTGCAAGGAAACTTTGTGAGCAATAGATTTGCAACTTTGTTTATACATTGACATTTTTCATAGGTTGAATCTGAGAATACTTACAAAAGCACATAGAGTAAAATAAAAAAGATATTTCTAAAAGATCATAGGAAATATAAATGTAAATAGAATCAATTCTGGGGATAGTGAGGACAAGTAGAACCCAGCCGTGTAGTCCAATAATCTTGAAGGTGAATTAGAGATGTAGTCCTGAGACTTCTGGCAAAGTGAAAAAGGAAACACGATCAACTTCATGATTTTTGTTGTCCATAAGGAAAAAAAAAAAAAACCCCAAAACATTTCCTCAGGGGAATTAAAGCTTCTCTTGACATATAATTCTGGAAGTTGTACCCAAGTTTCCTTGCTAGCCTGGGGACCTGGGGAGCAGAGAAAGGAGGTAGATGCTGAGATCCAGGCATGCACACTGTCATCTGTACATGCCTCAGGCCCACACGTCACTGAGGGAGAAACAAATCATTGTCCCAGAGTCTTGAATAGGCCGTCAGGTATGGGCATTTTATTTCCAGATTTTACTTCCTTGCTGTGAAGTATGAGATAACATCTGTCCTTCTGCACGTGGGATAAGGGAACGAGTCTAGCTGCTAAATGTGAGTATATCAGTATGATTCTGAGGTCTGGTTTGATACCAGGAGTTAATAAGATAAAGAACATAATAAATACATTAGACCAGAATTAATACTTTAAATAGTGAGTTTATGATTTCAAATTTGCAGTGAAGTTAATGCTGGTAAAGTTGAATCATATTGATCCTCTTGCCTTTCTTTTGAAGATACTAAAATTTAAGTAAGAGCTGAAGAAGATGATCCTTAGAAGTCTGCAGTCATTCAGAATTACTTCAATTGTGCTCTCTTCTTTTGACAGGGTTAGTAGGCAAGGAGATTGGGGCCACAGACAGATTTTGGAAGGAGCTTTCTAGTGATGGATGACAGAAATCTTGGTCCTGTCCTGTTAACTTGTTTTTCATGATATAAAGACACAGAAAACATGCTTATCAAGACTGTACGTGACCCAAAGCAGGCAGAGACAGCCCAAGTACAAAATGGCAGACCCAAGATTCACAATGATCTCAATGGTCAGAAACAAGGGATTAAAAATCAACTTGATTAAACTGAAAAGAGATACGTGATATGTACTGTTTCTTTTTCTTTCAGTTCTGGGGATTAACTATAGAATGAAGACCCATGAGTTAGTAGGACTTCTGGATGATCATAAGCTCCACTCCCTGGCAGCAGCACAGATACACTCATGAGTATAAGTAAACATGCTATCAAGTTTTAGAAACCTTTGAAGTACCATTTAGTGGATTTAGTGAGATTGCATATTCTCAGATTTGATGCTCTTCTTTCCATCTGCTATGGTTATAATAGGTGCATAGTTACTTTCCACAATCAGAGGTTTTCAACAACTAACAAGTAGGTACGGAGCTCCAATTTTATGTACGACATTGGTCCAGGCACTGGAGCTAAGAAGATAAGCAAGACATAGTCCAGATCCCCAAGAGAACCAGGCATCTCTCCTAAATATGTGTAGATGAAGGATGGATTCATGTACCACATTTGTAACCCACAGTACCTAGAAGAATGAGATGGACAATAAGTGCTCAGAGAGAGATTTGAAAACACTGATGAGGGTATGAACCTGAAAATCACTTAAAAAATAAATCTGCAAAGCAAGGGATGTAGGCTCCAAAGACCGTCATTTTTATATGCCTGTGTTCTTGCCATTTAAAAAGTTTTACATTTATAGGTTCATCTAGTGACTTACTGTTCTCAAGGCATAGCCATCAAATGAATATTTCTAATTGGATAGTGTGTGAGTGGGGAGGGGTTGAGAAGGATCTGTATTCTGAAATGGAGGCCAAGAAGCTTTGTTTATGATGGAAGTACAGAGGTGGAGTTCTCGTTCTCTTCTATGTGTCTCTAGGACCCTGCTGTGGTTCTGTTGAAATCCAGGCTGTGAAAGAGTCCACCTTTGCCACCACCCTTTTTCTTTGTTCCTTTTTTTTCCTCTGCACCTGGATTCAGCATTTAACACCCTTCATTTATGAGCAACTTATAATAAACTACTCATATGTGATTAGGCCATTAAAAATAGAAGTAGAAAACATAAAAGCAGGAGGGGGGATGGATTTTGTTTTGGGAATCGGCCCAGTCCCATGAACTTTCTGTTCTTTCTGTTTGGGGCTAAATGGTCCTGATTCTTCATTTCAGACTATTTGCAAACTGGTGTGCATTACATTTTCCATCCCAGAACAACTGGATTATGGCTTTCTGTTCATTCCTGAACTCAAGCCACTTGCAGTGGTGCACAGTGTTCAGCTGGCATCTCATCCAGCAGATTTTGGCCAAGGGTGTTCCCTGGAAACTGGAGTGTCTAGGCATGAGCTCAGACACTGGCGTGTTTGCCATCCCTCTAAATGTCTCCATGTGCTTCATGTATAATTCTAACTGTAAAGCCAGAAGGTAGCTCCTCTTCTCTGCATGCAATAGCTTTCTCATTGCTCCTGTCTTAGGGATTTATCACTCATTCCTTGTATGACAGGAACTGTGAAGATTGTTTTCATCACCTCTACTGGAAATGGCTTGAAGGAAGGTCTTTGAAAAATCTTTCTTTACATCCTTCTGGGGGCTCTATAGAGTAGAGGATCAGTTCATATAACTTGGCTATACCCTGTGGGTCCTTAAACCATGATGTTTCCTGTAGCTTTTACAGGAAGCATTTCCTGTGAAATCTCTGAAATAGTTTTCGTGTGTAACTTAGAAACCAGCTGTCAGCAACTCATTTGCATGGTATCATCAGTATCCTTCTCGCTTTCTCAGTCAGCTCATTTACCACCATGCCTTCCAGTTGGTTTTGGTCTCATTACCAGCATCTTGGTGGATTGTAAGATGCAGTGACTCTGGAACCTCTGCCAGCTCTGAGACTTCGAGGTGGCATTGAGCTGTCTTGTGGGAAGGCCTCCCTTCTGTGTCAAGTATTCCTCATGGTTATTACCAGCTTGTTTCTTTAAAATCAAACGTCTCGTAAAATGTGAATTTCTGGTTTTATACCTGCAATGATTCAAAAACAGCCTTTTTGTCCCCTTTTGACCTAGGAACACCATTAAGGAGAGAAAGAAAGGATGACAGTAAATAATCAGCCCTAGGGACTCTCCGTCTAGGAAAATACAAAGGTATAGCCACTCTACTGTTTTCAAGCTCTACATATGAGAGCAGTGATGAACGATTTTGGGGAGGCTTTTATAAGCACCAAGGAAGGCTGTTAAATGAATCCACGTTGTCTTGGGAGGTGTTTCACATGACTTGGAGTGTGACTAGCCCTATTTTCCCTGTTATAGATAGACGTTAATAAAGCATTAGGTCCCAGTTCCATTGTAAATTTTGTTAATACCAAGTGAAGGCCAAGGGAATTGGGAAGACATCTATTTTCTTGTGAAAGCATAACTTTGGAAGCACATAAAGCAACTAATTGACAAAAAAAAAATGAAGGCATATTTCCAGAAGGCCAAGAATGTCTTGGCAATCCAGATAAGTGCTGTTTGTAAAAGCAAAACTGATAACCAGGAATGACTGTGGAATGGAGCCTCATGAACTCCAAGATAAGATAAATGAGTGAAAGACAGGAGGAGGGAAGTGTGTGTTTCCTGGGAAAATGTTCTCAGGGTTATTCTAAAGCTCACTTAGACAGGCTTACCAAGGCGACAAATACATTTAAAAAAAAAAAAAACAAAAAACAGAAGAAAACCTCCAAACAGCCTTAGTTCCTTACTTGTAGGGCCTTAAAACCAAAACGTGACTATTTCTAAGAAAATCATGATAATTTTTCACAGAATTGCCTATTGAGAAGATCAAGAGTTGTGCTTGACCTGATACTTGGGTCGAGCTTTGCCTTGTACTCTAGGGGTCCCCAACCCTCAGGCCATGGACCGGTATAGGTCTGTGACCTGTTAGGGACCAGGAGCACGAACCCTATTGTGAACTGTGCATGTGAGGGATCTAGGTTGCATTCTCGTTATGAGACTCTATAGCAACTAATGCCTGATGATCTCAGATGGAATGGTTTAATCCTGAAACCATCCCTCCCCGCAACCCCCACGGATCCATAGAAAAATTGTCTTCCACGAAACTGGTCCCTGGTACCAAAAAGGTTGGGGACTGCTGCTCTACTCCATTCCAAGTCTGTCTTGTAAAGGAATGATCAAGAAAGAGGTTGGTGGCCTTTAGCTAGTAGTTGGGGTGGTAGGCGGTATACTGTAGAGGATGAAAGCATGAGCCCTGGAGTCAGACTCACATCGAATCCTGGCTGTGTGCCTTGAGTCAGGACACCTCACTGGTTGGAGCCCCCGTTTCCTAATCAATAAAATGAGGATAATTACAGAGCCCAGCACACAGAGCACAGTGAGGGTGAAATGAGCCCATACATTCAAGACTTGGTAGCACAGTGTCTGGCCACGAACAGTTGGGTGCTGATAGACTCAGAGAGGGGAGAAGGGCCGGGGGCCAGGCACAGCAACTGCTCTGTGGTTGCTGAGTCCGGCAACGCTGAGAAGGGTGGCAGTTGCATCCACGTTGTGTGGAAGCAGCACTTCAGCAATCCAAACAGAGCAGCAGATCCCAGGAATGGGAGTCTGACACCCCCGAGGCCCCATATCCTGCTGTGTTTGGTGGTATGGGGATGGCTGGGGAGTGATATCCCAGCTGGTGCAGGCCCAGAGATCTTTTGGCAGGTCCCTGTAAGTGCCTGGTGCATCTGGTGACTTCAAACAAAGGGCACCAGTGACAGCGTTGGTCCAACAGGAAAGAGGGCCTTTGGCAAGAGGGCCTCTTTGTTTGCGCCTGTGTGTGTGCACCTTGTCTGCCCTGACAGGCGGAACTCACTGTTTGTTTTGTGGAACAAAGAACAGGCCTGGTTAGATTGGAGTGGGAACTGGGGGCAGGTGGGGGGAGCAGGGTGGGGCGGGTGGTGGCAGGGTTCCTGTTGTGACAGCACACTCCAGGAGAAGCGTCTGGCATGTATCTCTTGGCCTCAGCAGGGGAAAAAGAATAAAGACACATTCTCATGCTTCAACTTTGATCCCGCGAAGTAAAAGTCCACGGACAAGGGTCTTGAGTGGCCTGAACCTCTTCACTCTCTGCTTCTTATTTAACATAAACAGGAAAATTATTGGAGCTAGCTGCTTACCACAGAATGAGGTGAAAGAGAGGGCTACAGTTTCCAGAAATGCAGCAATTCCACAGGAATGGAGGGTGTGGGTGGGCCAGGCAGAGGGTCAAGCCCTGCAGAATCTGAAAATGGTGGCTTCAGCTCAGGCCACCGGAGCTGAGCATGTATGCTGTGCAGCAGAGATGCGGGCTTGCACCCATGCACACACAGGCGGCGGCCTGTAGGAGTCCTGCAGGGAAGAAGCCCAGCTGTTGTATAGGGAGGCGTTTCTTTCTCACATTAGCGGGCACTTCCATTTTCCTGGTGCCCTCAGTGTCATGCTAAGAAGAGTGTGAAAGACATTCTCTGTACCCTTGAGGATCAGAGGTGGGGATGGTCTACATGGAAAACAGAATCGAGCAGAAAGCAGCCCGTCCACAGGTTCCACACTGGCATGTGCTGTTTTTTTCCCATCTGTACTGCCTTTCCCTTCCCTCTGTGTGTGACACCAAGCACTCTGCAGCTTTACCCGTCTCACCCAAATAGAGTTAAGGCTCCCTCACCTCCTCTTCGTAGCATTGGGTTCCTGTCTCCACTATAGAATATATAGTCCTGTGTTGTGCTTTCTTTTTTCACATCAGTTGCTCATACTTAGGTTGATTGGTGAAACAGTTGTTTTTTGGTTTTTTTTTTTTTGGTTTTTTTTTTTTTTTGGAGACCAGGGTCTCACCCTGTTGCCCAGGCTGGAGTGCAGTAGCTTGATCATGGCTCACTGCAGCCTCAATCTCCCGGGCGCAAGCGATTCTCCCACCTCAGCCTCTCAAGGAGCTTTTGTAATGACAAGGTTTTGCCATGTTGCCCAGGCTGGTCTCAAACCCCTGGGCTTAAGTGATCCATCCACCTTGGCTTCCCAAAGTGCTAGGATTACAGGTATGAGCCCCTGTGCCCCACCTGTTTTTTTTTTTTGTTGTTGTTGTTTGTTTGTTTGTTTTTTCTTTTTTTAAGTATTTACTTGTGGCCAGGCAGTATATTAAGCCTATGAGCAAAAATGGATGTGTGCTGTCTGTCCTAAAAAGTTTACAGAAAACATAAGAAAAAAATCATACAAGTAAATAAAAATTGCACCCATGACAAGGCTTATTATGGAGGAGAGGGGCTAGGATTTGACCTCATTTGGGTGGTTAGGGACCATTTCCTTGAGGAGGTGAGGATTGGTAGACAGGAGGCGGAGTCTGCAGGCAGACATGCAGAGGCCCTGGGGTAGGAGGAAGTATGGTACAGGAGGAACTTTTTTTTTAAAAGCCAGTAGAAGGATGGGATGGGTGAGGAGGAGGAGTGTGGTGTGAGATGGGGCTGGAAGGGTAGGTAGATGATACAGACATTGGGGACTGAATTAAGGAAGTTTGTTTTTTATTTTTGCCTTTATCCTTAAGAGCAGAAGAAGGCCACTGAAGCATTTGGTGGAGGGTGACATGATCTGATTTGGGATTCAAAATAATTTCTCCTGCCCCAGTGTGTGGGGATGGATTGGAAAGGGTAGAAGAGGGGATGTGGGTAGACCAGCTTGGAGGGTCTTGCTGTTGCCTGGGAAGGAAACGTTGGCAGCTTGCAGTCGCATGGCAGTGGTAGAGGTGGAGAAAGGAAGGAAGAGCTGAGATAAACTTGGGAACTCATGAAATAAAGTTAATGGCTTTTTTTTTTTTTTTTTTTTTTTGAGGTGGAGTCTCACTGTGTCACCCAGGCTGGAATGCAGTGGTGTGATCTTGGCTCACTGCAACCTCTGGCTTCCAGGTTCAAGTGATTCTCCTGCCTCAGCCTCCCGATTAGCTGGGATTACATGCTTGTGCCACCACACCTGGCTAATTTTTGTATTTTTAGTAGAGATGGGATTTCACCATATTGGCCAAGCTGGTCTCAAACTCCTGACCTCAAGTGATCTGCCTGCCATGGCCTCCCAAAGTGCTGGGATTACTGGCGTGAGCCACTGTACCTGGCCTAAATGGCTTTTCTTATTATGTAACTTCTCAGAGCCTTTAATATGGGGGTTAATGTAAATTGTGATTCTCTGAGAAAGGACTCGACCATAAGAATTTTCCACAATATGACCAGGTCACAAATTTTTTTCAAAGAATCTTCCACAATATTTCATTCTATAGCATGCTTCTGGGGAAATACTGCATTACATAATTGCTTCTTTTCTGGATACTTTCCACAGAGAGTTGTAGATACCATACCAAGGTCTGTAATTGGGAATGGGCCTGACCCAGTACAAAGAGGAATGTGTTTCACACAGGGTTTGAATTGAAGCCATGGGCAGCTCAGATGGAATAGGTAGACTGAATTCAATTTAGGATGGTTTTGGAGGCCAGGCTGAGGGGAGTTTGGATGCATTTTGTTGTGTGTTGGGAGTCGTTCTGGGCTCTGAGCTGTGTCATGGTTGGAAGTGCCATCTTGGCTAGGTCATTCTGGAAGATGCCTGGTAAACGGGTTGGGTGGTGAGGTGTGTATTGGAGTTGGGCAGCCTGGCTTTCTAGCAGTGAGTGGATGAGAACCTGGGTGTGGGGAGTGGGAATGGGGAGTGAATCTTTGGGGTTGAGAAGGAAGTGTGAGATGTTTTCCTTCATACCCTTTTCCTTTGGTGGGTGGCCACTGTCAGCAGCTGAAAACAAGAGAGGCTCTTCTGTGTTTTTCTGGGGCCAGATAAGCATAAGGAGACCCTTGCAGCCCGTGGGTTCCCGTGCAGCACTGGCAGACAGGCCGTGTGTTGGGAATGGCGCTGCCATTGTCAGGGAGCAGGAGAGGAATTACTTAGGTTAATAGATGAAGCCTGAGGAGGTGGTTAAGTTGGCATCAAGGCCATCAACTTCCCGCCACGGCTGAGATTTCACTGTGTGACTTTGAACAGGCCACTTAACCTCTCCAGGCCCCAGTTTGCTCATCTGGAAAGTGAGAGGCTAGAACGAACGTCAGGCCCCTCCTGGGCTGGAATTCCAGCCATCTCGGGGAACTGAACATTGTTAATTAGGGCAATCATTTATCAGGGTCAGCAAGAGCCTGTGCTCCCAGAGAACTATCAATTTTGTGAAAAATTTGGATTGAGAATGAAGACTTTGGGAAAAAAAAGTGTGGAGTGTTCAGTTCACACATTCCTCTGAAATTCAGGCATCTTTTCTGAGGCAAAGATGTAACAAAGTGAGGCCAACTTTAGCCAGGACAGATTTTTTAGCAATGCAAAGGTAGACAGCATCCTAATGAATGAATCTGCTAACTGAATGCTTATTTTAGGAACAGAGGGCACTAACATTTTATTTTTATGTGAGGTGTTTGAAGGTTGAAGGAATTTTCTCACAGAGACGTTGCTATGAATTGAGGCTAGGTTCTCAGGCCAGCTAACAATAGTTGATTTAGCCCATGACACCGCTAAAATAGTGTGTATTAACTATAAAATATAGAATACATGTGTGGTGGGGGAATGCGTGTGTATGCTTGGGGAGTATCACAGGGTATTAAATACCTAGACACATAAAAACCTCTATCAAGCTGATAAATTCAGTAACCTTGGATTGTGAATGTGCTGTGTACCAGGTGCTGGGCTGGGCACAGAGTGAGACGGAGGCCCTGCCTGGAAGGGCTCCTGGTGTGGTTTTCAGCCTGTCGGCTCTCAGGTCTGGCTTCCTGGGTCGGCTCCTGGCTCTGCTGCTTATACCTATGAGCCCCTAAGCAAGTGACTTACCTCTCAGTACCTCAGTTTCCTCACTTAGAAGCAAAGGATTCTAACAGTTAATAGTAGTGCCTCCCTCAGGGGGAAGCCGAAGAGAATTCAGTGAGATGACTCATGGAAAGCACATAGCCAGTGTCTGGCATAGACTGAGCACTCAGAAAATCTAGTGATGCCTGCCTAGGCAGAACTCTGTCCTCAGGGGGTGCAACCAGCAACTTACCTGCGGCCATGTGGGGAGTTAAGCTTGTTGTCCAGTTCCCCAGGCATAGCCTGGCATGGGATGGGGTGAGAGGTGGAGACAGGGTGTTGGCCGTAGAGGGAGAGAAGAAGTGGGGAGCAGGAGGAGGCTAAGGGAAAAGGGTGTTGTCTGATTTTTCCCCAGAAGTCAAGGTACAACTTACCAGCAAAAGGGATGGGGTTGGGGCAGGAGGTGACCTCTAGGAGCCATCCGAGAGCTGCACAGGAGCCAGAGGGTTATTGGAGGCACCTAGATGGGGAGGAAAGAGGAAAGGGACTGGCAGCTAAGGAAGAAATGGAAGCGGGAGTGGGACCCCAGCAGCAGTGCCCTGACTGCCACCATGGATCCTGCAGCGGCACTCACAGGGGGGAAGTTCTGGGAAGGGTCCCATGGATGTCTGTGTGTCTAGAGGTGGCGGGGACTTTCTTTGGTTGGTAGTCTTTAGTTCAAGCCCCAGGTTTTATCTCCAGCCTCTGTGTGGGGTCTGACTATTCTGTTCTCTAGGAGAATGTTCAGGAGCCTAGAGCAGTTGGTAATCACGATGCTGATAGGCCCAACTTGCAGGGAGCGTTGTTTTGATTTTGGCCCCTATGCTTTGAGAGAAGACTTGGTACAACCTGCCAGTGAGTAAGGAAGGACCTTGGACAGTTTAGCCTAAGAGGAAAAGAAAGATAGGATGGTATGAGGGTGGGTTTTAAGTGTTTGGAAGGCTCTCATTTGGAAGAAGGACTCACTAAACCATCCTCATTTGGTCTCAGTGATATTGTAGGAATGCAGACGTCAGCGCAGTGTGAAGGAGGAGTTTCCATGCCTGAGAGCTGTGGGGAAATGGAAAGGCTTGTTTTGAGAGGCAGTGTGTTTCCAGCCCCTGGGGCAGAGGCTGAATGGCTGCTTATCTTCCAGAGATATGGGGGAAGGTGGAAGGAAGTGTTGGAAATTCAAATTAGGGTTTCAACCTGAGAAAGTTAGTGTCTCAAATAATGCTGATGTTCTGTGACTTTATGAATGGGTAAGATGAATGAAATACAGGCCTGTTTTAATTTATCTGGAGAAATGGAAACTTCGGTAGGTCAGAGAGAGGAAATAACCTTTATCTGATGGCTATGACCTTAGAGACCTCAGACCAGTGTGCTCATGAGCCTGTCTTCAGGCAGTGATCACTTAGATTTCACTTATGAACATGTTGAACTTTCTCTGGGACTTTAAACTCTTTAAAAATGGCACTGTACCTTGTTCAAGTTGTACATTCAGTGACTGTAGACAGTCAGTGGTGGATACTTCAATCCTTAATTGGATTCTCTTCTCTGACATTTTATAGTCATGGAAATGAGGCTTGGAGAAGTTGTGACTGCCTCAGGTCACATAGACCGACCCAGGGGCTGCCCTGGGACCAAGACACCCACTCCTGCTCAGCCTCCAGTGTTCCTTCTATTTAGGCCACTTTCAGAGGTCCCAGTGCAGTTGGAATAAGTCAGTACCAGGCATAGCATTTCATTAAGCTACCGCCTAAGGACGCACTATGTGGGATGCTTTTAGTGTATGACTAGGGATTTTGTGGCACATGGCAGATTTTCCTAGATGTGAAGTCTATTACTCCGCAGAGCCTCGCTGTAACACCATTAATTGTCAAAGCCAGGGCCAGGCGGGGGCTGCCAGGCTCTCCAGATCCTCAATAGTTAGGTCAGTAGGAGCCTTGGCAGGGGCCTTCCCCCTGCTCCTGATGAGCTGGCCCCAGGGATGGGCTGAGTCTCTGTGACTCATACCCAAGAGGGCTTCTCAAAATCACGAGTCACCTGGGTTGATGTGGGTATCTTAGGGGTCAGGCTGGGGTCCCCAAGGTCAGAGTACCCTGCCAGATGCAGTGCTTGTGGTCCAGTAAATGACAGCAGGTGACCTGGCTAGGGGTGGAGGGAGTGGGACTCTCATCAGATAGGTCCTGGAGGGCAACCTGAAGCTCAGAGTGGACCAGTTGAGGACTGGGCCCCCCTTGTGTGTGGGGCAGATGTTGCAGTTTCATCAGCCTGCGGTGTTCCAGGGCTCGCTCAGGGCAGGCTGGCTAAAGGCTTGGAGTGGAAGGGGTGTGTTATTAGTCCATTTTCATGCTGCTGATTAAGACATACCCGAGGTTGGGAAGAAAAAGAGGTTTAGTTGGACTTACAGTTCCACATGGCTGGGGAGGCCTCAGAATTATGGCGGGAGGCAAAAGGCACATCTTACGTGGGGCGGCAGCAAGAGAAAATGAGGAAGATACAAAAGCGGAAACCCCTAATAAACCCATCAGATCTCGTGAGACTTGTTCACTATCATGAGACTAGGACGGGAAAGACTGGACCCCGTGATTCAATTACCTTCCCCTGGGTCCCTCCCACAACACGTGGGAATTCTGGGAGATACAATTCAAATTGAGATTTGGTGGGGACACAGCCAAATCATATCAGGGTGGTATGGGTATTCATGGTTATTGAGTAGCTGCCCCCTGTGCCCTGCCTGGCATTGTGCTGAGTACGCTGGGAGTGGCATGGCATTGCTCTTCCAGTTTACAGAGCAGGAAACAGAGCCTCCGGGTTCACTGCTGGTCATTGACGAAAGCAGGGTGATGATGATGATGATAATGATGATGAGGGTTAGCAGAATCACTCCTGTCTACTCAGTGCACAGTGCGCGCCTGGCCACGTGCTATGTACTTTACACACGTTACATTTCATCCTCACCACCACTCTGTATGTCAGGTACTATCATTGCCCTTTCAAAGTGGAGGAGATTACAGCTCAGTAAAAGGTAATTGACTGGCTCAGAGTTGCATGGTTGGTGGGCGGCTGAGCCAGGATTTAAACTCAAGTCTATCTGACTCTGGGAGCCCAGGCTCTTTCCTTGTTACAGCCCCACTTGTCCTTGGGGCTGAAGCTTGTGATGAACTCCAGGTTTTGTTTTTAATGGATGTGAGCTGGGTGGGCTGAATCTGCAAGTATAATAGTAGGTCTTTACGTGATGTGACAGGCTAGATGATGCTGCAGTAATAAACAGCCTCCAAAGCTCTGTAGCTTAACGAAGAAAAGCTTATTTCTTGCTCATGCTTCACATCCAGTCATGGCAAGGTTGGAGTTGGTTGCTTTGTTCCTGAGTCCCTGGGGGACCCAGGTGTTGGTGATCTCTGCAGTGGGGTAGGAGGAGGATATGGTAAATCACTAATGGGCTCTTGGAGCTTGTACCTGAACATGACACCTGCCACTTGCATTTCCTTGGCCAAAGCTAGTCACATGGCCACTCCTGACTTCAAGGGGGCAGGGAAGCACCTTGCATGTTGCTGGAGGAGAGAAGAACTGGAAATATTAGGTGAATAGCACTAATGACCCTCACAGTGATTCATGGGGCCTGTTTGGTCAGCACCCCAAGATGGCTCCTTTTTAAAACAGATGAGGGCTGGCCCTAGAGCAGTCCTGGGGAAGGTCTTGGATTAGACTTGGTTACTCCATCCCTCCCACTCTGCCTGTCCCAGCTCTTTTGAGGGAGGTGGTGGCATTTTATTCTCCATTCAGAAAAGGAGGGAGCAAGTGAGAGTCTTGCCAACAGCATGGCTGGGAAACAATTGCTCTAAGAGGACGGGGGCCAAAAAGTCATCACACCTCCTTCAAGGCCTCTGTGTAGAAGGAAATCTGTGATTTATACTCTGTAACTTCTGGGTGGTACATAGTAATTCCTTCCTGGACACTGTTTGCTGTGTATATAGCAACTCATCCTTTGACATTTGGCACCAGTATCTTTCATTTTTCTTGATCCGTGCAGTGAATGGATCCGTAACGCCACCCTGTTTTTAAGAAAGCCGAGCTGTGATTTAGAGGAGTTGTTACTTGCACAAAACCTCACGGTGGTCAGGTGACTATACCAGGATCAGGACATTTCTATTCTGGCCCCGTTCCCCTTGCCAGTCAGTTAGAGCTGGCTATTGACCCAGGTAGCCTGGCCTTCAAGGAGGAACCAGGGGACCGTGGGCTTTGTAGGAGCCTGGTCTGCTCAGCTCTGTCTCAGGGGAACAGCCTACTACTTTAAAGGAGGAAATAATAAAGGTCACTCTTGTCAGGTGTCTTAACCCTGTGGGTACCAGAGTCAGCCTAAACGCTTGTAGCAGTCTTGGCCCAGGCTCTTGCCTACCGAGGCCATGTCCTTTTCTTTCTCCAGTCCCTGTTTAGCATCGCTCCTGTGGCCATGGAAGTATCGGGCAAAGAGAAAAGTTGACGGCTTTCTACATGGAAATTTCATCTTGTTTGGGGCTGTAAGGAGGTACTAATGAGAAGCGTCATTGGATTGAAAGTTCTTGGCCTCAGCATTTGTATGTAAGTTCTGAAAATGGCATGATTTCTATAATTCAGGATAGACCCTTTCAGCATTTACGGATATATGGTAGCAGCAAAATGGGAAAGTTGAGGGATCCGTTTTCACAAATAACAAGACTTCTGGGCAGGGGTGCAGGGCAGAACTGTGGACTGGAGTAGGGCCTGTGAGCTTCCAGATTGAGCCTTTGGCTGCTTGTTTATCTTCTTTCTTCAAAAATCCTGTTGAACCTGTTGGACGTGTGTGCTGACAGCAAGCTGATTTGTAATCATTTGTAAAGCCATGTGGTCTGTCTGTGACAGTGACTCTAACTGGGAGTCTAATGCTTGCATTTACCCGGCTCCCACCCCCCAATATTTTCCTAGTGACGCAGAGCGCTGGAAGCAGGGCATTGTCTGGGTGGAGTCCCTTCCGCCAGCCAGCAGCTCCTTGAAGGCGAACGGCACTGCAGGGGCATGTTGGGTTCTATAAACAGAACTTCTACATGCTGGTCACAAGGTTAGCTTAGACTGTGGCTCTCATGGTGAGGGAAATGGTGTCTTATAAATATGATGTGAGGCTCCTTTTATCTCCTGGAAACTGGGGAACATTTTGTAAGAATTTTTCTAAGGAGTGGTGTTAAAAAAACAAAGCAAAGGCACAATGGAAGGCCTAAGGTTGTGTTTCAGAGAAACCCCTGAAATGCAGTCTTGGTGAGTGTGTGGATGTAGCTGAAGCCCCCAGCTGGCAGGTTCGGGGCCTCCTTTTCCCTTCCCTGGCTGGCTGTGGGGAATTTTCTCTCAAGCTGCTGCCCCCACTTGGAAGAAACTGGTAGCAACTAGCAGAGGTCACAAGCAAGGAGTCAGAGAACCGGGTTCAAGTCCTGGGTGTGTGACTGTTGTCTACCCAACCTTAATGTATTGTGGTCATTGACTGAGGTCTTACTATGTGTCTGAAACATTGCTAGGTGCTTTGCATAATGTCTCAATTCATTTTTAGAATAACGAGAAAACTTCAGTTTCGAGAAGAACAAGCAGGACCAATTCAGGTCTGCTGACTCCAAGGCCTGTGCTCTTTTTGCTGCAAAGCCTGCAGTAGCGCACAAGCCGCCTGATGCCAAATCCCAGGCACTGAGAGTCCTACCAAGAAGCATAAAGGATTTGACCAGTTAGGAGCTCAGCTCAAATCTCTGCAGAAGGGCCCTGAGAGCTGAGAAGGGTCCAATCAGCCTAGACCTCACTACTCAAAGGGGTATCCACAGACCAGCATCATTGGCATCACCTGGGAGCTTGTTAGAAATGCAGAGTCCTGGGTCCCACTCCAGACTTCCTGAGTCAGAATGAGCGTTTTAATGAGATCTCTAGGTAATTCATTAAAATTTAAGAAGCCCAAGATTAGAGACCTTATGCCAGGGAAATTAACAAATGATTGGGAGAAGGGATGAAGTGTGCTAGTTAAGACTAAAATATATGCTGTTTCTGTACCTGAATAGTTGACCTTTGCTCAGATGAGGGGGAAGCTGAAGACACAATACAGGGGACTTGCTTTCCTAACACTCTCAGAGTGAGGAAGGGATGCATTATTGTGACCCAGGCCCTTATTGTGCAAATGAAAGCAGATGTCCACATCCATGATGGTGAGAAGACAGTAATTTCCCAGCAGATGAGCTGACCTAGGGGGTGCTTCTAGTACCTCTCAGCTGGGATCCTGCAGCCCCAACACACTGGAGCGTGGGGGTGGCCAGCGAGATGGAACTGACACCAACATTCCATTCTCTGGATGCCACGGCCTCCACGCCTCAGCTGTTTTCACTCATTCAGCAAAAAAGAGAGACAGAAAGGAAATAAAAGCCAGCTGTGGCAGAGGCCGTGTTAATTAGTAAAACCTGATATGTCTGTGTACTGGGTCGGCACTAGGACAAGCAGGAGGCCCTTGCCCTATGTGGTTACTTGTTGTCCATCAGGAGCGAGCCTATCCAAGGTGTCAGATCCGTGTTCCTACAAGGAGCACTCCTCAGCTTTCTGAGTCAGGCAGAACATGTAAATGGGGCCATTTATGGTGCCATGGGGGGTTTTGTGCTCATATCCTGTGGCTCCAGGGTCCAGTGTGAACACTTCTAAACGTGGGTGTTAACCCATGAAAATGTGGAAAATGTGCCAGCCTGCAGGCAGGTGATTATTTGCAATGAATGGCTTGATGGCAAAGACTGGGATTTCACTCTCTTGCATATGTGTGATACAATTGTTATATTTCTTTTTTCCTTCTTTTAAAATTGGTAATTGGAGCATATGGCTAAAAGTCAACTATTTTTAAAGTAATGGAAATTTAGCAATTCAGCATGTTGAAGCATGCAGTTTGGCTGTTTTAGAAGAATGTTTTTCTTAGATGCCATCAGTTTACCACACCACCCTTGACTGGGAAATGGGGCTAAGATTTTAATAAATTAGCCAACCAAGAAACCTGACTTACCCTTGAAATAAGATGGGTGTCATCTTATTTGTACAGTGTAGTTGCCCTGGAAGGACTATTAGAAGACCTAAATTCTCTGTTTTGAGAAGTCTAGGCTTGATTTTTTTAGCTGGTAAAAAATGTGCAGGTAGTGGCCTGAAGCCAAGTGTGACGATTTGGAACCACAGCGGGTAAGCTGTGTGAAGTCCTTCCCTTTTGGGAAGCAGATGTGAGTTTAGTAGACATAGCGGTAATAACAAGGGCTACGACGAGAGCTGTAATCCCATTTAACTAGATATTTACAATAATGTATGAGGTGGGCAACTTCACCCCCTTTCTTCAGGTAGGAAACTAAGGCTCTGTGAGGCCAGGCCCAGTGGAAGTCCCAGCAAGGGGCACAGCCTGGGTTTGGATCTGATCTGGCTGACTTCAGAGCCTTTGCTGTTTCCTCTAAACAGATAGAGAAGCATTTTTAGAAGTATAAATGAGAATTCCATTCTTGAGGTGATTTATGTCTGTGTTAGGATGGGACATGTGTCTGTGTGCCGGGTGGGCAAGGAGGGGAGTGCTTGGCAAAGTCACAGGGTAAAAGTGACACCACTTCCTGGAATACCAAGAACACAGTATCCTTAATATAAAAAGAGACATAGTAGAATGAAAAATGCTATGGTGTTGAATGCAAAATTTACATTCATTTATAACAGAAAAACCCAAGCCTTGAAAGCAGTTCTTTGCAGTCCTTTGGATGTCTCTCATCACCCCACACTGGACTTCTCTGCCTTAGGGTTGCTGGAGTGGAAAAGTTGGGGAAGCACTCATGTAGTTGCAAGTCCTGGGCCATCTGGGCCTTTTCCACTCTCCCAGCTATATGCGGTGAAAAGGAATTGCTTAACTATGTAAACCGGCGTGGGAGAGTTGGCGCTATGCTCTGTTTGTACAGCTGCTCCTGGGGCTCCGGCTCCGCTATCTTTCATGGCCCAGAGGTGCCCATGAAAAGACAAAGGAAGGCTTTCCAGAGGCTGGAGGAGGTGAGAACTTGGCCGAGGAGGTGGGTTGTTCTCTGAGTTCCTGTGACCATTGATGGTCAGTCTTTTAAAATAAAATGTATATTTATTTTTAAAAATGGTGATACATGTTAAATTTCCATGGTTCAAAATTTAAAAATTGCCAGAGGGTTTGCAATTGAAAACTTCCTTCTGCTGTTTTCCACATAGCCCCAGTTTCCTTCCTCATAGCCAGTCATTGTTACCAGTTTCTTGTGTAGCCAAGTAAATACATCTTTATCTCTCCTTCTTTTTATATACACAGAAGCATGCTATGTCTACTAATCTGTCCCTTGCGTTTTCCTCACTTTCTTGTTCTTTTTTTCTCCCAGATGCACAAGATACCATTGACCTGATGTAATTTATTTAACTAGTACCTAATTGGCCTTTAGTAGTATGCAATCTTTTGCTATTAAGGTGCTGCAATGAATAATCTCATTTATATGTCATTTTGCACACATATGGGATAAAATGATAGACGATAAGTTTCTGGGTTAAAGGAAATGTACATTGTAATTTTGATGGATACTACCAAATTGCCATCCAGGAGCCTGGTACCAGTTTCTAGCCCCACCAGCAATCGATGAGAATACGTTTTCTCACATTACACACACTGTGTTATCAAACCTTTTGATGTGGCTGCCTCATAGCTGAAAAAATAACCTTGGTGTAATTTTTAGTGATGATCCAATCTTGAAAAATGATAGAAAATGGCACAGTTGTTACTTTTGCCTTTGTGGTGATGAATCTGGTGCGGTGTTTCCAACTTTTTGAAGTGGCAGAGGAATCGACTACCTGTACGAGTGAATAATAGTTAAAATATTAAAATGCAAATCCATATAACTCTTTTAAAACAAGACATCACATAGGTGGTAAGATATGGCCAAATGAATTATTAAAAACCGTGTGCTTTTTGGTTTTATTTATGATGGTGCTTCCTCTCTAATATTGTTATAACGTATAGGACTTGGGATCAGAGAATCGTAGAAACATAACGCCGGCAACTTCAATGACTTCAGCAGTACTTTTCCCCAGGGAGCTTCCACCTGAGTTGCTCTTTACCAGCTCTGTCTTGGTGCAGTTCTGCTGCCTCTGCCACATCCATGAGACACAAAGTCTCATCTGGAAAGATGATACATAGATCCAAGCATCAGAGCACTTTAGAGTTGGGAGAACTTTGAAGGTCCTCTCCGCCATGTTTCTTTTCTTCACTGGGAAGTCATGGAGAAGAACTTACATGTAGTACTTGCCTTGAACAAAAGGTTAGGATTTTTATTTTAATTTTAGATTCCATTACTACTGCAAGTGAATTAGGTATGGTTTCAGGAAAGGAAAGTTTGTTCTATGGGCTTTATATAAAAGGTGAGCTGGGCATGTGGGGGTGCAGGAGCATGAAAATGGGAGAGGACTTTTGGGAAGATTTGCTAACACAGGCTTATGTTAAATTATTTGTAAACATAATGTGAAGACATAGAGAAAAACATAGTATCACTTTACAAATAATCAAAAAAGGACTAAGTGTCTCATTACACACAAGGTCTCCTAGATTCATACTCAGCCCATGCCACTGAAAGTTAAGATTGGAATAAATCCCTGCCAGCCTTAAGCTGAGTGAAGAACTTGCATGCCAAGTTCTAAACATCACAATTCAGTCCAGGTTCCCTTATCTAACATGCTAAGGTGCTAGTTAGGCCCCAGTCCAGGTTAAATCAGGTCTGGTTTTCAGTATCCTCATTCTTCCTGAGATTTCCGGGTGAATGAAAGGGTGCTGACCACACATCTAAGTGTTCTTTGCTTTACTGAAAGCTTTGGGCAGATGGTCTCGAGCCTCTTCTTCCCCTCTCTAACACCTCAGCAAACCTCCAGACCACTGGGGTAAATGCGTCATCTCCCTCCACCATCCCTACTCCAGCCCCAGGTTTCCCTTAACTTTTGTTTACCCTTTTTTTTTTTTTTAAACGGCTGTATTAAGATATAATTCATATAGCATATAATTCATATAATTCAACTATTGAAAGTGTACAATTCAGTAGTTTTAGTATTCACACAGTTGTACGACCATCACCACAGTCAATGTTAGAACATTTTCCTCACCCCTAAAAAGAAATTCCATCGCCATTAGCAGTCACTCCTGGCCCCTTCCCCATATCCCTCACTGTAGCAGCCCAGGGCAATCACTAATCTATTTTCTGTCTCTGTAGATTTGCTATTCCAGACTTTCATATAAATGTCAGTATGGGTGGGTGTGGGGGTGTGTGTGTGTGTGACTGGCTTCTTTAGGATAATGTTTTCAAAGTTCATCCATGTTGTGGTGTGTGTCAGTATTTCATTCCTTTGAATGGCCAAATAATATTCCATTGTATGGATATGCCACATTTTGTTTACCCATTCACTGTTTGATGGACATGTAGATTGCTTCCACTTATTGGATACTGTGAATAATGCTGCAATAAACATTTATGTACAAGTTTTTATGTGAATATATGTTTTTTCTTTTTTCTTTTTTTTTGAGAGGGAGTCTCGCTCTTGTCGCCCAGGCTGGAGTGCAATGGTGTGATCTTGGCTCACTGCAACCTCTGCATCCTGGGTTCAAGCGATTCTCCTGCCTCAGCCTCCCGAGTAGCTGGGATTACAGGCACCTGCTACCATGCCTGGCTAATTTTTTGTATTTTTAGTAAGGATGGGGTTTCACCATGTTGGCCAGGCTCGTCTCAAACTCCTGACCTCAGGTGATCTGCCCGCCTTGGCCTCCCAAAGTGCTGGGATTACAGGCATGAGCCACTGTGCCCGGCCCCTTGTTTTTATTTCTCTTTGCTATATACCAAGGAGTGAAATTGCCAGGTCCTACCGTAACTCTGTGTAACATTTTGAGGAACTGGCAAACTGTTTTCCAAAGTAGCTGCACCATTTTACATTCCTACCAGCAATGTATAAGGGGTCTAATTCCTCTAAATTCTCCCCAGTACTTGTTATTATGTGTCTTTTTTGTTATAGCTATCCTAGTGGATGTGGAGTGGTATCTCATTATGGTTTTAATTTGCATTTCCCTAATGACTAATGATGTTGAATATGTTTTCATATGCTTATTGGATTTTATATACCGTTCAGATCCTTTCCCCATTATTTATTTATTTTTTTTTGAGATGGAGTTTTGCTCTGTCACCCAAGTTGGAGTGCAATGGTCACATCTCAGCTCACTGCAATCTCTGCACCCGAGTTCAAGCAATTCTCTCACCTCAGCATCCCAAATAGCTGGGATTACAGGTGTGCGCCACCATGCCTGGCTGATTTTTGTATTTTTAATAGAGATGGGGTTTTATCATGTTGGCCAGGCTGGTCTTGAACTCCTGACCACAAGTGATCCACCCGCCTGGGCCTCTTAAAGTGCAGAGATTAGAGGCATAACCCAGGCTGGGCGCGGTGGCTCACACCTGTAATCCCAGCACTTTGGGAGGCCGAGGTGGGCAGATCACGAAGTCAGGAGATCGAGACCATCCTGGCTAACATGGTGAAACCCCGTCTCTACTAAAAATACAAAAAATTAGCCGGGCATGGTGGTGGGTGCCTGCAGTCCCAGCTACTTGGGAGGCTGAGGCAGGAGAATGGCGCGAACCCGGGAGGTGGAGCTTGCAGTGAGCCGAGATCGCACCACTGCACTCCAGCCTGGGCGACAGAGTGAGACTCCGTCTCAAAAAAAATAAAAAATAAATAAATATAGGCGTAAGCCACTGCACCTGGCCCCCATTTTTAAGTCTTTTTATTACTGAATTAATAAATCATTTATATATTCTGGATATGAGTCCTTTATTAGATATATGACTTGTATTTCCTCTCATTCTGGTGGTTGTCTTTTGACTTTCTTGGTGGCATCATTTGCAGCACAAAAGTTTTAAATTTTGAAGAAGCTTGATTTATCTGTTCGTTCTTTTCTCACTTGTACTTTTGGTGTTGTAGCTAAGTAGCCTTTGCCTAACCCAAAGTCACAAATATTTGTTCCTCTGTTTTAAGAGTTTTATAGTTTTAGATCCTACATTTGGGCCTATGATCCATTTTGAGTTAACTTTTGCATATGGTATGAGGAAGACGTCTAACCTCATTCTTTTTCATGTGGATGTCCAATTGTCGTGGCACCATTTGTTGAAGACTATTCTTTCCCCCATTGAATTTTCTTGGCACCCTTGTTGAAAAGCAGTTGGCTATAAATGTAGGGGTTTATGACTGAACTCCTAATTCTGTTTCATTGATTTATATGCCTTCCCTCATGCCAGTACTGCCCTGTCTTGATAACTGTAACTTTGTCTCACGTGTTAATGGGAGAGTTAGGGCAGAAATGGGCAATCTAGACTTTTTCTTTTCCTAGTCTGACCAGTTACTAGATTCTTTAGATCCTTCCTCAAGTTTTCAACCACACTTTATTTCTCCTCTGTATATCTTTGTGACATGTCCTCTTGCTGGTTTCATTAGGTGATGATATCCTGATAGACCTGAGAAATCTCAGCTGTCTGACACCTTAGTTTTCTCCTAGCAATGCCAGCTAACTTCATTCTAACTCAGTTGCTTGGCTCTGATGGGCTTTCTCTGTTGTATAGAATTAAACATTTGGGCCATGAAAGGATGCTCTGGTTCCTGAAATTCTCTAACTGGTTAGGTTCAGGATAATAAGCTTACTGTACTGTTAAGAGATGTAAAGATCTTTCCAACGGCTATATAAGCGAGCAATTCTAGCAGATACTGCTCCCACGTGGGCTGTGATACAGACTTTAAAAGCCTAACCTTGTCCTCCCTGGGCCTTTCTTTTATTGCAGGCGTCTGTAGCATTGTGTTGTAGACATGAGATTTGCTGATATTAGCATCTTTGTAGTAGTGGAGAAATGGAGGACAGGCAAGAGATCTGCCTGGAGAGGTGGAATGTGGGGCAGGACCATTTCCCATCACTTCAAATTGCTAAACCAAAGAATACAAAGCCCCTGTGACCTCTGGAATCAACAATAACCACCCTGAGATTGTCATTCCTTTCTGTTGTGGATTGTGTGCAGCACACCTAGAGCTTACACTATGAACTGTATCCTAATTTTAGCTAATTTAAATTTCTGTTTTATATTGGACATGAAAAAAATCTGTACTCCGAAGTTGCCCTTCCTCAAGAGCTTCTATTAAAGACTCTGGGCCGGGTGTGGTGGCTCACGCCTGTAATCTCAGCACTTTGGGAGGCTGAGGCAGGCAGATGACGAGGTCAGGAGATAGAGACCATCCTGGCTAACACGGTGAAACCCCGTGTCTACTAAAAATACAAAAAAATTAGCCAGGCGTGGTGGCAGGTGCCTGTAGTCCCAGCTACTCTGGAGGCTGAGGCAGGAGAATGGCGTGAACCCAGAAGGCGGAGCTTGCAGTGAGCCAAGATCACGCCACTGCACTCCAGCCTGGGCGACAGAGCGAGACTCTGTCTGGAAAAAAAAAAAAAAAAAAGAGACCCTGCCCATGCAAATGGGGCAGGGAAGTGGACATGTCAGAAAGTGAGGGTTAGGACAGGTTGTGGATTCAGCCTGCCTGAATGCAGTTACTCCTAAGTGATCTTGGACAAGTTACTTAAACTATCCAAGTGTGAGTTTCCTTATGTTTAAGATGGTGATAAGAATAGCACCCACCTTCTGGAATTGTTAAAAGGTTGAAATCCCATGTAAGGATCTTAACACAGGCAAGGGTTGGCAAAGTTTTTCTATAAAGAGCCGGAGAGTCAACATTTTAGGCTTTGTGACACCATAGACTTTGGGGTTTCTGTTGCAACCACTCGGCCCTGCTGTTGTAGCTTGAAAGCAGCCACAGACAATCTGCAAATGGACGGGCATGGCTATGTTCCAATAACACTGTGCTTTTCAAAACAGGTGGGAGGCTGGGTTTGGCCTGCAGGCTGTCATTTGCCGACCCCTGGCTCAGCACAGGGCTTGGCTAAGTGGGCACAATGGGTTTTTCATAAATGCCAGCCGTTCTCCCAGCCTGGGGACAGCTCCTTGACATCGGTCTCCTTGTTCATTTTCTCTGTGTTTTTAACAGAATGTCGAGGTCTTGGCCAGCAGGAGCAACACTTCAGAGCAAGACCAGGCGGGGACCGAAATGCGCGTGAAGCTTCTGCAGGAGGAGAATGAGAAGCTGCAGGGAAGAAGCGAAGAGCTGGAGCGGAGAGTTGCTCAGCTTCAAAGGCAGATCGAGGACCTGAAAGGCGATGAAGCCAAGGCGAAGGAAATGCTGAAGAAGTACGAGGTGAGGCTCGCTGGGCCCAGGCCCATCTTTGGCAGCTGCTGTTCCTTCTTTCCTGTGTAAGTGATTTCAAAAGTGGGGAAGGGATTTATTGTCATAATTTAGTAGGAAAGTCAAGGCAATAGTGAATACATCCTCTCTGCAAGCCATTTCTTTGTTCCCCTGGGAGTGGCATGACAGGGAGGCCAGGGAATAGGGACGGTGAGGTCAGGCGGGAACACAGGTCTAGGCACAGGAATCCCCACACACCCAGATACCAGACATACCCAGTCTTCCATGGCTTCACACAGGCCTCCACCTGAAAAGGCTGTCTTAACACCACCATTAGACCGATTCTCACTAAAGACTATTTATTCTTTTTTAACTCATTGTTGATGTTTTTAACAAGCCAATTATCTGGTTGGCCAGACCTCTAGCAGTGGGAAGCTGTGAGTGAGAGATGGCACATACTCAGCAGTAGGAAAGGGCAGCTGACAATGAAGGAGGAGACACACATGGTCACTGCCTTAGTCTGTCCTATGCTGCTATCATGGAATACCACATTGGGGTAATTAAGGAAAAATAGAAATGTATTTCTCACAGACCTGGAGGCTGAGAAGTCTAATATTAAGGTGCCAGCCTCTAGCGAGGGCCGTCCTTCTGTGTCACAGTGTGAACGGCATCACATGGCAGAAGGGCAGAGGTGGAGTGGGGAACTGACTGGCCAGAGGGGGCCACGCTTGTCCATTGACCAGGAACCTACTCCTGTGATGACAGTTTGAGCCCATTCATAAGGGCAGAGCCCTCATGGCCTCATCACCCCGTAAAGGTCTCACGTTTTCATACCATTACAATGGCAATTAAACTTCCAACACATGCTTTTTGGGGGACACATTCAAACCATAGCAGTCATCCATCAGGACCACCAGGATACCTTTTATAAAACTGTGTGTGTGGGGGTCCATTCAATACCTATTGTTTTCAGATCTCTAGGAATAAGGCCAGGTATTTGTATTTAAAAAAAAAAAAAAGAAAGAAAAAAGTACCCCAGCTGGTCATGGTGGCTCATGGCTGTAATTCCAGCTACTTGGGAGGCTGAGAGGTGGGAGGGAGGATCACTTGAGCCCAGGAGTTCATGACCAGCTGGAGCAATATAGTGAGACCCTGTCTCTAAAAAAATAAAAATAAAAAATCACCCAAGATAGTGTGAATGTTCACACCTGGCTGAGAACTGGAACTGCAGATAGGCACACACATCCAAGAACACGGCTGTTGTGTGCCACCTTGGGTCTGTGACAGGCACATTGTGACCATAGCCACTGCCATGTCTGTGGGTGTCTTCGGTGTTCATTTAATTTCACTGAGTCAGTTTCATAGGTACAGCACACATCTAAGTGCATACTGACCCAGTGTTTCATCGTAGGGAGAAATACGACAATTAGAGGAGGCCCTTGTGCACGCCAGAAAGGAAGAAAAAGAAGCTGTGTCAGCCAGAAGGGCCCTGGAGAGTGAACTGGAGGCTGCTCAGGTAAACACCAAGGGCTGTTGTCATTACTCCCTCAAGAAGAATGCACAGAGACGCAACACCAGAGAGGCGTGTGGAGATTGTCCTTGGCCCTGTCTTTCCATGTAGCTCCCTTTCACCCATAATAACCACTCAGTTATTTGAACTATCCGTCTAGACCAGCGGTTCTCAACTGGGGGGGATTTGGTAATGCCTGAAGACAATTTTGGTTGTCACAACTGGGGAGATGCTACTGGCACCTCGTGGGTGGAAAACAGGGATAGGGATGCTGTTAAACATCCTATGAAGCACAGGACAGCCCCCACTGCAAAGAATGATCGGGCCCCAAATGTCAGTAGTGCGAAGGCAGAGAGCCCTCGGTTTAGACGTTAAAGAGCTTGACAGCTTTCCAAAGATAAAATATGAGTGGTGTGAGAAGGCCGACAGGACTGGCCCCCGAGGCGGTGTGGAGTCTGCTTTCTGGCAGAAGCCAATTTCCCTTCTCCTCTGGGCAAATGCACTCTATAGAGTACATTCCTTCAGGATGGCTATTCAGAGAGGCAGGGGGAAGTCATTTCCTTGAAACTGGATAGCTATCGCTATTCAAAATCAGTAGGTTCTTAGAAAATTAGATTTTCCCATTTGAAGCACATTCTCAAGAAAGGCCTGTACTGCCGTTCTGATTGACTTTGCACAGTGACCTCCGGGTGATGCAGGTGTGTCCTTCTCCTATTGGCTCTCGGGATGCTGCTTAAGTATCTCAGGTGAGTTTCTGAGGAGGTAGAAGCCAGTGTTTTTGAGAGTTCTCTAAAAGGAAGGTTGTTAAAGTTTTCCATTCAGGACCCACTTGTAGTCAGGGATAGGTGAAGTGGGGGCATTGAAAGTGTTAAGAGCCGAGTCAGGTTCAGATTTGTAAATGCCTTGTTGCAGCTTTCCTGGAGAGTGTTCAGCTTCATCTCCTAGAGTACAGAGGAGAGGAAGGATTCCCACAGGTCAGCCTAGCTTGGGGACTCTCCCCCAAAATCAGAAGCCGGTGCCTTCTCCTCCTCTTGGGACAAAACTCGTGTTTGCGTACAGTAAAGTCCCAATTTTTCCTGAGTTCAATGTCTGACTGCCTTCACTTTGGATTTTTTTATTTCTTTAAATCTAGATCTTCATTACAAAATCTTGTGGGGTTGATTTTGTGTGGATGGCACTTTTGCTGTGCTGCTGTTTAAAGCTTAGGTTGGTTACTGTTACCCAACCCAGCTGCCAGAGTGTGGGGTTTAAATTCGTGAGCTGGTTGGGGGGCAGAAAGAAAGGAAACATATTTGTACTCTATAGGGATAAACATCTCTACCTTCATGATATGTCCACACCAAGTCCTATGTGCAGCTATGGGTCTCTCAGAACTTTTCCTTTGGTCAAACAGGAACTTTTCACACATATGGAAGTGGTTCCCCTGCTGGGAATCTGCGCTCATAGTGAATTCAGTGCACAGAACAGATGATGGCCTTGGGGCCTCAAGATCTTAATGTAATCCCTACCCACCCCCACCTTCAGATCTCTAGCCTTGCCTTGGAAATTATCCCTGACATGTTACTTTTGTTGAGGCCTGTTTTCCCAGTAGTGTGGGGATGGTGAGAGTGCTTCATGCAGTGTGTGGCTGTGTTAGCCACTGGCAGTGCAGCTGGCAAGAATTAAAAATGGGCCTGACAGTTTCACTATCTTTACCTGAATTATCTGGTCTTAAAAGTAATGCCTAGAATGGCAATCATTAAAAAGTCAGGAAACAACAGGTGCTGGAGAGGATGTGGAGAAATAGGAACACTTTTACACTGTTGGTGGGACTGTAAACTAGTTCAACCATTGTGGAAGTCAGTGTGGCGATTCCTCAGGGATCTAGAACTAGAAATACCATTTGACCCAGCCATCCCATTACTGGGTATATACCCAAAGGACTATAAATCATGCTGCTATAAAGACACATGCAC
This sequence comes from Pongo abelii, assembly GCF_028885655.2. Classification (NCBI taxonomy): domain Eukaryota; kingdom Metazoa; phylum Chordata; class Mammalia; order Primates; family Hominidae; genus Pongo; species Pongo abelii. Next base: position 60,565,040 of record NC_072001.2, read on the forward strand.
ACGTATGTTTATTGTGGCATTATTCACAATAGCAAAGACTTGGAACCAACCCAAATGTCCAACAATGATAGACTGGATTAAGGAAATGTGGCACATATACACCATGGAATACTATGCAGCCATAAAAAATGATGAGTTCATGTCCTTTGTAGGGACATGGATGAAATTGGAAATCATCATTCTCAGTACACTATCGCAAGAACAAAAAACCAAACACCGCATATTCTCACTCATAGGTAGGAATCGAACAATGAGGACACATGGACACAGGAAGGGGAACATCACACTCTGGGGACTGTTGTGGGGTGGGGGGAGGGGGGAGGGATAGCATTGGGAGGTATACCTAATGCTAGATGGCGAGTTAATGGGTGCAGCACACCAGCATGGGACATGTATACATATGTAACTAACCTGCACATTGTGTACATGTACCCTAAAACTTAAAGTATAATAATAATAATAAAAAAAAGTAATGCCATGGAAAAAGCACCTCGCTCTAAAATACTTTGTTTTCTTTAAAATTGGAAACCAGATAGTCAGCTCCTTTTGTTTGGTTACTGTTTCTGTGTACCTCTCGTCCTCGAAGCTGGCAACCCAAAGGGACCTTAGCCCTTGAGGAAAGAAAAAAGTAACTGGTATTTTTCTCAGTCTTTGTGCTATTAGTCTATTGCATCTTCACGTATGATAAATAGATTTCTTTACATAGTAGCTGGAGACGCTGGTAAATTTATGTCTGATTTACCATGACTCAGTTAAAAAGTAGTAGAGGGTCATAAAGATGCTGTTCTTGGTTTGCTCAATGCCCTACCACTTGCTTCAGGACCGTGTTGCTATCTAGGGCTACTGGAACTGCACTTAAGGCAAGGCATCTATGATTCTATTTAAAAGTGCCTTTTGCAGATGGGGAAGTAAAGAAGCCTTTGCTGGAGAAACCACAGTTCTTTCCTTCAGGAAGGGATAACAGTGCATACGTTATTCCTAGGGCTTTCCCTCCCACCCCATTGGACTTTTGAGTATTGAGACAACCAAGGAAAAAGGGCCCAAGGCTTGCACTGTTGCAGCCCACAGACACTGAGTGGCAGGAACTACAAGAAGACCAACTTCCTTCTGGTTAAACTGCCCATTCTTGACACCCATAGGCTCACCTGCAACTTGGTTGTCGTTAATATGAGCTAATTGGGACCTGAGTCATAGGGTAAAATCTGTGTCCGTTGACAGATAATGGTCCCTGAGCTCAAGGACACTCACCCTACATCTACCCGTGTTGTGTCTTGGATTCTCCAACCTGATATATTTTCCCTAAATTTTCATCTAATTATTCATCGATGAGCTTGTGTTGCTGGCCTTGAGAGTCTCTGTAGCTACAGAGCATTTCACTCCTGATACTGTCCATATGAAGGGTCAGAAAAATGCAAAGTTACCACATTTGCTTCTTTTCATGTGAATTTGGGACGTTTTCTCAGCAGTGACTTATTGGAACGTATTTCTTGAATTACGGAGGAGGAAGACTGTTGTTCTAAACAGTGTTTCTAAACCTTAGTACATATTAGAATTATCTGGGGAGCTTTCAAATGCAAATGATTATGGGCCCCATGCTAAGAAAAATTGTGATTCCATCAGAAAAAGCTAGAATCTACATTTTAAGTACAGACACCCCATCCTTGCTTGGTGATTCTAACATAAGAAGCCTTGGGATCATTTTTGGGGATAGGCATTCATTTTTAATAGCTAAGTGTTTATCATATGCCTAATAGTGAACATACCCAGATAGACAGAAAATCTCCCCCTTGCCTTTACAGAGCTTACTGCCTTGCAAAAGTGGCAAGCATATAAGAAATAATTTAAAAATAATGTAGCAAATCTATTCTTCTAGGCAATGTGTGTGTGTTGGGGTGGCGGGTGTTGGCAGGCCCTAGGCCTGGAGTGGTGAGTCTGTGGTGTCTCTTGTGGTTCAGGAGAAAAAGCCAGGCAGCCCTGCTTGAGCTAAGAGGAGCAGAAAGGCATGCACGAAGCACATGGAGGCTGAGTAGAGCTGGGTTGGCTTGTCTGCTGACTGGAGCCCTTGGGATTGGGGTCTAAGAGGAGGAGAAAGGCTGGGGGATTCCTACGGGGAGGGGGTTGAGTTGGATCCTGAAGTTTCTACAGGAAGCCATTGGGGGCCCTCTGTATTTGTTGTTTCACGGATTGACATTTTTTGGGACACATGTTTTGAGGGTTTTGTCCCATACCATACCTCACTGGTTCTATAACTCCTCCTCACCCTTTGCCCCAATACTGCTAAATCATCGATCAACAGAAACCCCAGGTTTGACCCTGCTTCTGGTGGGTGCCCAGCAGCAGCTGTGCTGGAGCACACTCCTGCTAATTCCCCCAAACTGAACTTCTGATTACCTTTCTTTTTGCCACCATCTTTTCCCCAACAGCTTTTGTTAACCTTGGTTCTCTGCAGCAGTTAACTTCAGCAGGTGGGCCAGGTTGGCTGCTTCTCAAAGTCAGCCAGCCCAGCAGAGCCCAGGGACTGGAAGGCCGCTATGGGTGGTGTTTTAGCCCCACATCACATGGTTGGCAGAGCAGATCTGTTCCTGTGCTCTGCAAACCAGGAGAGTCCGAAGTGATTTGGAATGTTTTCAAGATCCTGAGTTACTGCCTGTGGCAGCAGCATGTAAACGGTTAAGCACTGTACAAATATAAACCATTGTTCTTGTGCAGTCACTGCAGGGACACAAGACCGGGTAGGCCCTGAGCTGTTTCTGTAGTGGCCCAGTCAGCCCTCAGTGCCTGACAACGTTTTCGAGATGATCCAGTCCGTGTTTGAGTCAGGTTGCTCTGTTCCGAGCTGTGCCTCTTCTTATTATCCTTGTACCTATGGCCCTAATGCTTAGCCATTTAAAGAAGCCACCATAACCTTCCCATAATATTTTAGGATTTTATTTTGGAATGGCATGTTGTTTACATAAAGAACATAAGTCTGTGTGACTTCGTGAGATGAGAGCCTCAGGGGAACTAAGGGGAGTATTGCACTCAAGATGGTTGTATTTTATGGTAGGCACTAGTATTTGGTGCTGATTCAATCAGTAACCACCTACCTGACTAGTATTTTATCTGACTAGTGTCTCTTCCATTTAACACCTTCTGTTCATCAAGTTCACCAACCTGTGTGTTTCCAAATTCCTTTTTGCCTGTGTCTGAGTCCAATTCATGGATTCTGTTGATGACAACTGCCTTTACCCAAGTGGACCTTTGTTCTGTGGGTTAGTGTTCTCTTAGCGATTCATTTTTAGTTATTCTAACTGTAAGAACCATCTGCATAGCACAGTAAATACTGGAGCATTAGGTGTGATGCTGTGTGTCACAGGATATAAATTGCCAAGTAGGTTTAGGTTGTCGTAATGTACAACTTGACCTCGATTTTCAAGCATGAACATTCAGGTTTTCAGACACTATCCCGAATTCCCACCACCAGCAGCCTTGGCCGTGTATTTCTGTAGCATGTTGTTTGTCTGCCCCTTTATTCCTGTGGATGTTTTTGGGTAAGTCAACTTTCCTTTTTGGTCCTTGAATTTCAGAACCAACAATGTCCTTCTATCTCTCTGACGGCTTTATTGTGATTTTCCTCATCACGGATTTAACAGATCTGATTGCTTTGCAGTGTGACTGTGAAGTTCCCTGTGCCACCCGTTCCTGTGGCTACCTGGTTAGTAGGTGACAGCGCTGTCCTTTCCCTGCCATTTGCAGGGAAATCTGAGTCGGACCACCCAGGAGCAGAAGCAGTTGTCTGAGAAGCTCAAAGAGGAGAGTGAGCAGAAGGAGCAGCTAAGAAGGTTGAAGAACGAGATGGAGAATGAGCGGTGGCACCTGGGCAAGACCATTGAGAAACTGCAGAAGGAGGTGAGGGGCTGGAGGAGGAAAGAGGATGTAGGGCCAGATGCCTTTGTTGGACCCAGTCCCCTCTGAGGGTCTGGTGAAAGCCTGGGAAACCTGCAGTAGGTCTAAGCACAAAAGTGTCAGGGATTTGCAGATCCCAAGAGGCAGCTCTTTGGATTTGTTGAAAAGATAGAAACTGGTCTAGAAAACATTAATGCCAGTACTCTCTGGATTCTGGGCACCAGAATCACCTCTTAACAGTTAGTAGAAGAAGGCTGTGTGTCAGTGCAGATGGAACCAATGTTGACTGAATCAGAATCGACATCTCTGTGCAGAGTCTCTACATTTGCATCTCTATTACTTGTCCAGGAGTGTGAAAGGCAGCTTCAGAGCTCAGTAGCTGCTGCTGTTTCTCCTCATCTCTGCCCCACCATACCCAGAAGGGTAAAGGCACAAAGCTGGCAGGCTTTCTGTATTCTGGGAGTTGACACGAGTGTCTGCTGTTTTTTGACGCGTATTATGTACCAGGCACTTCACTAACTATTTGGTTTCTAACTAGAATTTTATCTGTATCTGCTGATAAAATTTTATCTGTATCTGCGGATACTAATTCTGACAACAACCCTGTAAGGTAGATATGATTTCAGTGTTTCCAATGTGGACACGGCCAGGGCCCAGAGAGGTTAACGACATGCCCCAGTCACGTACTGGTAAGTGGCACAGCAGCCCTAGGACCCTGAGGCTGTGTGCCTGGCTCCAAAGGACATGCCTGCTCACTCCTCCATGCTACTTCCAAGTCACAGGTGCCCACACCTGGCCAACTCAGGATCAGGTGCTGGACCATTTTTGAGGGGGCCGTAGAAGAAAGGGAGAAGAGGAGATGTGCTGTGTGTTGAAATGGGACCCAGACCCTGGTCTCAGAGCATCCCAGGGTGGGCTCACACCCATGTCACTTCTTCCAGATGGCAGACATTGTTGAGGCCTCCCGTACATCAACCCTGGAGCTCCAGAACCAGCTGGATGAGTACAAGGAAAAAAACCGCAGGGAGCTCGCAGAAATGCAAAGACAGTTGAAGGAGAAAACCCTGGAGGCAGAAAAGTCCCGACTGACAGCCATGAAAATGCAGGATGAGGTAATGCCTGGCCACATAAGTTCTTCCTTTATCCCTTATTCAAAGTATCCTTTGCCCTGAAAGTCTTCTGTGAGGGACTTGGGGGTAGATTCGTGAGACAGCTTTTGTGCTTGACTCTTCATTCTTCACCTTCTGGATGGTTCTGTGGGCAAATGGCATTCTGGAGCACAAAGGACCCACCGGTGGACTGTGAGGACAAATGGACACCGCTTTAACCTGACCATTTTCTTGATGAATCTACAGTTTTTTGCCTAAAATGTTTAGCTGCCATTTACGGAGCAGCCATGATGTGCCCAGCTGTGTCCAGATGATTTATTTATATGCTTTCATGTTTTAATTTAATCATAGAGTAGGGATTACAGTAACTGACTGTTTTTTGGCCATTCATTTATGAAAATACAGACTTCTATTGGCATGAGGGTGGTGGATGAGAGTTTCACAACAACAATAATGGCGAATAAAAGAAATCCTCAGGAATTTATGAGTATTGAAATGATTAAAACATTGGTTTTATATTTAAGAATAATTGAGCAAAGAAACCCAAATGCTAGCTCCCTTCAGGCTTGGCCTCTCAAGAACTGAGAAAAAGAAAGGGGATGTTTTTGATTTTTTTAATGGAAAGCTGGAGATGTCAAAATGTAAGCACAGCCTATGCTGATTTCTAGCTATACCTCTTGCCAGCTGGGTCACCTCGAGTAACTTAACCCCAGTTTTCTGAGCATATGTTTCTACCTCTTTAAAAATATACCAAATATTAGTGACTTAATTAAATGAGATAATATGTGAGACTGTGTAGCAGCGAGTCTGTACATCCTGGACACTTCATAAATATTAATTTCCTTTTCTTTAATTTTAGGGGCTTATTGTTTTTCATGAACAGTGCCAAGAGCACCAAGATTCCACAGGAAAACATTTTTTTCTTTAAAAAACAAACTTGAATTTCTTTGATGATCAAAGAAAAGTCACCCATGAGTCAGTGCTGAAACTGTGTAAAAGAACAATAGATATTTATTGCAGGCTTCTAGAACACTCTTGAAAGGCCCCTGATAACAGATCCCCTTTGGCTCCGGGTTATATGATACAGGACTCCAAGTAAGAAGTGAAATTAGCACACTGCCATCACAGTTCTCTTTGGTATTAAAAAAAAAAAAAATCACGTTCATTACTACAGTACAGAGGCAGAAGGATTCAGGTATCTGCCAGAACACCAACAAGCACCTGGTCTGATTTGACTTCAAAAGATCACAGTGTCACAATGACCCCTGAAAAGTACTTCCCGTTGCGTTTTATATAATGATTTTTATGATAGAATCCTTGGGTTGGAAGGAAACATAGAGATCCTCTAGTTAGATAAGGAAACTGAGGTCTGGAGAGACTAGTTAAGGCCAGATGGAGACCAGTATTGTTTATAAAAGAGCAGTCCTTCCAAAAAAAAGGATTCCTTGCAAGGAAAATAAAGATGGCCCTTCCTGGATTTTTCTCACTGATGCAGCCCTGTGAGACACTGTTTCCATGTGAGCAACAGACGTGGACACCTCATCATTCTGCAGGGAAACTGCAGTGAGATACCACCCTCGACTAAGATGGTAGAGTGATGGAGTTGTTTAAAACAAAAGTGAATTAACAAGCCAAGGTCACTCTGGATCCTTAAAAAACTCAAGCTCAACTCTGTTCATTGCCCCTCTGCTTGTGTTTTGATTGAGCTGGTTGAAGATCTTGGTTAAAAAAAAACCCCAAAAGCTACAGGGGTCTGTTCTAAGTGCTGTAATAGTGGCTGCCTTTGCTTTGAGAGAAATAGGCATTTTTCACCCATTCTACCTCTGATAAGCATGATCTTTAGAGAATCGAGACTTAGCGATTACCATTGTTCAGTTTATTTTCCAAATCATTTTTAGCAAAGGGTGATTTTAACTACTTAAAGGTAGCACTAGGAAGTTCAAAAGTTGTTTGCTTACTTATAATTCCGGGTACACTGTTCACAGACACCATGCTAGTTATTCTCTTCTGCTGGCCCTTGTCAAGGACTCTGAGTATCATGGGGCCCTTGCCGGGTGTTAGGAGGGACCTGGTGGGTGTGGAAGATGGGGCTGTGCTGAGCAGTGGAGGAGGGCACGCTGGGCATTGGGAAGGGGGACAGGAAGGAAACGCAGGCTGCACATTAGCCTGTCATTCTTTCTGACCCTGACATTCATGTTCTTTTTGGGTATCATCTCATTTGATTCTTATAATAGCTTTAGAAGGCTGGTTTTATAATTATCCCAATTTTGTGAATGAGGAAACTGAGTCATAGAGCATTTTTGTTTTTGTTTTTTGTTTTTTTTTAACGCTCTGGAATATAGCACATCCTCTGTATCCAGAGAATGTCCCGTCACTGTTTTTCCATGAGGTGATTTTCATTCTGTGCTTTCATGTACTTTCTGTCATGGTAACCACCAAAACCAGATGCGGGTCTTCATCTGGAGATGTCATCTTCAAGGCTAGGCTGTTCTCATAGAAATGCCCAGTGCTCCTGTCCGCCTCCCAGAGAAGAACACATTTCCTCAGGTTTTTCCACGTGTTCTCCAAAGTTGTCCTCAACTACTGGGGCTTTCCAACTCTCCTGTGACAGACACCGCAGAAGGGTGGCATTCTGTAGCGGAGTTTGCCGTTCGCTTTCGTATACTCTGAAGGAAACAGACCCCCTGGTATATTCTATTCCTGAGACTATAGCTCTACTCAATACTGGTACCAACTCCAAGTGGGTAGGGCACTTAGAACAAAGCAGACAGCCTGGGGCTTCACCAGATCAGCCCACACAGATGTTTAAGGAAGACCTACTGTGCGCTGAGCTGGCTGGTCTCCCCAGGGAGCTTCCAGAGAAGTTCAAGACGCAGACTGGCCCTTGTGAATCAAGCTGTTTTGTCTGTTGCACTTTCTTCAAAGCTGTTAGTTGAGTGCCACCTTGTGGATGGAAAAAAAAGAAAACAACATTATAAATTAAGAGCTAATCATTTTCTTCTACAAAGCAGTGGCTTTCCCTAATGTGCCTGTATATGTTGTTAGGTTTTGTGCCAGTAGGTTGCTTTGCAATCATTAATTCAGTTGTGTGTTCTTTTTTACTGAGTTGAAACCTCTTTTGGGGTGACAGTGATACAGGTAGACAATAAATTACCCCCTGGGAAACATTATTTAGTTAAGGAGCTCTCGAGAGTTTTTAACATGACCTAGTAAAAACTACATTTTGCATTCAGCTGGGCACGGTGGCTCATGCCTGCAATCTCAGTACTTTGGGAGACCGAGGCGGGCATCACCTGAGGTCAGGAGTTCGAGACCAGCCTGGCCACCATGGTGAAGCTCCACCTCTACTAAAAATACAAAAATTAGCTCAGTGTGGTGGCATGCACCTTTAATCCCAGCTACTTGGGAGGCTGAGGCAGGATAATTGTTTGAACCCAGGAGATGGAGGCTGCAGTTAGCCAAGATCGCACCACTGCACTCCATCCTGGGCAACAAAGCAAGACTCCGTCTCAAAAAAAAAACTACATCTTGCAACCCAGGAATACACGCATCTGCACAAATATATGAATGTCTAGCACAAAAGATTTGCAAATCAATATTTGCTAATACTCTGCTATTTTTTCTGTTCTATTTAATTAAAAAATGCTGGTCAACATCTACCAAATAGAATTTGTAACCTAATAGGTTGCTGCCTGTAGCTGGAAAACCCTCTCTTTTTACGAAAAGGAAAGTGAGGCCCAGAGGGAGGTAGGACTTGCTCAAGGTCTTCTGATCTCCCATATTGTGGGGGTCCAGCTGATCTTCCTTTTGGTGGGGTCAGCCCACTGTGCACTGTCTGTGGAGGTCTCTATGCTCTTGATGCACCCCAGAAAACCATCCCAGCTGTCTCTCCTCCTAGATGCGTCTGATGGAGGAAGAGTTACGGGACTACCAGAGAGCTCAGGATGAAGCCCTCACAAAAAGGCAGCTTCTGGAGCAGACGCTGAAGGACCTGGAGTATGAGCTGGAAGCCAAGAGTCACCTCAAAGATGACCGCAGCAGACTGGTCAAGCAGATGGAGGTCTGTGGGCCGCACAGTGTGAGCTGGGGGACCTGCGGAGAGCGAGTCTGGGCCACGAGAGAAGCAACCTCTTTGCTCTCAACTCAGCCTTTGGGAAGTCTTGGGTTTTTATTCTCTCCCACAGCCGGATGTAGTGAGGTTATTTCTTGATTGAAGGAAGGGGCCAGTCATTTATAGACTTAGGACGTCAGAGCTAGAAGGAATGATGGACATAATTTAGTCTAACATTCTCATTGTCTTGAGAGGAAATAGAACAGATTCCCAGGGACATTAGGTGATTTTGCCTAAGGGCACAGATAGTTCCTTTTCTGTTTGTTCTTTGGGGCAGTTCTTCTAGCTAACTAGAAGGAACCAGACTGCTGCATGTCCAGAGAGGAGCCTCCTAGGAATCGTCATCCTTCATTTGCCACACCACATACTCCATTCTTGCTTCCTGTTGCTGGCCCATTTTCCCTGATAGGTTATTGGGCTTTGCCAGAGCTCGCAGCACACTGTGGCTCAGTTTACTGTGGTATACATAGTATGTACATGGTCCAAGACAGCATATCAGAAATTGCTGAATGCAGTCACCAGATGGGGGTGATCTAGTCACAAGCTGAAAACACCACATATTAGAAAAATATAAATGAAGTAACAGAATCTAAGTGTGAACAGTTCACTGAGGTTGACAAGAAGAACCTTAGAATCACTCCATCTGAACTTTTAAAAAAGAGTAATTCTTAGGAGCAAAACTAACCCCCAGAAACACACACACACACACACACACACACACACACACGCGCCCCAGTAGAATTTAGAGAGAGGGAGAGACACTGAAAAAGTGGAATTGAGAGAGACACTAAAAAATAGCCTCAGTCTTTTCAGAGAAGTTAAAATTGTCAAAGTTTTGATAAAAGACAGTGCCCAAGGCCATGGAGAGATGGCTTAAATTCAAAATCAATGGAATTCCTGATTCAGCTTTGCAAATAAACAGAAATAACTTTTAAAACCTCCAGGGGACTTAGTAGCTGTTTCTATCTAGGGAGTGTTGTTTAAGTCATTGAAGATTTTATTAGATGGGCCTCTTTTAGAGACTAGAATAACCTGGTTACAGTTTTATTGCTCTTTTGTAGGACTGCTGTACCTTTTGCTAATGTCCTGGCTCTGATCTCTTTAGGGGAGGTAATTTTAAGGCAAGCTAAGGTCAATCCACTTAACTAGAAACTGATTATTCTAGGGCCTTAAACAACCTGACTCAAAACAAGCTAAAGCCTCTTCAGGCAGTGGAGGAAGAACCTTTGGAGTAATGGCCCTGGCCTGGACCCTTAACACTCCTGCTGGGTTCTGTGCAGTATGGCTTTTAGGCAAGAAGAGAGTCCTATAAAGAGGTGCTTTTAGCTGGAGATTGGGTTGTTAGGTCATTTCCACTGCTATATCCTGACTAAAGAGATCATTTCCTTTGGCCGACTTAGGTCTAGAAGGAGTGGCATAGCTAAGCTTCATTTGCCCCTTTGCAATATTTATCTATTTTCTCATTAATTACAAAATGAATGGCTCTGAAGACCCTGCTACCATGAGATGCGCTTGAGGGGTGTTTCGTCCCCTAAGAGGCGGCTATCAGGACCATCTTGCTGTGACTACGTCTTGCCTGCTCCTTCACTAGCACTTAAATTAATTTTCAAGAGTCAAGAGCTCTCCTAACGATGGACATTTTCTGTAAACTCCGGTGGCTGTTGTATGTAAATGCAGCTCTTGTGGATCCTGAGTGATGTCTGACTATAGTGAGACTGGTCTTGGAGGCATCAGGAACCACTGAATAAACAGGAGGCTTCGGTGCAGGGCCCAGCTCCAATCCAAGTTGGCCTTTGAGATGCTTGGCTCCTGGGAGAGGGCCTTTTAGCTTCCCTGTAGGTTTTGATCACTACCTGGGGGCCATTCACAGACAGTTAGTCATTCACAAGAATCCTGGGTGTTTTATTGTGATAAATAGAATAATATTTAGGGATAGAGGTGTCCGTTGCTTGTCAATCCACTTTGGCAATTGCAGAGACAATATTTATATACAAATGCTGCAGGTTCACATTTAAAACTTGGAATGCCAATTGCTTTTTAGCATTTGTGGCTCTGAGTTTACTTAGACCTATGACAGATTGGCTGGTGACAGGAGAAACACATGCTCAAGGCCGTCAACCCCCAGTTCCAAGTGGGGTGGTTTGTGTTAGAAGCCTCTTTTCTTCACAGACAAAGCTGCTTTGAAATGTTTTTCTCTGAACACTCAATTAGGTTAGATTAGGAGCCACCAAAGAAGCCACAAATTGTTATTCTGAAGTGATGATGAGTTTAACAGAATTGGTTAGCACTGTCTTTTGGTTAATCCAGTGCAGGTTTGGGAGTGCACAGTGCAAATGCATGCTGTTCCTTAGAAGGCTTAGAAGGCTGCTATAGATTTACTCCTGCAAGGCTCTTGCAGACAAAAGATTGTCCTGAGCATGAAGTGTTTTTTCCACATTGTCTTTTAACAGGCACTGGCTTGGGTAGATCTGTTTAAAGTTATTGATTCACAGGGAGAAACAGAGACTTGACAGAAACATGCTCAAATATCCTTAGTGTTTGCATTAGAGTTTGGGATAATGTTTTTTCTTCTTTTATGTGTTTTCTACAAAGACAGTCACATTTTACATTACAAGTTATGAAACACATAGTTTAAGAAATATCTGCTTTGGGCAGTGTAAGAAATAGATATATTGTTTTTTACAAACTCTAATGGTAGTTAGCTCTCATTTGCCCTTAGGGTTGTTTCTCTGTGGTGCAATCTTTGCTATTAATCCTGGTCAGTGCAAGTTAAGTCGACTGTGTTTGTGATTTCCTTCTTAGGACAAGGTGTCTCAACTGGAGATGGAACTGGAAGAAGAGAGAAACAACTCGGATTTGCTGTCTGAGAGGATCAGTAGGAGCAGGGAACAGGTACTGTTCTATAGGTGAATGATGCGTGGCTTGTCCTGTGTGAAAAAGGAACATGAGGGGTTGAACCTGGGGATTCAGTTAAGGCCAGGAGAGAAAAATTCATGCCATCTAGAAATTGATGGAATTGATCAAAAGATTGAATAGTCATCACCATAGTAAGCTTCTAGGAGAGACTTTGACCACATTACTTGTATTTCAGATTTTAAATTTTAATCCTTGGTCAGATTATTTCCTAATCTATACCTAGCATCATTTCAAGGTTTTTAGGTTTTGTTTTCATCTTTTTCATTAAGAAAGTGCCAATGCTAGTCAAGAAAGAGTGAAGGGCTTTCTAAATGTTGATATGCAGTTCGTCCAGCACCATTTCAAGGCTCTAGGCATGCAACTGGGTAAGCTGTCATTCAAAGCACATTCTATCATTAGAAGTTTCTACATGTATCCACAGGTATCTTGTAAATGAAGGGCTGAGACTAGTGAATACAAATTAATTATCTTCGAAACTGCCACTGAGTGTTCTGAATCCTCTTCCCAAAATGCTTCCATATTTTATCTGTCAAGTGATTTGGGCATGCATTGGGGACACAGAAACTAGTTAACAGTACCTCTGTTCCCTCGTGATCTCACTGCTCTCCCCAGATCTCACCTGCCACTCCCAGTCTATCTCAAAGCCCCTCTGAACCTTCACTTAATTAAAAAATGGAAACAAAGGTCAAAAGCCTTTGGATAATACTGCATGTATTATCTGCACGTCGCTTGAGAAATTAGTTCTGTCATCTTTAACATGAGAATAACTCTCCCCGATTGCCTCACAGTGTTGTCATAAGGATCAAATGTAAGTGAAACTCCTTCCAAAACTGCAAAAAGCATTCACTTGGAAAGTACTGTTATTGAACGTGAATGCTTCATAGGTGTGTGTACTGCTAATTAACTTGTCAAGGAAAAGGCTGCCTCATAGAGCCTACTTTCTGTTGCACCTAACATGGTGCTGGCGGCCACATTCCACACACTTGCTTGTTGAACTAATGACCCTTAGAGCCTCAGCCCTTAAAAGCACTTTTCCTACTATGGCCAATAGATTGTTATTCATAACCACTTGGGAAACTTCCACTTTCTGCTTTATGTTTTTGTCTTCTCTTTCCAATCTTCCCTATTCCAAAGGGCACTTTCTTCTGGTCTCTTCTGCTTATTCATATGGACTTCCCTTTCCTCAGTTCAGCGTGACCAAGAATTGGAAGTTCCAGAGCTTGGGGATAGCACCTTATGAGCAGGCAGCCCTGCTCAAAGTAGAATGTGAATCACTGTCTGCTTTTCCATATTCTGTTAGGGTCCTGTTGACAGATTTCTTTGCAAACAAATGGGATACTCATGCTCCTTTGCTCCTGAGAGTGAAGGAAGTTGCAACCCAGCTGCGTTCCCTCCACCCTCCTCATGGAGAGTGGATTCTGTCTGTGTGTTCCCGGGCTATGATTCCTCTGGAGCTGCAACAGCCTATCAGGCCAGAGCTGCACAGGTTTAGAGAGGGACCTTCCTGAAAACCAGAAGCCCAGATGGAGAGCTCAACCTTGACATCTCCCCTACTGCCCCCCCAGGGTTCTTACTGAAGACTGTGTTTTCTAAGTTCTCTCACTGGAATAAAAGCTGTTTTGTGATGAGCCCCTGCCAGCCTGGCTAAGTAACGATGTTCCCCCCAGACATGTCAGGATCCGCTAAACATTCACAATGACAAAGGATGTGACCATGGATTTGTTTTGCCAGCGCTTCTTGTGGCTTATGCTAAGAGGAATAGTGGGAAAGCCTGTCATCCTATCAGTAATGAGGCCGTTAAAACAGACCTTTAGTTTCATGTTTATATCAAACAAAACACAGACACTGAACCAGAACGTGTCTGCCTCCCTTAGCTCAGCTGACAGCCCAACACTGACAGAACTGATCATGCAGGGATCTGGTCCCAGAATTGCTCTGGACACTTCTTTTTCCTTTCAACTGAGCACTTGGATCATGGGGAATAGAACTGCTGTCCATGGCTAAAAATATTTCCACTAAGCCAAGAACTGATGTCAGTTTAGGGGGGAAGTTAAGGGAACCAAGAACTTGAACTAAGTCCAGGGAGGAAGTTAAGGGAACTCACTTGGTCTGCTGGGGAGAGCAGCGGGCTGGGAGTCCCAGTCCTGGCTCCTGCACTAGCCTCATTTACCTGTGGGAGAGTCCCAGCCTCTCTGAGCTCAGTCTCTAAAATCTATCAAAAGGAAGTCATTGATCCAGGCGATCTCTGAAGGCTCCTCTGAATTCTAACATTGCAGTGCTGCAAGCAGGTTTCATACATCCAGAAGTGTCTGACTCACCCTTTACTTTCCCCCAATTCTCTCCCTGTATCTGAGTCACATGCCTAAAAAGATGAGTTCCACCAACGTCTTTAGCCTCTTTCCCTACCAACTGTCTTTCCCTCTTCTGTTTTCTTTCTTCTCACTGCATCATCTGAGATAGGGAGGGTAAAGCCTGGTGTTTGTTATAAGTGGAGAAATTGAGCACATTCACATGGACGTAGGGATTGGTAAGCCAATGAAACAGAAAAGCTGAGATACAGTGATGTCTCCTGATTGTGTTTTGAGAGCTTCTCTTCTGGCCGTTGCTGCCTCCTGACTTGTGAGGGAGGGCAGAGAAATGGGTGGGCCAAATACCCGCCTCCCTGGAAAGCATCTCATTCTCATTCAAAGTTGAGGTTGAGCCAAGGCTTATTTCCTGCCTCTTGAAATGAAGGCTCTCTGGGGAGGCCTTGGGTATAGACAGATGGGCCCTGATTCTGAGCTTTTCTGGTCCACTTAGATTAACTTCTAGGGCCATGTGCCTGTGCTTTCCTGCTGAAATCAAAGCAAGAAAAGGGAAACTTCAAAACTTAAGACCGTTTTTCCTCTCACCCATCAAATGCTGACCTTATGGCATCTCCTTATCATGGACATCTCCTAAAACAGGAAAGGGCGCTTGTTATCTTGAACCCAAGTAATAACATCGGCCCTGCCTTCCTAGCAAACTGCTACGAGGCACTGAAAAGAGAATGCATGGGACATTTTAGTTTGGCGATCTTGTTCTCTTTAAATTAAAAGGTTCAAACTTAACAGCTCTCTCCTTAAACTCTGAATTCTCACAAGCTCCTTTGTGGAATCTTTGCTTCCCCCAAACATCTCCCACTAATCTTAGTGATGGGACTTAAGTGAATAAGCCAGAAAAAAGGTTTTCCAGCAATATTAGTGGATGGCCAACCCCTCTCATAGACTGTTAGATCTGGCAAGGACCTCAGAGTCCAACTCTCCCCACGTCTCTGTAATGGATGAGAGATTTGAGGCCCAGAGTCACCTGGTGATTTGGCTACAGTCATGCAGGCAGTTGACTGCAGAGCTGGGCTTAGGTCTCGATTTCCCAGGCAGTGCTCTGTCTACCCGTCCTTGCAAAATATGATGAATACCTGCTGTGTGCATGGCATTGCGGTAAAGCTCCAAGAGGACCAGAAATGGTCCCTGACCTTGAGTTGCTACAGTTTGTTTGAGGAGATGGGTCAGACCTAAAAAATTGATAACTAACAATAAAAAACAGTGGATACTAAATGCCAAGTAAAAGATTCAAGCAGCTAATGAGGGAAAGACCATTGTTGCAAGAGTGAGTGTGGAAGAATTATTAGAAAGAGGATGGGGACCTGGAGTCAGCTCTAAAGAAAGGGTAAGATGTGAATAAACCAAGGGGATTGGGAACGGGATTCTAGATAGAAGGAATGGTGTGAACAAAGACCGGGAGGTAGGGATCTATACAGCATTTTGAGGAGCGATGAATGGATGAGTGTGGCTCAATCAGATTTCCAGCTTCCATAGGAAATGAAAGGAGATAAGTTTGAAGAGGCAGACTGAGGGTTTTGAATGGCTCTATTGTGAAGGCAGTGGGCAGCCATCGAAGGCTATTGAGCAGAAGAGTGAAGCATACACTGTGTTCTAGAAGACTCATGCGCCAGGGGTGGGGGTGAGGACTGGAGAAGGGGCGACTGAGAGGAGGCCTCAACTGTGCTGTTACCAGGGTGGAGGACAAGAAAGGCTGTGTAAGATGGTATATTTGACCCTTTCCATGCCTCCATTCTTTCTTTCTCTTTCTTATGCATACATTTGGCACTCACTAAATGCTGGCCATGTTGTTTATAAGTTCCCAGCCTGTATTAGTTAGTTCTCACACTGCTATAAGGACATACCTGAGACTGGATAATTTATAGAGGAAAGAGGTTTAATGGACTCACAGTTCAGCATGGCTGGGGAGGCCTCACAATCATGGTGGAAGGTAAAGGAGGAGCAAAGGCACGTCTTACATGGCGGCAGGCAAAAGAGTGTGTGTAGGAGAACTGCCCTTTATAAAACCATTAGATCTCATGAGACTTATTCACTATTACGAGAATAGCACAGGAAAAATCTACCCCCGTGATTCAGTTACCTCCCACTGGGTCCCTCCCACAACACGTGGGGATTATGGGAGCTATAATTCAAGATGAGATTTGGGTGAGGACACAGCCAAACCATATCACAGCCTTCCTAAGGGCTTCCTTTACATGCTCAGGACAGTATTATTCAGAGTGATGGATTCAGGAAATCCTAATTGAGAGAGAAAAGTTTTTCAAACCTCTTGGATGTTTGAACTTTGTTTTCAAGTCTGACTGCTATGAAGGAGAAGGGATGGATTTGGAGTTGATAAAATGATATCTTCTTTATGAAATAGAAGTAAGGAGTATCTGTTTTCTCACCCAAGTATAGTCCCATCATATACAGAAAGGTTTCTGATTGGCTTCTAAGTTGAAAGAAGTTGAAGTTACTGGCGTTTGGTCTGTTTAAATCCAGAGTAATCCTTTTTCCTTTCCATCCTCCAAAAACCATGTTTCCATTTATGACAATTGCCATCCTTACCAATGATTCCCTAAGTGCTAGGCACTATGCTGGGTGCCTCACTCACTTTCTTGTTGTTTTCATGGTTTTCAAGGTGAAGTGACTACATAGGGTCACACAGTTTGTAGGAGGTGGAGTCACAGTTTGACTCCAAAGCCTCCTGCCTGTTCCCATCATCCCTGCATGAGACTATGTCATGGTCTTAAAGACCACTCCTTCAAATGCATTTGGGTCTCCATTCCCAAGTTAAAAGTCGTGTTTCTTAAAATGGGTGAGATTTAAGTTCAGCTGATCTTCTCCTGATTCTTTATGAGTGCAGGATTCAAATAGCCAAAGAGAGGTCCGGCTTCATATGCTTTAAATTAAAGGCCAATAGGCTGTTGTGCTGGCTCGATGAGCACTGCTGCAAATGCTTCACAGCAGAGCTGGGCCTACATGGGAAGGCGTTCTCTTGGCTATGGAGACCATGATGACCCAGCCCAGTGGAAAGATGACTCATCAAGCCCAGGCAGGAAAAATACCAACTCGAGCTTTGGGTGGCTTCATGGTCTCTCCAGGAACTGAGCAAGGCTGCCTTGTTGCCTCGGCAACTGCAGGATTAAATGCCAGTGATAGAGTTGTGGGCTCCTACAGTCACTTTCAGGAACTGCTCCTCACTGGTTCACACCTGCTCCTCAGTCAGCATCAGGGGTGCCACCCCTGCTAAATGGGACCATCTTCTTTGCAGTTGTGGGTGAAAGATCAGAGGGGGGTTTTCTTCTTTTTTTTTAATTGAAATGCTCCTAATCTCAGAACTGCCTCTTATTGTATCAGCTGCTCAAAAATCCAGTGTGTACAGTTGATTAATAATAATTTTCCTTTTTTGTGATTATTATTTTTAATGCCAGCCAGGAGTGTGGGCTTGCCAACCTCTTTACAGCCCAATGATAAACACAGATGATGGGGTTCAGTATTGCTATTGGCCATCACAAATAGCTCTGGCTTTCCATTAACCCGAAAGGCAGCTACTTAGAATTCTGAGAGCTGGCTCAGGTCATGGGTATCTCTGACATAAAACCCACTGGAATCTGATACTGTGATTTCCAATCAAAATGCCTAGGGCTTAGCATTCTTTCAATCCAGCTGCGATATACTTTTGCCTTCAGCTCCTGTTCTGTTTTTAATTTGACTGGAAAGTTTTTGTTCATGCTATTTAATGTAGTTGAAGGGTAAACAACATATAAAGCACTAAGCTTATATAAAGAAATACTTTCCCAGCCTTGAGTTTACTCTTCTCTGGTCCAGGAGGCTGGCTCAGCCAAGCCATAGGTTTTTCCCTCCTCCCCACCACCCCCCGCCCCAGGGCAGGTGCCAGTGTGGGCTCAGGGTAAGAATTTGATTTACAATATTCCCAAGTCAAGGGGCCTAGTCCTGGGATCACTGTATTGAGGACAGGTAACAGCAGGGACACACAGGATACTTCTGGGTTTTTGTTGAAACCCATCCTTCTTGGGGCATTGTCCATAGTACCACATAGTATTTCTTGTATAAGGCTCCACATGGTGGATTTACTTTAGAATTTCATGTCAGGCTGTCCTTTGAAGAACAAAAGGAAGCCTATCATGTTTGCCAAAAGCCTGGGTTTGCAAAGACTCAAGGAAATGGACTGCCTGCTCAGGTCACAGTAACTGTTAAGTTTTATGGCTACACATTTATTCCTTCCTGTTCTTCACTCTGATTTATTTTACATTTCCATTTTAATAGCCATCTTTTAAGGGGCTGTGGTGGGGCATAAATAATTCCTTTTTTTTATCCCCCTTTGGAGAGTCACCATTATCCTGGGGCTCTCCAGGGGCCCTCCAGGGAGGTCTTGAACCTCTGGGGACCCTTGGGGATGCTGCCATGCTAAGTGCTGCTCTGCACAGGGAAGTCTGTTTCCTGGTGGGATCCAGATTTTTCAGACATTGGCACTGAGGGTGCAAGACTGTGGCCGGTGGCTGCTGCTTTACGTGGCAGGATTTGTCCTGAACCCCCAGGCTGGGCCCAGGGCTGCGTGACAACTTGGCCATCCTGGAATCCCTCCACGCACTCTGCACTCTGCCTCACTCCACCATAGACACGTTCTCCTTCTGGGCTCCATAGTCTCTGCCTGAACTCGCCTCCTTGTGGGTCTTCTTCCTTTATTGAGAGTCCTAGGTCCTACAGGTTTGCGAAGACACAATGGGGAGGGGAAAAAAGAGTATGAGTTTTTATCGGAAAACCTAGGTTGGAATCCCAAAGCTGCTTCCATCTAACTCTGACTCAGAAGCTGTTTCTGGACCTCCCACCTGGAAACTCAGGGTGATAACATCTGCCTTGGAGAGTTCCCGCCCATTGCCCGGCTTGAGGGTCTCTTGATTCTTGATGTTTCCCCTCTGGGTCTCCTGGCAGGGAGCACAGCTGCAGAGCGATGCTTGCCTCTGCTCTGCTGGCTGTTTATTGTCTTCTGGTATTTTTCAGCCACACACTCCACAGCAATTAGATTTCTTTCTCTCTCTACAAGCCTCCAGTTTTTCTTTATCCCTTCACTTTTCGGAAAATAATCTACCTTCCCTCCCTTTCTTGCCTCTACCTTCCCTTTGAGCTACAGGCTCCTGCCTTCCACCAAGCCCTGGGGGATCCTCTTCCTCTCTCCACCCACATTCTGACCCCAAGACAGGCCTGGATCCTGTCCCTCCGCTTGCTGGGTGGCTGCTCTCCTGTGACACTCCCTTCTCGATGTCCACTGGTTGTGACTTTTCTGTCCTCTGTGGCTTCTCATTGCCACCTAACAATAGGTGTGGGCATTCCTTGCACACCCTCATGCCCCCTCCAGCCCTGGGTCATAGCTGCTGTCTTAGTCGCTGCTGGATTCCAGAGGAGAAGTGTGGTGTCTGTTCCCACCTCTTCACCTCCAGCGCCTCCCCTGAGCTTCGCAGTCAGGCTCACCTCTCTGCAGACCCTTCCAGAAGCAAACTTGTTCTTGTCCAGCCTGTGTGCTTTACCAGCATCCTTGCCCTTCTTGGCTTTTGGGATAGATCCTGGATTCTCCCTGCCTCCCCTGACATGGGGGGTTGGAGGGATCCCCAGGGCACAGCTGCAGATCCTCCTTATTCTTTATATGTCGCTCCTTGGTGGGCTCACCTGTTCTGTGGCTTCCACCGGCATCGCCCAGTTGGCCCCACATGCATCACCAGGAGGACTCTAGGCACAGGTGGGGATGTTAACACTGCCTACCTCATTGGTGGTGGCCAGGAGTAAATGAGATAATACTATTCAAATCCACAGGACTTGCTTTGGTAAGCACAATAAATCTGTGAGCAACTGTCACAGTATGATTTTGGGCCCTGTGTGACTAGTCTCTGTCTTCCTCTCCACCCAATCCATCGATTGCTTAACCTGCCCACTCACCTCCCTCACATGGCTAATTCCTTCCCACACTGCCCTTCTCTTTCTTACCTTCTACTCTGTGTTACTGGTGGTCTGCCCCCTTCCGGTTTTGAAAGCTGCATTCCCTACCCTGCCCATTGTATTAGCCTGTTGTCATGCTGCTGATAAAGACATACCCGAGACTGGGTAATTTATAGATGTTTAGTTGACTCACAGTTCAGCGTAGCTGGGGAGGCCTCATGATAATGGCTGAAGGTGAATGAGAAGCAAAGTCATGTCTTACATGGCGGCAGGCAAAAGAGACCATGTGCAGGGGAACTTCCCTTTATAAAGCCATCAGATCTCGTGAGACTTATTCACTATCACAAGAACAGCATGGGAAAGGCCCACCCCCGTGATTCAATTACCTCCCACTGGGTCCCTCCCATGACACTGGGGATTGTGGGAACTACAATTTAAGATGAGATTTGGGTGGGGACTCAGGCAAACCATATTACCCTTTTTTTCTACCCTGCCTATCCCTGATCTCATTTAAGTTTCAGCTTAGTGTCTGTGTCCTGGAAGCTTTTGCTGGCCCTGTGAATCTGGGCAGTCGCCCAGTGCACCCACCCCAGCACACTGTCCTTTCCTGCCATAGCGACACTGACCACTTATACAGGGCTCATTCATTTGTCCCCCATTAGGCTATATGGAGAGTGGGCACTGCCTGGGTCTCTTTGTCACAATGTCCTGCATAAGACGCATCATGTCGTTTGAACAGTGAACAAACCCATCCTATCATTCTGAGACTACTCTTGCCCAGCACACAAGCGTGTGCACTCGCAGACACATGCTTGTTCTCATTATGACAATGTGGGTTTTCCCCAGGGGAAACTCCTAATGGTTGAGAGACGGGGTGGCTACTCTGCCTAAGGATGGAGGCAGGCGCCTCTGGCTTTCTCAGAAGGGTGCCACACAGTGCCCTGAAGGGTAGAGGAGGCACAAGGTTGTGCTTTTATTGTATCATTGGCCAGCTCGGGGGCCCTTACAGGGTGTCTCATTCAGTCAAGTTCCTTGCTTAGGAGCCTGTATCCCAGAAGTTAGATCAACAAGGTCACAGGTGAGGGACAGGCAGAGCCAGCAGGACAAGTTAGGCCACTGCTGTTTTTCTCTGTAATTGTTTCCCATTGCAGTGGAAATTTAACCATGTCCTCAGTGAAGTGCTGGGCCCTGCCCTGGGCACATGAACAGAACGGCTGCCCCTGGGAGGCATGTCTGTCCTCAGTCCCGTGGCCCAGCTGTTCTGCTGACCTCCACGTGTGAGGTGTCAGTGGCTGGTTCAGAAACCACCTTGGGAGCAGGACCGTGAGCCTGCATTCATTCCCCTTGCGCTTTGTGCTGGGGTAACAGTGACAGCAATTGTTCTGGTGCCCTCTGGGCAGTGTGTGATTCGTGAGAGCCCTGGGGCCCAGCAGAGTGGGAGCGGGCCTGAGTTGGGTGGACGTGCCCTGCCTGCTGGTCCTGGCCATTGCTGGCATTTTTCCCTTCTCTATGCAAGATGCCCTAAGGAGGCTGGACTGGCCTTCTGTGCCCGGATGTTTATGCTACAGCTGCATTTGAACTCTAGGTCTATTGGAATCCTTTTCACTTAGATGGTCCAGAGACAGAGCCGTGAAGTAATGGGCAGTGCAGGGGCTCAGCCTGGCTCTAGCCCTGCTCCTGAGGTTACTTGCATAACCGCCGCCGTAGGCCTCAATTTCCTCTGCTGAACATTGTGAACCTCCATGACTTAGATGCCTGTCAGTTAGGAATTTTAAAATGTGAGCATTTTCTTTGGACCACCTGGTACCCCCTCACCTAGGGGCAGAGGCCCAGCTTCCCCCTGTGGTGTTGGAGGCCTTTGTGTCCCAACCCTGCCTGTCCCACCAGCGTCATTTCGCCCCCTTCCCCGTCGCCCACTCTGAGCCAGTGACATCATGCTGTGTGACACACCTCAGTCGGGACAAGGGGAGCCAGGGAGCAAATGCAAGCCTGGCCCAATGTGGGGTGTCTCCTCTGGCCATTCCTGGGACCCCAGTTCTTGCTCTCCGTGGGGGACAGTGAGGAAGGGGCGAGCTTATCTTTTACTCACTGGGGTGCTTGTACAGGTGGCGAAATTCAACTTGAGGCCAGGCCAAGTAAGCCTGTGTCAAATGCTCTCCAGGCCCTGGTGTCTGGGGCTGTGTGTGCACCTCTTAGCCATGTTGGATCCCGGAATTCGTTTTCATCCTTAAGAAGGAAAAGGTGGTTTTATTTTACTGGCTTAGCTTGATTCTTCTGGCTTCTTCAGGCTGCCCTCTGCTGGACAGTTCTGGCAACAGGGTCTGGAGCCTCCACCTCTGATAACTCATTTTACTCTTGCACAAGCCACTGGGAATTGGGAGAAGAGATGCTGATGGTCAGGCGATGGGATTTCTTCCCTGGCGCTACACAGCGAGGCTCCTTTCCTGAGCATAGAGGAAACCCTCAGGAGTGTTCAGCTTTTGTCAGGTCATCTGAAGTTGCCCAGCATTCTTACTGACTTTTGTTTCTGGCATAAAAAAGGAGAAATCTAGCAGTGTCTGAGATATGCTCAAGGTTCTGGGAAGCCCTTTCTGGAGTTTGAGCTTATAATGCAGCAGTTAGGAGCACAGGTGAATGCTAGCTCCCCCATTCCTGGTTATGTACCTCTTGGGGAAGTTGAGTGACTGACTCATCCTGGTTCACCTGGGACTGTCCCAGTTCAGCGTGGAAATAGCCTGAGAACATTCTCAGTCCAGGCAAACTTAGACAGTGGGTCACCCTTCAAGTTGATTGACCTTTGGAAGCCTTGGTATCCTCAGCAGAGATACTGTTACCTCCTTCTGAGAGTTGTTTGTGGGTGTCATAGGATCCTACCTGTGGAGTCTAAGCAGGTGTGCCAGTTTTCTAGGGCTGCTGTAACAAAGTAACACAACCTGGGTGACTTAAAACAACAGAAATCTATTGTCTCATGGTTCTGGAGGCCAGAAATCTGAAATCAGAGTGTTACCAGGGCCATGCTGCCTCTGAGACCAGTAGGGAAATGATTCCTTGCCTCCTCCTAGCTCCTGGTGGTTTCTGGCAATCTTTGGCAATCATTGGCTTGTAGACCCATCACCCCAATCCTCCATCTCCCTAGAGCGCCCTCCCTCTGTCCGTCTTCACGTGGCCGTCTTCCCTCTGTACATGTTTGTCTCTGCATCCAAATTTCCCCCTTTTAAAGAACACCAGCCATACTGGATTAGGGCCCACCTTAATAATCTCATTTTTAACTTGATTACCTCTCTAAAGTCCCCATCTCCAAATAAGGTCATGTCAGAGGTACTGGGGATTAGGGTGTCAACATATGTTTTTGAGGGGACACAGTTCAACCCCTAACAGCAGGGCTAGCTTTGACTCTTACTATTATTTGTATTACCAGTATTGCGATCATCGAGAAACCAAGAAAGAACTAAGAAACAGATCCTGTACCCCAGAGCAGATGGCACGAGGGGCTGGGTAGGGCAACCCCCTTCATAAAGTGGGGGTTGACATTCGGTTCCTTGCCACCATTTCAGTACAAAAGATACAGGAACAGTCCTTCTAACCTCTGGGTTTTTGTTCTGCTTGCTGTAGATGGAGCAGGTGAGGAATGAGCTACTTCAGGAGAGAGCTGCGAGACAAGACTTGGAGTGCGACAAGATATCCCTGGAGAGGCAGGTGAGGGCAGCCAGCCTGTGAGCTGCCTCCCCGGTCCATCCACTAACCCTCCCCCACTTCACTGCTTTGAACTAGAAGCCCTTGGAGGTCCCTCCTTTACTTGGCATCCCAAGAACTCTGGGGGGTAACAGTCCTTTTCCAGAGCTGTTTTTCCCGGTCGTATGAAATCTGCATGGAAGCTTGGCAGCTGAGGGGGGCGGAATTGCGTGTGTTATTTTCTAGGTCCTGAAGAGGGCTAAATTCTAATGTAAAGAGAATGAAAAAGAACCCACGTCATCAAACACATGAGTGGCTCAGAAAGCTTCATCGGGTCCTTATTTCTTTTACATGATTTCTGTTCGTGTTCTTCACTGCACAGGACTGGCAAAGGAGCCTATTTCTGCTGTCCCCGTGTAGGTTTATAGGGCAAAGCAAAGCCCGTTTGACATCCGGGAGTCTTAGGACATGGCAAAGGTTTCATTCAGGCTTATGAGGGAGTGTGATAGAACCTCTTCTTCTGGCCTGCAGCTGAGTTCAAGGGTTTTCCTTGGAAACATCTCTGTGTTCCCCAGGTCTCCACGCCACAGGCCCTGGTGCGGAAAGCAGCCTCATCGCATGCAGCGACTGAACACCAGGTTCCGCCCCGTATTCTTCGCTGCTTTGCACAGAGCGTGGCAGACACATAGCCCCTCACAGTCTCCCTATGTTGTTCCAGAACAAGGACTTAAAGAGCCGGATTATCCACCTGGAAGGTTCCTACAGGTCCAGCAAAGAGGGGCTGGTTGTGCAGATGGAGGCCAGGATCGCGGAGCTGGAGGACCGCCTGGAGAGTGAGGAGAGGTGAGCTGGGCCCACCCACTGCAGTGCAGAGGCCCCAGTGGGCAGTGACAGTCCCATCGCAACGTGCTGTCACATTTGGGATCTGTCCTGACCCTCGTAGCCTGTGAGGAAGGCAGAGCAACTACAACCTTACTTTATTATTTCCATTTTATAGGTGGGAAAACAGAGACCCATTAAAATAAGTGACTTGAGCAAGGTAGCCTGGCTGGATACTGGTGTAGCTGGGTAAAAGCTTAGGACCCCCACTTCTCAGTCCATGGTGGTGCCACTGTACTTGCTGTGCCTTTTCCCGTTCTCTAAATAGGACAGGCTGCCGCGGAAGCTACCGAGTTTCAGCCACATTAGAGGCCAGAAGGCTGACTCTGCCCTGGTGGCCGGGTGTGTTTAAGCAGAGGCCGACTAGCCGCCAGTCAGAGATGGGGCAGGTCCTCCCCCGGTGGGTGGGAGGGACATGGGATCAAGTGAGCACACTCCTATCCAGCAACTCAGTTCTCTGCAGCTAACTCTCTAATGGCAGCCCGAGGGCCAGCACCAGGTTCAACTTGAGCAGCCTTCCAGCCGTCATTCTGACTCACAGCCCCTCACCTTCCTAGAAGGAGCGTGGTGTGCCAGCATTTGACACTTTACATTATCTATTGTGTTAGTTGGACTTTTGGGGAGTCAGGCCAGAACAGCTTGAAGTAGACCCAAGACATCTGCAGTTTGTGACTTCTTGCCTTACAAAGTAAAGCTCAGGGACTCTGGGCAGGTCTAGCTATGGCTCAGCCCCTTGCTGGCTCTGCAGCCTTGGGCCAGTCACTCCCCTTCTCAGAGCCCCATTTCCTCACCTCTCTCACAAGCAGCTTTTTCTCCGGTGAAGTTGTGCTTCCCTGACCCTAAGCCTTGAGCTGACCAGGCACCCCTGGCTGGAGCTTCCCCTCCTCCACAGCCTTGGCTGGGCCCCCTGCAGGGATGGGAGTGAGAGGGTTCTTAGTTCTGTCTCCCTCTTCCAGGGATCGGGCCAATCTTCAGCTCAGCAACCGGCGGCTAGAGCGGAAAGTGAAGGAGCTGGTGATGCAGGTGGATGATGAGCACCTGTCACTGACTGATCAGAAGGACCAGGTGGGGAGCCTCTGCGTGCATTTGCTCTTAGATGAGATGGCGTGTCTCAGGCTGAGGGAGCAAGGGAGGCAAGGCCTCCCTGAGCAGGAGTGGAGTGTGAGTGGGCTGATTCCTCCCTTTCCACGCACCCAGTCACATCATCAAATGGGGGCTTCTTGCCTATGGAATTAGGGGATATCAGCAAATTCTACACCCTGAGTTTGGCTTTTAAAGAGTCACCTTGTCTTACTGCCTGCTCTCCATGTTTCCCAAGAGACTGGCTGCCCCATTGCCCATGTCTTGGTTGCCTGGGGAGATGGTGGCCAGACCTGGGGTGAGCTGAGCGCTGGGGCTGGGCCATCAGCTGGCACTCAACCCACACTCTCTCCCGGTGCAGCTGAGCTTGCGTTTGAAAGCCATGAAGCGGCAGGTGGAGGAGGCTGAGGAGGAAATCGACAGACTGGAAAGTTCTAAAAAGAAGCTGCAGAGGGAGCTGGAGGAGCAGATGGACATGAATGAGCATCTGCAGGGGCAGCTCAACTCCATGAAGAAGGACTTAAGGTGGGCAGGTGTGGAGGCCACAAAGGGCTGGATAATCTCCCCACGGTTGAGACAGGCTCTGCCTTCAGAGCATTCACACTCCTGTTGTCTCAAGCCAGCTCCTCATTGTCGCTTTTGGGGTTATCTTATCTTAGAGGTAAAGGTGGCTGTGTCCACTTCAGTCACCCTACATGGGCAGTAGGGTCTCATGCACGTCATTCTTATACCAATGCCCCAATGCCAGTTGGGTAGATATCATCCCTGTTGATCATAAGGGGAAACGGAGGCTTAGGGCAGATAAGACTAGCTCACACCATCATGGACGGGCAGTTCCTGGGCCACCCTGGGCTTTTTTCTGACTTAGGGAGAAATAAGGTGAAGTTCTGGTTTGTATCCTCATGAGGACTAGGATTCCCCAAGCCTGGTTTCCAGGAGAGAGCAGCTCTCTGAAGCTTGTCTGCCGTGGTCCTAAGGATGCGGATGTGGAGTGGAGGGTTGGGGACTTTATGGGTTGCTTTTTCTGCTCTGGGGTCTCTCCCTGGAGTATGAGGTAAGGTTCATGAGATTAGGTTCATGGTAATCTATAGAGCTGAGCCTTTCTTGGGGGCTGGCTGTGACGTGGGGCACTGTGCTGGCTGCCCAGGTAGTTCTCATCAATGGACAGAATGCTCCAGCCCATTGAGAATCCTGTAAAACAGGATCTATCAGGTCACTGGCCCCAAGGTTGGCATTAGGATGCACCATTTAAGAGGGCAGTAAAAATCTCAATAATTAAGATAGATAACATCTTAATGCAATATTTAAAAGATAATGCATGCAATCCATGGTGAACAAGATAACAAAATTTTAAATTAAGACAAGATCAATAATAACAGCCTGGGGAAATCAACAATACTGATCCTATCCCAGCCTGGCCCACCCCATCAGCACAGGCTTTCCGTGCTGAAATGGGGGCGGTGGGCTCCCTGTGGCTGAAGGGACCATCAGGTGGAGACCTGTTACATTCCTGTGTTTCTTTTCTGTGCCACTCAGTGGGGTGCAGGGACAGCAACCCAGAACCCTCCCTTTATCTCCAAATTAGCTACAGGCCCCGGCCCAGGGCCAGGAAACATGCCCCTTGTCATTTCAGCAGACTGAAGAAGCTGCCGAGTAAAGTGCTGGATGACATGGATGATGACGATGACCTCAGCACGGACGGGGGAAGCCTCTACGAGGCGCCTGTGAGCTACACATTCTCCAAGGACAGTGCCGCCGCCAGCCAGATCTGAGTGCACTCCCGGGCTGTGGAAGTGCCTGTCATTCCTGCAGAAGCTGCAGCCACCCAGAGCGGGAGGCAGGGAGGGGAACATCTGTCTGCCACTGAGACCCATCGCAGCCTCTTTGCCCAGCATGCCAGCTCCTCAGTGTACGTTCCTCGCCAGGGTCTCTCAGTGGGTCTTTGACGGGGAGCTTTTGCAGTTTAAAATGTTGAGATGCCTGAGGAACAGGAGCCACCACCCACAGGGGTGTTGTGAGAGATACACGTTGGTAGGCTGAGGCCCCTGTTCCACAGTCACTATTTGCATTGCTGTCCCTGTCCCCCCTTGACACTCCCCCTGCCAAGGCAAAGGGTCCAGAAGGCTAGGACTTATTTAATAGCACTGTGCAGGGAGGAAACCATGTATAGCTTGTACATATTTTAAACCAGACCTTCTCACAAACTGCTGCTGTTGCGTTTGGAATGTGATGGAGGCTTGGTAGGGTGGCTGGTTTGTAAATTTCATGCATCTATATTGAGTATTCTTTTTTTTTTTTTTTTTTTTTTTTGTGAGATGGAGTTTCATTCTTGTTCCCCAGGCTGGAGTGCAATGGCGCAATCTCGGCTCACTGCAACCTCTGCCTCCCTGGTTCAAGTGATTCTCTTGCCTTAGCTTCCCAAGTAGCTGGGATTACAGATGCCCGCCACCACTCCTGGCTAATTTTTTATATTTAGTAGAGACAGAGTTTCACCCTGTTGGTCAGGCTGGTCTTGAACTCCTGACCTCAGGTGATCCACCTGCCTCAGCCTCCCAAAGTGCTGAGATTACAGGCATGAGCCACCGCGCCCAGCCATTGAGTATTCTTTTTTAAAATATGAAGCTATTATATTTTAAGTATTGAGGAGCAGAGGTGAGAAGAGAGAGAGAGAGAGAAAGTCAAATAAAGTCAAAGACCAGTTTGGAAACCAAAGTTGGAAAATAAGAATTGTAGTAGTCATGGACAGCTAAGACTGAGCATAGCAGTTCACAAGGTCTGGGTAAATAAGTCACTGGCACAGGGGAAAGCCAGAAGGTTGCTTGCTTCTGTGACTGCAGCTATGGCCTTGTTTGCTTAGTTTATCTAGAATTCTGTTATAATTTCTGAACTGTGCTGAGACCTGTTCCCAGTCACTGGTTGCAATTTCTTTTACACAGGTTGAGTAGGGAAAGTTGTAGGTAAGACCTTAAACAAATGAGGCCGTTTCTGGAAGGATGGGGCTGTGTGGTCATGTCCCACAGCAAGCTTTTGGGATCGGGGGAATAGGAGGATATGGGGGAAAGGTTCACAGACTTAGGTGTGAGAATGAGGTGGGAGGTGTCTGGTAAGGTCATCGGGGAAGGGAGATAAGAGAGGAGATAGGCAGATGTGGGTATGGGGCCCAGTGTGAGAAGGAAGACAGAGAAGTTCTTGAAAGCTGGGGGATGTGTGGGCAAGAGGTGGATTGAGAAGGATCTCAGGTTTATGTCGAGGAAAGGAAGAAAGAAACAGAAGTCAGGCAGAGGTGTGTCTGTGCAAACTGGAGGACTCCTTCCAACTTCCTGGAACAAAGAGACATTGCCAGCAGCAGGCTGGCAGGGAGTGGTTGAGGTCTGGGGGCCAGGCCATATGGCTGGAGAGGAATTTCAGGGAGCATGGCATCGGGAGGATGCTAGATATCCGGGGACTCCCTCCTGGCCTTCCTGTGTCACTTCACAATGTGACAGTCCCCAGGCATGCCCACAGGCCAGGCCCAGTCACAGCTGGGCTTCCACAGGTCAGAGTACGGGACAGGACATGGTCAGGGAGAGGACCCTGTGAGTTGGTGACATATATGGGGCAGAGATGGTAGTGTTCAGCTGCTTCAGCAGTGTCCCCAACCATCCCAATAAGTTGGAGGCCTGTGGGCCAGAGGACTCCATGACAGTTGCCATAGAGTCCCACCTGCACCAGGTCAGAGCCCACCCGGCAGGATTCAGAGTGGTCAGCCCAGTTTAAGGGTGGGAGTCTGGAGTCAGAGAGCCAAGCCCCTTCCACGTCTACAGGGTCACCGTCATCCTCACCACAGCCAGGGGTGATTCTCACCTCTGCTTGCTTATGTGGGGTGTGGCTGATTCCTCCCTTTAGTCATTCATTCATTTAGCAAATATTTATTGGGCATCGGTGATGTGTCAGGCACAGTCCTTGGCACACAGAATACAGCACTGAATCAAACAGGCACAAATTCCTCCCCTCCTGGAGCTCAGTGTCAGGAAAGGGGGTGATAAATGACAATCAAATCGACATGGAGATTGAGCACCTCTGTACTCAGCCCTCTGTCTCTGTCCTCCTGAGGACATGACAAGCCTGGTTCCCTAGAGCTCACTTGGACCCTCGATATGTTCATAATTTCCCTGCTGCTTCCGCCATCGTTAGACATCTGCCAGTAAGCCTGCTGAGAGAAGCCTCAGCCCACTCATACCTAGAGACGCTGCTGGGGACGGTCAGCACACCCAATAACTTTGGGAGGTGTGTCTGTTTCGGTTTGTGAGAAAGTAGCTGCCCCACATTCTGGTCAGTTCTTTCCAGTAGCCATGGGGCTCGCTACAAGAAGCAAAACTCCCATGCAAAGAGAACACAGGTCACTTTTCAAAACACTTGCATCATTACCCTAAAAATAGGCTGTTAAGCGTTTTGACAATTGCGCTATCCTACACTCTGAGGGAGTTGGCAATGCATGCGGTATAGTGGAGTGGGAAGAGTTGAGACTGAAAGTTAAGAGAAGGGTTTTCAAGTCCCGGCTCATCTCACCCCAGTGACCTTGACAGTGTGCTCACTCTCAGAGCCATGGATTGCCTGGGACAAAGTGCAGATTAGGGCCCACGGTCCTTTACAGGTATAACATACTATCGTTCTTTAATTTTATTATATATACATACTATTTTTCTGTTTTTTTGCTTTAAGAACTAACCCCGATCAAGAGTATTTTCTTTAGCTAGCTTAAAAAGAAAACATATTTTACGTAAAAACACATACATGGCCAAATGCAATACTGAAGAGACAATCATCCTGTATCTTTTATGGTTTTTCCTGCTTCTGAGTGTCGTTCTACAATGCCCGTTGGCTTATTCCATTGCATTTCTGCTTTAGGATATGGTTTGGTTGCTTTGGGTTGTCATGGGAAAGAGACATTCTCCTTGCAGCTACCTCCATGTAAGTGAATTCCTGGATAAAGCAAGATTTCCTTTCAATAAACGCTGTCACCCAATGGGAATTTTGACTCTCCTGTGATTGTGACTTCTTTGTTTTCTCCAGAGCTTGGCTCTGTGTCCTTTAAGAAACTGCCAAGGTGAGTGGCTGGGAGCTACTGAGGGAAGTGGAACTTGGAGGCCTTCCAGCCCTGGGACCGGTTTCTGAAACAGAAGGGTGGGGACGGGTCAGTGGTGAATGCTGAGGGAATTAATGGCCCTGGATTCTTGTGATGTTCTGAGAAATCCAAACTGCCCGTTCCAGAAAATGGCAAAAGAGGAAGCATGTTCAATGTTAATTACAGAATAAACAGGAGCCCCCTGTTTACCCCTTTTTCTAAATTCGAGGTCTTCTGCAATCCTAGTTGGCCCATAACCTCTCTTGATCTCACACCAGGCCCATAGCAGGCACCACAGTCTCTATTTTACAGAAACCGAAGCAGCTTCCCCATGGAAAGGGACCGACGATGATCATTGTCCTCAGATCTATCTATTCTTTGCCCTGTCCCCTGGAGGCTGACCCTTACGGGCCCTGGGTTCCCTGATGGCCACTCTGGTTGGGTTCAGCCAGTGGGAGCAGGTGGAATTCTGGGTGTGTCTGCATCACTCCCTGCTCTGTGTGGCATTTTCAGGTGGGCTCCCCTGGGACTTGGGTTATCTTCTCTCCTTCAGCGTCCAGTTCTAAAGGCGGGTCATGGCTTTCTCTTGCTGTTCCACTCTGGGTCCCTGCCTTGGTGGGTTCCTGCCACACTGCCCACCCACCAGAGCAGCCCTTCATTGAGCCACCGCAGTTCACTGCTGTGTCCTGTCCAGAGCTCTGTCCACAACTGCCTCTGCCTCCAGGTCAATGTAGACGACCTATCCCTCCAGCTCTCTGGCAGCACTGATTCTCCTCATTCTAGTTGGAAGGGGTAACCTAATGTAAATGAGATTTTCTAATTTTAATAAATGCAAAGCCTTTGTATAGATTGTTTCCTTTTTAAAGAAAAAGTCAGGTATACTGAGGTACATAATTTTCTAATTTGTAGTAAAAGTCACCCTTTTTAGCATTATTTGCTTTTGTATTTAGGCCTCTTTATTTGGCCCCTCTGCCGAAGTCCTCTTGGTGGGAATGAGGTTCTGAGCGGATACCTTTCCCTCAGGCCCTCGGGAAGAATGTGACTCAGGAGGCCCAGAGCCAAAGGAAAAACGTCTCCCCAGGCCGGCAGTTCATTTCCTTCACATTCTCAGCATTCCTCCTCTGAGCTTGTGGATAGTTACAGGGAGCCTGTCTTTGTTGGAAGACTGTCATTAGCCAGAAATGTTTCTGTTCTAAATCTTCAAATGACTGGGGAGAAATGACTTGACAGCAGGTTCCTCTCAGGGGTGTAACAGCCCCAAATTGAGACATTCTAGGCTTTGCAGAGGGATCCACATGCCTTGGTCCTGCCCTCAGACCTGCCGAATACATAGGGCTAAAGATTGTCACTGACTTTCACAGGCATGACTGAGGCCCATCGCGTCTCCATCAACAAAGAAAAGCTGGAGTGTGTGTCCCTCACTGGTTATGAAAGCTAAGAGAAGCGCAAGTCAGAGAGACATTCAACAGTAAGTTGAATGTGGTGTGGGGGGAAGATTGCAAGGTTCCCACTGCACAGGATCTCACTTGGTCGCACAACAGTTGTCAACAACTCCTAAGGGATGGGAAGTGTGATTCCAGAGGTTTGCTGGGTAAATGCAATTAAACTATTTTTGAAGAAAGGTGGAAACTGGTTTTTTGGGAGGTAAAGAAGCTGAGTCTCAGGGAAGTTGGGCATTTTGACATCAGCCGCACATGGAGTAAGTAGCTAGCCCACAATTAGCACCTGCCAGCGTGGGCCAGGCACCGCCATGAACAAGGTTTAGGCCATGGCCTAGGACCTTTAGGTGCTTACAGTAGGGCTACAAAATCGTTGTGAAACTAAATGAAAATGACCTGTCAATATTAAGTCCTTCATATATTTATGTGATGCCAAATGTGTCTGTTTTTCCTTGTGCTTTGCTAGCTCTCTATCTGCAGTCCATACCCATTGTTTTCCCTGAGATCATATATAATTCCACAGCTCATGTGTTGCACTCACTTGCTATGTACCAGGCGTTGCCTAAGCCCTTTATGCCTATTGGCTCACTTGATCCTCACGATCATCCCCTGAGCAGGTCCTGTTGTGACAAGTGAGGCAACCCAGGCAGAGGTTACTAACCTTACCAAGGGCACGTGGTGGTAGGATGTGGGGGAACTGGAACTGGATTCTGGGTCTGGCTCTGGAGTTCACACTCTGCTGCCTCTCACCCAGCCTTACACGTCCTGGAGGACACAGGTCTTTAATTTGGTCCCTGTATTAGGGGCTCCTAAGGCCTCCCAGTCGTCCAGATCTCCCCTTCAATGGCGGGTTTCCATGCAACTCGATAGCCTGCTGCCTGCCTCCATCCTGAGCACAGTAGTCAGAGGCAGGTGGAGATGAAGTGAGCCATGGAAGCCACGGGCCTCATAGACGTGGCTGGCCAGGAATTCCTAGCTGTTCCTCTAGCCTGGCTGCTTTGGTGCCATTTACTGCTGTGATCTTTGGATCTCTCATTTTATCCTGGGTGCTCCCTTGCTGCCAGGCCACCCTGATTTCTCTGAGTCTGAGCTGCGTGGGGTGGCTGCTCTGCATGGTCATTGGGCCTCCCCACTGTCTCACTGTATGGAAAGTGGTTTTGGGGCAACATCAGCAAGTCCTCGAGTTTGGGTGGTTTTCAGGGAACATTTATCTTCCCAACCCCCAGACTGCTTTGTGATGAAACTTTCCTTCTGTAACTGTACCATAATAATAATAATCATTGTGCAGTGCACATTACATGTTAGTCTCACATGCAAAACTGCACTTGCAACCTGAAATCAGCAGACTGTCCCCGACAGAACACTGTCAACTGAAGTCCTAATCAGACCTCTCGCCCGAGTACTGGGTGTTGGGCTGGAGGCTGGAAACCTGGGCTTAGCAGCAGTGAGCTGCCTTTCTGGAGGTGGCAGCATAGTCTCTGCCAAGCCAGGGGAGTGGTCCCAGTGGGAATGGGCTCTGCCTCCCTGTGAGTGGGCAGGAGGCTGAACTGTGTCGAGACAGGGAGAAACCTTGTGGGTCACAGCAAGCCGTGGGTCACGGGCATGTGCAGAGCTCATCTGGAAGGAGGCGGAAGCCTGGGCCCCCAGCCTTTCCCGTGAGTAGCAGGGCTACAGCTGTGGAAGTAGGACCAGCCTTTTGGTGCAGTATGTGGTGGGCTGGAGGTGGGAAGGGTTGTGTGTGCAGGTGGTGGGTAGTGCCCCTGCCACATGTAGAGATCCAGGGCATCTCCTCTGGATGCCACCCAGGGACTGTAAAACTTTACTATGGGAACAGACCCAGTAGTATTTTGGGGCAGTGGGAATGCTTCTTTACTAATGCCTAAGATCCCTTAACAGGGCAGAAGCCATAATTGGGCAGACCTTATGGGCCAAGAATCTTTTGCACTTTATTTGATTTAATCTGCACCCTGTGAGGTAGGTAGCGTTACGTGCTTTCACGTGTTAGGGAACGTGTGTAAAGATCAGTAACTTGTCCAGGGTCACCCAACTAGTAGCTAAAGTGGCTAAAGTCCCAGGTCTGTCACTCTAACCACCCAGAGTGGCCTATACCTTACCCTGTACATTCTCACCTTGCTGCCCCTCTGAAATAGTCCCTGCTGGCTTCCCTAGCTGAGGACACTGGGCACAAAGGCTGGGCCTCTGGATTGCAAGTCTGTGCTTGCAGCCTGAGGCCCGCTCTAAGGGAAGGCAGATGGCCTGCCTCTCCTTTCTGCAAAACCCCCTGCCACCTGCTGCGTACTGCCAGCCTGACTCACTGACTCCAGCTACATCTGGGCCTCTGGCCCTTCTAGGATGGGCTTGTTTTCCAGGAAAGGGTTTGGAGATTAAGATAAGCCAGCCGCCTCCAGTTAAAGGCCCTGCTGCGTTGGAAAGGGCCAGGAAGCCTGCCAGTCCGGCTCCTTGATTTGCTCGCTTCTCTCCGTGGCTGGGGCTGCCTCGCCTTTCATCCGTCCCTGCCTATTGTTGGGCATGAATACTGAGGTTCTTTGGAGACAGGCATAGGACTCCCTGCAGAGTGAGGCAAGGGATTTGTAAAATGGGGGCCCAAGCTCCCTCTAGGGCTCTGGCTCCCCCATGCCCCTGTCTGTTCTTCCTGGGGAAGCTGCTGCTTATATTTAGATAATGAAGAACTAGAAAACAGAACTGGCCTCCTTGCAACCTGCCGCCTCCTCCAGCCTGGGTAGGATCCAAAGCTCTGGCCTTCCTAAGCAGTGCTTGTTCCTGACTTACACATGGATGGTTTTCTAAACCAAGTTCATTTTCTGAAGCAGAGAATGAATAACTCACTGTACTACCTGCTCCCCTTCATGGCAAATTTTTTTCTTTTGTCTGTATTTTCATGGCTGCTGGATTCTAAAATCAAGGTGCAAGTTGCTTTGGGGCTTACTAAAGTCGTGTGGCCTTCCCAGGCCCTGTGGAAAGGTTAGGTGCACCCAAGATAACCAGGGTTGGTTATTCCCTGTGAGAGAGTCAGAGGGGTGCAGGCTGGAAGCATAGTGCTCCCTCTGCCCCCGCGCTGGTCATCATGTGGAGCGTGTGCTTTCTAAGAAGTGCCAGCCTGTGTCCAGAGCCTGCTGGGCAGATGTGAAGCCAGCTGTGGACTTAGTCACAGTGACTCTGCTACCAACAACAGCAACATGGACATTTAGGGAGGAGCAAATGAGAGGAAGGAAGAAATAGGCAAGGTAACAAGGCTTGACATCTGATCTCTGGGCATTTCCAATGGAGGGATTTGGTTTGTTTATGTTTCCACCACCGAGAATTAACAGTGGTTAACAGCTGTTCATATCTGTCTGCTTTACATTTTTAAATAAATGTTACAGATAAAATTGAAGTTCTCTTTTTGTCCCTCACTCCCTGCCAAAGGCAACCACTATTCTCAAATCTGCTGGGTATTCTATTCAATTGTAATTATTTTTACATGTATGCATCCATGAACACCATGTAGTATGTTTTGTGTGTTTTAAAATGTCACATACATCTCAGTGTCTTGTACATAGTACTCTGTGACTTTTACATTCAAAATTATGTTTTTTTGAGGCCAATGTTGATGCAGATTATTTAGTCATTTGTTTTTCTTTTTAACCACTTTATTGCTTGAGTACATAGACAAATTTATGCAACAAGGACAGAGGCTGTAGATGGTTCATATTTCCAGCTGGGAGGGAGGACTCGCTTGATTTTATAATATCGAGCCAGACGGTGAATCCGGCTCTCTATCAGAATCAGAAAGAATTTAGCATCCTTATCCTTTCTGCTCCTCTCAAGATGCTTTTGAACAGCGACTGCTTTCTTAATTAAATGGTATAGATCTTCCAGGAGATCAGGAGCAAGTCCCTTAGACTTCAGAATTCTTATGCCTGCCACAAAACGAACTTGTGCAGCACCATGTCAGTCTCTCAGGATCACACCGATTTGTGGAGAGTCAGGCCCTTCTTGGTCAGTTCGTAAATCTGCTCCTTCACATTGTCAGATGTCAACTTCAGCCAAGTGGGGATGCTGTGGTGATAGAGCAAAGCCGACTGGGACAGGCCCTTCCTGGGCGCATGCGTGCAACCAATGATGGCGGCAGTCAGGCAGTAAAAGGCTGTTTTTATTTTTTTATGTCATTTTTTTGGTAAGTTAAGTGTTGAATGTTGAGTTTTTAAAATACTGATTGCTTTATA
This sequence comes from Pongo abelii, assembly GCF_028885655.2. Taxonomy (NCBI): domain Eukaryota; kingdom Metazoa; phylum Chordata; class Mammalia; order Primates; family Hominidae; genus Pongo; species Pongo abelii. The sequence continues at coordinate 60,601,755 of NC_072001.2, forward strand.
TGCCATCCGCTTCAAAAGGAGTTGAGTTCTGCTTCAGGCATGACATGGTAGCTGGTATCAAATTGAACTCTTCTGCTGAGAACAACTAGAAAAGATGGGCAAAAATTTCTTAAAAGCAGCTGTTTGAAGACCTAGAAGAACAACCAAGACACTCTGATGTGGAATTGACCATTGTTCTTCCCTGGCTGCTGTTGCTATGGGTCATGGTGCTCACAGCCCTCCTCGGATGGTCAAATGGGTGAGAGGGGTGCTCACACAAATGCCCTGCAGTTTTTTAAAACAAAAGGTCACCCCCTTCAGTTAGAAACTGAAGGTCACTGTAGTGGAATCCAGACAGTGGAGTCTTTGGGCACAGGGAAGGCTGGCAGGGGGACACTGGAGCAGAGCCAGGGCAGGCCAGGCTGGGAGCTATACTGTAGGGTGCTCAAATTCTACCAAGATTCTAAAATATCACAAGTGTAATTAGGGGTGCATTGTTTTAAAAAATAGTCTAAAGGAAGGCAGTACCTTAATAGCCACACCGGGGAGTGGTAAAACCCAAAGGGCTGACCTGACCAATGGCACAGTGACTAAACTGCACTGTAAGGAGAGTGGACCCAGGCAGGTAGTGTGAGGGTGAGGTTTGGCTGAGCTGGGATGTCCAAATTTGAGACCAGAGCTGACCAGGCCTAAACAGTAAAAGAGAAATACCAAAAACTGCCCCAGAGAACTTCCTTCTCCATTTTCACCCCAGAGCACTGTTTCTCCTTGTCCTTCTGGTATGGAGAATAGATACTAAAGAATATTGATTGGAAAGAACACTGAATTCTTGGCCTGTTTTGGGGGTGGCATTTTCAGCTTTCCTTGGGTAGCCACATGTCTAGTTTCAGGCTCACAAAGACCAAGGTCTCACCAGCTCTGTCCCCTGTGGAACGGTGGTGGCATCTTCTGTGTGATGGTGAATTTTAGATGTCAACTTGCCTGGGCTAAGGGATGCCCAGATAGCTGGTAAAACATGAATTCTGGGTGTGTCTGTGAGAGTGTTTCCAGAAGAGATTAGCCTCTGAATCGGGAGACCGAGTAAAGCAGATGGCCCTCCCCACTGTGAGCAGGCTCCGTCCAATCTGCTGAGGGCCCTAACTGAACAAAAAAGTGGGGGAATAGAGAATTCATTCTCTGCTTAAGCTGAGACATCCATCTTCTCCCACTCTGACATCAGTGCTCCTTGCTCTCCATCCTTCAGACTCTGAATGGGACTTACACAATCACTGCTACCCGCCCCCCCAAACCCTCATTCTTAGGCCTTTGGGCTTGGACTGCATTACAGCTTGCAGGTGGAAAATCATGAGACTTCTCTGCCTCTAACTGCATGAGCCAATTCCTATAATAAATCTCTCTCTCTCCACACACACACACCCATTGGTTCTATCCTCTGAGGATCCTTGATTAATACACTCATTCATCCCTTGAAATGCCCAACTCTGATGTGGAATTGACCATTGTTCTTCCCTGGCTGCTGTCGCTATGGGTCATGGTGCTTGCAGTCCTCTTTGGATGGTTGGATGGGTGAGAGGGGTGCTCACACATCCCTGGGCTAACTGGAGCTAGTTGCCTTGTTCATTTGGCCATATCCCATTTGGACCCTTTATGATTGGAGTGTGAACTACATTTAGCAAACTTTTGAGTTCAACCCAGGAGCTGGAATCCTTACATCCTGGGAGTAGCTCTTCGAACACTTTGGAACTAGAGGCGTGCATGGTGGTGGGTGTTCTTAGGTATGCATTTCCTATATGGACGGTCCTGAAATGGTATAACACCTCAACTTGCCAAGAGGCCTCCTGTGTGCTCCTGTTTGGCAGGTGGGGAGATTGAAAAGATTCATTACTTCCTTTACATATTTATTTTTCTATATAGAATAAGGTAACTGTATTACCACAAATTTGGAAAATAACCCCACCATACTGCTGCAACCGTTATTAGCATTTTGGCTCATTTCTTTCCTGTCTTTTTTTCCTACACAGTTTTTAAAGTATAGGTACAACCACAGTGTTTATATGATTTGTATATGCTTTTGTTGTCACTTAACATAGATATCAGATAATCTTGATCATTTTTAAAAAATGCTTTTTAAAAATACACTTAAAAATCACATCCCATTGAGTGAATCCTATCATCAGTTAAGTATAATACTATTCCTATATTAACAGATGTTTAGGATTTGGAATTCTGCCTCCCTACATCAAATACTGTTATATCTGTAGCTTTTTCATCTTTCAAATAATTTGCTTTGGCTAGATGACCAGAAAGAGAAGAGGAAAGACAACATCTTTAAGTCTCTATTAAAGTTCCTAATATGGTTTGGCTCTGTGATCCAAACTTTATGTTGAATTGTAATTCCCAATGTTGGGGGAGGCACCTGGTGGGAGGCAGCTGGAGTATGAGGGCAGATTCCCTCCATGCTGTTCTCATGATAGTTCATTCTCACGAGATCTGATGGTTTAAAAGCGTGTGGCACTTCTCCCCTCACTCTTTCTCTCTCCTGTTGCCATGTGAAGATGTGCTTGCTTTACCTTTGCCTTCCACCATGACTGCAAGTTTTCTGAGGCTTCCCAGTCACGATTCCTGTACAGCCTGCAGAACTGTGAGTCAATTAAACCTCCTTCTTCATAAATTACACAGTCTCAGGTAGTTCTTTATAGCAGTGTGAGAACGGACTAATACAGTTCCCAAGTTGCTTTTCAGAAGGGTTTACTAGTTTGTACAGACCCAAGAAATTACAAATGTGGCAGTTTCTCCCTTTCTCTCTCTCCTCAGCTTTGATTATTAACATTTCTTCCCGAATAATAGACTAATCTTTCTTTCATCAGGGCAATCTTTTTATATTGTTAGTGAAGTTTCTTTTTTAAATTGTCCTTTTGTGAGTCCTTTTAATTTTTTACTTATTGTCTAGTGTGGTTTTTGAGTAGCACATAAAATAAATGCAGATAGTACAGGAGGGTAAAACAATGAAAAGTGAGTCTTCCATCCTTGGCGCTCATTTCTCCAGGCTCTACCCAGAGGCAATCACTGTTTCTAGTTTATTTTGTTTCTTCTGCTTCTTGTACCTTTTTCTCGGGGACTCCTGGATCCCTTGCCCTCTGGCTTCCCACTGCCTTTCTGGTTCTCTTTAAAGGGCACCCTACCCCCAGCTGCACTGTCAGGCCCAGTGCATCTCTCTTCCCTAACAGGTCCACAGTGGTCAAAACTCTAAACATATGAACACTTATTGGGGAAGGTAGTGAGGATGGGAGCCAGTGGGGGAAGTGGCCTGGGAGGGAAATATTGCCAGATAGATCTCATCTTCCTGAGATGGCAACAGGAGATTTGGACCAAAGGCTCCGGCTCTGTGTGTGTGTGGGGGGGCGGCGGGGGGAACAGCGTTTTCAACCAGGTGTTAGTAGTGGCTGCAGAAATGCTGTTTTCTGGGATCTCAGGCGGGCTCTTTAAAGAAGAGACTGATGGGTGATGGAAGGCTTCACAGTCCTGATGTAATAGCTGAGGTGGACAGCAGGGGGAGCTGTTGGATGCTTCTGACCCAAATGTGGCACAGGAGTAGATTAGTGGCTCCTGTAATCCAGGGCCCTACCCATCAGTGGTGAAGTCCCAAAGAGGACTTTGGACAAAACGAAGCTTTGCCTTCCCAGTGTTGCCCAGGTGATCTGGTGTTCCTATGTTACTCTTATGTGAACTGTTGCAATATTCGCCTTGCAACAAATTGAATTCCAACATTTATTGTGAGCTGCTATTTTGTGAGAGACCTATGTTATTCATGCATACCTTTCAAAGGGCAGTCACTATGCACCTAGTCTGCACTGGCTTATGCTGAGATGAGTAAGGGTCAGTTCTGGACCCAATGGGATCAGAAATGTCCACTGAGAACTAAAAAAACAAGGGATGGAATTTAAAACACTATAAAAGAGGTATAGACGAAGTGTGGTGGAGGTTCATGATGGGAAGGGCTGTCATTGGCTGGAGCAATCAGGGCAGCATTCATAGAGGAAATGGCATTCGAAAGAGCTTTAAAATGGGCTTGAAAATTTAGAACTGTTTATTATGAAATTTTAATCTCCTAGAAGGGTGCATCTTTGGTGGAAAAAACAGAGGGAACACGGGGATGAAAGCTGGGCTCAGAGGATCAGCCAGTTGCATTAAAATCTTGAATAAATGAAGTGGAGAATTATTGGAGGTGAGACTGGAAAACACGTTTAGATCCATATTTTTGGAGAACCTTGAATACCACTCTTAGTAACAAGGAAGCAGTAGCTGCTTATAAGCAGGACATTCTGGATAAAAAGCAGAGGAGTTGGGGTTTATGCCTTCTTGTCATTTCTGAGAAGACGAGTAATTTTTTAAAATAGCCAGTGAAATTTAGTTCCTATAAAAGGTGTGATCCTTGGTCAATAAGGACAATCGGCTTCTCCCAATGGAGAAATCTCTGATGATCCATTTCACACATCCCTGGGTGCAAATTACTACCTAGTCTACACCAATGTTTCTCAAACTTGAGTGTGCATCAGAGTAACCTTGAGGGCTTGTGAAAACATAGACTGCCAGCCCCACTCCCAGAGTTTCTAGGACAGCCAAGAATTTGATGCCAATGCTGCTGGTCTGGGGACCACACTGAGAACCTCTGGGTTTAAACATCCTACCTGACCTTTCTCAGTATATCCACTGGGTGGCAGCAGAGAGCATCACAGGCCCTGCGCAGTGGTCAAACCCGGAAAGCCCGGGCAGAGGCTGTGGAGGACTATTTCTGTGTATTCAATGTGGGTTATTTTTGCTGCCAAATGACAATACAAACCATCCACAATATCAAGCTCTTCAAAATTCAAGGATGCGTTGTATAAGAGGATGATTGGTGACTTGGATCTTGTTCCTTTTCCAGGATGTCCTCACCACCAGACACAGTCCAGACACCCTCTACCAGGCGCCCCCAACAAGTCCTTCCTTTAAAAAGAGAATAGTTTTTAATAACTTTCAAGGTCACCTGCAAAAGGGTTTCTGTTTGAATAATGTCATGACTGTAAAGCTGGCAAGAAACTATATCGCCAGCTGATAGCTTGAGTCAAACTGGAAAATTACGAGCAAGTTTTTCCATGAACAAAGAGGAAGTGTCCAGTCATTGTTGAGAGCAGGTTCATAGCTGTGTACAAGCTCTAGGAGATGGGGAGGCCCGTGCAGACCTACTTCCTTCAAGAAGGGAAGACAAAAGAAACACGTTTTGAGTTAGGGTTTTTAGGTGGTTGGGAAGGTTATGTTATAGGATTTTTTTTTTTTGAGGGGGGGATTTGTTTGTTAATTTTTGTTTTTAAGTTATGAGAGTTATTTTCTTTTTCTTTTTTTTTTTTTTTAGAAGGAGTTTCACTCTTGTTGCCCAGGCTGGAGTGCAATGGTGCGATCTCGGCTCACCACAACTTCCACCTCCCAGGTTCAAGTGATTCTCCTGCCTCAGCCTCCTGAGTAGCTGGGATTAGAGGCACGCGCCACCACGCGTGGCTAATTTTATATTTTTTAGTAGAGATGGGGTTTCTCCATGTTGGTCAAGCTGGTCTTGAACTCTTGACCTCAAGTGATCCACCCACCTAGGCCTCCCAAAGTGCTGGGATTACAGGCGTGAGCCACTGCGCCTGGCTCTGAGAGTTATTTTCTACTAACCAACTATGTACTGCTAGATTTTGGAATAAAAGGTTCTTTGTGTGTGGGGAGGGGAGGAAGGAGCAGAGTCAAAAAAACCCTGAGCAATGATAGGATGGATTAGAGTTTGGAAAGGGAAACGTGGAGTCCAGAGCACACTGGTTAGGCTATGGCAAGGGGGTCCTCTTGACATCCTCTAACCAGATCTCACAGCACACTTCCTGCCGTGTCTCAGCAGAGACCAGCCCTCACCAGACCCAGTGCTGACATTAACCAGGTGCTGCCCTGAGTGAGGTGGCGTCCTGCCACGCCTGCTCCGTCATCTGGGAGATGCCTTGTCAGCAGCTCCAAGGCCTTCTGTGGGAAGGCATGAAAGTCTGTCCTCACATCCCTGCTTCCCTTATTACCCAGCGGTGGAAGTTCAGCCCCCGCTCTCCTATCTTCCTGAATTCATCCCATCCTTTGTTGGCCCTGTTTGTGGTTTCTTCCTGTACTCTCTTTTGTAGATTTTTGTAGAATTTCAGAATTGATTGTGATATTAGATGTGATCATCTCTGCTCTGCCTGCTGCTGGTGATGTGTGGCACTGACCCACTCTCCCCATTTTCCTCATTGTGGCTCTATAGTCAAAAAGGCTCTTAGGCACCTTCTAAGCTCTTTCTTCTCCAAGCTAACATCCTTTTCTTCTTTAAGTCCATTTTTAACATTGGTTGTGAGTTAACTCCTGACCCCTCCCCCTCTGTCTAGTCCATCCTGGTCACTCCCTCCTTGCTCTGAAAGTGAAGGGTGCTGGTGGGAGCAGGACCTTCTGGCTGCCCCCAGGCAGGCCCGTGGCTCCCTCGAGGCTTTGAAATTGTGATGTGTGTGTCTCTTCACACCAGGGTGGGAGACCGTTGAGGGAAAGAACCATGCCTTTCTCCCTCGAGATCCCCTGCACTCAGCACAGCCCCTGTCAGACAGCAGGCATTTGAAATTAAACAGAACATTATAATTCTGGGTCCTAGCCTTTATAAATGCAAGGCAAGACTAGATTATGTTAGCAGATTTGTCAGTATTCATTTGGTTCAGTCTTATTGCACAGATAGGCAATTAAAGCATTTTAAATGGGCTATGCTTAAGTGTGATCCCCCTCTCATGTACTTCTATAGCAGTCTTTAAAACACTGCATCGCCCTTAAAGATCTGCTTCTTGGATTTGGGCTGTTGAGATCTTTTCCTTCTTCCACGTCATTCCCTCAACTTCTCAAGAAGTTGTCAACTTGAGCTGCTGACTCATTCTGCAAGTGCACAGGGACACAACCCTAAGAGTGATCACCTACCCCCACTGCCCATCAGTGGTTCAGTGAAGGACGGCATCCCTGCTTGGAATTTGACCATTCAGTCTGCCGGTTACCAAAACCATGTTCATGCTTTAGTGTAAAGCTTTAGCATCAAGGTTACGTCCCAGGTGATGCTTCAAATCCAAACTTCAAATCCAAACTGCCCCCTTCCCTGGGCTCCTGTGGTCTTTTGTTCTCTTGCAGTGCTTCCGGACTGTGGTTAGCTGATTATAATTATTTTTTCCTACATCATTAGGTGGTGAGCTTCTCCAGGACAAAGTCTGTCTCATTATTCATCTTTGTTTGTAGCAGGTGCCTGACAAATACTGATAGAATTAAAATAACTTTTGTTTGTCTCACATTTTGATAAATGAACAGGGCTATATTTACCTAAACATTTATGATTTCATACATGGACAGCATATTTCCTCTTGGGCTTTTCTCTTCCTAGACTGGATAGATTTAATGATTTTAGTTTTATATCATAGGACAACCCTCCACTGGAAGAACTGAAGTTCTATTAAGTTTAGGGGTTTCTGGTTAATTTGTAAATTGTTGAGAAAGAATCCACCTTGTTCTGGTCAAAAGGTGACAAATATAGTTAACTAAAACAAAGGGCAGAGAGTCAACTATTCTTTCTGCCAATGATTACTTTTGTTATATGCTTGAGATCAGATACTAGTCACTTGTATCCCAGTTAACTTAATATAGATAGCATTTTCTAATATTTTCAAGCATTACTTTAATGCTTTTTGATGCCTGTTTTGAACATCAATCTTTTAAACTCATTGTGTATAATTCTATAATTTATAGAAAAATCACACTTTACCTAATTCTTCTAGGCAATATTTTCTTTGGTATTTGGGACTTTTTTTAAAGAATAGTATCCTCAAATTGGAATTATTGTGTCAAATAACATGAATGCTTTTTTGATTCAGTTGGATTTTTAATTAATTTTTATACTTAAATAATTTATACTCACTTTTGAAAAATAGATAAGCAATTAATAATAAAGAAAGTCCCCCTTGGTTTCACTATTTAGAAATAACTACTATAAATATTTTTATGTATATTTGTGTATGCTTTTTTCTCTACATGGATGTTTATTTCACAAAATGTGGAATCTTATTGTTTACGCTATTACATAGCCTATTTTTAAAATTATTGTGAATTTTTTCAGGTATAAAAAGATATTTTCTCAAAAAAATACATTTTTTCAACACAGTTTTAACAATTGCATTGTATTCCCTGGAATAATAATATTAATAGTTAACATTTATTTTGTAATTTTTATATGCTATGCAATATTCTATTTGTTTTATATACCTAAGCTCATTTAATCATCATAATAACCCTGTGAGATAGGTACTATTTTAGCAAAAAAAATCATGCATAGAAATATTAAATGACTTGCCTAGTTATGGGCATACCATAAATGTGCATGACCCAATAGGCCATTGTAGAACATTTTAGTTATTTATTTTTTGTTTGCCATCATAAGAAATGTGGCTATTAATTCATGAAACAAATATTCATTGAGCTCCCACTCTATGCTGGGTGTTTTGCTAGAAGCTTTGTATGTAAGGGAGAAACTGTTGCAGAAAGTAGGCTTGGCTGGGAAACAGACCTATTTGAAAGGATCCTGGCGTGAGATGGGGTTTTCTCTCTTCTGTTTGCTCACATCGCGGAGGGGAACTCCATACTGCAACAGCAGCCCCTGGCTGGATGTGGTTTTGTCTCTTTTGTCAACAGTGATAGCTCCCGCCCCACTTCCTTGCTCTCTCAGGAAGGCCCCCTCGTGCTCCGCACACCTGCCAGGGTGGGGCTTGTGGAGTTGACCTTCTTCCTTCCTGAATCAGACAACCAAACCAGAGGCGTAACTTCGGGGACTGGTCCTATACCTCTGATTCTGTTCTGTGTTCTAAGCAGAGTTTTCATGAATAATGAAAATGCCTAGGAGTGTTCATTGCCAGTTATTAAAGAAAAATGGGATTGGCTACTGTACGGTGTAATAGTCCCAGGTTATTCCACCCTTTCTGGCAGACTATTTACTCATGTACTTTTAGTATACTGAGGGAAGGCTAAGAGATCTCTGGCCAGTAGGTAGGAAAGAATAAAAAGTCTTTGAGTTTTCAGATATTTTCTTTTAGTAGTAGCTTCCAGCAAGGCACAGTGGCTCACGCCTGTAATCCCAGCACTTTGAGAGGTCTAGGCAGGTGGATTACTTGAGGGCAGAGTTTGAGAACAGCCTGACCAACATGGCAAAACCCTGTTTCTTCTAAAAATACAAAAATTAGCCAGGCGTGGTGGCACGCGCCTGTAATCCCAGCTACTCAGGAGGCTGAAGCAGGAGAATTGTTTGAACCTGGGAGGCAGAGGTTGCAGGGAGCTGAGATCATGCCACTGCACTCCAGGCTGGTGACAGCAAGACTCCATCTCAACAATAAAAAACATTTATTAACATATAATTTACATACCATATTATTCACTCTTTTAAAGTGTAGAATACATGGGCTTTGAATACATTCACAGAGTTGTGTAACCATCACCACTGTTTAATTTCAGAACATTTTCATTACCCCAAAGAGAAACCCCATACCCACTGTCACTTCTCATTCCCCCCACCCAAATCCCCCAGCTCCTGGCCACCACTAATCTACTTTCTATCTCTATGAATTTGCCTATTATGGACATTTCATATAAATGGAATCATATGTGGCCTTTTATGTCTGACTTCTTTCACTTAGCATAATGTTTTCAAGGTTCATCTATATTGTAGCATGGATCAGTTCTTCATCATTTTTTAAGGCTGAATAATATTCCATTGTATAAATAGAACACAAACAAAATATAAATTTTGCTTCTTCCTCCGTCAATTGATGGAGATTTGTGTTGTTTCCACATCTTATCTATTATGAAGAATGCCGCTGTGATCATTTGTGTACAAGTTTTTGTTTGAACATATGTTTTCAATACTCTTAGGTACATTGCAGGCATGGAATTGCTGGGTGATAAGGTAACTTGATGTTTAACCTTTTGAGGAACTGTCAAATTGTCCTCCAAAGTGACTGTATAACTTTACAATCCCACCTGTCATGTATGAGGGTTTGTTGCATTTTTAATTGCAGTTATCATGAAGTCTCTAAAAGCCAGGCAGTCACAGCCACAGGGCACAATTCCAGAGTGCAGAGGAAGTTTTCAGCACAACTCTGACCCTCTTGGCAGGGATACTCAGGCCTGCATGTCTCGTGACTGTACATGTTGTTTAGACAATTGTCTCTGTTTGGTGACCCACAGTTTTCGTACTGATATCCGAGTTTTATTGGCATTGCTGACCTATGAGTCTGATGTCTTTGGTGCAGAGCCTCTATCACAGTTTCACCCAGAATCCCATTGCTTTGGACCAATAATAACAACATTCCCTTTGTACAGGTCTTTGCAGTTTGCAAAGCACTGTGTTACTTCCCTCTTCTCCAGAGCCTTATGCTCTGCTTTCCAAGGTGTTGGCCTTAGTATAGCAATGTAACCGCTGCTAAGGTGTGTAATGGCCAATAAGATGCTGGCTTTTCCTCAAGAGACTCACTGAGTCCTAATATTTCCCTAGTATAAATGTATCAGTAATGATGAGGATGTCAGTTGCTACCATAGAGCAAAATGGCTTTTGAGGCTCCCTCAAAGCTAGTCTTAGAAGACTCCCCCTCTGTGTGCAGGCCATAAGCTTGGCATTGTTGTAGGAACTTAGTACTGTGTCCAAGCCAGAAGATTTTTTTTTTTAAAACAGAGTCTCGCACTGTTGCCCAGGCTGGAATGCAGTGGCGCGATCTCGGCTCACTGCAAGCTCCGCCTCGTGGGTTCACGCCATTCTCCTGCCTCAGCCCCACGAGTAGCTGAGACTACAGGCGCCTGCCAACACGCCCGGCTGATTTTTTTGTATTTTTAGTTGAGACAGGGTTTCACCGTGTTAGCCAGGATGTTCTTGATCTCCTGACCTCGTGATCCGCCCACCTTGGCCTCCCAAAGTGCTGGGATTACAGGCGTGAGCCACCACCCCCGGCCCAAGCCAGAAGATTTTTCTACATCTTTCTTATACAAAGATCGTTTGTGAAAAAGCTAAGATTGGTGGCAGGTTTTCAGGAAATTTTTCTTTTTGTTTATGCTGGTTTGTTTTCCTAAAGAGTGAACATGCAATCGCTAAGTTTTTAAAAGACGCAAAAAATTGATGGTAGGCCCGGGAGTTAGAAGGCTCTGGGGTTACAGTTCTTCCACAGGGCAGTTGCTGTTTATGAGTGTTCTTTCTTGTCTGTAAACCCGTTCTCTATGCCTGAGAGAACATTCCTTACAGCCATGACTCCTTAAAAAGTATAGCCTTTGCAAAAGACTCTTGTCAAATGTTTTTCATCATCTATAAATCACACACAACTGTTTCCCCTAACATTAGCATCAATGTGTATGCCAGTTTCCTCTGAAAATGTCAAGCATGACTGCTCCTTAGAGAAACCATGTTTCTACCTCTCTTCCTCACCAAAGTTTATAAATTCCCAAGCATTCTCTGTGTTAACATTTTATTGTGTGTCAGCTCACCCTGAAAAAAAAAAAGATAACTAGATTCTATGCATGAACCCCCTTCAAAACTCAACTCCCAGGAGAGCTGTGTGTTTTCTAAGCCTGAGCAGCTCAGAATCCTGGTTTATGAAGGCTTGTGGTCTAAGGGCTGGGTATTTCTTGTTTAAATTCAAATTAATTTCCCAGCCCCAGTGCAAATATATCCTTGCAATACTACACGACACCGCTTTCTGGTACAGTCCACCTGCCTGTTTCCTGTCCTATGTTATATCACTCATAGAAAATTCTAATATTCCAATGAGCAACCAGCCTGGAAAATAAAGCAGTTCAAATACCTGGGAATGATGGGCTTATTACCATTGCTCCATTTCCCTGTGATATTTATTCATCAGAGATGAATTGCTTCTTTGTGATTTCAGAGGTCATCTCATCTAGTCCCAGGGAGGACTATGTCTAAACTAACCCAAACTGTGACTGTTCGTTAGAGTCTTAAAATTTTATGGCTATAGAAAGATGACATCTTTGACTAAGAATTACTTCCACTATCTAATTTTTGTGAATTTTGGAAGTTTTACCTCAGTATAATCTGAATATTTTTTGCTGCATTGTCTGTCATTTTGCATGCAATGCAGAAAAAAAAAATTCCACTCTGCATGCTAGAGTGGATCTGGTAACTGAAAATAATTGCCATTATCTATTGAGCACATATTATATGCCAGAAACCATACATAGTGCTTTACAAGCATTACTTTATTTTATTCTCAAAACAGCCCTATAAGGTATGTATTTTTGTCAGCCTTTTCCAGATGAGGAAGAAAAGGCCTTGAGACATGAACTAGCTCAGCGAGATGGCATAGTTAGACTTTGGTTAAACAGGGCAGGTTGACGTGCTTGGGTAGTACTGTTCCTTCCTGAAACCCCACAAAAATGACACTGAAAGGATTTTTTAACTTGATAAATCACCAATGATAAAAAAGAATAGGAGAGTAAGCAAGAGCAATGGCATCTGGGAAGCCAGAAGGAGAGGGCAAAGTGTCAATTTAACAGACCAGAAAATGGCACAGCCTATGTGGTTGGGGGTGAAGCTTGAAGTAGGCAGAGTCCTCTGAAAATGGGCACAGGTGGAGTTAAAAATAGGATTTGTTGAAAATTTGTATATTAAACATTTCAATGTCTCTAGATCCTCTCCCTCCTCCTAGTAGAAGGCTAGATATTTCTTCTCTGGAGCTGCCAGCTTTGGGCAGCAGCATAGCTGAGGACAGGGTACCATGCCACATGGGGGATTGAGTGAGTATATGTGCTGAATGGTGACACCACTGGCCTCCTCCCCAAGCCCAGCTCCAAGAGCACTGGCAGCCAGGTTGATCTCTTCCAAGCAGGAGCCTCGAGGATTCCTTTCTAGGGAAGATGTCTGGCTGCTCTGGCATAGAATTTAAAAGATGTTGAGGGTGGGAGTACCTTGGTGAAATTGCTCAGTGGTTTACCCTCTGGTGAATTCTATAGTTGACAAATGTCACCCCCACACAAAAGGCAGCCCATCAACTATTGGGTGCCTCACTCTGAAATATGAGCGAACAGTCAAGGTCATCAGACATTTGAGAGAAGTCTCTAATATCAAAGACATAGACAAAAACAAAAACAAACAAACAAAAACAAAACAAGGAACGAGGGAGGAAACAAGCAATCTGGGCAGCAGAAAGAAACCTGTACCATAGCAACAACAACAAAGTCCTATGATTGATTAATCTTCAGAGATTACATAGACAAGCACAAGAGGTTAGCATAGCAGAGAACCAAAATGATCCTTGGAACTTCAAAGTTGAGAGCAGAAAGAAAAACTAAATTTAATGGTTAGAAAATGAGGTTAATTGAAGTAATTATCCAGAAAGTTGAGTAATAACATAAATGAGGTGAAAAACAGGAGAGAAAACATAATAAAATTAGAGGATCAATCCAAGGAGTTCCATAGACAAGGAACAGAGAATATGGAGGGGAGAAGGACGCAATTCAAGAAATTTCTCCATTTCTGAAAGACGTGAATCTATACATGTAAAAGGTCCACAGAGTGCCAAGCACAATGCATGAAAAATACCCACAACAATGCATGTGCCCAGCCCCCACTTATCCCTGGGAAATGTGTCCCAAGACCCCCAATGGTGGCCTGAAACCTCGGATAGTACCTGCTGTAGTTTGGAGGTTTGACCCCGCCAAACCTCGTGTTGAAGTTTGATCCCCATTGCTGGAGGTTGAGCGTTTGGCAGATGTTTGGGTCATGGGGACAGATTACCCACGTATAGATTAATGCCCTTCCTTGGGGGTGAGTGACTTCTTACACTATTAGTTCCTAATTGAGCTGGTTGTGAAAAACAGCCTGGCACCTCCCCTCCTCTCTCTTGCTTCCTTTTTCGCTGTGTGATCTCTGCACATGCTGACTCCCTTTCACCTTCTGTCATGAGTGGAAGCAGCCTGAGGCCCTCAAGAGAAGCAGATGCTGGGGCCATGCTTGTAAAGCCTACAGAACCGTGAGCCAAACAAGCTTATTTTATTCATAAATTAACCAACCTCAGGTATTACATTATGGCAACACAAAAAGGACCAAGAGAGTACCAAACCCTATATATACAACATTTTCTTTCCTATACATACAAACCTGTGATAAAGTTTAATTTATAAATCAGACACAGTAAGAGATCAACAACAATAATAAAGTGGAACAATTATAACAATACGCCAGGATCACTACTCTTGTGCTTTGGGACCATTGCTAAGTAAAATAAGGGTTCCTTGAACACTAGCACTGAGATACTGCAATGGTTAAATTGATAATGGAGATGGCTACTAGGTGACTAACAAGCAGGTAGCATATAGAGTTGGACAAAGGCATGATTCATATTCTGGGCTGGATGAGGTAGGACAGCTTGAGAGTTCATCACACTACTGAGAATGGCATGCAATTTAAAAATTATGAGTTGTTTATTTATGGAACTTTTCACTTAATATTTTTGAGCCGTGGTTGATCACAGGTAACAGAAACTGTGGATAAGGGGGGACTACAGTAATTGTGAAGCTTCAGACCATTAGAGATAAAGAAAAGGCCATAAAATCCCTAGGGGGAGGCAAGGCAAGGTCAGGAATCAGGATGGCATCAGACTTCTCAAGAAAAGCAACATTAGATGCTAAAACCCGTGCAACAATGCCTTCCAAATTCTAAGAGAGAATTACTTCTCTATCCCTAGAATCCTGTACCTGTCCAAACTATCAATCAAGACAGTTTCAGAAATACAATGTCTTGAAATCCTTAATTCCTATTTACCCTTGGGTATATTCCTCCAAAATGAGGAAATTATCTGAAAAAAAGGACAGCATGAGATAAAGGAAGCAGGTAACTCATCCCAGGAGATAATGCCCACAGGACCCCCTGGATGATGGCAAGCCAAGCCCCAGGATGGCACCATGGGGCTGCCTGGAGCCCCACCAGTCCAGGCTGGAGCAGGAGTTTGGAGAGCTCTTCCGGGAAGTGGAGGTGGAGGCTGTCTCCGGAAAAAAGGTGCTGTTGGCACATGACCGGATGAGTTTGGTCATGTAACAGACTGTCACTTTTGAAGGAAAGCTAGTGATGAGTTAGTAATAAATATTAATACATAAAAAGCTAAATAAATGGAGAAAAGGTGATAGTTGTTAGCTTCAGGAAAAACAAAAAGTTGTATATGAAAGAAAATATTACTATAAAATGCACTTCATGGCCTGTGACTGATAATCACGTGGTCATAGAGCATAAGCCATGAATATTGATTGAAACAAAATTATGATATAGCTGTATTTGAAGAATGAGAGGGCATGTGGGAGGGAGATTTAAGAGACCGAAACCTCAGTTTCCACATGGAGAGTCACTAGATAGGATCTAAAATTTAAACAAAATCTAGATATGGCCATATAAGTGTGTAATTGAAATATATGGTGATAAATACCAGAGGAAATAGATAAAAGAGTTAAAAGTGGCTGTGACTACGCAATGGGGATCAAGGGGCAAGAGGGTGCTAATTTTCATTATAAACTTATAGAACCACTGGACTTTTAAAACCATGTGTGTGTATAATTTTGTCTTCTTTTCATTAAATGTTGCAAAATCAGCATTTGAACCCAATTCTGGTCTGAATCCAAACCTTATTCTATTATCTCAATTCTGCCTCTCAAAATAATTGCTTAATATTTATTTGCCTTTAGATTTTAATTTTTTTGAGTCAATTTCTGATGTGTGCTGTTGACTCAACAGTCTACAAACTGCACATGTGTATGGTTCGTGCTTATTTTGCTGACCATTGTATTCCCAGTGCCCAGTGGAGCATCTGGAAACAGTTGGGCTCTCAGAAAACATTTGTTTGTCATTAGGTCCATTTTCTGAGTCTCTAAATTTCAATTCTTGAATATCCACATCCCTCTTAAAGACTGTTTCTGGGCCAGGTGTGGCGGCTCACACCTGTAACCCCAGCACTTTGGGAGGCCAAGGGAGGCAGATCGTTTGAGCTCAGAAGTTTGAGACCAGCCTGGGCAACATGGTGAAACCCCGTCTCTTCAAAGCATACAAAAATTAGTCAGGTGTGGTGATGTGTGCCTGTAGTCCCAGCTACTTGAGAGCCTGAGGCAGGAGGATCACCTGAACCTGAGGAGGTTGAGGCTGCAGTGAGCCGTGATTGAGCCACTGCACTCCTGCCTGGGCCACAGAGTGAGACCCCGTCTCAAAACAAACAAACAAACAAAAACACAACAAAAAAAAAGACTGTTTCTGTGCTGCACTCAGATGTGAACACCGTAATAGATGCATATGCAGAAGTGAATTGGAGTTGTATGATCCCCTTAGAGCATTCAGGATCTTAATGATGGGAGCTTGCTGCTTAAGACCTTTTGATTTCCCCGAAAAAGGTGCCATTCTGGGGCTGTTTTGACTGCACCATGCAGGCTGCAATTCCCTTGCTGGCTAGATCCTCTTGGTGAGGTTCTGCTGCAGGCAGTCTGGTCTAGAATTGAATTAGACTAGATGTTATCTTATACTTTAACTAAGTGGCTGAAACGTCCTTCCTTTGCTTCCTCCTTCACTCCTTTTCTCCTTTCATTTTGTCCTTCCTCCCTTCAATCAACACATTTGAGCACCTACTACTTCATAGGCACAGGAAAGGAGATGTGTGGGAAGAAACCTGAGAAAATAAAAGGTGATTAATATTGTCCTTACCCATAACTAAGTGAGGAAGCTGGCTATCCAATCAGCTTTCCAATGAAAGCGAGGACAGAAGGAAGTAGTAGGAGCTTAACAGTGAAGCCTGGGACGCGGTAAGGGGGGTGGGAATGCAGAAGGAGCATGTGTTCCAACTGGGGATCAGAGAAGACTTGATGGGCAGCTTGGGACTCACAGGAAGAGATCCAGGGCTCTGAATGTGGAGTAGACGGGACAGAGGCCCACAGAGGCCTTAGGTCCTCGATGGCAGGACCCCAGTAAACTTGTAATGCTACTGAACAAAATCCTCAGAAATGCTGATGCAATATGGGGACAAACTGGGGTGGCCCTACAGCCATCTAGAAGAGGAAGCAGAGATAAGACCACAGGCTTCTGCTCAACTGGAGCCCACTCCTGGGCCTCTGAGTGACGCCCAGCTGTTAGGGTCAATTGGCTGCAATCATCCAAAACTCACTGAGATGACCTTAAGTGGCAGAAAGAACTTGTTCTATGGTTGGAGGGATGTCTCACAGAGCCCACGAACAGGGAATTTGAATCAGGAATGGGAACACTGCAGGAACCCTGCAAGTTCTTTCTCCCCATTGCTTCCTCTGCTTCCCCTGCCTGTGTCAGGTTCTTCCTCTGAATCCCAGTCTGCAACGTGGAAAATAGCCGCTGAGTTTGTATGTGGATAGAGCAGCTAGACAGGGACTTGGGGAAGGGATAAGATATACCTAGTTTGAGTGCCAAGTCCTGGAAGGTGGGAGGGGAGGCCCCAGTGGGAAACACATGCTCCTTATGGAGCCAGAATTCATCTAATTGAGTTGGAGTTTGCGAAACCCCTTCTCTGCCAAAAAAAAAAAAATACAAAAGTTAGCCAGGTGTGATGGTATATGCCTGTAGTCCCAGCTACTTGGGAGGCTGAGGCAAGAGAATCACCTGAGCCCAGGGAGGTTGAGGCTGCAGTGAGCCGTGATTGAGCCACTGCACTCCATCCTGGGCGACAGAGCGAGTAGCCCTGATGTCTGTCATCTTGGCCCTGATGTCTTCCTTGAGCGAGTTTATCTTGTGCTATGATGTTCCTGTGAACTCCAGGCCACATCAATAGGCCCCTCCACCTTGGGTGGGTGGCTGGTCTGGGTGACCTTTAAGGGTATCTTCAGAGAAGTCATTTACTTGTGTTGGAACAAAAATAGGTCTTGTATAGCAGCAGGGACAGAACTGACTTGGAGGTCGGAACAGGGTCCCAGTTCCCCCTTGGGGGTCCCAATTCCAGTTCCTTTTCTTATTAGCTTTGTAACCACTACCATTCTGCAGCTATTGAGCACTCACATTGTAGCCAGTCCACATTGAAATGACCTGTGAGTGTAAAATACACGATGAATTTTGAAGATTTAGTACAAGAAAATGTAAAATATCTCATTACTATTTTACTAGTAACATAATTAACATTAATGTTAAATGATAATATTTCAATATATTGGGTTAAATAAAATATGAGTAAAATTAATTTTACCTGTTTCCTGTTACTGTCAATAAATATGGCTATTAGAAAGATTAAAATTACAAAAATGGCTCACATTCTTTTGGTTTTCACCTCTAGACTCTAAACCTAACAGGTTGCCTTTATTGAAAAGAACAAAATCACACAGGCTTGGCATCACTTCAGAAATCTGGGGAAAGATGCGTATGAAATCTCAATGCCTTAGCCTCTGTTTAATGTTAATTATCACATTGTCCTTCAGGGACCCAAATCCTGGCCCAACCTACAGCTGCCCCTCCCTCTGCTCTGCCTGCTGGCAAGATGGCCCAGGCCATGGGGGACAAGAGGAGGACAATGATTCCTGACACAAGGCTCTATGCACCCTTTGGGCCTGGTGATGTTCTCACGGGGACCTGCAGGCCATTCCGCTACTCTGAAAAGCTTGATGGAAAGAAAATATACAGCTTCCCAAGCACTGCTGCCTTGGCTGATGGGATCATTGCTTCTTGGCTTGGGGCCAACAGCAATCCAGCCAGGCAAGGTTGGTGGTCTCAGCTTGTTAGAAGCTCTAATTGGCAATTGTTAATCTCCTTGATTAATAGAAATGTTGAAAACAAATTAATTATTCATTAAAATGTAATTGGATAGACAAAAACTTTCCAAATGTGTTGTTCTTAGCCAGTGTGACTGAAAGATGCCCTTGGCAATGGAGAGTTTGGGAACCACTGACAGAAGCAATTGTATTAGTCAGGGTCCTGGTTTTGCATGTTCCATCTCCACATTTGGTTGGTAGGTGAGGTAGTTCCCCTTAACTTTCCTCTAGGGATGTGTCCTTGACATGTCCAACCCCTTGAAATTCATAGAATTTTGAGATTTGGAAGACTTCCATCATGTCACCATTGGGGATGATGAGCAAACTGTCATGGCTGTCACAGCCCTGTGACCAAACCCCTCACTCTTTGTTCAGCCCCACTTCCTCCTCACCTTGGAAGGCACCATGCTTCAAACTATCCCACCTCTGAGAACTCACAGTCAGAGCGGCAACCACTAATTCCTCAGCTTATGTGCAGCTCTGCAAGCCACTGCTCCACCCTCAGAACCAGTTCTTTACCCTTCCTGAGACTACAGGTGCCTGGGCCCCTCCTGGTGCATTAACATATCACCCTCCTTGACCTCCACTCAAGCCTCTGGCTCCAGCTCCCACGCTCAGGGAGGCAACATTGACTTTATGAGAGCATCTACCTCATTGGAAGGATGCGATAGAATATATATGTATATATGTACATAGACATGTGTAACATAAAATGAGAGAATGTGGACAAAGCTTTCTATAGTGCCTGGTCTGTAGATGCTCTCAGCAACTGTTAACTCTTGTTGCTTATTACTGACTTGTTCTTTTCATGTGCTGTTTTCCCCTCAACCATTGAGACTGCTCAGAGAAAGTAAGAAAATCAGACTGATTGGCTCCACTACAAAGTCATGATACTTACTCCCCTGCTGGACTCCCCATGGTCTGGCAATCACTGTGTGTGTGTGTGTGTGTGTTTGTGTGTGTAAAAGTTTTATCCACAAATATGTGTATCACTGTGTCTTTTTTTGGTAACAACTTTATTGAGCTATAATTCACGTACCATACAATTCACCCATTTAAAGTGTACAAACCAATGGTTTTTAGAATACTTACAGAATTGTTCAACCATTACCACAATCAATTTTAGAACATATTCATGGTTCTAAAAAGAAATTCCATATTCTTTAGGAGTCCTTCCAGACCTGGGCAATCACTAATATACTTTTTTTTTCCTCTTTGGATGTGCCTATTACAGACATTTCCTACAAACGAAACCATGCAAGATACAGTCTTTTGTGACTGGCTTTTCTTCAGTTAGCATGTTTTCAAGGTTCACCCATCTTGTAGAATGTATCAGTACTCAATTCCCTTTCATGACTAAATAACATGCTGTTTGTGAACATACTACATGTTGCTTATTCATTTATTAGTTGATGGGCATTTGGGTTGTTTCCTCTTTTTGACCATTGTGAATAATGCTGCTATGAGCATTTGTGTACAAATTTCTGAGTGGACCTATATATATATATATATCTTTGGTATATATCTTTTGGATATATACCTGAGAGTAAAATTGTTGGACCTATGTTAAGTCTATATGTAACCATTTGAGGAACTGCCAGACTGTTTTCCAAAGTGATCAGTCAGTTTTCCATTCCCACCAGAACAAATGAGGGTTCTGATTTCTCCATATCTCACCAACACTTGTTATTGTCTTTCTGATTATAGCCACTCATGTATGTGAAGTAGTGTCTTATTGTAGTTTTGATTTGCATATCCCTGATGGCTAATAATGTTGATCGGCTTGGCAATCATTTTATCCATCATTTTCTTTTTATCTCTTGGATTCCTATTGTGATTATTACAAAACTTTTCCAGACTCCAGAAGGTCCCAATCCCTCCTATCCTCTTATCTCCAGAAATTACATCTCCCCTGCTATTCTGAAACATCTTCATGAATTCATTGATTATTCAACAAATATTTATGGAGTCTTTATGGCACATGTTGATGCCTGGGTTATAAACTGGATAGGTCATGCTCTTTACCGTCACCCTTCATTCGTTCATAGTTTGGTGGTGCCACTTACAGTCTTGTCTTATGGGACTTTTCTGCTTAAAATATTTCAGTGGCTTCCTAGCACTTTCAGGATAAAATGTAATGGCAAAATTCATGGCAACCATAAGAACTACGAGTGTGGGGCTAGCCCAACCCCGTCCATGCCATTCTGTCTGTCCCACATTCTCTACTACCCTCTTAGGTCCACAAACACATAATTCTTTCATGCAGCCCTGCCTTTCTTCGCCACTGCCCCGCTCCCAACTGCAAGCTTCTCCAGGGCAATGGTGAGTCTTATGCATCCTTGTATTTCCTACAGCCCTGGGACAATACTGGACACATTGAAAGTACTCAATAACTGGATGTCCATTGAGTTAGTAAATGAAGAGATGACCAAGTAAATAAATGAAGGAAGGAAGAAAGGAAGCTATGCAATTCTGCAAAATAATGCAATTTATTTCCCTGACTCCTTCTCTCGTTCCCCTTCCCGAAATAGAATAATCAGATCTTCCCTAATAGGCCAGTGAGAAAGGCTACAACTTTTTAGTTGGCTGAAGTTAGGGTCTATTCTGACCCTCATTTCAAACTGTCCAAACAGAATGATATGCCGAGCCAGCTGAACCGAGGAGGTTTCATCTTAGTCAGGTATTTATGACAAATGCTACTACTCTAAGTAAAGTTTTAACACAAGACATGTGTGTATCTATTTGTACTCTGTAGGGTCTTAAGCAAAATATCATAACATTTAACATAAAATGCCCACAATCTGAATATAATCATGTTAAACAGTAAGATTGTGGAGGCTTCATTGAAATTTGGGAGCAAGGCTGGAGAGTTAGAAGTGTCTAGTCACAGAGTGCCTTCCCCTTTCACCCTCTTGTAGGCAGGACAAAGGTCTCTCTCCACTCCGGATGGGAAAATGTTTCTCTTCTGGATAGTTTTGTTGAGGAAGGGAATGGAGGAAGTGGAAGTGGGCTTGCAGTGGGGTATCCGGCCCCATAGGAGACAGGATACAGGCGGTTGGGCTCTCTTGCCCCCTCAAATGCAGGCTGCTTTCTGTTTTCAGAAGTATATGTGGTGGCCCATATGATAAAACAGTGATAAATGCATTGTCCTGAAATCTAAATGGGAGAGGGAGGAAACGCCTGGCATTTATGATATGTCTGTCTGCTTATTCACTGAGAACATTGTTTGGGGAGGATAATAAACACCATGGAGTGGGTGTTTTCAGAGATCTTTGTGAAGATAATGTCTGATGAAGGGCTAAGACACGATGCTCTGAAACAGGACACAAGCTCAAGGCTGGGGTTGAGCCTGCCCTTAGGTCTTCCCCTCAACTTCCCTCCCTCCCATGTCAGGACCTTCCCAGCTGTCCATAGTCAGGGGATCACACCCCCAGCCTACACTCACTGGGGGCTTGGCCTCATTTTTTTCCCCCTGCTTCTACACTGCTAAGGGCCCATGGCTCCCCCAGGATGCCCACTCATGGTCACAGCTGCCCACAGCTTCTTCCTCCCTGACTCCTCCTCCCCTTCCAGATCTTCCCTAATAGGCCAGTGAGAAAAGGCTACAGGAGACAGCCTCTCTGCTCCTCTTCTTAATTAAGTACTTACCATGTGCCAGATGTCTAACTTATATCATTCATTTAATTCTAACCACCTTAAAAGACAGTGAAAATGACAATTTCCTCTACCTTACAGATGGAGAAACTGAGGCTCAGGGAAGGAAATTGAGTACTCTCATAATGAGTAGCCGTGGGATTTGAACCCATAGTCTGATGCAGAGACCTCATCGATTCAGTATATTCTATTTCCTTCTTGCTACTTTTCAGATGTAGAAGTCTGGTGCAACAGAGATGCATAAGGCAGTCTTATCCTTGAGGACTTCCTGGTTACACAAAAAGTAGTGAAATGCTGGGAGAGGCACAACAGCAGTGGGGAGGGGAAGGCGTCTGGGCATGGCGGAGGGAGGAGATGAGCAAAGACTCTGCAGTGGATGCTGCGACGTGCCACCCACATCTCCCTCTCCCAGCTGCAGGGAGTGATGGAGGACGCCGATGGCCCACAGGAATTGCCCTTGACTGGAGTGAGCTGCCTCCCCAATCTTAGGTCCCTTCCTCAGGGCAAGCCTGAATCCAGGGACTGGTTAATAGGTAGGTACAAAGGCTCAGCTCCCTTCTCCACATTGAGGACAACTCTGAAGAGCCATCCTGCTCCAGAGCTCCCTATGGAACTGGCTGAGACCTCTGGTGTGGCTGCATCACAGTTCAGCTCCTCCCTCTACCAGTCCTGCCATCCTCACTCCAGGACAGGGAGTCTTCTAAGAGGACTCCCCAAAAACCCTTCTGCACACAAGTCCCCACCTCAGAGTCTGTGTTCCAGGGAACACAAGCAAAGACAGGCATGGAGACCCATAGCACATTCTGGAAAGTCGAAATCATCCCAGTTACTAGAGTGTAGGATGTAGGTTGGGTGCAGGTGGCTCCTCCTGTCTTTTGATCTAAACATCCAACAGGGGACCTGTGTATCTAGTTTTCTTGGGAACCTAACCTGCAACTCTGCCCAGTGGCAGAGGCTTGACCTATAATAAGAGTAAACTGCTTAAGATTTGGAGGAAATAACGGTCAATAACTTGAATAAAGAACAACGAAGAAATGTTTGGGAATCATATTGTTTAACCATGCTTTGGGAATGTCAAAGCTAAAAGGTAGCTTTGGAGAGCATCTGCTCCAAAGCTCTCGGTTATCATGGGGGAGTGTAAAGCCCCAGAGGGGTGATGACTTCAGGTCAACACAGATATGCCAGAGCCCAGGCTCCCTGGCCTGCATTTGATGCTCTTTCCACCACACTGTATGTCATACATGCCAAGAACTGTAAACCTAAGCCCTCGATGGTCTTATCCACCTTTGTTCTCCTGCAGTGGCTTGTCCCTAGGAACACAAATCTGCTCTTGAAGGAGGCTGCCACGCAGCTTCCCAGAAATGCTCCAGCAACTCTTCTCAAGGCCAAGCACCCAGTGAGCTTGTGTTGCCAGCACCAGGCATGTCAAGGTTCAGTGTTGTTCCAGAACCCTCTGCGTGTCCTCTGTCTTCCCACCAGATCAGATCCAGCTGCTTCCCTCCAATTGAGATGAAGATATATGCGGAAGCCACAGAAGTCACTCTCAGGGCAGCTCGCCCTCTTCCTGCACCCGTTCAGAGTTAATGTGGCCATAGGCTGGGGAAAATTGCTTCTCCTAATCCCACTCCTGGGTTAGTTGGGCCCCTCCTTTCTCCGAATAGAGGGTCACCAGGTAAGCCGATGTCCATTTGAGACATTTGGTATGACAAATGACAGTCCTTAGCCCAGTACTTTAATCTCTGATAAATGAGTGACTCTAGACCCATCCCTCCGATGGAGGCTGCACAGCCCCCCTTTGGCTATGAGGTCTAAAATGGAGACTTTGTCCTTCCATCTGGCTCTCTAGCTTGACAATGATTAACCCAACTAATCAGTCTCCGTGTGAACGAACTTTTCTTTCCAGATAAGGCACATTCGTGAAAGGCTGCTTTAAGCAGTATCTCTCCCCATGTGGGCTTGCATTTTGCTGGCCTCCTATGGGCTCTATTATAGCAGGTATTCCATGGGGTTGGGAAGGCCCTGTGGCCAGTTAAGTTGGAAAAACCCTGAATAGTTATTCTTCTTTTGAAGACGCTCCACGCATATTAGGGCAGTATGTACTGTCTTAAACCTGCCTGCTTTTGTTTAACCTAGATTTTACCAATTTTATTTGACTACAGATTTAAAAAAATAAATAAATGGAATGTCTTTTAACCTCCTTGAAGGGACTTAACCTCACCTCTTTTTAAGTCCAGTTTCTCTCCTCTGTCCTGGTCCTCATACCTGGGCTTTCTGTCTGGGCCACTCTTATGGAGTCACTGTTCCGCACGTGTCCCCAGCATCCCTTCTTCATATCAGGGTCTGGTCTTGCTCTTGTATCTTTGCTGGCTGCTCTGATCTGGGGTGACCAACCATTCCGGTTTGCCTGGGACCGATGGGGCTTCCTTAGATAGAGGACTCAGTGCTAAAACAGAAAATCCAGGCAAACTGGACTGTGTTGGTCGTCCTATCCTGAAACTTTTGCTCTGTGCCTGAAGTCCCGCAGTTCCCTGGTAGCCCACTCTGGTGTCTCTTCTGGCTCTGTTGCAGGTCTCAGCCCACCTATCAGAATTTGCAGCTGTTTAATCTTAAACTCCCTGCTCCTGACTGATGGTTGGGACTGTGACTGGGAGTTGCTTAAATAGCTCCCTCCCGTTTCTCAGCTAAACTCAATTTCACCATCAGCCCCCACAGCTGGGGTAGATCTTGAAGTTCCCTTCCTGCCCCTCTGAGCAGACCCTGGTCCTATCCCATCTGCTCTGATGGGAGTAATCATAACACTAGGGTATCTTTCCTGCCTGACAGGGACAATGGGAGCTGAGTGGCTATCAGAAGAGGTCACGGTGAAGTAATGCTGACTGAGAGGGTGCTGATGGGGTGTTTTTGTGGGAAGGCAGAGACAGAGCATGTATCCAGGAGACAGAAGCATGCAGCCTCCCAGTCCCTCCTTCCACTCCTGCTCTGAGGTTGTAGTGAAGCAGGGTTTGGGGATTGGCACCCAGCATGATGACTGTGTGTCTCTGGATGTACATGTGTCTGCTCCGATTAATGAGTAGCCTCTGACATAAGCACTCACTCCCATTAGAGGAGGGTGATGGGGACATGAGAATGAATGACTGCAATAAAGTGTTAAGGTGTGTCACTACACAACTGATGGAGTGATTAAGTCATCCCTTGTTTTTACTGCTGTAGGTATTTTTCCACATTCCTCCCTCTTTCTCCAAGCCTTTCTGTTCCCTTGCTCCAGGGCCTTTTATGCAGGTCCAAATCGGCAGTTCCTTTTGTTTTTTGAAACCCCAACTTACTGAGAGATTAGTGACATTTATTCTTGAAGAGGAAAGGCTGAGATGACCTGCTGTTGAGTGAGGGAGGCAGAAATAGTCATATTAGAGGGAGGTTTGGACCAGAAGTAGATGTATTTTTCAGGTCCAGTGAGTAATGGATCCCATACCACCCACTATGCAGAGGTGTCGGGATCTTGGATGGACTGATCTGAACATGCTGCAGTACTGGGAATGTGGCAAAAAACACTCACTCATTCATCCAAGATTGAATTACTGCCTGTCCTGTGCCAGGCACTGACTGTTGCAGATGTTGGTATTAGAGTAGTGAACATAACACACTAAACCCCTGCCTCATCGAACTTGGGTCTCACTTAAGGGATGGAAACACAAACAAATGCCCAAGATTTGGGCTTTTATCTGAAGAGCTGTGAAGCCACCGGAGGCTTTGGGCAGAGAAGTATGGGTTAACCTCTTTGTTGTGAATGAACTTTGGGGGTCAAGGGCAGAAGCAGTTGGACTAGTTAGGACTGCAAGGATCTAGGGGAGAGGTGATGGTGGCTTAAGCCCCCGTGATTGAAAGGGCTTAGATTATGGATATATTTTAAAGGTAAAACCAATCGATAGCATGTAGGGTATGAGAGTAAGAGGAGGAAGCAAGAGTGATTCCAGGGATTTGGGGCTGAGCTACTAAAAGAAAGGAGTCCCCATTAACTGAGCTGGGGAGGCTATGGGCAGGAACAGAGTATTTTGTGTGTGTGGGGGCAGATCTTGCACAAAAATGACGGAGCACCACACATCCAGGGCAGGAAATCCACAAACCCCTATGATTTTGTATGAATTAGAAATGGCATCCCTTCCTCTAGTGAGCATAGCCCCAAGCTGGAGATATTACAGGACGAGTAGGTTCATATACCTGCTGTGGAGTAACAGACAAGTATGCTGAGACAGCAGGGTTTGCAACAGAGAAAAAGTTTAATGATCACAATGCTGAGTGAGGAGATGGGAAGAGACCCTCAAATCAATCTCCCTGAGGAGTTCTGGGCTGGGACTTTTAAGGGGATGATGGAGGGCGAGGGGCTGGAAAATCAGGGTCATTGATTGGTTGGGGTAAGGGAGATGATCTCATCAGGACATGGAAACTACATTCTTTGGTGAGTCCACTTTCATGGGGTCCTTCAGACCAGCTGATGTCCATAGTTTCACTGGTATGCAGGACCTGAAGAATATCTCAAATGGAAAACTTAAGGTTTGATAATACTCAAGTTGTTATCTAGAGAGCAGTGAGGTGGAACTATAATCTTGGAACAGTATCTACATGATTTTGAGGCTATAGGCACCAAACAACCATGAGGAAGCAGGTCAGACATCGAGCTGGTCTTATGATGGATGCTGAGTGTGCTGCAAGCTTGGCTCATTGACATTTCTTTCCCTCCCTTCTTCCCGGATTAGTTTTATGGAGTTTTTAGGGACGGTGTCAGTGGCACAATTTGTCAGGGGGAACATTAGTTCTTTTAGCCCGAAGCCTTTGTGTTGTGAAAAACCTTCACAGCCACAAGCAGAGACCCTGCCTGAAGCCACTACTGGCATATCAGAAAGACCCCTGTCAGCTGGAGTGGGGCCAGATAGCGACTTAGGACAGAGTAAATTGAACTTAGAGAAAAATGGTTCATATTCTATGTTTTATCGTAAAGCTTATACTTGTCACAGAAGCTATAATGGAAACCTGTTTACATGAGTTCATTGGAGGCCTAAAGGCAGAAAAATAATGTTAGGGAGTATTATTGATCTTCTTAGGATTAAAAAATAAATACTGTTTTGTTTAAAAGTTTTATGATTCTCTTCTTACATGCTAAGAATAGATTGGTTGTCTATATTAATCTGTCTTAATAGAGCAAATCAAATAGAGGAAAAGAAGGGCTTTATTCTTTTCTAAATGTCTTATATTAGCACTGGCATGGAACGCTCAATATTTTTGTTTTGAAGAAATTGTTCCAGACTTAAAAAAGTATTCTGCCATCTTTCATACTCAGCATTACCAAAAAAATGAGCAGGCAATTCCTGGTTTTCTTTAGAAGGGACTTCAGTTTTGTTGAGGGCTATGACTTACTAGAGTCACATAGTTTATATTTTATGATCTCCTTCAAGCCTCACAACAACACTAGGAGGTGCTGATGTTATCCCCAATTTCACAAGTGAGAAGATTCAGGCTTGGAGAATGAAAATGACTTGCCCAAGACTCCTCAGCCTGAATGTAAACGCATGTTAGTTTAGCTCCAAAGCCCATACTCTCTATTAAACAGCGTTCGTCAGACGGACTCCTCTGATTTGACAGCTAGAATCCCACAATCCCAAGGCCCCAGACTTCTGGAATTTGAAGGGAATAAATATATCTACTCTATGCCCCTTTCCCCACCTGAGCTTGAGTCCTTTCTAGTCATCCTTGATGAGTTGTCTTCACTAGCAGTCTCAGACCTGGGCCCAGTACAAATGGTGGAAGATGGCATAATAAAAAAAATTGGGGAGCTTATTAGAATATAGCTTTCTGGGTGTCATCCCGGATCCGTGAAATCAGAATGACTGTGGGTTGGGACCCAGAGTGCAGTGTTAGCGAGTCCCCAGGCAGCTTTGGTGTGCAGTCTGGCTTGGTGACCACTGGCAGAGCCACATTACGGGGAAAGGGAATTCCCTGCCTATGTGTGAGGTATCCCTGCCCATCATTTCCACCCTTCCCTATTTCTTTCCTTTATCCCTTCCCTTGGCTAGCTCTGGCTATTAAAGCTTTTCCTTACATTGTGGTTGAACTCCATCTCTCTGCAGCTTTTGCTTACTGGCCCCTGTCCTACACTTTGGGTTACACAGAAGGTCTAATCTCTCTGCCACAGTGAGTGACATTCAAGAAAGGAAGTCACTTAACATGTCTCCCAGCCTTTTCTTCTCTAGGGACAATATTCCCAGTTCTATCACTTGCATCTCCCATCATTCTTATACCTTCTGGGTCATGTTCTTCTGAAATCATTTGGGTGGTCCCTTTTCCTTTAAACCACAGCACCCAGACCTGAAGGCCACATTCTGGCATGCTTCGACCAGCACCACAGAGTAGCTGCCTTCCTCTGAATCCCATGTGAAATCAGATGAGATGTTCTAGGGCGCAGAAGGGTGGGCTTCTGTGGAGCTACTGGCCATGCTGAGTTCCATAGGCATCTGTAGCACATGCTGCTGCTGAGCCGGGTCTGCTGAGTCCTGTCCTGTGCTCTTCTTGACCCTGGATTCAAGGTTAGGATCACAAATTTATTCCCGCCAGATTTCATCTTGTCAGATTCTGCTCCTGGCTCCAGCCTATTTGTTTTTTGGATCCTACCTCTTCCATCACTAGATGAGTATTCTCTCCTCTGATTCTTTGTCTGTATCCACATTGTTTTGTACCAGACTCTGTGGGCCATTCAGTGGTTTATGGTTATCATTGTCCCAGAGATTTTACTCTAAGCGGTGACATATCACATATCCACTGGTATCTACATTTATTTATTTATTGAGACAGGGTCTCACCCTGTTGCCCAGGCTGGAGTGCCATGTCATAATAATGGCTCACTGCAGCCTCAACCTCCTGGGCTCAAGCAATCCTCCCACCTTAGCCTCCTGAGTAGCTGGGACCATGGGTGCCCGTCACCATGCAAGACTAATTTTTTTATTTTTTGTAGAAACAGAGGTCTCACTATGTTTCCCAGGCTGGTTTGAACTCCTGGGCTCAAGTGATTAACCAGCCTCAACCCCTCAAAGTGCTGGGATTACATGTGAACCACTGCACCTGGCCAGTATCTACCTTTATATCTTGATTTGTTTACAGAAATAATATATAGCTATAGTGGACACAGTTGATACCCATGCATATCTCCTCAGCCACCTTTCATCTGCTCTGTGTGTCCATTCCCTAGCTTTTGCATCCTTGGATGCTAATGGTCTGTACCTGTGACCTTCAGAGGATTTTCCAAGGATATTCAGGTTCCTTGCCCCTGTGGAGTGCTGCAAGTGCCGGTGAGTTCATGTACCTTCCCCACCCTCCATCCCCATATCCAGGGAACCTTTAGCCAATGACTGACTAGTGTAGAGTACAAATGCCCTAGTTCTTTTGTCTTGAGGCAGAAGTAGCTGTGAGGTGCAATTTACACTTCAGAGCTGCCCGTGGATCAGGCTGAATCTGAAACTTTACCTAAGGTTGCATCCTTGCTTGTTTCTTCCCCTCCCTGAGTCTCCCACTCCCTTCCTGGTTTCTCCTGGAAGCACCTCCCTAATGACCACCTACATAGGAGTCCTTGCCTCAGAATCTGCTTCTGGGAGAGGGTGACCTAAAATGACAGTCACTGCATAAATAGACATATCAGATGTTCTGCTTGAATATGCACACAAAACATTTCAGGACTTTTTATTTAAAAAAAAAAGAGCAAAAAAGAATTTCTCTTTTATAGATTATCTATTTTATTTTTGGTATAGATTTAAATACAGTTACTACTCATATTTTAATTTGTCCAAATGACTATTACTGACCAGTCACTAACTTTTGGGGTAAATTACTCAAGGAAGCACATGGGCTACAAAAAGAGATGCTTCTTGCCCCGTGCTTCTCAGGAAGGCCCCTAATTCTTTTCACATGTCTCACCTGACTGACTCCTTCCTTTTTGTTATTGCTGTTTTTTTGACATTGGGTGGAGTCTACTTCCTCTTAAAGACAGTCATCAGTGTATCTTCCTGAGAAAAGAAATACGTAAAGTTTCTGCCTTTGTATTGAAAGGTTTTCTCCAAGCTCACAGTAGTAGCTACTTGGAAAAGTAAGAATGCTGCCTTCTTCTAGGTTTTGAGGTTTGTCCCACTGTGTTTAATGTCAGACTTGGGTGAAGTCCCAAGGCTGAGAAAGAAATCACTCGTCCTTTATTTCATTCATTTTCTTAGCTGATTCCCCATCCCTCAGGATCTGTAGAGGTATTTGTCAACTATTCACTGGGGTGGCCTACAAAAATCCTCCAGCTTTTGGTTGGTCATGAAGTTCTGTGGATTTTCTGCCTTTTGAATCCATCCCCTCCTTTCCATTCCACTGCCACCAACTACCCTAGTGCAGAACCTCTTTACGTCATGGCCACACTTCCAGTGAACTCCAAAGTACTTGCCTTGCAGCCTCTGTCTGCCGTCCCTACTCCTCTCTTTGCTGCCTGCCATCTTTCTTCATACGAATCTGATCATATCACTGCACTAATTGCCAAACTTTAAATAGCTCATCATCTGCTATTAAGTCTCAACTTTATTCAAGTCCATTTGCAATCTAACCCCACCCTACTTGTCTCTGGCCATTCCCTCCTGCCCTGAAGTTC
This sequence comes from Pongo abelii, assembly GCF_028885655.2. Classification (NCBI taxonomy): domain Eukaryota; kingdom Metazoa; phylum Chordata; class Mammalia; order Primates; family Hominidae; genus Pongo; species Pongo abelii. Next base: position 60,632,887 of record NC_072001.2, read on the forward strand.
AAGCTGAACTGGCTAACATGCATTTCCCACATCCCCCGACCCACTATTTCTTCCAGCTCCTCTGTCTGGAATGCGCTTACCTTTTCCTCCTCATTCTTCATGGCCAACAACTCCTATGCCACCTTCCCAGGGAAGCCTTTACTGTTCTCTGCCCAAGCAGCTTCCCTCCTGCCTACCATAAGTGCTTTGGACACACCTCAAATCTGGCCCCTATCCCAGTAGAGGAGGTGAATTGTCAAGTATGCAGATGTTAGAGCCATCTTGCCTGGGTTTGAAGCTTAGCTTAACCACTTACCAGTGCTGGAACCATGGGCAAGTTACTTAACCTCCCTGCCGCTCCATTTTCTCATCTGCAAAGTAAGGGACATAACAATACTTTCCTCATGAGTTGCTGTGACAGTTAAATGTGTTGACGCATTTTAAGCTTTGTGAACACAGTAAGTGCCATATAAAAGTGTTAGCTATCATTTTATTTGCTAAGTGCACATCTCTCTTCCTGGTTTGATTGTGAACTCCTAGAAAACAGGGGCTGTCTTAGTCACCTCAGTCCCCAGTGCTCAGTACACAGTAGGTGCTTGGTACATATTTGTTCCATGAATTGGCTTATTATTACTCTGCCAGTTGCCTTTTGGTTCATTGGGTTAACTGGCAAGCCAACAGAATGATTTTCAATGAGCTTGTGTTCCCCAGGGTGGATCAGCAAGTGGTTCCAGCCCTTGTGTCTAGACAGGCTTGTAACTGCTGTGTATCTGGGTGACTTGGCTGGGGTTTTGGGTTCCTCTCAGCCTGCCTTCCTTATCTCTAGGCCCCATTCCCTGTTTCTCGGACAACCTGTGAATATGGGGTGTTTCTTGTTCTACTTTATCCAAAGGGGCTTTGTAATGTATTACCCTTGTCCTTGGTTGGAAATATGTCCTTTTTCTACTGTGAAAGTTTGGTCTGTTTGGCATGCAGAATGGGAGAATATGCCAGGACTTCGGGATGCTGTCACAGCTGAATGGGAGAGAAAGAAAGGGAAGCTTCAGAGATATAAGAGTGAAGATGGCACAAAATATCAGGAAGGCCAGCATTGCTTGGGTTCATCTACTGTGTGCTCTTGTCCAGTGATTTAACTCGATCATTTGTGCAAGAAATAATGAGCCATTGCTGCTCAGGACTTTGCTGGAAAAAAGGGTCCTATCGTAAGTCTCTCAACTAAAGATGCCAATGAAATTTGGAAAGGGTTTAGCAGAAAGCAACAAAGACAATTCAGGAGCAGAGACCTAGAGGATATGAAAGATAATTCTAGGAACTGGGATGGGAGAAGGGGGTAAAATTCAGTAATTGATTACAAGAAAATGAAGGGTTCTTATACAGACATCTGGAATTTTCTACACACCTGTGCTTTAGCAGAGAAATTAAGGACTGCTCTTAGGCCTATGTGGCTATTTCTGTGGATAGAAAAGGATGACAGCTAAGACAGTTTTGTCATAGCTCCTGTTCTCTCCAGCTCAAACACTAGCAACCCCTTCATCACCAATGCTCAGAGGGTCTGGAGTAGATGAGTCATGTTGCAAGGGAATGTGGAGAACTTCTACACCAGACCCTTATCTCTGTTCCCCTTCCATTGGCCCTCTTCCCCAATCTCAGTTCTGTAGACTCCAGAGGACTTCTGACTGGGCAGAAGTTCTCAGCTTTTGATTCCTCTTTTGAAAAGAGTCAATCTTTTTTTTTAAATCATCTTCTCTCAGAACTATTAATGGAAACCAGTGACTGTGACTTCATTTTTTACTTTTTCCTCTCCACTCTAGATCCACTTTTCCATTGATTTCAGTCCTACTTGTCTGCCCATTTTCCTTCTTTCCCACTTCCTGGGCTCCCCACTCTCCTTTCTCTTGCAGTTCCTTATGGCCCCAGATTCCTAGTGCTGGCCTATTAGGGAGGAGCTGTGGCATAAGCCAGGGCCCGGCATCTGCCTGGACACACCACCCACAGCCCTTGGCGACTGTCAGCCAGCTTTGGGGAAATGGCCTGGCCAGGATAACCCTGGGGATCTTGTTACATCAGCTGCCAAATTGCTTGGAGTCCCTGGCCCACCCTAGGAGCTGGGTTGGCAAGGATCTTAGTTTCTGTTTTGCATGACCATGAGTGAGTTGAAATCTTACTCTGTAATAACATTTCTTCATTCTTTCCACATTTACTGTGCACTACCACACGTCAATTATCTGCTCCAGATATTGGACAGACAGAGATGTAAACAAGATCCAGCTTCTATACAGAGCTCACAAGCTAGTGAGCCGTCTGCTGCTTTTGTAAAGAACTATAACACAGTGTGAATAGGATGTTAACAATATGAAAAAGACGGGTGGATTAGAGGGCTTCGTGGAAGTGGAATGGGAAGGAACCTCTCATGAACAATTTTCTTTTTGGAAGGGGTAGGTACATGGGAGCATGAAGAGAAGAGTGTAGCAGAAAAGCAGAAGGACTTGGGTTAGAAGACTAGATGTGTAGTCTCAGCTGTTCACCAACTAACCTAATGTCTCTGTCCTCACTTTCCTCATTTGCAAAACAGGGGCGATAACTGTAGCCCACCTTGTGGGGCATGGTGAGAACTGGTTGAGAAAATGCATATAAAGCATTTAGGACACAGGCACAGCTGCTGTGAGGATGCTGATGGGGATGGCAAAGAACAGGCTGTGCAACTTTGGGAATGTCACTTGTATACACTGGCCTCAGTTTCCTTATCTGCAAATGGAGTGAGTGCCACAGGATCACCTGTAATTCTGTTTAGCAACACTTTTTTCAGCATCTTCCCTGTCGGTGCCATTGGGCATTCAGAGAGGGTAAAGGCCTGGCCTCTGCCCTCCAGAAGGACAGGGGACAGGCACGCACATAGATAACTCTAACAGAAGACACGGTCCCATGGATCTGCTAAGCTCCTGAGCATGCGTGTTTGGGGAAGGGGTTTCTGGAGAGCTCAGTGGGGAGGCAGTGCTCGACCTGGGCTTTGAAAGACCAGTAGACAGAGATTGTGTCTTTCCTTGCTGAAAAACACTTTGTCCTCAAGATAAAGGCCAAATTTCCAACTAAGCACACAGGTTCCTCATGATCTCCTCAGCTCCCTTCTGCTGCTTCTCCACTGTTTTCCCTGTGCACTGTGATGCTTCCAATTCTTGAAACATATTTTATACCTTCCCTTGCTTTCCTTCCATCTTTGGGCATGCTAGTTCTTTTGGCCTGGGACTCCCTCCTCCCTTTGTTAGGGGACAGCAGAGGGGACAAGCAAGGCCCTAGGGTCGGACTGGGGGATTCGTATCCTACCTTTGCCACTGAGAGGCCAGTGGGTCGCCTGCTGTGTTGCTCAATCCCTAGGTGAGTCAACGTCTTCATCTGCAAAATGGGGATACAGGGTAACAACAGTGACTCCCTCAAAGGGCGCTGGTGAGGATTAAATGAGGTAACACACGCAAAGTGCTCGCCAGGCAGGCCCACAGTAATCATTGAACAAATATGGGCAGTGTGGCCCACTCCTACTTGCATTTCAGGTCTTAGCTTAGTCATCACCTCCTCTGAGGTTGGCTGTGTGCTCCCGTAGTACACGGTATCTCCTCTTCTACCATAGCCCGGCACCTGTCATCCCCACCACACTGCAAACTCTCCGAGGCCAAGAGCCAGTCGACTGGGTTGGCTGCTGGTGGGGACGCATAATAGGCATTCAGGAAATACTGAATGAATGACAAGGGGTGAGGGTCCCAGTGATACGAGGGCGTGCAGAGGCTGTAGGGGGCAGTCCGGGGTGGGGGTAAGTCATGAGACTGAATGGGCAGGTGGACCTCAACTCTGCGGGAGACAGAGAGAGCGTGGGCGTCCAGGCTGTCCAGGGTCCTTCTTGCCCTGGGACTGACCCTGGAGGGCGCAGCGCCCTGGGAGAGGATGGTGCTCAACTTTAATCGGGTCGGCGCCCTCGGGAGAAAATGCAGCCTGACGGGTCGGGTGAGCGCGCTCGGCCCCGCCCCGCCCCGGCCAGGCCCCGCCCCCGGCCCCACCCCCGGGCCTTCGCGGTGCAGCTGGAGTTGCAAGTAGCCGGCGCCGTCCCGCGTCGCCCCCGCGCAGGGCGGGCCCCGCACGCTTATTCTGCCCGGGAGGAACGCCGGCGTCCAGCCCCCTACCGACCGCCGCTGCGGGATGCTGCGCTCCACGTCCACGGTCACCCTGCTCTCGGGCGGCGCCGCCAGGACGCCCGGGGCGCCCAGCAGGAGGGTGAGTAGCTGGGGCGGGAGCCGCCGCCGTCCCGTTCCCCCATCCCGGCCGCCTCCTCTAGAGTGGACTAGGGATGGGAAAGCTCGGGAGCCAGCACCTGGCCCCGACGCCCCACCCTGGGCTCAACTCCCCGGTCCTGTGCCGGCTCTGGCAGTGACCCTCCCTCTTGAGGTTTCAGGGGGCCCACCAGCTGGCAGGAGAGGGCTTAGGGGACTTTATGGAATTCCCAGAGATTTCCTCTCCTTCCTGCCTCTCTGTCAAGCCGAGTTTATTGGCGGCACCAGTTTAAAAATCAAGGAAGACATTTGTGCAGTGTCCCTACCTTGAGACCCAAAAGTAATGAATGTATTTAAAACTCAAACTTTCCTTCTTCCATTAATTAAAAGAAAGACGGGGTCACTTGTGTCCACTAGTGATAGGGTAATTCTGGAGTGGGGTTAGCCAAGGTGGGCACCACTGTGCAAACCAGAACAGCAGCCGGCCGCCCAGGAGCCGGACTGTGTGGGACTCCGGTTTACGTAAACCACTCTCTTCTGTCTGATTTAAATATTAGCACAGTGACAACAATGGCAGCACTGAAAGCCTGAGACAGCGTCTCCAGGGAAGATTTCCCTTTGGAAGTGCTGTTTCTTTTTGATCTTTGTGGCATCTTTTCCGATCTCTCCCGATGATCTATAAAAGAAATGCTCCATCTTTCTAACAGGGTCAGCACCTTAGAGCCACAGCCAGGGGCTTGGCTGGTGGCTTTTTACTTCTTCCATTTATCATGATATTCAATACTTATCATTTGGTACCTATTTGCTCTGATTGAGACTTCTGTAATCGTGTTTCCTCAAGATTTAAACAGGTGGTTACGTCCAAAGCAAAACCCCCACTGGTCCTTCTGTCTGCCTGCACGTCTTGGACCTGCTTATTTGCTTTTACATGCCTTAAGCGAGTGATGGTGGTCACCTTATAAGCTGTCTTTCTTTAGCTCTAGAAGAAAGATGTGTTACTCTTGGGCATGGGCCAGCTGATGAATTCTGGGGTGTGTGTGTGCGTGCACTTACCAGACACTTAGGTTGTGTACACACGCGCATGCGTGCAACCCCCCACCTCCCCACCCCCTCCCCAGCCGAATCCATCAGTTGGCTCACGCCCAAGGTTGACAGAACTCCAGTTGTCCCATTATTAGCATCATAGAATAAGATCTACATTTGGTCCAAGGGGGTTTCCAACCACAGTCCTGGCCTTACTCTAAGTTGGGTGTTTGTATTTTTCTATGGAAATTTTCTCAATTTGAACACAATTGCAATTGAGAAAGAATGAAGTCACTGAAAAGCTAACCCTGAGCCCTGAGAGGATCATATGTGTGACCAGATTGCGTGAATTGCATGAAATTCTCTGTAACTTCCCTTCCAGAGGTGGGGATTAGTTGGGGTACCTAACCTAATACGGTAGGTTGATACAAATGTGAGTAGTATACCAGATAACATTTCTGAAGATTTTTGGTCAAACATTTCCTTTGGAGTGTTTCTTTAATTGTAGGTGCTTTGGTGTCGGGCACATTGTGACACTCTTGAAAAGACTTTGCCTTTTGAATAAGACGGCAGACATATTTTGGACTGGAGAACTCAGGGCTCGGGATCAGGCCAGGCAGGGCTGTCCTGGGTACACTGGTACTTGTTTCTGGAAAGAAGATAGCTAAAGGGTCTAGGGTTCTGCCCATCTTTATGGTTTCTAGCTCTGCTCATGATTTGCAGATGTTACAGGTACTATCTGTGTGTGTGCTGGGGATTGTGTGTGTGGTGGGAAGCTGTGAGATGTTGATTAATTGATTTATTGAACATTCATAAACCTTTTTCTGTGTGGTAAAGGGCTGGCATTGGGGTCCACTCTACCTGTAGAGGCAGACATTGTCCCAAACTAACATCAAACAAAGTGGTGATGGTTATAGTGGGGTGAAGAGTTTACAAAGTTCTGTAGAAGCTAAAATAAAGGTTCTTCCTGAGGCGTCAGGGGAAGGCCCCTCGCTACAGGTATGTTTTTTTGAGATGGAGTCTCACTTTGTCACCCAGGCTGGAGTGCTGTGGCACGATCTTGGCTCACTGCAGCCTCCACCTCTCAGGTTCAAGCAGTCCTCCTGCCTCAGCCTCCCGAGTAGCTGGGACTACAGGCGCACACCACCATGCTTGGCTAATTTTTGTATTTTTAGTGGAGACAGGGTTTTGTCGTGTTGGCCAGCCTGGTCTTGAACTCCTGACCTCAAGTGATCCAACTGCCTCGGCCTCCCAAAGGGCTGGGATTACAGGCATGAGCCACCCCGCCCCACCTACTGGTGATGTTTGAGTTTAATCTTGCAGGATGAGTAGAATTTGTAGGGGAATTGACAATATTGGGATACTGAAAGGAGGAAATAACCATCTCAATGGAATACTTCGCATATATAGTCATGTACTGCATAACCACATTTCGGTCAACAGCAGCCAGGATATATGACAGTGGTTGGAACGGTAGGCTATATCATATCGCCTAGGTGTGTGGTAGGCTATACCATCTAGGTTTGTGTAAGTGCACTCTATGATGATTACGCAAAGACAAAAATCATCAAATGATGCATTTCTCAGAATGCATCTCCACGGTTAAGTGACACATGACTACTTTATCATGATGGCAAATTGGACCTGCTTTGGGACAAAATACCTATTGTTTAGAAAAGCAGGAACAGGATGTCCTGAAAATAAAATTGTAGACCAAATAATCATTGGAAGTGTACCTTTCATTGAAAGTTGTTCAGTAAATACTGTATTGTTCTGTTATTCCTCTCTAATGGTGGACAAGTGATGGTCTTGAACATGTTAGCCATTAAAATTGTATTTCTGGTTCATCCAAAGAGCTCATCAAATTGGGGACTGCAGGGGAAACCAGCCTATGTGGGTCCAGATATTCAAGCCAACCAGAAGTGCTGGTGACAGCTGACACTGAGCAGGGACTCCTGTGAGCCAGCTGCCAAGGGTTATGTGGCTGGCTGGACTGCCACCAGTTAGCCTTTGTTCAATGGCTGCCACCTGCAATTTGTATTTCCTTCTTGTCTGAAATCATCTCTCAAGGAAAAAAAAAACCGGTGGAGAGAGTAATTTCTGTCAGCTGATAAACAAAGCTCTGAAAGGCATTTATGGATGCCAACCAGCAGAAGTTGTGAAATTAAAAAAACTCCCTTCAAACCAGTTGTGCACTAAAAATAGTTTTATCTATGGCAACAGCAGGAAGACAAATTGACTGGAGAATAACCACAGCCAGAAGATGACCTTGGGGAATGGGGGGAAACGATTTTAAAAATATTGATATTGCTTCATGCTTTTGAAAGGAATTTTATAAATGCCAGTTAGTCTTGCTAAATGGGCCTTTGAAATGGAAGGTTGGTTGTGTGGCTGGGTCGTGTGCTTTGTGGGGAAGGCATGTGTTGCTTTATGGCTTCCCCACAAAGCACACAACCGGGTCACAGAACCGACCTTTCGGCACAATACTTACTGCCGAGTATTTTTGGCTAAGCTGTTCTGATCCCGGGCTGTGGAATGATAGATCTGTCAAGGATCTTCTCCAGCACCTTGCTCTCTTGATAATAAAAGACTGTTGGCTGGTGTTGCTGGTATCGTGACCCCTCACTGGCACACAAAAAAAACAAAACCCAACAAGGTCACAGGATAGGACTATCTCCTAGCCTGCCCTTGCTGATATTTTTTTCTATTTGGCAAAGCCTTCCTCTGTTAAACACTGAAATGAGCCTGCTAGTCATTGTTCCTTGGCTAATGTGTCCCTCTCCTATGTCCCATTGCTGCCTGACTGGCTGAAAGTAAAGAATTCTCCTTAGCTGGCCTGTGAATGATCAGACAGATGTTTACCACACTTCCCTTTCCCAGGAGACAGGAACGTCTGTGCACGTAAGCTCTCTATCATCTCACGGGTCCTGAGGAAGGGACCCAGATGTTGTGGGACCCTTGGCATCTGGTGGAAGGAAGCTGGCTGCAGCATCCACTGGGGAAGGGGAGGTGGACCCTGCTGCACCCAGAAAACAGGCTGGCTGCGCACAGGGCCCTCCTGAGCCAACCCCAGATGGGCTAAGTTGTGAGGGTTTGGAACCATGGCGTCCTCTGGGCTAAGGGCAGGGCTTAAACCTCTGCTGGTCAAAAATGATGGTTGTAGGCTCAGAAAAAGAGGTGCCCAGCTGTATGCTTTTGATCTTTCACCTTGCCTTGTTTGATATAGTATGAACAGACCTGCATTCTGGAGACTCATAAGGAAACTTGATTTCCCCTAGACATTTATAGAGATCCCATGGCTTTTCTACAAAGGATATGGAATGTGATTTTGACCCATTTGTCTCTGGGGGCACTGATGGAGTGCTGCGTATGAGGTCCCTGTTGTAGTTTACGTCTGCTGTGCATCCATATCTGAACAAGAGACCTGGAGGCTGGTGTCACTAAGCCCTGGTCACTGGGGAAGCCTTTGAAGTCAATTAGCCTCAAATGTTCTTGTCTAATTGAGTTCAAGGAGCTGTGGGCCCAGGGCTGACTAACTAGAGACCATGTTAAATATTTCAACCCAAGATACTTCTCAGCACTTATCATGCCTTACGGTCTTACAGAATTCCAGTACTTCTCCAGCACACAGAAGAGCAATACAGTGGTTTTTACCTCTTTCCCTCTTTGGTGAGTGATAGTTCCTAAGTGTCAACCACACTCCTGGCTCTTTTTCACTCTTAAAGGCCAGGGTGATCTTTCTGAAATGCTAAACCTAGTCTCCTGACTCGTCTGCTTCAAGAGCCTCCTCAGTACTGCCAGGAAAAAGTTCACACTCCTTAGTGTAGCTTCCAGGCCCTCTGGTTTGGCCGGTGCCTGTCCTGTTTCCCCTCCCTATATGTAGTCTTCTCAGATATTCCGAATCGTTTGCCATTTTCCCGAGCTTTTGATGCTGTTCCTTGCCTCTTCGCTTTTCTTCATGTTTCTCCTCTGATACGGGTTGTCTCCTCTAGGAAGCCTGCCCTGAAACTTCAGCCGTCCTTCTCATGTTCCCCTAGAGGCCTGTGCATGCCACCATTACTTGAATCACCTATGATTACCTACTGGAAGACAGGGCTTAGGAACCACCCCTCCCCAGGCCTGGTGGAATAGGCACTTAAAAACAGAAATCTCACCAGGTCCTACGTAGAGGAGCCACGGTTAACATTGAATTGGCAAATGGAAAAACAGGAAGAGAAGCCTTGGGTTAAATCCATCCCATCACCTCTGACCCACCTGGGCAGGAAACGGGTGACAAATACGTGGGAATGCTGGCCCAGGTGAGGAGTTTGACAGTTCTGGGAAGTCCTCCAAATATTCGAGTTGCCTCATCCTGCTTCACAGTTGGAGCTTCATCCCTTTGGTTCAGTCAGTGGTTCTCAACCGGTTATACACAGAATCACTGGGAGGCTTAAAATAGCCATGTCGAGGCCTCATCCCAAGCCAATTAAATGGGAACATCTTAAAGTACAGAGAAGCATGAGTATTTTTCAGGAAGCTTCCCAGGCGATTCTAATGTGCAGCAAGGCTAAGAATATTTCTTTAAGCATTCCTCCCTTCTATAGCTTTCTTGGAAATGCAGACACTCCTGGGACAGTGTTGCAGAAAGGTCCCTTGGGCCTTGTGGGATGAAGGGCAGGGTGGTGGTGGGGCAGGGCGGGGGAGTCCTCGCACTCCAAGACACACTGGCATCTTTGTGTGTTTCATCCACCTGTGTTTTCTCTCTGGATCTTGGCATTTGGGGCACATTGTGTGCCTGGTACAGAACACAGCCACAGAGAGCAGGAATGTTTTGTATGCCTCTGAGCTAAGAATGGTTTTTACAGGGGCCTGCAAAACCTAAATATTTACTGTCTGGCTCTCTACAGAAAAAGTTTGCCCCACCCTGATGTAGATAACTGGGCTGCAAGTTCAGGGCCACAGCAGAGCCAAGAGGTCTAATCTAGATGGGGCGTACACCGTTCCACATGCAGCCTGCTGCAGGCTCCTGGGATTTGATCCTTGTGCTGAGCAGAGAGTGTGGGGTCTGTTCCCCCCAGCCACATTTAGAAGGGCCCCACCTTTTATCATTAAGGGGAGCTGGGCAGGGACCCACAGTCACAAAGTGGAAAAGGCCTGAGAGAAATGTAAATGCACTTGGCTAATTTCCTTAGGGAAATCCATCTTTGTGAACTGTTTGGCAAACCCCTGTCACCTCCCTGAATCATCTTCTCCACTCCCTTTTTATTTGAGATAGATATTTTTCCCCTGGGTGAGACCAGGTGCCCGAGGTTGACAGCATGATGATACCGGATCCACAGAGTACCCCCTAAGTGAGACCCAGGCCCTCGTCTCCACAAAAGGGTCAGAAACAAGGCCCGAGGGGACCCATGTAGCTCCCTAGGGGCCCTGAGTTGCCAAAAAGGGTTTTGTTGTGCTTTTTCTTGTGGAGGAAACCTGAATGCTACCTGTCCCTCCCTTGCTATCCCTCCCAGGGGGGTTGGTTTCAAGAAAGTGCAAGGCACTCCAGGGAGTTTCAGGTATATTCTTACTTTGTTTTAGTTCCACCTAAAAAAACTACAAAACCCAACACTGAGCGAGTGCCCATCATGTGTTGATACTATGCTAAGCACCGTAGGGGCTATAAAAGTGGTACAAAGCTTACTTGATCGCTCCCCCTGTGTTTTCCCTTCCGTCCATTGTGTTGTGCATGGAATACAGGAGACACTGAAAAATGACCCGTTGGATTATTGAAATGAACTCAGATTTGAATGTTAGTCTCTTCCTCCAAAGATTTGAATGGCTCCTCATTGTCTTCTGACTAGAGCCAGTGCTTCTCTATCATGCATTTATAGATTGATAGTTCAGTCCCTATCTGTTTGTCCATTTGCCTGTCCTACCCAGGCTTAGGCTGCAGGTTCTTATTCTTGGAACTTGCCAACATCTGTGCGTTTGGCACAGACTAGAACGCCTTGCCTGATAGCTGTCTGTTGTTGTTATTGATGCTGGGTTCTCCAAACCTCACTGACCTGTGAAGTCCTTTCTGTCCTTCTATACCCAGCTCAAATTGTATCCCGAGGGTCCTTCCTGAGGGACTTTCCCATATATTCCCACCTCCCGTTAAGATTAGTGTTCTTCTTCCTATATTCCCATGATAATAAAGAATGTTTACAGAGTGCTTAATGCGTGCCAGAAATTGTCCTAAGCTCTTTACACACATTAGCTAATTTAATCCTCACAACATTCCTAAGAGGGTACAGTATTGTTAGCTCTTTTTACAACTAGGGTAATGGAAGCACTGAAGACTAAGTGGCTTTCCAAAGGTCTCAAAGCGAGTAGGTGTCAGAACCAATATTGGAAGCCAGGAAGTACATTTCCACTATGATTTAACCACAAAGCTATCCTGTCTCTCTACACCTTGTATTCATTATTCCAAGTGTTCTTGATTGCCTTGTTTGGGTATATTTCTATTTCTAGATTATGTACTCCTTGGAAGCACGGCAATTTTTTTTTTTTTTTTTTTTTGCCATCGTGGTACCCTCATAGTCCCTAAAAATATTTCGCAAGTAATGGGTGCTCAGTAACTGAGTAATAAAGTATGCTGAGTCCAGCTTCCTGCTTTGATCTCCTGGAAGGGACCATTGCCCCCAGGGACAGCTGGTTCGGTAGCAGTGGTGTTCAGGGTAGGATGCAGTTCTTCGCATTGTTCATAACACAAGCCCTGAACCAGCTGCTTTGGGAAACCCTGGGAATAAAGTGCCCTACCTGCCCTTCAGGCACTGCCAAGACTGGGGCAGCTCAGGAGATTGTGTATCTGAGTTTCAGGAGCCCATGGAGATCAGCCTCATAAAATGCTCGGAGGTAAGGAATGCTGCCTTGATGTTACTCAGGGGAAGATTTTCCCATGGGGAGATTGCGGAAGGTGAATGAATGGAGGGAGGTAGACTGTACTCGGACAACTTTATGGGTGGTTCAGGGGTTACTGTCCTTAGTGCTTCTGTTAGGGATTCAGAGTACCTTTTAGACCTTTAGAATGTCCCCCTTGCCACTCCTGAAGCAGTCCTGTGGAAGGATTAGTCTCTTTCTGGATCTGTCTCTTTCCGACATATTTTCTCCCAGTCTTTGTTATTACTATTACTACTATTATTATTTTAATCAAAAACTTACATATACTTTAACATCGTTGCCACCAACACAGAAATCTGTTTCCTTAAGAATATTTTCCCCCTACATCTACACAAGTTATCAGGGTATATTTAAAAAATAAAAATGGAATTATTCTTAATGTTTTGTTCTGCAACTTTCTTTTTTCCCCATGGCCATACATTTGGCTATCTTGTAAGGAAGATGTGTGATTCTGTTCTAAGCTGGGTTTAAATTGCTCCTGAACAGCCAGTCTTTCAGTGGGTCAGTATTTATTAAAGAAAAACTAGCTGTGCTCCTTAATGTTTTGATCAAAGCACCTCTGTTGACAAGAGTAAACTTTAGACAGGGTGCTGCAGTAGCCTAAAGCACCTGCTGCAACTGCCAAATGTCTTTGAAGTCATATGTTTTATTTTACAAGTTCATTTTATTTTATGCGTTCTGTTTACCTTGTGGCTTTGTATACCTCAGGGTGTTGCTCAGTGTGAGAGCTTCATGTAAGGGTTGCCCAGCTCATCATAGGAAGTGTGTTGAGGAATATAGATGGGCAGATGAAGAATAGGCTCAAGCCAGGGGAGGGACCATCTAACTTTTGAGTGATTGGACCCATGGGACCCCCTTTCTGAAAATTATGACCATTAAGGATTACCCCTCTAAAATAATCAACCAACCGAAAGTCATCACTTACAGTGTTAATGTCTCTGATTCATTGACCAAATTGTTATTTTCATGGAAACAGGGCTGTGAGGCTAAGCAGGTCTGTTTCATGTTGAAGCATATAGGATGATGATAATTTCTAGATAATAGTAAAAATATCTGGCTGGGTGCAGTGGCTCATGCCTGAAATCCCAACACATTTGGAGGCCAAGACAGGATTGCTTGAGCCCAGGTGTCCGAGACCCATGTGGGCAACATAGTAAGACTCTGTGTCTACAAAAAATAAAAAATTAGCCAGGCATGGTGATGCATGCCTGTGGTCCTAGCTATCTGGGGGGCTGAGGTTGGAGAATCACTTGAGCCCAGGAGATTGAGGCTGCAGTGCTATGATTGCACCACTGCATTCCAGCCTGGGCGACAGAGCGAGACCCAGTCTCAAAATAAATAAATAATAAAATAAAAATAAAAATATCTAATATTCATAGAGGCTTACTATGTGACACTCTCCTTTTATCCCATTTTACCCTTGAGATTCGGAGAGATTAAGTAACTTTCCCATAGACACACAGCTACTAGATGTTGGAGCCTGTGTATGTGTGTGTGTGTGATAGGTATATATGTACGTGTGTGCACACTCGTGTGTGTGTGTGCATGTGTGTGTTATAGGCATATATGTACATGTGTGCACTCTCGTGTGTGTGTGTGTGTGTATGGGATGTGGTGCAGGAGAAAAGGACTTTCTTTTCTTTGCAGAATTATGCATGGATTGGACCCAGCCTAATAGGAGATTGTTGAGCACCACAGGTTTGGATTGTCTATGTGGTCTGAGTTACACTTTGATGCTTGTGCAGATGTCAGACTGGTTTCAACCAGTCTGAGGGGCCTGGAGCCAGAGAGTTGCCTTTCTCTGGAGGGACTCAAGATTCCCATCAGTGTTGTTGCCCACCAGGAAAGAGAGCTACCTGGTAGTATGGCTTGGTTTCTTTTTGGCCAACATGACTGACGGTGAGCTTTGAAGGTTGCTTGTAAAGTTGGCCGCACAAAGGGCAATGATAGCCCTGGGGGTCAGGCCACATCTGATTCTGGGGTCACTGGGGGATGATGCTTGTCAAGAGGAGGATGAGGATGGAGAGGGATCTTGAAACCAAGTCATGTGATTTAAAGAACTGGAGTTGTTTCGTCCAGAAGAACGGAGGTTCAAGGGACAGGAGGACTGTCTAGAAAAAGGGGAATTATTTTGCAGTCCGAGGACAACCCTGGGTCCATTAGGTAGAAATTCTGGTGTAAGCTCAGATCAGGAAGTTAGAGGTGCCTGGTAACAAAATGTAATGCCTTGGAGGGTGGCAATGGTGTATGTGGAAGTGCTAACATGTTTCCCAAACCTGGGCTCCCTAACCTGTTCATGGAAAATGAACAGGCTGGTGCCACCTGTCAGGTACATTTTTGGGTGTTGGGTTTCTTCATAGGTGGGCAGGTTGAACTCAAGAGATTTTTGACATTCCCTCTAGCCCTGGGCTTCTAGGCTGCAGGGTGGTTTTGCTAAGAGGCCACTCTGTGGACCAGTGCAGATCTGTGAACCTGCCAACCAGACTGTGACGGGGGTGGAGAGGATTTGTTTGCTAGGGCTGCCAAGAAAACTACCACAACGCCAGTGGCTTAAACAACAGAAATTTCTTGTCTCGCAGTTCTGGAGGTTAGTGGCCCGAAATTAAGGTGTTGGCAAGGTTGGTTTCTTCTGAGGTCTGTGAAGGAACTATCTGTTCCAGGCCCTTCTCCTTGGCTGTTGATGGGTCATCTTAATGTTTATATGATGATCGCCCTGTATGTGTGTCTGTCCCCAAATTTCCCACTCTTATAAGGACACCAGTCATTTTGATTTAGGGCCACCCTTATGATCTCATTTTTACTTGATTACCTCGGTAAAGACCCTGTCTTCAAATAAGGTCACATTCTGAGATGCCAGGAAGGCAGTCAGGACTTCAATGGATGAATTTTAGGGGGATGCAATTCAAACCATATTAGGGAGCAAACAGCACTCCCGCGAACTGAGCCCATATGGCATTTCAGGCATGTGATGGGGGCCATGAGTATAAGAGCTAAGAACGTAAGCCCTGGAGACTGCCTGGGTTCAAATCTCAGCTCTGTTATTTCCCAGCCATGTAACCCTTCAGAGGCTTAGCTTCCTCATCTGAAAAATGGGGCAGGTAAGAGAATCTCTTACCATAGGTTAGTGGTGAGGGTTAAATGAATAAATACCTGTAAAACACTTAGAAGATGCCTATACATGGTTAGCTATTACTATTATTACTGTTATTGTCCCCTCGTACTACAGATTATAGTCGTTCATTTTTCACTCTGTTGAGTAGGAAAATGACTTTGCTCCTAGTCACCCTTTGTCAACAGAATATGATAAATCACACAAGTTGTAGCTTCTCTCACTGAATGGTATAATGCTTTTTTATTTTTAACAGAAATGGTGCAATTTAGACTTTAAAAAATCATTTAGGAACCTTTATCCAATATTTCAGTGAACTTTTTTGGCAGCTTTTAATAAACTGACATGAGAATCTCAGTGACTAGTGACAAATATTCACGGTGACATAGCTAATTAAGGAGTCAGATGTCTTACCAAAACTCATAAGCATTATATTTTCTTCTCCTAAGCCTTTCCAGCTAACTGTCTTACTTTTAGTCTGTATCCAACAAACAGGGACAGCTTTTTTTTTTTTTTAAATTGTAGCAATGTACTTGTGAGATTTACCATTTTGACCCTTTTTAAGTGTATAGTTCAGTGGCATTAAGTGCATCCACACTGTTGTGCAACTGGCACCACCATCTATCTCGAGGATTTTTTTCATCTTCCCAAACTGGGATTCCATGCCCATTAAATACTAACTTTCCCTGTATCCTTACCCCCTGGCCATCACAGTTCCACTTTCTGTCTCTATGATTTTGATTACTCCTGGTACCTCATCTAAGTAGAATCATACAGTATTTGTGTTTTTGCCACTGGCTTATTTCACTCAGCATAGTGTCTTCAAGGTTTATCCATGTTGCAGCATGTGTCAGAATTTCCTTCCTTTTTAATATTGGGTAATATTCCATTGTATGTATAAATCATATTTTGTTTATCCATTCATCTGTCAATGGACATTTGGGTGGCTTCCACCTTTTGGCTATTGTGGATAATGCTGCTATGAACATGGGTATATGGACTTTTTTGAAAAACAGTTGTGATTAAACATGTACATGTATATTGTAGAAAAATTAAATATATAGGCAAGTAGAAAGCACCCTCCCTTCCCAATAGAGATATCCACTGTGTATATTTTGGCTTCTTTCCCTCTAACTATATTTTTGCCTATACTTGTGAAATGAGATCATTCTATACATATTCTTATGGAACCTGAGCCATTGGTAAAGAAATATTTGAAATAGATCAAGTGATTTGGTAGTTTCCTTCCTTGAGCCCCAGGGTGGTGGGTGCCTGTGCTGTACAAGGCTGGCCTGGTACTGTGAAGATAAGGCTGACCTTATCTCCTGTACAGCTTCTGTATTATCAGGGCGATGTTCCCCATTGGAAGTAGGGGAAACAGGCTGTGAGAAGCCCAAGGTCATCTGGCTCTTTCTGCCCCAGATGCCGACTCCTAACTGGCCTCTCCTTTCTCTCTCTTCTAGGCAAATGTTTGCAGACTACGGCTGACCGTACCTCCTGAGAGTCCAGTTCCTGAGCAAAGTGAAAAGAAGATTGAGAGAAAAGAGCAGGTAAGTATCTCTGAGGCAAAGCCCCAACAAGTTCCAGCCTGTATACCCTTAACCCACTGTCCCATCTCCTAACCAGGCCATTCCCAGAGGCTGAGTGTCTGCACCTCTGTTGAGGAGAAGGCCCTCTCAACCTTCCCACCTCATCTCCCATCTTCCCAGAAGACAGAGAGCTCTCCCTAGCCGGCTCTGCCAGCGACATGCCCTGCTTTTGTTTCTTGGTGAACACTATGGCTTTGTGTTGCCTTGAAGCTGCAGGGACACTGGCCTTAGTGACAGGTGCTGTGGCGGGGAACGTGGGTTTTCCTGAAACAGCCCAATCCAGTTGCGTCAAAGGGCCTATTGTGAGCAGCTGGCGGGGCTGGAACCTTTCTCAGCAGCTTGGAGCAGCAGCTGGGGGCCCTGCTCCCGCAGGAGAGAGGAAAGGCTGGCAGGCAGCATGGTGCGGGGAAAGGGCACTTTCTTGGCTGGGAGTAGGAGGCATTCAGCAACATTTTTGTGCCAGCTCCTGTGCTAAGTGCTGAGGCCATGAAGGTAAGTATGTCCTTGCCTTGGAGGAATTTGCAGTTTTCTGGGTGAGACAATGATGATGTGATATTTCAGGTGTTAGGATCCAGCCCTATAAGATGGAATCTGGGAACACAGAGAAGGGAATAACTGGCTGCTTGGGAGGTGACAGTGAAGTTGGAGGCTTGAAGGATAAAGAGGAGGTCCTGCTGACCTCTAGGCCTGTGGTCCTGGCCGACCCATTTTACTCATTCATAATTATGGGGCACCTACTGTATTCCAGGCACTGTTGTAGACAGTAGGAGTATAGTAGTGAACAAAGCAGTAAACCAAATCTGTCATCCATGGAACTTATATTCTAGTGGGACAAGAATGGAAGTAAACAAAATAATTAGGTACACTTTACAGAGGTTAGGAGGTGGTAAGTGCTGATGGAGACAAAGTAAAAGAAGGGGTAGGGGTGCCAGGAAATAGGCAGTACTTTTTCTTGAGCATGTATTTTATATGATTATAAAATAAAACAAAATAAAATGATATAAATTTCATAAATGGAGTCATGACATAGTGACCTCTTGAAATACAAGCTTGCTTTAGAGTTAACCACTAATGTGGTCAACTATAAAAAAGAAAGCTTCTCATCTACTGCTAAGTGTTTGATAATGTCCGTAAGTTTACCGTAGGTCTCTGTCTCTCCTTGCCTTCTCCTCCCCACTTTCTACCAAGGACAGAGAGCTGCCTGTGCTGATGCAAATGATGAATGCCAGGGAAAGGAAGTAGGGAGAAAGGAAAATGAAGTTCTGACTAGAGAAAGGTGAGAAGAAGTAAAATTGCCGATCTGCCTAAAAAGAGTGGATGAGTTCCACTAAAAAGATCTAGAAAAACAGCTAGTTCTGGGTTGCAGAAGGGAAAAGATGAGGGGGATATGGGACCTCTGGAAAATAAGGTGCCACTCAGAGACGAATGGGGTCCTAGTAAAGGACCTAGCAGCCAGTTTGAATGGGCTTTCACTGGCCAAAATGGGAACAACTGGAGCATCAAAAAGAATAATGACAGTCATGGGTTATAACACATTAAATATTAAAAAAAAAACACCATACGTTTATAGTAATAATTGGAGAAGAGGAGGAGAGGTGCAAGATGAGAGGATAAAAAAGGGAAAGCTCGTTTTTTTTACAGAACACTAGCTAATAAGTTTAGAAAATCTTTGTTTTGTAACCTCCAGGTATACTCATCAATAGATGCAAAAATAAGTTGGTGAAAGATTATTGTAGGATATTCTCCAAGTATCACCCCAACAGATTACTGATTCTAAAGGGACAGTACCTTCACAGTGGAGTAGGCAGGCAGCCAGCATTTCATCAAAGTGATCCAACCTAACTTCACCAATAGTGGGACGAGCTGATGTTACATGACTTCTGAGGTGATTCAGCTAAGAGGTGCACAACATCACATACGTAATATTCGTGCCAAACTTGTTTAACTGAATCTAATAATAAGGGAACAGAAAACCAAAATGTGGGACAGTCTACAAAACAATTGGCCTGAATCCTTCAATAAATTCAATGTTATTTTTAAAAAAGATGAGAATTTGTTGCAGATAAGAGACTAAAGAGACATAACATTAAATGTAATGAGTGAACCTGGATTAGATCTTGGCAAAAAAAATTATATAAAAGATATACTGGGATGACTATACAATTTTGTATATGAACTATATATTACATATTATTGAATAAATGTTAATTTTCTTGTGATAATGGTACTATGGTCATGTAGTTGAGTGGCTCTTTCAGCTTCTCTGTAGCTTTGAACATTCTCCAAAGACAAAGTTTGGGAGTAAAAGTCCTAAGTAGAGAGTGGAAGTGGTCAGGCTTCAGCCACTGCACCCCTGCTGATGAGCAGGATTGAGTGGGGCCATCTGTCACTAGGGAGTGTCCCCTTCTGTCCTCACTGCTCCTCTCCCTGCCTGTCCCTTTTAGAGCTGATGGCTTGGTCCAAGACATGGGCCTGGGCTGTGTCCAGGTGCTCAGAGCTGCTTAGAACACTTTTTGAAGAAGTGGCCTAAGCTGGAGTGAGGGACAGGACAAGGGCCTGGTGGCTGTGCCTGTTAGTACAGATGGTAGAGGAATTGGGGAATATAGTCTTTTGGAGTTAGACCCAAGCTTCGTGCCTTGGGAGATGTTTGTGAAAGGTTTCTGAGTGCCAAAACTGGGGTGGTAGGGGCTGGAGGACCCTGGAGGGTCTGTAACCACTGAAGAAGAATCAAGTAATCCCAAGGAAGGAGCCTCGTGTGTTTAGCTGTGTCGAGCGGAGTCAACAAATTGTGTGCCAGTGTGCCTATTTGTCTTAAATAGTGCTTTTCAAACTTGTCAATAGGACCCTCTTTTTTTTAAAAAAAATCAAAATGTTTTACTGAGCCCTCATATGCAAACCAAGCAAAAGTGGTGCTAACGGGGGTCCAAGTCCTCCCAGTCTCCCTTTACCCCTCAGCCCCCAGACACCCTCCTGTGGTTGCTTGAGAACTCCAAGGCCCTGAGGAGCACAGGACAGGCACTGCGGGGATAGCGTATGCACCAGGATACTTCTTACACCAGGTGGACCAGGCATGCAGTCTAAGTGCCTATGTGTGGCACATTGGTGACTCACTGCAGAAGAACTGGGGTAGAGGGGAGGAGGGTGGGGCTGTTGTTTCCCTAGGGATGAAGTCCTTGGGTGGTGGCAGCCCTTGAAGTTTCTAGGGGTAACTGGGAGGCTGCTCTGAGTGATTTCATCACCATGTCCTGGCCAGGTTCCTGGCATGAGTCACTGAGGGCCAGGGCCACGCACCGGCGAGGAGACTCTGTAGGGGCCACTTCCTTGGATGTGGTTTCAACATGGCTTCCCCTCCTTGGAACCCATGGAATTGCAAGACGCCAAAACTCTGGATGACCCTCCCTGGTCACATGACTTTGGTTCCTTTGAAGGGGCATATTCTGTGTGCAAAGGCCAGGGGATTGGAGCTGGCTCAGATATGTGAGTAGAAAGTTGTAAATGGCCCAATTGACTTCTGTTGCAGTGAGACTTCTCAAGGACTTCCAGGGCCCTGTTAGAGCTGCACATGACTGAGGGCAGCCTGGGCCTTCCTTAGTCTTTCACACTGTTCTGGGAGGTGTTTAATATTGCGGGGATGCCACGATGCCATGGGACAGCTAGCCATGCATAGAGGCTGCTGCCAGTTGGGCCATTCTTCCGTTTGCTGTTCTCCAGTTATTGGAGAAAGGAATTACTCCCAATGTGGGTGTGTTGTGGACGGTGTATTTTGCCCATTTCCACAAAGATGTGTTTGGAGGCTGCTGGATGCAATTACAACAGAGTCAGCACCTTCTTATGGAGTCAAGGGTTTGTGGGGTGTATTTGGAGGTTTCCTACCCCTAAGGCAGATGCCCTGGCTGCCTGTTCCTTTTAGTCCTTCAGGAGACATCAACTGCCCCGACACTGCTTTATGCTGACCACAGATGAACTCCCAAATGCACAGCTTCCTCATCTTTAAAGTAGACACAACGATGCCTGGTTTCAAATTGTAAATGAGCTAATATATGCAAAATGCCCACCACAGTGTCTGGTTTATAATATGGGTTAAAGAGGTAATGACTAAACGCTGAATCTCTTCCCTTTGCATGCCAAATCCAGTGGCCCTGGGTCTTTGCTTTTACACCCTTAGACCTTCTGGAGTTATTCTCTTGCCTGAAGCTGCCTGTCTTTATTTTCCAAACACACAGCATCTCTTCCCTCCTCAGAACCCTTGCTGAGGCCCTAGCCATGCTTGGAGTCCCTTCCCTGCATGTCTCAGTTTATCTAAGTCTTCCCTGTCCTTCAAGGCTCAGCTAAAGGCCCACTTCCCGTCTGATAACTTCCCTGACTTCCATGTGCTGTGGTGGTCACTCTTCCCTTAACCTACAGGACACCCAGGCTGCCCCTTTCACTTGGCACCTAGCCATGTGCTGCTAAGAACTCCACATAGGTATAGATATATACTTTTGCAAAATTTGGGTATAACATATATGTAGGCACATACACACACAGAGAGAAATGAGGTTGAGTCTTTTTATTCTCTCTTCCCAAAGCCTAGGTCTCTGCCTTGCACATAGTAGGCGCTTAATGAATGCTTGTTGATTATGATGATTGAGTTTTATATTAGCTTCCTAGGGCTGCCACAGCAAAGCATGAAAAACGAGATGGCTTCAATAACCGAATGTATTCTGTCACAGTTCTGGAGTTCAGACGTCTGAGATCAAGGTGCTGGTGGTGCCCCCTCTGAAAGCTCCATGGGGAGAATTCTTCTTTGCTTCTTCCAGCTGCTGGTAGCTCTTGGTAATCCTTGCCTTGTGGCAGCATCACTCCAATTTTCACATGGCATTTTCATGTCTCTGTGTCCAGATTTTCCCCTTTTTATAGGGACATCAATAGGGCCCAGTCTAATGGCTTTATCTTAACTTGACCTGCTCTCCATATAAGGTCGAATTCCTAGGTACTGGGGGTTAGGACTCCATCATATCTTTTTGGGGGACACTATTCAACCCATAACAGGTTCTTTGAGGAAATCACCTTGAATTATAGTAACAACTCAGATGAATTAGACGTGGGCTTTTATTTGAATATTGAACATTAAAAATCATTAATAATATGGGAGGGAGGATGTTGATTAGTTTGTGGGCACAAATTACATGTTGAGAAATTGATAAATGTAGAATATAATGTTTATAAACATGCTGAACATTCAAATTAAAATTGGTAATAGTTTTGAAATTAAGTACCTATTGTTTTCAAAGAACTCTGTGAATTTATATATCCATATTCTTATCCATAGTCATGTGCAACAGATTCCCATGTGTATATGCAGGGACACACACACACACAGACAGAACCCTTACCAGCTGTTGCAGACTTAGCATATTGAATCAGGGCCTCACTGCACAGTTGAATTTTAGGGAATCTGATTTGAGTTGATTCTGAGTCTTTATGGTGGTAAAGTCCTTTGCAAATAGATAAAATAGCTTGAGGCAGATACTGTTTTAAATAGCTATTAACATCCCAGCTTTGGAGGTGTCCTTCAGTGACTTGTTGTTTTTAAAGAAGCTGTTTTCTCTCTAGATCTTTGAGAATGCTGAGTGAGAGAGAGAGAGAGCAGATGCGTGGCTATGGATGTAGAGTTGGGAACTTTCCTAACCCAATAAAATGCTGAAAAGGAGGAAGTCCTTGCCAGTAGGTTTTATAGTCCTCTTTCCTTTAAAAGCCTTGGATGAATAAGCCTGCTGAGTTCTCGTCCTTGGCGTGACTGTTTATACAACCTCACGGGCTGTTGCCAAGTGAGTGAGTGTGCTGTCATGATTCAGAGCTTCAGGTGGGGGCCGGGCTGCCCTTTGTGACAGCACACCAGGGACTCTCCGTGCCCCTCAGAGATAACAGCCCCTAGAGGATGGGAAGAGACCTAGGGTTTGAGTCCCGGCTTCCTCATGAACCCCTGTGGTGGTTGGGCCAGTCAGGTCATCTCTAGGGGTCTTTGTTGCTTCTTCTAGCAAATAGAAATGTTAGTCTAGAGCCAGTGTTTTTCCAAACATTCCTTTATTCATGTTGATAAATGTGGAAGTTCTGTTGGTAAAGCAGTCAAGGTGCAGTGGATGGAGCTGAAATAAGATCACGGCTATGTTGGCTGCCTCCAGCAGGCCCCCAACTCTTCACCCTACAACCTTGTCAGACACGGAGGAGGAGCTGGGAATAGTGTCTGAAAACTCACTGGACTATACAACTCTTTTCGATTTTGCTAACCTTCTGAGACTTTGTGATTCACTCCCCATGAAGAGAAACCAAGGCCAGTTTGGGGGTGACTATTTCGCTGTCAGAGCCAATTTGACAACTGTAATGAGCACAGCAAAAAGACCAAGAAGAGGGTAGACAGACAGACAGACTCATTCAGATAGACATGTGGAGTTGAGTAGGAACCCATATACTCAAAAATGTAAAGAAACCACACCAGTAATACTAGAAACTCCCAGTATCTACTAGTATGCTATTAGCACACTAGGTGTTTTGTGTATTTTATTCCGTGTATTCCTTAGACTGCCCACTGAAATTGGTGGTATGATCCCCATTTTAAAGTTAAGGACCCTGAAGCTCTTTAAAGTACAGAAAATAACTTTCTTGGGGCACACAGCTAGTAGATAGTGGGTTTGCAATTCCAACTCAGATCTGTGACAGGCCATGTTGCCATGGGAACATTGACTTGCATGCTTTCTCCTATCAGAGAAACTCTGTTTAGGATATTTACATTTTATCAGTCAAGGTTACCTAAGGTGTGTACTATACCCCTGGCTTCCAGAAAAGCAGTTCCTGATTTTTTTTTCTCCTATGTATTCTTCCCTTTTCCGTTGGGGTTATTAGGCCTAAGCAACTATTGTCTGCATTGAAGCTGTACACTAGCTGCACACTAGTCTGCATCGAAGCTGTACACTTGCACTCCTATCAGGGTGCTATCATTACAAATGCCACTCCCTTTGGGACTTCTGCTTGGCTAGAAGCTTTCCTTTTCCTTCTCATCTTAAGCTTTGAAAGTGATCTTTTCTCCTGAGTTTACTTAGGAAGTGGGCACTATTCAGTCTGTGAGACTGTCAGAAATAACTAAATTAGTTTTATTTTTTAGAAACAGGGTCTCACTGTGTCATCCAGGCTGGAGTGCAGTGGCTATTCCCAGGTGCAATCATAGCACATGATTGCCTTGAACACCTGGGCTCAAGTATTCCTCCTGTCTCAGCCTCTCAAGTAGCTGGGACTACAAGCATACACGACTGCGCCTGGCCAAGTATTTTGATAAACCAAAGCTTTCAGTTTTTCTGAGAATATTTATTTCCCAGGCTGTGGAAAGGCCCTTCAGGCTCAGAGGTAATGTTCATTTTTGTCCAAGAAAGCAAAACAGTGTCAAGTATGAGTAATGACCTGGGCCAAATAATTTGCTGAGATAGACACACAGGTTGGACAAGCCAGAGCACATTCCTGAAGTGCCAGCCTCTGCCTGCAAGATGGGCAGGGAACCCAGTGGCTCTGTGCTTAGCAGTCCCAGGTTAGCTGCTGCCCTCTGGCTGGACAAAAGAGGTCTGAAGTAAGAAGTTTTGGAAATAACTTGGCTTCCAGTCTGGAAGTCACACGAGTCACATTATGGCCCTTCTCGATCATATTGGCAGTCAGGATGTGTGACCAGCTGCCCCTCCTGGCCGGTGGGATGGGGGACTGGCTGTGTTAGTCTGCTATTGTCAGTTTGATATATGTTGAGCTGCGTTTCTGCTCTTATTTCCCCTAAGAACGCTGATTGACCAAGGGATTTTCTTTTTTTGCACAGATTAATCCTCAGTGTCAAGGATGACTGTATACTCCAAATGTTCCATTTTTCTTTTTCCCTTCAAAATGTATTTATGGAGCATCTATTTATGCTGAGTACCAGAGATAGAGCACTGAATAAGGCAGATGTAGTCCCTGGCTTTGTGGAGCTTGTTGCATTGTAGGGTCCTATCTTCTCATTTAAGATTTGGACAATATCATTGGCCTTGTTAACCCAGACTCTTCAATGGCCAGTAAATCCCTTAGGAGAGGAATTTAGGCTGAGTTAATTTTCTGTAGCTGCTTTTTCTTTCTAAGGCCCTGGCTGCCAGATGTATCTTTAGGGAGGTCAGCCATAGTATGGGGCCTGTAAGTAGATTTTAAGCTGTGAGTACTCACAGGGAACAACTTAATCCAGAGATTCTGTGTATGTGTTGGGAGTATGGAGTGCCCTTTCAGTCAATTTTCCTTCTTTGTAATAACTTTCTTTTTATTCTACACATTTATTAGGCCTTTTCTTTTCTTTCTTTTTTTTTTTTTTTTTTTTTTTTTTTTGGAGACAGCGTCTTGCTCTGTTGCCCAGGCTGGAGTACAGTGGCGCGATCTCAGCTCACTGCAAGCTCCACCTGCCAGGTTCACACCATTCTCCTGCCTCAGCCTCCCAAGTAGCTGGGACTACAGGAGCCTGCCAGCATGCCTGGCTAATTTGTTTGTATTTTTTAGTAGAGATGGGGTTTCACCGTGTTAGCCAGGATGGTCTTGATCTCCTGACCTTGTGATCCGCCCGCCTCGGCCTCCCAAAGTGCTGGGATTACAGGCATGAGCCACCGTGCCCAGCCAGGGTTTTTATTTTCAAGCAGATTTTGTCTAGTATTGTTTCATGCCCAGGAGGCTTTTAATAGGTCTAGAGTACATTTTTTAAAATTTGATTTTTTAATACCAAGTAGCATTATAAAGAGGCTTTTGGTTTTTAATTTAAATTTAATTTAATTTAATTTTCTTGAGATAGGGTCTTGCTATATCACCCAGGCTGGAGTGTAGTGGTGTGATCACGGCTTACAGTAGCCTCAACCTCCTGGGCTCAAGTGATCTTCCCACCTTAGCCTCCCAAGTAGCGGGGACTACAGGCACACACCACCACATCCAGCTAATTTTTGCATTTTTTGCAGAGATGGATTTTCACCATATTGCCCAGGCTGGTCTCAAACGCTTGGTCTCAAGCAATCTGCCTGCCTTGGCCTCCCGAAGTGCTGGGATTATAAGCATGAGCCACCGTGCCTTGCCATAAGGAGGTTTTAAAAAACTTAATTTTGGAGAGTTTCAAACATACAAAATGAGACTGGATCGTGTAATGAGTCATTGGCCCTTTCCCCAGCACCAGCAACCTCAATACATGGCCATCTACATCCACGCTGTATAAGGAAATAAATATACATCATCTGTATCTCAGCATGTTTCTCTAAAAGAGACTGTTTCGTAATATCATCATAATGCTCTTCTGCCTAAAAATTAATACTTTTCTTATTGGGAGGTATTTTAAAGGATACAAGAGGAGAGAAATTTAGCTACAAACATCTTGCCCAACATATCAGCTTTTTTCTTTTTTTCCCATGTTCAGTTTTTGATCAAAAGCGTACTGACATTTTATAAAAATGATAGCCATCTCTGCTCCTAGCAGCTTTTCTGGGTATACATGTTGTGACTGGGGTAAACATCAACTGTCTGTTTCTCCATCTAAGAAGAATAACAGGTATTCGCTTCATTTGGACCATATTTACGTACCTGAGTAATTCCCAGACCTATCCTAACTTCTAAAGTTCCCTATTCATTCAGCAGATATTTATTGAGAGACTCATTGCACGTCAGTCACTGTTAGATCTGGGAATCACGGTGGAAAAGAAGACAAACTATGCCCTGGACTTGCTGGAATTTACAGTTGATAGGGAAGTAGGCCTTCCCCACACAAGGATACTGACATACACCAACAGTCGCTGGGCTGCTGCTGTGGCGAGTGTCATGGGGAAGTGCTGTGAGAGTGGACTGAGAAGACCTCAGAGGTCTGAAGAGTCAGGGAAGGCATTCTTGATTCTTGAGGAAGTGACATTTCAGTCCAGCAGTGCAGATTGAGGGAACAGCACGTGTGACTACCTTGAAACAAGAAGGAGGCTGGCTCCTAAAGGAACAGAAGGGAGGCAGTGAGGTAGGTGTGGGGTTGGAGATGGGTGGGGGATTTGGAAAGAGCCCCTCATCCTGGGCCTGCCTCTTCCAAATGGCCCTGGGACCTGAAGGCAGGCTCTTGGCTTCCTACAGCTGGAGACCCTGGGATGCTACATGGAGACGTGTGTTCCAGTTCCTCTCCTGACTGTAGCATTGTAGTGAGAAAAGAGCTCCAATTTGGAAAGACATAGGCAGACACTCGCAGGCTGTTATGCTGGAAGAAGAGAAGTCATACTATTTACACAGTAGGGTCATTGTAAGGATTATAGAAAATATTATATATTTTATTATATATTAT
Source organism: Pongo abelii (assembly GCF_028885655.2). Taxonomy (NCBI): domain Eukaryota; kingdom Metazoa; phylum Chordata; class Mammalia; order Primates; family Hominidae; genus Pongo; species Pongo abelii. The sequence continues at coordinate 60,660,073 of NC_072001.2, forward strand.
ATATAATAAAATCACCTGACAACAAATTTCTTCCCGTTCCTCTTTCTTCAGTAACTTTCTTCTTCACTTTTCCTGTCAGGGCCCATCAGCTCCTTGGGCTGCCTCAGAAGTCCTTTCCCCTGGCATGGCCAGTGCTGATGACCCTGCTCCCCAGCGGGTAGAGTCCTGGGGCTGTGCCCTTCCTGGGCCTTTTATTTAGACCCTGACGTTTACACAAATGATCAATTCAAACATAATGCTTTTTTCTTTTTGCCAAAAAACACTCAAAGTCTACAAAAGAACATAAAGGAAAAAGTGAAATCTCATTTTCCTGAGGAAACTGTCGTTAGAGATCTGGATTCCATCCTTCTAGATGTTTTACATACACAAACACACAGTCTTAAAACAAAAAATGAAAATTTGAAATTTACGATTTTTCACTCAGTGTATCTTGATCTCTTTTTGTGTGTACAACTTTGAGACCTGGGCCACTCGGGAGTGTTCCACAGACCTCATTGTTCCTGGCATTGCTTGTGTTTTCCCCGCTCCGTGGCGGCCTCATCTCCCTGCCTGGCCCAGGGGCAGGATCCTCTGTGTCCCGCCACCTGAGTTTTCCTGCAAGCCAGTCCACCTCTGAAAGCCTTTGCTTTGCAGAAATGCATTTCACCAAAGCCTTGTGTTGTCATCGGCTTGTTTTTTAGGAACTGGGTGGAGTCTGTGACTGAAAGATCTTGCTTTTGTTTCCTGGTATTTGGGGAGTTTCATTAGAGCTTTTCCTCTTCCTGGTTATATGTCCAGTAAATTGGGGATAACTTAATGCCAGCTTGTGACTCTGCTGCAAACCATTTAACAGCTCAGTTACCCAAACTTAAGCACAAATGTAAGGATAGCATCAGTGCCTTTGGGGCCCAGCTGTAAGGGACTCAGGGGGAAGCGTTTACCAGAAGCAAGTACAAGGAATCACAGCCCCTTGCATCCCATCTCTTCCCAAGTCTGGGAAGAAGGGCAAGAAGCAATGGTTGTAGAATTTTCTTACTTTTTAAAAAGCTTACATTGAAATGAAGCAAAACAAAACAAAAAACAAGCAATATAGAAAGGTATAAAGAAAAAGGCAAAAGTCATCCTGATCTCTAGCGCCCCTACCCCACCCACAGTTCCTTCCTTAGAGACCTGTAAGGTTAATCATCATCACATAGCTTTCTAGACCTTTCTTTGATTTTGCAAGCTTTGAATGAATGGGATCATAAAGTACTTACTGTTCGGCCACTATGAATGATTTTCAAATGCAAATTAAAGTTTTGTGTGTTAAAAAATATTTTGTGGGCCAGGCAAGGTGGCTCATGCTTGTAATCCCAGCACTTTGGGAGGCCAAAGCAGGCAGATCACTTGAGGTCAGAGATTTGAGACCAGTCTTGCCAAGATGGTGAAACCTTGTCTGTACTAAAAATACAAAAATTGGCCGGGCGCAGTGGCTCACGCCTGTGTTCCCAGCCCTTTGGGGGGCTGAGGTGGGTGGATCACAAGGTCAAGAGATCAAGACCATCCTGGCCAACATGGTGAAACCCCGTCTCTACTGAAAATACAAAAATTAGTTGGGCGTAGTGGCGCACTTCTAGTCCCAGCTACTCAGGAGGCTGAGGTAGGAGAATTGGTTGAACCCGGGAGGCGGAGGTTGCAGTGAGCCAAGATTGCGCCACTGCACTCCAACCTGGCAACAGAGTGAGACTCTGTCTCAAAAACAAACAAACAAAATACAAAAATTAGCCCATGTGGTGGTATACACTTGTAATTCCAGCTACTTGGAAGACTGAGGCAGGAGAATCACTTGAACCCGGGAGGTGGAGGTTGCAGTGAGCCAAGATGACGCCACTGCACTCCAGCCTGGGTGACAGAGTGAGACTCCATCTCAAAAAAAAGTGGTTTTTTTTTTTTTTTTGAATACATGGCAAGAATCTCTGTGTAAAGGCAGTTGAAAAGTTAGCAGGACAACAGAATTACCCTTATGGAATTTGGGTTTCTGTGCTGTGGGATTGTTGAGGTACCTGGGTCAGCCCCAGGGAAAACTGGGAGAAGGCCAGTTTGTCTGAAGTCTCAGTCCTTGATCTCGGATTTTTTCTTACTTCTGTCCCTTCCATGTTGTGGAGGTCCCTACTCTGTCCCCCTGCATCTAAACATAGCCTGCAGTATGGGGAGGTGCCTAATGTCTGACAGAATCACAGAGCCAGGCTTGAATGTAGGTGCGTGTCCATAAGCAAGTTGCCTAACCTCTCTGAACTTCAGTTTTCTCAGCTATGAAGTGGAAAGGACAGAAAGGACAATTGCTGTGTCATAGAGTGGTTGTGAACATTAAATATGCTTAGGAATATTTCTAGCCTATAGTAGGTGCTCAACGAATCTTAATTTCCCCCTTTCCTGCTTGCTAAGCCTTCATTCTATAAAGGTATGTTAAGGCTTGGACATGTTACTGTTTCTCAAGGGTATTTGCATTTCAACAATGACCAAAACTTTAACTGAAGGAATTAAGAACCAGCCAACAGGACTGTGAGGATCCTTTTGGGCTGAAGTCACACCACCTCTTCCTGGCTTTTCAGAAATATTTCATGAATGGTCACAACAGTTTATATACTAACACTACCCCCTTTTCTTAGAACTTGGCCCCAGGACCAGCCCGACCCTCAGAGGACAGTTTGGCTGCTAGATGACTGCCAGCCTCAACCTTGTGCATTGTATTTAGTGATGAGGTTGAAGTCATATGGAGAAGCTGGGATGAGGGGAAAGACAGCATTATTAAGAGCATGAGATTTCAAATGCTTGCTCTTCTTACTAGGACAACGCAAGTTCATCTGGTATCTTTGTGGGAATTACTCCTAGGTGAGTGGACAGGCCCTTATAGACATTAGCAAAGGGTGCTCTTCCTCCGGGGTAAAAGCAGCCCAAGCTATGCCAAATCACCTTGGTGAGCAGAGACCAGGTGGGATTTTTGCTCCCTCTATCTCCACTGCCAGGCAATGAGTGCTGGGCACAATTTGCATAATCATACACAGTGGGCCCATTATTACAACTGTTTGCATGAAGCCTAAAGAGTCATTATTCTTTTTCTCTTTTCCTACTTTCTTTTAGCATCTTGACCTGAGCAATGGAGAACCTACCAGGAAACTTCCTCAGGGTGTTGTTTATGGTGTGGTGCGAAGATCAGATCAAAATCAGCAGAAAGAAATGGTGGTGTATGGGTGGTCCACCAGTCAGCTGAAAGAAGAGATGAACTACATCAAAGATGTGAGCCATTTAAGAGTTTTTGTCCCCCCATCTGTATTCTTTTTGTAGCATGCGAGAGGATGGAGTTGGAAGCATTGAAGTGAATGTAATAAGGCATTTTGAAAGAATTCTTAGTGTTATCATTTTGGCTGGAAATATTTCTGTGTATCTTCATGGTAATGTTAAAGTACAGATTCTGCAAGGAAGGAAAGGCTGAGCTTCTGCTGGATGGATGTTACTAGGTAAGTATACTCAGGAGAGGAGATGGCTTCCTCCTTCCATGTAGGATTTGGGGGCTCTTGAGTGGTTTTTCTTTATCACACTTACCAGTCCCAAATTCATCCCTGGCAAGAGGAATAGGAAGACTGTGGCTGATTCAGATCAATCAGTTGGGTTGAAACAAATGCTAGGAAGTCAACCACAATAGACTTTGTCCAACCAAGCCAATCAATGCCATTTCCTTGTATTTAGTAGTTTATTTCCTATCTTTTAAATTACATGTTCTTTTGAGAAAATTTGGGAAATACAAACATGTATGAAGAAAATCACTCATAATCTCACCATTCAACCAGAGCAATTGTTAACATTTTGGAGTATTTTCTTCTTCTCTCTCTCTCCATTTCTTTTCATTCCATCCTGTGTTCCCCTAGATTGACTGATTCCCCTCTTGACCAAACGACGCAGCTTATATGGAAGAGGAGATGGGCTGCTCTGACACTGATGGGCTCACATTACAGACCAGTGGCTTAGAAAGTGCTTGCAAGAGGCAGTGTGGGGCCGGGGAGTCAACCCAGGCCTGTGAGCTCACAGAACTTGCTTTGAGCTCCAGCTCTGTGTCTGGCCCAGCAAGTCAATTTTGCTCTGTGCAGGCTTCAGTCCTCATGTTGAGATTGTGGGGGTTGGCTGGGCTTTGATACCTAAGGTTAAAAACACAGCTCTGTGAGTCCCATTTTATTTTGTGGGTTTTCAGATAAGATGCAAACTCACGATGTCTTCGCTTTTGTGTGAGTTTTTAAAAAGAACATTTCTTGTTGAATTTAAAAAATAATAAATGCTTAGCAGAAAATATGAAGAAAAGCCAGAAAAATTGACACACATATACATAATGTATATGACAGCCACCAACCCCTCCTGGTTATCCCACCTTTCAAACATAATTTTTAAAATTTATTTTATTGTATATTTTTGAGACAGGGTCTCACTCTGTCATCCAGGCTGGAGTGCAGTGGCAGAATCACAGCTCACTGCGGTGGCACAGTCACAGCTCATTGCAGCCTCTACCTCCCCAGCCTCAAGTGATCCTCCTGCCTCAGCTTCCCAAGCATCTGGGACTGCAGGTGTGTGCCACCCCTCAGATAATTTTTTGTAGAGATGGGGTTTTGCCATGATTCCCAGGCTGGTCTCAAACTCCTGGACTCAAGTGAACCTCCCACCTCAGTTTCCCAAAGTTCTGGGATTACAGGTGTAAGCCACTGTGCCCAGCCTCCAGACATAATTTTTAACCATTCAGAATATTCAATTCCTGAATTTCCTGTTAAGAATAGCTCAGACATTTTAACTTTCTTGTATTTTTTTCTCAAGGAAATACATAGACCTTCCTCATTTAAATGCTCCAGAGGCATGGCTCCTCCCTTAGTAACCTTCTAAACAAGAGTCCAGAGTCCCAAATTGCCCAAGACAAAGACAGGAGGAGATGTTGGCTAATCCTGAGCCGTGGATGACATGTGCCAAAGTCACGTGACCTGAAATTACCACCCTCCACTGTGATCTGCAACTTAAAACTAACTTTCAGGTCCCTCCTACCATAGGTGGCTTCAGTTCCATCCCTGGCCTGGTTGTTGCAGTATTTGCCTTTGGGAGGGACACACAGCTCAAGATTCCACCCACTCACCACAGGGAACAGCACAAGAGCCAGCTCAGGGCCACACACGAAAGCCGCTCTGCCTGCCTAGAATGAAAAGTTGTACTTTTTTTTTTTTTTTTTTTTTAGTCTCGCTCTATCACCCAGGCTGGAGTGCAGTGACGCGATCTTGGCCCACTGCAAGCTCCGCCTCCCGGGTTCATGCCATTCTCCCGCCTCAGCCTCCTGAGTAGCTGGGACTGTAGGCGCCCGCCACCACGCCCGGCTAATTTTTTTCTATTTTTAGTAGAGACGGGGTTTCACCATGTTAGCCAGGATGGTCTCGATCTCCTGACCTCGTGACCCGCCCGCCTCGGCCTCCCAAAGTGCTGGGATTAAAGGCATGGGCCACCACACCCGGTGAATAGTTGTACTTTTAACATCATTTTCCCAAAATGTTTGTAGTTCATGGCAAGAAAGTAGACTCTATTTTTAGAATTCATATGGGGAAGTCTTGGGATCTTGACTCTCCCTTCCCTCAAGTCTCCACCGATATCCATGCTGTCTCCACCTAATAAACATGCTGTCTAATTTAAAACAATGTGCTTCAAAATTTAGCCTTCCAATACTATGTCTTAAACACTTACATTCTAACCAAACTGCTATCTTTAGGCCCTTCCTAAAACAGAAATTCTGGAGTGTGCTGGAGAAAACTCCCTTGAGACTTCCTGCCCTATTTGAGGGTTCCTGAGTACTTTCCCCATCCTAGGGACACCAGAAGAAGGGAGGAGACAGGGACTGTTTGTAAGGTCTTTTGTTGTGTTTTTAAAGTTTTTAAGGTCCTGCTGGCCCTCTGAAAGTAGTACTGTAGAGAAACTTGAACAGCGTTTGTGTAAACTAGTGTTTTTGGGATCACTTGAACTTTTGTTATATTTACTGCCTTGCGTGTTATTGGTGATTACTGAGAAACTGACTTTCAAATTTATGGGCTCCCCAGGGTTCATATTTTACTTCCTTCCATTCCACATATTTAATTGCTCTTTGGCAGTCAGAGCAGATAGAGGGAAAATTAGAGGTTGCTTTTTGGTTTCTTTGGTCCTCTTAGCCATGAGTCTGTTAAAACACATTCTACTTGTAAAAACATGTGATGGGAAAAGGGCAAAACTTTGCCCAAATGTCATTTGAGGGTGATAGGAGAATTTCAACAAACCATTTTTTCTTCAGAGTTTATTTGGCTAATTAATATTTATTATGATAGTTATGTGTAATTATATACAATTTTATGTAATTAATATATAATATTAGCATATATTAATATATTATATATTAATATCTGCCTATATATTATGTATATATTGTATACATAATTTATTATGTATATTTTGTATACATACTTTATTATGTATCTATTTTGTATACATAATTTATTATGTATATATTTTGTAATATATACAAAATATATATATACATATTTATGTATATATACACATATGTATATATACATATATGTATATATACACATATGTATATACACACATAATGTATATATACATATATGTATATACACACATAATGTATATACACATATATGTATATACACACATAATGTATATATACATATATGTATATACACACATAATGTATATATACATATATGTATATACACACATAATGTATATATACATATATGTATATACACACATAATGTATATATACATATATGTATATACACACATATATACATGTATACATATGTATATACATGTGTATACCTATGTATATACACACACATATATACATATATGTATATACACACACATATATACATATATGTATATACACACATATACATGTATACATATGTATATACATGTGTATGCATATGTATACATATATGTATATACGCACATATATACATGTATACATATGTATATACATGTGTATACATACATATACACATACGTATATACACGTATATACGTATATATACATATATACGTATATATATATAATTTATTACGTATATATTTTGTATACGTAATAAAATTATATATATGTAAGTTATTTGGATAATTCCTAAGTAGTTTCTAACTAGTTGTTGGGGGTGACCTTCTCCCTTCATTTCCTTTCTTGTTCTTAAGATTATTTTTATGTGGGGTCCTTCTTTCTTTTTCTGTTTTTTGTTTTGTTTTGTTTTTTGAGATGGAGTCTTGCTCTGTCGCCCAGGCTGGAGGGCAGTGGCATGATCTCGGCTCACTGCAAGCTCCACCTCCCGGGTTCACGTAATTCTTCTGCCTCAGCCTCCCGAGTAGCTGGGACTACAGGTGCCCACCACCACGCCTGGCTAATTTTTTGTATTTTTAGTAGAGATGGGGTTTCACCATGTTAGCCAGGGTGGTCTCGATCTCCTGACCTTGTGATCCGCCCGCCTCAGCCTCCCAAAGTGCTGGGATTACAGGCTTGAGCCACTGCACCTGGCTGGGGTCCTTCTTTCTTCAGAGTTTCTTAAAAGTTTTAGAAATCTTGTATGAAAATGTTATGGCTTGATCTCTAACTAGTGTCTTTGTGGGCTACAGGTGAGAGCCACTTTGGAAAAGGTGAGAAAGCGAATGTATGGAGACTATGATGAGATGAGACAGAAGATTCGACAGCTCACCCAGGAACTATCAGTAAGTCATTATCTCAGTTGCTTGGAGATAGGGAGGCATGGCAGAGCTCAGAGTGGTCCCTCAGTGGCTAGTGCCTAAAGATATTAGAGTATCTAGTGTTCTTTATCAATAGAATTATATTTTAAATAAACTGAGAAAATTTTATCACAGAATGAAATTTATTACCTAAAGGGAAATTTTTATGGTAAGAATAATCTTATTCATATTCAAAGCATTCTCACCAAAGTCAAGAGCAAAACAAGGAAGCCAGCTATCAGTATTATTATTTAACATTGTTCTTGACATACTAGCCAAACAAGAGAAATAAACATATAGGTTTAAAAATGGCATAGGTAGATGTAAAACTATCACTGTTTACAAACTATATGATTGTATACCTGGAAAGCTCACATGAACATGAAATGATGAAAGAAAAACTACTACAAACAAATGAAGAATTCGTTATTTGTAGCAGGGTATAAAATTTTATACACACACACACAGAGGATATAAAATTAATATATAATATACAAAGAGGTTTCAATATACAAAAAATTCCCAAAATATCATCAACAGAAAAATACTACATACCTAGGAGTCAACTGTAATAAGTGGAAAGAAACACCATGTGCTTAGAAAGGAAGATTCAGCATCATAAGATCCATGTTACTGTACCAACTTAATATGACCCAATAAAAAGACAAATGGGTTTTGTTTTTTATAAGTGGAGTAGGTGATTCTAAGGTTTATATTGAAAATTAATAAAAAGAGTTGGGAAAATAGTGGGAAAAAAGAGCAATGAGAGGGAGTAGCCTTATTAAATGTTAAAAGAAAGTGAAAAAGCCTCAGAGATTGCAACAGTATCGTACTGGCACATAAATAGACAAACATCAATAAAAAATACTCCAGAAATGTACCCCTATATATGATAAATGTAGCATCTCAAAAAAGGAAGGAAAATGGACTAGTCAATATGTGCTATTGGGAAAACTTATGTGCTGTTGGAAGTCTTATACCAGGCTAAATTCCAAAAGTATCAAAGATTTAAATGTGAAAAATAAAACCCAAAAGTGCCAGAAGAAAAATATGTGTGAATTCATTTATACCTTTGGGGTAAGGGAATGCCTTTTCTTATTATGATGTAAAATCCCAAAACCATGAAAAGAAAGGCTGATAACTTTGACAACTTTAAAATGAGAAACTCCTGCTGGTAAAAATGTCAAAGTCAAATGACTGGGAAAAATTATTTGTCCTTCGTATCATACATAATAGGCTTATTTTCTGAATATTGAAAGATCCCCCACGAGTCAAGAAGAAAAAGGCTACAACTTATAAAAACAGGCGAAAGATTTGTAACAGGCAATGTATACTAAAGGAAAGATGGAGCGCTCTTTTGTGTATGACAGGATGCTCTGCCTCACCTCATCGTCAGATAAATGCAGGTTAAAACCATCCCATGATATAATTTTTATCTATTAGACCCACAAAGTGCAAGAGTGGGTCAGGACATTGTTCACAGGCCTGTGGGCAAACAAGAGGGTTGCTGATGAAAATGCAATTTGCTATTACTCTTACAGAGAACAATTCAGCATTATCGATCAAAATTACAGATGTTTAGATCCTTTGACCCAGCAATTCTGTTCCTAGCATTTATTCTACAGATAGACTTTCACATATGAGGAAAGACATAAGGATAGATTTATTTATTGTAGCATTGTTTGTAATAGTAAAACAATTGGAAACCTAAATGTCTATCAAGAAGGGGAAAGTGGCCAGGCACGGTGGCTCACGCTTATGATCCCAGCACTTTGGGAGGCCAAGGCAGCTGGATCGTTTGAGGTCAGGAGTTCGAGACCAGCCTGGCCAATGTGGTGAAACCCTGTCTCTACTAAAAAAACAAAAATTAGCCTGGCATGATGGTGCAGGCCTGTAATCCTAGCTACTCAGTTGGCTGAGGCAGGAGAATCACTTGAGCCTGGGAGGTGGAGGTTGCAGTGAGCCAAGATTGTGCCACTGCACTCCAGTCTGGGTGACAGAGTGAGACCCTGTTTCAAAAAAAAAAAAAAAAAAAAAAGAAGGAAAAGTAAGATAAATGATGTATCTCTACAATAGAATATATGCAGTTGTAAATTAAAAGAAAAAGAAAAAGCAAGTAAGCCCTTGAAGGGGAGATACAGAAAGATGTAGATGATGAAAAAAAGCAAGATGCAAGAAAATATGTAGGAAAAAATTGCTACCATTTGTATAAAACAGGAAGAGAAGATAAGCATATCAGGATTGTTCTGTGTGTGCACAAAAAGTTACTAAAAGGATAATCCAGAAAGTAACTAACAACTGTTTCTAATTGGGAGGCGGGGATGGACAGGGCGGTAAATGAGCAGGGTGGTAATTTTTTATAAAAATATAAAAGTAACTTTATACTTTTTAAATGTTTGCACCATGTGAGCGTATTACCTACTCAAAAATTTAAGAAAAATAACCTTCCTCTAGTTTAGCCAAGCTAATGCTTGTGGACATTTAAAAAAATTTATTATTAATATTCCCAAAGATAAAAGTCCCTGTCTATATGACATACCTTCCATAAGAGTTAATATCTGTGGGAAAGAAGGGCAGTTACAACAGTTGTGCATTAGAGTTCAACTTATGGCTGGGCTGTGAGATTCAGTGCTTAAGTAACACCTACTACCTTGATTATAGGAGTGGGGCTAAGTAAATGTATCTCACTACCCCATTCCTTGATTATAGGAGTGGGGCTATGTAAATTTATCTACCTAGCCCCTTCCTTGATTATAGGAGTGGGGCTATATAAACATATCTACCCAGCCTATTCCCACTGGCATGTGGAAGGACATTTGTGAAATTCTCACCTGCTTATGGAAAGTCATTCTGCCATGACTGTCAGACACCAATGACTGTCATCAAAGCCAAAGAATTGGATTTGCAATAGATGCATAAACAAGACTCTGCTCCTCGCTTTCCATCACCATCTCCTGCACACCCTCATTTTCTCATGCTAGAATTGTCCCAAAAACCCTGTCTCTCTGCCTTCTCCAAGCCATCCTACCTACTGCAGCCAGATTAACATTGCTAAATTATTGCTATTGAAACGTACTGCTGAACACAAAGCTGCCACATGCTCCTGGGCCTGGCTTGCTGCTTCAATTCTGTCTCCACTCCCCAGAGTGCACCTCCTGCTCTGCTGTGCCGGGGCTGCTTCCTGCTGCTCCCAGAGGCCACACTGGGGGCTTTCCTGGGGACTTCTACCCTCAGTCCTAACTGTATCTAGCCTCTTGCTAATATCTAGGTCAAGACTGGCCTCTGACTCAGACATGTTAAGCACACACACCCAACAAAGGCAGCAGCAACAACAGCAGCAACAAAACACCTCTTTTTTTTTTTTTTTTTTTTTTTTTTTTTTAAATGAGACGGAGTTTCACTGTTGTCACCCAGGCTGGAGTGCAATGGCACCATCTCGGCTCACTGCAACCTTGGCTCACTGCAACCTCAGCCTCCCAGGTTCAAGCGATTCGCCTGCCTCAGCCTTCCACGAAGCTGGGATTACAAGCGTGTGCCACCATGCCTGGCTAATTTTTGTATTTTTAGTAGAGATGGAGTTTCACCACATTGGCCATGCTGGTCTCGAACTCTTGACCTCAGGTGATCCGACCGCCTTGGCCTCCCAAAGTGCTGGGATTACAAAAACAACTCTTGAGAATTGAGTGAGACCAGAGCATATTCTCTCCATGGCGACTACAAAGAGCAAGGTGGTTGCAGAAGTTATTTCAACTGGGTTCTAGTTCTAGGAGTGCCACTTCTGAGCTGTTTGACAGTGAGCAAGTCACATAACCTCCCTGAATGTTTTCTTCCTTGCAAAGGACAACGTTCTGACTCCGGCACAGTGTTGTTGAGAGGGCTAAGCGAGGGTCTGTGAGTAAACACTATCCAAAGGAAGATGATTCTTGCCCTTCTCTCTGGGTCATGCAGATGTTGACTTTTAATTTAAAGCTTTACTTTAGATATTGTTGAAGTAGATGTGGCTTCTAACAGAAGAAAGTTCCAGCCTAACTGAAGATTGTCATGAACGTGTAGGGATTGATTTTGTGTGACTGTCTCCTCAATCTGTCCAGGTTTCCCATGCTCAGCAGGAGTATCTGGAGAATCACATCCAAACCCAGTCGTCTGCCCTGGATAGTTTTAATGCCATGAACGCAGCCTTGGCGTCGGATTCCATTGGCCTGCAGGTACTCATCTGCTTACTGCTATGACAGGGCAACCCAGCTTAATCAAGAGTGGGGCCTGTGCCTTTGTAGAAAAATAAGTCACAGAACATCCTCAGCTCATCATTCAGAATTCTTTAAGCAGAACCACTGTGAAGACTGTGCCCAGAAGACAGTGTAGGAAACTGAAGGAAGCATTTCCAAGCTGAGATTCTAAGGCTTTGTTTTTGCTCTCACTGAAAAGGAAATTTAGACCCTGAGTTTAGTGTGAGAGATGTCACTTGCTCCAGCGGATACCCGAGTGGTCCTCAGCATCAGTGCCTAATGCCACACATCAGCCCTCTTCCTCCAGCCCCAGTGCCACAGGAAGTGCCACCTAATCACAGAATAACACAGACTTCACCAGGGACAATCTGTACTCCTTCAAGGCAAGCAATATAAAAAAGGCCTGTAAACACTTTTTTATAATTAGAAATTATTTTATGTCAGAAAGAATTATGGATGTTCCACGTCTTGTAGTAGCAGACAGGGAAACGGAAAGACCCAGTATCTTATATTTGTGAAAATGCATGTTGTTATCTCACTTTGAGGGATTGTTTTCTTGGTTGATTTGGTTTACTAGGCGCTAACCATTCAAGTGCTTCCCATTCTTACTCTTACAAGTCCCCTAACATGCAAATTAACTTGAATATGTTCAAAACAAAGCATTATATGTATTTGAAGTAGCTTCCCTTGGTCTTCATTTCCAAATATATGAACAATAGTTTTTACCTCTCTTCCAAATGTATTTGGCTCTTATCTTTTTACCCTCCTCTCAAAAGTTCCAAAAGCTATTTCAAATCCTTTCTGGTTCTATATAAGTAATTTATTAGATAAATACATTTTCATGTTGGGATTCTCCACTTCCCCTAATTCTCTGATAACAGTTGGTATGGCAGCAATGACAACAGCAAGGCTCGGCCACTGTCCTAGAGTGGGTCCGGGTGGCCTCGTGTTTGGGTTTGTCCGCGATGCCCATTTCTGGTGGGGCCTCTGAGTCCCACCCTTTTCCTGGCTCTCTTGAGTGTATGCCAGCTTTCCCCTGGCCTCAGGCCAAGCCCCACTGGGTCTGGTTTGCTCAGTAGCCTTTGTTTTCCCTTCCTCCTGTGGTCAGAGGGGCTTGCCAAGGCTCCCTTTCCTCCCCTTTCGGACGCCATCTTATTCCCAGCCCACCAGCAAGGGCTTTATCTCACCTGAGTTCAGACTTAGTTGGTATTTGTACTACATCTCTGGTTTTTCTTCTGAAAAAAATATATATTTGCCAGTATTTTCTGGCAATTCTTCTGCTTTGCCATCTGGCCAACACTCTGGCGTTTACTGCAGAGGTCAGCTGTTTGAGCTGGGCCAGCTCTGACCCAGGCACCTTGACTGATTCCTAGTTATCATGCAGGCTCTCAGTCCTGGACAGCCAAAGGAGCCTTATAGCTAAAACCGATGAGAGAAAGAGAAAGAGAGAGACAAAGGGGGGGTGGGGGGAGGAGGAGGGGAGGGGGAGGAGAAGGAGAAGGAGAAGCCATCTCACAGCAGGAAACTCAACCCACTAGAGGAAGAGGGCTGATGCACAGTGTTAGGCACTGATGCTGAGGACCACTTGGGTACCTGGTGGACCGAGTCTGAAGAGAGCTGGCTTCTTCCTTATGCAAGATCCCAGCCTCTTCCACTGGCCCACTCTATCCACTTTCATTATTATTGACAGGGAGACCATATCCTTGGTTTGATTCCATAGAATGTCAGAGCTAGAAAGAACTGAGAGGATCTCTAATCCCTTTGTTTTATGAATAAACAAACTGAGGCCAACAGAGAGAAATGACATTAGTAAGATGCCTACCTAGTGACAGAGCCAGGATTAGAAGAATCCTGGTCTCTTCGGCCAGAGTGTAGGTTTTTGTATGGATACAAGAGTAGAATCTGTGAAGCCAGTGGGGCTGGGGGAGTGGGTGGCTGGCCTAGGTGGTTTCTAAAGCCCCTTGAAGCTCAAATGTTCTGTGACTCCATGCTTCCAAATGGCTTCAGTATTTCCGTTAGTATCTAATCACCTCCTTTAGAAATTCTTTTTCTTGATTCAAGTAGGTTTAGGAGTGAAAGGCTTATGTTGTCCAAAGTAGAGGCTGAGGAATTGAGGAAGCTTCAGAGACTGATCATCTAGATAAGAGCACAGAGGTGTTAGAAACAGTGCCCAACATCAGGGTTTTCACATCTTCTAATGTGTAGTTGTAGATGACTGGGGACATAGTAGAAGATGCCTTTCCAATGGCAGGGATTCTATGGAGGCCATTTATCTCTAAGGAGAGTTAACCAAGTAGAAACCAAAGCAGTAAATAGCAACACCATTTTTTTTTCTTTTTCTTTTTTATTATTTTTTTAGAGATGGGGTCTTGGTCTGTTGCTCAGGCTGGAGTGCAGTGGTGTGATCGTAGATCACTGCAGCCTCGACCTCCTAGGCTCAAGTGATCCTCATGCCTCAGCCTCCTGGGTAGCTGGGGCTACAGGTACACACAACCATGTCTAGCTGGTTTTTAAATTTTTTTTGTAGTTGCCCAGGCTAGTCTTGAACTCCAGGCTCAAGTGCTCCTCCCATCTCAGCCTCCCAAAGTGCTGGGATTACAGTCATGAGCCATCACGCATGGCCAACACTATTGATTTAAACATCCTTGCTTCAGTGTGGCCTGGAGCAAAAATCACTTGTCTGCATTACCAAATTCTGTTCCTTAGTACTTCTTTATTACTACCCTTCTCTGCCTAAGGGAGGAAGGTGAAATGTTTGCAGGTATGCGAGTGTTCTCAGTCATGTTGTCACTATCCTGGCAGGCAGTCTAGGGAGGAAGTCTAGGGAGCCTAAGGGAGGAAGGTGAAATGTTTGCAGGTATGCGAGTATTCTCAGTCATGTTGTCACTATCCTGGCAGGCAGTCTAGAAGCACAGAAGGGATAGCTCTTTTAAGAAAAAGAGGAGGCCGGGTGTGGTGGTTCACACCTGTAATCCCAGCACTTTGGGAGGCCGAGTCAGGTGTATCACAAGGTCAGGAGTTCGAGACCAGCCTGGCCAATATGGTGAAACCCCATCGCTACTAAAAATACAAAAATTAGCCAGGCATGGTGCCAGGCGCCTGTAGTCTCAGCTACTCGGGAGGCTGAGGCAAGAGAATCACTTGAACCTGGGAGGCGGAGGTTGCAGTGAGCCGAGATCGCGCCACTGCACTCCAGTCTGGGTGACAGAGTGAGACTGTCTCAAAACAAAAACAAAAAAAAAAAAAAAAAGGAAAGAAAGAAAAAGATAAAAAAAGAGGAGTATCTCTATTCTATGAAGCTCATATTTTGTTTTCTGATTTCATTGTGGCAATTTGGGAAATACGGAAAAAATAAATAAGAAAATAGATATCCATAGCCCTGTCACATAGTGAAAACTATCATTCAGATTTTCTTCTAGTCTTTTTCCCCCCAGTGCATAAACATATATTTGAACCAATGCTTATACATATTTTTCAAAATGGGATTGTACTATACTTACTATTTTCAAAAGCTGTTTTTTTTCCCATGTGAAATGATGTATTATAACACTTTTCCTTGGAAGGACTCCATTTTAATCCATTTCCATCCATCCTAAGCAGTGGCAAGTGGTGTTGGCAGCAGCTATGGGATGGTATGGGAGAGGCTTTCCGTCCCTCTAAGCTACAGGGGCAGACCTCTTGGCCACCATGGGAGACCCACAGTCCCTCATAGCACAGGGTCCCAGACTGGCAGCTGCTGTAGCCTAGGACAGCTACCCCAGTGGTTAATGATAAGGGGATGCCCCAGTGCGTGGTGCAGCCCATGTGTTTTCACGCCACCTGATCTGGTTTGGTTTTTATTTTCATCCTCACAGAAAACCCTCGTGGATGTGACTTTGGAAAACAGCAACATTAAGGATCAAATCAGAAATCTGCAGCAGACATATGAAGCATCCATGGACAAGCTGAGGGAAAAGCAGAGGCAGTTGGAAGTAGCACAAGTTGAAAACCAGCTGCTGAAAATGAAGGTGAAGTATAAAAGCCTAGATTTATTTTCTATGAACCTTTCTGCTCTTTACTTCTCCCTTTTCTCTTCCCATCTTCAACCTTTCCATTTCCTTTTTTCCATTCTCTTCTTCAATGGATTTTTTTTTTTTTTTTTTTGAGACAGAGTCTTGCTCTGTCACCTAGGCTGGAGTGCAGTGGCACAATCATGGCTCACTGGAACCTACGCCTCCCGGGTTCAAGCAATTCTCGTGCCTCAGCCTCCTGAGTAGCTGGAATTACAGGCGCGTGCCACCATGCCCAGCTAATTTTTGTATTTTTAGAAGAGAAGGGGTTTCACCATGTTGGCCAGGCTGGTCTCGAACTCCTGACCTCAGGTGATCCGCCTGCCTTGGCCTCCGAAAGTGCTGAGATTACAGGCGTGAGCCACCGTACTTGGCCCAGATTGGGGCTTCTCCATAAATGCCCCCATTGGGCATGCCTTTCTTGGCTTCCAGTCGCTTCAAGGGCTCTTTAGACACTCACCATGATACTGTTGTTATGTTACTGAGAAGATGCTTGGGATGCCCACAGATCTGGGACGTCTGAAGCCTTCTAGATCTCTCCCTTCACTGTTTAGATTTTCTTTGAGGTCACAAGGCCTTTCTGTTTGGCTTGACAATAAAGAGCTGAGCGGCACACGATTAGCTGGTACTTGGGCTGTACCCCAAGTACAATTTTCTCAAGAAGAAAATTGGTGGGTGACTAGGGACACTGGGAAATGTCCCATTTGGCCCCCTAGGCTGGGAGCATTCCTTAGCTGAACTTCTAATGCCCTAGAGGCATTAGTCCCCCTCCCAAATTTAAACTGTGGATAGACTTCCTATCCGGTGACAGGAGCAGATGCATGAATGGCTCCTGGAGGGCACTTAATGAATTATATCTTGGATTAATTCCTTTTGATGTAAGTCTGTGGTTTGAAAATTTTGCTCAGCACAGACTTAGGCTATCTTATGGGTAGCATATCCACATAGTTTATTGCTCAAAGCAGAATATGTGAGGGAGTGAAAGGTGGTACTATTGGTAATTTAGTTAGGGAGACAAACTGGGAAGTGTGGGCCCCTTCACAGGGGTGGGCTGGGTGGGGAGGAGGGGCTGCTGGTCCGCCGTCCAGTCTCTGTATTGCCACCCTGGGGATCTGCTGCCTGTTCACCTGGCCTGCCACAGCCATGGAACAGATCATCTCCTCTCTATGTTCACTTCTAATAGGGCAGCTCTTCTTTTCCATATATTGCCTTTCTCAGTAAGAGTTACTTTGGGGGTGAAAAAAGTTTATATTGCTAAAAAAGCCTGAAATTACTGATTTAAGTATTTTTTTTTCAGCTTAGGGGATTTATTCAATCGTTCATTCCACAAATATTTATTGAGTGTCTAGTCTATGTGTGTGTCCTGTTCAGTCGTGTTGGTTCCAGAGGTGCCCTGTCACCAGGCATCTGGGGACATCATTAGGCTGCTTGGCAATCTGGCTGCTTCCCTGGAGTCCAGGCCTTTAATTCCAGCCCACAGTTGCCCATTTTAGAGACTGATGCTTGTTTCCATCCTGACAGTGGAGTTAAACAGGTTTTTCCTACTCCTCCTATTTTACTCCCCCCCTCCAAAAAAAAAAAGCTTCAGGAACTCAGGGTATGTTACATGACCTGGATGCAGAGTGAACGGGCCTTCAGGGACAGAGCCCTTCCAGCAAGCTGTACGTGCACTGCAAATGGAGCGCACAGCACACAGGGTCTCTCTCAGCTAGTCATAAGCTCTTCTCAGGATTTTCCACTTTGGGACTTCTTGGTGCCAACACTTGCCCACTGATGAGAAGGGAGAAGTCAAGGGCGTCAAGAGAGACCTGTCACATCTTGGAACTAAACATCATGTAACCTATTGAGTTTGAAGAATGCCTCCCTTTTCCAGAGTTTAGGTATGCAGCAAACTCAGCTCTCTGCAATAGGCAATAACCTGGAAGGAGGGGATAAGAGCAAACCTTCTGCAGCATAAAATCAATGGCGGGAAGTCTGTGTGTGAGGACGTGGCCTGGCAAACAGGAGGCACCAGCAACCACCAACCTAAGCCCTGCCCACCTGCAACTCCACTGACTTTTTCTCACCTCCTAAGCCAGGCCTGCTTCAGCACTAGGGGTGCCAGCTTAGTGTTCCCTACTCTAGGTTGGAATGTTTCCAAAAGCAACGTTTAGGAAAGCACAAAGGTGTGGAAAGGGTGAGTCCAGATTTCTCCTTTGAGCTTAGCTGGTCTTACCTAGAAACTGGCTTGGCCAATGCAACTGATGAGATTGCATAGAGAAATAAGTTTCTACCTTTTGAAAAAGTCACTCATGTGGAGCATACCTTTGTCCTGAGAATGGCCCCAAAATTCGTGTGAAATGCCACTTTTTATTTTTCTGTGGCTCTGCTCACCCCTCTTCCTCTCTTTCCCTGTTAGGTCTTGCTGTGTCTCTCTGCTGCAGAACTCAGTGGATGGGCTCACTACCTCTGTGAGTCCCCACATGAAATGCCCAGTGGAAGCTGCCAATTCCGCTGGGCCCTGCAAAAGCTGTCGTTCTGAAATGAGTCTCGTTGTAGGTGGAATCGTCCCAAGAAGCCAATGCCGAGGTGATGCGAGAGATGACCAAGAAGCTGTACAGCCAGTATGAAGAGAAGCTGCAGGAAGAACAGAGGAAGCACAGTGCCGAGAAGGAGGCTCTTCTGGTGTGTGTGTTGTAGCTGCCGATGTAAACTTACCGGGAATTGTTGTTCATTATTGTTGGTGATGTATACATAGTAGTGTTTATTCTTAGAGGTGGGTTAGTAGGCTCAGCCATGGGTAAGGGATCAAGGAATTATTCATCTGCTCATTCACTCCCCTCCCCTCTTCCCCTCTTCCCCTCTTCCCCTCTGCCTTTATCCATCCCCATCCCTGCTCAGAATAGCCCCTTGTCTCTGTCTCTAAATACACACCTTTTTTTAGCTCATCTGACAATTTGCCAGCATCTAAGCAAACCCTGGGCTTGCCCGCAGCTGTGCCCTCCCTCCCTCCATTTGCTTCTCTCTACCTGAAATTTCCTCCTTCCCTGTCCTTGATCTTGCCTAAGCTCCCTAAAAGCCTTAAATGCCACCCTCTCCATGCCTGGAGTCTCTCCCAGTCATGGAGCCAGAAGCATTATCTGTCCTTAGGAAGCTCACTCACTCTCTCTCTGCTTTTACTGTGGAATTCTTTTATACCTGCCATTAGAGTGGGGCTGTGCATCTCACATCTTGTCTTTTCCAGGAGATTATAAGTTCCTGAAGGCAGGGACTCCATGTCTGGCTCATCTGTGTCCTTAGAGGCTTAATAAATGTTCTGATGATTGACTGGGTTTTCTTGTTAGTAATGAGCTGATGTATTGCATTATGGGAGAAGGATCTGGGAATTCTGCATTCAATTCCAGATCTGGTTCTAATTCCCTTACACTTCTGGCAAATACAGTGACATTCTGAGCACCTACTCAATGTTATTAAACATTTGTAGGCCTCTTTTACACCTTTTGGATATAAAGACTTCAGGGAAAAAAGGGGAAAAAAAAGTAGTGAAACCCATTAAGCAGCCACACGATGTATCTTTATTCATAGGTGAGAACCAGAACCATGAGGCTGAGTTTGTGATCTGTGAGACGCTTTCAGGTTCCAAGGTCATGTTTTAAAGAGAAATTATGATCTAGCAAGGCCAGAGCTGCTTGGATTCCGGTGAGTAGCCTCGGTACTCCATGCCTGTACTTAGGAGAGTATATTTCTTTTGCAGGAAGAAACCAATAGTTTTCTGAAAGCGATTGAAGAAGCCAATAAAAAGATGCAGGCGGCAGAGATCAGCCTAGAGGAGAAAGACCAGAGGATCGGGGAGCTGGACAGGCTGATTGAGCGCATGGAAAAGGTAGGACACAGCGTTGGGCCTATTGCCCACGTGCCCAAACTTTTCCCTGTAGGTCCATCTGAGATACGAGAAGCCCTGGATATGGATTCTTCTCACCTCCAAAATTTGCAATAAAAAAAAAAAAGATGAAGCTATAAAATAAAGTATAAGAAAGTCCAACAAAGTTCTCATTTTTCCCATGGTAACTATTTTGATGCTTTTAAAAAATATTATTGTGAAATTCTTTAGAAAAATTAATATTTTAGCAGCCTTGCTTTGCTGGTGCCCCAGGCGTGAACTTAGTTTATCCATTGAATTATCAAGCCCTATTTAGGTGTTACATCAACACAGCAACCCTGTTGTTTCTGGGGCATGTGCCTCAAGGGTTGGCTTTTCCTTGACACGCTGGGGACTTAAGGGAGTGGGGAGGCCCCATTTCTCTAGGTGTCGTAAGCAGGCTGGTGAGTGTGGTGGGGGAACCTGAGGAAGGCGGGAGCTCAGCTGGGATAATGAAGCCTGTCTAGAGAAAGGGAAGAGGCTTGGAATTAAGTAGGAAGTGGAGGAAAGGGAGGAAGTGGTGGGAGAAAGGAAAGAGGAAAGGAAGGAAGAGAAGGAAGAGAAAGGATGGGTGACCTTTAGCAGGTGATGGCTGACTTCTGGACCCAGGAGTTCAGGGCCAAGGCTGTGGCTGGTTTCTGGGAATGGCTCCCTGGCTCCATGTGAGTTTGCAGAGAGAAGTGACCTGCCAAGACCCTGACATTATTAGCACCCTGTGACTCATTCGGGATGCCGAGAATCTCCAATCTGATGATGGAAGCAGAGGAGGGGCAGCAAGAGCAAGGTCACTGTCAGGCTTCATGTGATGCTGAGAAGAGGTCGCCTTACCTCATGGTGTTTGCAGCATAAGCCCCTCTACTGTCCCCTCACAAGGCGAGGTGTCGCCACTTATGGGAACTGCATGAAATTCAGTTCTCTGGAGCTTCAGAGCTCACTGGGTGCTTCGTTTTAGCTCTTTAGGTTTTTACTTGGGAGAGACTTGGGCAAACTAAAGAGTCAATTACAATCTCACTTCTACCCCCTGGGAAAACAGAATCCCATCTTTTATTGAAGAGTAGGTGATTGGCTTAGTCAGGACTAACATTAGTATTGACCAGAGGGGGTGGTGGTGAAGATTGGGCAACAAGGGGGCTTTCTAGAACTTGGGTGAGCTCCCTCCCACATTGTTGTCCTCCTACAACAGCAGAAGATGCCAGTTAACTCAGATGCTGTCTCTCTGGGCAGCAGGTTTTTCTGCAGCGTAAAGAAGCAAGGTGAGCAGGCAGCATAGCGGGGTGGTCTAGGGGAGACGCCGTCATACAGAGAGACCACAGGTAGTGGTTATGAACATAGGCGTTAGAATCAGACAGCCTGGGGGTTTGAATCTTGTGTCTCTTTCTAGTTGTTTGCACTTACTTGATTTTTCCAAACTCAGTCTCCACTTCTGTAAAATGCTGATAATGGTACTTCTTATTCTTAGGGCTTTTGTGAGCAATAAATGAGAAAAATCCATGCCAACTGCTAAGCATGGTTCCTCGTATATAGTAAGAGTTCAATCATTTGTGGCTATGATTTTTACTCTGTTACAAGGTTGCCTAAGTGTCTACCCTCAGAGTCAGGTTGTCTTTAGCTCGACCCATTTTATGCTTATCTTCATTGCTCTCTTGAGGTTCTGAAAGTTTCTTGTCTTTCCCCACTGATTTTCATGTGGAGCTCTCATGTGGGATAAATGGGTAGAGCTAGGAAGCTGGTAAGGCCAGCCCTCCCTGCCAGCATTTAGGAAACACAAAACCTTCCCCAAGTGGTGTTGGCTTCTTCTTTAGTGATTGGAAATTTATTGTCCTTTCTCTAAATCTTCCCTTCCATTTAGGCTAGAGAAATGCTCTATTTATTGAACTGACATTAGATAGGCCAATTTACACTGTTTCCTTTTCAGGGATAAATCTTTGAGAGCAGGAATCTGGCCAAATCCCTGTCTCACACTACATGAATGGCATGTCCCTAGGCAGGGCTGTGGCAGTGCACGTATCCTGCTCTCAGTTTTGGATTTTGCTCAAGGACAAACCATGTGCTTTTGAATGGCTTCTCTGCCATATACCTTAGTTTACTGTTTCTCTTGTTGAGCACTGTATTTCAAACACCTTTTTTTCTGATCAGTAAAAATCTTTTAAGGAGTGTTCTCTACCAGGGACCCTTCTGGGGAACAGATAATAGTCTATGCCTTAATCTGGGCAGTGGTTTCACAGGTGTTTACAAATGTAAGAAATAATTGTGCGGTGTACACTTAAGATTTACTGTACCTCAATTTAAAACAAACTTTAAAAGTGTGCTGTAAGTTAGACCTTGCTCTACTTTATGACAGCCTTTTTCTTTTTTCTTTCTTTTTTTTTTTTTTGTAGGGAGGCATTCACTTGTGAAAGCTTTTATCACTGTTATTTCAGGGCTAATGTAAAACTTCCATCCACATAGGGGCAGGAGGAATGTTCTGCTCAGGCCAGGCCATAAGAATGTGCATTTGCTGTAGAGATTTAAAAACAGTAACAAAACCCCCAGTCAAAGTTGATCTACCTCTGTTATTTAAAATATTTCAGAGATAATATATTCTTCCTGCTCAAGGTGGACTGCTTCCCCACCCCTTTGGCCTACCTCTTGGTATACCACTGCTTACAGCTTCAGAAGTTGTGGCAGTTAAATTTTCAAAGATTTGCTTTTAATAATTTGGTAGAAAAGAGGTTTGGAATCTATGTAGCTAGTAAGAGTTTGTTGGGTGGAATTTCCGAACATAAAGATGAGGAACATTAGTTCTTAGAGAAGGACCTAAAGTAAAATAATCTCCCAGTTAGTGAGCGGGATTTGATAAACTTCCATTTTAAGGAAATTTGTTACACTAACATCTGTAATGTGTTTTTAGCACAATTTCAGTTATGACGGGCACCATGTGTTTATGAACATTTTTCAGCTTTGTCCAAAGAAATGATTCCAGACTCTTTTTTGGGCAAACTTCTAAATATACGTATATATAGCAAAGTGTACAAAGTGCATGGCTTGGTGCATGTATGTTTCCTATTGCTACCATAGCAAATTTCCACAAGGTTAGTGGCTTAAGACAACACAAATGTATTATGTTCCATTCCTAGAGGTCAGAAGTCCTAAAATCCAGGTGTTGGCAGAGCTGGATTCCTTTTGGAAGCTCTAGAAGGGAATGCACTTCCCTGCCTTCTCTAACTTCTGGAGGCCACCTGTACTCCTCAGCTTGTGGCCCCCTCCTGCAGTTTCAGAGGCAGTAGCAGAGCATCTTCCAGGCTCCTTCCCTCTGATTCTAACCCTGCTGCCTCCTCCTTAGAAGGGCCCAACTGGATAACCCAGGATCTCCCCATTTTAAGATCCTTAACTTAATCACATCTGCAGAGTTCCTTTCTCCATGTAAGATAACACATAGGATTCAGGAATCAGGACATGGACATCTTTGGAGGGCCATTAATCTGACCACAACATATTTTTACAAGTGAATACACCTGTGTAAACACCACAGGTTAGAATATAGGATATTGCCAGAATTCCAGAGCCTCTTTTCTTGATGATTCAGAAAATAATAAAGAATTTTGCAGTATCACAAGCCACCAATTTAAAGTATTGATTATCAGTATTTGGAGCTATAAATTTTCACTGAGCCTGGGCTGATGGAATACTTTGGAAAATGAATCTTGAATGGTTTTATTTGGGATGTTTTGTCTCTGACCCATAAATATATCTATAAATAACAACAGACTTGGAAGTTTTGAGCCTTGTTTGGGCTTTGCTGAGCAGGTGTGTAAAACCCAGGGGGTGTCATATAGACTTGGACTCCCTAGTGGTAGAATTGCTAAATAGACATTCTCTGTCAAACTTGGGATCCATTGATTAAAATATCAGTTTCTGTTTGTTTAAGGAACGTCATCAACTGCAACTTCAACTCCTAGAACATGAAACAGAAATGTCTGGGGAGTTAACTGATTCTGACAAGGAAAGGTAAGACGTAATGCCTTTTGTCTTGTAATGGATTTAGGTTGTGGACACGCTGTGTTTTTATGACCTCATTTGACCCTTGCATTTTCATTTGTGTGGTTGTCCCTTATTACAGACTTAAGCATACATAACATTGGGCTGAGAGTTTCCAATATGGAACAAGTTTCTTTGGAAGCCTCCAGCCACATCTTGCAGATCATGGCTGGTTGTTAGTGTAGTGGAACACATCAAATACTTTCACAAGTGCAAAAGTTCAGTCTATTAATATTCTCCATCGCCTTGAACTCCACAGGATACACCTTGTTGATGGGAAAACTCATCAACTGTGACTAATACCATTTGCTTTGGAAACCAATTTTAAAACATCTTTCTTTGTTTCCAAACTTTGCTTAGTAAAACCTTGCATTATCCTCTGGCAGTGAGTATATAAAGCCCTACATGAAAAACATGGAATAGTATGCTGTCTCTTCTAGAAATCAAAATGCAGAGAGGCCATTCAGGGGTCTCTAGTGAAGGAAAACAAGGTTGAGATGATTTGAGTGTTTTGGGCAAGCAACTTAACCTCCCTGAGTCTTGCTTGTGCCACATGGAAATTCATCTTTAAACGGGGGAGACGGGTATGACGGTGATAACAGTGCCCATCTTACTAGGTTACTATTGTTAAGAGAACTGTTGGGCTTGCTGCCTGCCAAATAATATGTGCTGAAAAAATACCCATTTTTCCTTCCTCATTTGCAATTTCAGAGTTTTCAAAGTTATGGGAGGCTTGCTAGTCTTTAACATAGTGCTGAGGCAGAGATGGGGCACGGGAACTAGACCACCAGACCTTTCTTCCAGTGCCCAGCCCCAGCGGCCCCAGAGAACTGAAGAGTCCAAGCAGTGTTGGAGAATAAATTGTGCTGTTGTAAAACAAAAGTATGAAATGTTTTGTGATGTGGCTTGTTCTGTTTGGATGTAGAGAAGGTCTTTCAACTTGTCCCACATTTGCCAAAAATAAAGGATATGTAGAGCAACTGTGATTCCAGACTTTTTGGTACTCTGCCATTGATTCCAGATATTTTATTGTGTTGCTGGACCCCTTCTTCTCCATCCTCCCCTCAAAGTAATTTACTAGATGTTCCAATATGTTATTAACCCCAAAACAGAGAGCTTCTCAGATCTGTAAATGGTGCAAAAAAATTATCTCTCAGTCCCTGGAAAATAATCATCCTTATATGCGATAAAACTTGCAAATGGGAACTTGAAAAATAGTCCTGTGCTCCTCTGGTGTGGTAGTTTGTTAGTAATCACACTACTTTGTGTGGTCATCACATAAGGTAAGAAGAGTGGATCTTAGGGTTTGATTTCTTGTTCTTGGAAGTATTTTTAAATGTTTTTAAATTTACATTTATTTTTTTACCAAACCTTCCCCAAAAGATACATGTTTTCTATTTTTATTTATTTTTTTTTTGTGGAGATGAGGGTCTCGGCATGTTGCCCAGGCTGGTCTCAAACTCCTGGCCTCAAGAAGTCCTCCTGCCTTGGCCTCTTGAAGTGTTGGGATTGCAGGCATGAGCCGCCATGCTTGGCCCTCTTGGCAATATTCTTTAAAGCTGTGACTGTTGCTACTGCTGTTGCTGCTTTGGTTTAGGACTCATTTGCTTTTTTCTCCTATTTGTGTTAGGTATCAGCAGTTGGAGGAGGCATCAGCCAGCCTCCGTGAGCGGATCAGACACCTAGATGACATGGTGCATTGCCAGCAGAAGAAAGTCAAGCAGATGGTCGAGGAGGTAAGCATCTGCAAAAGGTCACAGGCCTGGGATTGCTTCCTGTGGTGGGGAAGCATCCCCAGAACAAGTCTGCCTTGCCCTTCCATTTCCTGTGGCTCACAAGCCAAGGTGCTCAGGCCACTGCCATCTAGGCCCAGAGTGGGATTTCCCCATATGTCCCCCATGGACTGATGACGATGATGCCCCTAAAAGAGGGGTTTCCTCAGGTCAAAGGGTTACAGTTAAGAAAGCTGGAAAGTGCAGTTCATAAGCTCACCCACTGTGAAAGGACAGTCATAGCCTGAGTGAGTACCCACAGCTCAGGGGACCCAAGGGGGTGATGGGAAGGGTGAATTTAGCCCAGGTCCCTGCACTGCCTCCACAGCCGTCTGTCTGTCTCTCTCTCTCTCGGCTACCATTCTTGTCCTTTTTCCTTTTCTGGGTGTGTCTTTCATTCCCTTTCCTTGTCTGTTTCTCTCTTTTTTCTCCCTCCTTCCTCATTCTCTTCTCCCACTCCTGTTTCTTCTTCCTTTTCCTTTGCCACCATCCTTTCTCTCCTAACTGTCTCTGTAACAGGAAACCAAGCTATACATTTAGTGTATGGGCATAGTTTACTATTCTCTTTTTTCTAAATGAAAAAACGGGTAAGTTGAACATTTCTATTTCTCTAAGAGGAACAAATTTTTTTTTAACTTGTGTCAATATAATCTGCCTCTCTTGTGGTGATGTTCCAAAGAAGAAAGTCTGTGCTCTGTAAGGCTAATCACATATTATTGTAGTTTTCTTCTTGCTCAATTAAAAAATCCGATTGAAAAATCTGATAGAAAAAGAGCAGTTAGTACTAACAGGGTTATAAGAATTCCCTTGAGTCTAATTCCCTAATTTGCAAAGAAAAGAAAAGGTTTCAATTTAATCAAACATTTGGTTGGCAGTGGAAAAATGAAAAAACATTTTCCTTATATTAAGTACTACTTTAAAAAGTTATGTTTTATTAATGAATTATTAAAATTAAAAGCATATCTACTTCTAAGAAATAATTCATGTACATGACAGACAAATGGAAGATTAAAAACGTATCTATTTTATTAATCTCTAAGATATTGGGGATATTAATGTTGTGGGGTTAAGGTCAGAGAATTGTGAGTATGGGAAGGGACATCTTTTTTTATTGTGTGTAGGATAAACATACACATTAGATAAAAGTTTGTCCGCAAAGGAGAAGTGCAGTTATACTGTGTTGAATCATGTACATCTTCTATTGGTTCACACACAAGTTTCTGGGGAGCAGTGGAATAGCAGAGGAAGCCATGCACGCACCTTTGCAATCCTTTTGTTCATCCAGGCAGGAGCACTGCCCATGACAGTAATGGGGAGGGAGATCCTGCCCTATCATCAACACTAGATAGATGTCAGGAGTGTGTTTTCCAAGGAACAGCATCACTTTGCCACAATTAGCATCTCAGTGAGCCTTGGCTGTCTGGGCATAGTTTTTCTGCTTTTGAATTTCACACCCATGAAGTCTGGGGCAAGGGCATCCCTTATTTTCCCCCATGTGAGTGTCTAACTGTGAGCACTACATTTCTCCCACCTCACCACAGGGGGGTGTCTGTGTCATTCTTGTATCTAATCATTAGAGAACTATTGAACAAAACCTCATACTGGTTGGCTTCTGATTCATTTAAACCCTTACCTGTAAGAGGTTAAGGCTGTACCAGAATCAGAGACATTGTTTTTTTGAAGGACACTTTCAAAGAAGTTTAGAATTCTCTGTTTCCTAACTTACTTCCAGAATATAACAAACATACCAATTTGAAGGGAGTGAAGGAGTACACATACATATACACACACATATACATATGTGTGTGTGTAGGGACGCATTCAAAGATCACTGTCCATGCTTTGCTTTTTTCTACCTGTGATTTCATATCTTCCAGATAAGCTTCTCTAAGCTTTGATGTGGTCTGTGGTCTGGAAGTCCCAGTCATTGGAAAGAAATCACCAGTTAAAACGTAGGATGCCATCAGAGTTAGCACCCCCTGGGGGCTGGCTGGGTTTCAACAGTGAATGTAGACCACCACCACCACCACCACCACCAACAAAAACAGAGACACTTTTTATTCCTAATAATTTTTACTGCCTGATTTAGAAAGTTTGTTTTTGCCTAGCATACTACATTAACTTACATAAGAAAAGGTTAGTTTAAAATCTCAATTGCTATAGCCATTTATGTGAATATATTTTTTTAAAAGTTAGAAACATGGTCAAGGGGCATGGACAGATGAGCACATTCAGAAGAGCAAGACCAGGTTGGAAAGGAGTTGAGAACCTGAATAATTCAGGGAACTGGGGAAGACATGCCCAAGGAGAGATGGGAGCTGAATTCACATCTTAGAAAACATGAGGGAATATGTCTTTATTTTGTATTGTGAAGCAAGGCCAGGCCAGAACCACTGGGTGACACTTTCAAAGAGGCAAATTGCAGCTCTTCATTCAAAACAAAGAAAACATTTCTAATACTGGCTGCACTGGTAAGACATTTAGCCCTTCATCATGGGTACATTCTTTACAAAGTAAGAAGTTGATTGAGAAGTTCTCTAGTGTTCCTCCACAAATTCTGTGTTCTGTAACCTTAAAGACTGTGTGGAGGAAGTCTGGTAACTTCAGTTAAGTGTTCATCATATAAAGAATTCTCTATTGTTTACTATGCTGTGCCTGTTTTTGTGAGCTCAGCCTTATCATTATGTTGCATAATGAGCAAAATCAGCAAAGTCGTAACTAAATCACTTCAGATCACTTGGAGCAAATTTTGAAAAATCCAGACTACTGAATTGGTCACTTGTGAAATGAATCTTGAACTCTGACTCTAGAAGAGAAGTATGTTTTCATCTGTGAACTGTGACTCCCCAGGCATATAGGCAGCCTTTAAGTGTAGCGGATGTTAGGGACCCTTTTTCTTCCCTCACGTGGGTCTGGAAGCTCTTCTTCATCATAGCCTCACTTTCACCATGGATGGGAGTCTCGTCTCCATCCATTGTTGGTATTATTTTGGCCATAATGTCCATGAGGAAACTTAGTTTTTTTAAATGATGGGCTTCTTTTGTTTAGCTCAAAATGTCCAGGTATTACTACTGAGATCCTTGGGAATCCTTAAATGTTAAGCAATGTGTTTCTTCTCACCTTAGTGGAGTATCATTCTATCATAGTAATAATAAATAATAAAATAACAAATAATAAAAAGTAACTGGCCCAGGTTTTGTCATCCTTAGCTCAATAATGACTTAATTTCCATGGTGGGAGACAGTAGGACTTGTACTGTGTAGGAAGGGCTCATGGTGGGGGTGAGCCCTTTTGAAATGAAGGATTAGTACATATCTTACGTGGTCAAGTTCATTGAGAAAAGACAACACAAAACGTCTTCTGTGAAGTGTGGGACCAAGTACCTCTCACTAGGCTAGGTCTTTCTTCTGAATTAAGTCTCCTGTCATGGATGTCAGGGGGTTGGGTATCTCCCCCATCACTAGTTCTTCCAGCTGATTCTGGCTTTGATAAAAATGAAAAAACAAAGCCAAAAAAGCCCCACGTGTGCCTCCTATAGCCAGAAACTACACAAAAATGCCAAGGGATTGGAAATACAAAGCCCCCAAGGGGAAATTAATTCATTCATCCATTCAGCAGATACCCACCAGCACCTGCTTTCTGCTGGGGCTGGGTACACAGTGGGGAGTTATGCAAACATGGGCCCTGCTGACACAGATCTTACCCACTGGTGTCACCTGAGTTCCAGGGTAGTCTTGCCTTTGGGCTTTATTATCCTGTTGAAAAGCTTTGTTGGGATTGGTCTTTGGTCCTGAATGAAGCTGCATTCTTTAGATTGCCAGGAAAGGCACTGGGACAGCTGGGAGGAGTGTAAAAAGTAAGAGAGCATCCTGAGGCCCCGACAGTGCCCCTCTGCTCACACATCTTTGAGTGTGACTTCTTCAGTCCACAGAGTCATTCACACCCTCTTTACCTGCTCTCACCATGGCTCGCCTGCTGCCAACCAAAGCAGCTCTCCTGCCAAGGGGAAAGTGATCTGAAGGAAAAAATAAAAAATAAATTATTTGCCTTCCAAGAGGGTGGGTTTATATTTTTGCCAATGGGCAGGGATATTGTTCAACTGAATAAACAGTAATTTCTTAAGAGGTTATTTTTTCTTTTTTTTTTTTTAGCTATATCCCAGTGCAGCCATTAGGCATCCTTTCATTTTATCATGTCTTTCTTTTGATTTCCCTTTGCCATTTGTGGTATAGGAAATGTTTCTTCCAACAGGGTCTGAAGGGAGTTTCTTTGCATTTGCAGAGGAGGCATTTTCTTTAGACTTCTTTTGCTGAAAGTAATTGCACTCTGCCCCACTTTGCTATAATTGAGATGTTTAATAAGTGCAAAGGTGCAAGGAATTGATTTTCTCATTAGTGCTTCTCCACCCAAGCTGCACATTGGAATCACCTGGGGAGCTTTAAGACATGCCTGAACCTGGCAGATGGGATGGAGGCAGACTGAGCACTGGGTTTTGTTTCGTTTTAAAAACTCTACAAGTGATTTTAATATGCACCCAGGATTGAGAATCGCTGTCCTGGATTCTCAGAGCGGTGGCCTGACTCTGCTTGCTGGGTTTCGTGTTCATGCATTTGGCCAGCATCCCTCAGAAGCTCCTATGCGTGAGGTGGGAAGCTGCTGGTGAACTCAATAGGAAGGGCTCAACAGAAAGCAAGCCAGGGAGACAGTCACCAGGGACCAAGAGCACAGAAGTGAGAAAGCTGGTCCAAGCCTGTGACTCTCTGGGCACTGTCAGGGGACTTTCACTTCTTGCCAGCCCCTGGTCCTGGGAGGATTCTGTGACAGCTCATTCTTTTTTTATTTTTGATTTTGTTTTAGAGACAAAGTCTTGCCCTATTGCTCAGGCTGGAGTGCAGTGGTGCAATCATACCTTCCTGCAGCCTCCAACTCCTGGGCTCAATGGTCCTCCCCACTCAACCTTCCAAGTAGATGGGACTGTAGGCACGTGCACCCATGCCCAGCTAATTTTTGTATTATTATTATTATTATTATTATTATTATTATTATTTATAGAGACAGGGTTTTGCTATGTTGTTCAGCTGGTCTTCCAACTCCTGGCCTCTAGCAATCTTCCCATCTTGGCCTCTCAAAGTGTTGGGATTATAGGTGTGAGCCACTACACCTGGCCTGACAGCCTAATCTTAATAGCTGTACTGGCCTGGTGGTATCCAGATAATACAAACTTCCCAAAGGCTATTGAGACCCATCTAGAGAGACATTGCTAAGGTGGGATGAATAGATAAATTCTTGTTAAATAGATAATAGAAACTTAAAGGGACAGAATCCAATCCACCTAAGTCCTTGAAAGCTGGACTACCACTAATAGAGACTAAGAGTGATTCTCATGGATCCTCTTCCAACTGTGCATGTATGCAAGTGTCTGCTTCGCCCTGCTTTAAATTATTCACTTCTGTCTATACAGAAGATGTTATACTTGGCCACAGGGTACCCCTTTAGAAAGAGAAGAAAAAAAATCTTGGTGAAATAATTATATTAGCAATGAGCACTTCTCAAGTTCAAGGCAAAGCAGAATATTATTTGTGATTCCTAAGGAGTGATTTTGAAAGTATTTTATGGTCATCTCTTAGATTTTTTTTTAAAGAGTGATGCTGTAGTCATAATGCAGCAGTTCCTTGGGGGAAACAAACTGGATCAGGGAGAATAATAGATGACTAATAACTCTTCAGAGAGTTGAGGCTTTGAGTATCTGGCTCTCTAGCCAGTTGGCCAAACAAGGCTTTACATTACTAGTCCCTAAATCCACATGCACCTGCAGTTAGAGACCTTTATGTGTCTACAACAAAAGATGGCCTAGAAAAATAGCAACAAGTATGGACTTTAGCATCAGGAAAACCTGCATCTACTAGTTGTGGACCTTTGAAAAGTTATTAGTTTCCTTGTCTATAAAATAGGGTTAATAATAATATCTACCCAATTTTTTGTAAGAGTTCAATGAGATGACATATATAAAATGCACAGCATGTTAATTGGATGATAAGAAATAATAAATATTAGTGGCTGTTATTATTACCACCTGTAAATGGGTTCTGCTGTGTATACCTAAAGTTAAGTGAACTAAAAGCAAAAGTAGCTATGTTGATTTCCTGAGCAATGCACAGGGCTGCCCTTCATCTTTCCCTTTGGGAGTCTTGTTGGCCACATTCAATCTTTGGGTATACTTCTCTCTTCTCTTTTGTGCTCTGTGCTGTTTTCTAGCTTAGCCATCATTCTCTTCACAAGAATATTTATACAAAAAGCAATTTTTAAAATTTAAATTTGCTTCATCGCGAGTATCTTCCATTTTTACATGGTTCAGTCATTTGCTGGCACACAATTTAATTCAAAACTGTTGTGCGGTGTGATGAAATGTGCAACACACGAAAGTACATTTTGCTAGATGCCCTGTGTTTAGAGGATTTCAAGTACTTCTCATAATTGGTAATTACCCAAATGGGGGTAGGGGAAAGGAGCCATAGCACCGAGCCCACAAACCTAATCCACCCAATTGAACTGTCTCCAGATCATGTCGCACGAGCTCTTCTCCAGATTTAGTCTCCGGCTCTTTGGAAGATGATAAATTGGTAGCCTGCTCTGGGTTGGAAGCGATTCCTTTATTGTTCGTGACTAGAAGAACACTTGTACACTCTCTGCTGGGAAGAGGTGGTATTTATCTATGATGAGCCAATGAACAAAACAGGAAGGACATATTATTGAAAGGAAAATTTGACCATGTGGGGCTCTTGTTTGTGAAAACACCCACATACTGTCACCCTGACTTGCACAGCCTCAAACTGCAGAGTCAAGAGAACTCACAGATCCACAGAGTATTTTTAGGAACTTGAGTAGACATCGAAGAAGGAACTGCAATGAAAAAGACTACTGAAAAACCATTCAGAAAGTTCCAGGTGGAGGCTTGGAAGATGAATCCTTACTTATGGAAAAGCTGCCAAAGACATCTGCTAAGGAGATGGGAAGAGAGCTTGAAGAATGTTAGTGCTCTGGGAAGGAGGTGCTCCCACCAGATCACCCCCCAGAAAGTACAGGAGCAGCCAAGTGTCCATGTGGTTTGGTTCTATTTGTATATGGGAGGTGGCCCTGAAGGTGTCCTTCCTGAATGGATATCAATACTCATCTTAGGACTCTTCTAAGAGGAGTTTAGTTTGCTTCTATCACCATCAGCATTTTGCCTGAATTGGTTCAACCAACTTCATGAAAAGGAGTGTATCTGATAAAGAGAAATCTATTTGGCTGAAATATGTTGAACTGAAACATCCTTCATGTATGTTTTATTTTCATAGAGGTCTTTCTTGAGATTGCTACAGGCATTGGTGTTTTATCAGAACATGACAGTTTTGCTGAGAACTAGCAGTAGTAGCCGCAGTCATAGCAATGGGTGGCATGAGTCTACATAAGCTGGGAGATGGGGCTCGTGGAGTGAGTGCGTTCAGAGGCCCAGTGTCCCTCAGACGTTGGCTAGTTCTCCACTCCTGCCACTCCTTCGTGGCAAAGCAGGCATGAAGATGCTTTCTTGCTAATATTTGCCTTTGCTTTCATTTAGATGCTTCTACCCAGCTTAAGCAAGGAGGGAGGGGATGGGAAAGAAGCAGATGAATACTTTTCCTCATTAGTTATTAACCTTTAATGTTGTTCACCTGTGCACGGTGCTGTGTTTAGACACACATCCCCAGATACGACGCTGGGTATTCAGACTTCCACTACGGAGACAGAGGCAGATTTGAGAATCTCATCTGGATGTTAGCTTAGTGTTGTTAACTACACTGTTTTTTAGGGACACCTTTATTGCTGTAATGTTTTTCTAAGTCTCTGGTGGAAAAGTCACCGGCATTTGTTCTAGCAGCATTGATTCATTGCCAAGTTTTAAAAAAGGAAATAATTAAGAGAATGCAATGACCTTTAGAGAAAACAGGTCACCCATGTAAGTCTCGCTTTCAGGGTGGTGTGCTTTCTTCTGCTTTTAGAGTTCCTTTTCTCTTTTGGGCTATGAACAGTACCTGGAGGCCAGGCAGGCCTTATTCTGGAGCAGATAGTGAGTGAGGTTCCTAGAGTACTGCATAGCCTGAGAGTGCCTCCTAAGTGGATGCTCTCCACGCCTCCTGCACTTGGCCCTGGCCCTGGGTCCTAGGCTCATTGTTGATCTTCTTAGATCTGGGTTCCTTACATCGCAGGACCTACCTCAGCCTGCTCTTGTCTGCCTTTGCTGATGCCCCTCAATTCACCTCTTTCCTGCCTGTACTGTGATATGGTGTGAACTTGACTTACTGCTTGTCAAACCTGAGTCATGTGCTGAAATCCTGCCCCGCCACCGCTTTCCTCCCTTAACTGGATCCTTAGCCTTGGACTCCAAGGCTACAGCTCTGTGTCATGGCCACTCACGCCCCACCCAAAGGAGGTGCTCCTCAAAAGTTTGAGGCAGGAGTGATTTATTGTAAATGACAATGTTATAGTTTCTAATTCTAGTTTTTAGCATGGTATTATTCACTTATTTATTTTAAAATCTTAGACAATTTATCTAAAATGTCAATTTTTAGAAGGTATCAGAGCACAATTGTGGCAGTCTTTTTTCTGTATGTGTTATATGTATTATTAAAAAAAGCAGGTTCATTCTATGACAGGTATTGGTTACGGTATTCACAATATAAATTGTCTTTTCAAGGGAAAAGATATTTTCTTTGGAAATGTAATTGAACCTATGTTCTCTTTATCAAAATTGTTCTAATTGACTTTGAACTGTTTCTCAGACACCTGGTGCCCAGTTTCTGGCCATAGAAACTATGTGAGGCTAAGTAATTCATGTTTTGGGTCACTACCAGTCACAAATGCTTCTCTCATTCCAAGGCTATGCATATAGATGTCACATTCCCACGTCAATCATCTCTGGAAGGTATTATTTGCCCAGTTTTTTAAGCATGGGAAACTGAGGCTTAGAGTCTTAAAAAATAAGTAGCTGGCAGTCTCTCAGCAAATAATGATGGTGCTGCACTACATACCCAGATCTGTGACTCCAAAGCCAACCTTTGTTCTTTTCTTCTTGTTACTTTTAATTGGAAAAAAATTTAAATTGCAAAAAGTTGTAGAGAATGATAAAAACAAAAAATCCACGTACCCTCTTCTAGGATTAACAAATGTTGCCATTTTGGCACACTTGCTTCTGCTTTTTTTTTTTTTTTTTTTTTTAAATGAACATATCACAGATAAAGAAGAGGTTCTCTTTTTACCTGTCCCTGATTCTGTTCTTTTTCCTTCTTTCACCCTCTCTTCTTCTCAGAGGCAATTTGGTCTCTAGGCCATGCCTTGATGATTTTACTGTGTATATATATATAAAATTAGTATGTGTCTTAGTTTGTGTTTTAAATTTTACATAAATTTTAATTTATAATATTAAAAATAAATTGTACATATTTTGCAACTTATTTCTCAGTTTTGCTTTTGGTGTTATTCCATATAGATCTGGATTATTCATTTTAATGGCTAATATCCTTTTATTTGAATATATTGTAACTTATTTATCCTATTGATAGACATTTTTATTCTTTTACAAATAATACCAACATGTCTCCAGGCTTCTCTAACTAGGAAGTATACTTAGAGGAGGAATTGCTAGGGCATGGGATTGGCACAATTTCACCTTTTCTAGATATTGCCCAATCGCTGCCCACAGTGCACATACCTTTCCACCAGTCACATGTGAGAGGGCAGATTTTCCAAATGCTCGCCACCACTTGGCACTGTGTGGACTATAATTTTGGCCAGTTAGGAAATGGCATCTCATTGTTTTCATCTTAATTTGTGTCAGCCTGATTACTCATTGAAACTTGTGAGGTTGAGAAATTTTTCTTAAGTTTATTGGCCATTCAAGTTTCCTCCTTTATGAAATGGTTGTTCATGTCATTTGCTCGTTTTTATATTAGGTTGTTTTTCTTTTATCCAGCTGACTTGTAGAAACTCTACATCTTATCAATATTAATCACTTATCAAAAACTATTTGGGTGCCATTATCTTCTCCTAGTCAATGTTTTTTGTTTGTGGTATCTTTTATAATATATAAGTTTTTAATGTTGGCAGAAGTAAAGTTAATCTTTTTGGCTGTGTTGTGTGTCTTGTTTGACGTAAAGATAGTTTCTGTAATAGTTTTGAAGTTTGATTGTTCATCTTTAGGTCTTCAGTTACAACCTGCACATCCGTCCCCTGTATCCTCTTTCTTACTCTGTTTTTCTTCACAGCACTTATCATCCAATAATATGTCATGCACTTTATTTATCTGTTTTGCATGTATATTTTGTCTGTTGCCTGTTTCCTTCCACTAGAATGTAAGTCCCATGAGGGCAGGGACTTGCATCTATTTTGTTTGTGGTTGTATCTCTAACACCTGGGATAGTCACTGGCAAATGATAGTTGCTCAATAAATATTTGTTGGACAAATAATGATCCATGTAGAATTTATTTTTGTGTATCGTATGAATAGGACTCCTTTTATTTTTGGCTCATGGAAAGCTTGTTTCTCTAATAGCATTGCCATACTGATTTTTTTCATGTCACTTTCGTCAAGCTGGAGTTGTTTCCCCTGTGCCATTGTCTTTGAACAATCCTGTTTTCCTGCCCCTCTGCTGAAGACTGAAGGAAACCCATTCCTTGGGCTTAAGAGTGGGAATAAGGATGAGGAGGAGCCAGGTACAATTTATGGGGAGCTTATGGGACAGTTGGTACCCATTTAAGAAGAGCCTCTTATGAGCATGAGTGCAAAAATAGACATGAGTTCCTGCTCTCAGAGGACCTTCTGGCTGACATTTAAACTCATTTGAACTTGAGGCAGAATGTCATAGGTGCTGGAAACACAGAAGGTGGGAAACTTAGTGGTTAAGTTCATAGGCTTTGAGTAAATTCAGTCTGCTTTTGCATCCTGCTTCTGCTACTGACTAGGCTTTGTATCTTGAGCAAATTATCCTCTCCAAGATTCAGTTTCCTTATCAATAATATGGGAATGGTCATAACATTACCTCCTCAAAAGGTAGTTATAAGGATTGACTGATGTGATGTGTGCTAAATGCTTAGCACGGTTCCTGCCAGTACAAACTAATTCTGATGTGGGTGGAGAGTCTTTAGGGAGGAGGTAGTGTTTGACCAGGCCTTGTAGGACGGGTTGGATTTTTCTAGGCAGGGATTGAATGGGTGGACATGTCAGACAACATATAGAATAAATAAAAGCAAAAACATGCAGACCAGAAAGTATAGGTTGAGTTCACAGAGCATTCATCTAGTTTGGATGGTACGAGGGAGTGAGAAATGAAGAGGCAAGAAATATAGGTTGACACCAATTGTGATGGTTTATTAGCACCAAGCCAAGAAGGATGTCCTTCATCACTCTGCTCATAATTCCTCAATGGCTCCCCATTGCCTGATCAGATCTGAGCTCCAGAGTGGTGCCTCTGGCCAGTGGGTACTGGGTGAATAGGAGGGGAGAGGAGCACGGAGGACAGCAAGAAGGCTCCAAGGAGAGCCCTGGCTAGTGCTAGAGAGTGTTCACTTTCCATGCACTTGAACTTTAGGAAGAGCTTCCAAAATGCAATTTTTTAGCATCAGCTTTGTGCCAGATGTGGAGCTAGGGGCCTCCATATATATGTATTACGTGATTTTGAAGCAGTTCACTCCCTTGGACACTCCTGTTCAGGATTTGGTGTTTTGTCTCTGAAACTGAAATTCATCGAGAAAAGCACAGGGGTAAATAAGCTTCTTCCCCATCTCCATTCCATCTGCCTCTTCTTGAATCATAGAGGGAAAAAAAGAACAGCCTAAAGAATTAGGGCCCCAGCAGATCCTTTGTGACAGAAGATATCACATGTCAACCTTCCTCCCAGCCCTGCCAACTCTCCAGGGCAGCTTTGCAGCCATAGGTCGTCATCACTGGGAGGATGGAAGCAAGCAAACCTCTGAACAGGGTGTGGTGTGAATAGGACAGCCTGGGCCTTGCCCTCACAGACAATTACTTGGGTCTTAATCTCAGCCCTGTCAGCATCCAGATGATTGTGAAGGGAATGAATGAATGATGAAAGTCTTGGCACCTCAGTTTCATGGTCTGGTGGGGATAACCACATAGGGTTGTTTCTGAGAATCATGAGCTAAGCCAGCAAAGTTCCTGGTAGCTTGCACGCTCCTCCTTTCTTCCTTCTCAGAGAATGTGCTCAGATTGGGAAGCAGTTTAACCGTCCTTCCCTGACATTTGTACAGCCAAGTCATGTTTAGGTACCCGGGGGAGCCAGAGTGCTCCTCCTCTCCTTCTGGAGAAGTTGGGTTATCTTTAATATAAGATAGAAATCAAACCAAATTACATTATTTTACCTCAGAACCCACTTGCAACCGATCCTTTTGAATGGTATAGTTCTATTATTATATATTACTTCAAACTTAATAGGAAAAAATTGATTAAAATATGTGCCTTGTTCATATCTAGCCTGGCTGAATGCCACAAGACACATTAATTGAAAATGAATTTCCACAAACCCAATCAAGCATCATGAAGATGAAAAATGTACCTTTTTCCCTCCATTCCTTCATTGATTTTTCATTTTCCCCACTCAGTGCTTCATTTAGCAATTTTTCAGTTTCGTTTTGTTGTGGCCTTAGTTCACTTCCTTTACTCCCCCCCAAATGAGATAATGTACCATTTTCTTCATCCTTATTAAACTCTTCTTTCATGCTGCATTAGTGCAGGGCAGATTCTGATCTTGTCATATTTCTCTATGCATTATTTTTTTTTGTTAAAAAGAGGCTGAGCTTTATTCTTTTTATTCTTACGTTTTGTGGTGGCTTTTATCAAAGAGAATGGACTTTAAAAAACACAGTAACTATGAAATTACGATGTTACAGGACTTCCGAAATAGAATTAAGGAATGCTATGCAAAAATAAAACACTTTTTCTGAGGAAGAGTGTAAAATATCAATTATTCTCATGGTCACAGTGGGTATGTGGGGACCAGACACAATTCCTCTTTTGTTAAGAGAAATGAAAACAATGGTTTGCCAGATCATAGAGGCATCAAGAGGCTGGGTTAAAGACACGGCACTGTCAGGAAAAGAGCAGGCAGAGGGAGATGACGGCTGAAGCCCAAGTTAGCTCTAGAAGGTTCGGTCCCTGACCCAGTCAGTTCACCATTTCCCTGGATTTCTAGGGGTTTTGAAAACAATAATGGGGATCTTCAAAGTATTTCCTTGTAAAATTTTCAAATTTTCAAATAATGTGATGGCATAAATTTCCCCTGAAAAGGCTGTAAGAACTCACAATAAAGTATCATATTCCTCTATTTTGACCTAGAATTCATAGCCCTAGTAATCTCGTTTTGATTAGATGCTTTGATTGGCAGTTATACATCTTTGATAACATTTTCAATGTGAAATGAATTATTCTTTCGTTAAAGCTGTTTTAAGCAGAATGTCTATAAATGAAGGCCCACGAGAAGGAATAACAAAGCAGGGGTGTTGGGGATGGTGGCTGGGGAGCTTTGGTGTATTTATTAACCTTTGGTTGAGTTTTGCGATATGTGCAAGTACACACAGCCCCGACACTCTGATTTTGAAAACAATGAAATGAAAATGAAATGAAAACATTATAAACAAATTTCAAATAAAATAATTTAAAATGTTTATTTCAGGGGAAGTTTATGCCATTGCATTATTTGAAAATTTGACAATTTCACAAGGAAATAGCTTGAAGTTCCCCATAGAAATCCAGGGAAATGGTAAACTGACTAGGTCAGGGATGGAATTTTCTAGAGCTCACTCAGGCTTTATTCATTTAAAATGAAAACAAAATAAAACAAATTTTAAATAAAATAAACAATAATGTCAAATAAATGTTCAAATAAAATAAACTTAATGTGCATTTAAAATACTGAATTCCGTTTTCCTTATAAGATTTAAACAGTTTGATTAAATGTGACCATCGGTTTTGTTTTTCGTTTTCTGTTTTTAAAGAGTTTATTTGAGCAGGCAGCACCAGGCCACATGCAATTGAGGGCTTCACCTAGGGAGCTTGAGGGAAAAACTTTTATAGGTGTTTATGGAAGCAAGACAAGGAAAATATTTGACTGGTTAAAGCAGAAAGTCCCTACTTAGGCCACACCTGTAATCCCAGCACTTCGGGAGGCTGAGGCAAGAGGATTGCTTGAGGCTGGGGTTTTGCAAACAGCCTAAGTAACATAGCGAGACCCTGTCTCTACAAAAAATTAAAAAATTAGCCAGGCACAGTTGATCACACCTGTAATCCTAGCTACTTGGGAGGCTGAGGTGGGGGGACCCATTGAGCCCAGGAGTTTGAGGCTGCAGTGAGCTATGATTGTACCACTATGCTACAGCCTGGGTTACAGAGGGAGACGCTGTCTAAAAAAAAAAAAAAGTCCCTATTTAGAGGTTAGTTGGTGTTTTCTGATTGGTTAAATTTAAATTTCATTTTCCTAAGCTGTGACCATTCATTCTGAGATGGGTTTCAGTTTGCTTAGGTCAGAACCCAAGGCCCTGGAGCCACCTCAGCCTAATGGCCTCCCAATTAATTATTTTAATGGTTCCCCTCTTTTGGCTAGCCTTTCATTTGTGAGAGATTGATCAAGTTTTAGTGCGACATCTTCTGTTACCATCATGGCTGGTTTTCCTTTGTTTCAGCGGGAAACTCCTAAGTGTGACGTCAGTTTTAACCTTCCTCCTATTATCAGTAAGAGTGGAAGGAGGGGGAGTTGATTGTACACATGACACTCCCAGTACGTACTCAAAGTGATGTGCACCTTTTATATGCTCTGTATTCGTGTGTTTCCTGTTTTACATAAGGCATTTTTCGTGTTTGTTATCCTTTGCCAGCTGGTGAAAGAAAATACCCCAAAGCACAATTTCTTAACAGCCCATGTCAAGCGCTGTCTGGTATTTAATACTTATTTGCTGCTGCTGCGTTTTCTTCATTAATTTCTCTCCAAGTTCAATACTGAGTTATGTTTCATGAATCTTGCACAATTGAGCGCTACTCACATGACTGCAATGCTAGAGCCATCTCATTTTCTGTCCTCTGATGTGAAATGGACTGTGTCCTACATGTTACTAATGGGAAGAAATTCCAGGAAGTTGAGAAGCCTCACAACTTCCAGCTGTGGATTCCTCACTGAATCCATAACAGAACCATACTACATTTTTGTACAATTTCACTTTGGTCTGGTTGACATATAAGCTCTTTTCAAAACATATTGGGGGGACTTTTTTTTTTAACTATAGCCATCTGTTTCTAAAGCAGTTTTTATTTAAATGCACAGATTGGCAAGGGTGATTTCAGCTCCTGAGAGAAGTTATCTTTTATATGAGATAATTGATGCACTAAACACTTGTTCCCTGTGGGTTTGGGGTCTAGTACAAGAGAAAAAAGTCAACCAAAGATGGCAGTAACTGTGATGTGTCCTAACAGGGGTAGGTTCAAAGGCTGAGCTATCACAGAGGAGGGGGACACAAAGCCAGCGTGAAGGACTTGGAAAGTGCTGGCCTAGGTGACTGTGGGTAGATTGTGACAGCAGCAGTTTTTCTGGTGGAAAAGGGGATGGAGGGTGGGGCGGCATTCCTAATGGAGCCACCAGCCTGTGTGTGCCAAGTCCTGGAGGCGGGACCATAGTGTGTTCATGCAGTGCTGAGAGGATGGAGTGTCCTAAATATAGGGTTCATCATGGGGACAGGATGGGCATGAAATGAAAGTGGGAAAATAGGGAGCACAGCGGAAGGGCCTCCCGTGCCATGCTAGTGAGTTTGAACATTAAAAGCATAGGGGGTTTTTAATTGGGAGAGTGAGATATTCTGCATTTCTGGTGCCAGAGCATCTGTATTTTGTAAAAGCTCCCTCCATGGGATTCCAGCATGTGGCTATGGTTAAGGATGATTACTTAGCTCAAACCACCTATGCAGGTAACTCGAGTGTAGCTAATGTGAAAAAAAAAAAAAAAGCCATGATCAGTTTTAAGAAACTAAAAGAACTTTTATTTCCCCTCCCTCCTTAAATATCAAACTGGCCTGTATTCTAAGAGACTAACATCCTGCATGATTGATCGGGCTGCAAGGCACATATTCACATATTCAGTCTGAGTTACAAAGAAACATACTCATCAAAACAAAAATTAGAAAAAGTTCTATTAACATCAGTTAAAAGGTCCCAGATTTTATGAAAATGTATTTTTCCCCTTGTTCTATAAGGGGGCCTACTATTTCGTATTTAAATTTAGCTGTTGCAAGATTCTGT
Source organism: Pongo abelii (assembly GCF_028885655.2). NCBI lineage: Eukaryota > Metazoa > Chordata > Mammalia > Primates > Hominidae > Pongo > Pongo abelii. The sequence goes on from NC_072001.2 coordinate 60,702,105, forward strand.
TCTTGTATAAATCAAATAGGTGAGGTCCAGAAAATGAGTGCTTCTAATTTCTCAGTTCTTAATGCCCTGATTTGAGCTTGGTAACTTGCATCATTTACCACCACCTGGTGACAGCTAGAACTAAATGCAGCTTTGTGAAGGGTAAATTGAAGGTCAAACTTAAACATTTAATGCATCAAGAAGTGAGAGCAAAGGTGCCTAATGGATTTCTTGCATACCAGCTATATGGTACCCTGGATTTTGGAGTAGCTCCTGATTTGGGGGTTGCTCTGGGGACATGTGTTTAGCAAGATCATCCTGGCCCAACTGGGCCTCCAAGCATCTGAGCCAGACAGTTTTTCCCCCGAAGTCTATGGGATGGATTGTTTAGGAATGGCTGGATGGATTTGTTGATTCATTCATTTGTTATCTGAGAATATAAAGATGATCAAGGTCTTTACTCTTGGGAAACTCACAGCCTAGGGAAGGAGAAACATCAGTAATCATATAATAAAAGCTACCTTTTGAGTGTTTGTCATGTGCTAGGTGCTACAAGAGACAATATTTCAAGGTTCTTTGAAGTTAGTAGTCAGAAATAATACTAGCCACACAAGTGTGTGACTTAAAGATTGTAAAAAAAGAACCAAAGGCTTGAGAGTCAGATGTTCCTAGGAGGCTATCAAACCCAGGAGCATGTGAGTCTACTTATTTTAGAAGCTGAGTATGTCACTTGGGAAAGGGATGGGAGGTTCTTCAGGGCAGACCACTGGGGAGACTAAGTTGGGATTCAAGTTTGGCACCCCTTGGGGCCAGCAGTGCACTGACTCTGCCAGCCTTAGCATCCTTTGTGCTCTTATCTGAACAAGTCAATTCAGATCACAGAATATACTAGAAAAGATGTTTCTGTAAGAAGTGTTCCAGGATAAAAGCAAATCTGCACAGATAGCATTAATTTAGCACAATAGCATACTTGCTTCTTGGAGCACCATTGCTGAAAACCATGAGCCTTGTTAGAAGCTGCAGCACCCTCAAATCCTACTCCTGTCCAGCTCCTTCTCCCCAGAACCAAGTGTCTCTCCAGACTAGCATCAGCCCTCTGCTCTCTCATGAGAATTCTAGAGACCTTCTCCCTATAGCACTCTCTCTAGGTGATATATTAACCATTCACTGATTTATTTTTTAAACTACAATCTAGGGGACAGTGACCAGTAGGATCCTCTCAATATCTTACTATGAGCTGCTCATTAAGGTGTTTTAAAACCACCTCTCTTGCTTTCCTTGCCTCACAAGCCACTCTGATTTCTTCAGAGATAGTGTAACGAGTGTATTTGAAATCACCTTTTACATCATTTGATTAAATATTACCCCTGACTTTCTTGGAACCTTTTAGTTCCATTTTGCCTCTCATTTAAAGATTTTAAAAGTTAACTTTAACAATCTTAATACTATAAAAAGGAATGAAAAAGGCATACCATGAGAGTAATTTTTCGAAACTATTTCTACAAAAATGGAAGGCAGTTTACACAAAACAAACTTAAACCTTACCACAACCCCAGAAGTATTTCATTTATCCAACTTCTCTTCCAGCTTTTACTTTCATCATTGTAAACTTTTGCTTTTCTATCCCTTGAGGCTTTTTGTAAACTTTCCATTTTGCAGTGTATTTGTTTTTAGTGTTTGTGTAATATACTCCATCAAACTGATATTTCATAATTTATTACCCATTCCTTTAGTGCTAAACATGAAGGTTATTTCCATTTTCTCTCTATTATAAATAATGGGAGCAAGAACATCTTTATATATAGAGCTTTTTCCTATGTTTGAATTATATCCTTAGGATAAATTCCCAGGAGTGGGATTAGTGGATCAAAGGGTATGAACAGCTTTATGGCTCTTAATATTTATTGCTAAATTGCCTGAAGGGTCATACTAATTCACAGTGCCACCTGCAACACAGGAGAGGAGCTGCCCCTCCTGGCCCTGCCAACGCTCATTTCTTCAGTCAATAGTTTTGGGCAAATTTAATAGGTAGTCAAGGGTAACCATTGCTGTTTTTAATTGGTAATGTCTTTAATTATTATTAACGTTGGACATTTTTTCTTACGGGTGTTTCTGTTCTATTTTGCATGGTTTACTTTTCATGTCAGAGGATTACATTTTTTGACACCACGTGAAATTTAAAATATTTGATAATGAAAATGCCAAATGCACGCGGAACAGAGAGAGTAATTGATGGAGCCCTCTACATTACCCAGGTTCAGCAAATAGCAAGATTTGGCCATACTTGCTTTATCTACTCCTTCCTTTTTTTTCCCCTCTTGTGCAATATTTTAAAGCAAATCCCAGACATTCTGCATATGTTTCCTGTAACTTCACCATGCATCTCTGAACATATGGACTTTTTCTTACATAACTATAACACCATCATCACACCTAACAAAATTAATGATAATTCCTTGCTATTATTTAATACCAACCTGCAATAACATTTTCCAAAGTGTCTTTTCTTCTGATGCTTTGTTCCAATCAGCATACATTGTGTTTACATTTAGTTATGTTTCTAAAGTCTCCTAATCTAGAGCATTGCTGCCCCCATCTCTCCCGACTACTTTTATTTCTACCTAAGAGCTGAGTCAGTTGTCTTGTAAAAATGTTCACATTCTGGATTCAACTTTTTGTGTCCTTGTTAGCTCTAGAAGCTTGATTAGATCAAGTTTCAACTTTTCGGAAAGGCAAAAACACTTCATGGGTGATGCTGTTTCATCGTGTATCACTTCTGGGGTGTATAATGCCTGGTTGTTCCACCTTGGGTGATGCCAAGGCTGATAATGGAGTCAAGTGGTGACAACCCAAAACATGATTGAATGTTTTTTCATCAGCTTTTATCATCATGGTTTAATCTACTGATGATGGATGCTTGAAGCCATTATTTCATAGAAATTGCAAAATTGTGATTTTCTAATTCTGTCAGTCTTTGGCCATTGATTAACTGGAATTATTCTGTCAAGTAAAACTAGGGCTTTTTATAGTCTCAAAATGCAGTTTGAACAAAGAAGGCAAGACAGATGCTTTATTTTTTGCTCCAAACTCCTTTCCAAGTAAGGAGTTGATGCCTTTTCTACATCCATTGGAGTCCAGTGAGCTGTTACTGTTTTTTTCTAAAGAAATATAATACTCATGTTCTTTAATATCTATATATTTCATGTGTTTTACTCAATTACACTCATTATTATTTTTGATGTTCAGAATGTTCCATCCTTGGCCCAAGGGGAGACACCTCATGTCCTTGTTTTCAGGCATAACAAGATATCTCAGGTTCATCTAGTTTATTTTTTGTCCCCTGAAATGAGCCATTCCACCAAGATGTCCTGTGTTTTTTTAGTGGGGAATGCTATTTAGAGACCACAATCTGCACATACTATGTTCTTATTGTTTCCAAGTTTTCTCAGTAGATAGAGATACATATTTTACAAAAGAAAATAAAAATTATGAATTCATACTGATATTGTCATTTTAAATTGAACAAAACTTTGTTTACTTCTTTGATTTCATACTTGTATTGCTTTCTCTTACAGTAAAAATCTTGGCTCCAAACATGATGATACTACAATATATATCAAACAGTTACAAAATAACTTCAGTGTTACTACTAACAATCTTCTCAGTGAATGCGAGATTACTTTGCAGCTCTATTTATCTTTAATAATCCACTAAGAATATTGAGTCAAATTACTGTATTCTAACAACACTTGGATTAACACTTCTCACCAATTTGATGTACATCGTTTCTTCAATTCAGTTTGTTCTCAGATTTTAGGGTTCACTTTTTTTCTTTTTGGCTTCATTTTATTTTTTGAATCTACAAAATGTGCTTTCAAAGTTAAACCTATGTAACAAGGCTTATGTTTATTACATAAACCTATGTAATAACTTATGTTATCCTGTCTCCTTCACCTAAGTTCTTCCTTTTCCCTATTGGTAGCTATTTATTAATAATTAGGGTTCATTTTGTCTTTGCAGTGTTTCTTTTGCAAATACATATGCATTCACGTGTCCCCACCTGTTTTACATCAAAGCGAGTATACTGTCTGCCTTGCCATACACTTCATCAGTGTTTTTGAGATCTGCATTTTTTGGAAGGTTACACAGACCTCCATCATACCATGGTTTGTATAACCAGTCGCTTATTGATGGAGTTCTGTTTTGTGTTTCCTAAAATAACAAATATCCTTTGTTCATATCATTTCATATTTTGGCCAGTGTATCTTTGGGATCTATTCCTAAAAATGGAATTGCTGAGTCAAAGGGTTAATGCATATGTACTGTTTCTAGATACTGCTGTATTCGCTTCCATAGGAATGGTGTCATTTTGCATGAGAAGGATTTTAAAATTTGTTTTGTTTTCAGACAGGGTCTCACTTTGTCACTCAGGCTAGGGTGCAGTGGCACCATCATAGCTGACTTCCACCTTGACCTCCTGGGCTCAAGCAATCCTCCCACCTCAGCCTCTCAAGTAGCTGGGACTACAGGGACACACCACCACACCCAGCTAATTTTTTGATTTTTTGTAGAGACAGGGTCTCACTATGTTGCCCAGGCTGGTCTTGAACTCCTAGGCTCAAGCAATCCTCCTCCCTTGGCCTCCCAAAGTGCTGGGATCATAGGAGTGAACTACTGTGCTCGGCCTGAGAATGATTTTTTAAAATAATTTTGTGAGCACACAAATTTAATATACAGGGATTTTGGAAAGTTAATGTGTTATTAATGATCCTACATACTGTTCCCACTATTATGCATAACACGGCCTGGTACAGAGTACTCTGGTTCCTGCCTTCAGGGAAGCTATGGTTTGTCTAGGGAGACATGATGTATGATTGGAAAACAAAGAGTAGTCTAAGATAGAATATATTATGAAAACAAAGATGGGTCTTTTTAGGAAGCCTTTCTTGCTTTCTCTGGGCCACATGAGTCTTCGGTCCTCTGAATTTCAACACTTTTAATGAGACTTCTAATGATCCTTTTTTCAAACCAACTTTGGACACTTGGTTGAACAAATATGAATGTATTGAATAACACAGCCAAATGTTTGAAATGCAGGCTGCCCTATAAATTCAAGCTGAATAATCATTTTTTGGAGAGTTGTATCTACATTTCCCACATGTTCTCTGGAAGATCTACTGGATGTTTTAAAGGGTTACACAGCAAAATCAGTGTGGAAATGTTGGATTAATCAAAGCTAAGGAGCTGTGACTCCAAAATCATGTCTGCTGCCCCAAGCTCACCTGTTCACAGAATCCCCCTGTCATGGAGCGTCTCATGTTAATACTGTTCCACGAAACACAGAGAATCAGTATGCAGGCTGTTTGAATGAAAACCATCCAGCCCCACTGGAAATGAGGAAAAATAGAAATAGAAATAAAAATAAATGAAAACCAAGGGCATCTATTGTACAATACAATTGTACATTTTTGATTAACAATTAACATTTTTGATTAACAATTTTCCATCCCTTTCTTTCTAGATTGAATCATTAAAGAAAAAGTTGCAACAGAAACAGCTCTTAATACTGCAGCTTTTAGAAAAGATATCTTTCTTAGAAGGAGAGGTAAGGATCTGTGTGTCTTTAAGTTGATGTCTTCCCCACCATTAAATTTTATGTTGCTAAGCCTACCACCGACACTTAATTAAAAATATGGCTATTTCCCGGCCTTATAAAATTGATTGAGGGTTAAGTGCCAGCCTTGAAAATAAGGTTCTGACAGCTGTTTTTCCTTTACCATCGGACTCCCTTCATTCCAGTTGCTGCTGACTTCTGCTTTTTGGCTCTAGTTTTTCTTATTAAAGAATCATCCTAGCAAGCCTGATAAGCTGTTGATTAGCACTGATAATTCCCCACATTTGTCCAGTGCTTTATAATTTGTGAGATATGTTCATATACATTCCTTACATTATTCTCTCTGCAACTTTAAGAAAGGCAAGACTAAGATTATTATCTCTGTATTAATACATGAGAAAACAGAGGCACAGAGAAGACAGGTGGTTTTGCTCAAGGTTGCCCAGCTTAATAAATGTCAGAGCCAGGCTGAAAGACTCCTAAATCCAGTGCTCTCCTATCACAGCGAGTGAAGATGTGTTAGAGGGGACTTAATTTTACCTGAAACTTTCAGATGCTTAGTATTCTTGACTTTCTGGCTTTTTGAAAGTCATTTGGGGATTTTGTATAGGTTCCAGAGAAGAAAATTATGGGGTTGGAAGAAGCTTACAAGGAGAAGTCAAAATCTATTTGCTCTAAAGGTTCTTTATTAAGAGCTTGGCATTGAGCCTTTGCCTTTTGAGACTTCGTGGAAAGCTGGTTTGCCAAGCACCTGTCCTTTTCTGTGTTCCTCGTTATAGTCCTTCCCCAGTGAGAGAGCCCAGCAGACAATGATAAAGTAAGAAGAAAGAGAAGAGAAAACTTTGATTAAGCCCTGCTGTGTGTTGGGCACTGTTAGTTACTTTGGATATGTTCTGTGTAACACAGAAGTTAAGAGTGGAATCCAACTTACCCAAGTGTGAACCTGGATCTGCTTCTTATCAGCTGGGTGATGTGGGGGAAGTTTCTTATCATTATAAAGGAGGGATCATAACTGTGCTATGTGTGGGTGACAGTGCAACGAGAATGTATAGAAGGTGCCTTACATGTACTAAGCATTCAATAATTTTAAACGTGTTATTGTTGTTCCCTCTTTATTAAAAGGGACACCCTCTGAGTTAGATGATGTTTTCCCCCTTTTATAGATAGGGAAACTGAGGTTTGGGGGCATTAGGAAGTCTGCCCAAGGTTACAGTAGAGATGGGTAAGCCCGGATCCAGAGCCTGAGCCCTGAACCACCATGTTTGAGTGGGTGGTGAGCTGAGCCTTCATTTACTCTGTTTTTGAGGGGTTGCCTTACAGCAGTCATAACCAGAAGTCCCTCGTGGCCCGTAGGGGCCTGGTACCAGATTCAAAGCTCAAGAGTCTCTGTCTTTTGCAGCTGAGTAAATGGGTATTTTCCCCATTTCCACTCCTGTCTTCCCCTCCACAGTCATTGGCTCAGTGCCAGCCTTGTGAATGAACATTTCTGTTTCTGAGATTCCTTTCTGAAATTGCAGCTCCCTGTGGGAGGAAGCACACCTTCCCCAGTAAGAGTCAGAAAATGAGTGCCCTAGTGGAAGCCCATGTGTCCAAAGAGAGGGCAGTCACAGGAAAGAGGAAAGACAGACTGACAGGAGAGGCAGAAGGTCCCCCAAGACAGTGCCCCCCACCCCCACCTTTGGCTGTGCTGCTAAAGCAAGCTCTCCTACTGGTAGATTCTTAAATGTCCAAGGGAATATTGCACATGGGGAGTAATCTTAGAAATAGCTATGTTGGTTTATGCTCAGTGTATTAAACTCATCTCTTACCTTAGTTTGGGTTGCTCCAGACCTTGAAATGTGGAGTCCAGATAGTTTATCTGGGAGGCGATCTCAGGAAGCCCCACGAGGGGAATGGAGAAAATGAGACAGGGAAGGGAAGAGAGCCAATAGCGGTGCCGTATCAAGGAGGTTGCCCTGAGGACAGCTGAGGCTCACTCCTGCTGGGGATCTCTGGGAGATGGTGTGGAAATGGCCCTGAGCTTTCCTTACTGAAAGGCCAGAAAGCTGGGGCATTTATCCACTAACTCCCATCAGTCATTGGCTGAGGCCTGCTCTGGGGGGTTGTGGCAGTTCTAGCCTGCCCTCGGCAGAGCCAGTTAGACTCTGGTGGTCAAAGGAAGCCCCCAGATGAAGAATCACCAGTGGGCTGTTAGGAAACAGGAATGCCCAGAGGATGTAGGGGGGTGGGTGGCAGTGTCAGCTATGTCTATCTAATAAGCAAGACTTTGAAAACCAGTTTTTTTGAGCATATCAGTAATGATTATCAATCTGATTGATTAAATTCCCTGAAACTATTTAAATTCCAATACAAATTTATTATGGCTAATTGCTTTTGGCCACTTCACACATCCACCTTAAACAGCAGATAATATATACAAAATAAGTTGCATAATGACAAGATTTAATAATACATTTAGACTTAAACCTATTCTAAAATACTTAAACCTATTCTAAAATTATTCTATTTTAGAATATGTAAGTATTCTAAAATATTTAAACCTATTCTAAAATACTTAAACCTATTCTAAAATTATTCTAAAATAAATACGGGTTTTAATTTATTTTGTCATTGTTTCTGTTCTTGTTTTTTTTTTTAAACCTGCCTGAGGCCATTGTTTTACTCTTTCAATATTTTCTTAGGGCTAACATCATTTTGACACCTTTCAGACAGGTGCAGTCATCTTTGAGATCCAAAAGAGAAAGGATACCTTCTCTAAATTGCTAAGATTAGAGGATGTGGGTTACATAGGTTCTTGGTTGGGTCACAGGACCCTCAGTGGCTTCTTCCAAGGTGATTCAAATGCAGCACTCCTTATCACTGTCTTTAGCACTATTAAAAACATATGCATTCTTTATCAATATTTCATCATACATAGCTAGGCCATGTAGAGATCTCCTCTCCTAGGAGATCAGAGGTGACATTCAAATACTTGGTTTTCCTCTTTGGCTCTCAGACTAGTTGATCATTTACACACACTCTGCTGACGCTGTTCCTTGCTAATTGTGGATGATCACTAATGCTGACACGTTGCTGCCCAACTCTCCACCTGATTGCTCTATGGCACGGATGCTGAGCAGTCCTTCTCCAGGCCCTGAAGTCCTGGGGTGACCTAACTTACATGTTCTTTTGTTATTCTTTCTAACATAACACAAAAAACTTTTAAATAGACATCTAATTAATACCTCCTAAAAGAAACCACAAAAGTTTTGGTAGATAAATCTGGTATCTCCCCATCTTATTAATAAGTATCTACATTTGTTAAGAGCGCAATTGCAGACTCCCGACTCAGACTACCTGAGTACAAATCTCAGCTCTGCCACTTAATAGTGATGTGATATTGAGCAAATTAATTAACTGTCCTATGCCTTAGTTGGCTTATTGGTAAATAGGAACTTTCTCTGTGAAATGGCATCCTCTCCATAGAGTTGTTATGATGATTAAATGTGTTAATACTTAAGTGATTAGATAAGTACCTGGCTCATGGTAAATGCCATATGTGTTACAGTTTCTTTAATTGCCTGGGTCCCAGGGACTCTTTTATTGTCATTGATAAATACTTTAGATTTATAGCTATGTCCCATAATGAATCACTCTTTCTCTTTTGCTCATCCTCAAAGTTGGAGACTGTCATCAAACTCAGCTGTGTGATAATTTAACAAAGAGAATTTCACCTTTAGGTGAACATGAGCAGGGCTTGGACAAGCCAGGTCCTACTAGCAGGCCATAGGGCCCAGAAGTCCTTTGCCTGCAGCAACCTGAAAGGTTCATCCCGGGAGGGTGAGACTGGACGTGAATCTTATAGGCTGGCAATATTTCAGCTTCTTTTAGCAGTTGGCCCCAATATTTGCAGAATTCATAGGTGTTTGGGATTCATATCAAGTCTTAGAGTTGAAGTGTCATAAGCTGATGGTCTTGTATGATGTCATTACTCCTATTATTTGTTCTGGCTCCATGCCCAGGCAGTATTTGGGGATTTATTGATCATGCCTGTGCTCCTCTTAGCCACAATGCTGTTGGTTTTAAAGAAGCAACTCTTAGTTTCGGACTGAAGAGCCTTGGCTCTTACACATTTCCTCAGTTAGTCCAGTTCCTAGCTGTTCCCCAAGAATATTTTAGCTGTTCTCCGTTTTGAGCTACGGGTTCAGGACTGCATGACATATCCATTGCTGTGCTGGAGCTGCTTCATACTGGTTAATGAAAGCAGAAGACATGCATCACTTCTCAGGTCTCCATTCGGGGATGTCATGTTGGTCGCTTGCAATTAGCTATGGAGGAGGTCTTTACACCACAGAAATTGACATATGTCACAATCAGAGCTTTTTAACCTAGGGATTTTTTGTCAAAAATTTACTAGCGCACCATTAGTATTATATAACTCTGCAATTATATCTAAGGGCTTTGCGTTTTTACCCTGACATCTCTGCTTACAAGCAGAGTAACTCCGGGCAGGTAATTCCACCCTTCTGAGCATCAGTTTCAGCATTTGTGAAATGGGGATAATCCCTCCCACTTGAAATAAATTTTTTATGATTAAATAATAGATACAAAACACTTAGAATTGTGCTTGGCACAGTGCAAAAGATGGACAAATGTTAATTCTTTCTTAATTACTCAACCTTTTGGAGACTTCGGTTCTGACTCACATTCTGCCATTATCTGTGCATGACCTTAGGCAAATCATGCCACCAACAACCTGGACTCAAGTTACTTCATCTTTAAAAAAGGGAGAAGGCTTAGATCAACTCTGAGATTATTACCATTTTTAATGTTTGAAAACTTTGTTGAAATGTTGAAATCATGTTAGGATCCTAGACAAACAGTTAAGGGAACACCTTCTACCTGATCCTGGGCTCGGAGAAAAGGACAGGCCCTTTCCTAGGTCACGGCTGACACTCTAGAACCCTTCTTCTTTTCTTTTAAAACAGAGAATATGGATTATTTTAGTCCCTGGATTCATCGTTTGTGCTTACCTGGGTTTAAACTCATTAGATTTTGAACTCCCTCCTCCCTCTGCCTCAAATCCAAACGACACAACAGGCTCCTAAAAGCTTTCTCTAGCCTGGCCCTCTCAGACTACAGTTTCATCAACCAATTTTAAATCTTCCTGATCCCGCTGATAAGTGAGAACATGCGGTGTTCAGTGGACATAAACATGGGAACGATAAACACTGGGGATTACTAGATGCGGGAAAGAGGGAGGGGGAAAAGGTCTGAAAAACTACCTACTAGGTACTATGCTTATTACCCGGGTGATGGGCTCAGTCATACCCCACACCTCAGCATCCTGCAATATACCTTTGTCACCAACCTGCACATGTGCCCTCTGATTCTAAAATAAAGGTGAAAAAGAAAGTCTTCCTGGTAACAAAAATATGCCCATTCTTTTTTCTTTTTCTTTTTTTCAAACAATTTTTTTATTAGCTCAGCTTCTGGAGAAGAAGAAATATTCTCCATTTCCAATATAGAAAATGTTCTTAAAATAACATTGCAAGCATTTATCTTCATAAGCTTTCTGAAACTCTGAACAGATTTCATTTCACTTTTCTCTGTCGGATATACTACACTTACAGCTCAATTCAAAAGTCAGAGGAAAGGAGTCAAATGTCTTGGTTTTGTTCATCCTGCATTTAATGTATGTTGTGTAGCACCTGAGCCTCTCAGTGTGTCTGTTATGCATTCTTGGGACTATTATTAATTTTTCTGTGTAATGTTGGAACGGCAGCACCAGGCACCGGGCTCCCCACATGCATTTTATGGAACACACATTCAGTGTATGTGCTGCAGCCCCCGAGCTGCCCACACCCCTGGGCCTGAGGGAAATGGTGGGGGAGGTGACCGCCAAACATTTGTGACATAATTTCCAAAAAATGTCCAGAGGTGCTGCACATTTTCTCCCTTCGTGATAGGCACATGTGCCTCCCAAGCCATTGGGTTGGTATTCGTTACACATATAAACACAAGGGGGTGGTGTTTGAAAGCAGGAAAACCATGGAATTTGCTTCTCAATCCCAGAAGCAATCTTTTTTGTAGCACAGTCCAGGCAGCAGTCTGAGGCTATTCTTTGTCGTTCCACTGTAGTCATATTCTGCAAGACTAAGAAGGAGATAGTCTTGATTTATTGTATCAAATCCGTTAATTTAATTTTTAAAGGTTTTTCTTAAATCTGCCCCACACTCTCACTCTCCTCTTACTGCCCATCTTCAGGCTCTCATCATCTTTTATTTTTTACCTTATCAACTTAGTTATTTATTAACTTACATAAATAAGTTTCTGTTATTTATTAACTTACATAAGTAAGTGTTTCTGTTTAAGCATATAATCCACTGAGTTTTGACAGTGTTTATACCCATGAAATAACCACTGCAAATCAAGATAGAGAGAATTTCTATCACCCCACCAAAGATTCTCTGTTTCACTTTGCAACCCAGCTTTCCATTCATCCCTAGGCAATTCCTGATCTTTTTTTCTGGAGGTGGTGAGTCACTTTTTATCACTTTTGGTCACTATAGATTTCCATTTAGTGGGAATCCAGTGTATGATTTCCATTTCTAGAAATGGAATCATATAGCATGCCCTCTTCTGTGTCCAGCTGCTTTCACTCAGCAGAATGATTTGAGGAGCACCTAAGTTGTATGCATTCCCTTTTGTTGCAGAGTGGTATTCCATCGTATGAATATATTGCAGTTTATTCATTCAGCTGACAAAATACATTTGAGTTGTTTCCAGCTCGGGGCTATTGTGAATAAAGCTGCAGTGAGCATTATAGTACAACTCATTATGTGAACATAGTTTTAGTTCCTCTTGGGTAAATTCCTGGTAGTGGAATAGCTGGGTTGTAAGAGGAGGTATAAGTTTAACTTTTTAAGAGACCATCAGTTTTTCAAAGGGGTTGTAGTATTTTAGTTTTCCAGCAGTTTGAGTGTACCGGTGTCTCCATATCCTAACCCAGACCTAGTATTGCCAACCTTTTAAATTTAGCCATTTAGTGTTATACCTCTTTTAGAATTCGTCTAGCAGGTTTTCTGGCTTTGAAAGCCCCCAACATAAAAATAAAAACAAAAGAAAATAAATTGAGCCATGCTAGGGGATATAGAGTGCTGTCTCATTGTGGTTTTAATGTGCATTTCCTTGTCGACTGGTAATGCTGAGCATCTTTTTTCTTTTCGAGAATCTTTTCATATGCTTTTTGCCATTTATAAATTTCATCTTTTGAAGTGTCTGTTCCAATCTTTAGTCCATTATTTTATTGAGCTTTTAGTTTTCTTCCTATTGAGTTGGAAGAGTTCTTTTTTTTTTTTGATTTCTTTCTTTTTTTTTTCTTTTCATTATTATTATTATTATTATTATACTTTAGGCTCTATGGTACATGTGCGCAACATGCAGGTAAGTTACATATGTATACATGTGCCATGCTGGTGCGCTGCACCCACCAACTCGTCATCTAGCATTAGGTATATCTCCTAATGCTATCCCTCCCCCCTCCCCCCCACCCCACAACAGTCCCCGAAGTGTGATGTTCCCCTTCCTGTGTCCATGTGTTCTCATTGTTCAATTCCCACCTATGAGTGAGAATATGCAGTGTTTGGTTTTTTGTTCTTGTAATAGTTTACTGAGAATGATGATTTCCAATTTCATCCATGTCCCTACAAAGGACATGAACTCATCATTTTTTATGGCTGCATAGTATTCCATGGTGTATATGTGCCACATTTTCTTAATCCAGTCTATCATTGTTGGACATTTGGGTTGGTTCCAAGTCTTTGCTATTGTGAATAATGCCGCAATAAACATACGTGTGCATGTGTCTTTATAGCAGCATGATTTATAGTCCTTTGGGTATATACCCAGTAATGGGATGGCTGGGTCAAATGGTATTTCTAGTTCTAGATCCCTGAGGAATCGCCACACTGACTTCCACAAGGGTTGAACTAGTTTACAGTCCCACCAACAGTGTAAAAGCGTTCCTATTTCTCCACATCCTCTCCAGCACCTGTTGTTTCCTGACTTTTTAATGATTGCCATTCTAACTGGTGTGAGATGGTATCTCATTGTGGTTTTGATTTGCATTTCTCTGATGGCCAGTGATGGTGAGCATTTTTTCATGTGTTTTTTGGCTGCATAAATGTCTTCTTTTGAGAAGTGTCTGTTCATGTCCTTTGCCCACTTTTTGATGGGGTTGTTTGTTTTTTTCTTGTAAATTTGTTGGAGTTCATTGTAGATTCTGGATATTAGCCCTTTGTCAGATGAGTAGGTTGCGAAAATTTTCTCCCATTTTGTAGGTTGCCTGTTCACTCTGATGGTAGTTTCCTTTGCTGTGCAGAAGCTCTTTAGTTTAATTAGATCCCATTTGTCAATTTTGGCTTTTGTTGCCATTGCTTTTGGTGTTTTAGACATGAAGTCCTTGCCCATGCCTATGTCCTGAATGGTAATGCCTAGGTTTTCTTCTAGGGTTTTTATGGTTTTAGGTCTAACATTTAAGTCTTTAATCCATCCTGAATTGATTTTTGTATAAGGTGTAAGGAAGGGATCCAGTTTCAGCTTTCTACATATGGCTAGCCAGTTTTCCCAGCACCATTTATTAAACAGGGAATCCTTTCCCCATTTCTTGTTTTTGTCAGGTTTGTCAAAGATCAGATAGTTGTAGATATGTGGCATTATTTCTGATGGCTCTGTTCTGTTCCATTGATCTATATCTCTGTTTTGGTACCAGTACCATGCTGTTTTGGTTACTGTAGCCTTGTAGTATAGTTTGAAGTCAGGTAGCGTGATGCCTCCAGCTTTGTTCTTTTGGCTTAGGATTGACTTGGCGATGCGGGCTCTTTTTTGGTTCCATATGAACTTTAAAGTAGTTTTTTCCAATTCTGTGAAGAAAGTCATTGGTAACTTGATGGGGATGGCATTGAATCTGTAAATTACCTTGGGAAGGGTGGCCATTTTCATGATATTGATTCTTCCTGCCCATGAGCATGGAATGTTCTTCCATTTGTTTGTATCCTCTTTTATTTCCTTGAGCAGTGGTTTGTAGTTCTCCTTGAAGAGGTCCTTCACATCCCTTGTAAGTTGGATTCCTAGGTATTTGATTCTCTTTGAAGCAATTGTGAATGGGAGTTCACTCATGATTTGGCTCTCTGTTTGTCTGTTATTGATGTATAAGAATGCTTGTGATTTTTGTACATTGATTTTGTATCCTGAGACTTTGCTGAAGTTGCTTATCAGCTTAAGGAGATTTTGGGCTGAGACAATGGGGTTTTCTAGATATACTATCATGTCATCTGCAAACAGGGACAATTTGACTTCCTCTTTTCCTAATTGAATACCCTTGATTTCCTTCTCTTGCCTAATTGCCCTGGCCAGAACTTCCAACACTATGTTGAATAGAAGTGGTGAGAGAGGGCATCCCTGTCTTGTGCCAGTTTTCAAAGGGAATGCTTCCAGTTTTTGCCCATTCAGTATGATATTGGCTGTGGGTTTGTCATAAATAGCTCTTATTATTTTGAGATACGTCCCATCAATACCTAATTTATTGAGAGTTTTTAGCATGAAGGGTTGTTGAATTTTGTCAAAGGCCTTTTCTGCATCTATTGAGATAATCATGTGGTTTTTGTCTTTGGTTCTGTTTATATGCTGGATTACATTTATTGATTTGTGTATATTGAACCAGCCTTGCATCCCAGGGATGAAGCCCACTTGATCATGGTGGATAAGCTTTTTTATGTGCTGCTGGATTCTGTTTGCCAGTATTTTATTGAGGATTTTTGCATCAATGTTCATCAAGGATATTGGTCTAAAATTCTCTTTTTTTGTTGTGTCTCTGCCAGGCTTTGGTATCAGGATGATGCTGGCCTCATAAAATGAGTTAGGGAGGATTCCCTCTTTTTCTATTGATTGGAATAGTTTCAGAAGGAATGGTACCAGCTCCTCCTTGTACCTCTGGTAGAATTCGGCTGTGAACCCATCTGGTCCTGGACTTTTTTTGGTTGGTAAGCTATTGATTATTGCCACAATTTCAGCTCCTGTTATTGGTCTATTCAGAGATTCAACTTCTTCCTGGTTTAGTCTTGGGAGGGTGTATGTGTTGAGGAATTTATCCATTTCTGGAAGAATTCTTTATATAGTCTGGTTTTGAGTCCTTTGTCAGATATATGTACTATGAACATTTTCTCCCATCCTGTGACTTACTTTTTTGTTTTCTTAATGATATCTGTTGAAGATATATATATATATATATATATATATATTTTTTTTTTTTTTGCAATGGGGTCTTGCACAGATACCCAAGCTGGAGTACGGTGGTGCAATCTTGGCTCAATGCAGCCTTGACATCCTGGGCTTAAGCTATCTCCTACCTCTCAGCTTCCTGAGTAGCTGGCACTGCAGGTGCATGTCACCACGCTCGGCTAATTTTTGTATTTTTAGTAGACATGGGTTTCACCACGTTGCCCGGGCTGGTCTCGAACTCCTGAGCTCAAGTGATCTGCCCATGTCGGGCTCCCAAAGTGCTGGGATTATAGGCATGAGCCACCATGCCAGGCCCTGTTGAAGAGATTTTTTATTTTTGGTTTTCAATTAACCATTTATTTCTTTTATGATTTGTGTCTTTTGTGTCCTAAGAAATATTTGCCTACTAAAAGGTCACAAATATTTTCTCCTGTGTTTCCCCTAAGAATTTTATAGTTTTTACTTTTTTATTTGGATGATACATTTGAAGTTGATTTTTGGGTTTTCTGTGAAGTGAAGGTATCAATACTTTTTCTACACAGATGCCCAGTTCTTTACTTTTAATGTCACTTTAATTTCTGATATTATTTGTACCCTCTTTCTCTCTCTGTCTTATGCACTCTATGTCTCTGTCTCTTTCTCTTTCTCTTCTTTGACCAGATAGGGGGTTATCAATTTTTGTTGATTTTAAAAAATAATTAAAATAGCTTTTGGCTTTGGTGATTTTCTCCATTGCATGTCTGCTTTCTATTTTATTGACTTTTGCCCTGATGTTCATTACTTCCTTCCTTCTAATTATTTCAGGATTACTTTGCTCTTCTGTTTCGCTTCTTGAGGTAGAACTTAGGTCATTGATTTTAGACCTTTCTTTTTTTTTTAATATAAACCTTTAAAGCTATAAATGTCCTTCTAATCTCTGCTTCACCTGCATCCCACAAGCTTTGATATACTGTACTTTTATTATCATCCAGTTCAAAATATTTCCTAATTTCCCTTGAGATTTTTCTTTGATTTATGGATTATTTAGAGGCAGGTTATTTAATTTCCAAATAGTTGAAATTTTTGTTGATATTTTTATTTCTAATTTAATACTTTTATAGTCAGAGAACACAGCTTGTATGGTTTTAACTTTTAATTTATTGGGACTTATGGCTCAGCATATAGTTTTAATTAAATTTTTGTGAAAAAATATATATTTTGCTGTTGTGTATGTCCTACAAATACCAGTTGGGTTTAGGTGGTTGATAATATTGTTTAGATAACTGACATTTTTCTGGGATTTTGTGTAATTGTCCTATCAATTGCCGAGAGAAAGGTGTTATAATCCCTTATCATGGTTTTAGACTGTCTCTTTCTTTCTTTGTTTTTACTTTATGTATTTTGAAACTCTGTTACTAGGTATATACACATTTTTGTTATGTCTTGATGATGAATTGATCTTTACAATATGAAATGTTGGTCCCTCCCTTTGTTAATATTCTTTGTCTTGATATCTATTTTAACTGATATTAATGTAGCCATTTTTACCCTGTTATATTTACTGTTTACGTGATATGTATTATTCCAGCCACTTACTTTCAACTGATTTGTATCTCTGTATTTAAAGTACATCTCTTATAGAAAATAGCTGGGACTTGCTTTTTTATACATTGTTATAGTCTCTGCCATTTAATTGGAGTATGTAGTTTACTAATATTTAATTATATTTATATGATTGGATTTAGAGCTACCATTTCATTATTTCTGTTTGTTCCTTCTGGTTTGTTCTGCTTATTTTGCTTGCTTGTTTGTTTTGTTCTTCCTTTTTGCCTTTTGGATTATTTCAATTTTTGAAAAATACCATTTTAAGTTATCCATTGGCATTTTTGCTGTATCTCTTTTCTCTAATATGTTGGTGGTTACTCTGGGTATTGCAGTATACGTCATTAGCTGTTCACTGTCCACCTAGAGATAATATTGTACCATTTCTTTTAAAATGTAGAAGTCTTGCCATGATATATGTTCATTTACCGCTGTGCCTGTGGTTATAATTTTTATATGTATTGTATCCATATACATTATAAAACCATGATACATTGTTATTATTTTTGCTTTAACAATCATATGTACTTTAAAGAAATTAAGAGAAACTAGATTCTTTCATATATACTCTATTTCTGAAGGTCTGAGTTTCTCTCTGATGTCATCTCGCCTCAGCCCTGAAGAAATTTTATTTAGAATTTTGTGTAGTGCAGGCCAGGTGGTAAAACATTCTCTTAGTTTTTCTTATCTGAAAGTAAGGTTTTTATTTCACCTTCATTATTGAAAGATATAGAGCTCTAAGTTGCCAGTTTATTTCTCTTGGTACTCATTGTTTCTGGGTTCCATGGTTTTTAATGAGATATCTGTAGTAATTCAAATGATTATGCCCCTGTATATAACAGGTTGCTTTCAAGATTTTTCTTCATTTGTGGTTTTCAGAAGTTTGACTGTAATGTGTTTCTCTTTGAATTTATCCTGTTTGGGGTTTACTGAGCTTCTTGAGTTTGTAAATTTATGTCTTTTACTAAATTTGGGGAGTTTTCAGCTATTATGTTTTACGGTAATTTTCTGCTTTAGTTTTCCTCTCCTCTCTTTCTTTGATTAAAAAACCCGCATGTTAGGCTTTTCAAATTGCTTCACAGTTCCACAGTGCTCCATTTATTGTTTTCAGTCTTTTGTTTATCTACTTTCAGTTGGATAATTTATATTAATGTATTGTAAAGTTTACTGACTTTTTCCTTTACCATCTTCAGTCTTAAGTCCATCTAGTGACTTTTTTAAAAAAAATTCAGGTATTGTACTTTCCTGTTCTAAAATTTTCATTTAGTTCTTTTTTATATTTTCTATTTTTTTTTTACTACTTCATTAATTGTAAGCATATTTTTCTTTGTCTCACTGATCATCGTTATGATGGCTGCATTAAAGTCTTTGTGTGAAAATTCCAACGTCAGAGTTATATCAGGATTGGTGTCTGTTGATTCTCTTTTCCCTTAGGAATGGGTACTATTTTCCTGACTCTTCATATGTCGCATAATTTTGGATTATAAGCTGGACATTGTGAGTGCTTTGTTGGGTTCTTGTTTTAAAATGCAATGAATTTAGCCAGACCCAACTACATCCTGCTTGTCTGTGATGGTGATGGCAGATCTCAGTTTAGCTCTTTCAACATTAGCTGCAAACTTTTTTCAGTTTTCTGCAGACTTGCATGGTTCAGTGGTCTACCAGAGACTTGAACTGAGTCTATATACAAGAATTTAGTGTTTTCCCCCAACTCTGACTGTCCTCTTTTGCCTTCTCCCCTACTGTTAGTAGCCCTGGCATCCTTCTCCTGGTTTCTTCCACCCGGAAAGATGATCTTTCTGTTAATATTTTACTATATCTGTACTGCCACCACCATGACTGTGCTGCTCTCAGGGCAAAGCTGCCAGCAAAAAGAAAAATAATAAAACACAGAGAATACAGAGAACTGCTTGCCACATGCTTCAAGTTTCACCTCATCTCCAAAACTTGCCTGTCTTTGTTCACTTCTCTAGAGATCTCATTAGTCGTTTTTAATCTGTTATTCAGAATGTACAGCTGTGAGTTGCAGCAGGATCAGTGTGTTGAGTACATACTCCTCTCTACTGCAAGTGCAGCCCCCACTCTTTAGCTGAATAATTTCAGTGGCCTTCCTGCCATCTTTAGTCTTGTTTTCCTCCAGTTCAACTTTCACTTGGGAGTCAGGTGATTAAAATAAATTCTGGTGCTGACCTTGCTATTGTAAGATTGATTTCTAACTTCTTGTAGTGGCATACATAGCCTTTCGTAACTAACTTCTACACACCTGTGTAATGCAATAAGGTGCCTTTTCTCAACCCAGTGTGTTTCCACAGTTCTGGAATACTCATCTCCTTTGCTTTTTCTTACTCTCTTTCCCTTGCCTAACTCCAGAAACTCCACCCCTCTCCCCATTTTGAGTCAGATGTTCCCTCTGAGTTCCCTCTTAATATTCTGTGGATCCCTCTATAATGTTACTTAGCACATCGTTCTATTATTTGCTGCTCAGTTATCTGTATTCCTCCAAGACCGAGCTCCTCAAGGATTGCAAATCATGCCATATTTCTTTAACTTCTAACTCTTCCCTCACCTAATTTCACTGCCTGATATATAGTAGATGTACAATAATTTTTCTACTGATTGCACTATATTCTCATGAGTATACATTTTTTATTTCTGTTTCTACGGGTGTCTGTTGTGCACACACAGAGTTCCCATGAAATGGAACAAAGGATTTGCGGTCACTTGTCCACTATTCACTGTGTATCAGTTGCGGCGTATTTGCTAACCTTGTCTTTTAGGCCCCCTACCTATAGGTATTAGACCCAGCATGCTGTGAAATCCTTATGATTAAGGTCTTTACACTAAGAAGGGGTAAGGCGGTGGTATTACTGGAGCATCCAGCAAAGGCAGGCGTCTTCTGCCTTTGTCTTTTCTTATAAATTGAAGAGTTCAGACGTTGCTGGGGAAGCTCTCTCTCTCTCTCTCTTTGCACATGTATGCATGCATGCATGCATGCGTGTGTGTGTGTGTGTGTGTGTGTGTGTGTGTGTGTGAATGCTGATGACTCTTCGGGAATAAGCCAGCACCATTCTTCCATACTGGGGATGAGCTGATAGATTCAGAGCCCATCGATCTGTCATAGCGTGTCATCTGCTAAGGAATCTGGAAAGCATTCTCTTCCTTTACATCATTTCTTATTTATCAGAAGGGATTCGTTGACTTTTACATTGTACAGAACATGGATTTTCACAAGAACTGATACTTTGCTCCTTGGTATCAACCTTTCAGAGTGGGAGCTACTGAATGTTTAACCCACATTCTTTCTTTCAAAACAAATGAGCTTCTGTCTCCATAGAACTTTTAAACTTTCTTGTGTTACCTAGTGTCTTAGAATAGTGCCTCAGCTTCAGCTCCAACTTAAAGAAGAAAAGAACAAACGGTTTCATTTCTAGTTATGCAAATAAAATGCTCATTGTAAAATCATTTATAAATTTATTTATTCAGCAAATATTTATCTTGCATCTGCTGCATGCCATGCTTTGAGAATACAACCAGGAAGATAGATATGATCACTGCTTCATGAACATTTAGTCTAGCGTTACTGAAAAATATATAGAAGGACTTTTTAAAAAGCATCCCAGAATCTCAATACACAGAGATAACCACTGTTCACTTTTTTCTGAATTTTTTTTTTTTGGTGTTTTTGCCCTTCAGATTTCAGGCACCAGCACTTCGTCTATTTTCATTTCAGTATCTTCAACTTCTTTGTCTGTTTTCATTTCAGTATCTCTTGCTTCTTGGTCCTTCATTTCCCCCATGAGGAAAATTTCCAATTGCTGAGCATCTAGTCTTTAACTTATGTAATGTTTGGCTCTGGCCCGAAAGAAAAAAAACTTTTCAGAATGCGAATTTTAATCCCAAGGAGCTTGTTCTACTTTATATGTGTGAGATTCTGAATTTTCCACACCTACGAAATACTAATTAAGTTATAGAGGTATTTCCCACTGTTAAATTAAATTAACAGACTTGCTCATTTTATAGTTTAATGAGGAGGTATTAAAAGTTGGGCTGCACCTTATTTATAATGGCAAAAACGTGATAAATATCTAAATGCCCATCAATAAGAGACTAGTTAAATAAATAATGTATCTATACAATGGAATACTATTAATGAGTTAAAATAGTTTGTTGACATAAAAAGAAAACTAATAAAGATGGAAAGATAGCTACAATGAATTAGTGGCTGAAAAAGCAGATTATAACATAGATTACAATATTTTGTTTTCATTTATGTAAAATTGGATGCACATGTCTGTACATGCATAGAAAGCCATTTGTATGCATTCAGTCAGTCTATTTCTTCAACAACTATTGTGTAAGTGATGCTCTGTAAATACATTGTGATAGTTGGCCATGTCATGGGGCAAAATCAGAGAATACATATAAATTGTATCATGCATATTTGGGGGGGAACCTATTTGACCTACTGAAAGTACCTTTTTTTCTCATCTCCAGAATAATGAACTACAAAGCAGGTTGGACTATTTAATAGAAACTCAGGCCAAGACCGAAGTGGAAACCAGAGAGATTGGAGTGGACTGTGATCTTCTACCCAGGTATTTAGGAGTTTCCTGATTTTTTTTTTTTAATTCAAATTCCTCTTTGGCTGAAGAAAATACTTTACTGGGTTGTTCTTAGCAGAATTGCATTCTTCCTATCAAAAATATTTCTGCATAGCCAAGTGGTGGCTGCTGAGAGGCTTGACTGGTTTCTGTAGGAACAGGGGCATTGTGCAGGGTGGAGGGGTCAGCAAAGGAGAGACCTGGGGAAGCCATTTAGAGAGAGATGGGCCCTGTCAGTGAGTGAATGCATTTGTTCCTTCCTTCCTTCCTTCATTCATTCAACTAATGCTGTTAGTACCTTCCCTGTGCCAGACAGTTATGACACAGAGAGGAATGAGATTTGGTTCCTGCCCCAGAGTACAGTCTGGAGGGAGAGACAGGTATGTAGGTAGACATATATAACGGTGTTAGAGGGGCGTCCAAGGTGCTTTAGTGATATACAAGAGGGAGGATCTAAACCTTGAACAAAATTCATCTGTTCCTCAGTACTGTAACAGGGTATTGTCAAGCACTGGATACAGTTCATAAATACCTGATCTGCTTGAGTCATCGGCAGATATGTGATAACTATAACCTGGTTTGTTCAGTTACATTCCTGAGCTAGAGGACTGACCTGTTCATTGTTAAGCTGCTTCCATCCTTGTGTCTCTTCCTCGTGACATTAGAGCCTGTAACACAGTAACCTGCCTCTGATAACTAACTCACCATTTCCGGCTGCTCACAACTGTGCCTGGCCTCAAGAGGACATAAAACAAGTTTACAGCAAAGATGCTAATGACATGTGACTTGTGATTTAGGTAATCAAAGTCACAAAATGCCTGGTATCCTGTGTGCAGGAGGGTGGATTCTTGTGTGAACAGGGGCACTTGTGTGTGCTTTGCTGGACATAGTAGTCTAGAAAAATGCCGAATCCTGGACTCTTGAGTGGTTATAGCTGGTGGGAAGTAGTGACGAGCCGATCACCAAGCTAGGGTGTGGAATACCTGGTTCTTGTCCTACCAGTCAGCAGCAGGATGCCTTCAGACAGGTTCTTCTCTGGGGCCTCGGTTTCTCAACTTGTAAAGTCAATGATTTGACTAGGTAACTTCTCAGGTCTCCACCAGCTCTAACATTGTACAATAAGACCTCCTTTCGTTACTTTATTAATTTTTATTTATTACTGGTATTGTCATTTTTGTTAATTAAAATGAATCACTTGCCATTCTCAAAGAATTTACCAAAAGCAGCATTAGGTTCTTTCTTTGACAATGTCCTCAATTACATTGCTTGCCTTCTAGTAAAAAGACATTTTTTATCATTCCAATATAATTAACAGAAAATGTTGAATATATATATATATATGTATGTATATAGACTCTGGATCTCATCATATTGAGATATATTTTCATATATGAAAATGTAACCAAAAAGAATGATCAATTGTGTTCAGAGACCTTTTTGAAATATAAATAATTTGGCCATTTCCCACCTTTTTGTATTTTTCAAAAGCCAAGTGGCCTAGTCCACTCTAATTGCCCACATAATAAATCTTGTTTGGCTAAGACCGGTACAAAACTATGTCTGAAACCAATAAATTGTTTGTTTTCTAATTCCCACATTTTGGCTTAAAACAAGCTTTTCAATTTGTATGCCCAAGTATAGCCTGAAGCAAACTTTTATGGCTAAGTTATGAAACCACAAAGCGGTTTTCATAATGGAAGTGCTGACAGACCCTTAACTTATGGCGATGGTGAACTTGGAAGCCACTTCAGTATCTAAAAGCAGCTTTTCCATAAATGTAACATTTGGTTTCCCCCAGGATCCATCTTAGCAGTTTAACTACCTAGGTCAATCAGCAGAGGAAATGAAAACTACATATCCGTGTTTCCGAAAAGGCAGAATAATATTTCATTCGTTTCCTCGCAAATATTTATTAAGTGCCTACTATGTGAAAGGCGCCAGGCAAGTCTGGGTGGGGAGGAGCCCAGGATCTTTCGGTAACTCAGGGCAGTGGCCTTCCACCTGCACTTCTTGGAACTGCCTTACTCTGAGCTGGGGTTCCTGGAGAGGCCTCAGGATGCCCGGGGGGATGAGGAGGGTTAGCGAGGGGCTGGCCCGTGGGACCCTTCTTCCTCCCCAGAACAACTTGAGAAAGTCAACTTTTAGTTTGTTTTGTCTGTGGGATTCCAAGTAAGATTCTGTTTGAATAAATAGCTCTATGGGCAAAAACAAATTGGAACTCCCGGTCTAGTTAATCCCCATGTTTTATGGATGCCAGAATTGGGGCTCAGAGAGATCAAGTGATTCACTGGAAGCCACATAGCCAGAATTAGAACCAGGCCTTCTTGAGTCTTGGTGCAGTACATGTGTAGTTTGAAAATATGTAATCAATAGAGAGCTACTAAATGGTGGTGTGTAGGTTCTAACAAAATTCCTGGTTCATACTTGGACTTCAAATTTGCATCTAACTAATAAAAGATTCCATGGTATTGTCCAGAATATTTTTTAGATTTTTTTCCCTAGAATATTTTAGACAAATACAAGCATTGAATTAAGCCTGAGTTATGCAGAAGTGTTTTGTTCTTACTCCCTGTTCTTCTCCTACAAGGAATTCATCAGTGTGGGACAGTCAGGGAGGCTCAGGCTGTCCAGTTCCCTGCCCAGCCAGCTGCTAGCTGAGCTCAGCCTTGGGCAAGTTACTTCATCTCTCTAAAGTCTCAACTCTTTCATCTTTAAAATAAGAATGAAGAGGATAATATCAAACCTCAATGGGTTGCTTTGAAGATTAAATGAAAATGTGTACATAAAGCATTTAGAGACTGGGCATGGTGGGTCACACCTGTATTGCCAGCACTTTGGGAGGCCAAGGCGGGAGGATCCCTTGAAGCTAGGAGTTCAAGACCAGCCTAAGCCACATAGCAAGACCTTATCTCTACCAAAAGAAAAAAAAAAAAGAAATAAAAAATAGGCCAGGCATGGTGGCTCACACCTGTAATCCCAGCACTTTGGAAGGCCAAGGAGGTGGATTGCCTGAGCTCTGGAGTTCAAGACCAGCCTGGGCAACTTGGTGAAACCCTGTCTCTACTAAAATACAAAAAATTAGCCAGGTGTGGTGGTGTGCACCTGTAATCCCAGCTACTCAGGAGGCTGAGACAGGAGACTAGCTTGAACCCAGGAGGCAGAGGTTGCAGTGAGCCAAGATCATGCCCCTGCCCTCTAGCCTGGGCCTAGGCGACAGAATGAGACCCCGTCTCAAATAAATAAAAATAAAAATGAAAGCATTTTAGCATAGTAACTGGACCAGAGTTAAGCACTTAATAGCTAATAGCTATTACTATTAATATTAATTAAACTCAAACTCTGATTTTCTATGTAGAACACTGTATAAAATATAAATAAATTTGAGTATGCTAAGATGATTTAATTAACTTTTTATTGGTGGTAATCATTGATTTTATGAAATGGAATGATAGCCTGATCAAGTATATAGTGCTTCAGTATGCATTGGGCTCTTCAGTTAAACTCTCTAGACACCCCCTCTAGAAACTGTGTAAAACTCTGGGAGGCCCAGTGATTGATAAGGCCTCTGTCAGCTAAGACCCGAGAGTGGCCCCTGTGTGCTGCAGGTATGGGGCACTTGTCTCACTGTAGAATAGCATGGCCTCTCCTGCTCACTCATCTGTACAACTGCAAGTGTTACATGCTGTGCTACTGCTAATAGCATTTTTAGAGCTGCTCTCCTTTTTTTTTTGTCTTGCGTGAAAAAAAAAATTACATTTAGTTGCCAGGTGTGGTGCCTCACACCTGTAATCCCAGCACTTTGGGAGGCCGAGGCGGGCGGATCACCTGAGGTCAGGAGTTTGAGACCAGCCTGACCAACATGGAGAAACCCCGTCTCTACTAAAAATAAAAAATTAGCCAGGTGTGATGACGCATGCCTGTAATCCCAGCTACTCAGGAAGCTGAGGCAGGAGAATCACTTGAACCCAAGAGGCGGAGGTTGTGTTGAGCTGAGATTGCACCATTGTACTCCATCCTGGGCAACAAGAGTGAAACTCCGTCTCAAAAAAAAAATGCATTTAGTTGATGCTCAATAAACATTTGTTGGGTGAATAAGTGAAAGATACATACCAAGTGAGGAACGTAGGCAGGTGATCAGTATTATCACATGATTTATTTATTTAATAAAGGCCTTGGATGAAGTGATTTCTGCTTATGTTTTACCTCTTTGTGTGTGTGTTTTTTTTCTCTCTCTCTCTGTCTCCTCACTAGAATATGAGCTCCATGAGGGCAGGGATTTTCATCTGTTTCACTAATTGCATTCTCCCTGGGACCTCCTTAGAGCAATGCTTGGTACATACTAGGCACTCAGTATTTGTTGAATGGAGCCATCTCCCTGTAGCATTCGACAATCCTTCCTAAGAAGAAAGGAAGGATTCCTCAGCCTATTTCTTACCCTTGCAGGACTTTTCTCTCCTGGTTCTCCATCTATCTCCCTGGTCTGTCCTTCTCCAGCTTCTTTGATGGCTTCTTTTCCTCCTCCAAGATCCTCCCATGGTAGTCCACATGGCTCTATCTTGGTTCCAGTACTTCCTGCAAAGATTGCATCCAGTCTCACAGCTTCACCTCTCCTCTCTGTGGCTGAGCCACAAGTGTGAACCTTTCCCTTGAGTACAAGTCCTTGTTCCCCACAGCCTTCTGGGCACTCCCCGCTGGTGTCTGCTTGGTCTTCCTACTTGCCGTTGCATGGCTGAGTGCGCCATCTCTTTCTTCAAAGTCACTCCTCTTAGGAGTGAGTAAGAATACTGGCTTGGAAATTAGACCTGAGTTTGGGTCCTGAGTCTGCCTCCTGCTGTATCTGCAGCTTTGGCATAATTCCTACCCTCCTTGATTCTCATCTTGAAAAGGATGATTTTGGTGGCAATCCCTTTGGAAGCTTGTTGAGAGGATTAAGTGAAGTAACAGGCATAGAATGTCCAGTGGAAGTGCCCCGCCTTTTCATATTACTGTGGCTGCAGCTACTGCTTTCCCAGCTACCTAAACTCAGTATAATGCAGTCACTTCTGAGTCAGAGAATTATTTTGCTCCTTGACTCACTCACTCATACTGTGCTGTTCTTTTCCTTCATGACTTGACTCCTTCTTTCCCATTCCTCCTGCTGCCAGCCTGCCTGAGACTGTCTAATCTACTCAGTATCATCCCTCTGCGTCACTTCCTCCTCCTCAGATTCTTTCCCTCCTTCATCTAATCTTTGTTTTCCATAAATTTCTAGTGACCAAGGATCTCTTCATAAAGAGAGAGGGAAAGGGAAGAGGTGAGAGGGTACTCACTGTGGGTTCAGGAGTTTACACACACACACACACACACACACACACACAAATGTATGTATGTATTTAAAGACTCAGGAGTTTAGTTTGAAAACTTAGATATATGTTAATTAAAGCCATTGAGAACAAGTTCAGGTCATCTAGCCTTCATTTACAAAGAAAAATGAAAAAACAAAATCGAAAGGAAAAGTGACTTTTCTTTCTTCTGCCCTGTAGTGAAACTTGGTTTCCAGCAAACCAGCAAACTTGGTTTTCATCAATTATGTCTTAATAGGTGCAGTTTGATGAAAAATATTCCCCATGGTCATAAGTGCTCAGCACGTAGTAAGTGCTTTAAAATGCTTATATTTATGTATTTCTGTTGCAAAGACCAGAACACAAAGTAGCTTTTTGTCAAAGCTTTATTTGCTGGTTCTGCTATTGTTTTCCCCAGGGGAACTGCCCCTTTATTGATTAATAAAAGGTTAACAATAGCCTAAATGTGTTAAGGCAAATGGTTGGGTTTCAGTTTTGTGGTTGAGGTTATTTGTGTTCTTGAAATCCTGTTGTTTCCCAGTGATCAACAAAATAAAATACCTCACTTCTTTTTTAAAAGATCGGGATATGAGAGCCTGTTTTTGAACCCTAGAAGGTTCACCTTTATAAATATTTCTGCATTTTATGGGCTTTCAGGATATTGTCACTGGAGACTGTTTCTGTTATGTGGAATTTTCACAGGAATTGGCACAAATAGCCATCTGGCTTCTGCCCCTGGCACTCCACTAAACTGCCTGGTCAGGTCACTGGGGCTTCCTGGATCACCAGGTCCCATGGATTGCTCTCTGTGGCAGGTGACACTGGGACCACTTACTTCTTGAAACTCCTCCAACCTTTGGTTTCCTTTGTAATTCATATGTGGGGTAATAGCTCTGTGGCTGGCTTCTGTGAGCTGCTGGATTCATGGAGATGATGGAGATGTGGCTTTCACCCTTAAAGAAATTATACCCAGCAGTGGACACAAATGTGTAGACCAACAAGTGCAATAAGATGCTATAGAGGCTTGGCGCGGTGGCTCACGCCTGTAATCCCAGCACTTTGGGAGGCCGAGTTGGGTGGATCATTTGAGGCCAGGAGTTCAAGACCAGACTGGCCAACATGGTGAAACTCCATCTCTACTAAAAATACAAAAATTAGCCAGGTGGTCATGGCACGCGCCTGTAATCCCAGCTACTTGGGAGACTGAGGCAGGAGAATTGCTTGAGCCTTGGAGGCAGAGGTTGCAATGAACTGAGATCGTACCACTGCACTCCAGCCTGGGCAAGACAGAGAGATTTGGTCTCAAAAAAAAAAAAAAAAAAAAAAAGCTGTGAAGATGTCAGAAGCCTCTGTAATAGTGATGTTCAAGGTGTATATGGGGATTGGGTGGAGAATATGGAGAATCTCCTGGGGGAAGACATGCAAAGTTTAAAATACACCCCCTGCCACGCTTTTAATACATCCTCTATCACCCGGTGAATGACTGGATGTGGGAAGTTAGAGGAAAGGGATTCGATTCTTAGGCTTCATGTACACATTTTGTCATCATGTTGGTTGGGATAAGGAATGTAGCTATTTGAAAGAACCCATAGATCTTGGTGGCTTAGCATGGTAAAGATTAATTTCCCATGTCACAGTTTAAGGCTGTTTGGTATAGGTTTCACTCCACACAGTCTTTCAGGAACCCAGGAATTCCTCCATCTAGCCACCCTGCCTGAGCATTGGAGTCCTCCTGGATTTTCCACCTGTATGCTCTACATAAAAGGGAAGAGAGAGAGAGAGAGCGTGGGGGATTATGTAGATTTTTATGGGTTAAACCTGGGAGTAGTAGAAGTCATTTCTGCCTGTTTAGTCACATGGCCCACCTAATGGCAAGAGAAGCTGGGAAATGTAGTTGAGTTATGTGTCCAGGAGGAAAAAGAAATGGGATGTCTTAGTCACCCAATCCTGTTAACCATAACTCCCAAATGTTCCCCTAAAATCTCCCTGCCACTTCCCATCAAGTGCTTCCATCAGAATTCAAGTTCTCATGATCTCTTTCACCTCCTGAAGAGCAAGAATTTTCTAACTGACCTGCCTTCAGAATAATGCTTCCCTAGTCAACCCTCGATAGTACCAGAGGAACCTTGCTAGGATAAAAACATGAGCAGATCATGGCCCTCCTTAAAAACATGCTGTAGTTCCCTGTGCCCTTGTGAACTCCTTAGCCAGGGACATGGGACCCTTCTCCACCAGGCCTCATCTTCTGCCACTCTCCATCGTGAACTCTTTGTTCCAGTGGTTCCAAGGGAGCACACGGTTTGCAGTTCCACATCCACAAACTGTGTGCTCACCCATCTCTGCCTTACACATACTGTCCCTTCTTCCTGGAGTTCCCATCCCCTCTTTGCCCACTTGATGAATGCTAGGCATCCTTCAAGATTCACTTTCTCTGTGTGAATTTCCAGATGTGAATTTCCTGGTGGTGCTAAATTGTTCTGCCCGCAATTATCCCATCATGTGTTCATGCTTATTTTGTTCAGGTCATGGCGGGAAGGGAGGCTTGAGAGTTAAATGAAGGGACTGTTGTGGATGTTTGGGCAACTGTAAGGGAAATAAACAAGGGATAGTGGCGAGCTCTGGAGCTAGCAACAGTGGAAGCTGTTACCACCCTTGCCTGAGGAGGCAGGGGAGAAAGCTGGGGAAGAGAACAAGTTGGGGAGCTGTAGCTACGGGCCCTGGTAGAGGGATGCCGCCAACTACGAAGCTGCAGCCTGGCTGGGAAGGGAAAAATGTCCTGACCTCTTTGTCCTCTTATTCCCTGATCCCCTGCTACCACCTTGCAGTAGGCCAAAAGGAACTGAATTTGAAGGGCAAGGGAGCCCCTTGATGCTGACCTTTCCGGGCCACAGAGTAGGGTGGAGAATGGGGAGAGTAGGGCAGAATGGCAAAAGAAGAATGCCCAGCACAGCTGTTATGTCTCTGTTATAGTTCCTAACACAGTACATGAAAATTTTTTATGTACATATCTTTCCCACCAAGTGACAAGTCCCTTGAATGCATGTTTCATATTTTTCTGAACCATGGATGCCTAGTACAACCTTTACAGGTTGTTAAAAATAACTTTTTTATTTTTAACCTGTCATAGTCTGTTCTGGCTGCCATAACAAAGTACTATAAACTAGTTAGCTTATAAACAACAGAAATTTATTTCTTACAGTTCTGAAGGCTGGGATGTCTAAGACCAAGATGCCAGAAGATCCAGTGTCTGACGAGGACTTGCTTTCTGGTTCATGTATAGTGTCTTCTTGCTATGTCCTCACACAGCAGAAGGGATGATGATGAATATTTCTGGGGCCTCCCTTTTTTTTTTTTTTTTTTTTTCTGAGACAGAATTTAGCTCTTGTTGGCCAGGCTGGAGTGCAGTGGCACGAACTCGGCTCACTGCAACCTCTGCCTCCCAGGTTCAAGCGATTCTTCTGCCTCAGCCTCCTGAGTAGCTGGGATTACAGGCATGTGCCACCATGCCCAGCTAATTTTGTATTTTTAGTAGAGACAGGGTTTCTCCATGTTGGTCAGGCTGGTCACAAACTCCCGACTTCAGGTGATCCCCCTGCCTCGGCCTTCCAAAGTGCTGGGATTACAGGTGTGAGCCACCACGCTGGGCCTGGGGCCTCTCTTATAAGGCCACTAATCCCATTCATGAGGGCTCCACCCTCATGACCTAATCACCTGCCAAAGGCCCCACCTCCTAATACATCACCTTAGGAGTTAGGATTTCAAAATATGAATTTGGGAAAACATAAAGTCCATTGCAGGGCCTGTTTGTAATATTTAAATGAAATATTAAGCTGCATTATCGTCTTTTTATTTTTAAGTGCTTAAACACCATTTTCTAGAGTTGTCTTACCATATGAAGCATATGTGGGGTTTTGTTTCATTTTCCTGACCTGCCTTTTCTCATTTCTCAGCCAAACAGGCAGGACTCGTGAAATTGTGATGCCTTCTAGGAACTACACCCCATACACAAGAGTCCTGGAGTTAACCATGAAGAAAACTCTGACTTAGGCACTCAGAGGCATACACTTTTTACAGATGGACAAAAGCTCTGGAACCCTGTGGCTTCAAATCCTTTGGGAAGGGTGACTGTTGTTTCCCCTACACACAGTGTAAGCCGGAAAGGAAATTGCTGAGGCTCTGATCCACTTCTAAGACAGGAAGGAAAGTGAAGGCAGAGTGAGCAGGTAAGAGAGGAATATACTAGGTCACATTTCAGACACCCACCCGGCATACCCTGCTGTACTGCGTCATCATTTGTTTTCTTTGTAGACACTGAAATCCTATCAGGAGGATTCCCTCACAATGTATTTTATTTGCTAGACTTTGGTTGGGAGGGAAAAGGACATTAATTTGAAGTTTCATGTTATTCATGCCAGGATTGTTTGATAGCGCATGAAGGTTTTGTTTACCCATAAAAGTATTACAGGCAGTGTTTCTCTGGTACAGAGAGGCCTGTCCACAAGGAGCATGGGCACCCAGCCAAACTTGAACCTGGAAGGGAGGGTTCCCGGCCTGCAGGTGCTCTTTCCTCTTGGTCCCAAGCATCTGTGCAGGGTCGTGGGAGCCGCAGTGAGAGACTTGTGTGGGCCAGACAAGCTTCATTCCGATGCGCTAGTCCCTTGGTTTAATTTGTGCCTTATGCTTTCACTGGACCAGCTGAAATCACTGTATTTATTCAACTTGCGATTTTTTTTTCTTTCTCACTTTAACTTAAAGAGAATTTTATATGTCATGGAAATTTAATCATTTAATGTTTTCAGTATCAATTGGTGTTTTTGTTAAACGAATGAATCATCTGTTCATGCATGCTGTACTTTGATATTATAACCTATGTCACATGTGTTTAATAAATACTATATATTTTGTTCTACTAATGTTGTCTCTGTGTTTCATCCATGACCATGTAGAAGGGGCAGAGAGCAGATCAGGCTCTAGAATGAGTGTCAAAGTCAGATCACATGATCTTCCAGACGGTACAATCCATACAAGCATCTGTAAGCCATAAGATTGACTCTGTGTGTCAGGGGGAGGGCGGGGGGCCTATCTGTCTTTTTAATTCCTGAACTTTAGTTAATACACCATGTGGAAAAAGCAAGACACATTAATGATCACAAAGTACAAAAATAGATTTTACTTTTAAACCTTTCCTCAAACCTCCCACCCCTTACTGTCTCCACTTCCAAAAAACCAAAGAAATAAAAAAGTAAGAAAGCAAAGCAACTCAGTTAGATAAATCACTGTGAGTCAGAATCATGCTAAGAGGAAAATGTGCATTTGGGAGCTACATTTGTATTTAAACACTGTCAGTGGGACCTTGGGCGAGTCATCAAAGCTCTCTGAATATTAGTTTCATCCTTTAAAAACCTCGGATCATCACACCTACTTGATAGGCTGATGTAAGTGCCACATGAGGTCATTCCCACATAGGGACTGGGCACTGCCAGGCACATAGGCAGTGATTGCTGTCATTCTGGAGGTTTTAGAGCACTGCTGATTGCTGGTTGAGTCTCACCACTGGAGGTATTCTAGCAGCAAAAACCCATGCTCTGTGGCAGCCACCAAGGAGGAGCACTTAGAGAAAAAGCTGTCCTTAGGACCAGGAGATAGGGAAGCTGGACTCAGAGAGAGGCAGAGGGTTCTGGGAGCCCATCCCCCTGGAGAAACTGGTCTGGAAGAAGTTTCTAAGTGAAATGCAATGACTTAAAAAATGTCAATTTTAATGAGACCAAGGTAGAAATGAAAACTACTCTGCCAGTACTTCCACATTCACTTCTTTCTCTCTCTCTTAAAACAAGCAAGGAAAAGAAAAACACTTAGTAATTTTAAATTTAAAGAATACCAGGGACCATTCTACAGCTCGGGCTGTAGAATGA
This sequence comes from Pongo abelii, assembly GCF_028885655.2. Lineage (NCBI taxonomy): Eukaryota > Metazoa > Chordata > Mammalia > Primates > Hominidae > Pongo > Pongo abelii. The sequence goes on from NC_072001.2 coordinate 60,735,373, forward strand.
GAAAGAGAGTGTATAACATGGCTTTCTTTAGGTAGACCTGCCCCCCAAGCAGGTGGTGAACAAAGTTCCTTCAGCATATTGCCTGTGGATATCAGAACTCAGGGACATGCAGGTGTGAGCTGCGGGCCTGGAGGTGTCCCTAGGGCCCAGAGAGTGCCTGGGCAGCCGACGGGAAACTGGATGGACTCAGAAGGAGCAAGTGTCCCTCAGGATCCAGGAATCAGAGAAGGCCTGCCGCTTAGTGAGCCAGCATCAAGAGCCTGTCACTCAGGCCACATGCCTAAGATGCGGTTTGACTCTGAGTGGGGCATGCCCCCTATTTCAGGGATAGCCTGGGAGAGAGGATCAACATTTGGGAAGTGCTTGGAGGGTGCATCAACCAAGGCTGACCCCTGAGCTGGTCCATGTGTTCACTCTGAGCACCCACTTTCTTCCCAGTGAATGCCATCTGCCTACTCCAGGAACTCTAGGGTGGTCACCAGGGCAAGGAGTGGGGGTGACAGGAATGGGTCCTGGCTCAGGCCCCACTGGGCCATGGTGCTCTTCTTGACAGCCAGACTGAGAGGGCCAGTTCAGTTCACCCAGCACATGCCAGGTGCTTGGAAGACAAAGACATGCACCTCGAGACCTTTGCTGTCTCCAAAATCTTTTCCAGCAAGTCCAGGCCCTCCTGATCTTTCCCATCTCTGAATCCCAGGGGAACTTATTTTCAGCCCCTTCTTTATTCTTAAATCTCATGACCAATCTTTGTGTCCATTTGTTATCTCTCCAGTGACATAAACTCCTCAGGGGCAGTGTCCCATAAGGGGCACACTAGTCCATTTGGAGGGAAGCCATTGTAAACCTTGATAAGCGTGAAGAAATCTACAAATGAGGAGTATTCCAGAAAAAGCCTCGGCTTTGGGGAAGTAAAGAATACCAAGAGTCACTGAGCTGGACAGAGCACACATACACTAAGTCTTTACAACAGTCCTGCCTGGAAGATGTTATCACCACCATTTCATGGATAAGGAAATTGAAACTCAAAAAGATGTGAAAATTGTCTGAAACCACTCAGACCTGTCTGATTTCAGAACACAGGTGGGAGGCCTGGAGTCAGTCCCAGGTCTGCCACTAAATCACAATACCTCCTTGGTCAGGTCACTACAGCACTCTGCAGCTCCGTGCCCCAGGATGCAGCTTTGCCGATGAAGTAAATGGAATTGCATCCCCCACCCAGGCTTGCTGCACAGATCATGGGATAGCATTGACAGATTTCCTAGCAGTTCATCAGAGACATGCCAATAATTGATACCTGCTACTATTACTGGTAATTATTGGGAAGCCAGTATTGCACCAAGAATATTTGCAAACTCAAGGATTTCTTCTTATTGGACACAGAGATTTAATGAATGCTAGCAAATGGAATTGTGCAGAAGACAAACAGGAGTGAGGGAAATGCCACTGGATAAGCAGGAGGTTAAATAAACTGTATCTCCTTTTGTTTAGATGTGAATTTAAGAATAATCTATTTTACTTTGTCAGAGAAGGAAAGGCCTAAAACGGAGACTAAAGATGAGTGGCTAAAAAAGAGAGAACAGAAGCAAAGAGACCAGAAGGTGAGTGCTGCTAAAGCTTGGGGTAATTCGTTAGGCAGGATTAGATAACTAATACATGGTGTGAAAAATATAGTTGCCTTTTGTTTTTGCATGCAGATATCTAATTGTTTTCGCACTATTTGTTGAAAAGACTACCCATTTTCCACTGAATTGCCCTTGTACCATTGTTGAAAATAAATTGGCCATATATGCATAAATCTATTTCTATACTCTCCATACTGTTATATTGTGATCTAGTTGCTTATCTTGACACTAATACTATGCTGTCTTGTTTGCTGTAGCTTTATCATCGGCCATGAAGTCAGGTAGCACAGGCTCTCTAATTATGTTTTTCTAAGTTGATTGGGCTATTCTAGGTCCTTTGCATTTCTATATGAATTTTACAGTCTGTCAATTTCTACTAAAGCGCTATTGGGATTTTCCTTCGGACTGCATTGAATAGAGAGGTCACCAAGGATAACATCAAGCCCTTGCTGTATCAGGCCAGCTCCTAGCAACACTGCAGCCCAAGTTGGGAGCACTAGGTTGGCTCCTGGATGTCAGTGACTGCTCTTCTCTTCCTTAGCTGGAAAGGTACTGTGAAAAACCTCCATAGTGTATTTTGGTAAAGGTATAGTAAAATCTTTGTGGGATTCCGAACAAAATATTATAAGAAACATTCATTGGTGCCCAAGGGCCATAAACTTGATGTAATCTGAATGCAATAAATTATAAATAAATGGCAAACAGTTCTTGATGGTTTTCTCTTAATTTTTCCAGTTTTAAAATAGAGCGTTTACAGGATTCACCTTCCTGATTTAGGGATGGGAGGGGGGTTGAGAAATAATTAGTAGGCAATTTTTTGGCCCTGGGACTTTTCTTGTAAATGTTTTCTTTGGCAGCCATACTCTTGAGAACAGGAAGTTACTCTCTTGTTACAGATTTAAGACTTTTCTGAGCCAAATAACAGAAAGCTGGATTAGTTCTGAAATGAAGTGGGGGGAAAAAAAACAACTCTAGGCTCTTGCTGGAGATTAATGACATCTTGCAAATATTTTAATTCTCCCCTTTCCTCTTAACTTGCTACCTCCTAAACAAAACACACTCAGACTGAAAAAAAAAAAAAAAACTTAACTGATCACTTTGTAGCCTAACCTTAAGATAAAATATCTTTATGGTGCTTACAAATTTATGTAAACATTTTTGGGGTGTTAAAGGGAAGGAAAATAGGGCTGTCTTTTTTTGTTTGTTTGTTTATTTATTTATTTATTATTATTATTATTATACTTTAGGTTTTATGGTACATGTGCGCAATGTGCAGGTTAGTTACATATGTATACATGTGCCATACTGGTGTGCTGCACCCACTAACTCGTCATCTAGCATTAGGTATATCTCCCAGTGAATAGGGCTGTCTTAAGTTGATCCTTTTTTTGTTATAAAATCCCCAATATGAAATTTAGAGCATAAAATGTAGTTGTAAAGATGCTAATTTTTCTATGATAATCATAAAGATTCATAATTTTCTTTAATCTTTTTAAAGTGGCTTTTAAAAAATAGATAAAAGTGTTTAATCAAGCTTTGAAAACTATGCCTATATGTTGTTTGAGATGGTTGCAAACAATTCTTTAGGAATTGTTCCAAATGACAGGATTATATCCTTTGACTAGAGCATCTCTGACTATAAAACAAAGGAATTATTTCCTCCAAAGAGACTGAGTCCTCACAGAAGGGCATGCTAAGGTAGAAATAAAAAAAAAAATTCAATTTTTACACTTGATTCTAAAAAAAAGTTGTAATCTTGATGAAGTTTATAATCTGGAGGAACATTAATTCCGTGAATTATCTGAGAACCATTTGTGAGGATTCTTTTTAAAATTGCTTTAAATGTAAAAGTTTTTATTTTTTGCGAGGATTCTTAAAACACAGAAGGCCTTATAAAAACTTTGAGATTGAGAAGTAAAGAACGCTTTCCTGTAACAAGTATATATCTTCAACTAGTAATCTAGGAAGTTTCTATGGTATTAATTGCAGCCTCAGAAAACAAAAGAGTTGGGCTAAGTGTTTTGTTTACACTTGCCGCCTGCACCCAAATTCAAATGCCCTGGTACCTAAGAAGTTTGCCTACAGGTGAGAAGGGTAGGATAATGGGGCCAGTAGCTGATGGAAGCAGGGGAGGATGCTTCCCTGGGCTATAAGAACATGCCTATCCTAAAGTCACTCAAATTCCTAAGTCTGAAAAACACTGTGCTGCCAAACACACCCATCTGTAGTTTGAATGTGGCCAAAGACCCACAATTTGCCACCCTTGACTTGCATTATCTAATGTTTTTCTTTCTGTATATTATGAAGAGGATATTTATTCCTTCATACTAACTTTCTTCAGTCTGCTTGAGGTGATGCCCTTCCACATCATTCATAATAGTTTGCTTGTCTTCTACTATTTTGACAACTTCACTTTTTTAACCTTATAAACAATTTTAAATTACTCAGAGCTGTCATCCATTAGATATAAAAATTAAATGGAGCCCAAGAATTCTAGGTGATGGGAAACATTATCCAGGGCTGTAAGACATGCACAACTATGGGAGTCCAGCAAAGGCTGATAAGCCTGGAGCTCCAGCAATGTTGGGTGAGCATTTATTTAAAGGGAGCTACTTGCTTCCTGGTTTGACTGCATACCAAATATTTCTTCTCAACATTTATGACCTTAAATAGATGCAGATGTTGCCAGAGAATGTATTATAACATTCATCATCCTAGAATCATATAATTTAAGTGTTGAGAGGCATCTTGGACTTCGGTTCAATACTCTCATTTTAAGCAGGAGGAAGCTGAGGTTCAGAAGAGTTAACTGACTTGCCACAAAGTTAGTGGTCCACAAACCCTGCCCCATAAAAACATTGTTGAGGGTTGACAAATTTTACTACCACCACTTCCATTCTCTCATCTGGATTGCTTTTATTGTCCTATACACTATGCTTGACTATTAGCTCCTCCCAATTTTCAAGAAGAAAATTACTGAGAATTTTTTTTCCTGAATAATTCTTCTATATATTTCATGGGCATCCCTTATTCCTCTCCATCTCCCCACTGTTGATGATTTTCAGAGTTGTGTTCTTTCTCATGTAAGATGGAAATTAAAGGTGACCAGACACTGACTTTGGCCAGGTCTAGTGAGAGGAGAGGGGTTAGTTGGTTTTCTCTAACTCTAGCCTGCTGCTTATCACTAGTTTATTTATTTCATGGCCTCTGATGTACATCAGACTCCAAATAGTGAGAGCCATGGTGTGCTGACACTGTAGCAGAAATCAATTCTTCCCATCCACTAAAAAGACAACTACCTCCTTGGTGAAACCTGAAAGGATCTTATGAAATCTCATCCTGTAGTGACTTTGCAAATTACCTCACTCCTCCTTTTCTGTTTGCTCATAAATATATGTGCAGACTATCTTTCCTCAACCACAAAGGAAGTGTAAACATAGTTTATCTGATATTTTATGAATTAAATAATTTTTATAGCCAGACTTATATGATGTACTTGATGTTTTATGAAAAATCTTCAGTGAGGCCCATTTAAGTGTAGGACACTCTGCCCTCCAGTATAGAATTTGAACCAATTCTAAGCAAAGTTTGGCTTTTATATCCTCCTACTTTCCTGCCCTACATACTCTCCAAATCCTAGAGATGAGTACTCTGGGGTCTTCCCATTATCCTAAACTCACTGATGTAATAGTCTGTCTGGTGTGTTCTTCTTCTCAAATTACTCAAAATTCTCTCCATTTTCTCCCTTTCCCTCCTGAACAAATTTCGCTCTTTGAGTGTAGGTCATCACCTTAGCTAGGCTGTTATGAGGAAGCATTTTGGAACTAAATAATACTCACATGTAAATGACTAATAGATCATTTATGTTCTCAAAGGAAGATCTTTGTTCACCATATAATCTTCTTATTGGTGGAATTTCACTCAATGTGTTAAAGGGAAGGAATATAAGTCAAGGAGAGGGGAAGGTATTTTTAATCTTGTTTAAGATTTTATGTCTTAAACTGAGAGGAGGGGCCTTAGCTACAATGTCTATATAGTCTGTGTCAAAGATCATGTGCTCTTTCAAGGATTTTTTTCCCAGTTTGTGAGTGTTTTCATATTTAAAAATCTTACAAAGTTTTATTATTCAATCACAATTCAGTTGGTCATATATCTAACCAGCAATCTTCATTAAATCTGTTTATTAAAAAGTAAACTTACATGAAATTTCAGAGTACCAAACATTTAATAATTAAAAAACTATGTCTTCCCACACTATCAAGATCATAAAACACAGTGGTGGCCTGAAATGGGACACTTGTCACTAAAAAACACTTCAGCCATTTGACGGTATTAACAGAAAAGGGTTATTTTCCACCAACTTGAACCTTACTTGGCTGAGATTTTCTCACCACAGTCTTTGTATTTTTTTTTTCCCATGGGCAACTGCCCCCTTGATTAATCCCATTTCCCTCAGTCCTAGTTTTTCCAGGCAGCTGAGCAAACAAAGATGCAGGCAGCCATTTTAACGTGCTTCCTCCCTCAAGCCCTCTGGGATGGGCCGTCTGTTCATCCTGTTCATACACCAATGGCCTGAATGGGCTTGGAAAAAGCAGCAAGGATCTTCTGTCAGGATTAATTTTAATAGGCCATAGTCTGTCACCCGGGAACCATAGCCCAGGCAAATGGCTTTAAATTACTATTTGCTGATAAAAAGGGAGATACGAGCTGAAAATCTGGTTCCTCATTTCAAACAACTTGGATAACTAATGCAAGAATTTACTTTTAGTGTGGAGTGCAGGCACTTTACAGCCTAAACCCTTGGGTAGCTGAGGAAAATCTTTTCTTGCCATGGGATCACAGTGAAATATAAAGAGGGGAAATGTGGCGTTTTGTAGAAGTATAGAATTTTAGAGCTGGAAGGGAAACAAAAAGTGTATCTGTGACTTCCTAAGGACTTACGTTTAGAGCTTTGTTTCTGATTTCTGTGCAGAGAAACGTGATTCCTCTTATTGCCCCTTCCGCTTTTTTGTCTCCCTCCTTACCAATTCCTTTCTCTTTCCTTTTTTTCACTGTTTTTCTCATACCCAGTTCCAGTTCCTTGTTCTGTCCCTTGGTTCCTCATCCCTCACCAGCCAGGCTCCTGTCATTTCTCTGTGAAGCTCTGCACTGGGGGGCACATGGGGTAGTGTGGTGAATGTAGACCCTAGGCAAACAAGTCAGGAGGCCCTAGCTCTTGTCTCTTCCCCTGTAAAGTGTGAGAAGGCAGTTTGGGGGACTGACTGGAAGGGATGGTTTTGTAAAATGACACACAGATGTCAGCCATTATTGTTCAATAAAGTCCTCTGTGTACCATTCATAAGTAATTTTTCATTAGCTATGGCCATTGTTTTGGTTTGTTTAAAAATTCAGAATGTGACTGGGCATGGAGGCTTACATCTGTCATCTCAGCACTTTGGGAGGCCAAGATGGGAGGATCATATGAGCCCAGGAGTTCCAGACCAGCCCTGGGCAATATAACCAGACCCCATCTCTCTACACACACACACACACACACACACAAATCAGCTGGACATGGTGGTGCACACCAGTAGTCCCAGCTACTTGGGAGGTTGAAGCAGGAGTAACCTTTGAGCCCAGGAGTTTGCGACTGCAGTGAGCTATGATTGTGCCACTGCACTTCAGCCTGGGTGACAGAGGAAGACTGTCTCAAAAAAGAAAAAAAAATCAGTGTGTTCCATTCTCAAATGGATGCTTCCAAGAAAAATCATGAAAGAAAATAGAATTTGCTTCATACTTCTTTATGACCCTTGGTTCCCATCTCTTCCTTTCCAGCCAACTCCCCTCAACTCTCATAGATCATATCACTTGTTCATGGAGAAAATATTCTCCACATTACTTTACAAACATGATTGATACCATAAAAAATGTTTGGTGCAAGTTCTGTAATCTTTCTTAAATAGTCCAGCCTGAGCACTTGAGCAAGAAGACTGGTGGCTAAAATTAAACAAAACATAACAAAACCAAAAACAGGCTGGGCGCAGTGGCTCACGCCTGTAATCCCAGCACTCTGGGAGGATGAGGCGGGCAGATCCCTTGAGGCCAGGAGTTTAAGACCAGCCTGGCCAACATGGCAAAACCCTGTCTCTACTAAAAATACAAAAAATTAGCCAGGGGTGGTGGTGCATGCCTATAGTCCTAGCTACTCGGGAGGCTGAGCCATGAGAATCGCTTAAACCCGGGAAGCGGAGGTTGCAGTGAACCAAGATCATGCCACTGCACTCCAGACTGGGTGACAGAGCGCAAGACTACATCTCAAAAAGAAAAAAAAAAAAAAAAAATGTAAAGAACAAAAACAAAACCCAAGTGTCAATGAAGCTGTTGAGCAACTGGAACCCTCAGACATTGCTGGTGGAGTGCAAAATGGTATAGATACTTTGTAAACAATTTGGTAGATTCTTAGAAACATTCATTTACCCTATGACCTAGTTATCCCACTCCCAAGTGAAATGGAAGCTTATGTTCATGCAAAAACCTATACACAAAGTTTATAGTGACTTGATTCATAATCAGCAATAACTTAAAGCAACTAAAATACCCTTCAACTGTTTAATGTATAAACAAACTCCTACAATGGAGTACTACACCCATAGAATACAACACTACTTAGCAATAAAAAGGATCAGGTTACTGATACCTGCAGTGGCATAGATGAATCTCAAAACCGTTATGCTAAGTGAAAGAAGGCAGATTCAAAAGGCTACTGTATGATTCTACTTATATGACATTCTGGAAGAGGCAAAACTCTAGGACAGAAGACAAACCAGTAGTTGCTAGGGATAGGGGTTCAGTGGAGAGGCCGACTACATTTTGCGGGGGATGATAGAACTGTTCTATATCATGATTATGGTGGTCGTCACAGAACCGTATGCATTTGTCAAAACTCAGACCTGTACACTAAAAAGGGGAGATTTTACTACATGTAAACTATATCAATAAATCTGACAAAGAAAAGAAATATACAGTATTAATTTGCATGTTATTCATCTTAAAATAAATGGTATTGTTCTGCAACTTGCTTTTTTCACTTAACCTTAAGTTTTGGAGATTAAACCTTGTTGATATCTATAGATTTAGTTCCTTCATTTTAATTGATGTAGTTTTCAATTTTTGCTATCACTATAAACAATGTGGCAATGAATGTTCTGACACAGGTCTTCTTTAGTACATACACAGTTTCCTTAGGAAGGCTAATACATAAAGGCCGTGTGTTGGACTGAAGAGTAGGCACGTCTTCCAATTTACTAGATGTGACTGCATATCTTTCCTAAGTGTTTCTGCCAGTTCAGTCTCTGTAACACATGAGCTCCTGTTTCTCCAATCAGAAAGAGTTTGAAATTTTAAAGATTTTTTTACTTTGCATTTCCCTGAAGTTGAGGATCCTTTTTTAATACATGTTTTCTGGTTTTTCCAGTTTCCTCTTCTTTGAACTATCTGTATTTTTCCTTTTTTTTTCTGACTTGTTTTGCTTATTGATGTATAAGAATTCTTTTTGTAAAGTGTGAGTTTTTGTATTCTGGATGCCAGCTTGCTGTTTATATGTATAATAGCCTTTACCCTTCTACACTACAGAAATTTTTGCCTTAATGTAGTTAATTTACAAATTATTTCCTGTAAAGTTTGTAAAATGTGTCTTAAGAAATCCTTCCTAAACTTGTGATCATTAAAATGTTTTTCTGTAAACATTATTTTTCAATTTTAAATAGTAGTTTGTTAGTTCCTCTGGAAATAATCCTCATGTCTATTGGAAGTAGGGAACTATTTATATTAATACTTTTTCCCATATGCACAGCCAATCTCTCTAGCACTATTTATGAAAATTCACTCTTTCCTCACTAATCTTAAATCAAGTTCCCATACATGCATGGGTCTATTTTGGAGTTCCCTATTTTGTTCCATTGGTCTATTTGTTGCAACAATTATATAAAATTAATAAAATGTAATTAAAAGGCCAGGCACACAGTAGGGCCAAAGCAAAAGCTAGCTTCCCCCCCTCCTCAGTCAGCTCTCTAACCCTAAAGTCTGGTCATCAATGAAGTCTTGGTTTTTCTGAAAGAATGATGCTATTGGGCTCCCTTGTTGGTGATCTTTATTCCCACTGACTTCATCTGGTCCTAATCTCTGGCTAGCTTCTTCTTTAAATTCCCTTTTGATACTAACTCCCCACTAATCATCACTCTGCTGCCTGCATACCCCCCACTTGGCCCACTGTCACTACGGCCAAGTCTAGGCATAGAGGCTGGACATGCTTCTGCATTGCCCCATAACACCCCCACCCCCTCATTCTCCAGCAATCCCCATGTGGGGGTCGGGCCATCTCTCATGCTGAGAGGCCCAACACGTGTGAAGTTGAACACTTTCAGTCTTTGTACATTGACACTAATGTCTCCCACATTAGTAATCCAAGTGAAGGAAGCAAAATTAAATTTCTTGAAGAAAAAAAGGCTGGGTGTGGTGGCTCATGCCTGTAATCTCAGCAGTTTGGGTGGCCGAGGTGGGCAGATCGCTTGAACCCAGGAGTTCAAGACTAGCATCGGCAACATGGCAAAACACTGTCCCTACAAAAAAATTTAAAAACAATTTAGCGGGGCGTGGGACACACACCTGTAGTCCCAGCTACTTGGGAGGGAGGCTGAGGTGTGAGGATTGTTTGAGCCAAGAAGGCTGAGGTTACAGTGTGCCCACATTATACCACTGCACCCCAGCCTGTGCAACAGAGCAAGACCTGTCTCAAAAAAGAAGAAAAAGGTCAGAATTTAAGAGAGGAAGAGAGGGTTGAAGGAGGGAAATACAAATTCAGTTTTGGACAGGTTGAGACTGAGAAACCTTTGAGACATTCAGGTGGTAAGGCCTTTACCCTGACTCTAATTCTAGTCCCAGAGCAAAACCCCAAAAGACTCCTGTGCTTAAAAGCTTGGAGAGATTGGTACCTTGGAATTTATGGTAAGAGAGAGTTTTAAGAAGGAGAAAGTGCTCAACAGGGTCAGATGCTGTGAGAAGGGGAAGGACTAAGACATATTCCTTGAATCTGACAGCCATGAAGGGATCCATGGTGCTTGCAAGATGGTGAAGAAATGGAGTCAGAGAATGTGGACAATTCTTTTAGGAAGCGTATCTCTGAAAAAAGAAGGCAGGTGGCAGCTGGGGGCAGCTTTTAACTGCTTTATTGGGGTATAACTGACATGCTATACACTGGACATATTTAAAGTATACAGTGCAATAAGTTTTTTTTAATTTTCTCTTTTTATCTCTAGAAGTAAGTTTTGACTTATCAAATGAATACACCCATATAACCATCACCACAATGAAGGTATTGAGCATCCCCGTCACTCCCAACTGTTTCCTCCTGCCCCTTTGTCATCCTCCCTCCCAGCCTCTCCCTGCCACCCCACAACATCCGATAATCACTGATCTGCTTTCTGTCATTATAGATGAGTTCGTATTTTTTACAATTTTATATAAATGGAGTCATACAGTGTGTAACTTTTTCCTGGCCTCTTTCTCAGTATAATCGAGATTCATCAGAGTTGTTGCATGTACCAGAGTATTTTATTATATGGACAGACTACAACGTGTTTATCCACTTACCTACTAATGGACTGTGTCAAGTTTTGGGCTATTACAAATAAAGCTGTAATGACACTTACGTGCAAGCCTTTCTATTAATATATGCTTTCATTTACCTGTTTCACTTAGGTAAATACCTAGCAGAAAAATGGCTGGGTCAAATGGTATATTTTAAGAAACTGCCAAACTGGTTTCCAAAGAGGTTGTACTATTTTGCATTCCCATTAGCAGTGTATCAAAGTTCCAGTTGCTCTACATCCTTTACAACACTTGGAATGGTCAGTCTTTCTGGTAGGCATGTACTAATATCTCACTGTGATTTTATTATTTCTTTTTTCTTCGATATAGAGTCTTGCTATGGTGCCCAGGCTGGTCTTGAACTTCTGGGCTGAAGCAATCCTCCCAACTCAGCGTCCTGAGTAGCTGGGATTACAGGCATGAGCCACCATGCCCAGCTTCTCCATGTATTTTCAATTTGCATTTTCCTAATGGCTAATAACACTGGTCCTCTTTCATGCGCTTATTTTTCACTTATATATCTTCTTTGGTAAACTGTCTTTTCAAATCTTTTATTCCCTAATCTGGGAAGTGGTGCCCATCACTTCTACCATATTTATTAGAAGTGAGTCAGTTAAGTCCAGTCAACATTCCATGGGAGAGGATTACACTGGAGTGGGACACTGGGGGCCATCCTAGAGGCTGTCTACCACATGTGGCTTCCCATTTCTTTTAGGGTAAAATCCAAACTCCATATCCTGGTCTACAAAGCCCTGCTAGATCTAGCCCCAGCCTTCCACACGGGCTTTTTTTGTTATTTGAACATGCTGAGCTCCTTCTCCTTTTACGGCCTTAGTATCTTCTCTTGCCTCTACTTGGGATGTTTTTCCATCAGATTTTTCCACAGTTGATCATTTGTCATTGAAGTCCCAGCTTAAAAGTTACCTCCTCAGAAAACCCAACCTCAGTCACCCAATCAAAGTAGTCTACCAGTCACTCCTTATTAAATCACTCTGTACTAATTCTCTATGTGACTCTTAGTACTGATAGAATAGAAGTTTCAATGTAACGGGAAATTTCTTTACCTCATTCATCGTTATATCACCAAATCCTAGAATAGCGTTTTGCTTGTGATACACGCTCAATAAATATTTACTTACTGAACAAATGAATGAGATCTCCAAAGAAGCAAGAACAGATGGGATCCATAGTATAGCTGAAGGGATTAACCTTGGATAAAGTTCCTGTTACTACTGCTGTTTAATAAACCACCCCAAATTTAGAAAAGGCATAGTGAAGATGTCTCTGCTCCATAATGTCTGAGGCTTCAATTTGGAAGTCGTGAAGGCTGGACGTGACTGGACAGTTGGGGCTGACATTATCCAAAGTTTTGCCCACTCACATGTCTGGTGGTTGATGCTACCTGTTGGCTGAAACTTCAGCTTGAGATGATAGCCAAAACATCTACGCAAATGCAGACTTCTTCATGGCTTGCTTGTGAGTTCCAAGAGTAAGCACTTCAAGAAAGCCAGGTAGAAGTTGCATCACCTTTTGTCATCTAGACTAGAAAAATCACTTTTGCTCTAGTTATAAGCATGCCCAGATTCAAGGATAGAGAAGAATAACCCCATTTCTTGACAGGAGGAGTGTTAAACTCACATAGTAAGAAGAACATTTAGGATGGGAAATATTGTTGCTGCCATTCTGGTCAACTCCAACTACATCATGGCCAATTTTGTGGCCACTCATGCCCCAAAAATGACAATCAATGCAAGAAAACAGAGGAGAACAGCCTGGAAATTCCAAACATTTATGTTTATCAATTTTACAATTGATTGTCAGTTTTTATCTTCAAAAGGACAAGTGGAAATCATTCCCAGGTCTTGTTTTTGTTCAAACAGTGTCCTTGTGTAGCTTCGTGGCAATGGGATGTCTATAGGTCATTTTGGCAGCACCTCACGTGACTAATGAAATTTTCCTTTCCTTTAATTCTGTTTTGAATTTTCCTTCCTTTCAAATGCAGCCAAATTTATTAGTTTACTCTGAGAGCAACATTCAGGAGAGTAATCCAAGTACCACTGGAAAAGTGATTCAGTTTTTTTTTTTAATGAGCATTGAAAAACACAAACAAAAAAACCCCAAAACACTTGCCCAGATTCATTTTTATAACGGATGGGCTCTTTGACAGGCAACTGGAATTCTTTAGCAGAGATTGGCTGTCTGTGGTTTGTGGGCTCCATTTCAAGTGTTTGGTTCAGCTGCAAACAGGTATAACCTGTAGCACTCATTGTTTCTCTCTTCAGTCTTCATTTCTCCATTGTTAAATTTCTCCATTTTATATCTTTTTCTCTAGACACTGCTGTGAAAATTTTTGTCCTAGATATTTATTTTTGTTTCATAAATTATAAAAGAATACTTTGCCTATTTTCATTTTGAAGTGTAAATAGGCTGCAAGTAGTCTGCTTCTATTGTAGAGTGATGTTTTCCACTTGCCATGCTTCTTGGTTACTGACAAAATTAGACAGTTTGTGCTTGGATGCTGGTAGGAATTCAGATTTGTATTATGATAGCTTGAAGCCCTAAGCCATACTGTATAAAAGATTCTATCGCAAACCACTAAAAAATCTACACAGTAATTATGATTAATTATATAAAAAGCTTAAGATTTGCATATAAGAAACATTTCATTAAGAGAAAGGAATATGGGGGAAAGGTAGAGAAAAAAATATGAGAGAACGAGATTGTGTCAATTACTACATGCTATGTTCCTGAGCAGAGACAGAAAAAGTACAATTATAGCTCCCTCACAGAAAGGACTTTACAATTTTGTTAGGAAAGGAAAAAGAAATCTCGATGCATAACACAATTAGAGAAGTATAATATGCTTCATGCAGTGAGGTTTCAACTTTAACTAAGCCCTATAATTGTGCTCAAAAGAAAGAGTAGTTTGGTTTGGAATAACGTAGGAAAGTTCAGGGAGGAGGTGAGACTTCGGCCAAGACTTATAATTGGCAAGGGGAGAAGAGATAGCCTTCCACAAAAGGGTAACAGAAGGGGGCAAAATTCTGAGTCCTGAAAGAAAGGCATCCTTGCCTTGGGGACACCTGTGGCCCACAATCAGCACATGGGGAGTTCACTACTGTGGGAGAAATAAAGGCCTCCAGCTGGGGTCCAGGAGTGGGGTGAGGGAGGCTTGCAGGGTGCTTAGCACTGTAAACCAAAAATAAAATTTGAAGGCCCGCCCTCAACCGTCTGAATGGACTTCCTCCTCTAGTCCAGGGTCCTCCAAATTTAACCTAAAAGACTGGCTTAGGCCATGATGGGAAGGGGAGGTCAGACATGCCTCATTATGCCCTTCTTTCTTTTAGAATCCAGGAAAAGCTACACAGCATTTAATATCAACACATACCTTGAGTCTGATAAGAAACACTTACAACTTACTTTCTCTGAAGCCTGCTAACTGGAGGCTTCATCTGCATGATAAAACTTCGGTCTCCACGAGTTCTTATGGTAACCTACACATTCCTTTAAATCAATTACCAATCAGAAAAAAACTTAAATTTACCTACAACTTGGGAGCCCATCTTGCCCCACACCCGCTCTGCTTTGAATTGTCCCACCTTTCTGGATTAAGCTAATGTTTATCTTAAATGTATTTGATTGATGTCTCATGTCTCCCTAAAATGTATAAAACCGAGCTGTGCACCAACCACCTTAGGCACGTGTTCTCAGGCTCTCCTGAGGGCTGTGTCACGGGCCATGGTCACTCATATTTGGCACAGAATACATCTCTTCAACATTTTACGGAGTCTTTTTTTTTTGTCAGTACCACAGACAACCACCTGACTCGAGGACCTTACCTATTTCTCATTCAGCCAATGCTGGAGCAGGTTATTAACGTCCTTGAAAGCAAGTCTTATACAGAGAAAACTTATTTTGATACATTAATGAATCTGATCAGAATGGACCAGATTGGGAGGATAGATAAATGGTTGCAATTGTGCTCCCTGGAATAGCTTTGGAGTTTACCTAGATCTTCTGTCTCTTTGGGACAGAGCTGCTTGTGTTTATATAGCATCTTACACAGGATTGAGACAACTTCAATTTCCTATATCAAAAATTCGGGGGAGGGCGGTGGTTTTGGAGGTTATGGGGTTGTTCAAACCTCCCAAGTGACATCTGCTGTGATTGCATGTCTTCCTACTTTTTCCACTGGGATGCACCTCTGGTAGCTGAACTATAACGAGAAGGTAAAAGCTGTGTCCAATACCTATTAAGCTGCCTTCTTCTCAACAGCTGGGTGGGGGCGGGGGGAGTCTTTTCAACAATTTTACATATTCGGAAATAGGCCTAAAGTGAAGAAGGGGATTTTCAAATTGGTGTGTTGGAAAAGGGGCTGGGCTTTTCGGTTTGAAATCTGGTGCTGTCACTTACTGGTTTTGTGCCCTGGGAATATTTATTTCAGTTTTCATGCCTCTGTTTTTCTATAGGCAAAGTAGAAAATTAGAAAAGGTCCTCAACGAGTTTGTACAGCTGCTCCCACTGCCTCATCACCTCTTGTGGGCCTTTGGAAATGTATGTTGGAGGAGACATTTTGGATTGTTGCAATGACTTGGGAGTGCCATAGCACCTACCAGGCAGAAGCCAGAAACACCAAACGTCTTAACAATGCTTGAGGCAGTGCCACAAATGAAGTCCTTCTCCAAATGCATTGAGCCCCAAGAAGAATCGCTGATTCTAAGGAACCATCCAACTTTAACAATTTTAGGACGTCCCTAAGCTGAGCTAGGAGGCACCGCGCACAGGCTGGAAGCACCACGCACAGGCCAGAGTCTCCCAAATCCTGTCCCGCACTCTCTCCTACCTTATTAATGGCCAACTCATCTTTCAAGTTTCGACTTGAATTTCACTTCTCAGCTATACCTTCCCAGGTGCCCATCCCAACGTTACTATTATATTATAATTTGATTCTCCCTCCACCCGTTCCCCCCGCCAACTCTGTAAACCCCAAGTATAACACAGGACGTTGCTATTTGTTGACTAACACATAGTGTTTGGTGAGGTCACGCTGGCGCTGAATACTTTTTGTATAACCCGACGAACAGCTGATGACTGCATGAATGCTCACACAAGGGGAAAAGGCGCCAAGCCCAGGCTCCGGCGTCATCCGACGTAACTTCCGCCCTTCAACGCTCTTGCGGACGCCCCCTTCTCCCGGTCCGTGTTTGTTTCCGGCATTTCAATAAAGCTCGATTCGGCTCGAAGAAGACCCCGTTCTTCCGGGAAAATGGCGACTCCCGCTCGTGTCCCGGAGTCACCGCCGTCCGCGGATCCGGCGCTAGTAGCGGGGCCTGCCGAGGAAGCCGAGTGCCCGCCGCCGCGCCAGCCTCAGCCCGCGCAGAATGTGCTCGCTGCCCCGCGGCTTCGAGCCCCAAGTTCCCGAGGACTTGGAGCGGCGGAGTTTGGTGGAGCTGCGGGAAATGTTGAAGCGCCAGGAGAGACTTTTGCGCAACGAGTAAGCTGGGGTCCCGCGGAGTCTCCGCCAGGCTCCTTCAGCTCGAGCTCCCTGGGCGCTCCCCTCCCCTCTCGCACTCTGTTCCCTTCCCTCGAAGGTGACCTTGACTCAGTCACATTCGCTTCAGTCCTACGGGCGAGTGGACGGAGGGCTTGCTGCCGCAGAGCCGTGCCTCTTCCCGGCCAGGCACGTGTGCCTGCGAGGATAGCTCGGACTGAACGGCTACCTAGCGTTGCAGGGAGTTAGTAGCCCTTCGTTGGTTTTATTTACCCGGGGACTGTGGTGGTTCCATGAGTCTGCATTCTAAACCCTTTTGTCGCCCGAACCCCTAACCCATAACAAATTGTCAGCTTCATCTGGATTCTATGCTTACAGGAACCGCAGGAAATGGGAAGAGTGGGATATGAAGAGGGGTTTATTAGGCCGGGAAAGTTCGACCCTCATTCAGCTGGCTGATTTAACGGATTTTAGCAAGGGAGCCACGTGATAAAAAGTGATTTTGTTTTTTAGGCAGCTTTGTTCAGCAGCTTGTTGCAAAAGATGGTTTGAAGGAATAAAAAGCAGAAGACAGTAGGAGGATATTTTCAGAGAGGCTCCCCACGAGACAGTTGTAAGAAAGTGAGCTAGGAAGGGATTGGGAGAACTTTTAAGCATGGACTAATTTAAATGCAGTTGACAGAGATGGTTGAAGTTTCCAATCTGTATGGAAGACCACTAGCAAAAATAGGAAACTTCAGGGAGAGGAATAGATCCAAGGTTGATTTTACTTAGGGTGTGCAGAGTTGAGAGGAGAGCAGGACAGACATTTGGTTAATCGAAAACCAAACACTTAAAAGCTGGAGAAGTAGTCATGAGACTCAAGAAAGAGAGAACCCTGGAAAAATATAGAAAACAGGAATTTCAGCTGTAGAGTGTTGTTTAATAGTTGAAATTGTGGGGATGAATGTAGTGTCAAAAAGAACAGAGGACGTAAGGTTTAATTTTTTCTCTCCATTTATTGTTAAAAGGGAATCAGAAAAGGAACTCTGTCATCCAGCAAAAGGGACAAATAAATAATTGGTTGGGATCAAGACACGTGTTTTGACCTTGTGAGAATAGGTTTTGAATGTATAGCAGTGAATTAACTTTTTGGTCTCAGTACTCCTTTATACTTTAAGAATTATTGACATCCCAAAGAGCTATTTTATGTGTTGTATCTAGCGAAATGTATTTACTTACCAGAAATACAGCTGAAGTCTTTAAAACATAAGCATACACAAGCACACATTCTATTCTAGAACAATGATGTCATCACATGTCATGTAGCCTCTGGAAAACTCCACTGTACCCATGTGAGAAAATGAGAGGGAAATAACATCTTAGTATTATTATGAAAGTAGTTTTGACCTAATAGGCCCATCCCCACACTCCACCTCATCCCCAAATTTTGGAGATTGCACTTTAATGACTGCTGGTTCTTGGAATGTCTTATGTGATTATTATATGCTTAAAATACTTTTGCCGAAATTCTAATTTGCTGAGACAAATGAGGCATATATTCCCTATTCTTCCTGCATTCCCTTGTTTTTTGGGCTATTTGGATAATGACCATTTTAATTGTTTTATTCCTGTTTTGGGGCAGTTAGAAATCAGATATTTGACTTAAAAATCAGCTTTTCTTTCTTTGAAGATAATGCCTTGCCTTTTTAATGTTATATCTCAAGTTAAAAAAATGGCTGTAATGTAATAGTATTCTTTTTCATTTGACAGAAAATTCATTTGCAAATTGCCCGACAAAGGTAAAAAGATCTTTGACTCTTTTGCCAAACTGAAAGCTGCCATTGCAGAATGTGAAGAAGTTAGAAGAAAAAGTGAACTGTGTCACCCTGTTAGTTTAGACTGTAAGCTAAGGCAAAAAGCAATTGCAGAAGTTGATGTGGGTACAGATAAGGCCCAGAATTCTGACCCGATACTTGATACTTCATCACTAGTTCCTGGGTGTTCCTCTGTAGATAACATCAAGTCATCTCAAACCTCACAAAACCAGGGACTTGGACGTCCTACTCTAGAAGGTGATGAAGAGACTTCAGAGGTTGAGTACTCAGTGAATAAGGGCCCAGCTTCCAGCAACAGAGACAGGGTACCACCTTCATCTGAAGCTAGTGAGTATCACCTGCAGCATCGTGTTTCAAGTCAAGCAGAAGATACTTCCAGCAGCTTTGACAACCTGTTTATTGACAGGTTACAGAGGATCACCATTGCAGACCAAGGTGAACAACAGTCAGAAAACGCAAGTACTAAGAACTTGACAGGCCTTTCTAGTGGGACTCAGAAGAAACCTCATTACATGGAAGTGCTAGAAATGCGAGCGAAAAACCCAGTGCCCCAGCTTCATAAATTTAAAACCAATGTGTAAGTACTATCGGAAACAGGCCTGTAACAGGAACATGATATTTGTTAAACTCAAAAAGTACGAGAAACTGGGTGTGGTGGTTCTTGCCTGTAGTCCCAGGCTACTCAGGAGGCTGAGGTGGGAAGACAGCTTTGAGTCCAGGAGTTGTAGACCAGCTTGGGCAATATAATAAGACCTTTTCTCTTAAATAAGTCAGGAGAATGCTCTAAGTTCCGTGGGCTTTGTATGAGAACTCCTTGTAGTTAGGAAAGAACATGTTGTGGAAACACTGAGACCAGCCTGGCTTGAGTAGAAGATTCATGTTGAAAAATATTTAGTTTTGAAACCAAATAATCGACAAGGTCTTAAATAGCACATGGGGGAGTGTTAAATTTCAGGATGCTTAGCCAATATTTCATAATAAACACAGAGTTGGAGAGAATTTATTATGACTTCTTTTTTTCAGAACCATTTTTTAGTGTACGGCTTTGATTAGTGTACTATCAAAGTGTACCCTCTTTGATTAGTCTGTGAACTAATGGTAAAGCAATTGCAGGAGCTGTTGGGCTTTCCAGCAAAAATCATTTGCATGCTCACTGTATGCAAGCAAGCAAGAGGTGTTGTGGGGACATAATTAAGTCAAGATGGTTAAACTCCTTTGCCTTTTTGATGTTAAATCTCAAGTTTAAAAACATGGCTGTAATGTATACATGTATAATGTAATACAATACCATGTTCTTCAAGGAGTTTAAGAGCTAGATGAGGACCCAAGGTTTACACACTTGGAAAATAGTTAAGCTACATAATAATAACAGTTTCAGGGGGAAGGAAGCTGAGAAGAGGTTTGAAAAACTGTGACAATAGATTCAGGCAGGATAGGCAAAAACTCTGCTTAACAGTTCCTTGCCATAAATTTGTTTCTGAAATTTCAGGAAAAGTAAAATCTTTTTGAAAATAATTGCTATTTACTTGCAGCAAATGTAACATTCAACTCGGGTAACTGGTACCTTCCTATACTGTATTTACAAGTATGTAACATCAAAGTTAAATCACTACTACCTTTCTTTGAAAAACAGAAAACCTCTAGTGAAAAGTACCTGAAACATGCTTCTTTTTTGTTAGACTTTAATTCTACCCCAGCATTCATTTTAACCTCAAAACATTTTATTTCTGCTGTATAGAAAATCAGGATTATACTACATTAATGTGATCAAGTACTCTCTTGTGTACAGTGGGGTATCTTTCTTCACTTCCAGGATGACATTTTAGAAAACTAGAACCATCATCTAGTCAATAAATAAAACAAAGAATACATTAATCCCAGTTCTGTTTTATGGTCATTTAGCTGGGAGTGGGAGAAAGGTAAGGGAATAGTGATGAGGGCTACCAAGAATTCAGGAAGTTTAAGAGACAGGGAGCCTCCTGTATAAGTTAGAGGAGAACAGGAAAGGCAGGGCTTTGAGGAGTCCTTAGGCCATAGACAGGTAGGGATTGAGAGGGTTCCATGTGAGAAGTGCCTTGGAGGTTGGAAGGTGGGGTCAGGTAGTGTCCTTTGGGTCCTTTCTGCTCTTCCTTCTGCATACTCTTCTGGCTTCATGTATCACCTGGATGCTGGAGGCTGACCCCTGTCCACCTGTATCCCAGATCTTCCCAGAACTTTAGGTTTGCATAGCCAGTTAACCATGAAACTTAATCACTTGGGTGTTCCCAGGTACCTCAGCTTAATCATGTACAAAGTGGAACTGCTGTTTCTTTCCAAGGTAATTTCCATATTCCCTAATAGTGCCACCACCTTCTTCGTTTTCTTCCCCTAAGGTATCTTCCATTTTTGTCATCTCCATATCTGCTAGCCATGAAGACCTACTTATTTCTTTGATCTTCATCTCTGTAATTGTTCTTCATCTTCTGTCGAAGTGAAGACTGTCGTCTCTCTCGGGCTGTAATTGTGGCCCCTTCTACCTCTAGTCTTAAGTACCAGTCTATCTCCGCTGCTGCCAGAGTGAAATTTGTAAGATGGAAATCTGAACTTGTTATGGAGAACTCTTCATTGCAGTCTGGGCCTAGCCTACTTCCCAGCCCTCTTTCTAGCTGTCTTTTCTGAGTCTCTCTACCTTCTGTACTTTCTCTCACTCCCCTTGCTGGGATGCATTTCTCTCCTTACTTAACATGGTAAGCAGTTATTATTCCAAGACTGTTCAAAGCTTTTTCGAAACTTTTCTTACAGCCTCTCTGTCTCCCACTAGAACTGGCCATTTCCTTATGTTCCAATGTATCTTGTTGAGATATCTGTCACAGTACCTCTGGTATTATACTGCACTGAAACTTTACATGTGTATTTCTTTCTACTGGGCAATAAGCCCTTTTGCAAATGTTCTTTGAATAAATGAAAAAAAAAACAACACCTCCAGATGAAATATAAGGTTTGAATAAGGAAGGAAAAGGCAAAGAGCCTGTATGCACACAAACACACCCCTATTTGTTACAGCAATGAATACTGGTAAATTACTTACTATTACCTTTGGAGGAGAATTAATTGCTAAGGTAAAGGCCATTTGTGTGAATATTTTAAATGTGTCTACAAATAAAATAGTCTGATTGTATAACACAAGTTTTCCTTTCCATCAGGTTACCTTTTCGACAAAATGATTCATCTAGTCATTGTCAGAAGAGCAGGTCTCCTATTTCCTCAGAAGAGCGGCGGCGCAGGGATAAGCAGCATCTTGATGACATCACAGCAGCTCGGCTTCTACCACTTCACCATATGCCCACGCAGCTGCTCTCCATAGAAGAATCCTTGGCACTTCAGAAACAGCAGAAACAGAAATATGAGGTATTTGGGGTATTTTTTTTCTTGTCTGTTCGTTGGGTGCTGCTTACATAAGCTAGAATTTACTCCAGGTTCAAGGAGGAAGGAATGGAATAGAGGGGATTAAGTGCTTCCATGAGCTCAGATCTATGCCACTAGTTTTCAGAGAGTCATAAAGTTGCTAGAACTGCAGGAAGTAGCTAGAGATGATCACAGCTACCTTCAACATTAAAGTGGTGATTTGCCTGGAAATGTGGGGAGACTTGTAGAATTTCATGTCTTAAAGCTCATGTACCTGCCTCTTCCTGTTAGGATAGTAGTAGCATCACATCTCTCCCTTTCACCTTGTAAAACTCATGTGACAGCTTCTCAGTGGTAGACTGTAACCCAGACCTCTTGTTAGAGAATGAGGAGAATGTAGTTCCCAGGCTTCCATCTCCTGCAGTACAGGGGACGGCATAGAAGGAGTGGGAGGGTAACGCTGTGTAGCCAGCAGGCAGTGAGACACTGCTTCAGAGCATAATCCACAGGCCCATGTGAAGAAAGAAATATCTCCTGCTTTTGGCAACTTAATCAATTCTGCATAGCACTTTGTTTCCATGTGTTTTGCATTGAACTTTAAACGTGTATGTTGAGAGTTTGTATACAGAATAATGGGATGGGAGAAAATAAGTGTGAAGGACCATAGGGGAATAGAAAAGTTTAGAAGTATTTAGTAATAATTTTAGCCTCCAGGAGAACAGTATCCCGTCTCACTTCCTAGGTATTGATTAGCTAGATTTTAGTCAGGTACTAGTGCACCAACTAGTATAACACCAGGCTGTTCAGGAGTTCGAGACCAACCTGGGCAACATAGCTAGACTCCATCTTTACCAAAAATTAGCCGGGCATTGGGGCATGCAACTGTGGTCCCAGCTACCCGTGGGGCTGAGGTAGGAGGATTGCTTGAGCTCAGGAGGTCGAGGCTGCAGTGAGCTGCAGCACCACTGCACTCTATACAGCCTGGGTGACAGAGTGAGACCCTGTCTCAAAAAAAAACAACAAAACAGGCTGTTAATCTGCCTTGGCTTTTCATAAAAGCCTTGGCATGGATTGGCATTTTCAAGGTGCTCTTTTTGAAAAAACCCATTTTTCTTTCTCTCAGTGCATTAAAATTACTGTCTAGTTAATGACTGTAGCATTGAGGAAGTGTTTATTGTCTCTGAGCTCTTAAATGCCCGTCCTAAGATATTTTTAGGTTGAATTAAACCCTTCATCTTTAAATTGTTTTTTTTTGGCAGAGAAGTTGTAGTGGTAATAGCTCCCACTTTTACTATTCATGGCTTGAAGAGGAGGACATCAAGAAGTTCAAGAAAGCATGAGAAAAGGGAAGAACTGAATTAGGAATGACATTGCCACCTACCATCAGATGGTGGTGAAGTCCTTGGGAGTTTTTAAGTACATTGCCAGTGTCTGAAATTTACTTGGACTTTTTATTGGATACTAGTTGCTGTAGGACTTTATTTGGAGAGGAGTAGTCAGCTTTTTAGTATTAATTTCTTGATTTTCATTTTGCTAATGAAGTGTAATTCCCAAGTCTAGAAGTCATCATTGTAATTAGGGAAGAAGGTCCTATCAGTTGTAGAAATCTAGACAGCGTTAGTCTTTTTTTTTTTTTTTTTTTTTTTTTTGAGACGGAGTCTCGTTCTGTCACCCAGGCTGGAGTGCAGTGGTGCAATCTCGGCTCACTGCAAGCTCTGCCTCCCGGGTTCACGCCATTCTCCTGCCTCAGCCTCCCGAGTAGCTGGGACTACAGGCACCCGCCACCACACCCGGCTAATTTTTTCTATTTTTAGTAGAGATGGGGTTTCACCATGTTAGCCAGGATGGTCTCGATCTCCTGACCTTGTGATCCGCCTGCCTCAGCCTCCCAAAGTGCTGGGATTACAGGCGTGAGCCACTGCGCCTGGCCCCAGCATTAGTCATTTTTGACATTTGATAGGTCAAATTGTTATGTGAGTGTGTATACATGGGCATGTGCCCACATATTTAACGCATCTGTATTTATAAGTATTGTAGTGCTAAGCTCATTACTCAGTTTCTTATATAGAGGAGTGTATTTCACTGCAATGTTGTATATTAACAGAGGTCAGTAACTTCAATTGTAGCAGGCTGGTGGCTGTCAGAAGCATTACCCAGTTGTGTCTGATAGGGCACAGCCATCAGGCTCGTATTGCCCAAGGGAGCACTCAGTGAGGTGTCAGTGCCCCTCTTATTGCTGATTCTAGGTAACTTCCCATTGAAAAATTGTAAGGCAGAGATGTGAACGTGTAACTTTTTGCTTTGCTCTTTGTTTTAAAGGAGATGCAAGCAAAGCTCGCAGCGCAAAAATTAGCTGAAAGACTGAATATTAAAATGCGGAGTTATAATCCAGAAGGGGAGTCTTCAGGGAGATACCGAGAAGTAAGGGATGAAGATGACGATTGGTCCTCTGATGAATTCTGAAGATAATCTCCTAAATCACTGACGTTGAGATGTCATCATCTTACATCAGACTTTCTAACTAGTATCAAGATCAGTGTCAGATATTGTTGAGGGAATAATTTTATAAAGTTACACAAAGGTAGTTATAAACAAAAAGCCCAGTTTGTCTTTCAGAAGATGACTTTCATGTGCTTGAAAAGTTTAATATTTGAATATTGTGTTTAACCACATGGTATTAAAATTTTGCAATATATTGTGTATTGGTCTGGTATTTTAGTATATAGTAGAACATACTTTTTTTTCTTTAAGCCAAATGAAAAGAGGTAACTTTGCTTTTTTCCTTATTCTTACCTATCAAATAGCATTTATTACATGTTTTTCAGTGAAATACTTAGTTGTTCCAGGCACCTAAAATCAATTAGGAAGACATAGTTCCCTTCTTTTTTGGGTAACGAAGGGAGCAGTCTAAAGAATTGTATGCATGTTTGCATGGGGTTATTGAGACACTGGATGTGAAATATCTAGGAAGACATGCATGGAGAATGCTCAACAAATGCTCTTCTTCTGTCTTCCCTTAGGAAGAATGTTATCTCTCTTCTGATTAGGAAGGACTTCCGTTTTGAGTAGATGCTGGAAGGTGGAGGTTTTTTTTGTTGGTTTGTTTGTTTGGTTTTGTGGTTTTTTTTGTTTTTTTTTTTTTGAGACGGAGTCTTGCCCTGTCGCCCAGGCTGGAGTGCAGTGGCACGATCTTGGCTTACTGCAACCTAGGTGGAGGTCTTTTTAAATAACCTCATGTTACTTCAGGCAAATCTGGTACAGGAGAAGCCCAAGCTAACTGAGCTGGGTGAAGGCTTATGCATCACCTGGCTTGAGTTCCTTGCTGTCACAGATGATAGGTTCATGTATAGAACATTAACGTTTGGTAAGGAGAGCATTTTTTTGTTGTTGTTACAATTGAATTGTCAGTACTTTACTTTTTTCCCCCCAAAGAGGCATATATAGACTGCAGAAACTTCAGTCTCATATATAAATGTTCATGTCATTTTAGAGGATTATATGGTTGTCTCCAGAGAAATTAACTTACATTATCAAAAAATTCTTTGTCTAATATATTGGAGTATTTAAAAGTGTTGAAGAATAAAATATTAATTAGAACAACTTCAAATGCTAAGGTGATGTTTTACCGGGACTTAATTAAATACAACTTTTTCCTTTTGAAAAAGACTGTTCACATTTGCTTCCAGGTGTAGTTATTGCTTTCATTCCTTACCCCCCTCAAGCAAATGTGAAAAGTATACTGACCTAAGATTCTCATTAGTTTTAGTACTAATAGTAAATGACTTCACAGCGTAAAATTTGATGTTATTTCTGGAAAGCTAGATGATACGGAAGAGTTCATGTGCCTGGGCACACAGTTCCCTGTAATCCTACCATCTAGGGAGATAACCTCTTAACATTTTGATGTTGTGTTTTTGCTTATTTTTCTATGCATAGTTAATACATTTATATTCTCAAAAATGAAATCATAATGTACATTGCTTTGTAGTCTGCTCTATATATTGTCAACATGTTCCCATATTAAATATTTTGCTTTTAGACAACATGGTATATGCTAAAGCATGGGTATACCATAACTTTAAGATTGATTTCCTGTTCAGCAATTTGATTATTTATTATAATGTAATCTGTAAATAGTGATATGATTAACATCTTAATCACATCTATACAAAATGACTTATTTCCAAAAGATACCGCTGTAGAAATGAAATTGTTAGGTGAAAGTGTTTTTTGAGAATCTTTATATATATCACTCACTGCAGAGATCATGTTCATTTACATTCCCATTAGCAATATATCCAGCACTCGGAATTGAGAATTACTACTTAAAATCTTTGCAAATTGAATAATTACAGAAAAGGGCTACATTTAAAATTTGTGTTTGTTTTTATTACTTAGTGAAGGTTGTGTTGTTTTTCATATTCATTGGCCATGCTATATTCATTCTTTTGAGAATTGCTCATTCGTATTTTTTCTGTTACTTGCTTGGAGAATTTGCTCTTTTTTTGGCTTATAAGTTCTTAAGAATGTCCGTCCTTTGTCATATGTTGTAACTTTTTTTTAGCCTTATTTGTCATTTAACATAGTTTGTGATATTTCAGTGTAGACGTTGTTTTCTTTAGGAGTCTGCCTTTGTGTATGTGCTTGAAACTATTTTTGTAATCCAAGAATGGATAAATGTCCTTATTTTCTTCTAGTATTTTCTTATTTCACTTTTACACCTGTCTTGAAAAGGAATTTAAATTTTGTTTATATACATTAACTAAATCAATACAAGTTTGGGGTGAAAAGGAAATTTTTAATCCATCTCAAATGTATTTGGGTGTATTAAATAAGGTAGGGATTTGATTTTATTTCGAAGAGTTTATCAATTGGTTCAGTATCTGAAACCACCATTTCCCCTCTGATTTGTAATGCTATTTTTATAGAATATTAAATTCTTATGTGTCTTTTGTGTCTTAGGCCGATTTCTGGGCCTTCTGGGTTTTTTCCACACTGTCAATAATTATCGCTTTAATTGGTGTTAATATTTGGTAGTACACAGGTTCTCCCTTGTTTTTTTAAATTTTGTGAAATATAACTTATAAATAAGTACTTAAAACAGAGTTTAATGGGTAAAGCAACAGCTGTGTAATCACAAACTAGATGCAGAGGAGGTCTTGCCAGCACTCCAAAATCTCTGTGTATCCCCTCTTGACACTCACCGTTTCCCCCAGAGGTAACTATCCTGACTTACGGAATTCTCCCTCTGTCCTTTTAAGAATTATTTTACCAGTTATGTGTATAACAGTATGGTTTATGTTTTGCTCACTTTTGACTTACATAAAAATAGAATAATACTGTATGTTGTGTTTCGTGTCTTTCAACATTGCATATAACATTCATGTCACATGGTGTGTTTCATTGATATTTATTGCTGTATAATGTGTCAGTTCATTAATACCACTATTATTCCACTTTGATGAGTACTTTGAGATTTTCAGTTTTTGGCTATTATAAGTAATGCTTCAGTGAGCATCTTTGTGTACTTAAACATGTTTCCATAGGATGTGTACCTAGAAGTGGAATTGCTCAGTTATGAGGTATGCATACCTTTAAAATTTTGTATTCCCACCTCTGCTTCCATGAGGTATGAGAGTGCTTGTTCATCAACACTTGGTGTGGCCAGATTTTAATTTTAGCCAATATGATGTTTATATAGTAGACGTTCATTGTGTGTGTGTGTGTGTGTGGTTTTTTTTTTGTTTTTGTTTTTTCCTTTCTCTTCTGAGATGGAGTCTCGCTCTGTCACCCAGGCTGGAGTTCAATGGTGCGATCTTGGCTCACTGCAACCTCCGCCTCCTGTGTCCAAACGATTCTCCTGCCTCAGCCTCCTGAGTAGCTGGGACTACAGGCACATGCCACCACGCCCAGCTAATTTTTTGTATTTTTAGTAGAGACGGGGTTTCACCATGTTAGCCAGGATGGTCTCGATCTCCTGACTTCGTGATCTGCCTGCCTCGGCCTCCCAAAGTGCTGGGATTAAAGGTGTGTACCACCACACCCGGCCTCATTGTGGTTTTATTTTACCTTTCCCTGATTAGAAATGGCATACGAGCATTTTCTTATGTTTATTGGGCACTGGATTTCTTCTTTTGAAAAGTGCCCATTCAAGTCTTTCTTTTTTTTTTTTTTAAAGAGACAGAGTTGTTCTGTTTCCTGGGCTGGGCAGGAGTGCAGTGGCATGATCACAGCTGACTGCAACCTCTGACTCCTAGGCTCAAGGGATACTTCTGCCTCAGCCTCCTGGGTAGCTGACATTACAGGCAGGAACCACTGCCCTGGACTCCATCTGAGTTTTTTCTTTTTCCATTGTGTTGTGTCATCTGTTTTTTTCCTCACTGATTTGTAGGATATATTCTGGAGACTAATCCTCGGTATTCAATCAAATAATTTGGTATTTGGTTGGCTATATTTGTTGGAAATATCCTCTCCTTTTGGGGGATTGTTTTTCATTCTCTTATTTTTTTTTCAGAGATGGGGTCTCACTATATTGCTCAGGCAGGTCTTAAACTCCTGAGCTCAAGTGAGCCACCTCAGCCTCCTAAAGTGCTGGGATTACAGGCATGATCCACCACATCCAGCCCTCATTCTCTTCTTGATGACTGATAAATTCTTAATTTTAATGGCAAATCTATCTATTATGTTTAGTGCCTTTTGTGGCTTGTTTTAAGGACTTTTCCTATCCTGAAGTCATGAAGATAATCTTTTATCTTTAAAAATCTTTATAATTAAAAAATGGTTTATAGTTTTGCCTTTCACGTTAGGTCTTTGATTCCACCTGGAAGATACTCATGACTGTGAGGGAGGGTTCCTTCTGGACAGCCCTGGTGCTAGCATTACAGAGTGCAAACGCAGTCATTCCCAGCTGCTCCTCCGTGCGCTCCTGCCATAGATCAAGCATCTGTATATGTCTTCTGGATTCTTTCTTCAGTTCCATTAACCCATTTGTGCTAATACTCCATTGCCTTGTTTATGATAGCTTAATGATAACGCTGGATCAAGGCCCGGCATCTTATTCTTAAGTGCCTTGGAAATTTTTGGCCCTTTGCATTTTCATATAGATTTTAGAATCAGCTTGTCATGTTCCATACACACAAAATCCTTGGTGTAATGCAAATTCTTTCTCATTCATTTTCAAAAATATGTTTGATATTCTGTCATTGATTAAGTTTTCTAACAATCTATATATTGAAATTTAGGAGAAAGGGGATTTGGAACTTTGCCCTTGACTAAAGTACATTAGACTTATTCTTTCTATGCCGATGACTATTTTTAGTTTCTTTGAGTTAAATAGAAAATTCAGAATGCTGTTTTAGTGTGACTACCTGAAGTATTGTGTAGTTTTGACTGAGGAAAAACTGAAGAGAAGGGACTTTTTAAAAAGTCACATTTAGATTTAAACTGGGAAAATGGAATGAATGCAGTAGTTGTGAACTCTTGCCTTCAATTTTCAAGTGACTATGTCTAGGGAAGGAAGGAAGCACTAAAGCTTGGGGCTTAACCTAAATTGTGGAAGATGTTACGAGGATTAATCTCATTATATAATAGTCATCTATAGGAATGATAATTCTTCATTTTCACAGGACCTGTCTCTAATCCACATCGCATTCTCTGGGGAGCCAGGCTGTGAGCTAATGTGGAAGGTAGTTTGTGGGA
This sequence comes from Pongo abelii, assembly GCF_028885655.2. Lineage (NCBI taxonomy): Eukaryota > Metazoa > Chordata > Mammalia > Primates > Hominidae > Pongo > Pongo abelii. The sequence goes on from NC_072001.2 coordinate 60,765,009, forward strand.
TTATCTCCCTTTCCTATAACTGGGAGGTTGAGGTGATTTGTTCAAGGTGGCTCAGAGGCAGCCAAGAAAAGAACACAGCACTCAAGATTTTAGGCCCTTGACTGCATGGCCTTGCAGGTGAATACCACAAATCAAGGCTGCATTCAGGTGTTAACACGTGCTAACGCCAGACAAGAGCTCGAATTACTCTGGGGGTGTTTGTCAGGTCTCCGTGACATTCTACAAGAGAGCTTTTTTCTTCTGATGATTTTTTTTATTTGCAGTGTTTTGTTTTTAATCATCTTATGGCTGTGTGATCATTTCAGTCACTGCTGGAATCTTCACTCCTCCCTCCCTACTTGATGGTCAGCTGCATAAAACTTTCCAGGAGAAGAGATACAAGGAAAAGTAAAGTGTCATAGGCTTTACTCAGAGGACCGGGTCAATCTGGCAGTTTAGCCTTCCCAGGCTTAATGACATAGTTTGTAACACTAAAAGTAAAGTTGTTAGGACGAAAATAATTCTGTCTTTGTACAAAAAAAGTTGGGAATGCCTGTGCTAAAGAAAAGGATTATATATCCAGCTTTTATGGGGAGCATATAGTCATTTAAAAAATATGGCAAATCACATTATCGGCTAGCTGCTTGCTAAAGGGGGGTGGAGTGGAGGAGTTTCTTAAAGCTATTATTTTAATTTCTGGCTAAAGTGAGGAAGCTTTGATACTGGGCTGATGAAATAAACCTAGTGTGGGATAATACTGAACCGGAGCCAGACCACAAATCAGACGCGATTCTGAAAGTACAGCATAAAAGCCTGAACAATTAAATATGATCTATTACTTCCCAGATGGTTTTAGAAAACTTGGAATTTAAAAAAGGCAAAAAAAATTTAAAAAAGAGGGTAAGCCACTGGAATAGCATTAGATTATTAGATTTAGGATTTAAATACCACTATTTCCTTTGAATCCAGTGGGAAGTTATGTACTCTCATGACTATTAAGTCTGTAAGATGAGGTCAGTGACCCCTTATCTAATGTATGAGGTATGTTTTAAGAGAACAAAATTTCAAAGTGTGGTCTTTATAGAGCATTTTGAGGTCTAAAAGAGATTCTATATGAAAACCTTATTGTAACGATGGTAACAATTACGATTGAAGTAGTTTAGAAGGTACCTTTGGCCATATGAAGTAAAATGTTTTAAAATCACCACCATATGAAACTTTTAATTTAGTGTTAAAATTAACTGAGAACAAGAGGGACTCCCTAAAAAAGCTATTTTGACAAGGGGAAATTAGGACATTGAGCTAAGGAGAGATCCAACTTCATATGGAAAAATTTCACATTATTAAGGCAAAAGAATGAGAGTTGTAAATCAAGTCCTTATTTAGAGCATACAGGAAATACTCCTTAAAAGAGGGAGACTCAGCTCAGTGCTTATAAATTTTGTCTGAAAATATTGCTAGTAAATATATCCATTCTCCTAATCAGTACCACATATATTTGTATTGAATTAAATGGCTTTTCTAGTGATTGTGTTGTAAAAATGAAAGCCTATCTTCTGTCGATATTTAGATTTTTAATAAAAAAGATTTTTTTTCTCCCCTTTAGTTACTCTTAGTGGGGTAAAAATGAAGCACCATTAGAAACACCGTAACTGGCAACAGAAAACAAATCTTACATTGAATTAACATCTTCAGTTTTTAGGGAAGGAAGGAAGCTTAGTTATTTGTTCCAAACCCTGTAAGTGAAGAAACCGAGGCACAGAGAAGCACGGAGACTTGCTATGGTTGGGCAGCTGGTTCCGACACAGCCAATTTTTTTCTTTCCCAGTTCAGTGCCCTTTGATTAATATGGAGTCATCTCATAATTAATTAACACATGTTTACAAAATGACTGAAAAAGCGCAGTGCCAGAAATCTAGTTTCTAATTTTAAAACTATAGATGTTTTTAAAGATAGTCATAACCATTGCAACTAGGTCTGGTACTACAATTTTCTTGAACATGGGTAATGTGCTGCCCATTATTTATAAGCATGACCCCATTTTCCTTTTCACTGCCTGACTTGGTCTGTTTTGAATGTGCCCATTTTCACACCTCTTCCTTTCCATCTTCAGCAGTTCCACTTCCATCAGCCTACAGAAACTTCTCACCTGTCCTTCTGAGACCTCTTAGTCTTTTATCAGCATCCAAGGGTAACAAGAGTCTTGGGGTCTGAACAGTATAGCTGACTAATTAGCATCAATCAACTCTTACCAATATCTCAGTGCATATCAGTTTATTAGATGATTTTTTTCCTGAAGGAAGGTAGGGCTTAAAGCAATGGTAAATGGAATGGGCAAGTTTTTTGCAGGGTGGAGGGTGGTAGGAGAGAAGAGAGAAAATGGAATATGAAAGAGGAGGAAAAGGATAGGAAGCAGCCTGGAGGGGCCCTGAACAGCCAAAGGGTAGCAAGAAAGCATAATTTGGAAGAGTTGTCTATCACACTGTCAGCTCCTCCCCTCCCATTTTCTCTCACATCCACTTAAATTTTAAGTATTTGCTCCAAACATTTTCCTGAAAAAGCTTTTGTCAAGGTCACCAGTGACCTTCATGCTGCTAAGTTCAATAATCAATTTCCAGTCGTTTTTCTTGACCCCTTAGCAGTTTTTGATATAGATGATCTCCCCCTCTTTCATGAAACATTTTTTTTTTTCCTGGTTTCTGGAAAACCACTTCTGGGAGGTACAGGCATACTTCATTTTATTGTACTTCCCTTGATTATGCTTCTCAGATAACGCATTTTTTTTTTAAACCAATTGAAGGTTTGTGGCAACCCTGGGTTGAGCAAGTACATTGGCACCAGTTCTTCCAACAACATGTGCTTACTTCATGTATCTGTGTCACATTGTCACATTTTGGTAATTCTTGCAATATTTCAAATGTTTTCATTATTATTATGTCTGTCCATGATCTTTGATGTTACCTTTATAATTGTTTTGAGGTGCCATGAACCGTTCCCCTATCAGATGGGGAATTTAATTGAGAAATAAATACATGTGTGTGTTCTGACTGCCCCACCCACTGGCCATTCCCCCAACTCTCTCCCTCTCCATGGGTCTTCCTATTCCCTGAGACACAGCAATACTGAATTTAGGCCAATTAATAACCCTACAATGGCCTCTAAGTGTTCAAGTGAGAGGAAGAGTTGCAAGTCTCTCACTTTAATTCAAAAGCTAGAAATGATTAAGCTGGACAGGTGTGGTGGCTCACGCCTGTAATCCCAGCATTTTGGAAGGCTGAGGCGGGCAGATCACCTGAGGTCAGGAGTTCAAGACCAGCCTGGCCAACATGGTGAAACCCCATCTCTACTAAAAATTCAAAAATTAGTTGGGCGTGGTGGTGGGTGCCTGTAATCCCAGCTACTCAGGAGGCTAAGGCACGGGAATCGCTTGAACCTGGGAGGCAAAGGTTGCAGTGAGCCGAGATCCCGCCATTGCATTCCAGCCTGGGTGACAGAGTGAGACTCCATCTCAAAAAAAAAAACAAAAAAAAAGAAAAGAAAAAAAAAAAAAAAGAAATGATTAAGTTTAGTGAGGAAGATATGTTGAAAGCTAGATAGGCCCAAACTAGGCCTCTTGCAAAAAACTATTAGCCAAAGTGTGAATGCAAAGGAAAAGTTCTTGATGGGAAATTAAAAGTGCTACTTTAGTGTACACATAAATGATAAGAAAGTGAAACAGTCTTATTGCTAATATGGAGAAAGTTTTAGTGGTCTGGATAGAATATCAAACTAGCCACAATATTTCCTTAAACCAAAGCCTAATCCAGAGCAAGGCCCTAATTCTTTTCAACTCTGAAGGCTAAGAAAGGTGAGGAAGCCGCAGAAGAAAAGTTTAAAGCTAGGAGAGGTTGCTTCATGAAGTTTAAGGAAAGAAGCCATCTCCGTTAACATAAAAATGCAAGGTGAAGCAGCAAGTGCTAGTGTAGAAGATGTAGCTAGTTATCCACAGGATCTAGCTAAGGTCTTTGATGAAGGTGGCTGCACTAAACAGATTTTCAATGTAGACAAAATAAGCCTTCTATTGGAAGAAGATGCCATCTAGGACTTTCACAGCAAGAGAGGTGAAGTCGGCTGGGCTCAGTGGCTCACGCCTGTAATCCCAGCACTTTGGGATGCCGAGGCAGGTGGGTCATGAGGTCAGGAGATCAAGACCATCCTGGCTAACACGGTGAAACCCCGTCTCCACTAAAAATACAAAAATTCTCCGGGTGTGGTGGCGGGCGCCTGTAGTCCCAGCTACTCCGGAGGCTGACACAGGAAAATTGTGTGAGCCCGAGAGGCGGAGCTTGCAGCGAGCTGAGATTGTGCCACTGAACTCCAGCCTGGGTGACAGAGCGAAACTCCGTCTCAAAAAAATAAATAAATAAAAAAAAAAAAGAGGTGAAGTCAATGCCTGGCTTCCAAGCTTTAAAGGACGAGCTGACTTTGTTCCCCCCAGGGGTTAATGTAGGGGTGACTTTAATTTGAAGCCATTGCTCATTTACCATTCTGAAAATCCTAGGGTTCTGAAAGATTATGCTAGTTGTACTTTGCCTGTGTTCTGTAAATGGAAAAACAAAGCCTAGATGATAGCACATCTGCTTACAACATAGTTTACTGAATATTTTAAGCATACTGTTGAGACCTACTACTCAGAATGAAAGATTGTTCTCAAAATATTACTGCTCAATGACAATGCACCTAGTCACTCAAGAGCTCTGATGGAGATGTATAAAGAGATTAATGTTGTTTTCATGCCTGCTAACACAGCATTCATTCAGCAGCCCATGGATCAAGGTGTAATTTCTGCTTTCAAGTCTTATGATTTAAGAAATACATGTCATAAGGCTATGGATAGTGCCATACATAGTGATTCCTCTGATGAATTTGGGCAAAGTAAATAGAAAATCTTCTGGAAAGGACTCACCATTCTAGATGCCATTAAGAATATTCGTGATTCATGGGAAAAGGTCAAAAATCAACATTATTGGGAGTTTGGAAGAAGTTGATTCCAACTCTCATGCATGACTTTGAGGGGTTCAAGACTTTAGTGGAGGAATAAACTGCAGATATGATGGAAATGGCAAGAACTAATTCTATTAATTCTGTTAGAAGAAATTCTAGTTCTAGAATTAGAAGTGGAGCCTGAAGATGGTACTGAATTGCTGCCATCTCATGAAGCAATCGTTTTCATTTGCCATCATTTCAGAACTTGAACTGATGAAGAGTCACTTCCTGTGGCAGAACAAAGAAAGTGATTTCTTGAGATAGAATCTACTCCTGGTGAATATGCTGTGAATATTGTTGAAATGACAACAAAGGATTTAGAATTTTTTTTGGGGGGGGGGGTCTCGCTCTGTCACACAGGCTGGAGTGCAGTGGCAGGATCATAGCTCACTGAAGCCTTGACCTCCCAGGCTCAAGCAATCCTCCCACCTCAGCACCCTGTGAGTAGCTTGGATTACAGGTGCACATTACCATGCCTGGTTAATTTTCTTGTATTTAGGAGAGATGGGGTTTCGCCATGTTGCCCAGTCTGGTCTTGAACTCCTGGACTTAAGGGATCCACCCGCCTTGGCCTCTTACAGTGTTGGGTTTACAGGTGTGAGCCACCATGCCCAGCAGGATTTAGAATATTTCATAAACTTAATTGATTAAGACGTGGCAGGGTTTTAGAGGATTGATCCCAATTTGGAAAGAAGTTCTGTGGGTAAAATACTGTCAAACAACATCACATGCTACAGGGAAATCTGTGGTGAAAGGAAGAGTCAATTGATGTAGCAATCTTCATTGTTGTCTTGTTTTAAGAAATTGCCAAAGTCACCTCACCCTTCAGCGATCACAACCCTGATGAGTCAGCAGCCATCAAAATTGAGGCAAGACCCTCCCCCAGCAAAAAGATTATAATTTGCTGAAGGCTAAATTATAATTGTTAGCCCTTTTTAGCAATAAAGTATTTAAAAATTAGGGTATATACATTTTTAGACATAATGCTATTACAGAGTTAATAGACAACCACATAATATAAAGATAACTTTTATATGCACTGGGAAACAAAAAAAATTTGTGTGACTTGCCTTATTGTGATATTTGCTTTATTGCACTGGTCTGGAATTGAATCCATGTTATCTCCAAGATATGCCTGTATTCAACAGCCACTTCCTCTTAGTCTCCTTTGCAGATTCCTTCTCATCTTCACAATCACTAAACATTGAAATCCTCAGGATTCTCGCCTCTTGTCTACCATGCTTGCTCCTTCGGTGACTTCATCCAGCCTCGTGGTTTTAAATACCATTTATATTTGATGATTCCCAAACTTTTATCTCTAGTTCAGACCTCATCTCTGAACTCAACTGCAACAAAAGTGCTCTGAGGAGAGTTGGAAGCTCTTGGGTTAGGAATCAGGGGATAGAATGGGGTGGTGGTGGCAGTGGTGGTGGTGGTGAAGATGGTGGCAGAGTTCTTGCTTTGGTATTAGCCAAGTCACTTCACTTCTTGAGATTTGAGTGTTTTACTTTCTAAAACAAAGGATTGCACCTAGTCAGTATCTCCCAAAATATGTGTCTTAAAACAAAAGTCCTGAGAAAAATGGAATCTGATGCTCAAATAAACTACCATGCTCTGTTGCCTGGACCAATCGCAGGGGCTTCTGATCTGGTCTTCCTGTTCCAGCCCTTGCCCACATGACAGTGAGGTCTCATCATGGCAGCCAGCATGCGTTGTAAAGCCAGAAGTCAGATCAGGTCATTTCTCTGCCCTGAGCCCTCCAATGGCTCCCGTCTGATTCAGAATCAAAGCTAAAGTCTTTATGGTGACTTACAAGACTCCACATGCCGCCACTTCCAGCACCTCTGACAGTATCACTCGGCCCCAGCCACATGGGCCTCCTTGCTGCTGCCAGAACATGGCAAGAGTGTTCCTGCCTAAGGGCTTGTGAACAGCTGGCACAACTTCTTCCAAATTCCTGTTAATGTTGATATTTTGACCTCTTCCCATGAATCATGAATATTCTTAAAGGCATCTAGAATGGTCAGCCCTTTCCAGAAGGTTTTCAATTTACTTTGCTCAAGTTCATCAGAAGAATCGCTATGTATGGCATGATCTATGGTTTTATGACATGTATTTCTTAAATGCATCTGCCTTGAACATTCCCTCCCCAAATATCAGGGGGGCTGGTTTCCTCCTTTCCTATAAGGATCGGTTCTAATGTCACCTTATCAGGGATAACAATGAATATAACATAGCCCCCTACTGCTTTATGTGTCTTCATAGAATTGTGTGTTTTTCTGTTTGTTTATTGTCTAAGATCCCCCACTAGAATATGAGTGCAGGGATGTTTATGTGTTTATTGCTACGTGTCCAGGCTAGAATAGTGCTGGACACATAGTGGGCCATTCAGTAACATTTGATAAGTGAATGAATGAATGAGTGAAATGAGAGGAGACAATGAGCGGATGGAGCAGAAGAAGGGCAAGCTTGGAGGGCCACATCTGCATGTCCCTGAGGGCCTGTTCACTTCCATGTGGAGTAACCCTCTCCCACATACCTGGCAATTCATTGTGGAGGGGATGATTTTGCATCTGTGGTTTCTCTTGGTTCTTATGCCTGCCCTGACGTAGGTATTTTATCCGAGCATTCTCCAGAGAAGGAAACTCAGGGCTAGTGAGGCAGGGACTTTCCTGAAGTCACACCCTCTTAAGGCTTGGGCCTGTTTTTCTGTAAGTCAAGCACCCTTTTCATTTCCTGAGCAGCCTTTGCTTTTGTGCTGTTTGTTTGAATTCCAGGCAGTTAGTGCCTGGCTTTCACAGAGGGCTGGCGAGGATGGGGTGGGGAAGAAACCCAGAGCATGTCACCAAGGCCCTCACACTGGGCCCTGGGCGGACCCTTCCTTTGGTCCCGACAGCAGCACTGTGACCGGCTGCAGCTTTCACAGGTATTCTCCTTCATGATCAGGGAGAACAGGGGAAACAGAAGGCAAGAAGCACAGAAACAGCCCAGGGTAGAGCCCCTCTCTAGGTCACCCTCCCTGATCTTAGACTGTGCCTTCTGCCGCCACTGCCTCACTGGTAGCACCAGCCCTGCACTTAGGCACCCGCCCGTGCCAGCAGCTCAAACCCACCCCTTACTCACAGGGCTATGCTGAGCGACTTCCTTAACTGCTCTAAACCTCCTCTGTCTGAAAGGTGGGAATAATCATCATCGTATCGCCTTCGTAGGCTTGTTGCAAGGATGAGACAGTCTTGACATAAACAACTGTTACTCCTCCGGCTTCCAGCCTGTGAGGCGGGTTCCATCTTAACATCTTCCCGCCCACCTCCTGACTCTGATTCACTGCTTTATGGAAGAGAACAGAAGAGTCAGGTTGCCCACCTAGAACCCCTCCATGAGGCATGGCTTTGCCCTTTGGTTCTCAAGACTGATCCCAATTCATATGTCACAGAAGCCACAGCATTCGCAGAGGAAGACCTGGACATTTCCTTTGGTAATTTCCTTTGGTAATGAGTATTGTCCTGTCACACTGTGGTTCCTAAGCTTGGAAGCTAGAGTGGAAGGAATGGAATTCACAGAATGAGAATATGCCTGAGGTGATGACATGGGCACTCAGCTTTGGGGTACCTGTGGGGGTCCTGCAGGAGATCTTTCAGGCAGGTCTAGGGGGCCACTGGCAAGGCAAGCCTGACTTGTGGGAGAAAGGTGGTGACTGGTGACTAAGGATGAGGCTCCTTCATAAAAGAAGGTGGTGAAGTCCATCGATGAGATGCCCAGGGAGGCCGGGCGCAGTGGCTCACACCTATAATCCCAGCACTTTGGGAGGCCGAGGTGGGCAGATCACCTGAGATCAGGAGTTTGAGACCAGCCTGGCCAACATGGTGAAACCCCATCTCTACTAAAAATACACAAAATTAGCTGGGCGTGGTGGCACACACCTATAGTCCTAGCTACTTGGGAGGCTGAGGCAGCAGAGTTGCTTGAACCTAGGAGGCAGAGGTTGCAGTGAGCCGAGATTGAGTCACTGCACGTCAGCCTAGGGGACAGAGTGAGACTCATTCTCAGAAAAAAAAAAAAAAAAAAAAAAATGCTGCCCAGGGAGAGCACAGAGCAGGAAGAGAAAAGGACCAGCGATAGAGCCCTGGGAGGCACCGTGGCAGGTAAGTAGGTTGGGCCTCACGTGCAGCAGACCACGCTGGACTCAAATCCTGCCCTCGCAGACCTTCTAGAGCTGCCACAAGCACACAGCATCCTTATCCAAAGTAGACAGGACCACAGGACTAAGAGCACCAATGGCATCAGTCGCAAGCATGGGGCCAGGAAGACGCCATGAAAGGGAGGGTCAGAACCAGTTCTTGAACCAAGGGGTAGGATATGGATGGATGATGGAGAGATGGGTAGACACAGCATTTGCAAAGGAAGGAAGCAGGAAAATTAAGGACATCTGGGCAATGGAGAAATTGGTAATATCTGGCCAGAGGTACCTATAGAATAATGCAGACTTGAATTAGAATGCAGAAGAATTTAAAAAGTATATGGGTCACAGATTGAAGTTTAGGGGGATTTTGAAATGTATGCGAAGATGGCAGACACCAAGATGGAGATTAGTGAGCAAGACACTTATCAGGCAGAGCTCCTGAAAGAAACACCTGTGGAAGGGAAGAAAAAGAAGCAGAATTGGGCAAGGGAGAATCTGGGGTGCCTCACTGGGCTGTGATGAGGTCTCAACAAAGGACTCAGGCAACCTCACAGGGAGGTCTGGAGCTTGGGCAGCCCTTCAGTTCAGTTTCCCTTTCAAGGGTGTAGTGGGTTGAACAGAGGCCCCAAAAACATATATCCTAGTCCCAACCCTCAGTACCCGTGGATGTGAGCTTATTTGGTCTTTGCAAATGTAATTAAATGAAGGAGGTTAAGATCAGATTATCCTTTACTTAGAGTGAGCCCTAAACCCAATGACTGATGTCCTCGTAAGAGAAAGGAGAGGGAGATTGGACCCTCAGACATGCAGGGAGAAGGCCAGGGGGAGACAAGAGCAGAGATGGGAGCGATGCATGTAATACACGCCAAAGAATGCAAAGAATTGCCTGCAGCCGCCAAATGCTAGGAGAGAATCATAGAACTGACTTCCCCTCAGAGCCTCCAGAAGGAGCCAACCAGGTTCCTGCTGACACCTTGATTTCAGCCTTCCAGTCACCACAACTGCAAGGGAACACATTTCTGTTGTTTTATGTATTTATTTATTATTTATTTATTTTTTTTGAGACGGAATCTCGCTCCGTCAGCCCAGGCTGGAGTACAGTGCCGCGATCTCGGCTCACTGCAAGCTCCGTCTCTCGGGTTCATGACATTCTCCTGCCTCAGCCTCCCGAGTAGCTGGGACTACAGGCGCCTGCCACCACGCCCAGCTAATTTTTTTTTTTTTTTTGTATTTTTATTAGAGAGGGGGTTTCACCGTGTTAGCCAGGATGGTCTTGATCTCCTGACCTCGTGATCCGCCCACCTCGGCCTCCCAAAGTGCTGGGATTACAGGCTTGAGCCACCGCGCCCAGCGTGTTGTTTTAAACCAACCAGTTTGTGGTAATTTGTTATGGCAGCCCACCAAAATGAATACACGAAGCCAGGCCTTTCTACCATGCATGATCCGTCACTGGCTGTGGACTGCCCCTGGAAGGATGGGTGTCCTCAGGGGAGCCAGCTGTCTTCAGCCGAAGCAATCCTCAAAGAGGGCTGACAGATGAGGGCCATTCTCTGGCAGCACTCCCAGCAGCTGGGGGATTAGATTCTTTATTCCTGAAGGGGATCTGGGTGGCACATTAGAGCAGTCACTTCCCTGACCCTCAGTTTTCCCATCTACATAGTGGGAATAACAATAAGACCTATCTCATAAGGTTATTAGGAGATTAAATTAGATGATCATACTAATAGTGAACATTTACTGAGCACTCACTGTATACATGCCAGACACGTCAAGTACATGAGTTCATATTCATCTGTTGCCCAGCATATTGTAAGCCCCTGGCAAACAGTACTTATTATTAGTGGATGTGTCCAAGGTCACCCAGCTGTCACAACCAAGACAGAACCCAGATTTCCTGACTCTTGGGCAAATGCTTCCTCTGTAGTAGGTCCCTCTCTGCATGTACCTAATTATGTCTTCTTTTCATAATGGCGATAGCAATTTTATGCAATGAAACAAAATTTGTGCTGCACAAAAGAAATGCTATTTTGCCTCATCATCTGAAAGGAAGAGCTATGAGTTATCTGAAATTCATTCACACTCTCTCAGGCAGACCCTATGTGACCAAAGACATTAATTTGCGGGACAGGCTGGGGCAGGAGAAGCTGGGCACAGCTCGCTGCTGCCTACAGCTAATTGGCTTCTGCGGCCCCACGTTCCAGTCCCAGCATCTGCTGACATGGCATTCCTAAGAAGAGGGGAGAGGCCAGATACTATCATTTTAAAGAGGACAAAGTGAAGGACAGAGAGATTAGCCGATCTGCCCCCTTAATTATGCGGTGAGCTTGCAACGGAGCCAAGAATTGAATCCAGATTTCTCAAGTCCCAGATGGGTTTTTTCATCAGGAGGTCCTGCCACATTCCTTCTCTTGGAACCGCCCCCTCTCTGGATCCCAGAAACATATACCTGGGTTGAGTTCATGAGTGTGTGTGTGTCTCTCTGTTCCTTCATGTTATCTTGATTCTTAAAAAGAAAGGAAAAAAATGCACTTATCCTTAGAAAATGATCACTTAATTGAGATTAGTAGGATGATGCACAAATTTCTTAAATGCTTTTTTTTTTTGAGACTGAGTCTTCTGCTCTGTGGCCCAGACTGGAGTGCAATGGTGTGATCATAGCTCACTGCATCCTGAAACTCCTGGGCTCAAGCAATCTTTCTGCCTCAGCCTCCTGAGTAGCTGGGACTGCGGGAACAAGCTACCACACCAGGGTAATTAATTTTTTTTTTTTTTTTTTTGATAGAGACAGGTTCTTGCTCTGTTGCGCAAGATGGTGTTGAACTCCTGGGCTCAAGTGGTCTTTCCAGCACAGCCTCCCAAAGTGCTGGGATGATGGTCCTGAGCCACTGCATCTGGCCTAACTGCTTTTAACCACCTTTATTTTTCAAGAATTTTTGGCTTGACACATCCAGAGCCCAAACAGGAGGTCTTCAGATTTGACCCATGCATTTCTTGCCAGAAGAATTTATATATGGATTCATTGTGCAAGTTATTAATGTTAAAAGAAATTTCCTCCTCCAGTAAAAAATCTGAAATAAAATTAATATTGGCACAATCTGGGACTAAGAAGAGACAGTGGCCATCCAGGAGTTTCCATAGGCCATGCTCCACTGTGGGCTTTCACCACTAGAGGGAGCGATCTGAATTGTGCACTCAGCGTTTCTTCCAAGAGTAGTCGTTCCCAACAAGGTAATTTACCGAAGAATTACTTACTGTCGACTTTAGATACATATCCCAATTACGTCTCCCCCCTCAACTAAATTCTAGATTTAAAAAGTATGGACAATATAAGAAACAAAGCAATTTGCAAACTTTTATCTAACTGACCACATTGTTTCTATTTTGGTTACTCTTTTTGGGAAACCGCCAAAGTAAATACCCTCCTGTGAGTTGGCTTGGGGTCATCCGGCCTGGGCTCCTCTGCCCAGCCCCTTTATCTCAGCCTGGATCCTCTTTGGAAACAGAAATCGTTTTCTCTTCCATCTTTTGGTGTTGATGTTTTGTCATTCTTTCCTTCAAAGAGCTGAGAAGTCCTTTAAAAGCAAGACACAGCTTGCTGGTTAGTTCATTTGGTCATTCATTCATTCCATGGATGTTCACGAACATGAACATATCATGTGATAGACTGTAGAGCTAATTCCTTGACCTCTTAAAATGAACAGTGTAGGGGGAAACCATAATAGTTAAAAATAGGGAAGTGAAATGGAAGGGTGCTATGGAAACATGAATTCTACTTGCCCCTGCTCACCTTCACAAAGGTAACTGATCATCCATACTCAAAAGAGACCACACAGTGCTAGAATTATCATGGCACATCACCAGGTAATGCTGCATTACCTCCACTGTTGGCTTTAAAAGTGTATTTCCTTTAGGCTAAACTCGAAGTAAAAATAAATCTATTAGCAGGAGAGCAACAAAAGTGCTCTGAGGAGAAAAGTCCTGGGCTATTGGGCTAGGAATCAAGATATATTGGGTGGTGGGGAAGGGGTGGGAGGAAAGGTGACAGCTTGAGGGGGTGGGGCAGAATTCTTGCTTTGCTGTTAGCAAATTGAGTGCTTGGCCAAGTCACTTTACTTCTTGGGATTTGCATTGTCCAGTTTCTAAAATGAAGGAGTTGAACCTGGTCAACATGTTCCAAAATGTGTCTCTTAAAACAGAAATCTTGAGAAAAACGGAATTTGGGGATCAGATGAGTTTGGGAAATACAGCATAATATCTGCCCCTTTTCACCCAGTCTCCCATGGTAATTCCAAATCACCTTAACTTATTAAAGGTTTGAGAGGTCCTAGAGTAAAAAGCCTGCTTAACTTTATTTAACTCAGTATTTCCCAAATGTATTTGCCTGGAGATTCAGTTTTATGTGATAGCTATTAATGTAGAAATGCTGGACTAGATATTCATTGAAAAGCTGATAAACATTTATTGAATGACTACTTTGTGCTAGGAAGCCACCTCTCTGGCTGTATTACATGAGTCTGTGAATTTTATGATTTAATCAAGTAAACAGGAGATTTTCCTGTAGGTTACATCTTCTAATTAATCTGTTCACAGTTTCCAGAAGATACTGTGTAGTATCATTAGTGGTTTTTCACATCTGTAGCAAACTTTTTCTTCACCTTATATTGGAGTTCAAAACAGATTTAATTCTTTCTAATTAACGTGGAGAACAGCAGAGGATAAATAGTGTTGACCCCTTGCTGGTCTTAACTCCCCATCTGATCGTAGCTTGGACCAACCTTCAGATGCACTGGGCTCTTTTGAATGTTCGTGCAAATTTCATTTACTCATGTCCCCCCTTTTTTTGGGTTCTAGTTACTTTTAGTATAAATTCATTTAGTTTTGGAAAGGAGAAACTTTTAGTACATGCTTTCTTTTGTGCAGCTGATGAAAAAAATCCCCATCTGGTTAGCTAAAAAATAGAATCATGTTGTCTTTTGCCACTTTCACACGAAGGAAAAGGACATCATATAATCTATCTTTAGAATGTTCTCCCAGGTGTCTTACTCTGCAGAAACTTTAGGAAGTGAGTTTTGACAGAGGGCCTGGTTTCCTTTACTTTAAAGTCATTTTACTTTAGGTTTTCAAAAGAAGACAGGGTACATGAGAGAGAGGGAGGGGAGAGAATGTACACAGGCCATGGTGAAAAATCCCATTGCCGATTCTAACTTTGCCTTACATAATATTAGGAGAAAAGAATAGGCAGGAAGTTGGAATATGCAAGTAAGACATTCTAAAATCTGTATTCTGTATTCTTTTTTATTCTCTTAAATTAACTCAATGCTGCTGGTTGTAATGTCTAAGTGATAGCTGCTGATAAATATTATCTTTGTGAACACACAGGGCATCATCAAATGTCAAGTCTGCAGACTCATTTTTTATGCAAGCCTAGCAGATTTTTGTGGATATGGGCCAGGAATTTTAATGAAAGAAAACATCAAAGATGCAAAAGAAATGAGAATATTAGTCAAGGAAGATACACAGCGATGCTCTCTGATAACCCCTAGTATTGACATTAGAACTCTGTGGGAGCAACTTAAATAAACATCTGGACACTGAGTTTAGACATTTTCAGTGACAAACCCCAGACAGATCTTTTCGACTTGCAATAATAAATATTTCAGAGGCTATATGAATCAACTGAAAATCCTGTTTTCAATTATTCTAGTTTTATAAATAGAGCATAATTATTCAAGTATAGAATTTCTTTTGAAGATTAGGTGAATTTTATATTTCCTTTGTCCATATTATACTTCAGTTTTATTATTCATATCAAATTTATGTCTGTGTGTTCAAAAATAATATAGTTAGCTTGCCAGATACTATTAAATCAGAATCCAGCTGAGCTTGATTTTTTGTTACTTTATTTTCAGGAAAGATGCTTTTACAGCCCTCAGTACTGCAGTTCTGTGAACTTGTTCAGCTTGGCAGCCACAGCTAAGGACACCCGTGGTAGTAAAAGTGGGAAGATGGGCTCCCTGGCTCTTCTTACCAAACTCTGATTGTTTGGAGCAGTTTGACCATCATTTAGCCAGGAAGGCACCAGAAGGATGGCATGCTGGTAATGCTTCAGGACAGCCAAACTTTATAAAAAACCTGGTGGAAGTAAATATAGCTAGGCAGTCAGTGACCAAAGCTACTCGGATGGGCCTGTTGATTGCTATTGTAAATTTTATAATATGAATACAAGATTTCTTTAGAAACTGAAAATAAGAAAGGAAAGTGAACCGTGATGAATTGCGTATATTACCTCCCGAGAGCCTAAACGCTCACATGTTAAAAGTTAGCATCTGCAGCAGGTAGTCCTTAATATTTATGATCTGCTCTGGCATTGAGAATGGGACATGAGAGGGACATAATGGTTAGAGGCTGGCTTGATAACTCTTGTTACGTGGTGCTTGCCAGGGTATCCTTTGTGAAATAGTTATGTACACTTGTGCTTTTCCTCCCAGTCCCTGAATAGAATGACACTCATGGACCGGGACTGCCTCATCCTTGGGTCTGACACAGATGCCCTTTTAAAATGCTTTGAATAAAGAAGCCCTAGTTCTGCTTCTGACAGTTTCAGGGGAAGGAAGCTTTAGGCAAACCACAATGTTTCTATTCATCCACTATCAAATCTATAATTTGATAATAGTAGCTAGTGTTCGTTGAGCCCCTACTAAATGCAAAACACTTATTAGGACCTACATTAAGGAAATACATGTATATAATATAAAAAAAATAGAACTAGAAGGCTTATAATGAAAAAACAGAAATCCTCTTCTTAGTCTCATTCCATCCCTAATGCAACTACTTTAGTTATTTCTCAGTTATTTAGCTCCAGATTTATAAATAATATGCTTATAGTGCTATTGTTTCATTTCCAAGATAGGCATTATCTACTGGATGAAGAGTGTGGTTTAGCTCTTATACTTCATCCATTCCCATTCCCTTACACTTCCACTCCCTTCATCCTTTCTATTTTAAATTAAATATTCAGTGTTTATATTATAATGACTATAAATAATATTTCTATTAATATTTTCAAAGTGTAGTGAGTTTCCTTCTTAACATGACTTGAGTTTGCTTTGGAATCTATAGTCACTTTGTTTGTTTAATTTTCTATATGCCTAAAAATGAAGTCTCAAATTTTCCAACAGAGGCAAAGAGCTCCTTTCTGTATTGTCAAATGAGTCAAACAAACAATTATTCCATTCTCTTTGACTTGGAGGCATCCTGCTGGAGTTCTCTGTCCTTCTGCACTCTGGCCCGATGGGTCTAGTGATCTACCACACACTGTCATTCTGAGACTTCCCTTCACTCTTACCCAAGGAATTCTCTTTACCTCACTCCCGTATATAATCTGCTTTCTGGATCTCATGTCTTTGTCTTTCTCATTTTTCTCTCAAATGTTGACAAAACACATCTTTCAGCAAATATGAAAGTTGCAAAAAAGCAGCATGCGAGATGAATTTTTCCATACCTTGTATGTTTGATGATTTGATTTGTAGTTTGGCTGGGTATAGAATTCTAAATAGGAAATCATCCCCCGCTTAGGATCTGGAATGTATTAATGACTCTACTGTCTTTCAGCTTCTAGTTATGGAGGAATTCAATGGCATTCTGATTCCAAATCCTTTATATGTGACTCCCCCTACCCCTTTCTCACTCTTTCTCTCTCTTCTGCACTCAACATTTAGGTCTTTTTTTTTAATCTCTAGGATATTAATATTCCATGATGAACTCACTCAATCACTTTGTTGTGAGCACCCTCCACCCCTTCTTTTTTGTGGAGATGTGGGGAGAGCTGGTGATTGTTGGGCTCCTTTAATCTAGGAAAGCCTGTCTTAATTTCTGAAAAATTTTTCTTATATTAGTTAGTTGATAATTTACTCCTTGCCAGTTTCTATCTTCTCATGTTGGAACTTCTGTTAGTCAGGTATTGGATCTCCTGGATAATTACTATAATATTTTAATTCATTATAGTTTTTAAAAATTCTCTCTTTGAATTATCTGTTTCTTTCAAGTGCTTCCCGCCTGCCCCGCCCCCTGCACCCCATTTGCTTTTGGTCTCTGTCATGTTAGAGGCTCTCTTCTAATCTCTTCCATCCTTGCTGTCAGGTGAATTACTAAAAGGTTTCGGGGAGGTTTTGTGGGTGAGCCTGGAGTGAGGGGGCACCCAGCCTTTCTTTAGGAGATCCTCAGGTGTCAGCATCTGTCCCTCTATCAGGTTCTTTGGAAAGTCCCCTGCCTTTAGGGTGTGTCCCTGGCTGCTAGCATTTGGGGGATGGTGCTAGGACTCTCCCATTCAGCCCGCAGTCATTCATTCTATCCCCCTATTTTTGATAAATTGCCCCACCCTTCCTTCAGCATGCACTCTTGTGTATGCTTGAGTTTCTACCGAGTGTCCTCGAGTTCACCCCTCTGGTCTCTCTCACCAGCTGCAGGGGTTGGACAAAGGGGTGTGGGGGTCTCTCCACACTTCATGCACATCATGAGCAAGTCCTGTGGATTTTTGGCCCGCCTCTCAGTCTGACTTACAGAGGATCTCACTGCCTCCCTCTCTGAACCTTTCTAGGGTTCAGTGTTGCAAATTGGCTTGCTTTATATTGGTTTCTCCCCTCTGCAGACAGTTTCATATTAGCTTTCTTTACACTAGTGAATGGGTAGATGAGTTAGTTTATTTTTATTTTTATTTTATTATTATTATTATTATTATTATTATTATTATTTTTTGAGACGGAGTCTTGCTCTGTTGCCCAGGCTGCAGTGCAGCGGGCAGGATCTCGGCTCACTGCATGCTCCACCTCCCGGTTTCACACCATTCTCCTGCCTCAGCCTCCCGAGTAGCTGGGACTACAGGCACCCGCCACCACGCCCAGCTAATTTTTTGTATTTTTAGTAGAGACGGGGTTTCACCGTGTTAGCCAGGATGGTCTCGATCTCCTGACCTCGTGATCTGCCCGCCTCGGCCTCCCAAAGTGCTGGGATTACAGCTGTGAGCCACCGCGCCCGGCCATGAGTTGGTATTTTTAATATATTTTTATCAATCTATGTTCATTTCAGCAGGGCTGCAGGGTAGAACGAATTTAAATGCATGTTTCAATCTGCATTGTCTAAGTGGAAGTCTCAAACCATCAACGCAACAACCTCATAATGTAAATATTATCCCTATTTTGCAGATGGTGAATCAGGCATAGTGTAGGCCAAACAGCTAGGAACTAAGAGAGTTGGATCTGAAGGCCAGATCTGTCTGACCTTGTGCCTTGGAGGACTGAACTTAGTCATCTCCAAAGCAGTGGTTCTCAACTCTATTTGACATTTGAGCCACCCAGGGAGCTATAAGAAATGCTAATACCTAGGCCACACTGAAACCGATTAAATCAGAATATCTAAGGATGAACTCCAGGCACTGATATTTTTTACAGCTCCCCTGGGAAATTCTAATGTGCATCCTGGATGGAGAACTGATGCTCTGAATGTTCTTCCAGCTCTAGGGTTCTATCACTTTCCTTTTAGAGCAGAAGATTAGTGTGCAGTGTGACAGTCTGAATCTGTCTGGGAGGCTCCTCAGGCCATTTCCTCAATCGCTCTCCATCCTTTCCTCCTTGTGCACTTTTTTACTGGCTGTATTCAGAGAGAGATGTCAATTTAGCAAATAAAAATACAGGACACCCAGTTAAATTTGAATTTCACAATGAGAACACATGGACACAGGGAGGGGAACATCACACACCGGGGCCTGTTGGGGGGTGGGGGACAGGGAGAAGGGAGAGCATTAGGACAAATACCTAATGCATGTGGGGCTTGAAACCTAGACGACGGGTTGATAGGTGCAGCAAACCACCACAACACATGTATACCTGTGTAACAAACCTGCACGTTCTGCACATGTATCTCAGAACTTAGAGTTAAAAAAAAAACATATTTGAATTTCAGATAACAATGAATACTTTTTAAAGTATAACTTTGAATGTAATATTTGTGACATACTGTACTTTTACTGAAAAATTATTTGTTGATTCTTTGAAATGCAAATTGAACGCAGCATTCCTTATTTCATCTGGCCACCCTATATTCAGAGCCCAGTGTGCAGAGCAATGGAGGTTGGTGGGAGCTTTCCTCTGGAAGTAGTCCAACTTTGGGCCTTCTGTGCCCCCCAGCCCCCCCGGGCACGGCCGCCCCTCCTGGAGGAGAATCCAGTGCCTGGGCAGAAATGATGCTCCCATTTTGCTTCCTTTCCCTCTTATAAATAGTATAAGTATTCTCAATGCCAGCTTAAATGCTTCCTTTTCCAATATATCTTCCCTACGTTTTCTGGTGTCCCCATAGCACTTTGTTTGGTAGTCATTAACAGTTGCAGTTATGGAGCTTCATGCCCCATGTTGTGAGATGGCACCTGCCTGCCTCCACCATGTGACTGAAAGCATCTCCAGGGAAGACATCTCGTCGTTCACCTTCCTGTGCCCTCACCACTTGTGTCTCCAGGTTTCCAGGGTTTGGTAGTGGGACATGGGGGCCCTTGGGAACGTGGTTGAGAAGTTATGTCTTCATTGCCCTTAGGCTTCTCCCCCAACCCCTAACAGCTTTCCCTTGCTTTGGCAAATCTCCTTTTCCTGTCAAGCAAGATGTTAGGGCATACACCTTAAGGGGGCACTCACTCTCAGGGAAGTGCAGGTTCAGGGTGAGTACTTGTATGGCCCTGAGACTGAGGGCAACTTAAATTTTACACCCGTTGCCTGGCTTGCCCCACCCCAGGCTGGCCCTGCCTCTTTGGGAAGGCAGCACCCACCCCTTGGCCCAAAATAAAACAGGCCTTGGATCACTCAAGTAGCAAGGTGTGTTTCACAAGCTCCATGTGCTTGGTTTTTGTCCCCCTTGCCCATCCACTGCATGTGGATGCTGAGATCTGTTTCTTTGGTCCGTAGGCCACCATTGCATTGCCAGCACGTGAGAGTAGGTATGTGAAATGTACACCCTAGGTGCACAGAATTGCCTGCAGACAAATATTTATTGACACTTAAGAAAATGCAGTAACAATGAGCATCAGTTCCTGTCCTTAAGGTATATAAGAGTCTTATACCTTATGGTATAAAAGAGTCTTAATTATATACCTTTTATATTCTATGCCTCTCTGTTAACAAAAATATATTCCCTCCAAAAAGAAAAAAATCACAGAGCTTTCTACTCTGCATTATCTTGAACAGAAATAAGGTCACTGATGCCCTTAACAGACTGTGTTGCTGTAGAAAGCCCTTAACCTTACAGACTTTGGTTTCTTCATTTGTACAATGATGGGGGATCAGACGAAACAATCTCTGGGACCCCTCTGTATTTTAAAACTTCCATAATTTCCCTATCTTTGTATTTTATTGTCTACTAAACTGGTACTTAAGTCTTATGAAGCAACAAAAATATTTCAATTTTGGATATCTTTCTTGCTTCATCACTTAATCTAATTCTATATCCTGGCATACTGCTTTGTCTAAAACCTATATTTTAATTTTTTTAAATGCAATTTATCCTTTATAACTCTTTTTCATGTCCCATAAAAATGATGGATAAAGGAAGGTAGATAAAGCTGTAGATCAAACTGAAATTCTGATAATCTAATAAATGTTTTGAGCACCAATCTTGCAGTTTACGACCTCTTGCCAATTGATTTATGGCCCCGTAGTAAATTTTCTCTCCCACTTATCAAATATTTATTGGAACATCTTGTTCTTAACAGACAAAGTACTGTATAAAACTCTGTCAAAACGAAAGCCAATTCAATTAAATATCTTTTACTTCCAAATCTACTTCTCTGGTTCTCTCCAGCACCCAGATTGCAAAACAAGAAGTCGTGTTATGCACAATCTTTGAGCAAGTTTTCAGAAGCAAAAAATGTATACTAAAGTTAATTTGAAAGGAGTGAAAAATCCCCATTTACTTCACAGTGTAGGGCTGGCCCACCCAGTGACTCCTGATCTTTTCATCAGTAATGGCTCTGTTACTCATTTTCCCCTCACAGACCCTATAATTTGCAAGATTTTCTTGAGAAACAAACTTCATTTACTTGGTAGTCACTCGTTTATTATTAATCCAAAGATGTATTCACCACTAGCTCCCCTTGTTAGTCAATGATAATCCATGTCCAGTCACAGAGTTGATATAATTCCAGCTAAAACAAAGGAAAATAAATGTAAGTACAATTTCTTTTGGCATTTTGAAATACTAAAATAATCTAAGCGTCTCTCCGTTACTGTCTTTGAAGAAACAACTAAGCAAGTGTAAACTGAGAAATTTTTCACTCAGATTCTCTTTTTTTCTACTGTCAACTCCCACCAGAAAAAAAGAAAACAGCATTTAATTTTCCAAGAGTGGTAGTGGTAAGAGAGGACTTTGGGCTTTTTGTAGCAGAGATTCGCATCTGTACTTCCTTGAACATTTTCTTTGTGTATGAGTGAGAAATGCTCAAATTTGTGTCCTCCACCCCTCTTCTTGACCTGCAAACCTCTGAGCTACGTACTGAAGGTCAGTTTATGGAAGATTTGAATGTGTGGCTTAGTGAGCCTGACTCGCAAGATTTCCATAGTTTAAATTTCTCCAGAATTCAAGGTTCCAATATTATTGTTGTTGCTAAATGCTCCCCTAATGTAGCATGGATCAATGACATATTGAAAGCATATGTATGTTTACCTCCATATTGATGTCATTTCCTATAACATCGGAAATTATATGTGAAGTGCAGGGAGGCGGGGTGCAAGTGAGGAGATCTGACAAGCAGAAGCAAATGCAAAATGTATTCCAAGAGATGGCTCCGTAGATTTTCAATGCTGAAGTTGAAATCTGAAATATACACTCGACTTAAAGAAAAGACAAAGCATTCTGTGGATGGGCTTTTGTAGTACCGGAGCCATTTTCTCTTCCATGTATGAAAATTTCTTTTCCATAGGAAATTTTGGAAACAGTCTTAGCTGGAAAGTCATATTAATTGCCACAATCGTAGCTGCTTTCCCCCTGGACTTAACCTTTCAATTGTGATATTCCCATCCCCACAGGGAGTAGGGATAGAATAGGATGACTTTAGTCAATAGATTTTCAAACTTGTTCCTTTCTACCTCTTTTACACAAGTCCCCTTCCTGACAACTGAAGGGAAAAGAAGGAAAAAATGCAGGTTAGAATAATATAGAAGTGGGGTTTTGCAAATGGTGGATTTTTGTCATCTCTGGCCTGGGTGCTCTGAGTTCCTCAGTGGACAGCATGTATTTTAATTTCCATCTTTAAAACTCAGCTACTGAAGGCCAAAAGTAGTTTTTTAAACCTTGCAAATTGTCCTTGGGCATTTAGCATTTTAAATGTTAGCCCTGAGTTTCTCTAACACTGAAAAAGACTCCACTGAAAGCAGGTGGACTTGCAAGTCCCACCGTTTGATTCCCATGGTCCTGGGGCCCCTCCAAGCAGTGCAACCTCCTGAGCAAGTCTAGAGCAAAACTGGGAGAAAGCAGTTTGTGCAGAAAGGTCGTGAAGTCATGACTTGCCATGCTCGTTTCCCCTGCCTTCTTCCTGGGTGAAGCACAGCTGCACCAAAGCTGCCCACTCAGAGACGCCTCAGGGCCCTGTCTGCCTGTGCCAGCTGCGGCCCTCACTGACCTGCTTTCCATGGGCCCAAGACTCCTGATCCCGGGAGAGAATAGGCTCCAAGATCAATTAGCCCCCATTTGGTATTTACTGGCTAAATGATATTGGGCAAGTTGCTCAGCTTCCTGTACCTCAATTCCTTACCTGTAAAATGGATTTTGTGCAGATCAAATAATATGATGCATGTAAAGCACTTAGTAGAGTGCTCAGTACTTATTAGGGGTACAGGAAATGTTAGTTCTTATCATTAATGTGATTAACAACCGTTGCAGGGGAAGTGTCCGTGTGTGATAAGGCCTCAGTATTTTCCTTTGTATTTCCACATTCAGATGCGTTAGGCAAGAGTGTGGAACCCCCTGGACTTTGACTTAATGGCATTGTGGGAGGCTGCCTGAGGCTGGAGTGTGTGAAAGGGAAGGAGGCCTTGGCTGCCTTTAGCAGCCAGAGCTTGAAAGGCCACAAGATGGCGGTGAAATACACCAGTGAAGGCTCATGAAAGCACTTGGAGCTCTTTCTTGCTGGGTGCAGAGCCTTGGGGATACAACTCTAGCAAGACAGAGCCCGTTCCTGTCCTCATGAAGCTTCTGGTTTGGCAGGGGAGAGAGTAGCAAACAAATGATTGCCCTGCAATTCTCCAGCAGGGGTTTTCTTGTTTGTTTGTTTTTTCTATTTTACTGGCTACATGCACCCAACCCAAAGTTTGGGCCCCTTCTCCCTGCTCTCCCCTGATTCCTCTCTGTCATAAGTCCCCACTACAGTCTTAGGCTCTGGTCCTTGAGCTCACCTACCCCCTTAACAAAGTCTGGTCCCTGTAACTGTGCACAACCAGCAGAGAGTGAATTTGTTTTGTCCTGCAGATTCTTCATGTTTCTCAGTCGAGTTTCCAGGTTAGGGTCTGACTCAGTGGGGTCAGTTCCTAAGGAAGCTCCATCTCCCTAATGTTCCTACTGAAAAGTAGTTTCAGGAATTCAGATAACATTGATTGAACTTGCAGTATGTGAGAAGCACCGTGCTAAGCACTCAATATACACGATCTCATTTAGTTCTCTTAATCAACCTTTGAAATCGGTACTATATTTACCCTAATCTTATAGATGAGGAAATTGGGGCTAAACAACATACCCAGATGTCAGAGTTTGTCAGCTGCAGAGCTGGGATCTGAATTCTGTTTATGTTCTCTCTGGTTCCATGCAGCTTCCGTGGGGGCACGGGCACTTCTTTCTGCCTTGAGGCTTGCCATTTCTGATGTTCAACTTTTAGCCCATCCAAAGCTCTGTCTCTTTGACATTCTAGGCTTTTCTCAGCCAGGAGGCAGCCAGCCCTCTGTCCCCAGGACCTGTGTCCTGCCTGCTTCCTCTCAGTCATCCCAGTCTGCTCTCCATGCTGCCCCACTGGCTGGTAGCTCTGGTCCCACCTCTGCCAAACATCTCTACATCCTCCCAGGGGCGGCTCAAATGGCACGGATGGCTCCTCTCTTCCACCTGGCTCTCCAGGACTGCCTCCCTCACGTCTCCTGTAACACTATACACTGGCCTGTGCAGGTTTTGTCTTTGCATCTGAAGGGTCAGCTGTGCAAGCTCTTGTCTAGCTGTCTATTGTCCTATGACCCCTAGCACTGAGCACCACACACTGAAGGCACAATTTTGCCTCGGGCCCCATGTCTGCCTTCCCCATTCTGTAAATGTGGTGAAAAAGCAGAACTCCAGGTATCCTGTTGATCCACCTTCAGTGGATGATTACTACTGGTTTGCTTGAGTTTTGCTGTGGCCATGTTGGACAGTCAGTCAATAAATAAACCCCAGGAAACCGCTGACAACCCACGACATGATGCCTCCTTTGGCATCATCAATTACAAAATGTGCCATATTTGTCACTTGTCCTACCTCTTCCCTTGGGAACCCAGTGATCTGTCACTTGTCCTTGAACACTCTCCCAAACCTGCTTGCAGAGCTGTCATTCACACTCAGGTGTGACCAAGTGATAGTGCTCCTTTTGCTCCTCTTGGTGGGGGCGTGCAGCCTGTTTTAACCGGAACCAAAGCTGAAGCTAAAGGAAAGAAGGGTCAATGGAAGGATGGCAGACAACCTCAGGCAAGGGACCATGCCTACCTCCAGGAATTACACCTAGGCCACCTGATTTCATCTTTATCTTGACTTTTGATATTCTCTAAGGGATAATTTTCTGCAGAAAGATCTCAGGGTGGGGAGGCTGGGGCCCTGTTGACTGTGAGAGTGCCTTTGCCAGCTGATAAGTGTGTCTGTCAGCTCCCAAAGAAAGGGGCGCCCCATAACCTGACCTTGCTCTTCTCCTCTTACCTTCTGGGCGGCTCCTTCATGGGCTCCTCGCCTTCCTCTCACTCTCCAACAATGGGCTTCTTTCAGCCCCGGCCCCTTCCCTTTGCCATTTCCCTCTCTCTGAGCTCGTCTATTCTCATGGTTTCATTAGCACCTCTTTGCAGATGACGGGCAAGTCGACCTCTTCAGCCATGACCCTTTCCTGTGCCCCAGACCGCATTTCCAACCGCTGACAGGACATCTCCACTCTCAGGTCCGAAGGCCCCTCAGTGTGCCCAAGGCAGCGTCCTCCATCCTCTCACTCCCTTCAAGATGGCTTCCTCAGTGGGCATCCATTCAAGCAGGCCTCCCGCCAGGCTTCCTAGAGTCCCTGGCTAGCAACTTTGGAGTCAGTTATCAAGCCTATTGGATGCTGGTCTTGCATCAGGCATCAGGCATCAGGCTTGGGCTAAGGGTAGAGAAATGAATAAAAGTCACTGAGAGACCTTAAGGGACTCAGTGTAAAGAAGAGAAATGCACGAAGAATTTAAGACAATCACAAGATTGAGAGAGGTGTGGAGGGTGCTATGCAGGGCAGCATTCCATAAATGCTTCTTGGTGAGGAGGTTTCAGTCTTGGCTGGTCTTGCCTTTCCTTCCTGTTCTCACTGCCGCCATGTTGGTTCAGTCTCCTGTCACTCACAACAAGATTAACAGCAATGTTCTCTTCTCTGTCTCCTTGATGGTAAATTTCTCATCAGTGCCAACTAATTTTCCCAAAATACTGCTCTTACCAACTCTCAAGAAAAAAACCCACTTTGTGCTCCATCCTTTCTCTGTGGCCTTGTTTTATCACAGTGGTTAGCAGGTGAGCTCTAGTGTCAGGCTCACTATGCTATAATCTCAGCCCTGCTACTTAGTTGCTCAGTGACCTTTGACAAGATACTTAACCTCTCTGTGCTCCGCTTTCCTCATCAGTAAAATGGGGATAATAATAATACCTACCTTATTGAGTTGTAAGGACAGAATGAATTAATACAGGCAAAAATTATAAGCCCTGAATAAGTGGTAGCTATTATTATTGTTCTTTTCTATTGCTTTTAAGTAGAAGGGGTTCTCTGTTCCTTTGAGGCCTCCTCGAAAGCCTTGGAGAGTTTTCTCTGTGTTCTCCATGATGATACCCTTACCCAAAACACTGGCTTCTCTGGTTATGTTGCTCCTGCCCATTTCTCAGAGCCAGATCAGTCCCTTTAACTTACATGGAATGTTCCCCAGTACCTGAAATAAATAAAACTTTCTTTACAAAAACACATCGTAGGCCAGATTTGGCCTGCAGATTGTAGTTTGATGAGCCCAGCTCCAGATGAGAGTCAGTTTGCTGGACAAATTCACTGCTCAGCAAGCCTCTCCAAATTTTCCTCCCAGGAACAGATGCCTTCCTTGTTGTTTGGACTCGAGTCAGCCCCGGCAAATGTTTAAGTGGCCTGGAGACCTAAGGTGAGCAAGCGCTCCTTGTCTGACAGCTTTGTTCCTGAGATCAGCCAGAGCAAGGGAGGATGGGACCCAGGGGGCTGAAGACATTTAAGCAAAAGAAAACCAGAAGTTCTTCTCATCCCTTTCTTCCTCCCTAATCCGCGGTCCATTCCCACTGCCCTCAGCCCTGGTCCCAGAGGTAAATAAATAGACGTTTTATAACCACCTCCGACAGATTTTTGTTATTAAGAAAGGAAATTAAAAGTCTCTTAAGTGTAGATAATATGGAGCTTGCTAGACAAATTGACAATAGCCAGGAAATTTGAAACGCAGGCCTCCAAGCTCCTCCACCAGAGTGGCTTTCGTTTGTGATCTCTCTGGGCTTGCCTGGCTTCCGGGTATGACGGTGCAGCCTCGCATGTTCTGTCAGTGGACGCCGTGCTTCTCTGTGAGAAACACATTCTGTGGGCTGTGCTGCTTTGCCCAGTATTGATGAGGCATTTGTGAGGACCCCTCCTCCTCCTCAGGCCCCACTTCCCCTTTTTCCTCCTTGAAGCTTGGGGAAAGGCAATCTACTCCCCAAAAAGAGGCCAAACCCCTAAGCTCTGGGGCACCCTTTTTTAATGGAATCCTCTTTTAAGGGAGACAGAAACATTTCTCTCAGGAACTGTCCTGCTTGCATTCTCCATAACCCCTTTTGTTGTCACCAGGGCAGTAATTATAATTTAAATCGATGGGTACTTGAGAGAAGGCGAACGATTTGCCCTCCCTTAGCACTTGACATTTTGAACATTGGACAATGAGAGGTGACTTTGTTTATTTATTGAGCTATTATGGCTTAGTGCTTAGAGGAGTTCCTGCCAAGAACGGAAAGAAACCTCCTTTTTGGATTATGTCTTTAAGCACAAATTGCTTTGTTACTGGTCAATATTTGGGGGCAAAATCCAGTGAAAGCTATGTTCATTTGATATACCATACATTTCCCTCTATCTCACTGAGTATGCCGAAAATAAATGCTGTCTTTAGTATTTCTGACATCTGGTCTTAATATTTGGAAGTCTGTGTTTCATGTACTTTTTTGAAAGACAACATTTTTTTGTGGAGCATTTTGTTATTGGAGTATGTGAAATGTTGATATTAATCTGAGCTGCCCTGGTCTTCATGGAACACAAGGCCAGTCTGAAATGATCCTTGGGAGCATCTTTGGGAGAGTATTTTTGGGATCAAGCAACATATTTTGACATCCTTCCAAGGGCATTTGACTGTGTTTTGTGGAAACACTGTGTACATTTAACCTGGAGGACCGCTAGGCAGGTTTGCTGCTCACATCCAATCTCTCCAATCAGTATATCTGTGCTACTATGGCAGGAACGTTGACAGGTTCAAAGAACAGATGTCAGGATTGACCTCCTCCACTCCATGTTCCTGGACCCAAAGGAACTGAAGTGCTCTGTGAGTAGAGAGCTGAGCTGTGTTTTGAAGGGGCCTTCAACCCTTTCTGGATTTGAATGGACATAAAAGCTGAGGCCCATTCTCGAATAGCCTGGCTCATGCAGACCTTTTTTTTTTTTTTTGAGACAGGGTCTCACTCTGTTACCCAGGCTGGTGTGCAAGACACAGCCTTGACTCACTACAGCCTCTGTTTCTTGGGCTCAAATGATCCTCCCACCTCAGCCTCCTGACTTGCTGGGACTATAGGGGCACACCACCATGCCTGGCTAAGTATTGTATTTTTGTATTTTGCACTTTCATCATGTTGCCCAGGCTGGTCTTGAACCCCTGGACTCAAGTCATCTGCCTGCCTTGGCCTCCCAAAGTCCTGAGATTACAGGCATGAGCCACTGTGCCTGGCCCCATGCAAGCAGCTCCCCAGACTTGGCCAGATCTGATGGGTACCAGCACTCTGGTCATCTGCAGAGTGATGTCCACTATCCCTGTTAGCTGCTCTAGGAAAAGAACCTACTGATGAAAGTAAAATGTATGAAGTTCATGAGAATTAGGGTGGTGTGGAAGAATTTGGGATGAGAAGGTATGGTGAAGTTGAGGCAAGGGGATGTGACAGTCACCAGCATTTTAGACTTGGAAATTCTTAGACCTGGCTAAGGTCACAGAACTAGTTATTGTTAACTAGACTAGATCATGGGACCAGAGCTGTGTGTCCCCACTTACAAATCAGCTGGGACCAGAATAGAGAATCTGTTCACCCCTGGTCAGAAATGCTGATTGCATTTACACGTGTTTTTTTTCTTTTTCATACAAATTAATAAAGTGTCAGTAAAACTTTCTAACGCAGATTCCCTAGAAGAGTGAAAAAGAGCTAAGACCAGGACATTGAGAACCCTAGGGACATAGTCAAGTATTGACTCCTGCAGAACAGCCCCCTGAAGCCACCTCTTCACAATCTTCTTTCCATTGCATCTGCTTCATTGCAAGAGAATACTATGGTCTTGTGTGGTTTCTTTCTTTCTTTTTTTTAAACATACAAGTCTACTTTGAATTAAATTTCATTACTGAATTCCTGATTCCCAGATGCTCTCTTCTTAAGTTCACTGGAGAAGAAAATTAAATAGAAATGCACACAGTATAAGAGAAATTTGTCATCCAATTGGATATATTAAGGCAGAAACCCTGGATGAAAAAAAATCCCAGAGCATTCTTGGTGATAGTTTGGTGGTGCTTCAAAAGGGAAAAGATCTTGTAATCCCCAGGATGGACATTCATTTTGGCAACCACTCATAAAGACTTCTTATAAAGTTACAGGGTGCCCTTGGAACCATGGTGACCTTGCCCAACTTGTTTAAATTCTACTTGTTGATGAAGAATCTCCAAGATATGTGGTTAAGAGAAATGACCCTGGTGTAGACCAGGGTGCATAGTATATGGCTATGTGGTTAAAATTAAAAAGAACATCTGTAACTGTGCATATATGGAATATATAGGGAAAGATATACAAAAGCAGGCAAGCTTGCGTCAGGGAAGATGAGCCCATGGCCAGGGTCCAGGGTAGGAGAGGGACTTGCTTTTTACTGTATAGTCTTTTGTATCTTTTGAAATTTATACCATGTACCTGCATTATCAGTTCCAAAAAATTAGTTGAAACCAGTAACTGAAAAAATAACTACTTAATGAGCCCTCTGTCTACCCTTTTGGAACCCAACTTTCTAAAAGAAGACAAAACTTACCAAACGAACTTATAGAGCAAAGTACTCTCACCCCTAGCTCGATTTCATTCCCTGGCTGACCTACCAGCAGAAACTCCACCCCCTCCGTGGCCCGATACCATCATTTTTAATGAAGTTAATTTTTTTTTTTACTTTTTATTTTTTTTCCTATTTTGATAACCACTTTCTGTGAAATAATAGTTGTTTTTTTTTTTTCAAAACTTGGCTCATATCTCCTTTTATGTTAGCAGTCATGGCATAGAAAAGCTGCCCACAGAATGACAGACATCAAAAACAGTCTTCTGTTTAGACGGATAGCTTTAAGTGTGTGCAAACAGGTGCCTCTATGTGTGGAAAGAAGACATGCTAGATTATGTGGGGTCCACCTGTAGAGGAACGAGCTAATTTACAGAAGAGTGAGGCAGGCTCCGCACTGAAGGCCAGGGTTAAGGCATATAGCTAATGATAAAATAAATGAACGTGACTTTCTAAAAATGTCATGGGGGAGAAGAAAATGAGGAAGAAGGGAAAACTGGCCTCTATAATCTTGTAATGTTACAAATATAATTGCCATGTGACTCAGATCTTCTCAAAGGTTAGAGGGCATAGGTCACTTTTTTAGTGGTGCATCTTTGTCATTAGACGAAGAATAATTTGGAGGAAATGATTTCACCCCAGAGTTTAAATTCCTCGGTCACTGCCTCATTTTCTTCCGTAGATCCATAGGAATCTCCTGGGAGTGAAGTGGAGCCTGTGCATTTCCTAGAGTTGGGCTTTTTGGGGTTTTGGTTTGGATCTATGGTATTTCTCTCTTGGGGACAGAAAGTATGGACAGGGCACAGGCACAGAGACAGGTCGCTCTCTGTGTTTCATTTCCATCCTGCCACTTTCTAGCTGTGTAGTTTTAGATAAGCCACGGGACATTTGTGGATTTGAGTTTTTGCATCTGTACAATGAGTTACTAATACTAAGCTGGAAGGGTGCTAAGGGGACTGAGTGTGAAAATTGGTATCCAGCTCTAAGAAGCGTTTTCTTTCCTTTTGCAGAGAGTGCTGGAAGGGAGACTGCTGTCCCCACAATGGCTGCAGCCCCATTCCTTTCTCCAAGCTGCTTGGGTGAACATTCCAGGATCCTGACATTCTGTGGAAATTGATGAGTGCTTGCTCAAAGGTCGATGATGTGCTACAGATGGCATCACCTGTTAGAGACAGAGCTTTCTCAAGAGGAGCTTTGATTTCCTTTACTTCCTGAACTGCTATTTCACAGTCTCTCAGTAGATGTCAGCAGCACAGCAAACATCTCGGTGCCCATCATGGAAGCAGGTTGGTTCAAAAACTTTTCCAATTAAAGAAAAAAAAAAAAGAATTAATTCTTTCCTTTGCAATTTTCTTCAGAAGCCCCAGAACCAAAATGGTAAGATCTAGTGGCTTCAAAGTAGATTCTTGAGAGGATTACACAGGGTGTGTTTGCATTTTAAAGACAACCTTTTATTCCCTGTCATGAAAACATCACCCCTGAGATGGCTAGGGATTATAGCAACCTTTTTGGAGTTTTCTGCAAGTTTATCTCACATTTACACTCTAGGCAAGAGTGAAATAATAGAAGATGTCCAATATTTTGCTTCTTCCTGTGAAGTAAATCAAAACCCTGGGAATGTTTTCTCCTAAGTTAATTAACTGCTGTCTCCTCATCTATATCTTCATTATATTCAGTTAACCCTCTGATTGCTACTACAGACAACTGCCACAAGCTCAAAGAATAAGGCAGAGTTTTCTCATCAGAATGAAAGAGATGATTTGAGCTGCTCTGGAGGCTGAGGCTTGAGAATCACTTGGGCCTGGGAGGCGGAGGTTGCAGTGAGCCCAGATTGCGCCACTGCAGTCCAGCCTGGGCGACACAGCAAGACTCTGTCTCAAAAACAAAAACAAACAAACAAAAAAAGAATGAAAGGGATTATTTGAATTTGTGCCCTAGCAATATTTTGAGGTGATGTCCACCCAGGCTTTGCTTATGACATTTCCTATCTAAGCTGACTCCCCTACCTGCTCCCTCCATTTTTGCCTGCCCAGCCCCAGGTATGATAGGAGCAAGGTCAGCACTGCTAAAGGTGCAAATGTCTCTATTGATTTACCTACCCTTTTGTCCCCAGTAATATAAAATTTTGCTCTGAAACTTTACTTGAGATTAAATTGGCTCTTGAGTTTTATATTTACCTTGCTTCTGTTCCTCATTGCTTTTTACTGTGAGGAAGTTTGCTCCTTGATTCGTGGTGTTATTTTTTGGCATTAATGTTCATTTCTTGCTGTTGCATTTAAATGGTATGTCTCTTGATCACTGCATTTTTCGGTGCCCTCTTCAATTTTACACCAAGGAGCGTGCCTCACTTGCTCCCCCTAGTCCTGGCCCTGGGAAGAATGCACCACCAGGTTCATCCACAGCAGAGTGGCCCCATGAGCTTCTCAGAGGCCCCATGGGTTCCCAGATGGGCAGTGTTGTCTCACCCGCTGCCTTCAGGAGGAGCTAGCCTTCCTCAGGAGAAGGCTCCTGCGCCACAGGACTGAGTGCAGGACACGCAGAGCCTGTCGGGGGAGCTGGAGCCGGTGTCTCTGCATATAGTGGGCGGCCGCTCTGATTGCCCATCTAAGGAAATGCTGGGGTCCTGTAGGAGTCAGCTGATGTAAACTCCTACGGTCTTTTGGTGAGAAACCAAAAGCAAAAGCAAAGTGTTTTTCTCCATTTCCAGGATTAAAATTAAGCAAAACCAGACTTTCTTTTTCTTTTTCCCTTTTTTTAATGTTTTATGTTTTATTTTTATTTTTTGGTACATGGAGGTATTGCGAATGCCTGTCTTAGGCAGCTGGGGAAGGGGGCAGAGGATGGGTCTTGCCCAGTGCTGGGCAGTTGCCAGCTGGCGGCTGCAGCAGTGTTGCTCCTCAGACCCAGGGCCAGAGCTGGCAACGTCAATGGCAGGGAATAAAGCTCAGTGGGTACGTGGTGCCGGGAACCTGGCTGAGCGGAGACCTCCCAGTGAGGGCTGCCTCCTCCCTGTGCCCCAGGCTCGTTTGGATCTGGAACTGCAGGTGCATACACGCTCCTTGTAGATTTCTTATTGAAAAAGCAAGAGTGGACCAGAGTGTTGTTATCAACATGGTGTCATGAAACAAGGTCAGACTTGGATGTAGAAGGCCTGATTGCAGGCCCAGCCCTACCCGTGGCTGGTTGTGGTGCCTTAAGTAAGTCACTGGGCCTCCCAGAGACTCACCCCCAAGCTGCAAATTGGGGCGAATAGAATTTATGCTGCCCACCATAGAGATATTCGTGAGACTTGACTGGTTAATATTTGCGAAGGTGAAGGTGTGTATAAGGTATAAAGACTCCAGAAATAGAGGCATGATTGCTGTTGTGGTGGTTATTGTTATTATCATTTGCTCCAACTCACAGTCCACGGTCTTACTATGTTGCTTACTTGCTAATTAAATAGGGAATTTACTATATATCTTTGAGCCTGCCATGGTACAAGGTTCTGTGCTGTAAAGCAGATAATGTGTCTTCCCACCAAGGGCCTAGGAATAGGACAAATATATAGAAAACGCGAAGGTATGCTAGAAAGGGACACTATTTCAGAAGAGACAAGCAAGGGAGGAGCTGTTGCTTCCAGTTGGAGGAATCCGGGAAGATATCATGTGGAAGTAGTACTGGAGCTGAGGCGGTAAGAAAGTGGTGGGACATTTGCAGAGTGAGCTGGGGGGGATGGGAAGGCATTGCACAGGCAAACAGAAGCTGCCCTGCTGGGCAATGTATAGGGAAGCTGAGCCTTTCTTTGGTTGGACTGTCGGCAAATGAAGAGAATAGTAGGGCAAAATGTTGGAAAGTATGTAGGGGCCAGTCTGGTGGGGGGTGGGGATCTGATAGAGGTTGCTGTTGGCTTGACTAGCTTGCGTCTAAAATTCAGGTGTTGCTAATGTGATGTTATGAGGAGCCTTTAGGAGATGATTAGGCCATGAGGGCTCCTCCCTCATGAATAAAAGAGGCTTTGCGAGCATTGGGCTTGCTTGCTCTTCCACTGTGTGAGGATGTAGCCCTCATCAGATCCCACATGCTGGTGCCTGGATCTTGGACTTCCAGCCTTCAGAACTGTGAGCAATAACTTTCTGTTCTTTACAAGTGACCCAGTCTGGTATCTGCGATAGTAGCATAAGCGGACTAAGACATGGGGGAAGGAGCATGGACTTGGTTATTTGGGCAGCTTTGTCGCTGAGAGTGAGCAGGAAGCAGCAGAATGTGATGTCCATATTAAATCTGTGTGAGTAGGACGCAGGTCCTCTGCTGGTTTTTCCAGGCTCTGGGTACCACTGTTTTGCATCCTTTTCCTTACGGGCCTCACTGGTGTATGCTGATGGACGAGCCCTCAGTGAGGGTGTCCAACCTGCTTTGGATTAGAAGATCCTTTATCTGCTTCCTCAGGGCCTTGGGGGCTCAGAATGTGAACAATTCAGCAAGTCTATGTCATGCACCTTCTGTGATTCAGACCCTGGGCCAGGCCCTGGGGTTCCAACTGTGAATGAGATTCAGTTTCTACCCTGAATCTAGTGGGAGAAAGTCGGGGATCGGGGGCTGTCATGAAGGGTGGTAACTGCTAACCAAAGTGTTGGGGAGCACAGGGCTGGTCCCTAAAGGGGGCTTGGGAGCAGGTGGAGAGCGAAGGGTCAGGAGGGATTTAGAAGGGAAGGAAACTGAGCTGCAACCTAGAGTCTAGGTAGAGTTATCCCGCAAAGGTAGTGAGGATGGGCCAGGCAGGCTAAGCATGCTCCAGGTGTTGAGAGGGCAGGATGTGGGGAAACTTGCAAGAATCTGAGTGGAACTGGAGCCTAGCATTCAGGGACTGATGATGTAGGCAGGTCAAAGCTCAATTTTCTTCTGAGGTCTGATTGTTGGAGAGACTTGGTCAGATTTACCCTATAGAAAGGGGACTTTGGGCAGAGTGAGGATGACTTGAGAATTGGCACAGGAATGCTGGACATATCATAGATTCCAAGTAGGATCAGTAGGACTTGCTTTGAGGTTGGGAGTAAGGCAGAGGGAAAGTCAGAGACTGACACCTACTAAATTTCGTCTTAGACCCCTATGCTAAAATGTTGTCTATGAGGATTTTAGATCAATTTAAATTTGATCCTCTATTCATTCCAAATCTAATGGGTCTTAAATGCACCCAAGTGTTCTAACTTCACAATTGTGATCTTGATCGTTTGCGAGCGCTAGTGTTGGATGTGTCCATACTTAGCGATGTTAGCACTACAGAAGGGACCCGAGAGAGCAATACCCAACCGCCTCCTTGTACAGGTGAGGAAGCTGAGGCCCCTCAAGTAGAAGAGGCTCATTTAAAGTCTCTGACCTTAAAGCAGGTGAAATGAGTGGTTGGGGCTGGGAGGTGTTTGCTCACCAGGGTGTCGGGGAGGGGTCTCACCTTTCTCTTGGCCTTCTGTGTTGGCTGTCAGTATGAGGCCCAATGTCATCTCTGCCTCTACTCTATGTATATCCCAAGTTGTGTCTGCTGGAAACAGAAGCTGATTTCAGGGCAACCCCATGACAGTTCAGCGGGGCTGAAAGTGTCTGCCACGTGCAATGCTATGGAGCAGCCATCACCCACTTCCACATTGCTCTGCTATGAAAAGCCTTCCGGTGTCATGTGTGCTTGGGAAGTGCTGCACCCTAGCCATCTCCCTCTTGGCAACTCAGAATACTTGTAGCACACTAAGCATCTAAAGAGATGTTTACTTAGCTTAATTTAGCCCAGTGTCTCCCAATCTTATTTATCCATAGAATCCTTATTTTTTTCTATTAGCATCACAGGGAAGCAGAGTCTGAAGAATGCCTGGGGAAATGGTCTCCAGGTGGTTCTAATATAAGACAGATTGAGGCTTTGCTACAGCTTACGAATTCCCCCAGGTGATTCATATGCACACTAAAGTTTGAGAGGCCCTGTTCGAAGTCACCTGTTCTCAAACGTGTCAGGCCATGCATTGGAATCAAGTGCAGAGCTCTCATAAATACAGATACCTGGGTGCCATTGCCAGTGGTTCTGGGGATAAGGCTGTGGGGGTAGTGAATTTTTAACACTGTGGTATGGTAAAGTAAGTATAATATAAACTTTATCACTTTAATCATTTTTAAGTGTATAACTCAGTGGCACTAAGAACAATCACAATGTTGTGCAACCGTCATCATGTCCATAACTTTTTCATAATCCTAAACAAAATTCTGTGCTCAAACAATACGGGCAGTGGAATTTTAAAAAGCTGTCCAGCTGATTCTAAATGCACGAGAGTCTGAGACCCAATCATCCAGACAAGCTGATCACTACATTTAGAATGTTCACCAAAGGCTGTGAGCCCTTTTAGAGTGAAGCCTGGGCTTTGCACCTCAAAAGACTTTTGATTCAAACATAGACTTTCTGATGTTGGCAGGTCAACCTCTCAGAAGGTCTGTTTCATTTACATAAATGTGCCACAATACCTTGGAGTGTTGTGGCAACAATTATCTGAGAGCCTGAGGAAAGAATCTGGTCCAGCGTCTGGCCTCGAAATGTCAAGGAAGAGTCGCAATTATTATGCTATGTTACTTGGAAAGGCAGTTTAGCATTGCAAAAAGAACACAGGTTTTGGAGTTTATCTGAGACACCTGAAAACTCCTGGCTTCACTTATTTATCAAGAATAGGTTATTGTATCACTCTGAACCTGGTCTGTTTTCTGTAAAATGGGGATGACACTACCCACCTCACCTCATAGTATTGTGAGAATTAAATGAGACAAACATGTATGGTGCCTGGCACATAGTAGGTGCTCAATAAATGGTGGTGGTTAATTACCTACGGGAGATGTGTCATTACTTACTATGAATGGAGTGCTTCAATTTTCCCTATCATTTGTTATCCAAAGATGAAAGAATCATAGACTTCTAACACTGAAATAGTTTTGAGATGAAAAATTAGTGTTGAGGCTTTGAAATGTCCCCCTTTTATGCAGTACCATATGGGAAGCAACTGTTATATAGTTATTTCAAATATCTGGGCTCTTATTAGTGGTTTGTTCTTGGGAAAGTTAAACTCTCAGGGAATTGGCTGCTTCATCTGAAAAAATGGAACACCTAAAAATGATATATGTATATCAACACGTGTGAATTTGAATATGGGAAGTTTTTCCAGTCTCATGCCTTTCAGGGACCTATCAAAATTTCGTTCTTTCCATTCCCCATGATTTTGCTGAGTTTCCAGGGTCCGGGATAGACCTCCTCCTCTTCCCTGCCATCCCCAAATCAGGGCCTCTTCCATTGCCTGAAGGGTCTGACATACGCATAACACTGTTAGTAATGATCACCTTGTTCCCACAGATATCCATTAAATCAAAAATTCTTCGGCATCCTCTCCATTTACTCTGAACCCTCAACCACATAAAGATCTTTCCTAAACCAGGATCAATTTTGTTTGGGCTAAGATGATTCTGGTAATATATACACAGTCTGAACCTCCAGGAGGAAATGTCAGCATGTTATTAATACTATTTAAAATATATACTGTCACATATGTTTTCCAATTTCTAATCATATGTGTCAGTTTATTCGATCATTGTGTGGCATGTGGGATTATATTTGTACGTCTCATGCATGCTTTTTATAGTATTGTAGTCAGGATGAATTATGCTTGAAGGTTTGTAGACTTTTTTTGTTCTTGATGGCCTAGCTTTGATTTATCATCAAAATGACCTTGGTTACATGATTAAATCAAATATTATCTTCTTCTTTTCATGGATGTTTTAGAATGTATCATGCTGATAAATACTAGTGATTTAAGATTGAGCACCATGCTAAAAAATGTCTCTTTCGTTGCTAGATCTTCTATTTAAAATACATCAATGAAAATTAAGACATGGAGTTATGTTACCGAAAATAGTTCAAAATTGCTGAAGAGTGTGTGCTTGTGTTGAGAGGTAGTGGGAAGTAAATCTGAGGGGTCCACAGGGATGAGGTCATGAAGGGCCTGAAATCCCAGGCCAAAGACTGGCACTTTATTCTGTGGACTAGGTGTCATAAATATGAATGTGACCAGGCAGCAAAGAATGAAGCAACAGTGAATGAAGAGTCTAGTAGAAGAAATGGTATCTTTGACTATACTTTTTCTAATCTGACACCATTTTCAAATACAATGTGTAGGAAAAAATTTCATGTTTACAAAGAACGACGCATTCTCGTGTTTCCATAAGAGTGGCCCTTGTGAACTATTTTCCACTCTTGACGGAGGCAAACAGAAATTTGTTTACTATAAGAAAAATCACAGTGTCCGTGGCACACAGTGTGATGGCAACACATTCTCACTTCAGTGTTGGGGAGGCAGAGTCCAGGGGACTGTGGCTGATTATACCCTTCAGGCTCTGCCGCCGGAGCTGTCCGGGGAGGGGTCTGCTTTTGTTCAGTTCTAGCTAAGATGGTGTTTCTGAGGGAACACAAGCCCCATGTGGATAGGTCTGAGTTTCTGAGAAATGTCAGAAATGTACTTTGTGTGAAATCTCTCATTTTAAATGTTTGCCCAACAACATGTGCATGCAAATCACAGGCACACAACCCACGTCTGTAAACTGGATTCCATCCAGGGATGGCCAGCTTTAAACTAGTGCAATCAAAGGGCTTTAAGGATCTAAGTAATGTGATCTATTTACATTTCAAGAAAATTTACATGTAGTAGCTGTTAATTCAAAGGCTGCTCTTTGGTTCAAGTAATATCATTGGCATATTTTTAAAAAATGTATTTGACCAATACTCATATGATAACTATGCCCAGGAACTGTTCCAAATGTTTTGCCAAGCTGGGTACTGTGACTTGGAGCTGTAATCTCAGCTACTTGAGAGGCTGAGATGAGAGGATCTCTCGATCCCAGGAATTCGAGGCTGCAGTGAGCTATTTGATTTTGCCACTGCACTCCAGTCTGGGAGACAGAGTGAGACTCTGTTTCTATAATTAAGTAAATAAATGTTTTGCCAACATTTACTACTGTCAACAGACATGTATGATCAGTCCTATTCTCCCCATTTTATAGACGAGAACTGAGGTACAAGGTCAGCTTGTAAGAGACAGAGCTGGGATTTGAATTCACGCAGTCTGGCTCCAGAATATGGTATTTAACCACTATGCCATGTTGCCTATTAACAGTAACTAAAATGGTTTATAATGCATCCAGAAGATTGTGTATGTGTGTTGTGGAAAGTAAAGGTTTGACATATGATTATATTCTGATTGTGGTTGAAGAAAAAGTCTGTTGGTTAAACAACATTGCTAAAGGAAAAGAATATTGGTTCCTTTAGAACAGTAAGAATTAAGGTATCTGTTGAAAGAGTAGAAAACTACATCAGAGTCGCATGGTAGCCCTTCTCCACTTGCAGCTGCATGTACAACTCCTTTTCGCCTCTTTGAGAGACTCCTGATAATGTGAATTTCCAGCTTGCCTGGAACATTAACTACCTATGTATTCATTTTATATGGTTGCTATCACAAATTACAATAGTCTTAGTAGCTTAAAATAACACAAATTTATTATCTTTCAGTTCTAGAGCTCAGAAGTCCAAAACAGGTGTTATAAGGCTAACATCAAAGTGTTGGCTAAAATCAAGGGCCGCATGCCTACTGAAGGCTCTCGGGGAATCTGTTCCATGCCTTTTATAGTGTATAGAAGCCACCAGCATTCCTTATCTTGTGGCCCTTTTCTTCATCTTGAAAGCCAGGTGGCATCTACAGATCTCTCTGCTACTCTGACCGTCATGGCTTTCTCTTATACAGACCCTTGGCATTCCACTGGGTCCATTTGAATAATTAGGGATAATCTCCTATTTTAGTCTGCTAGGGCTGCCATAATAAAATATCATGGGCTACATGGTTGAAACAACAGAAATTTCTTCTCTTACACTTCTGGAGGCTGGAAGTTGAAGACCAAGGTACTGGCAGAGTTGGTTTCTCCTGAGGCCTCTCTCCTAGGCTTGCACATGGCCGCCGTCTCACTATGTCCTCACTTGCATATACACCTGGAGTCTCCTCCTTATAAGGACACCAGTCATATTGGATTAGGGCCCCACCCTGAAGACCTCATTTAACCTTAATTATCTCCTGAAGGGTTCTATCTCCAAACATAGTCACCTTAGGGGTTTGGGCTTCCACATTTAAATTTTGTATGACATGTATCCATCTCAAGATCCTTAGTTTAATCACATCTGTGAAGTTCCTTTTTCCGTGTAAGAGAACATACTTGCCAGGGACTGGTGATTAGGACATGGACGTTTTTGGGAGTGCGATTACTTTGTCACATCTTCTGAGCCTCAAATTCCTAATCTGAAGAGTGAGTTATCCTCTAAAATATCAAACTCAAAAATTCTACAACTCTAACTGCAAGTTCAGAGAACATATCTAAGTGGAACCCCCAAGTCTTTTTTCCTCTGTGAAAAATCCAATTTTTTTGACATAAAGAATTAGTTGTGTAGCTTGCGAGAACTCTGAACAGCAGGAGGATGAGTACCCTAATGTTTCTCCTCAGTTCTGGTACACTCCAGGGCCCTTTGATTTGTGTCTTACTGCCCGTGTGGTGAGGGCTGGGGAGTGGGGAGGTGGAAACCAACCTTTTTGTTTCTGTAGGAAAGAGTGTCCTAAGTACCAATTGCCTACTCAGGTCTCTTCTCCTGCCCAGCACTGAGAATGGGCCTCCTCTGCCTGCTGATTCCCCTGAGGGACGAAATGTTCACTTTTCTTGGGGCCACAGAGCAAGTAACTGAGGAGGCAAATATAGGCTCTAATGGACTTAAGGAAATACGACAACTAAATGCAAAATTGGACCTGGGATTGGATACTGGGCCAGAAAGAGATGATTAGTAGGACAGTGGAAGACGTTTGAGTAAGGTCTATAGCTCAGATAAGTATTGCAGACATATTAATTTTGAAATCTTGATGATTGTACTGTGGTTATGTAAGATGTTTGCATGTGGGGAATTGGAGATGAAGTGTGTTTGGGAATTTTTTGTACTATCTTTGCAACCTTTTTGGAAGTCTACTTCAAATTAAAAAGTTAAAAAATAAAAAAAAAAAGGTAAAGTAACAGACTCTTGAGGGGTGCTTGTAATCATGTACGCTTCCCAAGCACGGGAGTGAGCCCAGGCAAGTGCACAGAGATGGGCTTCTGGGAGGGTCTGCAGCAGCTGGGCTGAGAACCCCATGTGCTGTGGCTGTTGTCCTGATTTTCCTGAGGGGTGCTGGCTTACATCAAAATGAACCACGAGAGTCCTTTGCTCTGATATAATTTCCATATGAGGAATGCTGTTGGGAGGACCTACCCTTGGATCTTGTGGTAGGGGCAGGCACAGGAGAACTTTGGAGCTGGACATGAAAGCTCAGGTAGTCTGGGTCAAAATCAAAGTGTGTGTGGCTCAGTGGACTAAAGGAGTGGACATTGCACTAATAACCAAATCCCCACAG
This sequence comes from Pongo abelii, assembly GCF_028885655.2. Classification (NCBI taxonomy): domain Eukaryota; kingdom Metazoa; phylum Chordata; class Mammalia; order Primates; family Hominidae; genus Pongo; species Pongo abelii. The sequence continues at coordinate 60,806,245 of NC_072001.2, forward strand.
GCAGATCACAAATTTACAAAGAATTCAAATACAAGAGAATACACTTAGTGCTAAACAAGTAGGCTAGGCACATTCTCAGCTTGCTTTGGTGATTCAGAGGCCCTTCAAGATTTTGTAGGAACAACATAATAGGCACCAGTGGGTACTGATGATACACAGAAGTGTTGGCTTCCACCCTTCTCTAGAAAGAACAGAATGTCTCAATTCCTTCTGATCTTGATATTCTCTTTCATGCAGAACTAACTCATGAAGTAAAAATTTCATTTGGGACTTTTGGTATACTTAAAAGACTACAATAATGATCACGAAGGGGATGATGACTAAAAAGAGTAGTAGCCATCAAACTTTGCTTTTCATAATTCAGAAGAATTTGAATACACTAATCTTTGTAAGTTATTATAGAGTGGAGGTCAAAAGGGTAAGAATGCTTCAAGCAGAATAGAGAAAGATCAAACAGACCTCTCCACACTCTGGGAAGAGGTGTTGGTTAACTTTATCTGGGAGCAATAGAAGATGAGCTGTGTCAAGTACAAACCCTTGGGACCCAGGGATGAGGTCCTGGGAAACAGGATCTAATCAGGGTCCTGGAGTCTGGTTCAAGCAGATCTGTCTCTCCTTGTCTTGGACAGGAGTGAGGAGAATATGGGGAGAGGAACAGTTTTTTCTTTCACAATCTTGGGACTCACAATATGTATCTCCCCTGCCAAATGGCTTGTTCTTTATTTGTGCTATTTGTGATATGGTTGCTCTTGAAAATTTCTCAAGTTGGGCCACAGCTCATGAGTTTGGCCCATGGGTCAGCTACCCTAGTGCTAGATGGGATGAACGTCTTTGGCTCTAGTGGCTATGGTCAGGGGTGCAGGGTCGCACACAACTACTTTAGAAAATGTCGAGTTCCCAGCTGGGCGCATTGGCTCATGCCTGTAATCCCAGCACTCTGGGAGGCTGAGGCAGGCAGATCAGCTGAGGTCAGGAGTTTGAGACCAGCCTGGCCAACATGGTGAAATCCTCTCTCTATTAAAAATACAAAAATTAGCTGGGCATGGTGGCCCATGCCTGTAGTCTCAGCTACCTGGGAGGCTGAGATGGGAGGATTGTTTAACCCAGGAGGTGGAGATTGTGGTGAGCTGAGGTCACTCCATTGAACTCCAGCCTGGGAGACAGAGTGAGATCCTGTCTCCCAAAAAAAAAAAAAAAAAAAGTAGAGTTCCCCACTGTTTCTCCCAATGGTTCTCTTCCCAGGAAACACTCCTGGCTTTGTGCTTTGGAGCCATTTCTCAGGAGAATCTCTCTGGAGAATGATTTCCTCCTTGTTATTCATCATGGTCCTTTCAAACTGAATTAAATCATCCTGCCTTTGGATTTTTGTTTGCTCAAGGAACTTAATTTTACTAAACTGTTCTCTCGCATTTATAGGATACTTTTCCCTCAAGAGCAAAACTGGGGCAACTTCAGAGCGCACATGTGATATAATACCTCTCCTGGGCACCACCAGTCTGAGGACAAAGTAAGTGACATGAATGTCAATAATGAAGTTCCTATTCTCATTCCCTCACATACTCGAGTCTTCCAGTCCCCTTACATAGTCTCTCCAAATATTTCTGACTTTACCAAGAGAAACCTCTCATGTGGCCACGAACCAGCCTGTCATCTGTGGTCCCTAGGTGGCTCCTGCCATGTTCTTCCCTCCCCTGCCCCTGACTTGGTCTGTGCAGGTGGCAACACCAGCCTCTGTGCCCAGAGTAGATTCTGCTCCCACAGCCACCCCTCTCAGGGGCTTGGGTGCCTAAGTGGAGGGACAAGAGACCTCTCCTGCTGTGTGCTGTTTGTCACCTGGATCCCAAAGCAGCCCTAGTGTTACTGTTTCACCCAGTTCCTCTTGAGAACACCCTCTTTCCTTCTGCCCTTTCTCTCTCTGGAGTCCCAAGAGATTTGGTAGGGATGGGTCCATGTGACAACTTCCTTGTTCTCATCCCTCTCCTTTCTCTTAGTAGACCCTGCAAATAGCTGCACAATTCTTAACCCCAAATTGGAGGTCTCCACTCATGTCAGCTCATATACAGTCAGGCCCAGGAACCCAGGCAGACTCAGATTCCCTTTGGTATGCCCTAGCACACTGTGCTGTATAACCAGTGAGCAGTTCCCTTTAATGTAGAGAAATTCTTGAGTTGAAGCTTGAGAAGCAATGAAGTAATATTTTTGACTTGGAAACCACAAATCTAGTAAAGTGAAGATTTTCTTCATTCTTGGAACTCACTAAAAGTCTTTCTACTTAATTGTATTTTTTATTATAAAATGTACATGAAATTTACCATTGTAACCAATTCTAAGTGTACAGTTTGGCATTAAGTACACGTACACTGTTGTGCAACCATCACCACCATCCAACTCTAGAACTTTATTTTTCCAAACTGAAACTATGTACCCATAAAACAAAAAGTCTTCACTCCGTTCAGCCTCTGGAAACCACCAGCCTATTTTCCGTCTCCATGAATTTGACTGCTCTAGGTACCTCATGTAAGTGAAATCATACAGTATTTGTCCTTTTGTGATGGGCTTATTTCACTTGGCATGATGTCTTTAAGGTTCATCCACATCGTGGCATGTGTCAGAATTTCCTTTCAAAGGTTTACTAATATTTTATTGCATGTATATATCAGTTTATCCATTCATCTGCCAATGGACATTTGGTTTGCTTCTATCTTTTGGCTGTTGTGAATCATATTTTTAATTTTAAATTTTCTAGTAACCTCATTAAAAAGTAAAACAGGTGAAATTACTTTTGAAAACGTCATTTAACGTATATCCACAACTTTATAATTTTATCATATAATCAACATAAAGCATTTATTAATAAGATATTTTATTTTTCATGCAAAGTCTTTGTTATCTGGTATGTATCTTACATTTACAGCACATCTCCACTTGGGCTAGCCACATTTCCAGTGCCCAGTAGCCACATGTGGTCATTGGCTATCTTATTAGATGATGGTGCAGATCGAACTCATCATAGGGGTAGAGTTCGGGGATCCTAACAAGACCCCATTTGCATGTCCTTGGATTGTCTCTGAGGGAGCCAGCGTCTCAGATGAATCCTTGGCATGTTACAGATTGTTATCACTTCTTAGCTAATTTCTCAGACACGTGCCTGGAGTTCTGAATTTCTGTGGCTCCAAATGTTTTAACTCCATGTTTAAGCAGCCATTCCAGCTGACATTTTGAAAATGAAGGAAAATGATTTACATCCTTCCTGGGCAGAGGGACACATATTCCAAGTTTGTTATGCATTCAACATAGTCAAGGCACCAGATATATTTTATTTATATGTGGCCCAACATACTGATTATATTTCATATGGACCTGCATATGCATCTGAAAATAATACTGCACCACAACCTTTTGTTATTCATAAATCCAATGATGACCCATTGAGCACCTCTCACGGGCCAGGCACATGCTAGGCACTGGGGGGTCTGCCCACGATGAACAGAACACAGTTCCTGTCCTTAAGAGGCTTGAGCTGCAGCTGGTGGTCTCTCCCGGGCTGCAACCTTGACACTGCCATGAAAAGGGCACGCTCCATCCTTCTCAGCCTGGGCAAACCTCTGCAGTTCTTTTCTGCCCTCTAACCTGAGACTTGTATTCTTTTGATTGTCCACCCCAGTGGTAAAAGAAACATTTCTCTTTGGAACTTCATAAGTTATTGTGTCATGTAAATTACGTGGGAATTTGGGGGCTTTTTATAAATACCAGGGTGAAGATTGTCAGAAAATTATTAAAAACTGAAGCTCACTAAATGACAGCCAAGGTAGCTAGGGTGAATTTTCTCCACATCCCCAACTCCCAAATTGGGGGTATGGGTTTTATTTCACAAGAGTTTTTTTTTTTTTTTTCTTTTTTTAGCTAATGAGGGCCCAGGTGGCTTACTCCATGTCATGATAGGAGTGCTTCCTACAGTGAGGCTTCGTAATCTATGGTGTGAAGGCGCCAGGTGAATCTGAGCCTAATTTTTTTCTGCTTATTCAAAAAACCTGTAGATGATGCCGGAAAATGCCCTTAGTCCTCTTTCCTCCTCCCTGTTCACATTCATGAGAAAATCAGATTGTCAGGAGTTAGAACACGTGGGCCCTGCCCGAGAATTAACTGATTGGTGTGTCCTTTGAATTGAGGTCTTTGAGCTATATCCACATTTCCTTAGGGAAAATTCCTTCAGATCGGTACGTTCTAATTCGTTATCTGATTGTGAATAAATGCTTGCGTTCAACTGGATTTCTAGAATTTTAGGTTAAAACTGTATGGATTTGAATGGAGACTATTCTTCACTTCAAGTTTCTGGGGACCTCAGGTAAGAGTTTAGTAGAGGCTTCCACTTCTGTGAGTCCCTGTTATATCCTCTCAGACATGGTCCTGGAGGTGGCCAGGGGAAAGTCAAGTTTATCTGTGGTGTTGTCCCCACCACCATCAGCCAACTCGGGAACCTGGCCCCTTTCTCTCTGCCCAACCATGTAGCAACCCTTTGTTGCCCACGCAAAATCTGTCAACTCTGGGCCTTTCTTCTATACTTTTCTTTGTTGAGTGTGTCTTCCCATCTTTACAACACCAGCTCAAGCATCACTGTCTTGAAGCCTTCCCTGAGAGACATTCTAAATAGTCCATGCTCTGTTCTTCGTGCCATCTGGTTCCTCCCGTTTGACTCCTGCCTCAGCTCTTAGCAAAGTGTTGATGGTAGATAACCTCAATGTCCCTAAGTCTTTCTGGGCTGTGAATGTGGATAAGGTTCCATCAGCATGAATGCTCACTTCCTGTTGACTCCCAACCCCTACTTGGTGTTGGGGGACAAATCCAATTTCTTGCAACGTCTTGCAAATCCTCTAATCTTGCAGCTTCCTTCTCAGTAGAGCACTTCGTCTTACCTGCCCTCCTGAATCAGTCAAGGCTGCCACTCACTGCTGGCTTCTGTCACTCTGGGTTCTACTCTGCAGCCTGGTTTCTGCTGCCTAAGACAGGCCAGCATGGCTGCCCTCCCACCTTGCATGGGCCTCTGGGGCACCAAGCCTTGCCTGCTGAGCCGCAGAGCAATGCTGACTTGGCCTGGCCCAACATTTTCAGTTCTCTTGGTGCTGCTTTATAGGGCCAACCTTCCCTGTTAGCACCAGGACATATGTGTGCTGCCAGGGGAGCTGGCAGGGCTGGGTTCAAGGTCCGCCCATACCCCATCACTGCACCATCTCTAGACCCTCATGCTCACTTGTGGAATCTGGATTGTTGGACTTTTGCCTCAGTTCTTCTGCCACAGCCTTAAAAAATTAAGGCAGAAAGATGGGGAAGAGAGGTTGTTTGATTCTGTGTTGAAAAATGTAACTTTTATATCCTGAGACAAGTTATGTTCTATGAAAGTTCTCCTGTCCCCAGCCCTTTCTCTTTTAGACATGAATCTAGGACATTTCTAACATGCAGTTCTGAATCTCTACCTGAGAGGTGGTTGCTGCAAAAATAGAACACTGCCCTTGGGCGCTGAGGCCCTTTTGAATGGTCTCCTCATGGTAATAAAAATACTAATGACTGCATGGGAACTGTGTATCTGTTAACTTCTTCAGTTGTCCGAAGGCATTATCTACCCCACTTCCTAGGGAAGGAGCCCAACTACACAGCCGGGGAGAGTTCTGCAGTTAGGCCAAGGCTTGGTGAATGGAGCACAGGCCTCCACTTGCTCCTCCAGCTGGGCACAAACCTGTACAATCACTTGGGGGCGGGCATAGTCTGTTCTAATCCGGGGGCCTGTGAGGCACTACAGCAATGTCTTTCTATTTCATGAGTAAAATTAGAGGAGGCAGATGTTCTGCCAAATCCCTGTCAACTCCAGTGGGGAAGGCACCAGGTTCAAGAGGCCAAAGAAGAGACCCAGAGCCAAATAAGACATGGGGTTTTATCGGGGGCTAAACACAGGGGGCAGTGTTTGGTGGCCATGGGCTGGGTAGGAAAACTACAACTTCTTGTAAAAGGCATGCAGTTTATGTAGCATTTTCACTTAACACCCTCCACCCTAACAACCTCCACCTGGCAACCTTCATTTAACCTAAAACAAAGGGCCTTGATCCCCTGTGTGGCCTTTGTGCCATGGGATGGGACAGGCAGGGGGCTCAGATGTTCTCATAGATAAGAAATGGATCTCTGGGTTGGCCACTCCTGGATTCCTTAGCTCAGAACTCTGAACACACATTCAGGTGTATCTGCTGTACAGGGTCATTCTCAGGGTATGGTCCAGTCAAGTTATCTTTGTCAGGTGCAGCTACCATACAGGAGGGACATGGGGTGGAGCCATTGTTCTGCCTGTTGAGGACTGGCCTTCCACGGAGGCAGTACAAGCTGCTGGTTCTTTCATGTGCTTTCGAGGGATACAGGTACCTTTACCTGCTGCTTGAAATCTCCCCATGAAGCCTTGGATTTTATTAGGGACACACTTGACTTTGGGCTTCGCTCCTCTCAGGTGTGCACATATTAAGTAGGTCTCTTCATCTTTCTCATATTTCTGAGACCTGTTTTCTCAGCTGAAAAGGGGAAGGATTGGATAAGGTCACTGATTTTTTTTTTTAATTGAGATGAATTCATGTACTATAAAATTCACCCATTTAAAGTATACAATTTATGGTTTTTTAGTATGTTTTCAAGGTTCTGCAGCTATCATTACTATCCACGTCTAATACATTTCTATCAACTCTAAAAGAAAACCCTGTATCCATTACTAGCCACTCTGAATTCCCCATTCCCCCTGACCCGTGCCAACCACCAGTCTACTTTCTGTGTCTATGCATTTGCCTATTCCAGACATTTCATATAAATGGAATAACGACGTGTGGTCTATTGGGTGTGGCTTCTTCCAGATTCATTCATATTATAGCATTGATCACTGGTTTTCAATCTTTTATTTGAAAAGTAAAATGCCCTGAAAAGAAATTGTGGTTGGAACCTTGATACATAACTCTCTGACCACCTGAGAGCCCTCCCAGCCTGGTGGCAGCCTTAGGAGCACATCTGCAGGACTTGCGGGCTTCACAGAACAGAGTTTGACTAGCTCTGAGCTGGATCATTTCTCAAGTGCCTTTAGGTTCAAAGACCTTGTTTCTCTGAGGTTTTCTTCAAAAATACAAATCACCCTGCCACACTTACTTAAACTTGAAACAGTTTCCAACACCCCTCTCTCAAACAATTTTGAGAGGGCAGAAAATTGAGCCAATGGGCGTCAGATGGGAGAAAAGCAAAAGATCATTTAGTAGCTTTGACACTGCCTTGGAGAGGCCGTGGCAGAAGACAAACTCTGGATATCTTGGGCAGTGGCAGGCATCTGCAAAGAGAGGCCAGATAGAAAAAAGGTATGAAAGGCAGTGGAAGAGGCTGCTTTGTAATATTGCTGTGGCCAGGCCCTCAGTGATATTTCTGAGAAATGTTCTGTTCTTTGAGGCCAATAAGGATTGTATGGTCTGCAGCTGACTGGAGCTCTTCTTTCCCTGGGACCTGATTGCCTTTCTGGGCAAGGAAAAAAAAATCCACATAAATCTCTGTCCAAAGTCAATTATCTGAGATTTGGAGTAGTGCAGCCTGCCAACGGAAACTGCAGGCCATGTGTATGCGGCCTGGTATGTGGGACACCTCAGAAGCTTTTCTGGCGCAGCCCTCCATCCTCATGGGAGCCCTCAGGCAGCTGCAGCAGCCTCGTCGGCTGTTATCCACCCGGCTTGGCCCCGAAGGGAGTGAGTTTCTTCTGAGTCACCATCCGCCATCTTGGTCCTGCTGTGAAGCCATAGCAGGGACACATCTTTTCTCCCTGCATGGTGCCTGAATCCACGGTACCTAAGGAGAGCTCTCGATGGGAGTTAGGAAAGCAGAGGTGACCAAGGAGATGAAGAGGTTTTAATAAGGGCTCTGCCTTCTTTTAGGGAAGTGCTAATATGCAAGTCGTGTTTTCTCTAGGAACCTCAGTTTTCTCATCTGTAAAATGATTGACTTCCCATCTTGTTCCAAAAGCAGGTCTTTTGTAAATTCAAGGGGTTAGACCAGACGATCTCTGTTCTTTTTGTTCTACAGGTTCTAAAACTCTTTTGCAAGGTGGATGCTGACTTAGGATTTAAAGCCTTTCAAATATCCCAGTAGGTTCTCCAACATAACTGAATAGCCACCTTGTCACTTGCTTTCTCTTAACCTTATTCACCCAATAGGCCCAGACTTCTACCAGTTAAACTTAAGTCCTCTTAAAAATGCCTGCCAGATGAGGAGGCTGATCTAGATTAATGGAGAGTTAAGAGATGTGAGAACCTAATACAATGTGTGCATCTTAATTGGATCTTGGATCAAAACCCTAACTACCTACAGTGGACATTTTTGGAACAATTAAAGTTTTGAAACAAAGCTCCCCCAGCCTTCCCCAGAATGCCTTCTTTACTTGGCTCATCCCTTCCAACTCTTACTGGTCCTCCGGGGCCTAGCTCATACCTTTACCCCAACAGTATCCCCCAACCCCAGATGCTCTGGCTTGTGCCGACTTCTCCCTCCCCTTGCCAATGCACCTCACTTTTCCTGAACTCACTTCATATTTGCCATTGCCTACAGCCTTCCTGTCGATGGGAATTGCTTCATCTGTGCATGAATGTGAAAGTAGAAGTTAGAGGCCAAGGGACCCAGCTTCTCTGCTGTTCCCAGGCAACATGATAGTTTTGCTATTGAATTTGGGAATGGTCTTCAAATGGAAATTTACTGTGTTTTTCTGCTTAAGGCAAAGTTTCATATTCTAGGCCTTCTGCTAATTTTTCAGAGCTGAGGACAACATGGCTAAGATCAGCCTGGGTCTTGACAAAGCCCAGCCACCCCCAACTTCAGAGCCCTGTGTTTATTTTACAACAATTAGAAGCACACAGGCTCCTTTGCAGACAGGTTAATACATCAGGCTAACTTGTGCAACGCCCCTGCTCAAACATGCCTGGTACAAGGACTTTGAACACACTTTAAAAACTACCTTGGTAACAGGATATTGAGATGTACTTTCCTTGTTTCTTTAGAAATAGTCACCAAGGCCCCAAACTGGAGGCAAAGAGGCATTACTACCTCCCATCCAAAAGAAAGCCTCCAAAAACTGTGTCCAAACCACCTCCTAGGTCTTAAAGAGAAGGGCCTGGGCCAGCCTATCACAATCAACCAGTCCCTTCTCACTAGCTTAGGGGGACACTAATTGTGACTCACTAGCTTAGGGAGATACTGTGGTTTTTATCCCTTCCCCTTGCTCTCCTGGCCTCCAAAGTGTGAGGGGCTGCAAGAAAAAAAATCGCATCTAAAGATGAGCTCAGCCTGCAAGGGGAGATGGCACCATTATCCAATTGCATGCCTGCTTGGGCAACAGATCTGTCAGTGTCTAGAGACATTTTGGGTTGTCACGACTGGGAAGGTACAGTAGGTGTCCAGTGGGTGAGGGTCAGGGATACTTCTAAACATCCGACCATGCATAGGATAGTCGCCCACAACCAAAAATTATTTGGCCCAAAATGTCAATAGTGCCACTGCTGAGAAATCCTCTTGTTAAATAGCTATTTATCAAAAGGGAAGGAATGTTGTTACTCCTGGGGACACCTTAATAACCGCATCGTGTCCTCATGTCCTGGGCTGGCACACCTACTGCTATTCTGATCTGTGTTTTTGTGTTTTCTGACGCAATCTATTCAGGTTGTATCCCACACTTCTAGGGACTCACCTCAGGCATTATGACCTGCTAACTGTGTAATCCTACATAGGTGCTTTTGAAAGGTGCTGTCTCAAAAATAATGAAAAAATTTGCTGCACATTAGCATCTTCTGAGGGAGCTTTTAAAGCTCCCAATATAACAGCTGCATCCCATGTCAATTAAATTTGAATCTCTGAGGTGGAACCTAGGAGGCTGAATTTGTAAAAACTCCCCCAGATGATTCCAATGGACTACCAAGTTTGAGAATCTCTGCTCTCACTACACATGCCTTACTTTCCTGCTGTGTGTCATTACATGAATCTTTCACCCTGTATCAGCTAATTATTCCCAAATGTAGGGCCATCACTTTGAACATCACACTGGCTTTTGCTCTATTGGTGGCCCTCTTCCCCCTGGCCTTGTGTCGATCGCTTAGGCTCTAAGCCCTTTCACGGCAGTTCTGTGTGTCCAACAATGTGTCTCTGCCTTCACTGTTATTACCACTAGGTTACTCTTTGTTTCATCTATTCCTCTTCCCCTTTGCATTAGACTCAAACTGCTTAATGCCCAGATCAATAATTTTGGCTGCTGTGAATGCTGGAACATTGGGAGGTTTGTTTTTTTTGTGTGTGATTTTTAAATTAAGTAATATATAATGAGAATAGAAATAATAATATATACACTGACAAGCACAATAATCAAACACCTGTTAGCTTGCCTCTGCCACCCAAGAGCTCGATGACTGCCCACAGCCGGTGCACATGGTACCTCTTCATCCCTGCACTTTGCCACCAGGGTCAACAATGTCTGGTGTTTTGTTTATAACTGTCTTCCCATTTGAGAAAAAAAATTTTTGGAAGTATAGATGGATTCTTGAACAATATTTTGTTTTGCCTGTGTTTGCACTATACTGCAATGGCAGCATGCTGCATGTGATCCTTCGTGGCTTTTTACTTTCGGTCGTGTTTTGTTGCTATGATTCATCCTTATGACACCCAAGAAGAATTGACTCATTTTCAGGGCTGGATGATATTCCATTGTGTAACTATACACAATTTATTTACCCACTTACTGTCAATGGGCATTTGTGCTATTCTTGCTTTTTAATCATTGTGGACAGGGCCGCGGACATGCTCTTACACATCTCCTGCTGTATGTGAGCAAGCATTTCCCTAGACCAGGGCTTCTCAAACTTCAGTGTCTATACGGATCAGCTGGGGATCTCATTAATATGCAGATTCTGGTTCAGTATGGGAGGAGCCTTGGAAGGGACAGCAATGCTGTGAATCCACAAACCTCACTTTCAGTGACAAGGCTCTGGCACAGGATTGGCCAACTTTACCTGCTGATACCACATCCTTCTAAAGGGGTGGTGTAGATTTACTCTCTCACCAGCTATGTATTTTGATACACATCTTCTCAGTGACTTGCTATTGTTATCTCCAGGTCTTAGTTTGCACTTTCCTGACATTTATTAGGTTAAGCAATCTTTTATGTTTATTGGCCATTCACATATATCCCTCTTACTGTGAAATGTCTATTTGTATCTTCTGCATGTTTTTCTTTTGGGTTGTTGGCTTTCTTATTAATTTGTAGGGGCTCTTCTTACCGTTCTTTTGTTCATTCAAATCCTTCATTTCTTATATGTGTTACAAATATTCACATCCAATTTGTTTTTTCTCTTTTACTTTAAATTTTTTTGAGACAGGATCTCATTCTGTTGCTCAGGCTGGAGTACAGTGGAGTGATCACAGTTCACTGCAGCCTTCTGGGATCATGTGATCCTGGTGCCTTAGCCTCCAGAGTAGATAGGACTACAGGAACAAGATACCATGCCTGGCTAATTTTTTTTTTTTTTAATAACTTTTAGTAGAGACAAAGTCCTGCTATGTTGCCTAGGCTGGTCTCAAACTGCAGGGCTCAAGTGGTCTTCCTACCTTTCTTCATGGTATCCTTTGTGTGGAAATTCTTAGTTTTAATATGGTTGAATTTATCAATCTTTTTTATGTTTAGAGGATTTTTTTGTATGTCCTCAAATTCTTAATCTAATAAAGTCTATAGTTAATAGTATTGTACCAATGTTCTTAGTTTTGATAATTATACCATGGCACCACATAAGATGTTACATTAAAAGGAAGCCAGGTGAAGAATACAAAGGAACTCTGTACCATTTTTGCAACCCCTCTATAAGTCTAAAATTAATATTTAAAATGTTAGAGTCCATCCCTGTCCTAAGGTTATAAAGATACTCTATATTTGATCCTAAAAGTCTTGCTTTTCACATTCAAGTCCTTGCTCCATCTGAAATTGGTTTTGTGTTTGGTGTAAGGTGTGGATTTAATTCTGCGTTTTACCCCATGGATAGTCAGTTGTCCCACCGTCATTTACCGAGTAGGGTCTTGTTTCCCCAGTTCTCTGCATCACCATCTTAGGCATACATCAGATCTGCAGAGGAGGGTGGTTCCTTACAAACCTTCAAGCTATAAGGAACTCAAAGATGAAATTCTATGACGCGTGCTCCTAGGAAGACATAGCACACTGTCCTGAAACCCAGGTGCCCTTTACTCTGGGGTATTGCCTCTGGGTGCAGCAAGGTCAGTGGGACCTTTTGCCCATGAGTTTGCAGCTCATTTCAGGGCTTTTAGTCGTGCCCTGCTTAACTTTGTGCTTTTGACTCTCAGACTTTGTCAGACCTGTCTTGCTCATGTTGTCTTTGGACCCACAGACTGTTCAAGTTAGAAAGGAACATAGGGATGAAGTTTCCTAGCTTTTTCAATTGAGAGTTAAGAAAACTTGAGGTAACCGATATATCCAAGGCCAGGTACGTGGTTGATGGAAGAGTTTAGATCAGACCCAGTTTCTTGACTCCTAATTCTACACCCAGATTTGTTTTCTCTCCTGTGTTACTCTTTCCAATTATCAGCATCACTACCCACTCAGCCACTCAAGCTAGAAATTCAGAGACTCTCCTCGCTGTTCCCTACTTGCCACTCGGCACTTTGTATTATGGCCATGTTACGGTGATTCTGCCTCTGAAATCTTTTTCAAATGTATTCTTTCACATTCATTCCCATGTCCACAGCCCTATTTCATGCCCTTCTCAATGCTTGATTGGATTACAACAAGAGTCTCTTTATTGGTCATCTTGTTTCTAGTCATTTTTCTATAATCCATTCACTTCTTAAACTACTCTTAAAATGTAAATTCTAAAACACAGACCTGGCTGTGGCTTCTTGCCAAGAGATGACTTAACTTTTTTTAAGTTCTGGGGTACATGTGCAGGATGTGCAAGTTTGTTACATAAATAAAAGTGTACCATGGTGGTTTGCTGTGCCTATCAACCCATCACCTAGGTATTAAGCCCAGCATGCATTAGCTACTTTTCCTGATGATCTGAGTCATCTGCTCCCAATCTACCTTGTCTTGTTCATCTCTTAACACCTTTCGCCTCTCCTCTCCTCCAGGTACCAGGGCTATATCCACCTTGAAATATTGGATGCTCCGAAGAAATGCCACATGTGTCTGGGCCTCTGATACTTAGCACAAGCTCTGTATACTTGGAACATCTTACACCATTTTCTACCTATTGTAATTGTATTTACTTAGCAAATGTTGTCTTCTACATGAAGCCCTCAAGGATGCCCTAGGTGCAGCTAATCACTCATTGCATTTTATATGATCCTATGAACCTATGCTGTAACAGTGGGATTGTTTCTGTATTTCTTAACAATCTGTGAGCCCCTTGAGTCTATAACCATACGTTATTATCTTTGTACCTCAATTGTCTGGCCCACAGAAAACATATTGTTATTGATTGAATCAGTAAAACATAAAATATCTAGAACATCTTTTTAATATTTAAAATGTTTTACTCTGACACATCCTTATTTTGGCATTGCTTACGTATTAGAATACTTATAGCAATTACAGAAATTCTATCTGCATAAACTTAAATAAGAGACAAGTATTGGTTCAAATGACTTGCTGCGAAAAGGGCAGTGTAAAGCTGACTTTCTGGGCAGCTGAAAACAAGGATTCAAATGTGCTCAGAGCTCTCTACTCCAGATTCTACCCTGCAAAAGGGCTTTATTCCTTCCATGGATTTTCTTCCAGGGAACTTCTGAATCAATATTAACAGCAACATAACAGAGATGAAAGAGCTTTACTCCTAAATCCAGTGTGAAACATTTTGGAGAACTCTTATTGGCTGAATTTGGGTCAAATGCCTGCCTCTAAACCATCTGGGAAAATAGAGTCAACTAAGGGAATGAACAAATACGGCTAAAATAGGGAAGAAAGAGCAGACACCCCTCAAAATGACAGGGATAACACTGACTGATGATGAAGTAGACAGTCCCTTCCCCTTAAGTTTATGTCCATTTAGAGGATAAGAGAGAGAAAATGACTTTCTTGTTCAGTCATAGAGTTTGGACAAGAAAAAGCATAGTATTTGCACACTCTGCTGGAATACTTGACGAAGTGAATGTGTCTCCCTCTAATGAAGTTATTCCGTCTTTTGGGCAATGTCTTTGAGCTTGACAAGTACCAGGGACTTTAATTGAAAATTACTTTGGGAATCTTGCCAGACATTACAAATTAAAAATATGAAAACCTTTCTCCTGGGTCAGGAGTGTAACAAGCCCCATGTCAAATGTCATTACCCCACGTGCATTCTAGGACTGTGCAGGTGGGAAGCTAAGTGTTGATTGCATATTTTAGCCCAAGAATAATTTCCTGAATGGCAATTTGTTCCTTTATTTGATGAAACTGAGGTTTTCAACAGCAGTAAAAGGCAATCTTTCCAGAGCGTATTTCCGTGGGTTATGAAGATTGATTATGCTGTTTAACGAGAGATTCATTATTTGGTTATTTGGACCATGATTTATTAAAAAAAAAAAAAAAAAAAAAAGGTAAAAAGCTAATGATTTCCAGTTAGGCTTGTCCCTTGAACAGTGATATTTAGCTCAGCATTGCTTCTAATTGATAGTGCTGGGGGAGGTGGGGAGGAGGGGGAAAGGGGGAGCCTGGAGACCAAGGCCTGCTTTAAGCTGAGCCATTGGCACTTTCTTGGACGGCAAAGGGGCCCCCTAATTGCTTTGGATCTCAGGACTGCATCCCCCTCCTCACTGCCCCAAGCTTGAGGGGTTTGGAATTTTGATTGTGTAGGAGAACAAGGGGTTGGGGGCAGGGAAAAGGCTTGGCCAGGGCAAAACTGAGGCCCAGAGAGGACACAGAGCCTAGAAAAGACCCAGGGAAAAGCAGAAGGCAGAGATCTGTGAGGAGGAAAAGGAGAGGAAGAACCAAGGAGGAGAGTGTGCGTGCCAGTGTGAAGGAGACAGAGGGAGAGGGGGTCCTACAGAAGGGTTCAGACCTGGGCAGCAGACTGCGAGACGGTGGCGAAGACTGAGGTGAGAGAGTTATAAAAGTGAGCCTCATCTCATGTGTTGGGTGCGGGTGTGTGTGCAGGGCCCTCAGCGGGGCTCAGGCTGTCTGTGTAGACCATGCCCAGCTGCAGAGAGGGGCAGCCTCTCTCAGGCCACACACTCCTTAACAGGCCTTTTCAGCCACTGCAACCCTAAAGACTCTCAGTTTAGAAAAACAGACAAATCAATCAACCTGTTTGCAGCTTTGAGGATAAAAACAAAAAACAAGAAAAAAGGGCGGGATGGGCAGGGGATGTGGGAGGCATATTGTTCAGATCAAGGAGGAAACTTGCTCTGCTTGTGTCTGTCACACTCCAGACACCTGCCTTTGCGGTGGCACCCGCACTGTCTGACCCCATGGAGGGACACAGAAGTGCCAAGGAAGGGCCTTGTTCCTGAGGTCTTCTCTGTGGGGGAAGCTCAGTGGTGAGAACGAAGGGGCAGACAGGAAATCCTTTGTTTCTTGATAGAAACCAGCCCTAGATACTAGAAAATTGCCAGAAAAATCCCAGAACAAGAGCTGAGACGATGATAACCATAGTTAGTAATTGTTGAGCTGGGAAGTGGCTGGGCCCTGACAGTCATGATCTTAAACCTAAGGACCGTGCAGGGCAGGCTTTATTATTGTTCCTTTTTTTTTTTAAAAAAAAAAAAAAAAAAAGGTGCTATCTTCTCTCTTCTACCTTGGAGGAAACCGAGGCTCCAGAGAGCTGGGTATCTTTCCAAGGCCTTGACTCTGGGAGGTGATGAGTCAGGTTGGCTCTAAAGCCCAAGCTCTTTTCTTCACACCTTGCTGCCGTCCAGCCTGTCCATGGACCAGTTAGAGCCAGTGACCAAACAGGTGAGTGAGCATTTGGACACATTTATACTGGACTTGAGAACCATTCACATCGATCAGTTGGTTTCACTTTAAGGCCACACGTGAGACAGAACAGGCCTCCCAGAGCAAATGAAGAGGAGGCGCTTCAGGTAGCAGGAGCATGGAAATGCCTTCTAAATGGGGTCTCTGGAGTTTGGAAATCCAGCTTTGCTGGCCACCTTGTCTCAGGAGAGGGTGCCTCTGACCCTGCCTCAGATCAAAGCACCAGGGTGCCACCGAAGGAGGGATGCCTTTCTTGCCAGGCTGCAGGGGAGCAAATAACTCCATCCTTGTGATCAGGGATGGGGGAACAATGACACATGCAATGGAGCCCTGCCAAGGACAACCCCCGATTTGAACTACAAAGCAATCCAAACTAGGAGAAGCACAGTCATTGGGGACAGAACATCCTTTGTTTTTCCTTTGAGATGGTCCCAACCCAGTTTCTACAAAGTCATGCCTTGAATTCTTTCAGCATTCTTAAATTTCCTTATGGTGTCTCAGGGAAAATCCTAGCCTCTCAGCACCCAGGCATCTCATTTTTAAAGATACAATTAGGAAGTCCAGTCAAATGGTTTGTTAAAAAATTCCATTTTCTGAAAGTATTGCTCTGTAGTAACAAATTTTATAAGTTGCTGTTTTGCCACGTCTCTCTTAAGATTTGCATGAAATAATTTCTTTTTAAGTCCATACGGGATGGGGAGATTGTTTTTTCACACTTTGTACATGTTATAGTTTACTGTGGAGGAAAGGAAGATTTGATAAGGGTTGCTCTGGAACTGAGAAACTGAGAGCTGCCTTTTATGGTGCATTTTTCAAGTAGCAAAGGCAATACTTGGCCTGGAGTACCAAGAAGAGCTGGGCAGTGGTAATGAGACTTTGCTGCACATTCACAGTCTAGTTGGGTTTCATTCATGGAACTATAAATGAGAAACTCAAATTTCAAAATATAATCAGAGGATGGTATTGGCAAGCTGGTAGAATACCATCACTCTCCCACCCCCAACAAAAGTACAACTAGAAACTATTCGAAAACCGGAGTACCACCCTAAATTCACCAGAACTTGGGGGGAAGCAGAGAAACCCCCTCAGCCCACAGAATTTGAGAGAAGCCTAGACTGATAGCTAGAAGAGAGGGTCTTAAAAGTTGCCACCATAAGAGATGATCAAGGTTTGAGGTGATGGATACACTACCCTGATTTGAATCATTATACGATGTCCACATGTATTGAAATTTCACACTGTAGCCCCAAAACAAAAATATTATGTGAAGACACTAGAAGACAGCTATCTATAAACCAAGGAGAGAGGCCCTCAGAACACAACCAGCCATCACCGTGGTCTTGGACTTCCAGCCTCCAGAACAGTAAGAAAATAAATTTCAGTTGTATAAGCCACAAACAACACACATAAACAATAGCTCCCCACCCCCGCCCAAACACACATAATCAGAAAAACAGACATAGAGAATGCATTGGCCGTGGTATCCAGGATGGGTGTGTCTGTTCTTTGTGGGTTTTTTTTTGTTTTGTTTTGTTTTGTTTTTTTTTTTAGTGGGGTGATTATGAACTGCTAAGGTCTAAGACTGTGCCCTTTTTGGTCTATTGCTGTATTCCCAAGCTCCAGCACTGGGCTTTTCTTATGTGGTTGGACAGCCTATGCCCTGCACAGAACTGCCTGGATATTGGGGGTGAGAGTGCTAAAATGCAGCCTGTTCCCAGCTTGCCAAGCCAAGAGGCCTGGGCCTGCCTTCCCCTTCCTAACTCACACAGTCTGGCTTAGTGGAAGCTCTGCCTAACACAGCACAATGTCTGGCATATCAATTATTTTTTAAAAAAATTAACAGGCTGGGCCGGGCATGGTGGCTTATGCCTGTAATCCCAGCACTTTGGGAGGCCAAGGTGGGTGGATCATCTGAGGTCAGGAGTTCGAGACCAGCCTGGCCAACATGACGAAACCCTATCTCTACTAAAAATACAAAAATTAGCCAGGTGCAGTGGCACATGCCTGCAGTCCCAGCTACTTGGGAGGCTGACGCAGGAGAATCGCTTGAACCGGAGAGGTGGAGGTTGCAGTGAGCCGAGACCATGCCATTGCACTCCAGCCTGGGCAACAAGAACAAAACTCTGTCTCAAAAAACAAAGAAACAAAAAAAAATGGTAACCAGCTGATCTTGTACAAGCCATAAAAACTGTCAGTTTCTTTATCAATGAATTTATAGTATTATAAATGCTTAATTTATAGGACAACTGGGAAGTTGAGATTAAAAACAGAATATACTTTGCAAAGTCGTGTATGACTATAAGGTATTATTCTTTTAGTGTTGCAAAAGCTATAGAGCTTCTATCTTATCAGTAACTCCCAAGTCAATTATCCATACAATAGTCAAATGTGTAGCTCCATTTTTATATGCCCCAATTTTTAGTTCACAAGGAAAAAAAGTACCATTCCCAATGTACCTTTCAGTCTCATTAACCTAACCCATAGAACATTGGTTATTATTTTCTTTCTGAAGTGGAAATCTTAACAATAGCCTTTCTGAAATAATTGCTGTTTTACAATATTAGAAATATTTCAACAGTGACAGCTTGGAAATGTTTTAACTTTTAAATACTTAAACCAAATAATAAATAAACCCTTGTGATTAATGTTTCCAGAAGGGATGATTAACATTATCCTTACAGCTGTTCATGATATAATATCAAAATGAAAAACATGCAAGAGAAAAACAGCAAGCCCATGCTGACTTCATGTCACTTTTTTGCAAATAGTTCTAATGCGAAGACATCCTTGGTAAGACTCAACCAACGATATTTTATCGGATCATCATTTAGCCAAACCACAACAATACTCCTGAGGCCTCTTCAGTTTCACTGACAGCATCTGTCATTTCAGTTACTGCAAATATGATCTCTTGCAATGATGCTAGCTGGGCCACTCTGTGGCCCAAAAGGAAAATGAATATTTTTAATAAAAATTTTAATGTTTTATTTTTGAGGGAGGACATAATAGTAGCTTAGAAGAGAGGTTTTTGATGGGTTTGTTTGGAGGGCTTAGAAAATAAAACCAAAACGTGAATGTGCAAAAATGCATATGTTACTGATTTAACTATGTACCTGAGCTTCTAAATTGTTAGAATTCCTGTTCACATCAAAGGTAGTTTTAAAGAACAGAAGGCAGAACTGTAACTTAAAAAATCCCTAATCTTAGTAGTCAATAATTTATTAGCAGAATTCCCCAGCAACTTATAATTTTATGAGAATAGTAATAACTACCGTATGTGGCAGGCTTGCTCTGTGCCAGACTCTGTGTTAGGTGGCCTTAAATGCCTTATCTGCATTAACTTTGTGACAGTCCCCTGAGGTACGTACTATTTCTCTCATTTGGAACCTGGCACAGATTGCTTGCTGAGCAGGACTCCAGCACAGGGTTGCCTGACCCAAAATGTTGCGCTTGCCCACCCTGGAAGTTTAGATGCCAAGTTACGACTGTCAAACGAATTGGTGAGGAGAGAGTATTGGCAGAACTGGTGAGGGTCTGGAACTGTCAAGAGTTTGAGGTTGTGAATATGAATTCCACTTCTTAGCTCCCTCTGCCCCGTGGCTTTTTTTTTTTTTTTTTTTGAAATGGGTCCTTGTGATGGGGTGGGGTGGGGATGGGAATGCCCTCCTGAAGACCTGGCAGTTGTGTCTCATCTTTCCAGGTACATCAAAATGACATCCCTCCTGGATGGCACATCCTCCCCAGACAGCCTGCCCACTCGCTGGCTCTGACAGGCTAGCAAATCCCTGATAACCTCGGAATGCCTCAAGTTGTGTCAATGAAGGGCAGTGAGGCTTTGATGTTGGACAGATGCCCCATGATGAATGGGCAGTGGCTGATACAGTTTCCCATGGTGGCTCAGAAGTGCGAAGGAGAAAGGAGGGCTGAGGTGCCAGCTCCAGGCAGGCCAGGCACCCCAGATGTCAGCACCTGCCCGACTGCCTCTGACATACCCTCAGACATACATTTGGCATGTGGAGCCCCAGGTACCTTTCTTCATGTCCAGACAGGATGACTCATCTTAAGGGGTGTGGCAGGAACTGAGCATGTGTACCACCACCTGAGCTGCAGTTCTTGTTTCTGTAAGAGAAAATGCTCCCACGTTATCCTACTATACTCTAGACCTCAAAGTGAGGCAGAGCGTGAGTTGAGGTATCTGAAATGAAAGCAGTTGTAGTGAAAAGCCCATGAAATATAGTGCTCAAGGGTAGCTGAGTCTTGCAGGCTGTAATTTATGCTGTTGCCTGCTTTGAGAATGTATCCCACCCTTTTTATTACTAGAAAGCCTCAATTTGAATAGTAAAATATCTGAATTCTGGGTCCTCTAACTTTTCTTCATGTGTGGCTCAGTCTAACCTGTAGTTTAAGACTCAGACACCCTGCCTTCCAGGGAGCCTTCCTTGATGTTTCCAATTCTACATTAATTCCTCCAGTATGAGCTTCCACAGTAACTTAATCTTACCCTGAGATGTCTATATCAAACTGCTTCCTCACTTGAGGGAAGGCACCAGATCTTGTTTACATTTTTGCTCTAGATAACTACAACACAAGAGAGAATGTGATAAAAGTTGTAACAGACCCAGAAAAACCACTCTAGGAGCTCTGAGAAGGGTAGTTCATGTAAATACACACATACATATAGTTCATGTAAATATATGTGTATATATACACACACAGCCTTCATCAAGGAAGAGATTGCTCTTAGGATGTTTTCAGATTCAAGATGCTGTAAAATTTGTATTGATGATTGCTTTTCTTTCCATCAGTTGTAATTTCTACACTTACAGCTCATTGATTGTTCTTCTCATAGCATTAAAGTCTTCAGCATCTGGCATGAGTGGCTTGTTTTTTTTTGTTTTGTTTTTTTTGTTGTTGTTGTTAAAAAAAAAAAGTATGTTAGACTATATTGAGCAGATCCATTGAATAACCACATTCAGCATACCTAACAGTAATAGGATGTGACTTCATTTGAAGCACAGCGATATCATTTGCTTGGATCCTCTCCATGGTCTTGTTGGGTCGAATGGCTTTGGTTAATTGCTGTTACGAACAAGCTGGGGTTCAGGCAGGTTTAGGTCACCAGGCAGGGCTCAGCCCACAAAGCAGAACATGGATCTCCTAAGCCCCAGTCAGGGTTCCTTTCCTTTTGGTAACAGCAGGTCCCCTTTGGCCCACAATCAACTCACATTTGTTTCCCCAGGATGTGGATGGCTACAGGAAAGAGGCCAAGTAGAAGCTGGGGGTGGAGGAGGTTGGGCCAAGGTCAGAGTCCTTAAAAGATAAAGGTTGAAGGACCAGGACAGGAGACCATCAAAAGTGAGAAGAAGAAGACCTGGGCTGGCTGTGTGACCCCAGCAAGCCATGCAACTGCTCCAGCCATCTGAAAACCTGAGCACTGTTGGTCTCTGCAGGGCCTTCTAGCATGTATATTCCACAAGTCTAATTCTAGAAACTCACAATTTTTGAACATAATGAAAAGAATGAATCAAAACTTGGAGTTTCATCATCTAGCTCTTTTGCTGTCACCCTCCTTGTATGACAAAGCATACCCCTTGGAGGGCAGAGTCTGTTTTCTCTGTATTTACATAAATATATTGAAGGAGACCACCTGGTCTTTTTTTTCCCCCTTAAATGGGAAGTAGCATTATACATTTTCCCTAGTATAAAAGAAATTTTGAAATACAACTCTTACATAAGAAAATTCACAAATACATAAAAGAAGCAATCTATAACAGTAGGAAACTACTATTTTTACGTCGTTACATTTTTTCTTATGCCCATATACACATGTGAGTAAATATTTGTATTTTATAAAAATAAACTTATTCGCATGATTTTGAAGGCTGCTGTTTTTATTTAAATGTATGGCAAATATCTTCATTTCAATGAATGCGGGTCTAACACACATCTCAATATCTGTGTAGGGGCATGATTGATTTATCCAGTACCTAGCATCTTAATGTCCAGCAGTATTTTGCTATAATAAGCAACACTGCGGTAAATACTCTCATAAACTCACTGAAGGCCTCAGCATCTGGACTTACAGAAATGGCTGATGAAGGTGGGATCAGGAAATAGAAGCTGGGAGCTGTGGCATTCTGGTGTTCTCAGATGCTGTCTGCGAGCCTCGGGAAAGCAGTTCTGAGACCAAACTAGGAGTTTGAGTCAGCACTGGAGAAGAACTGCTTAGTGTTGGAACTGGCCTCATCCCCAGGAATCCTTACGAGTGGGAATGACCTAAAGCTTCAGGACATACTTCCTGGAGCTGGGCATCTCCAGTGGGCTAAGCCTAATGGCATCTTCCAAAGAATAGACATTTCACCCAAAGAAAAAAATGACTAGTTGTATTTTGAAAATTCCTTACACATTAGACAATTGTCTGTTCATCTTTGGAGCCTACTGGAGCCTGCTGTTTGTGCTACAGCCAATGAGTGTGAGGGGAGAAGAGAAGGAAACACCAGGATATGCGGCTTTGGAGGCTTGGTCTCTGGAGGAGAAACTGCTGTTGGTGGGTGGTGTCAGATAGACTAAGGAAAGGAAAGTAGCATTTGTGGAAGGTCCCAGAAGTTTCATGTCCCTTCTCATACTGAATTCTCACAGCAGCTTTTAGAGTTGTTCTCCTGTTTATGGATGAGGACATCGAAGTGAGTGGATTCGGGTCACTATTCTAAGGCCAGCTCACAGTGGCAGAGCTGAGAGTTATTTGGACCTTTGTCTTTCTGGAACTTTCTATTAAATCATGCTGAGAAGTTTGGGAATTGCTCACAACCCCATTGAAGTGAAAACTGGTTAATATCAATTTTGAGAGTGAGTTATTAATTACACGTGTAAGAAAGCTGAAGATAATGATGATGTCAGGCAGCAACTCACCTTCCATCTCATGTGGTTAGACCCTTACTTTTAAGTTGCTATTTTGCCTTTAGACCGTGAACCTCATGTATGTTGATAATGTGGCCAATGAATGTGGTGCAGGCTGGGATCTGGCTTCCATGGGGCTCTTACCCTCTTCTCTGTGCTCAGAGAGTTTACAATAAGAGCTTAGAAATAAGTTCTCTTCTGGGCTGAGACTAGGGAAGGAGTCTGAGAATACAGAATAGCTAGAACATTCCTTTAGTTGCCACTAGTGCATTTCCCACTGTGGTAAAGATCACACTCCAGCCAGCCCCAATGGTCACAAAGTCTCTGATGTGCCCATTTAACTTTTTCTTGTTACCCTACTTTAGGGGTTGGCAAACAAGTTTTTGTAGGTCAGACAGTAATTCGTTTAGGCTTTGTGGGCCATACATCTATTACTCAGCTCTGCCATTGAAATGAAAAAGCCATAAACAATACATAAAAAAATGACTCTGTTCCAATAAAACTATTTGGCCAGGTGCAGTGGCTCACATCTGTAATCCTAGCACTTTGGGAGGCCGAGGCGGGCGGGTTGCCTGAACTCAGGAGTTCAAGACCAGCCTGGGCAATATGGCGAAACCCCATCTCTACTAAAAATACAAAAAATTAGCCAGGTGTGGTGGTGTGTGCCTGTAATCTCAGCTACTCGGGAGGCTGAGGCACGAGAATCGCTTGAACCCAGGAGGCAGAGGTTGCAGTGAGCCAAGATCGCACCACTGCACTCCAGCAGGAGTGACAGAATGAGACTCTGTTTCAAAAAAGGGGGGAAAAAAATTTAGCCGGTGGGCTGTGATTTGCCAGTCCCTGCCTTAGCCCAATAGGTTTATCAAAACCCCAAACCTTGCTTTTTTAACTCAAGGTAATGCTTCAGAATACACATTGTCTTAAGTTTACTGGCCTCTGGGCACAAAGAATGTAGACATGGAAGGCCACTGACATTTCCCTGCTCCTACTAGTGAACAAAAGCTGCATTCTACCAAATTGCCATGTGACTGAACACAGAGCCAGCGTTTTTGCAGAAAAAGTTGAATGGGCACATCAGAGACTTTGTGATTATTGGGGATATTGAGGATTTTCTGTGGTTGCTGTTCACACCTGGTGGTCACAGGTGTCCTGAAGAATGCTCTTACCTAAGAAAAGCCCATCACCTGCTCCTTCTCCTGGCACAGTGGTCTGAACTTGGGACTGGCTGACCTCACTGGAGGGAAACCCATCAGCTCCAATATCCCATTTTGTTTCCCCAGTTGTTTCTGATGAGACAGAACAGTAACGCCCAGGGTCACATTCTCCTAGAGTGTCTACTTCCTAGAAGAGTAGAGAATACTTACGACTAAGAAGAAGAGTAGAGAATACTTATGACTAAGACACAGGAACCTTGGGTTTTCCCCCTGCTGTGTCTCTATTTAGCTCCTTTACTTTGAGCAGACTGCTTCCCTGTTCTGGGCTCAGTTTTCTATCAAAAGTCATCTTTATCATATGCAAAAGAGTGAAGTTGTACCCTCACCTTATACCATATTCAAAAATTAACTCAAAATGGATCAAAGACCTAAACACAAGAGCTAAAACTATAAAACTCTTCGAAGAAAACATAGCAGAAAATCTTCATCACATTGGATGTGACTCCAAAAGCATACGTAACAAAAGAAAAAATAGATACATTGAACTATATAAAAATTAAAAATTTCTGTGCATCTAATGACACAATAGAATGAAAAGGCAACCTGTGGAATACAAAAAACTATTTGCAAGCCATATGTTTAGTAAAAAGTTAATATCTAGAATATACAAAGAACTACAATTCCACAAGAAAAAACATCAAAAAATAGGCAATGGACTTGAATATACATTTCTCCAAAGAAGACACAGATGTCCAGTAAGCACATGAAAAGATGTGTAATATAGCATTAATTATTAGGGAAATCCAAATCAAAATCACAATAGGTATCACCTTATACCCATTAGGATGGCTACTATCAAAACCGGAAAATAGCAAGTATTGGCAAGGATGTGGAGAAATTGGAATTCTTGGTGGGAATGTAAAGTCTGGTCGCTCTGTAAACCAGTATGGTGGTTCCTCCAAAAATTAAAAATAGGATTACTATATGATCCATCAATTGGATTTCTGGGCATATACCCAAGGAATTGAAAGCAGGGTCTCAAAGAGATATCTCTACATCCATGTTCATAGCATTATTCACAATCTACAAATGGTAGATGCAACTTGTGTGTTCCTAGACACATGAATGGATAAATAAAATGTGGCATATATACACACAGTGGAATATTCAGCCTTAAATTCTGATACATGTTACAATATAAATGGACCCAAGGATATTATGCTAAGTGAAATAAGCCAGTCATAAAAAGACAAACACTGTTATGATTCCACTTACATGAGGTACCTAGAGCAGTAAAATTCATAGAGACAGAAAAAGAATGGTGGCTGCCAGGGAATGGAGAGAAGGAGAATGGGGAGTTGTTATTTAACGGGTCTAGAATTTCAGTTTTGTAAACTGAAGAGTTCTGGAGATGGATGGTGGTGATGCTTGCACAACTGATGTGAATGTACTTAATGCCATTGAACTGTACACTTAAAAATCTAACACAGTAAGTTGTATGTTATGTTTATTTTACCACAATTAGAAATGGAAAAAAGCTAAAAAAAAAAAAAAAACTCAGCTTTAGATGACTGCCAAAGTCCCTTCTGCTCTAAAGTTTTATGTTTCTACTGTGCATATGGGAAGGGGGTTTGGAGGATACAGGTGCTCATATGAAACAGAGGATTGGCGCTTCCATTCCTGATCACAGTGCCGTCCATCTTATAGCTCCTCACAGGGAGGACAGTTCATCTTCAAATGCTTGTTCTCTTGGGAGCCTTGTGTTATTGTGCCCATCTCACAGATGAGGAAACTGAGGCTCAGGGGGTTTCAATGCCTTTTCTGGGGGCATTGAGTTAATACATGGACACACAGAGCTCAGTCAAGCCTCACCCATTACACTTCTTGGAAGGCTTAAGGATGGCTTTCTAAGATGTCACTGACACCATGCTCAGCAGGTCACCTGAGAGGGCTACTAGAGAAGCAATAATGTTTCCTTTTTGAGAGAGGAAGAAAATGTGGGTCCTAGGGCAGGCAGGATCACACCGCCAGGAGTGAGGTTGGGCTGGAGTGCAGGACCATGAGTTAGTCTCTGTCTGTCACCTCCTCCAGAAACAGGGACTCCAGGGTTAAAATGTTCCATGCACTGGTGCTAAAAAGCTGAGCAGGAGAGCCAAATGAGTGGAATTTCTCTCTGGATGGACAAGATGACCAACTTGACCCAACAAGCTGTCTTGATCAGGAAACATCCACTGAGCCGCTAAAAAGTGCCAGGCACAGAGATGAAGCAGGAAATAGATGGGGCAGGTGGCTCTGCCGTGGTGCTCACATCCCACTGAGGAGACCCAAAGACAAATGCACGCACATGACATCTTCAGGTAAAGTCCAGCGAGGGAACCAAATAGGGTGATCTGATGGGGAGTAACTGAGGGGAAGGAATCGGTCTTTGAGGAAAGGATGTTTCAGTTGTGACCCGAAGGGAGAAGAAGAAACCTCAGATGACAAGCGAGGGGCAAAACACACCAGGCACAGGGGGCAGCAAGCACGGGTGTCCTCCCACTGGGCAGAGCTTGGGGATGGGGAGGAGGCCAGTGTGGGTAGGCAAAGTGAGGGACAGGTATGCAGAGGGGGTAGCCTGGAAGGTCAAGGTCCAGAGTCTCGGTTTTATTCTGGGAGCCCCGAGAGTTTTTTAAGAGTTTTAAGCCTACGTATGGGAAAGGGGGTTCTGCCACTGAAACCCCCACAACTTAAACCTGACAGAGGAAAACTGGGAAGTTCCCCATAGCTGCTCAGCCCATTGACGCAGCCTGGCCTAGCGCCTCCACAAAATATTCCTATTATCCATATGGAAAACATCTAGTCAACATACTTCAGGAGTTACAGGTTGCATGCATTTTTCAATGTTTCTTTTAGGTACCATAAACCTTCAATTTTATGAGGAATGAACATTGATGCTGAACCATAAACAGAGCTGGGCCAGTTTGATTAGAAAAGTAGCAATTTCATGCCAAACACGTAATTGCCTCTTTTCTTTATTTCCCTCTTTCTCTTTCTTCCCTTTTTCTCTCTCTTTTCTCTTTCTTCTCTCTCTCACCCACCAACTCGCTCTCTCGCTCTGAAATCTAATGCCTGGGACAAAGGAGCTGGCTCTCACTTGGATGAGAGCAGCTTTCACATGTACTTTGGAGCGCATGTCCTGAAATCTGGGGACAAACTTTGCTTTGTCAGTGGCCTTGACCTCTGAGAAGGTACCTCACAATGAAGGGAACACTGCCCGTTGTGAATGCCTTGCAGAGTGCCTTGGATGGGAAAAGACTGCAAAAAGCACCAAAAAGTTAAATAATCACCACCCCTTCCCCCACCTCTCCAGCAAGGCCAACAACAGGAAGGCAAGAAGGCTTATGGTGCCAGAACCTGGGGAGAGAAAGGATCTTGAAAAATAACTTCCAGAAGAAATGAAAGCCAAAAATCTCAAACATCCCATCCAACAGGAAATTATAATCAGCTTTAAGAAATTCCAGGGAAAGTACCCTGGGACAGTTGAAAATTTGGCACAGGGATATCAGTTGGGCTGAGGAGGAGCTGAGGATGGATTTACAAGTTCCCAAACATTCAGGGGTGTGCTCAGCATCCTGACGCTCCCCCAGTATCCTAGGAGGGCAGATACATAGTGGTATGCAAGAGGGATCCAGTGAAGGTGGTATGGACAGCTGTCATTTTTGCTACATGACTTTCTGCCAGCAGTAGATATTTACTGGGCACGTTCTAGATGTCCAGCACCCTTCTAGGCACTGGGGATACTTAGTGAACAAGACAGCCTGAGTCCCTGCCCTCTCTTTACTCTGAGAATGCTTTGCTTCCCAATTGGAGAATTTCGTGAGTCTGCTTATCAGAGTGACCTGCCCTCCCTCAGGAAAGGACCAAGAAAGTGACCCAAACTAGATCATCAGATGCACTCGCCCTGAAATTTCAATCAAGAGTCTGCCTCTTCAGCCTTCCCCTAAATTCTGTGAGCTGCTGTGTAGTCGTGTGATAAATGCCAGTTCTGCTTGAGATAGTCAGTGTTGCTGTCTGCTGCTTATGACCAACGATCCTTGACTATTACAAGGTGGCCAGGAGGAAGGAGTTGGAAACAAATGATTGTCTTTTCAGTTTAGATCAAAACTCAGAGTTGCCAAGTCTAAAATCTTGTTTTTCTACCTCATATTCTTTTGGCTAAATTATTAACATAGCCCTTTTCTGGTCTCTTTGCTGTCAATTTCTTCCAGTGCCTCTGGTAACTGGAAGCTGGCAAGAGGAGCTTGGGCTTTAGGGAGTCATAGGTGAAGTCCGTAGAGAGGTATTTTTACCATAAATGCCATGATTCCTGCAGCCATAAAAGCCAAACAAAGTGATCATTGGAAAACGTTTCCCTGTTCCTCCAGAACCATCAGACTCTTGAGGCTGGTAGACAAGGCCTGCCAAAATTGGGTCCCAGCCTCCCTCTATAGCTTGTCCCGACATCCTTACATATCCATTGTTGAGGTTGTGTGGGGTCACTTGTCATTCCTTAGCACTCAACAAAGTGGCTTGTCTCAGTGCCTTTGCACAGACCTTCCCTCAAGCAGGAATGTCTTTCCATGTTCCTGTGTTCTTTGAAAATTCTACTTTATCCTGAAAAACTCAGATGCAGTGTTATCTCTGGTATAAAGCCACTCCTGAAACCCTAGAGGGAAGAACCATGTCTCCCTCTGTGTTCTCACAACTCCTAGCTTGCACGGCTGCCATTCCCCTGGTCTTGACCCTGCATTCATTGTATCCATATTCGTATGTGTCTAGAATTGACACCATCAATGTAGGGCTTGTTGTCTTTCGTCTCCCAAAGCTTAGCACAGTGCCAGGCTAAATAGACAATATGGGACTGTTGAATTAATTTACTTTAATTGCTAATTATAGGCCTCTAAGAATTACTAGTTGAATTTGATCTGAACATGAGAGCGAGGCTTTGACTGCCCACTGCAACATCAGTGCTCCCTCCTGCAGTCTTGTCCCTGGCACTGACTGGCCGCTATCCTGTCCCATCCCTCTGGCTTTTCTCATTCAATGGCCACTGCCTCCCATCCTGAACAGACTGTAATCACCTAGTTCACCACGGGGTACCTAGTCCCTGGCATGATGCTTAGCACATGCCAGGAGTTAAGTTCTAATTGAATGGATGAATACATAAAATGAGCTTGATCCTTGTCCATTCTGGGATGAATCCTGCCTCAGGCCCACCCCTAACATTTGTGAGACCAGGGAAAAAGAGGAGGAAAAAATTCCACATACCATGGGTCTGAATATTGGAAAGTTACAAACCAAGCTACAAAACTGTTCTTAGTTCATGCCTGTAACCTTTGAGAGGCTGATGTGGGTGGATCACCAGAGGTCAGGAGTTTGAGATCAGCCTGGCCAAGATGGTGAAACCCATCTCTAGTAAAAATACAAAAATTAGCCAGGTGTGGTGGCGCATGCCTGTAATCCCAGCTACTCTGGAGGCTGAGAAGGAGAATCACTTGAACCCGGGAGGTGGAGGCCACAGTGAGCAGAGATCGCGCCACTGCACTCCAGCCTGGGCGACAGAGTGAGACTCTGTCTCAAAAACAAAAAACGAAAAAACCAAAACTCTTTGAACTCTTTTTAATCCTTCTCCCCTGACAAGGATGTCTTCATAACTTGGGTTTCTCCACTCTGCACTGGTACCAGGTGGCCTAGGAAAGGCTGACTCCAGACTTGGGGGCCCTGGTCACCTCACTCCTCTTCCTTCCCTGGCTGGGCCTCACACCTTGACAGGCCTCACACACCCAAGCTGTGGCCATGCTACCTCACAAAATTGCTGCTCACAGCCATCCTTTGGCTACCCCTACCCCTTGGACCTAGGGTTGCCATATCACTACTGTCTGGCCTGGAGAGGATAAACCCAGGGATGAGGACCATGCAGGCTGGGAAGCAGGCTCAGGAGCATTTGGGCAGGGATTTCTGGGATCCTGTGTGCCAGAGCATAGTCCAGAAAGGGAGGTGTGGGCTTCAAGTGTGTAAGTCCCCCCAGCTTGCACCCTCCTCACTTCATGGGAGGAAGAATGGCTGGAGAAGGGCCAGGGTGGATCCAGGGCAGGGAACTTTTATGCCCAGGTCTAAGGAAGGTACTGCTCTGCCTTTATTCATTTTTAAAAAATGTTTTAATATCTTTAGGAATATAAGTGGTTTTTGGTTACACGGATGAATTATATAGTGGTGAAGTCTAGGCTTTTAGTGTGCCTATCACCCATATAATATACATTGTACCGAACAGGTGATTTTTCATCCATCACCCATGACTGTATTCTTTAACTTGGGAAATTTACCCATCAAGGGATCAAGCAGAAAGCCCTTCCCTTCTCCCTCTACAGAGAGGCTGCTTCTACTCTGGTTTATCCTCGGGGGCTGCAAATGCATCAGTAGCCCAGAAAGACCCAGGGCAATGGGGCACCGGGACACACATGGGTGAGAGAGAAGCCTGAGCTTCTGCCATGACCACCCCTGAAAGGATGAGCTGCGACAGGTGAAGCCCTCTCAAGGCTGGAGTAGGCATCCCTCTCAGACCACATGTGCTTGGGCACGAAGGTGTAGAAGGCCCTATTCCTTCATTGGCATTTCTACCATTAAGCAGGGGGGCCTGCAACGTCGCCTTGGACAGACCCAGGTGGGCAGGAGGTCCGAAGGCCGACAGTGATGCTGCAGTCTTCTGAGTTGAGCAAAACCAGTGGCTGGCGCTTTAAAGAAAGAAGGAGATTTTCTGCACGAAGGCTTTCAAATGGGCTCCTGCAGACAGCTGTGGCCAAGCTTTTGAAATATTTCTAGCCTCTGTTTTCCTGCTGTGAAGGCTTTCGAGAAACAGCTTAGCAGCAATGAGCTGTTTGCTATTCTGGGGCAGTGGGTGTGCAGATGAAAGGGCAGATGGGATGGAGAGGAATAATTCCCAAAGCGCCCATAAAATTTTTGATCTTTGGCCCCTGCTGTAAAGTGATTCTGGGAATGCCAGTCAGAGAGGAGAGCTGGGCTGCGAGGTGCTGGGGTTTCCTGTGACCTCCGTCTTCATCACCCAGGGCACCAAGATGGGACTCCTGTGGCTTCTGGAGGCTTCAAGACCTGTTGGAACTCGGGAGAATCTCAGGCCAGATGGCACTGAGAACTGGGGAGGTCTCAGGAGTCAGACCGTGTCTACATAGTTGATTCAAAGAAGTAAATATTCCACCAGAAAGCAATATTTTGCCTGTGATGATTCAATTCTCTCAGGCTCAGGTGAGTCAAAGCTGTTTGACTTGCTGAGCAGAGAACCAAGAGAGTCATGAGACCTGGAATTAACCCTGGACTTTGTCACCATCTGACTGGGTGACTGACCACATTATTTGCTCTCCCTGTCTTCATTTCCTAACCTGGAAAATGAGACCATTGGGCCATTTGTTCTAGAAGTTACCTTCCAGCTCAAAGATTTGAAGTTAGCTTTGCAGAAGTAGTGGAATCCAAGGGGGGTCTTGGAAATGCCTTCATATACTCCTTACATTCCACTCATCCCCTGATTTTCATTTTTCTTCAGATAATAGTATAATTTACTTAAGGTTGGGAATCTGACTTTGGCGTCAGAGTAGATTTCAGTTCAGTGTCGGCTTGGTCATGGATAACTGTGTGACGCTGGATGTGTGTTGGTTCTGTCTTGGAACCTCAATTTCCTCATCTATAAAATGAGATATCGTCTACTTCTCCAATGGTTCAGAGAATTCCATGAGATCATGGCTGTGGGTTCTGGCTCAGGCCGTGTTCTCTACCTCTGTAAAGCAGCATTGCTCCTGGGGCTAGCAAGTCTGCATGGGCGCCCTGAGGACCCTACAGAGGACGTTGAGTATATTCTGATTGGAGCTTACTGGGATCATTGCTGGGGTGGGCACAACCTCTCTCTAGACAAAATGTTAGATTTCTTTGGCAGGAACCCCATGTTCGGCAATAGGTGAAGCTGAGGGAAATAGCCTAAAGGCAAGATTTTCTGAAGTAGCTCCACTGTGGCCCAGGTAAAGGCCGCAGTTCCAGGAGGTATGGTCAGGGGCAGAGTGACAGCAGTTAAAAGGCTTATTTAGAATGGGAGGCAGTGGTGGTACGGTAGAAAGGGTGCTGTGTTTGGCGTCAGATTGGGCTAGGACTCTGTGTAATTGGATGTTGTGTCCCTAGTACTTAGAGTCATTCAGCTGGGGTTAAATAATTGCATGCTTAATGAAAGGAAGGAAGGAAGGAGACAAGGAAGGATGCAAAGGAGGAGGAACTAAGCCTTACTCCTTGCTCTGCCGCTGGAAACTTGGAACCTCAGTTTCTTCATTTGTAAAATGTGGTTGATACTTACTGCAGAAGTTTGTTATGATTCACTGTGACACAGCATTTTAATCTGTAAAGTATTACCTATCTATGATAATAATAACTAGGGCAGACAGTTGGAGGAAATAAGAGAAAGTGAACATAGAAACTGAGGCAGATGTCAGTCAGGCTGAAAATCTGATAAGCAGTGCCATTTTCATGATGATTAACCAACCAGGAAAAAGACTCCCAACTGTATCTTAATTTAGCATGGATATTGATTCTTTGGATTTGTTTTCTTCCTTCAGTTTACTTCATTTATTTTTTGGAGAAAAGAGGCAAATAATAAAGTAAACTTAGGATATTTTTCTTTGTTATCTGGGTTTTATCTAGAATATTGAAAGTCCACCCAATGACTCTCATTCTGTATTATAAAGATGTTGAGATTCATGCTCATTAGCAGCATCCTCGATCGTGAAGGAAATATTCAAGTTTATTTTACATCATTTATGTCCTAAGGCATTTCGCAACTTTTGCTTTCCTGAGACCCGTACAAATCTTGTGTTCTTGAAAGCACTGCCTTACACTTCTTTTTGTTGCCGTCTCCATGGTTAGCACAGTAGTAATTCTAGACCTGCTATGTGCCAGGCATTATACTAGGGAATGAGACGATATCATGAACAAGACAGAGACTTTTCCCTCAAGAAGAATATAGCTTAGCGAGGGAGACAAATGAAAAGGCAATTACAATAGTAATAATTGCTCACATACAAATTGTTTGGTTGATTAGCAATAATTGTGGAAAGAAAATTCTTTTGGGCTAGCTATGAAATAACCTGGATGTGAAATCAGTCAGCCTATAATCAGAATAGAAGAAAAAATTAACAGTTCAGATTTTGTGCCTCTGTGAGTGTTTTGCACATATTATTTTAAGCCCCTGCTTTCTCAGTGCTTGAGAAACAGCATCTTCCCATTTTGCAGCAGAGATGACTGAGACTCAGAGAAATTAGTTATATGTGTTAAATTACAATGGTTAGATACACCTAAATCTTGATCTTTCTACTGCACCATTTATAATTGAATAATGTGCCCAAGTAAATAAAAACAATTTTTTTTACCTGCCCCCACTCCCCCGACTTAAATGCGTCAGGGAATCCCTGAGATCTAGAGTCAGGGTGTCTTTGGTGAGGCACTAGAGTCTGGGGCAGGAGCCTGGCAGCCCTCTTCAGCTTTATTTGCAGTGAGGCAAGAGTGCTACCTTCCTAGCATCAGTCTGTGTGATGACGCAAATGTTCTCAGTGGGTCTTGGCAGCAGGGAGAAGTGGTTAAGGCACCATTTGGCTTCAGCAGTGTTGAATCTGAGTTCCAAAGCAGCCTTTGTATCTATGTGACTCTGAGCAAATTCCTCATCTGTAAATAGGGAATAATAATAATACATACCTCATAGGATTGCTGCATTTAAACACATAATATCTATAAGGTGCTCATCTAGCATGAGACACAGTAATAGCTATTAGCTATTTTCCTTTATCCATCAGAGGTTTCTAAAGATGGAGTCAGATGGCAGAGGAACACTTGGAAAGACTAAGTGCAGAGTGAACTTAAGCATTAGATTGGTAAGCAATTCAGTATACCAATAGGCCAATGTATGTGTCTTCTGGAAGTTCTAGGACCCTCATAGACCATCTTTAGGTTTTCTTAGTTCACATTTCATAGTGCCCAGCGGAGTAGTAAGATGCTCTTAGTAAATGACTTCTTAAGAGTGTGTAGTACTAATGAGAGGTAACTTACCGGTGGAGAAAGCCATATCCCCTTCCAATATCAGTTTCTTAGGAGTCCTATTTCTTTAGCACCTGATGACACTACCAAGACACATGTCAGGAAGGTGGTCTGCCCAGCTATCCCAGGAGCTGTTCTGATGCGAAGGGAGTTCTCCACTGTTTCTAGGGTACACGATACTCTCCCCTAGCAGAAACCGAGATCCTGACTCTAAAGGGATCGTGCAGATGTTAACTTTCCTAATTCCTCTGGTAAGTTCTGGTCTCTGTGGCACTTCCTGTCCAAGCTGTGCTTGGGCTATGCATGAACTGAGCAGGGGCCTCTGTCCACCTCATCAGCCCCCAGACATCTGGGATGCCTTGAGGGAGCCAATTAATGAAAAGCATGTCTCAAATGCAAATACGTCCATTCAGTAGTTCTGCTTTATAAGAAGCAGAGTAGGTTGTTTTTTTTTTTTTTTTTTTTTTTTTGTAAAATTCTTTTTTTGTCCTCTCTTCACTGACATACTTTATTGTTTTTAGAGGGTAGCATGTTTAAAGGGAAGTTACATCACTTAAAGTATTTTATTGCAAGTAACAGAAAAGTTTAATGTAATACTGGCTGAAACAATTTAGAAATTTACCATGTCATATAACAAGAAGGTCAGAAGTAGAATGGTCTCCAGGGCTGATTCAGCTCCTCAGTGACATCATTGAGGATCCCAGTTCTCTGGGCCTCTTAGCTCCACCATGCTCTGTGTGTCAGCTTTTGCCCTCACCCTGGTACTCCTCATCCAGACAAGACAATGTTCAGAGGAAGAAAAAGAATATATTTCGTGTGTCTATATTTTTGGACCCAAGGACCTGGCAGTCTCCCCCTCACATTTTATTGGTCAGGATTCTGTCCCTTGCCCATCCCTAGAAAGGGGAATGGGATGACCATAATTGGCCCAAACACTTGGGGTAGAATGGGTGTTGGGTTGAGAGGCCATGACGCCCATGGTAATTAGACACTATTTGAAGCTTGCAGTTTCAGGTTGGTGCCTACTCCAGCACCATGAATGCAACAGGCTTTTAGCAGATAGTTGACCATAATGGAATAAAAGATGTAGGTTTTACCATTCAAACCTGTTAAATTCTACTGCTGTGTTGAGGCTCCCTAATGCCTTAGGCTAGTCTAGACAAACTGTAAGGCCTCCACATGGTCTCTAAACTTGTGATGCCTATCTGTGCTGTATGGTAGCACAAAAGCAGGAAGTTGAGAGTGGCCAAAAGCCCCACTCTGTGGTTTGGCAGGCCCACTGAGGGCTCTTGTCCACATCCCTCCCTGCAGGCAGGAGAGACTATTAGTGCAGAGCTGGCTTCCTCGATCCAGCGCATGTAGAGAGGGAGGAATTCCCAAGGTACGTTGCTCTGAGCTGGCCTTTCTGTTTCTATGGCTTCACTTGCCCACTGATTAACTGTGAGTATCACATGAGGCCTAGACAATATCACCATGGTCATTTGAATAATAAAATCAAGCTATTCCATCATTTTAGTTTTCCTTTGAGGGGGAAAAACATTTCGAACACAAGGCCCATCAAGACCTTTCCTGTTTCTGATGTCTCTATCACAGACTTGGCTGCAAAGGTTAAATGTTTTGGATTACAAAATGTACATTATATGGGGGTCTTCCTATAAATCAACAAGGCAGGTATGTTAAACACAGAAAAATATCTACAGCTGTTCTCTTACTCATCCTGCTTGTTATTTAACTCAGTCTGGGCCCTAAGGAACATTTTTAGTTGTACTGTCAACAGTTTCAAAACAAAGAAGAAACTGTGACTGGCAAATGAGGAACCCAGCTGGCCATCTGTTTAGGCTCCCACTGCATATACTTTAATCCTGACACCTGCAAGCTATTTAATCAGGATTTACAATTGAACATGAAGGATGAGGGGTCCGCAGGGCTGTGTTCTTAGTGTTTGGATTGCAAATGATGGAGAAAAACTTTGTTATCGGATGTTGTAGTTATTTGAAGTTGGGTGCCCTCTAACCCACAGGGAACCCAGCATCATTTATCACTCCCCAGAAAAAAACTCAGCTCAGGCGGACGCTGCCCCTCACAGCATAACATTCTATTTTTGCTTTTCCTGTATTCTAGAGTAAACAAACTTGAAACTTATGAACAATGAGAAAAATAACTTCCAGAGAGCATATGGCAGGAGAGAAGAGTTCGAAGTGAAATAATGAAAGCACATATTCATTTAGACGCACAGCAAAATGTAGATGAGGGCATTTGCCTACAATCTGGCCAAGATGTGCCATGTTCAGAAGGTTCTCTACTTAAAAACGTACCTACTTTCACGGAAAAGAACAAAGTCTTGAGTCTGGGCAAAAGTATGGAAATTTTGCCTAACACAACAGATGGAATTTATAGTTGCTTGTAAATGAACAAATTACCCAAATGTATTTTAGAAAATGCACTAATTTTGGACTTGCGAAAATGGCCTTAGGAAAAGCCCTGAAAGTTTAGAATGGAAACTTTCTGTAAGTTGAGGAGCTTCTGTAATGATGTGACTGAAAGGAGTCTACAGAAATGGGAACTGATCACTACTTAGTGAATCCCAGCTGGGCTGTTATGGGAGAGATGAAGAAGCAGAAAAGATGAACCAGGGCAGAGTCCCTGCCCTCATAGAGCTTCTAGTCTGTTTGAGGGGAGGAGAATATCCTGGTTTAGACAATAAGAAAAAAAGTTAAAACATGTACAATAAAAAGAATCTCAGAAGAGATGATCACTGCCAACTGGAGTAGTAAAATAAAACTTACTGAAGAACTAGGAGTATGAGTTGAAAATACAAGTGACTGAAGCATTGATTCCAACATATTCTAGTATGAAGAGATACAAATGATATTCAATGGATGTTTACATTTAGAATCCATTAATTAAGGAATACTTAATAAAAACCTAGCTTGAATTCATGTACGTTAAAATATGTTTGCATTTTTCACCATAGCAATATTTACAAGGATTTGGAAAACAGTACAGAGAGGTCTAAGATAGAGTACTCATCCAGTGTTTAAGATATGGTCCGCACATGGCTTCATATCCCTTCCTTGTAAAAGCTCTGATCCTTAGTCCTAGGGCTATGAAGTCCACTGCTTAGTAAACACTGGCTTAGATTAGTATGTTTGGGTGTTTATGACACTGCCCTAATGGGTATTAGAGCCTCATAAATTGGGCAGATTGTCCTGTGGATACCTTCAGACACACTTTAGGGACAGTGGCCAAAGAGGACAGGGGCCTGACTGTAGCTTTAGTGGCAACTTTTCCTTCAATATATCCACCAGTAATTTAGTATTTACAGCAGTCCCTTTCTCTCCATCCACCTGTTTCAATATGCCCAGGTTGATGAGTGACATAAGTTCAAAGGAATCTAGAGAGGCAGGGCTAAGAATGATGGCACAATTCTCTTACCTTCTACTGGGTCTAGACTCACTTAAACTGAGAATTCCTTGACTGTATACCTATGCCACTTTAAAAAATATGTATTGATTTATTTAAATTGACAGAATGTTCCTGCAAATCTATGTGACTTTTAAAGACCACCAGAGAATTAGATTTACTGGTTTCTCTTGAAAACTTTTTATCCAAATGAATAAAGGAAATGTGTTCATTTTTTTGAATGTGAAAGTAACAAATGCTTCCTTGTTTTCATAAACATTCAAAATACAGCAGCAAGACTCAGAAGCAAACTTAGCCAGTATTCTGCTGTGATCATTTTGGCACATATCTCATTTTATGATCTAATGTAAATCGGATTATTTTAAATCCTGATTTTTAGTGACTGAATAATATTTGATCACATGACTGTTCCATATATATTTAACCAATCCCCTTTGTGTTATACATTTAGGTTGTTTCCATCTTTTTAAACTTTAATAAACAATGCAGTGATAAATATTTTTAAACATAAATCTTTATGCCTAGCTCTAAGAAATTGCAGCTTTATTTGCTCAAATGCCTTAAACTCTATAGTTTCGTTCAGGATTTTCCCATCTCATTTTGGCTTCCTATCAGTTTCAGATTCCATTTTTTTCCAGCTTTATTGAGATATAATTGACAAATTGTAGATATTCAAGGTATATCACTGTGATGACTTGAAATACATATACATTGTGTAATGATTACCCAGTCAAATTAATGAACACATCCATCGCCATCCAAAGTTACCATCTGTGTGTGTATATCTGTGTGGTGAAGATGCTTAAACTCTGTTATCAAATTTCAAGTAAACAATGTGTATAATTAACTATAGTCACCATGCTGTACATTTGATCCTCAGATGTATTCATCTTGCAAATGAAAGTTTGTACTCTTTGACCAACATCTCCCCATTTTCTCCATCCTCACAACCCCTACTCCTTGACAACCATTGTTCTACTCTCTGCTTCTATGAGTTTGGCTTTTTAAGATTTCAAATATAAGTGAGATCATATAATATTTGTCTTTCTCTGTCTGGCTTATTTCACTTAGCATAATGTCCTCCAGATCAATTTTGTCACAAATGACAGGATTTCCTTATATTTTATGGCTGAATAATGTTCCCTTTTGTATATCACATTTTGTTCATTTATCTGTTGATGGATACTTAGGTTGTTTCCATATCTTGGCTATTGTAAATAATGCTGCAGTGAACATGGGGGTGCAGATATCTCTTTGAGATACTAATTTTATTTCCTTTGGATATATACCAAGAGGTGAGATTGCTGGATCATATGGAAGTTCCATTTTTAATTTCTTGATGACCCTCTATACTGTTTTCCATAATGGTTGTACCAATTTAAATTCCCATCAACGGTACACAAGGGTTCCCATTTCTCCAAACCCTTGTCAACACTTGTTATCTCTTGTCTTTTTGATACTAGCCATTCTAACTGGTGTGAGATGATATCTCATTGTGGTTTTGATTTATATTTCTCTAATGAATATTGATATTGAGCACCTTTTCTTAAACCTATTGGCCATTTATTGTCTTTAAAAAAGTCCCTTCAGGTTCAGGTTGTTTCCTCATTTTTTAGTTGGGCTTTTTTTCTTGTTCCTTTTTTTTTTTTTTTTGCTCTTGGGTTGTGAGATCCCTATATATTTAGGATATTAGCCCTTTATCAGGTATATGGTTTGCAAATATTTTCTCCTGTTCTGTAGGTTGCCTTTTCATTTTGCTAAGTGCCTCTTTTGCTATGAGGAAGCTTTGTACTTTGATGTAGACCCACTTGTTTGTTTTTGCTTTTGTTGCCTCTGCTTTTGGTAGCAAATCCAAAATATCATTGCCAAGACCAGTGTCAAAGTCTTTTTTCTGTGTTTCCTCCTACTAGGAGTTTAACGGTTTCAGGTCTTACATTTAAGCATTTAATCCATTTCAAGTTAATTTTTGTATATGGTGTACAATAAGAGCCCAAGTTCATTCTTTTGCATATGGGTATTCAGTTTCCCCGCCACCACTTATTAAGGAGACTATTCTTTGCCCGTTATGTATTACTGGCACCCTTGTCAAAGATTAGTATGTTTGCATGGGTTTATTTCTAGACCCTCTATTCTTTTCCACTGGTCTCTGTGTGTGTATGTGTGCGTATGTGTTTAACCAGTGCTATACTATTTTGATTACTATAGCTGTATAATATAATTTGAATGTGTGATGTGTGGATGTGTGATGCCTCCAGCTTTGTTGTTCTTTCTCCAGATTTCTTTGGCTATTCAGGATCTTTGTGGTTCCATATATATTTTAGAATGCTTTTTTTTTTCCTATTTCTGTGAAAAATGCCATATGAGATTTGATAGGGATTGCATTAAATCTGTAGGTCACTTTGGTAGTATGGACATTTTAACAATATACTTCCAATCCATGGACATGGGATATTTTTTCATTGTGTTTTTTCAATTTCTTTTATCAGTATCTTGTAGTTTTTGGTGTATAGATCTTTCCCTTTCCTGGTTAAATTTATTCCTAAGTATTTTCTTCTTTTTGATACCAAGGGCATACAAATGTTAAGATAATAGTGTAAACTATTATATGTCAACAAACTAGATAGCCTAGAAGAAATGGATAAATTGCTAGAAGCATACAACCTACTAAGACTGAATCATGAAGAAATAGAAAATCTTAACAGACCAATAATGCGCAAGAAATTTAGTCAGTAAACAAAAACCTCCCAACGAAGAAAAGCCCAGAACCAGATGGGTTAATGAGTAAATTCTACCAAGAATTTAAAGAAGAATTAATGACGATCCTTCTTAAGCCTTTTA
Source organism: Pongo abelii (assembly GCF_028885655.2). Taxonomy (NCBI): domain Eukaryota; kingdom Metazoa; phylum Chordata; class Mammalia; order Primates; family Hominidae; genus Pongo; species Pongo abelii. Next base: position 60,846,646 of record NC_072001.2, read on the forward strand.
AAAAATTTGAAGAGTAGGGAATACTTCAAACTTAACTTCAGAAGGCCAGGATTATCACTGTACCAAAGCCAGATAAGGATACAAGAATAAAAGAAAATTATAAGCCAATATCCCTGATGAACATAAATGCAAAAATCCTCAAGAAAAATTAGGAAACCAAATTCAACAGTACATTAAAAGGATCAGATACCATTCTCAAGTGGGATTTATCCCTGGGATGCAAGAATGGTTCAACATATGCAAATCACTAAATGTGATATACCACATTAACAGAATGAAGGATAAAACTCACATGCATCATTCTATAGATGCAGAAAAAGCATTTGACAAAGTTTACCATCCTTGTATGATAAAAACGCTCCACAAATCAGGTATAGAAAAATACTCCTCGACATAATATAGGTCATACATGACAAACCCACAGTTAACATACTCAGTGGTGAAAAACTGAAAGCTTTTCTTCTAGGATCAGAAACAAAACAAGGATGCATATTGTTGCCACTTCTGTTAAGTATAGTTCTGGAAGTCCTAGCCAGAACAATTAGCAAGAAAAAGAAATAAAAGACATCCAAATTAGAGGGAAAGAAGTTATAATATGTGACATTATCATGTGAAGTTATATGTGACATTATATGTATAGAAAACTCAAAAGACTCCACCAAAACACTGTTAGAATAAACAAAATCAGCAAAGTCACAGGATACAATACCAATATACAAAAATCAGTTGCATTTCTATACACTAACAACAAATTATCCAAAGAAGAAATTAAGAAAACCCATTTACAAAAGCATCGAAGAATAAAATATTTAGGAATAAATTTAACCGAGGAGATGAAAGATTAGACTCCATTTGGAATCTACATTTAGGCCTTGGCAAAAGTTCACCAATACAAGGCAGTGGGGTTGCCTCTTGCTGGATAAGTTGGAAGAGTCAGAAGAGCAGAAAGTTCTCCTTTGTCTTCCTCTTCTGGGGCAGCTTAACTTACAGTTTAATTTTCAGTTTAATTTCTTAGTTTATAGGTTACACACAAGGCCTGTTAACTTCCAATTTGGAAGAGTTTCATTATTCTCACCATATTTGACCATATAAGTTATTGTCTAAAATAGAGTACTTTGACAATAAAAGGGGGTACTACTATTAATTACGCTAGGACAACAGCATACGTTAGGATTGTCCCCAGTATACCTGAGTATGTGGTTACATTGTCTTCATTTAACCCTTACATGTGTTCCTCATATCTCTGAAAGTTTTCTGAGTAGATCCACAAATACAGTCAAGAATGGATACATTGCTAAGATTTGAAGGGCATAATTTTAGAATTTTGATAAGTTAGTCAGAAGTTGGGCTAAATCAGGCTAGCATGATGCTGTCAATGAAGAAAAGTTTGATCAAGCAAATAGCATAATATGGAAACTTGTAGGAGAAAAATTCAGGTACCATTTTTACATAATGCTTTAAGCAGCTGGTCAAAGAATTTTGAGTCATCAACACCTTATTACTTTAAGTAATTGGTTTTATTTTTATTTGTTAATTTCTTATTTCCCATCCTAGACTTTTCTTTTTCTTTGGTCTTTTTGCCCATAAAAAGATGTGGTTTTATAATAATCCATCTTAAGTGCTATGGCTATTAAGGTCTATTTATGAAAATGGGCTTTTTACAGCTAAGAATTATTTAGGGCCATTCTAAACAAATGGAACTGTGGTAGCCTTGATTTGAGACAAACAAAATTAGGGAAACAGAACTATTTGCAACAAGATACTAGTTTCTTATATCTTGTATTCATGAAAAGCTTTCCATACTATTTTATTTCACTCTATCTACTTTCAGCTTGATATTTGCATGCTGATAACCCTCTTTCAAAATAATCACTGAGCTCTTAAGGAACCTAAATATGTCAAAGGTAGTGGAAGAAATGGAAAAGTATTGTCTAATAATTACTTCCTCAGAGTGTGCCAGACCCAGATAATTTCTCAAATTTCTGAGGACTAGAACAATCTATGTTACCACATTCTTTCAGAAAAGGGAAACGTAAAAAATTTTGATAATCAATTTTAAAATCAACATAATCCTAATACCAACATTTGACAAATAACATCAAAAAACCTATAGCTCAAACTCACGTTAATAAACATGAAAAAAATCCTACCTAGTAGTATTAAAAGAATAATATACTAGAATACTTACTGTGCTATGCAGGAATTCATGGATGGTTTGGGGGATACAGGAATGTATATGTTAAAAGGTCAAAGGACAAAGTCATGTTATTATCTCAATATATGATCAAAAGGCTTAAAATTCAACATCCTTCCTGTTTAAAACTTTCAATTAACTTGATACAGAATGACACACAATGCAACCTTAAAATTACACAGAAACACACATTGCTCTTCCAAACCAATAGCCACACAATGTAATTCTTACTCATGAAACACTAGAGGCAGTCTAATTAAAGGAAGAACTAAGATAAAATACTATCGCCACTATTTTTTATATTACGAAAGTTCTACACAACACTCTAAGTCTTAAAACAGAAAAGAGTAAGTATTTCTATTTGCAAATAATGTCATTATTTATCTAGGCCAGGGGTTGATAAACTGTGGCCCAAGTTCAGCCAATGGGCTGCTTTTGTAAATAGTTTTTTTTGAAACACAGCCATACCTTTTTGTTTATGTATAATCTGTGGCTGTTTTCACACTACAACAGCAGAGGTGAACAGTTGTGTCAGAGACCATGTGGCTCACGTAATCCAAAATATTTACTTTCTTGCTCTCTACAGAAAAAGAATTGTTGGTCTCTGATCTACAGTATAAAGATAGTTTTATAATAAAAATAAATTGTGTGTATGTGTATATATGTGTACGTGTGTATATATGTGTATATGTGTGTGTGTGTGTATACATATATATATATATATATTTTTTTTTCTTGAGACACAGTTTCATTCTTGTCGCTCAGGCTGGAGTGCAATGGCACGATCTCGGCTCACTGCAACCTCCGCCTCCCGGGTTCAAGCGATTATCCTGCCTCAGCCTTCCGAGTAGCTGGGATTACAGGTGCATGCCACCACGCCCGGCTAATTTTTGTATTTTTTTTTTTTTTTTTTTTTAAGTAGAGACAGGATTTCACCATGTTGGCCAGACTGGTCTCGAATTCCTGAGCTCAGGTGATCCACCTGCCTTGGCCTCCCAAAGTGCTGGAATTACAGGTGTGGCCCACAGTGTCCGGTCCTGTATATTTTTTAAAACATGAAAATAACACATGTAAACATATAAGAAAGAGGCAGGCTTATATGAAGAAAATTACACAATTTTAATGAAGGATATAAATGAATATGTAAGTGAATCTGGAATATAATGTATTTTTCAATGGGAAGACTAACTGTCATATAAATGACAATTCTTCCCATATTATTTTATAAGTTTAAAGAAATTTTAATTAAGAATTGCAGTTTTGAGGGGAATCAAAATGATTCTTAATGTTGAAGGGTTGTAAAAAAAATAATTAACTAACAGATAATTGGGCCCTCAAATATATAATGCCAGACATAATAGAAGTTAATTTCTTATTCACTTAAGTCCAAGATGGGTATTTCAGATAGGCAAGCAACTCACTCCCAAAGAGAAGGATTCATGGACCCAGACTCCTTCTACTTTATAAATCCTCAGTCTCAACCTTGGCTTCCAAGGCCATCTTTGGGATCCAAATTCCAGATAGGTGAGAAGGGAAAGGGGTGCGGAGAGCTGCTTATGGGAGGTTTTGCTTTTCGAAGCTGTTCTGGAGGTGGCACACATCACTCCTCCTTACTCCTTCAGTCATATAACTATTATGCAACCAGCTGCAAGGAAGTCTGGGAAATGTGGTCTACTTGTGTGCCCAGGAGCAATTAAAAGTAAAAAGGGTTTAGTGAACAGCCTGCAAAGTCTGTCATAGCACCAGATAAACAGGTCCGGAAACAGACCACAGCATATGTCAGAATTGATAATGCGATAAATATGGCATTTCAAATCAGTAAGGAATTTATAGTCAATTAACAGATCTTTTGGCTTAGGATTGACTTGGTGATGCGGGCTCTTTTTTGGTTCCATATGAACTTTAAAGTAGTTTTTTCCAATTCTGTGAAGAAAGTCATTGGTAGCTTGATGGGGATGGCATTGAATCTGTAAATTACCTTGGGAAGGATGGCCATTTTCATGATATTGATTCTTCCTACCCATGAGCATGGAATGTTCTTCCATTTGTTTGTATCCTCTTTTATTTCCTTGAGCAGTGGTTTGTAGTTCTCCTTGAAGAGGTCTTTCACATCCCTTGTAAGTTGGATTCCTAGGTATTTTATTCTCTTTGAAGCAATTGTGAATGGGAGTTCACTCATGATTTGGCTCTCTGTTTGTCTGTTATTGATGTATAAGAATGCTTGTGATTTTTGCACATTGATTTTGTATCCTGAGACTTTGCTGAAGTTGCTTATCAGCTTAAGGAGATTTTGGGCTAAGCCAAAAGAACAAAGCTGGAGGCATCACACTACCTGACTTCAAACTATACTACAAGGCTACAGTAACCAAAACAGCATGGTACTGGTACCAAAACAGAGATATAGATCAATGGAACAGAACAGAGCCGTCAGAAATAATGCCACATATCTACAAGTATCTGATTTTTGACAAACCTGACAAAAACAAGAAATGGGGAAAGGATTCCCTATTTAATAAATGGTGCTGGGAAAACTGGCTAGCCATATGGAGAAAGCTGAAACTGGATCCCTTCCTTACACCTTATACAAAAATCAATTCAAGATGGATTAAAGACTTAAATGTTAGACCTAAAACCATAAAAACCCTAGAAGAAAACCTAGGCATTACCATTCAGGACATAGGCATGGGCAAGGACTTCATGTCTAAAACACCAAAAGCAATGGCAACAAAAGCCAAAATTGACAAATGGGATCTAATTAAACTCAAGAGCTTCTGCACAGCAAAAGAAACTACCATCAGAGTGAACAGGCAACCTACAAAATGGGAGAAAATTTTCGCAACCTACTCATCTGCCAAAGGGCTAATATCCAGAATCTACAATGAACTCCAACAAATTTACAAGAAAAAAACAAACAACCCCATCAAAAAGTGGGCGAAGGACATGAACAGACACTTCTCAAAAGAAGACATTTATGCAGCCAAAAAACACATGAAAAAATGCTCACCATCACTGGCCATCAGAGAAATGCAAATCAAAACCACAATGAGATACCATCTCACACCAGTTAGAATGGCAATCATTAAAAAGTCAGGAAACAACAGGTGCTGGAGAGGATGTGGAGAAATAGGAACACTTTTACACTGTTGGTGGGACTGTAAACTAGTTCAACCCTTGTGGAAGTCAGTGTGGCGATTCCTCAGGGATCTAGAACTAGAAATACCATTTGACCCAGCCATCCCATTACTGGGTATATACCCAAAGGATTATAAATCATGCTGCTATAAAGACACATGCACACATATGTTTATTGCGGCATTATTCACAATAGCAAAGACTTGGAACCAACCCAAATGTCCAACAATGATAGACTGGATTAAGAAAATGCACATATACACCATGGAATACTATGCAGCCATAAAAAATGATGAGTTCACGTCGTTTGTAGGGACATGGATGAAATTGGAAATCATCATTCTCAGTAAAGTATCGCAAGAACAAAAAACCAAACACCGCATATTCTCACTCATAGGTGGGAATTGAACAATGAGAACACATGGACACAGGAAGGGGAACATCACACTCTGGGGACTGTTGTGGGGTGGGGGGAGGGGGGAGGGATAGCATTGGGAGATATACCTAATGCTAGATGACGAGTTGGTGGGTGCAGCGCACCAGCATGGCACATGTATACATATGTAACTTACCTGCACATTGCGCACATGTACCATAAAACCTAAAGTATAATAATAATAATAATAATAATAAAAGAAAAAATAAAATAAAAATAAAACAAAACAAAACAAAAAAAAGAAATTACTAATATTTTCAAATCTATTTGATTTGGGGACTTTATGGGTTTTTTTTAAATTTTTACTATGATTTTCAAATGTGAATTGAATATTACACTAGCAAATCAAAACTGTTACCACTTTAAAATAATATTTTATCTCTTGTGATAAATCAGAAATAGGACTTAATTGTTTGACTTACACTTTTTTAAAAAAGGGATGATTAAAACTGATTACTGGATATTAAAAAAAAAAAAAAACAGATCTACGATAAATATCCATCATGTTTTTACCCTTATGCTACACAATAAAACAAATTCAAGATGTACTACATTTAAGTATATATTTAAAAGTAAACCCTAGAAATACTTATATTAACTAGAATATATTTAATGTATTATAGTAATTATACTGATGAACAGTTTATTTGGTACTTTGGTGGGAAAAGTTTTTCTAAGTATAAAAAAATGAAGGAACAATGAAAGGAAATTGGTAATTTGAGTATCTAAACATTAAGAATTTCTGTATGTCAAAATTAGCAAAAAATCAAAAACATAAGTGTCAAAAGGACAAACATATTTTCTATTTACAGCCAAAAGGTTAATACCCTTAAAATACAAAAGTTCCTCTACCAATAAGAAAAAGATGATTTCTTCAATTGCAAAATAAGAAATAAGATGGAAGTGGCTATTAATCATGTAAAAAATTAAATTTCTGTGATAATCAAGGATAGCTTAGATGTGGTATGACATATAAGCCCTTTATGAGTCTGTTTCTCCTTCTATGAAATTAGAATAATCATAGAACCTACCTGTTGGGGTTCTTTAGGATTAAATGAGAAAATCCACATAAAGATTCCAATAAACATGCCACAAATATTAGCCATTGCCATTTTTATTATTCAAAGTATTCATGGTGTATTTTTAAGTTAAAAAAGATTCAAAATGGACATTTAGTACGATGTCATTTTATTAAAACACCACTCAGGTGTGCACACACACATACACAGGGAAACACACTAAGATTTTAGAAGTTGTCTTTTGATTGAGGCCTTAAGAATAATTGTTATTTTCTACATTTCTACATTTTCTAAAATTTCCACAGTAATATGTATTGATAATCAATTTAAAAATTTTAAAGATATCAGTGCTCATCTTTGATTAATTATTGAATGGCCCCAAATAGTTTCTTAAATTTGCCTGGGGCTGATTTGTTTCTGAAGCCAGAATCCATCTTCAAAACTGCCACCCAGAGCATGGAAAAATCTCTAAATTCTTTGCTTCACTTCTAGGCCAATGGCAGAATCTCTTTTTCACTTGACCAAATTGTGTGAAATTATTACCCAGAAAGGATTTAGAATGCTAATTGAAGTACTTTGCTAAAACTGGATTGTGATGGACTAATTCCAAATAGGGCAGAATGATGCAGTAGGGGTACATCTGTGGAGCAGGGACCGCTGGTGTGGGGGCACCTTGCTCCTTGCAGTCTTGGTGCACCTTCCAGGTACTGTGTCCTGGTTCTGCTCCTCAACGGATTCTCTTTCTTATCTCCCATGTTCCCTGTAGTCTTGCCCCTTGCCCACTGCTCCTCTTTTGTGGGAAAGTTGCTAAACCTGAGTTTCAGTCTCCTCATCTGCAAAATGGGGTGAATGATGCTTTTGCCATGGGATTGCTTTGCAGACACTTAGCACAATGCCTGACATATGTAGGTGTTTATTAAATGGATGTTTTCATTCCGGTGTTCACTCTTCAAATGTCAACATATAGAATGATGTATTCACTTTTTCTTGTTTCTGGTATAGGAAGTGGAGAACAAGCTCTGGGATTGAGATGAAGTTCACCTTTGCCCACATCTGGATAGGTTACTTCTAAATAACTTCAATTAAACAAGTGTTCACCAAGCCTGTATTACAGCTTGTCCCTGAAATGAACAAATCAAGGGCATATCACCAGGTCACCTGGGGTAGTATGCCTATTGCAGTGCCTCCCTACTCACTGTCCCTCCCCCACAGCCCCTGCCATAGGCATAGATGGTCATATATGGTGTCAGGAGAGCCACTGCCTTCCCTGAGCACACCTGATTAGACCAGGATGGGCTCCTAACACAAGGGCCACTAAATGAGCTATGGCTATGTCATGTCTGTGGCCCATGATGATGTCGGGGGAAACTCTTTTTACTCTACTTCTGTTATTCTGGAAATACTCTCCTGGCTTTCATCTGCCCTAGAGAGTGACTTACCTGATCATCTTGGGAGGGGGCTGTCTCCAGGGGCCATGCATTTTGCTGAGTCTCCAGTGGTTGGCCCCTGAGTGGTTTGCAGAACAGGGTAAAGGTTCCCATTTCAGATACTGCTGCCTGTGACAAGTGGTAGCGTGCCCACACACAGGATCTTCTTAGCAGGCCCATTGGCTCTCCACTGATTCATTCTCCAACTGGATTCCATCAACAAAAAGGGTGATCTATTGGCTTCCATTGGCTCCTTGTTTTATTTTTCAGTTTATTCAAAACTTGAGTAGAGAAGACAAGTTTTCCTTATTGGAGGTGGCCTCTATGATCTCAACATATCTAACATGAAAAAAGCAGATGGGCCCATCAAATCAACTCTCAGACATATAGAGACTGAACTAGGCAGGACTTTTCGTTAAATCCCCAACAGAAAACTCTCCCACATGTGCAGATGGGGCATGGACAGGCATATTCACAGCAGCGCTGAGGAATTGGAAACTAGCTACATATTTATGAAAAGGGGATTGGTAAATGTTATTTCTTTTTATTCTTATTTATTTGACGGAATATATACAGTGGTTAATAGGGATCAGCTAGATTGATATGTGTCAATATGGATGTAAATCCAAATCATTATGTTGAGTGAAAAAAGAAAGCCATACCATGTGATAATATTCATGAAAGTGAAAACACACAGTTAAAGGAGAATAGCATGCATTGTCGGTGTGAGAGAGAACTAAAAAGTCTCTACATCAACACAATGACAATGATGGTAACAGGGGCAGTGAGCTGTCCAGAAGAGAGAGAGAGCTGGGAAATAGGATTTGGTTGGTCCAAGAGAGTTTTGTCTGTAATATTTTGCTTTATTTTTTAAAGTTACACTTTAAGTTCTGGGGTACATGTGCAGAACATGCAGGTTTGTTACATAGGTATAGACGTGCCATGGTGGTTTGCTGCACTCATCAACCTGTCATCTACATTAGGTATTTCTCCTACTGTTATCCCTCCCCTACACCCTAACCCCTGGCAGGCCCCAGTGTGTGATGCTCCACTCCCTATGTCCATGTATTCTCATTGTTCAACTCCCACTTACGAGCGAGAACATATGGTGTTTCGTTTTCTGTTCCTGTGTTAGTTTGCTGAGAATGATGGTTTCCAGCTTCATCCATGTCCTTGCAAAGGACTTGAACTCATCCTTTTTTATGGCTGCATAGTATTCCATGTACCACATTTTCTTTAACCAGTCTATCACTAATGGGCATTTGGGTTGGTTCCAAGTCTTTGCTATTGTGAATAGTGACACAGTAAACATGTGTGTGTATGTGTCTTTATAGTAGAATGATTTATAATCCTTTGGGTATATACCCAGCAATGGGATCGCTGGGTCAAATGGCATTTCTGGTTCTAGATCCTTCAGGAATCGCCACACTGTCTTCCACAATGGTTGAACTAATTTACACTCCCACCAACAGCGTAAAAGTGTTCCTATTTCTCCACATCTTCTGCAGCATGTGTTGTTTCCTTTTTAATGATTGCCATTCTGACTGGCATGAGATGGTATCTCATTGTGGTTTTGATTTGCATTTCTCCGATGACCAGTGATGATGAGCTTTTTTTCATACATTTGTTGGCAGCATAAATGTCTTCTTTCGAGAAGTGTCTGTTCATATCCTTTGGCCACTTTTTGATGGGGCTGTTCGTTTTTTTCTTGTAAATTCAAGTCCTTTGTAGATTCTGGATATTAGCCATTTGTCAGATGGATAGATTGCAAAAATTTTCTCCCATTCTGTAGGTTGCCTGTTCACTCTGATGATAGTTTCTTTTTCTGTGCAGAAGCTCTTTAGTTTAATTAGATTCCATTTGTCTATTTTGGCTTTTGTTGCCATTGCTTTTGGTGTTTTAGTCATGAAGTCCTTGCCCATGCCTATGTCCTGAATGGTATTGCCTAGGTTTTTTCTCTAGAGTTTTTATGGTTTTAGGTCTTATGTCTAAGTCTTTAATCCATCTTGAGTTGAGTTTTGTATAAGGTGTAAGGAAGGGGTCCAGTTTCAGTTTTCTGCGTGTGGCTAGCCAGTTTTCCCAAAACCATTTATTAAATAGGGAATCTTTTCTCCATTTCTTGTTTTTATCAGGTTTGTCAAAGATCAGATGGTTGTAGATGTGTGGTGTTATTTCCGAGGCCTCTGTTCTGTTCCTTTGCTCTATATATCTGTTTCGGTACCAGTACTGTGCTGTTTTTGTTACTGTAGCCTTGTAGTATGGTTTGAAGTCAGGTAGTGTGATGCCTCCAGCTTTGTTATTTTTACTTAGGATTGTCTTGGCTATGCAGGCTTTTTGGTTCCATATGAAATTTAAAGTAATTTTTTCCAATTCTGTGAAGAAAGTCACTGGTAGCTTGATGGGGATGGCATTGAATCTATAAATTACTTTGGGCAGTATGGTCATTTTCACAATATTCTTCTATCCATGAGCATGGAATGCTTTTCCATGTATTAGTGTCCTCTCTTAATTCCTTGAACAGTGGTTTGTATTTCTCCTTGAAAAGGTCCTTCATATCCCTTGTAAGTTAGATTCCTAGGTATTTTATTTTCTTAGTAGTAATTGTGAATGGGAGTTCACTCATTATTTGGTTCTGTTTGTTACTGGTATATAGGAATGCTTGTGATTTTTGCACATTGATTTTGTATCCTGAGACTTTGCTGAAGTTGCTTATCAGCTTAAGGAGATTTTGGGCTGAGACAATGGGGTTTTCTAAATATACAATCATGTCATCTGCAAACAGGGACAATTTGACTTCCTCTTTTCCTATTTGAATACCCTTTATTTCTTTCTCTTGCCTGATTACCCTGGACAGAACTTCCAGTACTGTGTTGAATAGGAGTGGTGAGAGAGGGCATCCTTTTCTTGTGCCAGTTTTCAAAGGGAATGCTTCCAGCTTTTGTCCGTTCAGTATGATATTGGCTGTGAGTTTGTCATAAATAGCTCTTATTATTTTGAGATACTTCCCATAAATACTTAGTTTATTGAGGGTTTTTAGCATGAAGGGGTGTTGAATTTTGTCAAAGGCCTTTTCTGCATCTATTGAGATAATCATGTGGTTTTTGTCATTGGTTCTGTTTATGTGATGGATTAGGTTTATTGATTTGCATATGTTGTACCAGCCTTGCATCCCAGTGATGAAGCCAACTTGATCATGGTGGATAAGCTTTTTGATGTGCTGCTGGATTCGGTTTGCCAGTATTTCATTGAGGATTTTTGCATTGATGTTCATCAGGGATATTGGCCTGAAATTCTTTTTTTGTTGTGTCTCTGCCAGGTTTTGATATCAGGATGATGCTGGCCTCATAAAATGAGTTAGGGAGAATTCCCTCTTTTTCTGTTGTTTGGTATAGTTTCAGAAGGAATGGTACCAGCTCCTCTTTGTACTGCTGGTAGAATTCAGCTGTAAATCCATCTGGTCCTAGACTTTTTTTGGTTGGTCGGTTATTAGTTACTGGCTCAATTTCAGAACTTGTTATTGGTCTATTTAGGGATTCAACTTCTTCCTGGTTTAGACTTGGGAGGGTGTATGTGTCCAGGAATTTATCCATTTCTTCTAGATTTTCTAGTTTATTTGCATAAAGGTGTTTATAGTATTCTCTGATGGTAGTTTGGCTTTCTGTGGGATCAGTGGTGATATACCCTTTATCATTTTTTATTGTGTCTATTTGATTCTTCTCTCTTCATTATTAGCCTGGCTAGCGGTCTATGTTGTTGATCTTTTCAAAAAACCAGCTCCTGGATTCATTGATTTTTTTTTTTGAAGGGTTTTTTATGTCTCTATCTGCTTCAGTTCTGCTCTGATCTTATTTATTTCTTGTCTTCTGCTAGCTTTTGAATTTGTTTGCTCTTGCTTCTCAGTTCTTTTAATTGTGATGTTCAGGTGTCGATTTTAGACCTTTCCTGCTTTCTCTTGTGGGCATTTAGTGCTGTAAATTTCCCTGTAAACACTGCTTTAAATGTGTCCCAGAGATTCTGGTATGTTGTGTCTTTGTTCTCATTGGTTTAAAAGAACATCTTTATTTCTGCCTTAATTTCATTATTTACCCATCAGTCATTCAGGAGCAGATTGTTCAGTTTCCATGTAGTTATGTGGTTTTGAGTGAGCTTCTTATCCTGAGTTCTCATTTGATTGCACTGTTGTCTGAGAGACTGTTTGTTATGATTTCTATTGTTTTGAATTTTCTGAGGAGTGTTTTACTTCCAATTATATGGTCAATTTTAGAATAAGTGCAATGTAGTGCTGAGAAGAATGTATATTCTGTTGATTTGGGGTGGAGAGTTCTGTAGATGTCTATTAGGTCTGCTTAGTCCAGGGCTGAGTTCATGTCCTGAATATCCTTATTAATTTTCTATCTTGTTGATCTAATATTGACAGTGGGGTGTTAAAGTCTCCCACTGTTACTATATTGGAGTCTTTTTGGAGGTCTGTAAGAACTTGCTTTATGAATCTGAGTAGTCCTGTATTGGGTGCATATATATTTAGGGTAGTTAAGCCCTCTTGTTGCATTGATCCCTTTACCATTATGTAATGGCCTTCTTTTTGTCTTTTGATCTTTGTTGGATTAAACTGTTTTATCAGAGACCAAAATTACAACCTCTGGTTTTTTGTTTTTTGTTTTTGGTTTTTTTTTTTTTTTTTTTTTGCTTTCTGTTTGCTTGATAGATCTTCCTCCATCCCTTTATTTTGAGCCTATGTGCGTCTTTGCACTTTAGATGGGTCTCCTGAATACAGCACACCGATGGGTCTTGACTCTTTATCCAATTTGCCAGTCTGTGTCTTTTAATTGGGGCACTTTGCCCATTTACATTTAACGTTAATATTATTATATGTGAATTTGATCCTGTCATTATGATGCTAGGGTGGCTATTTTGCCCATTAGTTGATGCAGTTTCTTCATAGTGTCGATGGTCTTTACAATTTGGCATGTTTTTGCAGTGGCTGGTACCAGTTGTTCCTTTCCATGTTTAGTGCTTCCTTCAGGAGCTCTTGTAAGGCAGGCCAGGTGGTGACAAAATCTCTCAGCATTTGCTTGTCTGTAAAGGATTTTATTTCTCCTTTACTTATGAAACTTAGTTTGGCTGGATATGAGATCCTGGGTTGAAAATTCTTTCCTTTAAGAATGTTGAATATTGGCCCCCACTTTCCTCTGGCTTGTAGGGTTTCTGCTGAGAGAGCCGCTGTTAATCTGATGGGCTTCCCTTTGTGGGTAATCTTACCTTTCTCTCTGGCTGCCCTTAACATTTTTTCTTTCATTTCAACCTTGGTGAATCTGACGATTATGTGTGCCTTGGGGTTGCTCTTCTCGAGTAGTATCTTTGTGGCGTTCTCTGTATTTCCTGAATTTGAATGTTGGCCTGTCTTGCTAGGTTGGGGAAATTCTCCTGGATAATATCCTGAAGAGTGTTTTCCAACTTGGTTCCATTCTCCCTGTCACTTTCAGGTACGCCAATCAGACGTAGATTTGGTCTTTTCACATAGTCCCATATTTCTTGGAAATTTTGTTAATTTATTTTTACTCTTTTTTCTCTAGTCTTGTCTTCTTGCTTTATTTCATTAAATTGATCTTCAATCTGATATCCTTTCTTCTGCTTGAACGCTTCGGTTATGGATACTTGGTATGCTTTACGAAGTTGTCGTGCTGTGTTTTTCTGCTTCATCAGGTCATTTATGCTCTTTTTTAAACAGCGATTGGTCTAACCTTTTTTCAAGGTTCTTAGCTTTCTTGTATTGGGTTAGAAAATGCTCCTTTAGCTCAGAGGAACTTGTTGTTACCCACCTTCTAAAGCCTACTTCTGTCAGCTCGTCAAACTCATTCTCTGTTCAGTTTTGTTCCCTTGCTAGCGAGGAGTTGTCATCCTTTGGAGGAGAAAAGGCATTCTGGTTTTTGGAATTTTCAGCCTTTTTTCGCTGGTTTCTCCCCATCTTTGTGGTTTTATCTACCTTTGGTGTTTGATGTTGGTGACCTTCGAATGGGGCCTCTGAGTGGACGTCTTTTTGTTGATGTTGCTACTATTCCCTTCTGTTGGTTAGTTTTCCTTTTAACAATCAGGCCCCTCTGCTGCAGGTCTGCTGGAGTCTGCCTGGCTGTCACCAGCAGAGGCTGCAGAACAGCAAAGATTGCTGCCTCTTGCTTCCTCTGGAAGCTTTGTCTCAGAGGGGCACCCACCAGATGCCAGCCAGAGCTCTCCTGTAAGAGGTGTCTGTCGGCGCCTAGTGTCTCCCAGTCAGGATACCTTGGGGTCAAGGATTTGAGGAGGCAGTATGACCCTTAGCTGATCTTGAATGCTGTGCTAGGAGATCCACTGCTCTCTTCAGAGCTGTCAGGGATGTTTGAACCTGCTAAAGTTGTACCCACAACCGTGCCTTCATCCAGGTGCTCTATCTCAGGGAGATGGGGGTTTTACCTATAAGCACCTGACTGGGACTGCTGCCTTTTTTTCAACAATGCCTTGCCCAGAGAGGAGGAATCTAGAGAGGCAGCTGGCCACAGTGGCCTTGCTGAGCTGCCGTGGCCTCTGCCCAGTTCAAACTTCCTGGTGGCTTTGTTTATGCTGTTGACACTGTGAGGGCAAAACTGCCTACTCAAGTCTCAGCAATGGCAGATGCCCCTCCCCTCACCTAGCTTGAGAGTCCCACGTTGACCTCAGACTGCTGTGCTGGCAGCAAGAATTTCAAGCCAGTGGATCTTAGCTTGCTGGGCTCCATGGGGCTAGGACCCACTGAGCCAGACCACTTGGCTCCCTGGCTTCAGCCCCCTTTCCAGGGGAGTGATCGGTTCTGTCTCGCTGGTGTTCCAGGTGCCACTGGGGTATGGAAAAAAAACTCCCGCAGCTAGCTTGGTGTCTGCCCTAATGGTTGCCTAGTTTTGTGCTTGAAACCAAGGGCCTGGTGGCACAGGCACCGGAGGGAATCTCCTGGTCTGTGGGTCGTGAAGACCACGGGAAAATCACAGTATCTGGGCCGGAGTGCACCATTCTTCATGGCACAGTTCCCTCACAGCTTCCCTTGGCTAGGGCAGGGAATTCCCTGACCCCTTGCACTTCCTGGGTGAGGTGATGCCCCACCTTCCTTCAGCTCGCCTTCCTTGGGCTGCATCCACTGTCCAACCAGTCCCAATGAGATGAACCAGGTCCCTCAGTTGGAAATGCAGAAATCACCCACCTTCTGTGTTGATCTCGCTGAGAGCTGCAGACTGGAGCTGTTACTATTCGGCCATCTTGCCAGCAAACCCAGTATTTTGCTTCTTAAAAGAGAATGCAAGCATATATTGTGTAATTTTGAAAAAGCATACATATAGGGAAAAAGGAAGCAAATATGACATAACGCTAATAGCTGTTAATCCTGTATGGAGACAGAATAGGAGTGTTACATTATTCATTGTTTGTACGAATAAACCTTAGACAAAACAAAAAGAAATGGGGGGCATCTCTTGAGGGAATCTTCCAGAGCCAGGAAACACAGAAACACTGCCAGGTGTGGCAGTGAGAAGACTGTCCTGTGGTGGAGGAGAGGTCAGACTGGTGGAGGCCATCTTCAGTACTGTTGAAGGAGACCCAGGGCAGAGTGAGTGGTGGAAGCCAGGATGATGTGGACAGAGGAAGCTGCAGAGGGCAGGGCCTGGCCCAGAGGCCCCTGAGGCTGAAAAGCAGAGAAGACGAGGCCCATAAGAGAGAGGATGGTGTGGTTAGGCCTGGCATGTTCTCCATTCTTGACCTAGTTCTCGTTTCAGTCCTTATTCCTAAAGTAACCCCATTTTGTTCTGGTGATAGCTTAAGTGTAACCAAATGAACTGTACTGAGCTGCTGTGTGTGTGCTTCAAGTTCTTTCACAAGAATCCTCAAGATTCCGTATTTACCCACATCTTCAGATATTTCTGAGCCCCAATACTGCATATTTCAGATATTTCCAACCCTGAGAACGCTGAGCTGATGTGAGGGCAAATACTAAAGCCTCGATGGGTGCTCCCTTCTCTGGACAAAAAAAATAAACTTTTTATTTCACAACAGTTTTCAACTGACAGAAAAACTACAAAGATAGTTCATAGAGTTTCCATATCCTCCACACCCAATTTCCCCTATTATTAACATTTTATATATGTGGCACATCTGTTATGATTAGTAAACCAATATTTATATAATATTATCAACTGAAGTCCACAGTATCCAGATTTCCTTAGTTTTTAATGTCCTTTTACTGTTTCTGGATCCCATCTAGGACACCACATTACACCTTTCTCCCCTAAGCATCCTCTCAGTTCTGACAGTTTCTCAGACTTTCCTTGTTTTTGTTGACTCGGTGGTTTTTTATGAGGACTGGTCAGGTTTTTGCAGATGCCCCTCTGTTGGGATTAGTGTGATGTTTTTCTCGTGATTGGACGAGGGTTACAAATTCTTGGGAGGCAAGTCACCGAAGCAGAGTGCCCTTTATCTTATTGTATGAAGGGACCCCACATCAAAGGATGTACCACTGTCGAAGTGCACCTGGCAAGTTACACTTGAAAAGTTGTTTTTCTAGGCACTCTGTGATTCTCACAGAGATTCCCAAGAAGTGATTGTCAGCGAGGGTAGGAGTCGTCTCCAGTGGGGAGAGCCCTGACCCCCAGAGCACCCTGTGAGATCTTCCATTTTCAGAAAGGCCTGGCTCAGTCTGTGGTTCCATTTTTGCAGGTCTCCATCAGAGCAGGAACTAGGACTCGGTGGCATCCTGAGTGGCTGATTCTGGTTTCCTTGGGCTTCCAGTAGGAAATAGGAAACTTCTAGGGACTAGGGACAGTTCCTGGGGCTCAAAGGAAACACGCTAGTTAAAACTAGCTTCTCCTTTCCCAAGCAGTAGGGAGGGAGATCTTGCAAGCACTAACATTTACATAAATAAATATTTGAAGAAAAGAAAAATGTCGTTTCTTGTAGCTGATAAAGGCCAAGGAAATATTTGAGCCCTTGCTATTTGCAGCAGTCCTTTTGTGTCCTAATTGATTGTCTGTCACAGATGCTCCAGCTACTATTTCAAAACTTTATTAGCTTTCATCCGCCCTCAATCACACCCCAACCGACAGCCATACCCCACCTGATGCTCTTAGCCCCAGGTAACTGCCTCCTGTCTTATTGGGAGGATGAAAGCCAGGTGTCCTCAGCTTCCCCGCTACACTTCAGCATCTCCCTGTGTCCTCGCTTCTCCCTTCTCTCCATTGCCAAGGATGAAGGCCAATCCCTACAATTCCCACCAACCCCACAGATACATTCATCTCCCTTAATCCGCCCCTTTCCACTGCCTCCTCCTGCTCAGCTCATCATGCCCTAGCTGAAGTCTCTTCTCCCCAAACTTGTGCTTTCCCCAACTGTGTGAAAGAATGACTGCCAAGACTGTTGATGATGTGACCCTTACAACCCGACCCCCACATTGCTGCATTTCTTACCTCTAAGCCCCAGCCCAATCAAACCATTGTTAGTTCCCAGATACTGTCAGGCTCCCTCTTCTTTCTGGGCCTCTGAACCAGCTGTCTCCACCACCTGAAATACAGTGTCTCCCTGCTACCTTGCACCCTGCCTCATTTGTTGGCCAACTCCAGGGCTTCCTGACTCCCATCCTGGCAGGCGTGGCTTTCAGAGCACTTCCTCTGAGAAACCTTCCTTGACTCCCAGAAACAAAAGCAGGGCCCCTTTGTGTTGTCTCATCACACTTGTGGACCCCATCTTAGCACTTATCTCACAGCATGAAAACTGCACGTTTCCATTCTCGGTTCTATCTCCCACTGGATTACAAGCCCCTTGAGGGAGCAGAGAACATCTTGCCTGTTACTACATTCCCCAGAAGCTGGACTTGACAAATAGCTGGAGCCCAATAGACATCTGTTGAGTTAAAAGAACAATTACCTTGAACAGAAACTCTTGAGTTCCTACTGGTTACACTTGATCACCCATACCCCAAACTCTTATTTTTTGAGACAGGGTCTCACTCTGTCACTGGAGTGCAGTGGCAAAATCTGGACTCACTGCAGCCTCTATCTCCCAGGCTCAGGTGATCCTCCCATGGTAGCCTCCTGAGTATCTGGGACTGCAGGTGCTTGCCACCACATTTTTGTACTTTTTGCAGAGATGGGGTTTTGCCACGTTGCCCAGGCTGGTCTCAAACTCCTGGGCTCAAGTGATCCACCCACCTCGGCCTTCCACAGTGCTGGGATTATAGGTGTGAGCCACTGTGCCCAGCCCAACCTCTTTTATCTGCCTTCTGCATCTACTACTTTGTGAAATGTTCTTCCAGATCACTTCCCCAGTGTCACGTCCATTGATCCCTTCTCAGTCTTGGCCTACTCAGTGTCTCTGAAGCCTCTGATACTCTTGTCTAATTTCTCTTCCATATAATTGTCTCCTCCTTTGATTCTTGGAATATTGTTCTCTCCTCCCAGCCCCCAACCTCTGTGACTTCTCTTTCTCAGGATCCATCAATCCCTTCTGTCCCCTATTTGAACAGGTCTCAAATCACCCCTGTCATCTCTCCTGTACTTCTCTTCCTTGGTTCCGTGTTTCTGTGAAGAGCATTAGCATCCTCTATGGCATAAAGGCTGGAAATTGCAGCGTCCTCTTCCACTTCCCTCTCCACTAATGAAAGTGTCTAACTAGGAATAGCCAAGTCTAGCACGTTCTGCTACCTAAATATCACTACACACCTCTAACATTTGCTGTAGTTCAGGCCTTCATTCCTTTGTACTTGGGTTTCTGTGTGTGTGTGTGTGTGTGTGTGTTGGCAGGGGGAGTGGGTGGTGTTGCTTTTGTTTTTTAGAGACAGAGTCTTGCTCTATTGACCAGACTGGGTGCAGTGGCACCATCATGGTTCACTGGAGCTTCAAACTCCTGGGCTCAGGTGATGCTTCTGCTTCAGCCTTCCGAGTAGTTAGGACTATAGGCACGTGCCACCATGTCTAGCTAATTAAATTTTTTTTTTTTTTTTAGAGATGGAGTCTTGCACCAGGTATGGTGGTTCACTCACGCCTATAATCCCAGCTCTTTGGGAGGCCAAGGTGGGTGGATCGCTTGAGGTCAGGGGTTTGAGACCAGCCTGGCCAATATGGTGAAACACTGTCTCTACTAAAAATGCAAAACTTAGCCATGCTTCTTGTAGTCCCAGCTACTCAGGAAGCTGAGGTGGGAGGATCACTTGAACCCGGGAGGCAGAGGTTGCAGGGAGCTGAGATTGCGCCACTGCACTGCACTACAGCCTGGGCGAGAGAGTGAGACCCTGTCTCAAAAAAAAAAAAAAAAAAAAAAAGAGAGATAGGGTCTTGCTCTGTTGCCTATGCTGATCTCAAACTCCTGGCCTCAAGTGATGGTCTTGCCTCAGTCTCCCAAAGTGTTGTGTTGGGTTTACAGGTGTGAGCCACTGTGCCTGGCCTCTTCTTGGGTTATTGATAACTGTCATCACCTCTAAATTGGTCCTACCCCTGGCCCCACTCCAGTGTTTCCCATGTAGCCTTGCCTTTACACTGTTCTGGCTGTGATATACCATTGCTCAAAATGTCCAATTGCTGTCTGGTGTCCTTGGAATAAAGCCCAAACTCCTAAGGAAGAGTTCAGAAGAGTTAAGACGGAAGATCCTCCTCAATCTGGCATGACCAGTATTTTCAGCCTTGTCTTCTAACACGTGACTTTTTGTACCTCAACTATTTCCTGTCCTTTCTTGCCTACCTGCCTCTGCTTCCACCTAAACTGTTCTTCCTCATCGCTTCATTTCTTCATGTAGAATTCTTACCAAGCCTCATTTAGTATAAAGTCACTTCTCTCATGAAGTCTTCCCTAATCTTTGGGCTCTGGGCTCTCTTTTACTCAGGGATTGTCATACTTTGCTGCCTTAAAAAATAAATCCTGAAATCTCAGGGGCTCAACCTGGTACTTATCACTAACATCAGAGTCTGGTGTGAGCCAAGAAGCTCTCCTTGGTAGGTTTTTTTCCAGTGGTGACTCAGGGATCTCAGCTGCTTCCCTCAATCAATTTGTCCATCCCAGGATTATCCAATTCCATGGGTGAGGCAGAGAGAGGGAAGGCCTGGAAGAATGCATACGTGCTTTTAATGGCCTCAAGCCAGGAGCTACCTATCACTTATATTCATAATCCCATTGGTGAGAGCACAATCCTAGGGTTCCAAACGAACTACGGGGGAGGCTGGAAAATGTAGGGAAGCACATGGGCATTTGGTTCGCACTGCTTTGCCAGTGGCTCCTCCAGCAAGGTCACCAGCTGTCACAGTTTGCCTGGGACTGTCTGGGTTTCAGTACTGAAGAGTCCCATGTCCTAGAAAAACCGTCAATTCTGGGCAGACAGAGAATGTTGGTCACCTCCAGTCATTTGCCTGTAATTCTGTACAACCATTTCACAGTTATCTATGTTTCTACTTCATCTAGATCTAGATTACGAACTTCTAGGAAGCAGGGGCTGGATCACAGGGATCTTTTTCATCCCCTACTAGGTCAAGAATATTGTGTGTACAAAGTAGATAACCATAAATGTAGGGATAGGTTTTAAATGTCATTTTGTTTTTTGATTACATAAGTAATATATATTTAGTGTAAAAACAGGTGAACAAAAAGAGAAAAAACAGTTTTTAAAATTACCTTAGTTACTAGCCCTTTTTTAGAAATTATCATTTAGCTTTTGGAGTACACAAATACTCACATGCACACATGCCTGAGAATAGAATATATGGGAATTATAAAGAAAAACTAGATGATATTTCACAGACTGTTCTATAAGTTCTTTTTCTCACTGAATAATATAAATGTCTATAGCATTAAATTGAAAATGATATAATTAAATGATTTGCACTTGTTGAGCCCAAATTGTAATATACGTGGGAATGCTGGTATGATTAGCAGCTGTATCATGTTCTATAACTTGGCATGCTAACCATTTTGTATAATTGAAACGTTCTATTTCCCTTTTTGAAGTAAATGCTAGGGACATGAATTGTTCCAGAACACAGCAAAAGATAGGCAGCTACCCAGTTTATTACATAAAGCAAGCACAACCTTGGTACGCATAACCCATCAAGATATCATTAGTGTATTAGTCTGTTTTCGTGGTGCTAATAAAGACAAACCAAAGACTGGGTAATTTATACAGGAAGGAGGTTTCATTGACTCACAGTTCCACATGACTGGGGAGGCTTCACAATCATGGTGGAAGATAAAAAAGGAGTGAAGTCATGTCTTAATGGCAGCAGGCAAGAGAGCATGAGCAGGGAAACTCCCTTTTATAAAACCATCAGATCTCATGAGACTTATTCATTATCACGAGAATAGCATGGGAAGGACTGCCCCCATGATTCAATTACCTCCGACTGGGTCCCTCCCACGACACTTGGGAATTATGGGAGCTCCAGTTCAAGATGGGATTTGGGTGGGGACACAGCTGAACCATATCAATTAGCAAAATAAAGAAAAACTATAGAGCAAGATCACTTTAGGAATGTTGATCTTAAATGAAACACAAGAAAGTAATGTAAGATGATATTGAATAAATTAATAATGATGATAATAATACAAGCTAACATTTGTAGAGATCTTTCTATGTGCCAGCCAGGGGTCTGAGTGCTTTATGTACACTGTGAAGTACCATTGTAGAGATGAAAAAACTGAGGTACGGAGAGGGTAACTTGTGCAAGTTTATGTTACTAGTAACTGCACACAAAGATCACATCGGGCTTTGGTTCCAGCAATGCATGAATAGACCATTTCAAGGAAATGTGATACAATGTAGTACAACAATAGGTTCAGCAAGGAAAACAAAGATCATATTGATAGACTTCAATACTTGGAGACAATGCCTCTTTTAATGAAAATATTACAAAAAAACAGGAGCAGAATATTTGTTTATACCAAGGAGTACATTTTTCAAAGTAATGCATTGTTCTGTTAAAAATCAAAGCATGGATTCCTCATTTCCACCTACCAGCAACCAAAATATCAATCACCTAGGAATATTTTACAGGACATACGAAAGTTTTCTCTATTCCAGGAAATTAATACTTGTTCTTTATATGAAAATTTGGATGGAAAGGCTAGAAAATCACAATGAAAAGAACAAAATCTCCCATATACCCATTCTGAGATAAAAAAAAATCTCCTGAATAACTGTTCTGAGATAATTCCTTAACATTTCTATGCATGTAATTTCTTTTCCGTACTGAATTAGGATTATACAGTTACACTATTTTGAAATTCAGTCTCTTTTCAGTTAAACTTATACTTTGAAAAATATCTTCTCATTAAATACTCTGTGACATGTGAATTTTAATGGCTGTGCAGTATTCCATCAAGAGGATGGATCAGATTTTAACCTCCAATGTTGAACACTTGGGTGGATTCCGTTCTTCAGCTGTTATAAATAACAATGCAATTAATATTCTTGTCGCTAAACTCACTTCCACAGCTCTGACATTTAATTTAGGTTAAGTTCTTAGAAAAGAGTTCCAAAATTTTTAATGTACATTGCCAAAATACCTTCCTAGAATATTTGCACTAATTTATACTCCTACCAGTAGTATAGAGTGTCATGTTCCTCACTCTTTCACTTTCTTCTACCAATATTATCTACCTCCTTATCTGCAGGTTCTGCAACAACTATTTACATAGCATTTGCCTTGTATTAGGTCATATAAGTAAGCTAGAGATGATTGAAAGTATAGGGGAGTTTACATGTTTGCATAGGTTATATGTTAATACCACGCCATTTTATATCAGGGACTTGAGCATCCATGGATTTTGGTATCCATGGGAGTCCTGGAACCAATACCCCAGGGATACTGAGAGATGACTGTAATTCAAATGAGATACGGGTGACATATATGAGATAGATGTGTGACACATACGTGCCGTATGTGTGACAAAATGTTACTGTGAGTTGTGATTACTTTGAATAAAAGAGGAGGTGCATCTTGCACTTGAATAGGATGAATATATAACATGAAGCTGTCAATTCCTCCCAAAATGTAATACAATGCCAACAGGAATTTTCTTAGGATTTTCCTAAATGATTCTAAAAGTTACCTGGAAGAATGAGCAAGGGAGAATTCTAACAAATGTTGTAAAAAAGAAAAGTAAAGAGAGGAGGCATCCCCATTAAATTTTTAGAAAGCAGTGTAATAGTTAAAGCAATAGCCGAGCAAACTGGAGCACATCCCCTTCTGATGAGTGCCAAACGACTCTTCTATATGTGTTAGCTGATGGGGAAAGGGGTCTTTGCACCAGCTGATAAAAACTCCTGGAGCTCAAGCTTGTCAAAACCACTTCATTCCCCAACTGTCATTAAATAACAGCAGAAAGAGATCCAAATAGAAGTTTGTTGTTTTCCACAAGGCCTTGCTTTCCATGGGAAGGGGCCCTCAATGGTAACTAGAAGTGCTATCATTGGGCCAAGTTGCCTCTCTTATCTCATAGTTTATTTAATATGATAAAAATAGCTATGTCGATATCACACTTTAAACTTTTTAAAGAACGTTCTGTTACACAAATTGAGTGTGCAGAGAGAACTGGGAGGCACAACTCTATCTCCAAATAATAGCCATGGTGCTCTGAGAATTCTTGTGATTGTGTGGGGGGTGGGTATGGGGCAGGAGTGGCCTCCAGTTTGGCCAGCATTGGCTGTGTTAGAGTTTGTGGACTTAAAGACAGAAAAATAGAGCTGTTTGTGTCCCCAACTCAGAGTTTGAAAATACCAGGGATTAAACTCTTTCCCTGGCTGCCCTTGTTTAAAACATGTTCCTCTGAGGACTCATGGTCAATCTCTATAAAAACACAAATTCATTTGCTAAAATCCATCTGTAGGAGACTTTCCCGTATGACGTTGTTCCACAGCTCTTTTGATGTAAAGAATAATTTGAAAGGAGGACACCAACAACACGTAATGCATTTAGAAAGGGAGAGAGATACACACTTACCAACCCACCTCACACAGGCTCTACAAACAGCAATGTCAAACTAGTTGGCATTGACACCCAAGCCCTCTGAGTTCAAAAGCCACCTCAGAGTTTCCACCATCTGAAGAGGACCTTGGCTTTTTGCTTTGAAGTATTTCCTTTGAAGGTCAAGGTAGAGGGGCCTTGCTGACTAAAGAAATTGCTAATCTATAGAAGGATGTGGCCTCTGCTCCATCACACACTTGTAATGTTCACATGAGGTTAAGAAAACAAATGGTTTTGACTGTAATGCGTGAGCTGGGGCCGGCCTTTCTTTTCAACTTGTCCCTGTCACTGGAACACTTCTGAAGGATAAGGTGGGACCCAGCAGGGTCTAAACCAGTTACTGAGTTAATTTCAAGTTTCTTGAATCCCCATGATCATCCAGTCAGAGTTGGTGTCTGCAAATAACTGCCGATTGTCAAGATTATGAAGACTGGACTTAGAAGACCTGGCTCAAAATCCCAGCTGCCCTTCTGAAGCAGGGTCATCCCTGGCAAGTCTCTTCATGGTTATACTTATCCACCTGCCTGTACTAATTCCTGCTGAAGAATTTTTCAAGTAGAACCATTTAAAAACCCAACATTTTCTGAGATTTTTTGAGCCTAGAACCCAAAAGTAGGTAAGACTTACAAACTGAATCCTAAGAGATAGATGTCTTGGCACATAAGAGAAACTCCATCCCTGAGACAGGCTGAGCCTCGGCAGAGTTTTGCTAGTGAGAGTGACTGGGTAGCTAATAAGTGTTCAGTAGGCAGCTCCCTTATACTCATACCGCCTCTCTGCAATGCAACGAGCATCACTAGAATATTTGTACTGAATGAATCATTTATTTTGGTATCTCTAGTCCCTAGCACAGGTCTAGGCATATAGTATTAGTTGAATTCAGTTAATTAGGAAATGTAGCACGTTCTCTGTACACTCACTCCTGCCCCCATCCACACAAATATTTGGCTTACAGTGTGAGCATACTAAAAATAATGTGTATTATAAATTGAATCTAAAAGACTTTCTCTATCTGGAGGAAATGGGTTGTCTAGAAGCATCAGAAAAACTGGACATGTCAGATAACTACAAGAAACTTTGATCAAATATTTTGTTTTGAGATTGATGCAAGTAACACATACCTCCAACCTCATCTTCTCTGATAAAGTCACTCATGGGATTTGAAATGGATGTTGCATATGCCAGCTACCAAATGGCCTGTCTCAGAGCCCCCAAAGAGTCATATGTTTGGATAAAGTCCCTCCAGCCCCTCTGTTGTTGTTTATCTCGAGTCCTAATTCAAGGGGCTTCTTCCATCTCAGTTTTTTTTTTTCCCCCAAGTAAATACCACCCAGAAAGCTAGATCAAGAAAGTGTGCAAGATGAGTGGGGATAGGCTCTATGATTGTAAAAAGGTAAAAGAACAGGTTTGCTTGGGGCTAAAAGAATAATTTTGGCTATTCCAAATTAGGATTCCATATGTAAATACGAACGTAGATAAATAAATATTTTATATATACATTCATATATACGTTTATTTCTCTCTCCCCCTCCTATCTAACTATCCATTCATCCATGTCATCCGCTCCTATATCTGAGAGCATAGGGTGTATAAATTACATTTTAAAATTTTAAACAGCTACCTTAGTGTTCAGGCAAAAGGAGTCAGTTTTCTCTATATTCACAGCAATTTGTATCTTTCTAAGGCACAAAGGTCACTGAATCTTCATTAAGACCCTATAAGGTAGGCAGAGTAGAAATCATTTTCCTGATGTGAACATAACTAATATGCCCAGGTCACCTTGGGAGGCTGACCCTCCGCTCACCCAGGAATCGGACTGGGCTGAACAAGATTGGATGCTCTTCCCAGCCCCTTGGTGGTCTGGATCGTAGAGGAGGGTCACGAATGCCCTTTGTCCCATTCCTCCAGATGCTCTCCTAAGTGGGCGGTGGGCTTGTCACCCTGAAGCCTTTCAGGCTCTCATGTGAGTCAAGACCCCTGTGTGGATACTCTGAAGAAATCTGTCAGGAGAAGGTTACTGAAATCCCAGTGTGGACACTGGGTGTGCCAGTGATGTGTCCACCATTTGGTCGCTTCAAGAGATGTTGGTTCAGCTGCTTGGGAGGGATGGGAATGATATCTGGGGATGCAGAGCCAGAGGCCCAGATTGTTTCTGAGGCATGGCTTGATGGTTGTGATTAATTGGGGAGACTGAGGTGGAACAGCTTCATAAGAGATAAAGGGGTTGATGTGTTAGAGACCCGGGAAGGCCCAACCATGAATTCTGTTGAAAACAAGCAGTATTCAAACTTTCATTACTTAAAAAAGAAGTGTTTGCAACAATTGCTTTATGTTCAATTCCCCTTCAGCCTATTTTCCTCATTGCTACCAGAAGTAAACCAGACACTGTGGGTGTGACTTTGATTAGAACCCTTCAATTGTATGGAATGTTAGCTGGAGTTTTCTTCAGCAGTAGAGCACTGGGTAATTTGTTCCTCTTCTTCCCTCTACTTTTCTGTTTTTTTTTTTTTACACCCCACCCCCCACTTTTTGGGTATATTTTTCATATGTAGAAAACAAATATTATTTTAAAACACTTTAAATGTATTTTAAAAGAAATCCTTTGACATATTTCTTTGCCCTTAGAATAAAGTGTATATTTGTCCCTGAGGAGAAGACCCTCTCTCCCTGGTTCCTGGCTTCACTAGTGTATACCCACCTGCGAGCCGCATATGCACCTCCAGGTTGTGGCTGCTCCCCACCTCTCTCTCCCTCCGGCCCTCCATTTTGTGCCCTTGCCTGTGTTGCTCTGCACAGAGGCCTCTCGCTTCTGTGTCCCCCTGCCTAATACTTTTCTCATCCTTCAAGACTCAGCCTAGGCATCATCTCCCAAATGACACCTGCTCTGACCCTACACCCCACCATTGGCAGGCACGGCCATAGTCAACAAACACACAGTCCTGAACAGTTGTTAGAAGTTGGTTCTGATATGACTCATACCTAGAGCAAAAAGGGAAATGTGAGCATATCAAAGACTCAGAGTGTCTTTGTGGAATACACAATGATCATCTAAGTTTGATTTCCTGCTTAACTTCAGGATTGACTCACAATATAACTTCCTGGTGGGAAAGACAGAAAAAGTAAATTTAGAGTTATTATAACAATTATAATCCATTATATTTATATAGGGTTTAGAGTTGACAAAATGCTTTCATAACGATGTTGTATTTGACTCACAACCAATGCTCTGAGCTGTGCATGTAACAAACTCAGTTTGGATGCCAAACATTTTTGGAGATAAGGATGTCAGGGTTGGGAGAGGTAAGTTAACTGGTTCACAGTCCCACATGTAATTAGCACAAGAGCCAGGGTGAAATCAACTCCAAATCCTCTGTTCTTTTGTTACGTAAAGGGCCTTTATGATAAGCCACATTGTTGGATATACGTTAACATATACTGAGTCAAGAATCCATCTAGAGTTTGAATTGCCTCTGCTCTTCTCCTACACTGCACCCTTTTCAATGTACACATCTGGTCACCCAGCTCCTGATCACCATGCCCAGAGACAGGTAGCTTACTACATCCTCTTCCACCTTTCAGCAACTTGGATAAATCAAAACTTTGATTATAGAATTCCTCATGCCAAGTACTTTGCTCAGTGTTTTACAAATTAAAAAATAATCCCATGTGATAGATTTGCAGAAGAAGAACCTAAGATAGAGAAAATGTTAAGTATCTCATTTATGGTCTTATAGCAAGTTAATCACAATATTGGGATTCAAACCCAGTTTGTTTGACTCCCACCGTATTATATTTGGCGAAAACCAGACTTCCTGTGGTTTTTAATAGTTGGCTTTATTTCTTGGTGCCCCTCAAAAATAGTATAAAGTCTCTTTTAAGTGAGAGTACTACAAGTGTTGACAGGCAGCAGGCAGCTGCTTTGTTTTCTTAGAACCTCCTCATCTCAGGCCAGAAATTACCACAGCCCCTAAACAATTTCAGATTCCCTCTCCAACACTCCAGTCACTCTCCTTTGCATCTTTCTTTCTTTTCTTTTTTTGAGACAGAGTCTTGCTATGCTGTCTAGGCTGAAGTGCAGTGGCTATTCACAAGCACAATCATTGTACACTACAGACTTGAATTCCTGGGCTCAAGCAATCCTCCCATCAGCCTCCCGAGTAGCTGGGACTACAGGCATGGGCCACTATGGCTGGCTTTCTCCTTTGCATTTTTGCCATTCTATGTCTTTGTGAAAATATGGCAGACAAAATGAAACATAATGTTATAGGTATGGCTTGACAGAACTGTATATAACAGAACTAAATTTGAGTTATCCTCTGCTAATAAAACCCCTGTCTATTTCACATGTGCCAGTACTAAGCTATGGTTCCTGCATCCTGACCTTGGGCAACAGTTTTTTTGTGTGTTTGTTCGTTTGTTTTAACTCAAATATAGAACTTCACACTTAACCCTGGAAAACTTCATTTTAAATTTGCCCCTCTTTAGGGCCTGTCAAGATCTGTTCGTTAAGAACTTGTTTCTACTATCTTTCATATTTGTTTGCTGCTCCGCTTTTGTATAACCTGCAGGTTCATTTCTTGTGTATTTTCATGCTAGATATTGGTTTAAAACAATAACAAAAACAAAACATCCCCCAGTTTGACTTCTATCCATTTACTATAGACATTCAACCCTGTATGAATTATCCTAATCACCCTTGAATCCTGTTGATCTTTTCTCCATTTTGTCCACATAGTTATCAAGGAATCTTTTACCAATCTTGTTGAAATTTAGATATATTGATGTGGTCATCTTGCAGTTCTATCCCCAATAAAATTTATTTATCCATTCATTGGTTGCCATTTACTTACGATTTCACAATACCAAACACAGTAGAAAATACAATTATAAACATGACACAGTTTAAACCGACAAGATGCTTATATGGTAGATTGAGTGAAAACACACACACAAGATGAACATACAAGAGAAGAGTGTGGTCAGCCAGTGAGAGGGGTACCTACCACCCAAGGTCCTGTGGGTCTGACCAATGTAGAGAGAGAATGGGATCAGGAGAGCAAGGGGAGCTCTCAAGCAGGGGGAGTCATCTAAGTCTGATCTTCCTTCCTAAGGAGGAAACAAATCCATAACTTGGAGGGAAGCTGCCTGGGATTACAGCTAGGCAGTGACAGAAATGGCTTCTTTGGATCTAAGTTCCCATCTCTTTTTACTATACTGTCTTGTCCAGGTTCCCATTTCCATCTTACCCCTCTATATATGTGTATCTTAGGATTAAAATTAAAATTATACAAATAAGCTTCAGATTTTGATTTGTAAAACACTTTCTATGAGTATAGAATATAATAGACTCATGCTTGGTTTATTGCATTTGGGTTTCAAAGTCTTCATTAAAAGATATCTCAGCTGAGGAAGCAAATCAATTAACTGTGAATACCACTGCCGCTGATGCCCGCCACTCCCTCTGCGTACCTCTGAACTGCTTGCAGCCACTCTCTGACCATGCATCAGCCTGTTCTCCATCCCTTTCCCTTCTCTGGCATGTTCCCCAAAGCATACTTGAAATGAAATTGAAGTCTCCTACTTTTCGGTTTTAATTCAAGCCTTGGACTCTAACCTGGTTAGCCACAGGTGAAACTACTATGTCATTTTATTCCTTTGAGGGAAATAGAAAAATGAAACTGATATTTAAGATGTAAGAGGATGCGTTCAACTTAGAAAAGAAATGAGCTAAATGTGAAAATGAACTACATAAACAGAAAAACAGTAGTTAATAAGCAAATAGCAGATTTGCTTATTTGCAAACTCTAGCAAAAAGAAACTTTAGGAAACCTAAAAAAACACAGAATTAGAAAAGGAACAATTCACCTAAAGGATAAAAATCATTCATATAAGTGAATTGTATATTTATAAATACTTCACAGAAATGATTTTTCTAAAAAAAGTATTAACCAAAAGTAGAAATCCTGTGAAAAAATTAATAACTGTGGAAGTAATGGAGGCTGTCAAAGGGCCATCCTTAAAAGGATCCCAGACCAGGGATTCACTGCCTAATACTTCCAGACTTTCCTTCCAGACATTTAAGTGATAGATAATTCCTGTGTTATATAAAACCTTCCAGAGAAAGGAAATAGGAGGAGCTTCCTAATTTCTATGGCCTCATTCCAAACCTGGTAAAGCCGGTGAAGTAAATAGGCAGTTGAAAACCATTAAGAACAAAGAAAATTAAAGACCAACCTCTCTTGATTTAACGAAATAGGAGATAGAATTAACTAATACATTAAGAGATGGATATATCACAAGCTAGTTGAGTTATCCCAGGAATATAAGAAGGTTCCACATGAAAAATGCATAATATAGCATGTTAATTTTAAAATATGCCCCTTAATTGATTAAACACCATTCAAAGTTCAAAACAGTTTAAGACTAGAAAGCTGTTTCCCTAAGAAGGTGAAGAGTAGCTATGCCAAATATTTAGTTAACATTATATTAGACATAGAGCAAATATTTTTGGAAATATTAAATTAACAAATCTTATTTCCCTTTCGAGTCTTATTTCCCTGGTAGCCCTCCATTTCCCAAACTAGATTTCAAATTCTGTCTTTTCTTTGACATAATGGAAACCCAGTCTGAATGACTGTTACCAGAGATCTCCCACAGATTGACATCTTGGCCATGGAGTGGATGTTCTTCAGTGGGGGAAGGATATGACAGAGGAAAAGGTTGCTGTTACCAGCACAAGGGTGTGGAAGGAAGCAGGGGGAGAGGAGAGGAGATACAGCTTCAAAGCATGTAAGATGAGAGAATGTGCTCCTATCTCTCTCCTGGATTTTTAAAGCCTGGGACAAGAGAGGCATTGGGTAGCATGAGGGACCCTGATGATTCTTATTTAGGCCTCTGGGGGCTGCAACTTGCAGATGGTACCTTCACCAACATGGGGAGGGTACCCTGGCCCAGCATTGCATCAGAGACGGGAGGGGTCTCTCTCCCAGGCTCCTGGGAGAGCCTGAGCAATGTCAAAAGCTCTTTTGCCCCCTCAGAGAAGGAGCTGGAAGGAAGGGAGTGGAATTGGGAGCAGCGATCCTGACAAGGATCTCTCATGGGGAGAAGCCCCGTGACCTGCAGCTGAGCTAGATGAAGCACATGGTGGGAACTCAGAGGGTCTGTGTACAGGTCTAGAACAAGCTTGTCCAACTTGTGGTCTGCAGGCCACATGCAGCCCAGGAGAGCTTTGAATGCAGCCCGACACAAATTTGTCAACTTTCTTAAAACATTATGAGGCTTTTTAAGGTTTTGTTTTTTTGTGTTTTTGGTGTTTTTTTTTTGTTTTTTTTTTTGTTTTTTTTTTGTTTTTTTTTTTTGCTCATCAACTATCATTAGTGTTAGTGTATTTTATGTGTGGCCCAAGACAATTCTTCTTCCAATGTGACCCAGGGAAGCCAAAGATTTGATGCCACTGGTATAGAAGCTGAGGATTATTGGGTCACCAGACACTAACCAAGCCACCAGAGAGACCAGCCATAGCCCTTACCACGCCCACAATATCAGCAGTGCTCAGGCAGTCAGGGTTGTGGGGAGCACCATAGAGAGATTAGTGAGGATCTGAGCGTGCCACACACATTTAAGGATTTCTTTTCTACCTGCATGTGACACACGCAATTGTCTACAAGATCAATGATCGTGTGATCCTGTAGGCTAGCAGCATAACTAATCAGTACAGCCATGTAAGTCACACAGTCAGAAGTGATTTATAATCTAAATATTCATCTTATAATTTGATTAAAGAATCATATATAAAATTTAAAAGTTGGAAACAAAAGAATATTTGATGGTTGGAAGAATAGCAGCTTTCTAAGTTTTGATGAAATAAAATTAATTTGAAAGGAAACATTTGCAAACTCCCCATAGGTAATCTAAGAGCTTCTACCTAATAACATAAAAATGGAGCTTAAAAAATCGTTTTAGTGTACTACATAGAGGATTCTTCCTTGATAAAATAAAGAAAATTTACCTTTAACATATCCAACATTTACCACTAGTGCCTAGTGGTAAGATATTAGTTATTCCCATTAGGAATAAAGCAAAAATGTGGACATTTTCCTCTACTGTTATTTAACATTGTTTGAAAAATGCTGAGTAATAATTAAAATTAAGAATAGTAAAGTACAAAGAAGGGCATTACTTAATGATAAAGAGTTCAATGAGAAGACTATCTTAAACATACATGCACCTAACACTGGAGCACCCAGATCCATAAAACAAGTACTTCTAGACCTACAACAAGACTTATACAGTCACACAATAATATTGGGGGCTCAACATTCCACTGTCAGAATTAGATCATCATGGCAAAAAACTAACAAATTCTGAACCCAAACATGACACTTGACCAGTTAGACCTAATAGACATCTACAGAATACATCACCCATCAGCCGCAAGGTATACATTCTTCCCATCTGTACATGGGACATACTCCAAGACTGACCATGTGCTCAGCCATAAAGCAAAGATCAACACATTAAAAAAAAACTTGAACTCATACCAATCACTCTCTTGGATCTCTTGGATCACAAGGGGATACAAATGGAAATCAATACTCAAAAACCATACAATTACCTGGAAATTAAACAACCTGCTCCTGAATGACTTTTGGGTAAACAATAAAATTAAGGCAGAAATAAAAAACTTATTTGAAATAAATAAAAACAGAGGCACAACTACCAAAATTTCTGGGATGCAGCAAAAGCAGTGTTAAGAGGAAAGTTTATAACATTAAATGCCTACCTCAAAAAGTTAGAAAGATCTCAAATTAATGATCTAACGTCACACCCAGAGGAACCAGAGGAACAAGAACAAACTAACCTGAAAGCTAGCAGAAGAAAATAAATAACTAAAATCAGTAGAATGGAATGAAATTGAGACCCTGAAATCCATACAAAGAATCAACAAAATTAAAAGTTGGTTTTTGAAAGGGTAAACAAGATAGACCATTAGCAGTTTAAAAGAAAAAAAGATGCAAAGAAGCACAATCAAGAATGACAAAGGTGACATTAGAACTCATCACACAGAAATATGAAAGATCCCCAGAGACTATTATGAACACCTCTGTGCACACAAACTAGAAGATCTGGAGGAAATGGATAAATCCCTGAAATACACAATTTCCCAAGATTGAATCAGGAAGAAACTGAAACCCTGAACAGACCAATATTGAGTTCCAAAACTGAACCAGTAATAAAGAAAACCTACCAACCAAAAAAAGTGCCAGACCAGGTGGATTTTCAGACAAATTCTACCAAACGTACAAAGATGATCTGGCACCAAATCTATTGAAACTATTACACAAAATCAAGGAGGTAGGACTCCTCCATCACTCATTCTATTAAGCCAACATCACTTTGATACCTAAACCAGGCAAAGATGCCATAAAAAAAGAAAATAAAACTACAAGTTAATATCCCTGAAGAACACAGATGAAAAATCCTCAACAAAATACTAGCATATTAGAAAGTTAATTCATCACAATCAGGTAGGCTTGATTCCTAGGATGCAAGGTTGATTCAACATATACAAATCAATAAATGTGATTTACCACATAAACAGAACTAAAAAGCATATGATAATCTCAATAGACAAGGAAAAAGTTTTTAATAAAATCCAATATCCCTACATGATAAAAAACCCTTGAGAAACTAGGCATCGAAGGAATGTACCTCAAAATAACAAGAGCCGTCTATGTCAAACCACAGCCAGCATCATACTGAATGGCAAAAATTGGAAGCATTCCCCTTCAGAACTGGAACAACACAAGGATGGCCACTCTAACCACTCCTATTCAACATAGTACTGGAAGTGCTGGCTAGAACAATCAGACAAGAGAAAAAAAATAAAATGCATTCAAACAGGAAAAAAAGTCAACTATCTCTCTTTGTGAATGATAGGATTCTATACTTAGAAAATCTCAAAACTGCCAAAAGGCTTCTGGAACTGATAAACAACTCCAGTAAAGTTTCAGCATACAAAATCAATGTACAAAAATCAGTAGCATTTCTATACACCAATAATGTTCAAACTGACAGCCAAATCAAGAAATCAGTCTCAACAAAAAGGGAAAATAACTAGGAATACATCTAACCAAGGAGGTGAAAGATCTCTACAAGGAGAACTATAAAATGCTGCTAAACGAAATCATAGGTGACACAAACAAATGAAAAACATTCCATGCTCATGGATTGGAAGAATCAGTATCATTAAAATGGTCATACTACACAAAGCAATCTACAGTGCTATTCCTATCAAACTACCAATATCATTTTTGACAAAGGAAAAAACTTTTCTAAAATTTATATGGAACCAAAAAAGAGCCTGAATAGTTAAAGAGATCCTAAAGGTTGGGGGGGGGGGGGTGGGGCAGGAAAAGCTGGAGGCATCACATTACCCGACTTCAAACTCTACTATAAGGCTATAGTAACCAAAGCAGCATGGTACTAGTTCAAAAACAGACATGTAAACCAATGGAACAGAACAGAGAATCCATAACTAAAACTGCACACCTATAGTCATCTGATGTTCAACAAAGCTGACAAAAATGAGCAATGGGGAAAGGACTTCAGATTCAATAAATGATGCTGGGATAGCTGGATAGCAATATGAAGAAGAATGAAACTGGATTCCTACTTTTCACCATATACGAAAATTAAGGAAGATGGATTAAATATTTAAATGTAACTTTTCAAACTATAAGAAGCCTAGAAAAAAAACTAGGAAACACCAATCTGGACATGGGCCTTGAGAAAGAATTTATGACTAAGTCCTCAAAAGCCATTGCAACGACAAAGATTTGCAAGTGGAACCTAATTAAACTAAAGAAACTATCAACTGAGGAAACAGACAACTTACAGAATGGTAGAATATATTTGCAAACTACACATCTGACAAAAGTCTAATATCAGAATCTATAATGAATTTAAACAATTGAACAAGCAAACAAACTCCATCCAAAAATGGGCAAAATACATGAACAGACACTTCTCAAAAGAAGGCATACAAGCGGCCAAGAAGCACATAAAAAACAGCTTCACATCACTAATCATCAGAGAAATTCAAGTCAAAACTTCAGTGAGATACTATCTCACACACATGGGGTGAGATGACATCTCATAGTGGTTTTGATTTGCATTTGCAATAGAATGGCTGTTATTAAAAAGTCAAAAAATAGCAGATGCTGGTGAGGTTGCAGAGAAAGGGAATGCTTAAAAACCAGTGGTCCCCAACCTTCATGGCACCAGAGACCAGTTTCGTGGAAGATAATTTTTCCACAATTGTCCCGTGGGGTGGGTGGGTGTGGGGGATGGTGTGATGTTTGGGAATGACTGTTCCACCACAGATCATCAGACATCAGATTCTCATAAGGAACAGGCAACTTCGCAACCTAGATCCCTGGCATGTGTGGTTCGCATGATAGGGTTTGTGCTCCCATGACAATCTAATGTTTCCACTGATCTGATAGGAGGCAGAGCTCAGGTGGTAATGCTTGCTTACCTGCTGTTTGCTTCCTCCTGTGTAGCCTGGTTCCTAGCAGGCCACAGATGGGTACCTGGGGTTGGGGATCCTTTTTTATAAACTGTTGGTGTTCAGCCACTGTGGAAAGTAGTTTGGAGAGATCTCTCAAAAAACCTAAAATAGAGCTACCATTCGACCCAACTATCCCATTACTGGGTATATATCCAAAAGAAAACAAATTATTCTACCAAAAAGACACATAGACACATACGTTCATGGCAGCACTATTCACAATAGCAAAGACATGGAATCATCCTTGGTGCTCATCAACAGTGGATTGGATAAAGAAAATGTGGTAAATTAACACCATGATATACTATGCAACCATAAAAAAGAATGAAATCATGTCTGTGGCAGCACCATGGATGCAGCTAGAGGCCATTATCCTAAGTGAATTAACACAGAAAACCAAATAGCACATGTTCTAACTTATAAGTGGGAGTTAAACATTGGATACCCATGTACATAAGGCAACAATAAAAACTGAGGACTACTAGAGTAGGCAGGTAGGAAGGGGAGAAGGGTTGAAAAACTAGCTGTTGGATACTATGATCAGCACCTGGGTGATGAGATCATTCGTACCCCAAATCTCAGCATCACACAATATACCCAGATAATAAATCTGTACACATACCCCCTGAATCTGAAATAAAAGTTAAAAATTCCAGGTAACACAATAAAACTCTAAATAAAAATAAAAGATACAATGATTGTAAATGAAAAGATAAAACTATCATTATTTGAAAATAAGATGATGCTCCTGAAAAATTCAAGAGAATTGGCTAAAAATGCTTTAGAATAATGGTTCCCAAATTTATCTACACATTGGAATCCACATGGGGAATGTCAAAAGACTCCAGAGGCTCACAGAACCTCTCCCAGAGGCTGTGATTTAGTTTGTCTGAGGTGTGTCCTGAGTTTTGGAATTTTTAAAGATCCCTAAGTGAGTCTGATGTATAGACAAGTTTGGTAACAATTGCTTTATAATTGATAAGCTCAATAAATTGGCTATATCCAAGGCAAATATAAAAAAAGGCTTTCCTATCAAAACAAGCAGTTAGAAAATAGAACAGGAAAAAAAATCTCATTTGTGCTGGTGACAAACATATACCCAAGAATGGTTTCAGCAAGAAAAGTGTGATTCTTGTGCAAAGTAAATTAAAACATTATATTAGGGGACTTTTAAAAAACTCTTAATTAAATGGAGAGATACAGTATGTTTATAGAGACAATGAAGATTTGCACAATATCCCAGGAGGATTAGATAGACGGGGATAAGAAGTGAAATCCTAAGAAAGTAACTTCAAATTTGGATAAATGAGTTGACAAAAAACCAATAGAAATGTTTTGTAAAAAATAAGAATGAAGGGTATTTGCCTTACTAGTTGTTAAAGTGGATTTATAAATAGTGTCATTCTGGTCCAAAAATAAGATTACTGGAAAAGAATAGTTTAGAAAGAGGTCTTAAAATATTTAGGAGTTTATTGATGCTGAAGAAAATATGACAAATCAGTGGAGAAAATATTCAGTAAGTGGTGTTATAAAAACTGAACTACTGAAAAATTTTAAATATTTGAATTTTTCACTTTAACAATAAATGCTTACTAAATTATAGAGTTAAATATTTGAAAATAAAGTCAGAAAACAAAAGCAGAAAAAATAGATCAATATTTGTTGATATGTGGTTGGGAGAAGATTTTTAAGCCCAAAGTAACAGAAAAAAACTCATCTAAAAATTAGAAATAATTTATTACACAAAAATTCAAAACTGTAGAAAAAAATAAGCAAGGCAAACGAAGAAAATATTTGCATCAAATGACAAAGGATTAATATCCTTAATTCATATAAAGCTCTCAAAAGTCACAAAAGAAAACTGATCAAAAAAATGAAAAACAACTCTTAAAAATATATACAGATCATGAAAATATTTTAGCCTTCCTAGTAATCAAAGAAATACAATGAGGTACCATTGTTTACCAAATTAACAAGATTAAAAATATATATGCTCACCGAAGGGGAAAGTTTTGTGATAGCCAGACAAACACTCATGGTGCCTTAGGTTGATCCTTATTTTTCTGGAAAGCAAAGTGGCAACACACACCAACAATCTTAAAATGTTTCTTTTCTCTGACACATAATCCTCATTCTAAGACTCTATCCTACGCAAATAGGAAAAGAAGAATTTACATCAAAGAATAGCCTGAACGACATTATTTGTAATAGTAAAAAAATTAGGATCAATCCAAAATCTGGAGACAGAAGAACGAAATGAACAGACAAGGTACAGTTATATGGTGGAACAGTGTGCAGCATATATATTGCTTTTGCAATCAGATAAAAATACTGTTGAAAGCCTATCAACGTTAGAAAACAAAGAAGGCAAAAAGATGCTAAAACTTAAGTAGTGAAGGGTAGTGGACTTTTTTCTATTTTAAATTAATTAATTATTTATTTATTTTTGAGACGGAGTTCTGCTCTTGTTGTCCAGGCTGGAGTACATCGACGCAATCTCGGCTCACTGCAAACTCCGCCTCCTGGATTCGAGCGATTCTCCTGCTTC
Organism: Pongo abelii; assembly: GCF_028885655.2. Lineage (NCBI taxonomy): Eukaryota > Metazoa > Chordata > Mammalia > Primates > Hominidae > Pongo > Pongo abelii. The sequence goes on from NC_072001.2 coordinate 60,884,966, forward strand.
AGCTTCTTGAGTAGCTGGGATTACAGGCACCCGCCACTATGCCCAGCTAGTTTTTTGTACTTTTAGTAGAGATGCTGTTTCATCACGTTGGCCACACTGGTCTCAAACTCCGGGCCTCTAGTGATTCACCTGCCTGGGCCTTCCAAAGTGCTAGGATTACAGGCGTGAACTACGACGCCTGTGGCCTTACATTATTATTATTATTATTTTTAAATCAAATATAAATTTATTTATTATTATTATACTTTAAGTTTTAGGGTACATGTGCACAATGTGCAGGTTAGTTACACATGTATACATGTGCCATGCTGGTGTGCTGCACCCATTAACTCGTCATTTAGCATTAGGTACATCTCCTAATGCTATCCCTCCCCCTCCCCCCACCCCACAACAGTCCCCAGAGTGTGATGTTCCCCTTCCTGTGTCCATGTGTTCTCATTGTTCAATTCCCACCTATGAGTGAGAATATGCGGTGTTTGGTTTTTTGTTCTTGCGATAGTTTACTGAGAATGATGATTTCCAATTTCATCCATGTCCCTACAAAGGACATGAACTCATCATTTTTTTATGGCTGCATAGTATTCCATGGTGTATATGTGCCACATTTTCTTAATCCAGTCTATCATTGTTGGACATTTGCGTTGGTTCCAACTCTTTGCTATTGTGAATAGTGCCCCAATAAACATATGTGTGCATGTGTCTTTATAGCAGCATGATTTATAGTCCTTTGGGTATATACCCAGTAATGGGATGGCTGGGTCAAATGGTATTTCTAGTTCTAGATCCCTGAGGAATCGCCACACTGACTTCCACAATGGTTGAACTAGTCTACAGTCCCACCAGCAGTGTAAAAGTGTTCCTATTTCTCCACATCCTCTCCAGCACCTGTTGTTTCCTGACTTTTTAATGATCACCATTCTAACTGGTGTGAGGTGGTATCTCACTGTGGTTTTGATTTGCATTTCTCTGATAGCCAGTGATGGTGAGCATTTTTTCATGTGTTTTTTGGCTGCATAAATGTTGTCTTCTTTTGAGGAGTGTCTGTTAAGGTCCTTTGCCCACTTTTTGATGGGATTGTTTGTTTTATTCTTGTAAATTTGTTTGAGTTCATTGTAGATTCTGGATATTAGCCCTTTGTCAGATGAGTAGGTTGCGAAAATTTTTTCCCATTTTGTAGGTTGCCTGTTCACTCTGATAGTAGTTTCTTTGGCTGTGCAGAAGCTCTGTAGTTTAATTAGATCCCATTTGTCAATTTTGGCTTTTGTTGCCATTGCTTTTGGTGCTTTAGACATGAAGTCCTTGCCCATGCCTATGTCCTGAATGGTAATGCCTAGGTTTTCTTCTAGGGTTTTTATGGTTTTAGGTCTAACATTTAAGTCTTTAATCCATCTTGAATTGATTTTTGTATAAGGTGTAAGGAAGGGATCCAGTTTCAGCTTTCTCCATATGGCTAGCCAGTTTTCCCAGCACCATTTATTAAATAGGGAATCCTTTCCCCATTGCTTGTTTTTCTCAGGTTTGTCAAAGATCAGATAGTTGTAGATATGCAGTGTTATTTCTGAGGGCTCTGTTCTGTTCCATTGATCTATATCTCTGTTTTGGTACCAGTACCATGCTGTTTTGGTTACTGTAGCCTTGTAGTATAGTTTGAAGTCAGGTAGTGTGATGCCTCCAGCTTTGTTCTTTTGGCTTAGGATTGACTTGGCGATGCGGGCTCTTTTTTGTTCCATATGAACTTCAAAGTAGTTTTTTCCAATTCTGTGAAGAAAGTCATTGGTAGCTTGATGGGGATGGCATTGAATCTGTAAATTACCTTGGGCAGTATGGCCATTTTCACGATATTGATTCTTCCTATCCATGAGCATGGAATGTTCTTCCATTTGTTTGTATCCTCTTTTATTTCATTGAGCAGTGGTTTGTAGTTCTCCTTAAAGAGGTCCTTCACGTCCCTTGTAAGTTGGAATCCTAGGTATTTTATTCTCTTTGAAGCAACTGTGAATGGGAGTTCACTCATGATTTGGCTCTCTGTTTGTCTGTTATTGGTGTATAAGAACGCTTGTGATTTTTGTACATTGATTTTGTATCCTGAGACTTTGCTGAAGTTGCTTATCAGCTTAAGGAGATTTTGGGCTGAGACAATGGGGTTTTCTGGATATACAATCATGTGGTCTGCAAACAGGGACAATTTGACTTCTTGTTTTCCTAATTGAACACCCTTTATTTCCTTCTCCTGCCTAATTGCCCTGGCCAGAACTTCCAACACTATGTTGAATAGGAGTGGTGAGAGAGGGCATCCCTGTCTTGTGCCAGTTTTCAAAGGGAATGCTTCCAGTTTTTGCCCATTCAGTATGATATTGGCTGTGGGTTTGTCATAGATAGCTCTTATTATTTTGAGATACATCCCATCAATACCTAATTTATTGAGAGTTTTTAGCCTGAAGAGTTGTTGAATTTTGTCAAAGGCCTTTTCTGCATCTATTGAGATAATCATGTGGTTTTTGTCTTTGGTTCTGTTTATATGCTGGATTACATTTATTGACTTGCATATATTGAACCAGCCTTGCAGCCCAGGGATGAAGCCCACTTGATCATGGTGGATAAGCTTTTTGATGTGCTGCTGGATTCGGTTTGCCCGTATTTTATTGAGGATTTTTGCATCAATGTTCATCAAGGATATTGGTCTAAAATTCTCTTTTTTGATTGCGTCTCTGCCCGGCTTTGGTATCAGGATGATGCTGGCCTCATAAAATGAGTTAGGGAGGATTCCCTCTTTTTCTATTGATTGGAATAGTTTCAGAAGGAATGGTACCAGTTCCTCCTTGTACCTCTGGTAGAATTCGGCTGTGAATCCATCTGGTCCTGGACTCTTTTTGGTTGGTAACCTGTTGATTATTGCCACAATTTCAGAGCCTGTTGTTGGTCTATTCAGAGATTCAACTTCTTCCTGGTTTAGTCTCAGGAGGGTGTATCTGTCGAGGAATTCATCCATTTCTTCTAGATTTTCTAGTTTATTTGTGTAGAGGTGTTTGTAGTATTCTCTGATGGTAGTTTGTATTTCTGTGGGATCAGTGGTGATATCCCCTTTATCATTTTTATTGCGTCTATTTGATTCTTCTCTCTTTTCTTCTTTGTCTTGCTAGCGGTCTACCAATTTTGTTGATCCTTTCAAAAAACCAGCTCCTGGATTCATTAATTTTTGAAGGGTTTTTTGTGTCTCTATTTCCTTCAGTTCTGCTCTGATTTTACTTATTTCTTGCCTTCTACTAGCTTTTGAATGTGTTTGCTCTTGCTTTTCTAGTTCTTTTAATTGTGATGTTAGGGTGTCAATTTTGGATCTTTCCTGCTTTCTCTTGTGGGCATTTAGTGCTATAAATTTCCCTCTACACACTGCTTTGAATGTGTCCCAGAGATTCTGGTATGTTGTGTCTTGGTTCTCGTTGGTTTCAAAGAACATCTTTATTTCTGTCTTCATTTCGTTATGTACCCAGTAGTCATTCAGGAGCAGGTTGTTCAGTTTCCATGTAGTTGAGTGGTTTTGAGTGAGTTTCTTAATCCTGAGTTCTAGTTTGATTGCACTGTGGTCTGAGAGACAGTTTGTTATAATTTCTGTTCTTTTACATTTGCTGAGGAAAGCTTTACTTCCAACTATGTGGTCAATTTTGGAATAGGTGTGGTGTGGTGCTGAAAAAAATGTATATTCTGTTGATTTGGGGTGGAGAGTTCTGTAGATGTCTATTAGGTCCGCTTGGTGCAGAGCTGAGTTCAATTCCTGGGTATCTTTGTTAACTTTCTGTCTCATTGATCTGTCTAAAGTTGACAGTGGGGTGTTAAAGTCTCCCATTATTATTGTGTGGGAGTCTAAGTCTCTTTGTAGGTCACTTAGGACTTGCTTTATGTATCTGGGTGCTCCTGTATTGGGTGTATATATATTTAGGACAGTTAGCTCTTCTTGTTGAATTGATCCCTTTACCATTATGTAATGGCCTTCTTTGTCTCTTTTGATCTTTGTTGGTTTAAAGTCTGTTTTATCAGAGACTAGGATTGCAACCCCTGCCTTTTTTTGTTTTCCATTTGCTTGGTAGATCTTCCTCCATCCTTTTATTTTGAGCCTATGTGTGTCTCTGCACATGAGATGGGTTTCCTGAATACAGCACACTGATGGGTCTTGACTCTTTATCCAATTTGCCAGTCTGTGTCTTTTAATTGGAGCATTTAGTCCATTTACATTTAAAGTTAATATTGTTATGTGTGAATTTGATCCTGTCATTATGATGTTAGCTGGTTATTTTGCTCGTTAGTTGATGCAGTTTCTTCCTAGCCTCAATGGTCTTTACAATTTGGCATGATTTTGCAGTGGCTGGTACCGGTTGTTCCTTTCCAGGTTTAGTGCTTCCTTCAGGAGCTCTTTTAGGGCAGGCCTGGTGGTGACAAAATCTCTCAGCATTTGCTTGTCTGTAAAGGATTTTATTTCTCCTTCACTTATGAAGCTTAGTTTGGCTGGATATGAAATTCTGGGTTGAAAATTCTTTTCTTTAAGAATGTTGAATATTGGCCCCCACTCTCTTCTGGCTTGTAGGGTTTCTGCCAAGAGATCCGCTGTTAGTCTGATGGGCTTCCCTTTGTGGGTAACCTGACCTTTCTCTCTGGCTGCCCTTAACATTTTTTCCTTCATTTCAACTTTGGTGAATCTAACAATTATGTGTCTTGGAGTTGCTCTTCTCAAGGAGTATCTTTGTGGCATTCTCTGTATTTCCTGAATCTGAATGTTGGCCTGCCTTGCTAGATTGGGGAAGTCCTCCTGGATAACATCCTGCAGAGTGTTTTCCAACTTGGTTCCATTCTCCCCGTCACTTTCAGGTACACCAATCAGACGTAGATTTGGTCTTTTCACATAGTCCCATATTTCTTGGAGGCTTTGTTCGTTTCTTTTTATTCTTTTTTCTCTAAACTTCCCTTCTCCCTTCATTTCATTCATTTCATCTTCCATCACTGATACCCTTTCTTCCAGTTGATGGCGTCGGCTCCTGAGGCTTCTGCATTCTTCATGTAGTTCTCGAGCCTTGGCTTTCAGCTCCATCAGCTCCTTTAAGCACTTCTCTGTATTGGTTATTCTAGTTATACATTCGTCTAAATTTTTTTCAAATTAACTTCTTTGCCTTTGGTTTGAATTTCCTCCTGTAGCTCGTAGTAGTTTGATCATCTGAAGCCTTCTTCTCTCAATTAGTCCAAGTCATTCTCCATCCAGCTTTGTTCCATTGCTGGTGAGGAACTGCGTTCCTTTGGAGGAGGAGAGGCGCTCTGCTTTTTAGAGTTTCCAGTTTTTCTGCTGTTTATTCCCCATCTTTGCGGTTTTATCTACTTTTGGTCTTTGATGATGGTGATGTACAGATGGGTTTTTGGTGTGGATGTCCTTTCTGTTTGTTAGTTTTCCTTCTAACAGATAGGACCCTCAGCTGCAGGTCTGTTGGAGTTTGCTAGAGGTCCACTCCAGACCCTGTTTGCCTGTGTATGAGCAGCAGTGGCTGCAGATCAGCAGATTTTCATGAAGCGCGAATGCTGCTGTCTGATTGTTCCTCTGGAAGTTTTGTCTCAGAGGAGTAACTGGCCATGTGAGGTGTCAGTCTGCCCCTACTGGGGGGTGTCTCCCAGTTAGGCTGCTCGGGGGTCAGGGGTCAGGGACCCACTTGAGGAGGCAGTCTGCCCATTCTCAGATCTCCAGCTGTGTGCTGAGAGAACCACTGCTCTCTTCAAAGCTGTCAGACAGGGACATTTAAGTCTGCAGAGGTTACTGCTGTCTTTTTGTTTGTCTGTGCCCTGCCCCCAGAGGTGGAGCCTACAGAGGCAGGCAGGCCTCCTTGAGCTGTGGTGGGCTCCACCCAGTTCGAGCTTCCCAGCTGCTTTGTTTACCTAAGCGAGCCTGGGCAATGGCGGGCGTCCCTCCCCCAGCCTTGCTGCCACCTTGCAGTTTGATCTCAGACTACTGTGCTAGCAATCAGCGAGACTCCGTGGGCGTAGGACCCTCTGAGCCAGGTGTGGGATGTAGTTTCCTGGTGCGCCATTTCCTAAGCCTATTGGAAAAGCTCAGTATTAGGGTGGGAGTGACCCGATTTTCCAGGTGCCGTCTGTCACCCCTTTCTTTGACTGGGAAAGGGAACTCCCTGACCCCTTGTGCTTCCCGGGTGAGGCAGTGCCTTGCCCTGCTTCGGCTCATGCACGGTGCGCTGAACCCACTGTCCTGCGCCCACTGTCTGGCACTCCCTAGTGAGATGAACCGGGTACCTCAGATGGAAATGCAGAAATCACCCGTCTTCTGCGTCGCTCACGCTGGGAGCTGTAGACCGGAGCTGTTCCTATTCGGCCATCTTGGCTGCCAGACCCTATTTTTAATATAAATATGTGTTTTTGAAACCAACAAACATTTTATAATTAGGAATAAACAGAAGAAAAGGAAAATAAAGAAATAAGACTAATGACTAATATCTGTAAAAGCCCATATTTATAAAAGCATCAGAATCAACAGATAAATGGGGAAAGGACAAAATAAATTTAATAATGGAAAGTTAACATTGTACATATGAAAAGCCATTCATATTCAACTTTGCTAGTAATAATAAGAAATGCAAGTTAGGCCGGGCGTGGTGGCTCATGCCTGTAATCCCAACATTTTGGGAGGCTAACGTGGGAGGATCGTTTGAGGCCAGGAGCTCAAGACCAGCCTGGCCAACATGGCAAAATCCCCTCTCTCCTGAAAAACAGAAAAATTAGCCAGGTGTGGTTGCGAACTCCTGTAATCCCAGCTACTTGGGAGGCCAAAGCAGGAGAATGGCTTGAACCTGGGAGGTGGAGGTTGCTGTGAGCCGACATGGTGCCACTGTACTCCAGCCTGGGCAACAAAGCGAGACTCTGTCTTGAGAGAAAAAAAATAAAAGAAATGCAAGTTAAACCAAGTCAAGGCACCAGTTTGTGAGTGAAGTTAAATTAAAAACTTAAAATAATTTCCATGTTGAACAGGTTAGAGTGAAATTAATTACACTCATAAAAAGCTGGGGCAGTGTAAATTAATCCAACTCCTCTGTGAAAGCAATTTGGTTCCACACATCAAGAGCAGTAATCATGTTTATATCCTTTGAAAACTCTAATTTCATGTTGGGATATGAGTCTCAGGAAATTATTCAAAAGAGAAAATATGTCTACTGTAGTTTTAATTAAAATATATTGAAATATATCATAAAAACAAGATACATCATGTTACATCAACACTACAGACTCTTGTGAGTGCTATGAAAATAAAGAAAAATGTGTGATTTCTATCTTGAGTGGGGAATAAATGCAGAAGGGAAAATTACAGCAGACTGATTAGGACATTAAAAATAGAAACAAGGAAGAAGGGCAAGAATGTGTTAGGATGGCAACATCATCTTTATGTAATTTAATTGTATATATAATTATGTAACAATTACATGTAACTAAATTACACAATGTATAAATTATATATTATAAATTATAATTAAATTATGTAATATATAAATTATATGTTAGATATAATTATGTGTAATTGGTTTAACAATGCACAGAAATCAGAGGGAAAAAGTATTAGAGGGAAGGGAATAAAGGGGAAAACAATATTTATACATTAATTACATATACATTTGAACATCAATTGCAGATAGAGACCTTTTATATATATATATTTGCAAAGCAGGTATTATCCTCATTTTCGTAAATGAGTCAACAGTAGCTTGAAGGGGCAAGTCACTTGCTTGAGGTTACATACTTTTTAGTTCTAGAGTGAAGATTTAATCCCTCTTCTGACTCCGCTATGCCACCCGACTCTAAATGTATATACACTAGTGGCTACCAGCCTTTATGTATCACAGACTTCTCTGTGTATGATAAAAATATTAACCGTTCCCAGAAAAACTCATATGAACATACAGAAATTTGTGCATTCAGCCCCTTCCAAGGGTAAGGTCATCATAAACCTTGGTTTATGGCTGTTGTCTTGGGAAATTAATAGAGCCACTTTTCACTCTCAAAGTTGTTCTGGTTTGGATGATAAATTACATGATTATCTTTAATTATAGGTCAGGCATATTCCTTTATTTTTCGTCTTTCCCCCAACCCTGCTGGTCTGTTCTTGAATGTTACCACTGGTGTGTCTTACGCAACCAAACTGGGGGCATTTTCTCCACCAATTTAGTGTGAGGAGGGAAATTACCCAGTGCCTGACCATCTGTCATCACCTCACACCTCATCTTATATCATGTAATCAGGTTTCACTTTGGAAAGTTGAAAGCAGACCCCTGAGAAAACTGAACAGCAGGTTGTGTGTAAGTTTTGGTTGGATAAAAGGGAAGTCTTGGGCATGCATGCAGCCTCTGGTCAGGACCCACAAGCTCCCTGCAGCTGGGACTCCAGATGCTTGGGGTGGGGGTTAGGAGCAAATGAGTCCTAGAGTCATAGAGCAATACAGTTCTATGAGAAGGTCAACCAGCAGAAGATAATGCCTTTACAGATACCCCAGCCATACTCCATGGCCATATGTGGTCTGCCCTCAAAGTTGTCTCTTTATGATAAAGGTATTTAAGCAAACAGGAAAACCAGGGCCACAGTCCATTATAGTGGGAGGGGGTCTGGAGCATCAGAGGAGATAGCTGGTTCCTGGAGAGCCAATATTGAGCATCCTCACGCTTGCTACCTTGGAGACAGATGGTCCAACCTCTCCTCTTGGCATGGAGTCCCCCAGACATGTGGCTGCTGAGATTCCCACAGAAGAACAAGGCAGATAAGCATCTTGTTCCTCAGAGCTCTCTTCTCAAATGCAGAAAATATGCTAAATATCAGCAGTAGCCACAGAGAGCAAAGATTTCAAGGAGATGCGGTGGACCAGACACCATTTGTCCACATTAGGCAAAGCAGTAGAAAGAGATTAGATACTGACTCCAGAGGAAGGAATGGTGGCGGTTGCCAAGGCCTCCGCTTCCTTAGGACTGCTGTGGGAAAGATGTGCTTCCTTAGGACTGCTGTGGGAAATATGTTGTGCTTCCTCAGGACTGCTGTGGGAAAGATGTTGCTTTTTTGGTTGACCTGAAAGTCCAAAGAAAATTCTGAGAAATCATGAAGGATATTAATGAGGAGAAGATTGATGCTGGAGAAGATTGCAATGGAGAAGCATATGGCAAAGAAGAGTTCCTCCTTCCCTCTGGCCTAATTTGCCCAGAGCAAGGCTTCTTGACCTGGGGATCCATGGACTCAAATGACCCTCCTGCAAAAAAAAAAAAATAAAACAAACAAACAAACAAAAAACTGTTTTAATCAACCTCTTCTAAAAGTTATCACTTTCTTTCATTATCAATATGGGTAACCAGCCACAGCATTAGGAACACTACCTGTGGTTTTGTTACCAATCAAAATAATAGATATTTTCATAGAATGTTCCAGTTGTTGCAGGTATTTCTTTTTTTAAAAAAACTTTTAGGTTCAAAGGTACATGTGCAAATTTGTACGTAAACTACGTGTCACGGGGGTTTGGTGTACAGATTATTTTGTCACCCAGGCAATAAGCATGCTACTGGACAGGTAGTTTTTGGATCCTCTCCTTCCTCTCATCCTCCACCCTCAAGTAGGCCCTGGTGTTATTGTTCCCCTCTTTATGTCCATGTGTTCTCATCATTTAGCTCCCATTTATAAGTGAGAACATGTGGTATTTGGTTTTCTGTGCCGGTGTTAGTTTGCTTAGGATAATGGTCTCCAGCTCCATCCATGTTTCTGCAAAGGACGTGATCTTGCTTTTTTTTTTTTTTTTTTTAATGGCTGTGTAGTATTACATGGTGTGTATGTAGTACTATGTATATGTAGTATTACATGGTGTGTACACATTTTCTTTAGTCCACAGTTGATGGGCATTTAGGTCAATTCTCTGTCTTTGCTATTGGGAATAGTGCTGCAATAAACAAGGGTGCATATGTCTTCATGATAGAACAATTTATATTCTTTTGGTTATACACTCAATAATGGGATTGCTGGGTTGAATGGTAGTTGTGTTTTTAGCTCTTTGAGGAATCATCACACTGCTTTCCACAATGGTAGAACTAATTTACATCCCCACTAGCAATGTGTAAGTGCTCCCTTTTTTCTATAACCTTGCCAGCATCTGTTATTTTTTGACCTTTTAATAATAGCAATTCTGACTGGTATGAGATGGTATCTCATTGTGATTTTGATTTGCATTTCTCTATTAGTGATATTGAACATTTTTTCCTATGCTTGTTGGCCTCATGTACGTCTTCTTTTGAATAGTGAATAGTGTCAGTTCATGTCCTTTACCCACTTTTTAATGGGGTTGCCTGTTTTTTGCTTGTAAATTTATTTAAGTTCCTTATAGATTCTTGATATTAGACCTGTGTTGGATGCATAGTTTGCAAATATTTTCTACTACTCTGTAGATTTGTTTCCTCTGTTGATAGTTCCTTTTTCTGTGCAGAAGCTCTTTAGTTTAATTAGGTCCTGTATGCCAATCTTTGTGTTTGCTGTGATTGTTTTTGGCATCTTTGTCATGAAATTTTTGCCAGCTCCTAGATCCAGACTGGTATTTCCTAGGTTATCTTCCAGAGTTTTTATAGTTTCAGGTTTTACATTTAAGTCTTTAATCCATCTTGAGTTGATATTTGTACATAGTATAAGAAAGGGGTCCAGTTGCAGGTATTTCTAAATATCATTTATGCTCATTCATTATTGGAGTACTTCTAGGGGATTAGATGTGCCACTAGATTTTGTTTTTGCTTAACACATGAAGGATGCATATATAATACTATATCACAAATTTAGTTCTTCTGGATTAAAAAAATTTAATAACTGTACTTGAAGGTAATTGATTCTATCATACCACATCTTTTATTTTATATATTTAATAATGTTATTTTAAGATGTAGTTTCATGGGCTTCATCACACCACCAGGAAGTTCATGGCATAAAAATTAGGAAACTCTGGAAAGTAAAAAATGTAAGAATATTTCATTTTCATCTTCAGTTGCTCTAATAGCAGTTGTACAATATTTCTATAGTGAATTGATAAATAATTGTGCATAAAAATGGCTGAGCCATTTCTCGTTCGGCAGTGCTCAATAGATTCATCCAGAGAACCTCTCTGACAATATTCTGTCTTCATTTAAATACTCATTCTTATTTTGAGAACTCTTTTCCTTGTTCCAATTTGAATTCATTTAATTCTCTCCATAGGCTTTGTGTTTTCAGATCTGTGCAATGACTGTGTATGTATGTATGGCCCCACCAAATGGGATATTCTCACTTCTAGTCCATGAAACTGATCACCAGCTTAGGTTTTGGGGTATTCACTTTTCCCAGTCTCCCCCCTCTACACTGCATGAGCATTATCTATACTTTGGAAATTGTTTCACAAGATGATGAGGCAAGTACAGGAAAATCAGACTTTCAGAGTTGTATGGAATCTGAAAGGAGTGTGGAGACACAGATGACAATGCTAATGGAGTGAACGGATAGTATGCTGAAGACTTCTGTGCCAGCTTCTGTGTTTTATGTAAATTCTGATTTAATTCTATACATAGTTCATATATTTTCTGATGTAATTTACGAAATGACTCTTTGAGGCAGATATTAATAGACGCATTTTACCAATGAGAGAACTGTGCACAAAAAAGATAAGTAGGGACATACAGCTAATAATGCCAAAGGCAGAGTTTGAATCTAAGCTGTGTTCACACCTCATGTGCTTTGCCATCATTGCCTCTCTCAGATTTATAAATCTCCCCAAATCTCTGATATGTACAGTAGTCCTCCCTTATCTGCAGGGGATACATTCTAAGACCCCCCAGTGGATGCCCAAAGCCATGGATAGATCAAGTTTAATTTATAAGTTATGCCCAGTAAGAGATTGAAAACAACAATAATAAAATGATCATAACAATATAGTGAAAGTTATGTGAATGCAGCCTCTCTCTTTCTCAAAATATCTCTTTGTACTGTACTCACCCTTCTTGTGATGTCACCTATGTGACAAGATGAAGTGAGGAGGAGGACATAGACACGGTGACACAGTGTTAGGCTACTGTTGGCCATCTGGGCATCTCAGGAGGAGGATCATCTGCTTCAGGTGATTCTGGCTCATCGAGTTATGCTGATGTTGAAGGTTGGACGTCAGGAGCAGAGAATAGCAATAGTTGGGGATCCTTAATAGTTGAAGATTTTTTTTTCCTGAAAACTTTTGGAAGAACATTATAATTGGAGGTTGTGGTTTCTGTCTTTTTAACTCACCATAGTGTTGTTGCAGAGGTTGTAATCCTGATCATACAGGTGACTGGATTGCATTCCACAATTTTGTCCCTTAATGCCTGTGCAATTGGAAACACTTTGGAAAAGTTAATGTCCACATTGCTGACTGTGGTCCAGTTTCTTCTTCATCTTTCTTTTCCTCCGAAGGTGATTCAACAGGTTCTTGCAATTCCTTCTTTGTAAATACATCTTGATGACCCTCAGTATGTTCTTCCCTGTCCACATCAAGCATATTGGCAAATTTTTCTCCACCACCTTGTCTTGCTGTATGAATGATTTTCCTAACTTCTCCATCGATCCCTGGGAAGCATTTAAAATCATTCACAACTTCACTCTATAAGTTCCTCCAGCAGGCGTTTACTGTTTCTGTTTTTAATTAATCCATTGCAGCTCTGATGAATGTTATTGCATCAGCAATAGTAAATGACTTCCATCACTGCATTATGTCCAGATTAGGGTCTGCATCAGTTGCTGCTCAACTGTGACCAAATAGAAGGGGAGTGTGTGTGGCCTTGACAAACAGAATGATGCCCAGGTCAAGGGGCTGAAGCAATGAGGTCGTATTTGGAGTTAAAAATATAGCCTCTACATTTTCATTTTCATAGCAGATTCAGGATGCCTACATGCGGTGTCTATTACTAATAGAACTTTAAATTCTAACCGTTTGTTTTCTCAGTACTTTTTTTTTTACTTCTTAGATGAAGCATTGGTGAAGATATTCTATAAATAAGATGTCTGTCACCCATACTTTCTGATTATGTTGCCAGAATACAGGCAGATAATTTTTGTTCTTGTGCTTGAGAGCACATGTGTTCTTTGCTTTGTATACCATGTCTGGCTTTATCATATGCCCTGCAACATTGTCACATAGCACCAGAGTTAATCTTTCCTTCCATGTTTTATGCCTGGGGCCTCCTTTGCACTTCATGAATGTAGGTTTTATTGAGCATCATCTTCCTGAAGCACCTGGTTTCATCACAATTGGAGATTTGCTTTGGATGGCATCCTTTCCCCTTAATTTCTTCACTTCCACCAGAAATGTGGCAGCAACTTCCTCCTTAATACATACAACCTCTCCAGTAATTTTCATATTTTTCAGTCCAAAACTATTCCTGAATCTGTGTAACCATCCCTTACTTGCAGTAAATGGCTTGGTATCACTCAGTTCAGGGGATCCCTGTTCCTTGCTGAAATTTTCACATAGGCTCAACCCTTTTTGGTGCAACACATTGCCATCAATTGGAGCACATTTTTGGCTCATGTTTTCCACCTGCAAATGTAATGCATTTTACATTTTTATGCATTTGCCACGTGCTGTGGCTGTAACTTTTGCAGTCTGACGTGCAATGGTAAAACCAGCATGAATTTTCTCTTTTTCACAATTTCATGGATAGAAGCTCCATTCTTACTGTGGATCTCAGCAAACTCAGCCTATGATTTTTTTTGTTCTCTCCATTAGTTGAGAACTTTTACCTTTTCACTTAAAGGAAGCATTTCTTTTTGGCATATACGCATTTCCAGCATCACTATACTTGGAGCCATTGTTAACTAAATTACTTGAACACAAGCACCACAGTACTGCAAGTCACCCCCGATCTTTCCTCCAAAATCTAGTAATGTCCAAATTTGAGAAATCGAAATGATGGGCCAGTTGTTAAGTGTAATTTAGGAGCTGCTTCCTTGGGAGTCTCTAATTTGGTTGGTTTTCCTCTGAGCTCTGGGATAGGCTGCTGACATGAGAAACTGCCTGGCTGGCTGCCTGCCTACCTCTCTTACTCCAGGTCCTTGCCTTGTATTTAGTTATAATAATTCTCAACAAGTGTGTTTTAATTAACTATGGCAGGTAGATGTGTATGGCCCATGCTGCAGAGTCACTGTAGCTGTACAGATGTTCCTTGACTTATGATAGGGTTTCATCCTGATAAACGCACTGTGAGTTGAAAATACCACAAGTTGAAAACGCACTTAGTACACATAAACTACTAAACAACATAGCTTAACCTAGTCTATCTTAAACATGCTTAGGACACTTAAACATTAGCCTACAGTTGGACAAAATCATCTAACACAAAGCCTGTTTATAATAAAGTATTGAATATGTCATATTATTTATTGAAGACTATACTGAAAGTGAAAAACAGAATGATTGTATAGGCACTCAAAGATATAGTTTCCACCGAATATATATCGCTTTAGCAGTATCATAAAGTAAAAAATAATGCGTTAGACCATCGTTAAGCTGGGGATTGTGTGTCTATCCCACAGTGGTCATTGGGTGGGGCTATCCGTCTCCGTGGGTGTTGCATTTCCATTTTATTCCCTCTCTCCATGATCCAGGGCAAAGACTACATCTAATTTGCCTGTGTGTCCCCAGTGTCTAGCATGGTGCCTGGCCGAGGGTAAAAGCCACCCTGTGATATACAATAAAAGGAATATGTCTATGAGGCAAGATGTATTTTGTCTATTCATCCTAAGGTCCAGGGTCAAGATCACAGTGGAAAGCTAGGGCCACCCAGTGCACAGCAATTTTTTTGAATACCCCAAATGAGTATTTTATGTATGGTCTTCATAAGCTTAAAAAAAGAAGACACAAACTAAGAATGTATAGTCTTACTCTGCTTGTATTATGTAAAATCGACTCATTACTCACTTAGCGTCTATATACAGCAGTGTACACAGCCCTGATGACAGTATGATTCTGGTGTCATCTTGATCCCCTCCCATTAGATTATTAGTGAAGCCCTTATCAAAGAATGGCTGGGAGGGCAGTTCTCCCTGCTCTGTCTCCAGTGTTCTCTTTCTTTTTTGCTGATATCTTCATGATTGCTATTCTACACTCCTTTTGTTTGCATGTCAATTGCCTCTGGTATTAGAGTTTCTTAATTATAAGGTAGTCATGACCTCAGCATTTCCATCCAGCGTCTTCACTGTCTGTATTTCCCTCTAAGGCTCTGACTTGGTGCTTTTCACATATTAAGGTGATGGTTCAAAGTGCATATTTGGGGACCCTGAAATCAGAAACTCTAATTTAGTATGTTTGTGTAGGTGACCTGTGCATTTCACTTTGAGAAACACTGCTTTAGCTATGGCTATTCCTAACTTAACAACTATAATTATCTATGCAATGACAAAATGTCAAGTGTTCTCTCCTTCTGTGTATTCTCTGAGGAAATTTCCTGCCATAGATAGCTACCTTTACCTGGGAAAATGCTTTTTCCATGTCAATTTGTACTATAAACAGTGGAAGATTGATACATATATTCGTCTGCTCGGGCTGCCATAACAAAACACCACAGACTGGGTGACTTAAATAACAGAAAGTATTTCTCACAGTTCTGGAGGCTGGGGAGTCCAAGATCGAGGTGCAGACCAATCTGGTTCCTGGTGAGGATCTGCCTCCTGGTTTGCAGATGGCTGCCTTCTCATTGTGTCCTTTTGTGGTGGAGGGAGAGAGGAGGAACTCTCTTGCATCTTTTCTTATAAGGCCACTAATCATATCACAGCAAGGCCCCATTCCTTATGAAATTGTTTAACTTGAATTACCTCCTGAAGAGTCTGTCTCCAAATACAGTCACATGGGCAGTTCTGGCTTCAACAAAGGATTTTTGGAGGATGCAATTCAGTCTATAGAAGTAGATCATCTTGAATTTTTGTGGAAATAAAACCTTTGTATCTTGGAGTTATCTGACAAAGATTTCCCCTAGCACTGAAAAACAAAGCCACAATTTGTTATTGTTGAAGCAACCTGGGAGTAATGGAAGGGATACCCACTGACTGTGGGAACTACAATTAATTGAGATAAACTTCCTGGGCCACCTTGTCTCTATGCCCATGTTGCTGCCTTCTCAATTCAAACGCTCATAGAGGACCAGTGGAGGACAAGATGTGCAAAGAGCTGCAGGGCAGGCAGGAAGAACCTTACTATCCCTGCCCCCAAGAAACTTGATCGGCACCTATTAAGGGAAATGGGAATTTATACCAAATTACCTTGCTAAGTAACCTCATAGCTACCCAATTCTATGGAAGCAATCATTTCTGGAAGGACCAGGGAAAGCTGTAGGAGATGAGATGTTTAAATGAAGATTTGAAGAATAAGAGTTGAATTTTGACAGGAAGAGATTGGGAAGTGGCAGAGAAAAGGGAAAGGAGGAGAGGCTTTCTGGAGAAGAAAAATTTTAGCAAAGGCCCATGCTGGCTACATAATTGGGGTCCCAGCGCAAAATGAAAATGAGGCTGTCTCTTGTTGAAAAGGCAGAAAAAAAGTGCTGCTGATTGTATTAAAATAGAAGGCTGCTTCCTTTCTTCACAGTTTCTCTCTTGACTTGTCATGGTGCCTTTATGTATTCTTTCTCCATTATCAGGGTGCTTATTACATTTGCTATTTAATGTCATTCTAAAAGAAAAACTAAAAATTTAAGTTATTAGCAAGAATTTTACCATTCGTCTTTATACTGTGCAATGCCAATTTTAAATGCAAATATAAGAGCATTTAAGTCATACGCGTTGTCAAAATTAAGCAATTTTTATTTCACGCCTTACACATGTGTATGCTTTGCATTCTTACCAGAACAATGGAAACACTGTACAAAACCTACTCAGCTGTTTGGATTTCACCTCTTGATGAGTGCATATTCTATCAATACTTTTTTACTGTGGCTTACTGATGAGTGAAAGACTGAAAGGAAAAGGAACGCTGGGTTTTGCCTCATCTTTTCTTTTCCTTCTCTGACATCATTTCAGCATAAGTAGTTGGCTTAAAGGAGAAGTAAAACGAGCAAGAAAGAATATGACATAGGGTTCCTTGGTCATTGTGTTTCTGAGAACACCACTGTCTTCTGTATTTGAAGCAAGTTCTGGCTCAAATGAAAAACATGAGCTGTTGAGGCTGACAATTTACTCAGTTACAGAAGTAACATTTGCACTGGCTTTGGGTTTTGCTGAACACCCACTCACTGAGGGACCACCAGGATCCAGTGCCCATGGGTATCACAAACGCGCTAGGCACATGGGGTGGAAATCAGAGGCCACAGCCTGTATCTCCTATGTGTATCTCTTATGCTTTTGCACACGCTGCACTGTCCCCCACCAGACTTCACTTACTAAACACAAGGTGTATTAAGCCATTCTTGAGTTGCTATAAAGCAAAACCCGAGGCTGGGTATTATAAAGAAAAGAGATTTAATTAGCCGTGGTTCTACAGGTTTTACAGGAAGCATGGTGCAGACATCTACTGGTGAGGCCTCAGGGACCTTTTAATCATGGTAGAAGGTGCAGAGGGAGCAGCCACATCATGTGGCCCGAGCACGAACAAGGGTGGGGGAGGTGCCACACACTTTTCAACAACCAGATCTTGTGAGAACTCACTCACTCACTATTGTGAGGATAGCATCAAGCCACGACAGATCTGCCTCTATGACCCAAACACCTCCCAGCAGGCCCCACATCTAACATTGGTGATTACGTTTCAACATGAGATTTGGACAGGACAAATGTCCAAACCATATCACAAGACAAGGGTAAAATTATTAAGAATTTAAAGAAAGCAAGAGAGGAACATTAAAGCAAGCTCAAGGTATTCTGAGTATGGGGCCTGTGTGACTACACAGGTTGAATGCCCTTGAAGACAACCCTAGCAAAGGCATAGAATAGAAAAGTATATTTTTGGTTTTGAAACAGTTGATTAGTCTTGTTTATCTTGAACGTAAGCATTAAGACAGAAAAACCTAAGAAATAGAATTTGGACCAGAGAGAGTGCCTTAAATACTATAGCCAGGAGTTTGGGCTTTCTTTTGTAAGAAAAATTTAAAAATGTAGACTGTGATACAGTTGTGAGAGTAGAGATTTTGAGTAGAATGGTGACACTATCTGGAGTGGGTTTAAGGGAAAGGACACCAGTAGCAGCTTATAAAGTAGGTCACAGAAGACAGCACTGATGAATGGGGAGAGACGGCCACAGGTCATGACAGCACACCAAACTAGTTAGGGCTGTGACTAGGAGTAAGGAGAGTCGGCTCCGACACAAAGACACACTTTGAAATTCAATTTAGAGCAGTTCTTTCTGCAGTGCTTATCTGGTTTTGTTTTCAAACTTAAAAGTTTATTTTAAAAATAAAGCTTTCTTTTCCCATTGGAATTCTGAAGTTTCACATGTCTGCAAAAAAATTACTTGGGCTTTAGAAATTTACTTTGGAAGCTTAAGGCTGTCAATCAACTTATAAGCTATACCCAAAGTCCTTGCGACTCTCAGTGCTGCTGTCCCTGAAAGCAATGCAAAGCTACGTTTGATGCAAGTGAGGTTGAAAAGTTTTCTACCCTAAGTAAATTCGTCTTGTCTATTTCAGGCCACATGGAAATGATGTAGGGGTGAGGGTAAAACAAAAACGTAATTGAAAACCTCCTTTAGGGGAATTAAAGGATTAAGCTCTATCTTCAACTAGTGTTATCAAACTTTTGGAGGTGATCCTGTGAACAGACACACATGGCAGCTCACAGAGGCAGGGTTTTGTCCCAATGAGCTGGGTGTTAGCTAGGCAGGTAAAATTTAGTCTGCGCCTGATCTAACTCCTGGTTGTAGATAAGGAAAAGCCATATATGTATTTATTTATTGTATCTAAAAAGACATATCCAAGGGAGGAGATAGGCAGGATTGTGTAGTTCACACCTTGTTAGGAATGTTCCTTGACAATGAGAAGGGTCTAAAGGGGGTGCACAGTCATCAAATGCTTTGTTTGGGTCTGCCTTAGAGTCTCCAAACACTTGCCAAGGCCCAAGGGCCAGATATGTGTCAACATAAAAATTTGTTATTTTGACAGAAGCAAATATTTTACCTTGGCTTTGAGGAGAAGAAGTTTCAAAATATTTCATCCGTAAGTTTAAACAAGGGCAATACGCCTGATATAGGTTTTAAAAACACTTCTTACAACAAATTCTGACTCCTGTGATACTGTACATGTCTCAGTACCTTTGTCTCTCTCAAGCCTGTTATTATATTCCATTATTTGCTTTCTCTTGTGTTCAGGGACAATCAGGTGGCTCTGATCTCTTCATCCACAAGGGCATGGCTGCAAGCTCTTGCCGGGCCACCAGCCCTTTCCACGATTGCTAAATGCTCTAGCAGACAGACACTCTAGGCTTGAAAAGGGCCTGCCAATGCCAAGGAATGAAGAACATCTGTCACCGAGCAATTGGCTCCCTCCTGATGTGCACAGAAGCCAATACCATGGCACCATCTTTTGAGAAAAGCAACAGCTTTATTGCAAGGTCTACCAGCAAGGAGATACGGGGCAACACTCAAATCTGTCTCGTCAAGCTGGTGTCTAGAGGCAGGTTTTAAAGACAAAGAGTAGCAATGAGGAAGACAGGAAAATGCAAGGAGACACAATCTGATTGGGCTATGCAGAGAGACAGTGCCAGGTCCTTGACTCTTAAGTTCATAGTGCAACAGAACAGGGCACCCCTCACTTCTTAATTTGGTCCACACTCCTTGGTCTGGGTACTTAGGTTCCATATGCAGTTGACTTTTTTGTTCCAGTCAGCTCTGGGGGCACTAATCAGGTACACTTTGTTCATCTGTGCATGCTCAGGTTACAAGACTCGCAATCGCTTATTATGACTGCAGTCAGAGATCAACTGAGGTTATAAATCTAGAAAGATATGACATTGCAAGTTCAAAGTAGTCACGGCAGATCTTGCAGGACTTTGAAGTCCTCAGGGCTGGCAATGTTGGATGAAACATCTTATCTTGGTATAAAACAATGAATCCCAACAAAGGGCAACTTCTCCCTAGAGGACACTGGACGTTGTCCAGAGATATTTTTGATTGTCAGTACTGGGCTATGGACGGGGATGCTACTAGCATACAGTGGGTAGGTAGTGGCTAAGGATGCTGTTAAACATCCTACAAATCACAGTATAGCCCCCCACAACAAAAAGTATCCAGCTCAAATATCAATAATGCCAAGACTGAGAAATCCTAGTGTAAAATAACTGTTGATCAAAAGAAAAACGAGCGATATCATTATATGTGGGGATACCCTAACCATGGCATTAAGTTCTAAAAGATGTCCTATATGAAGGAGCTGATATTCCAGACAGTAAGAAGGAAACTGGCATCTGGAGGGGTGATGAGTCTTTCAGGGGTTTCTTCTTCCCCTCAGTGAGAATGCATCTTGAACTGTCAACATGTGCTCCTGTAGCAGATGTCTGTTATTTTTGCCTGTCCAACATCCATCGCTTTTCCACCTGTGGATAGCACCTTGATTTCTTTCAAGGGGTTATTCTACTCTTAGCCATAGAGTGAACATGTAGCCTAAGCTGGGCTCCTCCAAGTCTTTTCCAGAAGAAATGACATAAAGATGGCAATTGGCTAAGCCTATTTGTTCCTGAAGAAACAGTCCTTGTGATGCAGTACCTAAATACCCAGAAAAGGTACTGCAAATATCTCTTCAATGCCTGGTAGCTCAGTTTTATTTTTTTTCTGTTATCTTTCCAATAAATTTCTGCAATGGACCAAATGCTTGGGTCCCCCCCAAATTCATATTGAAGTCCTATTTTCTAACGTGATGTATTAGGGAGTGGTGCCTTTGGGAGGTGATTAGGTCATGAGGACGGAGCCCTCATGAATGGGATTAGCGCCCTTATAAGAAGAGACACAAGAGAGATGATTTCCTTCTCCACCATGTGAGGACACAGCAAGAAGGTGACTATCTACAAATGGGGAAGAGAGCTCTCACCAGACAACAGGTCTGCTAGCACCTTGATCTTGAACTTCCCAGCCTCCAGAACTGTGAGAAATAAATGTTTGTTGTTTAAGTCACCTAATAATTTGTTACAGCAGTTGGAGGTGACTAGGATAATTTTTTGTTATTTGTTACAACTAGTGAGAATTGTCTTCAAACAAAGAGCCAAAATGCTTCTAGCTCATTGTTCTGGGTGCTGGGTGATATTGTGGATATGAATATCAGACTTGTCAGCCGCTTCGTAAGTGTTTATGTTCTAGAGATTGATAAAGGAAATAACTAAACTCCCAGCCCAGCCTGCACCTATGATGCTGAGTTGTTTAGTGTACAGGAAGAATGGTAATAACTTTATGTAAGTTCCCAGTAGCCTTGAAGCATCTGCTCCCATGAACAGGTAGATTTGCTAAAAATGCTAAATAAAGAGGTCATTGGCTTAGAAAAACATTCTGAGCCAAAAGCATTGACAAAGCATTGAAGGAACTGAGAAAGTACAACCTAAAACATCCCAGATCTCTTCCTACTTGCATTCCGGGAAACCATTTTAATTACTCATGTGGAATAACATGACTATTGATTGAGGAAGATAATACTGTGTGATACTTAGAAACCCTTCATAGAGGATCCCCCAAAATTGAATAAAAATATGAAATGTATTTTTTTACTCCATTGTGTTTTTATTTTTTAACTTCTAAAAGAATACTTATTTGTGTTTTAAAAAAATAGCAAAAGCAGATTCCTTCTTTCCTTCATGTCGCTTCTTATTCCCTAGAAGAATAACCACAGTGGAATTTGGTCTATAATATACCATATAGAATTCCAGACATCTCCTCCTTCCTAACCAAACAGACAGTTTTTTGTTTTTCTTGTGAATCATAAAATTAGGATTACATTAAACATATTTTTCGGCACTTTTTTCATAATCTATTTTTGACATCCTTTTATGTCAGTACATATACACCTTATTTCATTACTTTTTGATTTCTACCTATATAACAATGTTTTATTGGCACATTGCTGCTTAATTTCTGAATCATTCATTTAAAGAAACTGATTAAAACATAATGGTGATTCCACCTCTGGCTAGTTTGTGTTTTTATTCCATGTGAAGATCCCCTGACCTGCTGCACGTGATATATGATTGCTGTTGTTACAAAAGGGCAGAAATATGCCTTGAGTATTTCCTCTGACCATCAAACCTTCAGGGCAAGAGGAAGACCCTGAATGAACTGCTCAGCAGATAAAGACACAAAGTCCTAGAAATGCATTCCTAGACCAAAGGAAACAGAGCAGCTAATGTCTCCCAAGCATCCCTTCCCCCAAACCTGCAATCAGCAATAATTTTGGAGAAATAAAGCAAATGGACTGCCGCATTCCTACATGTCTATTACACTTGACTATTCTTTGCAGGAGCTACTCAGGACCAAATGTTTGGAAAGGAAGTTGGCTGCCCACAGTATCTTTTTTTTTTTTTTTTTTTTTTAAGTTATTTTGCTGCAGCTGCAAAATAGAAAAAGAAGAAAAAATCCAACCTTCTCCCAACCAGAGACCATTTTGGGAAAATTCTCCAACTATTTATTTAAGTAAAAGAACTTTCACATTACACATTTGTGCTTACACATGCTGAAACCTCTTGATAATCTGCTGAGGACTTTACAATTTTTTTTTAACTTAAAAATGTAGAGATCTATTTTTTTTTGCAAATGAGTGGCTCCTTTGATTCAGGATTAAGTATTAGATTCCTTGGCTTCTGAGGCTATGTATCCCTGACTGAGCCCCCAAAGATGGCTTGTTTGCTTAGGGGTTATCCCCATGTGGGCCAACAGGCAACATTAATATTGATTATGACAAAGTGCTTTCCAAAGTCTGCCTCAATGTTTGTGTTTAGCATGTGCAACCTCGGCCTTCCCTTCAGTCTGTATAATTGCTGGCCTCTACTCTAGCAAAGAGTAAGCAAACAACCTAGTTTGGGGTAATATTTTAATTGCTGTCTTCTTAGCATGGCACTGCAGGTCTTTGGGTCCTTCTGAATCTGCCTGTCTGCCCTCCAGCCTCATCCATCACACTGGGAGAACCCTGAGCCAACATGCAGTCCAGGGTCACAGCATTGAGCCTCCTCTGCCTTCAATGCTGTTACCTTCTCCACCTGGCCAAGCTCTCCTGCTCTTTCCAAACCCAGATCAAGGCCCACCTTGTTTCTAAATTTTTTTTGGCCACTTCTTGCTCTTGCCCTGTCTAGAGAGAATTAAGCCTCCACAATTAGGTGGCATTTTGTTTATACTCTTACCACATATACAGCGTGCTGTGGTCTGAATGTTTGCACTCCCAAATTCAGACATTGAAACCTAACCCCCAAGGTGAGGGTGTTAAGAGATGAGGCCTAGGGGAGGTGACCTAATCACCCTTGTAGATTTTTTAAGGACGCTCATAGCGCCCTTATGAAAGTAGCTTGAGGGATTTTGTTTGCCTCTTCTACCCCGTGAAGATACAGCAACAAGTTGGGGCAGAAAGTGAGCTCTCACCAGATACTGAATCTGTTGGCACCTTGATTTTGGACTTCCCAGCCTCCAGTACTGTTAGCAATACACTTCTATTGTTGATAAATTACCGAGTCTAAGGTATTTGGTGGTAGCAGCCCGAACTGAGACACTGTGTAATTTTAATTATCACTAATAGTATTATCATTATAATAACAGCTATCTTTGGTTATTAAGTTGGTGCAAAAGTAATCATGGTTTTGGTCATTACTTTTAGTAGCAAAGACCATAATAACTTTGCACCAGCTGAATACTAGCTTCCAGAAATGGAGCTAAGGACTCGTATTAGGTCATTTAAATATAATTTGATTTTGCCCCATTTTTCAAAGGAGGAAATTAATGTACAGAGGTGTTACCAAGTGGCCCAAATGCTCACAACAAGCAAGTGGCAGAGCCAAGCATCATCCCAGCCAGTCCGAGTCTGGAGCCTGTGGTCTTTACCCCTGGGCTACACAGCACATTCACGCATGTCCTCGTCTTTTTGTTGGGTTGGGAATTTTGATGGAAAGTTTTCTCCTTCATCCACATTTGTGTTCACTGTCCTACATATACGGGGCCCTCAACATTGCAGCACTTTATTTTTCAGGTGAGTTTTCATCCAGACATTGACGGCAGAAGCTTTTTGGAGAGAGGTGATGAAGAAATGGAATCAGGCTGCTTACTAATGGGATGAGCGGAGACCTCTAACATTGCCAATGGTACTAGGGACAAAATACCACCAGTCCCACAGAGGCATGTCTGTGGGATGTGGTGGGGTGGAGGAGGGTCTACTGCATTGCATGACAGTGAGATAGGCAGAGAGATCAAGTATGAGGACAAACATCCAAGGTGGGGCGATGGTGCACAAAGGCAGTCTAAACTGAGCATCTTCCATGAGGCAGTCTCTTGATTTTTGCTTTACACTCCTGCCTTTTTAATCTCCTATTTCCCATTTTCATATAGAAAACAGAGACTCACAGGGGACTAAGTAACTTGTCCAAAGTTACATGGCTAGTAAGTGGTCGACCTCCCCATCCAGGCATGGGGCCAAAGTTGGAACCCTTGGATAGAGTATGCTGATTTTAGTTTCATGTCTAACGCCACTGCATTGCACTGCCCTGCCCAGGGCCATGGCTCTAAGTATAATCTTGTGCCTTGAGGAAAAGGGGCCTGTTGGCTTCATACAGAAATGTTTAATGTACTGGTTAGTAATAGGTGGGGGAGGGAATGCCTTGGTCTGGCATTGAAGGATGCTGCTGAACTCTGAGATGGCGTATTAACCAGCCTGCAAAGAAAATGAACTCAAAAATGTAGTCAGCTACCTTAACTTGACACGCGGAATCTGTGCTTGAAGGCTGCAGCTATACTATGCAAATCGTTCTTATCCCCTGTGTCAGCTAAGGTTCAATACCTATCCCTCCTTCCCACCCTTGGTATTATCAAACTATTAAAGTATTTTTTAGTATTTTCAAATACTAAAGACAAATGATTTTGTATTTTAAATACCTGTATTTTATGAAAGAGCAATATTAAAAATATTGAAAAAAACTTGCTTTCTTTAGGCAAGTTAATAGCTTTATATCACCTTTAAGCAGAGAAACTCTAAATTTGAGCACTAATGCTCCCTGTGTTCAATCTTTCCTCACCTGGAAGGGGGATGAAGGAATCATGCCTGGGTTTCTTCAAGTCTAAACAACTATCATCCCCCCGTTGTTTCCGTTTCCTTTTAGTGTTAGATCTTTCATTTCATTTGTGGTCATTATTTTTGTGCCTTGATTTCTGGGATTATAGTTGCCCAGTTCTGCTCGCGTACAAATGAAGTGGAGCCTTCATTAGTTCTACCCCATTTATGACAGCATTCTTCCTTGTGCAATGTAGGGAGCCTAATGTGGTCTTACTGAAGTCTCCATGACCCACTGTGTGTGATAGAATTGCATTCTCTTGGATCCTGGATAGCGAATTACAAGTTTGATTGGGTTTCAACAATGCACTTGGCTGAAAATACACTAAGACTTTATTTTGGGGGATGCCATTCCAATGAAGTTAGTTGTCCACATTTTCTATTCCACTTTCAGTTTGAACATCGTTAGTATTTTCCATTTCCTAGCCTTTCTTTGCTAAGGTTCATTTAAGATAATTAAGATTTTGGTGAATGACAGAATGGTAATTCCAACCGCAAGCCCTATGAGATGGGGAAGGATGAGTCAAATAAGGTTAAACGATGGCTGACAGGGAATCCCTTCTCTTGACACCAATTCTAAATTTGCAAGAAACTTGAACCCTGGAGTGCTTAACTCTTCTTCCATTCCACGTCCAAAGGGTATTATTGTCATGAAGGAGGTCTTTGAAGTGTTAGTAGGATGCTTGTGGTTTCAAAACATTTTCTCCTTCTCTGGTGTAGTCTCCCCACAGCTGTTTTCACTGCCCCCTCCTTCCTCCTACCCAACATGTTCTGCCAAACATGCATCTCCTCCAAGCGACTACAGCCCTCTGACCAAATAGAAATTGCTACCCCACTAACAAATTAGAGATGTCCTCAGGCCCAAAGTTTCCCCAAGATTTTAGACTCCTCTACCCAAGAACTTTGGGACAATTTCCCATACCTTAGACAACTGTTGGTGTCAGTGGCAACTATTAACTCCTTCTTTAGAGGCAACTAATAAAGATCCAAGATCAGGAATATGTTTCATCTGTTTTCTACCTGACCAAAGGCTCCTCTCTTCTGGGGCAACCCCCAAGATTGGAGTAGCCTTTGTATTTTTTATTGTGTAGGGGAAAAATTCACAAATGTATATCAATCAATCCTAGTTTTCTAGTTATTTAGGCAGCTACTCAATGTTCATAATCATTTCTACCCAGGTATCTGTGGCAGCCTCTCATTTTGCGGCAGATGTGACAGTCATATGTGATCTAGAGTTTGGGAGGATTTTCCCTTGAAAAATGTCCTAGGAGTCTATGATAGTCTTCAACAAGGAGGAAATATTGTGTATTATTCAAGGTTTTATTGTTATTTAATCACAGAGGAACTATATGTTTGGCTATAAGCTATGTCTTAGAACTGGGTTAATGATCCCAAGCAGGGTGTCTGTCACATAGGTCATCAGTCAATGTTTGCAGAATGAGCCAGCTAGGGTTTTATAAAAAAAAAAAAAAAAAAAAAAATCAATATGCCAAAGGGTTAGCTGGCACAGATGAGAATCTATATTCTGGGTAATATTCTATAGTAGTAAAAAAAGAGAAGGAAAGGTAAAGACAAAATTATTTGACATAAATGCTTTTAATGGGATAGGAAGAAAAGAAAAAAAGAGGTAAAACTAGTTGAGGTGAGCGAGTGTAGAACCTTGGATTTCTAATTCAAGATGAGGTTTTTTTCCCCCAAAATCGCTGTGAAGTGACAGAAAAAATAAAGTATAAATAGTGCTTGAAGACAGAAATTAGTACTATCAGATACTGAATTTTTAGGCAATAATGAAGATGGAATAATGTTAATGGCAGGGGGAAAAAAAAAAAACCCAACAGTGTCTTAAAACAGTTACAGGAGAAAGCTCCTGTACAGGTAAGGTTGGCTCTTCCCAGCCTAGAGAAACAAACACAGAGTCAGCAGTTACACAGATCAGCAACAGGAGTGGCATGACCTGAAGGCAGAAGGCTTCTAGTAACAAACTACTCATACCCTGCCTTCACCCAACACTCTCCTTACTTTCCCATCCTTCAGAGTGTTTGGCTGAGCCTTTGGAGAAAAACACCTTTTTCTACAAGAATCTTTGTGTGCCTGCCCAGTGAGGAGCGAATGTGTGCTTCCTAGGGTGGGCACAGCAGTAGAGGTAACGCCAGATAGAGGAGCGGAGCCAGGGTGAGTTAAGAGGAGTGTGTAATAAAGAAAGAATTAGGGATTTGAAAGATAAAGTCAAGGATGTCTCCTGGAACAGAGAACAAAAATCCTGAGATGATGTGAGAACTCCAAGGATTAAAGGGAAACTCCTAAACACTTTCAGAAAGAAGGTGTTTTAAAAGTGAAAGAAAAGCTAAAAGAAGAAAAGAAAAAAAAAAGCAAAGCATGCAAAAAAAACATGCAAAAAATTTAAAAGGCTCAAAATCAGGCATATGAAGACACGGGTCATATTGACCACAATGCGCTAAAAGCAGAAATGAATAAGATAAAAATTGTAAAATAAAAATACAATTACTATGGCCTATTTGATAAGCCCAGGAGTAAGAGCTCAACTGCTTAGCAATCATCATGGCAAGGGCTCAACCAGTCAGAACAGACTGTCCACCCCATCAGAATGGGTACCCAGAAATCTGTGCTGATGCAAACCTCCTAGGGGCAAACCTGTTGAACATCTGTGGAGAGGAAAACAAGAAATACATTTGAATTTTAAAACTCTGGACAACTACTGGGTTAAATAAGATCTAAAATGGAAGCCAGATTGAATATAATAGTAAACGTAAATGAAGCTGGGTCTTTGACCAAGCCAGGAAATACATCCTGCTGGAAAGTGATGAGTAACAGCAGCAAACAAAGACACCCTAACAAGTGTACATATTAGTGTGGACCTTAAGGGAGTTGTTTTAAAAGATGTGACAAGTATGTATAATTTTTATTCAACTTGTTGAAATCTTGATTAATCTTCTATGACCAAAAAAATCAGAATTGGTTTCACAAGATTTTGAAGTAAGGCTAGCGCTACTCTCCTGAAAGTTGAGAGACTTCGCTTTCAGAGTGATTTACAAAGCCTTTAAAGAGTAGGTGACTGCCAGGTCATTTAACTGTTTCATTGCATTAAAATACACAAGCACATGTGCACACACACACTGCTTCCAACTCAGACTGTGCCACTATTGTATCAAAAAAGTAGCTCATATAAACAACTTAACGTGTGAATAATTTTTAAAAATCCTAAGTAAATTTTAAGCAAATTTAACCCAGTAGAATATTGAGAATAATATGACCAAGTAGATTTTATCCCAGAAATGCAAAAATGCTCCAACATTAGCAAATCTCTGTTACATTAATAGTTTAGAATAGCAAAACTGATGCTTTCAATCGATATTGAACAGGCACTTGGTAAAATTCAACATCCACTGCATATTAAGAAATTAGGCTCCACCATTTTTTTCTTGTATAAGAGGAGGGAATTTCCATCTTTCTTGTACCTAGTTATTTGGGAATCCTGAAAAAGTTGGGGTTTTTCCTTTTATTGTTTTAAAGTCTGTAAGAAGTACTTGCCTAGGAAATGTGGCTTCTGGGGAAAAAAAGACAGGTTTTCATGAGACTGATCTCAAGTAATATTCTGGTCCAATTTAAACATATTTACAGCCATCTTGGCCTTCAGAATTGTTAGGTTAATTGAAGAGTCATATATTTATAAACAATTTCCATCAAATAGCAAGTTCTAGTTACTGTATACTTCAAAAGTAGGCATTTCTGGTATTCAAGTCAAAATCATATTAGATGAAGCACTCAAGAGTCCAAGATGTACACATGATTTAAGAGTACATTTCAAGATCATCTCTCTAGAAGGAATTATTTCAGGTACCAAGCAATCATTCTATTTTTAATTTAGGGACAGGCAATTCTGTGTAATTGGTAATTCTGCTTTTCTCTCTCACTTCTGGGAATACTTGTGAGCCACATAACATCAATCAACTAATATGACCATATTTGAAAAGATGGCATCACCATGATGTACTAGATTTAACACAGTATCTCTTTGGTATTTTACAATTACTATGGCCTATTTGATAAACCCAGGAGTAATAGCTCAACTGCTTAGCAATCATCATGGCAAGGGCTCAACCAGTCAGAGCAGACGTCCACCCCATCAGAATGGGTACCCAGAAATCTGTGCTGATGCAAACCTGCTAGGGGCAAACCTGTTGAACATCAAACCTAGCTTGGTTCCAAGAGGCCTCGGTTCCGTGTTGGTGGAGCAGTTGAATACTACTTGGTTTGAGGCACAGTTTCTTGGAGGACTGTTTTAGTCTCAGAGCTTCAAATTTTACGAATTTCCCAACTAACATCCTTTATCTGGTTCAATCCAGGATCTGACATTGCAGATGTCATGCATCCTTAATCTCCTCTAATGTGTAACAGTTCCTCAGTCTTTCGTGTTACTTTGAAAAATACTGTTCAGTTATTTTTCACAGTCTTGCTCAACTTGAATTATTCTTATGATTTAGGCTGAGGTTATGTATATTTGGCAAAATACCATGGAAGTGTTGCTGGGTCCTTCTCAGTGTATCATATCAGGAGGCACATAATGTTAGTGTGACTTGCAACTGGTGATGTTAAGTGATTACTTGGTTAAGGTGGCATCCATGTTTTTCCACTATGAAGCTACTGTTTTTCCTTTGTAATTAATAAGTGTCTTACAGGGAGATCTTTTGAAACTGTGCCAGTGTCCTACTTTTTAATCAAACTCTCACCCACTAATTTTAGCAACCACTGATAGTTCTTGCTAACAATACCTATTACTGTTGTGTTTGTCTAGAAGTGATTTTCCATTTCCATGATCTCTTCTGCATTTATTCATTGGAATTACACTGTCAGAAGAGCTGTTTCTTCTCCCTTTTCTATTTATTCAATTATTTATTTGTATCAGTTGGATTCATGGTTATTTTATTTTATTACTGTTATGTATTTTGTTGCTCAGATTGTTCCAGCTTTGGTCATTGGGAGTTCCTTCAAGTTGGATCCTGTGTTCTTCTGACATGTAGACATCATTTTTTTGAAGAATTTACATTATTTTTCAAGCTTATCTTATGTTGTACCTGACCCAGCTCTGGAATCAACCACTTCTCCAGTGAGTTCTGGCTTATTTTATTGGAGAATGGTATTTAGAAACCAAGATCCGGGTGCTAGGTGTGCTTGTTGATATTGGGTTGTCGTTACTTCTAGGTCTTCTTAGTGAACGGAGTTAGAAAAGATATGTATGTATACTCACATATATACATGCACGTTTTTATACATTTTCTTTTGAGTTAAGAAGAGACACATTTTCTGTCTTCTTCTGAGCCATTTTTAAAAGAGTCACAGACCACGGACTATCAGCTTACTTTTATTTCAATATATTTACTTATTGCTTTAGTAGGTATCACAGTATAAGAATTTTGTCTAATGGCTCAAGCTCTTGAGAAAAAGAAAATGAAAAAGGCTTTGCGCCCTCTTGTGGTCAAACTGAGTAACTGGTATTTCATGGCATTGAAACAAGAGTTGAATGTATGAATGAGATAGTAAGAGTGGCATTGACCTATAGTGTAAAATATATAATCTGATAGAGTTAGCTTGTGAGTATCCTATAGCATGAATGAACCTAAAGAGAGTAATTTACAGCTAATGTTTTTCTTAGTTACTCGAGATCATAATATAACCAACATTTTACCAAAGGTGTTCAGATAGATCTTCCCATTGGATCCTCACAGCATTCTTGCAAGGCAGATTTTTATTATCCCTAGTTTACAAATAAGGAACCAGTTTCAAAGAAGCTAAATAATTTTCATAAGTTAATTTTGTAACTTGTTTGGAACTACAGCTGGAACTTGAACTTGTGTGGTAAGAAGGAGTTGGTCTGATTTGTCATTGTTAACCCTCTGCTTTTTCTGCTGAAGAACTTTAAAATACGTTAAACATTTCATTACAATGGAAGAAAATTATCAAACCTTAAACCCAGAAAATCAGACTCATAATTTAAAAAGGAAAGGAAGGAAGGAAAGAAAGAAAAACAAGTCTCCTACAATTTGGCTCTTGAAAATATTTTTAGAAGTTCATAAAAATGAGAAAAAGACAATCCTATCATTGAAGCTTTTTGTTTTATCAAGTTAACACCTAGTTAAAACAGGTAATGGAAGCCATATAAATACAAAATCCAGACTCTCAATAAACTTCCTACTACCAGATGTGGACTGAGATACGCTCCATTCTGGGAAGTTGGCCACCATAAACCTCTGACAGCCGTAGATGAGTCATCTAACCATCTCACTCCATGTGATCACAGGTCTTTGTAGTGTTACTCGTGCTTTGGCTGAATAGAAATATCACCATAAATCTCCTAACTAAAAGGATGCAGTTTCTCATTTTCATTTAGACAGATTTGAAAATAGGGATGAGATTGATCAATATACTCATCTTTCTGCAATCATCTGAGAGGCCAAAATGGCCTTGAGGATGATGTATGGCATGCACAATGTGAATCTCTAAAAGCTTTTGGTCTCTGAAGGTTATTATGAAGACAACCATGGGAAGTAATAAAGCTGTGTCGTTTATTTAAAGTGAGGGCCCTAATCTTTTCTCTACTGGTACTTCCCGCTTTTCTATTTTAAAAACGCTGACTGGACAATATGAAAGAAAAGAAAGGTGCCAATTTTAAACCCTGAGGAAGTCCATTTGGTGAATGGATTCTAGAAAGGTAAAATCAAATGTTTCACAAATAAAAGGTGGTGTTGGGTTAACTTTCAAATTGATGCCAGACTTAAGCTTTGGAGGTGTGTCATTTTTATCCAAATAACAATGCAGAAACTACACAAAGATTCCCATCCCTGCCCACGGCAATAGACAGAATTCCAAGTGGAGTTGCATTACTTGGACCTGAGGGGTTTGGTGGTTTGAATGAAGTTCAGTGGAACCATTTCTATCTGATGAACTGTGAAATACAATTGCTAAATATGGTTTTGAAAATCAAAATGGGTGAAATATGCTGCGAAAGAGAATTTCCAAGACAAGTTGGGAGAATAAACAAGCAAAAATAAAACCAGTGAAAACATAAGCAGCAGATAGTCTTCAAGGTCAAGGCTGTTAAGGGAACCCACAGGTTCTATAACATTCTTGTCATTGTCTTTTCCTCCTCATCCTCAGCTGGCCAATGAGGAGACCAAGAGCAGGCTCGTGTCGTCGTCTGGCTAGTGTCTAGACATGAGCATGAATGCTCTCCTCCCACACACAGGTGCTGCCATGTGATGTCTGGACGCCACGTGGCACAACCCAAGGAAGGTCATGCTGGGAAGGGACTGGGTGTGTCCTGAGTTCTGGTCCATTGCATCCAAGGACACAATCTCCAGAGTGACACAGGGAATGAAGGAATCTTCATTTCCAGCCAGTTTTATGCAGCAGGAAACACAATGACCATGCTAATCCCTTCCCATCCCATGGAAGCCTGGGGGAACATAAGAGAAGTGTCTGCAGTGCACACCCATCTGGAGCCTGCAGACCAGGTCCTGGAGAAGTTATGTTCTGTGATTAAACCATCTGAAAAGCAATATGGTAGGATGAGAAGGGCCACTCCAGGGTAACCCACCTTATGACTTGTAATCATGTTGAGCCCTGTGGACCTTGCTCACCTGGCTGCCGCCTTGCTCACCATCCTGCAAACACCAATACTCCAGCCCTTTAGGGCTCTCTTTCCCCTTCAGTTCTCTCTTTCCCCTTCAGTTCTGTGCATGCTGTTACCACAGCCCGGAATCCATGGGCCAAGTAGCTAGTGCTCTCAGACCCTGCTCAGGTGTCCCTTCTCCAGGAAGTCTCTGAATTCCCATTTCCCTTCTCACCCACTCCTTGAGGAGGATTCTAAGACTAGGTTTGGACCCAGCAGGAAGAAGTGCTTGAGGTCAAAGTCTAGCACAGGTATGGGAGCGGAAGTAGAGGCAGGCAGGCAAAATATCTGCCATTTCAGGGTAAGCTGTGAAGAGAACAAACAGTTCCACAATTAAAGTTAAGAGTTTGGAAACATTGAACTTTGCCGCTTTTTCTCGTCTTCATTGAGCCACCTGTTAACCCATGACTTGTTCTCCTAAGTGGATTCAAACATGAGGAAGGAGTATTCAGAGCCAGGGACCAGTTACCGGTAGCTTACCAGGCCACCTTTCTGTAGAAAGCAATAAATTGGCCTTTGGGTTTATTTCTAAGTGTCCAGGTGTTTAGCCAGTGTGGGTCTATCTGCCAGAGCCTGACTACCCTCAGCATGCAGAGAAAGTGGGGTTCATGTGCTGGGAAGCTGAACCAAGGGGTGGCCATTGTATGCCCCGCTTGGGGTAATGAGAGGTCTCCTCTATGGCTATCTTTCATCAGAATGAATGGAAGGGCCCAGTGGACTTTCTCTTAATTCAGTCTTCTCCTTGCTGAGGCTTTTTCTTAAACTCAAGCTTTCCCTGGCAAACTCAGAACAGGATGAAATGATCTGGTAAAGGGAAATGAAGAGGAGGAATTATCCAGGGGATTTGATCCTTGTGGTCATTTTTCAGACAAAAATGTTCCATCCATCCCTTTCTTCAAGAGCGGGAATTTGGTACCTGCATTATCCAGATCATTACATTACTTCTCTTGGCATTTGAAAAGAAAATTGTTTTGTGTGTCTGTGAGAAAGAGATTTAATGTATTTATATTCCTTTGATGCCTACTTCCCCTCTGAGTTTCTATTACCACAACCAATGATCCCCCTGCATGTAGTTTTGTAATGTGAAGCCCACACATAGAGTTTTTTTTTTTTAAGTAAAATTGAGCTTCTAAAATTACCTAAG
Source organism: Pongo abelii (assembly GCF_028885655.2). Taxonomy (NCBI): domain Eukaryota; kingdom Metazoa; phylum Chordata; class Mammalia; order Primates; family Hominidae; genus Pongo; species Pongo abelii. The sequence goes on from NC_072001.2 coordinate 60,919,038, forward strand.
AGCTGCCAGTTCTGAAAATTAACCTCTGTTTAATTAGTTTTGAATGACAACAAACCCAAACTAGTTAAGGTAGAAGCTGAGAGGAAGGAGTACTATGGGAGTTTTCATATTGAATCTTCTGTGTGGCCCTCAAACCAAAGTTTCAGGAGAATGCTGCCAAATAAAAGAGTGGATGATTAAGTGCAAATTAGCAAAACTTTTGTAAAATTGACAAAGGAAAGTCAGAACATTTCAAAGTTTTCTCAGAACTGAATAACAATATAGATCTTCCCTGTCTTTTTCTCTCTCCCCCCACAAAACCTGAATGCTGGTCATTTTTTAGAAAAGGTGCTCAAATTTACACTTTGGAGATTTCCAGTGCCTTCCATGTGACATGTTTAAGTGCAGGGCTGTGAGGTGAGCACTGATACCATCCCCATTCATGTCAAAGGCTTAGCGCACTATTCAGGCTCGCTGAGGGCTCAGTTGATGCTAACCACTATTACTCTATTAATTTGTGGGAGTAACCAGCCCTTCTGCTTGGGACTGGAACCATTTCTGATTCGTTGGTAATTGCTTTACTATGTTTTAATGGTAGCACTGAGTGGGCAGAGTTTTCTAGTAAAATCTCAATAGGTATAAAGTGTACAGGTGTCTTTGTAACTTGTTTATAAGCTTACTTGAAGGTAAAGATATTGTTCCATCAATCTTTGTGGCTCACACAGCACGTAGCACAGCAGTTTTCCACAGTAGGTCCTCAAAAAAACTTTTAAATAATAAAATTAAACCTCTGCGTGTAAAGCCATAGATGTGCTTTGTTGGTTTTGTGAAATCTTATGTCTAAGCAAAGGCTGATGGACACGGAAGGGTGATGATACCTGAAGAAATGAGCAAAGGTGCCCCCCAAGAGAACCTTCCATGATGATGGAAATGTTCTGACCTATGTTGTCCACTAGGGGAGCCACCAGCCACCAGTGACTGCTGAGCACCTGGAATGTGGCTACCATGGCTGAAGTACTAAATGTTAAAGTTTATTCAATTTTAATTAATTTCACTTGGAAGTTACAGAGCCACATGTGGCTAGTGGCCCCTGTACTGAACAGCACAGCACAGACCTAGACCTCCCGTTCAGAATCTGGCAAAAAGGCCCATTTCAGTTGGAGCCATTGAACAAAAGCAGTGATCTCAAAGTGTACCCCTCAGCCAGCAGCATCAGTATTGCCTGAGAACTTTATTAAGACTTGCAGGCTTTTGGATCTCATGCTACACTTTCTGAAACAAACTCTGGGTATGAGGCCAAGCAATCTGTATTTTTACAATCCCTTTGTATTTCTGATGCACCCTTCCATTTGAGAACCTCTGATCTAATTTAAAATTAAAGCAAAATGAGGTTCTGACCTACGCTGGTCACCTTTTCTCTGGCAGTGGTTCTCAGACCTCACCAGTGTGGCCTAGCTGCGTGAGAACTCCCAGGCCAATTTGTTACACATATACCCCCACACACACTACCGAGTTCTACCCCCTAGGGATTCTGATTTTGAATATCTGGACTAGATCAGAAATCTCTACTTTTTTTTAAAGCTCTGAGATACTTTTGATTCACAGCCAAATTGGGGAACCACTCTTAGATCTAGTTAGAGGGTCACTGGAATTTTATCTCTGATCACGGCAGGACTTGATCCACTCCATTAACCTGTGTCCTGTCCCTCCTTTCCTCCTGAGGCCAGTGGAGAAAGGGACCCCAACCTCACTGACTTTTCACAGAGCGTTTTTACATCAGCCATTAGATCAAAAAGGTTGCACTAAGGCCCCTGGGCGCCAGGGGGCTCTGTGGAGACTCTGGGCTTCAGGCTTTTCTGTTGGGTTCTAGACTGTTTTTCAAACTATCCGTGTCCAAGAACCAGGTTTTTCCCCTAAGCTTTTACAGATCATTACTTTTTAAAAATGCAATAAAAGTTATTAGAAAGACACAATAAAGACATAGAAAATACAAGGCCTGATTTTCTCCAACAGTGTTACTGTGAACATTTTAAAATATATAAAAAGTCGAAAGAATTGCTTTGTACAGTGAACATCAATATACCCACCACCTGAATCCTACCATTAGCATTTTGTTATATTTGCTTTATTATTTATTGATCCGTATTTCTATCCATTAGTCCAAGTTTTTTTTTTTTTTTTTTTTTTTTTTAATGAACTCAAAGTTGCTGACATTAGTGCAGTTCACCCCTGGACAGTTCAGTATACATATCACGGACAATGTTTCAATTTTTTTTTTTTTTTTTTTTTTTTTTTTTTTTTTTTAGTAGAGACATGGTTTCGCCATGTTGGCCAGAACAGTCTCGAACTCCCTGGCTTTGAGTGATCTGCCCACCTTGACCTCCCAAAGTACTGGGATTACAGGTGCGAACCACTGTGCCCAGCCAGGTTTCAATATTTTTACGATTCTTTTTTTTTTGAGGCATACTTCACATACTGTGAAATGCACAGATCTTAAATGTACTATTCAAAAAAGAATCTTCAGAAATGTATATACTTGTGTAACCTCAAACTGTAACAAGATACAGAGCTTTTCCATCATCCAGAAGGTTCTCTTGTGCACCTTACCAGACAATTTTCACAATGGTTTAACCACAAGTCCTAATTTTTTTTTTTTTTATTATTTGATTCGAGAATAAAGTTACTTTGTCAAACTGCCATTAAATTTTCTAAACACACATTTTAAATTCCTGAACATAGCTCCTCATGCACTGGTGATAAGCAGCTCCTGAACAGCCTCACTGGGGAACCACTGTGCAAGTAAAGGCTATTCTGAGATGCTGGGTTCGCAGCCCAGGGCCCTGTGACCCTATTCAAAGTCCACTTGCTTGGAAGTCTCCAAAGCCCATCTCTCTGATGGGCACATCCTGTAACGTCCTCTACATATTCCCTGTGCTCTTGCTACTTTCACCTCCAAAGGGAGTGAGGGAGAGATTAGATGGTGCAGTGGGTCTGTAGTGGGAGAATAAGGGAAGCTCCTTTCTTCACCCTCTCCCTTCTCTGCTACCCTGCAAGGGGAGCAAAAGGGACCCCACGGTGGGACTCTCATCGCCAGAAATAATTCCGCCAGGAAACATTGCAGGCTTCTCCCCCCTTCACACCCTCCATGTCTGCAGGTGGTCTCCGTGCCTCAGCAGGGGGCAAAGGGTGGTGCTGCCTCCTCAGGACTGTGGAAGGCTGAACTGTGGGCAGTGATTCTCACCACAAGTTCTTCTAGAACAAGGCGACTTCCTTTTATCCACACCTGGAGTGGAGTCTCACCTAGACATTGGTGAATTTTGTTACTCCACCTTAAAATGAGTTTGTGGCAACTGAGAGATGCTCTCAGACTCCCCCCGCAAACACGGCTTTCAGAGCTGCAGCTCTCAGGATGAAGGTTTGGGATTGCAGGCCGGTCCTCTGGAAGGCTATCAGGTTGGCTCTGTGGAACACTCAGCTATCCCAAAAATAATGATGGAGTGTGTGCTGTGGGAAATGCATCCACTGCAGGCTAGAAGGCTCCTACCGCAGTAAGCTGTGGCTCCTGCCCTGAGAGCCTAAGGTCTGGTTGGGAAGGGAAAGTGTGAATGGCTAGTACAACAGTGAGACCTCACACTTATTAGGCTCTTACTATGTAACGTTTTGTAAAGGAAAAAACCAAGGCACAGAGAGGTTAAGTGACTCTCCCAACTTCCCACAACTCATTAGTGTTGTGTCTGGAATTGGTTCCTTCCAGTGGGTTCCTGGTCTCGCTGACTTCAAGAATGAAGCCACGGACAGTCGTGGTGAATGTTACAGTTCTTAAAGATGGTGTGTCCAGAGTTCCTTCCTTCCGGTGGGTTCGTGGTCTCGCTTGACTTCAAGAGTGAAGCCGCAGACCTTGACCTTCGCAGTGAGCATCACAGCTCTTAAAGGTAGTGCACACCCAAAGAGTGGGCAGCAGCAAGATTTATTGTGAAGAATGAAAGAACAAAGCTTCGCCAACGCAGAAGCGGATGCGAGTGCGCTGCAGGAGCTGGCGCGGGTGGCCAACTTTTATTCCCTCATTTGGCCCCGCCCACATCCTGCTGATTGGTCCATTTTGCAGAGCGTTGATTGGTCCATTTTACAGAGTGCTGATTGGTCCGTTTTTACAGTGTGCTGATTGGTGCGTTTACAAACCTTTAGCTAGACACAGAGCACTGATTGCTGTGTTTATAATCCTTTAGCTAGAAAGAAAAGTTCTCCAAGTCCCCGCCTGACCAAGAAGCCCAGCTGTCTTCACCTCTCAGTGGGACCAGGATTTATATGGAACTAAAAAGCAAGAGTCAGCCCTCAGACCCAGAGAGTCTGACTCAAACTTATATTCCCACACAGCATAACACACTGTCCCTCTAATTGCCAACTCTGTGGGTGCCTACTAGATGTCAGGTCCTCTTTGAAATGCTTTGCATATGTGAACTCAGGATTTAATGGGTGTCCCAGGGAAGAGCCAAGAGGAAGCCAGGAATTACAAAGGGAGGATCATTTTCAGACAATGCTTCATAGACAGTTGCTTTATTCAAATAACTATTTTACATATTAAGATCTAGTTTAGAATCCACACTTTTCACAAAATGTTTCTGATTAAATATATCTGATTAAAATAAAAATTGGAATTCTAGAATGAAAGTGATTACAGAAAGTTCTAAAGGACATATAGGCATGTCTGAGGTACTCCCTGACAATTTTAGAAGCAGTATAGAATCATGGAAAACCAATTAAGGCGTTAAGATCTGACTGGGATCTTCAGAATTTCTGATTTGGAGATTTCTGGGCATATGTGGAAAGGAGAATGAAGGATTTAAAAAATGATGGTAAAAATTTCTCACCATCAGACATACCCCAAAATAGAAAATAAAAAATTTAAAAATAAACCTGGAACATCAAAAAGAGTAAAAATATAAGTAAATACAATATTACCTCTCTTCTTGAATTTTCTAAATTATGTTTGACAGCTGAAGCAAAAATTATAATGCCTGTTGTCATTCTAAATATCCTTTTATAATACTTCCAAGAGTGAATTAAAAATAAGGCCAAACTATAGGCCATCTATAAGCAGCTTACTTTAAATATAGGTAGATTGAAATTAAAAGGATACAGGAAGGTATATCATGCAAACTTTAATCAAAAGGAAATGGGTGGCTATATAAATGTTGGATAGACTTCAAAACAAAATTACCAGAGCAGAGAGAGGCATTATTTAATAATAAAAACAGAATTCACCAAGAAGATATAGTGATCTTAAGTGGGCATGCACCAAACACAGAGCTGTAAAATGATGGAGCTGAAAGGAGAAGTTGACAAATTCACAATTACTGTTGAATACTTCATTCCTCTCTCAGCAATTAATAGAACAACTAGGCAGAAAATTAGCAAGAACATAGAAAAACTCAACATGATTGCTGACAGAAGCTAATCAACATTTATAGAACACTCTACTCAACTGAAGTGGAATATGCATTTTTAAGTGCCCATGGAACCTGTACCATGATAGATCATTTCTTAGGCAATAAGACAAACCTCAAAAAACATAAAAGAAAAAAAATCATACAATGTATGTTCTCTGACCACAATGACACTGAAGTTGAAATCAATAACAAAAAGATAATTTAAAAATCTCCAAATCCCTGGATGTTAATAACGCCCTGCTGAATAATCCATGAGTCAAAGAGGAAGTCTAAAGGGAAATAAAAATACATTGAACTAAATTAAAATAAAAATGCAACATATCATATTTGTGGGACACAGCTAAAGCAATGCTTAGAGAGAAATTTATAGCACTAAATAAATTTGAAAAAAAAAAGTCTCAATAATCTAAACCTTGATCTTAAAAACCTGAAAAGGGGCAAAATAAACCCAAAACAAGTAGAAGAAAATAAATTATAATGAGCAGAAATCAATAAAACTGAAAAGAGGAAAACAGAGAAAAATCAATGAAAGAATGAGTTCTTTGAAGAGATCAATAAAATTGACCAACCTCTAGCAAAATTAACAAAGAAAAGATTAAAGAAAACACAAATTACTAACATCAGGAATGAAACAGGGGATATCACTGTAGACCACAAAGACATCAAAAGAGACTATTACAAAAAACTCTACTCACATAAACTTGTCAAATTCGATGAAATCGGCCAATTTAAGAAAAGCACAAACTACCACAACTCACCCAACAGTAGATAGATAATGTGAATAGCTCTATAGCTATTAAGGAAATTGAGTTAGTAATTTTTAAAACTTCTCCAAAAAGAAGTCTCCAGGTCCAAATAATTCCACTAGGGAATTCTACCAAGTAGTTGGAGAATAAACACCAGTTCTGCACAATCTCTTCCCAAAAAAAAAAAGAGGAAGTAATGCTTCCCAGTTCATTCTATACATCCAGGATTGTCCAGATATCAAAACCAGACAAAGATAGTTTAAAAAAAAAAATGAAACAACAGGCCATTCTCATGTCTATAAACACAAAAACCCTTAAGATTTTAGCAAATAGAATTGAACAATATATATAAAGAGAGTTATATAACATGTCCAAGTGGGGTTTATTCTAAGGATGCAAGCCTGGCTCAATATTGGAAAATCAGTCAGTGTGATCTAGTTTAATTATAGGCTATCAAAGAAAAATTACATGATTATGTCAATTGATGCAGAGAAACCATTTGATAAAATTCAACCCTCATTCCTGATAAACTCTCAGAAAAATATGAATAGAAGTAATGTCCTCACCAAATAAAGAGCACCTGTAAGAACCCACAGTTAACATTATATTTAATAATGAAAGTCTGAATGATTTCCCTTTAAGATCAGATCAGGGCAAAAAGGTTAACTCTCACCATTCGTATGTAACACAGTACTAGAAGTTCTAGCCAGTGCAGTGAGGCAAGAAAAGGCATTCAAATCATTAGGAAAGAAATAAAATTGTCCCTATTTGCAGATGATATGGTTGCCTTTTTAGGTAATTCCAATGAATCTACTAAAGAAATAAAGACTCCTAGAACTAATAAGTGAGTTCAGCTAATTTGTGGGACACAAAATCAATGTACAAGAATGAACTGCACTTTTGTATAGTAGCAATGAACACACTTATCAAGAACTTAAGAAAATGATGTTCAAGCAGCAACTTGGAGGACAAACACTGACTCAAGAGCCGGAAGTTCTAGGACCCAGCTTAAGTTACAAAATGAACTTTGGTCAGTTCACTGAGCTTGGTCTCTGTTTTCACTTTTTGGATGTGAGGAGATTAGACTCATGATCTCTATAATCACCCCAGCTCTAATATTCTGTTGCTTCTAATTTCATCATTTTAAAGTAACTTTATGACTATAAGAAATGAATGTTCTTTATTAGGTGGAACATACCTAAAGGCATAAGGAAAAAAATACCCATAGTCTTGTTTATAACTCAGAAAAAAGCTCACTGTTAATATTTTGGTGTTTCTTACTTCTAGCTTTTTTCCCCCGAGCATATATACAAAGAGAAAAATTATACACATTACACACACACACGCACATTTTTATACACTGGGGGTCATAGTCCCTGTACAATTCTGTATCTGATTTTTTCACTTGGTATTATATATAAGTGTTTTCCCACATCATTAAAATTCTTCAAAAATGCAATCCTTATTAGTGGTATAATAGTCTGTTGAATGGAACAGCTATATTTTATTTAACTATACTCTTAGTTCCTTTAAGCCTGCCTATGTTCAGAAGAAAATCGTTGGTGATTTGTGCCATTTGTGCCCCAAACACAATTTTATGCTTTTACACATGCCTCCCCAAATGCCCCTGTTCACTCAAACTAGGAAGTGGGGTGTGACTGAGCCGAAGCAAGTCCTGCTTCCCAGTGGTGTGGGGCTGCAGCTCCAGCTGCTTGCTTACAGCCCAAGGCCCCACCTGTTTGATAAGGGAGGAGGTTGAGTGCTTTAGTAGAATGAATGCACCCTTTTCAGGGCAATACAACGGCTGGGAGAAGGTAAAGTCTCTGAGAAAGAGAGAAACTGCAAAAAGGGGAAAGGAAGGTATATGGCAGAGGGAGGGAAGGAAGCGCCTCTGCAGAGGCACTGTCCCGTGAGGACTTCTCATCTTTCACCTCCGGCCTTCCCAGAGCACCCCTGCCTACTTTCTGCTCCCCAAGACTTCCTTGGGTATGGCTGGCACTGGGCCATCTATGTGAAAAAGCACAATAAAAATACAACCTGCAGCAGGCGCAGCAGCCCAAAGAGGATCTTAAAGTCAAGACCACAGACCCTGGCCCCAGTTCAGCAGATGCAGGAGCACAGCCACAGATGTGGAGAGAGACAATAGCTATACTCGTAACAAACACTGCAGAAATCATCATTTCCTTCAGATGGACTTCCAAGCTCTCACAGGATGCAGTCGTCAACACAAAATGCATCTATCAGGCTTTCTTTGGAATAAAGATGGCCAACGTTACATGATAGAGGAACTGTGGTGGTTTTTTTGTTTTATGTGCTTCTGGCACTGTTAAAACTTTGATAGTATTCATATTTCCAGTCTTCTTTGATGTTTTATCTTTCTGCGAGAGAAATCCCCACAGACTCTAACATGCCCAAATTTTGGCACAAATCAGAAATAACTATTGAGTTTTGCTGACAGTCTTTAATTTTGGTTTGATTTATTTCAGTGAAGTGGGCAGCCCATTAGACTGATGAAGAAGAAATAATTTCCAATCCTGAGTTTGTCACTCATTAAATGTTATGACTTTGAACAAATTATATGTATGATTTTGAACAAATGACTTAACTCTTCTGGATCTCAACTTTCTCAAATATAATAGAATTGGATTATTGATGATTTCCCAAATTTTCAACACTCTGGAACCCTTTCTTCAAATGAAATCTTGCATGAAAAGACCCAAGGCTGATAAAACCAGGAGTGGTTGGTTCCCCTCTAATCAGAACACATATTGCCAGTAGCCCTGTATTAGAGACCTAGGAGTTATCTGTTCTGCCTGACATTTTTGCCCTTTGGTTCTGTGATCATAGGAAAGGTGTCTCTGTGTGTGTGTGTGTGTGTGTGTGTGTGAGTGATGGCTGAGGCAGCAGGGTGCACCCAGGAAGCTCGGCAATTGTTTACCCATAATTATGTTGGTAGTATTATTCATAATAGCAAAAAATGGAAGTAAACCAAATGCCTATCAACTGATGAGTGGATAAACAAAATATAGTATATCCACATGATAGGCTACTACACACCACATAAAGGAATGAAGTAACACATGCACAACATGGAAGAAACCTGAAAACATATGGTAAATAAGACACACAAAAGGTCACATATTGCATGATTCCATTTACATGAAATGTCTGAAATAGGCAAATCTATAAAGAAAGAAAGTAGATTAGTGGTTTTCAGGGGCTCGGTTATGGGGTGCGCAGGAGACAATGGAGAGTGACTAATAAGCACGGAATTTCTTGAATGATAAAAAGTGTTCTGAAATTAGATAATGGCGATGGTTGCATGCCTTTGTGAATAGCAATTGAAAATGTACACTTTAAAAGGGTAAGCATCATGGCATGTGAATTACATTTCAATAAAGCCGTTACTTAAAAAGGTATTATGGAAAGCTATGTGCTTACATATTTGAAAACTTAATAAATAAAACCTAAGTAAATACAAAAATGCCAAAATCAACCCTGGAAAAATATAGAGAACTGGAATTAACTATTAAGTATTAAACAGATTAAAATATGATTTAAATATCTTTCTTCCCACAGAGATACTATGACCAGATGGTTTTACAGGTGAATTCTACCAAACTCTCAAGAGACAGCTAATTCTAATCTTAAATAAATTTTTTGGAGAGTTCCACAATGGTGGTGTAGAAACGAGCTTAGTTCACTTCCCAGTCCCCTCCTCTACACCCAGAAAACCAAAAATAAACACACAGTACCAAGATTATCACCAGCAATATCTCAGAACTCAGAACTCCTATTTAGGAGGATGGGACAGCCTCCAGGGCCGCACAGAAGTGAAAAAACCTCAAGCAGATGGTAAGAGAAATGAATTTTCACATCTGTGATACCTCTTCCCTTGTTCTGCCCAGTACCATGCAGAAAATTTCTCCCCAACTCATGCTTTTTACACTGGAGAAAGTGAGGTCTGGGTGGACAACTAGCTCCCCCATCATCTTGATTTCCTTGCCAAGAGATCAGGCGACCTGTCCTGCCCTAATCCACAGGAAGCATCACAAGTGCCAGAAGGGAGAAATATCCCTGAGGACAGGCAGAGACAAAGGAAAGGGCTGGGACTACCATCCCTCGCCCTGGAAACTCTGCTCTGTAACTCAGCCAAATAAGATGCCAAATCCATGTGGTTGTACAACACTATGCTGTACAAGGTACATTCCACAGGTGTCCTGGGCATGAACCCCTAGCCAGCCTTCTCACACTGCTAAGATATCTTCTTTGGGACCTCTTCCATTCAGGATGGGCAACACTCCAGTTGTTTACTAGAGCTGAGGCAAACCTGGGCTTAAGGTGCCTCCTAGACGTGAAAAGGAGATAGAAACATAGCAATAAAGTAACATAGCAACAAAGCAAATACATTCAATAAAAAGCAAGCCATACAGAGAAGACTGGAATAAATAACTTTCAAGCAAATACGTAGATGTCCATCTACAACCATCTACAAGAAACAAAAGCAAACAGGGAATGATTATCTCCCCAAATAGACAAAGCAAGTAACCAGGGACTGACCCTAACAAGACGGTGATATATAAACTCTCTGAGCAAGAATTCAAGATCACAGTTTTAAGAAAACTGAGTGATTTCCATGATAACACAGAAAGGCAATTCAGAAATTTATCAGAGAATTTAACAAAGTGATTGAAATAATCTTTAAAAATAAACAGAAATCCTAGAACCGATAAATGCATTTATAGAACTGAAAAATTCATTAGAGGCTCTCAGCAGCAGAACAGATGAAGTAGAGGAAAGAATCAACTCTAAAATACATAGTTGGAGGAGAAAAATGAAAAAAGAATGATAAAGAATGAAGAATGCCTACAAGATGTAGAAAATTACCACAAAAGATCAAATTTAAGAATTTTTGGTGTTCAAGAGGTAGCTGAGCAAGGGCAAGGGGCAAAAAGCTGATTCCAAGAAATAATAACATAAGACTTTCCAAAATTTGAGAAAGACTTAAATGGAAAGTCAGAGAACATCAGATTTGACCCAAAAAAGACTACCCCAAAGAATTTAATAATCAAACTCTCAAAGGTCAAGGACAAAGAGAGGATCCTAAAAGCAACTAGAGAAAATATGCAAATAACATGTAAAGATGCTCCAATTCATCTGGCTACAGACTTCTCAAAAAAAAAAAAAAAAAAAACTAGGCCAGGTGTGGTGGTTCATGCCTGTAATCCCAGCACTTTGGGAGGCCAAGCTCGGTGGATCACCTGAGGCCAGGAGCTCAAGATCAGCGTGGCAAACATGGTGAAACCCTGTCTCTACTAAAAATACAAAAAATTAGCCAGAAATTGTGGTGGATGCCCGTAATCCCAGCTACCCTGGAGACTGAGGCAGGAGAATTGCTTGAATCCAGGACGTGGAAGTTGCAGTGAGCCAAGACTGTGCCACTGCACTCTAGCCTGGGCAACAAGAGTGAAACTCCGTCTCAAAAAAAAAAAAAAAGAAAGAAAAAGAAAAGAAATGAAGCTATATAGGCCAGGAGGGAGTAGAATGACATTTTCAAAGTGATGAAAAATAATTGTTATCCAAGAAGACTGTGTCCAGCAAAGTTATATTTAAAATACGATGGAGAGATAAACTCCTTCCCAGATGAACAAAAACTGAGAGAATTCACCATCAGACCCATCTTACAAGAAATGCTAAAGGGAGTTCTTCTATCTGAAAGAAAAAGTACTAATGTGCAAAGGAAGACATTGAAGGCATAAAATTAACTTGTAAAACTAAGTACACAGACAGTCCCAAAATACTCAAATGCTGTAATTGTGCTGTGCAATGCACTCATAACTTTAGTATGAATCTCCAAAGACAAATCTATCAAAGACAATAATAATTACAGCAACCTGTTAAGAGATCGGTAATATAAAAATAGATAAACCGAGCCATCATAAAATCAAAGTGTGGGGAAGATAGAATTAAAATGTATTTTTAAAAATATTTTTCTTTGTGTCTATTCTTTGTGATCTAAGAAAGGCTGTCATTTCTTTAAAACAGCTTGTTATATACGTAAGATGTTTCTTGTAATACACCCCATGGTAACCACAATGCAGAAACCTATAATAGATTGACTAGAAATAAAAAGCAAATAATTAAAACATACTATGAGAAAAAAATCACTTAACAAAAGGAAGACAGTAAGAAAGTAAGAAATGGAGAGGACTTAGAAAGCAACCAGAAAACAAGCAACAAAATGGCAGTAGTAATCCTTACTTATAATAACTCTGAATGTAAATTGACTCAATTCTCCAAGTAAAAGGCATAGAATGGCTGAATGGATTAAAAAAAAAAAAAAAAAAAAAGAGAGACCCAACTATGTGCTGCCTACAAGAAACCCACTTCACCTATAGAGACATACATAGACTAAAAGTGAAGGTATGGAAAAGGATATTTCTTGCAAGTGGAACCCCCGTCCCCCCAAAAAAAAACCGCACTAGCTGTACCTATATTGGATAAAATAGACTACAAGTCAAAGCCTATAAAAAGAGACACGGTCACTATATAATGATAAAGAGGTCAATTCAGCAAGAGGATATAACAATTATAAATATCTCCATTCATCCAACACCATAGCTCCCAAGTATATGAAGAAAATAGATCTAAAGAGAGAGGGAGGCCGCAATGCAATAATAGTAGTGGACTTTAAGACCCCGCCTCAGTAATGAACAGATTATTCAGACAGAAAATCAACAGAGAAGCATTGAAGTTAAGCTATATACTAGAACTAGTAGGCCAAACTGACATTTATAGAACATTTCCCCCAAATGCTGCAGAATATACATTCTTTTCATAAGCACATGGAATATTCTTCAGAATAGGCAACATTTTAATCCACAAACAAATCTCAACACATTCAAAAAAGCAGAAATCATACCAAGTATCTTTTCTGATCACAATGAAATAAAACTAGAAATCAATAAGAAGAGGAATCTCAGAAACCACACAAACACATGGAAATTAAACAACATGCTCCCGCACAATGAAGAAATTAAGAAGGAAATTTAAACATGTCTCAAAACAAATAGAAATGGACATACAATATACCAAAATCTATGGGATACAGCAAAAGCAGAACTCAGTGGGAAGCTTGTATCAATAAATGCCTATATCAAAAAAAGTAGAAAGACTTCAAATAAAGAATTTAATGATGCACCTCAAGAAACAAGAAAAGCAACAATAAACCAACTCAAAATTAGAGGGAAAAAGATAACAGAGCAGAAATAAATAAAATCGAGACAAAAATAATACAGAAGATTAATAAAACAAGAAGTTGGTTTTTTTAAAAGATGATAAACAGCATTGACAAACTTGGGCTACACTAAGGAAAAAAGAGCAAAGACCCAAATCAGAAACAAGAAAAGGAGACAGACAACTAAGACCACAGCAATACAAAGCATCATTAGACCCTATTATGAGCAACTAGATGCCAAAAAATTAGAAAACTCAGAAGAAATGGATAAATTACTAGAAACATATATAACCTACCAAGATTGAATCACGAAGACATAAGAAAACTCAACAAACTAATAACCAATAACAAGATTGAAGCCATAATAAAAATTGTCCCATCAAAAGCCTGGGACCTTGTGGCTTCACTGCTGACTTCTACTAAATTTTTAAAAAACAACTAATGCCAATTCTACTCAAACTCTTCAAAAAAAAAAATTGAAGAGGAAGAAATGCTTCCAAACTCATTATTAGTGGCCAGCATTACCCTGAAAAATACCCAAACCAGGCAAGGACACAACAAGGAAAGAAAACTACAGGCCAATATCACTGATCAACATAGATGGAAAAATCCTCAACAAAATACTAGCAAATCAAATTCAACAACACAGGAAAAAGTTCACTCACTATGGTCAAGTGGAATTTATCCCAGGGACGGAAGGATGGTTCGACATAGGCAAATCAATAAACATGATTCATCATATTAACAGAACCAAGAACAAAAACCATGAATCATTTCAGTAAGTACTGTAAAAGCAGTCAATAAAATTCAGTGTCCCTTCATCAAACTGGGTATAGAAAAAACGTAGCTGAAAATAATAAAGGCCATATGTGACAAACCCACAGCTAGTATCATACTGAATGGAGAAAAATTGAGGGCCTTTCCTCTAAGACCTGGAAAGAATGACCACTTTCACCATTCTTATTTAACATAGTGCTGGAAGTCCTGGCCAGAGCAATTAGACAAGAGAAAGAAATAAAAGGCATCCAAATTGGAAAGGAAGAAGTCAAATTATCCTTGTTTATAAACTATATAACCTTATATATTGAAAAATCTAAAGACTATACTGAAAAACTGCTAGAACTGATAAATGAATTTGGAAAGTGGTAGAATATAAAATCACTATTAAAAATTAGTAGCATTTATATACACTAACATCACACAGTCTGAAAAAGCAATCAGGCATTTTATTTACAATAGTTATGGAAAACAGAAAAGAACTAGGAATCAATTTAACCAAAGAAGCGAAATATCTGTATCAGGAAAATGGTAAAACACTAATAAAAGAAATTGAAGAGGACACAGAAAAAAGAAAATACATTAAATAAATTGTTTAAGATCAATTATATTAACTAAATTGTGATAATTAACTAAATTGTGATAATTATATATCAAAATAATTTTAAAGGTCTGAATAAAAAAAAGTTGTACCAGAAAACAGACACAAAAAAAATTTGCGCCACTTATTTTATGAAGCTAATATAATATTGATTACAAAACCAGATAAAGGAAATTATAGGCATATTTCACTTATGAACATAAATGTGAAAATCAAACCAAGAATTTTAGCTTACTAAATCAGATGTTGAATTTTGAAAAATACACTATGATTATGTAGCTTATCCAAAAACTCTGAGGCTGGTTTAACATCAGAATTCTATAAATATAAATTGTCTCATTAATAGACTAAGCAACAGAAAATACATGATATCTCAAGTTACTAGAAAAAGAAAAAGCCTTTATTTATTTATGATTTTTTACGTAATAACTGCTTAGAACCCAGAGTAGAAGGCAAGCTGCCTTAATTTAATAAAGGTTATTCACACACATGTAAAAACCTTGTAGCATGTGTTATCCTTAATGGAGAGACTTTAAATGCTTTTCACAGTGGTGAGGCAGGAGAGAGGGGATGTCTCTGAAGAACCCCCAAATTGTCCCCATGATAACTGCTGAGACCAAAGAGCCCCACTTCTGGTCCTCCATGGTATCAGCTGAGCAAGAACTTTCATGCCACCTTTCCCTGCTGTCTCCCACCCTGTGATCCTAGGGGGGTCAGAAGCCACAATTAACAAGATTGGGGAGGCAGAAGCAGAGCTCAAGAACTCAAAGTCACCACCTGGGCTACCGCAGCAGCAGCCACCCAGCTCCAGGCCCAAGCTGTGAATGAACATGCAGAAGCTGAAACTATGGACAAAGTATGAAATTCAGTTTTTTTACTGGACTGAGAATATGAATTATTGAGCTGAGACTGCTTTTATTACCTGAAAGGGACTGTAAAGCCCGTGAGACTTGTCCTAAATATGATCCAAGAGCAGAAAATAACTAGCCCCACAGGACAAATTTAAAGAAGTAGTGGGACCCCAAAATAAAGAGGCTTTGTGATTACAAAACACATGCAGTGGTTATTGTAGGTTATCATTACATCATGATTTTTCACCATAACCCTGGTAGGTGGGTATTATTGTGAGAATAATATTAAATCCATAGAGAAACTCTTAGAGCACTTAAGGGATTTGTACAAATTTACAGAGCAGACAAGTGGCAGAGCTAGGGATGAAGTCCTGGCTTTCTGGCTCTGCAGCCTTACTTGTTAACAGAACATTTAAAACTCCAGACTTAAATGAGCAGCGTATCTCCTCTGGCTCCAAATCAGGATCCACTCTACACAGACCTCTCTTTGTAAAGTATCCCTTTGTTCCAGTGGTCTTGAGCTGAATCCCTTTTAAATTACCCCAAGCAAAACACTCCTATCCAGATTTCCACCTCTGTCTCCCACCACTCAGTGGCTAAGACCTGCCGTCAGAAGGGAGGGCAGTGAGCCTCCCATTCCCTCTCGGCCTTGCAGCCTCAGGCACTCAGCCCTTTGTCTAGGGATCTATCACACCTGTGCAGACCCAGTGTATAGGTATCCTAAACTCCAGGGGATACAAAGCATCCAAGGTTTACGCTGAGGCCCTCTCTTGGTGGGATGCAAAGAGGTAGAACTCTCCTCTACCACTACCTCTCCAACTAACAAGATGGCAGCTACTCCAAAGAGGTCGTCCTTACCCATCCATGCTCCACCTCTACCCTTTCAACTTCTTTATGTTCTTCTTGGTTCGATATTGTATCTGGCAAACTTGCTGAACTTTGATGTTAGCTCTATTAGTATTATTCTGTTGGTTCTGTTGAGTTTTTCCAGCTATGTCATAATAGCTGCAAATAATGACATTATCTCTTCACTTCCAATCTTCTTACTTTTTTTTCCCTTTTATTATACATTGGCCAGGCCCTCAATTATTATCAACACGCTTGATTTCTTCCCAATCTTAAAGGAACTTTCTCACAGGCTTCCTGAACCCAGAGCCAGCTTCACGGACTGCATACAATCTGTACAGACACACAGTCCCCCAGCTTGGTTTAATATCTTGCTGTCACTGTCTTGTGATCATAACAATATTTGGAAAAAAAGTCACACATTTTCAGTGTGCATTGGACACTGCAACTTACATAGCTGGTTCCGTCTAAACAGTCAGTGATGGTTATAAAGCAAAATCTTTAATCAAGAGTCAGCAAAGTGGAATTTGTACTGAGAGGCCTTGCCCTAACTGGCTAGGAAAATGTGTTTTTATTGACATGCCATGGCTGTATTTTCATCCTTCTTGCTAACTAGACTTCTATATAAATAGACTGGTTTGTCTTTTTTTTTTTTTAAGTCCACGTTAGCATAAATATGTTTTAAGTGACTTTGTGGCTGAGCCTAACACAGAATGGGCCATGAGAACTCAGTTTTTCTGATTACTTCAGAAATCCAATCATTCAGATTAGCAGAAGAAGGCACCTAAGATGGTGAGCATGGAAACCATTACAAGAGACAAAGACCTCTCTGACACTTCCCAGGGAATTAGTTATTTTTCCCTTTTCTGGGAAACAAATGGGCTTAACCAAGTGTGGCTGCCGTCCCAGTTCTCAGGGCAGTCACACTAAGCTCTGTGCACCCTTTCCTGTTCGATGTTCATAACATTCCTGTGAAAAGACGCTTCTGGTCCAGGAATTTTGCTTCCTTGAATCTGTGGGAAACTGAAGAGGCACTGGCCCATTAATGGTTTCAATAAGGTAAGACAGTGCGTGCCCCAGGGGAAGTACTGAAAGTGGTCAGAACTCCTCCCCCATGAGTTAGTTTCCAGGCCCTGCCTTGGAGATTGGCTGTGGGTTGTGGGCCAGCCCCACCAGGGCTTCTCTTTGCTCAAAGGAAGTGAGATAGCACTGAAGTCCACGTCTTCTTAGGCTGGTCAAAGTATCCCCACCTTTGGCAGAGGGCTGGAAGTTGAAGCAGCGTCTCAAATGAGAAATGAAGGAGAATAAAAACAAATAAACAAAAGCTTCAATCAGCTGACAAGAGTCCATTTGAGGCCTCTCTTACAGAGGGGAGTCATCTCTACATCTGGCAGTTCTAGAACAAAGACTCTGTGCCTTTGAGGGGAATTGAGAATGGGATATGCTCAGCCCAGAAACAAGCATGAGGGGATGTGGTACAAAAGTGACCCACACGTCTGTGGCCTGCAGAGGGTAGAACCAGGGGCTGAGTTTCAGCTCAGTGTAGAGAGCAACTTTCTACCTTCGGCCCAGTTGAAGCCCAGCTATTCATATGGCGCAAGTGTAGGCTTGTTTGGTGACATTCAGACTTTTTAAGTTGAAATATAACAAATATTCAAAAAGTGCACATATAAGAGAACAGCCCTTTGAAGCTTTACGAACTCTGCATAGCTTTGTAACTAGCACCAAGATTGCAAGCAGCTCCCCAGCAAGTCCCTGTGCTTTCTTCCAGTCAAGATCCCCTTGCAAGGTGGACCCTCATTCCAGCTTCAGGGATTCCCTAGCTTCACTCGTTCTGTACTTTATAGAAATGGAGTGAGACCCTTGATCCTCGTTTCGGTCTGGCTTCCTTGGCTTACTTGCCTATGTGAGATTCAGCCCCATTGCTGCTGGTATCTGTAGGTGATACATTCTTGTTAGGTGAATATAGTAGTGATTATGTGTCCAGTCTACTACTGATGGGGATTTGGGTGGTTTTGATTTGGAGCCATTATGAACACTCTGCTGTGGGTAATTGGTGAGTATATACACACTTATTTCTCTTAGTCATATACCTAGGAGTGGAATTGCTGCATCATAGGGTGTGCATACATCGAGTTTTAGTAAATACTGCCAACAGCTTTCCAGTGTATATACCAATTTATATTCCCACCAGAAGTGTGGGAGTTCTGAGGCTTTATAACCTCCAAAATGCTTTTCACATTTGCCACATGACATATGCCATGTGGCCATTAGAGATACCTCCATGTCAGGTAAGCCCATGCTCCTTCTTTGCAGTCGTTAACACCGAGCAGGAGTGAATTCCCTTGGAGCTTTTCCTGAGAGATTTTGACAACAGTCAGGATCAGGGCAGAACAGTGCACACTTGCTGGCAGGGAAAGGAGACTGGAATGGCAGGTGGGCTGGAGGGTTGCTCTTGCCCGCCAGCACCTCAGCTATGGCCTGCAGGTTAATCTCCTTCTGCTGTCTGGTCTGTGCCTGGCCTCAGCTGTCGCCCTGTGAGAATCACAGGTTTAGCACTTGTCCCTAAGGCTTTGCTTGGCCACTGAGCAGAGACCCAGTCCCCAACATTCCCTGGGGAGGAAGAGAGAGCAGTGTTGATGTCCCCAGTCTCCAGGGAAAGAGTGGAGCCCCCAGCCATGAAGCCCTTCATCAGCTTCTCTGTTCTGGTCCACAGCCTCTTCCCCCCAACCTACCCCCCAACTTTCTTCTCTACTTTTCTCCAAAACGGGAATTATTTTGCACATTTTCTTTCCAAGTCCAAAAATAGGAAAGAGAAGGGAACAGCTAATCTGGTCCAGCTGCTGGTTTTGCTACTTAACAAAGATTTTTTTACAGTAATTTTCTCTCTGGTTTTCCCTTACATCTGCACAAGCTCCCGCCTCCCACTCCCCACACATACACACCCTTTACAAAACTACTTGCTCTAGAATCCAGAGAATGTATTTTCCTCAGCTGCCTGTAACTGGTATCCACCCAAAAGAAGGGGTTCCACCTCCAAAGTGCCAAGCCATCATAGCAGCATTTTCACCTCTGCCTTGCGCACATTCTGGTCGGATCACTGCTGCTTCTTATGAGTCCGGCACATCTCACCCCAGGTGATGTCCTGGCCATCTCACCCCAGGTGATGTCCTGGCCTTCTGGCATCACAATCTCTCTTTATGAGAACTTTGGAGGGTAGGCAGAAGTGACAAGAAGAACCCCTAAATACGCAAGTTCAGTGAAAGGCATGCTGTGAAGTGAGTGCATTTTTTTTTGTGAATTACCATATTCCAAACTAAACTCATGCATTCATTCATTTATCCAACTTGCAGCTTCTGAGTGTCTAATTTACATATGGCAGGCTTGGTGCTAGAATGCTGGGGTAGATGCAGACATATCCGTGCCACCTTGCTTGCCTTGGGGAAGTTCATGCTGGAGGCTGGTGATAAAGGGAGTTTTAGGACTTGGTGCAAAGTCTTCTGTGTAGTCATATGATATATCGTCCAAATTGGAATTCTTCTGACAATGAAAGTTGCCTTTAACAATTATGCTGGAATGGCAGGCATGAAATGAAACAGTCTTCAGCCAGTAGGGACAACCATCTGTCTACAGGGGTAAACATGTTGCCCACATAGCCCAGGACACTGGCTTTGACTCAAGTCATTTCCAGCTGAGTTACTGTGGGAATGGGGGCGCTAACTCTCCCAGGATTGCCAGGAATCGTTTTTCTGATGCAGTTCCCTATCTACAGCCAAATTCATAAATAGAAAGGAGCGAGTTCTGGTCCCAGCAATGCGTCACCCCAACTTCTCATGCCACCATCCATTGCAGATGGGTAGGAGATGGGACCACCCTTACTTTACAGTCTCCCTGCTCGCTAAGTAACTCCGCGGCTAATTTTTTGTGGCATCTCAAGTCAAATATAGAAATTTAAAGGTCATAGATGGAATCTTTGTCCCTAAATCCTTCATGAGTCTACAATTTAAAACGCTGTATTTTGTCCAAGAATGTGAACCTTTTTCAGTGTAATTTTTAAAACATTTTTTAGGCGGCAGTTCTAAAAATCACATTTGGCTAAGCAGTACTGAGGAGGAATCCTCATATCCAGATCCAGCTTACATTTCCCTGGAAAGCTTATGGGAAGGGATTTTCCTGAACAGCATAGAGGTGGATTATTTCATTTTTGGCTGAAGAGAATCTAGTGACAAGATCTTTCTCATTTTCAGGATAGAGATCCCCTATGAAGCTTTCACCTTTTTTCTCCCAGTTTCTGTTCCAGGCCTGAAAAGAGAGAAACTCAAAAGAAAATTGCATCCATAGGGATGTAACTAATGTAGCCAAGTTTTGAAAGTGGGCAATATGCCTTATCTGTCTGGGTATCTCCAACTATCAGCATCAACACTCAACAAATGTTTGTTGAATGAAACATGAATAAATGAGTAAATGAACAGATGAAAAGAAATTAGATTGTTTTGCTGGGTTTGGGAGAAGCAATAAGAGAAAAAAATCCCTTGAAAAGTCTATTTTGGATGACGTCTCCAAAGCAAATAAGGAACAGAAGTAGGTGCTGTGATTTCCTGGGTTGGTTATTCACCTGGGTGCCTCCACATGTCTCTACAGACAGATGTGCTAGCCGGGGTGGAGGCATGGTGGTGCTGGCAGGTATGAGTTCAGGCTTCTTTGTATTATAGCATACACAGTTGGCCATTCTGAGAGGCTCTTGCAGCGGGCAGCTATTGTCTTTGAATGCCCAGAATCCCTTCTGCCTTCTATTGCTGAGAGCTCATCAGTTTTCCCTTTGTGGATCCTCCCTTCACCTGCTCACAATTCATGTGATTCCTTTGGGATTTAGCACACTTCCTGTCTAGCGGTGGTTACATGACCTAGATATGTCCAATCAAAATTACAATGATTGTTTTAAAGATGGGGGCATAACCCAGTCTGGCTCAGGAAGGGGACAGTTCTTGCACTTTTGCTGTAACTATGGGGAAAGAGGCATGGCTGTCATTCTGCTGCAGTTGCTAAGCTGAGGGAGTGTCAGCCCACCTCTGCCAGTGACTGTAGTTGCCACTAAATGAGAAAAGCCTGAGATGAACTAATAAATTCTCTGTCTGTTTTAGGTGAGATAGGTGAGATTTGGTTGATTTTCTCTCTTTCGTAGCTGAAAGAGTCACGACTATGGCGTGTTCTCTGTGCTCTTGAGGGCCTGAACCCACTCATGGTTTACTCTGGCCTTTGGTCAGGCAGTTTTGCCAACTCCCTATTGTCCACACTGGATGATGAATTAAGGGGCACCAAGTTGGGGGCCAAAGGGCTTCCGTCAAGGCTGTCACTTTGTGTTTGGGTTCCCTGAAAGGTCCCACTGAGCCCTTCTTGGTGTTGAGCCCATTGTCCTGTGAGCAGTGTATCAGCATTCTGGAGTGGGCGTGCTGTCCCCTGTGATGGCTGAGTTCCAGGTTGGCCTCAGCTGCTCCAGGAATCAGTGGCTGGACTTCATTGCTGTGGGGACCCTTGAGGTGCTATCCCCATGCCTGGGCAGCTGGTCTAGACCAGTGCTGTTCAAAGTGCGCAGCCATAATTATTTGTTGTTGATCTATGATGAGATAAGGAGCTTGCATCAGAAGGTATATCAACGTACTGTTGACTTTATAAAGAAGTCTTGCTACAACAACAACAACAAGAACAACAAACCCTTAATGAATGATTATTTTACATCATTGCACAAGCTCCTTGGGGGTCATTAAAGAAATAACTCATGGACTGGCAGTGGTCTGTAGACCGCACTTACAGTGGCACTGGCCTAGACCTCCCAGTTCCCACAGTTATGCAGGGGAGTTGTCCTTGACCACAGTCCAGTTCCTAAATGTCATCCTCTTGTAACAGAGCAGCCGCCTCATCTTCTGAGAATGAGGGTTCTATTGCAGAGGTTTTCAACCTTGACTGTACATTGGGATCACCTGGGAAGCTTTCAAAAGGTGAATTCGGTCCATAGGTATTTTGATTTGACTGGTCTGAGGCTTTTGGGACTTTTAGAAGTTTTTCAGGTGACTCCAACGTGCAGCCAAGGTTGAGAATCACTGCGCTAGCTCTAGATTAGTGGTGCTTTAATGTTATTGTGTGTCCGAATCATTCAGAAAGTTTGTTTGAAATATATTTGTTAGCACCGCTGCCAGAGACTCTCATTCAGAAGGATCCTAGAATTTGCCTTTTTCAACAAGTAGTTCAGGAAATTCTAATGTAGGTAGTTTATGAACCACAAGTTTGAAGAACACTATTTTAGATGGTTGTCTGGAAAAGTTACAAGGTAAACTCAAATAAGAAAAGATTTGAAGAAAGTTTTCAGTGGTTGAAATGTTGAAGCCTCAGCATGGATCAAGTGAATTTGTTTTCTTTCCTGAGGATTTCAACTATGTTGGGCTGTCACAACAGAGAAGTGAGAAATGAGGTGTGAATAGTGTCCAGTGGACTTCAGGAATCAGTGGACAACCTTAATTATCTTGGAGTTTCCTGATCCAATATTATTAGTAATCTGTCCTATTTCCTATTTCACATTGACATCTCTGTCTCTGAGCTCTCAAGCTAAGTTCCTCTGCATTGGCCTGAAAGGAAATGTTAAACCCAATGAGCCCAAGCCAGCCTAGACCAGGCTTAGGTGTGGCCAGGAGCAGTGAGTAAATCACAGTGACATTATGATGCAGCAGACTTCCCCACATCAGCCTCTGTACACATTGGAGCCATGTCACTATTTGAGTAGCATCATAATGGTGACAAGGGGAAGGCCATCTTTGATCAGGATGAGGTTGTTCGTGCCTCCAAAGGTTCATATTGTGATCCAGGCTTTGCCCATTTGGTCCAGGAGGTTGAAAGAGAGACAGAATGCAATTAAGCTCAGCAGTAAACACATTGAAGTCAAAATGGTCTCGAAATGGAGGCACACACTTTCCCCTACTTCCTTTTTATTCATAAGGAGCACTTAGTTCCCAGAAGGGGACAAAGTCCTGGTAATCCATTCTTGTTAGGTGAGTACCTATGTGGGTTAGTGATGACTCTGAATTCATGCCCAGAATGAGGATGTTGTTCATGTTTAGAGGGACAGGGGCCCTGAGGACCAGTTCTGTGGGGGAGATCCCACTACTGAATGGTGGGCTGCTACTCCTGATTTAAAACACCTAATGCCTGACTACTTGTTAAGGATTCTTGGAACAATATCACAGTGGTGGATATTAGCAAAAGTTATTTTCAATGATTTCTGAAAGGAGTTTTTAATGATCTTGAGGTCCTAAATCAACTAAGCCTTAGTTTAGTTCACTTCAATTCAATATTTAATTTATCTCTGTGGGAAGCCCCTTTTTCTCCTGAAAGTTATGTATAATTAGGAAGTTCTAAGAATCCTGACTTCTTACAGATAGGCTCTGGTTTACTCAGGACAAACCCAGTTTATGTCTATTGTCACTACATATTATTACAAATGTCCCCTTTTAATTTAAAGGGTCTGAGTTTGAGTAGCAAATTGTATGGCTACTCCATATCCGTGGAGATTTTTAAAAATCAGTAAATCATCTGGGCCCGGTGGCTCATGCCTGTAATCCCAGCACTTTGGGAGGCTGAGGTGGGTGGATCAAAAGGTCAGGAGTTTGAGACCAGCCTGGCCAATATGGTGAAACCCTGTCTCTACTGAAAATACAAAAATTAGCCAGGCATGGTGGCAGGCGCCTGTAGTCCCAGCTACTCAGGAGGCTGAGGCAGGAGAATTGCTTGAACCCAGGAGGCAGAGGTTGCAGTGAGCTGAGATTGTGCCACTGCACTCCAGCCTGGGTGACAGAGCGAGACTCCATCTCAAAAAAAAAAAAAAAAAATTAGTAAATCAGTGAATGTACATTTCATCTTTTAAAAAAGTTTGTTTTGGCCAGGCGCAGTGGCTCACGCCTGTAATCCCAGCACTTTGGGAGGCTGAGGTGGGCGGATCACGAGGTCAAGAGATCGAGACCATCCGGGCCAACATGGTGAAACCCCGTCTCTACTAAAAATACAAAAATTAGCTGGGTATGGTGGTGCACGCCTGTAGTCCCAGCTACTCAGGAGGCTGAGGCAGGAGAATTGCTTAAATCGGGAAGGCAGAGGTTGCAGTGAGCCAAGATTGCACCACTGTACTCCAGCCTGGCAACAGAGTGAGACTTCATCTCAAAAAAAAAAAAAAAAATTTTGTCTTTAGTGAAGTGAGAAAACCAGGTGAGGAAATGAATATGGGAAATAATTTGTTTAAAAATAACTATTGCAAAATTTACAGTTTTCTAATATGAATTCAATAGGAATCCAATAAAAATTTTAAGAATCCTTCAGGCAGTTTTAAAAAGTTTTGATGAAAATCGTTGATTCTTCTCTGTCTCAATGCCCTTTCACTTGAGGAATCTATACTTGCTAAAGGCCATCAGGTAAAATTGTAAGCTGGATATGTTTTGTAAGCTGGAATGTTTTTGAATCTTACAATGAGCATCTACTATGCCAGCTAAGACAAAAGAGAAGAAAGTCAAATCCCTTGTTCCAGAGAGGATCCTCAGGAAATGAGGAGATATAAACAAAATATTCTGCCACAAAACTGTTGTCCCTCAAGCAGTCCCTGATCCAAAAAAGTTGTGTATGACAGCATTGAGCAGGACTTGCAGAGTTGCTGAAACCTGGCACCTAGCCTCATCTTCCTTGTTGGGTCATCACTGGGCTCAGTTTCTAGCTCATTTCTAGGTCAAACCCATGCAGTGTGGGGAATGATGACTGTGACAGCAGCTTATATATCAGTAGGGAAACGTGTCTTCTGTCTTCTTTGGTGTGCCGGGTGCTTCTAAGAGGTCTGGAAATGTGGCTGGGTGCATCACATCATCATCATTTTCCTCATGAACAAACTTAACTAGCACTTAGTTGAGTGTCCACCGTATGCCAAAAACTGTTTCACATACTATGCATGGCAACTTATCCATGCTTTACCATATGAAGAGGTACCATTGTTATCTCCATGTGGCAGGTAAAGAAGCCAAGCATCAGGGCACAGAGAGGTTAAAGGACTTGCCCAAGTTCACACAAGTAGTAAGAAGTGAGGCCAGGGTTTAAAATGAGCACATGCGAGAGCCTGTGCCCTGATCTTTTTCTGTACCACCACTCTTCGTGTGTGACAACCTGGATGGCAAATTGGTATTTCTCCTGACAC
Organism: Pongo abelii; assembly: GCF_028885655.2. Taxonomy (NCBI): domain Eukaryota; kingdom Metazoa; phylum Chordata; class Mammalia; order Primates; family Hominidae; genus Pongo; species Pongo abelii. Next base: position 60,944,742 of record NC_072001.2, read on the forward strand.
CGTTTCCCTCTCTGGCTACTTCTCTTCTTCCCTTGCCCATTCTTCACGTTTCTCAAACAACATGAGTATACTTGCTATCTCCAGTTTCCCTCCTCCTGTCTCTCTTGAATTCCCTCCAATCAAGCATTCACATCATCACTCCATTAAAATTGTATAATCAAAATAATCAATGGTCTCCATGTTGATAGAGCCAATGGGGAATTCTCAGTTCTTATCTTCCTTGGTGAGTCATTAGCTAACAAGTTGATCACTCCTATCTCGCTGTAAAACTCTCTTTACTGGCTGCCAGTGCACTCCATTCCCTCACTGCCTGGCCATTCTGCTTCAGTCTCTGAGCCAGTACCTTCTCATCTTGCTGACATCCTAATATTGGGTGTTTTAAAGCTCAATTTCTGGAATTCCTCTCTTGTGTAGCCACACTCTCTGGGATTTCATTCCATTTCATAGTTCTCAATATCTGTATGTTTTAGCATTTATATCTCCAACTTGTTTTTCTTTCTTTAGCTCTAAATAGTAATAATATCAACTGGCATCCAAGCTTCACGTGTCTGAAACTGAGTTCCTGTTTGCAACTCAACAACACCCTGCAAAAAAAAAAAAAAAAAAAAGCTTAATTTGACTCCAGTCTTGCCCATTTCACCTTCACCACACTCACTGCTGCTCCTTCATTCAAGCTCTCATCACCTCTTGTCTGGATTATTATAATAGCTTCTTAATTTGTCTTCCTGCTTCTACCCTTGTTCCCTTTCAGTCTATTCTCAACATAGCAATCAGAAAGGTCCTGTTTAAATGTGAGTCAGATCATGTTACTGCTCTGCTCAAAATAATGCAATGGTTTTCCATCGCACAGAGAGTGGCAGATTGAATTTTCCAAAAGACAATTGCAATGATATTTCCTAGCCCATGTGCTCTTCTTATAATATGACTTTAGATAAATGTGATTTGTATTCTGTCTCTTTAATCTGGACAGCCTCACAACTACGGCAAAAGTGATAAAAGTAACTTTCAAGGCTAGATCATGCAAGACAAGGCAACATAGCTTCTACCTTGTTCTCTGAAGACATTTGCCTTTGGCTCCCTGAGCCTCCATCCAAGAAATCGAAGTACCACGCTATGAGGAAGCTCAGGTCATAGGAGGAGGCCATGTGTAGATGCTGTAGCTGAGAATTACAGCTGAGATCCCATACAACAGCCAGAGTAACCTACAGCCATGTGAGAGAAGTGTCTCCAAAAATTTTAATCACTAACCATCAGCCCTCAGCCTTTGAGTCTTCTCAGTTGAGGCCCCAAACATTGTGGAAACATCATGAAACAGAGACAAGCCATCCTTACTATGCCTTGTTTGAATTCCTGACTCACAGAATCCATAAGCACAGTAAAATGGTTGTCATAAACATTAAATTTTGGGGTGGTTTGTTATGCAGTAAAAGTAACTGAAACATTGGGTTAATGTTTCCTCATTAACATTGTAAATGTAACATTGGGTTAATGGGTCCTCAACCCAGGACCATCCAGCTAAGCTGCTCCTTAATTCATGATCCACAGAAATTGTGAAATCACAGTGTTGTTTTAAACCACTAAACTCTGGGATAATTCATTACTCAGAAAAAGATAATACACTTAGCTACTTATTTAACAGTATAACTTCTCTCTTCCCAACAATCTCTATCCCCCTTTCCTGATTTACTTTCCTCCACTGTACTTGTTACCATCTAATATACTACTAAATATTTAACTTATTTATCTTAATTACTGACCCTGTCCCCTATAGTAATACAAGTTCTAGGAGGATAGACATTTTTGCCTGTTTTATTCATTGCAAATCCCCAGTACCAGGCATATAGCCAGCACTCAATAGATTATTTGTTAAATGGCTAAATCTCACATGCCACTCTGTGATTGATTGTTAATGGCTACCGGAAACGCTGTGTTAATAAGAATTGCCTGAGCATAGTGAGAAGAGTGCTGCAGTCAATTAGTGATGACTGCTGTGGGTGTGGAAGCAGCAGTGGCATTATGCTTGCTATGTATTTGCTTCCTTGCTGTATCTCTGCATCCTTTCTTCAGGCAACAGTTTATACCCGGTTACCCTGTAACAATGATAACAGAGTCTATGTTTTGTCAAGGACTGCAGATAAAGCAACTCACCTTACAATTTAACATTCAAACATTTCGGGATGTATTTATCTCCTGCTGTTAATTCAAATGCCAAGATTCAATTTGTCTGTTGGCTCTTAATTATCTTCTGAGGAGGCAAAGAATCACTGGTTACCATTATCTTTGAAATGGCTCCTCATAAAACACAGAAAATAAACATTCAGACATGAAAGCTACAAGGCTCACAATGCGGGAATTTTAACCTTGAAAACTGTCCAACAGTAGAATTATGAGTTTATGTAGGAGTTTGAGAAGTACTTTGCCAAGTGGGCAAAAAAGTTATACAGCCCGTGAGAATAACACCATCCTGGCTATGAATCTCAAAATGGAAAGTAACGTTTGTGAACATCAAATCTGCAGTGTTCTCGTGAACCTAGTGGTCCAGTTTGAAAACATTACCCTCATTTATTCATTCAAAAATATGTTCTCACCACCTACTATGTTCTTGACATTGCCATCGATACTGGGAATTCCACAGGGGATTAAACAAAATCCTTGCCTCATCTTACATCTTACAGTCATTCCTCAAATAGCATAACTTTCTGGCTAGTCCTGCTTACACCACTTAGAGAGTCAGAATCCAAGCACCTACGAGATTTCTGTGTTCAGCATCAGCTTTGTTCCTCATCACAAGGAATAGAATATATTAGAGTAGGAGAACACATGCAGTTTTACTCAACCTGCCAGCTTTTTTATTGGTTGTCCTTAAATCCATAGATTGTTTTCTTTCATGAAACAAGAGACAGAATTTCAGGTCCATCCTCCAAGTCCAGGTATTGCTTTCACAGGATTCTGGGGTTTTTTGGTTGTTGTCGCAAGGAGCCTTGCTGAGAATGAGCCGGCTGTGGTTGGTGTATGTGGAGATGCACTGTCTACACACTTACAAGAGCTGATGGATGATGCCCCTGCACTATCTAAGATTCTGGATGTCTTTAAGGTAACAATTGTCCATGTTGTTCCTTGAGAGCCTGGAGAAATCTGGTGTGGGAGATGCAGGACTCTTGGTGTGGCGGGACTGTTCAAGACCCTTGCTCAGTCTGGATGCATCATGAGCATGAGAGGCAGTTCTGAATGGGTTCAGTTTTTAATTTACCGGCCATAAGATACTGGAACATCCATTAGGCAGTGGGAAATACAATTGATCAATCATTTAGCAGCCCTCATTCATAATGGTGACAAGTTGACATCCAGAGACTACAGATTAAAAAAGCAGGGTTGAGGGTGGAGTTCTGGGGCATATCAACATTTCACATTATCTCATTTGATCCTCACCACAACCACTGTGGTAGGCACAACGGAGATTACATGGAGTCTCATTTTACACATGAGGGATGAAGAGCTCTGAGAAATTGGGGTTTTCCTGAGGGCTCACAGAACAAAGTCAGGAATAGGCCTCATGGGGTCTTTTTCTGCAACACTACTACTCTGTGACACGGTCTTCTAGAGAGAAATAAAGTACTGGTATTATTGGGTTTCTGTTCTTTCTGCATTTTTGATGATCACTCTGGCAACTCCCTCCTAACATGAGAGTGGAAGAAAAGTTGGCAGCAGCTTTGGTTTCCTTAGTACGCTGCGGATGGAACACAAGAACACAAGTCTGAGCATCCTTGATGACTCCCATCATCACCCCGCCTGTAGCTGACTGCCCTCCATCCCCAGATGAACTTCTCTTTGTTCCCACTAAAATCAGAGCCAAAGAAATGAAGCTAAAACTCTGATAATTTGTGTGTTTGTGTAACACAGTGGTCCAGATAAAGATGAACAGATTTAAGCAAAATCAAATTTTTAGTAAAACAAGCTAAAAGTAATTTCTCCTTTGCAAATGCCAAGCTTCATCTTTATGTGCCTTGAAATTCTTTGGCAACACACTTAATCTTGGCGAATCTGAGTTTATTAGAGGAATGTAGGGAGGAAGCAGGCTACATGCCCTCCCAGCTTAGATTTAGATTTAGCCAGACGAATGTCTGCACTTCTTTGCTAGAGGTATTACAACTATGAGTCTCAGTGATGCTTTGAGTCTCTCCCTGGTCTATGAGGGGTGAGGAGTTAGGTGCTTTCTTGGCTCTGTTTTAGGTAAATGACCAAGTAGGTCCTAAATTATAGTGCTTTTTTAGAGGTATGAACTTATTCCATACTACTTATATCTGCTAACAAACTCCAGGAACTTCAAGGGAACAAGATTAGTTCAAAACACTCCATGGAATATCCAGTGGAAAGCACTGGGGCTGGTTTTCATGCGTTGAGCATTACCCAAGGCAGTGTGCCCTAAAAAGAAGTGTACCCTATGAACAGAATAGTAGAAACTATCCCTATCATGTTATCAAGCAATTTATCTTGGCACTGTGCTTGGAATGCCATTTAACGTTTGCAAAGTAGGAGGTATCATTTTCTCCATTTTACGGATGAGAAAACTGTATCAGTGGTACCATACAACTTGCTGAGGATTGCCAGTCTAGGAAGTGGGTCAAAGAGTGACTCCAAGGTTGGAAGCATTCTTCTCCCATATAGCACTTCTTTGCCTAGATAAGGATTCTGTCCTGGGGCCTGCAGATCTCTGGTAGGAGTTCATTTCAAATACAGCTGGCTGCTTTCTGGGCCATCCTCCTCTCCTGTATGGGACTGATGCAGCCCCTGATCACACTGTGGTGCAATGAGATTGAAGGACTGGCAAAAAAAATATGAACAAGGGTGCCAGAGTTAGCAAATAAAAATATAGGATGCCTAATTATATTTGAATTTCAGAGAAACAACAGATTATTTCTTAGTATAAGTATATCCCAAATAGTACGTGGAACATACTTATACCAAAAATTGCTGTTGTTTGAAATTGAAACTTACCTGGGCATCCTGTATTTTGTCTGGAACCACGAGAGGGGAGTGATGGTTTCCCGTGGGGGCCTCCATTCCCGCCTTCTGCCAGCTCAGGCCTGGGCTCTGCCCTCCTTCCCAGCTTGGCTCTTCACCCAGCCCTCCCCATTTCCAAATTTCTCGAATCTCCAGACTCCCTTTTCATTGATGCCACTTCCCAAGCCCAGTGGAAGAGTTACCCAGAGTCCTCAGAGTTTTCGGCTTCCTTTTGTTGGCCTTCAAAATAAGCATACGTGCTCGTTTCTCTTTATGGGTTTTTCAAGAACATGAACAGGGGTGGTAACGGGAGTAATAAGCATGGAAAAATCACAGAGCTTCCAAAATGATTACAAAGTTCTCTTGGTATTTATTTCCTGCTTTCTTGGCACCTCTACTTCCACCCCCGCACCTCCCCCCACCTCCATCCCAAGTATTTAACTGGTTCTAGAAGTCTCCCTAGGGAGGTGCCAGAAGTCCCTCAGTTTCACAGGCTGCAGACTACCTCTTTTCATTCCAAGAGTGAGACTCATTCATCAAGTCATCTCCCTCCTCCTCCCCTTTAACTGAAAAGCCAAATTCTGCCTTTGCCCCACACCACTGCCCTGCAGTAAAGCCGTTGCCAGAGGAGAGATGCCCCTTCTGCAGTAACCCACCTTCAAGTTTGAGTATCATTCATCTCAGAAAACAGAGCAAATGCCCTTCTCTCACCACCATTTTGGGTCCTTCTTCTCTTCAAGCCCCAAGTCCAGGGTAACTACAAACATATTTCTTCCTCTGACCATCTCTCAATTCTCCATGTACCATCTATGAGCCTGACCCGCCTGTACTAGTCAGGGTTCTCTAAATGGACAGAACTAATAGGATAGATGTATATATGAAGGGGAGTTTATTGGGAGAATTGACTTACACGATCACAAGGTGAAGTCCCACAATAGGCCATCTGCAAGCTGAGGAGCCAGGAAACCAGTCTGAGTCCCAAAACTTCACAAGTAGGGAAGCCGACAGCGCAGCCTTCAGTCTGTGGCTGAAGGCCAGAGAGCCTCCGGCCAACCACTGGTGTAAGTCCAAGAGTCCAAAAGCTGAAGAACTTGGAGTCTGATGTTCGAGAACAGGACGCATCCAGCACGGGAGAAAGATGAAGTCCGGAAGATTTAGCAAGTCTCCTAATTCCATGGACTTCTGCCTGTTTTATTTGCTGCCCTGGCAGCTGATTAGGCAGTACCCACCCAGACTGACGGTGGGTCTGCGTCTCCCAGTCCACTGACTCAAATGTTAATCTCCTTTGGCAACACCCTCACAGACACACTCAGGAACAATACTTTGCATCCTTCAATCAAATCAACTTGACACTCAGTATTAACCATCACACCTTCCTACACAGCTATTAAATAGTATTATGATCTTCCGTTTGTGTTGATGCCCGTTGGCTTGGTTTCACCCTTTGCCAGGCACTTGAGGATAATGATCATCTCCTGGAAGCTGCTGGCAGATCCTGGACCACAGATTTTGGGGGTGGCTGGGTGGGGAGTAGATCGTACAGTGTATTTTAAAAATTAGTTGACATTTAAAATTTCCACGTGATTATAACCCATGTCTCTGGCTTTTCAGAAGATCTGGTGCCCCTAGGCCCTGATTCCTGCAAGGTAAGGCTGCCCCTATTACATGGTACCTACATTCCCTGGATCTCCACCTCCCTCCTCCGGTTACCTGCAAGGCCCCTGCAGAGACTGACAGCCTTTCACTAGAGAATTCCAGGCCTCAAACACCCTGATGGTAGACTATCAATGAACTACTGATAAACACATTATATAACAGGCTAAGAACCAGGCAAAATTACAGCATTTTTAAAAATGAGTAGTTACAACACTTCTACAGGAAACCATTTATTTTCATTGTTGACCGGAAATATAAATTCGAGGAAGATTAAGATACATGCATAGCTTATTTTAATTGTTCTTTAGAGGTTTAAAATCAACTTAGTACTATAAAATATAGTCTTATTGTAAAAGTATGTTTCATTAAATGTAAAGGAAAACTTATTGATAAATAGCTATAAATTTGCTCATTGAATTTACAAGATATTTGTAATGTTACTAATGGAGGTACAACCTGCTGAACTGCATGGAATCCAGCATCTCTTCATTTTTGCAACATATGAGTAATAGGCCAAAAACATTGAGAAATAGCACGTGGAATTTTATGTTTCCTCTGTGAAGACTCAGAAAGAAAGGAACATGTTCACTAGTGTTGAGATTAAAATACCATAAGCAAAGACAATATAAGAACCCTGCAACGCTCCCAGAGGTGGAAGGATATCTTATGCTTACTTTGGAGAACAGAACTGCCTGTCTTCAGAGTTCAGGAGCTGCAATCATCTGAAACTGTTGATCATTTTACTTAAAAAATTACCCTATTGGATAACGTAAGAAATATATTTTCATTCAAGCATTCAACAAATATTTTGGGAAACAAAGCTTCCCTAACATATATTTATCACATAAATATATTCAAAATATTAACATTTCCATCATACAAGTATTATATGCATCAGTATAAAGTATATCTTAATGCAGAAGTATTTTCTGTCTTCTTATTTTTCTCAGAAAAATCACAGGATTTTACGCACTTGTCCAAATTTGACATATATTAATTAGAAGGAAATCATAGATCTATGCAGTCACAAATTTAAAACTTTGAGGTATTTTGGAGATCATCCTGACCTAATTTTGCAGATGAAGAAGCTGAGGCCAGAGAAAGATTTATTAGGCCAAAATCTCATGGCCAGATGGTAGAAGAATGGGCATGAATTCTGGGCAACATCTCTTGGTTTACTCCCGTTTCTAACATACCAGTTTACCTCCTTAGAAAATGCAAAATGACATTGAAGGCCCTCTATATAAAAAGTCAGGAAGGCATATAGTACATTTAGAAGTTTCTCATAAAATGATGAAAACACAATGTCTTTACTTGAAGAAAGAAAAAATATGTCCGTTTATATGACTAGAACAATACATACCCCCATGTTAACTGTGGTCATTGTTAAGATGAGAATATAAGCTCCATGAGAATAGCAATTTTTATATTTTTGCTCACTGAAGATTTCCCCACAACAATAACAATTTGGGGACATAGTATGTATTCAACGAATAGGACACACAGATGTGACAGTTTTCCCAGGACAGCCCCATTTATGCCTGTTGTCCAGGAGGCTGATCCCTTAGGGCTCCTTTCATTCTCCATTGCGTCACTTTATTATTAAATATTTTTGAAAAAATATAAAGGATGAGGTTATGGATTTGTTTTTATTTTCTATGATTTGTGTGCACCTTCTAAATCTTGTAAAATGAACGTGCATATTTGTGTAATGGGAAAAAGTTTATTTTTATTTATTTTTTTAATACTTTAAGTACTGGGGTACAAGTGCAGAATGTGCAGGTTTGTTAAATAGGTATACACGTGCCATGGTGGTTTGCTGCACCCATCAACCCATCATTTACCTTAGGTATTTCTCCTAATGCTATCCCTTCCCTAGCTCCCCACCCCACCCCCCCGACAGGCCCCAGTGTGTGATGTTCCCCACCCTGTGTCCGTGTGTTCTCATTGTTCAATTCCCACCTGTGAGTGAGAACATGTGTTTGGTTTTCTGATTTTGAGTTAGTTTGCTGAGAATGATGGTTTCCAGCTTAATCCATGTCCCTGCAAAGGACACGAACTCATCCTTTTTTATGGTTGCATGGTATTCCATGGTGCATATGTGCCACATTTTCTTTATCCAGTCTATCATTGATGGGCATTTGGGTTGGTTCCAAGTCTTTGCTGTTGTGAACAGTGCCACAATAAATATACGTGTGCGTGAGTCTCTGGGGTAGAATGATTTATAATCCTTTGGGTATATACCCAGTAATGGGATAGCTGGGTCAAATGGTATTTCTGGTTCTAGATCCTTGAGGAATCACCACACTGTCTTCCACAATGGTTGAACTAATATACACTCCCACCAACAGTGTAAAAGCGTTCTTATTTCTCCACATCCTCTTCAGTATCTATTGTTTCCTGACTTTTTAATGATTGCCATTCTAATTGGCATCTCATTGTGGTTTTGATTTGCATTTCTCTAATGACCAGTGATGACAAGCATTTTTTCATATGTCTGTTGGCTGCATAAATGTCTTCTTTTGAGAAGTGTCTGTTCATATCCTTTGCCCACTTTTTGATGGGGTTGTTTGTTGTTTTCTTGTAAAAGTGTTGAAGTTCTTTGTAGATTCTGGATACTAGCCCTTTGTCAGATGGATAGATTGCAAAAATTTTCTCACCTTCTGTAGGCTGCCTGTTCACTCTGATGATAATTTCTTTCGCTGTGCAGAATCTCGTTAGTTTAATTAGATCTCATTTGTCAATATTGGCTTTTGTTGCCATTGCTTTTGGTGTTTTAGTCATGAAGTCTTTGCCCATACCTATGTCCTGAATGGTATTGCCTAGGTTTTCTTCTTGGGTTTTTATGGTTTTAGGTCTTATGTTTAAGTCTTTAATCCATCTTGAGTTAATTTTTGTAGAAGGTGTAAGGTAGGGATCCAGTTTCAGTTTTCTGCCTATGGCTAGCCAGTTTTCCCTACACCATTTATTAAATAGGGAATCCTTTCCCCATTTCTTGTTTTTGTCAGATTTGTCAAAGATCAGATGGTTGTAGATGTGTGGTGTTATTACTGAGGCCTCTGTTCTGTTCCATTGGTCTATATATCTGTTTTGATAGCAGTACCATGCTGTTTTGGTTACTGTAGCCTTGTAGTTTAGTTTGAAGTCAGGTAGCATGACACCTCCAGCTTTGTTCTTTTTGCTTAGGATTGTCTTGTCTATGCAGGCTCTTTTTTGGTTCCATATAAAATTTAAAGTAGTTTTTTCCAATTCTGTGAAAGTCAATCATAGCTTGATGGGGATAGCATTGAATCTCTAAATTACTTTGGGCAGTATGGCCATTTTCATAATATTTATTCTTCCTATCCATGAGCATGGGATGTCTTTCCATTTGTTTGTTTCCTCTCTTATTTCCTTGAGCAGTAGTTTGTAGTTCTCCTTGAAGAAGTCCTTCACAACCCTTGTAAGATGTATCCCTGGGTATTTTATTCTCTTTGTAGCAATTGTGAATGGGAGTTCACCCATGACTTGGCTCCTGGTTTGTCTACTATTGGTGTATAGGAATGTTTGTGATTTTTGCACATTGATTTTGTATCATGAGACTTTGCTGAAATTGCTTATCAGCTTAAGGAGATTTTGGGCTGAGATGATGGGGTTTTCTAAATATACAATCATGTCATCTGCAAACAGAGACAATTGACTTCCTCTCTTCCTATTTCAATACCCTTTATTTCTTCCTCTTGCCTGATTGCCCTGGACAGAACTTCCAATACTATGTTGAATAGGAGTGGTGAGAGAGGGCATCCTTGTCTTGTGGCAGTTTTCAAAAGGAATGCTTCCAGTTTTTGCTCATTCAGTATGATATTGGCTGTGGGTTTGTCATAAATAGCTCTTATTATTTTGAGATACATTCCATCGATACCTAGTTTATTGAGAGTTTTTAGCATGAAGGGCTGTTGAATTTTGTAGAAGGCCTTTTCTGCATCTATTGAGATAATCATGTGGATTTCATCATTGGTTCTGTTTATGTGATGGATAACGTTTATTGATTTGTGTATGTTGAGCCAGCCTTGCATCCCAGGGATGAAGCTGACTTGATCATGGTGGATAAGCTTTTTGATGTGCTGCTGGATTCGGTTTGCCAGTATTTTATTTAGGATTTTCGCATTGATGTTCATCAGGGATATTGGCCTAAAATTTTCTTTTTTTTTTTTTTTCTTTTCTTGCGTCTCTGCCAGGTTTTGGTATTAGGATGATGCTGGCCTCATAAAATGAGTTAGCATTCCCTCTTTTTCTGTTGTTTGGAATAGTTTCAGAAGGAATGCTACTAGCTCCTCTTTGTACCTTTGGTAGAATTCGGCTGTGAATCTGTCTGGTCCTGGACTTTTTTTTGGTTGGTAGGCTGTTAATTATTGCCTCAATTTCAGAGCCTATTATTGGTCTATTCAGGGATTCAAATTCTTCCTGGTTTAGTCTTGGGTGGGTGTATGTGTCCAGGAATTTATCCATTTCTTCTAGATTTTCCAGTTTATTTGCGTAGAGGTGTTTATAGTATTCTCTGATAGTAGTTTGGATTTCTGTGGGATCGGTGGTGATATCCCCTTTATCATTTTTTATTGCATCTATTTGATTCTTCTCTCTTGTATTTATTAGTCTGGCTAGTGGTCTGTTTTGTTGATCTTTGCAAAAAAAACAGCTCCTGGATTCATTTTTTTAAAAAGGGTTTTTTTTTTTTTTAATTTTAAAGCTTAAATTTTTTTTTAATTGGCTCTTGACCAAATAAGCTACAATTTTTCAGGTTATTCAGTTACTGTATATGAATCATTTCATTTCCTGCTAGTAACCTACACATTGCAATTAACCTTCAAAACACAGAGTTTTACATTAAAGCCTGGGCGTGGTGGCTCATCCTTGTAATCCTGGTGCTTTGGGAGACCAAGATGGGAAGATTGCTTGAGGCCAGGAGTTCAGGACCAGCCTGAGAAGCATATTGAGACCCTGTCTCTACAAAAATAAAAATAAAGTTAACCAGGTTGGTGGTGTGCACCTGTAGTTCTAGCTACTCAGGAGGCTAAGGCAGGAAGATCACTTGAGTCCAGGAGCTCGAGGTTACAGTAGGCTCTGATCACGCCACTGTAGTCCAGTCTGGGTAACAGAGCAAGACTCTGTCTCTAAAACAAGCAAACCCCATAGTTTTGTATTAAAAAATGAAAATCATATGCAGTTTACACATACAATGTAAAAATACTCTAGGACATTTGAGGAAAAAATGAAAATCACAATTAAATATTCAGATCCCAATAGAGTGTGGTTTTCAAACTATACCACTTTTAAGTTATATAACAGTTGGTCCTCTGTGATTGGTAAGTAAAGAGGCTGTTTAAATGTCATACTTTTTTAGGTTTAAAAAGTAATTATTTTGTTAATTACTCTCTAGGAGTGCTTGTTCCTACACTGTGTTAATACCCACTTGTCTCCATTATCATGAAGGATGTGTGCTCATAAAAATTTAATGAAGATCTGCCTGTCCATAAACCTCACAAAAACACAGCTTTTTCTTATTCTATTCAGGTGAGGAAACAAAATTTTTTTTTAAACCATGAGCTCAACATTGCATAAATACGCTTGGTAATTTTGGAGGGTTGGGTGGAGTTAAAGAGAAAGGGATGGTGAATGGTGAGGAAAATAAAAGAGAGAAACAGAAAGCCCATCCCACCACACCCACAAATGGATGTAATGGAAGAGTAAGAACTGCAGGACTGTGGATATCAAGAAACTCCTTTTAGCACTGTGACAAGAACGCCTTTCCTTTCCTGACACTCTGACCGCCTGGCTTCCAGGATGAGGTATTCTTTGACTCTCCAACTCAGACAGGTTCATGTTCTTTTCACCATGGATTCCTGCAGGTCAATCCTCCACGCTCTGCAACGGTTCTTCCGAAAGACCCCTCCTTCACTGCGGTGTTGGCTTCTGCTTCCCGATAATGGCTCATTCTTATATCAATACATTTCTGTGTCACCCAGCATCACCCCAAGAGTACCACATATTCAGCTGCCTTCAGATGACTTTCAGTGGGATGCTCTGCCCTCACTGGAATATAAATGAATTAATATAAACCAAGCACCTACTATGTGCAAGCTGCCATGTGGGATGTATTTTTAACCTTTTACATCATCAGAGTTAATTGGAGGAAATGCAGAACAGGATTGTCTCACAGAGAGGGAGCTGGGGGTGGACCCCACCTGGGCAGAGCATATGTGCATGGGACCCATTTACTGCTTTCATCACTTGCCTTCGTGGGATGGAGCCACATCTGGATCCCATCACAATTATGAAAGGTGCAGGCTTCATGCTTGCTCCAAAGCTGGGCTCTGATTTCACAACCAGCTTGGAGAAGCAGGAGGCAAGTAAATACTTCCTGTTCCATTTGTAATCAACATGCACTTGACATCAATAAACTGGGATAATTACATTATCATTATCATTACCATCATTATTATTGGACAAATCAAGGAGACATTAATAGAGGTCTCCGCAGAAGACTTTTGCAACAGATGGGACTAAACTGGAGCAGAGGGTCAGGGGATGCCATTTGTCTATTTCCTTAGCCAAGTAGATGACAGAACTTTTTAAAGGATCTTAAAAAGCTGTGGAGATTGAACCAATACAGTGACAATCAATTGCTCTCATTGTTTTTTCCACATAAAAATAACAATATCTCTAGGCCTTGAAGACTTTCTGGAACTGTAGAATGTTAGAAGAGGAGGAGACCTTAGAGATCATCAGGTCTGAGCCTCCTCTGTCTGTCTTTGCTGTCGAGGAAATTAACTGAGTCCCCAGGGACTTTTCGGTGCTTTAGCTTGTAGAAGAACTCAAACTAGAACTCTGGACTTGGCCTTTCCATTTCCTCCTTCACTGGTTAAGAAGACTTTAACCAGGCCACCCTCACCCTTAAAGGACAATTTCCTAACTGGGATTATACTTTTTAGTGGCTCAAAGCTCTTCACTTTGGTTCTTAGGCTTCTGTCTATAGTCCATTATCTGATGTAACATAAAAATTTGGGAAACAGATACTCAGCCTTTACCTTGAAAACAGAATTGGGAATAGTGAACTTTACAGCAGATCAGTTCTACTGAAAATTCTTTAGGTAGTGTGGGTTGTTAGACTCTGGCAAGAATTGTGGAGAGGTTTTTCCTTTCTGAAAAATCGATATATTGGGTATTTAATCTACTGTTTCTTGGATGATTTCCCGGTCATGAGATGAAAAAGCTCAAGAGAGTGAAGGGATGGGGATGGAGAGAGGCATGCAGATTATTTTGTCTTCTCTAGTATTTTGTATGATATCTCACCTGTGATCCTGCTGTGTTTTTGGAATTTTTTCTCTGAGTAGCGGATAAGTCACCTGTTCAATGGAGCTACCCAGTACATACACACACACACACACACACACACACACACCCCATCTCTTTTAGGCTTCCTTCAACTTCTTTACTTTTTATTCTGTCATCACAAATGTTCAAAGAGAAGCAAAACCACCTAGGATCTACATACTCACAACAGTCTCTGGTGTCCCAAGGCACAGTTGGAAACCAGCACGTGGGATCATCCCTGGATGTATCTTTAACACTTTGAGTCTTTGATTAATAAATACTGTTAATTGTAAAATTATTTAAATGATGATTTTTTAAACCAAATATGAGTAATCAGAAAGTACGTCCCCAGAGGGACCACCCAAGTCACTTCTTTGGTGAGCATTTTAAAAGAAATATGAGTGTTATTTTGTAGCTGCAATGATCAAGCAGGTCAAAGTGGCCCTTTTCAAAGGCAGCTTTTCTGTTCAGAAAAAGGGACAAAGGAAGTAGTCCAGGGTGGCTGCTCAAAAGAACTGGCTGGACAAAAGGAGAGAAGTGTTCTGCTCCAAATTTGGATCTTGGGCTCATTTCATTCAATTGGTTCAACTGGCTTTCTTTTCTTTCTTTCTCTTTCTTTCTTTCTTTCTTTTCTTTCTTTTCTTTCTTTTCTTTCTTTCTCTCTCTTTCTTTTTCTTTCTTTCTTTCGTTTTGTTTTTTTGATACAGGGGCTTGCCCTTTACCCAGGTTGGAGTGATAAGGCTGAATCATGGCTTTCTGCGTCCTCAGCCTCCAGATGGTTCTCCAGGTGGCTCTCCCACCTCAGTTTCCCAGGGAGCTGGGACTATAGGCAGGCACCACCATGCCTGGCTAATGTTTTAGATTTTTTGTAGAGATGGAGTCTCCTTTGTTGCCCAGGCTGGTCTTTAATTCCTGAACTCAGATGATCCTTCCACCTTGGCCTCCCAAAGTGTTGGGATTACAGGTATGAGCCACTGCGCCTGGCAACTCACCTTTCTTGTATGACACGACCTTCTGATTTTCCTCAACATCTTGCTGATTTATTATAAATAAGAGTTATTAATAAGAACTCTTCCTGGAGGAATAGCAGGATTATGTAATGTCTTCCCAAGTGTCCAGCTTCGCATTGTAGCTCCCCTTCCTCCAATTCAGGGCAGAAACAAGAAAATAAAAACTCATCTAACTGTTTATTTAACCCAAATAAAGTTGGCTTCAGGGCCTGCCAAGATTTTATAGTGCCAGAGGCAAGGAGGTAAGAAACCAGAAAGGAAAAGGATGAAAGAGATTTGTAAGATGTAGGCAAGCAAGGGAAGAAAACGGCGCACACAGCCATTGAGCTTCCTGCCTCCCCAGACCCTATTTGTGAAATCTGAGCGCCTGTTCCCCCAACACATGGAGCCAGGATACAAAACGGATGGAAAAGAAGAAAACTTCAAGCCATTTCCTGACTTCCCCAATGTGGTCCCACCTTTTGGCAGACTGTCCCCAAACCGGACAGGTGTGAACAAGATTTCCTTTACACTGTGTCTTGTTCCCCAGCCCTTGCTCCTTGAGTTCAGAGGGGCCACATACTGCAAAGGACCCCAAGAGGTCGTTTAGTTGATCCCTCTGCCTTTAGGCGGCATGATGCCTGAAGATTGCAAACTTTGTTTTGAAATATTCTAGGCACAAATTTTACAAAAACCCTGTTAGTCGTCTGTTTCCAAAATGTTTTCCACTCAGGATCAAGAAAGAAGAGATAACTTTATTAAAAAAAAATACTGGTTTCTGTTGCTTCCCTATGCTTTTCTGTCTATTCTCTCCTGGATTTTCTCCAAGCCCTAAGAGATAGGCAGGGCAAGTAGGTTATCTTCATTACTTGGGGACTGGGCGATTAAACAGTTGGTCTAAGTCACTGAGCCTTGCCGCATAGGTCTCGCCACTTGTTGATGACTTAGTTCAGTTCCTCCTCACTGCAGTACTCTCCCTGACCTCCTGGATTCTCACAGGACTGAATGTACATCTCCATTTCACTGGGAGAGAGCAGAGCTTCAAGAGTGATAACACCTTCCAGGAGCTTCTTACCTGGAGTAAGAAGCTTCAAGAGAAGAGTAGGTAAGTCCACTGCTTTGCAGTGAAGCAGCAGGGAACTTGAACACCAGCTGAGGTGGTACTTCTTGGGATTCAGTCTGGTATTGTAGAGAGCAGAAAAGGAAGTGGACAGTGGCCATTGAGGAGAGAGGTTAAGAGCATGAATAGGCTGGGTGTGGTGGCTCATGCCTGTAATCCCAGTACCCTAGGAGGCCAAAGCAGAAGGGTCACTTGAGCCTGTAAGTTCGAGACCAGTCTGGGCAAGATAACAAAACCCAGTCTCTACAGAAACTACAAAAAATTAACTGGGTGTTGTGGTGTGCTCCTGTATTACCAGCTACTCAGGAAGCTGAGGTGGGAGGATCACTTGAGCCTGGGAGGTTGAGGCTGCAGTGAGTCATGATAGCGCCACTGCACTCCAGCCTGGGTGACAGAGAAAGACCGTGCCCCCCCGCCCCCCTTCTCCCCCACTCCCACACAAATTGCATGGATGCTGGAGGAGCTAGGTTCATGGATTTAAAATGTTTCTGTACTTACTAGCTGTGTGACCTTGGACAAGTTTTTCAACCTCTTTGTGCCTCAGAGTAAGATGGGAATAATAAGTGCCTTCCACATAGAATTGTTAGGAGGATTAAATTAATTGATATGTGTCAAAGCCCTTTGATCAATGCCTAGTATAAAACAAATGCTTGATTTCATGGATGAGAAAGTGGAAGACCAGGTCTCGAGATGACTTCTCAAGGTCCTACAACTGTAGACTAGCCTTAGTGACATTAGAGACCAGATCTTGTGACTCTCCGAACAATCATCTTTCTGTGTCATCAAAGTACTGAGAAGTGAAAAGAAGGTTAAAATGCAGAAACAGTGAGTGTGGGGAACAAGAGCAAAAATATTTGCTGTGAAGGGATGTGAATTTCCACAGTAGTTAAAAGATGTCTGGGAATGAAGAGAGGCTACTTGTTTAATTTTAAGATAGAAAGTTGTTTATGGGATAAGAGGATGGAGACAGTGAAGAGGGTGAGGTTGAATAAAAATAGGGGACAGGAAAGATAAAAGAGGGACTAATTAGTGGAACAAGTACCTGGAGAAAAAAGGAGGGTTTGTGCTATGGGACTCAGGCAGAGGGATCAGCCTTGGATGTCAGAGGGACATTGCCTCCTTTGAGATCAACAAGAAAGAGGTAAAGGTGTGGTGTTGGATGCAGACAGCTTCTATTTGGGAGTCAAGGGAGGCTACCTGAGAGTAGGATCAAAGTCATCCACCAAGCAAGAAGGGTAAGGGTTGGCAGGGGGTTGGAGGAGAGCAGTGAAGATTTTCATTGGCTACTGTGGGAGTGGGAGAGAGCATTACCCAGGAGATGAGGAGGTTTGCTGAGTAGAAGGGAAGGCTCATGCTACTTAGAGGCAGCCAGTGAGGAGTGATTTCCGCCCAGGGTAGTGGAATTTTTTCTAGCATCACTTAGAAACCCAGGTTCAGGCTGGTTGGGGTAACCCAAAGTTGGAAGTTTTCAGGAAGGAGTACATAAGGAGGAGGTATAACAGAAAAAAAGTTGAAGTTGCTGGTAAGAAGAATCTAGACTGAGAGAGGAAGAAATAGAGCCAGGAGGAGACTGATAGACAGGGAGAAATGGAGGAGTCAAGAAGCTGATGTCATGAAGAAGGTGAAGGATTGATGGTCCAAAGTGAGCATGTTGTATTCAGACACTGAGATGCATGGGTTTGAGAATTTAGAGGTGGAGCAGTTCACACTGGGAGATGATAAAGTCTCCAGTGTGGCCTCATAAGTGGGTGGCTAAAGAGGAGTGTAATATGAGACCAACAATTTACCCACAGATCATTCTTTGGGAAATTGGTGGTTCTACCCAGATCCCACTTAGTATGGGGAGTATAGTGGTCTTACCTCTTACTCTTCTCTTGTGATCATAATTAAAATTCAAATTTCTATCATTAATGTTGTCATGGGGGTCCTATGACAGATGCTGACAGTCAATACAACCTTTGCAAATACGATTTTCTTGGACCTACTCTGCATTGGTGGGTTGATTCAGGCCTAATCCAACCCTTCCAGAGTAGGCGCAGCCCATCCAGCCCAGATTCTCATTTCTAGCAAAGGTACTAAGAGGTTTTTTTTTGGAGGGAGCAGTGAGGGGGGGTGGTTTCCTTGATTCTAATCTTGAAATCGTAAGGGTTTGTATGAAAGAATCATAGCATCTCCTAATAATTATTTAAGTATTACATGTAAATTAATGTAAACTTTTTTTGAACCCACTTGTGTTTTCAGCAAGTACTCTATACCTCTGGGGTAATATATTACATTCATTTTTATCATCTACTAGTAAAGTAATAGTTTATTTTACTTGCACTAATTTGTCTCTTTGAAGCTTCAAAAGATAGTCTTAACTTTAGAATTTTGGATTCACACATTTCGTGATATTAGAGACTGTTTTTCCCTAGCCTTCAACTTTGCAGAGTTGAGAACCAATATTTTTGTCTGTTCACATCCAGCCCAACTTCCTTCATCATATGTCCTTCTCTGAGATTGTTGTTAGGACAGTGATGACAATGACTATATAATTAGCTTTACAGCTTTCAAATTATTTTATTATAACTCGTCTTATTTGAGCCTCACTGTAATCCTAAGAGTTAGGAAGAGCATCTTTCTCATTGTACAGATCAGAGAGAGGTGAGGTGACTTTCCCAAGAATATTCTTATGACTCAAAATTCTGTACTCTCCCTGTACCCCAAGTACTATAGCACTGTAGTTAGGAGCACTAACTTGGAACTTCTATAAACTTGGAAAAATTATTTAAGTTCTACAAGTCTGAATATTCTCATCAATAAAATTAGGAGAGAAGTTCGTATCCTTGAAAGGCTTATGTGGATTAAATGAGATAATATCTAGGAATGCTCAGTCTATCATAGCTACAATTCCAAATCCTTTATGCCTTTCTTAAGAAAACAAAAAATTCCTGGTCATTTTTCTGAATTACAACAGAGAATTTGACATTCATAATTTATTATAGTTTGGAAAATTCTTTCATTATTTCATTACTTAATACTTTGCCAGGCTTAGGCTCATTTGTACATTTTCTGCCTCCTCACATATCACTACAACAGCCCAACAACAGCAGAAAATACATTCTTCTTAAGTGCACATGGAACGTTTACCGAGAGAGACTGCAATCTGGGCCATTAAACAAATTTCAGTAAATTTTAAAGGATTACAATTCTACAGTTTGTTCTCTGATTCCAGTGAAATTAATCAGAAATAACAAATATCTGAAAAAAACCCTAAATATTTGGAAACTATAAATAACACACTTCTGAATAATCCATGGGTCCATAGATGAAAGAAGAAATTAAAAGAGAAATTAGCATTTCAACTGTATGGAAATGAAAACACAGCATATCAAAATTCGTGGGATGTAGCTAAATCAGTGCTTAGAGGGAAATTCATACGCTAATGTTATAAGCTATTATTCATATATTAGAAAAAAATACCTCAAATAAATGACCTAAGCTTCTATACTAGAAAACCAGGGAAGAAAAGAGCAAACAATAATAAAGATCAGAGGAGAAATCAATGAAATAGAAAAGAGAAAAAACATAGAGGAAACCAATGAAACGAAAGTTGGTTTTTTGAGAAGATCAATAAAAGTAACAAAACTTTACCCAGACTAATTAAAAGAAAAAAATGGTAACACAAATTAAGATTACCAGGAATAAATATGGCATGATAACTTCAAGGTCCAATGACATTAAACAATAATAAAATAGTTTGAACAAAATTATGCCAATATATTTGACAACTTTGATAAAATGGACAAATTCCTTGAAGAACACTATAACCAAAGCTTACTCAAGAAGAAATAGAAAACTTGAAGATCTACGTATGTAAAAGAAATGGAATTTGTAGTTCTAAACTTTCCTACCACAAAAACAAACACATCAAAGCCCAGATGGATTTACTGTGGAATTCCACTAAACATTTAGGAAAAAACTAGTACAAATTCTATATAAATTTTTTGAGAAAATTGAAGAGGAGGGAGCATTTTCCAATTCAATATATGAGACCACGATTACTCTGGTATGAAAACTAAAAAAAAGACATTACAGAACTACATTACTCTCATTAACATGGATGTAAAATCCTTAATATTTTAAAACTGAGGTTTATTTCAGGAATGCAAGGTAATCCAAAAATCAATGTAATTATTAACAGGGTGAAAAAGACCATATAATCATCTCCATAGACCCAAAACATTGACAAATACATAATTTATTATAAAAACTACCAATAAACTAGGAATAAAAAGCAATTTCCTCCTTCTAATAAAAGCCGTCTATGGAAAACCAATAGCTAACATCTGACTTTAAGGGTGAAAGACTGAATGCTTATTAAAAATAAGGTAGGTATGTCTGCTTTGAACACTCTTACTCAAATTCTACTGAAAGTGCAGTAAGAAGTTAAACAGATAGAAAACTATATTTTCAGAAAATATAATAATTTGTTTAGAAGATGCTACAGAAACTTTTAAAAACCAGGAGACTAATAAGTGAGTTTGTAATATCACTAAAATACATAAAATATATAGATGTAAATCTTACAAAATATATGTAGTATCTGTATGTACAAGCATGCAAAAAGCTACAAAACACACAAAAAACTAAAATGCTGATAAAAGAAATCAAAGACTACCCAAATAAATGGAGAGGTACAGGATGTTCATGGATTAGAAAACTCGCTATTGTTAAGATGATCATTTACTCCAGATAGATCTATAGGCTTCATGTAATTTGCATCAAAATCTATATCGGTAAATTTTTGTGTGTGTGGAAATAAACAAGTTTATTCAATATTTTTTATGGAAAGGCAAAGGAACTAGAATAGCCACAACAATTTTTTTAAAGAGAAATAAAGTCGAATATTCACTTTAAACTGATTTCAAGACATTTCATAATATCTTGACATTACAATAATCAAGATATTATGGTATTGATGGAAGAACAGACATACAGACCAATAAAACAAAATAGACCCATACATTTACATAAATTGATTTTTTAAGGGTACAAAGGCAATTTAAAGGGGAAAAGGCAATTTAATGTTTCAAATATAAATGGTACTGTACAAACTAATAACCACATAAAAAATGAAGCTAGATCCATATCTTGTGACATAAAAATTTACTCACAATTGACAATGGACAATGTAACAGCTAAAACTATAAAACTTTTAGAAGAAAAATTAGCGGAAAATCTTTGCTAACTTGAATTTTCTAGATTCAACACCAAGAAACATGATCCAGCTAAGAAAAAAAAGATAAATTGGACTTAATCAAAATAAAAAGCTTTTGTTCTTTGAAAGACACTGTCAGAAGATTGTGTCAAGTCATGGATTGGTAGAAAATATTGGCAAGTCGTATGTCTGATTAAAGGACTTAAATCCACACAAAGAAATTGCAAAAGTTAATAATTAAAAAATAATAAAAAAGTTGGGGGAAAGATTTGACAGATATTTTACCTACCAGACATACAGGTAGCAATAAGTACATAAAAAGATGCTCAACATCATAAATCATCTGGGAAATGGAAGTTAAAACCATGATGTGATACAATTACCTACTATCAGAGAGGCTAACAACAATGACAAAAACTACTTCTGGCAAAGATGCCGAGTAACTGGAATTCTCATACGTTTCTGATAGAAATAAAAAATGGTTCAGCCACTTTGGAAGACAGTTTGGCAATTTCTTAAAATGTTAAATGCATACTTATGCTACCCAGAAATATTTCTCATGGATATTTACCCAAGTGAGATGATACAGTAGCCTGTACACAAATGTTTATAGCAGCTTTATAGTTAATTGCCAAAAACTGAAACCTAATTTCCTTCAACTGATGAATGAGTAGGCAAATTGTGGTACATTCATGCAAAGGAACACTACTTCCTGAGTCAGTCAAAGGAATATACTACTAATACAACAAAATGGATGGATCTCAGGTGTATTATGCTGAGCCAGACTTAAATGATACATATTATATGATTCCTTTTATGGAAATAGATCAGTGGTTTAAGGACAGGAAAAAAATCAGTGGTTGCCAGGGGCTGAGGACTGGGGAGAAGTCCACTACAACAGGGCACGAAGAATCATTGAGGATATAGAATCTTTCTATATCTGAATTGTGATGGTAGTTATACAACTGTATGTATTTGTCAAAACTCACAAAACTGTGCACTGAAGAGGGTTAAGGTATGTATATTATACCTTATTTAAAAAAAAAATCAGAGAGGTTAAGTTGACCAAGGTCCACAATTATTGAGTGGTGAAATTGTTCTGACTCCAGTGTTGGTATTCTTAAATACCATGGCAGAGGCAGTGGCATTTACATGCCCAATCCCCCATTCTTTCCCCTGTTATGATGCCTAAAGAGACTGTGTATATTCCATATGATCCCATCACAAAAGAGCAGAGCTTCTGTCAGCCTGAGTTCCTGAATGTCTATGTAAAACAGTGGCCCCACCAACCCATATGGGACAAAGAGCATGTATGGAACATAAACTTTTGCATGTTAAGCCGCTTACATTGTGGGGCTATTTGTTACTACAGCATAACGTATCCTGTTCTGACTGATACAACCACTAAACTGCACTCCCCAGTTGCTTCCTTTTGGAAGACATGAGAATCTCCACAAGAGTGTTAGGTTAAAACTCTGGAACAGAGGAGGGAAGAAAATTGTTGAGGGTCTTCAATTCCTGATTTGAAAGTACAGGCTTCACTGAGTAGGTGACTGGGACTCCCATATAGCTGGATATCATGGATTCATTCTTAAAGAGCCGTGAAAAAGTAGTGGCCCAGTTGCAAAGCTCTGCTGACTGTGGGACTTGGCTTTTTATGACTCTGCCCAGGAGCCATTTTCCTTGATATTGAAAAGCTAAGTTCCTCACTGGCAATCTCTCCAACAGCTGAGCCCTTTGGGCAACAAGAGCATCTGGAGCCTTCTTGTTTGAGACCCAGTGCCCTGGCTGGCTCCTGCACTTGCAGACAATGTTTTCCTGTTGAGGTTGCAATGTTCTGTGGAAAATGTGAAGCAGAAATTGTTGTGATAAGCCTGGAGCTGAGGGGCCTCTGGGGAGCAGCCCTGGTGAGTTGGGTCACCTCATTTCATGAGGGCCAGCCCTCGGGGAGGCTCCACAGGCTTAATTAAAGCCAGCAGGAGCCTGTTTGAAGCAAGGGGAGTAAAAGAGTGAGGGCAGCAAAGAGCAGGCTAAGCCAAACCCACCTCCTCCCATTCTGGGAGTCCTACAAGCTTGAGCTCAGTCATAACCAGTACATATGATGAGTGAGGGGCAGCAGAAGGAACACAGTGGGTAAAGACCAAGAAGGCAAATAAGGGGGTCTGGGCAGGAAGGCAAGGAGGCAGACCCTGGGGAGTCTCATCTCTTCTTCTGGAAACTGTTTCCAGTGCAGAGCTGCTAGTAGTCATCTGGGTAACCAGCTGGGGTATATGGGTCAGGGGACACAGGAATGCCAAACAGAAGTGCTTATCAAAGGAACTTGGAAATATTTTAAAGCGAGACACAGCTACTTTACTTTTTTTTTTTTTTTCAGACAGAGTTTCACTCTGATGCCCAGGCTGGAGTCCAGTGGTGCAATCTCAGCTCACTGTAACCTCTGTCTCCTGGGTTCAAGTGATTTTCCTGCCTCAGCCTCCCAAGTAGCTGGGATTACAGGCGCCCACCACCATGCCCATCTAATTTTTGTATTTTTTAGTAGAGATGGTGCTCGAGCTCCCGACCTCAGGTGATCCACCTGCTTTGGCCTCCCAAAGTGCTGGGATTACAGGCATGAGCCACCGTGCCCGGCCAGCTACCTGACCTCTTTTTGGAAGGTTTACTTACTTGCCCCAGCCCAGCCCAGACAAGCCGTTTCCTCCTGCAGGGTGTCTTTTTTATCTGCACTGTTCATTGACCCCTGCGTGGGTAAGTGTGTGGGCAAAAGAGCCCTGTCTTCTATCTTTGTGTAGCCCTAACCAAGGCTGCTCTAGGCCTCATGTACTGACCTGGCAGGTGCTGCCTCTGGTTTCTGGAGCTATCTGCCTTATAACATGCTTTGGGCTGGAGCAGAACAGACAAGTGATATGTTGCTCGTATTCTTCATCTTTTTCATTTCATAGCCATGTACTTTGGGACTGCTTTTGAGAGGACTTGGTTTCTAGACCAGCAGAAATGATTAAGAGGTTGAAAACAGGCCTGAATTGACTGTGTACATTTATACAGCACTGGAGAGTTTGAAAAACCCTTTCACATACCTTGTCTCATTTTCACTCTAGTCACCAGGCACTCATTAGAACAGGAATTCTTATCCCCATGTTAGATGAAGGAAGGGAGACTCAAGAAAAGTGAAATGACTCAGTAAAGTCACAGGGCTAGACTCACGTTCTGTGTTTCCAAACTGCTTGAAGGTAACTTGGTTGTTGTCTTTTAGTTGAGGCAGTACTATCAGTGGAGAGGATTCCCGAAACTTCCTCATCACTTCAACCAGGAAAGTTCTATTTTTTTCTGTCATATATGAGTAATTAGTAAAAAATAATTCTCTTGCTTTAAAAAATTGTTGAAAATAGCTGCAAAATGTTTAGAGATCACTTTTCTCATTTTTCAGATGAGTAAACAGAGACTCAAAGAGGTAAGTTGATTTGCCCAAGTTCAGACCGAGTACAGGGCCATGGTGGGGCCAGAACCCATTTCTCTTGCTTCCAAATCAGCTCTCTCTTTGTTACCCAAATCTGTTGTTGAGCCAGAGTTTTGCAGGGTGTCTCTCCTCCTTCCTAAGCCCAGACATTGTTATCCTTTCTTGCTAGGGTCCAAAAAGGATCTCAGAATTTAGAGTAGGAAGGAGCCCAGTCCAAAGAATAAAGTCTTACATTTCACCAAGGAAGACGAGGCCAGGGAGAAATGACTATTCCTACATTACAGGGCAAGTTAGAAGCAGACATAGGATGTACCCAGAGCCCCTGGGTTTCCAGGGCAGCAGTCTTCCATTCTCTTGTGAGTATGTTCCCTCCACAGCTCCTTGAACTGTCCTCCTCGGCTTACCCCCAGCCTAGGCTGATCCTAACTTCCTACCTCGAGAAATTCCTGACTCTTTGCTCACTGACATCCTCCCTTGCCCTGGGACAGCTCATCCCTTAGAAGCAAGTGTCCTCCTTTCTAATCCACCTGCTTCTCAGCAGCAGTGTTTTTCCTTCTCTGTCCCTGCTCCAGCACTTGGTTGAAAGTCACTGAAGTTAAGACTGTGTCCAAAAGGAAAAGGATCATAATCTTTTACAGAGTAGAAATGGGCAGGGAGGGGGTGGAGGTGAGGAAGGGAGGTGTCCTTCTGGCCAGTTCTGCAACTCTAAAAAAATTTCACCAATTATCCACAAGAGTCCTTCACATCATCACATTGGTGGCACAGGCCTTGGAAGCAGTCTCCCTGGGGCAGTTCCAGCTCAATCATCAAGACAGG
Organism: Pongo abelii; assembly: GCF_028885655.2. Lineage (NCBI taxonomy): Eukaryota > Metazoa > Chordata > Mammalia > Primates > Hominidae > Pongo > Pongo abelii. The sequence continues at coordinate 60,970,328 of NC_072001.2, forward strand.
GCAGTGGTGGCTGCATGCTTTCTTTCTGCCCTTGACCCTAAGCCAATGCCCGTCTTAGAGGCTCTCATTCAGCTTGGTGACTCCCCACCCCAACACATGTCTGCAGCACTAGGAACCCTTCTTTGCACGTAGTGCTAGATATTTGCTTAATATTTATTATAATAACTATTTAATCATCTCCCTTCCCAGATGTTTGGCTTTTCCTGACATCTTCTTCCACAGCACCCTTTCAGCTTCGTCTTCCTGGGTTTTCATTTTCTGTTTTTATATCCTTTCAGGAAATTATCAGATGAAAATACCCCACTAGAGCTCAGAATTTAGCCTTGACCTACAGTGAGAGCCAGCTAAACGCGTCTGGTTACCTCCCCATTTTTGAGATGATTCTTCAGGAATAAGAGGGTTATTAATGACAGTTGTATTTATTAATATATTTATAATTATATAAGAGATATGGTTACATAAGATATTGCATGATATATAATAATGTTTTATACTATATAATGTTAAATGTTATTATAATTAATATTAGTTGAGTGATTAAATAATTAACACACCCTGTATACTTATACAGGACCAAATCTCAAGGGAGACAGAGAAGGAGTCAGAACAACATATTTCATTAGTTAGCAGGATGAAAACTAAATCCCAAATGTATTTCTCAAAATACTCTAGACTCCTTAGAACTCTTGGCCTCACTCAGTCTGCTGAACTCCTAGTTTTCTGAACTGAAATGTACTAGCTCCTAACAAGCTGTAAAAGTACTTAATGGTTATCAACAGGATGCTGTTTCCTGACCAAACCAAATAGACACCTGGGTTTGATGGTCTGGGTTGAGCTGGAAACATCCAGGGTGTGAGTTCTGTAAGCATTCTAGATTTGGAAAATGCCCGCAACATCCAAGGTTGGAAGGAAGGAGCAGCAGAGGTTTCTGCCACTCATGTCACTTCTTTTATGAGCCTTCGTTTACTCACCTGTGACAGGATTGTGTAAGGGAGTTGTGAGAAACAATTAGAGAAACATTGCAAAGTGTTTGCATGAACAAATTCATCTGAAAAACCACTTGAATGGGTCTCTGGGGAACAACAAACAGACTTTTACAAGTTCACAGTTACTTAGCTAAGATCAGGTGATGATATTTTATTTCAGGAAAAAGAAAACACCATGTGCTAGCAGAGTTGCTCATGCTTGGGCCGGGTGAGGACCGACTGGGGGAGAGGGAGGTGAAGGCTGCCCTGGGTTGGCCCCAGCCCTGGGGAGGAGCGTTCACCCTTTCCGGTCACATGCTGGCAGTGTCTTCACCAACACCCCGGGTCCTACCATCTCCCTGCCCAGATGTTTGGCCTTTCCCGACATCTTCCATGGCACCCTTTCAGCTTCATGTCTTCTTCCTGGGTTTTAATTTTCTCTGTTTTTATATCTCCTTTTAGAAAATTATCAGATGAAAATACCGCAAGAGAGCTCAGAATTTAGCTTTGGCCTACAGTAAGAGCCAGCTAAATGCATCTGGTTACCTCCCATTTTTGAGATGATTGTTCAGGAATAAGAGGGTCATATGGCCTGTTAGGCAATTTTTTTTTCGTTCCCTCTCCTTGCTTACTTCTCCCCCTCCCCATCTCTCTCTCTCTCTCTCTTTCTCTTTCTCCATTTTTTTTTTTTTTTTTTTTTTAATGATTTCCAGGATTCTTGGCTCTGGGAATGAGGTTGCTCGCCTTATAGGTACAGATAATCTATGTTGTGGTATAAGTGGCTTTGTCAATCCCGGCAGCTCAGAGGGAAATATCAATGATGCTTCATCTCAAAAGTGATACTGACGGCTCTAGACCTAAAAAGTCCTAGCTTTAAATCTCTGGGAAATTAAACAGGCCTTCTGGGCCTTCATTCCTACCTCAAGTTACTGCAGTTCAGAAGGTCCGTCTGGGAGGCTGGAGGTGAGCGAATTCCCTCCCGTCAGCCTTGCCCAGGCTATGGCCTTGTTCCTACTCCATGATTTTCAGTCACAGCAGAGACCAGCTGAGGGCAGGAGATCCAAGATTGGGCTGACTCCACAGGTACTGCTGTATTATTTTGGCTCATCACTGAAATTCTCTGGGCCTAAGTGTATGCATAGACATGAAAGGCTTGGACTGGACTGGATGGGTAGATTTCAAATTTTTGCTGCTTTTATTTTTTCAACAGTGTAATCCTGTCTCAACATCTTGCACAAGAACTCATTCTAGGAAAAAGATAAAGATGGAGCTACTCTGGCTGAAGGGGGTTGGTTGGAGGGCTTGCTCATCCAACACCTCCTCGGAATCCAGGACACAGGCTGAGGACCCAGGGAGGAGAGGCCGGCTCAGGCTCCTTCCAGTTCTGGTAGCCTAGGATTCTCGAGCCATAGCCCTTGGCTCTAATCGAGGATGCCAGCGAGGAGTGAGGAGCCATAGCATCACCAGCTCTCCCTACTGACCCAGCATCCCTGCCGGCCTGCCCTGTTCCACAGGGGTTGCAAACAGGATTCTTTGATTCTGGCATAGAGTTATGTCAGAGCTGGGCCAGCCCATTCCCTGCCGTGGCCACTGTTGCCTTCCTTGGCCTTGGCTTCCTTGTTTTTGTGATCCTGGCAGATGTGAAGGCTGATCTGGGACCTGGGGTGGTGGCGGGGGAGCTGGTGACCTCACAGGGGAGGAGATCAAAGGAGGGTGAGCTCGTCTGACCCAGGCTGCAGAGGGTCAGGGGCTGGGACAGCTGCGAGAACAGAGGGAGGGCACCGGTGACTCCAGGCAGGGAGGACAGAGCCCCCGGAGCTTTCTTCCAGTTTCAAATGGTACCTGTTTCCCCTCACAGTCATTTCTCTGGTGGACAGTTAGAGAGGGGTGCTGGTAGAATTCTTTGTTTTATTCTTTTTAATGGATTCCTTTTCCTGGACTTCTTTCCCACTCACTCAGCCTGTATAGGAATTTTTGGTTGTTCAACACACCCTCTTTCCCGTCACACTGTACCTCATTCTCACATTCCACCCAGGGCCCAGGTTCGTGGAGCCCAGCTGCCCGGTTAACCTGGGTGAGATATTAAACTCCACCCGCCCTGGGAGTGACCCATCATCATCCCTGAGCCGCGGGTTCTCTCCCTGGTGAAACTGAGGTGATAACAGTTCTCATGGTATTTTCAATTAAAAATTCCTGAAATGTTTCCAACATCAGCCAGCCAGAAAGGAGGGTGATAGAGAACAAATGGTGACAGGGGAGAAGGAAAGCGTGGAGGGGAGGGGAGAGGGCTGGGAAGGGTGGACTGTGGGAGGGGACGAGTGGGCCAGAGGAAGGGGAGGATGGATCTGGAAGTCAGGGAGGCGGCCACTGAGACCTGAAACCCAAAAGATGCCAAGGGAAGATGAAGGAAGGGCATGGATGAAGCTGCTAAAGTAGAATGGGGAGGCCTCGGAGAGAAGGTGCAACCTGCATGTGGAAATGTGAAACAGCAAAAGACAAAGTGCTCAGGCTCTGGGTCAGAAAAGTACAACAGGTCAGGTGCGTTGGCTCATACCTGTAATCCCAGCACTTTGGGAGACTGAGGCAGGCAGATCACTAGGTCAAGAGATTGAGACCATCCTGGCTAACATGGTGAAACCACATCTCTACTGAAAGCACAAAAAATAGCAGGGCATGGTGGTGCATTCCTGTAGTCCCAGCTACTGGGGAAGCTCAGGCAGGAGAATTGCTTAAACCTAGGGGGCAGAGGTTGCAGTGAGCCGAGATCGCACCACTGCACTCCAGGCTGGTGACAGAGCGAGTCTCTGTTTCAAAACAACAACAACAAAACAACAAAAAACCCACAACAAACTAAGCTGGTTCTTATTTGGCATTTGTTAGACAATTTTAATATAATGTCCTTAACTATTCATCCTATTCTTTATCATACTTACCAGAAGGCCCATCCCCAGAATGTACCTGAGGTCACAGAGATCTAAACCTTTTAAGGAAGGAGGACTTAGTCTTCTGTTGGCTTTTGAGCAATGGTAGAGAACTAAGCCCTGCCCTGACCCCCAAGCCAGGTACTTGGCAAATTTATTTTGCTGAAACAGACAAGGTCACTATCCTGTTGGGGAGGGTGATCCACAGGCAAAGAAAAACACGAAAGGGATGAGGAAGGGCCGTTATGCCACATTCACAAACATGCCACTTCAGAGGGCCTGCCAAGGAGGAATGAAAACCATACCTTTCACAAGCAAAAGAGCAGCCATGAGTCCCACGGGCACCCATTTCCACACCAGGCTGTGCAGAGGAAGGGAGTCACTAAGATCAATGGGGACCACTGCCACCAGGAAGCTGCTTGTGGGATTCTCTTGAGGAACAGCCACATAAATCGTTTCCACCAAAGACTATGGGACCTGACAGCTCCCCTTCGCCTTGTATCTGATCCTCCTCCAGTGTCCCAGAGCCCAGGCAGTGGCGCCACCCACTATCCTGTTTGTGCAAGTCAGAAACCTACTCCTCCCAGCTGCCATGACGATGTATCACTGCTGGGCGATGGAAGAGGAAGCTGCTTCCTCTCTCCACGTCCTCTGCCACCTCCCAGCTCAGGCATCATCTCCTTTCACCTGGGTACAGCGACAACTTCCTGTTGGCCTCCCTGTGCCCGTTCGTGCTCCCTATAACCCATTCTTCATTCAGAGCCAAGATGATCTGAAAATGCAGATCAGATTGTGGCTTTCACTGCTTAGACCCTGCTGATGGCTTCTCATTAACCTTGAATGGAGTCCAGTGAATTGAGCAAGCACTGAAACAGCCACCTGATTGATCTCCACAACCTTTGGAGCCCCACCCTGCAATTCTCCCACTTACCCTGTCTGAGCCATCTGATCATCTTTCTATCTTATGAACACAAAATTCTCTTCTGCTACATGGCCTTAGCGCCTGTAACCTGGAATAGGTCCCTCTTTTCTGTGGCACAGCGATTCTCCCTTAGAACCTGCCGAAGAAAGGGAAATATCAAAGGAAGGGGCCATATAGTCTGCTCAGCTTCCAGGGTCCCCTGCTGGTATGCACTCTCCATAATTGCAGGATGTAACCCAAGGTGATTATACTGGGGAATCAGGGATCCTTGGAAATCTCCTAGTAGCTCCAATACCTCCTGACCACCATGTCTGCTTGCCACACACAGTTCACATGCTGCGTGAAAATTAGTTGTAAGCAGTTGTTTTCCTGAAGGTTCAAGGGAACATCCCAAAACTACCCAATGGAAGAACAACGAGTTCTAACTTATCAGGCTAACTTGCCGTGTGGGCAAAAGTGAGGGTTGGGTTGTAAGGTTTTACATTGGTCTTTGAGTGGATGGTCCCCACCCCTCCAACCCTTGCTCCCTCCTCAAGCTTCTTTGTGACTACTTTCAGGCCCCTGTTTCAACTCCCAACATCCAAAGCCCAGCCCCCACTCCTCAGGACCCTCACTCCCTTAACCACAAACCAGAGCCCTGGTCCTGCCCACTGTGCCTCCCTGGACATTCACAGATGCTAATGGGCTATTCCTCTGCTGCTTCCCTCTCAGAGGGGCAGTGAGCAGCTCTACCTCACAGCCAGTAACTATGGTTGCTTCATCTGAAATTTGGTCTCTGTTCTCTGGGGGATGCCTGTCACTGTCACTAGTTTCCTTTTGAGTTACCTAGGGGAATGTGCCACTGTACAAATTTAATCTTTTTCTAAGAATGCCATAGTCTAGTTCATAAAGAAAGCCTTTAAAAAATTTACATGACCCTGACCTTGTGAAGAAACTCTGGCCTTTCAATGCCATATAAAATATGGAGTATATATGGCATACAATGTATATGTATTTGCCTACTTTCTGACCGTGTTCATTAAAAACAGCCCCTCACCTCGACTCCCATTCCCACATTCACTGAAACTCCATCTGTCTGACCTGTTCAGCATGGAAGGCACTGCCTCCATATAGTTTTTCTCTGATGCTTCTTGTTTCTCCCTATAAAGTGAGAGAGGGTTCATGTTCATGTCAATTGTTCTCTCCATGGGCATGCTTTTCCTTTAGACTGGAATATTCCTTCTTCCCCAGACTCTAACTGAATGCCTCTCGTCTTTCACTTCTCAGCTCAAACTTCATCAGGGAGTTCTCTTTCTTGCTCTTTCTTTCCTTATTTACTGTGTACCAGGCCCTGAGCCAGATGTTGGAGATTAAGGATGAGTCAAAACAAACATGTCCCTGTCCTTATGGAGCTTATTTCTGGGGTAGGGGAAGCAGACAATAAAGTTGGTAAACATAAGAACGCAGCTGTGATAAGCTCCAAATATGCAAGGTACATGTGCTATAAAGAACCATAAATGGGGGAATTGGACCTAGTCCGGAAGGTCTGGGAAAGCTGCTTTAGGCAACCAGGGACACATAGGAGCATCCCAAGCACAGGAACAGCCCATGGAAGGGTCACAAAACATATACTCGAGCTGGAAAGAGGGCTGGGGTGGCTGGAATGGAGAGAGTGCAGGCTATGTTCAGAATGAGTTGCAGAGAGAGGAAAGGGCAGGATGCCCAGGATTTTGTAGTTATCCTCTAGAATTGTGCTTTGATTCTGAAAGCAAAGAGAAGACATGGAGGTTTTAAGTGTGGAATGGGGCTGAGAATGTCAAAGGGCAGGGAAGTAGAGGGTGAGGGGTAAAGGGTGACATAGCCAGGTTTTCTTTTCAGAATATCACTGTGCTTCATTGTGTACAGAGGAGTGCAAAGTGGGTGGTAGCCAACCTGGTAGAGGGTACTACAGTGGTGCATTCGAGACATATGCTAGTGGAGATAGTGGCAGTGAACATGAAGAGAGGTGCAAAATTCCAAAGATACCTGGGAGCAAAGCTGAGGGGATCTGATCAAGGCTGGCAATAAGGAATGAGCAGGTGTGAGGATTTCCTGGTCATTGACCCCTACTTTGGATGAAGGGGAGGGGGAAGTGCTGTTCTCTGAGATGGGTAGGATTGAAAAAAGCTTTGATTTGGAAGGACAGATCCTGAGTTCTATTAGGCCTTCTTTCTTATCTAGGTCAGAACTCACTGTATCAACCCTCACAACATACAGCACTGTTGTAATTAATCATTTATGCATTTATTATGTGAATTTCCTGAACAATTATTAGGTCCATGAGGGTGGGACTTGAATTTCTCTTGTTCACCAGGAAATCCACAAGGCCTGACTTGCTGGCATTCAGCGAATGTTTGTTGAATAAATTAGTGACCATCTGCCTTGCTCCTTCCACCCATGGGAAATCACCATTTGAAACATTCACCATTTCTGCAACCTCCATGCATCCCAAACAGAATTTGTTACTAACTGCACATGCTGGAGTTGAAAAGCACTGGGCTTGGAGTCAAAAGACCTGGGTTGAAGTCTTGCTAGTTATGTGCTGTGCTAGCAAAAGGTCTACAGATGAGTCAGAAATGGCCAGAATATGTTCCTTTGTTGATAGAGTGACCTGAAAGCCAGGCCAGTCAGAATACAGACCACAGCAAACTGAGCCAAAGCAGTGATCCTTCTGAAGATGTTATCTCCAGCATGCCCTATAATGGCTTATTTCACTTTGTTTAGTTTTACTTCGTTGTATTGTTATTTTTATATGATGGGATCCTGGAGGGACCTCAGAACACATCAGGGGTCTCCAAGAAAGGACCAAGTTTCCCCCTAACAGTAGGGCTGCCCCAAAATGAATTTCTCTAGGAGATATTTGTGTGTAAGATACATTTGCCTCTCATCATTATTTCTTGGGAGAGAAGTCAGCCAGAGGGGTCAGCATATGAGCTCTGAGTCACAGGGTACAGAGGAGGAGCAACTATCCCAAACTCAGGAGTCCTGGTTCTAGTCCCAACCAGACGTGTGACTGGACAAACAACCACCTCCCACCCATGCCTGGGTTTCTGCATGGAGAGAATGTTAATAAAAGTGGTGTACTAATCTAATGCCTATTCCCAAGGTGAAAGTGGGCATTGGTGGGGTTGGGGGTAGTTGTTGCAGAGGCAGAAGCAGAAGGAGTGATAGTTTACAAGGCCAAAGTCAAGAAGGACCAGAGCTGGTGAAATGAGGCTGTTGACCTGTCCAGGAGGCACTATGAGGAACAGGTTCAAACCTCCAGCTGTCCAATCCCCTGGGATCATTTCTGTGCCCCCCCCATTATTTCCTATCATAGTTCTCTATTATTTAAAATAATACATTAAAACCACACAATTTTAAGTTAAATATTCATGTGATTAAATTTTAAATGTATCTCTGCTACTATTCTATAAGCTTTATCAAATGCTCATTCTGTATGAATAGACCTTAGCACAGTACTCACCAGGCACAGATTAAATGGAGATCTGTTGAATGACTTAATGGATAGATGGATGTGTGGAAGCAGTGGTTCCCAAGCTTCAACATTCCCTTCAAATGGCTCATCTGCCTTCTATGTGTTAATTAGCTTGCTCCCTCTTCCCTCCCAACTAACCCCTAGCCTCCATCCAAGCAGAGCCCAAACCACTTTCTCTGTTCCCAAGAGAAAAACATCGATCTCTTCTGCTTGCTCATCTGACTTGGCATTGGGACTCTTCATTGATTACATGGCTGCTGTCCTGAGAGTCTTTACCTTTATGATAGAAGAGTTAGAATTAGCCCAGTCCCGAAGATTACTTGAGGCCATCAGCCACCACCGAATTTCTAGAGTAAGTTTGCTAAGACCTCCAAGACCACTGTGGTTCTGACAATGAGAGCAGCTTGATTGTTTTGTCCTTGTTATTTGTTAGGCTTGTGTACCTTCCAAACAGTATCATTCATCCTCCCAACTACCTGGTGGTGTAGATGCTGTTCTTATCTCTGTTTCCCATGCAAGGGTACTGAGGCACAGAGGGGCAATTGCCCAAGGTCACACAAACAGCAATGGGCTGAGCTGGCTTTGGATTCAGGCAGCCTGAGTACAGAGACCATGCCTGTAACCATTACAATCGATTTCCTCTTGTCCTAAAGTGTGTTCCTTTTGGTTAAGTTCTGCTCCAGCTGTGAGATTTCTATTCTAGGGTTCATACTGGGTCTCCAAGTAATGCCCGATTGCAAAGTGGGCGGGTGTGGAGGGGGCTGCTGTGTCCCGGGGAGAGGAAATATTTTGATTTTTGAGTGTAAATGGTGCATACAAGTTCTGCAGATTGTCCTCCAGGGGCTGCAGGCTGTGCTTTCACGAAACACTCAAGTGTCCGCTCTGGACAGGATCAGCTCAGGGAGGAGGGACAGGTGCCCAGCTCCTGCCTGCCAGATTTGGGCAAGCAGCCCAGGACAGAGGCGACTCCAACACCTTCACTTCCCTGATACAGGCCTGGTGTGGAAGCTCTGATTCAGCAGAGGCAAACTCTTTCTCACCATTGCATTTATTTCTGCTTTAAACAATAAGGATATAAAAGAGAATTTGGGAATTAAATCTAAAAGTATGCCAGTGGACAACAGCATATAGAGGATTGGTAAGTATTTCATAAAGCTCCATTTTCAAGTAACAGACACCCTCCCAATTAGTGATTTTAACCCTTTTTAAAAAATTGCTTGGATTAAAATAAACTTTTAAGCAAACCTGGAACCAATATGCTGTTGTTTCTCCCGTTTGTATCAATCTTACAGCTGTTGCTTTGCTAGGATTAATTTGCCTCTGAGGGGTTTCAACACTATCCTCCCTGGTGTATTTTCAGAGCCCATAATGTCATGTAATCGGGACCATGTTATTTTTGTCTGAATCTCTGGGAGTGATGTAAGAGGAAAAAGGAAACTAGCTAACTCCCAACCATTTGACCAAAGGTTAAATTAGTCTTGGCCTTTCCCCAGCTGGACAGAATGCTGCTCAAACATTTATTCCATCCAGCCAGGCAGAGTGGAAGCCCTCCTCCTTTCTTCTTTAATTGTTTTCCCTAAGATATTCATCCCCATCATGCCCCCAAATAACATACCCATCCTTTTGCCCTCCTCCCCATGCCTCACCACCTTCACATTGTTCATTATAGAGCATCAGCACTGGAGAGAAGTGTGTAGAAAAGACTCAGGAGGTAGAAATAGATCCTGATGTGGGAACTGGAAATATGTTTTTCTTGAGAAAGTCTTCCAGCCAGTGAGTGGCTGCTTGGAGGACACACTGCTTGGCTCCTTGCCTTTGTTACCAATGCAGATACCCAGCATTGCCAGGATCTCAGAAACACCCTGACACTTCCGATTGTAATTTCTACTTGAAACTGCCAAGAAATGCAAGCCAAAAACTCCACCCAAGCCCAGTAGCGGGTGTCCTTGTAAGACACATAGCCATGTCAACATTTCACCCTATCAGACTTAAACTTGGTCCAAGTATAGGAGGTTTCATTGGGGCTGGGAGTAGATCTTTAAAAATTAGCATATCTCTCCATCGACACTGTCTACCTATCTTCTTTGTACTTTGTTTTTTGTGTTTTTTTTGAGATGGAGTCTCGCTTAGCTGCCCAGGCTGGAGTGCAGTGGCACGGTCTTGGTTCACTGCAACCTCTGCCTCCCGGGTTCAAGCAATTCTCCTGCCTCAGCCACCCAAGTAGCTGGGACTACAGGTGCGTGCCACCACACCTGGCTAATTTTTTGTATTTTTAGTCAAGACAGGGTTTCACTGTGTTAGCCAGGATGGTCTTGATCTCCTGACCTTGTGATCTGCCTGCCTCGGCCTCTCAAAGTGCTGGGATTACAGGCGTGAGCCACCTTGCCCGGCCTACTTTGTATTTTAAATAACTTCAGGGCATAAGTTGTGGCTATTGAATGACACACCAGGCCAGTGAAATATTCGTACTTCATTTTTGGCATTTTTTTTCTTTTGTCAGCAGGCAGAAATCCATTCAATGGCCTGTATGGCAAACTACAGCCTTCTGAAAAACATGTGTCCTCTCCCAGGAGCAAGGAACACTGTGATACAGTAGAATGAGCTGGGACTTTAGAGCTAGAAGACCTATAAAAGCAATGGCTAACATTTATAGAGACTTCAAGTCTATGCTAAGCACTTTATATTCATGATTTCTTTCAGCATGTGCAATGATCCCAGGAGGCAGATACTTTTATTGTCCTCATTTTCAGAGAAGGAAATTGACTCTTCAAGTGTCTGGGTAACAGCCTAAGGTCCTAGAAGCAGAGGGAGGAAACCAGTCTGGGATTATTGGGACAGCAAGTATAAGGGCTACTCGACACTGCCTGCCTGAGAGTGTGCTATGAACCCACCTCAGTTCCTTCTTCCCTGAAATGGGAATAATAAAATTTGCCTTTCCTACAGACAAGTTGGAACGTGAAGCACAGATGTAAAAAAACTGTGGACACTGTGAAGCAATATGCAAGTGGGTCTGTTATTCTTATGACTGAGAAATGCTGTACAACAGGGACCCACTCCTGCCTCCTGAGCTTCTGTTTTTGGCCTCAGCTCTTGCAATTCATGGGGTAATGGTGATGGTGGCTCACCTAAATGGTAATGATGACATTTCAAGTCTCAATGGATAAAATGTAAAACAGAAGTAGCAGCAAGAGAACAAGGAAAGGATCTAAGAAAACAAGGGCATATGGCGGCAAGGAGAGAGGAGAAACAGGATGCTGAAATAGCAATCCTTGGGTCAGAATTTTTCCTATTAACATCCTAGCCTGATTTCCATTCGGACACCTTTATCCACTCAAATTCATTCTTTCAAATGCATTCTGCAAGTAGCTTTCACATCTGACTTCTCTCTTTCCCCTCTGCTGCTGTCTTGGGTCAGGTGCACATCACCATTCACTTGGGCTTCGTCATAGATGTCTTTGTCAAAGAGGCCTCCAGTCTCATCTTTTTCCAGCTCATTCTCCATCCTGTCAGCAGAAATCTTATTCCCCAAAGACTACCCTACCCCTTGAAGATGACCATTTAATTTCTGAGCATGAGTAACTACCTTTCATGGCCTGGACCCTGCTAAGATTTACAACTGTAGCTGAATTACTTCTCACATTTCTGTATTCCAGCCACACTGAACCACTGGCCACTCTCCATGCAGGACATTTTCTCTCTCATCACCATGCTTTTCATATTTGGGAGGTGGAGAAGATGTCCTTCCCTTTCTTACCTAGTGAACTCCTATGCATCCCGCAAAGTCCAACTCACAAATCATCCATCCTCATATATTCTGTACTGTAAGAGTGTACTGTATTTGAATTTTCCAGTAGTCTTATAATTACTTATTACCTGTAATTTTCCCTCAGGGTTCTTAGATGTGTGTTAGTCATCTATAAATCTCCAGTATTAGTGTCTAGTGCACAGAAGTCACTTGATGGGGGTTGTTGAAAGAGTGAATGAATCTCTAAATTTGGAATTGGGCTGTATACAAGATGGCTCTTCTTTTCTTTGTTCAGTTCACCGGCTGTGTCCTCTTAAAAATTTTCATGCATTTTCCAACAACCACAGAAACCATATTCTTCACCTCATGATGTGATGTGGCTATTTCTGATTCTTCCTGAGCTGAGGAACTGTGTGGCATGTAAAATATCTTAAAGCAAGCAAACAATGTTTTTATTTTTATTTTTTTAGTTGAAGTTTTTATTCAAACAAACACGTTTACTGAACCCTTAAGAACCTTGGATCTCATTGTGGTTTTGATTTGCATTTCTCTGATGGCCAGTGATGATGAGCATTTTTTCATCTGTCTTTTGGCTGCATAAATGTCTTCTTTTAGCACACCAGCATGGCACATGTATACGTATGTAACTAACCTGCACATTGTGCACATGTACCCTAAAACTTAAAGTATAATAAAAAAATTTAAAAAAAAAGAACCTTGGAAAAGATTTTGGTTCAGCACAAGGGTCGAGCAAAATCTCTGCCAGCACATTAATCCAGGGGAATGAACCTCCACACCCCCCTTACTCTGTTCTTCTCATTGGCTTAACAAAAAGAATTGGAACGTTGTTGACGACACCCTATCATCCAAAGGAGCAAGACTTGGAGCTATTCTTTCCATCAAAAAGAAACAATATAAATTGTGTGCACAGGCATGTTTCCATTGTTTTTTCATGAAAACCCACTCCAGTTCAGTGGGTTAACCACAGCTATTTCAGAGATACACTGTATTAGATGTAGAGACCACAAATGTACATGTAGAGACCACAAATTAACATGTTGTAGACATGTTAATTGTTCTAGTTGACTAATATTCATTTATATATATTCTATTCTGATTTTCCCTTTACCCAACATATATAATAACTAAGAAATATAAACATATTTAACTGTTAGTTTTTTACTAGTCTGATTACAAATGAGGATTAAATTGTATGTGGTTAAAAGTAACAGCAGTAATTTCAGCCAAGTTAAAATTAATAATTTCCACAGTCTCTCTTTAGAAATATTTATTAGGCTTAGCTAGAGTTCTAGATGAAACCAGTACATTTTCTGGGAAGTTACTATACCTAAAACAGTTATCTGGTCGGTGGTTCCCAAATACAATCCCAAGGATCAGTGTAGGGCAATCGGCTTATAGATTTTCAAAAGTGCTATCCCCAGATCCCAGCCCAGACATATACCCTGATTTAGTGTCTCTGGGAAGAGACCGGAAATCTGCACTTTTGCAAAGCCCCAAGTGGTTCTGATATACAGATGGGTTTGAGGTCCACCTCCTTCTTATCCATCACCTTGCACTGGTATAACTTAGGGTAGCAAATTCGTAATCTCTTAAGTGGCACGTCTGTCCAGGGACCTAAAATGTGTGTGGCAACGCCCTGCCTGCTGGTGTTCTATGGGGAAAGCCACAGGCTAAATGAAAATGTGTTTGCCAATCAGAGCCAGAGCTTGGCTTTTGTGGGCACTCAACAGCCTCTTCACATGTAAGTGATTTGTCACAGATTACTCTGGAGTTATTAATTTGTGCAAGAGAAGTGGAATGGCCTAAGTGAAACCACTCCTCATCAGGCTCTGCTCTCACGAATCCTGAAGCTTTCCTCACATCAGGGTGGGGAGTACCAAGACTTTCAAGCTAGAGTGTCCTCTTCATCTGGTGCAGAGCTGGCCCGATGCATCTCAGTGGAAGGCCCCTTTCCATAAGGTCAGCAGAAACTGGATACCTCAGCCTGTTCTCTGAGCTGTAGGTTGGAGGCCTGACTGATGGATAAAGCCACTCACAGGGGAGAAATGTCTTCAAGGTGAACATGGTACAGTTACCTTAGGACATCCATTGATGGCTGTACTCTTTTATTTTGAAAGCTGGATCAAGCAGAAATGTATCAAGTTATGGGGAGATGGCCCCTGTCCAAGGCAGCAGGTGACCACTGGACAGCAAATTGCTTCCTTTAATATGTAAATCATCAAGCATTTTGGACTTCATTGTCACCAGTTCTATACTAAATTTTAAGAAATATTTTAAATATTTAAATTCTTTCATTCTCAAAAATGGGAAAAAGGTTTTTTTAATTATTATTATACTTTGACTTCTGGGGTACATGTGCAGAATGTGCAGGTTTGTTACATAGGTATACACGTGCCATGGTGGTTTGCTGCACCCATCAACACTTCATCTACATTAGGTATTTCTCCTAATGCTATCCCTCCCCTATCCCCTAACTTCCCAACAGGCCCTGGTGTGTGATGTTCCCCTCCCTGTGTCCATGTGTTCTCACTGTTCAACTCCCACTTATGAGTGAGAATATGAGGCATTTGGTTTTCTGTTCTTGTGTTAGTTTGCTGAGAATAATGGTTTGCAGCTTCATCCATGTCCCTGCAAAGGACATGAACTCATCCTTTTTATGGCTGCATAGTATTCCATGGTGTATATGTGCCACATTTTCTTTATCCATTCTATCATTGATGGGCATTTGGGTTGGTTCCAAGTCTTTGGTATTGTGAACAGTGCTGCAATAAACATACGTGTGTATGTGCCTGTATAGTAGAATGATTTATAATCCTTTGGGTATATACCCAGTAATGGGATTACTGGATCAAATAGTATTTCTGGTTCTAGATCCTTGAGAAATCGCCACACTGTCTTCCACAATGGTTGAACTAATTTACACTCCCTCCAACAGTGTAAAAGCATTCTTATTTCTCCACATCCTCTCCAGCATCTGTTGCTTCCTGACTTTTTAATGATCAGCATTCTAACTGGCATGAGATGGTATCTCATTGTGGTTTTGATTTACATTTCGCTAATGACCAGTGATGATTAGCCTTTTTTCATATGTTTATTGGCTGCAAAAATGTCTTTTTTGAGAACTCTCTGTTCATATCCTTCGCCCTCTTTTTGATGGGGTTGTTTTTTTCTTATAAATTTGTTTAAGTTCTTTGTAGATTATGGATATTAGCCCTTTGTCAGATGCATAGATTGCAAAAATTTTCTCCCATTCTGTAGGTTGCTGGTTTACTCTGATGATAGCTTCTTTTGCTGTGCAGAAGCACTTTAGTTTAATTAGATCCCATTTGTCAGTTTTGGCTTTTGTTGCCATTGCTTTTGGTGTTTTAGTCATGAAGTCTTTGCCCATGTCTATGTCCTGAATAGTATTGCCTAGGTTTTCTTCTAGGGTTTTTATGGTTTTAGGTCTTATGTTTAAGTCTTTAATCCATCTTGAGTGAAGTTTTGTATAAGGTGTAAGGAAGGGGTCCAGTTTCAGTTTTCTGCATATGGCTAGCCAGTTTTCCTAACACCATTTATTAAATAGGGAATCCTTTCCCCATTTCTTGTTTTTGTCAGGTTTGTCAAAGATCAGATGGTTGTAGAAGTGTGGTGTTATTTCTGAGGCCTCTGTTCTGTTCCATTGGTCTATATATCTGTTTTGGTAGCAGTACCATGCCGTTTTGGTTACTGTAGCCTTGTAATATAGTTTGAAGTCAGGTAGTGTGAGGCCTCCAGCTTTGTTCTTCTTGCTTAGGATTGTCTTGGCGATGCGGGCTCTTTTTTGGTTCCATATGAAATTTAAAATAGGTTTTTCTAATTCTGTGAAGAAAGTCAATGGCAGCTTGATGGGGATAGCATTAAATTTATAAATTACTTTGGGCAGTATTTTCACAGTATTTATATTGTGAAAATATATAATATAAATATTTTATATTATATAAATATTTCACAATATTTATTCTTCCTATCCATGAGCATGGAATGTTTTTCCATTAGTTTGTGTCCTCTCTTATTTCCTTGAGCAGTGGTTGGTAGTTCTCCTTGAAGAGGTCCTTTGCATCACTTGTAAGTTGGATTACTAGGTATTTTTTTGTAGCAGTTGTGAATGGAAGTTCACTCATGACTTGGCTCTCTGTTTGTCTACTATTGGTGTATAGGAATGCTTGTGATTTTTGCACATTGATTTTTGTATCCTGAGACTTTGCTGAAGTTGCTTATCAGCTTAAGGAGATTTTGGGCAGAGACGATGGGGTTTTCTAAATATACAATCATGTCATCTGCAAACAGAGACAATTTGACTTCCTCTCTTCCTATTTCAATACACTTTATTCCTTTCTCTTGCCTGATTGCCCTGGACAGAACTTCCAATACTATGTTGAATAGGAGTGGTGAGAGAGGGCATCCTTGTCTTGTGCCGGTTTTGAAAGGGAATGCTTCCAGTTTTTGCCCATTCTGTATGATACTGGCTGTGGGTTTGTCATAAATAGCTCTAATTATTTTGAGATACATTCCATCGATACCTACTTTATTTACAGTTTTTTAGCATAAAGCGGTGTTGAATTTTATTGAAGACCTTTTCTGCATCTATTGAGATAATCATTTGTTTTTTGTCATTGGTTCTGTTTATGTGATGGATTATGTTTATTGGTTTGCATATGTTGAACCAGCCTTGCATCCCAGGGGTGAAGACGACTTGATCGTGATGAATAAGCTTTTTGATGTGCTGCTGGATTCGGTTTGCCAGTATTTTGTTGAGGATATTCGTATCAATGTTCATCAGGGATATTGGCCTGAAATTTTCTTTTTTTGTTTTGTCTCTGCCAGGTTTTGGTATCAGGATGATGCTGGCCTCATAAAATGAGTTAGAGGGGATTCCCTCTTTTTCTATCGTTTGGAATAGTTTCAGAAGGGATGGTACCAGCTTCTCTTTGTACCACTGGTAAAAAGGTTTTCAAAAATCATTCAAACTGAATTTATGTTTTCCCTCCAGATAAAGAAAATAATTCAGGTTTGGAAAAAATGTCTGAAATCTTCTTTATTTTACTATTAAGTTAGAATAGATAGATATTTGTATTTCTCCTTTTTTAGTTCTTGATTTCTTGTGATAAAATAAATTGCTCCAAAGAAAAACACGATAATCAATTAGCTATGTAACTATGTTACAGTTAATTACATAACTGCAGACAAAACTGCTGCTATTGAGAGAGAGAATACTAAGTTAAAAGATTTGCACCCAATGGTAGAAATCATTTCAAAACCTCAACAAATCAAATATTTCACCCTTAACCTAGATATTTCCTATATCTAGAATTGTATAGAGATGAATTTTAGAATCATTGGTTCTTCAAAATGAAAATGAACCTTGGCAAGCCCTTCATGCAATCCTGTGTTTACAGATGAGGCAACAAAACCACGAGAGGTTGTGTCTGCTCTCCTGCCATGGGAGATGTTGTGTCCGCTCTCCTGCCGTCGAGATGTTGTGTCCACTCTCCTGCCATCGAGATGTTAACTGTGCTGGCTCTGAAACCTGGGATGGGGATAACACACCCCTCCTGTGACCCTCCATTTTTCAGCGACACATGGTTGAACCTGGAAAGAGAGATAAAACCCCTGACCAAAGGAGACAGTTGTGCGTCTTACACGTGTTTCCTTAATCCTGACAGGGAAAACCGTCACTGTGTATTTTCTCTTTTTAGGGTCTCCAGTTTCTCCTCAGTCTCAAAAATTCAGCAGTTTTAAAAGAAGCTCTTTCCTGTGCCATGTTCAAGGCTAAGGCAGTGTCCAGGTGGCCAGCTCACATTCTACCTTTCCCTTTGGCAGATGTCAAGAACAGTGTTTATGAGGATTCATTCCCTTTATTTGGTCACTACCCTGGGCTCAGCTTGCCCATAGGATCACACTGGTTCCTTCTGCCGCTGAGAAGAGTTCATGGTTCTCTTGTTTCTCTCTGGGAAGACTCCATCGACTGACTCCCTCACTCCTTTACCCTCTCTGTTCCTTCCTTCCTTCCTTCCTTCCTTCTGCTCATTTTCCTCCCTTTCTTCTTTTCTTCCCTTCCTCCATCTCTCCCTTCTTTCTTGTAAGTTACTTCCAGTCTCAGGTGTCTGAAATCTAAGGCGTATGAAATCTTCTCCTCCCACATGTTAGTAGCTAGGGGGCTCCCTCACATTCTGCTCCACTTCCCCTCATGTCTGGTACATTGGTAGCACAATCTACCATCAACAGGACACCTGGCCAGTTTCTTTGCTGGAGATGTTGTAGCTTTCACTGCTAACTTGGGAAGCATTCTAACAGCATATTTACTACTTCCTAAACGAATTGAGATTCCTTCAGTGGCCTCATAAGAACAGATTTTCTTCTAGGCCATCTATACCATATTCTTCCCCTTTTTTTTCCCTAACAATGTCTCTGTGATGGCTGCTCTGATGAACAGACATGATTCTAGCACTGGGGGCCAAGCCATGACAACAGTGTTGTGGGTTCTCCATCAGCCCCACAAAACATTCATTTCATGAAGAAGCATGAATTTTCTTCTTGGTGACATTCACTGCTTATGAGGACAAATTTATCCAGGTTATTTCTTAGGGTAGAGATTTAAAAAAAATTTTTTTGTAGCATACAAAAATGTATTCCTGACATCTGCTGGCCTCATCAATAAGGAGTTTCAAAGTTAGGGGACAGACATGGAATGTTAGTCCTGTATACTGGCGAGTGTGCTTACCGTTGCTACGGACCCTCCGATGTTGTGAAAGGAAGATAGGCCACGAGCACTCTCCCAGCTGCATTTAAGAGATGAAAGGTCTGTACCACAATAGCAAAAATGCTCAGATACTGTTGTGAGAATTTGATTATCTGAAGTCTGCCAGGAGGTACTGGGGAGTCTGAAAGTTGGCTGAGCTAGGGAGCCCAGGCTCCACCCATCACCTTCCAAGCAACTTCCTGAGCAGGGCGCTTCTGGGTGGGCTGCACTAGCAAAGCACACAGACCATTTGCATGTCTTTGTTGTGCTGTTTGCATTTTGCACTTCACTACTTGCACCTGTAGCCAAAAGTAGAAGTTTATTAAAATACTCTCCAGCCAGAACAGTCCTCCTCCTCAGGTTCCTTTTTCCCACATGACCCTCTTCCCAGGCCAAGGTATTTTTTTGGGGGAAGCTCAAGGAGGAGCTTTGTCTTCAAGACATGGGACTTTTCACTCTGAATCTTCTCCTTTGTTTTTGGAGCCCGTTCTTCTCATTTATATCCAGTAGCTTATGCCTGGTTGAGCACTCCTATCAACTCTAACCAACCTCCCTTGATTTGCCTTTGTTGGGTAGAGAGAGTTAAGGGCTTGCCTCTAACTCACACAAACTCGCAGATGGGCATGGGTCTGATGAGAGGGAGTGTGATAAACCACCACATTTATACAGATAGTCGCTCAGCGTTTGAGAGCTGAGCATTTTTGTTCCCAAAGACCTCTTTCTAAAGGGAACGAGCACTGACTCCCATGGAGAGGAGTATTTTTCTTTAATATTTCTATGTCATCTCCAGCTACTTCTGGACCTATCTACAGATGGGCACCCCATGAAGGGGGCCCCTCACATAGCTCTCTCTCTGTTTGGATGAGTTTTTGAAACTCTTCTTAAAATGGAAATGTAGCTATATTTATCAAGTTATATTTATTTGCCACCCAAAACTAGTATAAAATTATAAAAGTTGGAAATTATAATCAGTTTGACCATGATGCTTTTCACGTTTAATATATTTTGAATGAAAACATTTTTACATAGGAAGAGTAACTTTTTTCTGAAACAAACATCAGGATTAATGTTAAGTCAATAAGATAAAGTAACTGAAAATAGTTCTATTATGGAATATCTGAGATGTGTGTGGTTACCATACACATATATACACTCATAAAGCACGCTTGAACCTGCTTATATCCCAGTTCTGCAAAAAACAACAAAAACAATAGTCCAAACTTTTAAAGTTGCTTATTTTTTAAATTTTAGAGTTGCTACTTAAAAATTAGTAGAAAGCTAAATCTTCTCTAAAACTTTTGGGCAAACTACTTAAACTCTTTGAGCCTCTGTTTATTTCTCTGCAGCTTGGGAATAATCATGAGTCCTACCTCACCAAGTTTTGGGGACCAAATGAGATAATATGTAAAAATGCTTTGAAATACAAATGTTAGTTGTTAGTGATGTATTTCCTTGGAGCATTAATTGGAAATAAGAGAGTCACCATGACCAGAACTGATTTTCCCTCTGCCCTCAAGCAAAATATTCAGGCCGTGAGTAAGGCTTTTATTGCAGTTGCGCTTCTCCTAAGGAAGTCTGGTGAGATGTGTGTAAGGAAAGAACTGTTAACTTTTTACAGAAACGAAGCCTCGTCTGGATGTTTTTATGCCTTGATTGGAAAAATTGATTTTTTATTACTACAGCATTGAGACTTGGGAACCAGAATTGGGACTTGGAGTCTAAAGCTTACTATTTCCCTTGGACAAGTCATTGAATCTCTCTGACCTTAGTTTCCTCTTCAGTAGAATGACACTGGGTTTAGTGTGAACCTTTCCAACTCCAGTATGGGATGGTTTTTGCTGATCTGTGGGAGGAAGGAGGGTAATGACAGTAAAACCTACATTACTGAGGCACTAAGTTGTGTACTTGTATTGACTCCTCACAACAACTCCCCTTGGCTAGTACTACTATTACGTTCATTTTAAGGATGAGGAAACTAAGGTAAAGAGAGGTTAGATGACTTGGGCAAGCTCATGCAGTGAATAAGTGGTGGAGCCATGGTATTCACCCAGGGTGTCTGAGTTTAGAGCTGGAAGTTTTAACTACATCCCATGTTAAGATAATTATAATATATACTTTATCACTTAACTTACCCATTTAAACTAATCTGTGAACACATTCTTATAAGAAATTGAAGTTTTCTGGATCAAGCTAATAAGACACCTATTTGGTATTAATCCTTCCAAGTCTTTCTCTATATAGTTACAATAACACATGAACATCATAAACATATCTCGTATGTTTGTGGCATTTTTTTTTAAAGTTTTATTTTTGGTTCAGGAGTACATGTGATGGTTTGTTACAGAGGTGAATGCGTGTCATGGGGGGGGGGGGTTGTTGCACAGATTATTTCATCACCCAGGTTTTAAGCCCGGTACCCAATAGTTATCTCTTCTGCTCCTCTCCCTCCTCCCACCCTCCACCCTCTAGTGGACCCCAGTGTCTGTTGTTTCCTTCTTTGTGTTTGTAAGTTCTCATCATTTAACTCCCACTTATAAGTGAGAACATTTGGCATTTGATTTTCTGTTCCTGTGCTAGTTTGCTGAGGATAATAACCTTGAGCTCCATCCATGTTCCCACAAAAGACATTATCTCATTCTTTTTTGTGCCTGTATAGCATTCCATGGTGTTTCTTTATCTAATCTGTCATTGATGGACATTTGATTCCACGTCTTTGCTATTGCGAATAGCACTGCAGTGAACATTCACATGCATGTGTCTTTATGGTAGAATAAGTTAAATTTTTCTGAGTATAAACCCAGTAATAGGCAGCGTTGAATGGTTTTAACTCTTTGAGGAATTTAACATGGTTTTAACTCTTTGAGCATTTAACTCAGGGTTGAATGATTTTAACTCTTTGAGGAATCGCCACATGGCTTTCCACAATGCTTGAACTAATTTACATTTCCACCAACAGTGTGTAAGTGTTCCTTTTCTCTGCAACCTTGCTAGCATCTGTTATTTTTTGACTTTTTAATAATCGTCATTCTGACTGGCATGAAATGGTATTTCATTGTGGTATCTCCAGAACAAAGCTGGAGGCATCACATTACCTGACTCAAAACTATAATTGATTTGCATTTCTCCAATGATCTAATTTTTGCTTTTGCTGTAATTGCTTTTGGTGTCTTTGCCATGAAATCTTTGCCCATTCCTGTGTCCAAGATGGTATTGTCTAGGTTGTTGCCAGGGTTTTTATAGTTTTAGGTTTTACATTTAAGTCTTTAATCTGTCTTGAGTTGACTTTTATATATGGTATAAGGAGGTTTCAATCTTCTGCATATGGCTAGCCAGTTATCCCAGCACCATTTATTGATAGGGAGTCTTTTCTCCATTGCTTGTTTTTGTCAGCTTTGTCAAAGATCAGATGGTTGTAGGTGTGTGGCCCTATTTTTGGGCTCTCTATTCTGTTCCATTGGTCTTTTTGCCTGTTTTTTTTTTTTGTTTTTTTTTTGTTTTTTTTTTTTTACCACTACCATGCTTTTTTGGTTACTATAGCCCTGTATTATAGTTTTAAGTTGGGTAATGTGATGCCTCCATCTTTGTTCTTTTTGCCTAGGATTGCCTTGGCTATTTGGGCTCTTTTTTGGTTCCATATGAATTTTAAAATAGCTTTTTCTAGTTCTGTGAAGAATGTCAGTTGTAGTTTGACAGGAATAACATTGAATTTATGGATTACTTTGGGCGGTATGGCCATTTTAATAATATTGATTCTTCCTATCCATGAGCATGGGATGTTTTCCATTTGTTTGTGTCTTCTCTGATTTCTTTGAGCAATGTTCTGTAATTCTTATTGTAGAGATCTTTCACATCCCTGGTTAGCTGTATTCCTAGGTATTTTATTATTTTTTGTGGCAATTGTGAATGGGATTGCCTTCCTGATTTGGCTCTTGTCTTGGCTGTTATTGGTGTATAGGAATGTTAGTGATTTTTGTACACTGATTTTGTATCCTGAAACTTTGCTGAAGTTGTTTATCAGCTGAAGGAGCTTTTTTATCAGCCAAAACTGTTTATCAGCCAAAGGCCAAGACTATGTGGTTTTCTAGGTATAGAATCAAGTCTTCTGCGTACAGGGATAGTTTGATTTCCTCTCTTCCTATTTGGATACCTTTATTTCTTTCTCTTGCCTGATTGCTCTGGCTAGGACTTCCAATACGATGTTGAATAGGAGTGGATTGAGAGAGGGCATCCTTTTCTTGTGCCATTGTTCAAGGGGAATGCTTCCAGCTTTTGCCCATTCAGTATGATAATGGCTGTGGGTTTGTCATAGATGGTTCTTAATATTTTGACATATGTTCCTTCAATGTCTAGTTTATTGAGAGTTTTTAATACAAATGGGTGTTGAATTTTATCAAAAGCCTTTTCTGCATCTATTGAGATAATTATGTGGTTTTTGTCTTCAGTTGTGTTTATGTGATGAATTACATTTATTGATTTGCATATGTTAAAACAATCTTGCATGCCAGGGATGAAGCCTACTTGATTATGGTTGCTTAGCTTTTTTATGTGCTGCTGGATTTGGGTTGTAAGTATTTTGTTGAGGATTTTTATATAGATGTTCCTCAAGGGTATTGGCCTGAAGTTTCCTTTGTTTGTTTTTGTTTTGTCTTTGCCAGGTTTTGGTATCAGGATGATGCTGGTCTCATGGAATGAGTTATGGAAGAGTCCCTCCTCCTCAGCTTTTTGGAATAGTTTCAGTAGGAATGACACCAGCTCTTCTTTGTACCTCTGGTAGAATTCATCTCTGAATCCATCATGTCCTGGGCTTTTTTGGTTGGTAGGCTATTTCTTACTGATTCAATTCGAGAGCTCACTATTGGTCTGTTCAGGGAATCAATTTCTTCCTGGTTCTCGTTCAGTCTTGGGAGGGCATATGTGTCAAGGAATTTGTCCATCTCTTCTAGGTTTTCTAGTTTGTGCACAGAGGTGGTCATAATAGTTTCTGATAGTTATTTTTATTTCTGTGGGGTCAGTGGTACCATTTCCGTCATCATTTCTAATTGTGTTTATTTTGCTCTCTCTTTTCTGCTTTATTAATCTAGCTAGCAGTCTGTATTCATCTGTTCTCACACTGCTACAAAGAAATGCCAGAGACTGGGTAATGTATTTAAAAAAGAGGTTTCATTGGCTCATGGTTTTGCAGGCTGTATAGGAAGCATTGCTGGGGAGGATTCAGGCAACTTACAATCATGGCAGATGTTAAAGGAGAAGCAGGCACGTCTTACATGGCCAGAGCAGGAAGAAGGGAGTGAAGGGGGAGGTGCAATACACTTTTAAACAACCAGATCTTGTGAGAACTCAACTCAGTATCATGAAAACAACAAGGAGGAGATCTGACCCCATGATCCAGTAACCTCCCACCAGACCTTTCCTCCAACACTGGGGATTACAATTCTATGTGAGATTTGAGCAGGGACATAAATCCGAACTATATCATGGTAATCTATCTTATTAATTTTTTCAAAAAACCAACTCTTGGTTTCATTGGTCACTTGAATTTTTTGTGTGTGTGCATCTTGATTTCCTTCAATTCAGCTCTGGTTTTGGCTATTTCTTGTCTTCTGCTAGCTTTGGGGTTGATTGCTCTTGCTTCTCAAATTCTTTTAGTTGTAATGTTAAGTTGTTAATTTGTGATCTTTCTAACTTTTTGATGTGGGCATTTAGTGTGATGGATTTCCCTCTTAACACTGACTTAGTAGTTTCCCAAAGATTCTGATATTATATTGTATCTTTGTTCTCATTAGTTTCAAAGAACTTCTAGATTTCTGCCTGAATTTCATTGTTTATCCAAAAGTAATTCAAGAACATGTTGTTTAATTTCCATGTAATTGCATGATTTTCAGTGATTTTTCTGTCTCGACTTCTATTTTTTAATTGCACCGTGGTCCAGGAATGTGTTTGGTATAATTTCAGGGTTTTTTGTGTTTGCTGAGGGTTGTTTCATGTCTAACTATGTGGTCAATTTTAGAGTATGTGCCACGTGGCAATGAGAAGAATGTATACTCTGTTATTTTTGGGTGGTGAGTTCTGTAGATGTCTATCAGATCCATTTGGTCCAATGTTGAGTTCAGGTATTGAATATCTTTGTTAATTTTATGCCTTGATGATCTGTCTAATGATCTCCTGAATGACCTGTCACTTATCTGTCAGAGGAGTATTGAAGTCTCCCACTATTATTCTGTAGAAGTCTATGTCTCTTTGTAGGTCTCTAAGAACTTGATTTATATAAATCTGGGTGTTCTTGTGTTAGGTGCCTGTATATTTAGGATAGTTGGGTCACCTTGTTGAATCTTCACTATTATGTAATGCCCTTCTTTGTCTTTTTTGATCTTTTTGGTTTAAAGTCAGTTTTGTGTGCAATTAGGATTGCAACCCATGCTTTTTTTGTTTGTTTTCCATTTCCTTAGTATATTTTCTTCTATCCTTTATTTTGAGCCTGTGGGTGTCATTACATGTAAGATGGATTTCTTGAAGACAGCATACCATAGGGTCCTGCTTTTTTATCCAGTTTGCCACTCTGTACCTTTTAGGTGGGGCATTTAGCCTGTTTATATTCAAGGTTAATATTAGTATGTGTGGGTTTGGCCCTGTCATTGTGTTGTTAGTTGCTTATTCTGCTGGCTTTTTTGTGTGGTTGCTTTATAGTGTCACTGGTCTGTGTATTTAAGTGTTTTTGTATTAGCTGGCAGCAGTCTTTCCTTTCTGTATTTTGTGCCCCTTTCAATATCTTTTGTAAGTCAAGTCTGATGGTAATAAACTCCCTCAACATTTACTTATCCGAAAGGATCTTATTTCTCCTTTGCTTAGGAAACTTAGTTTGGCTGGATATGAAATTCTTAGCTGAAGATTGTTTTCTTTAAGAATGTTGACTATAGGCCCCTAATCTCTTCTGACTTGTAGAGTTTCTGCTTAGATGTCTGCTGTTAGCCTGATAGTGATCCCTTTGTAGGTGACCTGCCCTTTCTCTCTAGCTGCCTTTTACATTCTTTCTTTCATTTTGACTTTGGAAAATCTGACGATTATGTGTCTTGGGGATGGTCTTCTTGCAGGGGTTCTCCGTATTTCCTGAATTTGTTGGCCTCTGTCACAAGGTTAGGGAAGTTTTCATGAACAGTATTCTGAAATGTGATTTCTGAATTGTTTGCTTTCTCCCCCTCCCTTTCAGTAATGCCAATGATTTATAGATTTGACCTCTTTACATAATCCCATACTTCTCATAGGTTTTGTTCATTTTTTATTCTTTTTTCTTTAGTTTTGTCTGAATGTCTTATTTCAGAGAGCTAGTCTTCAAGTTCTGAGATTGTTTCCTCAGCTTGGTTTATTCTGTTGTTAATACTTGTGACTGCATTGTGAAATTATTATATTGTGTTATTCAGCTCTGTCAGATCTGTTAGGTTCTTTTTTATACCGGCTATTTCATCTTTCAGCTCCTATATTGTTTTATTGTGGTTCTTAGTTTCCTTGGGTTGGTGGCCTGCCCCTCCCACTGGGGGCTCCATCCTAGGGAGCTATGAACCTGTTGCTGGCCTGAACATACCTATAGGAGGTGGCTGGAGATCTGGTTGGAAGGTCTTGCCCAGTGAGGAGGAATGGTATTGGGGACCTGCTTATAAAAGCAGTCTGGCCGTGTTTTCGTAGAGCAGCTGTGCTGTGCTGGTAGCCTGCTTCCACACTCAGTTGGCTTGGACTCTCCAAAGCCTGAAGGCTGGATGGCTAAGTTGCCCAAACAGCAAAGGTGGTGGTCCACTTCTCCCTCTGAGAGCTCTGTCTCAGGGAGGTACAACACTGCTACCAGTGGCAGGCTAGAATTCCAAGCCCGTGGGTCTTACCCTGTGAGGTGCTGTGGAAGTGAGGCCTGCGGACTATTGCTGCTCAGCCCCCTGGATTCAGCCCCTTTCCTAGGGATATGTGCCAGGGTCTAACCTCCCACTTTGCCAGAGATGCAGCTAGCTACTTTTGCTGGGAAGCCTGGAAAGCTCAGGTATCTTTGCTGGGAAGCCTGGAAATCTCAGGTATCTAAGGCTCCTGGGTCTCTGTGCATGCCTGGGTGGATGCTCTCCCAAGACTCAACATAGCTCTGTGTGTCAGACTGAAGGCTCTGGTGGAGTGGGTTCACGAGGGGGATCTCCTGACCTGAGGGTTGCAAAGATCCATGTGAAAATCAAGAGTTCCTGGGATCACACATTAACTTACTGCTTCCCTGGGCAGGGAAAATTCTCCTGGCTCCGTGCTGCTCTTGGGTGGGCCATCATCCTGCCTTGCTTTTGTCCATTCTCCATGGGTTGGGTTTTATCCTTGATTGGTCCCAATGTGTGCACCTAGATGTTTCAGTTGAAGATGCTGTACTTACTCTCCCCTTTTGATCCTCTTCCTGAGAGCTGTGCACACTAGCTGCTTCTAGTCAGCCATGTTGGCCACCCCCTGTTTCTACGCATTTTTAACCTACATAGTATCATGCTTTATATATTTTTCTGCAACAGGCCTTCTTCACTTAACAGTTACGTTTGAAACTAATCATTCTCCCTCTTCCTGGTACATGGAAAAGAGTCAATAAATGTAGTTTATTCTATGGTAGAGCTTTATGAAAGTATATTTAAAAAGTATTAATGGCATCTCACGATTGTGAATCTGCACTGCTGTGATTACTAGTAAGGATAAGAAACTTTTATCATGTTAACTGGCTGCTTATATTCATTTTTCTTTGAATTACCTATTCATATTCTTTGCCCAGTTTTCTTTTGGCTTGTCTTTTTCTTCTTAATTTCTAGAAGCTCTTTATACACTCTGGATCCTGATAATTTGTTTATTAATGCATTGCAAATATTTTCTCATATCTGTTGTGAGCATACTTTTAAAAATACCACTTATGAACTGAATACCATGTTCTAGGTGTTGGAATACATTGTCAACATAGCACACATTACTCTCCCTCTCAGTTTTATAGCAGAGGAAAATGAGTTGCAAAAGATAAGAACCTTACCCCAAGACCCACATAAATGGCAGAGCCAGAATCTGAAGCCTGCTTGTCTGACTTCGGACCCAGTCTTACTACCACTCTTGACCTTTATCCAGGCTAATGGTCCCACTTGACCAAATGCAAGGATTATGTTTTAAACCTCAGATCATTTTATAATAGATTAAGAATATAAACTCTTTAATTCAACCAGTAAGTTCTCATCTACTTTCTATCAATGCCATTTACCGTGGCAATAGGGAAGCAAGCACAGTCAGTACAAATGAAGCCATAAGCCGCTTGGAGACACGAGCCAAGTCTTGTTCACAGTACTGTTATCACAGCCAGGCACATGGAGGTGCTAGGAATTGATGAGATGAAAGGTCCTCTCTCTAGCAGCCAGAGTTCTACTTGCCTGATGTCAGTGGCTGTGGAAGGATCTGTTTTCTTCAGGGTCCTTGGGAATATCTTTCCACCACTATACTTCCCCCACCATGATTCTGGGTTCAGAGCTGTGTGGCCAGATCCTGCAAACCTACCCTACCCTGTAATGGGTTCCCTCTTCGTCACCATTACTGCTCCTTGTGGATTCCAGCAGAGCAGCTTTCAGTCCACTGGCCAGCTTGCTACACTAGAGAAGCCACGTTAGAAATCAGTCTTAAGGTCATAGAGCAAATAAGTAAATCCTGGAATTGAGTTATCTTCAAGAGCCTGTCTTCCAGATTATGCCTCAGCCACCTCCTTGTAAATCCCATTCAGAAGTTCAGAGGAGAGCAGTGCAGTCATTATTTCCATTTGTTGTCAGAAAAGACTCCTAGTCCCTTCCCTCCCTTTCTGAATCAGTCTTCAAGGCCCTACAAGTACCTCACTGCTTTTCTTATCCACACTCATGGATCTACCTTGGTTGATGGATAGATATCTTCCTCTTGAAGTTGATTCCATGTACTTTCTGTTGTCTTTTGTTACTTCTGTCCACATTGTTTTCTAGAAGCTACCATCATAGAGGGAGTCAGTACAGGGTTAAGTAAGATTCTGAGCTTTGAACATGCTTCTGAATCACCTAGCTGTGTGCCACTAAGCGAATAAAAAGTTCCTGACACATTGTAGGCTACATAATAAATAATCTCTCATTTTCTGACCACTTCCCTCCATCCATCCTTCTAATGTACTTTTTGGAAGCAGAGAGGTATTAACAAACTTAAATATCAGAGTTTCTATAAAAGTTCCTCTAAAACTCCCCCTAGCTCCTTCTCCCCATCAAAATGTATCACTTTCTTCCTCTGACTTCCCATTGCAGGTTTTCTTCTTCCTATACTTATCATATGATATTATAGTGATACTATATTATAGATGATGTTATAGTGATTTATTTGTTTCTGTCTCCCACATAGGCTGGGAGCTCCCAAGGACTAGTACTTCCTGTTCACTAGTTAGTCTTGCAACGTAGTGCAATGCCCAACACTGAGAATGGGACAATTCATCCTTGCTGAAAGTATGAATGAAGGAATGACAAAAGGGATCTGGGGAAGTGTGGATGTAGACACCAGTGAGCAGAGTGGGAATAATTCCAAATGGGTAAACCAGAATTGAAAGAGGAAGGAGTGGATAGTGAGGATTGGTTTGGCAGGGGCTGGAGACTGGGGGCTTCATCACCTCTACTGATGCCCTATGCCAAGGTCTGGAAGAAGATTAGATTCTAGTTTCTGTACTGCCACTTCTGATAGCCTCTCAAATGTCAGCTTCCATCAGCAAAACAGGGATTAATCATATCTTTCACCCAGGGCAGTGGTGGGCTTTCAGTGGAACCATGTAACATAAAGACATTTCACAAATGCAAAGCATGTTGAGAAGAGGAAGCTAATTCTGAAGCTTAAATCGCTTGTTCAAGGGTGTGGAGTCAGCACACAGCTGGGATCAGAACCCAGGTGCCTGGACTCCTAGTCAAGAGCCCTCCCACCACATCGAGCTATCCCTCTGGGAGCGCTAGAGTGAAGAAAATTGAATTTTAAGAAATGCAAAGGAATTCTTCATGTGGTTGCACACAAAGCCCGCACTCATGTCCAGCTCCAGGGCAAGCCAACTGGATGCTAAGAGACAGGAAACAACCAAGCTATGAAGAAAACTGATCCAAGTGTTGAAAAGATAATTTGTCCAAAACCAGACCCCTGGTGAAGCTTCATTGTGTTATTTATTAGCTAAGGGTTAGCAGTATGTGGAAATGAAGGGTTGCTGGGACCATTAATAGAAGATCTTTATGGCCATTACTGACTCAAATGTCAGGAATGAAGGGCCTTTACTCTCTAGAATCCCCAGCTCCTTTTATGGGGCAGTCTTTCAGGTATGAAATCAGTCAACTTTGGAAAACTGTCTTTTTGTTTGAATTTTTGATGCTGCAAAGGACAGAGGGAGTAAGGAAAGAGGCAATAAACAGGGCAAGGCTTGCATCTTCCCAGAGGGGCCAGCAGAGAGGCACATTTATCTTGACAGGCTCCCCTTCTGAGGCAGCACCCTGGGAGTCCCCAGAGCCATTCATCCAGCAACCCCAAGCCTCTGCGGGCAGGCTCTGGGCTTGGCAGAAGCCCTTCCTGGCATGGTTCCATGCCAGAAAAAGAATTCTGCTTTCCCCCTGCAGGAGGAGAGAGGGTCTGGAGGTGAATGGAGCCATAGCCCTCCAGTCCCAGAATGGCACAGGTCTTCAGCAAGATGACAACAGGCAACATAAGCTAGGCCTGTAGGACATGCCTAGCACAGAACTAAGAGCACTGCATACATGATGTGCTGTCATTTCCCAAAACCCAAACCTCAGCTCTCCATCTCTAAGATAAGGAGACCCTAGAGGGCCTCCCAATGCCTGTCTTGAGAGCAGCTGTAGCACAAGCAGTGGTGCTTTATGTTAAACATGTATGTGATGCATTTGGAAAGACACCAAGAAAGAGATAATCATATTTGTTTGAGGACTGAGACACGAGGATAAGGCATTGGAAGGAAATCTTCCCATATACATATACTTTTATTTACTTATTTATTTTAGAATTTTTAAACTAATGCATGCAGTTAACAATTTTAAAATAACTAATTTACATTAAAAATAAGACAAACAACAAATAAAGATCTCTGGGCCTACTGCAGTCCATTTGAATCAGAATATTCAGAGAAGAAATGGGGCAGCCATTTTAAATCAGTTCTCCAAAGTGATTCTGATGCCAGGTTCGAGAACCACTACCCTCAAGGACAACTATTCCCTCCCCGCTCAGGATCCCTGTATTTTACAGATAAGAAAACTGAGCTGTGAGAGGAGCACTGACTAAGCCAAGTCATATAGTTGCTGAGAAACAGAATAGCAAGTAAAATTCAGGTTTTCAATGCCAGATTTCCAAACTATGAAAACTCTCACTCTAACCTCACTGCAGCCCCGAGCATCCTTTTATTTCAGTTCTACTTCTTGCCCCAGGTCCCCTGCCTTTCAAACCCTGCTTTCTTCAAGCTAATCTGGTAAATGGAGTGATGATGTGTTTAGTGGGTACTAATGGGCTAATGTACTCTATTAAAAGACACTTCATGAAGCTTTCTGGAGCCATGTGCAATTAGCAACTGTGTTTTACTTCTGTAAAGTAATACAGGTGATTCAGTAGGATAGCAGTTTTCCCAAAATTCTACCCCAGGAGGCAGAGGAGAAAAGGCACTGGACTTAAGTTCCAAGACTTGGATTTAAAGGTTTATCCTGTGGAAGTCATTTTGGCTCATTTTCTACATCTGTAAAGTGAGGATATTAGACTGAATAATCTGAAAGGTCCCCAGGTATGGTTTGAATGTGTCCCTCAAAGTTCATGTGTTGAAAATGGAATCCCCAAAGCAACAGTGTTGAGAAGTGAGATCTTTAAGAGGCAATTAAGTCTTGAGGGCTCTGCCCTTATGAATGCATTAATGTTATCATGGGAGTGGGTATGTTTTAAAAGCAAGTATATAGCCCTCTCTTGCTGGCTTGCTCTTGGCCTCTCTTGCCCTTCTGCCATGAGATGATGTGGCATGAAAGCCCTCGCCAGATGCCAGTGCCATGCCCTTGGACTTCCCAGCCTTGAGAATAGTGAGCCAAATAAACTTCTATTGTTTGTAACTCACCAGTCTTTGGTATTCTGCTATAGCAACACAAAATGGACTAAGACAAACTTCAAAGGCCCCTTTTACCTCTCAAAATTCTATATATAATCCCTACCTAAATATTGCTTTTCCATTTGAATCTATATTTTAAATGATAGGAAGATTTAATTGTCTTTTTGGAAAACAGTTCCTGGTAACACTGAAAATTTTGTAGCTCTGAGCACTGGGAATATGGTTTTAGCTATTTCAGAATTGGGTGGGCAACAAAAAGAACCATTCAGGGCAGTTTCAGTTTTGATCCGAAGAAACAACAGTAGCAGTGACCAAACATAAGTTAAAGAAGAGAAAATACCCTGTTAGAATTGGAGAGAACCCAGCATGGAAAGCTGTATTTTAGCACGAACGTGCCTGATCCCTCATGATTTCTGTTCCTGTAGAGGGAGGAAAGCAAGATATGCGTCAAAGAAAGGGATGGTCAATAAGAGATTCTCTATTTTTCATTTCCTTGCAGTCCCTACTATACAAACTGGGACAAGGAGCCTTGATTTAAGGTTTCTCTCCTACTAAAATGCATGAGAGAGATACTACTTTAAGTCTTATCAGCCATATACCCTGAGTATATATGAATTTTTCAAATCTTTTTATGAGCAGGTTTAAAAAATTTAAGGTGGTACAATATACATAACATTTACCATTTTAACAATTTTTAAGTGCACAGTTCTGTGGCATTTAGCACATTCACACTGTTGTGACCATCATCTATCTCTAGAACTTTTTCATCGTCCCCATGTGAAACTCCATATTCATTAATAACACTAACACTTATTCCCTCTCCCACTCGCCCCTGGCTGCGGCCACTCTATTTCCTGTCTCTATGAACTTGACTACTCTAGGGACCTCATACAAGTGGCATCTTATATAAATGGAGCCTCATATATATAAGTGAAATTATATAAGATTTGTCTTTTTGTGACAGCCTTGTTTCACGTAGCATGTCTTAAAAGTTCTTTCATGTTGTCGCATGTGACAGGATTTCCTTCATTTTTAAGGACGAAAAAATTTATATGTTAATATGTTACATAGTATAATATATACATAATATACAATTGTGTATATATACATATATAAAAACAATTGTGTGTGTGGTGAATGTGTGTGGGGTGTGTGTGGGGTGTGTGTGGGGTGTGTGTTGGGTGTGTGTGGGGGGATATGTGTGTGGTGTGTGGGGTGTGTGGTTGTGTGTGGGTATGTGTGTGGGGTGTGTGTAGTGTGTGTTGGGTGTGTGTGGTGGGATATGTGTTTGTGGTGTGTGTGCACATGTGGTGTGGGGGGGGGTGTGTGTGTGTGTGTCTGGTATGTGTAGCTCTGAGCACCAAAAGCATGGTTTTAGCCATGTCAGCATTAGGTGGGTGGCCAAGGGGCCCATTCAGTGAAATTTCAGTTTTGATCAGAAGAAAGAAGAATAGCTTGAGACTCACTAAAAGAAAATGAATATATAAGAAATTATGCATATATGCAATTATATATGTGTACCACATTTTGTACTCATTCATTGATGGACACTTTTGGCTATCGTGAACATGAGTGTACAAATACCTGTTCAAGTCCCAGCTACGAGCAGGTTTAGACAGGGATGAGAGGACCATATCTGGCAGGTTGGGGCACTGGGGACAAACTTGCCTCCTTCATGGTTGTACACAGCCTTCTCATGGAGCTAGGCCCCTGTGCTCATCACTCGAGATCATCTCACCCCGATCCACTGTGAGTTGAGCCCCACATACTGGCGAGCCTTCCCTGGCAGGCAGCTGTGGCCAACACCCCGCAGGCTTTCCTTTCCTCTCAGGAGGGCTGGGACCACACAATTTGGTGGCTCTGTGGAACACTTGTTCCTCACAAGCATTGTGCCTTCCTGCCTCCTCAGCAGAAGACCTGGATGCATGACTCAAACCCACGTAAATAAGCACATCTCCCAAAGTGTCGATGACCTTTAAAATAGGAAAGAATTGAATTGG
The DNA here is from genome assembly GCF_028885655.2 of Pongo abelii. Taxonomy (NCBI): domain Eukaryota; kingdom Metazoa; phylum Chordata; class Mammalia; order Primates; family Hominidae; genus Pongo; species Pongo abelii. Next base: position 61,004,260 of record NC_072001.2, read on the forward strand.
AGGGTATGGGAACCTCTCTCCTGGAGTAGGGCTTTAAAGGTTACCAAAACATTTCTGAACAATGTGTTTAATAGGCAAGACTAAAAACTGTGGTTTAGTTTCCTGACAAGAATTCCTGACAGGCTTATTTATTACAATCCTTGATATCGCTGAGGGTAAGTGGAAAAAAATGACAAGTGTTTCCAATATGTATGTGGCGTTTAGCATTACTTGTTATCTTAGAGAAGAAAAGGGGGGAAAAAAAAAAAAGCCAAGTCAGAATCCTGGGTCATCACGCCCCAAGCTCAGACCTCAGGATCGGGTGGGTTTCCAGCGTGGGTTTATTTTCCTAGATTTTTAAAAGGTTATCAGTTGGTCTTGTGGGCAAGCCTTGTATCTAGTTTGCAAGAATAACAGTTTCTTGTGGGAATGAAACAGAACAAACAAGCAACAGAAGAATTGTTCTGAGCATTTTCCAGTTCTCTCTTTGCTGTCCTTTAGACGGAGCTGACTTGAGTTCAGCCCCTGCTTGGGAGAGGGCTCCTGCTTTCAGCATCTGGCCAGGGCAGCCCTGCTCCTCCTGCAGCTCTGGGGAGAGGAGAGGCCTTTGCAGAATGTTGTTCTTACAGAGCCATTCTCATCACCCCCTGAGGACTGCTGTGGTTCCATTTAAATATTCAAACTAGGCAAATCATTTCTCTCCCAGGCCAAAAGCCACTATGTTCCTCGAGCTTGGTGACCACGATAATAATAATAATCTTAATACAGCTAACATTTATTTAGTACGAATTGGCAAAGCTCTCCTCTAAGTTAGTATTTATTTGCCGGCTGCACCAATTTATCCATTGCCTGTTCTTGGTATCTGTTCATTTAAACAAACGAGAGCCAGCCCAACATTTTCTGTGTCAAAAAAAAATCTCTGGCTCTCGGTGATTCCGCAGGTGGAGCAGAGCTTACTGGGCACAGAAATGTAATTTTTAAATGGTCATTATCCTTCCATCATCTTGGCATTCTCCTAATTACTGGCTCCAGTCCCACCATCTGAGTCTACCTTAATGTAGGTGTCCTCCTGCCTGGCTTCCATATAGAAACTGATCCCAAGGGAATGTGACATTTACAACCTCTTTGGGACTACAGCCTCCAGTAAATACTGATTTATTTATTCATTTTCATTAATTGCTGTCATTTGTTTAAGCTCTTACAATGGGGGCGGTTAAGTACTTTTATACGCATTCTTGCTCTACCCTCATGACAACAGTGTAGGTAGGTAATTTTATCGCCCCATTTTACAGGCGAGAAAATAGAGAATTTGGAAGGGTAATTAATTTTCCAAGGGCATACAGCTGGTAAGTGATGGCGCACTTTGGAATTCTTTTCCGTTGCCCATTGGAGGAGGTCTTGATGTTACCAACAAGCTTCCCTTTCTGGAATTAGAGCACGTCAAAAGCTTCAAAGACTAGACAGGTGAGGGGTAGACACCCCCTTCACACACACACCCGTTCCCCAGCGTTGGCCTTACAAGCCCCTGTCCCTACCTGCCTTGGCACACATAGCTCAGGGCTGGAAGCAGACATTGTTGCAGGCTCTGAGAATGTTTGTGGGCATCACCCTCCCCCAGGGCCACCAGGGAGCATGAACTAATTGTATTAACAAGTGGCATGTGGATTTTATTCCCTTTTATACGAATCCTGTGTTGTTTATGAATGAACCTAACTCAGGAAATGGAGACTGAGGCCTCCACTGTTTAACAAACAGACCTTCCCCTTGGGTGTGCCAAGCTCTGGCCAGCCAGAGAGCACTATAGGTTCTTGTTCCTTGCTCCTCATCTACCCTCAATGGTGGTCTTGAAAGCTGTCACTTTAAATTTCCAACCAAGAGAAACTGGAGGAAGGCACTACATTATTGGTTCATAAAATGGATGTAACTGCCTGGGATTAGAGAGAAAGAGGTCTTCACAGGGTCCTAGAATCCCCACATATGGCTGCAGGTGGGGTAGGAGGGGTCTCTCCTCTTTCCAGTTTAGGATTGCTTGAGTTAGTTTGATTTTATCCTGCCTAAGACTCCAAAATAGGAAACCAGAGGTACCTTTCTGAAAACACACTGGGGAAACCATGTTGTAGAAGAAATTGGGCAACTCAACAGACTTGATAACATCTATTTCTTGAGGAGAAGGACAGGGACTGCTCTAGAGAAACAAAAAAAAAGCAAGCCCAAAAGACCTTGAAACCATTAAGAGGTGTCCATGCTCCAGCAGGAACGGGGGCAGGCTGTGCTGGTTTCGGGTTCTTCCTTGCTACATAGATAAATGGCCAAAGGAAACATTATCCCAGCAGTTTCACATCAAAGGCTAAATGGCAAGCTGGTCATCCTTTTAAGTTGGCCAATAACCAAGTGAAAATTAGGCAGTGTACATGTTTTACGAAGAGGGCTTCACGCCGTACCAGAGTGGACTTTCCCATGCTCTCATTCCCAGCTGGTCCCACGGATGAGCAGTTGCTGTATAAGACATTGTGGGTGGCACAGACAGTGTGGTCAGGGCTACGGGCCAGATTATCACTCTACAGAGGGTCTGAACAATGTGTTGAATGTACAGGAGACTGAAACTTGGAAGAAAGTCACAGCTGCATGCATCCCTCTGGCCCCTAGCTGGCTTGAGGTATTCAGATGAGGTCTGGCCTCCAGGCAAGGAAGCCCCACTGGAAACCCGCAGGAAACTATCCTAGAGTCAGGGTCTATATGAAGGCCTCAACGCTGGGTGAGAAGTGAATTCTGATGTCCTGCAGACTGATTAGCAAATGTCAAAGAGCATTCTGCTTTTGCTTTCTGTAGTTGTTTGGAGTTGTGTGTGTATATCATGTCTCAGACCAACTGAAGAAATATCATCCACCATGTTGCTTAATCCCCACACACCTCGGTGAAGCAGGTAGCACAGGAATGATCCTCTTGATCCTACAGAGGAGGAAGTGGAGGCCCGTGGAAGTTAAGACATACACCTTGTAAATGACTGCTAAGAGACGCTGAGTGAGGACTTCTGATTACACTTCTCACCCTCTGATGCAACGTGCTGAAATTTCACTCTGCCACACCGCTAGTCTGCTGACGCCACAGGCAAAGTTGTCACTCTGGATTACCCACTAAGCAGACCTGGGAAAGGTACCACATTACCCTTCCATACCTCTGGTGTCTGTGCGTGGGAAGGGGGTAGAGTGAGATGGCAAGGGAACCTGCTGACTATTGGTTATGAGTGACCTTAGACTGTGTGATTTACAAGGGTAGTAGCCATGTGTGGCTTGCTTTGTATCCCCAGCACCTGTGCCAGTGACTAGCCGAATAAACATTTGTGGAGGGAGGGAAGGAAGAAGGGGGAGAGGGAGGGTGGAAGGGAGGTTCATTTCTTAGGACCACCAGGTATGCAGTGTCAGCATTCCCTCATGAGGCAGCAGGGCCACAGAAGCAGTGTGGTAAGACCGTGTCATATGTATTTTTCTAGCCCCATTCTGATTTCATTAGTTTCCCATCTTCATTTTTTAAAAACTCTAATTTTTAATTCATGGGACTTTCTTTTTATTTTTGCTCTTACCTTTTAAGCATTCTTGTGACCGATTTTAATATTTCTGAATTATTAGTCAACCAAAAGAAAAACTAAAAACAAATAAATGACTATATAAATACATATAAGTGGCAGTGGGCATTTCTGTTTTGGCTGCACTTCCCTCCTCCCCTGCCAAGAATGTTGCCAATACAGAACTAGCAAAGTTCTGCATTGAGATTTTTTTTCCCTAGCCATCTTGTATTCCTCCTTTTCACACCTTTCTAAATCTACTCACTCTTTAACATGTATTCTGAGACCAGTTTCCTCCTGCCCCAGCTACTCTAAGCCCTCATTTCTTCTAACTCATGAGGCCGTTATCAACCGTGAGCTCCTGCTCTCTCTCTCTCTGAGTTCTGGGTGAGCAAGAGCATCGGGTGGAGAGCAAAAGAGAGCAGGCATTCCATACGTCCTGGCTGGTGGTGGGGGAATCTGTGGGACGGCTCAGGACCAGGGCCTGCCACTGCAGGGGCTATCCTCAGGCACGGGGGAGGGTACATGGCTCACAGCTTAGAGCAGGGCACCGCCATCACCCCTCCCAGCTAATGCACACCATCAGCTTCTACTTCATCAAGACAGAGATCAAAAGCCCGTAATGCACAGGCTCCACACACCACCCTCTACTTCTCAACCCTTTGCTGCCTGTGCTCCTTGACTTCTCTCCCTTGTTTCTGGGGTGTTAACACCTGTAGAGCTTCCCTCCTATTTCTCTGACTACAGCCTCCATTTCTTTTGCTGGGCTTTTTCTCCCTGGCCTTGGTTTTGGTTTTCACCCTCTCTGGGTTTGTAGCCATGACTTTCATGTTCATGCGAGAATCTGGTCCACCTGAGCCAAGTCCGAATCTCCCATCTGCAATTGCCTGCTTGAGATTTCTATCTGGATGTCCCTTCATAACCCCACAATTCACGTGTCAAAAGCCTGAAGTCAAGATCTCTCCCCACAACTGCATTTCATGTTGTAGCTTCTGTGGCAGGGGCATTACCATTTTCCTACTTGTCCTGGTTAATAAACTTTTTCCATTCTTTCATATTCATTCCTTAAGTTCCAGTGACTTCACTGATTTGTTTCCTTCCTCTCCATCCCCCATAGCATTATGCCATCCATAGTTTTATGGCAAACAAACTCTGTAATCAGTCTCTTTTCTTCCACTTTGCTCCAGACCAGTATACTCCAACCACTGCTTCCATTACACTCCAACTCAAAGCCCACGAGTGTCTCTGTTTTCTATTACATTACTAGGGAACAGCTCTGGCTGACCTAAGACCCTGTGTAGTCTGACCAGTTGCCAGCATGCAGTGCCTGCTCTTGCCAGCCCATCTCTTCACTGTCACATAAATATGCCGAGCTTGGCCTCTCCTCTCTGCCTTTGTAGGTTATTCCTTTTATCAGAAATGTTTTCGCATGTCTGACTCCAGATTCCTGCTATCTATATGTGCAACAATGGCACCTTTCTAAAAGACTTTGAAATGATTACTTCATGTCCAGGCCTTTCTCATTTTTTTTCCTGATGGCTCAATGGACAGAACATGAGGTGGATTGTCAGGGATACCCGCATCTTATATTTCAGAGTTCCATCTGCTGCTGCAGGGGCTGCATTCTCCCATGCTCCTTCTGTTCCTCTGAAAAATAAGCTACTGGCACACAGAGCAGTGAACTCCAGTCCACAGCAATGCTTCTTGTCCCCCAAGCGAGATCTGCTCTGGGGCTAAGTCATTAGGTTTAGTTTTTGTCTCACTTGATCGGAACTTGGGTGGAGATTCCAAGGGCTGGAAGGAAAGGTGGGGAGCTGTGTGGTTCTAAAGGGTGGGAACCACTCCTCAAAAGCGCAACTCTGAGAACACACTGAGAGAAAACAAGCTCAATCTTGGTAGTAGTACAGTCACCATTTACAGATTTCTTTTTACAGCTGCAAAAATATTCCATCACGTTATCAGCCTCTGACTTCATTTCACTTTGGTAAATAAAAATAAAGCTACTGTGAAATGCCATCAGCAATGTGAGCTTGCGGTGTGTAGTCCACGTTTGTGAAAACAGACCCTACACACTCCTCTGCATTTTAGTTTTCATGGAGGCTATTCTAAAGGAAACTTGTTATTTCATATATTTCATACATGGTTATACTTACATGCCAGCTAAACTACACATGCACACAGATTTTAAACAGCATCAGAAAATAAGGTTTTTGTTTACCTTAATACCATTTACCAGTTACCTTAATGAATTCTGTAAAAATACCCTTGCAGGCTTCTGCTCAGTTACCCAAGAGAGCAACACAGCTGAAAAACCCAGCAGCTGAGGAAGGACCCAAACAGATTCAGTATGACACAAAGACTTACAGACACAGCCAAACAATCCCAAGGAGTACACAATATAAATGCTTTATTGCTAGCACAGAGGTTTCTTTTTAAGTAAATTAAAAGAAATAAATCTTCATTTTCACAGTTTATGTTGCAGTCCAAAGGTAACTAGTTGGTTAGTGGCTATGTCCACTTGGACACATGCTACAGGAGGGCAGCATTCACATGGAAGCAATCAGAAATACGGCATCTGTCAGGGCTCGCAGCATTGGGCTGCTGAATGCACTGTCGTTTGTAAATAACAGCAAGTGGAGACTTTAAAACATCATGGATAGATAAGAGTTATAAATAGAAAAGTGGTACGGTTAAGAAGCAGAAAATCGTTAAATACAGAAGGCTATATATATGTTGCCCATGTTCCACATACTCTGGGTTATGTTTGGTACTTTTAAATAAATGATCTGCATCTAGGTTAGCGACTGGATTGGATTTGACAGCTGGAAAGATGGAAGAAGGGATGGAAGAAGGAAAGGAAGCTAACACTTCCCACATTAAACTGGTGGAGTCACTGGAAAGCACAAGAGGAGTATGTGGTTGGGAAGAAAGGGAGGCGGACCTGCTTTACTCCCCCCAAGCTGTAGGCCATGGCCTGCTCAGTGAGGGGCAAGAATGGTATGTGGATGAGCCACTGGGTGTGACAGAGGAGCTCAGTGGAGCACGGCAGTCGTGGCACAATGGAACTCGGCAAATGGAAAAGGAAACCCCTAGGCTTGGCCAGATTTTCCAAGGTCACTGCCAATAGATGTAGGGCACATTATGATAGATGTAGGGGTACAGTATGATAGACCAAAATCACACGTGCAGCACTGGAATAGCAGGTATTGGTGTAGAGGTTCAGAAGGTACAGATTCCAACTACAGAAATAATTCATTTAATAATAATTGTTGCCCAATATTAGAAGCTGAATGAAGTCTGCAAGGCATCCAGCTTTATCAAATTCTTGGGTCTACTCGGATTGTTTTTTGGTTGGTTCTAAGAAAAACTTTGGAAAAGATCTTATCTAGCTATGAAAAACAACCCACTCCTTGCCTTATTCCAGAATAACTGAGAAGGAAGGAATCCACTACACACACACACACACACACCCCAAAACTGCAGCAAGCTCAGAAGCTGTGATCTGCACGTGATGACTTCCAGTCTCTATTGTCCCAATCTTTTTTCATTCATGTTATTTATGGGTAAAAGAAAACCAGATTGGGTCAGGAATATCCCAGGTTCTTATTACATCTGTAGTGTACCAGCTCCCGGCATTTTCATTCTGGTCTGACTCTAGCTAAAACCATTTCATGTTTTGCTTTGAAGAAATGGATAACATGAAATGGTAATTTGGCTTTAAAACCTTGGAAAATTGTTCCCGGCCCAAACATCTGCCCCAAAATGAGCTCAGCTGAGATCTCTTTGGAAGAGAGGGAGGGGTGGGTGAGCGAGGAGGGCCTGGAAGGAGGAAAATGAAGACAGTAGAAAGGTCACCTTTCCTTAAGAGGAAAGTTCTGTGACAAAGGCATGAAATAATACAGCTCCCTTATTTCATCCTGTGCTCCAGAAAGAGATACTGGATGTGTCTGCTAGCTCCTCCTCTTCCCTTTATCCCACTTTCCCCGATATTTGGTATGATTAAGGTGGCCCCTTACAGAGTGCCAAGAAACTGTACCCAGCTGGTTTGCTTTAGTTGTGCAGTGACCTGCCTGGCCTACATGTTATCTTTTCAATCTTTAAATAAGGACCGTGGCTCAACTTTGTATACCTGAGAGCTGGGCCCTACAGAGAAAGCAGAGAGGGACAGATGTGCAGGCTGGGCTTCATCTTCCTTCTTGGCCTTCTTAGGAGTTCTTCTGGGGGATCTTTACTGTCACAGTCTTAACTTCTGAGTACTCCCGCAAGCCGAATTCTCCCCTGAAACACAGAAATGGGCCGGGTCAGATACCAGAAGTCCAGGGAGCTGCATGTGAGTGCAGTGGGAGTCCTGGGGAGGTGCAGTTTATCACCTGTGAACAGCAAGTCCTGGGATGTTCATGTAAAAGTTCCTCACGTATGCGCAGCCCAGCCTTCCTCTGAGGGTCAGAGAAACTGTCATCTCATGAGTAGTTTTTAAAGTTAAAAGGTGATTTGTTTTCACAGTACTGCACAGAAAGGCAATGACTCTCAATTACTCAGAGAACTACTGTCAGCCTTGGCCAGAGGGCACACAGATGACCCCAGGCTGTGCTCAGAGGCTGAGTGCTGTGGGCCGCAGTGGGACCAGGCCCAGGTCTCTGAACGCCTTGGCCATGCCTCTCTCCACAAGGCAGCACTGGTTCAGTATTAGTTATTTGGGACAGTAGTGTGCTTTCCTCCCCCAAGAGAGAGGGTGGGAGTGGGTCGCATGTCTAAGTGTTCCTGTCCTTCTGCGTGCTTACTACAATGCTCCTTCTCCTCCACTTCTCTTCTCTATTCTCCTGTTCTTTTTGCCTTGTTTAAATGCCTTTTTTCCTTTTATCTATTTCATTATAAAATCAAGCGTGTTCTCCTCTTTTTCTTCTCTTCTTCTGAAAGTCACTCTTCAGTGATGCTTTTCCCAACAGCCTCAGGAGGAGCTCCTCTTTCGCCCTCTCTGTTCACAGAGCCCCTTGTTCACACCTCAACCACCATACTTATCACACTGGGAGGACAAGGGGCTTGAATATCTCTGTCTTCTCTACTGAGTTGTATCCTACTGATTTTTCTTTTTGCCTTCCACCAAACATAGGGTATAGCCTACAGCAGCAGGCACAAAGAAGGTACCTGATGACCAAGGAAGGAAGGAAAGTAGGGAGGGGAGGAGGGAAGGAGGAAGGGCGAGCTTCCTATTCCCTCTTCCCTAGTTCTAGCCTGTTGTCGTATCTTCTAGATCAGGAAAAAATAAAAACAATTAGGAGATATATTTGAATATGAAACAATTAAATGATTAAGAAAGGCTGTCTTTTGAAACAGTCAGTGTACGAGTTACTGTGGCTGGGCTTTACAAGAGAGACCTGCTGTAAATGATTCATTCAGGTTCCTTTTAGGAGCCCCCATGGCCTACATAAAGCTCCAGTGGCTTTGCCAGCACCACCTCTGAGCACCATGGGCACCTGAGTTGACAGGGACAACAGAGGGCAGCCAAGGAGAGACTGGGGCAAGCAGGCTGTTCTCCTGTCCATATAGTTCATTTCGCTTAGAGGAATGAGAGAAACCAACTGAAATTGCCCCACTCATTGCATGCTTCCCTCATTAACTACACTCAGTCTCGGAGTCTCTTTATTACCAGCTCAGCTCTGGCTCTCTCTGGTCATTTTCCTGTCCTTGGGCAATTCTGAATGTGTCTCTTCATCACGGACACCATGTGCATCCCATTTGAAGTGAATTTACCCCTTTGTTTCCTGGCTTCTGCACGCACTTGTTGGGGCAGGTCCCGAGCCACAGTTCACCCCCATGTGACTGTCTAACATGGGGTTGTGAGAAATGTAAGGAAGTCTACAGAGTCAGAAACCTCACGATTATGGTTGCTTTCAAGTGTGACTGTTGGATCCTACCGTTTGGGTGTGTGATGCAATGGAAAACCCTGCCGGAGCAGAGCTGCTCCTCTCTGGGTCCTGAGCAGTGATCTGTGCACGGGGGAAGTTGACTCAAATCTGCTATCAAAAGAACTGCTCTGGGCCCAGGACATGAAGGAAAGCCAGTGAGCAGTCTTAGAGCAGTACGACTGAGGAGGCATGGAGGAGACAAAGAGCACTGAAGCTGGGGTCAGAGACAGGAGTGCCCACTCAGCTCTGCCATGAACCAGCTAAGGGATGCCAGCTGAGTCACTGTCATCCTCTTGGTGCCCAGTCATCTCTCCAGCAGTTCCTGAACCTCAGTATATATAAGTGTCACCCAAAGAGCTTGCTTCAACTTTTGATTCTTGAACACTACCCCCACCCCACAAAGATTGAGTTTCAGAAGCTCTAGGGAGGGACCAGGAGACTGTGAGACAGACGGTCATGTGGGTCACACTTTGGGAAACAATGCTCAAAGGTCACTGAGCCCTGAAGTTTGGATTCTTAAGCAATTTCACCATCTTGTTCCAGGATTTCTGTCTCAAATTTATTTACTCCAGTTAAATTTTGTGGCACATACAGTCAACAGGGAAGAAGCTCACTGATGCACAAAAGGTATGCATATCATTACTGATGCAGCCCAATCTCTCTGTATGGTCACCTTCATAGCAGGACGAAACATCAAGGCAAAATCACATTTAGAAGACTAGGTTCTAGTCCTTAAGATAAATCAAACTTTGCACACCTAGAGGCTTTAAGGTAACCTGTCAGTATTGGTAGCTCTTGGCCAGCCATTTTAGGACTCACTCAGACTCGCTCATAAAACAAGAAGAGTTTTTGTTTAGGGTATATATTTTCCTGCTCTTTTACTTGACTTGCAGCAGCATTTCTCAGAGCAGAGTAAGGTCTCCAGACCATCAGCATCAGAGGAGCTTGCAGGTGGTCGGGACTGAGAGGGAGGGTGGGAGCAGGTCACCGGAAGGCAGGTTGATTTCAACGGTGACTGGTGGATCCCAGTGTTTGGGTGTGTGATGCAATGTAAAACCCTGCTGGAACAGAGGTGCTTCTCTGTGGGTCCTGGCCAGTGATGTATACTGGAGTCACTCTGGAAGCTTGCTAAAAATGCAGTTCCTGGGTCCTGTCGCAGATCAACTAACTCAGAATCTCTGAGAGTGGGTCCCTAGATATGCATGCTTAACAAAACCGTCACCCGGATTGGAGGTGACTTCTCTGTATGCATGCGTGTACACGCATGCACACACACACACATAAACTTGACAAGCCCTGATTTAGAGTATCTAACAATGCTTCTCATTTTCAAAGCCAGTGTCCTGAGTTTTTAAAATGCTGAGGTTCACAGAATTCTTTCCATCTCCTCAGTTTGTGACATTTTATGGCTTGTGCTTTGCCACCCCTCATCTCAGGGGAGTTTGATAAGGAAGTAAGAAAAAGGACAGGAAAAGTGAAACAGGCAGAATTAGGTGGGCAGGAGGACCTGAGAAAAGCTAGTTTCTGAGCCTGGGAATTAAGAGGGCAGCCCATCAGATAACCTGTAGAGGGCAGCCCTCCCCACAGCTCTCTGTGGGGAGACCTCATGGGCTAGGTCAGCCCTCCTTGGAGTTTCCAGATGTTTCTGGAAGTGCCACTTCACGTCTCTGCTCCTCCTAGGGATAGACAGGGAGGTGTCAGGGACCAAAGCTGCATGGAGTTTGCAGGCCATGAGATAAACAATTCTGTCTAGATGGAGGATTAAGTGGAGTTTCTGAGGCTGTATCAAATGAGGTGGAAGAGTTGGGGACCAAGACAGAGCAGGTTCTTTTATTTTAAGCATCTTCTGTCACTCAGGGTCATTTAAGAAAGAGAAAACATGTTTTGGGAGTAAGTAGAGACAAACAAACAAACAAACATGCAATCTAGACAAGATGCAATGGGTCTCATCAAAGAACAGCATTTCCTAATTATTTTTTAACTGCACTGAGAAGGTCCAATCACCATAGTGCCTGGAAGACAAGTAGAGAGAAATGGTTCTTCAGTCTCTTGAGCACTGTTATGTGAGGTTCAGACAGAGCCAGACTGTCTCCTGGACCACCTTTCTGGGCAAGGAGAACACTTCTGATGGGAATAGACTAGACTCAGCTAATGTAACAAGTGTGCCCACAATGAGGGACCATGGGTTAGCCTGGGATTAGGCTCCATCAACCAGCGATCATTTATTGAAAGTATATTTTATGCTCATGATTCACCCTGTTAATGATCTGTAACAAAACAGTCAATGCAAGCAGCATTCCCAGAGCCAGTGACTGCCCCCAGCATTTCAGAGACTGGGAGAGCACAGACATAGAGGAAGGAAATGAAATAAGAAGCAGAATGCATCTTGAAAAGTGGAAGCAGAAGGTGAAGGTCAAAAGCAAATGAAGAGATACCTGGAGTACATGAAGACTCTGTAAAAGCTGAAGGAATACTAAGAACTGAACAAATACGATCCAGATTGATTATAGGTTCTGGCTGTAAAGTAAGTGAGGGGTACTGGAGGCCGGAAGAAAAGGTTCAAGCGAGAACAGCTTCTCCCTGGCTTACCAGATACAGAACAGAAGTTGGTGACACCAGCTGGAATTTAGGGAAACTTCTGCCAAAGTTACAGGTTAAGAAAAAGAGGAAACACCTATACAACACTAATCTGCTTGATGAATAATGATGATTGCAGCTAACATTTTCTGAAGGCTTGCCAGACATTCTGTTGGATGTTTGCATACTTAATCCTTACACTTAATCCTCACAACAACCCTGAGGTAGGTACTATAATTATTCCCATCTTAGAGATGAGGTAACTGAGGCTTAGATTAAGTAATTTGTCCAAGGTTGCACATGTAGTAATAGAGGCAGGATTCAAATCCGAGCAGTGTGATTCTAGAAACTGCTCTAATCTCCAAGCTATACCTACGTAATAGTTTTGCTTGGGAGCTTGAAATTACCAGTGAAACTATCTGCAGTATGTAAATCCTCTGCTCTGGTCTTGCTGGTTCACTGCATTTCTCCCACAAACACTACAGTTATTTTTCCCGCAATACCTTTACTCACTCTCCCCCACTGCTACCCTGCTTTGCCCGCCAACCTTGAAAATATGTTCCCCCTTCTCTATCCAAGCATTCCTCTTGAAAGGCTGACACAAATCCCTGTAGCAGATCATATCTAAAGGTTTCCCAGATTTTTCCAGCTCACAATGATCTTCCCTATCCCTGAGCTCCTCCATTGGTTTACAGTCTTTTCTGCGATTCCTCTGATTCTTTCAATGTTATTAGTTTTATTTACCCCAAAACATATTAAAGGCCTTAAGGACCTGCATCTTCCTCCACAAACCAAGCACAGTGCTTTGTACATATTTATGCTCAATACTTGTTAGATTGTGAACTAGGTATTTGCTCAAAAAAATAGGCATTCAGTAATGGCTGAGGGAATGGGCATGAAACATGTTTCCTCTGTGAGTCACAGCATTTGGCAAATACAGATCAGTTTCTTTCAAAAGGAGGGAAAGTGGGTTTTTTCCCTGGATGTTACGTCCAGGAAAAACTGTTACTTCCTTTATGAAGTCTTGTAGGACCCCAGCAGTCAAAATTAATTGATTTTTCTCTATACTGACAAAATGTTTCACATACTTCTATCATAGCCTTTATTAGAGGGAATTAATGGTACATTATTTTTTTCCATTCTCACTTTGGGAAATGGAATTGTGTTTTATTCATCTCTATAACATGTAATAGAACTTAGCTTATAGTAGCATGTGCTCAACGAAATGTTTGTTGAATGTATGGATGAGTGTAAGATAATTAAACTATTTTTTAAGTACTGCTCTGTGCTGATATTTTCAATCTATTTCTCTGCAGGCATCAGTAACTTTAAGACTTACATTTCTCTCCCATTTCCAGACATCTTGAATCCCCCAAAGGGGCTCTGGGCATTTAAGGCATTGTAACAATTGATCCTGAAAGAAGAAAACATAGTACTGTGAGTTCATGTGAAGTCTGACCACATAATCTGACTGGCATGGTATTTCTTTTAGAAGTTTTATTTTTAAATTCCTTTCCTCCAGAGGAAAAATTTGTAATTTAAAATCTACTTTGATTTCTGGATCTAAGCAGTAAGGAGTGTACCCCTTTTCTGGTGAACTTTGGTTGCTTTTGGTATTCCCCATCCTTCCAAGAAGATACTTGTTTATTTCACCCTGGTCCCTAGACCACCAGTGGAATTTGTTACACGACTGACTCTGATCTTACCAAACAGTCCCAGCTTGCATTGCAGAAGACACTGTGAGGGCCTTGTTGATGTCATTAGTAAAGACAGCTGCTACGAGTCCAAAGTCTGAGTTATTGGCTCTTTCGATAACTTCATCCATCGTCTTAAATCTCAAAATTTCCTGAACAGGGCCAAAGATCTGCAAAAAGATAATATGACTCAACATGGTTGCTCTGTCATTCCTTTACCTGCTTTCCACATTTCAATATTACTTAAATGACATTTAAGTTTAGCAGTACAAAACTGTAAAATCTCCCAACCTTTCCTAGGATAAGATTATGCAAGAAGAGTCTAACATTAGTGTTTAACCTCCCCAACTTCCCCAGCCTCTCCAGCATCACTTGATTCCACTGTGTATACTAGGGGTGTCTTCTTTAGGTACAGAAGAGCAAGTGGCATCCTCTGTGATCCTGCAAACACTGCTCCAGAACTGAATGCTCTGGACTGTGGGCTGATTTGCTCCTGGTTCCTCTCTTGCACAGATGTAAAGATGTTTCATTGTATTCTCTCTCCTGGTTAACATCCTAGTGACCCACATTTAGGAGAGCTGAACTATTGCCAGTGTATTGTTGAGGCCAATGGTAGGCTATTCTGATTGTTCTGTTGGCTAATAATAATCATAAGCACATAGCATGTCACCTGGCCTCCACCTAGCTTGCTTGTCTTTTGGTTTACTTTTCTTCTTGAAACTGGAATTTTCATAGCCATGTTCATTACTGTTGCAAAATGAATATACGTAAAATATAAAGAGCTAAAACTCTAATATCATCCACTAGAAATGCTCTAGAAACGATCCCAAGAAAGATGTGGCTTTTGTAAGAACAGCATATTTGATACCTCCTCCTTGGCAATCCGCATATCATCAGTGACGTTGGAAAACACTGTGGGCTCAATGAAAAACCCCTTTCGGCCCAGTCCTTTGCCTCCACATTCCAGCTTGGCACCCTCAGCCACACCACTCTGGATGAGTTCCAAGATCTTGTTGTACTGTTTCTTATCAATCTGTGGGAGACAAGACTTAATGACTCGAAATACAACCTTCTATGAAAATGGAAATAAGTATGTTCTTGAGAATCTTTCATTTTAGGATTTTTTTCAAAGTTTAACTACACCCAGTCAGATCATATAAAACTGCCGTTACTTACCAATTTTTGACCTACAAAAAATTGGCAATTTTGTATGGTTAATCCTAATATATCGACGATTCCAATAAATGTACTGCTCTGATGATATTGCCTAATCAGAAGTACCAGCTGAACATTTAGAAAAATGTTTCAAAATGAAGGAGACACTGGCTAATTTACTATTCATTGTTCATATGAGGGAAAACTGACTTTTATAATTAAATGAGTAACTTAGCAAGTTGTATTGATAGTGAAAAGAGGCAAAAATTAGCACACAGCCTTTTTAGATAGTGCTACACACCCAATCTTATTGTGGTTTGTTTTTAAAGGAATTCCTATTACACTTTTAGAGAAACTTTAGAGGAAAATATTAACAGTAAAGAGTGAAGGACTAGCTTCCTAGTCCAAAAAAAAAAAAGTAAGGTCAGTCTTCCCCCAAAAAACTGATGGAGTTATCATTTACTTATTGTGGTAAACAATACAAAAACCTACATTCACCCAAGTTTGAATGGCTCAGCCAGAACATCAATCTTATCTTGAATAATCCCTAAACCCATGCTTTAGTGACCCATATAAGAGCTGGTCCAGGTTCCTTCTAAAAATTCTCAGAACCTGTCTACAGATTAAAACCAGAATTCCCTTTAGAAATACGCCTTGATGATTATGGCGAACCTGCAGAGGTGAAAAGTGTAGTCTGGCTGCTCAGGAGAGACTTTGTGGCCCTCCCCACCCCACTACAGTACACGAGGCCTTCAGATTAAGAAATAACCATACAGCAAAAGGGAAGTGAGCCAGCCCTTCACTTCCTACACATTCACAAGCTACAAGTGATCTGTCCAGACTGGTTCACGCTGCTGGAGAGACTCCTTGGCAGCTCGTAAAAGGATAGATGGCTCTAGGAAAGAAAGAGATCTACCGTCCTTGACTGTGGCATCTGTAGGGATGTCCTAAAGTTCAGTGATTGGAAGGACTGGGATTGGGTTCTAGTGTCAAGACCCATCTTGTCATACTCATCGCTTTGTTTAGAACTGAGAGACTCCAGCTTAGTCCCAAAGGTCAGAATATTCTTTTTTTTTTTTTTTTTTTTTTTTTGAGACGGAGTCTTGCTCTTTTGCCCAGGCTGGTGGAGTGCAGTGGCACGGTCTGTAAGCTCCATCTCCCGGGTTCACACCATTCTCCTACCTCAGCCTCCCGAGTAGCTGGGACTACAGGTACCCGCCACCTCGCCCGGCTAATTTTTTTTTTTGTATTTTTAGTAGAGACGGGGTTTCACCGTATTAGCCAGGATGGTCTCAATCTCCTGACCTCATGTTCCGCCCACCTCGGCCTCCCTAAAAGCTGAGATTAGAGGCATGAGCCACTGTGCCCGGCCAGAATATTCTTAAAGTAACGGTAATCCCATAGTTTTTCAGAGATAAAACTTAGAAAGGGAAAGAGAAGCATAAGAAATAAGCAATCGCTCTCTGGCTCCATTTCCAGCCACGAAGACATGGTGGAGAATAAAGGAGTCAGCCGAAAAGGAAGATGTTGCTTTGTTGGGTCCTACTAGAGTGTACACAGTTCTGTGCCAGTCAAGGATTAAGTAAACAAAGGGAATGGTTATGATTTTTCTACCTGGGGACCCTGCTCAGTGGTGGGGTCAAAGGGACTCCCCACTATGCGCCTCTTGGCCCGCTCCACACTTCTTCTCACAAACTCCTCATAGATGGACTCCTCCACGAAGATGCGAGAGCCTGCAGTGCAGCACTGACCTTGATTGAAGAACACACCCTGGTGGGCCTGCTCCACAGCATAGTCCACTACAAGAGGAAACAGCCATGTTCTCACTGCTTTGCCTGGGGAGGGGCCTGTCTATGAAGCCACCTCCCTCCCCTCTCCAAAGTCCTAGGTATAGTGTGCTCACTGCACGACATAACCATGAATAGCCCTGGATTGGGAATGCAACTTTGTTCTAGTTCTGACTACACCCTGACATGCTATGTGAACTTGAACAACTTCACTTCTTTGGGTCTCTTTCTTATTCTGCAAACAGAGGTACTGAACCTCATGTATAGTAGGAGTCTCAAACCCCAATATACCACAGGGCTAGGGACATAAGGTAAAGGTATGAGTCTGCCAGGTGGTAAAGCAATGTAACAGAGAGGCTAAGAAGGAAAGCCACTACATTTAATCATTGCCACGCATAAATATGAGCCCCAGGTTGCCAGATCTTCTCAATTTTCACAGAAATCAATATTTTAATGTACAGTTCTTGTTTTGAACATAGTGTAATGTTTAGACAGGTAAACATGTCTATATTTTGTATTTGGCCAATTTACAACTCCTAATCTACAGGGCCTTGGGGCTGTATGTTTGGTATTTGGGGGATTAAACCGTAACACCAATGGGTCTTCTTTGAAGACACTAAATTTCCTCTAGATTGACATGGACTTGTGTAAAATCCTATGATAACTATTCCATATTCATCCCTTATATCTTATACTTCAAAACAGCTTAATCTGATGTGCATTAGTTGCTAAATGACCGACTGACTGAATAAATGAATCAGTCAATGTTAGGGAGATGGAGTTCCTACTCCTCAAGAGGAACAGGCATAAAGATTCTGATTTTCTTGACAACTAATATAAAGCTAAAGCTGAATTCTGCAAATTCCAAGCTGGGGCTGAAATTCAAGCAATCTGCTTTTGGTTTTCTGATCTCTCTGGTGGTGAAACTGGGAAAGCAGCTCTGCCTGGCAAAAAGTGAAGGAAAAAAAAAAAAAGAATCACTGAATGAGATGGTGGGATTTCCTTACCTGGAGAGCTTTTCAAAACAGAAAGGTCACACCTGTGCAGAATGGCCTAGGTGGCATCCTTCCTAGAGACATGGGGTTTCTCAGTTACTGCTCTAAGCCTCTGTAAGGTCCTATTGGCAAGTGGAATCATCCCAGCTTTAGGACTACTCATACCCAACTGACCCACGTGTGCTGTCATCCTAACTGAAAGTCATGGGAGCAACAGAAAGGGGTTGGAATTGACTAAACAGAGAAGGGGCTGTGGGTTTGGAAAATGCTGGCAGGGCTGGTGAAGTCCGATTTATTTAAAATGGTCTACCAGCCACCAGGCACAGTTGAAAAGTTACAGATTTATTGAATCTAGGCAGAGAGACTATCCTTCAGGTGCTCAGCAGCTGAGACCGTTGCTGTTGAACCATATGCCACTGATCAAGCCTTCATCTCATCCCCCTATTCTACAACATCACAGATTCAAAATGGCTCATTAGTGTCTAGAAAACAACTGGTTCAGTCGTCAACTGAAAAGTGCTCCTTCCCCATTATTAAACCATTTTCTCCTTAGAGATCTTCTTGATTGCCCTTAGCTTCAAATATCTTTTGCTAGTGTCCTATCAACAGTGGAGATACAAAAGAGAGTACCAAAGGATGTGTGCTGGTTCATGTACGGGACCTGTAGTTGACTTACAATCAGCATCAGCAAAAATAATATTAGGACTTTTGCCTCCAAGTTCCAGAGTTACTCTCTTCAAATTACTTCTTCCAGCTGCTTCTTGGATAAGCTTTCCAACCTGAAAGAAGGGAAATGGAGACAGGTTTTGCAAATCCTGCAGGTGAGACAGTCAGTGGCCAATGCCAGCTCAGGGCACCAATGGGATGCAACAGTAACAAACCCTAAAAGGCAAGCCAACCCAGCTCTTGTCATCAGCTTGGGTGTACAAGATATAAGTTAGTGGGGTACAGTTTAATGTCCATGCTGGAGTGAACTGGAAGACAGCTTTAGTTTCATGACGGAAGGACTAAGGAAAGGGGAGTTAAATCTGGAACCTTAATCACTGAAAGATTTCTCTAAAGACAGCTGGCAAGAAAAATGTAACTGGAGATTTCAATCACTGCATTGTGGCCTTTAGCTTTGGACTCCAGCTCCAGAAAAAAGCCAACTGGTGCCACCTGAAAGATATCATGAGGGTAAAACAAATTGTTCATGTATCTCCCAAAATGCCAGGCATGATTTTTATTACATGCTCCAAAGAGACTATCAGTATTACACCTTTGCCTCTGCCTAGAGCTACAGTAAAAGGATACCAGACAGTTGAGAATCTCTCTTTTTGTGCAATCTTGTAAATGCCGTTTATCTTGAATCCAAGTAAACAAGAGGCTGAGTTAGGAGAAAGCACTTGCCAATGAGTAGACTCACATTGGCAATGAAAAATGAAAGTGTCAGAATGGAAGCAAAAATCCACCACTTAGAGCCCCTGCTCAAGGCAGAACTCTACCTCAGTGATGGGGAATGCTGTTGGGAGACAGCCTGCAGCTGTCACCTCCTTCAGGGTCCACCTCAGCTGAAAAGAGCTCCCTTGCCCAAGGAGAAGCCCTCTTCCAAGTGGCCCATATCCACCCACTGGTGGTGGCAGGGTTTGTATAAAGGTCCTACCCTTTCAGCCCAGCATAGGACTGGGCTCTGAGGGACGGTATATACTCCATGATGACCCAAGTGACTGGCAGAGGCTGTGTCAGGCCTGTGTTGCAGTTCCAGTTCCCCAGGGCCACTCCCCTTCAGCAGGAATCCCTAGTAAAATCCTGCAAGCTAAACTCCAACTCCATGAATGCTCCCTGGGAACCTAACCTACAACAGGGTGTGACTCCACTGGAGAGCACATATCACTTTATGGAAAATGCAGAGCAGAGCCGCCATATAGCCCATAGAGGCAATTTGGTCTTGTTGAGATGAAAAAATGCTACTTGTTCCTGAAATTTTCCTGAAAATTATATATTTTAAAAGCCTGGGGAAGAGAAACGCTACATTTACTTTCAACTCCTGCAGTCCCTTGTTGAGATCCTCCAATGGGACTAACGACTTCGCAGGCAGCGGAGAACCCTGGCTAGGAGAAAAGGCTCTGGAGCCAGGCTGCCTGGATTTTTTTTTAACCAGTTCTGTCACTTAGTAACTGTTTGAGCCTAGGAAATGTATTTACTATCTGAGCCTTGGATCCTCCTCTGTAGGGGGGATAAAAATACTATGTACTTCAGAATTCTATTTTGAGGATTAAGTGGTGTACCATATATGGCACTTAGAACCCAGCCTGGCACACAGTAAGTGTGCAGACATGCTAACCATCAGCAAGTATGAGAAGCCGGGGCCTCCCTTTTCTTCCATGTTCAATGGACAGAAATGGGGGTGATGTAAAGGAGACAGCTGGACCTTCCAAAGCAGGTCTCCCGTAGATCTCCCAAACTGCCTATGCTGTTAACTCCTTCAGAAAAACACCGGGGAAACTCCAACTTCCCCTCAGTCTCCAATATCACTCATTAAATGTAACTCTGCCTCCTTGTAAAAAAGATTTTGAAAATGTATCCCCATCCTGAGAAAAGCTAACTTTAGGGGGAAAAAGTGATGTCTCTCAAAGACGCAGAACTAGAGTTTATTGATTTGCTGAAAACATGACTTACCAAGGTGTTGGAAAATGCTAACACCTGGCCCTGAAGTTTGATGGGTGAGCTGTGGCCAACCTGCCAGGCCAGACTGCCCTTCCCCCGCCCTCGCCATTTTGTGTCTCTTCCACTTCCACGCAAAGGTCTCAGGAAGACCTGGTCTCAGTAAAGGCCCTGTTCTCACACAGACATGCTCCTCTGAGAAGAAAACAGGCAGACACAAAGGGAAGGAGAATCTGGCCCTCTGTTCTGGGAATGGTGAAAATTATGACTGGTAAGGGGGAACTCACACTGAAGGGCAGCTGGGGAAACAGCAATCCTCTGACTTACTGCCAGCACTCAGGGAGGGGTGTTCCCTGAGGATGCTGTCATCTGTGACTGTCTGCTCTTCTGAGAATGTCAGTGTGCTTGCTCACTCCACTCTGGGGGAATCCAAATTAACTGATGTAGACTCATTTTAAAGTCAAGGAAGATAAACAGGTAACTGTTTTCTCAACAAGACAATTACTGGAATTCACAAACATATTACTCATTAACTTAATCCAGTCTTTATTGAGTAGTCTATGTTACTTACAAGCATTATGCCATTTAAGCCTCTCAAAAAACCTACAAAGTAGATTTTATCTCATTTTAGAGATGAGCAAACTTGAGTTAGAAGTTAGTGAATGTCACCAGGCCCCCCAGCTGGTTCATGACAGAACCTGCTGGACTATCTGCAGGCTGATGCCAGAGCCCAGGCCTGGGATTACTCCCTCTCCTTCCCCCTTCCTTCCTCCCAGCATTCTGTCATCTTTCTGTTCTCTTTTCTACATTTACTGAGCACTAATGTGTGCCACATACCATCAAAATCTTATCCCTGCACTCCAAGCTGATTTCAAAGTAGGTAGGGATATCACCTCTTGTAGACACAAATAATGTTCATAAATCATCAGTTACAAAACTTAGATTCTGCCTTCAGGTTTACATTCAAGAAACAAGCAAAAGCA
The DNA here is from genome assembly GCF_028885655.2 of Pongo abelii. Taxonomy (NCBI): domain Eukaryota; kingdom Metazoa; phylum Chordata; class Mammalia; order Primates; family Hominidae; genus Pongo; species Pongo abelii. The sequence goes on from NC_072001.2 coordinate 61,025,541, forward strand.
AGGAAAAATCATGAGTTTTACACATAGTAAGATGCTGAGTAAATATTTGGGGTTGGCAGACACTGCTGGCCCAGCTGGTATTACATTTCTGTTTGCCCTACTCCCTGATATTCATCAGACCATTCTAGAGGTTGATACTTTTTGCCACTAGAAATGTCGGCCAGTGATTATTTTCATGGCTACGGAACTATACAAAAGTAAAAGTTTCAATCTATGATCATCAGAGAAGAATACCTAAGAATAATTTTCCCTGCATCAATGCTTTACCAGCCTTTCCTCAGAAACCAAATTTGTGCTAAACACCACAAGGCAAATCTCAGATGAATAATACCTTTCCTCTTCATCTTTGGAAGAAAGTCGAGTTACAGTTCAAGAAAGAACGGGATGTGTTAGGCTATGGGAGAACCACTTCCATCTGGAGTGGCCTCAGGACAGGACACTCCTAAACAACCCTGGTTTTCACCAATGTCCCTCATTCAACACCTATTCATAGTTCTACTATGTGCCAGGTACACTGTTGGGCATAGTCCCTTACCAATAAGGAATTCACAGCTAAAAGGACTCCCATGTAAACCTAGTAGATGTTCAATAAATGTGGCTTTGCAGTCCACCAGAAAAAAAATCTGGGTCTCATTTAATATTAGATCTGAACAGATTAAATTATAGTTCCTCAGTACTTTGTTATAACCCAAAGGTTTCCGAAGTCAAAGGCTGTGGGATTAGAAAGTATAAGAACAAACGAATTACACATAAAACAAAGGCCTAGGATTGACCAATCTTTCTAAAATGGAAAAGTTTAAGTATGGTTCCTCAGGGATACTGCCCCTCCTGACATGACCAGAAGGTGGGAGTGCACGGCAAGATAAAGGAGGCTGCAAGGGTGCACACGTTTTCCAAGTGGTTAAAAGTCAAGTTAATAGAGATGTACTTGATGATACCAAGTCTTATTCTGATGAAATTGGCAATTGGTAAGATAAAACAGGTAAACATACAGTTTGAGAAATTAAATCCTGTATATGATGTAATAGACATTAAATAGGATAAAGGTACAGAGATCAAATTTTTAGTTCGCCATCACCTTTTCTTCCAAGCAGAAAAGATTTTACAACGTACTTGTGTAAATCTTGTAATGAATCTTCAATTTGGGAAAGCCACTTCACCTCCTCCCGGGTGTCAGTTTCTTCATCTGCAGAATGAAGGCACAGGCCAAGCAACAAATCTCTCTCTTAGTACTCCAGTTAATTGAAGGAGTTAAAAAAGACAGACAGGACTCCTGGGGACCCTGCTCATTCTGAGAGTCTGTTCACAATTCTTGTGTTTTTCTTGCCTTATGAAGCAGAAGTAGCTTGTTACAAGTAGAACACCACAGCTGCACTGAATGATAGAAAAACCTCATCTTTTTTTAGTTTCCCTTCCCAGAGCTCATTATGAAAGAGTAAGTGATAGTGTTCCTATCATGCAGTTTCTTAACTTTGCACTCCCTGCAGAGCCTCTCAGCTCTGTGTACCCCAAACATGCAAGGGCAGTGAACTGGGGGCTCCTCCACACATAATGAAACTGGGCTAATTCTCAGCAGGAATGTTGGCACAGTTCAACTCTGACTCCCATCCTCATTTGAATAGGCCTCAAGATTGATATCAGGAGTATCCCTGGAAGAGCCACAGTGTACTGGAATCATGTTCACAGCAATGCGGCAATGTAGGGGAAAGCAATTTGGGGCTTTGCAAGAAAAATAATTTGTTATAAAGAACAAAAAGGAACACAAAAGGCTTTTCATGTCCTCTTTATTCAGGGCAGTTGCTCCCTGAACAGTTTCCAAAGTTGGGTAAAATTTTTCTTTTTATTAATTAATTACTCAGGTGAGTTCCTACTCAGAGCTATTTTATTACACATATCAAGGTACATTTTTCTCGGAGATATAACACCTTTTTAAAAATAGAAAAATCTCTACTAGAGATCCCAGTAAACTAGTCAAAGATGCCTGCGTCTTGTAATATCTTTTCATAAATCCCAAATAGATGTCCTCTCTGCTTCTTCCCTCTTCTCCTTTCTTAATTTTCATTGTTATGCTTCCTGGTTCCAACTGTGTTGGGAATAGATGTGCCAAAAATATGGGGATTGGGTGTTTGTCTTTCTGAAGTACCCAGAAATAACAGGCCAAATTAATCTGTCCAGATTTCCACCAGAAACAAACAGGACCAAGGCATCTAAGCAGTTCCTTTAAGTGGTAACAGCAGTTTAAATCTTTATCTGTGAAATTCAGATTATGAAGGCCAGTATAACCACTATGTTTCCAGCCTTCTTTCCCACCCCATTCCCACCAACACACACACACGACTCTAGCCACACGAAACCACTTGGCCTTTCTGGAACGTGCCTGTGTGTCTTTGCATAAGCTGCTCCATCTACCTGCAATGCCTTTTCACCCCTTGCTTACTTGATACACTCATTTTTACAGAGATAACTCTTTCACCTCCTCTGAGAAGGTAGCTTTCCTTCCCTACCCTCCCTGCAGGGTTTGGTGTTCCTTCTCGGATCTCACAGTGCTATGTACATAACTCTCACATTGTGCTTGTTTAATAGCTGTCTCCCCAACTACAATGACTGACTTTAAAAAAAATATGCGTATGTACACAGATTTTCTTTTAAGACAGGGTCTCACTCTCTTGCCAAGGTTGAACTGTAGTAGTATGATTATGGCTCACTGTATCCTTGAAATTCTGAGTTCAAGCAATCCTCCCAACTCAGCCTGAGTAACTGGGACTACAGGCATTTGCCATCATGCCTGGATAATTAAAAAAAAATTTTGGTACAGACAGGGTCTCACTATGTTGACTAGGCTGGTCTCAAACTCTTGGCCTCAAGGGGTCCTCCTGCCTAGGCCTTGAAAGCACTGGGATTACAGGCATGAGCCACCAGGGCCCAGACAAACTTTCAATAATTTGTTAAGTCAACAAGCCAGAAGAAGAAAACTGCTTGAGAGCAGTGGTGTGATCACGGCTCACTGCATCCTTCCACTCCTTGGCTCAAGCAAGCCCGCCATTCAGCCCATTGAATAACTGGGGCTACAGGTGCACACTACCAAGCCCGGCTAATTTATTTTTTATTTTTTTACAAAGGCTGGGGCTTGCCATCTTGCCCAGGCTGGTCTTGAACTCCTGGGCTCACACAATCTTCTGGTCTTGATCTCCCAAAGTGCTAGAATTATGGGCGTGAGCCATCGTGTCCAGCTAATGTTATTGTTGATTGAGCACCTATTCTATCTACTTGTTTTCAGAAACATTATTTTATTTCATCTTCATGACAAAACTGGGAGGCAGGAATTATTATCCTATTTTATAATTGGAAAAAAGAGAAGACTCACAGAAGTCAAGAAATGACTTGCAAACAGACACCCACTGAGTGGCAGAGCCAGGACTGGTCTCAGAATGTGCACACCAAGCCTCAGGCTCTTTTCCCTCCTCTTCTCCAGACCTTCCCCTGGGAATTGGGTCCCCTTTGCTGTGAGTAGCATTTTGACAGTTAAACACATCATCTACCACTAACATGTTCAACTGCTTTGTACACTTAGCCATCCTTTTGTTACATAAGACTCCCTATTTCTATTTCAGATAAGCTTTAAAAATCAAGGTTTTGATTTTCTTGGTCTGCTTTGATAGGAAAAAGCATGGAGCAGTCAAGTCAAAAGTACTCTATGTCCCATTAACTAGGTGAACTAAAGGGATCAACACCTTAGAACCTGCTCAAACTCAACCTGAGTTTTGAGGAGAAAGCTAACTGCAGAATCTCTGACTTAGCATAGTTAGAGAATAAATCATGGAATCTCATCCAGCAAGCAGAGACTATACCATACTTTTTCTTATTCTTCAGTCTTCAAGTTTTAAGAATTTTTTAAAAAGAGAAGTTTTATGCTGATAGTTTAAAACCTACACAACCAAAGGTTTTTCCACATGAAACTGGTTTTTTCAATATCTTCATGACATTCAAACTGGTATTTTTTAATAAAATACTGAATGATTCATGAATGGACTCACACAACCTTAGAAAAAGGCCTATTAGCTGTTTATAGCTAAAACTGTAGCAAGCCACTTCCCCCAACCTAAAATGAGGGGTGAAGCTAACTAGGAGAGAGCTGACCTGATTCATGACTCAAGCAGTAGAGATGGTGCTTGTATCATGCAACATGACATTTATCTCACTTAGGAAATGAAAGAACCCCAGCTGCGTAAATTAGAATGAGTGATAATACAGCTGTTAGCTACAAACATTTGTTTGGCACGAATCAATCTGGACTCTCCTGTAGTTTGCTTTGATGGTCTCTCTACTATCTTGTTGACTAATGATGAGATCATTGTTAACCTAACTGAGTAAAGAAAACACTATACCAAGCAAAATGCATATTGTTTTCCTGTACTTTACTGAGATTGTTCATTGACTTGTGTTTATAAGAGCTCTTTTATATTTATTAAATATTTACATGCACTGCTTATGTATTTAGCTGCATAAGGAGAAATTAATCCCATCTTTAATCTGAGTAAAGTTGTTGGCTTTCTGAAGGCCTTTTGCTTTAGTAAAATGGAAAGCAGCCACCTGAAATAAGGTTCTTGTTGTTAACTGTTCCAGACACTTTGTAATGTACCAATAGGTCCCATCTCCCTAAAGTAATCACAGCAGAAGCCATGTTCTAATCCATATTTAAGTGACATGTTCACTCTGGAAGAATCTATACAACTTCTCAGGTAGCCTGCAAAGTTAGAATAAATGGATAAAGAAGTAAATAACTACAGCTAAAAAAGGGTTTGGGGATTATGTGATCATTTGATTTGCCTGTGAAAATTCTCCATCCACCACTACTAATATGGAAATTACAAATTGGTTTTTATATTCTAGACAAATGCTGTTCTCCCTTAAGTCCTCTAGTGTCTGCCAATAATGTCATTCCAGAGAAGAAACTAAGAGATAACCTAGAAGTCATGGGATTAGTTCCCCTCCAAATGAATGTAAGCCTCTCTACAGAGAGAGAAGAATCAAATGTAGATTCTGTCAGAAAATTTAGCTGAAACTTGCTCTATTTACACTGTAATAGGCTACTTAATATTTTAAGTATTCCTAAAAGCAAAACAATTCAAAGACCCACCTTCCACCCCATTCTCTTTCCTAAATTCTCCCTTCTCTCTCTCTCTCAGTTCCCTATTGAATAGCTCAGTATTGGAAGATTGCATAGGTAGTTATTAATGTTTTATTTGTGAAGATAAAAAAATTCCTGTTGTTATAAAGCTACAATAGTCAAAATAATGTGATACTTGTGATGCAACAGTCACACAGATTACTGAAACAGAACAGAGAGTACAGAAATAGACCCATATAGGGCCGGGCGCAGTGGCTCATGCCTGTAACTTTGGGAGGCCAAGGCTGGTGGATCACGAGGTCAGGAGATCAAGACCATCCTGGCTAACATGGTGAAACTGCGTCTCTACTAAAAATATAAAACATTAGCTGGGCAAGGTGGTGGGCGCCTGTAGTTCCAGCTACTTGGGAGGCTTAGGCAGGAGAATGGCATGAACCCGGGAGGCAGAGCTTGCAGTGAGCCGAGATCGCGCCACTGCACTCCAGCCTGGGTGACAGAGCAAGACTCCATCTCAAAAAAAAAAAAAAAAAAAAAAAAAAGACCCATATAAATATGGAAAACTTATGCTTGAAAAAAGCAAGCATCACAAAGACAATTCAGTGGAGGCAGGGCAGTCTTTTCAACAAATGGTGCAGGAACTATTGTCATTATCCATCTAACTAGCACTTGGATCCTTACCTCTCAACATACACAAAAGTTGAAGTAGATCATAGGCCTAAATGTAAAACACAAAACTATAAAATTTCTAGAAAAAAGCATACGAGAAAGTCTTTGTGATCTTATGTTAGGCAAAGATTTCTTAGACACCATACCAAAAGCCTGATCCATAAAAGAAAATATTAATAAACTGGACATCAAAATTAAAAACTTTAAGAGACACTGGGAGAAAATATTTGCAAAGCACAAAGGACTTTTATCCAGAATATACTAACAATTTTCATAATTCAACAATGAGGAAAACAAACAACCCTTGTCTCCAAAATGTGCAAAGATTTAAAGATACTTCACCAGAGAAGATACAATGTGGCAAATACACAAATGAAAAGACACTCAATGGTAGAGAACTGGAAATTAAAACCACATTGAGACAATGCTATATACCTATTTGAATGGCTAAAATGTGAAAGACTAACCACATCAAATGTTGGTGGGGATGTGAAGGAGTTCAAAGTCTTAAACATTGCTGGTAAGAATGTAAGATGGTACAACCGATTTGGAAAACAGTTTGGCAGTCTCCTGCCCTACCACACAATCCAGCCATTCCATTCCCAGGTATTTACCTAAGAGAAAAGGACATATATGTCCATACAAATATTTGTAAATGAATGTTCATAGAAGCTTTTATTTGTAGTAGTCCCAAACTGAAAACAATCCAAATGTTCATCAGTGGCTGAATGGATAAACAAACATACAACAAATGGATAAATCCAAATGTTCATCATTGGCTGAATGGCTATTAAACCTGATACAGGTTGAACATCCCTTATCAAAATGTGTGGAACCAGAAGTGTTTTGGATTTGGGATATTTTTTCAGATTTTGGAATATTTGCATTATACTTACCAGTTGAGCACCCCGATCTGGAAATCCAAAATCCAAAATGCTCCAGTGAGCATTTCCTTTGAGCATGATGTTGGTGCTCAAAAAGTTTCAGGTTTTGGGAGCATTCCAGATTTCAGATTTTTTGAATTCAGAATAGTTAAACTGTATACCCATAAATGGACCACTACTTGGCAATAAAAAAGAACGAATTGATACGCACAACATAGATAGATCTCAAAATAACTGTGCTGAGTAAAAATAGCTAGACAAAAGAGTATATACTATATGTTGCCGTTCATATAAAATTCTAGAAAATGCAAATAATCTATAGTGCCAGAAAGCCTGGGAATGTGGGGGTGGGGGTGGAGAGAGAGATTACAAAGGGGCACTAGGAAACATGTGAGGGTGAGGGACATATTCACTGTGAACTCTACTGATGGTTTCACAGGTAGATGGATACACATGGCCAAGACTTATCAAATTGTACACTTTAAATATGTGCAATCTATTGTATATCAATTATACCTCAATAAAGCTGTTAATAAAGGTACATTAAACAAAAATGTTACTTCATTACAGAAATTATGCCATATGTCTCTTTGCAGACTACTGGCAGGAAAATTACATTCAATCTACCTGATGACTCAACACATGATATAATGGTTGTAATCAAAGTAAAATGTATTAAAAATACATTTATTATTTTGAAATAATTAGAGCCAAACAGGGAAAAAAGTGAATTAAAAAAAACTTTAAGCAAAAGGTGGTGAGAAACAGATCAGAGGCCAATAAAATAAAGTCTGATGACTGGGGTGAAAAGAAGGCAATATTTGAGATTACAAATCTAAAGAATAAAGCATCATAGTCACTATAGAGTTGATCAGTTCTTATTTATATGCATAGAAGTTAGAAAAAAAAATTGAGCTAAGGCCTCCCTGGCTACATAAGGGAAGAAAGTTTATTTCCGGTAGAAGAAATGGCATGTGCCAAGTCACAGAACTGTGAAAGGCACGTCTCATTTGGGGTTTTGCAAACAGTCTAGTAAGGCAAGTATACAATGGGCAAGTGTACAAAATGAAGGTGGTAAGAAAGGCAGGGGTCTGGTCATAAATCAGTCTGTTACCCTAAGAAGTTTGGATTTTGGTATGTGATGGATACCCGGGTAGAGATGTCCACTCTACTGTTAGTGCTCAAAAGAGAGGTTGTTAAATTAAAGCAAGCTATTTTAGGGAAATCTCTTGACATACTGTGTTGATTCACTCATTTCATTACTTCCATAGTGGTAGACAAATAATTGAATCAATTAGCTGGGAAATGGTGAACTTCCATGCTTAGAAGCCAACAGTTATAATTGTTACAACTGAAATTAGTCATGGGCCTTCCCTAAGGAATATCGCTTTAAGCAGATAAGAGCCAAATCACCAAAAATTGCTTAAGAAGAAAAGCTCACCAGCCAAGTATGGAAGATAAAATTTCCTATGAATTCCTCAGCTGATTGCTCAGGTTCCCTTCAACAACTTATGCAGAGGGAACATAATGGTCCTGGGGGCACTGGAGGTGTTTAGCTGTGCTAAACCTACAAAATCAGGGACCAGGGCTGGAGCACAGAACAAATAAGAGAAGGAATAGAGAAAAACTCAGGTGATTTTACCAACAATCAGACCTATTTGCTGTATGCTAGGTGAGCCTCGACGGCTTCATTGGTAAAACATGGAGTGACTTAAGGGCATCTTTATACACACTAATGCTTGGTACACAGTGGGAAATTAAAAATGCTTATGGAATGAAAGAGAACTCTTAGTTCTAAGATTATCAAAATCATCTCTCTTTTACAGCTAGAAAGTTTGTTAGTGGCTCTGTGGGTTCAAGGGCTGCTCCAATATATGAAGAGCAGGAGCGAGGGGAAACTAACTACAAATAGACTAAAGTGGCACAGAAGTAGCAATAGTACTACTTGTTTATGCAGTGTGGCTTATAGAAATGTCTTCTTTACAGCTGCACTGTACGAGCCAGAGCGTCTGAGAAATACAAAGAACTTTGCTCACATGCCAATATGTACCCGTCTTCAGTCAGATGTTTACTATATTGCCAATTCTGTATAGTTTTGTAGTATGTGCGAACTTTTAGAAATGTCTGCAAACTTTTAATACTGGCAATTTTTTGTTTCTTCGTTAATTTATGGGTACAGGGAATACACTAGACAATCTCCTTGCTTTGCTAAGCTGATTGTGAATTCATTTTTTTTTTTCCTTAAGGTGGTCAGGAGAGATATAATTGATGGAATCCAGCGACAGACATAGCAAACAATATGAGTGGTATCTTTCAGTTTACACAAGTGCTTTATTCTAGCACTGGTTAACAAACTCGGAACTCTGGGTTTTTTTCTCAAATGGGCCTGGAAACATCTTCTGGACCCAACTATTCAAATGATATGCAAACTAGTGATTCTTAAATGTCAATGAATGTAAGAATCACTGTGTAAACTTACTAAAATGGGAATTCTTGGATCTATTTCCAAAATTCTAACTTAGAAAATGTTGAGTCCAGAAATCTGTGTTTTAATAAGCACCTCCAACCTCACCACTGTAGGTGAGGTGGTCTTTGCACAACTACTGAAAAACAAAGGAAACTATGTAACATTTTTCTGCAAAGAAATTTCTCCCTACACCAGAATTCCATTCTGGCAAACCCAGTTTGAAGGAGTGGCCACCACTCTAGGTCACAGCAAGAAATCATAAGTGAGTTCCTTAATAGGTACCAGGCATCTTCTTCCAGCATTGTATTGTTTTTTAAAATTATACTTTGAATTCTGGGATACATGTGTAGAACGTGGAGATTTTTTACATGTGCCATGGTGGTTTGCTGCACCCATCAACCCATCATCTACATTAGCTGTTTCTCCTAATGTTATCTCTCCCCTAGCCCGACAGGCCCCGGTGTGTGATGTTCCCCTCCATGTGTCCATGCATCCTCATTGTTCAACTCCCACTTATGAGTGAGAACATGCGGTGTTTGGTTTTCTGTTTTTGTGTTAGTTTGCTGAGAATGATGGTTTCCAGCTTCATCCAGGTCCCTGTAAAGGACATGAACTCATCCTTTTTTATGGCTGCATGGTATTCCATAGTGTATATGTGCCACATTTTCTTTATCCAGTCTATCTTGATGGGCATCTGGGTTGGTTCCAAGTCTTTGCTATTGTGAATAGTGCTGCAATAAACATAGGAGTGCATGTGTCTTTATGGTAGAATGACTTATAATCCTTTGGGTATATAGCCAGTAATGCGATTGTTGTGTCATATGGTATTTCTAGTTCTAGATCCTTGAAGAATTGCCAGTCTTCCACAATGGATGAACTAATTTATACTCCCACCAACAGCATAAAAGCATTCCTATTTCTCCAAATCCTCTCCAGCATCTGTTGTTTCCTGACTTTTTAATGATTGCCATTCTAACTGGCATGAGATGGTATCTCACTGTGGTTTTGATTTGCATTTCTCTAGTGACCAGTAATGATGAGCTTTTTTTCATGTTTAATGGCCACGTCATCTTTTGTGAAGTGTCTGTTCATATCCTTTGCCCACTTTTTGATGTTTTTTTTGTTTTTTTTCTTGTAAACTTGTTTAAGTTCCTTGTAGAGTCTGGATATTAGCCCTTTGTCAGACGAGTAGATTGTAAAAAGTTTCTCCCACTCTGTAGGTTGCCTGTTCACTCTGATGATAGTTTCTTTTGCTGTGCACAAGCTCTTTAGGTTAATTAGATCTCATTTGTCAATTTTGGCTTTTGTTGCCATTGCTTTTGGTGTTCTAGTCATGAAGTCCTTGCCCGTGCCTATGTCCTGAATGGTATTGCCTAGGTTTTCGTCTAGGATTTTTATGGTTTTAGGTCTTACATTTAAGTCTTTAATCCATCTTTAGTTAATTTTTGTATAAGGTGTAAGGAAGGGGTCCAGTTACTGTTTTCTGGATGTGGCTAGCCAGTTTTCCCAACACCATTAATTAAATAGGGAATCCTTTCCCTATTGCTTGGATTTTTGTCAGGTTTGTCAAAGATCAAATGGTTGTAGATATATGGTGTTATTTCTGAGGCCTCTGTTCTGTTCCATTGGTCTATGTATATCTGTGTTTGTACCAGTACCATGCTGTTTTTGTTACTGTAACCTTGTAGTAAAGTTTGAAGTCGGGTAGCATGACGCCTCCAGCTTTGTTCTTTTTGCTTAGGATTGTCTTGGCTATACAGGGTCTTTTTTGATTCCATATGAAATGTAAAGTCGTTTTTTCTAATTCTATGAAGAAAGTCAATGGTAGCTTGATCGGGATAGCATTGAATTTATAAATTACTTTGGGCAGTATGGCCATTTTTGTGATACCATGAGTATGGAATGTTTTTGCATTTATTGTGTCCTCTCTTATTTCGTTGAGCAGTGGTTTGTAGTTCTCCTTGAAGAGGTCCTTCCAATCCCTTGTAAGTTTTATTCCTGAGTATTTTATTCTCTTTTTAGTCATTGCGAATGGGAGTTCAGTCATGACTTGGTTCTCTGTTTGTCTATTATTGGTGTATAGGAATGCTTGTGATTTTTGCACATTGAATGTGTATCCTGAGACTTTGCTCAAGTTGCTTATCAGCTTAAGGAGATTTTGGGCTGAGACTATGGGGTTTTCTAAATATACAGTCATGTCATCTGCAAACAGACAATTTGACTTCCTCTCTTCCTAACTGAATACCCTTTATTTCTTTCTCTTGCTTGATTGCCCTGACCAGAACTTCCAATACTATGCTGAATAGGAGTGGTGGGAGAAGGCATCCTTTTCTTGTGCCAGTTTTCAAAGGGAATGCTTCCAGCTTTTGTCCATTCAGTATGATATTGGCTGTAGGTTTGTCTTAAATAGCTCTTATTATTTTGAGATATGGTCCATCAATACCTAGTTTATTCGATTTTTAGCATGAAGGGATATTGAATTTTATTGAAGGCCTTTTCTGTATCTGCTGAGATAATCATGTGGTTTTTGTCATTGGTTCTGTTTGTGACGTATTACATTTATTAATTTGCATATGTTGGACCAGCCTTGCATCCCAAGGATGAAGCCAACTTTATTGTGGTGGATAAGATTTTTCCTTACAGACAGAGGTTTTATTGTGTTTGGTCCACAGTCGTATTTCACATTATCTCATGGAGCAGGGCCCCTGGGTGGGGGTCCCTGTGCAGTACTTGGAGGGGCATGTGGCCTGGGGAGATGGAGCAGTATAGCTGGTCAGGCCCAGAAGGGGAGAAGGGCTGGTACTCCTTAAAACCTACTGAGGGGCCGGGCACGGTGGCTCACGCCTGTAATCTCAGTACTTAGGGAGGCCAAGGTGGGTGGATTACCTGAGGCCTGGAGTTTGAGACCAGCCTGGCCAACATGGTGAAACCTCATCTCTACTAAAAATACAAAAGTAGCCAAGCATGGTGGCACATGTCTGTAATCCAAGCTACTTGGGGGGCTGAGGCAGGAGAATCCCTTGAGCTCAGGAGGTAGAGGTGGAGGTGCAGTGAGCCAAGATCATGCCACTGCACTCCAGCCTGGGCAACAACTAAAAAAAAAAACCCTACTGAGGCCACAGTCGTGGTGGTGTGGGCAGTGGGGGGGATTTGCCCCAACCACTCAGCATCCACTTCCTTGTACAGGCATCACTTTCCCCACTGGGCTCTGAGGCAGGTCTGAGGTCTGTTGGTCTGAGGGTCCTAGGGAAATCCAGCCACTTGGGAGCCTGAGATATTTAGCATCATAGACAGGCCCCCTTTCCCAGGGGACTCATTTCCCAGCACCCTCTCCACTGTCCCCACCCCATTCCTCAGGAAAAAAAATGTATTTTTCTTTTGTTAATGCTTCCTGAAACTTTTGCGGGTACAGAAACCACAAACTGATCGGCTGACAAAAGTGGGAAGAGGCAAGGTAACTGGAAACCTTCGGGTACTGGTTCCCTCCAAGCCCAGGTCTCCTCCCCAGCACAGCTCTGCTGACAGCCTGGACGTGCCAGCAGGGACCCTCACCGTACACATATTGAGATATGGCCTCGACCCCTTCCCCCACAACCTGGTGGCTCAGTCATGTGAAGGACCAAGGCAAGGGGGAAGAAAGCCCTGCTGCCTGATTCCACGTTGGCACTCACAGACCCTCGGTTGATTGGCAGCACTGAACAGGTTAAGAAAGAAAAAAAAGATGAAAACACAGAAAAACCCAAAAACTCAGACAGGGAGACAATGTGGGGAGAGACCGTGCTGGGAGCCTCAGTAGCCAGCCTCCTCCTGGTAGTAAGGGGGATATTCAGGGACCTCTCCTGGGCCCAGGCAGTCGCCAGCGCCCAGGGAAGCCCCGTCGGCCATTGTGCCTGGCGGGCAGTACTTGGGGTCATATATATGCTGGCCCAGGCCAAAGACCCTGGCTACTATGGTTGGTACCCTGGGTGTAGCCCATCTGCAGGGACATGGAGGAATTATCACACTTGTCGGTTCCCAGCTTGGTGTCATCGATGTGCCACCACGTCCCAGGAGCCGTGATGCTCACCTGGCTGGCACACTTATTTGTACCCATCTGGAGGCTAATGGCCGAGTGGTCCATGGGGGACAGGATGTGATTCTTGGGGTCACACAGATGCCTCCTCACGCCATACACAGTCATGCCCAACTGGCTGGCACATTTGTTGGTGCCCATCTGCAGCCCGATGACGCACTGGCCAGCCTTCATGGCGGCGTCCCTGAAGTTCTGCTCCTGCTTCTCTGAGTACTTGATGCCAGTGTCCACCCCGCTCTGCAGCCCCTTAGTCTTGGCCTTCCCTGCTAGGGCAAAAAGAGACACCTGCATGTGCCTCATGTTCCCACTCTCAAACAGGTTGTTGGCCTCGAACACGTCCATGGGGTTCATGTCATAGCTGACCATGGCCTTGATGAAGTGGGAGAGGTTTTCTAGCTGCTGCCACTTCTGCATGGAATGGTTGATCTTGGGGACTGAGGCCAGCTGCAGCTTGTTCATGAGTATGCATAAGATAATCCCATCCTTCAGGCTCTTCTGGAAGTCAGGATCAATGGAGATGCCGGTGAGTCCCTTGATCCAGCTGCGGAGCTCTGCCTCCTTCTGGGGGTCATATTTGGGCAGAAGCCAGTTCTTGACCTCGGCTGACAGCCCATACTAGAGGCCCTTGTTGAACTGCGTGGAACTCATGGCTGGCAGGCTGCGGGACAGGGCCACATGGGACAGGGGCGGATAAGCTTTTTGATGTGCTGATGGATTGTTCATCGGTGATATTGGCCTGAAATTTTCTTTTTTTGTTGTGTCTCTGCCAGGTCTTGATATCAGGATGATGCTGGCCTCATAAAATGAGTTAGGGAGGAGTCCCTCTTTTTCTATTGTTTGGAATTGTTTCAGAAGGAATGGTACCAGCTCTTCTTTGTACCTCTGGTAGAATTCAGCTGTGAATCCGTCTGGTCCTGGGCTTTTTTTGGTTGGTAGGCTATTAATTATTGCCTCAATTTCAGAGCCTGTTGTTCGTCAGTTCAGGGATTCAACTTCTTCCTGGTTTAGTCTTACAGTATTCTCTGATGGTAGTTTGTATTTCTGTGGGATCCATGGTGATAACCCCTTTATTGTTTCTTATTGTGTCTATTTGATTCTTTTCTCTTTTCTTCTTTATTAGTCTGGATAGTGGTCTATCTTGTTAATCTTTTCAAAAAACCATCTCCTGGGTTCCTGCACTGTATTCTAAATCTAGTACACTATTTTACCAAAAAAGAAAAAAGATTCATAATCAATTTATCCAAGCAAGCACCAAGGCAGTCTTCCAAGAAGTGAAATAGAAGAGCAAACACACACACACACACACAAACACTTACTGGTAGCCAAAAATATTTGTAAAATATTTACAAAAGCTACAAAATAAACGAAAGGAGAGTAAAGTTGCCAGAGGACAGCAGAATGTAGTTATTGACAAATATATTATTTGCAAATGGAAGTTTCAGATTCAACTGATATTTACTGAATTCTTACAATATGCCAAGCAATATGCTTGGAACTTTCAAATACATTATTTCAATCTTCAAATGAGCCTGTAAGGTGTGATTCATAGGCCTTACTAATGGAAGAAGACAGGAAAGAACAGACTAAATAATTCGCCAAAAGTCACACAGCAGGAAAGCTGGGATTTGATCCATGATTTGTGGATCAAATCCAGTGTCTCATCTATTTATACCACACTTACCCAAGCATTAATTGTCCCATAAACTTCATTTTCAAAATAAACAGAAAACAATGACGGTTAATATTTACTGACACTTTACTAAGAATTAGATCCTGTGGCTAAACACTCTAGATACACTAGCTTTTCTTAGTCCATTCAGTTTAGCTATAATGTCCCAGACTGGATACCTAATAGAGAAAGGAAATTTATTTCTTACAGTTCGAGAGGCTGGGAAGTCCAAGGTTGAGAGACCCACATGTGGTGAAGGACTTCCTGTGGTGTCATCCCATGGTGAAAGATGGAAGAGCAAGAGAGCACAAGACAGCACGAGATTTAATGTGCAACCTCAAGCCCTTTTATAATGGCATTAATCTATTAATGTGGGTTAACAGATTAGTACCCACCTAAATACCCCTCACTAGTGCCCGTCTCTCAACACTATTGCATTGTAGATTAAATAACGAACACACACTTTCTGGGGAACACATTCAAATCATCTTTCATCCTCACAATCCATGAGGTAGGTACAATCATCTCTAATCTACAGCTGGGATATCTGAGGCCTGGAAAGATTAAATAATAACATGTAATGTGAATGAATTCAATCAAGTATAATAGACGTTTAAATTGTCTAGTTTTCTGATATGACTGACATATTTAATCTTGATTCCTTTAGTATGATTTGAAGACTGTGTTCAAAACTTACTGAAAAAGTGATGATTTCCTTTAGTTGGTTTAGAGGGAGGTAAACTATAGAGTTGTGATATACTCTTCTGTCAAACTTTCATTTCAGGAAAGCTCTGAGGAGTACTTTATTTTCTTTTAAGAGACTCTGAATAAAGGATGAAGAGAAATTAACTCAGGCTGAACTACATTAATGCTGTAAAAATCCTAAAGTAATGTTAAATTGTATGGGTTGGTCTTTGTTGATCATTAGCTTAATCAGATTGATCATTTACTGTTCAGCTTGGGAATTATCTTTGCTTATGACAAGCCATCTGCATAGTTTTGTAGATGGACATTACTTGACCTAAATGTGGTTAAGAATAATATAATCTGAAGTGTAAAAAGATGACTCATGGGAAATCACTGTTGAGGAAAACCTAGTATTTTCTCCAGCTTTTACACACTTTGGTACCCCCTGACTATTAACTACTCTCGTTAGAACACTGAGGCAGCATGTTTAGCAGTCATTGAGCATGTCGTGTTCAGTGTTGGCTCACCTACCAAGAGTTAAGGACCCTAGGAAATCAGACACACACTACCCTTCTCAACATGTCCCATCTGGTATGATTTAGGTTCTTAGGGCTGTGTTGTTTGTTTTTATTTCCCCATCTCTATAAGGTTTTTCACATCCTATTAAAGAGACTTCTAAGGATAGACACTGAATTCACATAAAATCTGCAGCTCTGGTGTTTAAATGCCTGTTAAAAGTACAACTGCAGGAATGACAACAAAACTGCATTTGCTATTGAAAGGAAACAGTGAAACCTAATATCCCATCCTACCTTCCAGCAAAATATGTATCAAGCTTTTACAAACTGCGGATTCTTTAATATCTGGCATAGGAAATTATTTTGAGAATAAATGATACTATTTGTTGATTATCTGCCAATATCAAATAACACATTACTCACAAGGGTCCTCACAGCTAGCATTCCTTTCCTCGAAGTTCTTTTCATATTTTGGTTCCCGTAAAACTAGTTCCATTTTCTCCAAAGAGATTAGTGGTAAGAGAAAAGGAAGACAGCCTTAAATTCTTGCTAGTTGTGAATATTAACAACTGTGGAATTAAGATGGAGAATTATCTTTTTTCTTAAAATACTTTCATCTTTGAATAAAGTAGCTTTTCATTCAAATGTAAGTATCTTCAACTAATGACATTTCTCCTAGATATAGATACATTTGAAAATTATATTAAATGACAGAACTTTAGTTCTGTCCTTGATCTTAGCATCTTGAAAATCATGACATTTTTAGGTAATGATACAGAGAATTCTCCTCTTCTCTCCATGCTCCCCTAACACACCACACTCTAATAGTTACATATTCACAGATTCTCTCTTGGGCTAGACTGAATCACATAAAACAACACCTTTGCCTCTCCAAAATCTAGCATAGTGCTAGACAGGTAAGTGCTCGATAAATGTTTGTGGAATTGACTTGAAACAACTCAAGTTTAAAACTTTCAAGTCCTATATCAGACAGTGTCAAATGGTAACCCTATATTGTAACAAATGAAATTTAAAGAGGCTAAAGATGCAATTTTGAAGTAAATTTTAGGGAAAAAAAGGAGTTACAATGTGTCTATGATCTAAGAATGTGGCACTGAGAAATTATCCTTCCTAAGTACCCCCATTAATATGTCACTCCGAATTTTAATGGCTCTCTCCTATGGGAGGGTGTATAAGTCCCTTATCCTGGGAGGCAGTGTACCACTGTAATATGGAATATAGGCCCTGGGTGTGACTCTCAGCCCTACAACTTACTAGCCATGTAACCCTGGGCAGGTAATTTAACCCCTCTTAGCCACACTTTGCTCAGTGCTGTAGGGTTGTTGTAATAATGTATTCAAAGCATTTAGCAGGTATTTGACACAAAGTAAGTGCTAAATCAATGTTGGCTATTAATATCCAAAATGTAAAGCCTTTAATACTTTGTAAAATTAATTGATTTTTCACAGTTTGAGATATAACTCATATATACCATAAAATCCACTCTTTTGATGTGTACAATTCAGTGGATTTTAGTATATTAACAGAGTTGTGCATCCATCACAACCATTACTTCTGAGGACATAAATACCCCAAAAAGATACTTCATATTCCATCAGCAGCCACTTTCCATTCTCCCAGTCCTTTGCAACCACTAATCAACTTTCTGTTTATAGATTTGCCTATTCTGGACATTTCATATAGTCTTTTGTAACTGGATTCTTGGGTCATTTGGTATAGTGTTTTAAAGGCTCATTCAGGCTGCAGCATGTATAAATACCTCACTCCTTTTTATGGGTGAATAATATTCCATTGTATGGATAGACCACTTTTTGTTAATCAGCTTATCACTTAATGGACATTTGAGTTGTTTCCACTTTTTGGCAATTAGGAATAATGCTGCTAAGAACATTTTTGTACATGTTTCTGTGTGGTATTAGACTCTGTCACGTTTCTTCTGTGATGATCACTTGGTTTTTGTCCTTTATTCCATTACTATGGAGTATTACATTGATTTTTTACATATATAAAACCAACCTTGCATTCCTGGGATAAATCCCACTTGGTCACAGTATATAATTTTTATATATTGCTGGATTTTGTTTGCTAGTATTCTGTCGAGGATTTTTCCATCTATACTCATAAGATGTTGGTATATAGTTTTCTTGTGATATCTTTGTGATATCTTCTACATGTTGGCCACAATTTATTAACCCAGAATTACTTCCAGTGCCTTAATTTGCATATTATTTCCCAGTTCATCTGACTCCCAACGTTTCTCCCCAGTCCCTTCCCAATTCCGTTATAAGATTTTGTGTTCTCCTGCTTCTAGTTGTTGACTAACACTGCCCTTTCTTCCCAATTCACTCTACTTATCTATATCCTACAGACCCTCAAATCCCTCTTTCTCTTGAAACCCTGATAGACCATCCAACCCCTACAGATCTCTCCCTTCTTGAGATGCTGATGTCGTATTACAAACTAACATTTGCTTACTGCTTAAAATTTCCCAAACTCATATTGCATTTAATCCGCATGACCCTGAGAAACAGCTATGTATGCTATTATTAAACCAATTTTGTACAAAACCAAGTGGCTGGTCCCTAATTATATAGCTATGAAGTAAAAAATAGTAAACCCTATGCTTATGGTGGCATTTTAAAGAAGGGAAGGGTTCTATTGATACCTCACCTTCTAGCTCTGAGATTAAGTTTTTATTTACCAAATTCAGTCTTTCCTCCTTCATGTAGCAACAAATATTTACAATGTATGTTTACTATACATAAGATACTACTTGAGGTACTGAGAAGGCCTAAGGGATAGACTCCAAAGAGAATGTCCTCCCCACAACTCTTCACATATGACCAGAAACTGCCATCTTTTGAAAGTAAAACTTATAAAATCAAGACTAAACTGATAAGCAAATCAGCTCAAAGACGAAAAAGGAGTTACTTATGAGAGTAAAGTACTGCTTAAATATTCAATATTAATTAAATCAAGGGCTTTTCCAAATCCAGTATGTCCTTATGGTTGTATTCCTAATACTTTGGTTTGACCAGCTGAAGTAAATAAAATAGTAACCTCATTAACTGTAAAGGTGGTCTGCATGAAACCTAAAGAAAATCAAACAATATCAAAAGTAATCAAAAGGTGCCAGAAAAACTTCTGCTTCTAATTGTAATGGAGTAACCGACACTGGACTTGTTTTACTATTATAAACAACTAGAAAAGTATATGAAATTGTTTTATTCAAACATTGGATATCAGGCAGTATGGGACTATGAATCTAGAGAAAAGGAAAACAAACAAAGGAAATCCTTTTTTGCCGAAACTTTCTAGATTGCAGTATGGTATGAGGAGACCAAAGCAGAATATGATGGTCTGAATTCTGACCAGACAGATAAGAAAGATCTTGTTGAACACTGGGGACATTCAACAGAAACCTCAGAAGGATTTCAGCTTATTAATAAGAATAAACTAAACTAGTCTTAACAAGCTTAAAAATACGTTCCAAAAGAGACAAGCTGAACCTCAAGTAACTTAACTACCTGTTAGAAAAAAAAAAAAATTTGACATTCTTTAAAGAAAAACAACAAAATCTCTTTGTTCAACAATATAATGGTCACAATGTCCAGTATCCTTTCAAAATTAACAGAAAAGCCAAAAAAAAAGGACCCATAAACAGAAAAAACGCCAGTCAAAAGAAATAAATTCAGAAATGACAGAGAAGTTAAAAGTAACAGACAAGGATTTCATTATTATTTATTATTATTATTAGATGGAGTCTCACTCCTGTTGCCCAGGCTGGAGTGGAATGGTGTGATCTTGGCTCACTGCAACCTCTGCCTCCTGGGTTCAAGGAATTCTCCTGCCTCAACCTCCTGAGTAGCTGAGACTACAGGTGTGCAGCACCACGCCTGGCTAGAGATAGGGTTTCACTATGTTGGCCAGGTTGGTCTCGGACTCCTGACCTCTCAGGTGATCCACCTGCTTCAGCCTCCCAGAGTACTAGGATTCCAGGTGTGGGCCACCACGCCCGGCCACAGACAAGGATTGTAAAATAGATGTCCACACAAATTTAAAGGAATAAAGGGGTGTAGTGAGGAAGAAAAGATATTTAAAAAATCATGGAATTTCTAGAACTTAAAATCTCTGCAGCAGATTAAGCATTACAGAAGAATATACGAACGTGAAAGATGACAATGAAAGTTACCTAGCCGGAAGCACAAAGGAAAAAAATGCTGGAAATAGTCCCAGTGATCCATGGGATAATGACAAACGATCTAACAACATATCTGTAAATAGAAGGGGGAAGTAGAAGGCAAAAAAAAAGATTTGAAGAAATAATGGTCAAAATGTTTCCCAATTTGACGAAAACTATAAACTCACAGATACAGAAATTTTAACGAACCAACAAAATACACAAAAGCACATCACAATCAATCAAATTGCTGAAAACTGATAAAAAGAAACTCTCTCAAAAGCAGTCTGGGGGAAAAACAACATTACTTACAGTAAAATAAAGATAAGAATGATTGCTGTATCTCATCAGAAACGGTAAAGTCAGAAACATGCCAGAATGATCTCTTTGAAGTCTTTAAAGTAAAATAAAACACAAACTGTCAATTAGAATTTTATATCCAGAAAAAAAAGTTATTAAAAAGTGAAGACAGGCCGGGTGCAGTGGCTCACACCTGTAATCCCAGCACTTTGGGAGGCCGAGGCGGGCAGATCACGAGGTCAGGAGATTGAGACCATCCTGGCTAACATGGTGAAACCCCGTCTCTACTAAAAATACAAAAAAATTAACCAGGCATGGTAGCGGGTGCCTGTAGTCCCAGCTACTCCGGAGGCTGAGGCAGGAGAATGGCGCGAACCTGGGAGGCGGAGCTTGCAGTGAGCCGAGATCACGGTACTGCACTCCAGCCTGAGCGAGAGTGAGACTCACCCCTCAAAAAAAAAAAAAGTGAAGACAAAATGAAGCCATTTTTTAGACAGACAAAAGCTGAGAGAAGTCATCACTAGTTAGATCTGCGCTACAAGAAACGTTAAAGATCTTTACAGATAAGGAAAATGATACCAGAAGGAAATGGGCCTAAACACAAACAAGGAAGGAGGCCAGGAATAGCAAGTATGTGAGTAAACAGACAATAATTTTGTATTCTTATTTATTCAAAAAACAAATTTTAAAACAAAAACAGCAGCACTGTATTGTGGGGCATATAACATATGTATAAGTAAATTATAGGGTAACAATAACACAAAGGATGAGATTGGAACAATGCTGCTGTATGGTTACCACATTTAATGTGAAGTAACATAACAGTATTTAATGGTAGACTGTGATTGAGGTGCATATTGTACATATTAAAGCAAACACTTTAAAAAGAGGTACAGCTAATAATGCAAAATAGAATATAAAAGAGTGGTAAAATTAATTCATCCAAAAGAAGGCAGACAAAGAGGGAAAATATGGACAAAGAGAAAACAAATCAAAATGGAGGATTTTAGAGCCGACCATATCATTAATACATTAAATGTTAAAACACGAACAGTAGATAGTATTCCATTTATATGAAATTCTAGAATAGGCAAAAGTAATTAAAATCAGTGGTTGCCAGAAGCCAAGGGTGCAAAGAGGCATGAGAAATCTTTCTACGGCATGGAAACAATCTACATCTTGATTTGGATGGTTACACAGGTGTATATACATGGCACTTAAATGGGTGCATTTTATTGTATGTAAATTATACTTCGGTAAAGTCATTTAAAAAGTTAAAAGATCTTCAGTGGCAAAACAGATTTGAACCCAAGCTGCCTTGCAATAAGCACTTAACGCTTTTATGGACTCACTATGTGGCTTCTTGTCTGGCCTGAAAGAGGAGATTCCATTTATTCAATATAACTTCCACTACCTGATATTGTGACTTATTTGCCAGGTGCAGTGGCTCACACCTGTAATCCCAGCACTTTGGGAAGCTGAGGCTGGTGGATCATGAGGTCAGGAGTTCAAGACCAGCCTAGCCAACATGGTGAAACCCCATCTCTACTTAAATTAGCCAGGCATGGTGGTGCGTGCCTGTAGTCCCAGCTACGAATCACTTGAACCCAGGAGGCAGAGATCACGCCATTGCGCTCCAGCCTGGGTGACAGGGCAAGACTCCATCTCAAAAATGTTACTCATTTTTAGACTGAAATATCTTGGAAGAAAACATTAAATGCTAGAAGTTAATTTATCAAGAAATTCCTAACACCTATATGATGACATCAGTGATGAACACTACAACAAAGAATTGAAGAGATTTATATCCTCCTCCTAGATGAGGAGTCAATACGGTAAAGATAGCATTTTTCCTCATTTTAATATACATATGTAATGTTATGCCAATCAAAATTCCAATGAAAGTTTTTTAGAGTAACATAAGGTGCTTAGAAAATCGGTTTGAAATTTCTTCTAAAAGAATAAATGGGCTTTGAAAAACCAAGTAAGAGGGTATGTTGCCTACATCATAGTAACACATCTTATAAAACCTAGTAATTAAGGCAGTCTGGTACTAAGTAAAAGAACAGAAAAAATTATGAGCTCTAAAACAGAAATTTCCTGTATAGTTTGGTGCAAAAGTCATTGCAGTTTTTGCCATTACTTTTACTTGCGCTCCAACCTGTATATATGGAAATGTATCATGTAATGTTATGTTATATTCAGATGAGTTGCAAAGGGGTGGACTGTTTAATAAATTGTTTTGAAGTAACTGAACATTCATTTATAAACAACCAACCCTCACCTTTCATTATACATGAAAATAAATTCCAACCAGATTAAAGATTTAAACAACAAAACCATAAAAGTACTGAAAGAAAATATTAAGGGCCGTTTGTATAATCTTAAAAGGGTTTGTTCAAAAATGACAGGAAATCCAGAAGCTGTCAGAGAAAGACTAGATGTGAATTTAAAATCTGCACATGGCAAACAACTGTTTAAAAAGCAAAGAACAATCATATTTTCAAATTCTACAACAAACAAAAGATTAACATACCTAACCTCTTACAAATGAAACCATTACTCTAAGGCCTTCTTGGTAAGCAAGTTATAAATATGTTTTTATTTTGCAATTCCACTTCTAGAACCATATCCAACTGAGCATCTAATATGTGTGTATATATATACGTGTGTGTATACGTATATACATATGTGTATACAGTTAAAGATTTACAAGTAAAATTTTTCTTGGGTCTCCAAAGGTTTTTATTTCAGTAGTCTGTTTAATAGGAAAAATAAGTGGAAAAAAACACCCTCAAGTGTACATTAACACAGGATTAAATGATGATATACTGATGCAAGAGTATTCTATGCAGCTGTTAAAAATAAATGCCGGAGATGTAGGTACTAACATGACAAGGTGTTATCTCTTGTTTGACATATTATGCTGTCATTTTTAATTTAAAAAGTTATACAATAGGCCGGACACCATGGCTCATGGCTCATGCCTGTAATCCTAGCACTTTGGTAGGCCAAGGCAGGTGAATCACCTGAGGACAGGAGTTCAAGACCAGCTTGGCCAACATGGCAAAACCCCCGTCTCTACTAAAAAATATGAAAATTAGCCAGGCATGGTGGTGGGTGCCTATAATCCCAGCTACTTGGGAGGCTGAGGCAGGAGAATCGTTTGAACCTGGGGGGCAGAGGTTGCTGTGAGCCGAGATTGTGCCACTTCAATCCAGCCTGGGCAAAAGAGTGAAACTCCATCTCAAACAAACAAACAAACAAATTACACAATAGAAGCCTCTTGACTGACTCAATCAGGACCATTGGTTGGTCAACAGAAAAATGTTAAAGCAGAAAAAGATACTTTAAATATTTCATTTTAGTTTTAAAAATACGTATATTCATTCTCCAGTCCTTTGATATAGAACTAAGATCTTTTCTTAATTATGGGTCCACCTGTCTCTTCTGATTAAAGTAAGGACTTAAAAACATTTGCAAAGCAATTCCAGGTGCCCATTCTATCAAGGTTTATATTTTTCCCCAGTCTTTCACAGTTGTCTGAAATTTATTGCATCTTTAGTTTTTCTTAGCATCTAGCCTTTAGCAAATATTTTCAAAGCATTAAACTTAGAATAATTCCCTTTCATACTCACATTTTGGTTTAAATATTTCATTAAACTGCAAAATTACAGTAACAAATACAACTAGAATGAAATGTTTGGGAACAAGGTTAACTCTTGACAAACACAAAACTCAGTAATCTAACTGAATTAATATTCAAGTTTATTAATAAATCTTTTTTATTAATAAATCTTTTATTAAATTTACTACTGTGAGTCAGTTTAACCAAGTATAATTAACTCTGTATCAACTGATAAAACGTTTCTAGATCTGTGCTGTCCAATACGGTAGCACGCATGGCAATGGAGAACTTGAAATGTGGCTAGTCTGAAGAGATGTGCTGTCAATGTAAAACACATAATACCATATTTCAAAGAATGCATATGAAAAAGAGAATGCAAAATATTGTATTAATAACTTATAGTGATTAATCCAGTATTTTCAAAATATTTCAACATATAAAGTTATTAAAATTAATTTCACTTATTTTTTAATGTGGCTACTAGCCTATTTTAAATGACAAATGTTGCTCTCATTCTATTAGATAGCACTGTTCTAGACCTGCAGACATCCTTTGTTCAATGATGATGTCATCTGTAAGGTTCTACTTGAAACAATGAATCAGACTTTCTTATCATCTGTTACCTGGATCAAAGATATTTGAGTAACATTTATAAATCTTCCTAAGGTGACTTGTGACTCTGTAACAGGGATCTGTCAACTATGGCCCATGGGTCAAATGTACCCTGGTGTTTTGGTATGGCCTACAAGCTAAAAACAGTTTTTGCATGTTTAAATGTCTAGAAACAATAGAAAGATTAGTATTTGTAATCCATAAAAATTATGTAAAAATTCCAATTTCCATGTCTATAAATAAACTTTAATTGGTACATAGCCACACTCTATGACTGTTTGGTGATACTATGGCATGGCTGAGTAGTTGCAACAGAGACCACATTGCCTGCAAAATTTACATTTACTATCGGGCCCTACACAGAAAAAAAATGTGCTAAGCCCTGCTCTGTATCATCTCTTAAGGTTCATGGGGCATAGTGAGTTGCCAATTGCACCTACAGGACCTGTCCAAACAATGAGAAGGGAAAGCTTGTGTCTCCATTCTTATCCTTACCAGAGACTAGTTTAGATTTCCAGCTTCTTAACTTGCTTCTGCCACTATTCAACAAAGTGTCTAGAACCCCACATTCTGGGATACTTCTTACACAGATGGTATCACAAAAATGCTCAGAGATCTGTGGGGTCAAATGGTCCCTGGTGCCTTTGCTTTCACATCCACCAGTGTTCTATGACACCAATGTTATCCTTTGTGGGCTTGGGTACTCACTGCCCTTTTGGTGTCTAGCCTATGGGTACTAGTTTTACTGTTTTTGTAACCCCTCAACTCATTTGCAAGACTGTTCCTCAAGCCCTAGTTTTTCAGATACCTACCTCAGTAGACCCTGTGAATGCAATCTTGTCTATGCCAATGTGAGAAGCTATTGCTGCCCCAGCCGTTGGCCCATATCCTGGCAAAATATTGATGACCCCGGGAGGAAAGCCAGCCTAAGAAAACAGAACAGGAGGAAACGTGGCTGATGAAAGCTGATGCATCATGTTAAATGAGATATGCTCTAGTAGGCTCCAGCTGTAAGGGGAGTCAGAAGCACTCCCGAAGTCAGTTTCTCTTACCTCCTTGATGAGGGCTCCCATGTAGAGTGCACTGAGTGGTGTTTGCTCTGCTGGCTTAATAACTACTGTATTGCCACAGCACAAAGCTGGAGCAATTTTCCAGGCAAACATCAGCAGGGGGAAGTTCCACTGAAAGGAAAAAACTCAAAGTTGATAGATGGAAAAATATTCCTCCACTACTTTGTTTTCAAGCTGTGACTTCTCATATTTCTCAAACTAGTCCTCAACATAAATCTTATCCACTACAAAGCACAGATGTTTGGATTTTCAATTACTTCATTAAGAATAGAATAGCACTGACCTTGGAAATCTCTCCTTTTCTCTCTGACCAACCAATTACTATATTCTAACTACCCACCAAAAGAAATCCCACTGTGAAAAGGGAGTTTTGTTACTTCTTTGTTTTGCTTTTTTTGTCACTGTTGTTTTTATGTATTTTTTAATTAGGCTTTGGTTCCAATAAGTTCTCGTATATGAAAACTTTTCTTGCATCTGAGATTTTTACATCACAATTTTCACACTGGTATGAAAGCTCTTCAACATGAAAAAACTAGAAAATTCTAACTGAGTTGTAGTTAAGTCAATGTGTATTTCAAGGTAGTACTTTTTCTTTAGATACATGCATTGTCACAAACATATATGATTACAAAAAATAAACTGCATAAACTGCATATACTGATGAGTATGCAAAAATTTTCATTTGTCTCTTTTCCACTGTAAAAGAAGCTATTGGAGACTACAGTACATTTACATGAGTAGATGAGGTTGGGGTCTAAAATGGTTTAAACTGATTTTAAAAGGATATTAAGCTTGTATTGTCATAAGCTCAGGCATGAGCCTCAGTACTATCAGGTGTCATTGATAATTTCATTAAGAAAGAAAACAGAAATCCTCATCCCCTGGCTTCAGCCCTTGACCACAATGTGTTTCTGCCTGAAGCATCTCAGCTGCCATCCTTCAAGGCTTCTCACTGGCTCTGGCAAGCTTGCAAAAATATACAAGTGTCTTGCCTTCACCAAACACCCAATTTCTTTTCCCCTTAGTTGTTTATAAACTTGGGAGTCCGCAGTAATGTTTTAATTCCATCTACAGTGTATAAATCTTAAAGTGCAGTAATTGAGCCAGAGCTGGCTGACAAGCAGCTCTTGTCCTGTCAGTGAAGCTGCAGAGTTGAGAGTCTGGGCAAGGGCAAGAAAAGCAAGTTTGAATCCTACGAGGAAGGTGACAGACCTCATCCCAGAGCTGGTCCAAGTAGGATTTCCCCAGGGCCTTTAGGAGCAAGAGAACTTAAATCAAACCTCTCATTTTCCCTTGGCATCCTCTAATAAATTTCACAGTAACCTGGGATTCATCAATTATTCAAACAAATATTATATCTTCCACACATCTTTGGTTCCCAATGCCAAAGATTATCTTGAGTTATACTACTATATTTTGAAAAAAGAAAAAGAGTACTTTGAGCATCCCCTTGAAATCCCTGCCAGAACTATTAGCTAGTACTGTTAAAAGCTTCGGTCATGTTTTGTATTGTACCAAGGGTGTGTATGAGAGACAGAGAGGAAGAAAGGGACAGTGTTTAATGTTCCAATCCAAACACTAAGCACTACATCTATTTCTCTTTACAAGACACATAACAGCTCGGCATGGTTTCAATTATGACTGTGACGTTAACTGTACTGCTGTGTCTTCTGTAGCATCTTCTATCTAGATTCTTGTGAAAAGAAACAGTGGGAAAGAATGGGATTAAAAGATCATATAAAATAATATGCCTGGAAGGATGGTGAGTCACAGTTCTAAAAAATAAACAACTATAACAAAGTATTAATTTTCCATAAGCAGAATGGACATAATAACCAAGGGCAGGTTATTAATACACTGTGCTTTGCTTATTTTAATCATGAGAATTCCATGACTTGAGAATTCAACTCCTGGTAACGGAGCTGAAACCCTATTAACCTGTTCAAATAAGCATTTGCAGGGAGGCTGTTAAAGATATGTCAACAACATGAGCTCAGTTTTTTTTCCTCCAGTAATGGAAAACACACATCGCTGAGGACCATGTTTTATGTGTCTTTAAGAGAACTGGGTCAAATGAAAATAAATATGAGGTGCGAGGAGATACACTCACTGGGATGATCTGTCCACACACTCCAATGGGTTCATGTCTTGTAAAGGTAAAATAGTCTCCATCTGAAAGAAAAAAGCATGGTCACTCTCAGAAAGTTTAGATTAGGAAAAAAAATGCAAAGGGAGAACTTTGGTGGCTGCAAAAAAAAAAAAAAAAAAAAAAACAAGAAACAGAAATAAACTTGAAAAAACATCCTACTCAACCGTGCATGAAAGCTGGCAGAAGCCTAACACTGGACATAGCATATCTCTGGATATATCTCTCAGACACCCAAATGCAGTACTGAGGAAAGGATCTCTAAGGCAAAATGAAGGATAAATTTATGATACGAGACGTCCTTAGGGTGGCAGAGGGGACAGCTGAAAAATATGTAAAAACTGAATTTTATGTTAAAATATTAAAATAACATGTAGAACAGTTGTTTGATTTAAAAACTGAGCCAACAAACTAAGTAAAATGCTACTGGGCAAATTTAAAATGCTCGGCAATTGGAAAAAGTGAGGAGTAAAAGATATATTTCATAACTCAATCCAGGTGTCAAAATGTACTTCCTGGGTAGTGATGAGACATAGGCATGTCCAGGGCTATTTAAAGAAGGTAAAAGTCCATTTCTAAAAAGAACTCCATCAATAATCCAAAGCGTCTGCCCCCAAACTAGACATAGAAATGAGAATGTCCTAGGGGCTAAAAGAAAAAGAGCTTGGGAAAAACTTAATAACCTTGTTTTCCTTACAGGAGTAATAGGCAACTGAAATAATTATACAGGAAGTCCAAACCGAATTCTTCTTTAGGAAAATGTCATTGCTCTTATCTGAATTATTTTAAATGGTTGGTTAAAATTACCAAAGAATGGCTCATTTTTAGCAGATAGCTTTTCATTTTAAATACTGGGCAAAGTCTTTATTTTTCCCTCCACTGCCAGCCCTTAGGCCACTTCACTGATACTTGTTTTCTCTCTCAAAAGCAGTCCCCTAAGGCAAGTGAAAACACTCAGCTAATATTCATGAAAGCATAACTATTATGGGTGGAAATGAAGGTGGGGACAGGAGGACTGTGTGGGTTGGGAAAAGAGAAGCGATATGAATCAGACTGTTTATCACTGTCTCTCAACACACCTAAATCACATTTATCACACAAAATTGTTTTGACATATTCAAAATTATTTATTTTTTAAATAATTAAATTAAAGTCTTGGCCTCTCTCTCTCTCTCTTACTCTCCCAGTGTCACTCTCTATCCTCTGGATCTCTGATCTCTACCCCCTCTTTCCATAATTATCTGTTTTCTCTTTTCAAGGAACTTTTATTCACATACAAGTATTTATAGGATCCTTTCATCCTCCTCTTTTTTTATATACAAATGGGATATTATTCAGTCTTTTATATTTTGTTTTTCCCTTCCCCGCCCCCCCCCCCCCCATAAAGCTAGGATGTCTTTTTAGTGGCTGCAGGTTATTCCATGGGCTTAATAAACAATGTTACTACTGTAAACCCTCCTAAGGGACACAGGAGTCACTTTCAGTTTAGGCTATTATAAATAATGCTGCAAAGACTATCATTACATATATATCTTTTCATATCTGTGGAGTTTCTTGATCTAAGTGTATGTACATTTCACATTTTCAAAAATATTGCCAAATCACCCTTCAGAAAAGTTTAACAATTCATAACTTCAACAACATGCTATTTTTCCTACTCTTTAACACTGAGGTTTTTCCAACATTTTCATTTCAGCTAATCTGATAGCTAGAAAACCGCAACTTGTTTTGATTTATGTTTAATGATAGAGTGAACATCTTTTCATGCTTATATTGTTTGCTATTTTTCTATTGGGTTATTCTTTTTAGCCATTTGAAGAGCTCTGTGGATATTAAGGAAATTAGGCCTCTGTCATAATATTGAAAGGATTTTTCCCCAATCTGCTACTTATCTCTTGACTTTGTTTTATGCATATTTTAAATGGAAGAAATTCAGAAGTAGGCTGGATTCTACAACTGTATGAAATTATTTTAAAATATCTATTACAAGAAAAAATAGCGAAGATGTTCCAACTGTCCATAGGATGACAGTATGAAGTCTGAATAATACTTTAAACATCAAATTAACTATTTAGCTTTGTATGCAGATAACTGAAGAATCTTCTGGATATCATTCTTTACAAGACTACAAGTTACCATGCTTCTTCAATTTATAAATCTTTGAAAAGGTTTTTCATGAGGAGCAACACCACTGATCAATAAGCTAGAGTTTCATTTGCAAGAAAATCTTCTGCAACTGAACTCTCTAAGTTGGTTAAGGTGATGGGTTCAGGTGGATAGTCACAGACCACAGAATCAGAGAGTAATGTCAAGATAGAGAGCAAGTGGGGCTGAGGAAAAAAATGGGAAGATGAACAGAAGAGCACACGTGTTTATTTTAGCAGCACATGTAGGAACCTGGAATGGTTCAGAAAAAACTCACAAGGCAACTACACAAGCACGGCATGGCAATTCATAAACCATTTCCCCCTACACATTTTATGATGCTTAGAAATTTAGTTGTTTTACTTAAATAATATCACAAGTTACTGAAAAAAGTGAAAGGGAAGAAAATGTAGACAAAAATCTTAAAAGTCTGACCTCATGAGGAATTGAGTTTGACTCCATAATTGTGTCTCAAGAGAAACTGAGTTATGAGGAATTAAAACTCTCTTGGATAAACTGTTCACATATTTGAAAAACATTTAGCTACAGGCTAACACCGGGAAAGAGACAGAATATTCTAGTCCCTACGGTTAGTCTAAGTAGTAAATTAAAAAATAGAGGCTATTTTTGGGCTTGAACTCTTCCCAAAAGAGCACTGAGTTGAAGGGACAAAGAAAGGAGCCTACTTTCAATAAAATTCAACATTCCTTCATGTTAGAAACTCTCAATAAAGTAGAGGCATTGATGGAACATACCTCAAAATAATTAAAAGTCATTTATGGCAAACTCACAGCCGGTATCATACTGAACAGGCAAAAGCTGGAAGCATTCCCCTTGAAAACTAGCACCAGACAAGGATGCCCTCTCTCACCACTCCTATTCAACACAGTATTGGAAGTTCTGGCCAGTTCTTTCTCAGGCAAGAGAAAGAAAGAAACGGCATTCAAATAGGAAGAGAGGAAGTAAAACTGTCTCTGTTTGCAGATGACGTGGTCCTATATATAGAAAACTCCATTGTCTCAGCACAAAAGCTTCTTAAAAGCTGATAAGCAACTTCAC
This sequence comes from Pongo abelii, assembly GCF_028885655.2. NCBI lineage: Eukaryota > Metazoa > Chordata > Mammalia > Primates > Hominidae > Pongo > Pongo abelii. The sequence continues at coordinate 61,056,793 of NC_072001.2, forward strand.
CTAAGTCTCAGGATACAGAATCGATGTGCAAAAATCACAACCATTCCTATACACCAACAATAGATAAGCAGAGAGCTAAATCATGAAGAAATTCCCATTCACTATTGCTACAAACAGAATAAAGTACCTAAGAAATACAGCTAATAAAGGAAGTGAAGGACCTCTTCAAGGAGAACTACAAACCACGAATCAGGGAAATCAGAGAGGATAAAAACAAATGGAAAAACATTCCATGCTCATGGATAGGAAGAATCAATACCATGAAAATGGCTATAATGCCCAAAGTAATTCAAAAATTCAATGCTATTCTCATTAAACTATCATTGACATTCTTCACAGAATTAGAAAAAATAAATTTCATATGGAACCTAAAGAGCCCATATAGCCAAGACAATCCTAAGCAAAAAGAACAAAGCTAGAGGCATCACGCTACCTGACTTCAAACTATACTACAAGGCTACAGTAACCAAAACAACATGGTACTGGTACAAAAACAGACACATAGACCAATGGAACAGAATAGAGAAATCAGAAATAAGACCACACATGTACAACCATCTGATCTTTGACAAACCTGACAAAAACAAACAATGGGGAAAGGATTCCCTATATAATAAATGGTGCTGGGAAAACTAGCTAGCAATATGCAGAAAATCGAAACTGGACCCCTTCCTTACATCTTATACAAAAATTACCTCAAGATGAATTAAAGACTTAAGTGTAAAACCCAAAACTATAAAAACTCTAGCAGAAAATCTAGGCCATACCATTCAGGACATGGGCGCAGTCAAAGATTTCATGATGAAAATATCAAAAGCAATCGCAACAAAAGCAAAAATTGACAATTTGGATCTAATTAAACAAAAGAATTTCTGCACAGCAAAAGGAACTATCAAAATGAACAGCCTAAAGAATGGGAGAAATTTTTTGCAATCTATGCATCTGACAAAGGTCTAATATCCAGAATCTACAAGGAATTTAAATTTACAAGAAAAAAATAACCCCATTAAAAAGTGGACAAAAGTACATGAACAGACACTTCTCAAAAGAAGTCATGCAATCAACAAACATGAAAAAAAGCTCATCATCAATGATCATTAGAGAAATGCAATCTAAACCACAATGAGAAACCATCTCACACCACTCAGAATGGCAATTATTAAAAAGTCAAGAAACAACAGGTGCTGGCAAAGGTGTGGAAAAATAGGAACACTGTTCCTATTTCCCACTTTGTTTACATTCCCACTGTTGGTGGGAATGTAAATTAGTTGAACCATTGTGGAAGACAGTGTGGCAATTCCTCAAAGACCTAGAACCAGAAATACCATTTTACCCAGCAATCCCATTACTGAGTATATACCCAAAGGAATATAAATCATTCTGTTATAAAGATACATGCATGCGTATGTTCATTGAAGCACTATTCACAATAGCAAAGACATGGAATCAACCCAAATCCCCATCAATGATAGACTGGATAAAGAGAATGTCGTATATATACATCAAGGAATACTATGCAGCCATAAAAAGGAATGGGATCATGACCTTTCCAGGGACAATAGATGGAGCTGGAAGCCATTAACACAGGAAGTAACACACACAGGAACAGAAAACCGAACATCACATGTTTTCATGTATTGGGGGAGCTGAACACACATGGACACAGAAGGGGAACAACAGACACTGGCGCCTTTCTGGGGAGGGGTGGGGGAAGGCAGAACATCAGGATAAATAGCTAATGCATGCTGGGCTTAATACCTAGGTGATGGGTTGACAGGTGCAGCAAACCACCATGGCACACGTTTACCTGTGTAACAAACCTGCACAGGTAATCCAGAACTAAAATAAAGGGCCCTAGACCTTGTAATCTCAGTTTGCATTTTCACGTGGATGGTAAAAGATGACACCCCTAGTCTGATGTGGGGTGCCTGACAAACACAAGAGCTAAGCCTTCTGTGGGCACCTTCAGCTAGGGCTAACAGCACCCCAGAAGTCATTCACAGCTACTAAGACCCTACTATGAATCCCACTGAACTTCTAAATCAGGGTTACCATAAGACCAGTTATAAAAGCCACCTTCATAATTTTTGCCATTTCCAAGTATCATATGCTCTATCATTTACTTAATTTCTGTTAAATTAACTCACATGTTAAAAATATGTAAATAGCTACCTGTTAGTCTTAAGGAAAATCTAAAATCTAAAATAACAGGTTTCATGGGCCGGTAATATTTTCTTCTAATATTCTTCAAACCAAGTAATTAAAATTTAAAAAAAAGTTTACTTGCTTACTGTAGAGAATCATCTTGAATGCTACCAGTGCTATATGGGATGCTATATGGTGATTCTCAAACTAGAATGTGCACACTAAGCAACTGGAGATCTTGTGAATATACAGATTCTGAATCAACAGGTCTAGGATGAGACCAGAGAGTCTGCATTTCTACATGCTCCCAGCTGAGGCTCATGCTTCTGATCCATAGACCACACTCTGAGTAGCAAGATCAGGAGCGTAAAGGGGAGTCTACGTGTATTATGATGCCCTATGGTTGCTTCACAGTTGTCTGCCTTCATTTTTATTTATTTTTTGTCTCTCTAATAACTCTACTAATTGTCCTGAAAGGAGTATATAGTGTAGGAGAATCTGATCTGTATTTTTAATACTTTAAAATTGTTAAAAAAAAGAATGAAAACATTATTAGAATTTCTGTAGAGCCTTATAATTTTCACATCCTTATCTCATTTTACACTCAAAACTCTATGAAAAAATAAAGCAACTATCATTATCAGCATTTTATAAACAGAGAAAATATGGCACAGAGAGGTTAAGTCCAAAGTGGTACCACTGATTGAGGCTCCTGGACTTGGATCTGGGTCTTCAGACTTCAAGTTCTTTACCCATAAAAACGTATTAATGACTCTTTTGAGGAAGGTGTTGGATTTAGGTGGATAATCACAAATCACAGAATTAGAGTATAATGTCAAGAACAATCAAAAATGGGGTAAAAAATAAAGAAAAAACCCCAATGACAACTCTTTTGTGAATATCAACACAGAACACATGGAAACTTGTTATAAAGGGAACACTACAGAGAAACATTCCCTGGAATAAGTGAGCCCAGGACTCACCTATTCCACCTATAGATGAAAGGGAGAGAGCGCCTCTCTCCCTTTCATCTAGGCAGAGCCAACTCAAAGTGGAGACAGTGTTAATTCTCCCTCTCATCTATACCTCAGATGATACAGAATGAGTACTCCTCCCTGCCTAGAAAAAAATTAAAGTCAATTTTCCATCTTTTATGCTAACAATGCTGTCTCAGTATGGCAGGATGACTTAAAAGGTTGTTTCCTTCATTTCTCCAGCTTTGTGCTGTAAGCTCAACAGCCTGATATAAAAAGTCTCCACCCAAATTCAGATACTCCATTGTAGGGTATGAATGGTTTTGGATCTTCTTAGCAAATATGAGGGATTAGAGAGAGTGCTCAGACTTAGCATAAAAAAGGACTGCATTTGATGAGGACACCAGAAAATGTTCTGGATACCACATTGTAGGTCAATAGGTGAGAACACAACTATGATGGAGAAAACTAAACTAAAGAAGAGATGAGAGATCAAATACTAAGTCACATGTGTAGGACTTTTGATCTCTGTCTCTTTTCCCTTTCACTCAGAAGGTGAAATGCAGACTAACAGATATTGCTCTTAAAGGGGAGTTATTTTAAGACCCAGTGAAAGGTAACTTTTCTGATGAGTTTTGATACCTGGGTGCTTTTAATGACCAAAGAGTAGTTTCCAACTTATGAAAAATATAAAAATCTTACAATTAAATACTTCATTATGCTATGAATTTGGCTGAGCTGTGAATTAAATTTTACTGAGTATGTGTGCATTGAGCCATTTCTATAATTATATTAAGAAAAGCCTTTGTTCCTAGAGATCAATAGTACAATAAGCCTCTACTATATTTATGAACTACTGAGCCACTGTTCTATGTTTTTTGATGGGGCCTTATCAAACTACACAGAAGAGAGAGCAATACTTAGTTAATTAGAAAAATTTAATTATTTGGATAATTCATTCAAGGCAAACATTACTTCTTAAATCAGATTTTATAGTTGCCTGAAAGAAACTGATGGAATTTTTAGTCTCATAAAAATATCTCACATTGGCACATCCTATATATTAATATAAACTAGAGTATGACTAAGCAATCTGTAAACAGTGATAAAATCAGAAGAATCTGAAATGTGCCAGAAATTGAGAAATTTGTCAAATATGGACGTCAAATAGCTTCCAATTATAACACTAAGAACACTAGCAAATTTTATATACCTAGTAACAATAAAAATGATTTTATTCAATAGCATAAAAATCTGTAACACAATTCAGTGAATGAAGGTCATCTTCCAATCCCTAATTTGTAGACAGAATTACCTTTCAAGGAGCTGGCAATCCTTTGATGAGCACAGTATTAAAAAAAGAGATGATTACATTGAACTATTCCATTATGTATGTACTGTAGCAGATTCCCATCATGTTGACGTTGACCAGACCTCATCCAACATTTTATAACTATGATGACAAACTCTATAAATGCCTATACAAATGCTGAAACTGTATGTTAGTATGAAGTGTACTGATGCTTTTCTTCCCAGAAGTCTGCTGGTAGTTTCTAAGAAGTTAGATTATGTTCCTGAGTCTGTCATGAAGATAGCTTAGCTCTATGACTATTCCACTACATGATCATAACAAAAGTTAGTTTACTTCTCTGGACCTTCTCTGTAAAATCAGAAGATCAGCCTTAGGGATCCATGAGGTCCTTTTCAGCTTCAACCTCTTAAAGAGGTTCCTTGTGAAGCTGACTTCCTGACCTCCTGTCATAATCAATTCAGGTCCCACTAACAAGCAAGCCCTGGTTGTTGTTGGGTGGGCAGAGCAAATCACCCCTCACTCTTATTCTGATGGAACAAGAATACTTCAGATTTCACTCTATGCATTTGTTAATGACAATAAACCAGATCAAGCTGATTCAAGGCAAAATCTTAGGATCTGAATCAATATCTTTGTGTATTTGTATTCTATTCTTTAACACGTGAAACTGGAAGAGGGTGAAATGGAAAATTATATATGACCTGGGTAGTTTTTAACCTTTTCTATATGCTAATATATCGTAAGTCCATTTTAATATCAGAATTCAGCTTAAAACATGGACATTTTTTTCTCCTTATATAAAATCAGTAAAATCAACACTTGCTACAGAGAAAAATCTAAGGCAATACAAATTAACTTCCATTTCTCCCTAAGTAAACGAAAAACAAGCTTTGATCCTTCCTTCATCACAAAGAGCTTGTAGACGTGAGAGGAGAAGAGGATTTGAATACAGGTTAAAAATACTCAAAATGGAAAAAACAATACTTTTCTTTAGGGCTTCTATAACATTAGCGATAATGTAACAGGTAAAAAGTGTTCCACAGCTCATAGTAATGATTATTATTTATCATCATAATTAGGCCCTGCCATCGTAAAAGGGTCAAGGCATAGGATTTGCGGTCAGAGACAATGGCTCCATTGGGTACCATGGCAGGAAATAATGGATAGTGTTGTAAAGGAAACAACATCAAGACTCTTGTGAATCAAACTGGTATTGCATAATTGTGCAATAACATCCAGCTGTGGGCCTTGAGTGGAACAGAATGAAGAGTGGTGGGAGAAATTTCCAATTCAGAGAGAGAAGCAGCCACCCACTTTTTCATTGCTCAAAAGTGGTCATGAGATAACCCTTTTGTTTCCTTCCCAAATACTCCAGTTGAAGGCTACCCTTTATGGGGAGAAATTAAGCAGGTATTTGCTCTCTCTAACTGATTATCCATTTGTAGTCAAAGTGAAATCTATCCTTTATGGGGAGAAATTAAGCAAGAATTTGTTGTCTCTAACTGATTATCCATTTGTAGTCAAAGTGCTCTTTCTAAAATGCAATTTTTCGAATAGATTCAAGGGGTTTATGTGCAGATTTGTTACATGGATATATTGCATAACTATGAGCCTTGGGCTTCTAGTGTGCCCATCACCAGAATAGTCAACATGGTACCCAACAGGTAGTTTTCAATCCTCAGCCCCCTCTCACTCTCCCTCCTTTTGAAGGCTCCCAATGTCTATTAGGTTTCTCCCTATGTCCATGTTTACCCACCGCTTAGCTCTCACTTATAAGTGAAACCATGTGGTATTAGTTTCTGTTTCTCGGTTATTTCACTTATTTCAGTATAATGGCCTCCAACCCCATCCATGTTGCTGCAGCAAAAGGAATGATTTCATACTTTTTATGGCTGTATAGTATCCTATGATTTGTGCGTATGTATGTGTATATATATATATACATATATATATATTTTTTTATCCAGTCATCCATTGAACGGCACTTAGGTTCATTTTATTTACAATAGCCCCCCGCAAAATACCTAAGAATATTTAATTAAGGAGGTGAAAGATCTCTACAAGGAGAACTACAGAACACTAATGAAAAAAATCATTGATGACATAAATGGAAAAACACCCCATGTTCATGGATTAGAAGACTCAATATTGTTAAAATGACCATACTGTCCAAAGCAATATACAGATTTGATGCAATTCCTAAAATGTAATTTTGATCAAGGCACTCACCTATTTAATTTGGTGACTCAATATTGCCTACAGAATAAAACTTGCAGCATGGCTGACCCAGACTCAGGGCTCTACTGTCTTTTATATCTGCTTATACTTTTAGATCCACTAACTCATGGTACTCTCCTCCCTTCACGCTTTGTCCCAGCTATTCCCACTGCCTGTAATGTCCCTGACTCCGTCTTCACTTAACTTGTCCTTCAGGTTATCACTTAGATATCCTACCACCCTCTCCAGGAGGCCTTAATACTAGAAGATGTCTCTCCTATGGTGTCCCACCAAATTTCATGCTTCCATATCTAAATAGATCACACTATATTGCTGTTGCTTCTCTACTTGTTTTTCTTACTGTCCTATAAACATCTTAGTTATCTGCCTTTGTAACCCCAATGCCTAATACAGGAGCTGAAATATAGCAGACGCTAAAAAAAATCTGTTGAATAAATGAATGTATGAAGAAATGGGTGAAGGAATAAGAGATCAAAGGTGATGCCACAGAAAGGAGGTAAAAGAAAATTCCTTCCAATTACATGATACCTTTCCCCAGCCTTCCCAAATGGGAATGAGTGAAAGACATAATGGCATATTTCTTCCCATTCTTTTTGGTTGTTTAGTGTTACAGATGTTATGCTGGATGAACCATGGAGTATAATTCAATGTTGCAAAGCAGTATTACAACAAAAAACCCCATTTCAGGTTCTTTTTTTACAGGTGACCAAACAGAACCGTGTGATTATCTCTGACACTCACTATGAAAGCCCCCTTTACCCACATGATTAGGATCTAGGCAGGGAGATCCCCACCTCAAGTGTTACAGAACATTTAAGACTCATAAATGCTATCTTGAGAAAAGTAGGCTCTAGATACATTCGATTTTCATTATTTGTGGATTCCATATTTAAGAACCTGCCTACTACCTAAAATTTATTTGTAACCCAAAAATAAGTACGGAGTGTTCTCAGAGTCATTTATGGGCATGGATATCCAAAGCAGGGATTTTTTTTTATTTCAATAGTTTTGGGAGTACAGGTGGTGTTTGGTTACATGGATAAGTTCTTTAGCGGTGGTTTCCAAGATTTTGGTGCATCTGTCACCTGAGTAGTGTACACTGTATCCAATATGTAGTCTTTTATCACTCACTCCACTCCCATCCTTCCCCAAAGTCCATTATTTCTTTTATTATTATACTTTAGGTTTTAGGGTACATGTGCACAATGTGCAGGTTAGTTACATATGTATACATGTGCCATGCTGGTGTGCTGCACCCATTAACTCACCATTTAGCATTAGGTATATCTCCTAATGCTATCCCTCCCCACTTCCCACACCCCACAACAGTCCCCAGAGTGTGGTGTTCCCCTTCCTGTGTCCATGTGTTCTCACTGTTCAATTCCCATCTATGAGTGAGAACATGCAGTGTTTGGTTTTTTGTCCTTTCAATAGTTTACTGAGAATGATGATTTCCAATTTCATCCATGTCCCTACAAAGGACATGAACTCATCACTTTTTATGGCTGCATAGTATTCCATGGTGTATATGTGCCACATTTTCTTAATCCAGTCTATCATTGTTGGACATTTGGGTTGGTTCTAAGTCTTTGCTATTGTGAATAGTGCCGCAATAAACATACGCATGTGTCATTATATCATTCTTATGCCTTTGCATCCTCATAGCTTAGCCCTTACTTAGAAGTGAGAATATAAGATATTTGGTTTTCCATTCCTGAGTTACTTCACTTAGAATAATGGCCTCCATCTCCATCCAAGATGTTGCAAAGGCCATTATTTCATTGTTTTATGTCAGAGTCGTATTCCATGGTGCATATTTACCACACCTTCTTTATCCACTCTTTGGCTGATGCGCAGTTAGGTTGGTACCATATTTTTGCAGTTTCAAATTGTACTGCTATAGACATGCATGTGCATGTGTCTTTTTCATATAATGACTTATTTTCCCTGGATAGGTACACCCAGTAGTGGGATTGCTGGACCAAATGGTAGTTCTACTTTTAGTTCTTTAAGCAATCTCCATACTGTTTCACGTAGTGATTGTACTAGTTTACATTCCCAACCAGCAGTGTAAAAGTGTTCCCTCTCACCACATCCATGCCAACATCTATTTTTTTTATTTTTAAATTATGGACTTTTTTTTTGCAGTAGTGAGGTAGTTCAACTGTGATTTTAATTTGCATTTCCCCAAAGCAGGGAAAATTCTGAGTCACCTGATGCACAAATTCTCAGCTGAGGTTGAACAAGGTGACACTCTGCCTTCTTGCTTCAGCTCTAAAAGTGTCCTTTTTTGTGGTCTGTTTAGTGCCACATTTTTCGTATTTTTGTGCCTTTTGTTCACAATTTTGCTGTTTAAAATGGCCCCTAAGCATAGTGTTGAGTGCTGTCTAGTGTTCCCAAGTGCAAGAAGGCTATAATGTGCCTTACAGAGAAAATACATGTGTCAGACAAGCTTTATTCAGGCATCAGTTTTAGTACTTTGGTTGGCCGTGAGTTCAGTGTTCATAAATCAACAGTATATATTAAACAAAGGATCTTTCAACAGAAACACATAAATCAAGGCCATTCTCTGATCAGCAGACAAGAATGTTGTGATCAGAAGCTCACAGGAACCTAATCTTGTACTTCCCCTAGCAGCAATAGTTCAGTATTTGCTAATTCAGTGTTCATGACAACTTTATAAAACATAACTACTATGAATGATGAGAATAAAACATATATTAGCATAAAAATCTGCACTGGGGTAAAGACTTCATCAGGGCCACCTTCCTGCCTTGCTGAATCAATCTCCATAAGAGAATACATCATGGCTTAGGCAGAAAAACACTGAAGTTTGAATCTCAGGTCTCCCACTTACTAGCCATGTGACCTCCTTCAAGACACTAAACCCTTGCAGTCTTATTTTCTTAGATGTAAAATGGGTAAAATACCATTTAAAATCCAGACTATCTCATCAGATCACACACAGAATCACATACATATTGTACATAACAGAATATTTATACTTTTAAATTCTATGCAAATATAAAGTACATTATTTCCTTATAATTTCAAACATAAAATTAGGTTGTTTTGTAGGAAAATGCATTTAGCACAATAAAGATCTCATGGTTAAAGACTAACGGACTTTCTATATTCCAGACTTCACTGTGGGGGGAAAAAAAAAGCCAAGTATGCAGAGACAAAATGAAGCTGATGTTAAATTATGGAGATACAAATGGATTAATTTACTGAATAAATTTGAGAACAAGTGAATAATTATGATTACGATACCCCTTTCTGTGATCTTCCCCTATGACTCCCCTGATTTAGTCCAGCTACATTCACTAAGCACTAGACTAGCCAAAGACATTGTTGGCTGAATTCTAAGCGGCCTCTAGGCAAGCCCAAATGTATCTAAAACTGGAACAGAGAGGAAAGTTGCCAAGTTAACCTCTACCTCCATCCTTCCCTCATCTGTTTGAGACACCATGGAGAGAGCTCTTATGACCTAAACTTCAGCCTCCTGAGAATTCTGCCTACAGGCCTGATGGCAGGGAGAGTACCTCAACCTAGTATGACTCTAAATGCACTTTCAGAAAAACTTTTTGGTTTTGGGAAACAAAAAGTTACTTAGAGTTTAAGAGAATTCCTCATTTTTTTCCTTCATTGGCTGAACCACAGTTAATGAGTAAAGTTGGGAAAGACTACTGTGAGAGCCCTGTGAGAGCCTTTTCTATGCCCTGTATTTATAACTTGTAGATAAGCATCCACAGGATCTCCAAAACGCATCAGATGAAAACAGTGAGGCTTATGGGCCAACCACCTCTATTGCCAGATCAAGTTACATTAAAGCTTCAAACATTATCAGGGATGTCAATCAATATTTAGCTTTATCTAATCAGGATCTTCCCTCCTGAGGAAGTAAAAGAAAACCAAGATAGTGTTAGGCCAAATAGAGATCTATGTGCATTGCCTTCTGTTTCACAATCTTCCTCAGAGCTTTGTAAATAGTTTGAAAAGATATTTAAATGCCTAAAACATATTTGTTGTTTTAATAATGAAATGACAGGTGGAGTGGGGACCAAAAAAACCAACAACTAGGGACTTTGAGCTTGTTAATTTACCTTTCTGTACTGATACAGGACAGGCCCGCCTAAAAAGACTGACATGTGTCCCATTGTTGACAAAGGTTTTAATTCTCAGGCCCTCTAATATGTATGCTCATAACGAATAGTGATTTTCTACCTCACTTAGACCATCCCCACATCTTGCAAGTGATGCTGGAGAACAGCTGTTCTGTAATATCCTTAGAGTCAGAACTGAACTAAGATTCTGACTGTCCCAAGAGCAATCTTCTCCACCCTTCTCAGTCAGCTGAACAAGGGAAAAACCTCTGGATAGAAGGGAAGAGCCCCTACAATCAGAAATCCATTTTCTAAAAACTAACATTCCACATGTCATCATCATTTGTAGAGGCAATTTAAAAAATAATCCTAGGAAGTCTTGTCTCTAAAACGTCTCCATTCTCACTGTAAATTATTCTTCTCTTGTCATACCACACCTATATGAGGCATCACAACAGCCACCTAACTTGGTTCTGCTGTGTCCTCTCCTTGCTACTCAATGCAGAGGACCAGAAGCTGGTTAGACACGCAGAGTCTCAGGCCCCACCCCAGACCTATCCAGTCAAAAACTGCACTTGAAAAAGACCCTCAGTGATTCATGCACACATTACATTGGAGAAGAACTGTTCCCAGCCATCCACACTATCAGCCAAACCACTTCCTTTTTTAGTAAATCAGTATTGCTCAGCCTGGCTAGGAAGGCCCAAAAGAGACACTTCAAACTCCTGAGCATTACTTTCCAATCCTGCTACTATGCACTCTCCATGGAAAGCAGACTGCCTTCCGGAGAACACAGGTAGAGCACCTGGCACAGTGCTAAGTGGCATCTAGTATCCACTCAATAAAGGTGCATTTCCTTTCCTTATGTCTATTCACCACTCCCTATCTCTTTCAGTCCATCCCTTTCCTATAAGGATCTCTCTTCCTCCTAGGATCTATTTTGAATTCTCTAATGAAGTGGTTACAAGCCTAGGTTCTAACGTCAAAGTTTTAGCTCTAAAACTTATTTACTCTGTGAATTAGGAAAACTAATTTTACTTCGCCAGACCTCTTTCCACTTTTGTAAACTGAAGATGTTTATAACAGTGCCTTTCTCTTGGGGTTGCTGTGAAAGCACTCAATTGGTATTAGCTATCAATAGTATTCAAACACAGATAAACATCTCTTCACTGACTGCTTTAGTTGCTTTAGTCTTGGATACTTTCCCTCTCATTTAAAGGGCTACAGCACTGACAGGTAAAGCACACAACTTAGCACCCAATTACAACACTCCTATAGGGGCCTTTAAGTTTTTTGTATTGTTGGTTCTGTCATGTAACCTGAATCTTAATAATAAAAAGGGGTTAGGATTAGTGTTGTTTTTATAGATTATGAAAGTAATTCATGGCTGTTCGAGAAATATAGAAAGTAGAGAAAAATATAAAAAAGAAACTGAAAATCAGCCATAATCTCACCACTCAGAGACAACTGTTAACACTGAGAATATTTCCTTCCAAAGAGTAGATCTTATGTTTCAGGAGGGCAAGGAGCAAGTCTTCACCTTGTTGGAATTTTCCATGACTTCCCTCCACCCAATAATGCCCCTTCATACCTACCCCAGCAACTAATCTAGCACAATGCTGACCACTTACCAGCTAACAAATACATACCTCTTCCTTAGATGAATGATGTATTAAGTGGCATGCCCCTATACTTATATGTAGACTATCTATAGAAAAAGGGATGTTGTCAGAGTCAGTGACATAATTTGGTTGGTTCTTCACTCAGTTCTAACTGCTGTAAGTGTGCTCATATCTGTATTCTGTGTGACTGCTGTTTGTGTTTGGTGGCCAAAGCACATTTCTGGTGGTCTCACGTTTTCCTTTTCAACATACTCAGATTTCACATACCTACAGGAATGGTCATCCCATGAATTTTATCAGCCCAGCCTGCGTAATATCGAAGGGTTTTGATGACGCCCTGCAAATCCACATAAAAAGCTTGCAGGAATGGTTTGCCACCATTTAGGGATTCCATGGTCTGTTAGAAGAGAAACGGAGAGATATTAAGTCCCGAGAACTTTCCAGCGATACACTAATTTCTAGAGCAAAAGAAAAAAGGAAGAGAGAGAATACAAACGCATATGGAGTTGCATACCTGGTCAACTATGAATTCTCAAATAAAAAGATTTCTAGTACTGTCAGTTTGGTTTAGTTCCTAGTAAAAACCACAATGAGTATACATATGCATGTTCCTGTGCTTCCAGTAACCACTATCCAAATACATTAACACGATATTTCTTTCACTAATGATAAAGAAATGTTCTGCTTGTCAAAACAGCTTCCGTTTTATTAATGATCAGAGCTCATTGGGGATTTTTTGGCGTCTACACCAGTAATCTGAATCCATAAAGAGGAGCAGAAACATGGGCTCTTTATGCAACTGATGAGAACAGAAAGTGTTCTCCACAGCTGCCAAGACCCCGGTTGAGAAATGGAATATCCACGGTGCACAGCAAGTTTATTTATTACCACCAAATAAACAAGATCTCCTCTAGGGAAGCCCAGATGTTAACAACTTAAAGGCTGGTTTTTTGTAAACATTTACATTAACAACCATTACCTATTAAGAGTGAAATATCTGCTCCATTTAATAAAAATAGCAATATTGAACTGCTTTACATTATAAACATTATTATTTTAACGACATGTTCCTGAACTGGCTAAGTCTGTAACAGAAACAATGAACACGCTGAAATGAGAAGAGTATTTTGACTTGAGAAATATTAAAGGTGTTACAAGTTCGACAAATGAAATAAACAAACATGTTTGTAATTTTCTTTTCTTCCTACAAGTATATTTTATAAGACATACTGGTGTGAAAATTATTTGATCTCTGACAAAGCTAAAATTAAAATATTCTCCAATCAATGAGATGAAAATACTATGACTTCCAGTGTAATTTATCTACTTAGTATGTGTATAAAATGAAACTTATTTAAAAATATCATGTTACTTATCACTGTATATTGGCTGACCCTTAAAAAAGGGAATCAAACTATTTCCTAGTACTTTTTAGAACATGTATATGTTTATAAGATAGGCATTACATTCTCTATACAGCTAGCATAGCACCAAAATCTGCACAGCTTAGAGTGAATAGTGTCAATAACCAGAATTTGGGCTGCCTAAATGGTCCCTGTGAGCTGCTGACACCAGTCAAATCCACTGATAATTGCCAGCTCTAGATCTATTTTCAATTGTGTTTACTTTGGATGCAGTATTAACTTCAGTTTTCCAGTCAGGAGCTCCCGTTTCTTCCACAGGCTACCTCTTACTAAAACTCACTTTTCTCACAGCTTGAGAGTGTTTTAGGTGTGGTAGGATAAGAGACTTGATCAGTGAGACACACAGAAGGAAAAGAAAGGCATTTGAGTTTTATTATATGAAAATATAACTGGAGAAATTAGTTAATCATCTGCTAGTACAGTGTTAATCCAATGCTATAGATATATCTTTAGCTCAATTAAAGTTATTTATTGACAACCTATGTGCCCTCATTTGCCATTTATGTGCTAAGAACTGTGGTAGGATTACCAAAAAAAGGTAAAATACAAGTTTAATTCTCAAGAAAATGATAATGCAGTGAAGAGACAAGTAATGTGTCCCAAAAAACTTGGTTTTGCATGATATTGGTATGTTAGCCAGAAAAATGGTGATGAGACTCAAATAAGCTTGAGAAACATTTAGTAGGCTTTTCCTGAGCCTTTAATATGCCCAGTGTCTTGTGAATCTGCAAGAAGGAATTTCTTCACCATGAAACACCTTTTTCACAGTATGTATAAACACCTCACTGGAAGAGTATTCCCTAGAGTGCCAGATTAGAAAATGTTTTTACATACACATAAATGTTATATATAGCTAGAATCCCAAACCATTTCCATAAAGGAATCATTTTGTTCCCATACTATGAACAGATTCCTGAGGGGGATGGTAGAAGGGAAGAACTATGGTAGGAGGGACACTGAGAAAGGGAAAAAACGATTCCTTCCCCAGAAGCCCAATAGTGACCTATTTTCCCAAGTAGGGGGATGTATATAGTACTCATGGCTTGAATGCCCTGACTGAACAAGGAAACCCTAAATGTTCATTGATCCCAGGTGGAGATCCCAAGTGTATAGTGCATACATTCCTAAATGGTTCCAGTTTCCAAAAAGTTTATATTCTCTAAGGAATTGACTTTTATTTTAAAAACAGCAACAACAACAAAACCCATTAGGGCAGGAGAAGTTCCTTATGTGAGGAAAATCATTGTTTTAGTGAAAGAAAGTTGCTATCTCCTGCTGTCTCTCCTTTCTACTGCTCACAGAATGACAGGGCAAACGGAGCAGAAGTGTATGAGAGGTCCGTACCATCCCCCTCTGGTTCTGAAGGATTCTCTTTACTCAAGAGAGGTTAACTCTGGGGAGGTAAAAACTTGTTCTATTTCATTCTCATAAGAATCATTTGATACTGGTTTTCTGCAAGCAGCATGGTGACTCTCTTGTTGCTTGACTGTTTTTAATTTGTCGTGGGGAGGGGGAGTTTTAGAAAGGAAGGTCCTTACCGTCATGGAAAGCTCCGGTTTTCTCTTCAAAATTCAGTGAGAAAAGATAGTCAGCTGATCCTCCACTTCTCATTCTCCATCTGATCCCCAAATCCAAACATGTCTCATTTTTCATATGTATTACCTATTCCTTTGCTTTTTCCCCAGGTCTGCTTCAAAGTATCCTTTTAGGAGCTCAAGACCAGCCTGACCAACATAGTGAAACCCCGTCTCTACTAAAAATACAAAAATTAGCCGGGCGTGGTGGCACTCGCCTGTAATCCCGGCTACTCAGGAGGCTGAGGCAGGAGAATCGCTTGAACCTGGGAGGCAGAGGTTGCAGTGAGCTGAAATCGTGCCACTGCACTCCAGCCTGGGCAACAGAGCTAGACTCTGTCTCAAAAAATAAATAAATAAAAATAAAATAAAGCCGAGGAATGTAAATTTCAGCAGAATGGCAAATGTGGGGTAAAGACTTAATGTTTTCTTAGGTTACTTACTGCAAGAACTGCCCTGTCCCGTTCCACCAAGTCTGCAAGCTTATCCAACAGACGTCCTCTTTCTGAAGCATCCATCCTTCTCCACACTGAACCAAGAGAGAAAGCCAGGCGGGCTGCCTGCACTGCTTTGTCTATATCTGCCTGTTAGAGAGGAAGAGGCACAACTGAAGAAAAACACTCCAAATAAAGGAAGAACCATCCGCTGTCATGAAAAAAGTGAAGCATGAGCATGTAGTGGTGTACTGAGAGCATATGTTTGCTGCTCTGCTGTTTGAAGGCAGTTATTTCGTAGGGAATCTTTTATCTACAAAAGACATACCTTGTCTGCTTCTTCAACTTCACACACCTGTTCTCCTGTGGCTGGATTATAGACAGGGAACACTCTCCCACTCTCTGAGTTCTGCCACTCGTTGTTTATAAAGATCTAAGGGAGTAGATAACAGAATGGGATCTGTGACACAGGTGATAAGCAGCCAGTCAATGGCCAAGTGTTATGGAACTACTATGGTAATAACACTTGTTATATAATAAAAGTATAGAATTTGAAGTGTTTTAAGAGACCCTTCTAGACTCAATGCCAATTTAGGAATTTCCTCTATATTTTTGCTTTAACATCATCCGAAGGCTAACTACAGTTCTTACCTTTCATGAACCTGTCAACTAACTAAAGATACAAATAAGGATAGAGTGTCTCACATACATACAGTCATACACTGATGCTAAGGCAAGAGTTATCGACAGCCCAAGCTCTGGCCAGTATCCATGAGGGTTAAATAGTAGATCAAACTTACAGTCATCAAGCCTTAGATCCTACTTTCTCTGCCACAGGCCTAAGTGACTTCTCAAGGAAACTTGAATGGTGCTGCAGTAAGCATTCACCTAATTTATAGTCAGGTCCTGAACAATGACTCTAACCAAACTAGTTAGTTAAACAAGTTATATGTGTAAATCCAAGTTATATTTATTTCCCTTTGCTGAATAGGCTATATTGCAGAGCCAAAAAAGATGGGGATGGGGAGTTGGCAAGTGGGGTATAACTTTCAAATGATCACCCCAGGATTTCTTAAAAGGCTTGGTCTCCCTATGTATGAAATTGAGATTAAAATGGCAAAGAGACTAAAGATTTGGAAAATTATTCAAGTCAATTTCTCATAAGATTTGTAATAAATGAGTTAAAGGACAAGGGAAAAGATAAGGCAAGAAAAATTTTAAATTGTTATTGAGTGAGAAACCTAAACTAATATTTTTAGACCATATAATCTTAGAGGACATACAAAGATGTTTTACTCTATAAAATTTACAGCACCACAATGAAATTTCTGAACTTATGAACCAGTCAGTCATCCAATTTAGGACAAACACAATGATAATTATTTACTGCCTGCCATTTAAAAAATAACCAGAGATGAGGCTTAATAAATATAAATCTACACTTGGTAAATATCAAATTCTAGAAAATGTCCCAAAGCTTTCTGTTTACACTTTTTCCTTGATTTGATAAAAACTATAAGCCCATGTAGGAGGCGGCACTGATTAAACTAGAACTTTCTTTTCCCAAAGGATTTTTAAGATAAAGGAAAAGACCTTAAATTTGTAGAGCACTTAACACAGCTATATTGATACAAACAAAATGACCTTGTAATTGTACATTTTACAGTTTATAATACACAGTTAATAAACATGTGTAACATAATTTACCCAATAAATACTCAGATAACTTCTAGTCACAGGAAAGACAAAGAAAGACAAAGATGGTTAAGAGACTTCCAGCCCTCCAGAGTCTGACAGTCTCTAGTAGTTTATTTAGTACTTACAATAACCCTGTGAAGCAGGGTTTTCTCTCGATTAAACATGAGAAAATTGAGAGGCAGGGAGCTTGAGTCCAAAGAAGCAGGTTCTTGTTGTGGCTGACTCAACAATGTGTTCTTTGCAATACACATAATTTCCAGGATTAGTCAGCCCAAAGAAACAGAACTAGTTAATGTCCAAGCCTGAGCTAGTTAGAATTCTTAAATTATTGGTCTGGTTCTCTTTTCATTCACTCTATTCAATATATTTGCTCACAGCTGATAGCTCATTACATTTTCATGCTCCTTTGAACACAGTATAAAGTCCAGGTAACAAAGAGAGAAAATTTTAAAAAGTTAGTTTCATTAAGGATCCACTTCTGGGGTATTATCAGGTTTAGGCAAAAAGTGGTCTTACCAATGTCCCTATCCTTTTATTCACCATGTGACTGAATCAAACTTTTTAACCTCTGCAGTATCACCAAGGCGCACTGATCCTAGTTTTGTTTTGTTTTGTTTTTAAGACAGAGCTTTGCTCTGTCACCCAGGCTAGAATGCAGTGGCGCTCAATCTCAGCTCACTGCAACCTCTGCCGCCCAGGTTCAAGTGATTCTGCTGCCTCAGCCTCCCGAGTAGCAGGGATTACAGGCACCCACCACCACGCCCAGCTAATTTTTGTATTTTTAGTACAGACGGGGTTTCACCCTGTTGGCCAAGCTGGTCATGAACCCCTGACCTCAGGTGATCTGCCTGCCTCCCAAAGTGCTGGGATTACAGGCTTGAGCCACTGCACCCGGCCCCAAGTTCAGTTTTTAGGTTTCTCTGTGCAGCAGTTTTAATTATTTGTAAAGACTGATATTTCATGACTTTTGTTTCTTACAGGTTTTCCAAAAATCAAAAGGAAAAAATACTTATTTTTAGTAAGTTAAACTCATTTTCTTAATCACTTAGTCTATTGATCATTTTATAAATCTAAGATGCATTATAGGATCTAAGATACATTATGATATTTTAGTGATCTTATATTTCCTGTATTTTAAAGTATTTTGCTATTTCATCATGCTAGGAATTACTTCATCATCACTCATCAATTATTTCTAATTGTGCTGAAACACTAAAATAAAATAAGGAAACAAAAAAAATTACAAAATTGCCTAGAAATGAATGTCACCACTATATCATCCTTCAGTTTTCTAATTGTGTTGTCTAATACATCATCTTTCAAAAAGTTATAAAAGAAGTCTAGAGATGCCATCTTTGCCATATTCTTTTCAGCTTCCATTGAACACAGTTAAGAATTTGGAATTCTTAATTTTCTGCCCATAATGGGATAAAGAATAAAATTAAGAAAAAGATATTTCACAATAATTAGATGAGTGAGAAAATGAAGGCAGAGACAGAGCACTTGAGATTCTAATGAGGTAAAACTGACCATAGAAGCAAAATCTTGGGCTATGAGTCCTTCAGATAAATTCTGTCAGACTTGAGAATCAGAGTAAACAATATATTTACAAAGACAAAAAGGAAACATGATATTCTAACCCATTAATTATTTAATGGGAAGGACTTCATCATTTAATATTTTGCAACAAGAACCTGGACCATCCTGCTTTGGTAAAAGGACGTATGACAATTATTTTATCTTTTATAGTATTTGTTGGTAAAAATTTACTTGATATTCATAAATGGACAAATGCTGAAGGTAGGTATATATGTAAAGGTGACTGGGAAAGACAGACATCATGTAGAAATTTTAAAAGTTCATTGGGTTGCTCAATCTGATTGACATTTATAAAAGTAAAAATGAAAATATTTTTGTAATTGTGAAACAAAAACATGGCCACCTTCTTTTCTACAAAATCATGAACCCTCAAAATTT
This sequence comes from Pongo abelii, assembly GCF_028885655.2. Taxonomy (NCBI): domain Eukaryota; kingdom Metazoa; phylum Chordata; class Mammalia; order Primates; family Hominidae; genus Pongo; species Pongo abelii. The sequence goes on from NC_072001.2 coordinate 61,076,297, forward strand.
TCCATAGCATTACACTGTGATAGTAATGTATATGCAGGAAGAACCAGAGATGATGATGAGCTATAACCTACTAGAGATCTGTTTAAAATCTGGAGCCAGTATTTACGAGATGATAATGTTGCAGGTTCATATACGACAGCTCATGACCAGTTACTTGCATTCAAAGGCATTGCCAGTTTCAGGTTACATTACCTCCAAAATCAGGAAAATATGAAATAAAAATGTGGTTTGCTATGTTTAAATTCTTATTTTGCTGTTTTTTTACCATCTCTTTATTCTTACTTCTGTAAATTATTCATAAAAATAAAAATAAAATGAATACATTGAAACCAGATGGTAAATGTGATGGCTATTTTTCCTGGTGTGCCAAAATTAAAATTTTAATTTTACTACATTATTATTTTTGTAGACCTAGTCTTATAAAATGACACTTAATAAATTATATGCACAACTTTGTTGGTACATGGAATAACAAATATCTTCATGGTCAGTACTTGAATGTTTGCAGCTCTCTAGGCAATGTCAAAAGTTTTGAATCCTGTCCATAGCATTATTCCCTGACCAGGGCTCCCTGGAGAAATGGTTTATTTCGGAACTGTAGCAGGGAAAGTACAAGACGAGCCTGGAACAGTGTGGTGCCTGAAATCAAGTAAATACTTAAAAATTGATAGGAACATAATAAAAAGATACAGAAGTCATCATGAAGAGGCTACCAACGGACAATACTGGAATAATTTGAACAAAAAAAATAAATAATGCTGGTAATAGATTATGACCCATAGAATGAAAAAGACATCCAAAAGTTCATAATGATATACATTTTTAAATGAATAAATAAATAAATGTGAGATAAGGAGGAGCTCTTCTTCACAGTAGAATTCCAACTACTAGATGTAAAGAAACGATGGGATGATTATTATTTGTAAAATACCATAGTAATAACTGCTTCAGGTAAAAATCATCACTAGATAGTAAAATTGGTGGGCAAATATGCAATGAAAAATGTATGATGGATATTCATGTAGTTTCAAAGTACCTCCGTTCAAGATACTTATTAATTACAAAAGAAAAAATAGTAACTTCATGTTGGAGGAACTTGGCAGACACCACCTTAATCAAATGATTAAAGCTGATGTCACCAGCAATGGTACAAATTGATATCATGTGCAGCTGATATGATATGCTGAGAAAGACACAAGATCAGTTCTGTGGTAATCTTACTCAAAAGGCATAACCTAAATCCAAACATGAGGATACAACAGGCAAATCCAAACTACAGCATATTCTACAAAATAATTGTCCCATACTTACTTAAAGTGCCAAGGTCATGAGAGGCTAGTAAAATTAAAAAACTGTTCCAAATTAAAGGTCACTAATAAGACATAAAAATTAAATGCATCATGTAACCATGGATTGTCTGCTGGGCCAGGAAAAAAAATACATATTATTAGGAGAATTGGTGACATTTGAATAAGATTTTTAGGTTAGATGATAATATTTTATCAATGTTAATTTCCTGATTTTTATAATTTTTATAATTGTAAGATCATTTGGGGAATGTGCATGAAGTGTAAACAGAAATTTTTGCATTATTTTTGAACTTTATTTTTGTAAATCTGAAATTATTTCAAAATGGAAAGCAAAAAAAAAAGTTTAAAAGTCAGTGTCATCTTTCGGTGCCTACCTTTCATATTTTAAATGCCCCAAACAAATTTGTTAAACGAAGAAATGAGGATTCGACATCTTCACAAAAGTTTCTTTAAATGTGACTTTGTGGAAAATAAAATAAGCCACTCAAGCTCTGTCTTAAAACATGGCCCAATGATGCCAAATCATTTTAACTTAAAGCCATGTTAATGTCAGTATAAGAAACCAGAATATTTTGCTTTGTAGTTTACTGAATTTCAGAATTAGTATGAGGAAAAATGTGGGCTTTACTATAGAGGTCTTTGAAAGCACAAAATATATCTGACCCTAAGTTACCTGACTGTTGCTCAGTTTCTTCATTTGGAAAATATACAAATACTGACTTATTAAAATCACGTAATTCTGTGATGCTGTAACTGAAGGTAAAAAGAACAGATGATCCATAAAAGAAGGCACCTACCTAATCTAGGTTTCTCAGAGGTTGGAGGGATTAGTTCACATCCCTAACTTTCTTTCCACTGTGGTTGTGAAGAACTAACTGTCCACTGACATATTATAGGTTGTTGTTGGTATTAAAAAGACAGAATGGTGGGCACTTAGCTAACATTAACCAGAATGGAATGTCTGCTGAGAGAGGACATGAATCACTTTCTTTTTTATTATTATTTTTTAAATGTTATTTAAGCTCTGGGATACATGTGCAGGACACGCAGGTTTGTTATGCAGGTAAACATGTGCCATTGTGGTTTGCTGCACCTATCATCACATCACCTAGGTTTAAGCCCCACATGCATTAGCTTTTTTATCCTGATGCTCTCCCTCCGCCCGCCCCCTCCAACAGGCCCCACCATGTGTTATTCCCTTCCTTGAATCCATGTGTTCTCATTGTGCAGCTCCCACTTATAAGTGAGAACATGTGGTGTTTGGTTTTCTGTTCCTGTGTTAGTTTGCTGAGGATAATGGCTTCCAGCTCCATCCATGTACCTGTAAAGGATATGATCTCATTCCTTTGTATGGCTGCATAGTATTCCATGGTGTATATGTACCACATTTTCTTTATCCATTGATGGGTATTTGGGTTGATTCCACATCTTTGCTATTGTGAATAGTGCTGCAGTGAACGTATGTGTGCATGTATCTTTATAATAGAAAGTTTTATATTCCTTTGGGTGTATACCCAGTAATGGGATTGCCAGGTCAAATGGTATTGACATGAATCACTTTCTAACATCTTTCCTGATATGATCAGAAATACAGTACCTCCCACACCAAGAACAAATCTGAAACACACTGAAGAACGAGGAGAATATTTGAGGAACAAAGTTTTCTTATATTTAATAGATGCAGTAAAAACATATGTAATATAAATGCAAGTTAAGATCTACCATATTAAAATATACCACAAACATATCATTCAAGCACTGGAACATTATTAGTATTACTGAAGCTACCTGTGTGTTTCTTCCTAATCCCATCCTCCAGCTTGACCCACCCTGCCACTAGAGGTAACCACTAACCTGTATTTTTAATTTATTTATTCTTAGATATTTTCTTTCATTTTCTTGCCCAAATGTAGTATTTATTTGATGCAAGTTTCTGTATATGTTTATTGTATCAATTTTGTGAAATGCATTAAGATCATCTTGATTGTTACTAATGTTTTATGTTTGTACTATGATCACTGAGAAAGCCATGCTGAAACTTCCCACCTTGGTGGTGGATTTATCAACATATTCCTTAACTCTAAATTTCTACCTTTATAATTTTCAGGGTATTTTATTAGTGAATATAAGTTCAAAACCATTAGATCTCTCTGGTAAACCATTTATCAACATGAAGTGATGCTCTTTATTACTAATAAAGCTTCCTATTTTAGAGCCTATTTTGTTTAATATTAGTATAGCTACCCAAGCCTTTCTCCAGTATTTGTCTCATTTATCTTTTCCTATCTTTCTGCTCTCAACTATATCTTTATTATTTTGATGTAGCTCTGTAAGTGATATATGGTTAGATTTTATTTAATATGAAAATCTGCATTTTAACTAGCAGGTGTAATACATTTCTATTAACTTTTTGAGTTGGGGAGGCTTCACTAGAAGCATTTTATATGACTGACTCCTCCACTTAGAAAAACCAGAACAGTATATAGACAGTCACACTTCACATACTTTATCCAAGAGAACACTGGAATTCAACAAAGAAGGGACAGGAAGCACCAAAAGTAGGAAAAGAGGTTGCCTCTTGCATCCTCCCTGACTGGGATCAGCTGGGAGCCAGGAGTGATTTCCCAAAGTGGGAAATGGGTGAGTGGGAGACTTCCAGCAGCCAACATCCCCACCTTGGAATTGTGCAATCCTGGCCACTTGAAAAGCCCTCAATCCTCCCAAGCCCTGAAACCAGCACAGGGAGCTGCTATGAGACCACAAGATGGACCTGCTCCTAGGAGAGAACTCAACACTGGGCCCCACATCCTTTCTGAGACCTAAGCAGCTACAGCATGGCATCATTTCCAAACCTAGCCTTTGACAAACTGCATGCTGTCCCGGGGCCCAGATGTTCCAGGACTGAGGCATTCAGGAAACTCAGGCTATTACTGCTGTGACAGCAGGGCAAGCTGGGAGTGCTCCTACAGCCAAAGCTAAGAAGTCAGTGAGACATGAGCTGAAGCACCCAGTGCTGGTAGGCATGTGTTGCTGAGATCTAAGATGGAGACACAAGTTGCTGCTGGAATTGGTGGTGAGCTGGGCAGGGGTTGCTGCAGCTGGTGCAGGGGGATGAGTTAGGTGCAGGCTACTGCCACCAGGGCAGGGGATCAAGCCTCACTAAAACTGGGGCATGAAAGAGGAACAATTCTCCACCTGCTGGTCCAGGCTGTGGCCACTGATGATGGCCACATCCTCTCCAGTGGCAGGGCCTCAATGCAGCTGCTACTGCCCCTCACTCAAGCACACTGCCTAGGGCCTAAGAATTGCCCTGCCCCTGCCCATCACAGCTGGTGCCTCCTCTCACCACTGTAGGGGCTGAACAAAAGCCTATCCGGCCTTGTTTTGTTCCCCATTCCCGAGACAGAGCACATAGATTGAGGTCCTGCAGATTGCCCAACCTAATCTACCATCTTGGGTACCTGAACATTCCTCAGAAGGTACTGAGGTTGGGCCTAACTTCCCAGCCACTACCACATAAGCTGAAATCTACCTGCAAGTGCTACCTCGGGCCTGGAGACTTGCCTGTCCAGCCCATCACAGCCACTCCCAATATCCATGCACACTACTCAGGATGCAGAGGATCATCCTACTACTGCTACTGCCATTGCCACGCCATACAAGCTGCCTAGGGACCCAAGAACACATCCAACCATCTGGCCCACTGCTGCCACTACCTCCAGGTGAGAAAGCCACCTGAAGGCCAAGAATCAGCCTGCTCCAACACAGGTGCCAGGGTATTCCACACTGGGGCACAAAGACAGGCACACCCAACCCACCACTGCAACCACTGGGGCCTAAAGACTGGCCTACCTGGCATCCCAGTCCTCAGCACAACTTCACCACAGCCTCTGCTAATAACCACACTATAACTAACCAAGGAAATCACAGATATCACTGACATTGTTTACTGCCAAAGAAATCATATAGAGACTACACCATCGTATCCACCCAGAATCAAAGCCAAAATGCCCCATCCAACCAACAACATAAATACACCTTCAGGAAAAAGTCCTCCCCTATGAAAGTAAACTCAAAAACAGGAAGAACCAACTGTTATACCAGATGTGCAGATATCAACATAAGGACAGAGAAAACATGAAAAAGCAAAGAAATATGACACCTCCAAAGGAACACAATACTCCATCAACAGATCTTAATCAGAAAATTTCAAAATCCCAAAGAATTCAAAATATTGACTTTCAAGAATCTTAGTGAGATACAAGTGAATTCTGAACATAAAAAATCAGAAAAATAATTCAGGAAATAAATGAGAAACTTACCGAAGAGATAAATTTTTTTTAAAGAAACAAATAGAAATCTGGAACATAATTATTCATTGAAGCAAAAAAATGCATTTAAAATCTTAGAATCAGGCAAAATAAAGAATTTCTAATCTTCAAGACAGGTCTTTTGAAATAATCCAGTAAAACAAAATAAAGAACAGAGAATTTAAATATAAGCAAAGCCTTTGTGACACTTGGGACAATTTTAAAGTGACCAAATTTACAAATTATTAGTATAATCAAGAAAGAAGAAACAAAGATGAAAACTTGCCAATTCTAGCAATATTTAACACACTCAGATACAGGATGCTTAATGATTCTCAGGCAGATACAATATGAAAAAGGTTTTCTACATGGCATATTGTAATCAGAGTGTCTAAAATCAATGATAAAGAGAAAATCCTAAAAACAGCAACAGAAAATCATCTAGTCACCTATAAAGGAAACCCCATCAAACTAACAGCAGATTTCTCAGCAGACACCTTACAGGCCAGAAGAGAATGAGACGGTATATTCAAAGTGCTGAGGGGAAAAAAAAAAAAAAAAAAAGGAACGACCAACCCAGAATACTATCTTTAGCAAAATTATCGTTCACAAATGAAGGCGAAATAGACTGATTCCCAGATAAGCAAAGACTGAAGGAATTCATTACCACTAGACTGACCCTACAAGAAATGCTCAAAATAGGGCTGGGCAGGGTGCCGCATGCTTGTAATCCCAGCATTTTGGGAGGCCGAGGTGGGCGGAGCACCTGAGGTCGGGAGCTCAAGACCAGCCTGACCAAATCATGGAGAAACCTCCTCTCTACTGAAAATACAAAATTAGCCAGGTGTGGTGGCACATGCCTGTAATCCCAGCTACTGGGAAGGCTGAGGCAGGAGAATCACTTGAACCTGGGAGGTGGAGGTTACAGTGAGCTGAGATTGCACCATTGCACTCCAGCCTGGGCAACAAGAGCAAAATTCCATCTCAAAAAAATACTCAAAATATTAACTTTGAAATATGAAAGTATAAAACTCATTTGTAAAGCAATCACACAAAGGAGGAAAAGACTCAAATGGTACCACTACAGGAATCCAAACTACAGTGAGAAACAATAAGAAGAAAAAAAAAGAGGCAAAGAATATATAAAACAACCAGAAAAGAGATATAATGGCTGAATGGATTTTTAAAAAATGATCCAATTTTATACTGTCTAGAAGAAACTCACTTTTCCAGTAAAGACACATGTAGACTGAAAGTTAAGGGATGAAAAAAAGTGAAAAAAAGATATTCCACTCACATGGAAACCAAATGTGAGCAGGAGTAGCTGTATTTATATCAGATAAAAACAGATTTTAAGCCAAGACCAGTTAAAAAAAAAAAAGGCAAAGAAGGTCATTATATAATATGAGGGAATCAATTCAACAAGACAATATAAAATCTAAATATATATGTATCGAACACTGGAGCACCCAGATTCACAAAGCAAATATTACTAGATCTAAACAGACAGACTCTAATACAATAGTAGGGGACTTCAACACCCTCACTGTCAGCACTAGACAGATAATCTAGGCAGAAAATCAACCAAAAAGCACTGGATTTAAACTAGACTTTACACCAAATAGACCTAACATTCTATCCAACTACTGCAGACTATATATCCTTTTCATCAGCACATTGAATATTCTCCAGGACAGACCATATGTTGGACCACAAAATAAATCTCAGCAATTTTTAAAAAATCATATCAAGTATCTCCTCAGACAACAAAGGAATAAAACTAGAAATCAATACCAAGAACAACTCTGGAAACTATACAAATACATGGAAATTAAACAACATGCTCCTGAATGATCACTGTGTCAACAAATAAAAATAAAAATTTAAAAACTTCTTGAAGCAAATGAAAAGAGAAACAACACACCAAAACTCTTGGGAGTAACAAAAGCAGTGCTAAGAGGAAATTTTATAGCAATTAATGCCCACATCTAAAAAAAAAGTAGAAAGATTATAAATTAATCATCTTTATCAATGTACCCTGAGAAACTAGAAAAACAAGAAACCAAACCCCAAATTAGCAGAAGAAAATAAATAATAAAGATCAGACATAACTAAAACAGAGACTAAAAAGAATACAACAGGATCAACAAAACAAAAAGCTGGTTCTTTGAAGAGATAAACAAAATTGATAAACTGCTACCTAGGCTAACCTAAAAAGGAGAAGAATCAAACAAAATCAGAATTGAAAATTGCAAATGGAGACATTACAATGGATACCACAGTAATTTCTGAAGTATTATACACTGACAAACTGGAAAATCTACGGGAGAGGGATACATTCCTGGAAACATATAAGCTACCAAGATTGAATCAGGAAGAAATAGAAAACCTGAACAGCTCAATAACAAGAAGCAATATTGAATCAGTAATAACAAGGTTCTCAATAAAGAAAAGCCCAAGAGAAGAATCCAGCCATATTTTACCAAACATACAAAGAATAACTAATATCAATCCTTCTGAAACTATTCGAAAAAATCAAAGAGGAGAAATGTGTTAATCTGTTTTGTATTGCCGTCAAGGAATACCTCAGGATAGGTAATTTAAAAAGAATTTATCTTGGCTTATGATTCTGCAGGCCATATGAGAAGCAGGTTGCCAGCATCTGCTCTTAGTGATGCCGCAGGAAGCTTACAATCATGGCAGAATGTGAAGGGGAAGCAGGTGTGTTACATGGTGACAGAGGGAGCAAGAGAGAAAAGAGGAAATGCCAGACTTCTTTAAACAACTAGCTCTCATGTGAACTAACAGAGCAAGAACTCACTCATTACCTCAGAGAGTGCACCAAACCACTCCTGACAGATCCAGTTCCACGACACAAACACCTCCCACCAGGCTCCACCTCCAACATTGGGGATCACATTGCCACATGAGATTTGGAGGGGACATACAACCAAACCATATCAAGGGAATTCTCTCTAAATCATTCTATAAGGCTAGCATCACCCTAATACCAAAATCAGACAAAGATACAACAACAAAATAAGAAAACTACAAGCCAATATCCCCGATGAAATAGACAGAAAAATCTTCAACAAAATACTAACAAACCTAAATCAACAGCACATTGAAAAGATAACACACTATGATAAAGTAGGATTTTTACCAGGAATGCAAGGACAGTTCAACATATACAAATCAGCAAACATGATACATTGAAAATCTACAGAATGAAGGACCAAAACCATATAATCATCTCAATAGATGCAGAAAAAGCATTTCATAAAATCAACATCCCACTCCTATCGGTGTGCTTCCAAGATGGCCAAATAGGAAGAGCTCCAGTCTGCAGCTCCCAGCAAGGTGAACACAGAAGACAGGTGATTTCTGCCTTTCCAACTAAGGTACCTGGTTCATTTCACTGGGACTGCTTGGACAGTGGGTGCAGCCCACAGAGGGTAAGCCGAAGCAGGGCGAGGCATTGCCTCACCCAGGAAGCACAAGGGGTCAGGGGATTTCCCTTTCCCAGCCAAGGGAAGCCATGACAGATTGTACCTGGAGGAACAGTACACTCTTGCCCAAATACTGTGCTATTCCCACAGTCTTAGCAACCAGCAGACCAGCAGATTCCCTCCCATGCCCGGTTCGTCGGGTCCCATGCCCACGGAGCCTTGCTCACTGCTAGTGCAGCAGTCTAAGATTGACCTCCGAGGCTGCAGCCTGGTCGGGGGAGGGGCGTCTGCCATTGCTGAGGCTTCAGTGCGTAAACAAACTGGCCAGGAATCTTGAACTGGGTGGAGCCCACCACAGCTCAGCAAGCCCTACTGCCTCTCTAGACTCCACCTCTGTGGGCAGGGCATAGCTGAACAAAAGGCAGCAGACAACTTCTGCAGACTTAAACGTCCCTGTCTGACAGCTCTGAAGACAGCAGGGGTTCTCCCAGCACAGTGTTTGAGCTATGAGAACAGACAAACTGCCTCCTCAAGTGGGTCCCTGACACCCATGTAGGCTGACTGGGAGACCCTCCCAGTAGGGGCCTACAGACACCTCATATAGGCAGGTGCCCCTCTGAGATGAAGCTTCCAGAGGAAAGATTAGGCAGCAATATTTGCTGTTCTGCATTATTTGCTCTTCTGCAGCCTCTGCTGGTGATACCCAGGAAAACAGTGGACCTACAGCAAACTCCAACAGACCTGCAGCTGAGGGGCCTGTTAGAAGGAAAACTAACAAACAGAAAGGAATAGCATCAACATCAACAAAAAGGACATCCACACCAAAACCCCATTTGTAGGTCACCAATATCAAAGACCAAAGGTAGATAAAACCACAAAGATGCGGAGAAGAGAAACCTGAGCAGAAAAGGTGATAATTCCAAAAACCAGAGCACCTCTTCTCCTCCAAAGGATCACAGCTCCTCACCAGCAATGGAACAAAACTGCATGGTGAATGAGTTTGATGAGCTGACAGAAGTAGGCTTCAGAAGGTCGGTAATAACAAACTTCTCTGAGCTAAAGGAGCATGTTCTAACCCATCACAAGAAATCTAAAAACCTTGAAAAAAGGTTAGATGAATGGCTAACTAGAATAAACAGTGTAGAGAAGACCTTAAATGACCTGATGGAGCTGCAAACCATGGCACCAGAACTTCGTAATGCATGCAGAAGCTTCAGTAGCTGACTCAATCAAGTAGAAGGAAGGCTATCAGTGATTGAAGATCAAATTAATGAAATAAAGCGAGAAGATAAGATTAGAGAAAAAAGAGTGAAAAGAAACAAAGCCTCCAAGAAATATGGGACTATGTGAAAAGGCCAACTCTATGTTTGATTGGCATACCTGAAAGTGACCGGGAGAATGGAACCAAGTTAGAAAACACTCTTCAGGGTATTATCCAGGAGAACTTCCCCAACCTAGCAAGGCAGGCCAGCATTCAAATTCAGGAAATACAGAGACCACCACAAAGATATTCCTCAAGAAGAGCAACCCCAAGACACATAATCTCCAGATTCACCAAGGTTGAAATGAAGGAAAAAATGTTAAGGGCAGCCAGAGAGAAAGGTCGGGTTACCCACAAATGGAAGCCCATCAGACTAACAGCAGATCCCTTGGCAGAAACCCTACAAGCCAGAAGAGAGGGGGGACCAATATTCAACATTCTTAAAGAAAAGAATTTTCAACCCAGAATTTCCCATCCAGCCAAACTAAGCTTCATAAGTGAAGGAGAAATAAAAGCATTCACAAACAAGCAAATGTTGAGAGATTTTGTCACCACCAGGCCTGCCTTACAAGAGTTCCTGAAGGAAGCACTAAACCTGGAAAGGAACAACTGGTACCAGCCACTGCAAAAACATGCCAAATTGTAAAGACCATCCATGCTATGAAGAAACTGCATCAATTAATGGGCAAAATAACCAACTAACATCATAATGACAGGATCAAATTCACACGTAACAATATTAACCTTAAATGTAAATGGAATAAATGCCCTAATTAAAAGACACAGACTGGTAAATTGGATAAGGAGTCAAGACCCATCAGTATGCTGTATTCAAGAGACTGATCTCAAGTGCAGAGACACACACAGGCTCAAAATAAAAGGATGGAGGAATATCTACCAAGCAAATGGACAGCAAAAACAAAAGCAGGGGTTGTAATCCTAGTCTCTGATGAAACAGACTTTGAACCAACAAAGATCAAAAGAGACAAAAAAGGCCATGACATAATGGTATAGGGATTAATTCAACAAGAAGAGCTAACTATCCTAAACACATATGCACCCAATACAGGAGCACCCAGACTCATAAAGCAAGTCCTTAGAGACCGACAAAGAGACTTAGACTCCCACACAATAATAATGGGAGACTTTAACATCCCACTGTCAATATCAGATAGATCTACAAGACAGAAGGTTAACAAGGATACCCAGGACTTGAACTCAGCACTGCACCAAGTGGACCAAGTCTATTAAAGACTCTCCACCTCGAATCAACACAATATACATTCTTCTCAGCACCACATCGCACTTACTCTAAAACTGACCACATAATTCGAAGTAAAACACTCCTCAGCAAATGTAAAAGAACAGAAATCACAACAAACTGTCTCTCAGACCACAGTGCAATCAAATTAGGACTCAGGATTAAGAAACTCACTCAAAACCGCACAACTACATGGAAACTGAACAATCTGCTCCTGAATGACTACTGGGTACATAACGAAATGAAGGCAGAAATAAAGATGTTCTTTGAAACCAACGGGAACAAAGACACAATGTACCAGAATCTCTGGGACACATTTAAAGCAGTGTGTAGAGGGAAATTTATAGCACTAAATGCCCACAAGAGAAAGCAGGAAAGATCTAAAATTGACACCCTAACATCACAATTAAAAGAACTAGAGAAGCAAGAGCAAACACATTCAAAAGCTAGCAGAAGGCAAGAAATAACTAAGATGAGAGCAGAACTGAAGGAGATAGAGACATAAAAATCCCCTAAAAAAAAAATCAATGAATCCAGGAGCTGCTTTTTGAAAAGATCAACAAAACAGACATACTGCTAGCAAGACTAATAAAAAAGAGAAAAGAATCAAATAAAAATGATAAGCGGTATATTACCACTGATTCCACAGAAATACAAACTACCATCAGAGAATACTACAAACACCTCTATGCAAATAAACTAGAAAATCCAGAAAAAATGGATAAATTCCTGAACACATACACCCTCCCAAGAATAAACCAGAAAGAAGTTGAATCTCTGAATAGACCAATAATAAGTTCTGAAATTGAGGCAATAATAGCCTACCAACCAAAAAAGTCCAGGACCAGATGGAATCACAGCCAAATTCTAACAGAGGTAAAAACAGCAAAGAGGATCTAGTACCATTCCTTCTGAAACTATTCCAATCAATAGAAAAAGAGGGAATCCTCCCTAACTCATTTTATGAGGTCAACATCATCCTGATACCAAAGTCCGGCAGACACACAACAAAAAAAGAATTTTAGACCAATATCCCTGATGAACATTGCTATGAAAATCCTCAATAAAATACTGGCAAACCGAATCCAGCAGCACATCAAAAAGCTTATCCAACACAATCAAGTTGGCTTCATCCCTGGGATGCAAGGCTGGTTCAACATATGCAAACTGATAAATATAATCCATCACATAAACAGAACCAAGGACAAAAACCACATGATGTCGATAGATGCAGAAAAGGCCTTCAACAAAATTCAACAGCCCTTCATGCTAAAAACTCTCAATAAACTAGGTATTGATGGAATGTATCTCAAAATAATAAGAGCTATTTATGACAAACTCACGGCCAATATCATACTGAATGGGCAAAAACTGGAAGCATTCCCTTTGAAAACTGGCACAAGACAAGGATGCCCTCCCTCACCAGTCCTCTTCAGCATAGTATTGGAAGTTCTGGTCAGGGCAATCAGAGAAGAGAAAGAAATAAAGGGTATCGTATTAGGAAAAGAGGAAGTCAAACTGTCAGTGTTTGCAGATGATATGATTGTATATTTAGAAAACCCCATTGTGTCAGCCCAAAATCTCCTTCATAGGCAACTTCAGCATACTCTCAGGTTACAAAATCAATGTGCAAAAATCACAAACATTCCTATACACCAATAACGGACAGAGAGCCAAATCATTAGCGAACTCCCATTCATAATTGCTAGAAAAAAAATAAAATACCTAGGAATCCAATTTACAAGGGATGTGAAGGACCTCTTCAAGGAGAACTACAAGCCGCTGCTCAACAAAATAAAAGAGGACACAAACAGATGGAAGAACGTTCCATGCTCATAGATAGGAAAAATCAATATTGTAAAAACGGCCATACTGCCCAAGGTAATTTATAGATTCAATGCCATCCCCATCAAGCTACCAATGACTTTCTTCAAAGAACTGGAAAAAACTGAAGTTCATATGGAACCAAAAAAGAGCCCGCATAGCCACGACAATCTTAAGCAAAAAGAACAAAGCTAGAGGCATCATGCTACCTGACTTCAAGGCTACAGTAACCAAAATAGCCTGGTACTGGTAGCAGCACAGATACATAGACCAACGGAACAGAACAGAGGCCTCAAAAACAACACCACACATCTACAACCATCTGATCTTTGACAAACCTGACAAAAACAAGCAATGGAGAAAGGATTCCCTATTTAATAAACGCTGCTGGGAAAACTGGCTAGTCACATGTAGAAAGCTGACGCTGGATCCCTTCCTTACACCTTATACAAAAATTAACTAAAGATGGATTAAAGACTTAAATGTAAGACCTAAAACCATCAAAACTCCAGAAGAAAACCTAGGCAATACCATTCAGGACATAGGCACGGGCAAAGACTTCATGACTAAAACACCAAAAGCAATGGCAACAAAAGCCAAAATAGACAAATGGGATCTAATTAAACTAAAGAGCTTCTGCACAGCAAAAGAAACTATCATCAGAGTGAACAGGCATCCTACAGAATGGGAGAAAATTTTTTCAATCTACCCATCTGACACAGGGCTAATATCCAGAATCTACAAAGAACTTAAATTTACAAGAAAAAAACAACCCCATCAAAAAGTGGGCAAAGGATGAACAGACACTTCTCAAAAGAAGACATTTGTGCAGCCAACAAACACCTGAAAAAATGTTCATCACCACTGGTCATCAGAGAAATCCAAATCAAAACCACAATGAGATACCATCTCACACCAGTTAGAATGGCAATGATTAAAAAGTCAGGAAACAACAGATGCTGGAGAGGGTGTGGAGAAACAGGAACACTTTTACACTGTTGGTGGGAGTATAAATTAGTTCAACCATTGTGGAAGACAGTGTGGCGATTCCTTAAGGATCTAGACCTAGAAGTACCATTTGACCCAGCAATCCCATTACTGGGTATATACCCAAAGGATTATAAATCATGCTAGTATAAAGACACATGTATGCATTTGTTTATTGCAGCACTATTCATAATAGCAAAGACTTGGAACCAACCCAAATGTCCATCAATGATAGACTGGATTAAGAAAACATGGCACATATAAACCATGGAATACTATGCAGCCATAAAAAAGGATGAGTTCATGTCCTTTGCAGGGACGTAGATGAAGCTGGAAACCATCATTCTCAGCAAACTATCACAAGGACAGAAAAACCAAACACTGCATGTTCTCACTCATAGGTGGGAGAACACATGGACACAGGGTGGGGAACATCACACACTGGGGCCTCTAAGGGGGCAGGGGCTGGGGGAGGGATAGTATTAGGAGAAATACCTAATGTAAATGACGAGTTGATGGGTGCAGCAAACCAGCATGGCACATGTATACCTATGTAACAAACCTGCACATTGTGCAATTGTACCCTAGAACTTAAAGTATAATAAAAAAAATCAACATCCCTTCATGATAAATCTGTCAACAAACTAGGCATAGAAGAACTTATTTCAGATTAATAAAGGACATATATGAGAAATGCACAGATAATATTATACTGAATGGGGAAAATTCTTTCCTCTAAGAATTGGAATAAGATAAGAATGTCCACTTTTGCCACTCCTATTCAACATAGTAATGGAAGTCCTAGATAAAGAAAGAAATCAGACAAGAGAAAGGAATAAAAGGTGTTCAAATTAGAAAAGAGAAAGTGAAATTGTCCCTTTTGCTGATGATATGATCTTCTATCTAGAAAAACCTAAAGATGCTATCAGAAAACTTAAGATTTTATTAATGAATTCAGTAATGTTGCAGGATACAAATTCAACACACAAAAATCAGTAGCATTTCTATATACTAATCATGACCTAGCCAAGAAAGAAATCAAGAAGGCAATCCCATTTATGATACCTATAAAAATACCTAGGAATACATTCAAATTAAGGAAGTGAAAGATATATAAAAAGAAACTACAAAACACTGATGAAAGAAATAATTGAGGATGACACAAATGGAAAAACTTCCAATGCTCAAGGATTGAGGGAATATAATTAAAATTACTATATTGCCCAAAGCAATCTACAGATTCAATGCAATCCCTATCAAAATACCAATGTCATTTTTCACCAAATTAGAAAAAATAATCCTAAAATTCATGTGGAGCCTGAAGAGCCAAAGCAATCTTGATCAAAGAGAACAAAGCTGCATGAATCACATTACCTGACTTCAAAATATATTATAAGGCTATAGTAAAAAAAAGCATAGTATTGGTATAAAAATAGACACATAGACCAATCAATGGAAGAGAATAGAGAACCCAGGAATAAAGCCACGTATTTACAACCAACTGATCTTCAACAAAGCTGACAAGAACTTACATTGGAGGAAGGACAACCTCTTAAATAAACAATGCTGTAAAAATGGGATAGTCACATGAAAAAGAATGTAACTACAGCCTTATCTCTCAACATATATAAAAGTCAACTCAAAATGGATTAAAGACTTAAGCATAAGACCCAAAGCTATTAAAAAAAACCACACTAGAAGAAAATCTAGGGAAAACTTTCCAGGACATTGGTTGAGGCAAAGAATTGATGACTAAGACCTCAAAAGCACAAACAATAAAAACAGACAAATTGGACTTAATTAAACTAAAGGCTCCTACACAGCAAAAGAATTAATCATCACAGTAAAGAGTCAACCTGATGAATAGCAGAATATATGTGCAAACTATTCATCCTAAAGGGGACCAGTATCCAGAATATACAAAGAACTCAAACAACTTAACAGGAAAAACCCCCAAAAAACTGCATTAAAAATTAGACAAAGAACATGAATAGATATTTCTCAAAAGAGGAAAAATAGCCAACAGATACACTAAAAAATGCTTGACATCATAATCATCAGAGAAATGCAAATCAAAACCAAAATGAGTTATCACCTTACCCTACTCAGAATGGCTACTGATAAAAAGACAAAAATAGAGGAAGTCAAATTGTCCCTGTTTCCAGATGACATGATTGTATATCTAGAAAACCCCATTGTCTCAGTCCAAAATCTCCTTAAGCTGATAGGTAACTTCAGCAAAGTCTCAGGATGTATAATCAATGTGCAAAAATCACAAGCATTCTTATACACCAACAACAGACAAACAGCCAAATCATGAGTGAACTCCCATTCACATTTGCTTCAAAGAGAATAAAATACCTAAGAATCCAAGTTAGAAGGGACGTGAAGGACCTCTTCAAGGAGAACTACAAACCACTGCTCAATGAAATAAAAGAGGATACAAACAAATAGAAGAACATTCCATGCTCATGGGTGGGAAGAATCAATATCATGAAAATGTCCATACTGCCCAAGGTAATTTATAGATTCAATGCCATCCCCATCAAGCTACCAACGACTTTCTTCACAGAATTGGAAAAAATTACTTTAAAGTTCATATGGAATCAAAAAAGAGTCCACACTGCCAAGTCAATCCAAGCCAAAAGAACGAACCTGGAGGCATCATGCTACCTGACTTCAAATTATACTACAAGGCTACAGTAACCAAAACAGCATGGTACTGGTACCAAAACAGAGATATAGACCAATGGAACAGAACAGAGCCCTCAGAAATAATGCCGCGTATCTACAGCTATCCGATCTTTGACAAACCTGACAAAAAACAAGAAACAGGGAAAGTATTCCCTATTTAATAAATGGTGCTGGGAAAACTGGCTAGTCATATGTAGAAAGCTGAAACTGGATCCCTTCCTTACACCTTATACAAAAAATTAATTCAAGATGGATTAAAGACTTACATGTTAGACCTAAAACCATAAAACCCCTAGAAGAAAACCTAGGCAATACCATTCAGGACATAGGCATGGGCAAGGACTTCATGTCTAAAACACCAAAAGCAATGGCAACAAAAGCCAAAATTGACAAATGAGATCTAATTAAACTAAAGAACTTCTGCACAGCAAAAGAAACTACCATCAGAGTGAACAGGAAACCTACAGAATGGGAGAAAATTTTTGCAATCTACTCATCTGACAAAGGGCTAATATCCAGAATCTATAATGAACTCAAACAAATTTACAAGAAAAAAACAAACAACCCCATCAACAAGTGGGCAAAGGATATGAACAGACACTTCTCAAAAGAAGACATTTATGTAGCCAAAACACACATGAAAAAATGCTCACCATCACTGGCCATCAGAGAAATGCAAACCAAAACCACAATGACATACCATCTCACACCAGTTAGAATGGCAATCATTAAAAAGTCAGGAAACAACAGGTGCTGGAGAGGATGTGGAGGAATACTGTTGGTGGGACTGTAAACTAGTTCAACCATTGTGGAAGTCAGTGTGGCAATTCCTCAGGGATCTAGAACTAGAAATACCATTTGACCCAGCCATCCCATTACTGGGTATATACCCAAAGGATTATAAAACATGCTGCTATAAAGACACATGCACATGTATGTTTATTGTGGCACTATTCACAATAGCAAAGACTTGGAACCAACCCAAATGTCCAACAATGATAGACTGGATTAAGAAAATGTGGCACATATACACCATGGAATACTATGCAGCCATAAAAAATGATGAGTTTATGTCCTTTGTAGGGACATGGACGAAGCTGGAAACCATCATCCTCAGCAAACTATCGCAAGGACGAAAAACCAAACACCACATGTTCTCACTCATAGGTGGGAATTGAACAATGAGAACACATGGACACAGGAAGGGGAACATCACACACCGGGGCCTGGTGTGGGGTGGGGGAAGGGGGTAGGGATAGCATTAGGAGATATACCTAATGTTAAATGAGGAGTTAATGGGTGTAGCACACCAGCATGGCACATGTATACATATGTAACAAACCTGCACGTTGTGCACATGTACCCTAAAACTTAAAGTATAATTTAAAAAAAAGACAAAAATAACAGATGCCATCAAGGATGTGGAGAAAAGGAAAATCTTGTATATGGTTGGTGGGAATGTAAACTAATACAACCACTATGGAAAACAGTATATGGGGATTTCTCAAAAAACTGAAAATAGAACTACCATTTTATCAAGCAATCCCACTATTGGTTATCTGTCCAAAGGAAAAGAAATCAATATATCAAAGGGATACCTGCACTAGCATATTTATTGTAGCACTGTTCACAATAGCAAAGATACAGAATCAACCAAAGTGCCCCTCAACACACACACACACACACACACACACACACACACACACGTGCGCGTGTACCCAACGGAATATTATTTAGCCACAGAAAAGAAATGAATCATGTCATTTGCAGCAACATAGATGGGACTGGAAGTCATTACAAGTAAAATAAGCCAGGCGTAAGGAGACAAATATTGCATGTTCTCATATGTGGGATCTAAAAAATATGAACACATAGAGATAATGTAAAATAGATCAGAGACACTGGGACAGGTGAGTGGGGGTGAGGGGAGAGGATGAAGAGAGGTAGGTTAAAGGATACCTACGGTAAGATAGAAGGAATAAATTCATTGTTTGATAGTAGCTTAGGATGACTATACTTAACAAAAATGTGTTGTACTTAAGTGATGGACACCTTAAATATCCAGACTTGATTACCACACTATATTCATGTAACACAACATCTCATTTACCCCCATAAATATGTACAAATAAAAATGCATTTGTATGTATTGGGATTATATTTAGTGTTATATATTCTGTTATATTAGGACTTGATGCTTTCTATTTGACATGCTTTATTTTACCTTCTATTTTCTCCTTTCTTGCCTCTTAGTTCTAGTTGATTAAAGTATGTTGTTATTGTTGCTCATTTTATAATGCAGTTACTGCCTTCTATTGGTATGGAAGTTGCACACTGTATTTTTTTGTTTATTCATGGTATTTTATCATGCATATTTAACAACTTCACCTCTAAAATTAATCAGTATCTTAAACCTCCCCCAAAACAATACAATGACCTTACAACACTAAATCTAATCACTCTTCTCCAGAAGTTTCTCATAAATTATTTTATACCAAAAAAAAGATTTCTCAATTAACTCAATATTAAACTGTGAGTTAATTTTTGTGGAAGGTGTAAGTTCAGTGTTAGGACTCTTTTTTTTGCATGTGAATATCTAGTTTTTCCAGTATGATTTGTTGAAAAGACAATCCTTTCTCCACTATGTGCTTTTGCTCCTGTATCAGGGATCAGTTGACTATATTTGTGTGAATGTATTTCTTGGTTCTCTATTTCACTTATTTTTCTGTATTTTTTTTTTTTTTGCCAGTACCATACTGTCTTAATTACTGTGGTCTTACAGTAACTCTTCAAATTGGGTAATATCAGTCCTCCTCTTTTGTTCTTCTCCTTCAATATTGTGTTGGCTATTCTAGGTCTTTTGCTTTTCCATATAAACTTTATAATTAGTTTGTTACTATCTACAAAATAACTTACTAGGATTTTGATTGGTATTGCATTGAATCTACATATTAACTTGGGAAGAAATGATATCTTAATAATATTGAGGCTTCCTATCGATAGTGTATCTCTCCATTTATTTAGATCTCCTTTGATTTCTTTCATCGAAGTTTTGTGGTTTCCCTTATAAATGTATATATTTTATTATATTTATTCCTAAGCATTTCAGTGGTAATGTAAATGATACTGTTTTTAATTTCAAATTCCAAATGTTCATTACTAGTATATAAGAAATCAAATGACTTTTGTGTATTAACATAGAATCCTGCAAACTTATAGGATTAGAGATTTTTTTTCTTTTTTGGAGGGGGATTGATTCTTAAGGATTTTCTACATAGAAAATTATGTAATCTATGAAAAAAGACAATTTTATTTCTTCCTTCCCAGTCTGTATACATTTTCTTTTCTTACTGCATTAACTAGAACTTCTAGTATAATCCTGAATAGGAGCAGCAAGAGGGGATAGCCTGTCTTGATCCCAGTCATAGTGGGAAAGCATCTGGTTTCTCACCATTAAATATTATGTTAGCTGTAGGTTTTATGTAGATGTTTTTCATCAGGTTGAGGAGATTCTCCTCTATTCATAATTTTCTGAGAAGCTTCCTTCTTCTTTATATGATGAATGGGTGTTGAATTTTGGCAAATACTCTTTCTGCATGTACAGACATGATCTCCTGATTTTTTGTCAGCCCATTGATGAGACAGAGTACATTAATTGAATTTTGAATGCCAAATCAGCCTTGTATGCCTGAAATAAATCCTGCTTGGTTATGGTGTACAATTCTTTTTATACATTGGTGGACTCAATTTGCTAATATTTTGTTGTGGATTTTTGCATCTATGTTCATGAGAGATAATAGTTTGTAGTATTCCATTCTTGTAATCTTTTTATCTGGTTTTGATATTAGGGTAACGATGGCCTCATAAAATGAGTTAGTGCTCCCTCTGCTTCAGCTTTCTGGAAGAGACTGTAGATAATTGGTATGTTTGTTTGGTAGAAGTCACCAGTGAAACCATCAGGACTTAGTGCTTTCTTTTTTGAAAGGTTATTAATTATTGATTCAATTTCTTGAATAGATACAGGGCTATTCATACATATTTCTCTTTGAGTTTTGGTAGAATGCATCTTTCAATGAATTGGCCCATTTCACCTAAATTATCAAATTTGTAGGCAAAGAGTTGTGTAAAATATTTCTATATTATTCTTCTACTGTCCGTGGCAGGTAGTAGCAATAGTCCCTCTTTCATTTCTGATATTAGTAATTTGTGTCTTCTCTTTTTCTTTTAGTTAGCCAGGCTACATGTTTAGCAATTTTATTAATTTTTTTCAAAGAACCAGTCTACAGTTTTATTGTCTTTATTGTTTTTGTTTTCAATTTAATCGATCTGTGCTATAATTTTTGTTATTTTTTGTTTCTGTTTATATTACTCTTCTTTTTCTAGTTTCCTAAAAAAGCTTAGACTATTTCTTATTTTTAAATATATGCATTCAGTGTGATACATTTCTATATAAACACTGCTTTAGCAGCATCCCACAAATTTTTTAAGTTGTATTTTCATTTACTTCAAAATATTTCTTAATTTCTCTTGAGACTTACTCTTTAACTCATGTGTTATCCAGAAGTGTGTTCTTTAATTTCCAAATATTTTTGGTTTTTCCAGCTATCTTTCTGTTTTAGTTTAATTCCACTATAATCTGAGAATATCTTTTTTGCATAATTTCTACTTTTTTAAACTTGTTAAAGTGTGATTTACAGCCCAGAATGTGGTCTATCTTGCTGAATGCTTTGTGAGAGCTTGAGAAAAATGTGCATTTTGCTGATGCTGGACATAGATTTATTTTACTAGTCCCAGAACCGGTATTGGCATTCACCTCTAGAGCAAACCCAGCTTTTGCATTTTCCTTTAGCTCCCTATCCATTTCCAGATCTCTGTTCTTTTAATCAATACATTAAAAAATAATGTATGCAAGGATAGCTCTTACTACTTCTATTTAATATTGTAATAACATTTGCTATTATAATATGAAATAAAGAAATAGGAGGCCAAAGTTTTAAAATAAAAGAAGTAATACTATATTTTTAGATGACATTATTGTCTATGTAGAAATTCCTAAAAAATCTACAAAAATTGCTAGAAGTACAAATTTAGCACAAAGTCCCAGGATACAAGATCAATATACCATCAACAAATCACTGGAAAATAAAATTTAATTATGCACACACATATACACACAAACACATATTCATGTTCATACACATATTTATCCAAGATCTAGATGCATAATGACAGAAAGACACTGGGCAGCAACTTTTGGCAGCAACTATTAGCCTTTTAAAATACATAAATTTAAAAATAATAGTCTAAAGAAATGTCTAAAGAAGAGTTATGGCTCTTAGTTGAAATGCAACCACTTTTTAACATTAAGGGACCTGCGCAACTCCCTCCCACATCCTCCCCTGTGAAACAGGTTGATATAACATGAACAGCACCAGTTGGAACTAAGAAGGAAAAGAATACCTGAGCAGAAATTTGACTTCACAGAAGACACTGCAAAATATTTATTAAAGGCCTCTTCTGAGCATGAAATTGTAAGTACGACTGAAAATCCACAGTAGACATGTACTGTGGAGCTTATAATAATGCTTCAATAACAAGATTACTCTAAGGAAAGTTAAATAACGTAAGACACTGTGATTTAGTGCCAAGATGGATAGTATAGATAAGCAGTGAAGGAGTTTGCTTCAGAGAAAAGAGAAATCTGTGTGGCTGACATGTTAGAATAACACTTTGGGGAAATAAGAAATAATTACGAAGTATGACCTGGAGTAGGGAATGGGGAAAGTACAAGAAAGAAACTCTATCCTCAGGAGAATTATTCAGCTGGCCTGATCAGTCCTTCTTTAACTTTAGCTCCTCTCAGAAGATTATCTGATACCCCGGTTTAATAAGTGTAACAAAGAAGAAAGAAATGGACATTCAGCTTTTCTCCCCTTCTACCAAAAGCTCAAATGATGAAGGTGCCCCTTGGATTCTTAACAACAGCCTCTACCACAGCACTGTCCTCAAAGTAAGTAGAATATGTATTCAAGCACCAAGGCCCCCAAATCACAAAGAATGAGAGTAAATAAATCAGAAAACTCATATAGGTAGTCGACAGAGTCATAGAAAGAAGACCTTAGAAAAGAGAAAAAAAGAATTACGAGAAAAGAGAAAGAATTTTTAAGGTATGTTATAAATTAACCACATATTTAGGAAGGACAGTTATAAAATGGAGTGAAAAATACTGTAGAGGAAACAGGAAGAAGAGACTTTTAAAAGCCAAGGAAAATAAATACTGACAGGGCTAAGAGAAAGAAGTGGAACTCATCTCCCATGAAACTTCAAAATTTAGGCATTCAATACTTCAAACTATTCAATGTTGAATAACTAGCTTTATTTTTTTTCATCATGAAAGTATTGTTAGAAAAACCATTAAAGCGACACCAGCCTGAAAACATGGACAGCCCATGACACGAAGAAATAAATGTGATATTCACATTCTTGTGCATCATAATTCTATTTGCAGACCTAGATTATGCTTTTGGTTTTGGTCAATTTCTGCATGTAGCTAGTATCCGACACAATGCAGAAGAAATTGTACTGTCTGGAAGTGTGCAATTCCTTGGGTAGCATCATCCCTATATGTGTACTTCAGCCAAAAGGTTCTAAGAAGCCATGCAAATTAAAGCAGAAATAAAGAGGTCCCTGGCAACCAGCAGTCTTTGATCCACCTAGACAATGTATAAAAAGGACTTTGAAATCAGTTGAACTCAAAAAGATACACTCTGAAATCAGTTGAACTCAAAAAGATACACTCTGTGTTTTTTTTTTTAACAACACACACCATAATCTATCTCCCTTGAGATTAATGTGTCTCTGTCCAAGTTTGCTAACATCTGTTAAACTCAGTTTTCCCCCGTGGGGCCTTCCCCTTCTTTTTTTCTCTATCTTCCTGCCTCTTGAAATCTACATCTCTGAAATCATGGGATATGTCTGTTAAGCTATGGGTTTCCCTGGTCTCTTCCTACTAACACTCTCTTCCCCTCCCTCCCTACTTCCTTCCCTTCCTTTCTTATCCCCTTCAACAGTATTTACTGAGTGTCCTCTCTTCTAGGCATTGTATTTGCTGGAGTCTCCTTAAATTTCTGTATTTTCTTTCTTCTCCAGGCCAAGCAAATTGTGTCTTTCAGTCTAAGTATCTTTCTATCTCTAGTAGATGATCCAAGGAGTCAAATATCCTTATCCTAGGGATAAGGATATTTCTGTGCCAGTCATCCCAACAGACAGAGGCCACTGCTTTCATGTACAGCATAAAAACACACCCAAATAATTTTTAAGGGAAAATAAATGGCTCCCATGAGTGATCCATTTGTAGAAAACAGACTTGGCTAAAACAGACCCAGTTATGTGTAATCAGGGTACCTACCTATTCTACTGCCCCAGAATTCCCATATCTGTCTCTTGATATCTGTTTTAGGAAAAACAGTAAGAAACAACTAACTGGTCTGATCAGCCTTGACAGAGGCAAGCTGAATCACAGCATGTGTTCCTCTGCTGAAGCAACATGACATTAAAGCCAAATACACACCAATGTCAGTTGTGACACAGTCCCAAATTGGAAGAAATTAAACTTGCCATCAATATTGTGGTAAAAGGCAATGGGAATTGCTACTGGTAATGGTTAATGTTCATTTCTTCCTGTTCCACTTTCTATAAACAAGGTAATGCCTATACAAGCTCATTACTGTAAACTGAGCACATTTAAATTGGCAGTAAAACCAGAGTATTTACTCTAGTGCACATATAAAGTGCCTCATCCAATGTTTTGGAAATGTTTCAAGTTTTGAAACCAAGCAGCTGGCAGCTTTACAAGCCAAACCTTACACTTAAATCATTCACTCTGGAAAGTTTTTTGGTATCCTGTGTCAGGTAGTACCATTCAGCCGACATTCATTCCCCCACCCCTTGAATTCTTTTGCAATAAATTTGCATTCATGGGGCTCTTATAACTCTTCCAGCACCACAGACTCCAATGGCTGTTGATTAAACGTATATATCCTGTGCATTTAATCTGACTTTCATTATGGCCACTTCATAAAACCGCCACAGACTGGACAAGCGATGACACATAGCAAGAACCTGGAATCCCTGCAAAGTCTCAGATTAGTTTTTTTCTCCTTCTTTATTAGTAGTGACCATTCTGTGGCCTAGCTCTAAATCAGCAAAAGTATTTGACAGCAAATGTTCCTATCTATGGATTATATATAACCTGTCCTAAACACCAGATGAAAAAGGGATAACCCCAGGAAAGGAAGGGCCTGCTTCCATGTAAATCATGTTACAAATTGGACAACACCCAGAGAGTTCATTGTTCAACCTCAATTGTGAAGGCCATTCCCATTTACTATCCCCCTGGAATCGATGTTAATTAAGGCAGGCTGAGACCATAAATCAGCCTGGGAGTTTTACAATGTAATTCAGCATTAAGCATATATATTTAAATAAAAAGTAACTGATTAACCACTCGAGTTTTTCCAGAAGTTGCTGAGGCCATTTCTTTATAATACAGACATGTCACCTTTCATTTTTGTGAAGAGAGGAAAGAAATATTGTCTTCTAAAAAGGTGAGTTAGGGCTAGTTATGTGACTCACAACATTGATTATTAAGAGGAAGGGAGGAGCTGAAACGAGAGAAAAAAAGAACAAAAAGGGAGGGGAGTCACATGTAAAAGGAGAGGAAGTTGGCATGTTTGTCCTAGCTCCCTAGAAGTCATTAATTCTTCCTTTATTTGCAATCGTTTCTTAGTCACTTATTATATGGTAGGCACTGTGCTAGGCACTGGAAGATATTAAAAAAAAATAATAAGAAGAATCAGCCCCCTGCCCTTGAAATAAGCGTTCAGTACTGTGGTGGGGGAAATCGACACAGTCACGGTTCTAATAATAAAATTTGGGAACAACATTCACAAGCATTTATTGAATACCTACTATGAATATGCTCCAAAGATAATATATTTTATATTCTAATTGTATAAAATATCAGAGAGGCAATTTGTGTGTCTTAAAGAATTCCAGCCAAAGCAACCACACCTGCCTGACAGAAGCCAGCAGAACACCTCTCTGAATATTCTGACGAAGTGGCCTTCATCAAAGAAAGCACTGGCTCTCTGAATCCACAGCCGAAGAGGCAGAATTGTTTGATAAGTGCATTCTTTCTCAAGAGCTGTGCTAATAGAACACGTTTACTCAGGTCCAACTATACCATGAATCATAAAACAACCTGCAGACAGATAATCTAGGGAGCGGAATTTCCTCTAACCCAAAGTACATGGATAACACACATTCAATAAGTAATTCAGATACAACTAACGTTATTAGGGGCCCACTACGTACTGTGAACTTTCGCCATTTCATTTCATCTAGATAACAAATTTACGATGTAGGCATTACTTCCTGTCTAGAGGAATAAGCTAAAGTTTATAATGTAAATCCAAGTTCACACCACAAATAATTGACAGGGCAAAATCTTGAACCTTTCCTCTCAACATCTATGGCTGTTCCCCCTCTCCTCTGCTAAGATGTAACTTTAAATTAAAGATCTATATTCTATTGGGCCAAAGATAGCAGAAATAATATAAATAAGAAACTTACTATTAAGTCAGAATTGAAAACCAAATTAAGCAAGAGAATAATAATAAATGTTAACATTTGCGTGCTTACTATTTACAGGCTCTAGACACTTTTTACACATATTAACTCATTTAATCTTCACATCCACCATATGAAGTAGGCTGTCATGTTTGTCCGGTTTATAGATTAGGAAAGTCAGGCACAAAAACTAAAATGAACTTCCTCCCAGTTAGGAACACAGTAGAGGAGGATTCAAAATCTAAATAGTCTCGCACCTTAACCTCAGTCCTAGATACTAGTATGTGAAACAGGGTGGTGCCCTGGTGCAACTTCCTTCATGCCACATGACCTTCAAGTGGCTATCTATGCCATTTCAAAATAAATTAATCAAATGTGTTTCTTTCCAAAGGGTTAGATTCCTTTATAATCTGATCCCAAACAATCTCTCCAGTCTCATCTCTGGACACTCATCACCAAGTATCTATGCCTGCGTAACATTTATACAACACCACCATTTATGTAAATAAAACATATAAAGAAAAAATTACACTGTGTTTTCCATCAATAATATGTCCATATCTAAATATAGATTGGAGTGACAACCTGTAGGGGAAACCAGAGAACTTGCATAGACCAGTGTGTTACATGTACCATAAAATGAGGAGCATGATAACTTAAAATCTGTGGATCTAAGTCACTCCCTCGCTTAGTTCATTCAAGCTTCTATAACAAAATACCATAAACTTTGTGGCTTACAAACAACAGAAATTTATTTCTCATAGTCGTGGAAGCTGGGAACTTCTAGATCAAGGCACTGGCAGATTCAGTGTTTGGTGAGGGCCCACTTGTTGGTTCATAGATGCTGCATTCTTGCCGTTTCCTCACATGGTAGAATGGACAAGCTAGCTCTCTCAGGCCTCTTTTACAAGGACACTAATCCCACTCATGAGGGCTCTGCCCTCATGAACTAATCAATTCCCAAAGTTCTCATTTCCTAATACTATCACCTTTGTATAGCAGTCCTCCTTTATCCACGGGGGATATGTTCCAAGACTCCCAGTGGATGCCTGAAACCGCTGACAATAACAAACTACTGGTATAGTAATACATACTATGTTTTTCTCCTATACATACATACCTAGGATAAAGTTTAGTTTGTAAATAGGAACAGTAAGAGATTAACAACTAATAATGAAGTGAACTGCAACACCATATCGTAATAAGTTATGTAAACTTGATGTCTCTCAAAATATCTTACTATACTGTACTCACCTGACTGTGGAAAGCAAAACCATGAATGGGGTGGAGGGACTACTGTATTAGGATTTGAACGTATGATTTTTGGCGAGACACAAACATTCAGACTGTAGAAGTCCCAACCCCCTCTCAAATCCTATATTAAAACTATACCAATTTCTAAACATGACATCAACTTTTATGAGTCAGGATATTTGAACATACTGTTTCCTCCCTTCTTTAATTGACAGGACAGTAAAATCTTAGTCATCTTTCAAAACTGAGTTCAAATACGACCTCTTGGTAAAGCCTTCCTAAATCCCTTCATACAGAGCTAACTGCAGGTCCTCTGACATATACCTACCTATCATACTGTCCTGTAATACTTTACCTAAACCCCCACTGGATTGCTTGCTCCTTAAGAACAAATACTATGCCACTATGTCATCTTTACTTTTGTATAACCAACATCTACATAAGGAACAGTAGAATAGTAGATGCTCAATAAATGTTTCATAAGTATTGATATTACATAAGAAGCAAGTATGAATTAAAAACGTACATTGTTTCTTCCAGGTAAAAGCAAAACAATGTATGTTTTGAATTCCAGGAGTCAAGTTTCTTGAAATCCTAGAATCACTTTCATCTCATGTCCCAGAAAAGCTGTCTCTCAATCTACAGTGAATACCATCTCATTTATATTGTAGGCTTCCTACATTTTTCTTGTCTGAATTGAAGTTAAGACAAATAGTTTTTATCCAGAACATGATTCTAGATAAAGACACTGTGGTCACCAAGACTATGGACTTATTTACTAAAAAGGAGGCAGTGCCACTGGTATCCTGCTAAAGCCCTTGCAAATGAAGGTGGTTCACAAGGAACTGCTTTTCTCTGGGGCACTGGATCATAACACTGGAGTTCTCCTGAGTGACCTGCAGTCTGAAAGGCCAAATTGAATTGCAGTCTTCTCACCTGGCCACTATCAATGATGTCATTTTATAGTTTGTTATTTAAACTGACTGTGCATTAGGGGCTTATTTATAAGGGGATACCCTTATAAAAGTCTTATTTTCTTCTACAGCACAGGAGGAGGAGGAAAAGGAAGAGGTGAAGTTGCTTGTGTTTTAGTCCTGGTTTCATGCTAAGTATCTGGCAAGTCACTCAGCTTCTCTAGCCCTCAATTTCTTTGTGAGGATACCAGACTTGGTGACTGAAGGAAGGCTAACCATGGCACTTATGATACAAATCTTGTTTCCAGGCTCTTGACAGACATTAATAATGAATCGTGACACTTTCCAGCTAAACTTTTCTGAATACTTTTCAATACGGCACTTCAGAAAGCTACTATCAATCTTATGGAAGATGTCATTTATTATTAAATCTATTGCCATCCCTTACAACCCTTGAGTTCTAATATTCTGTACATCTGGGTTAGTGGATATAGAACACACGTGGCCACCAGTGGGCGCTCAATAAGAAAGTTTATCAGAAGTTCTGGGATAACATAGGTTTGATTTGCTCCTTCTCTAAAGAGTGTACGTTAACATTTCACAGCCATTTGAATAACAGAATCTCCATGACTGCTGCAGAGTACGCCCTCTGCATTCTCAAATGTGACCGCCTTCTTTTCCATATGTCTAACATTTTAACACACAATGAATATACTACAAAGACATCATTTGAAATGGTCAGATTCAGGTGGAAAAGAGTCCTCCAACAAACATTTTTAAACCTATGCCAAGTCATCACCAAGAACAGCTGGAAACCCTCCCTCCCTGCCAAAAAACGGTTTTAGTTTCCTGTTGTGAAATTATTCAGTACACCAAGATCATACCTTAACAGCCAAGTCCTATTAAAGCACTATTTTAAAATGCTCTAATGAATGAGAATCTTTTTCTCGGTCTAAACATAGTAGAGGCTCCTTTGGTTAGGAAGAGACAGATTCACAGAGCTGTACAGGGTCTTAGATATAATCTCTGCAAATCCAAGTGTTAGATAAATAAACTTGTCAAAAGAAGTCCAATGGCTTGACCAAGGCCACATACCTCCGGTTAGTGGCAGAATAAAGAATGAACCACCCCCCCCCCCCCACAAAATCCTGATTCCCACCTCAGTGCTTTTTCTAAATTTAATTTTTGCTGACGTCTATTTGAAAAGAGGACTTGATGGCTGACCAGATCTGAGCGATCCTTGCTGCATCTCTATCATGATGCTTCTTTTTTATTTAAGTTCTGGGATACATGTACAGAATGTGTGCTTTTGTTACATAGGTGTACATGTGCCATGGTGGTTTGCTGCACCTATCAACCTGTCGTCTAGGTTTTAAACCCTGTGTACATTAGGTATTTGTCCTAATGCTCTCCCTCTCCTGCCCCCCACCCACCGACAGGCCCCGGTGTGTGATGTTCCCCTCCCTGTGTCCATGGGTTCTCATTGTTCAACTCCCATTTATGAGTGAGAACATGCGGTGTTTGGTTTTCTATTCCTGTATCATGATGCTTCTTAGACACTGTTCAGCACAAGGAATTTTGTTTGAGTCCTTTTACTTCAGCACAATCAACACAGGTGCCAGTAAAATAATTTTTCATTTTCTTTCCTGAAAGCAAAATATGTTAGGGAAACTGTTGATTTATACTCCTAATGAAACACTACTTAAGAGATGAGGTCCTGGGACACTATCTGCAGTCTTCCCAGGTGCAGAAGCAGGACCTTCTGCCAGAGGACAGTCAACAACCAGACTATTACAATCCTCAAATAGAAAATTATTTTCCTAGGCATATTAAGGAATAGCTTTGTGCTCTTACAACGAACAGGACTATATTTGAGGATTCAGGAAGAGGACCTCAAAACCAATCCCAATCATAATGACTTCCCAGAGGAGGGCTGGTTTTGGATGAGCAGAGGGAAAAGGGAATGGCCAAGCTAACTGATTTAGGAGCTGGTTACAATTTCATGGCAACAAAGTGAGTCCTTTTTCATATGTTCCCTTCTCTGTAGAATCTGGGTATCCCAGACTGAAAAAGAAAAGCACATCAAATGCCAAAGTCTTTATAAAATGGTCACTGCTCAAAGGGCTAATATCCAGAATCTACAAACAACTTCAACAAATCTACAAGAAAAAAAAAAAACAACCCCATCAACAAGTGGGCAAAGCATATGCACAGACACTTCTCAAAAGAAGACATTTATGCAGCCAACAAACATATGAAAAAATGCTCATCATCACTGGTCATTAGAGAAATGCAAATCAAAGCCACAAAGAGATACTATCTCACACCAGTTAGAATGGCAATCATTAAAAAGTCAGGAAACAATAGATGCTGGAGAGGATGTGGAGAAACAGGAGCACTTTTACACTGTTGGTTGGAGTGTAAATTAGTTCAACCATTGTGGGAGACAGTGTGTCGACTCCTCAAGGATCTAGAACTAGAAATACCGTTTCACCCAGTGATCCCGTTACTGGGTATATACCCAAAGGATTATAAATCATTCTACTATAAAGACACAGGCACACGTATGTTTATTGCAGCACTATTCACAATAGCAAAGACTTGGAACCAACCCAAATGTCCATCAATGAAAATGTGAAACATATACACCATGGAATACTATGCAGCCATAAAAAAGGATGAGTTCATGTCCTTTGCAGGGACATGGATGAAGCTGGAAACCATCATTCTCAGCAAAGTAACACAAGAACAGAAAACCAAACACTGCATATTCTCACTCATAAGTGGGAACTGAACAATGAGAACATGTGGACACAGGGTGGGGAACATCACACACCCAGGCCTGTCGGGATGGGGGGCTAAGTATGGCACATGTATACCTATGTAACAAAAATGCATGTTCTGCACGTGTACCCTAGAACTTAAAGCATAATTAAAAAAGAATATGGTCACTGCTGTTTGGCCCAGAATTTCTTCTTCCACCTAAGGGAATTAAAATAAAAATTCATAATGTTACTTTATTAGAGACACTCCACACATGCATTTGAAAAAAATCTGTAAGTACAATTTCCTTTTGTCAATATTTCAAAGCGTCTTAGATTCTGGGCACCACGGCAGGAAATGTCATATATTTTCTTATCTCAGCAATTTCACCTTCCTAGTAGAATGCTTTTAAGAACTCTAATAAGGACAATACTCCCTGCAACAAAGGCTTTCTGCCAATAAGAAATGTCCCTTCCCAAACCACAAAGGAATAGATATCTCACGGTCTCCAAGGAAGGCAGTGTGACATGTGAATGGTGCAGATGGTTGTATTCCTGTGTTATAACAGTAAAGATCATAAAGTTGGGCTTTTTGAAAGCTAATTAAAAGTGACTACACTGGTTTATACAATTTTACTTTTCAAAAGAGAGCATCAGGATAGCAAGGTAACAAGCAAGTCTGTTCCCCCAAGACAGGTGTAGAGTTGCTTAATTTATTCAAGCTTGATGGTTAAATGTTACAAGGGTCATGTCTATGTATGTAAAACACAGTAAAGAAAAATCAAGAAATTCTTTAAAGATTGAGGTGATTAATCTTGTATGTATTCCTTCATCTTCCTCATAGAACAACCTAGAATGGTGGAGGTAGAGTTGAAAGATCTGCATTTTAATGCCAGTCTGCCTTTTGCCACTTGTGTAAATCCTGAGCAAGCTATTAAACTCTCTGAGCTTCGTTTCCTCCTCTGTAAAAACAGAAATAAGACCTGCCTACCTTACAGAGCTATTGCACAGTTAGAGAGATAAAATGTGAAATGTGCCTGAAGTATAGCTGGTTAAAATGGGAGTTTCTCTCTTCCCTAAGTTCTTGAAGAAAGGTCTGCTGGCTTCATTTGGTTTCCCCCACATCTTAACAGCACTTAACATGCAGTAGGTGCTCAAAGGATATAATAAATCATGTTTCTAGAAAAAGAAGTGGGGCTGGGATAAGGAATTAAGATTGGCTGTCAACAGCATCAGATTCTTCTAAAAGTTGCTTTAAGTTGCTGTATAAATCTCAACAGTTAGCTGGATAAAGATTCAAAACAGTGGAACTTACTAGCCATACAGCCTGCCTTGCTTGGCCACTTTTGCAACAGGAAAACAAGAGAGGACAAACTAGGCTTATCACACTTGTCAGCCCACAGCAAAATGGCCATAACTATATAGGCAGGCTGCCATGGATTTTCTAATTGGGGAATCTAAAGCCTGAGGAATTCTCAAAGCAGCAGGTATTGATAGGAGTTAGGTGTAAATAATTTCCTATCCTCAGTGAATCTTTGACACAAAGCTGCCATGTTTTATTTCAGTAATAAAACGTTTTGTTTTTTTAATAGTAAATGCTTCAAATGATTTGTATTAAACTCTGAAGTAGATTGTAACTTGGAGAGTTAAATTTTACTCAACTTGCCATTAAACTGTTTTCATTCCTCATAAGAGAGTACCAGATAGCAAATCAATATCCAGATTGATTTATATGAAAAAGTTTAGTTAAACAACATAAAGAAGTAGTTTGAGGACTTAATGGTAGTTATCTCCTTTTACATGATTGTCCCACTGTTTCTACTTTAAAGAGATTTACGAACAACCAAAAAAATGGCAGCGCTATCATTTACATATAGATCATTTAAAAAGCTGTACTGATGATCATCTCAGTATGGCACTCTGTAAGGTTAGTGTCCTTTAAACATTATAATCAAAGGTAATATTTTTAACTTTGAAAAAAAAATAGCCCCACCTTATTTTACTTCTAATTAAGAGTCTACCTATATAGAGTAAAACGATAAGGCAAGTGCTCAGATCATTTAGAGAAGGGGAAAAAACTTCTTCCTGAAATGGTTATATAGTTAGAACAAGAGTGGTTCTGTTGACTTCCATTATTCATTCGCTTTGCTTCACGCCAAAACATCTGGCTAAAAAGTGAAAAAACACCCAAATGGCATTGTATAGAAAAAACACCTAGATGATTGATTGCATTTTTCACTTTAAAGTCAATGTTTTGATATTATAGGGACATGGGCTTTGTTCAATAAGTGTAATCTTTTACTAGCAAAAAGCATGGTTTTAGAAAGCTTGCTTTGAGAAGGACTAATTTATCAATTATAATTTTAAATCAATTAACAGTTTTAAATAATGGACCCAATATTGCAGGCCCTGAACCCCACTTATGCTGAGTCCTAAGCTGAAAGTCAGGAAAAAGGAAAAGTCTTCACTAGAAAAGGCTGCTAACTAGACTGCTCAAGTATTCAGACAGCACAAGGTCAAAAAAAAATGTAAAACTAAAGGTAACATTTTAAAACAGCTTTAAAATACTAATAGAAAGTGATTGTGCCAGAGTAAGCAGCTGGGTATTTTAAAGTAAGTGTTGTATGCCCAACACATTGTACTAATGTGCAATGATTACACAAACTGTGTTAATGTTGTAAATGGAAATAACTTAGGACATTAACAGTTAGATAGCCAAGATCCACCTAGCTTCTCACATATCCATCCAACCTCAAGGTCTGCTTCTGAAAATGAAAGGACACTGATGAGACTACAGAGACAAAAGATCATTAGTCGTGTTCCCCAGAGGGCAGTTTGGTCAGCCTTTGATGAACAAGGCTGGATCCAAATGAATTGAGAAGCGAAGTATGGATGGGGGATCCGCCCCTTTCCCAGAATGATGCTGCTTGAGATATTCAGTGCTATTTTGGGTCATTCAGATTAAAGCGTCCAGGTGAATTACAGGGACCTATGATGCAGACCTAGTGTTCCATTTGACTCAGGATTCCATGGGTTACAGCAGGATACTCCCACAACAGATCTAAAATGTCCAATTTTCCCAGTCTCCCTTAATCAAATGACAGGTATGACTAACACCTGAGCTGAGTCTCATGGAGGTCTTCTTGGATTCTATTTTTTAAATGTTTAAAATCTTAATACTTTGTTAAGGTATAATAATAAGATGTAAGTATCTGATGAGTTTTAGCATATGTACACCCACCCCCACAGTCAAGATAGTGAATATATCCATTCCCCACCCCACCCCACAAATTTCCTTGTTTCCCTTTGTAATCCCTCCCTCTTACCCGCCCTGACCCTCACATTCCAAACAACCAGTGATCTGCTTTCTGGCACTATAGATTATTTTGCCTTTTCTAGAATATCACATGAATGGAATCACATAGTAAGTACCCTTTTCTGTTCTTTCACTCAGCATATTTTACAATTTATCCATGTTGTTGAATGTATCTTGTGGTTTGGTTTTCACTGCTGAAGAGTATTCCATGTTAGGAATATACCAAATCTTCTTTAACCACAAAAATTTGATGAAGGTGTCCTAAGATCCAGTTGTGCCTCTATTCCTCTCACATGATTTCTTAATGGGTCATATTCCTACGTGTACAAAGATTGCTAGATGGTGTGACTTAGATGTGTCATTTAAACTTTCTGTGGCTCAATTTTCTCATTTGTACAATAAGATAAAAACCACTTTATTGAGTGGTTGTAAGGATTAAATAAGGTATTGGATTACTGAAAAGCCTAACATAGTATGCACTGAGACTTTTTATTCATTCTGATTCTGAATATAAGCAATCAATTCAAGGCAATTTATGAGTACTCTTAAAAAGCTAGTCACTCCTTGTTCTGTTTGAATATTCATTCACTTACTCTCTGTTGCTACTAAGACCCCTTTGCCAAAACAGCAGAGACAGATAGGGTGGGGAGAGAGGTAAAGATGGTGAAGGCCATCCAACACATTAACTGGTCTCCCCAAATGTCTGATCGCTACCCATTTCTGACACTGCCATGGAGACAGGCTAATGCAGGCTGGTTCAAACATGGTAGGGCTGCCTGGCCCTGAGAGGGTCTGAACAGCGGTGTGGGAAATGCACTTTGAGAGAAGAAAACTCAAGAGAAATGGCTTTTATTTCCCTCCCTGTCTTGAAAACTGAGAATGTAACATGATTTCTTTTTGTCTTCTGCTTGGAAACAAATGTTCCTCTGCCTAACTTCCCTAGGTTCAATTAGTCTTCTGTCTTTCTCAGAATTCAGCCTGTTCATTTGCAAATGGAAGACATCAGAAAGGCTAGTGGGTGTGAGTGTGGGTCTTGAGGGGGAAGGGGGCTGAAGTGTTTATTTTCAAAGCCACGGGGGTCCCCATTTGAAAAAGCACCCAGCTTATCTCAATGTTTTTGTTTGTATGATTTTGAATTAGAAGGTTGGAGCAATTCATTTAGGAGATTAAGCTGTTTTTACAATGGGCTTAGTTGCCCTATTTATTCAATAGTATTGCTAGGGTTAAAAAAAAAAAAAGTCTTTCTACTGTGCTCTTCATTATTCCAGTGCACCAGTTTTAAAGAATTCCTTGGTTTTTGCTGTTAATGCTAGTTAATTTTACATTAAAATGACGTTTATTAACTGGTCACAGATAAAAATCACCAATGATTTATCTAACAGTTTAGAGCTGTCAGTTTTAGCAAATAAAAATATAATTAAATATGAATTTCAGAAAAACAGTAAATAAAATTTCAGTTTAAGTACGGGAAATCATAGGGTATACTGATACTAAAAAAACTAATTTATTATTTACTTAATCTTCAAATTTCACTAAAAATCATGTATTTTATCTGACATTCCTACCACGTCTACCACGTTTTCATGGATGTTGTATGTGTTCCAAGAATGGCAAGTGAAAACTAAGACAAATTCCATTTCATTATTGCACTTAAACTTGCTCCCTGCAGAGGCAAAGTACTTCATCAACCAGAATATTAATTTCCAGTTTATAAACAAATAAAGTGATAATTCAGCAAAGCAAGTGAATTTGATACACAGGTTAAGACCTAGTTCTAGTCACTAAAGCCTATTTCAACTAAGGAAATTTTTCTCACCACAAAAAAAGTAAAACCAAAAGTAGCAACTAGCATCTTCAGTTGAATTAGAAGTTAATGTCTCGAACCACTATGTTTAAATGTGAATATCATCTTTCATTTATGCTGCAAAGCAAACATCTGTGCAAGGAAGGGCTCGAACACCCCAGTGCGTATCCTAAGGTTGAAGAAGCCTTTGAACCAATAAATGAGTGATTTCTCCACAGGAGACTAAACATTTGCTTGTGACAGTAAACAAAAAGCTGAATTTTATGTAGCACAATCATTTTTACATATCTGTTGATATAAATAAAGAAGAATTATTGAATTTTTTTCTGCCAAATGAAAAGGTTTGCACTTGACTCAGATCTTAGCAAATAATCGTGTTTAAAGAATTAAATTATTCCTTAAATGTGACGCTTCCTTTTATCCCAGGAACTGGATTATAATATTATTTGCAGTAAATCATTCCTAAAGGACCCTGACTTAATAAACTGTGATGATAAACTAATAAGCCTAATTGTGCACAATTTATAGAGTTCATTTTAAAATCACATCTAACATTTTGAGAAATTTTTGTATATCTTAAACTTAATTTTCTTTTATTTTTTTTTTAGATAGGCAACTTCCCTGAAAAGAAAAAAAGAGGAAAGGAGACAAATGAAAAGCTCAAATTTGGTCAAGATCCCTATTTGCCATTTAAATACAATATTAGAAAACTCTTGCTAGGACTTCATTTTGAAATAAACCTCATGTTGGAGGTCAGTTCTGCTAAGAAATACCACTGAAAGCTGCCACTTGACCCGGAATTCCTCTACAAGAAAAACTAGCCATAACTACATGAGAGGCCTATATGAGAAACTGCCAGAATGTCAACTTCATTTGCGGTGGCCCCATATGGCCTGATCACTCTCCCTGGCATGATAAATCACTGGCAGAATTCTTACCTTCCTACATTTGATCTCTGCTCAGCAAGATGTGGTTTTGATGTGAAGAACTCCAGATCTCTTAGGTCAGAGACAAATAGCAGTGGCACTGACCTGCAAAGTGCTAAGTCTCTATTAGACTCAAGTGAAAAGCTGTAAGCTTCTGACAAGTTCCCTTGCCACCACGCTTCCCCACCCTCCATGGTTTTCATGAGCTTAGCTTGGCAGGAAAGCTGCTCAAATGGTCTGGAGGAGAAATGACAACAAATATTTTCTGCCTACTACTATTACAAAGTATTAAAATCAATTTTCACCAAGACTCAAAGGAGGACGTCTCTTGGGAGTCATTGCTCTAATTTCTAGCATGGTAAGTCCTTAGCAAATATGAAACATTTTGATTTCCACTGGATCTTTATGACACTGCTAGCCACTCATTTATATTACGAGAATCATTAACAGGGATTTCTGTGGACTACTCTTTGGTAACTATGAGTACATTGTTGAGACAGTATTTTCAACAAAATTGTTTGAGTGCAAATTTTCGGCCCTAAAAAGACTACAACTAAATATGCAAGCAGTTCAGTATTGTCTTTTAGATGCCCATAATCCCAAGTTCTGGGCCCAGGAAAGTAAAGAGTTCTAATTAGTCAGGGTGGGGTAAAGAAATCTTATAGCTTTTCTAATCCAACACTTTTAAAAAGTAGGTGGATTAATTAATAAGCATCTCATTCTGGTCTCTCGTTTTATAAGTAATAAAGCTGTTACCAGGATTTATTTATTTTTTATTTTCTTTATTTTTTGAGAGGGAGTCTTGCTCTGTCGCCCAGGCTGCAGTGCAGTGGTGCAATCTCGGCTCACTGCAACCTCTGCCTCCTGTTACTAGGAAATTTAAGTGGCGTACCCAGTATCACAAAGCATTTTCATATTTCCAGGTCCCATTATAGAGTAGATAATAAATGATCAAGTTATTTTGTTCATTCGCTAATTCAATAAGTATTTATTCAATGCCTGCATATCCAAGAAACTGTTGAATGAACATACATAAGTGACAGAGCTGGGGTCAGAACATGGGTCTTCTAATGCCCTCTCCATTGCCTTGTTCACTGCTCTGCAAGGTACTCTGAAAGGTTTCTATTTCAAAGGAAGGGGTAAATGTGTGTGAATGAAGCAGAAGAGTTTTCCAAAGTGGATGTGTGTATACCTTCTTTAAAGGAAGCACGTGAAAGAAATTTGTTTCAAAACACTTTACCTTGGAATTCACTTTCTAGTCCTGGCATTTTAACTATTAATGACTCTGCAAATGAAATCAGACAATTTATTGTCTAGTATGTATTCATTTATTCATTCATCAAACACAAAGATGTATGGACCACACTGTGTCAAGGCAGCCATGATATCGGCTCTCATAAAAATTTAAGTCCAAGAAAAAAATTAGTCTACGAATTAAACAGTAATTGGATCTCTTGGAGTGACATTATAAAACACACATTACTTAACAGTAATAATAAAGTTTGAAATAAACATAAAATGCCACATTTAAAATGCTTCTTCTAAGAGACTTTTGTATTCTGAAGTCATGTGTGCCTATCACTGAAAATGACAGCAGAAATACTCCAAAAATTGTAAAACTAAAATTGGTGTGGAATTTTAGTTCACTGAAATTATGAGGTGTTCCAAACAAGCAAAAAGCTGCTATCATTTTAACAGCTGCATTATTTCAACAGTTGTCCCCTTTACACCACTCAGAATTAGACACTCATAAATAAGGCCCTCATCTCTGTAGCAATAAGTTAGTGACTTTGCAAGCGTTCAGTGAAAGCAAAATGTTTGGTTTGTTTTTTGGCTAAGTGTACTTTATGTACCCCTATTTGTGCATACATGCCTATACTAAATGCTGAGCAATAATCTTTCTCCTTAAATCAGATCATCAAGAGTTCCAAAAATCACTGTTTTGTGTACTTCTTTTCTAAGCCTTCTCTTTTTCTCTGTTGGAATTCCTGGTAATGATACCAGAATGTGGGCAAACCTCATTAGTCTCCCTGCTGTTTACAAGACAGGATTTATGCTCAATGTGCTGAACACAATGACACACATCACTAAATGGCTACAACTACCATCCAGGCTTTAATCTCAGAAATTTTTCACTCCGTACAAATACCTAGCAGCATGGAGAAACATGGAAGAGCAATTACAGCCAACACGTGTAGTCTTTTAAGAGTACACCAATAAATACCCATTTGTGAAGGTTAATTTAATGCAACCCAGGCTGTTATCTGGAACAGTATATGTTGCCAATTCAATCCATTAAGTAATTACTAAATTCTCAAGAGGGCTCCCAGAAGTCAAATGTGGTTATTCCAGGTTCATTGCTTCTGGTCTCCCAAAGGACCATTTAGGCCAACAGCTGGGAGAGCCAACTACAAAGGTTCCCAGGCATAACTAACCATTTCATGAAAACAGGTAAATGAGTCTAAATGAGAAATAAGAGTCATCAAGTGCCTGTCCTAAGAGAAACACCAAGGGAAGCAGAAGAGAAGCACAAAAGGGGAGGAATAAAAAAGGAGAGAAAAGGCGTAAGTTTGGGAAGTAAAAAAGAGAGATCTGTTCTCTCTAAAAGTGAAGTCAGAGAAATCTGGAGATTGTAAGATCTGGCTTAAAGGAGACAACCTTTCAGCAGTTTCTTTAGAGAGGATTTTTCAATCATTTATAATGAAACATTAATTGTGCACCCCAAATGCCACCCCTTTGTGTTGCTGAAACTCAAAGTTTGAGTACTGCATGAATTCCGCTATTCTGCCTCCCCACTGAGATTACAGGTAACAGAGGGCTCTGATGGTAATTAAGCCTTAGTAAGATGATTGCTCATAAGCGACAAGATGGAACATACCCACCCAACTCTTTCTGGAAGCATCTCTCTCACAGAAATTATAGCCCAGTTACACAAAATGATGGCCCACTGGGGCACAGAAAGCATTAGAAAGAATGTAAAATATATTATCCTCAATAGCCTCACACATCCTCACTCCCAAGTCAATCTTAACAGCCATAAAAAAGGAAAACACTTTTTGAATGCAAACAAAACAGACCAAATAAACAGGTGTTTTAGGGCAGTGTGTGACTACACAACCAATGAGGATCGAAAAACATAGTTCTTTATCATAACCTAAATAATCACATATTTCCAGGTGATGTATACCTAAAGTGTCAAATTGTGTCAATTCTCTCCCCTTTTTTTTAATTCATACTCCCATTTTTGTCTGGTTGGAATTGTTGCTTATGATAGCTGCGGACAATACTGAGTGGAATTAGACTTAGGATCTGAATGAAATATGGGATTTGTAGTTGAGGAACTGGGCTTGGGGTTTCCTATAAAACACTCAGCAAGGCTTTAGGTTAATAGTCCAAATTGTATTGTCTTTGTAGTGGTTATTATGTTTGTCCTTATTGTTACGAGTAGGGAAGGAGGAGTATTGAGTCCTGGAATTGCCACCCACTATTGCTATTGAGCCTGAAAAAACTAACTTTAATATGCTTGATTTTCTCACTTATAAAATGAAGATATTAATATAATATCCACATCGTAGTGTTGCCCCAAGAATTTAGTGTAATCATATGTGAAAAGTACTTTGAATATTGTAGTATTAATAATAAAAGCCGTAGCTATTAAAATATAACAAGTATTCATTAAGAAAACATTCTTGAAGTTTCTGCGTTGTTAGACATTGAGCTACGTACTTCAGAAACACCGTGATAAATAAGAGTTTAGAATCTAGTACAGTTTAGAAGTAGGGAGTTACACAGAAAAATATAATACAATGCAAAAACTCTACCACTGAGAAGTGCAAATAAGTAACATGAATGCTCAGAGAATATACATTCTTTATCAAAAAATAAGTGTGTAGCCAAAATTGTCAGGTATTATATGTAAGTATATACACAAAAGGGGTAGTTTTAATTTTAAGGTTGGAGAATTTCACACTTCCACAATATCCTCTTTAAAATTAGAGATACACATGCATGAACCAAATCACTGATGAAATCCAAACACAAAGGTAAATATATACACCAGCTTTGGGTTTAGAACTTAAGTTAAAATGTTAACAAAATAAGAAGTAATGTTATTTTCAGACCTGGTACTTAGGAATAATTTAAATTCTCTTCACTAACAGGATGAAGTATATTATTCTTGAATAATGTAGAGTTATTCAAGAAAAAGGTCTTTCTTCTAGAAATTCTTTTTAAATTATTTGCTACCTATCCACGTTTTCTCCAAATCTATCAGCAGCACAGAGTAAATAATTCATCAATTTATCTTGACCCTTCAAAAATGAGTGTTGTATGTGTGTGAGAGAGCGTGAGCGCACATGAGCAAGAGTACAACCACAGCTAACATTTAAGTACTTATTCTGTTCTAGGTAATGTAAGAAAGGTAGGGAAATTAAGTCTTGACATGAATAAGTTATAATAATCATGTTATCCTAGAGTTTTATACAGTGGCCGCCTAGAGGTAGGTTTGTGGAACACAGCACTGTTCTTAGTTTAGGGAAACTAGTACGTATTAAAACCATCAATCAAAATAGAACCAGTTTCTCCTATTTTCCCATTATAGAGAAGACCACACTTTCTAGACTTCCTAATCTGATTCCAAGACTTCAGGGAATACAATTTTTAAAAATTATTTAAACATCAATATTGTTTGACTTTCCAATGCTACATCATTTGTCTTTAATATTTATTATTGTCCCCATGCATAAGCAATTACCAAATCTAGGAGGTAAATACAGAAATGCAAAAAGCAAAAATAAACTTTCAGAAGACTACAAAAAGAATGCCTTGAAAAATCTGGAATAAGAATACATTTCTGAAACAGGACTCTAAAGGAAAAATCCTTCTTCCTTTGCATTTAAAACTGTATGACAGTTACACAAGAAAAAGAAAGAAGAGGGAAAGTTACAAGAGGAAAGAAAATGTTTGCATAGTAAATAACTGATAAAAATTATAATCCTGAATACATTTATAAAAACGGACAACAAATCAGTAAATACACAACATAGAAAAATGACCAAATGATAAATTAGCCAAAGGAGGAAAACCAAATGGCCAACATGAAACGATGCTCAATCTCACAAGAAATCAAGGAAACACAAATCAAAGTAGCAATGAGATGCCATTTCACACTTACCAGGTTAGCAAAATTTAATAAGTATGAGAATCTGAAGTATAGGTGAAAACGTAGACTAATGGGAACTCTGACACACTGCTGGTGGGATATACTGGTGGTGGAAACTAGTATAACCATGTTGGACAGAAATTTGGCAATCCCTAATTAAGTTGTAGATACATATACTCCATGAGCCAGCAATATCACTTTTAGATATACATCCTAGATGCTCTCTCACCAGGTATATGATGAGATATGTTCAGGAATGTCCAATACAGCATTACTACAATAACAAAATGCTGGATGTATCATAAATGTCAAGAGTAGAAACTAAAAATTAGGATATATTCAAAGAATGGAATACTTTGTAACAATTACAATGAATTAATTATAAGTATATCCAACAACATGGATGAATACTGAACATATTCTTAACAACCTAATCAAATTACAGAAGGATATATATATATATATATATGGTACATATATATAAAACATTTATATAAAAGATGTTACCATGCAAAACAATAGCATATATTATTTATGGATACATACACCTATAGGGAAGATAAATGCCTCTGACAAAGGAAGAGAAAGAAGGAAATGGGGGCTTCAATTTATTTCTTTTAAAAAATTAGAAGCAAATATTGCAAAACATTAAGAACTAACAAATCTAGGTACAGGTACACACATTTGTTATATTACTGCTTTACTTTTCTGTATGATTAAAGCAATTCATTTTCTGTCAAATATGTCTGGCAATAGTGTGCTGTTCTTCTGCTCAGCTGGAAACATCTCTTTATCTTCTGAATCCTCATTCATCTCTAACATTTAGCATCTTCTATCATGAACGATAGCTACTGTGTGCATGACCCCACTCCACACCCAAATGGGAATCCTCTACCACCTCTTCAGAGCAGAGGCCACACCTATATATCTTTCTCTGCCAGAGTGACTCACAGTGCTTTATTCACAAATGAATAAATAAATTCAGGGAAGCACAAGAGTAGCTCTGGCTACAGCCAAAAATAAAAATGACCCTGAGATAATAAAAATTAAAATTAAATTTTATAATTAAATAATACAATTATATTATCAAACTGTAAAACACAGATGAGGCAGAATTCACCAGTTTCAGTTTTATTGGGGAATTTAACCAAATAGTCTCACACTGATTCTTCATCTTCTCCCAAAAAGGATTCTGTGAGCAAGTCCAATTTTCACACCTAGAAAAATAAGACTTTCAGTTGTTCTCCATAAATTCATATAGGCATTTCATAATTTCACCTTCCCAGGCAAAGCCTTCCCCTCCTCCTTCCCACCTGAAATCGTGCCACTATCACACACATCTCAGCCTGGAAATCTGGTATATGAGTGTTAGGAGTGAGAGGTGGGGAAAAGGGGAAGTAGGTTGTTTTTGCATATCTCGTGGGTTTGCTAAATAATTAGTGGGTTTCCTAAACTCACAATATTTTGCCAGATTCATTTACTGGGAGGTAATTCCATTCTTCTTGTGGGAAGAGTCACACAACCTATACCACTTTCTGACTGTTTAATCTTTAAGGAATCCCTAGAAATGATATTCAAAAAAAAAAAAAACCTAAGAGTCATTGGACTTGAAATTCAAAGTCCAATGAATAGATGGATGAAAATAATGTAAAATAAAATATATTAAAATATAACTTTTTAATATTTTGAAAAATGTATAATCAAGATTGGAAAGGGTTTTCAGATTCATGATATGCTAAATT
Organism: Pongo abelii; assembly: GCF_028885655.2. NCBI lineage: Eukaryota > Metazoa > Chordata > Mammalia > Primates > Hominidae > Pongo > Pongo abelii. Next base: position 61,120,902 of record NC_072001.2, read on the forward strand.
CTTCTAGATAAGAGACAGGTGTTTCCAGTTTGACCTAAACAAAAGCTTTTCTCTTTCCAGAGTTGTAGTGATAAAGAAACACTACTTTGGCTCTCCAAAGGTCAGACAGTGATGAGGAAAGGAAATAGAGCAGGTAACTACTTCTGGAGGTAACAGAGCTGAACTGGAGTAAAAGAAAGGCTTCCTTCTATAATAAAAATTAGAAAGTTCACACACAGACATACTAATTTTTAACCACATTCTACAGAGGTCAATTAATCCCCACGTTTAGCCCCAGGAAGTGTTGTTTAGAGCCCAGCAGAAGTCTAGGTGGTGAAATCACCCAATTATTATTCCAACTGGAATTTTCAAAGCCTGGAAGTGTTTTCAATCACGTGATCCAACAGAGACTTGTTGTAAATAAACCTGCTGTAAATAAGCTCTAAGATTTTGAAGGAAAACAATTTAAACATAACTCAATCTTAAAGGCAGACAATAGAGAAATGCCAGTGATAAGTAATTCCCAATGTGCATAATCTCATATATTTAAAAGGTTAAATGAAATAGATCTCAAAGATACAATTAAAGGCAATTAAAAATTAACCCAGGTGACATTACAGCAATCACCTCTACGTGAATTAAATTTGGTGTTTGGGGGGAAATGAATGGCTTTGAAATTACCTGTCACAGTCAATAAAGAAATTAAAGAAATGCTAGGAGGGCTTTCAAAATAGCCACTGCCTGGTGCTTTTACTTTCTGGAAGGTGACTGCTCCTGGAAAATGCTCTCAAAATTCCATATGTTATCTTGGACAGTCAGGACTAGTAAAAGTTTCTTCGTTTTTAAATTATATAAAGTAAGATACCTTCCCACTGCCAAAAGGTATCTACCTTCTGAGAATGTCCTTGTATGCTGCATACTTCCCACATTTATGTACCAATATCTTGTCAGCATTTTTATCCTAACTACTTAAAATACCAGAAACGTCTATTTGCAACCTAGAGTTTAGGCTCAGCTAATCGGGCATACTGAAGCATATTCATGCTACATTTTGGCACAAATGTCAAGATATCTAATTTTATTATTAAAATACTGTCAGAGAAATTGCTTTAGTAACTTTTTAGTAAAGACAAGACCTTGGTGGAAAACCCTCCCAGGAATCCCATTTGGTAAAAACACAGTGTAAATATATAAGGAGGATTCCATAGCTACCCAGAATATTGAACTCTTATGAGTAATGCACATAATAAATGTAATAAACATAATTAAAAGAATACATAAAACAGACCTGTTTTATAAAACTTTGTTGATCATATAATTCTTTTTTTGAGATGAAGTTTCACTCTTGTCGCCCAGGCTGGAGTGCAATGGCGTGATCTGAGCTTATTGCAACCTCTGCCTCCTGAGTTCAAGTGATTCTCCTGCCTCAGCCTTCCAAGAAGCTGGGATTACAGGCGTGCACCACCACGCAGCTAATTTTGTATTTTTAGTAGAGATGGGGTTTCACCATGATTGGCCAGGTTGGTGTCAAACTCCTAGCTTCAGGTGATCCACCCGCCTCAGCCTCCCAAAGTGCTGGGATTACAGGTGTGAGCCACTGCGCCTGGCCAGTTGATCACATAATTCTGATCTTCCTTAAAATTGGTTTCCATTAATTTAGATCTCTAAATATATATATATATGGTCATCACTTTGCAAAAATGTAATAGAATTTTGGCTATCATTATATGCCACTTACTTTAACACACTTTTCATTTAGTCCTTTTAACCCCATAAAGTAGACACTATTATCTCAATGATGACAAATGTAGAAATTGAAACTCAGTGAAGAAACTCTTTAAGATGCCACACATATCTTTTTTTCTTTTTTTTGTGCTGTTGCATCCCTAGGACCTGGTACCATATCAGGCACTATGTGTCAAATAAATGTAACTGTCAACATAGCTAATAAGTACCTTTCTGACCAGGATTTGATCAAAGGCCTATTTTAACTCAGAGTCTCTCTTTTTCCAAATGAAGGAAGGGCATGCAAGTTTTTTCTAAAATGGGGGCTATATGGTTTCTGTGGCTCTGCCATTATAGTCAGAAAGCTGCCACAGAGTACGTAACTGAATGAGTGCAGTTGTGTTACAATAAAACTTTCTTTATAAAACCAGGCAGACAGTCCACAGTTTGCTGACCCCTGATACTGTCACTAAGATAACTAAAGAGGCAAAAACTCCAATCAGTATTTGTATTTTATTGTCTAACTAAGAAAGACTCAGAACTGATAACTCTGTGTGATGGGACTTGGGATATTTACTGATTTTGTCATGGTTAAATCATCGTGCTTCACCGATGCAACAGAGAACTAACTATGCATGATTTGCCTTTCTTAAGCCTGGCTATGAGGAAGTCAGACCTCACAAAACAGTCTCCTCAGAGAATCCCCTACTCTGAAACAGAAAAACTATCATTCATCATTTTATAGAAATAAAGAACAAGGAGTCCCTCAGCAAATGATAATTCCACATGGTAACATAGGCCCATGTAGTGGAAGGGATCAGGGCAGGACCCCAGGAGAATTATGTAATTCAAGTCCTGTGATGAAATTGTCCAGCTTCCCTGTGTTAAATGGAGATGATACAAACACCAAAAAGCTGCATAGTTATGAAAAAGTATTTTTAAAAAAAAAACCTGAAGTCCTCTATTAACATGTAGTTTGACTGACAATTTATGACCAAAACAGACAAGCTTGAGTAAAGGTTTGGAAGGATCTAGATCCACACCTATCTTTTAAGAAATTATTCCTGGCATAGGCAAGAATCTTGCCCCAGATTAAAAAAAAAAAAATCTCATAGAAAAATCAAAAATAGCCATTGAAAGTATTAGAATGAAAAGTCACAAAAGGTAGCTCCTTCTTAAGAGGAGTAGACTAGTTCATATTTTCTCCATGGTTGCAAGAGAAGCAACACACAAAAAAAAAGATTTAAACTCCTTCCCTCAAAAAAAAAAAAAAAAAAAAAGGAACAAAACGACAAAAAAACAATGTGCCACAGACCGTTAGAAAAAGTGTATGGTGATGAAAACTATCAATTTTTTTAAAGTCAAGGCCAACGTCTTCCTCATGAATTATTCTATTTATTTCTACTCTCTCTCCTTCAAAAGGTTTTGCAAGGATCAAACAAGATATATATGAAAGTGCTAGGCAAACCATTAGGCCCTATAAAAATGTAAGTGGCATTATAAGTATTATCATCATCATCATTATGATTACATTGATAACTGAACTACTGCTGTACTAACAACCAATTTTTGGCACACAATTTTTCTAGTAAGACCCTAATCTCCCAGAAGACAGATGTTTCCAGTCTAACACAGTGAAAAGCACCCTTGTTAGGAACATGGCCACTCAAATGCCTTTTGAATTTAACTGAAATCGACCCCAGAAAACAGAAGTTTAAATGAATAAATAAAAATATAAATCTAGACTCACGATGCACATTAGCTCTGAGTTTTAAGTTGATTGCCTTTTTGCCTCTTCTATTTTAGCAGGTCAGTATGTGATAAATATCCCCTTCCTCCCTGTGTTTCAGCTCCATATAATATCAGATGCAGAAAAAAAAAACACGTAACTCTTTGTTACTGTTAGTTATGGGCATAAACTCTCACTGAAAAAGTGACCAACAGAAAGATAGCACAAGGATCTGGGGGAGGGAGGAAGGAAAGGAGAGACCTGTACAGCCAGAAGAGAAGATAGAGCCAAGAAAGAAGGTGGCAGTGGAATACACAGGGCAAGTTTCCAAAGACCTGGGAATCTGTTAAGAGATATCACCTGCAGTCAGGGGCAGTCAGTAAAGTGCTGAGCCTTGATTTTGTAATTTGTGTATTCCTATCATATCAGCTATACAAAATTATAAAAGCCAGCCTAATAAAATAGACAACTCAGAAAATTTTTAATTCATAAACACATCGCTCAAGGCAATCAGAATGCAGTCGTCTTAGGATACAAGGAGAGCACATTCTCTTGGTACCAAATTGGTCCCCTCAATACTTCATGTTAGTTTTCACTCCTCCTTGACTAACACCATCTGTTTTAAAAAGCACATTCCTTAATAAGGGATCACTTCTAAAACTTCGGGTCCAGCTTGCTGTATTAGGGAAATAGAAATAGACATGTTCCAAAAATGGTATTGCCATTGATCACTGGTCTAATATGGATACTAGAATTTCTGAGTGGTAAGCATATTTTAAAAAATGGAATGTAACTGCCTAAAAGTCCATACAAAACCATGAGTTTAGCCCTTTCAACATCCTTAGGGAATGAACTTTAATTCTGGAGCATTTCCACTGGACCTCTGGCAGGCGAAGGCAGTAACTTTTAATTCTGGTCATCTCCCCCATTCCCTTTATTAAAAATGTGAAATACTTCTAGCAGAAGGAGGAAGTTGGAGCAAAAATACAGAAAAATACAAGATCACAAGAACAAAGTTTTCTAAGTGCACATTACTTGAAATTCTCACAGTCTGGTCATTTATTTTAAGTAGTGACTTTATGTGGGTCCCAATATCACACTGAAAAATCATACAGAAAGTCATATCCTTCACTAAAGACATATGTTTAGCAAGACAAAAAACAATAACATTGTCTTATAGTATCATTTTCTGATGCAAATATTGTGTTTCTTTCAAATGTGATATTTAACAGGCCCTAAAGCATAATACTTTTGTAGCCATTACCCTTTTAAAATCCCCTATTGAATATGGTATCACTATCCTAAAGGACTGTCCATTCTATCTCGTTCACTCTTCTGTTTGAAATTGCTAATATAATTTCTCTCACTTCTGGTCATGTTAGTTTTTTAAAAACTCACTATTAATCTTATTTTTCCTTTAAGTAAAAAAATCATTACCCTGGGATACCAAAAGAGCAGCTTCTGCTCTTCACGTTTTAAAAAAATTACTGCTTGCCCACTATGCTTGTCTTAGAAAATTTAGAAGTCTCACTAAAGAGCTGAGGAGAAAAACTGCTGGGAATGCTCACAGATACCTGATTTTACAAGTTTTTGTGGAAAGAGCTCGCCTTTAGATTAGTGTTACTCAGTGTTTATGAGGGTTGTTTGTCAAGACAAAAATAAGGTACCTCCTCCCCACAAATTAAAGAATCAAGTTACAATCCATTATTTCATTTCTGATTGTTTTTCTTTGTATTAAGTGGGAAAGTGGATACTGGATAAAAGTTCCCCGAGCTAAACGACTCCACATTAAAGGCTCCAATTAGCTATAAATCAGTTGTCTTTCCTACTGGGGGAGAACAAGAGAGAAAAGAGAGAGGGGGTAGTTAGGGAGTAAGATAACTGGAAGAGCTTCCAAATTAAATTCTGAAAAACGTACCTATTGCATACCTAAAATTTCTTTCAGAGGCTGTTAGAAAAATCCCATCAAAAATAAGACTAAAATCAAACCTTCCCAAATCTGAGGGTTAGGTCTTTTTTCCTGTGTAGACCTTCCATTTTAAGACCTTTAAAAAGAGCCTAAAGAGGTTAGAGACCCTCATAAAACAAAACTTTTAAGCTGCATGCTTTCCCTGCTCGTTCCTAAACCCAGAGAAGTGCCACACATTGGCACTATTGTTATGCAAACAATGCCTAAAAGGTTATAACCATTAACGACCTCTCATTAAAACGGCTTTGAAAAATTTGTCACACCATCTAAAAAAGCTAGCAGGTACATTAAATCCATCTAAATCGACATTCAAAACACAAATCGCCCTGATTTGTAACCAAAAACTCAATGCAAGTAAAATCTCAATATTCTGATGTTGTTTCTTGTATATCTCGTTCAACCACTAAGCCAGATGCAAACAATTTACTTCTCTACAAAATTTATCTTGTAAAAAAGCACGATGGAATACATCTTTAATCAACCTTTAACCATACGCATGTGCGTCTATGGGTTTGCGTTAATTGGAGGAAGTTGGGTGTAGAAATTTATCGAAAGGACTAGAAAATCAAACCAGAGAACTACAAAATGAACTCCAAGAAACGTGGTTTTGAATCCCATCTCTCTCATCACCTCCCTCAAAATGTTGTAACATTACAATACTCCTATGTTTGTAATCGATCATTTTTTTCTATGTCGAATTTGTGGAAAGTAAATTCATTTTATATTAGGTAGCAGACGCATATTCTTTTTTAGGCGATGCAACAACAAAAATCCTGCTTAGCAAACACAAGATGTCAACGTTCGTTATAAAAAAAAAGTAAGTTCTTCAGTTCAAAACCGAACATACTAACAAATTTTAAAACTTTTTAAGCTTCCCAGGGAAACTGCCACTGCCTACAAAATTCACATGAAACGCTGACGTTGGAGTTACTGTACTTATCAGTCAGGTTTCCGTGAAATTTGTCAAACCGGCCAGAGCTCTGGTGTCTTGACAGTTTCTTACGGGAAAGCCCCTCAGCACCCTCCGGGCTGTGGAGGACCTGATTGGGACCAGCAGCCGAGCGGCCCCAAAGGCGGAGGACAGAGAAGCGACGGCCAGGCTGCGTGGCCAAGCTGACGGGGAACCTTGGCCTCCATCTGAGGATACTAAGCGGTTCCGACGCCTCCCCCGCGGCAGTCGGGACCGGGTGAATCGGACAGAAACCAGCCTCAGATAGAGTCCGGGGCAGGAGCCGTTGACGGCGGCCCCTCAGCGCTGCGCTTCGGGTTGGGGCAAGTCCCCAAGGCGTCCTAAGACCGCGGCGGGGCTTCAAACGCCCCAGTCACGAAGACAGGAAGGGGGCCCCTCTGCTGCGCAGGGATGACAGGCTGGCCCCGGCAACCCCGGCCCCCCGCTGAAGAGATCGGGGAGACCAAAGAAGGTTCTAGAAAGTCTCCGTGGACGAGGGGCGCTGGGCGGCCGCTTACCTTGGTGTACTTGATTTCGAGGTTGGGCGTGGGCGACGGCAGGAGGTGCAAGGACGCCATGAGGGCGGCGGGGTCGGCCTTCACCTCTCCGGGCATCTCTATCTTGCTGGAAGTCATGGTGGCGGGCCGGGTGTCCCTAGCCCGCGGCGTGGGGCAGTGCGGGCTGTGCGCGCGGTCCGCGGCCCGGGGGCGCGCTCGCCTGTATATAGGCAGGTGTCAAGCTGGGGCTCTTCTTATTGGACGTGAGGGCCTAGGCGCGGGGGGCTGGTCCATCCTACCTAGGACGCCCGGCGCAGCCTCCATTTACATAAAGCCCGCGCCGCGCGGCCGGGACGCTTGGCGCCCACGGTCAAGTCCGCCCGACGCTTCCGCCCGACGCTCCCGCCCCCCGGCCGCGGGGACCAGCCCACGCCCACGCTGCCTCTACAGTCCTCGACGGCGGGAGCGTGAACTTGCGCCGCGGCCCGCGGGCCTCGGCCAGCCGGACTTGGTCTCCCGGTCCCTGGGTCAGAGTCGGCGGGAGGCGCACTGCGGCCGAAGTCGAGCGGGGGTCGTGGCCCCCGGAAGCGGAGCTGGCAGGGGCTGGCGGAGACCGGAGCGGCCCGGTCGTGCCTCGGAGTGGAAAGAGGCCAGGAAAGTCCAGGCTGCGGAGGGCGGCTCCCAGGTCGCCCACGTTCCCTCCCATCCCCGTCCCAGGGCCCACCGAACCCCGTCCCCCTTCTTTTCCGGAGACCCGGGAGGGCGTCCTCCGTTCTCCTCCTCCGGGCAGGGGCGCCAGGCTCTCGGCAGCTACGCCCCCTCCCCCGACCCCCCGACTCCCCTCAGCCGGGCCGAGGTGCGTGGTGGCCAGAGGGTCAGGGAGAGGTGGCGGTGGGTGCGAGTCCCCCTCGCCCCGCGCTCAGAATGAGGATCCCTGCGAGCGGGTCAGCGCGGGGCGGCCCTTGCCAGGCGTCGCCCGCCCAGTTGCTGCCCTCTGCCGGCCGGGACCGCCCGGGCGGCTTGCGCTGTGGCGGGAGGATATGGGCCGTGATCATCCCCGGCTCCTCCGAGGAGCTGCGTGCTTCGTGGGCTCCTTCAGTTCTTCTCGGATCTCCTCTTCCGGCTGTTTCCCCTCCTCACCCAGCACACCGACAGAAACACTATTTTGTTTTTTCTGTTGTTCCTTACACGCTAAGAGCTATCGTCCCGCCAGACCTTAGGCTCATCTTACTGTCCCTTTGGGATTGAGCTTCCATCTCCCCCCTAATTTAAGTGTTTCCAAAGTCCAACAAGCTGCCCTCTAGTTTGTGGGTCAGCCTGCAGGTGTAAACCAAGAACCTAGAGACCCTGCCTCAGAATGGGCTTTGGACTCCGTGGACTAAATCAAGGCCACATGGAAAGACCTGCATAAGTCCCTTCCCTTCCTTACTCCTCACTCCAAATGTAAGCTTGACAGGGGCCTACAGTGTTGATAAACGCTTTTTCTACACTACCAAGCAACACTTTCTGATCTTTTTGTTTCGTTTGAAGAGACAGGGTCTCACTCCTTCACTCAGGCTGGAATGCAGTGGCGCCATCATAGCTCACTGTGATCTTGAAGTGGGCTCAAGTGACCCTACCACCTCAGCCTCCCAAAGTGCTGAGATTATAGGCATGAGCCACTGCGCCCGGCCTGATTCTCATCTTAAATGCCATTTTCAGAGCCTCTGGAGTCCCATTTCTTGGGCGTTAAGAAAACATTAAGCATCAGCCAGAAAACATCTTTCTTTAGGTACTTTCAGTAACGAAAACTGCCTAATCCTCAGCGCTCAGATGCTAAGCAATAGTGAAAACAGACAAAAATATTTCATTTTAGTATTAGGTTTACAGAAATAAGTTCCAGCCTCTCAGAACCCAAAGTGACCTGGGTGAATTGTTTTCATGGAGAAACTACAGACCTTAGTTTGGACGGTTGAGGGCTCTCTACTCAGGGAATTTCTATGACCAAAAATTATGACTTAGTAACAGTGTATGCTCGTAAGATATACTTTTATCAAAGCCTTAGAAGGTTAGAGATACAATTGAGAAATAAGTAAAATCTTAGAGTTCATTGGGGAGAAAGAGAAGGTTCCAGCAAGGGGGAACAGTGATACCTGTGGAAAAACTTATCACTAGTTATGAGAGGCTGTGAGGAAAACATGAAAAAGAGCCATAACAACATGAGCTGAGTGCTCCGCCAAGGAGGACGCCTACTCCCTGGGAAAGTTGACCTTTGGCCTGGGTCTTAAGGGAGAAGGGAGGCTTCACCAAGAGCGAAAAGAACACTACAGAAAAGGTATAGAGGCTGGGCACGGTGGCTCACGCCTGTAATCCCAAAAGTTTGGGAGGCCGAGGCGGGTGGATCACTTGAGGTCAGGAGTTCGAGACCAGCCTAACCAACATGGTGAAACCCCATCTCTACTAAAAATACAAAAATTAGCTGGGCCTGGTGGCAGGCGCCTGTAATTCTAACTACTCAGGAGGCTAAGGCAGGAGAATCGCTTGAACCCAGGAGGTGGAGGTTGTAGTGAGACGAGATCTTGCACTCCAGCCTGTTTCCCTTGTGCCTTCCTCAGTTCCTAAAACAGCGTAGAACACATAACAACTATTTAACAAGAATTTTTGTTGGTTGATTTGAGCAAAAGACAGAGCACTTTTCACAACTTCCACCGTAAGTGAAAGTAACTTCCTTCACTCCCTGATTAAAGAACATTTTCTCCTCTTGATCTTAAATTTTGTTTTGCTTTTCCTCATGGGTTTTTTTTTTTTTTTTTTTTGAGACAGAGTCTCACACTGTCATCCGGGAGTGCAATGGTGTCATCTCGGCTCACTGCAACCTCCGCCTCCCAGGTTCAAGCGATTCTCCTGCCTCAGCCTCCCAGGTAGCTGGGATTACAGGTATCCGCCACCACGCCCAGCTAATTTTTTGTGTTTTTAGTAGAGACAGGATTTCACTATGTCAGCCAGGCTGATCTCGAACGCCTGACCTCATGATTCACCCACCTCGGCCTCCTAAAGTGCTGGGATTACAGGCATCAGCCACTGTATCCAGCCAAAAAATATATATATTTTGTCTATATTCAGCTCTTGACAGCAGCCACTTTTTGTTCAAGCCCCCGTCCCTTTTTTTTTTTTTTTTTTTGAGACTGTCACCAAGGCTGGAGTGCAATGGCATGATCACGGCTCACTGTAACCTCTGCCTCCTGGGTTCAAGCGATTCTCCTGCTTCTGCCTCCTGAGTAGCTAGGATTACAGGCACCCGCCACCATGCCTAGCTAATTTTTGTATTTTTAGTGGAGATGGAGTTTCACCATGTTGGTCAGACTGGTCTCAAACTCTTAACCTTAAGTGATCCACCCTCCTCGGACTCCCGAAGTGCTGGGATTATAGGCATGAGCCACCATGCCCGGCCGTTGTTCAAGCTTTTTAAATCAAGGTAGGGACAAGATTTAGCGGAAAAGAACAGTGAATTATAAATGCTTCTTTGGTGTTCATCTTCTTGGTTTCAGTTTGTAAGATTTACATGGCTATTACTTTCAAGGCTGCCTTAACACCTCTTCTCACATTCTTATTTCCTCTTCTCTTTCTTTTATCATCTTGTTTTAGTGTTTTCTCATATGCTCCACAGATTTCACAATAGTTAAGAAGACAGTCTTTGGGCAGATGTGGTGGTTTACACCTGTAATTAGGCCAAGGTGGGAGGATTGCTTGAGGCTACGAGTTCAAGACAAGTCTGGACAACATAGCAAGACCCTGCCTCTACCAAAAAAAAAAAATATCCAGGCGTGGTGGTGCATTCCTATAGCCCTAGCTACTCAGGAGGCTGAAGGAGGAGAATCGCTTGAAGCAGGAGTTTAAGGTTATGGTGAGCTATGATCACACTACTGCACTCCAGCCTGGGTGATGGAGTGAGACCCTGTCTCTAAAAATAAAAAGACAGTCAACTACCTTCAGATTTCTAACAATTTGAATTTCAGTCTTTTCCCCCCAATTTGGCTAAGAAACTGTTTTTTTCCCACCTTTACAGTGTTTCTCCTCCCACCCCACCCCCAATTCTGTAATTATTTATTGCTTAGGGTACATCTTGTTTGAAACCCCTTGCATAAGGGAACCTAAGCTGCAGCATGCTCTATTTATTTCCTTATGAAAACAATTTATTAGGCCTGGTGGAGCCAATATCCTGGAGTTGCAGAGGAGAAAAATAAATTCTTGCCTCATATTTCCTCACCTAAATAATAGAATGCAAAGTTGTAATTTTAAGGCATCAGCTTTATGTGAAGTTTGGCTTTAAGTTATGAAACCATAACAATTTAGGTTTCTTGTTAGTTGCAGTTAAGGGGAGGAAAGTATTTGTTAAGTTGAGAACTATGCTTTAGAAATCAATGAAGGGAACTAAATGCAGCTCAAAGATCCCTCTCAAAGAAGATACACTTTTGATTTTGACAGTAACCGAATGTCCAGCTTGAACGTCAAGCTTCTATGTTTAGGGGCTATTTCAGCCTCAGGTGGCCCTGCTTAATTGCTTTCCTGTTCCCATTACTAACCATGATGACAGCCTACCTTTCCTAACATACACTTGCATTTTAATTTATCTTCAAAAATAAATCACACATTATAGCATTCCCCTCTTCTGGGCTAATTGAATCAGTTCCTTAAATGTCTCTACATCTAATGATTTGAAAGAGGCACATTGTTTGAAATATTTAAAAAATTAGGGCCCTTAGGTTGTATGCAGAATGATCTCAGTGCTTATTTCAGATATAAGTGTTTCCTAATGATCTCATTCATCTCAAATGGGATATGCCTGGCCACTTTATTTGAAATCTTTCCTGAAAATTCTAACAGGAAAGCTTAATGCAACATATATTTATAGAGAAATGGTATTTAATTTATTAACAAAAGCTTATAAAGAGCTTTACATATTTTTATCCAGAAATGCTTAATGAAGTATTTGGGACCCATTATGAAAACTTCTATAAAATAAATCCACTTATATTTTTATTTAACCTGTATATTAACTTTTTATGTGAGATCTAAACTCTCATTTAATTATCCTTTTCCTTCTAACATCCAGAAGAAAAGAGGCTGAGACTGTGGTATTTATTAACCATAAAAATTCTCTAGATATTAAGTTCCTCATTCCTTGATGTGGCCTCTGGTCACTATATTCTATGAGAAGAGGTATTTGGAGTTGCAGGGAGTAGAGTCCTAATTGGTTATGACTCAAAAAACTATGTTTTGATACAAAACACAGTTCTTTTCTTTTAAAATACATCCTCTACTTTTCAGGGACCCCAGGAGACTATTTTAAACATGGGAACTAGATTTGCCTTTGTTGTAAAGCCCAATTCCATTTCGTATATGTTCGAGAAGCTTCAATTTGGGTACTGGGATGAGCTCAGTACTTCATCAATAATCACACTTAACAGACACAGGAAGAAATTAAAATTCCAGCTACACCGACCTTTCTGAAGGGCCTGAGGGAAAAGGCATTGGCGCCCCCTGCAGCTGATGGTGTGTATGTGCAAGTGAGTATTGTCCATTCAAATAGCTTGGATTCAATGTATTTTTATCTGATACTGGTGAGAAATCCTTAAGAGATGTTATCATTTAATTTGAATTTATCTGGAGAAAAAAATCTCCTAGAGTCAGACAAATTTTAGATTTTAGTTAGTTTAGGAGGACTTTCTTTTGACTTACAGGAAAAGAACAAAAGCGTTTCTTAGCCAAATTTACCATAGAAAGTGCAATACTGAGAACACTATGGTCCCACTCACATAGTGTTCAGAGCACTCTGTCACAGAGGAAGTTGCATGAGCGTGTCTCAGATTGGAGGCTACTGTTTTTATCATGTGGGTGAGGAAGAAGTGTTAATAGATTCCAGAATTAATTTCTCTTCTCGCTCAGTTAAGTACTTGGCGTGTAACTAAGTTGTCTGCTTTTTTCTTTATTTCACATTTCTTAGCTTTCCTTTTTCCTTTTACCCTTCTAAAATTCATCAATTCTATAAATAACTCCTGTTATTATTTGGTTGGTGCAAAAGTAATTGCGAGTTTTGCCATTTAAAACTAGTGGCAAAGGCCTCAATTACTTTTGCATCAGCGTAATACTTAACATAGGACCCTCCGATTCCTAAGCTTCCTCCCCAAGTGCGTCTACGCTTATACAGCCACTCAACTCACAGGATCTTTGACATAAGGAATTCTCACATGAACTTTGGGCACTATTCGGGGCAGGGATCTGTGTTTATATTCATTAGAAAATGAGGCTAAGTGAACTGTCTCTCTCTTTTTACAAGCTGAAATGGGCCACTGAAAAGATAACGAGGAACACTTTAGATGTCCTGACAACAGAGGAGGCATGGCAGCCTCTTTTGTTTCAACCAAACAGTTTGCTGTGTGAAAGGCATAGAGTAAAACTGGGAGGCATTTAGGGCTGGAATAGGTACCCAATTTGGACATCTACCGCCAAATGGCAAGGAGGGGTCTTGCTTCAGGCTGCATAATCCCACTTTCAGAGCATCTGTGTCTTCCTGACTGCAGTTCCTAAACCTGGATTTTTTTTCTCTGTCAGTCAGTCATCTAAGTTCAATTGAACAAATATTCATTGAGCATATACTATGTGCCAAGCATTGACAAAGAGTCTATGAAGAACACAACGGAAGTTTGTGGCACAACCCTACCCTCAAATTCACAGTGAGGGTGGAATGACAGTAACCAAATCTGTGAAAATATTCACAGATCATATGAGACAGGAAAGAAGTCAGAATATCCAGTGTAGAATGAGAGTGAAAGAGGATATCTAAAAGGGGACAGCCCATTCACAACTCACAACCCATGCACAAATATTTTTTGGGGGGCCTCCCATGGGCATTTATAATCTTCTAGGTGCTCAGAAGAACATGTGACACAAAAGATAAACAGAACATTTTCCAGAGCATAGCCCAACAAAGAACTTCTTTGACATTTTTTAGTGTAAAGGTAACTGATGGTATCTACCAAATTAGCAATTTGTAAAATTAGAATTTCCAAAAGCAAATACTTGGAGCTGAGATTACCTCCCACTTCCCAAATTCAAGTTATATGATCTCAAGTATAATACCCTTTGGTATAGACCTAGCCAGAAGAGATAATAGAGGTGAAAACAAGGGCAGCTTATTTTTTTTCCATTAAGAGCATTATATATAACATTATGTCATGTTTCTAGTGCGTACACACCTACTGTAGAGAGATGTTGCCACCTACTCTTGTTTAGTCAGGGGATCAGACAGTCATGGAATAGACCAGTGGTTTTCAAACCAGGTTCCAACTGTAATTTAGGGAGCTTTACAAAATACGGATGCCTGGTCGCACCTCCAGAGATTGCAATTAGTTTAAGAGGGAGCCTAAGGGATTGATATTTTAAACAAACTTTCTGATGTCTAGTAAGGCACCGTCTGGTTTGAGAACCACTGTTTAACCCCCAGAAGGTTAACCATGTGGGGTTACTTGAATCCACTCTAAACCTCTGGATTGGGCAAATGGATTCTGTGCCTTCCCACTTTGTAGTGCTCTTTGATTTGCTATTTTCAATTTAGTATTTGAAAAACATATCCAGCCTCAAATGGATTGACCTTTCTGCTAATGTATTTCACCTAAATTAACAGAGACAATTAGCTAATTTATATTGGAATTGTGCACTTTCCAGTTCACATTTATCAGCTCTTAAATGCTTGATCTGGTGTTGCAGTTTAAATTTTTTATTATTACCCTTTAAATCTGAAGTAATGTCTTACATCTAATTAGCCAAACTTACATATTCAATTAATAGATTCATTATGGGCTAATGAATATGGAGGCAGCACTAGGGCAACGTCTGCCTGCCAGTTGACATGACTGAAACTTTTCTGCTCTGAAGAAAGGAAAGAGTCTGTTCTATAACTTAAATAGCTTGAATTTTCCGTTTTAACATTTCTGCTCTTAAGGAGTTTTACGGACCTGCCAAGATAGGAAAGTCAATATGTTGTCCAGAGAAACCTGCCCTTGTAGAGGAATACGAAATTCAAAATTGCAAAGGAAAAAAAAAACACATCTGAAGACATTTTTTAGTATAAAAATGTACAAATCTAGATGGTCACTCCAGATTATGGAGTTTTTCCTAACTTGTGTTTTTCATAACAGATGCTTGAGAAAAAAACTAAATGAGAAAATTAATATCACAAACTAAACAAAATGTTTAGTATACCTTAGGATCACTCCAAAACTCACTTGATTTCATGATTTAAAGATATGTCCAGACATACTTTCAATAATTTAATGTTCTATGGTCAGTGATTTTTAGAATCTAGATAATTCAGAGATCTAAAATGAATTTATGTAATATAATCAGTTATTAAAATTCTGGCTTTTTATTTCCCTGGTTATAAAGAAATAGTCATTTTTAGTAATTATAAAAAGCCACCCACTTCAGGAAAGTTGGGTGAGAGCTAGAATTCACTTGAAAAACTATTTTTAAAGATGGCAAGACTATGGGGAAAATAATCAGAAATCATTTTCAAAGTATGTGATATCTTCGACATCAAAACAGAAGTTGAACAAGTCACTTTGGCTTGATGTCTGCAATGTGACAGAAAGAGGATTTGAGGTCATGTATGTGCTGCTCTACTGAGGCATGAAAAGTTTGTTGTTGTTGATTTTTACACTCCTTACGTTCAAGATGACACTTTGATTATAAAAAGACTACATTTCTTACCATGAATTATACAGATGCAAAGTGCCAGTATCCTTGTGTCAAGTGCACTTCATCAAACATTCTAAAATATGAATTACTGCTATATTCATGTGTTTGATATTGAGGGCCTCTTATGTGCTTAGCACTGGCTAGATACCCTGGGGTTATGAAAAAGAAAACATAAATTCTTCTTATGGCTGAAGAAATTTGCAATTTGGTTGTCATAATAAAAGTCTTCATAATTGACTTTACAAATACACCTATGCCCACAAGATTAGATTTACTGTGTTTTAACTGTGTTTTACCCTTTTCAGTATCTATTAAAAAAAAAAGTACACATGTTAGTAAATCTTCTCCATGCTGCTCTCACTAGAAGTAAGGAGCACAGGCAATGAAAACAAAAGACAAAAAAACATGGCACCTGGTGTGCTCAGGGGGACTGGCAGGGGAAGGTATAAGTAGTAGCACCTGAGTAGGAAGTGTGTCCGCCCTGGTACTCATGCCATAAAGGGCCCTGCAGTTATAAATACACAAAAAGCAAATTTAATAAGGAATACATGGGACCCTCTGTCACTTGCAATCTGACACAGGCTGTTTCAGATGCGTGCATCATCTCTAACCCTAAACAATCACTGTCACAACTAACACTGTTGAGGCCCCAAGGAAGTGCTCTTCCTCATCTCTGGTCCTGTGTTCAGAAAAAGAAAGACAGCATCCTTTGCAGGGAATACTGGGAAGATCAGTGTGTCAAGCAGCTGGCATCATTAGAGTGTGGGGTGTCACCATTTGAGCAGTGCGAGTACGAAGGTGAAAGACACATTAATGAACTTATCACATCCTTCCTCTCAGATAGCATGAATGTACCCAATTCTTCCAGAGTGGGAGAACTGTTTCTCAGAGGTGCCATGCTGAGTGTCTAGATTTTCTTGCTTCTCTTTGTGTTTTAGTTGATGGTTTCTGGGGTAGTCTCAAATTAACATGGTCTTCTCAATAGCTCTGTGTGGTGACTGAGGAATATTCTGCAATATTAAACAATAAAATATTCTTACATTTTTATATATGTAGATCTAGACATAACATGTGTGAATTTGACCTTTTACATTGGCAACTAGGTTACACATTAAACCCTAGAATTGCTAATAGTTTTATTCTTACAAAAATGTTTAAAAGAAGTACTTACATTTTAAAAAACTGAATAAATAACATTTTAATAATTGTATTTAAAAGTTTGGTACTCATTAATTTTAATTTCTATTTTGCCTTTTAATTTTAATAAAAATTTTAAATATTTTAGAAAAAATAACTTTAAAAACTAAGAGAAATAATATGTTTCTATTTTTAATTCACATTGCTGATGAAAATATATTCATATTTGTATACTTCAAATATAATTCATTTTTTAAAGATCCTTTAAAGTATTACTGTCAATATCACCAAACTATGTGAAAACGTTGATTATAACAATATTGTGATTTGATGAAATAAATGCAACAATTGCATTTTATCAGATAAATATGTAATTTATGAGTTACATATATGTTTATTTTATTACTTACCCTAACATTGCTGGCACATCAGCAGAACAATGGGACATACACAGTCATAATTAAATTCAGCAGTCTTGATATTTTGTTTTCAGTCAAGTAAAAAGTATAGTTTTACATATTTAAACATTTTGCCAACATGAAGCTCTATTTGTCAAAGCAGAAGAGGACATTATATTTAACAGTTTTTAAGTTTAGTTTAAGATTGTAAAATATTTAAATGTCTGGTTTCTGGGTCTCCATTTGTTTTTTTTTCCCCCACAAATATTAGGAGTAGGCCTAGATAAAAGGAGTTGCTTTTCTCTGTAGGCTCAAGAGACTGATGTTTCTTTGTATCCTGATTCCATGTACCTTTTCAGAAATAATCAGTTGGCACTGTTTTCCTTTGTTGACTGTCCTATAATAACCCTCCTGCATACAGTTGTCCCTAGGTATCCATAGGGGATTGGTTCCAGGACCAGTGATACCAAAATTCATGGATGCTCAAGTCCCTGATAGAAATTAGCATAGTATTTGCATAAAACCTATGCACATCCTTCTGCATACTTGAAATCATCTTTAGATTCCTTATAATACCTAACCCAATGTAAGTGCTATGTAAAGAGTTGTTTTACTCTATTGTTTAGGGAATAATAACAAGAAAAAACAGACACTAGCCTGGGCAACATGGCAAACCCTGTCTCTACCAAAAATACACAAATTAGCCGAGCATAGTGGGTATGCCTGTAATCCCAACTACCAGGGAGCCTGAGGTGGGAGGATCACTTGGGCCCAGGAGGTTGAGGCTGCAGTGAGCCGTGAGTGTGCCACTGCACCTCCAGCCTGGGCAACTGAGTGAGATTCTGTCTCAAGAAAAGAAAAAAGAAAAAGACAAGACAAGACAAGAAAGACAAAAACAAGACAAGACAGACACAACCATCCTTTTTTGTTTTGCAGAATATTTTCCGTTCAAGGTTGGCTGAATCCACAGATGCAGAATCCATGGATAAGGAGGGCCAACAATATTTTTTAAGTTCTCTCTGAAAAGATATGCAAAGTAGTTCCAGAAACATGTTTGAATTTGAACTCAGCACATTAATTGGATCTTCATTTTTAAGTGGTTTTCATGTATTGTTAACAGGCTGTGTCAACATTATTGATGTTTTCTGTATCACAATAATTTTTTGTTTGTTTACCTTATTAAATAATTGAAAGGACACTGGATCAGGACCCAGGAAACCAAAACTCAATTCCTGGTTATTCTCTTACTCAGTATGTTGAACCACTGTAAACGTCCCCAACTTCCCAAGAGAAATTGTCACTTCCAATAGAAAATGTCAATGTTAATATCAGCATATTTCCATAAGAGTATGTGAAAGTTTATATTAGAGGATCTTTTTTTTAACTAACTACGAAAGGAAAATATCTATGTTGCAAAGCTACTCACAAAACTGTGGAATAAAGAGTCAGCGCACAGTTGAGCTAAACAAGTTGTAGGATAGGTGAGAAATTATTATTACGTTACGTCTTCATCGTCCAACAAAAACAACCACAGCACTGTTAGAGAATGCAAAGTATAAAGATGCATAAACCATTGTTTCACATCAAGGAGCTCTCTGTGCAGGCCAGCAGGGAACACAGTGATGGTCTTTTCCTAAATAGATGTGCAATGCTATGGAGAGCCAAAAGAGAAAGTGGTATGTCCCCATGGGGATCAGAAGGCATTTACCTGGACCCGCATGATAGAGAGGAAGGGATATAGGCAAGACTAGTGTATTGGTCGGAAGACTGGGGCAAATTTTGGAAAAGAAAAGTTTGGATACAGTGTGGCACACCTGTGGAGGAAAACCTAGGACATAAGCCAGCCCAGATGACAAGCTAAGAAATTTGTTTAGGCAGAAGAGGGAGCTGGAGCAAATCAGTTCACATGCTCTCTCTGTCTCCTGTTTACACTGCAGTATTACAGGTGTTAGACGGTAGCAAGTCCTAGAGAAGTGTGATGTGTAAGGCACTGTCATTCAACATTGTAAACAGCTAGGTAAAAGCAGAAAAAGTTCCAAAAGGTCTGTGCATGAAATCGAAGGATCCTTAGGCATGGGAGAAATTCGTAGAACTATAGGAAGAGGAAGAAGGTGATGAAAAAGAAAGGGTTGTGAGACGCCTGAAGGTGCTCACTCACACTGCAGTGGCTATAACACCCTGCAAGATACAAAGTGGTCTCTGTTAACCCTCTCCTCATCAAGTCCTGCATCTTCTGTTTCACTATCATTCCCCCTATGGAGTCCCTTCTCTCCAGTAATTCTACTGCTTTGGCTGTGGTCCTCTGCATCTCTTGAGTAGCATATGCAGCTCTGCAAAGTTATGTACTGATGAGAATGAATTTCAGTTAAAGTTAAATGGCACCAGATCAGTTCCTGTGGGATATGAGAAACAAGAATGCTCTGAGCCACTGATGGGAGAAAAGGATGTCTGGACTATTGGAATAATTTGTTCTTACTGCTTCTGGACTTGACCGACTTCAGTCCACCCTTTATGGTGCCGAAAGAGACCATTTGAAAGCAGGTAATTCGATCAAGTCCAACCAGGGACTTAGAGGTCATCTTTTCCAGGCTTTCCCAAACTTATGCCATCACTTGCAAATGAAAGAGATCCCCAGGTTCCTCCTGGGCCTGCTGGATCACTCTCCAAGGAACAGCCCAGGATTCCGTGTCTTTAACGACTTGAAATCCCCCAGGGGATCACTTTGCTCAGGCAGTTTGGGGAAGCACTGATGGAGCCCATCACCTTTTATGACAGATGAGGAAACTCAGATCCTGGGAGACACATCAGTTACAGAAGTCCAGAAAATTAGGGCCAGAATCAGAATGGAGAGACTGGAAGGCAGAATAGCTGTGGATGAAACTGTAGACCTTATCATCATCTCACCGGTGTCTGTGCCAGAGCCCCATCTGAGATTCACCCTGGGGCTCCTGGGAGTGTGGGATCCTGGCAGTGGAGTGCCTCCCTCCCACTCCTTCAGCCCTATGGGTCCACAACAGCTGCAACTCTTGAGCAGTGGGAAGGAAGAAAGGAAGGAGAAGGGGGGGAAATCCTGGAGTGTGTTGCCACTGAGGAACCAGAATCAAGCAGAGCCTGGGGTACTTTTGCATCCAGCTTCTATTTGTCCAGAGACAGCTGAAGACGAGCAAGATCTGCCTAAGGGCAAATTTGTGAGCCCAGCAGTACTTATCCCTGGTGCTTCCAGCCTTCCCTTTTTGCTTTCTATCTCCTTTCGTGAGTGGTCTCACCTCTTCTTCCCCCAGAGTCTCCTGTGCTCAGCCCTTTCTTCCCTAGAGCCATAGAAATGTCTCTGCGGTTGTCATCCATACTTTGACTGAAAACGGTTTTGCTGGGCTCAGTATTTGTTCTCTCCAGCCTTTCCCCCCACTCTGTCTTAAGTATTAATATAAGGCCCAAAAGAATAAAGTATTTCAGATAACAGTAGCAGTGAAAAAATATTTGTAATAGGAGAGCAAGAATCCCAACTTGCCCTTGAAATTATATTTTTCCGAAGATTGCCTTAAAATTTTGTTCAGCCATTCAACACACATTTAATGAGCAGTACCTGTATAAAGCACTGTGTTCAATATTTGGCATTCAGGGGAGAATAAGGGGAATTCGTAGAAAAATGAACAAGGCCCGGTCCTTCCCTTTAAGTTGCCCAGTCTGGTGAGGATAAGAATTCTAAGAGATAACATGGTATGATGGAGATATCCATAACATAGATAGGAGCCTAGGGGAGGGCATAGTTAACCTCTGGGCCAGGACGAGGCTCTACAGAGAGGCTACAATTGAATTTGAACTTGAAGCATAAGAAGGTTTTCACTTGGGTGTTAACAGGGTGAAGGAAGCCGCATATACAAGAGAACAGAGACTTGGAAAAGTTTATCATGTTCAAAGAAAAAAAAACAACAGATGATCCATATGGAAAGAGAGTAGAATGAATGGTAAAGAATAGATGGAAATGATGATTAAAAGGTAGGCTGGTAAGTAGGTAATGTAACAGACTGTATTTTCCAAAGATGGCCTCATGGATACACATTCCATCCCACAGTATGGAGCTTACATTCCTTCATCTAGAGGTGAGGTGTTCTTGCAGGGCTTCAGACATCGCAGAGCAGTAACAAGTCATCCCTGCTGTATTCTTCCCTAATGTCTACCCACAGTAAACATGAGAGGTAATAAGTGACTATTGCTGTTTGAAGCCACTAACTGTGGGGGTAATTTTTTACGCAGCAATAAAATAACAGATACAAGTCATGTCAAGGAGTTGCTTGCTGGGAGAAATAATTTTTTTCTTTATAAATTAAAACTAAGAAACATTGAGAAACAAGTGAAGGTGTTTTTTTTGTTTTGTTTTTCGTTTTTTTTTAATCAGGGAATGGCCTAAGAATTGCAAATGAGAAAGACAGGCCTGGTGCAATATGGAAATAGGTGGTGGGGGAAGGGCTGCTTAGGGGCTGGGAAACCACGAGGAGGCTGTCAGAGTTATCCAGGCCATGCAGGAGGGATGGTAGGGCAGGAAAGCAATTTCCATTTTTAAGGAATATTTTCTTAATTTCAGTTTTGTTTTGTAACTCTTTTACCTTCATGTAACCAAAAAAGTGAGAGGCAAAATGCTTGAGCTGATTCTCTACCACTCCCCACTGTGGAGAATCATCCTTTTCTTCTGCTCCCTTATATCCAGATCCTAGACTTTCAGAGTCTATTGTCTATTGATGCCCTCATTCCTCCCTAATGATGTCTAGTGGCAAAAATCCTGCTCCTCTTAATCGGTTTCTTTCTCCTTTTCTTCTCTCCATGTTTGAAGGTCATGATGTCATTCTCATTATCTAGACTTTCTGCTTCATCTAGCTCATCAGAATCCGGGTTCAGAGGGTGACTTAGTCCTGGAGTTCTATAGTATAGCTAATACTATTACATGACCGGGGTCCCGATTCAGACCCCAAGAGAAGGTTCTTAGATCTCACGCAATAAAGAATTCAGGGCGAGTCTGCAGTGCAAAGTGAAAGCAAGTTTATTAAGAAAGTAAATGAATAAAAGACTGGCTACTCTATAGACAAAGCAGCCCCGAGGGCTGCTGGTTACTCATTTTTATGGTTATTTTTTGATGATATGCTAAACAAGCGGTGGATTATTTATGCCTCCCCTTTTTAGACCATATAGGGTAAGTTGCTGACATTGTCATGGTATATATAAACTGTCGTGGTGCTGGTGGGAGTGCAGTAGCGAGGACGACCAGAGGTCACTCTCGTAGCCATCTTGGTTTTGGTGGGTTTTGGCCGGCTCCTTTACTGCAAACTGTTTTACCAGCAAGGTCTTTATGACCTGTGTTTTGCGCTGACTTCCTATCTTAACCTGTGACTTAGAATGCCTTAACTGTCTGGGAATGCAGCCCAGTAGGTTTCAGCCTTATTTTACCCAACTCCTATTCACGATGGAGCTGTTCTGGTTCACATGCCTTTGACATTACTGCATACTATTTGACACCAAAGATGATTGTAAATACTGAAGGAATAACCATGTATTTATTAATACAAATTATTTAGTTGCATAAAGTAGTGTTAATTGTATGATAGCCTTCACCACCTAGAGCAGGACTCTTCGATTGCTACCAATTGTCTGGTATACATGGTAGAGTGCAAACATGTAAGGGATATTTAGGAAAGTGATGCAGGCCAAAAAGAAAATGATTTAAAATTTTCCTCCACCTCATTTATGTTTTATTCTTCCTACCAAATGTTAGACTCATCTCTAATTTTAGAATCGTTGGCAATAAAATATTAATTCATTGTCATGCATTCTTTTTCATCTTAGTAGGATGTTTTATTCAACTTTTCTGGAATTTATTGAGCAATTTCTCTCTACCAGAATCTTACTCATTATCTTACTCAATCCTCACATCAAGTCCACAGTCTTGTTTTTTATTTTCATTTTACAGTTAAGACAACCTTCCCCAATCTAAGTTAAGTGACATCCTCAAGGTTAAGTGGCTCATAATGATAAAGCAGAGCCTTGAGACTAGATGTTTTGACTTTCCAATCCAGAACTCTTTTTGCTATATGCCAGAAAATGTAGTGGATTTAGGCCATAGCTTTACAGAGACAGTAATTAAAGGCAAACTGCACAGTTAATAATCATTGCATTTGTTTTTATCCACAAAGTGACATACTGACCAATCATATTCTAACGGTTGGGTGACTGTTCAGATCTTAACTGCTAAGTCTTTTAATATGGGCAGGCTTTCGCTAGTCCTGTGCAACGGTCTACCCCAGATCTCAATCTTTCTCTACTAGGTCGTGAAAACTTGGCAGGGTGTCGTGATGCTTAACAACCCAGATTCTGGAACCAAGTATTTGGGCTCAGATTCTAACTCTGCCACTTGTTAGTTCTGTGACCTGGAGCAATTATTTAACCTCCCTATGCTTTAGTTCCTTTGCTTTTTAAATGTGGATAATACTAGTGCCTATTTCTCTCTGTCTCTCTCTTTTAGGTTAAATAAGTGGATATAGTAGTTGGCACATAGTAAATGCTATTTAAGCATTAGACATTATTATTGTTGTTGTTGTTATTACCACAATTCCAGGGAACTAACAGCAGTAAATAAATAATTATGGGCTGGGCATGGGGGCTCACACCTGTAATCCCAGCACTTTGGGAGGCCGAGGCGGGTAGATCATCTGAGGTCAGGAGTTCCAGACCAGCCCAGCCAACATGGTGAAACCCTGTCTCTACTAAAAATACAAAAATTAGCCAGGCGTAGTGGTGGGCGCCTGTAATCCCAACTACTTGGGAGGCTGAGACAGGAGAATCTCTTGAACCCAGGAGGTGGAAGTTGCAGTGAGTGGAGATTGCACCACTGCACTCCAGCCTTGGCGACAGAGCGAGACTCTGTCTCAAATAATAATATTAAATAAAATAAAATTAAATAAAGAAATAATTATGGACTCAGTATGGCAGTTTAATACCACACATTTATATGTATATGTATGTGTGGATATATGTATATATAACTGTTTTTTTCTTTTATAGCCTAATTTTCCAATCAAGATTTAAGGGTTCCCATTGTCTGATACTTGAATACTTGAAGACTCTCTTTCTCTCTTTGATCATCATGGCACTAGGCAAAATAAGTGATAACTTGTACTAATTTGCTAGGGCTTCCATAACAAAATACCATAGTCTGGACAGCTTAACAACAGAAATTTATTTTCTCATAATTCTGCATGCTAAAAGTCCAAGATCAAGGTGTTGGCTAGGTTGGTTGCTTTTGAGGCTTATCTCATTGGCTTGCAGATGGCTGCCATCTTGTGCCTCTTCACGTGGTCTTTGCTCTGGTCATGTACATCCCTGGTATTTCTCTGTATGCCCAGATTTCTTCTTCTTATAAGGAGACCAGTCAGATTGGATTAGGGCGACCCTAAGGGCCTCATTTTAACTCAGTCACTCCTTTAAAAGTCTTGTCTCCAAACACAGTTACATTCTGAGATAGAGGGGTTAGGATTTCAACACATGAACTAAGGTGAAGGGAAGGGCACAATTCAGTCCAGACATGTCTATTTAGCCTATTTTATCTTGATGTGTCTACTGGGTGGGAGCTGTGATCTTTCACTAGTGTTATATAATTTCCTAGGATCACCCAAGAATATTGTCTGTGGCAGGAGGAGATTTGCATAGACGCCTGGTTGAAATATGGTGGCTTGTAAAATCCTCTTGTCTTTTCGGCTGGATTGCTGAGTTCTAGGGGAAGATAAGTGAAAAGTAGAGCCAGCCCTGAAGGACACCTGTGCAACTTGTCATTGTCCTATGTGCATATATGCAACGTATAACCAGGGGGGACCCAGAAAGTGGATCTGCTGGAAAATACCAAGGGTAATCAGTATGTTTTCTGTGGTTTTATTTTATTTTTAGGGTCTTGCTCTGTTGCTCAGGCTGGAATGTAGTGATGCAATCATAGCTCCTAGTAACCTTGAACTCCTGGGCTCAAGTGATCCTCCCATCTCAGCCTCCCAAATGGCTGGGACTACAGGAATGCATCACCATGCCCAGCTAATTTAAAAAAGAATTGCAAAGACAGGATATTGCTGTTTCCAAGCTGGTCTCAAACTCCTGGCCTCAAGCAATCCTCCCATTTCAGCTTCCTAAAGTGTTGGGATTACAGGCACGAGCCACCACGCCCAGCCTATGGTTTTACTTCAAAGGGTTCTGATCATTTAACTTGAAAACGTCTGTAATTTGACTCTTTCAAGGCAGTCATTAGAGTACCTGAATAGAAAGAAAAGGAAGAAGATTGGAAGGAATGGCTAAGAATGGGATGACAGAGCAAGGAAAGCCTTGATTCATATCTTCTCTATCTGTCAGCTCTGACATGTGCAAGAAAGTTTATATAATGATACAAACTCCTGCGGTGGGCTTAATCAACTGACTCTAATCATTCTATTACTCACTCCTCTGCCTGTCATAACACCTTTGGGGGCTTGACTCTCCTTGGTAGCAGCCATCAGCAGGGTTAGCAATTAAGGCAGGAGACTAACACTGGTTATTGGTTATTAATGGCCTAAGGTTACACAAAGGAACTTTTATCAGCTATTGATTACCTAAATTAATTCAAAGGGTGTCATACCAGGAGAAAGTGTTCCAATGCTGGAATTGCTTCCCATGCAGCAGTGGTCTATTTTTAGCCTATGGGATAAGGTGGATTCACAAATACTAAGCTTATTTAAAGTGATTATGACTGCATTAGTGGAAGGTCTGGCAGAACTGCGCAACCAAATCATTCAGACTTGCTGGTATGGTATTGTTGGTTTTATTTACAAACCAAGTACATCTTCTTTTGAGCTCATCTTTTGTCTATGGCATAAATCTTCTGAAACTCCTCGCTAGACCTTTCCCAAGGTGGAGGTAGCTTGATAACATGTTGGTTGGCCCCTGGTAAAGTTTTACCTAATTTGCAAGTGGCTTTTCTCACTAACATATTAATAATGTAAGGAGAGGCTGTGTAACTAGGGCAATGGGGCAGTGCAGTTCATTATCAGCAATCTTCAAAATGATCTTATCTGATTTCCTCTAAGTTTCCCCAAAATTCACCAACTTCACACATTCTTGTCCTACTATTTACCTTAAAACATTTTCCTTTCCAAAAGTTGATGTCCCTTTTGATCAGTAATACTTGCTGCTTCTTCACTTTTTTATTCTTTGTAAGATTTTTATCCACTTATGGAAAGTGAATCCCTCAATTTTTTCGTTTCCACTTTTCTGATCTATCTTCCTATAATAACATAAGAAAATAATGAGTTTAATTTATCTGGCTAAAATCATGTTCAGATTATTGATAAGATTATGAAATAGCTGTGATGTAGCTGCGAGCTTTGGATTTAGAGCCATTCTAAATCCAAAGCTGACTGCATTCTAATTCCACTGTTGACCAACTCTGTGAGCCCACGTAAATTCTTTAATCTCTCTGAGCCTTGGCTTCCTCATACATAAAATCAGGAGAGAAGTATCTCCCTCCCAGGATTATACTGAGAATTATGTAAAGTATCACGTATAAAAATGTTACACCTAGCACAGGATCTCACCCATAGTAAGTACTTGGCGTATTTCATTTAAATGCAAATTTTTCATATTAGTAATCTTTTTTTAAAGAAAACTTTCTATTATGGTAAATTTCAAACATACTCAAAAGAAGAGTGAAATTATAATAAACCCCAGTGTACCCATTACCCAGCTTTAACACTTGTCAACAGTTTACCAAATGCATTTTACCTCTCTTCACTGTTTTTCCACAGTAATTTTTTTTTTTTTTTTTTTTTTTTTGAGACAGAGTCTCTCTCTGTCACCCAGTCTAGAGTGCAGTAGCACAATCTCGGCTCACTGCAACCTCTGCCACCCGGGTTCAAGCAATTCTCCTTCCTCAGCCTCCCAAGTAGCTGGGCTTACAGGCACCTGCCACCATGCCTGGCTAATTTTTGTAGTTTTAGTAGAGACGGGGTTTCACCATGTTGGCCAGGCTGGTCTTGAACTCCTGACCTCGTGATCCACCCGCCTCGGCCTACCAAAGTGCTGAGATTACAGGCGTGAGCCACTGCGCCTGGTCTTTTTCTGCAGTATTTTAAAGCAAATCCTAAAAATTAAGCTATGTCACATGTTAAAACTTTAGTATGTATCTCTAACTTACCACCAGAACATTATTTTATCTAAAATAATTAAGAGAAATTCCTTAATATAATGTATAACCCAGTCCATATACAAATGTTCTCTGTTGTCTTAAAGGTGTCTTTCTATAGTCAATTTTTTGGAATTAGAATCCAAACAAGGTTCACATGTGGCATTTATTGTTATATCTCTTAAGTTTTTTTTGTTTTGAAATAGTCCTCAATCTCTTGTTATTTTCTTTATATTGATTTGTTCAAAAACAAAAATGTTATTTGTGTTATGGAATGTTTACATTCAGGATTTAGCTGATTACTTACAGTTTTGTTTCAATTGTTCCTCTATCTTCTGTATTTCATGTAAAATGGGTGTTTGATCTAGAGTCTTGATTAGATTTATGTTCAAATTTTATAGGCCAGAATACCTCATAAGTGGTGTTATAGTTAGCAGTCTTTTGTGGATGAATAACGATGTATTTTTTACTATTTTAAAATCAGTCTTAGAAATCTTTCTCTGCCACAAACCCAGGCGTATCATGACCTTGGTGGTAGTTCCATTCAGTTGACTGTAGAACTCCTTCACTTTACATTATCTGCTGTATGTGGCTGTATTGGTTTGTTGTTGCTGTTGTTTATTTTCAATAAAAGTACTGTTTTGGAAATTATGTGCCCCTAAATCTAGTGAATCAATTATTTTTTTAAGTCACTCACCATTTGCTTCATGTATATAGATACTGACTTAGAATTAGTGTTGAGTCACAGTATATTTAAAACAATGAGTCATTACCTCAAATGGAATATAATAGGAATTATTCAGAAGACAATAATCATATTTTCTGTGGTCGTGCCTTAACTTAAAGAAAACTGAAGTTTCAGATTCTGGATAAGTCAGAATCCCCAAATAGCTTTCCCCCAATTATCTAGATATTCTTTTGAAACATTGAGTCAATTTATATGATTTCCCCTAGAAGTTTCGAAGTATTTATTGGGTCCCTATTTCAAATAGATCAACTTTGCAAGGGGCTTTAGACACACAAAGGGAAGACATAATCCATGCCCTCAAGGACTAACAGTTTGGTAGGAAAGAGAGTACAGGAGTAGCAGAAACAAATAACATAAACATTTAGTAAAAATTAGTTTTGAAGGATTATGGAAAAATTATTGGTAGCATTTGAAATAAGTCTCAAAGATTTGGTATGATATTTTAGTCCATGAAAGATGAAAAGATATCTTTGGCAAGAATGGCAAATGGAAAGAACATCTAAAAATTCAGAGGCTTCAAATCACTGAATACGGTTTGCCTCTAATTAAGGGAATATGTAACAGAGCTAAGAGAAAAATGAATCCGTATTATGCAGATATCTGAATATCAGGCTGGTCAGCTAGTTTTCATTCATTCTTTCTTTCTTTCCTCAAAAGTTATCAGAAAATCATTAAAGTAAGATGACATACAATGGTGTCAACACCAAAAGAAGGAAGAATTTTAACATGAACAGAAATATCATGGTTTGCAATAGTCAGAAAGTGAAAACAACTCAGATGTCCATTGAGTGATGACTGGATAAACAAATATGGTATAGCTATACAATGGAATATTATTTAGCCATAAAAAGATGAAGGATTGATACATACTGCAATATGAATGAGGCTTGAAAACATTATGTTAAGTGAAAGAAACCAGTCACAAAAGATCACATATTATATGATTCATTTATATAAAATGTTCCATAGAGACAGAAAGTAGATTAGTGGTTGGATAGGGCTGGGGAGCAGGTGGAGGAATTGGGGACTGGAAGCTAAGGAGAGCAGTGTTTCCTTGAAGTGTTGTAAAACAGATTGTGGTGATGAATGCACAATTCTATAGGTATACTAAAAGGCATTAAATTGTACACTTTACTTGATAAATTGTATAATAGGTGAAACTTATCTCAATATAGCTGTTTAAAGAAAAAATATGTTATCTTAATCTTAATATAGCTGTTTAAAGAAAAAAAATGATGTGGTTATTGCAGGAAGATCAAGAAGGATGAATACCGAGAAAAGGCTATGGAATTTTACAATCATAAATTCCTTGGTGACCTTTAAAGAGGGAATTGCTTCTCTAAATTGGTGGGGGCAGGAGTGCATGGGTGAAGAGGAAGTGGAGGCAGAGTTGTCTTTCAGGAAGTTTGGCCATGAAGAATGAGGCCATGGGACACAAGCTCCTGTAACTTCCCTGTAATCAGTCTCAACATTTATTTTTAAAATCTTATTTATAGCTTTCATTTCCTAAGAAAACCATTCTTTGGGACTGGGGCTTGTCTTTCCACCTATGTTCTTGAGCTCACTTTCCACCCTTAGCCTGAGAATCTTGCCTCATTTATTGTGTCCTTGCTGAATTGAACCATGAAAAGACATCAGACAAACACAAATTGAGAGACGTTCTAGAAAATAATTGGCTTGTAATGTTAAAAAGTGTCAAGATCAAGAAAAGCCAGAAAGGACTAAGAAACTGTTCCCATTTGAAGGAGACTAAGAAAGCGTGACAATTAGATGTATCACATGATTCTAGAATGGCTTCTTTTGTTATAAAATTCATTGTTGAGACAATTGGTGAAATTTGAATGGGGCCTGAGGATTAGACAGTAGTAATGTATTGGTGTTAATGTCCTGATTTTGATGGTTATAGTACATACATGTCGGAGGATATCCTTGTGTGTAGGCAATACTAAAGTACATGGGTTTGTAAGCATCATGGTAACCACAATGCAAAAACATATAATAGATTCACTGAAAATAATAAAGGAACAAATTAAAACATACTACCAGAGAAAATTGCTTAACCACAGAAGAAGACAGTAAGAAACAAAAAAAGAGAAGAGCTGCAAAACCACCAGAAAACAAGCAACAAAATGGCAATAGTAAGTCTTTGCTTATCAATTCTCCAATTAAAAGACACAGAGTGAATGTGGAAACAAAACCCAACTATATGCTGTCCACAGGAAACTCACTTCGTCTAGAAAGGCATGCATAGACTGAAAGTGACAGGGCAGAAAAAGATATTCCATGCAACTGGAAACCAAAAAATGAGCAGAAGTAGCTATACTTGTATCAGATAAAATAGGCTACAAATCAAAGGCTACCAAAAGAAACACAGGAAGGTTACTATATAATGATAAAGGGTCAATTCAGCAAGAGGGTATAACAAGTATAAATACATATGCCCTCAACACAGGAGGCCCCAATTGTATAAAGCAAATGCTAATAAATCTAAAAAGAGAGATAGGCTATGATACAATAGTAGTAGGTGACTTCAGCACCCCAGTCTCAGTAATGGACAGATCATCCAGACAGAAAATCAACAAAGAAATATTGGAGATAAACTACACCCTAGACCCAGTAGTTCTAACAAATGTTCATAGAACGTTTCACTCAACTGCTGCAGCATACATATTCTTCTCATCAGCACATGGAACATTCTCCAGAATAGACCATACCTTGGGCCACAAGACAAGATCAACAAATTGCCGTAAAAGTACAAATTATATCAAGTATCTTTTCTGACCACTTTGGAATAAAACTAGAATCAATAACAAGAGGAACCTCAAAAAATACACAAACACATGGAAATTAAACAAATGAAAAGGAAAAGAAAACATACCAAAATCTAAGGGATTATCATTGTATATGTGGTTCACTGTTGACCAAAACATTGTTATGTAGTGAATGTCGTATATATATACTATGTATATAATATTTTCTGAGTGTGCATATATACACACACACACACACACACACACATTCCAGTTGCATGGAATAGGTAGGTGTGTGTGTATGTATGTGTGTATATATATACCTATAGGTATATATACACCTATATAGGTATATATATACCTATATACAGTGTATATATACACTATATATATATACCTGTATACCTATAGGTATATATACACCTATATATATACACCTATAGGTGTGTATAGGTATATACACACACATACATACATACATACCGTGGTTTCATATATATATAAAACATACTAATTAAAACATACTACCTATTAAAAATACTACTAATTAAAAATACTATTATACATATATAACCAAGCAGAAAAAAAATCAAATAAAATTTTAGAAAAGAAACATAATAATTGAAAATAAAAATTCAATATTTGATGTTTACATAATAGATTAGACATAGATCAAGAGAGAATTAGTAAACTTGAAGATAGAATCAAAGAAAATTTCCTGACTGTAGTTTAGAGAGTCAAAAAGATGAACTGTGTGAAAGGGGTAAAAAGATGGGCTTAGAAAGTGAAGGACTAACACATGTTTGATTGGCATTTCATAAAAGGATAACACAGAGAGCTGGAAAGAGGCAATATTGGCTGAGAATTTTCCAAGAATTGTGGAAAGATAATCATTATTTTTTAAATTGTCAAAAAAGGTCAGAGAAATATCAAACGGAAACTGGGTTTTTAGCTGAGAAGAATGTCACACAAAATGGACTTTTAAAAAAAAGCCAGAGTAAAATAGCTTAACCAACAAATAGTTCATTTCATCGGGAAAATAAAATTTCCAAAATTATATGTACAAGTAAGGCTTCAATGCATATGCAGTAAAAATTAACAAAACCATGAAGATAAATAGATAAAGCCACCATCATGGTGAGAGATTTTGACACAACTCTCTTACAACTCTCAATTTCTCAGATTGATAGATCCAGAAAAAAAAAATCAGTAGGTTATTTGGAGAATATACATTGATGCTTTAACAAATTTAAATGAGATACACTATGATCATGCTTTTTGACCAGAGAGTAATGAATTTCTGCAATTAACACAAAAATAACTTTAAAAATTTCCCACATTTTAACATTTGAAATACCCCTCAGACAACTAATGGATCAAATAAAATCATAATGAAAAATAGTAACTAATAGAACTAACCTATAACCAAAAATACGTGTTATAAAAAATTTTGGATGAACTAAAACTGTACCTACAAAGAAATTTATGACATTAAATGCTTATTCTACCAGTTATCAAGACTTATTTAAAACTACAGGATGAAGGCATTGTGGTCTTGATACAAGGATATGTCAACATAAGAATGGAAGAGAATGGTCTAACCATAACAGATCAATAACTGTACGGACTTTTGGTTTATGACAAAGCAATGAGGGAAACAACACGTTCTTCAATACACAGTGCTAAGTCAAATACATATCCACATGGGATGAAAAATATCTCACATTACACATGAAATTAACTCCAGGTTGTTTGCAGATTTAAATCTGTAAGTTAAATCAATAAGGTTTGAGAAGATAATATAAAAAATCTTCATATTTTCATGATATTAGGGTTGGGAAAGACTATTTAAATGTGGGGAAAAAGCATTAATTATAAAGATGAATAAATGGAAATACACTAACATCAAGAACTTTTCATCAGAAGAGACACAATGAAGACAATGCATTGGTAAGCCACAAAATAAAGAGAAGATATTTACAACATACATAACTGGTAAAAGCTCATATCCAGATATATCAAGAACTTACACAAATAAATGTAAAGACAGACCATCTAACAAAAATTAAGTCACAGCTTGAAAAGATATTTCACAAAAAAGGAAACCCAAATAGCTAATTAACATATGGGAAGAGAATCAGCCTCGTTAGTAATCAGGGAAATGTAAACTGAAGCCACAATCAAACTACTACATATTCACCAAAAAGGCTGAAATGAAAAAAGACTGATTCTATCAAGTGTTGGTAAGGATGTTGATCAGTAGGAACTCTGAAACATTATTAATGGTATAAATTAATACAACACTTTGGAGAATAGTCTAGTTTAATAGAGTTAAATAAATAAATACCTTATCATTGGATATATTGAGTATGAGTATATACACAAGAGAATAACATGTACATGTGCAGCAAAATACATGCATGAGAAATGTGATAAACTGAAGGTAATCACAAATGAGCTACCACTCATTTCATTGAGAGGTAGAGCTATTCCCCTCCCTTTGCATCTGCCCTGGCTTTGTGATTCTATATTCAAGAAAATGCAGTTTAAGTGACGCTGTGCCAGCTCTGGGAGCAAGTTTAAATAAGGCTTGGAAACTTCTGCTTTTCCATCTTTTGAAGCTCTGAGACTCCATTTAAAATGTCCAGTTCTCCTGCTAGAAAGACCATGTGAGGAACCCACATAGTGAAGCTACCAGGAAACAGAGAGGCTCTGGAACTATATGGAGAGCATCTTTCTTAAGAAATATTTTAAATGTATACAAATTAAACCCAAATAAAATAGAAGGAAATAAATAGTAAAGATTGGAGCAGACATTAATGAAACAGAAAATAAACATACAATAGAGTCAACAAAAACAAAAGATCAATCTTTGAAAAGATTAATAAAATTGACAAACCATTAATGCAATTAATTAAGAAAAAAGAGAGAAGATGCAAATAACTAATACCAGGAATAATAAAAATTTTCTCTCTCCAGTTGCAGGTTTTAAAGAGTCAGAATATGTTATACATAACTTTATTGCAATACATTTGAAAATGTAGATAAAGTGGATAAATATCTTTAAAAAAACCCACAAATTGCCAAAACTGACTTAAGAAGAAATGGAAATCTGAATGTTGCTAGACCACTAAAGAAATTAAATCAGTAGTTTAAAAAATGTATTTCAAAGAAAACTCCAGGCCCATGGCTAATGCTGCATAACATTCAAGGAAAAGACTCTTCCAGAAAATGAGAAAGACTCATTTTCTGAGCTTGTAACTTTAATGCCAAAATCCCAAAACCATATTACAAAAGTGCAAAATTATAGGCCAATTTCACCAACGAATATAGTTTCAAAAATTCTAGATACAATATTAGCAAACTTAATATAGCAGTATATTCAAAGAATTATGAGTTGAGCTTTTCCGAGAATGTAAGTCTAACTTAAAATTAGTAAATGGTATAATGAAAGTTATCATCTTAACATATTAAAGAAGAAAAATCATATGATGATCTCAGTAGTTGCACAAAGTGTTTAATAAAAGTTAACATCCATTCATCATAAAAATTTAGCAAATGAGGAATAAAAGGAAATTTTCTTAATCTTAAAAAGTGTGTCTATTTTTTAAAAAGCACCTAGAGCCAACATTATACTTAATGGTGAAATAGTTAAAGCTTTCTCTTTAAGACCATTAGCAAAAAAAAAGATGGCTTCCGTGGGCCTAGCAGTACACTAATCAAGAAAAAGAAATAAAAAGTACAAGGGTTTGAAAATTACTTATTCATAGGTATTATGTTTGGGCACATAAAATCCAAAAGAACCTATAATTAAAATATTAGACTTAATAAGGTTGATAGATACAAAATCAATTATATTTCCATAGATTAGCAACAAATAGAAAATTAAAAATGCTTAAAATGATACCATTAGTAATCTGAAAATATCAAATGCCTAGGAATAATTTAAGTAAAAATTCCATGGGAACACTTCAGGAAGATTTATAAGATTTTATTGAAGGATTTTAAAGTAGACATTTAAATGAGAGATATTTTATGTTCATGCTTTGGAAGACAATATTGTAAAGATGCTAATTTGCTCCACATGGTTGACATATTCATGAAATTCCAATGAAAATCCCAATAAGTATTTTTGTGGAACTTGAGGGGCTGATTCTAAAAATGTATCCAGAAATGCAAAGCACCCAGGAGGTCAAAGATACTCTTGAAGATGAACAAGATGGGAGGACTTGCTTGACAATAAGTCAAGATTTATTATAAAGCCATAGTAATTGAGTTGGTGTAGTATTTGTTCAGGGATAAAGAAATAGACAATTGGAAATGACTATAGAGCACAGAAACACCTCTACGTGAAGAATGACAGAGGGGCACTGCAGAGCAGTGGTAACAGTGGGAAAACAAAGGAGGCTGAAACAATTGCTGTCCAAATGGGGAAAAATGAAATTCAAGTCCTATCCTATACCAGACATAAAAATCAATACTAGATGATTAAAAACCTAATGATCAAAATTATAAAATCTAAGAAGATTGTATAGAGGAATGACCTCAAAGTTTGAGAAGGATTTCTTAAACAAGATATACAACACCATAAAGGAAAAGATTGATCAATTGGACCCCATCAAAGTTAAACACTTTGGGGCATTAATTTTGTATTCTTTTTCTTAGAGAAGGTACCCAAATTGTATCACTTCAGTCCCCACAAAGACTGGCTACAAGTCAAGTCCTTTCAAATAATACATTCTTTTCTTCCTAAGCAAAATTTATTCCTAAAGACAGTATTCTAGACATAGGATACATTTCTGTTTCCTTCTTAAGCCTCTTCTATTTTCTCCTTAACTCTGAGGTTTATAATAATGTCATTGAGATCTTTCTGTTTCTCAATCCAAGAAGGATATCATAATCTCTTTATAACAAGGGCTTCTATTCCTTTTGATTTGTTCATGAATAGAACAGTTCACCATTTTGTGGAAGAAGCCAGAACGTAGGACTCAGATCTCAAACCATGGTCAGAAATGACATAACTAACAAAACCAGGGCCAACTCAAGACCATTGAGGCTATGATCAAAAAGGCTGGATGTGATTCCCTCATTTTCCATACACAAAGACATCTTTCTCTTTTTTAACTCTTAGGCCCTGAAATGAGACCTTTTTTTAATACCTCATTTCACTTAGCATGTTTCCTACTATAACCAAATTTGGCATCTATTGGTAATTGGCTTCTTAAAATAATTAGGCAACATCATAGAACTATTAGCAAAATGACACTGATTTGGCCGGGTGTGGTGGCTCATGCCTGTAATCCCAGCACTTAGGGAGGCCGAGGCGGGCAGATGATGAGGTCAGGAGATTGAGACCATCCTGGCTAATATGGTGAAACCCTGTCTCTACTAAAAATACAAAAAATTAGCCAGGTGTGGTGGTGGGCGCCTGTAGTCCCAGCTACTCGGGAGGCTGAGGCAGGAGAATGGTGTGAACCCAGGAGGTGGAGCTGTCAGTGGGCCAAGATTGCCCCACTGCACTCCAGCCTGGGTGATAGAGCAAGACTCCGTCTCAAAAAAAGAAAAAAAAATTACACCGATTTAAGATATTTCTCCAAGTCAAATAATGAATCCCTGACTTCTCTGCCTCCATACAAGGATGTAGGGTACTCTCTCAGCATGGTGCTTTGGGAACAGAGATTTCCCCTTTATCTTTCATATACCTTCTTTGCAGTACATCTCAGAAAGAAACACACTAGAAGGTGAGTTGTCCTCAGTGCTACTTTAATTCTGGCAGGGGAATCGTGTGGAACTGCAGAAGGTAATTAACAATACCTAATGTGTGCCCAGTATGTACTGTGTGCCAGGCATTATTTTAAGTGCTTTACCTAGATTTATTTAATTATTCTTCACAACAATTATAGGTGTTATAACCATTACCATTTTATAGATAAGAAACTGAGGCACAGATGAGTTAAGTGACTTTCCCAAGGTCACACGTGTAAGTAAGTGGAAGAGTCACAACCTGAACCCAAGCTGTCTAGCTCTCATGTCTATGCCCTGTAATTTAGTAATGAAAGGCTAAAAGAATTCTCAGGGATCATTTAATCCAACCTCTCCAATTCAGAATGAAAAAACTGAGGCTCAGTGTGGACTGCCTAAGACTACTCAAAGTTAATAGTAAAAGAGGTTCTCCACTCTAAACTTAGTGTTCTTTGTACTTTTCCCGTGGTAAATAACATTTGGTTTTTAGTACATCTGTCCACATCCCTCATTTCAGGTCCTTCCCTCATGCTCTATATTTACCTAAGTGTGTTTTTTCTTTGATTTTGTTCTGGCTTCTAGCCTTCCTTAGTAAAGTGATGTTTTGGACTTTGTTTTGGCTTGTTGTCTCCCCTGCCCTGCTCTGACAGGAAGGTGCCTCTGGGACAAGGTTTCCTGACTGCTGGAGCCACAGGTGTGTACTGGACTTGCAGCACACTCCCAAACCAAGTGCTTAATGTGTTTCTCCCCACCTTTATCTGACCCTGGGCAATCAGTGTTCCCATAGCAGCCAGTCCAATTACTCTGTATTCATTTTGGGCTTACCTTGGTTGCACATCTGAGCAGACATTGACTTGAAACTCACAGAGAGAGTGGAGGGAGGTTCTGATCTCAGAGCTATTCTAAAGGCAGGCTATACAACAGGCACTTTTTCCACTGGAACAGAGACATTCAAGGTGCCTTTGGACATTCAGGGACACATATTTGGAAGTGGATTAATTAGTAATGGGTGATCTAAGCCATCCATCAACAAGTATTTTTTTTAAACTGAGATATAATTCACATACCATAAAGTTCACTCTTTTAAAGTATAGAATGTAGTTATTTTTAGTATATTCCCAAATTGCGCAACTGTCACCACTCCTTAATTTCCAAACATTTTCATCACTCTTAAAAGAAATGTGTACACATTAGAATCAACTCACATTCCTCTTCCCTATCCCCTGATCTGCTTCCTGTCTCTATGGATTTACCTATTATAGATATTTCATATCAATGGAATCATACAACATGTGGCTTTTTGTGACTGGTTTCTTTCACTTTGCTTAATGTTTTTGAGGTCCATCCATCCGTTATTGCTGAATACTTTTTTTTGTATGACTATATCACATTTTGTTTATCCATTTTCAATTGATGGGCATTTGAGTTGTTTCCACTTTTCAGCTATTATGAATAATGTTCCTTTAAATATTTGTGTACAAATTTGTGTACAAATTTGTGTGTGGATGTATACTTTCAATTGTTTTGGGTACAGACCTGGATGCAGAATGGTCAGGTCATATGGTAACTCTATGTTTAAGTTATTGAGGAACTTCCAGACTGTTTTCCAAGAGGGCTGCATCATTTGACTTCCACCAGCAATGTTTGAAGTCTCCAATTTCCCCATATCTTTGTTAACACTTATTATTATCCATTTTTGTGAGTATAGCCATCTGTATTAGTTCATTCTCACGTTGCTAATAAAGACATACCCAAGAATGGATGATTTAGAAAGGAAAGAGACTTAATTGGCCCACAGTACTGCAGGACTGGGGAGGCCTCAGGAAACTTATAATCACAATGGAAGGGGAAGCAAACGCATCATTCTTCACATGGCAGCAGCAAGGAGAAGTGCCAAGCAAAAGGAGGAAAAGCCACTTATAAAACCATCAGATCTTGTGAGAACTCCCTCATTATCACAAGAACAGCAGCATGGGGGTAACTGCCCCCCATGATTCAATTACCTCCCACTGAGTCCCTCCCATAACACGTGGGGATTATGGGAACTACAATTTAAGATGAGATTTGGGTAGGGACACAGCCAAACTATATCATCGTCCTAGTGCTAGTAAAATGCCAACTTACTGTGGTCTTGATTTGCATTTCTCTAACAATGATGTTGAACATCTTTTCATTGATTAGCCATTTGTATATTTTCTTTAGAGAAAGATCTATTCAAATACTTTGCAGACTCTTAAATTGGGTTACCTTTTTAATGATGATTTGTAAGAGTTATTTATATATTCTGGATATTAAATCCTTATTTGATATAACATTTTCAAGTATTTTCTCTCATTCGGTGAGTTGTCTTTTCACTTTCTTGATAGTGTTCTTTGATACAAAAAGCTTTTAATTTTGGTGATATTTATCTATTTTTCTTTCGACTATTGTGCTTTTGCTATTATATCTCAGAAATCATTGTCCAAAATCCAAGGTCAGGAAGATTTACACCTATGTTCTTTTCCAAGATTATTATAGTTTTAGGTCTTACATTTAGGTCTATCACTCATTTTGTATGCAAAGTGAGGTAGGAATCTAACTTTATTTTTTTGCATGTGGATATCCAATTGTCTCAGCACCATTTGTTGAAAAGCCTATTCTTTCCTCCATTCAATTGTCTTTACATCCTTGTCAAAAATCAATTGGCCATGATATATGTGTTTATTTCTAGAATCTCAATTCTTTTCCACTGATTTATGTATCTTATTCTTATCCTTAGCCCCCATTTATCTATCTTTATCCCACGCTATCTTGATTACTGTAGATTTTAAGTAAGTTTTGAAGTTTAGAAATGCAAGTCCTCCAACTTTGTTCTTTTTCAGAATGGTTTTTCCTATTCTGGGTCACTTGCATTATCATGTGAATTTTAGAATCAGCTTGTAAATTTTGCTCAAAAAAACCTGGATATTGATAGGGATTGTGTTGAATCTATAGATCAGTTCAGGGAGTATTGCCATCTTAATGTTATATCTTTTAATTTATTAACATAGAATGTCTTTCCTATTTATTTGGGTCTTTAGTTTGTTTTAATGGTGTTTTGTTGTTTTCAGTACGCAAGTCTTGCACTTGCTTGTTAAATTTATTCCCAAGCATTTAATTATTTTTGATGCTATTGTATATTGAATTCTTTTTCATCATCAAATTGTTCATAGGTTGTGTACAGAAATGCAACCTATTTTTTTTTTTTTTTTTGAGACGGAGTGTCGCTCTGTTGCCCAGGCTGGAGTGCAGTGGCGCCATCTCGGCTCACTGCAAGCTCCACCTCCCAGGATCACGTCGTTCTCCTGCCTCGGTCTCCCGAGTAGCTGGGACTACAGACACCCGCCACCACTTTTTTTTTTTTGTATTTTTAGTAGAGATGGGGTTTCACCGTGTTAGCCAGGATGGTCTTGATCTCCTGACCTCGTGATCTGCCCGCCTCGGCCTCCCAAAGTGCTGGGATTACAGGCGTGAGCCACCGCGCCCGGCCACAACTGATTTTTAATGTTGATCTCACATTCTTCATACTTGCTGAATATGTTTTAATAGATTGTTTTCAGTGCATAATCCATTAACTTTTCCATGTACAAGATCATATTATCTGTGAATAAAGAGAGTTTTCTTCTTCTTTTACAATCTGGATGCCTTTTATTTCTTTTTCTTGCCTGGTTATTCTTGCTAGACTCTCCAGTACACTGTTGAATAGAAGTGGCAAGAGTAGACATTTTGTCTTATTCCTGAACTTAGAAGGAAAAACTAGTCTTTCACCATTAAGTAAGATGTTAGCTGTGGGTTTTTCAGGGATGTCCTTTATCAAATTGATAACTGTCCCTTCTGTTCCTTGTTTGTTGAGTACTTTTATTACAAAATGTCATTGTTAGATTTTATCAAATGCTTTTTCTGCCTCTATTGAGATAATATTGAGCTTTTTGGATCTTTTATTCTATTAACATGGTTCTTCACATTGATTGATTTTAATATTTTAAACTACCTTGTATTCCTGAGATAAATCCTTTTCATATGTTTCTGGACTTAACATGCTAGCACTTGTTGAGGAGTTTTGTGTCTATATTCCTAAGGGATATTGGTCTATAGTTTTTTATTTTCTTGATGTCTTTGTGTGGTTTTGGTATCAGGATAATATTGGTGTCATAAAATGACTTGAGAAATCTTCCCTCCTCTTTTATTTTTTAGAAGAGTTGGTGAAAGATTGGTGTTAATCTTCCTTAAATGCTTTGTAGAATTCACTAATGAAGCTATCTGGTCCTTAGTGGGAGGTGTTTTTTGTTGTTGTTGTTGTTGTTTTTTCCTAACTCAATCTCTATTTGCTACAGATCTATTCATATTTACTATTTCTTTATGAATAAGTTTTGGTAGTTTGTGTCTTTCCAGGAATTTGTTCATTTTATTTAGGTTACCTAATTAATTGGCACACGATTGATCATAATATTAAAATAATTTTATTTCTGTGAGATCAGTAACAATATTTTATTTTCATCCTGATTTTAGTAATTTGATTCTTTCTCTTGGTCATTCTTCCTAATGGTTTGTCAATTTTATTGATTTTTTTTTTCCAAGAACCAACTTTGGGTTTCATAGATTTTCTCTAGTTTTGCTATCCTCCATTTCATTTATTTTGCTCTAATCTTTATTATTTTCTTCCTTGCATTTGTTTCATGTTTAGTTTGATCTTCTTTTTCTAATTTCTTAAGATGAAAAGTTAAATTATTAATTTGAAGTCTTTCTCTTTTTTAAATATTGATATTTGTAGTTATAAGTTCCTCTGTTTTCACTGCATTCCATAAGTTTAATGTTGTGTTTTGGTTTTCCTTCATCTCAAAGTGTTTTCCAACATCCCTGTGATTTCTTCTTTGACCCATTGATTATTGAGAAGTGTATTGTTTAAGATAATAGCTGCCAGCTGCATATATGTTGCTGCAATGGACATGATTTTGGTCTTTTTTATGGTTGTGTTGTATTCCATGGTATCCATGGTATGTGTATGTATGTATATAAATATACACATACATGGTGTGTGTGTGTGTGTGTGTGTGTGTAGGTGTATATATATTGCATTTTCTTCATTCACCTAGGTTTATTTCATGTCTTTGCTATTTATTGTGAATAGTTCTGTGATGAACATACATGTGCATGTCTTTTTGGTAGACAATTTATTTTCCTTTGTATATACACCCAGCAACGGGATTCCTGGGTCCAAGGGTAGTTCTGTTTTTAGTTCTTTGAGAAATCTACAAACTAGTTTCCACAGTGACTGAATTAATTTACATTACCACCAACAGTGTATAAGCATTCCCTTTTCTCCATAGCCTCGCCAGCATCTGTTATTTTTTGACTTTTTAATAATAGTCATTCTGACCGGTATGAGAGATGGTATCTCATTGTGGTTTTGATTTTCATTTCTCTGATGACTAGTATTGATGTCCATTTTTTAAATGTGTTTTGTTGCCACTTGTCTGTCTTCTTTTGAAAAGTGTCTGTCCATGTCCTTTGCCCATTTTTAAAAATAGGATTATTTGGTTTTTTCCTTGTTGATTTATTTAAGTTGCTTATAGATTCTGGATATTAGACCTTTGTTGGATGCATAGTTTGTGAATATTCTCTCTCATTCTGTAGGTTGTCTGTTTACTCTACCTATAGTTTCTTTTGCTGTGCAGAGCTCCTTAGTTTAATTAGGTCTCATTTGTCAATTTTTGTT
The DNA here is from genome assembly GCF_028885655.2 of Pongo abelii. Classification (NCBI taxonomy): domain Eukaryota; kingdom Metazoa; phylum Chordata; class Mammalia; order Primates; family Hominidae; genus Pongo; species Pongo abelii. The sequence goes on from NC_072001.2 coordinate 61,163,178, forward strand.
TTTGTTGTAACTGCTTTTGGGGACTTAGGCATAAATTCTTCGCCAAGGCTGATATTGAGAAGTGTATTTCCTAGGTTTTCTTCTAGGATTTTTATAATTTGAGGTCTTACATTTAAATTTTTAATTCATTTTGACTTATTTTTCGTGTATGGTGAAAGGTAGGGGTCCTATTTCATTCTTCTGCATATGGCTAGCCAGTTATCCCAGCACCATTTATTGAATACAGAGTCCTTTCCCCATCACTCATTTTTGTCAGCTTTGTTGAAGATCCAACTATTGCATGTTCTCGCTTATAAATGGAGCTAAATATTGAGTACACATGGACATAAAGATGGGAGAAATAGACACTGGAGACTATTGGGGGAAGAGAAGAAGGGGGAAATTGGCTAAAAACTACCTATCAGGTGCTATGCTCTCTACCTGAGCTCAGGATCATCCATGCCCCAAACCTCAGGAACATGCAATACGCCCCTGTAACAAACCTGGACTTATTCCCCTGGATCTAAAATAAAAGTTGAAAATTTTAAAAAGAAGTATGTTTGATCCATAATTTTTGTGAATTCCCCAAATATTTTATATTACTGATTTCTAATTTCATTCCAATGTGTTTGATAAGCATATTTTGTTGTGTGCTTTCAGTCATTTTAAATTTATTCTGACTTGTTTTGTGACCTGACATAGTGTCTATCCTGTACAATGTTCCATGTCCAGTTGAAAAGAACATGTAGTCTGTTGTTAGGTTGAGTGTTCTATAGATGTTTGTTAGTTCTAGTTAGTTCATAGTGTTGTTTAAGTCTTTTATTTCCTTGGTGATTTCTGTCTAGTTGTTATATCCATTATTGAAGGTGAGGTACTGATATACTCAAATATTATTGTTGAAATGTGTATCTCTCTCTTGAATTCTGTCAGTTTTTCTTAATGTATTTTGGGACTCTATTGCTAAATACATATGTGCTTATACTTGTTATGTCTTATTGATGGATTGATAATTTCATCATTGTAAAATATCCTTCTTTGTCTCCAGCAACAAGTTTTCCTTCAAGTCTAATTTCTCTAATGTCTTAGTCCTTTTAGACCTCTATAATATATTGTCCTAGACTGTGTGAACCAAAAAAACCAACCAGCCAAACAAAAAACACCAGAGAAAAATGTCTCCAAATATGTTGAATTTTTTGAGAATTAGAATGAGGATTATGAGATGCACAGCTATGCCAAGCCACATATATGTCTGAAGAGGGGAGAGTAAAGAAAAACTTTGATTGGCAAAAAGGGAAGTTCACATAAACTGCTTGGAAACACAGTTTATTGGTTTTGAATACTCAAATGCAGAGTTGGTGTCAGTTCATTGGTGGAGATGCTGTTAGTGGGCAGGTGTTCTTTTGAGAGCATCTTATCTAAATTTCCACAGCCCTAAAGAAAGAATTTCTTGTGGGGTCATTGCATAAAGTTGTTGAAACAGACTTCACCTTAGACATGCAAGCATTAATTCTACCTCTTCATGCTCTCCTGGCTTTGTTTTTTTTGGAGGGGGGCTCTAACAAAAAAAGTGATTTCATCCTAGTATCTGCAACTTTCAAAACTAGGTAGCATATAAACAATAGAAATTTATTTCTCACAGTTCTAGAGGCTGGGAAGTCCAAGGTCAAGCAGATTCAGTGTCTGCAGAGAGTCTACTTCTTGATTCGAAAATGGAAAACTGTCTTCTTGTTGGGTCTTCACATAGTGGAAAAGGTGAGGGGGTTCTTTCTGTTGTCTCTTTTATAAGGGCATTGATTCCATTCATGAAGATGCTACCCTCATGCTCTAATAACTCTCAGAAGCCCCACCTCTCGATATCATCACCTTGGGGGTTAGGATTTCAACATATGAATTTGAAGGGAACATAAACATTCAGTCCATTGCATCTGATATTAGTATAGTTGCTTCAGCTCTGTTTTTATTACTATTTGCATGGTGTATCTTTTTTCATTCTTTTACTTTCAACCTATCTGTGACTTTGAATCTAAAGTATATCTCCTGTAGACAGCACACAGTTCATGTTTTATTTTAATTTATTCTGCCAATCTCTGCCTTCTGATTGGAGTGCTTAATCTATTTACCTTTAATGTAATTACTGATAAGATTCATGTCTGCCATTTTGCTATTTGTTTTCTTTATGTCTTATGCCTTCTTTTCTTTCTTTACCCCTCCATTACTTCCTACTTTTGTGTTAAGTAGATATTTTTCATTGTACCATTTTAATTCCCTCATACTATATTTTAAAATTATTTTTTAGTGATTGTCGTAGGGATTACAATCGACATCATAATTTATAACAATAATGTTCAGATTCATACCAATACAATTTTATTAGCAAACAAAAAACTTTGTTCATGTGTAGCTTTATTCTCTTCTCTCTTTTTTGTGCTGTTATTGTCACAGAAATTACATATGCATACGTTATATGCCCATTAACATGGATTTTTAATTATTGATTTGTGCAGCTGCCTTTAAAAACCAGATTAGAAAAAAATGAGTTACAAACAAAAAATATGTCTATACTGCCTTTTATATTTTCCTATTTAGTTGACTTTATAAAGGTTTCTTATTTCTTCATGTGGATTGATATTACTGTCTAGTATCTGTCCATTTTAGTATTCAAGATTCCCTTTAGTGTATCTTGTAGGGCATAACTTCTAACAACAAACTCTCAGTTTTTGTTTATCTGGGGATATCTTAATTTTTTCTTCATTTTTGAAGGATTTTTTGCCAGATAAGAATGCTTAGTTGATAGAGATTTTTTTTATTTTAGAATTTTCAATATGTCATTCCATTGCCTTTTGGCCTCCCTGGTTTCTGATGAGAAATCAGCCATCAATCTTTTTGAGACTCACTTGGACACCATGAGTCACTTCTGTCTTGCTGCTTTCTTTGTCTTTGTTTTTTGACAGTTTAGTTATGTGTCTAGATATGGATCTCTTTGAGTTTATCCTACTTGGACTTTGTTGAACTTCTCTGATGCATATATTAATCGTTTTCAACAAATTTGAGAAGTTTATAGACATTATTTGTTTAAATATTCTCTCTGCTCGTTTTTCTCTTTCTCTCCTCGACCTCCTGTTATGCACATGTTGGTATGCTTGATTGTGTCCACTGGTTTCTGAGGCTTTGTTCATTTTTCTTCATTTTTTTCTTTCTGTTCCTCAGACTGGATAATCTCAATTGATTTATCTCTGAGTTCACTGACTTGTCTATCTGCTCAAATATGCTGTTGATTCTTTCAGGTAAATTTTTCATTTCAGTTATTGTAATTTGTAACTCCAGAATTTCTATTTGGTTTCTTTTTATCATTCCTATATTCATCAATATTCTCTATTTGGTATGATGTCATTTCACATTTTCTTTTAGTTCTTTAGACATTGTTGCCTTTTAGTTCTTTGGATATATTTTAAATAGCTGATTCAAAGTCTTGGACTGGTAAGGCTAATGTTTGGGCATCCTTAAGGAAAAGTTTCTATTAGTTCCTTTTTTATCCCCCATTTATAAGCCATACTTTCTTGATTTTTTTGCATGTTCATTAATTTTTTTGTTGCAAACTGGACATTTCAAATAACATAGTGTGAAAATTCTGGAAACCAGGTTATCTCCCCTCATCAATATTTATTTTTTGTTTGATAACCTTTCTGAACTAATTCTGTAAAGTCCATATTATTTGTTGTGTATGGCCACCTGAACTCTCTGCTTAGTTATCTTAGAGGTCAGCCATTGTTTGGAAATAAACTTCCTTAGATGCCTGGAGCCAGTAAGTCTCCCAGTCTTTGCCTAGGGGCTCTGTACATTTGTTGGTGGCATGCCTTTAACATTCATCCTAAAAGTTACAACTCCACTTTTATCTTTACTTCTTGCTTGTAAAGAGCATCAAAGTTAGCCAGAAAACCACAGAAAAAATCAAATAACAATTTTCTGGGAATGGGACTTTGAAGAACCCCATTCTCCCACCTCTAGTGGCCACCAGGTGCTGCTTTTTTACCATCATTGTGGACTGTTTGTTTTTAAGACTATCACATAGCTGTTAAGGGGGATGAAAATAGTCCAAATTAAAATGCCACAAAGCCTCCTGCTCTTACTGAGATTTGTCCATTTTTCTTAAATAAATGCCTACCTGAATTGCTGCAAATCTTGTTAATTTTTAGAGTCCCGAAAGAAGCTGATTCTGACCATTTTTGCCAGTGTTCTTTTTGCTTTTACAGAGGAGACAATTTTCAGAGGTCCTTCTTTCATCTTTTTCACTAACAAATATTTTTAGTGTTTTGTTTTGAGACAGGGTCTTGCTTGATTACCCAGGCTGGAGTGCAGTGGCACAATCCTGGCTCACTGCAGCCCCAAACTCCTGGGCCCAAGTGACCCTCTCACCTCAACCTCCTGAGTACCTGGAACTATAGTCGTGTGCCATTATGCCTGGCTAATTTTTTTTTTTTTTTTTTTTTTTTTTTTGGAGAGATGAAGTTTCACCATGCCCAGGTTGGTCTCAAAATGCTGGGCTCAAGCAATCCACCCACCTCAGCCTCCCAAATGGCTGGGATTACAGGCATAAGCCACTGCTCCCAGCCTCATTTTTAACATTTTTGATAAGTTATCAGCATTTAGTCATGACCTTACATTTGCATATCAATTTATACTTTATAAAACTTATTTGCATCAAGGCATTGGTTTTTATTCTAACTTTATAGATGAAGAAACTGAAACTTATTTGGTACATGATCACAATCAGATAGCTGATTAGCAGTGGGACTGTGCATTCATTACAGAGCACGTGTGAAGCCTGGCTCTATTTATCATGTTGTGCTCAATATATGGCACTGCTCTGATAAGTGTGAATCATGCAAAAAATGGGATTAATATAGAGAAATATCAAAGTATTTGGTTCTAAATTCTTCACAAACTCTAAGATCTATATTTTCTGAGAAATAAATAATTTAGTGCTTGTGTAGTCAAGGAAGCTTTAAGAAAATAATGTGGAAGGGCAGGTAGACTTTAAATAGATGAAAAGGAGAGGGGAAGAGGTATCAGGCAAAGGAACACCGTGGGTCTGCAGAACTTCTTTTCTGAGTCTGGCAGGGAGACCTAAACAAATAGATTGTGAGCACCGCTCTTCCTACAATTTCACATTTCATTATTTCCACAAAATGTATGGATTCTTATTCCCACTTTGTAAAAATGATGAGAAAAGTGAGACTTAGTCCTACAATTGCCAGAGATCACAGAACTATTAAGTAATTGTTCCAGATGTCATTCTTCGGACTCTGTAGCAAAACTACCTGTGTTCAAATCCAGCTCTTCAACTTGTTTTCTGGGTGACTATGGGTAAATGACTTAACTTCCTTATCCTTAGATTTGTAATCCATAAAGTAGAGATAATAGTAGCATCTAATTCCTAAGTCTGTTGTGTAAATGAACTGAATTAATGAATTAAGTACTTTAATATGTTTATATATTACTTTTGCAATAATCTTACAATAATTTAAAATTTTATTAGAATAGAAAATTTACATATGTCAATAAATACATCTATTATTATTTACATATACTATACCATTTTTATTGCATTTGAATTTCAAAATATTAATTACATGTTTAAGGCAAGTACCTGGCACATAGAAAGTTCTCTGTGTCAGGTGCAATGGTTCATGCCTGTAATCTCAGCCCTTTGGGAGGTCAAGGCAGTAGGATAACATTAGCCCAGGAGTTCAAGACCAGCCTGAGCAACATACAGAGACTCCATCTCTACAAACATTTTTTTAAAAATTAGCCAGGCATGGTGGCCCGCACCTGTGTTTTCAGCTGCTTGGAAGGCTGAGGTTGCATGGGTGACAAAGCAAGGCCTTATCTCAAAGAGAAAAGGAAAATTCTCTAGACAGCAACACTACAACCCTTCCTATCACATATTACCTACCTGAGAGAGATTTAAAATCCACTTAGTCTTCCAAATATAGTCCTTCTCTTAGATCCTAGAAATTATATTTCTCCAATGCCTCTTACATTTCCAGTTTTTCAATTCTGACCCTATATCACCTGCTCAAGTATGCATTACTCCTTACCTCCACAATTACATTATTTCCTCCATTGTCAAGTTGCTATCTCCCCCTTTCTAATAAATGGGTATCTCATTTTCCTATACAAATTTTGTATAGAATTTGACCTCAGTAGTTTTCTGTTATTAATTTTTATGTGAATTTGATTGGCCAACTTTGTTTTCGTGAACATTTAGAAGAAAGAAGTTCAGTTAGCTCTTTAAACTTCACAAAGCTCCTTCTTGCTGTTTTCAGGTAGTGTTAAAAAATATTTAAAGGCTTGCATTCTGGGATATTTTGTTTCTGTTCCTCCCACTCACTTTTATCCGAACCTTCATCTCTATTTTGATTCCATTCCTAGCACTTTCTCCTGGAGTCAGAACTTAAACGGGAAGGGCTCGGGTCAGTTTGGAGAGTTTATGAGGGGCTGGACTTCCCCTGTCCCCTAGGCCCTCACCATGGGCCCCTTGCACTCACCTATTATTAGAGATGATCTGAACTTTCCCAGTGTTAGCTGCTGGCTTCATATCCCTCTTCTCCCACGTTTTCTGTTGGATATCTGTTGACTGATTCAGGGTTTTTCAAGTTTTGATGACTTCTTGCTTCTTCCTGCTTCCTCCCTGACAGAAGCACATAAGATTCAAGCTTTGTAGCAGTTAGTGGCTTATTCCACCTGTTTATATTTTGGGGGTCAGGGGGAGATCTTGTCACTCAGTTTTGTTATAACTGTTGATCATGAATTTTTGGTTTTGCTAGCTAGGCACTCTGTGTTTGTTTGTTTGAGACAGAGTCTCACTCTGCCGCCCAAGCTGGAGTGCAGTGGTACAATCTCGGCTCACTGCAGCCTCTGCCTCCCAGGTTCAAGCGATTCTCCTGCCTCAGCCTCCCGAGCATCTGGGATTATAGGCATGCACCATCCCACCTAGCTAATTTTTGTATTTTTAGTACAGACAAGGTTTCACCATGTTGCTCAGGCTGGTCTTGAACTCCTGACCTCAAATGATCCACCCACCTTGGCCTCCCAAAGTGCTGGGATTACAGGCATGAGCCACTGCACCTGGCCTACTCTGTATTTTTATGTGGTGATTTAGGAAGACAAAAGCTATCCTGCCACTGCTACTGCCATTTATCCAGAATCCTCTGTGTTAAACATTCCAAATGTGTTAGATTTTGTGTGAAGTTCCCAAGAAAGAGAACAGTTTTGTAAAGGAGACAGAGAAGCAGACCACAATCAGGGTGCACTCGGCTCCGTACACAGGTACTATGTGTGCAAGAAGAGCATTGCCTAGTTTTGTGAGATAGTGGGGAAGAGAACAGGAAAAACTTTCTGGAAGAGATAATATTAGAGCTGAGCTTTGAAGGACAATTGTAAGTTAGCTAGGTTGATTGAGTTGGGGAAGTCTCTTCTAAGCCAAGGAAATCACATGGGCAAAAGAGTGGAAGCTTGAGATAATAAAACATAGTTGGATACCTTATGTTTAACTATAGATGTACAGGGACTGAGAACACGGTTCTTAGGAGAAATGATGAGATACAAGCCTAGAAAGATGAGTGGGGCAATTCATGAAGGTTGAGGTTGTAAGCTGTGGAATGCAGGTAGCATCAGTTATAAACAAGAGACCTTGTCTCACAGTGTGCTCTGTTCTGCCTTGTTGCTCAAAGAAATCATTCCACCTGTGATCCCCACCCCTTCCAGTCTAAATAGAACCCTGTAGTTCATACTAATCTTCAACTATCCAACTAATTTGTCTATTGGTTCATTTTTTAGATTTTTGCCCGAACTCTTTTCTGTACAGTCTCTGTCCCTAGCCTCTTTCTGACTACTTGTTATACTTTGGACAGTTCTGTTGACTTCCCACTGTTCCATCCCAGCTCACCAGCCCTGACTCTAAGACAACTTCCCTTCTGGCTTCTGGAATCATTACACCCCTCATTACTGTATTCCTATGTCTATAGATCAACTATTATTAAGAATTTAAAATGTACCAAAAGATGAATAAGAAATTGTCTTAGTTTGGAATCTCCACTAACTTAGATATTGAGAGAAGTGTTAGGGTGTAGTTAGTTTATTCAGGAGGTGCTCCCAGGAAGCACAGGAGGAGGAGTGGGGAAATCAAGAGACGGAAGGGATAAAAGCTAGCAAAGGATGCATTAATGAGTGTGTTGTTGTGGACAACTAGGGCTCAGTTCCTCTGGTTTTCCTCTAAGAAATCATGCCTCAAAATGGTCTTAAAAAGGGCCAAGAAGCTGCGGTATTTTCCCACAGATTTCTATCTCTCATTGGTTGAGATTTGTCCTGGAAGCAATACATTCTTGGCACTTCTGAGTTGCTCTGCAGCTGTGCAGAGCAAGTTCCCATGGCATTGGAGAAAGCCCTCAGCCAGCAAAGCAGGTGGACCCACACTTGAGCTAGGAAGGTGTAACTATCTCTGTAACTATCATCTGCATGCTCTGTAACTATCATCTGCAGTTGCAGAAAAACTCAGAAGTCAGCATGGGGATGTAGGACAGGGCATAGACACTATTTTCTATGTAGTCCTTGCTTTCAAGAGGTTTTCTTCTAGTAGGCAGAGACAGGCATGTGAACAAATAGAGTGTTGTAGTATTGTGAGTGCTATGGTAGGAGAATATACAGTGTACGTGTAGGAGGAGGTACAATGGAGGAAGTGGTGTATTCTACTTGGAAAGGATTGGCAAAGTTTCCCAAGAAAATTCACCCATAGACTCCACTCTGTCCTACTTGATCTAATCTCTCAACTGAGACACAAATGGATTCAACCAGTTGAGGGGAGTGGGCAGGGAGGATGACAACAGAAGACTTCTATGATCCATTCTGCAGTTTGGTGAGTCAGTCTTCCAACAGTGTGGAGGACAGGCTGGAGCAGAACAAGACCAGAGGATTCATTAGGAAACTTTGTACTAAATCATGCAAGACAGTCCGAGAGCCCAGATTATATCTGTGGCAGTGGGGCTGAAGAGAAGAGAAACATTCTAGAAGAATAACGGAGGATTGAGAGAACATGTTAATGGATTGCATACGAGGGTTGCAGGAGAGAGAAGAGTTTAAAGATGTGTCTGGATAAAATGACTGGGTCATGGTGATGCCATTTAGGGAGATGGGGATACAGGAGGAAGAAAAGGCTTTACAGGAAGGAGGGTGAACTCCTATATGAATGAGTTGAGGTGCTCTTGGGACATTCATATAAGGACCGTGACCACAGCATGACAGAAATTAGAAAAGGTGAAGGACAATGTGGCCAAAGAGTTTGGAATTCAAAGGAATGAGGGTTGAGGAAATAGTGAGGACTCAGGAAAGTTGGTCTCTTTCTCTTGTCCCAGAGATGCAGGTAGGAAAGGAGATATAAAAGAATGAACCATTGAAAATAGAGTCACGAAAGAAATTCGGTTCTCAGAAGAGAGACAATAAGACAATTTGCAATTGGGGCCAAAGGGAGAAGCAAATGGAGAAGGTGAGGGTAGAAGGATCCTATTATTAATCACAGACTTTCCCCAGGATTCTAAAGACAAATTCATGAGAAGTTGTTGAGGCATGTTTGCCAAGCCCATCCCCAGTTGATGGGAAGCGGAAAAGACAGATGGAGTGTATTTCCAGCTCACTATAAATAAACAGCGCTTTCCATCTGTACCATAGGCTAAATAATCTCGCTTTATTTATTTATTTATTTATTTATTTACTTATTGAGACAGGATCTCACTTTATTGCTGAGCCTGGAATGCAGTGGCACAATCACGCTCACTTCAGCCTCAACTTCCCAGGTTCCAGCAATCCTCCCACCTCAGCCTCCCAAGTAGCTGGGACCATAGGTACATACTACCATGCCTGGCTAATTTTTGTATTTTTGGCAGAGAACAGGGTTTCACCATGTTGCCCAGGTTGGTCTGGAACTCCTGAGCTCAAGCAATCCACCTGCCTTGGCCTCCCAAAGTGCTGGGATTACATGTGTGAGCCACCACACACAGTCCTAATCTCACTTTCTAAAGCCTTCTAAGTTATGCCATTTTCAGTCTTTTATGAGGGAAAATACCTGCAAAATATCTTTCAGGCTTTTAAATATCAAGAGTTGTAATAAAGTTAATATTTTTAGTTGAATACTTTAAAAAATTTTTGTCCCATTGAACTTTTTTTCTTTGTGCAGGTCACATGGTGGACCATATTTCAGAACAGCTATTATCAGATGGTGGAAGAAGGGCCAGAATGAAGGACACAATGTGTTTTGAGGTAGATAATTGTTTTCTGAGAAAAGATGAAACAGACAAAAAGGAATTATCCATTCATAAGATCCTTTAGGTGTTCCAAGGAATGTATAAGAAGCTTTTTTCCTCAGAATATTGACTCACCCCCAGCAAGAGGATGATTCAAAATAATAAATGATTATAGTATCGGTCAGTAATAACTCTAAGACTTCATAAAGGAAAACATTATGAATGATAAATTACGCAGAAGAAAGTCTTTGATAAAAGGGAGGAAATTACACTGGTGGAGAGGAGTGAGATAAGAGAGCATTCTTGGCAGGGCAACAGTGTGAACAGGTGTAGAGTTAAGAGTGACAACGCATTTTCAGGGGAATGACTTAGAATGTCCCAGCTGGGGAAATGTTGGGGATGAGATTGGAGAGATAAAGTGGGTCTCGTTGGCTGATGGCCCTTAATGCTTGGTGCGGAGAGTGGATTGATCTGATAGGTAAGAGAAGACATTGTAAATGTAGCAGGAGAATGCCAGGATAAGAGTGACATTAGAGAAATAATTTTCTGGATTGTTAAAGCAACCAGTTAAGCCAGTGGCTCACAACATATTTGGGGCACTGACTGCTGAGGTAGATTGAATAATGGCCTCCCAAAGATATTCACATTCTAATTCCTGGAACCCATTAGTGTTACGGTATGTGGCAAAGGGGACTTTGCAAATGTTAGGGATCTCAAGATGGGGAGACTATCCTGGATTACCTGAGTGGGGCCAATGTAATCACAAGTGTCCTCATCAGAGAGAGACAGGAGGTCAGAGTGAGTAGGCAAAGTAATGACATAAGCGAGGGCTGGACTAGTGCAAGGAGGGGACCACAGGCCAACAAATGCTGGTGGTATCCGGAAGCTGGGAAAGGCAAAGAAATAGAAGCCTCCAGAAGGAGTGAAGCCCTCCCAAAGGTTTAATTTTAGACTTCTGTCCTCCAGAACTGTAGGAGAAAATTATGTTGTTTTAAGCCATTAAATTTTTAGTGATTGTTACAGTGGTACTAGGAAACTGATACAAGCCCCTTTAAGAGGCTGATGGAAAGTATTATTTTACACAGGAAATACATGTATGTACACAAACACACAAGAATTTAAAAAATATTTTCAGGGATTTTATAGTCCCACTAAAGCTCATCTGTGGACCTTATAGAGGGTGTTTAGTTCCCAGGTTAATAAACCCTGGAGTTGACAGGTTATTTTCATACTTAACACATGTAATGAAAAGGTTTAGGGCTGTATCAGTAAGACAGGAAAAGACAGTGTAAATCTAAGAGGTATTATGGTAGAGGGCTAAATTTGCAGTCTAAGGACAGGACTACATTAAAGCTGACTCCAAGATTTCAAACCTGGGAGACCAAGAGAATAGGTTATGTCAACAAGAGATGGAGAAGGTAAGAAGACAAAAAAGTTTGCAGGGAAAAATGTGGGGTACAGCCTGTGATACAGAGGCTACCATTTGAGGTCTTCGGTTCATCTCAGGACCTAGAACCCCCAAGCAGAACACTTGTGTGAGGCAAACCAGAGGCTAGAGCTCAGGCTTGAAAAGAAACGTGAGAGAATGAACAAGAGAGAGGCCAAGAACAGAGCTTGGGGTACAGTTGCCCCAGCAAGGAATTGAGTAGAGCCAGGGAAGGGACTGGAAATGGATCATCATGGATGCTACAGAGGTGGGCGTGAGGATGGCGCCCCCAATCTGTACCCGCCAATTCCTCTAATCAATATAATAATTGACTGCTACCTGAGGTTCAACCGCAGGATCAGTTCAGTTCCTAGGAAGACTGGTAAGTTGGTCTTCAGCCAGAGGGATGTTAAGATGGAAAAATATAGTTAATTAACTCAGAATTGGGGCCAAAATAACAACAAACAACAAAAGTAAAATAAATAAGCAAAGTGCAGGACAGCATAATGTGAAAAGATACAACCAGGGCTGTCCCAGGAAATTCCAGATATCTGGTCTAACTTGATAATGGACAACGAGGTCTATGTCATTATTTTAGGAGTCTATAAAAAGGTACCCCTACAATATGTAGACAGTTTAAGGAAAGGGTCACTCTAAATTTTATGCAAAAAAAGAGCATTCTGGAGAAAAGTATGAGCTCTAGAACTGTTGGGGTGATTGGACCCAACACCAGGTCGTGGGGGTGACGAAGTCCGGCGGAATGAAAGAAATGAGAAAAGACAGTTTGAGAGATCAAGTAGGACCAGCGGGCCATCGCGAGTGTGGAGGCTGCGAAGGCCCCGAGCTCTGGAAGCTCAGACTATTTATTGGTGATAAAACAAAGAAACAGGTGGTGAGAATGTGGGGTTGAAAGGGAGCATTGCATTAAGCACATGATTTACAGCTGTGATGGTTTAGCATATGCTCTGCTACTTGAGATAATGGAGAGCAGGTTCTTTTAACTCAAGATACAATCAATCCTGGAAGAGCAAGGAGCAAGGAGCCAGCAAGTCTAGACACATTCCAGAGTCACGAGCTCTGGATTCTATCCAAGCCACGAGGGGTTTTATGCCCCGGGCTTAGATTATGGTGCGTCAGGGTAGCCTTCCACCCTTTAGCACAGAGTTTGGTGTTCCAAAGGCCACAAAGGGTTTTAGACCCTGGACCCCAGATGTGTTCCAAGACTCTTTTACATTATGTCAGACATGCAAGCCCTGCCTCAGCTTCTCCCAACACTCAGCTTTTCCCAACATAGAACCAGGAAGACCTCGATTCAAATCAGGACTCCTCCAGTTACTGCCACCCAGGCAAATGTCCTAATGCCTGGAAGTCTAGTTTTCTTATCTTTAGAACTGCAATAACAGTATCTTTCATTACAAAGATATTGCCAAGATTATGTGTGGTAATATTTGTATTGTAAATTATTTTTAATTTTCCATATTTATGATTTTTTGGTATCTTAAGAAAACCTTTCTAGCTGAGCAGAGACTGCTCCCCCAGGGCTAGCCAATTCTTAAAGATTAACAAATGGCTCACGTAGGAGCACGTCTTTGATATACTAACCAATCCAGAGCCATACCCTCTCTATCTGGTCCACATACCCCAAGAAGCAAGATTTCTCTGCCTTAATCATCCCAAGACCAGGTGCCAGGCAACTCGCAACCATCCGTATAGCCTAAAGCCCACTGAAATTATCAAAATAACCAATGCTAAACTGTACACCCTGTCCTGACTTTCCTTTCCTTTAGAAATCTCAAAACAGTCCTAAACCTTTATTTAGGGCTGTGATGGCTCACCCCTGTAATCCCAACACTTTGGGAGGCCAAGGTGGGAGGATCACTTGAGCCCAGGAGTTTGACAGCAGCCTGGGCAATGTAGTGAGACCTTGCCTCCATAAGGTCTCTACAAAAAATTAAAAATTGGCAGGGTGTGGTGGCTCGTGACTGTAATCCCAACTATGAGGGAGGCTGAGGTGAGAGGATTGCTTGAGCCCAGGAGTTGGACACTGCAGTGAGCTTTGATCATGCCACTGCACTCCAGCCTGGGTGACAAAGCAGGAACTCATCTCAAAAAAAAAAAAAAAAAAAAAAGACCTAAACCCTCTCCTTGCTACTGTCACCTGCCTCCCAGCCACCGTAGTGTCTTTCCCTTATATGTAGCACTTTGTGGGGTAGCATGGCCTGCCATGCCTCTTGTCTCTAGGATCTGTGAGTATAATAAACTTTGTTTTTTTCCCTGAGCCTCTCCTGTATCTCCTCTTGTGGCCACACCTGACTGACCATCACATAAAAGATTACAAGACAGTATTCATAAAGTGATTTGCATGGTACTTGACACATAAAACAATGCTCAGTAAGAAGTGGCTATTGTCCCTTGATAAGACAGCTGCTAGGCAGTATGTCCTGGAGATGTTACACAATATGATCGTGCTCCTCCACAATAACATTCTATCTAATCTAATCTGATCTAATCTACTTCCACATCAGATCAAGGGGGTGTTACTCTGAAACTATAACCCACTCCATAGTATTGTGAAATGTCTGAGGTCATGGTGCTGTCATAAAGAAAAGGGGTTGCTTGGAATCTAGAAAAAGTATAGACAAAAAAGAGTCACAAGTATTATGTCCTTCCTGTTTGTCATACAGACTGTGTTATATGAAATAATTCATTTACTCCTCAGAAGAATCCCATGAGGTATGAACTATTATTATATTCATATGTCCTATAAGGAAACTGAGGTGCAAAGCAGTTAATAGCTTGCTCAAGGTTCATAGCTATTAAGTAGTGAAAGAGAAATATTAATAGAAACCCAAGCCCTCTAACTTGGGGATTTTTGAACTCAACCCTATACTCTTCTCTCTCTCATGAGTAAGGAAATGGTCTCCAGCACCACTCTGGTGATGGAGTCATGACCAACGAACACAATGTTCTGGTTCCTTTCATAGATAGATCCCCACAGTAGAAATAGGTACATCAATCAGGTTACTGTCTGAATCTTTTCTGGAACAGAGTGATAGGAGTGAAGGTGCTAGGGTTTCTGACACAGAAAGATTCTGGTTGCTGGGCTAGATGTCAGAATGGATGGGACAAGTTCCAAGAGTTATCTGAAGGACAGAAACCAGGAGTGAAAGTCAGGTTGAGAACTAGGAACCATCTAAAGAAATATCAATCCCAAAGCAGATGGACTGAAAGGTGAAAACCTGGCTGAGGAAAAGGGAGTATGAAATAGAGCCACCAGATAGAGTCATCAAGTTCAGGAGGGTCTGGAACCTGGAGAGAGAATCCCTGAGAGTGGAATGAGAAGCAAGTAAGGGAACCTGTCTGTGGGCGGAAGGAGCAGTTCAGTAATAACAGTGAGTTAAGGCAGCCATTCCCTCCATTCTAATCCATGTTTTCGAAGATTCCAAGAGTAATTTGGCTTCTCTGATAGACTTTACTACTAAGGAAACATGTGCTGATCAGCCAACAGGGTAATCATGGTTGTTCTGCACCATGTAAGTTAATAAATGGTCATCTTGTTTGTTGGTCAGTATCTGGTGAATATTGTATCACGATTCAGTTCTCCAGGGCTCAGTCACATTTGGGCAATACAATAAAATTAAGCTTCCAGATCTGGGAAGCTGAAGACATCCTGGGTCTCAGTTGATTCCACTCAAAGGACAATCGTATCTCCTTTTGTAAGAGAGTTAATCAGTCTTACCTTAACATCCTTTTAGGGGCAAGAAGTTGCATAAATTCTACGTACTGAGAGTTCATTTAATTCAACTGCATGCAAATTAAATGACAATATTATATTTTACAAGCAGTAGTGGCACCAAGAAGTGGCTTGTAGGGCTTTAGGAATCTCCGAATTTCCATCACCTCCTTCAAGCCTCCCCAAATGCAATTATAATGGACCAATTTTGGAGGTGTGTAACTGACATTTTTCAAATCTTATTTAAAGTATCTTCACAAAACAGTTTTATGGGTCCGCATCATGCACTCAACACAGCCCCAAGGGAAGTCCCCCAGCTCTTCTTCCAACCAGACTTTTGACCCTGAGGCCCCACTGTTCATGAGTGAAATCAATAGCAGAACAAGGAGGGACAGCACATTCTAGAAGAAAGAAGACAGGGCTAGAAATTAGGGGCCGGGTACAGTGACTCAGGCCTCTAATCCCAGCACTTTGGAAGGCCAAGGTGGGCGGATCACGAAGTCAGGAGTTCGCAACCAGCCTGGCCAACATGGTGAAACCCTGCCTCTACTAAAAATACAAAAATTAGCTGGGCAATGGTAGCATACACTTGCAATCCTAGCTACTCAGGAGGCTGAGGCAGGAGAATTGCTTGAACTTGGGAGGTGGAGGCTGCAGTGAGCCGAGATTGTGCCACTGCACTCCAGCGTGGGCGACAGAGCAAGATTCTGTCTCAAAAACAAAAACAAGAGAATAAAAGAAATTAGGATACTTGATCCTAGCATTCTAGTCTTGGTCCCCCGTGAGCTGACTCCAGGGAAGTCACTGAGCCTCTCCTGCCCTATTTATGATAAAAGAGTTGGGTTATGTGTATATTACCATTTTTTCCAAATCTAAAATTCTGATCTTGTGAATCTCTCTGCAAGAAAGTAGATAATGTTATATTAATTTCTTTGCAAATGCATTTGCTAAATGAATGGATGAGTACTTATTAACCAGCGAGTCCTCGTCTCTGTTCTAATTTCACCCTGGGCTATTTGATAAAATAGAAGTTCTATACATTTACCAAATTTACCAACACTGTAACTGTTTTCTTAAGTGGACTGAATTCATCTTGAGAGCCAGGGCTGCTTTTCATTTATCTTCCTGTATTCAGGACCTAGCACAGTGCTAAGCATCCATACACTCAAAAAATGTTTGCTGAACTGAACTGAGTCCATATGAATTTTTAAAAATATAATATAGACAATATAGGAAGTCCATTCAGTCAACATGTTTTAAGATAGTGGATTAAACCACTTTCAAGGTGTCACTTTACCTCTTTCATGTACCAAACATAATAAATATTTAAAAATTATAGATAAAATGCTGATTTGAAAGGTGTTATTGACTTCCATTTAGTTTCAAATAGATTGCAATGTTTTTCTTCATGTCCTTTAGTAGCATACCAAATTTCAACAATCTCTTTGATATCATGGATCAAACAAAAACTAAAGTGACCTTGCTTCATTTAGTTAACTCACTTTCCCTTAAACAAATTCTCTCTGAACAAATGTTTGGGTAAACAAATGGTCTTCATCTTTGTACCCAAAAGATCAATGAACTCAGATCATAGAGGACATAAAAGTCACAGAGTCAAGGAACCCCTTGGCGAGCACACATCCAGTCATGACTATGTTCAATTCAGATCGCTCAGTCAAAATGGAGCTGACTTAAGTTTTTTTCCTACTGCTTATACAATTATTAATTGATTAGCTACTTTTATCATTTTAACTGTTAAAACCACTCAGGTTTGTGGGAATTTGATCAATTATTCTGAGATTCATCTACAAAAGATCTACCTGAGTAAACATGGTCAAAGTCTCCAAAGTCTTTGCATTAAGCCAGAGGTATTTCAAGGTGTTTTTGAGTGTGTATTTCCATGAAGAAATATGGCATTTAAAAACACACCTTTCATTCACTACCAAGAACAAAGGTTTTGGTACCAATGGCATATTCTGCAGTGACTTCCTAGATAATGGTATATTTGAAATGACATAATTTTGTTTTTAATTTTCTACAGGTCATTATAGTTTATTTTCAACAGCTTGCAAATTAATTTTTAAATTATAACCCTTGCTGGTTTTGGGAGATGAGGGAAGCTTTCCTTGCCTATGTGCTTCAGTGTCTCCTGGAAGTCTATGGAGAGTCACGGGATATTGGCACCAGGAAAGACATGGCATCTTTCCAGAGGATGAAGTTAAAAGTCACCTAACTAAGACCAGTGGCCATTGCTGTTTTTCTCCATTGTATTACAAATACGACGGCAGGAGAAGAGGGTTATATTGAAAGGAGCCATAACAATTGATTTTTGCATCCTCTTTGCTCAATGGAGTGGTTGGAATGGAAATTTGTTGAGTCGCTTCTGGAAGGAGATATTTATGATCTAGCACCTTCATAGACATGAATGGCAATATAACCAATTGAAAGAGTGATAGTTGCTAGGACCAGAAGGAATCCCCAGATTCTCAGAACTGTAAGGGGAGTACATGGGACTAATATTCAGCGAGCAGTAGGTTTTGAGGCTTTCCACTGGCAAAGCTCGAAAAGCAAGCAATGGACTCCCGTCCAGATTGCTAAGAAATTTAAGATAACTCCAATGCCTTTCTCAGGATATTGTGTTCAGCACCCCTGCTAGTGGGGGAATGGAAGTGGAAAAGTGCAGGGACTTACAGAGAATGGAAGTCCTAGATGTTTTAGTCCACTGTTAATGTGTGGGAAATGTGATTCCTCAACCCAACTCCCAGGTAACCTGGTAAATAATTTAGGCTCCTGAAATACTAGCATTGCAGTTGTAACACTAGGCACCTTATGCACAGTTGTTGCTAATGCCCTATTATCAAGGCACAGGCTTTTGTGTTTTTGCAGTTCTGAAGATGAGTTTTGACTGGATCACTCCCAAACTCTGTGATCAGCTGTGTGACTGGGAGACACATATGGCCGGGCCTGTGGAGTCCACTCAGGCCAAGTGACAAAGACCAAACTCTTGGCCTCAGCTTTACCCTCACAGAGAGCTGCAATTCTACCTAAGGTACCTTTCCCCAGTTTTAGTGTATTCATTCTATGTAATAGCACAATCATAAAGAAATTAGAAAAAGTTGAACAACATCTTTAAAAAATCATAAGAAACAAAAAGTTATGTTCAAAATGTCCTTGCAGTTTTGGCAATGGGATTTCCCCATTGTGCTTAAGCAATGGCAGAAGGTGTGATAGAAGAGGTTTCCAGAGGTGTAGGTTTGAATCCTCCCTCTCCACGAACTGCATCATGATTTTCGACAGGTCAGTCCTCTTTCTTGAGCTTCAGTTTCCTCAACTGCATAGTGAGGGTTTGCTTCACAACTTCTCATGTGTTTATTAAAGATTACACACCAGGCCAGGTGTGGTGGCTCATGCCGGTAATCCCAGCACTTTGGAAGGCCGAGGTGGGGGGATCACTTGAGGTCAGTTTGAGACCAGCCTGGCCAACATGGAGAAACCCCATTTGTACTAAAAATACAAAAATTAGCTGGGCGTGATGGCACACACCTGTAATCTCAGCTACTCAGGAGGCTGAAGCATGAGAATCTTTTGAACCTGGGAGACGGAGGTTGCAGTGAGCCTAGATCATACCACTGCACTCCATCCTGGGCAACAGAGTGAGACTCTGTCTCAAAAAAAAAAAAAAAAAAAAAAAAATTAGGCACTAAGTATCTAACAGTCTAACAGTCAACATTTGTTTTTAGGCACTCACACTGTAGTAGGAGAGACAGGCAAGAAACAAGAAATTCATATATGTATATATATATATATATAAAAATATGCAATATATCTGTTCTTTTTACTTTATAGGATTGTTTTGAGACACAAATAAAATAGTTGATGCAAATGTTTGATAAACCGTGAAGAGCTATTTTTTTTTTAATGAAAGGCCCAGCATTCTGTCCATACTTGATTCTCCATAAATATTTATTAAATTGTGCTTCTGTGATTATCATTTTTTTGTGAAAATGTTTTGTGTGTTTGGTAAAAGCAATCTTCCAGGTTTTCTTAGTTCATGAAAATGGAGTACATTGAAATGAGGTGATATTTCTAAAGCAGAAGATTTGACATGACCACCTGGATGCGGCTCTGTATTCTCTTATCCTTTCCCAAAGCCTTATCCATCTCTCATCAGCCTCTAAGACACACAATTCCTTTCCTTGCTCCTGCAACCCCTGACCGGAGTATCATAGATTCGTGGGTCTTGGGACACAGAAGGAAGGAAAAGATATCATGTCTGTTATGCAAGTTACTGGTAAATTTTGTTTCTTTGCATTACATGTTACCTGTACTAACCCCTTTAAACCATACCAAAAAGTATAAAACATAGTTCTTACTTGGGAAGAGTTTATAATCTATTTGAAGAGAGAAAACATATGCATGCATACACATGTACAAATACACAAGAAGAGAGAAGAAACTGATGTGATTAAGGGCTGTGTGAGTAATTCATACAGTGAGTGGTATATGTATTTGATCGTGGGAGATTTCCCTGTTCAATGGAATTGTGAGGGAAGGGCTCATAAGTGAATTAGTAAGTCCAATTCTTCAAAAGGTGAGGTGAGTACAATTTGGATGGAAAGAGAGGCGGAAGAAGAGCCTTCCAGATGAGAGGATACAGCACAAGCAAAAGCTTGTAGGCAGAAATGAATAAGGAGTGTTGTGGAAGAATCTATATGTACCCTTCAGATAAAATGAAGTGTTTCATGCTGGGAATATTGAGATACATATTTGGGCAACTATGGAGGAGTCAGATTTATGGCAGAACTTAAATATCAGTCTAGAAAGTTTGGACATTACCTATTACATAGAGGGGAATCACTGAGTTTTTAAAAAGGGAATATTGGCCGGGCACAGCGGCTCACACCTGTAATCCCAGCACTTTGGGAGGCCGAGGCAGGCAGATCACTTGAGGTCAGGAGTTCGAGACCAGCCTGACCAACATGGTGAAACCTCGTTCCCACTAAAAATACAAAAATTAGCCAGGTGTGCTCGCGCACACCTGTAATCCCAGCTACTTGGGAGACTGACGCAGGAGAATAGCTTGAATCCAGGAGGCGGAGGTTGCAGTGAGCCAAGATTGTGCCATTGCACTCCACCCTGGGCAACAGGAGCGAAACTCCATCTCTAAATAAATAAATAAATAAATAAATAAATAAATAAAAACAAAAAAGAGAATATTCTAAGTAAATTATGTTTTTAAAAGATCTCTCCCCCAAACAAGGTGACACAAGGTGGATCATGAGCCGGAAGTTTATTTATTCTGCTACCTTTTCAATGTTGTTTTATTTTTTTCTCTTTATTAATAAAAGAAATATCAGACATAATAATTTATGGTACAATTAACACCTGGGAACCTTTCAGTTTATGGCAACCAACAAGACCATTTCCTTATAGTCCCCTAAATGTTTCCTCAAATCCCTTCTCCCACTCTCCTCAAGGGTCACTAATATCTTGAGCTTCTTGTTTATTGTTCCTTTGCATTTCTTCATAGATTTGCCATCTATGCTTGGACTCTAAAAACATGTTCAACAGTTTTGCATATTTTTTCTTTATATAAAGGGAGTTCTTCACACATTCTTCTGCAACATGCTTTTTTTTGTTCAATGTTATATTTGTAGGATTCACTTATGTTGTCATGTGTAATTGTAAGCCATTAACTGCTTTATGGCATTTCATTATAAAAATGTACTGTTTATCCATCTAACCGTTGATTCACATGTTTTTTTCTAGTTATTTTGTTATTAGAAATAGTGTGGTCATGAATCATTTTATATATTTCTCTAGGTATATGTATGCAATAATTTTTCTAGGGTGTATTCCTAGGTGTAAAATTGCTGGATCATTATGTACACACACCTGAAAATTTATTAGATAATACCAAATTGGCAAATTGGGTTTGGTTTTATTCAAAAGATATTTTACCAATTTACACTGTCACCAGAAATGTGTTGGTGTTGCAGTAGTTCTACATCTTTGCTGACCCTTGATACTGCAATTTATTTTTTTATTTTTTATTTTTTGCTTTTGCCAATCCAGTTGGTATAAAATGTAACCTCATTGGGGATTTAATTTGCATTTGTTTACTTAATAGTGAAGCAGAGAATATTTTTCATGTTTATTGGCTATTTGGGGTTTCTCTTTGTGAAGTGCCTCTTCAGGTTTTTTGCCCATCTTCTCATTGGGTTGCCTACTTTTCTTTTATGTATATATTAGATATAGGCCTTTGTCTGCTATATATGATGCAAATATCTTCTTTTTTCTCCTTTTTGTTGTCTTTTGATAAATAGGCATTGTTTCATTTTAATGTAGTCAAATATATCAACATTTTCTTCTATGGTTTGTGCATTTTGTGTCTTATTTCAGAAATCCATCTTATGCTAACAACAGATGCTAGGCCTACAGTATTTTGACTTTTTTCTACAGTTTATGAAGGGAGGAGAAATGAGTAATGATGTGTATTAAGACGATGGTTGACAACAGTCTAAGAGAAGGAGAGTCTGATGATAGGGAGCCCAGTCACTGTTAATTTTAACCAAACACAAAACACTAAAAAAGTTTCTAGAAATAAATTAGGACAATTTCCAAATATATTTAATTTAGCTTTGATTAAAATTGAGACCAAATTTCCCAAACTTCAGTAGCAGATATTTGCCATAAGTAATTTTGAGAATATCAAATGCTGGAGTAGCAGGTCACCTTTGTTCATCTAGCTAACAAGGAAGACACTGATAGTTACAAAAATTTAAATTTTGTCTATTCTTATTCTAAATCTTGTCATCAGAAGGTTGGCTTTCTTTTTGTACTAAAAAGGACAAAAACTTTCCTGCAATACTGAGAGGTTTCTTTTAAGTTTCAAGGATGTTGATTTGTAACATTTAGAATATGAAAGGTTGTTAAATGAAAAGCATGTATGAAAATGTTTGTTGAAAATTGTATTTATACACAAACTCTGTAAATTATAATGGCAATACAAAGTTATTATTTATTAACCATACGCTGATTAACCTGCTTATCATGACTTCACTCATCTAGTTGCATTTAAACAAAACAAAAATTAGCTGAGCATGGTGGCAGGCACCCCAGCTACTTGGGAGGCTGAGGCAGGAGAATCACTAGAATCCGGGAGGCGGAGGTTGCATTGAGCCAAGATCGTGCCTGGGCAACAGAGTGAGACTCCATCTCAAAAATAAATAAATAAAAATAAACAAAATAGATCATAGAGATTCACTCAGAGTCAGGAAAATAGCTAAAGACATATCAGCCTCTTGTAAAATGATATTTTCCTAGTAAGCTAAATAGCTGATTCTGAAAAATTGACTGTAAAATATAATGTAGATATCTAAATTTTTATTCCACAGATTTAAAATTGAGGGGTGGACAAAGATACAGCAAACAAATACAAAAGTAGGAGTGACAATATTAACAGCACACAAAGTATAGTATACAACAAAATAGCATTTAGTAGCTCAAAAAGAACAATTTACTTTGATAAAAGATGTGGCTCATAAGGAAGTTGTGAAAATCCCTGCATAAAAAAACTTAGCATTCAATTCTGGAAGCAGGATCTCACATATATGTCTTATATATATGGATACAAATACACATATATGTGTCTATATATGTATAAAGGAGTCTGTTACAGTGATTGACCTTACACAGTTGTGAGAGCTGGTTTAGCAGTCTCTTATAAGACTATTGTCTTTATGTCTGATGCTGATCTTGATGTCCACAGGACGGGCAGTCAAGAGAAGATGGATGTAATTTGAAGGGGAACAAGAAGAATCTGGAACCTACCAACACAATCTGGAGTTCACGAGGACAGACTTGTTGTAGGACTTTCTCCTTAGTGCAGCTAAAAACGGGGTCCTTGTCATATGGCCAGGAGAGATTAGGCTCACAGACACTTTGAAAGGTGAGAAAAAAAAATGAAATTTATTGGGCAAAAAGGAAAAAACTCAGCAAAGGGAAAGAGGTTCCTGTTAACAAGCCCCCATATCACAGATTGAATCCCCAGGTTACCACCCTGGAACAGGAGAGGCCAGGATCCCCCTCCCTGCAAACGGCACAAACTTCCCGAGGCTCCACCTCAGTGTACACTCCTCCCAGTGTGCAGGCCAGTCAGAGGTTCTCCAGGGACCTCTTTATACTTGGCTGTCTTAGACTGACACCTGTCAAAACCTGTATCAGTTCCTGTTGCCTCTGACTTTTATGGTATGCATGTCCTACAGAAACTGGAACACTTGATGTTGATATTGAACATGTACACACCTAGTGTAGAAGCCAGAGAAACTGAAGGAGGACCCACGGGAAGGCCTGGGTGTGCCTGCTGTGTGCCTGCTGCCTTACACCACAAAGGTGAGCAAGCAGGTAGGTGATGGCATGTGTGAGCTACAACAGGGCTGCTGTTCAAACCTGTCCTTCATGTCTTGCACAAGAATCTCTCTTGTGGTCCACCCTAACCAGAAATATGCAGAAAAGGGAATTCAGGGAATATCACATATTAATTGATTTTAAATAAAACAAAATTATTTTTGACAAATAAAATCAAGACACAGCTCTTCAAAAATAACAATAAAAATTATATACTTCTGGCAATTGAGACCAAGGAGAAAAAAGAGAAAAGCAAAACAGATTATGTTTGAAATGAAAAGATTGCTTTAAATTATACACTACATCTGTTTTATTAATTCTGAGATTCTAGATTGAGTAGATCAAATTCTGGAAAACCATAAATGACTAAAATGTACCTAAGACCTATAGATGACAGTAACAATAGTAGATATCAAAATATTCTCAAAGATTTACTAGCCAAAGAGGACGTTGGCTCATATTTGCACGTACATAGAACCCATTAACTTTTAAGGAACAGATAATTCTTGGGCTATTTAAACTGTTCCATAGGGCGGAGAAATATGGAAATCTATCCAGTTCATTTGTTCATGGCTAGTGTTAGTTTGATACTAAAGTCTGATAAGTAAAACACAAACTACCCTTTTATAGTTTTACTTATGAATATCCAAGCAAAAAAATCAAAAGTAAGTATTGAAAACTAAATCTAGCAATATATGTATATCACAACCAAGCAGGAGACTTTTCAGGAATGCAAGGCTGGTTCAACAGTAGATCATTTAAAGTGTAATATAACTAACTAATGACATAAAGAAAAACGGAAGTTTTTTAAATGAAAACTTCTCATTAAATATTCAAGATATTTGATAAAAATTCAATATTCCTTACTGTTTAAAAAAATCTCAGTAATTAACAAAAAAATAAGCATGATAATAGGAAATATGAAACTTACTGAATGACACACAGAGGTATTGCCTTTAAATAAATAAATCACATTTGTCCTGAACCTGTCATGGTTTCAAGGGTGGGAAAATTATTCTGGTAGGCTTAGACTAATCAGTGTTTACCCTTACATCTGAGAATGGTCAGTCTTCCACCAAAAGCCCACAGTTGCATAAAAAGAAAGGCAGATTTTTTTTTGAGATGGAGTCTAGCTCTGTCACCCAGGCTGGAGTGTGCAGTGGCGTGATCTCCGCTCACTGCAAGCTCCACCTCCTGGGTTCACACCATTCTTCTGTCCCAGCCTCCCAAGTAGCTGGGACTACAGTTGCCTGCCACCACGCCTGGCTAATTTTTTTATATTTTTAGTAGAGATGGGGTTTCATCCTGTTAGTCAGGATGGTCTTGATCTCCTGACCTCGTGATCTGCCCACCTCGGCCTCCCAAAGTGCTGGGATTACAGATGTGAGCCACTGCGCCTGGCCAGAAAGTCAGATATTTAAATGAAAACTTGGTCTATTAGAAAGAAGTTTTAATAGATGCCAAGTAGAAAACTAACAATGTTCACTACAATATCAACTAGAAACCCATTTTAAACTATAAAGAAAGTTCATTAGAGTGGGCAGATAGAAGATATACACACAGAAATAGAGTTTTGCTTGTGATGATCAGTTAGAAAATAGAATAAAAAAAGAGATCACAACCTAACTTCAAAAATAAATACAAATAAATATCAAATGCCCAGAAATAAGCTTAATAAGAATTTGGAAGACACAACAGAGAAAATAATGTATCTTAACTTAAAGGACATAAAGAAGATTTGACTAAATGGACAGATGGACTATATTTCTGGTTATGAAAACTCAATATTATAACTTTATCCATATAGTTGGGATGAGATAGAACTTAAAAAAATGATTCTTAACTTCATCTAGCTAATATATGTTTGAAAATAATGAGGGGAGATCTACCAGAAAGTCATTCAAATATATAGCAAGACTAGAGGTATTAAAATAACAATTTTACTTCTGGGAAGTTTTTATATATAAGAGATCAAAATATTGCAAAAATATTAGAGCCCCACTTTATACATCAAAATATATTCTAGAAAAATTAACAATTTAAATATAAAAATGAAACTGTAAAAATACTAGAATAAAATATAGGACAAATTTGAATATTCTTGTCATTTTGGGATAGTGCTGGTCTTTCTTAGCACACATAACAAAGTTAGAAACCATACAGAAAAAGGTTTCAGAACTGAGTACATAAAATTTTCTAAATCTCTATATCGCAATCAAATAGCATCATCATAAGTTAAAGGATAAATAACTAACTGGAAAATGACATGCCACATCTGAAAAATAAAAGATTTATATTCATATCTTATAAAGAGCTAAAACAAAGTAATAAAAACTAAGCATTACATATGAAAAGTAGGCAGAGGACATAAAAATAAAACATAAAAAATAGCTAATGCATTAAAGATGCTCAACTTCACTTTAGCCAAAGGAATACATACTAAAACAATATTTTTTAACTGTTAGATTGGGAAAAACATTTAATAGATTTCAATTACCCGATATTAAAGAAAATGAGAAAACAGATGTTTTAACACACTTTAAATATGCATACTCTAATTATCCAACTCTAGGAATTTATGCTAAGAGATATAGATTCTCAAGGATGTTCATTGCAGAGTTGTTTTAATGAACAATAATTGGAAACAACCAATTGCCTATCAAAAGGAGTTTGTTTAATTTATGGCACATTTGTACAAGGGAATATTACACAGTCATTAGAAAGATGAATTTTACATCGGCATAGAAGGCTAAACAGCAACTTTTAAGTGGGAAATGTAATATAGTAAAGGTAGTATAACCCTATTTTTAGAGTGAAGAAAAGAATAGATACTTATATATTATTAGATCTACTGAAACAAACTCTTCTTCTTCTTTTTTCTTTTTTTTTCTTTTGGAGACAGTCTCGCTGTGACACCCAGGCTGGAGTGCAATGGTGCGATCGTGATCTTGGCTCACTGCAACCTCTGCCTCCTGGGTTCAAGCGATTCTCCTGCCTCAGCCTCCCGAGTAGCTGGGATTACAGGCAGGCGCCATCATGCCCGGCTAATTTTTGTATTTTCTGTACAGACAGGGTTTCACTATGTTGGCCAGGCTGCTCTCGAATGCCTGACCTTGGGTGACCCACCCGCCTTGGTCTCCCAAAGTGCTGGGATTACAGGCATAAGTCACCATGCCCAGCCTACTGAAACAAATTCTGCAGATATTCCAACCTTTTAATAATGGTTACCTCTGATGACAGGGATTATAAGAAATTTTAATATTTTAATTTAAATACTTGTAATTTTTTTCAGTGTAACATGATTTTACACTCATGGGAAAAAGGTTATTTCTTCCTCAAGTGGAAAAGAAAAAAGTGAAGGAGATATTAACAGATAAAATGGTAATTTGGAGTGAAACAACTTTGAGGAATGTTTTTCAGTATTAGAGAGACCTGTGTTTGTTTTGGTCCTGGAGTGGTGGGAGAAAGTCAATGTTGGAAAGAGACTGAGAGTGAAGGGAATGTTGATTGGCCAAGGTTCCAGAGGGGCTGGAACAGAACATTAACATGCGGCAAACGGTAGGAATAAGGAAAGGAAAAGAGGATAACATAAATAAAACTAAGGCAATTTTTTTAGGAGTAAGGGCATAAAAGGACTTACAGTCAATGAAACCTATGCTTTCCCAGTGGATTTGGAGAAAAAGTAATCACCTGAGTGGGAGGGTTGGGACTGTGAGCTGGAGGCATAGAAGAGTACGTGGTTGCTGCGGGGCAAAGAATCAGCTCTGAATTATCAAGTATGCTTGTGAGATTCCTGGGCTCCATCCCAGATCTACAGAATCAGTCTCTGAGGAAAGCTGATTTTAGTGCATGCTAAAATCTGGAAACTTGGAAATAAAAGGTTAACTAAGAACATGGGGCCACTGCTGATGCTACATCACAATTATCTGCAATAGAGTTAATTAATACATTTATGATTTTCTTCAGCAACATTTAGCAGCCAGGGAAGAGAAAGTCTGAGAAAAAAAAAAATGGATGGTTAGGCATACCCAGAGTTGGGCTTTGGCAACATGGGTGAAGAAGAAAATCACTGGGTCAATGGAACCTGAGATGCTGGGAGTACATCATTAACGTGGGTAATCATGAGGTAATAATTAGGTGGAAAGGAAGTCTTTGAGGGACTGGAATTTAGAATTAGGGGGTGTAGGGGAAGTGAGGTCAGGGTGTGAGGTGGTTATACTTATAAACACCAGGCTTCTATCTTGGGATTGCGTGAGTGTAGGCAAAGATGGTTACACAAGGCAAAAGTAGATAAACACAGAACAGAATGTTGGGGAGAAGAGAAGATAGGAAGGGGCAGAGCCAAGGGAACTATTACTAAAAGAACAGCATACGCCAGCCCTGGAGAATCAGTATGGCAGTGCATCCAGGAAAGCTCATCAGCTTTAGAACCATTGACAGCAGTCACCATATTCATTCTTTCCTCTGCATGTTGGCAAATGCAGAGTTAGCTCTCAGATGTCCCTACGGTGACAGCAGAAATTTTGATTCAGTATCTTGCCTACAACTCTGTTCTACTCTATGGTGTATTCATTCAGACGTCTTTGTCACTTAGACTATTAATTCCTTAATAACAGAGATCTGGTTTTTTTTTTCATTTTTAAATTCCCACTGCTTAATGCTGTGCCTGACACATGGTACATATTCAATGAAAACTTTTTCTGAATGAATGAAATTTAAAAGGGTCCTCATGCTTCCAGTTAGTACTTTGGAGTCAGGGTATTTTGACAAAGGCCCCCTCCCAGGTGGAAGAAAGGAGGAATACTATTCATTGCTTACCTTCTTAAGATGCTTTTGAACATTTTGTTAGGTGGCTGGAACATTTTGTTCAGTGAATATTTTGTATGAGTAAGCTATGTTTGATGATGAGCTGTTCGTGGTGATGGAGGTGAGAAGTGTGACTGTCAAATTGAAGGTAGAAAAACAGAAATAATAAAGATTCCATCCTCCTCTACCTAAGCATGAAATGTTCCATATCAAACTCTCAGCTCTCTTCAAACTCTCTTCCTAGGGAGCCTCTTTACTCCAGGCTCCAGTTATCACCACTATGAGCACACAGACATTCCTTCTTCATCTGGACCCATATCACTTCCTAACTTACATCTCTCAGAAGCCTCTGAGGCTCGATTTTGCACAAGCAGAATTAATGATCTTCCACTGCACTTCTGGTCCTCTTCCAGGATTTCCTCTCCCAGGGCTCAGCAGCACCTTCCCCAGCAAGTTAGGAACCCAGGAACCAAATTTTCTCAGTCTCTTTTCCTCATCTCCCACATCTAATCCACGAAATTCTTCCAATTTTAAGATATAAAGAACTCTTGGATCCCTCCATTTCTCCACTGTCAAACTACCACCCAATTCTGGAATTCTGTAATACCCCCAAATGTATCTACCTATGACCATTCCAAGCCCCCTCCAATCCCCTCTCCACCTCACAGCTCGGAGGATCTTTTCAAAACTCTAATCTGATCATGTCGTATTTCTGCTTAAACCACCGCAGTGACTTACGCTTTTAGCCCTAACTACCACTTACAAGGCCTAGTAAGGTCTGACCCTTGCCCACACCTCGGGGCTTATTTTGCATGCTGTACTCCTTCACTCTCTCTGGTGCCAACCACAGTAAATTTCTCTCATTCTTTGAGAGGCATCATGCTGTCCCCTACCCCCTACCCCCAAAGGCACCAAGGCCTTTGTACATGCACTTTCTTCCCCACTTCATGTAGTTAACCCCATGCTTCTTTCTGATCTCAGTCCACACATGAGTTCCTTGGAGATGCCATCAGAGATCTCTCTAACAAGTCAAATCCTTTTGTTATATTTGCTTATCGAAATATGGCCCCCATCTTTGCAGCATACATCTCAGTTGTGATTTTGTATTTATGTGTGTGGGATTACTTCACTTACATCTGTCTGCTTCACTAGACTCTAGGCCCTGTGAAGGACAAGAACCCTATGTGCTCTTGCTAAGTGCAGTGCTTGGCATGTAATGAGTGTGCAGTAAATAGTTGTTAGATGAGTGAATGGGAAGACCAGAGAACACTCTTGCAAGTTATTAGCTGTAGTCACAGTAAGAAAGTCCTGTTTCTCTGGTCCATCCACTGGGATTTGGTAATGGCATGGTCATAGGTAACTCTTCTAGACAATGGTATTTATGATAACTTCATCAGTAATTAAAGCCAAAATGCTGAGGTTTTGTCCTGGTTCTGTAGTAGTGTGGCCTCAGGCAGGTTATAACTTTTTAAAGTCTAAATTCTAAATATCACCTACAGATCAGAAGTCTCCTTCTGCCTTTGGCCTCTCACCAGCTGCTTTCTCCATGTCCTCTCCTCCCTTCCTTTTTGCAAAGCTAGGGGAGGGCCTGATGCAGAGCTGGCTTCCCTGTGGGAGGACTGAAGGAACCACACAGCATGGATACTAATTCCATGAGTCCACGTTGGTAATCAGAAACTAGGCCCGCCTTGGTATTTAGAAATTAATGCTATATTCTATTTCTTCAGATAAGCCAGTTTTGAAAAACAAGGCTTGACTATTTGGCAAGACAAGGAGCTAGTCCCAAACACAGTTTCTTGCCAGCAAGTATGTCAATTTATCAAATTTAAAGGGGATAACCTAGGAGCCTCGGTTAGGTGTACTGGCTCCCTTTCTTGTTTGATTAGAATGACATACACGCTGATTGATCTCTTTCCGGCTCAGTCATCTCCATGCAGTAAAGAATTTCAAGTTGCTATTGTTTATTTCCTATGTATTATGTCTAAATATTTCATGGTAAATGAAGAAGAGTGACTATTTCCAAACTGGAATGCTTCTTCAGAAGAAACCCAAAAAGGTGACTCCTCCATCTTTCTGATTCTTGGATCCTAAAGTATCTTCAGCAAATGAAGCCCAGTTTCATAACCGAAGAGGTGACTCCATCTGTCCTACAGACTTGCAGTGTGAAGCTTGCAATGGTCTCTCTGTATGTTAATTTCTCCATCTCTAGGATGGCCTCTGTGGTTCTTACTAACCTCAGAGTGGTATCATGAAGCCACTGAAATGATACCAGAAGAAAACAAGAGTGATTAATCTTCTAGGATGATAAATCTATATTTTCTTCAAATTCTTCATTTTGCATAAAAACCTTTTTCAGAAAAGAATGTTAACATTGGATATATCTACACCTGATTTGACAATTCCAAACTACACCCCAACCACCCACTTCTGAATGAGAAGAAAAAAAAATCAGAAGCCTGCAATTGTGTAACATGCAAATCTTTTCTGGACCAGGGCCCATCACTGTGATTTGGCAACACAACCGGCACATCTCTTTTCTCATCTCTTGAAAAAAACCAACAGAGAAAAAAGTACCTTGAGAATAAAGGTAATGATTAATCTGTCAGGCACAAAAAGGATCGTTTTGGGGATTTCAGGTTCTAAGTCGCAGATTCAAACAAATAGCAGTGAACAGGGAATGACAGTTCCACCAGAAGACGATTAAGCCACAGCCTCTAATCGGAACGGCATTTGTACAGTCAGAGACTCTCACCAGACATCTCCAGGAATCTGTGAGCCATTGTCAAAACGTCCATTTTCATGTGGCTGTGAAAGTGAGGACCACAACAGGTAGATATTGGTGGAAACAGGAGTCCTCAGAGAAGCCCCAAGATGCAGCCTGAGGGAGCAGAAAAGGGGAAAAGCTTCAAGCAGAGACTGGTCTTGAAGAGCAGCTTAGCGAAAGAAACCCTCTCTGAGTTCCTGGGCACGTTCATCATGATTGTAAGTATTTCCTGATTTCCTACATTCGGACCCAATAATGCCTCCCTAGCTGCCAGGCTGGTAGTGGAGAGTTTTGTTTGGTTTGTCTTCTTTAAGTTAATTGGGATCAGATTTATCTTTTCCAGGAAGCAACAAGTTACTAGAGGCTGTTTGACTATTTAGTGGTTGTGATATTAAGTTTTCAATTACCCATTGCATTTATCCACAAAAGTTGATGGGAATGGAACAGAGGGAGTGAGTGAAGTGCCTTCTTTATTTCAGGTATTTACTTATACTCTAAAATGGCTTTGTTATTTAAAAGTCAGTCGTTAGTGTTTTCATTGATCAATTGATTTGTACCCTGCTTGCTTCCTCCAAGCATTGGGGTGACTCAGCCACCTGGAATAAGCATCAATAGTCAATAAATATGGTTGGCAAAAATATACATATGGATGGCAAGAAACATCTCAGTATGACAAGTGCTTGACAAGTATTGTGCTGTCAGATCACTTGATTTTTAAGAAGCTAAAAATTGCACTAGGTAGAAATAGTGTACCAGGCAATAGTCCAGCTTTAGTTTTGTATCATTTTTGGTCTCTATTTAAAGCAAAGTAATCTCTAAATATCTTTGGAGATTTACAAGACAATTACAAGAACCTTCTAGATATAAACGAGGGACGACTTCTAAGAACCTCTTGAGGATTGCCCAGAGATTTACTCAGCTATTAACAAGAGACTGGAAAGTTTACTTAAGTGGTCTGGGCTTTCATTTTGCTGCACGTTCTAGCATTCTCTGTATCCTGAAGTTTTACCTGGAGCCAGGCCATTTGTGAATAGAAATGTATTATCATGTGGCAACTATTGATTTCAACCGCTTTTTTTATCCTGCTTAAGGCTTTCCTACTCCAGGTATAAATAATTTCATTTTCCTTAAAGTTATAGAGAATAGCCCATAAACTCTGTGCATTAAAAGTTCTTTGCTTTGGGCAAATACATAATAATTTAGAAGAATAAGCTTGGAATGCATCAGCTAAGCCAAGATTGAGAAACAAATGTGAACTCAATAAATTGAACTAGTATAACATGAAGAGAGAGTCATAAGTTTTGTGGTCTCTGAGAAACACATTAGACCAGATTCGTTAAAGTATTTTCAGGGAGTTATGGACAATTTCTCGCACTCCTCATCTTCCCTTGGCATTCATTCCTGGCTGCTCTGACCACACTCACTGTCATAATATAGTAAGAGGAGTTAGAAGGAAAAGAGAGAAGATGAAAGTCAGTGATTCTTATGATTCCCAGTCACTGCTTACTGGAAAATCTTTCTTAGTGAGACTGAGACCCCTCTGTCATGTTACTTGACAATCTGGCCCCAAAGAGGAAAGCAGTTGTCAATACAGACTGATTACAGCCTCACAGTGATGAGTGGGTCAGAAACGTGAAGCAAATTCAGTTACGATTCTTAGTGCTCTGCAGAAAACAGAGGAGGAAGTGAACTACACATCTTTTTTTTTTTTTTTTGCAACCAAAAAGTTTAAAACCCTCTTTATTTCTTAAGAAGAACCTGTTTCGTAATCCCATGCTTTCTGTGTTGAAAGTGAAATTTGCTTTCAGCAGTTCACTGTTCAACTGGCCTTGTGTCTTCCCCACTACGCAAGGTAGGGGCTAAATAAAGAACATCTTGATATTGTCTGTTGAAAAATTAAACCTTGTATGTTCTGGATAAAGCCAGTCATTTCCTGAAATATTTAATTTCCATTTATACCATATATTTATTTTCTAAAGTGAACCCTAATAAAATCTGCAACCTTGATTATCATCTTCAGTTTTGTTGGAGCTTGTGGGGATGTATAAACAAAAAGTTCCTGCACAAACACAATTTTTTTAAACCAAGAAATCTGCATGATTTTGCTCAAAGTTTATCCAAAGTAATTTTCTGCTTTATTAGAGAATGTGCATTTTGCCTTGTATTTTCTAGTAAAAAGCTTTGTACATTGATAAGGCAAAGGGAAGGGGAACATTGAAAAGATGGCGGAGGATATAAAGGACTCAGTCTTTCAAATACGTGAGATTGTTTTTTCCCTTGGGAGTCTGGTTCTATTTTTTTCCCTCCTTTCAAAAACTGCTCTTATGGGGAGCATCTCAAACTAATCCACACCTTGGTATAAATTAGGGGTCCCCAACACATAGGCCACAGACTGGTACAGGTGGTCCCTGGTGCTAAAAGGTTGGGAACAGTTGGTGTA
The DNA here is from genome assembly GCF_028885655.2 of Pongo abelii. Lineage (NCBI taxonomy): Eukaryota > Metazoa > Chordata > Mammalia > Primates > Hominidae > Pongo > Pongo abelii. Next base: position 61,197,030 of record NC_072001.2, read on the forward strand.
AAGGACTGATAAGGCCTACTGGTAGCATTAAGAGAAAAGAAGGTCCATGAAAAATTCTTTGTAAACTACAACTAAAACCAACAACAATTAAGTCATAAGCCAAAAAGCTAGCTCTAATTTGGCCTTTTAGTCATTGGGATGGGTCGGCCTTTCACCTTTACTAGTGTGGGGGGAAAGTTTGCAATGCAAAAGGCTGATCTCTTCCTTGGGCTGAACTTCACAGAATCTCTAGTCATGTCTAGTCATTTCTCACAGGGACTATGCTCACTCCTACTACTCTATATATTCTCCTCTCTCTTCAAACTTTTCAGGATTCTTTGATACAGAGCTCATCTTATTGAAGATGCTGAAGTGAACAACCCAGCAAGCAGCCGTATTTCCTCCTGAGGTGGAAGGACAGCTTTCCAGGGCTGGACTTCTGAGTAGATAACATACTGTGTAGTCGGACAGATTGTAAATTCTTTTCTCACCCTGTCAAGCTTCCACATTAGAGGTCTAACTTTTGGCATCTCTTAGAATGGAAAAAAATGCAAGTACTTCTGCTAAAAGTAGTACCCTTGACCTTTACCTTCAGTGTCCTGAAGGAAATAGGAAGAAACTTTCCTGGAACACAGACTATGGAGGAAATAGGGGAGTGGGCAGTACAGGAAAGAGGAAGGAAGGATGGGGATGGTTGACTGTATGTGAGAAATTTCTGACACTGCAGTGTTCTCTTCTTCTGCTCCTACCTTCCACCAGGACTGGGTGAGAAATCATCCCTCCTTGCTGGGGTCACAGAGTTTGTCACTCCATTTTGAGAGGATTCTCAATCAGACATGCTGGTTATAGACACTCTAGGGCTTTAAAATTATTATTACAAAGTTTGTTCAGATCTTGAAGTAGGTATATTCTATCTTAAGGAACTTTTGAGACAAAAGAATCTATGGTCAGGATTTAGAGTGAAATCAGAAAGTTTATAAGCCAAATTAAAGGAAACATCCACTTTGCAGGGCAGAATCCAGGACAATTTTGGTCTAGTACATTATTTGAAATGCCCAGGTACTGGCAGGAGAGCTCTGAGATAAGGGTGGGCAGATATCACTGGCCCTTTTTATTGGTGGAGAAGCTGAGCTCAGGCTGATGTAATCATGCATCCTGGGAATCAGCCCAGAACCCAGTTGCACTGCCGTGGGCACACACTCGCCCTTGGACTTCCACTGTGCTCTTCCCTTGAGCAGCACAGAGTGTTTGCTTGTCCAAATTCTCGTTTCTGTTTGTATGTTTCCCGAAGAGAGAGAAAGGAGAGCGATCAACTGCATTTTGCCAGATGGAGAGACAAGTGTAACATAATTAAGAGACTTATCAGCCCTTGAATGAAAGAGCTGGGCTTGGTATCTTGACTCCAGTCATTCCCTAATACCATCATTTGATGAGAATTAACTCCTTTCATGAGAAAGCCCAAGAGAACTTGACGAAGTTTACAGCTTAAAATACATTAGCAGTGTCAAAAGATGATTTTACAGAACAGATGTGATCGTGGTGGGGATATTTTATAGAAGATCTGCTAGCAGAGTCTTGGGATCTCTTCACCACCTACAAACACATTCAAACCTCAGGTAACACCAGGGTTCTGAGGTGGCTCAGTGATGTCTTCAGCTCTGATAAACACACTGACCAAGCATTGCATTATATTTTTCCTCTAGTATTTCTGTTTTCTAGCTTTTCCTCAAGACCACTCTTTTGGTTCAGAGCAAAGGACCTATAGGAAAGTGGGCCTCAAGAGACCCCATAACTTCTCTGTCTTGCTTTCTGGCTCAACAGCCACCTATTCTTTCTCTGTTTCCTCCATGCTTGGTTCTTCTAGCTTGCTATTTTACAAAACCATCCGTCTCTCCAAGTCTAGGGTGCCCAGGACTGAGGGTCACATGGAGCTAGAGCTGTCAGTTGGCCAATAGATGCTAGATCAGAAGCCCCTACTGTCAGCAGTGCCCTGGATTCTGTCTGTGGGTGGTTTGTCTGTCCAAGTCGTGCACCATCCTCAGGCCCTCACTCAGAAGCTTTGGAATAAGATGGTCTCTGTTGCCTGACCCTTGCATCATTCAATTGAGAGAACAGACACCCACAGTCTTGCAGAATTTTATCAAAAGCTCTTTCCACCACAGCAGAACATCAGGGGATGTCTACCGTCAGTTTTACCTGCCTCTTGTTATTATGATTTATGTTCAATGCTCAGTCCTTCAAGGACTGGTACTTCTGTACTTGGGAGTTCTGTCCCTTTGAGAATGTCTGAGGTTCTAAATCTGAATGTGCAGAAGTGCTAAACACTGGGGATTCTCCTTAGATCCCTGCCTTGAAGCAAGAGTTTAAAGACTCGAGGCTGTCTCCTGTCAAATATGATGATGAGGACAAGAGAGGGAAAAGGAGGTTAACACTAAGCATACTCTATACCCCAGACACTTTGATCCTTAAACTAAATCTAAACTAAATTTAATGAGGTAAAGATATTGCTCTCATTTTATAGATGAGGAAATTAGGACTTAGTATGGTTAACTGACTTGACCACAAGCAAGTGTGTGGTGGAGCTGAGATTAGAATCAAATCTCTCCAGTTTCTCTTAACCACACTACAGTTAACATTCTAATATATGCTTTTGAAGTTTTACTACAGTTGCTTATAAGAATATATATTATAGTTGTATATGTTTAAAAATGTACATATACAGCTTCATAGCTTATACACCTTCTCCAATTTGAGACTTTTCCCCAGAGACACTTTCTGAAATTTATTAATTTGGAAACATGTATGGCTGGTTTATGTACCCATCGCTATCTCACTATTGATTACAATTACCAAGACTGCTACATTGAACATCTTGGTACATGTCTTCTTGTACACATGTTCAAGAGTTTCTCTGGAGTATATACCTAGAAGAGGACCTGGTGGTCCTAGGGTATGTGCATCCTCAACTTTATGTGTATTATAAAATTGCTCTCCAAAGTGATTTCAAAGTTGTACTTCCAGTAGCGACATGAGTTCCCATTTACCACATACTCAACCATCCTTGATGTCATCCAACTTTTATATTTTGCTAATTTGAGAGAGAGAAAAATGGAATTTCACTAGTAATTGTACTCAATTCCAGTGCAGTGATTATCTTTTCATGTATTTACTAAACGTTTAGGTGGCTCTTTTGTAAATTGCCTGATTACAGCCTCTGCACATTTCTCTTTGGGATACTTTACTTTTTCTTAATTGTTATAAGATATTTGTATTTATTTTAAATCCATACATTGAGGTTTGTGTTTTCTTATTGAGGTTTAATATTTTGCTTTTCATATTTGTGTCTTTAAATAATTAGAATTTATTTGGTGTATGATGTAGGAGTGGGGTCTATTATCTATGTCTGGAAGGATAGACAATTGTCCCAAGACCAGTTTTGACTATCTATCTTTTCTCCACTGACTGTGATGACATTCCTATCATACACCTGTTCACATGCATATGCGGTTCTATGCCTAGACTATTCAGTGCCATTGATCTGTTTGTCCAAACTTGCACTACCTGATATACCATTTTTTGTTGTTGAGAACATTGTTTGTTGCTGTTGTTGTCTTTCTACTTTTATTACCAAGGTTATATTAGACTCATGAAATGAATCAAAATTTTCCCTTTTTCTTCTATTTTCTGGAGCACTTTGTGTAAAATGGGGGTTATCTATTTCTTGAAGATTATTCAGCATGTGCACAAAAAAAGAGAGGGATGGACAGATGACATGAAAAAATTTCTTTAAAAGTTACAGGTCTGGCCAGGCACGGTGGCTCATGCCTGTAATCCCAGCACTTTGGGAGGCCAAGGCGGGTGGATCAAGAGGTCAGGTGTTCCAGATCAGCCTGGTCAATATGGTGAAACCCCGTCTTTACTAAAAATACAAAAATTAGCTGGGCATGATGGCATGCACCTATAGTCCCAGCTACTCAGGAGGCTGAGGCAGGAGAATCGCTTCAACCCGGAAGGCGGAGGTTGCAGTGAGTTGAGATTGTGCCACTGCACTCTGGCCTGGGCGACAAAGCGAGACTCCACCTCAAAAAAAAAAAAGATAAAAGAAAAAAACTCCACTATACCTGAGGTGACATCCTCTTTTCAATTTTTAAAAAGAAGTTTGTTTTCCATTTCAGTAGTTTCTGCTTTGATCTTCCTTATGTCCTCCTACTGAGTTGATCAGCTTTCTTTATTCTTGCCTTTTCTCCTCTGTGTGCCCTTTCTATTAAAGTATTTACCCTTAGGCTGGGCGCAATGGCTCATGCCTGTAATCCCAGTACTTTGGGAGGCCGAGGCAGGTGGATCACCTAAGGTCAGGAGTCCAAGACCACCCTGGCCAACATGGTGAAACCTGGTCTCTACTAAAAACACAAAAATTAGCCAGGCATGGTGGTGTGCGCCTGTAATCCCAGCTACTCAGGAGGCTGAGGCAGGAGAATTGCTTAAACCTGGGAGGCGGAGATTGTGCCAAAGCACTGCAGCCTGGGCAACAAAACGAAACTTTGTGTCCAAAAAAAAAAAAAAATTACCCATATATATATATATTTTTTTAACTTAAAGTAAATCAATTTTTCTTCTGAACAACACAAAAACTTTAAAAAATCCTAATTCCAATCAACCACTCCATCTTACATGTCATTGTTGTCTAATATTTAAATTTTTCCCTCATTATTATTGTTATTACTGATGTTTTAAAATAAATACTTATTTTTGTTTGCTTATTTAAAAATGCATTCCTGTCATTTACTGGTTTATTTGCTAATCATTACTGCATACACCTACTACTTTCTCTTGGGTTCTATCTCCTTCTTCTTGCAGTTCTTCCTTTAGAAAATTTTTCAGGAAGGGTGTGTGACAGATGAATTTTCTCAGTCTTTGTCTGAATGTGTCTATTTCATACTCAAGGTTGAATGATAAATTAGCTGATACATTTTAGGTTGATAATTATTTTCGCTTGGCATTTTTCAGGTGTCTCTGTCATTTTTCCAATGTCTCTGTTATTGCTGTTGACAAGCCTGTTGGTCTCATTTTTGTCCTTAATAATCTGAATTTATCTGGTAACTAATAAGAGTTTCATTTTGTTTTTTTATTTTGAAATTTCACTATAATGTGACTAGAGGTGAATTTATTTCTAGTTCTTAACTCATTTTTCATCTTCAATTTAAAGGGTTATAATGTTTACCAATTCTGGAAAATTTTCCTCTTTATTACCTTGCCCTTCCCCCAGTCTGTTTTCTCCTTTTAGAACTCCTACTATATTGGTATGCATGTTTGACCCTCTCATTTTTTTATGCCTCAACCATTTCTTCTCTTATTCTCTTAATCCATGCTGAATTTTGTATAGTTGCTGTTTCAAATCTATCTTTCAGTTCACCAATTCCCTGTTCGGTTCCATCTAATCTTCTGTTTAACACGTTCATTGAGTCTTTAGTTTCACTATGTTTTCATTTCTGTATGTTTTATTTGGTTCTTTTTTTTTTTAATTTCTTTTCTTGTGTGCTTATTTCTTTCATTTCCTTAACTCACCAAATCCTAACATATTTATAATATTTTAAACCTGTTCTGTCATCTCGAGTTTTGGGGGAGTGAATCATTCTGCCTATTTTATCTACTGACTCTTATTCATAAAGGATCTTTTCCTTTAGTGTTTTATACATTTGTATTATAAATTCTTCAAGGAGATTTATTTTTCCCTGTGGGAATTCCACGTGGCCTAAGGTATGGATTTGTTCTTCCAGAGCAGGTTTGCATTTGCTTCTGCTGGGTTCCCCAGGTATATCGCCAGCCGGAAATGATTGCTGTGAAGTGGCAAACTGAAAAGAAAAGCCTGGGGGATGCAGGTGCCTGTTGAAGAGCACCCTCCCAAAAGAACGGCACTCCGTGCCCTTTCTCCCAAACTGGGACGTGTGACCGTGAATGACTAAGAGACCTCGTGCTTCCTACAAATGAGGCTGGCTCTTTTGACATCCTTAGACTTTGAGTCAGTAGCAGCTGAGGGAGAATTTTCCTACAGACTTCCCCCTATCAGCAATGAACGTGGAGGACCAGGCTCACCTGGGAAATCTCATAGTTTCAAGGCGCTTGGGAGAAAAGTCCATTCTGGATCACTGATCTAAGGGCTGCAGACTCCTGGAGCCAAACTTGATTCTGCCAAACAGGATTCTGCTTCTGATTGTGAATTTTAATTTTACCCAGAAAACTCACTGTTTTCATTGACTTTCAAAGGGGAAGTATTTTTTTTTCTACTTTCCAGAAGTGGGTTTGGTCAGTTTTTCTTCAGTGACAAAGCCCATTGCAACATGTTCTCATTACTTTACAAGAAAGTAAAACATACTAATGAGAGCAGAAGTTGGCCCTTCTTTACTCATCAGCCCTGTGAAAGTGACCTAACAACCCACAGATGGTTCAAATGGCTGAGGCAGTTCAGCCGTGAAGAAATTAGGTGCCCATTATACCTCCAGCAGGCATCTAATTTCATGTCTGGGGCAGGATTGCTGAGTTCACTGAAACTTCTAAGCAAAGCAAATGATTTAAGAGAAACTATGCCAGCAAAGTGTGCCTGCCCTGCCCCTTGCCCTTTTCTCCATCTTGGTAGCTTGGCTGGTCATGCTAAGATGTGAGCCTAGAAACGTCAGTCAAGACCATAAAGGACTTGAGGGCTTAGTCCCTCTCAGCACACATGCCTTAGAGTCTTTCTGGAAATTCAAGCTTTCTTATGAGAGTACCTCCTGAAAACTCTACGCTTCTATCAACAGGTGATTGGTTAAAGAAATGGGGGTGCATCTATGCGAGACTCCTGTTTACCCATTAAATAGAAGGTTTACATGCTAATACAAAAATACTCTAAGCTATTCAAGTAGAAAAAGCAGGCAGAAATGGTTAAATACCCTCACCTGTATAAACACACACACATATACAAGCACACACACAGAGGCACATGCACACCTTTTTGACAACACACCAGAAAGTATTGATATTAGTTACCTGTGGACAATAAAATTTAAAATCTGGGGTTGGAAGGAAACACATTTCTTATATTTTATGGTATACCCTTTTGAAATTTAAAAAAATTGTACATATTCATATGTATTTTCTTCACCACCTTCCTCCCCATGAGAGAGCTCACCCAGTAGAGTATGTCTTTTCAAAGCATTTTTGTAGGGAGTTGCTCAAAATCTGTTCTGAAAAACACTAGTTCCAAAAGATGCAAATAAGAATTAAGTGAAAAAAAAATATGTGGTCCTTCCCAAATATGCTTGGGAAACACTGGGTTGAACCAAAATAAGCAGTTTTCTCAACTGCAGGAATTATCAGAGCCTTTAATGTTCTCTGTAAATCTCTAAGAGGGGAACAGAATGTAAAGCTGTCTTCAGCTCTACTTAACCACAAACCCCTTTTTTGAGGAGCATCTAATGGAACTAATGATCTGTGAAACATACTTTGAGATTTGCAGACCCTGGAAACACATCAGTCCTCAGAACTCCTCCGTATGCAGAGATCTCCCAGGTTGAGAGTGACAAGAGGCGGCCTTGGCACTGTTGGGCCCTGTGGGTAGAGGGAGAACTGTCCTCAGAAACCCCCACTCACACACAGCCCACTCAGAGTCACAGTTATCCTAATGCAAACACAACTTAATTAATAAATGCTTCCTTCATTTCTTATTCTGATCCTTGGGATGGTGATCAATTTCCCATCCAGGTCAGCATTTGGGATGAGTTGAGGGATGTGAATGCCCGGTGAGGTCAGAAAAGGAAAGCATTGTTCTTTTCAGCCCAGTAGAGATAGTGGAGTTCAATCACCTCTCCTTTCTGAGCTCTGAGTTGGTTCTTGGTGCTTTTTTCTACTTGGAGAGCACTGAGGCTGGCCATGTTCCCATTCACCAGGCTCTCAAATTGCAGATTCCTCTCTTTTTATGAGCCTGCCCTAATATCGCCTCTTTTCAGGTACAGCTGGTTCTTGCATGATTGATCTCTTCCTGATATTCTCTCAGGCTGCATGCCACCACATATTTTATTTTTAGCCAGAAGATCCAGGTTTCAGTCTTGGTTCTTTGTGACTATTTTTGTTATGACTGAGAAAGTTTTATTTTGCAATTGGAAAACTAACTGACAGGAAAGCTGTGCATGAATCTGCATTCTGTGCTAATAAAGGAAACAGGCTGACCCACAGAGGCAGCAGCAGTTGTCACAGGAGGAACACTGGGATGGGAATGAAAGAATCTGGCTCCAGATTCAGAAACTGTCACCTATTAGCAATAGGTCTTATATCAAGTCACTCAGACTTTCAGTTTTTAACTGGGGATGAAGTATTGGGAGGACTCACAGAAGTAAAGTGCGTGAGAGCGCCTCACCATGGCGCAAATGCCATGTGAATGTTTCCTCTTTCACCTATTGCTGGTCAAAATCATGTGCAGTCAAACCTTGGCCCCAGCATTTACCACTTATGGGAACGTGAGAGCAATTCTTTTAACCTCTCTAAGCTTTGGTTTCCTAGTTTGTAAAATAGAGACAGGAAGAGGGCCTGACTCATAGGTCATTGTGAGGACTGATGGGCTAATGCATGGAAAGTGTTTAACTCACAAAATTCACTCAATATAGATTAGTTGTTATTGGTGTTATTGTTATCTTCATATGTTCAAAAGGCTATAGTCATATAAGCTGAATAGGTGGGAATAAACAGGTGGAGTAGGATGGATGAGGGACTTCTCTAACACACACCTACAGCACAGGCTGGAGGGCCAAGGTTTGCAGAGAGTGCTGTGCTGAGATTGCCATGGATGCTCCTTCCTCTCCAGTTAAAAACTTACAGGAGCAGGGAAGCCTCTGGTAAGCCCTAAAGTGACTCCCTTCTCAAGAATGGGGATTGTGTTTTTTGGAAACGCTATGGCCACCACCTTAGACAAAGTTTTGCCTATAGGCAGTCCTTCCTTTGATGGTAGCCACAGATTCTTTCTCCAGGAGCTAGGACTGCATCCCAGCCCAGGTGTGTTATCACCATGGTATCTGCAAGGCCAGGAAATCACTGGCACCAAAAGCTTAATGGTTTCCTCTTCCCAGACCTTAAGACAGGAGTCAACAGCTACAAAGCTAAGTGAGACCAAACAGGCAACACATATGAGTGACGTGGGCATGGTGGGGTTGCAGGGAAATGGATAGCATATGACCTGTCTCAGAGGGGCATTTGCCATTCAGACCCACTCCACTGTGGCCTTACCCCATTCTTGCATCAGGAGTTTCAATTACTTGAGCTCACCACAGCCTGACGGAAGGTAGTCGCCATCACAATTACCTTAGGCATATATTTCACCCTACAAGTTTCAGAATATTTCAAGGCCCCTTTTACTATCTCCGATGGAATTTATGGCTCAACATTGTTTATAGCCACAGGCTTTCATGGACTTCATGTCATTATTGGGTCAACATTTGTCACTATCTACCTCCTCTGCCAATTAAAATTTCACTTTGCATCTAACCACCACTTTGGCTTTGAAGCCACTGCCTGATATTGATACTTCATAGATATAGTAAGACTATTCTTATATGTCTCTGTCTACTGATGAGGATCCTACTCTTTTAGTATAAGCAATACCATTGACTTCCAATCAATAAGCTTTGATAATATTTGAAAAAGAGTAATTAGCTTGACACTAGCCCTAGTGACCGACACCTTATTAGCAATTATATTTTGACTCCCATAACTTAATATTTATATAGAAAAATCCAGCCCTTATGATGCAGATTTGACTCATTAACCTCCGGCCACCTCTCTTTCTCCATAAAATTCTTCCTAGTGGTCACCACATTTCTCCTGTTCAACTTAGAAATTGCTCTACTACTGCCCCTGCCATGAGCCCTTCAAACAAACAACCTGACACTAATAATCAGCACAGCCCTTGTACTAATTATTATTTTAATCCTAGGCTTGACTTATGAATGAACCCAAGAAGGATTAGACTGAATTGAATTGGTAGATAGTTTAAGTTAAAATAAATGATTTCGACTCATTAGATTATGATAGACTATATTTACCAAATGCCCTTTATTTATATCAATATTATATTAACATACACCACAGCATTGCTGGGAATATTAGTCTATCAATCCCACTTAACATCATCCCTATTATGCCTAGAAGGTATAGTATTATCAATACTCATTATAATTACTTTTATAACTTTAAATATACATTTCACTCTAGCATCCATAATACCCATTATCCTCCTAGTATTTGCGGCCTGTGAAGCCGCAGTGTGCCTTGCCTTACTAGTTTCAATCTCCAACACATACGGCCTAGATTATGTATAAAATCTAAATTGACTTCAATGCTGAAAGTTATTCCAACAATTATACTATTACCAACAACATGACTCTGTAATAACTCTATAATCCGAATTAACATAACTATCCACAACCTATTCATCAGCCTCATTACTATATCTTACCCAATTAAATGATAATTCATCCAACTTCTCACTTACTTTCTCCTCTGACCCACTAACATCGCCCCTTCTAATCTTAACAACCTATTACCTCTTGTAATTCTAGCAAGCCAACATCACCTTTCCAATGAGTCACCCCCGCAGAAAAAACTCTATAATAGTTCTCTTCCCCTACTTATCACACTTGCCCATACTCAAAATACCTTGGGTTCACTAAACATCATAATAATAATAATAATATTTACCACCCAAGAGCTATTAACTTCCTGATCTAATAATCTTATATGACTAGCATGTATTATGACTCTCATAGTAAAAATACCTCTATATGGACTTCACCTATGACTCCCCAAAGCCCACGTGGGAGCCCCTATTGCTGGCTCAATAGTACTTGCAGAGGTACTCCTAAAGCTAGGTGGCTACAGTATTATACGGCTTACCCCTATCCTCAACCCCCTAACAGAATGTATAGCCTACCCCTTCCTAATATCCTTATGGGAAATAGTTATGACAAGCTCTATTTGTCTATGACAAACGGACTTAAAATCACTTATCGCATATTCCTCCGTAAGCCATATAGCACTTGTTATTATGGCTATTCTCATTTGAACCCCTTGAAGCTTTACAGGTGCAGTCACCCTTATAATTGCCCATGGAGTCACTTCATCTTTACTATTCTGCCTAGCAAATTTGAACTACGAGTGAGTCCATAGCCGAATTATATTACTTATCCTAGGCCTTCAAACACTGCTTCCACTAATAGCCTCTTGATGACTTTTAGCAAGTCTTACTAACCTTGCCTTTCCCCCTACCATTAATTTAATAGGAGAACTCTTCATCACTATGGCTTTATTCTCTTGATCAAACATCACCATTAGGCTTATAAGACTTAATACACTAATTACACATCTTTACTCCCTACATATACTAATCACAACACAACGAGGGACACTTGTATATTACATTAACAGTATTAAACCCTCGTTTACACAAGAAAATACATTAATACTTATATATCTTGCACCTATCTTTCTATTATCCTTAAACCCTAAGATTATTATGGGGTTTGCATACTGTAAATATAGTTTAACCAAAACATTAGATTGTGGATCTAATAATAGAAGCCTGCAACTTCTTATCTACTGAGAAAGTATGCAAGAACTGCTAACTCATACTCCCGTCCCTAATAACATGGCTTTCTCAACTTTTAAAGGATAAGAGCTATCCATTGGTCTTAGGAACCAAAAATATTGGTGCAACTCCAAGTAAAGTAATAAACATGTATTATACCACTGTTATAAAAACACTAATCCCCTTAATCTTACCAATTATTATTACCTTAGCCAACCCCTGCAAAAAAGATTGATACCCATACTACGTAAAAATATCTATTGCATGTGTCTTTATTATTAGCTTCATTCCTGTAACAATACACATATTCATAGATCAAGAAATAATTATCTCAAACTGACAGTAACAATTCAAACTCTTCAACTCTCACTAAGCTTCAAACTAAACTACTTTTCCACAATATTTATCCCAGTAGCACTATTTGTTACCTAATCTATTGTAGAGTTCTCAATATGACATATAAACTCAGACCCTAATACTAATCAATTTTTCAAATATTTACTCATTTTCCTCACCATAATATTAATTCTAGTTACCACCAATAACCTCTTCCAACTTTTTATTGGATGAGAAGGTATGGGAATTGTGTCTTTTTTACTAATTGGCTGATGATATGGCCGAGCAGATGCTAACACAGCAGCCCTCCAAATGGTCCTGTATAAATGATTGGAGATATTGGCTTTATTTTAGCTATAGCATGATTCCTCTTATTTTCCAACACTTGAGAGCTTCAAGAAATATTTATTCTAAATCTTACCCCCAATTCCTTTCTACTAATTAGTGTTCTCCTGGCAGCAGCAGGAAAGTCAGCTCAATTTGGCCTTCATCCCTGACTTCCTTCCACCGTAGAAGGCCCAACCCCAGTTTCAGCCCTCCTCCACTCTAGTGCTATAGTTGGGCAGTTTTTCTACTTATCTGCTTCTACCCTTTAATAGAAAATAATCTATGAATCCAAACCTTTAACAAAAATAACCCTTTCCTAATTAACCCAATTAAGCATCTAATAATTGGCAGTATCTTTGCTGGATTCCTCATTACCAATAATATTGTTCCCACTTCATCCCCCTAAACAACTATGCCACTTCACCTAAAACTCACAGCCCTAGGTGTGACCACCTTAGGCCTCTTACTAGCAATAGAACTAAATTTTATAACTAATAACCTTAAGCTAAAGTATCAATTACAGACATTTAACTTCTCCAATATACTAGGTTTTTACTCAGCCACCATCCACCGTAGAGCTCCCCCAACTCAAGCCTACTTACAAGCCAAAATCTGGCCTCACTTCTACTAGACATAATTTGATTAGGAAAGTCCATACCAAAAATCATTTCACAAACTCAAATATCAGCCTCCATTACCATATCTGCCCCAAAAGGCCTAATGAAACTCTATTTCCTCTCCTTTTTTATTTTACCTCTTCTAACTCTAATCTTAATTACCTAATCATCACACTGAGTAACTTCAAGTGCAATATAAATACTAACAAATAATTTTCAACCAGCAACTACCACCAATACCCATAACTGTATAAAGGAGCTTCACCGACAGAATCCTCACTCAACCACCTCGCCTCCTCACCCTCAAAAATTATGCAACTCCGTACACTATTAAAATTAATTATAAGGAGACCGAGAGGAGCCAAGATGGCCGAATAGGAACAGCTCCGGTCTACAGCTCCCAGCGTGAGCGACGCAGAAGACGGGTGATTTCTGCATTTCCATCTGAGCTTTGAAGAGAGCAGTGGTTCTCCCAGCACGCAGCTGGAGATCTGAGAACGGGCAGACTGCCTCCTCAAGTGGGTCCCTGACCCCTGACCCCCGAGCAGCCTAACTGGGAGGCACCCCTCAGCAGGGGCAGACTGACACCTCACACGGCCGGCCGGGTACTCCAACAGACCTGCAGCTGAGGGTCCTGTCTGTTAGAAGGAAAACTAACAAACAGAAAGGACATCCACACCACAAACCCATCTGTACATCACCATCATCAAAGACCAAAAGTAGATAAAACCACAAAGATGGGGAAAAAACAGAGCAGAAAAACTGGAAACTCTAAAAAGCAGAGTGCCTCTCCCCCTCAAAAGGAACGCAGTTCCTCACCAGCAATGGATCAAAGCTGGACGGAGAATGACTTTGACGAGCTGAGAGAGGAAGGCTTCAGATGATCAAATTACTCTGAGCTACGGGAGGATATTCAAACCAAAGGCAAAGAAGTTGAAAACTTTGAAAAAAATTTAGAGGAATGTATAACTAGAATAACCAATACAGAGAAGTGCTTAAAGGAGCTGGTGGAGCTGAAAACCAAGGCTCGAGAACTACGTGAAGAATGCAGAAGCCTCAGGAGCCGATGCGATCAAATAGAAGAAAGGGTATCAGCGATGGAAGATGAAATGAATGAAATGAAGCGAGAAGGGAAGTTTAGAGAAAAAAGAATAAAAAGAAACGATCAAAGCCTCCAAGAAATATGGGACTATGTGAAAAGACCAAATCTACATCTGATTGGTGTACCTGAAAGTGACAGGGAGAATGGAACCAAGTTGGAAAACACTCTGCAGGATATTATCCAGGAGAACTTCCCCAATCTAGCAAGGCAGGCCAACATTCAGATTCAGGAAATATAGAGAACGCCACAAAGATACTCCTCGAGAAGAGCAACTCCAAGACACGTAATTGTAAGATTCACCAAAGTTGAAATGAAGGAAAAAATGTTAAGGGCAGCCAGAGAGAAAGGTCGGGTTACACTCAAAGGGAAGCCCATCAGACTAACAGCGGATCTCTCGGCAGAAACTCTACAAGCCAGAAGAGAGTGGGGGCCAATATTCAACATTCTTAAAGAAAAGAATTTTCAACCCAGAATTTCATATCCAGCCAAACTAAGCTTCATAAGTGAAGGAGAAATAAAATACTTTACAGACAAGCAAATGCTGAGAGATTTTGTCACCACCAGGCCTGCTCTAAAAGAGCTCCTGAAGGAAGCGCTAAACATGGAAAGGCACAACCGGTACCAGCCGCTGCAAAATCATGCCAAAATATAAAGACCATCGAGACTAGGAAGAGACTGCAGCAACTAACGAGCAAAATAACCAGCTAACATCATAATGACAGGATCAAATTCACACATAACAATATTAACTTTAAATGTAAATGGACTAAATGCTCCAATTAAAAGACACAGACTGGCAAATTGGATAAAGAGTCAAGATCCATCAGTGTGCTGTATTCAGGAAACCCATCTCATGTGCAGAGACACACATAGGCTCAAAATAAAAGGATGGAGGAAGATCTACCAAGCAAATGGAAAACAAAAAAAGGCAGGGGTTGCAATCCTAGTCTCTGATAAAACAGACTTTAAACCAACAAAGATCAAAAGAGACAAAGAAGGCCATTACATAATTGTAAAGGGATCAATTCAACAAGAAGAGCTAACTATCCTAAATATATATACACCCAATACAGGAGCACCCAGATTCATAAAGCAAGTCCTGAGTGACCTACAAAGAGACTTAGACTCCCACACATTAATAATGGGAGACTTTAACACCCCACTGTCAACATTAGACAGATCAACGAGACAGAAAGTCAACAAGGATACCCAGGAATTGAACTCAGCTCTGCACCAAGCGGACCTAATAGACATCTACAGAACTCTCCACCCCAAATCAACAGAATATACATTTTTTTCAGCACCACACCACACCTATTCCAAAATTGACCACATACTTGGAAGTAAAGCTCTCCTCAGTAAATGTAAAAGAACAGAAATTATAACAAACTATCTCTCAGATCACAGTGCAATCAAGCTAGAACTCAGGATTAAGAATCTCACTCAAAACCACTCAACTACATGGAAACTGAACAACCTGCTCCTGAATGACTACTGGGTACATAACGAAATGAAGGCAGAAATAAAGATGTTCTTTGAAACCAACGAGAACCAAGACACAACATACCAGAACCTCTGGGATGCATTCAAAGCAGTGTGTAGAGGGAAATTTATAGCACTAAATGCCCACAAGAGAAAGCAGGAAAGATCCAAAATGGACACCCTAACATCACAATTAAAAGAACTAGAAAAGCAAGAGCAAACACATTCAAAAGCTAGCAGAAGGCAAGAAATAACTAAGATCAGAGCAGAACTGAAGGAAATAGAGACACAAAAAACCCTTCAAAAAATTAATGAATCCAGGAGCTGGTTTTTTGAAAGGATCAACAAAATTGATAGACCACTAGCAAGATTAATAAAGAAAAAAAGAGAGAAGAATCAAATAGATGCAATAAAAAATGATAAAGGGGATATCACCACCAATCCCACAGAAATACAAACTACCATCAGAGAATACTACAAACACCTCTATGCAAATAAACTAGAAAATCTAGAAGAAATGGATAAATTCCTCGACACATACACTCTCCCAAGACTAAACCAGGAAGAAGTTGAATCTCTGAATAGACCAATAACAGGAGTTGAAATTGTGGCAATAATCAATAGCTTACCAACCAAAAAAAAGTCCAGGACCAGATGGATTCACAGCCAAATTCTACCAGAGGTAGAAGGAGGAGCTGGTATCATTCCTTCTGAAACTATTCCAATCAATAGAAAAAGAGGGAATCCTCCCTAACTCATTTTATGAGGCCAGCATCATCCTGATACCAAAGCCTGGAAGAGACACAACAAAAAAGAGAATTTTAGACCAATATCCTTGATGAACATTGATGCAAAAATCCTCAATAAAATACTGGCAAACTGAATCCAGCAGCACATCAAAAAGCTTATCCACCATGATCAAGTGGGCTTCATCCCTGGGATGCAAGGCTGGTTCAATATACGCAAATCAATAAATGTAATCCAGCATATAAACAGAACCAAAGACAAAAACCACATGATTATCTCAATAGATGCAGAAAAGGCCTTTGACAAAATTCAACAACCCTTCATGCTAAAAACTCTCAATAAATTAGGTATTGATGGGACGTATCTCAAAATAATAAGAGCTATCTATGACAAACCCACAGCCAATATCATACTGAATGGGCAAAAACTGGAAGCATTCCCTTTGAAAACTGGCACAAGACAGGGATGCCCTCTCTCACCACTCCTATTCAACATAGTGTTGGAAGTTCTGGCCAGGGCAATTAGGCAGGAGAAGGAAATAAAGGGTATTCAGTTAGGAAAAGAGGAAGTCAAGTTGTCCCTGTTTGCAGATGACATGATTGTATATCTAGAAAACCCCATTGTCTCAGCCCAAAATCTCCTTAAGCTGATAAGCAACTTCAGCAAAGTCTCAGGATACAAAATCAATGTACAAAAATCACAAGCATTCTTAGACACCAACAACAGACAAACAGAGAGCCAAATCATGAGTGAACTCCCATTCACAATTGCTTCAAAGAGAATAAAATACCTAGGAATCCAACTTACAAGGGACGTGAAGGACCTCTTCAAGGAGAACTACAAACCACTGCTCAAGGAAATAAAAGAGGATACAAACAAATGCAAGAACATTCCATGCTCATGGGTAGGAAGAATCAATATCATGAAAATGGCCATACTGCCCAAGGTAATTTACAGATTCAATGCCATCCCCATCAAGCTACCAATGACTTTCTTCACAGAATTGGAAAAAACTACTTCAAAGTTCATATGTAACCAAAAAAGAGCCCGCATCGCCAAGTCAATCCTAAGCCAAAAGAACAAAGCTGGAGGCATCACGCTACCTGACTTCAAACTATACTACAAGGCTACAGTAACCAAAACAGCATGGTACTGGTACCAAAACAGAGCTATAGACCAATGGAACAGAACAGAGCCCTCAGAAATAATGCCACATATCTACAACTATCTGATCTTTGACAAACCTGAGAAAAACAAGCAATGGGGAAAGGATTCCCTATTTAATAAATGGTGCTGGGAAAACTGGCTAGCCATATGGAGAAAGCTGAAACTGGATCCCTTCCTTACACCTTATATAAAAATCAATTCAAGATGGATTAAAGACTTAAATGTTAGACCTAAAACCATAAAAACCCTAGAAGAAAACCTAGGCATTACCATTCAGGACATAGGCATGGGCAAGGACTTCATGTCTAAAACACCAAAAGCAATGGCAACAAAAGCCAAAATTGACAAATGGGATCTAATTAAACTAAAGAGCTTCTGCACAGCAAAAGAAACTACCATCAGAGTGAACAGGCAACCTACAAAATGGGAGAAAATTTTTGCAACCTACTCATCTGACAAAGGGCTAATATCCAGAATCTACAATGAACTCAAACAAATTTACAAGAAAAAAACAAACAACCCCATCAAAAAGTGGGCGAAGGACATGAACAGACACTTCTCAAAAGAAGACATTTATGCAGCCAAAAAACACATGAAAAAATGCTCACCATCACTGGCCATCAGAGAAATGCAAATCAAAACCACAATGAGATACCATCTCACACCAGTTAGAATGGCAATCATTAAAAAGTCAGGAAACAACAGGTGCTGGAGAGGATGTGGAGAAATACTGTTGGTGGGACTGTAAACTAGTTCAACCATTGTGGAAGTCAGTGTGGCGATTCCTCAGGGATCTAGAACTAGAAATACCATTTGACCCAGCCATCCCATTACTGGGTATATACCCAAAGGATTATAAAATATGCTGCTATAAAGACACATGCACATGTATGTTTATTGTGGCACTATTCACAATAGCCAAGACTTGGAACCAACCCAAATGTCCAACAATGATAGACTGGATTAAGAAAATGTGGCACATATACACCATGGAATACTATGCAGCCATAAAAAATGATGAGTTCATGTCCTTTGTAGGGACATGGATGAAACTGGAAATCATCATTCTCAGTAAACTATCGCAAGAACAAAAACCCAAACACCGCGTATTCTCACTCATAGGTGGGAATTGAACAATGAGAACACATGGACACAGGAAAGGGGAACATCACACTCTGGGGACTGTTGTGGGGTGAGGGGGAGTAGGGAGGGATAGCAGTGGGAGATATACCTAATGCTAGATGGCGAGTTGGTGGGTGTGGCACACCAGCATGGCACATGTATACATATGTAACTAACTTGCACATTGCTCACATGTACCCTAAAACCTAAAGTATAATAATTAAAAATAATAATAATAATAATTTAAAAATCTCATGAGACCACCATCAAATATATCATCCATCATTGACCCAAAAAAAAATTAATTATAATGACCATCCCATCATACTCAGTCATTCACCAAATTAACACCAACTCTATTAATAATCCTAATAACAAAGCCCCTCAAATGTCAATACTTGACCCTCATGTTTCAGGATATTCCTCAATAGCCATTGCTGCAGTATAAGCAAAAACAACCATTATACCACCCAAATAAATTAAAGACTATTAACCCCAGGAAAGTCCCACCAAAATTCAACACAATACCACAACCCACAGCACCACTAATAACTAACCCTAGCCCTGCCCCATAAATAGGAGACAGTTTCGAAGAAAAACCTGCAAACCCTATAACTAAAAGAATACTTAATAAAAATAAAGCATAAGCCATTATTCCTACATGGACTATAACCATGACTAATGGTATGAAAAACCATCATTGTATTTCAACTATAAGAACACTAATGACCAACATATGCACAATGCACCTGCTGGTAAAAATTATTAGTCATTCATTCATTGATCTTCCCACACCATCCAACATTTCTACATGATGAAACTTTGGCTCACTTATTTGTGCCTGCTTAATTCTCCAAATCACTACCAGATTATTTCTGGCCATACACTACACATCAGATCCCTTAACTGCCTTCTCTTCAATCGCCAATATCAGCCGAGATGTAAACTATGGCTGAATGATTCGCTATCTTCATGCTAACGGTGCTTCAATATTTTTCACCTGCCTCTTCCTACACATTGGCCAAGGCTTATACTATGGTGCATTTATATTTCTTGAAACCTGAAATATTGGTATTATCCTGCTACTCACGACCATAGCAATAGCATTTATAGGTTACGTACTCCCATGAGGCCAAATATTCTGAGTTTTTACAAACCTGTTCTACAAACCTATTCTACAAACCATTCCGTATATTGGAACTGACCTTGTGCAATGAATCTGAGGTGGATTTTCAGTAGACAAAGCCACCCTTACACGATTTTTTGCCTTCCATTTTATCTTACCTTTCATCACTGCAGCTTCAGCGACTGTTCACCTTTTGTTCTTACATGAAACAGGATCTAATAACCCTTCAGGGATCTCATCAGACCCTGACAAAATCACTTTCCACCCTTACTACACAATCAAAGATATTCTAGGCCTAATTCTCCTCCTCCTCTTCCTAATAATTCTAATAATTCTAGCACTATTTTCACCTGATCTCCTGAGCTACCCAGATAATTACACTTTAGCCAACCCCCTCAATACCTCGCCCCACATTAAACCAGAGTGATACTTTTTATTTGCATATGCAATCTTATGACCCATCCCTAGTAAACTAGGAGGTGTACTGGCCCTTATATCTTCCATTCTTATTCTAGCAGTTATTCCTATACCTCACATGTCTGAACAGCAAAGCATAGTATTCCGTCCACTAGTCTCACACTCACATGAATCGGAGGGCAGCCAGTCAACTACCCTTTTATTATCATCAGACAAACAGCATCCATTATGCACTTCTCGACTATCTTCACCTTATACCAATTACCGCCCTAATTGAAAACAAATTACTCAAATGAAACTGCCCTTGTAGTATAACTCAATACTCTGGTCTTGTAAACCAGAAATGGGGAATTCCCTCCCCAGGACAACTCAGGGAAAAAGCACTTCTGCTTCACTGTCAACACCCAAGCTGAAATTCTAATTAAACTACTCCTTGTACTTTTTTCAGCACACACTTTAACTACTATGTCAATATTAACGAACTAATACTAATACATTAGTGCTTTTATATACTTCATGCATTACTGTTAATCCCATGAATAATATATTGTACTATAATTGTTTAATCATATATAGTACATTAATACATTAAAGTACATCAAGAATATAATCCACATACATATAACCATGTATTAAGAATCCCCTAATCAACTATAACACATTCACCATATCAACCGTACAACTCAAACTAGCCAACACGAATATCAACCCATACTAAAAATCCTTAATATTACATAGTACGTTAAATCATTCATCGAACATAGCGCATTTCAGTCAAGAAACTCCTTGTTAACATGGACGTAACCTCGCAGGCCAGTGACCACAGACTGGGCAGGAAAACTGCAATCCCCTGTAAACAGCATGCAGTTTATATAGCATTTTCACTTGACAACCTCCTCTTAATGACTTTCACCTGGCAACCTTCATTTAACTCAAAACTCAGGGCCTCATTCCCCTGTACGGCCCATGTTGCATGGAACTGGCCAGGGTTCAGATGTTTATCATAGATAGGGAACGAATCTCTAGATTGGCCACTTCCAGATTCCCTAGCTGAGAACATTCAGGTGCATCTGCCATACAGGATCCGGCTAAGGGTAGGCTTAAGTTATTGCTATCAGGTGCGCTTACCCTACATATGTCCTCAGGAAAATTACTTAATTTCTTTGTCCAAAGGTTTCCTTAGATGGAAACAGGAGCGCTTTCCTCCTCCTAAAGGGGATTAAATGAGAATATACTTATCACATATATACATGTGTACAAACACACATATATGTGTGCATATATACACACAAATCTGTTGATTTAAAATGTGTTGCCACAGATATGCTCTTTTAATGCTTACTTCTGTTTTTATAAATATTTGCATCATTTCGTGACAAATTATCTACTTGAGGGTATTTTTGTTTAATAATTTAAATGTGTTCCTTTCCCATATCCAAGAAGACTTGCAGCAGGGTACAAGGTAAAGCAGTCACACAGAACTCATGTTCTTGGGTCATGTTGCTGCTGTCCACATAGCACGGAGCAAATGTGCCCTGAACTGGCACCACTGGATTTGCTTCCCAGAAAAATCTTTGAAAGAACAATAATGAATACATACCATCTGGGTGAGACTTGGAGGTATTGGGGCATCTTAGAATGTCCACCTGGCTTACTTATTTGACTTTAACTAAATAAAATGTAATAAAGGGGGCAGGTGAGAGTTGGGGGAACTGTTCAGCTCCCTGGTTAGTGCCCCCAAATGCTGACCAGTGCCACAGAAACCCGTGTGGCTGTTGGGCGTGGCTCATCCGTGTGGAAAAGGCCCCTTCTAGGCCCATACTCACTTCCAGTGTTAGGTACATTTGATCAGCGTTAGCGGGGAGTGTGCGTTGATAACCACAAAATTGGAAGACACTATGAGGAGAGGAGTGTGTGAGAGAGAACAAGAGAGGAAAGGGTTTAACTCTACCTTTCACTCTAGTTTTCTACTGGTGGGTGCTTGATCATCTAACGGAAGTTGTCTGTGCAAGGGGAGCTAGAAATCAAGTGAGCAGAAATCGAGAAAATTAATTTTGCATAAATTGAAAAAGCTGGAGATAATCACCAAAATATCTCAGTCATCTCTGAGAAAGGAAGGGAAATTGGAACTGAAAAGGATTTTCTTTTCTAGGTCCCTGAGAAGCTTTGATGACAAGGCGCAAGTGTTGTATATTTTCTGAACTAGGGTGACCATACTTATTGTTACCAGAAAAGCACTTATCCTGGTAAAGACCAGGAACTATAAGGAGACAAATAGCTTCAGCCTCAGCCCTTTCTCTCTGGACTGACACATCTGGTTTACAATGAGGCCATTTATACTGGATAGATTGGGAACAGATGGCTGCTACCTAGGGTCTTCAAGTCCTCACCTTCCCAGACAGCCCTTTGCTTTCAACATGCAGATAGAAAAACCAATGCCCCTATTCCACATCGTATGGAAAACCTAGTATCCTCCCTGAAGATTTCCATGGATTCTTGGGGGCGTCAGTTGCATCTGATGACCTCTTGTTCCATCCAGTGTGTGACGGCTAAAAGTCCGGGCCTCTGACTAAAACAGACCTGTGATCAAATCCTGGTTCTGTCTCCTTACAATGATGTAAAATTAGGCAATTTGCTTTGATCTTTCTCAGCCTCAATTTGCTCATCCATGAGTTGGAGATAATACTACTTACCTCCCAGAATGTTATAACTGTTAAGTTAATAATGGGATAGTGATAAGGGAATACAAGAAAAGCACTTAGCATGCAACCTGGCACAAAGAATGAACTAAATAGAGGGTAACTAGTATTCCTTTATTCACACTACCCTAAACAGATGAGTCAAGATGGTAAACTTTTTGTACAGTATTTATTCCAAAGCCCATGACAATCTTTCCCAAGGAGATCCTTTTAACTTTAAAAATTTTCAAGAACTCTATACACTACAACATTCTTTTAGTATTCATTAATTCTGAAAATACAAGATCACAAAAGGTAGATAGAAGACATGTTATTTTTTCCATTTTTGGACAATGTTTGATGCACACAAGGAATCACAGACCTCTTGCGGTAATTCTAAGGTTCCCTGGTGGTCCCTGTCCCCAGGTTGCCTGCATTCACAAACACTTCACAATGGAATTCCTAAACTTCATTAACTACTGCTTTTCTGAAAGGGCTCAGTTCTTACATACTCAACGAACAAATATTTATTGAGTGTCTGTTATGCACCGCATATTCTGCTAGGACTATCTTGTTTTACACTTTAAAGGACATAATAAATATACAAAAGATTTGAGCAGGGTTACGTGCAATAAAACCTGTGGGCTGATTATTCCCTGTCTCCGTTCCCAGCATTTCAGCTTGTGATAATCACTTCACCATGTCAGGTTTTACATTGTGTCCAATAAACAGCTTGTCATAGGGGTCATGGCTCAGTTGAGAACTGCCCAGCAGTCCCACTTGGTATTTCTTAGAAATTATACCTCCCACTTTTCACATTTCATATCCTACCCCCAAATTAAGCTGGGTTTTTTTAGTAAGATTCCTGTTTATTTATCATTTCCACATTGTTTAAAGGAGGATTATTCAGGGTAGTTTTGTTTCCTGCTTTTCTTTTTTTATTCATACATAACAGATGTACATATTTTGGGGGTACATGGGACATTTTAACACATTCATATAATGTATAAAAATCAAATCAATGTGATTGGGTGATCCATTGCCTTAAATATTTGTCTTTTCATTCTGCTAGGAATATTCAAAATATTTTTCTGGTGACTTTGAAATATACAATAGATTATTGTTAACTATAGTCATGTTACTGATCTTTCAAGCACTAGTTCTTCTTTCTTCTATCAAACTGTGTATTTTTACCTATTAATCAACCTTTCTTCTTTCCTCCACCCTTTCTTGACCTCTAGTAACTACCCATCTACTCTCTGCCTTCATGAGATCCACTTTTTTAGCTCTCACATAAAAGTGAGAACATCTGATGTCTGTCTTTCTATGCCTGGCTTATTTCACTTAACATAATGACCTCCAGTTCCATTCACATTGCTACAAATGACAGGATTTCATTCTTCTTTATGGTTGAATAATGTTTCATTGCGTATATATGCCACATTTTCTTTATCCATTAATCTGGTTTGTGGGCATTTAGGATGATTCCATATTTTGGCTATTGTGAATAGTGCTGCAGTAAACATGAGAGTGCAGACAGCTCTTCAACATATTGATTTTATTTCTTTTGGATACATGCCCAGTATTGAAACTGCTGAATCATATGGCAGTTCTGTTTTTAGTTTTCTGAGGAATCTCCACACTATTTTCCATAGTGGCTATATTAGTTTACATTCCCACCAACAGTGTATAAAGGTTCCTCTTTCTCCATATCCATTATTCCCTGTCTTTTTGATAAAAGCTGTTTTAACTGGGGTGAGACGCTATCTCATTGTGGTTTTGATTTGCATTTCTCTGATGGTTAATGATGCTTGAGCATTTTTTTTCATATGCCTGTTGGCCACTGTCTGTCTTCTGAGAAATGACTACTCAGATCTTTTGCCCATTTTAAAATCAGATTATTTGGATTTTGTTTGTTTGTTTGCTATTGAGTTGTTTGAGCTCCTTATATATTATGGTTATTAATCCCTTATCAGATGGATAGGCCAAACTAAATTTTTTCTCTTTTCCTGCTTTTTCTTGAAGGCAGGGAAATGGGTTTTTTTTTTGTGCCCTTGCTTAAGTTTAGATATTTTAATATCTTTCATCAAATATTATTATTTAAGCATGGAATATAAAGAATTAGGGTAATCACTCTGTGGTTCTCCCCATGTATACATGTTAAATAAATTTGTATGGTTTTCCTCCAACTAACCAGAAAAAAAATGTACTTCCCTGGTGGACATTACAGTTTTTTGGGGGGGCTGGTGCCACAAGATAAGGTGGCAGGTATATAATAAAATGGCAAAGTGCAGACGTGATAGAGTAGGCACAGGAAGCCAATGAGGGCTTTTGTTGTCAGAGAAAGTCCTACAGAGAAAGCAGGATTTCAGCTCATCATTAAGAATAGATTGGGTTTAGTTGGGGAAGGTGCAAGGAAAGGGTGTTTCTTCTGAAAGGTGCAGCATAGCAGATGTGCAGGATGAAAATAAGTGTCATCAGCTCAAAGAGCTCCAAGTGACTAGGATGTCAGCCTGGCTGAGGCAGAAGATCTGTGCTAAAGAATACTGGAAAGGATGGTGGCTGGAAATCATGAGGTAAGGCAATGGAGAGCCCTGAGTACCAGCTTGAGGACTCTGGGCTGACATTTCCTGAGCAGTGGGGAGGTGGTGTGTGGTGCTTCATCTAGCATGGTCTCTGGATGGGGAGAGATTGGAGGTGGGGACACTGATTGGAGGCTGCAGATGAAGGCTGTGCAAGATATGGGAATGACGGACTATGGGTGGCCAAGGGAGAGAAGGGGAAGGAATAACAGGTATTAATTCCAGAATTTTTGCTCTGGGTAATCGGGAATGACTGGAGGAATTCCCACCAATCAATGTTTTGTAGGAATTCTGCCTTTCAAATATCTTTCTTCGTTTTCCAATGAAAGTCTTTTCCTTCTTCCATGTATGGAACCTGATAGTAAAAAAAACATTTATCTTTCTATTTTCTAGCATTGCTTTCCTACAAAAAGCACTAAAATCCTGCCAATTATGAAATGGCCCATCTTTGGAGAGTAATCACAAATAGTCAAAACAACTTGAAGATCTTATCAGGTTCCTGCTTTCCCTCTCTCACCAAAATTAAATCCCATGACTAGGAATGAAACAGAAGTATTTCAACTGGATGTATTTCTGTTATAGATGTCTTTTCTCCCCTGTTTTTATTGCCAGGCAGCAAGTTAGCAGTTAAGTTCATGGGTCTGTTTTCTTAACCTATTCACCGTGAACTGGAATTTTTGAGTTTATACTAAAAACAATAATATCCTACCCTTATTATTTCTCTTTGTTGCTTAAATATTGCCTCCATTAATGTTATCTCATTTGATTCTTTGTCAAAAAGCCATATGATTCAAATCTGGCACATACCATTATTCCCCTTTAATATATGAGCAAGCTGAGAATGAGAAATAACATGTTCATTTACATTGCCAACAAGTGTCATCCCTGGAAATAATGTCTAGGATCTGTTATTCAATTTCATCCAATATACTAGAAGCTGTTACAGAGACAAAAAAAAGTTCAACATATTATCTTGAAAATCTTATAAAATTGAGAAAATCAGGCATAAATACATAAACAGTTAAATAACATTCCATGGCTAAGTGTCCCACCAGATGGCAATAGAAGCCATGAGTCAGAAGGTACAGGGTTAATTACCATGTCATAATGTGATACACAAATATGGGAAGACTGTGTCCATTTCTGGGCTCTGTGTTTTAAGAGGGACACTGACAACATAGAGCTTACTCAGGTGAAACTCACTGGGAGTCCGAGGAGACGCAGAGATCAAAGATGAAGGGACAAGTATCCAAACGAAGAGAGAACCCAGGGAGGGCATTATGCCCCTCCACTTATCACAACGCCTGGTATGTGAAAGGCTTATTCTCCTTGGTCCCAACAGTATGCCTGGGGCTAATGGACAGAAGTTACAGGAAGGAAGCCTCCAACTTCATGTAAGGAAGGATGCTCCAACCACAGGAACAATAAAAAATATACAGAACAAGCTGCCTAATGTGGTAATGAGCTCCCTATCCTTAAAGGTGATCCAATATGGGTTAGGTGAACACCTGTTTAGGATGTTGTAGGGAGAATGCCTGTATCACATGCCTTCTGTGTGCTATCAAGTTCAGAACCAGCAAAATGGTATAACTGAGAGATGGCATGGTGCAGGGTTTAAGAGCACAGTCTCTGGACCCTATATTATGCTCAGTCTTGGAACCCAGCCACCATATTGTAAAGAACCCAGGCCCCATGGAGAAGCCATTTGTAAGCCCCAGCTAAGGTATCAGCAGTCAATATCAACCATGAGATGCATGAAGATGCAAGCTCTCAGATAATTCCAGTGTTCCACTTTTTGAGCCACTCCATTTGATACCGAGTAGAGCAGGGATGACATGCCACCCCAAACCCTGCCCAAATTGCAGATTCATAAGCAAAATAAATGCTACCATTTTAAGCCAC
Organism: Pongo abelii; assembly: GCF_028885655.2. Classification (NCBI taxonomy): domain Eukaryota; kingdom Metazoa; phylum Chordata; class Mammalia; order Primates; family Hominidae; genus Pongo; species Pongo abelii. The sequence goes on from NC_072001.2 coordinate 61,224,222, forward strand.
TAAGTTTGGGGGTGGTGAATTCTTCAGTGCTGGATAACTGAAATACAAAGTTTGTGTGATATTGTGAGTTACCATTGGTCTTCACATCCATTAATAGGTGCTGAGTCAACTAGAAGGTGGTGTTATGTGCAGAAAGGCAGTTGGGTGGGATGTGCTGGTGAGAGAAGAGAAGACTCGGTGAAGCTATTGAGAGAACATGAATAAAAGATTAATGAGGAACTTTGAAGACACAGTGAAGGACACAGTGAAGGCTAGATCTTCACTGTGTCCATGGCTTTGTCATTCCCTCCATCTCCTATATGGTTTTGTGACTTTTCTAATTCTTCTTGAGGAGGCAGTTAGATTGAGCAAGTGCTAGGTCCTGTCAGGAAGGTAGAAGAAATCTTAAAAGTCTGTAGGCCTACAGAGGAGGAGTGGGTGGTGGACTTAGGAAGCAGAACACCCAAGGGGACAGAATAAAATCAAAGAGACTCACATATTACAGACCATGATACATTAGAATATCCACAATGTTAATATGGAAAGGAACCCAAAAGATCATTTTCTAGATAAGGAAATCAAGAGTAGGCACTTGGAAGGTAACTAAGTACTTAGTATAGAGTACAAACAGTACAATTGAACTTCAGGGGAGAAATATTAGGTTTGTTGAGAAGAATCTGAATGGACGACAGATGTAAAAATGCTTTCTAGATGGGGAGACCAGGAAAATCAAGACAGGGTGGATATCATACTGGGCTCTTTTTGAGTCGAAGAAGGGAAAGGTATGGCAGTTCTTGAAGGTGAGATCACGGAATCACGATGGAACTTTTTATCATCAATACCATAAAAAACAGTTCTTTCATTTTTGGAGGAAAAAAAATACACTGAACACACAGAAGGAGAGAACCAGAGTGGGTGGCCAGATCTCCAGCAAGCAGCCCATGATATATTAGAATGCCAATGGTCTGATATCCTGGTGCTGTGAATACAGGCAAGAGGAGGCAGGCAAGGGAACAAACCAGAAGGCAGTTACCTGGCTTCCTCGTTGCTTTTCAGGCTACAATAAATACATTTCTAAATTAAGATGTAATGCTGGACATCTGGGCTCCAATCTTCTGAGCGGCGATTCTGATGAGGGTAACTGAAGTCCCCACATTGCTCATCACTCCTCCTATTTCCTGCAGCACACAGCATTGATTACCCTCCTAAGAAAAGCCATTTCAGCATCTAGAGTGGAAGAGGGGAGTATTAATCATAGTGAAATTTGACAAGGCAGAAGCCTCCACGGACCCACTTGAGCCATTTAAAGCTTTTATGTCCCCTCTAGACTAGAACAAGTGCATGTACATCAGGACCATAAAAGAGGGGAGGCGCTTATTTAGAAAGCATTAATAGCTCAGGACTGGCCTCTCTGTGTTGCGTCTCTTAGAACTGGGGACTGGAAGGGATATGAAAGCATCATCTACGTAATTTCTCTGCTGTCAGAGAAATCATTCTATATGTATTAAATATCTCTTGTTTGTAACTTGTTCTCCTCTAAAGGACCTCACAAATGAGCCCTGAGGGAGCTGTTTAGAATTAATTCATCACAATAAAAAAATTGTCTTTGTGCAACCTTTCATATTTTAGTTTTAGACTCTTCCATTTTCAGCTCTATATGAAAAGACACAATAGTAGGTTATTATCTTCCTGATAAAAAGCCTTCACATTGTTAATCTCTTTTTCCAAAAATATATTTGTTTCTGAAATATTTCCTCATATGCTCTATTTTCCTGCCCCTAAATAATATGTATTGCTCAATGCCAAGCCCTCCCTCAAGTTAATTGCTCTTTTTTAGTTATAAAACCCCAACTGGATTCCATCTAATCATCTAATAATTTCTATACTTATGCCTCCAGGGCCACACTAGCTTTTTAAACTACAGCATGGTGAAAGCTGGTGGTCATTTGCTGTCTCATTTTCCTACCAAACTTGTATGAAACTGTTCTGTCTTTCCCAAGAACTGTCCTTCACCAAGTATTTCTTTAATGGACTGTGATTAAATGGTTTTAACTGATTATTCAATGAATATGTGGGGCCCATTTTTTTAAAAAAATTAGAAAACAGATGGGTTTAAAAAAAGAGAGGATATACAATGAAAAGTTCTCTTCCAATCTCTGTCCCAGTCATGCGCTCCCCCAACCCATTAGGGTCTAACCCCATTTCTGCTGCTTGTGTATTCATGGAGCGAGATCATGTACATAAAAAGAAATGCATGTAATGTATTTAATACAATTGGCAGCATGTTTTAGCACTGCTCTGCATCTTTTTTTTATTTTAATAATATACCTTGGGGATCTTTCCACTTTGGTATACATGGATCTCCTTTATTCTATTTTTTTGTTTGTTTGTTTCTATTTTTTTCAGTAGACTAGCAGTCTACTGACTGGATGTACCATCACATATTTATTGCAAACCTTTCTCAATATGGATTTCATTCTCCAAAATATCCTCTACCAGCTGAAGATTGTGGAAGACTCACTATCACACTTCACTGTGCAACTGTTTGCAGAATGCTTACTATCAGCACAGCACTGGGCTTGGTGCCATAGGGAATACAAGAAGCAGTGAGTTTGGCAGCCTCTGCTCCCTAGGAAACTACAGCCCCATCAGGGAGAAAATACATGAGAATAAGGGGGTCCTGATTGCCAAATCTATCCCCCTAAGGTTTTCCTTTGTTTTCTTGCACATCAGACATTTTTTCTAATGCATGGTACAAATGGCCTTTCCCCTTTATTGGATGTGTGTATGGTGGTTTGTGTGCCTGGTTCTGCTTTTATACTGGGAGCCACAAGAACAGAACTGTCAAACTGAAATACCTACAGAGGCCAGGAGGGTGACCTAAATGAGTGAAGGGTAGTAAAGTGAGCCAGGTGGGAAGGCATAAGCTCTGTTTAAAGGGATCCCCAACTGCTACTGTGCTCGATTATTTCCCTGTGAATAACCAGATCTTCTGGTTGATTAAAAGGAACCAGTGGGTAACAGGTACATGGGACTTTTCTGTATTATTTCTTACAATACATGTGGGTCTATAATTATCTCAAAATAAAAAATTTAATTTTAAAGAAAATCAGATACCTAGATCATTGTGTGAAATTTCCTGATTTATAAATGTAGGCAAAATCTGAGCATTGTGCAGGTGAAGCAAAACTCATCTATCTGTAAGCCAAATGCAGCCTTGGGTCCACAATTTTGCTATCTGTGTATAGCTGAATCATTATAATTTGATTTGTATAAAACCCAAGGCAACCCAATCCATGAGTTTTCTTTAAAAATACTTGCTACTGTGAGTTTCCATTACTTTTGACAGTAGCCATCCCCACTTACTTGTTGAGTTTTCCTCTCATTCCAGGTCCTTGGATGCGGCACTGTTGCCCAAGCTATTCTCAGTCGAGGACGTTTTGGAGGGGTCATCACTATCAATGTTGGATTTTCAATGGCAGTTGCAATGGCCATTTATGTGGCTGGCGGTGTCTCTGGTAAGCAGTAGAAATAATGAATGCTGCTCTTAATTCAGCCACTCCAATGTGCCAGCACAGTGCTGGCTGCTTCACATACCTTAATTTACTTATATCTCAAAAGTCCTGCAAGAGTATTTATTGGATCCCATTTTTATAGATAAAATTAAAATCATCAACCAATGGTAAGTAACTTATGCAAAGGCAACATTTAACAAGAGACAGAAATGGGGGTTAGAGCTCATAAATGATTCATTCCTAAGTCTGGCCGCTGCATCTTATTCTCCACCAGTCAATGGGATTTTTTACTTGCTGTAGTCCACATTTGGAATCCAACTCCCAGATACCCTGTAAATAGCTCAGTGAAGGTCACTCCAACAGAGGCAAGTCCTGGACCTTTATCTACAGCAAACAGGAAGAGTCTGCGTCTCCTGCAAAATGGATGGTGCTTTCATGGATGTGCAGATCTGGTCTACAAGGTCTTAGTCTAATCCTGCCCTGAAGAGTAAACTGATCAGAAGCCATTCACATGGTTCTCAAAAGCAAAATGAAATAATGATAATTTAATGCAGTCTAGGCACTTAGGAAGCGACTGTGGAAATGATCTGGTTACCAAAGACACTCAGAATCTTTCAGCAGCCTGGTGTGGGTCCTCAGAGCATTGAGTCAAGACTTGGTGAGAAGAGAAGAAAGGGAACTGAGAAACCATGCATGCTGAGCACTGTGCTAAATGCCAGACTGCCTTTATCTCCCTCTCCTTTACAACAGCACTCTGAGGCGGGTATTACTGTCTCCATTCTACAAAGAAATCCCTCCTGAGAGGGAGTCAGTAAATAACTGGAAGCCCTGCAGCTGGTAAAGGAGCAGAGCCAAGGTTTGACCCAGGCTCACATGATCTGCATGACAGTGAAGCTCACATCCTCATTTCTGGTTTGTTTGTTTTTTGTTTGGTTTTGTTTTGTTTTAGGAGGAGTCTTGCTTTTCTTCCTCAGGCTGGAGCACAATGGCACGATCTCGGCTCACTGCAACCTCCGCCTCCTGGGTTCAAGCGATTCTCCTGCCTCAGCCTCCTGAGTAGCTGGGATTATAGGCACACACCACCACACCTGGCTAATTATTTTGTATTTTTAGTAGAGACGGGGTTTCACCATGTTGGCCAGGCTGGTCTCGAGCTCCTGACCTCAGGTGATCCACCTGCCTTGGCCTCCCAAAGTGCTGGGATTACAAGTGTTAGCCACTGCACCCTGCCTGTTTTTGTTTTTTAAGACAGAGTCTCACTCTGTTGCCCAGGCTGGAGTGTGGTGGTGGGATCACAGCTCACTGCAGCCTTGACCTCCCAGGCTCAAGCAATTCTACCTTCTGCAACCTCAGCCTTCCAAGTAGCTAGGACTACAGGCACGAGCCACCACACCCAGCTAATTTTTGTATTTTTTTGTAGAGACAGGGTCTTGCCATGTTGCCCAGGCTGGTCTTGAACTCCTGGACTCAAGTGATCCACTTGCCTCAGCCTCCCAAAGGCTAGGATTACAGGCATGAGCCACCACACCCAGCCAACACATCCCCATTCTTACACAGCATTTCCAATGCTCTATTATGAGAAGGGCATTACAAGCAGGTTAGTTGGGCAGAGGATCCTGCAGTTAAGCTGGCTGGCCTGCTAGCAAACACTGCCTTTGTAGCACTGAAGAACAATTGCTTAGACTCGCTGGGAGCTCCTTGGGCTGTGCATCCAGAATGGCCATTGACCAGCTGGCACTCTTTCCATATTACAGCCAGACTCAGATCCAAGGGTGGTCCAGGTTAAGACAGAGTCCCACTCTGTTACCCAGGCTGGACTGTGGTGGTGGGATCACAGATCTTTGCAGCCTGGACCTCCCAGATTCCTATATATGTGATTTGTTAGCATGCACAATGTCTCCATTCAAACTTTTGTCCAGCTTTTGCTGTGATCCCAGCACTCTACTGCTTAACTCAAAGCAAACTCCAAGAAGGGCACAAGAAAAACCAGGGGACCGCCCTAAATATGCCAAGGCTTAACTGCTCCCCCTATAAGCTCCCACTGCGTTCACCAGGTAATGTATGTGTAGCCATATTTTCAGCCTTTTTTTAGGTAGAGACATGGTCTTGGAGTATTTTGCCTGCATAACACCCTGAACTGAACATCATCCAGTAGTTACTTAGAATTAATTGGCCCCAGACCTTACCACTGTTGTTAACACCCTTCACCACTGCAATCCATATCTGTTTGTGTCCATTGATATACCTGGGGATTTCTGCAGTCACTGCAGGAGGAAAAAAGGGAAAGAACCAGCAGGAAGAAGAAGGAGTGAAGAAAAGGTGTGAAGTCTTCTGTGGCCTCTAAACTGGGGTTGAGTCCCTATAGTTAGAAGAGTAAAGGCCAAAACTGATGGGACTTCTTTCAGTAGAAGCAGTGTTTCTGGGTGAGAGTCAGGACCTGACCAAAATGTTTACAAGCAACTATGAGACCCTAAAATACAAATGGAGTGGTGTCTGAGACTGGCTGGGAAATAGTAGCATTGGCTTGGAAAGGCAGTCGCTATCTTTCTATTTCTATTTGGAATCTAGCACAGTTCAGGCTCCCTAAGGACTGGTGACTTTGGGATCATTTTGGGAACATGCAGCACAACACACTGGCCCATCATGACATCTGTGTGGACAACAGCATCAGTATCAGCTTTGGCAGGTGCAGGAATAGGAGAGGATTGTGTGTGGGAGGTGACTTTCTCATCGTGGCTGAAGCTAACATACTGGTTTGTGGGCACATACTGGTTTGTGAGGTCTGTTTGAAGATTCCAAAAGTAACCAATTTATACTGGGCATAAATATGAATGGGATCCCATTTTGTGGTCACCAACTAGTGAGGTCAGCAGTTGTCTTTTAAATATAAAACATCACCTTATTGTAAAGAAGTTACACCATCCTGCTCCCCTGGGAATGCTCCAGTCAAATCCAGTCAGTCAGGGGTCATAATACCCTAATTATGTGGCATCCTGCACAAAGCATTTAGGCTGTCTAATGGCAATTGCTCTTGATGTAGTATTTTATGACTAAAATAAACTTATTGAAAAAGCAAATAGACTTGCTTTCGCGACAAAATATGGGGTTATCTTGATCACAGGATTGTGTTTGGGTGGGAGGAGGAGAGGATTTGCCTAGAACAGAACACTGAAGGGGTTCCCTCTGCTCACCCAAGACTTTCATCTTGTGCCCTGTGGGCTCAGTTGTGCCTACGGGCCCTTTATGTGAATAATCTGATTGTCCCAGCAATCTTGGCAAAGCCAAGAGTTGAGTGCAGGACTCTCTGACTCTAGTTCTCATGTTCTTTCCAATACACTGCTCTGCCTTGTCCTTGTGATAAGCCAGGGTGACCACTCATCTCTGCGGGGAGAAATTTCTAGCAGCGACTTGGCCTCTAACCAGAGGCATCAGGGTGCCACTTGTCCACCTCTCTTTCTGAACCTTTCTGCCTCCTCTCCAGCCCTTTTCCTCATTGCTTTGCAAAGCACCCTTCCAGACATACCCTCTCTAACCCCCAAACAACTATTTTTCTCTGTAGATCTCTGTAGTCTGAGCTATCTAAATAAGGCCTCTGATTATTTCTTCAACTTTCTTTTTTTTTTTTTTTTATGGAGTCTTGCTCTGTCGCCAGGCTGGAGTGCAGTGGCACAATCTTGGATCATTGCAACCTCCGCCTCCCAGGTTCAAGCAATTCTCCTGCCTCAGCCTCCCAAGTAGCTGGGACTACAGGCGTGTGCCACCATGCCCAGCTAATTTTTGTATTTTTAGTAGAGACAGGGTTTCACCATGTTGGCCATGATTATCTTGATTTCTTGACCTCGTGACCCGCTCGCCTTGGCCTCCCAAAGTGCTGAGATTACAAGCGTGAGCCACCACGCCTGGTCTATTCCTTCAGCTTTTATGTTGAATACCTACTAAGTGCCTTGCATCACGTGCGGTCCAAGGTAAATAATAGTTCCAGCCTCAGGATGCTTAGGAGGAGCTAACAAACAGAAACCTACTTATGGGAAATTTTATTTTGGAAGACGAAATTGTTTTGTTTTTGTTTTTGTTTTATTTTAACTTCTCAAAGATTTTTTTTATTATACTCTAAGTTTTAGAGTACATGTGCACAATGTGCAGGTTTGTTACATATGTATACATGTGCCATGTTGGTGTGCTGCACCCATTAACTTGTCATTTAACATTGGGTATATCTCCTAATGCTATCCCTACCCCCTCCCCCAACCCCATAACAGGCCCCGGTGTGTGATATTCCCCTTCCTGTGTCCATGTGTTCTCATTGTTCAATTCCCACCTATGAGTGAGAACATGCGGTGTTTGGTTTTTTGTCCTTGCGATAGTTTGCTGAGAATGATGGTTTCCAGCTTCATCCATGTCCCTACAAAGGACATAAACTCATCATTTTTTATGGCTGCATAGTATTCCATGGTGTATATGTGCCACATTTTCTTAATCCAGTCTATCATTGTTGGACATTTGGGTTGGTTCCAAGTCTTGGCTATTGTGAATAGCGCTGCAGCAAACATATGTGTGTATGTGTCTTTATGGCAGCATGTTTCATAATCCTTTGGCTATATACCCAGTAATGGGATGGCTGGGTCAAATGGTATTTCTAGTTCTAGATCCCTGAGGATATCCAGGAACTGAACTCAGCTCTGCACCAAGCAGACCTAATAGACATCTACAGAACTCTCCACCCCAAATCAACAGAATACACATTCTTTTCAGCACCACACCACACCTATTCCAAAATTGACCACATAGTTGGAAGTAAAGCACTCCTCAGCAAATGTAAAAGAACAGAAATTATAACAAACTGTCTTTCAGACCACAGTGCAATCAAACTAGAACTCAGGATTAAGAAACTCACTCAAAACCGCTCAACTACATGGAAACTGAACAACCTGCTCCTGGATGACTACTGGGTGCATAACAAAATAAAGGCAGAAATAAAGATGTTCTTTGAAACCAATGAGAACAAAGACACAACATGCCAGAATCTCTGGGACACATTCAAAGCAGTTTGTAGAGGGAAATTTATAGCACTAAATGCCCACAAGAGAAAGCAGGAAAGATCAAATATTGACACCCTAACATCACAATTAAAAGAACTAGAGAAGCAAGAGCAAACACATTCAAAAGCTAGCAGAAGGCAAGAAATAACTAAGATCAGAGCAGAACTAAAGGAAATAGAGACACAAAAAACCCTTCAACAAATCAATGAATCCAGGAGCTGGTTTTTTGAAAAGATCAACAAAATTGATAGACCGCTAGCAAGACTAATAAAGAAGAAAAGAGAGAAGAATCAAATAGACGCAATAAAAAATGATAAAGGGGATATCACCACCGATCTCACAGAAATACAAACTATCATCAGAGAATACTATAAACACCTCTAAACAAATAACTAGAAAATCTAGAAGAAATGGATAAATTCCTCAACACATACACCCTCCCAAGACTAAACCAGGAAGAAGTTGAATCTCTGAATAGACCAATAACAGGCTCTGAAATTGAGGCAATAATTAATGGCTTACCAACCAAAAAAAGTCCAGGACCAGATGGATTCACAGCCAAATTCTACCAGAGGTACAAGGAGGAGCTGGTATCATTCCTTCTGAAACTATTCCAATCAATAGAAAAAGAGGGAATCCTCCCTAACTCATTTTATGAGGCCAGCATCATCCTGATACCAAAGCCTGGAAGAGACACAACAAAAAAAGAGAATTTTAGACCAATATCCCTGATGAACATTGATGCAAAAATCCTCAATAAAATACTGGCAAACTGAATCCAGCAGCACATCAAAAAGTTTATCCACCATGATCAAGTGGGCTTCATCCCTGGGATGCAAGGCTGGTTCAGCATACGCAAATCAATAAACATAATCCAGCATATAAGAAGAACCAATGACAAACCACATGATTATCTCAATAGATGCAGAAAAGGCCTTTGACAAAATTCAACAACCTTCATGCTAAAAACTCTCAATAAATTAGGTATTGATGGGATGTATCTCAAAATAATAAGAGCTATCTATGACAAACCCACAGCCAATATCATACAGAATGGGCAAAAACTGGAAGCATTTCCTTCGAAAACTGGCATAAGACAGGGATGCCCTCTCTCACCACTCCTATTCAACATAGTGTTGGAAGTTCTGGCCAGGGCAATCAGGCAGGAGAAGGAAATAAAGGGTATTCAATTAGGAAAAGAGGAAGTCAAATTGTCCCTGTTTGCAGATGACATGATTGTATATCTAGAAAACCCCGTCGTCTCAGCCCAAAATCTCCTTAAGCTGAAAGGCAACTTCAGCAAAGTCTCAGGATAAAAGAATCAATGTGTAAAAATCACAAGCATTCTTATACACCAATAACAGACAAACAGAGAGCCAAATCATGAGTGAACTCCCATGCACAATTGCTTCAAAGAGAATAAAATACCTAGGAAATTGTTAAACAAAGAAATCTCCCATTGGTAGACTAAACTCAAGGGAGTTGGACTGGAGGTGATCCCTTACGGCCCCCTTGTTCTTTTTTTTTTTTTTTGGTCACCCAGGCTGGAGTGCAGTGGCACAATCTCTGCTCACTGCAACTTCCGCCTCCTGGGTTCAAGCAATTCTCCTGCCTCAGTCTCCTGAGTAGCCAGGATCACAGGTGCGAGCCACCATGCCCAGCTAATTTTTTTTTTTTTTGAGACAGAGTTTCGCCCTTGTTGCCCAGGTTGGATACAGTGGCGCCATCTCGGCTCACTGCAACCTCCGCCTCCTGGGTTCAAGCAATTCTCCCACCTCAGCCTCCTGAGTAGCTGGGAATACAGGTGCCTGCCACCACACCCAGCTAATTTTTTCTATTTTTAGTAGAGATGGGGTTTCACCATGTTGGGCAGGCTGGTCTCGAACTCCTGACCTTGTGATCCACCCACCTCAGCCTCCCAAAGTGCTGGTATTACAGGCATAAGCCACTGTGCCTGGCACCCCACCCCTTTTCCTTTCACAATGGCTACCTCGAGGCAGCTGGAGGCAGCTACTCTGCAGCAAGCCTCTGGGAAAAGAGGAACTTCCCACTGCCCTGTGTGCCCCCTCCTCCCCCTAACCCCTGTTTCTAGCCTTCCCTGGTAAGGTGTACTGCTAGTCTCCAGAATTGTAGCTCTCCTGGTTTTGAAAGAAATGCACAACAGTTGAAGTGTTTATAAGGCTTTAGGAAATCATCTGTGCTTCAATAGACTGGCATTTTCTTGCTCATTGTAGCCACTGAGTGGCAGGGGCAGGTGAAGAAAGGACTCTTGTGGCTTAGCCAGCAGCCAGAATCCCCCCACCCACTGCAAATCCACTTTGCCCTGGAGACTTGGAAAAAGGATTGCTTTCTCCACAGGCAGTGGTAGAGGCTTCTGGACACAAGTGCACCTATTGGTTCTGTGCAGGATAATCATCATCATCATCATCATCATCATCATCATCATCATCACCACCATCGTCTCTCGTTTGTTTACAATGAAGTCCACAGCCTGAAAGTCCACATCTCAGTGTGGTGTCTCTGATTCCCCCTCCACACAAAATGTCATCTGTATTCCTCAAATGAACATCTGTTTTCACTAGGAAGTGAGCCTATATGCTAGACAATTCTTTAAAATTCTTTATTTATTTTTCTGCCCACAAAAGCAGAGAAGCCTTTATAAACACGGTGCAGATGGGCTGGAAGTGGTATAGCAGAGAAAATAGGCTCTAGAATTCAGATAAACCTGAATCTGAATCCTGGTTCTTCCATTTACTGACCATGTAGCCTTAAGAAACTTACTTTCCGTCCATGCCTCAGTTTTCTCATCTGTTAACTGGAGTAGTACCCATCTCATTGGGTTCTTAAGAGGATCAAATGCACCTGCTACCCCTACAATGGTGTCTGGCAAGTATTTGATAAATGCTGCTGTTGTTGTTACTAGCAAAGCCAGCTGGGAATGTTAGAGACCAACCACAGAGCAAACTCTCTATTTGATTTTATGGCTGGATGCAAGTCAAGGAAGCTGATTTCTCTAGCTAGAGCTTGGGCTGGGCTCAGGAAAGGGTTGCTACATTTCTGTATAGGAGAGAAATGCATTGTTTCTGCGGAGGAACTGAGAACAAGCCACTCAAACACCGTGACCACCTCAAAATCAACTATGCCCCCACCCTCAGCAAACCACAGTCATTTTCCTTTAAAGATACATCTCTTTTGAGCTTGTTTTTATATCCTCTGGGCATGGCCGGAGGAACTGCTAGATATAGATTTAAATCTTATACATATATTGGATAAGCATATTGACTTTTAAAAGATATCGAAGTTAATAGCTACATCACTCTGTTTGGGGTGATTGCTTTATAGATAGAGGGATTCAACCCTATTAAAAAAAGAGCCACTTGAGCACATCAAGTTTCTTTTTATACCTGACTCTCTTTTCATCAAGATAAACATTCTAAACAGTTATCCAAGGATGCCATGAAAATGATCAGTCCTCCCTCTCTCCCCGCTCAGATACACACTCTCTCTTTTGTGTGCATACACACCCCTCTTTCTCCTCACAGGCAGTAGTTCTTTACTTAGAAGACTGGATTCCACCTGAGGTCTCTAGATGGTTTTCTCTATATTCTTCTTCCTAACCTGCCCTCTCACTTCTCCAATCTTCCCTTGCAGGTGGTCATGTCAACCCAGCTGTCTCTTTTGCAATGTGTCTGTTTGGACGGATGAAATGGTTCAAATTGCCATTTTATGTGGGAGCCCAGTTCTTGGGAGCCTTTTTGGGGGCTGCAACCCTCTTTGGCATTTACTATGGTGAGTAAAGTCCCTGAGTCCTAAGGTTAGGAAGAGCTGGGCATAATTTGAAAGTCAGAATTACTTGGTAGGCACAGGTGAGAAAAAGCGAGGACGGGAAGCGTTCTACAAGTGACAGCAAGTTCTAAATTTGAGAAAATGAGGCCATATTACCATTCCAGCAAATTCATGAATCCTCTTAATGAAAATGGTCATATCTTAAATGGGGAGCAGAACTTAAAGGAAGCCTGTCTTTGTGCCAAGCCAGCACTACAACATAAACATCCATACAACAAGCAATAGGCCAGTGGCTTCCCCACTGCTGTCTCTGATTTGGCTGGGAAAGGAGGTGTTTTCTGGTGGCAGAGGTGTGACCAGTAAGTATTGAGAGAAGGACTCTGGGAAGATGTCTTTGAAGGAAGAGACACAGCAGAGATGTGGGCTGGGTGGGAGCCTCATTGCCCTTCTATCAAACAGCCAGGGCTTCCACTCTGCAACAGTCCTTGGGAAAAACACAGTACTGGTGATAGAAGACCAGACTTTAGTTCTAGCTGTTCAGTAAATGCCCGTGTGACTTAAATAAGTCATCTGATCTGACTAGCCTCAGTTTCCTCCTCTGGAAAATGAGGGAATTGAATTAGATGACTCTCGAGGCCTTTCAAACTAAAACACCTTGGTGTTTCCATGAAATCAACTGTTAAAGCAGCTCCTTCCTTCTAACCCAAGGTAAGCCTTAATACATTATGACTCTCAAACTGAAGACCTTAGGAAGTAGAATTTATGAACCAGGCCTTAGAGAAATGGGTCATGGAGGGCTGGGTGTGTGGTGGCTCACGCCTGTAATCCCAACACTTTGGGAGGCAGAAGCAGGAGGATCGTTTGAGCCCAGTAGTTCAAGACCAGCCTGGGCAACATAGGGATACCTCGTCTCTTCAAAAACATTTAAAAATAAGCCAGGTGTGGTAACTCACATCTGTAGTCCCAGCTACTCAGGAGGCTGGTGAGAGGATTGCTTGAGCCCGGATCAAGGCTGCAGTGAGCCAGGATCATGCCATTCACTCCAGCCTGTGCAGCAGAGCAAGACCCTGTCTCCAAAAAAGAAAAAAAAACAAAACAAAACAAAACAAAAAAAACCCACAAAGAAATAGGTTATGGAAAGGGACTTTTCCCCATAGAGTGTCTCTCTGAGAATTAGAGCCTAAAAGGGCTAAAACGGAATTCAAGAACACACAGGAAATTCAGAGCCCACTGCTGTGGCAAGAATGGCCTGGGGTCAGTGCTAGCTGTGGCAGTAGCTGCAATACCCCTGGCTCTAGGGGCATCTTCAGTATACTGCAACACCCTCAAATTCTGGAATGGTATTAAGGGTTACTGAGAGCCCTCTGGGAATTACAAATTATTCCTAGAGCAAGACCAAGCCCCACTTTGGCTTTCAGTTGACCTCGAAAAGTCCAAGAATTCCCCCAAAAGAGAATTAATTCCCAGGACCCTATCGAAGAAGAATTTGTCCAAGTTTGGAGTGGGCCATTCAGAGAGGCCAAGGGCCTTCTTCCTTTGACTCTCCATCCTGGGATTCACCTGGGCATTTCTAAAACTATCATTCTTCGGAAGTAGAGAGAGACAAATGACATGGCTATGCCAAGCTCAACCTGAGTGACTGGTTGTTTAGCACAAGGCTTGGCACAAGCCTCCTTCAACTCTTCCCAGAGAACACTAATGTGCCAGAGCTTTGTCTTTCATAGATGGACTTATGTCCTTTGCTGGTGGAAAACTGCTGATCGTGGGAGAAAATGCAACAGCACACATTTTTGCAACATACCCAGCTCCGTATCTATCTCTGGCGAATGCATTTGCAGATCAAGTAAGTGTAGATTCAACAAAGACTTAACTTTGGTGAAAAGATATGCTCTCATAAGGGGAATGCATTGGAGAATTAGAGACCAATCAGAAAGGAGAGATTGTATTTCCAAAGGCAGAGGTTGCTGGGCATAACTCAAGCTTTCTTGATAATCGTTTTACCTTTGCAGGGAGCTGATACCACCAGAAAAGTTTTCTCCTTCCTCTTTAATACATACACTTGTTTCACATTAGTTGAGATCCAGAAAAGAGTGAATGACTAAACATTTCAATCCCTGTAGACACAAATGGAGTTCACTTCACTATTGACTCTTTTGAACAAGTGGTCTAAGTGTGGAGGCCACAAGAGAAGACATTTCTATTTCAAATCAAAGACTGTGAAGGGTGGTAGTTGAGCCTAGGGGATCATCAGTCCTCTCTGTCTCATCATGTGCATAGGTTTATTTATTTAAACTCTCAAGGTGGCTAGAAGTATCTCTGCTTATTGACATTTAAACAAGCTTCTGGCACCCAAGCATACTGTGGTGTAACCAATAGCACACCTATTTGGTCAGCTTATGGCAGGACTAACATTGTCAACTCAAAAGACTCTTCTTCCCTTACTGTGTCCCAAGAAGGCTGCTGGTTATCTTGGTCAGGGCAGTGGAAGGAAGGCTATATTTTTCAGTATCTCTAAGTTCTTCTTCTATGATCAGGACTTATACAGTGGAGCAGATCAGAATGGGCATGTGTATAAAATGGATCTTCCAGTTCATCAGCTATGCCCACCTCCATTCAATGTATGGATGAAAAACTATGCGCTCATGTCCTCAGCTTTTTTACTTTCCACTTTCATCAATAAATCAAACAGGCAACAAGTGTTCATTAAAAACTCACTATGTGCTTGGCCCTTTGTCTGGAGCTTGAAAGACTGATGAGTAAATGTGAGTTATAAAGATCCAAGATGCAGAGTCTGAATGCTTGAATTAAAATAGCTGTTCTGCCTCCAACTTCCTGCGTGGCTTCAGCGAAGTACTGAACTTTTTGGGTGGCAAGTTTTTCACTTGTAAAATGGGGATAATATGAGCCTTCATGAAGTTACTTATGAGGATAAAAAGAATAATACGAGAAAAACGCATCGTAAACAGTATCTGCCCAGAAATTTTGAATCTAGTTGAAGAGCACTGAACAAGGAAACAATGCAAAATAAGATATAATTGGACAGGGCTGGGCACAGTGGTTCACATCTCACTCCCTGCATTTTGGGAGGCCAAGGTGGACAGGTCACTTGAGCCCAGGAGTTCACTACCAGCCTGGGCAACATGGCAAAACCCTGCCTCTACCAAAAATACAAAAATTAGCCATGCATGGTGGTGCTTGCGTGTAGTCCCAGCAACTTGGGAGGCTGAGGTGGGAGGATAGCTTGCACCCAGGAGTTGGAGGCTGCAGTGAGCTATGATCACACCACCACACTTCAGCCTGGGCAAAAAAGAAGAAAATTAGATAGGAAACTGGAGCATAGGGACCATATTATAATAGAAATTTGAAGCAGAGAGCATAGAAGAGCGAGGACAATTTTGGTTATTTCGGTGTTTTTCTCTAAGCATTTTTTTTTTTTTAAGATTGAGCCTGTTGCCCCAGGCTGGAGTGCAGTGGCGTGATCTCAGCTCACTGCAACCTCCACCTCCCAGGTTCAAGCAATTCTCCTGCCTCAGCCTTTGGAGTAGCTAGGATTACCAGGATGAGCCACCACTCCTGGCTAATTTTTGTATTTTTAGTAGAGACGGGGTTTCACCATGTTGGCCAGACTGGTCTCAAACTCCTGACCTCATAATCCGCCTGCCTCAGCCTCCCAAAGCTGTATCTTGATCATTGCTGACCTGCATACCATATCCTGAGCTTCCTTCATTGTCTCAGAGTGAGTTGGCAATTTCTCTAAGGTCTGTGGTTTCTAAGCCCATTATTGTGTATACAGTCAAGTAGAAAAAGCGAATATTAGAAAACACTGAGGCTGTAACCGTCAGCAAACTCTGAAGGCTCTCTGTATTCTTAGGCTTTGGAGAGAGTTCCAAAAAACTGCCAATTATCAGTCAGTCAACACCCAACAGAGCTCTTGGCCATCATGACCATATTTTGGGGTCACCTTATTTCAAGATTACTAAATTGTTTAGCTCTAAATACTATTCAAGCATATTCCTTGGTTTAGTTAATAATCAATCATTTATTCACCCAATAACTATTTACTAGGCACCTACTTAGCCAAGTACAGCTCTATGCTCTTCCTTCTTCAAGGAGTTCAGAGTCTGAGGCTCAGTGTAACAAGTAAACAGATACTCTTTTGCAGAGTGACAAGGACACTGATAGAAGTAAAGTCAGAATGTCATGGAAGCCCAGAGGAGGGAGCTTTTACTCTGCAAGAGAGAGTTGGAGAAGGCTTTCCAGAGAAGAGTGCTCTTGGGGGAACATGTGTCTCTTAATATTAATTAAAAATTATTTTAACATTATTATTTTGGAAAGCAGATGAAATGATAATGAACTTAAACTTTAAAATCAGTTGCCTGGTTCCCATCCTGATTCTTCTGCTTACAAGTTTGACATTGGACAAGCATCTTAACCTTGTTCTACCCGAGTTTTCTTATCTATAAACTGAGAATAATAACAGGATTTACCTCACAGCATTACTGTGAAGTTTTAATGAGATAAAGCATATGAAGTACCTGGCACATAATAAATGTTCAATAAATAATAGCTATCATTTAACTGTTAAAGTAAAACAGTAGCTTGGAAAATTAATAACATAGAAACCAGCTATAATTGGCCAATTCAAATACCTATTATCATTTTTGTTTATTGTCTTAAAATTTTTCTTTTATGTGTGTTTTTAAGTAGAGTCAACCATACATATCCATGGATTCTGCATCCATGGATTCAACCAACCATGGATGAAAATATTTTTAAATTGCATTTGTGTTGGACATGTACAGACTTTTTTCTTGTCATTATTCCCTAAACAATACTGTATTCACATTATATCAGGTATTATAATAATCTAGAGATTATTTAAAGTATACAGGAGGATGTGCATAGGGTTATATACAAATAATACACAATTTTACATCAGGGACTTGAACATCCATTGATTTTTGGTATTTGCAGGAAGTCCTGAAACCAATCCCCCACAGATACCAAGGGACAGCTGTATAAAACACAAAACAAAACACAAACACAAACAAAAAAATACAAATTTTTCTCACTTAATGTCATAAGTATTTTTAAATATTACTACATAGCTTCTATGTTTATAGTTTTTAATGGCTATACAGTGGACTAAAAAAAGAGTAAAAGCTTCCAGTTTTTCAGTACTATAAATTTTGCTAAAGTGGACAATTTAAAATGATTTTTCCATGTTTTAGATTATTTCCATTGTGTAATTCTCAAATATCCAGCAGCATCAAATTGTATAAATAAATTTATGTTTTTGAATGCATATTGCTAAATTATTGCTGAATTTCCTTTTAAAAGCATAGTACTTGTTTAGATCTATTAGAAAAGCCTGAAATAATGAGTATCCTTTTCCTAACATTTGATATTGTTTGGATTTATTTTATCACAAACGAGTTTTTACCACTGCTTTCCTAATTCTGTCTTCCTTTTTTGAATTTTCTGTTCATTTCCTTTGCACACTCATCTATTGATATCTCACATTGCTTTTCTCACCAATTTGAACAAGCCTTTCATTCATTTTTCCAGCCTGCAGCTTGCCGTTCTACTTAGCTGAGTAGTAGCTTAACAGGATAGTGTGGTATTAAGATAACAGTCTCTGGAGCCAAACTCTCTGGATCCAAACCTGACTGCCACCTACTAAGTGCGTAGGGTAACCAATCTGTAAATGAGAATTATATTAGCTTCTCCTCTAGAATTGCTGTGGAAAGAAGAGAGACTGGCACAATTATTCACCCAGTACGTGCCAGTTATTACTAGGCATATTGTAATATAAGTAAAATAGTAATATTGTAATATTGTAAAATAGTAAGAAGGGATGATTTTGAGACATGCAAGTGAGCAGAATGCAGGCTAAAGCTCTGGCTCAACTTCTCCCTCTCCAGGTGGTGGCCACCACGATACTCCTCATAATCGTCTTTGCCATTTTTGACTCCAGAAACTTGGGAGCCCCCAGAGGCCTAGAGCCTATTGTCATCGGCCTCCTGATTATTGTTATTGCTTCCTCCTTGGGACTGAACAGTGGCTGTGCCATGAACCCAGCTCGAGACCTGAGTCCCAGACTTTTCACTGCCTTGGCAGGCTGGGGGTTTGAAGTCTTCAGGTAAGTAACAGTGGTGGGGAGGAGAGAGACAGAGTCATGCTGTGCCTCACCAGCGGGGCGGGGCTTTGACATGGAGATCCAGGGAAGTTCAGACGACAGCGCCAACGTTAACTGCACACTCTGGTCATAAGCGTGGGACATTTCACTGGTATTTTGTGGCACGATGTGTGTGTGTGTGTGTGTGTGTGAAAGAGAGAGAGAGAGACAGAGAAAGAGAGGCGGCTCTAGGTAAATTCAATAGAGATAAAACTGTCCCACATAATAATGATCCCTCAATTGCTATATGATTTTATGTGAACATTTTAGCTGTATAACTTGTCTGCAGATTCACTTTGTGATAAAGTGGACTAGAATTTGCATCCTCTGATGCCACTACAGGGCTCTTCCTCGTGAACCATGCAACCTATGCTGCATTTATTCCACAGATATTTGTTGGGCATTATCTATGCTTTAGTCACTGTGCTAAGCAAGGAAATTTCAAATCAGCAAAAGCACTTGTCTTGAGCGATATAATAAGCGCTCTGGCAACCCCTAAAAGTGCTGCAGGAACACAGATAACGAGTGAGTAACTGCCAGGGAAGCTGGGAAAGACACGACTGCAAATGTGAGAGCTGACTTGGTTCTGGAGATATGAGTAAGAACTTTCGGACAGGACAGACATAAGATCGAGCCTCTGCCCCAGAAATGGCAAGACTCCACGCTTTCTACTTCAGAATGTGCTGAGGAAATATGCCAGCTGTTGGTACCTATCTTCTAGGACAAAATTTGCCCCTTCACTACTTCCTGGTTTCCCTGCATGCAGTCACAGAGGCGCATCCTCATCCACCCATGGCAACTCCCTATGGGGAAGGAGCTCACTTTGATTCATCAGGAAACAGGGCTCTACCATGGAGAAAAGTAGGAAAAACATGTGTGAGCAAATTCTACTTTAATGTTTCCTGTGAGAACAAAGGACGTGAGTGTTCCCAAATGATGACCTAGACATAGAGTCATCGGAGTTTGGCCTGCCTTTCACCAGGGTGAAAAAGAAGTTAAAATAACTGGTACCATTGAGATCACCACAACAGATAGCACTCAGGCGTCTAGAGTGTAAGTGCCACGAGACTTGACAGCCTTTTCCCCTGGTATATCCACAGTGCCTAGAACAGGGTGTAGCTCATAGAAAGGCTGAATAAAAAGGTATTGAATAAAAGAATGAATTAATTCTATGTGCCGGACACTTCCTAGGAGTTGAAGGATGCAAAGCAACTCAGTCAACATTCCCTGTCCTCAAGAAATTGACAATGCAATAAATTTCCTAGAACAGCAGTTCTCAACCAGAGGTTGGCAACTGTTCCCCAGGGCATTTTTGGTTGTCACGGCTGGACCTGAGGGAAGGGGCTGCTACTGGCATCTAATGGGTAGACGCCAGGAATGCTGTTAAGCATCCTGCAATGCACACAGCACACCTCCCACAACAAAGAATTATTCAGTCCAAAATGTTAATAGGGTTGTGTTTGAGAAATTCTGTCCTAGAATGATCACAACTAGAACATGAAAATGTCCCCAACTAGGATGGATCTCTTGTATCCTTCCAATGGAGCACCAAAAACATATGTCCTAAGGATCTCCTTATTCCCAGAGCCCAGAATTAGCCAATGCGTTTCCCTTAATTCCACCTTCCAGAGTCTCAGTCTTGGAGACCATGCTCTTCTCCCACCCCCTTTGAGCCCTCCTTGGTGATTCATTCAAAAGTCAAAGAGACATGGTGGTTCCAAAACAGATGGAGATCTTGCCCAATGTCTCTTTGCTCTGTTAAGTATATGTTAGGAGAACCCATGTGAAGGAAAATGCTGGAATCACCTAATGTTCCATGTCCTTAGCTAGCATCAGGATCTTTTCCCTTCCATGGAGTCATTTATTCATTCATGCAGCTACTTGATGTCTTACTCAAGGCTCTCCACTAAAGATGATAAGACCTAGTTTCTGTCCTTCACTGTTGTGTTTATATTCTACTTAAGAGGTTATTCCAGAAGCTCTTACACAAGGTTGAAGCGGTCAAGTGCCATTAAAGAGATTTGACTAATGAACTCCTGGAGTTTAGAGGTCTACAGCTCCAAATTTAAGAATTATGGGAGTGGAAGTGGGAGCATTTATAGTATTTGGATATGCTTAAACAGGCAACAGAAGGATTATCTCAAGCAGAGAGAACCGTTACTCAAAGACACAATGTTAAAATCACAAGTGATCTAGTCTAGCTGGAAGGGTGCAGAAAGAAAGTTGGAAAGGGCCGTTGTCAGATCATAGAGGACCTGGACTCCCAGAATGAGAATTTTGGTTTTTTTTTCTGCTCCCTGTTTTGTAGGTTATAGGGAGTAGCAAAGTATTTGGGGCAGAAGTTTGGCAGGTTTAGAATGTCAATTTAGCAAAATTAATCTGGCATCATCCTATAAGACTGATTGAAAAAGGAGAGAGTGGGTAAGTAGAAACCCATTAGGAAAGAGCAGGGTTGGCTGGTAATCCTCAACCAAAAATTTCTCCCCAAAACCTTTGAGGGACAACAGGCTTTCAAAGTGTTCTTAGAGTGTCTCATTTCCTCAGAGTTCTATATTCAAGGGAAATCCCTCAGTAGATATCCAAGCTTGGACCTACACCTAAGGTCTTAGGAAAAAAACAAGGCTACCTTGTTCCCAGGTCCCCATGTAACCCTGAACGGCAAGCAGTGGAATGATGGCAGGGACAGCGAGATGCCAGAGGGTCTGATGAGGGCAAGAGTCAACAGACCCTGGCTGACTGTTGGTTTTTCCTTTAAATGTTAAGATGTTTCCCATCAAAGTTCTCTCCACTTATTCACATTAAGATGTTAATGACTTAATCAGTGAAAGCTCTCAGGAGTATTATTAAATTTTTCAAATAGTTGACCCAAACTATTGAATCCCTAAAGATGGTCCTTTTGACAGTTAACACAGACATGTTCCTGGCATCTCCCGAATCATAGTGTGCAAATGATCACTATTTGTGTGCATATAGGACTAGGCTAGGCAGGTAACCACATCTGAGCGCCTCCATTTGTGACTTGTGAACCTGATACAACATGTCCAGTCTGATAAAAGAAAAAGCATCCAGCCAGTTGAAGAGGACATGTACTCTGGCTGATATCTTAGACCTTCATCTGCAAAACGACAGGAAGAAATTTGCCATAAAAGGAAATGATGGACCCAACAGGTAGCTTATATCCCCTTCATGTTTTGACCTCTAGAGAAGACTTCAAGTCTTTACAGCCAAATGGGAGAAGCAGCCACCCTCCATGTGCCTCCCCTAGAAAAATCCATCTGGATTTGGGGCCTGGGAAGGGCACTGTGAGAGCGGCCGAGTACAGCATCCTCGCTGCCGTGTGGTAAGAGTGACATCTGGTGGCTGCCATGCTAAGGCTCAGTGCTCTTCCATCAACCCTGCATATGGGCAATGGAGGACTTCAGAGACCACTTCAGTGCCCCAGGTGGAAGGGACCATGCAGATGGAGGAAATGGAGCTCACGGTGGGGAACGGAGGTTTGATTTGCTCAAAGACCTTCTAGATAATCTTGAGATTAGACTTAGTCTCCTGGATTCTAGGACAGGGTTCTCGTTTCCTGCTTATTTCCTTTATCGCTCTTTCTAATCAAAGTTTGAGATACACAAAAGGCCACATGGAACATATGTGTAGTTATTAAGCATAATGATGAAAAGAACAGCTATGGGTCCTTCTAGAATCCAACTAGAACACTGAAATTCTCACATGCCTCTGGATACTCCTCATCTCCCACCCCTTCTGCATTTATCCTGAAGTTTTGTGTTTACCATTCCCCCGCTTTTTAAAAATACTTTTATCTTAAATGTATATATCCTTAAACAACATACTGTATACTTTTGTTTCCTTTCCTGATCCTTTCTAAGAAATTATTTACATGGATTTTCTCTCTCCAAAGAAGATGGTGACAACTCACAAAGATACCTGCTTTTCCCCAGAATTATAGCTTTGCTGTAATGTACTGACATTGAGGATTTCTGGAAGAGAGTCATGGCATGACAGCCTTATCAGAGGGTAGACTCAAGCTAAGACCTTAAAAAATAAGTACTGATTTAAATTATATTTAGAAGGCAATTCACACGTCCACCTTAGATTTTTTTAAAATTCATTCATTGATTGAAAAACATTTCCTGATTGATTAGTTTGATTGTCTTCATACACTAGTGATGCCCAGGAATCTCTCCACATTCTACTTGTAATCCACAGGCATCATTATTTCAGGATGAGGGAAAGGCAATTCCGAATAATTGACCTGAACTTTCTTAGGGGCCCTCAATCTTAACGATGGGCTCAGGCACTATATTTTATAAAAAGAAAATAAATAAGACATAATATCTCACAAATATTAGTAGGACAATGAAATAGATCATCTGAAATCAGGTGTAGTGGAAAGTCAAGGATAACAGTTGCCATGCTGCAGTGAGCCCCCCTTATACTTAGCTCTTGCTGAGTTAAGAGGGAACCATGAGCGTGAGAAAGACTAACAAGTGAGTGAAAAACTAGACAGTAATACCAGGAGGAAGGCCAAGAAATGTATCACTAATTTCTTGTTTGATTTCAGAGCTGGAAACAACTTCTGGTGGATTCCTGTAGTGGGCCCTATGGTTGGTGCTGTCATTGGAGGCCTCATCTATGTTCTTGTCATTGAAATCCACCATCCAGAGCCTGACTCAGTCTTTAAGGCAGAACAATCTGAGGACAAACCAGAGAAATATGAACTCAGTGTCATCATGTAGTGGCATGCTCAGCTCTGGATCTGCAATCAGTTTGGGACTCTCTTCAGAAAGATGGCATCTAAGTGTCCTGTGTTTTTGTACGCCTGAGGTGGAATCCACCCAGTTTTTTCTGCTAGCCATATGGGACACCTAATTGGAAAAGCATCTGAGTAAAAGTTTGGAAACAATGACCACTTCTCTACCAGTGTCCCCCACCTGCAACCCCCAGAATAACACTGACTGTCCCCTGAAACAGCCTTCTCTCCTGCCCTGTTTATTTCATCCTTGATGGGAATTCTTGCTAGGTAAGCACTAATAACTTGGCATCTTGACGATAGTCTCATTTGGGTGGTCTCAGCTGCACTATCTGTATAAAATGGTGTTACCAAAACCCTTTTCTTCAGTATCGACAAAGATTACATTCTGAGTACCAACCAAACCCTAAATTGAAAGACAAAACCATGGTTTCAGTCAACATATTCATGAATTAGGGAGCTAATGGGTTAAGCTTCTAGTTCTGCTGCGCTACTGGATTTGTATAAATACTGATATTCTCCAAACCTAGTGGTGTAGGGAGCAAGAGAATGCAGCTGGAAGGCACAAGGGGAGGACATTGTGGCATTCAGAAACTGCAGGAGACAAGATGAATTTGAGAAGCCAAATGGAATTTTTAATGGAAACCATTTATCAGATTAATCTCTTGCTCTCCTGCATTTTAGAGGACACCAATTAATTTCCTAGTCTTTAGTATATAATAACCTAAAATACAATTGTAACCTCAGTCATGAAAAATACATCACTCTGTCTTTTTAGCTCAAATGTATTTTCCTAATTGCCCACTTGAGAACAGACATTTGACAAGTTATATCCACGACTGTGCTTGTCCATTATTTTACACATGCCCTAGAAGCCAAAACTGAAAGCCACTGGATCCTGGTCTAGCTGAATCTTCAGAGTGGGAGGTCTCCAAAAAGATAATATTACCTTATTGGGCTTAACAATTCGCAAGGCACTTTCACACACATTATCTAATTTAATCCTCATAAAGACTATCTGAGGCAAATGCCACATTGCCCATTTTTCAGATAAAGAAACAAAATCTTTGGGAAGATAAGTTGAGTTGTCCAAGAGCACATGGAAAGTTGAACGTTATCTAATGCATCCCTCTACCTTTCAGAAGATCAGTAGCTGGCTGAGAATCTTTGCCAAATCTTCCTGGCTGGCCAGAAGTGGAATTGGCAGCTTCTAGAGTATATACACCTCTGGACAAAATGTTCCTCAATCTTAAGATACAAAGACCCTCATTGTCTGGGTCTATTCCCACACTTACTGAGTACAAATGAAGGAAAGTGGTAGCAATTTAATCATAACTTTCATTTGCTGAAAAACATTATGAGAAGGCCTCCCTTCCTAAGCCACCTCTGGTCTTGCTAAGTCTTGATCTTCCTTCCTGCCAGCACCAAACATTACATTCAGGGGATTTCCTCTGGCTCAGTCTTTTCCCCTTGAAGTCCTCTAATAGATGTTACTTTTGACAAAAGACCGCCTATGAGTTACAAGCACCGGGGATGCTCTACATCAACGGATGCACCTTCAGTCAAACTGTCAAAAAGCCCAGAATTCCCAAAGGCATTCGGTTTCCCAACTGCTTTGTGCTGATAACAGAACAACAGAAAGCAAATGTGAAATGTTTCTGATGACTTATGTTCTACAATCTATGGACATATGGGATTTTTTTTTTCTTGCTTTGAAGCTACCTGGATATTTCCTATTTGAAATAAAATTGTTGGGTCATTGTTGGTTGGTTGGTTGGTTTTTATAAGTACTAAGATTACTAAGTACGTCTAGTTCAGAGGTTGTCTATTGTGTCTACAAATTTGAATTTCCTGGGGGAACTTTTGAAAAAATACTAGTGCCCAGTTGGTCCTTTGTAAACATCTCAGGTGATTCTAAAATGCAGCAAGGGTTGAGAACATTGACTTGGGTAAATCACACGGGTCTAAAGTTTCTTTGACCGTGTCCAGCAGTGGCCAGGTAATTCCTGGCAGGATTCCAGAGTCTTGGGATCCTCATGGATTAGAGCAATGGTTTTCCTCCCTCCCTACTTCTAAAGGGAACATGTGGCAATATTTGGAGACTTTTATGGTTATCACAACTGGGAAGGGGATGCTAATGGCCTCTAGTGGCTAGAGGCCAGGGATGCTGCCAAACATCCTACAATGCAAAGGCAACCCTCCGAAGAAATAATTATTTGGCCCAAAATGTTAATAATGCTGAGGCTGGGAGACCTTGGTGTCGAGGAAAGGTGGGGAGGGGAGTAAGAGAAGATACTGAAATCCTGTACCTTGATTCAAGTTCAGCCAGGAGCAAAGGTGCCATACAAACCAGGAACAAACACTGGGGGTGGACTATAATTCTTAGAGCAAGAGGCAACTCAAAATTTGAGTTTTGAGGATGAACTGTGGAATCTATGATCTATGCAGGTGCTCATTAAACACAATTTGATGATTGATGACTAGGATTTATAAAGAGGAAATGTACCATTATGGAAATCAACCCCAGGAAGATTTTTTTCAATGGAAAAAAGTGCTTTTGTTCCAGGTGCTCACACTCAAATTCTCTCCCCACCCCCACCCCCGTTTACAAATAAGTGGATTTACCTTTGTGGAGTTATTTTCCAAGAGAATGTTTATATGGTTGAATTATCTGTATCCGAAGTCAACTAGATAGAGCCAACTCATCCATTTTTAAAATAGTTGCTTTAAGAGTTAGAATTGTAACATTCCTCCTTCCCTCCCCCTCATGAATCGAAAAACTTGATAGGAGCATTTATCTTAATGCCAAAAATATAATTTCTCTGATTCTTTAACCAGTTGAGATCTCAGAGCATGTCAAAGGTTGCAGGGCTTTTCTAACCAGTAACAACCAGTCAATATTCAGCTGTTAAACAGGATACTCCACGTAAAAATGCCATATGTAAAATGTTATCCTTCTGATATAAATTATTATTTCCTTTAAATTGCTTACACACACACAGACACACATACACACACACGTCTTACTGTAAGGTATATTGATGTTCAATAATATCGTCATGGGAAAAAAATACATCTTCCAGTTAGAGAGAATGGTTTATAAGTTTTATTTAGCCACAGAACCTATCGTTCAAATAAAACCTTATATGACACCCACAAGTGAACTGGAATTGCTATAAATAAAAAAAGGGAGGGGGATCAGGAGCTTCATTCTGCTTGTGATATCATCTTAAAAACACACCCCCAATGCAGCCCCTAAGGGATCTCTGAAGAGAAATTGTGTGTGTGTGTGTGTGTGTGTGTGTGTGTGTGTGTGTCACAGCTGGGGGTGGGGTTTCAGAACACAGTGTCACAGTTTGAAAATCATTGATAAAGACTTGGGATAAGTTGTTGGTGCACACTTTTATGAAAGTTTCAAGGATATAACCTACAAAAGACCATATTAGTTTAATCT
The DNA here is from genome assembly GCF_028885655.2 of Pongo abelii. Lineage (NCBI taxonomy): Eukaryota > Metazoa > Chordata > Mammalia > Primates > Hominidae > Pongo > Pongo abelii. Next base: position 61,250,935 of record NC_072001.2, read on the forward strand.
CAGGTCATTTTCCAAAGACTTCTTAATAAATGAATTAGACAGGGTGAACAGAATTACTCAATCCAGCAAACATTACCCACAAAGAGATGTGGTACATCAGTTCTCAAACCGGGAATTTAAGTTCTCTGTGACAACATGTTTACTAATCACAGCCGATACACAGAAGCAATGGTAGTCCTGGTCACACTTACTGTGTTGACTGTCTAAGTCTGTATAAAAATAAATAGATAGATGATAGACAGACAGATAGGTAAGCAACCAATCATGCTCCAATCTCTTTCTTATTGCTGGAAATGGAGTAGCTCTTATTCAAGAGATGCTGTCTCTGGATTAGTGAAAAGAGGGCGCCTGGCAAACTGAACATGAATCCATAGAACTCTGTGTGGATGGAGATGCTGCCCAAGCCAGTTGGATTCTGTCTCCCTCCAGGGCTATCTTATGTTTCTAGTAGCTTTCGACACTTTTGCCTTTGTGGACCTCTCCCCACCCCTGAAAGTATCAATTAAAATAAATCGTTTTGTAATTGTTCTGGTGACAAGCTCGATTATATTCTTTTTTTCTGGATGTGATTTCAGGAGAGATTTAAGCCTTTCCGTGGCCTCTTAGAACTAGCATGGGTTCCAGGCATAGCCCCCAGTGAGGAAGTCCTACTATCTGCCACTGCGTCCCTAGTCTAGCGTGCGCCCCTGTGTTCCAGAGCCCCTCACACGCAGCACCTTCCTCCACGGGGCCCTCAACTCCCTCACTGTGGGGTCTTAGGAAACACTGCGGGAGCCTTGGGGGTCCTGGAGGTTGTGAGGGACGCTCCAGAGGCCGGACCACTGTTCATGTGGATAGGCCACGTCGTGGCCCTCCGCCCTCCGCCTCAGGCTCCCAGCAGGAGAGAGGCTTCCTGACTTCCTTCCTGCAGAGGATGCAGGGCGGTCCAGGGGCCCGAGTACCTCCGATGCAAAGGTCCTGCGTAACGTGTTATTAAAGAACAATTCTTGTGCTTTAATTCTTAGTGTCTCACAGTTCACAAAGCACGTTCATATCCAGGACTTCTAAGACTCTGAGAACAGCTCAGCAAGTAGATTATTATCTCCACTTAGAGATGGGGAAACTGAGGGCCGAGGCCTTAAACAATTTGTACCAAGTTCCAGAGTGAAGAGTGAAAGAGATGGGATGCGAACCGCGTGTCTGTGTGGGGTGACCAACCATCCCAGGTTGCTTGGGACTCAAGCGTTGCATGGGATGCAGGATTCAGTGCCAATACCAGGACCAGTCGGTCACCCTCCGTCCTGAGCCAAGACTCCTGCAGTTCCCACCACCGAGCCTCCTTGCAGACAGATGGTCTCCTTTGGGCTCATTGTCTTGCAGCAGATAAAATGTTCTTTGATTAATTTACCAGAAAGAGAGAATGTCTTCATTTTTAATTTCAATTATAAATGTGAATAAATATTTTAAGAGTGGCACAGTGGTTTAGAGCATAGGCTATTAATGAAAATTCTGTCAGTTCTACCTTCCATATGTATTCCAAATCTGACCTCTTCTCACACACAGCCATAGTCTAAGCGACGGCCTCTGTCTCTTAGGTCTTAGAAAAGCCTCCTAATAGGTCTCCCTACCTTTCTGCTTAAACTCCTGCTGCCTGTAATCAACACAGCAGCCTGCATGATCTTTAGATAAAAGCCCAACTGTACTTAGAAGTGTCACATGCTCTGACCTTCCTGGCCTGGTCTTTACTGCTCTCCCCTTTGTCTGTCACCTCGGCTGCAGCCATACAGGCTTCCATCCTGATCCCTGAACCCATCAAGCAAGCCCCAGCCACAGGGCCTTTGCACCTGATGTCTTTCTTACTTGAAATCCCCTACCCCACCTCCTTTGGGTGCCTATTCGATGTCACTGTTAGTAAGGCCTTTCTGATCACCCATCACTCTCTACCCACTTTCCTGATTTATTTTTCTCCCCAGCACTTACCACCCTCCCTAAAATACACATATTTTGTATTAAACTTGTTGGATTTTGTCTGTTTCCTCCTGTTGGAATAGAAGGTTCACGCTGGCAAGACGTTTTGCTCTTTAATTCTCCACCTCTGCCCCAGGGCCTAGAACATGGTAGTTGCTCTATGAAAATTAGTTGAATTAATGCAGTACAGAGTCATCCTCTCTGGGTTCAAATCCTAGTTCCTCTACTTGCTAGTACAGTAGCCAAGTTAGTTAGCCTCAGTTTTCTCATGGATTAAGTAGAAATAATAACAGTGAGATAATTAAGGTAAAGTTCTTAGAAAAGTCCCAACCTTATAGTATATATTATAAAAACATGAACTGTTGCTGCCACAGCCTCTGCTGTTGTTATTATTACTGATGTCATTATAATATGTGGGAGTTTGAAAACATGGAATAATGTCATTAAAATTTGGTTACAAGCTCTTGCCTTGCTTTTTATAATTCAATCCTTCTCAGTTGCACATGTCTTTCAGGAACTATCTTTCAAGCACCTAAGCTTTCAGTTTTATTTTTCAGTCTTTAAAACAAGTCAGTAGGATTATCTTATTTTATTATGAAAGATTTAAAAAATACACAATAGTGAGAAAATGGTATAATGATACCCCATGTACCCTTCACTCAGCTTCAACAGTTGCCAAAATATAGCCAATAATGTTTTACTTATTCACCCTCTCTGCTTTTCACTTCTTCCCCTGGGATTTTTTTGAAGCAAATCCTAGACATGATATCATTTTACCCATGAATATTTAAGATGTATTTCTAAAAGATAAAAATTCTTTTTAAAAACATAACCACAATGCCATTATCACACATAAACTAAGTATCAATAATTTCTCAATTTCTTAATATCATCAAATATGCAGTCATTGTGGACATTTCCAGTGAGACTGCCCTTTGTTGTTACTGTTGTTCGGAGAGTTTCTCACTATGTTGCCCAGTCTGGATTCGAAATCCTGGGTTCAAGGAGTCTCCTGAGTAGCTGGTACTAAGGTACACACCACCACACCTAGCTGAGACTGCCTTTTAACTCTGGCATGTAACAATGTAGATTCTGTAAGGGTTGAAAACCAGTGAGTCACTCTGATGTCTAATGGCTCAGGCAAAATCAGGGTTTTGCAGCAACAGTTTGGGACTCAAGGGTTTCCTGGGATGCAGGATTCAATGCCAATACCAGAACCAGTTGGCCACCCTCCATCCTGCGCCAAGATTCCTGCACTTCCCACCACCAACCCCCCTTGCAGATGGATGCTGTCCTTTGGGCTCATTGTCTTGCATCCTCAGATTTATACCTTCCTGTCCAATTCTATAAGATTTTTGCAAAACATTTTCATTTTAATGCAAAAAGGAAAATGCATTTGTCTGCTACTACTAAAAAGTAGCCATCTACCAGGAGTAAAGTTATGTTTAAGCAAGGAGGAAGTCCTGCATTTATTTGAAATTATGGAAAATATAATTAACAATTATTGTTACACAAAGAAATCCACACTATACAAAATGCTTATACTTCAAATGGTAAAATATACTGTGAAAAGAACTCCAAATATTTAACATCTGTGCAGCCCTGTGAATGACACTGTGAGTAATTAAGGCAAGCGAACACCTAACAAATCCTACTATAATCTATGGTGTTAGTACTTACTTGATATTTATATATTTATTCTTACCCAAAGACTTCAGACCTTTGGAAATGGAAACTTACACAACAGTGGTACAATACTTCCATGTTCCAACACTTTCATGAAGGAAATCACCTTTATCTAGAGAGGATTTTGATGGCCCTTGGCTGGCTGATCTGTGGTGATATTCTGATAATAAGATTCTGATCTAATGGAGGATATAGTTCTAGTCAAAAATCACCAATAGATCATGAAGAAGCGAGGACCATTGCCAGATGGGCATGAAGAAGCATTGCCCATCCCAGAGCCTGTTCTCAGCCTAGAACCATAAAAAGACCAAATAAAAAAACCAGCAGAGAATTGATGTTTCGTTGCTGATGTGATTATCTTTGGAATAAGACCATGGGGGCATTCAACTGCTAACACATTGGAGACTGTGTAGCTAGTGTTCAAAATGTCAGGCTCTAGAGACTGTCAGATTGGATTCCAGTCCACCACTGAATAGCTGTGTGACCCTAAACCTCAACTTCCTCATCCATTAAATGGGAATGGTACTAGTACTTGTGTCCTATAAGTTCTTGAAAATATTAAGAAAATGCCTATGAAACGTGTAGCACAATGCCTGGAATTTATTTCCCTCTTAATACTTCTTAGCTAATTCTGTTATTATTATTTCACATTTACGAATTCAGCTGTATATTTGTGTAAGAATGTGAAGCCCAAGAAAAGTTTCCAGGAATATGAATTTGCTAACACCTAAATAATCTAATTCATATGGCTGGCTTAGTTTTGACAGTTTTCTTAATACACTCAGGTGCAAAGAACCTACATAAGGCTGTGCTTAGCTTATGAATTACAGAGTTTAGTTTTGATAAATTAATTAAACAAATTATTCAGTTGCCTAATGGAGCTGCCAAATTAATCTGAAAAATCTATCAAAAATAAATGAAGAATGATTTACAGAGTTAATGAAACTCCCAATAAAAATCAGCAGGCTATTTTTTGGAGAAATTAACAAGCTGACTCTAAAATTTGAATGGAAATACAAAGTAACTAGAAAAAAACAAACAAACTAGGAAAAGAGGGAAAACATAGGAAAAGTTAGGCTATTTAATTTCAAGACTTTCTATAAAGCCCTGCTAATCGGGACAGTATGCTATTAGTGTAGGAAGGAATAAATAGATTAATGAAACATAACAGAGCATCCATAATTTGACCCATGCTTATACAGTAAATTGATTTTGAATAAAAGTAGCTAACGCAGTCCTGTGGAGAAGAGAAAGTGTTTTCAACAAATGGTACTGAACAACTAGAAAAAAAGGCAAATCTTGACTTCTACTTCACAAAAACATAACAGAAAATTTAACTGAATATGGATCATGGACTTAAAAATAAAACTTAAAACTATAAAGCTTCTTGAGAGAAATATGGGAGAATATTTGCAACCTTGGGTTGGGCAAAGGTTTCTTGTACAAGAATACAAAACTATAAAAAAAAATAGATCAATTGTACGTCAGTAAAACTTAAAACTTCTAACCATTAAAAGAGATCATTAAGAAAATGAACAGGCAAGCCACAGACTGGAAAAAAATGTTTGTAATAGCTGTATCTAACAAAGGTAATGTACTCAAAATATATGAACTCACCCAACTCAATAAGAAAGACAAACCAATTTTTAAAATAGACCATGGATGTAAACAAACAGCCACTTCATTAAAGAATACATATGAATGACCAATAAGCACATTAAGGAAGTTCAAATTAAAATCACAATGATACACCATGTTGCAGGCATTAGAACAGTTATCTTTAAAATATACTGGAGACACCAAATAGCAGAATGTGGGGCAATTGAAGCCCTCATATATTGCTAGTAAAAGTGTAAAATGGTACAACTATTTCATAAAAATATTTATTATAAAGGTAAACTTACACCTACTCCATGATCTTCCATTCTACTCCCAAGCACTTAACCATAAAAAGATCAAATTTTAAAAACCAACAACAAAAACTGTTATGCAAGAATGTTTATAGCATCTGCATTCATAATAGTTCCTAATCTGGAAAATGGAAACTGTTTTTGAAATTTCCAGATTTGGAATATTTGGAATCCAAATGTCCATCAACATGAAAATGAATAAACAATTTGTGGTATATTCTTACAATAAAAATATTTCTCGAAATAAAAAAGAAAATGTGGAGGTTCTAAGATGGCCGAATAGGAATAGCTCCAGTCTGTAGCTCTCAGCATGAGTGACGCAGAAGATGGGTGATTTCTGCATTTCCAACTGAGGTACCGGGTTGACCTCACTGGGGCTTGCTGGACAGTGGGTGCAGGACGGTGGTTGCAGGCCATGTACCATGAGCCGAAGCAGGGCGAGGCATGGCCTCACCCGGGAAGTGCAAGGGGTTGGAGAATTCCCTTCCCTAGCCAAGGGAAGCTGTGACACACAGCACCTGGAAAATTGGGTCACTCCCACCCTAATACTGCACTTTTCCAACAGTCTTAGCAAATGGCACACCAGGAGATTATATCCCACACCTGGCTCAGAAGATCCCACACCCACGGAGCCTTGCTCACTTCTAGCGCAGCAGTCTAAGATCGAACTGCAAGGCAGCAGGGAGTCTGGGGGAGGGGCACCCGCCATTGCTGAGGCTTCAGTAGGTAAACAAAGTAGCCCGGAAGCTCGAACTGGGTGGAGCATACCGCAGCTCAAGGATGCCTGCCTGCCGCTGTAGACTCCACCTCTGGGGGCAGGGCATACCTGAACTAAAGGCAGCAGAAACTTCTGCAGACTTAAACTTCCCTGTCTGACAGCTTTGAAGAGAGTAGTGGTTCTGCCAGCACAGAGTTCGAGATCTGAGAATGGACAGACTGCCTCCTCAAGTGTGTCCCTGACCCCTGAGTAGCGTAACTGGGAGGGACCTCCCAGTGGGGGCCGACTGACACCTCATACGGCCAGGTGCTCGCTCTGAGACGAAGCTTCCAGAAGAAGGAGCAGGCAGCAACATTTGCCGTTCTGCAATATTTGCAGTTCTGCAGCCTCTGCTGCTGATACCCAGGCAAACAGGGTCTGGAGTGGACCTCCAGCAAACTCCAACAGACCTGCAGCTGAGGGTCCTGACTGTTAAAAGGAAAACTAACAAATAGAAAGGACATCCACACCAAAACCCCATCTGTACGTCACCATCATCAAAGACCAAAGGTAGATAAAACCACAAAGATGGGAGAAAACAAGAGCAGAAAAGCTGAAAATTCTAAAAATCAGAGTGCCTCTTCTCCTCCAAAGGAATGCAGCTCCTCGCCAGCAACGGACCAAAGCTGAATGGAGAATGACTTTGACGAGTTGAGAGAAGAAGGCTTCAGAAGATCAGTAATAACAAACTTCTCCGAGCTAAAGGAGGATGTTCAAACCAATCGCAAAGAAGCTAAAAACCTTGAAATAAGATTGGACAAAAGGCTAACTAAAATAAACAGTGTAGAGAAGAACTTAAATGACCTGACTGAGCTGAAAACCATGGCACGAGAACTACGTGACGCATGCACAAGCTTCAGTAGCCAATTCGATCAACTGGAAGAAAGGGTATCAGTGATTGAAGATCAAATGAATGAAATGAAGCAAGAAGAGAAGTTTAGAGAAAAAAGAATAAAAAGAAATGAACAAAGCCTCCAAGAAATATGGGACTACGTGAAAAGACCAAATCTATGTCTGATTGGTGTACCTCAAAGTGACCGGGAGAATGGAATCAAGTTGGAAAACACTCTTCAGGATATTATCCAGGAGAACTTCCCCAACCTAGCAAGGCAAGCCAACATTCAAATTCAGGAAATACAGAGAATGCCACAAAGATACTCCTCGAGAAGAGCAACCCCAAGACACATAATCGTCAGATTCACCAAAGTTGAAATGAAGGAAAAAATGTTAAGGGCAGCCAGAGAGAAAAGTCATGTTACCCACAAAGGGAAGCCCATCAGACTTACAGCTGATCTCTCGGCAGAAACTCTACAAGCCAGAAGAGAGTGGGGGCCAACATTCAATATTCTTAAAGAAAAGAATTTTCAACCCAGAATTTCATATCCAGCCAAACTAAGCTTCATAAGTGAAGGAGAAATAAAATCCTTTACAGACAAGCAAATGCTGAGAGATTTTGTCACCACCAGGCCTGCCCTACAAGAGCTCCTGAAGGAAGCTCTAAACATGGAAAGGAACAACCAGTACCTGCACTGCAAAAAACATGCCAAATTGTAAAGACCATCGAGGCTAGGAAGAAACTGCATCAACTAATGAGCAAAATAACCAGCTAACATCATAATGACAGGATCAAATTCACACATAACAATATTAACCTTAAATGTAAATGGGCTAAGTGCTCCAATTAAAAGACACAGACTGGCAAATTGGATAAAGAGTCAAGACCTATCAGTGTGCTGTATTCAGGAGACCCATCTCACCTGCAGAGACACACATAGGCTCAAAATAAAGGGATGGAGGAAGATCTACCAAGCAAATGGAAAACCAAAAAAAGCAGGGGTTGCAATCCTAGTCTGATTAAACAGATTTTAAATCAACAAACATCAAAAGAGACAAAGAAGGCCAATACACAATGGTAAAGGGATCAATTTAACAAGAAGAGCTAACTATCCTAAATATGTATGCACCCAATACAGGAGCACCCAGATTCATAAAGCAAGTCCTTAGAAACCAACAAAGAGACTTAGACTCCCACACAATAATAATGGGAGACTTTAACACCCCACTGTGAACATCAGACAGATCAACGAGACAGAAAGTTAACAAGGATATCCAGGAATTGAACTCAGCTCTGCACCAAGCAGACCTAATAGACATCTACAGAACTCTCCACCCCAATTAAACAGAATACACATTCTTCTGAGCACCACATCGCACTTATTCCAAAATTGACCACATAGTTGGAAGTAAAGCACTCCTCAGCAAACATAAAAGAACAGAAATTATAACCAACTATCTCTCAGACCACAGTGCAATCAAACTAGAATTAAGGATTAAGAAACTCACTCAAAACTGCTCAACTACATGGAAACTGAACAACCTGCCCCTGAGTGACTACTGGGTACATAATGAAATGAAGGCAGAAATAAAGATCTTCTTTGAAACCAATGAGACACAACGTACCAGAATCTCTGAGACACATTCAAAGCACTGTGTAGAGGGAAATTTATAGCACTAAATGCCCACAAGAGAAAGCAGGAAAGATCGAATATTGACACCCTAACATCACAATTAAAAGAACTAGAGAAGCAAGAGCAAACACATTCAAAAGCTAGCAGAAGGCAAGAAATAACTCAGATCAGAGCAGAACTGAAGGAAATAGAGACACAAAAAACCCTTCAACAAATCAATGAATCCAGGAGCTGGTTTTTCGAAAGGATCAACAAAATTGATAGACCGCTAGCAAGACTAATAAAGAAGAAAAGAGAGAAGAATCAAATAGACGCAATACAAAATGATAAAGCGGATATCACCACCGATCCCACAGAAATACAAACTACCATCAGAGAATACTATAAACACCTCTATGCAAATAAACTAGAAAATCTAGAAGAAATGGATAAATTCTTGGACACATACACCCACCCAAGACTAAACCAGAAAGAAGTTGAATCCCTGAATAGACCAATAACAGGAGCTGAAATTGAGGCAATAATTAAGACCCTACCAACCAAAATAAATTCTAGGACCAGACGGATTCACAGCTGAATTCTACCAGAGGTACAAAGAGGAGCTGGTACCATTCCTTCTGAAACTATTCCAATCAATAGAAAAAGAGGGAATCCTCCCTAACTCATTTTATGAGGCCAGCATCATCCTGATACCAAAGCCTGGAAGAGACACAACAAAAAAAAGAGAATTTTAGACCAATATCCCTGATGAACATTGATGCAAAAATCCTCAATAAAATACTGGCAAACCGAATCCAGCAGCCCATCAAAAAGTTTATCCACCATGATCAAGTGGGCTTCATCCCTGGGATGCAAGGCTGGTTCAACATATGAAAATCAATAAACGTAATCCAGCATATAAACAGAACCAAAGACAAAAACCACGTGATTATCTCAATAGATGCAGAAAAGGCCTTTGACAAAATTCAACAGCACTTCATGCTAAAAACTCTCAATAAATTAGGTATTGATGGGATGTATCTCAAAATAATAAGAGCTATTTATGACAAACCCGCAGCCAATATCATACTGAATGGGCAAAAACTGGAAGCATTTCCTTCGAAAACTGGCACAAGACAGGGATTCCCTCTCTCACTACTCCTATTCAACATGATGTTGGAAGTTCTGGCCAGGGCAATCAGGCAGGAGAAAGAAATAAAGGGTATTCCATTAGGAAAAGAGGAAGTCAAATTGTCCCTGTTTGCAGATGACATGATTGTATATTTAGAAAACCCCATTGTCTCAGCCCAAAATCTCCTTAAGCTGATGAGCAACTTCAGCAAAGTCTCAGGATACAAAATCGATGTGCAAAAATCACAAGTATTCCTGTACACCAACAAAAGACAGAGAGCCAAATCATGAGTGAACTCCCATTCAGAATTGCTTCAAAGAAAATAAAATACCTAGGTATCCAACTTACAAGGGATGTGAAGGACCTCTTCAAGGAGAATTACAAACCACTGCTCAACGAAATAAAAGAGGACACAAACAAATGGAAGAACATTCCATGCACATGGATAGGAAGAATCAATATTGTGAAAATGGCCATACTGCCCAAAGTAATTTACAGATTCAATGCCATCCCCATCAAGCTTCCAATGACTTTCTTCACAGAATTGGAAAACACAACTTTAAAGTTCATATGGAAGCAAAAAGGAGCCCGCATTGCCAAGACAATCCTAAGCAAAAAGAACAAAGCTGGAGGCATCACGCTACCTGATTTCAAACTATACCACAAGGCTATAGTAACCAAAACAGTATGGTACTGGTACCAAAACAGAGATATAGACCAATGGAACAGAATAGAGCCCTCAGAAATAATACCACACATCTACAACCATCTGATCTTTGACAAACCTGACAAAAACAAGAAATGGGGAAAGGATTCCCTATTGAATAAATGGTGCTGAGAAAACTGGCTAGCCATATATAGAAAGCTGAAACTGGATCCCTTCCTCACACCTTATCCAAAAATTAATTCAAGATGGATTAAAGACTTAAATGTCACACCTAAAACCATAAAAACCCTAGAAGAAAACCTAGGCATTACCATTCAGGACATAGACATGGGCAAGGACTTCACGTCTAAAACACCAAAAGAAATGGCAACAAAAACCAAAATTGAGAAATGGGATCTAATTAAATTAAAGAGCTTCTGCACAGCAAAAGAAACTATCATCAGAGTGAACAGGCAACCTACAGAATGGGAGAAAATTTTTGCAATCTACCCATCTGACAAAGGGCTAATATCCAGAATCTACAAAGAACTTAAACAAATTTACCAGAAAAAAAGTAAACAACCCCATCAAAAAGTGGGCAAAGGATATGAACAGACACTTCTCAAAAGAAGACATTTATGCAGCCAAAAGACACATGAAAAAATGCTCATCGTCACTGGCCATAAGAGAAATGCAAATCAAAACCACAATGAGATACCATCTCACACCAGTTAGAATGGCGATCATTAAAAAGTCAGGAAACAACAGGTGCTGGAGAGGATGTGGAGAAATAGGAACACTTTTACACTGTTGGTGGGACTGTAAACTAGTTCAACCATTGTGGAAGACAGTGTGGCGATTCCTCAGGGATCTAGAACTAGAAATACCATTTGACCCAGCCATCCCATTACTGGGTATATACCCAAAGGATTATAAAACATGCTACTATAAAGACACATGCACACGTATGTTTATTGCGGCACTATTCACAATAGCAAAGACTTGGAACCAACCCAAATGTCCATCAGTGATAGACTGGATTAAGAAAACGTGGCACATATACACCGTGGAATACTATGCAGCCATATAAAAGGATGAGTTCATGTCCTTTGTGGGGACCTGGATGACGCTGGAAACCATCGTTCTGGGCAAACTATCACAAGGACAGAAAACCGAACACCACATGTTCTCACTCATAGGTGGAATTGAACAATGAAAACACTTGGACACAGGGTGGGGAACACCATACACCAGGGCCCGTCATGGGGTGGGGGGAGTAGGGAGGGATAGCATTAGGAGATATACCTAATATAAATGACGAGTTAATGGGTGCAGCACACCAACATGGCACATGTATACATATGTAACAAACCTGCACGTTGTGCACATGTACCCTAGAACTTAAGGTATAACAATAAAAAAATTTAAAAAGAAAATGCTATCAATATATACCATAATATGGATAAATCTTAAAAACATGCTGAGCAAAAGAAGTCAGATATAAAAGAGTGCATAATGTGTAATTTCATTTTTATAGAGCTCAAGAATAGAAAAAAAAACATACTCTATAGTTATAGAAACCAGAGCAATGGTTGCTTTAGAAATGGAAGAGAGCACTGTTTATAAAGGAGCTTGAGGAAACTTTTGAAGGAAATGGAAATTTTATAAAACATGCTTTGGCTAAAGTTTACATGGATGTACACACATGTCAAAACTCATCAAACCCTACACTTTAAAATCTGTGCAGTTAACTGTGTATAAATTATGCAAAAGTATTTATAGTTGATTTCTCATCAGAAACCATGAAGGCCAGACGGCAGTGGCATAGTGTATTTAGAGTAATAAAAGAAAAAGACTGTCAACTAAAAACTACATGACCAGCAAAACATCCTTCAAAAATGAAGATGAAATTAAGATATTCCCAGACAAACAAAAACTGAGAGAGTTGTTACAACTGTATCTTCCCTACAAGACATTCTAAAGGAAATCCTTCATGGTAAAATTAAAGGACACTACACAGTAACTCTAATCCATATGAAGAAATAAACAGGCTGGTAAAGGTAACCACATAGGTAAAAACAAAAGGCAATATGCATGTATTTTTGTTTGTAACTCTTTTTTTCCCATGGTCTGGTTGTAAAGATAACTGCATAAAGCAATAATTACAAAGCTCTGTTGATGGAGGCTATAAAATCAAAAAACAAAAATCAATTTTATTTCCATACACTAGCAACAATCTGAAAATAAAATTTTAAAAATAATCCCAGTTACAACAGCATGAAAAATAATAAAATTTAGAAACAAATTTAACAAAAAAAGTAAGAAGTACAACACTTGTACACTGAAAACTGTGAACTATCATTAAAGGCAATTAAAGGATATCTAAAAAAATGAAAAGATATTCCACATTCATGGTTTAGAAAGTTTAACACTGTTAAGATGGTATGGCTATTTCCATCTCCAGCACTGTGAGAGGAACTGCCACCATGTCTGTGCTTCTGCAGTGGTTGGTGGTGCAGAACTGCTCCAGTTTCCTGATCAAGAGGAATAAGCAGACCTACAGCACCAAGCCCAGTAACCTGAAGCCCCACATTCCCTCTGCTACCAGGCCAACTCACCACAAGACTGTGGATGTGAAGCCAACGGCTGATGGAACGGTGTGGTGGTGGTCATGAAACAGAGATCAGGCCAGCAAAAGCCAGCCACCTCCTACATGCACGCAGACCACCATCAACAAGAACAACTGGGCTACTTTCAGCAGCATCAGGCACATGATCCTTAAGAACAAAGACTGCCCTGACCTGCACATGGCTGCCATCCACAGGGCCAATGCCATCCTGCATAGCCAGAGCCTGTGATGGTGAAGAGGAAGTGAACCTACCCCAACAAGAGTGCCTGAGCCCCCTGTCCCCCAAAAGCAATAGTCAGATGACCTTTTCCCAACCAAAAAAAAAAAAGAAGAAGAACAGTAATAAAGACGGTGTGGTAAGCAGAATAATGACTCACCAAAGATATCCACATTCAAACTCCCGGAACCTGTTAAAATATTAACTTATGTGGCAAAAGAGAATTTGTAGATGTGATTACATTAAGGACCTTGATGGGGGGAGCTGGTACTGGATTGTCTGATTGAGTCCAATCTGATCACACGGGTCTTTAAAAGTAGGGAACCTTTTCCAGCCGTGGGAAGGAAGTGTGACTTCAGAAGTGAGAACCAAGGAACTAGCAGCCTGTGAAGGACTTGGCTTGCCATTTTTGTCTTGGACGATGGAGAAGGGTGTGGTAAGCCAAGGAGTGAGGGTACTGTCTCGAGTGACCAGGGAGGATGCTGTTAAGACCCATGTGGGACTTCTGACCTACAGTATTATAAGATAAAATTTATTGTTTTAAACCACTTTATTGGTACTAATTTGTTACAAAAGTCATAGAAAGCTAATACAGATGGCAATACATCCAAATTCATATACAGATTCAATGCAATCCCTGTTAAAAATCCCAGCTTTGTTTTTGAAAGAAATTGGCAAGCTGATCATAACATTCATATGGAAATGCAAAGGATGAAGAATAGCCAAAACTTTGTCTTTAAAAAGGACAAAGGCAGATGACTCAGACCTCCTAATTTTACAACTTAGTACATAGCTGCAATAATCAAGACAGTGTGGATACAGACAGACATTTAGAACAATGAAATAGAATTAGGAGTCTAGAAATAAATCCATAAGTCTGTGACCAGTTGGTTTTCAACAGCGTTGCCAAGGCAATTCAGTGGGGGAAAGAATGGGCTTTTCAACAAATGATGCTGGGAAAACTGGATTTCCACATGCAAAAGAATGAATTTGGACCCATACCTCACAATATACGTGAAAATTAACTCAAAAAGAATCAAAGACCATAAATATAAAAGTTAAAACTATAAAATGCTTAGAAGAAACATAGGCATAAATCTTTTGTCCTTAGTTCAGGTAATGGCTTCTTAGATATGACACTAAAGCATTGTCAACAAAAGAAAAAAATAGATAAGTTGGACTTCAACAAAATTAAAACTTTTAGGCTTCAAAGGACATCATCAAGAAAGTGAAAAGATGGGCAGGCATGGTGGCTCACGCCTGTAATCCCAGCACTTTGGGAGGCCAAGGCAAGTGGATCACTTGAGGCCAGGAGTTCGAGACTAGCCTGGCCAACATGGAGAAATCCTGTCTCTACTAAAATACAAAAAAATAGCCAGGTGTGTTGGCACACGCCTATAATCCTAGCTACTTAGGAGGCTGAGGCATGAGAATTTCTTGAATCTGGAAGGTGGAGGTTGCAGTGAGCCAAGATAGCACCATTGCACTCCAGCCTGGGCAACAGAGCAAGACTGTCTCAAAAAAAAAAAAAAAAAAAGTGAAAAGATGACCCATAGAATGGGTGATAATATAAGCAAATCATATCTCTGATAAGGAACTCATATTCATAATACATTAAAAAACTCTTACAACTCAACAATAAAAGGACAAATAATCCAATTTTAAAATGGGCAAAGGATTTGAACAGACATTTCTCCAAAGAAGATACACAAATGGCCAATAAACACTTAGAAAGATGCTTAAAGTAATCATCAGAGAGATGCAAATCAAAACCACAATGAGATGCCATTTCACACCTCCTTGGATGGTTATAATTTTTTAAAATGAACAATAACGAGTGCTAGTGAAGATATGGAGAAATTGGGTCCTTCGTATATTACTGTTGAAAATGTAAAATAGTGCAGCTGTTTTAGAAAACAGTTTCTCAGTAATTAAGTATAGACTTACCATATTAACTAACAGTTCCACTCCTAGGTTTATACCCAAGAGAATTAAAAACAAGTGTCCACAGAAAAATGTATGCATAAATGTTCAGCATTATAGCATAATAGCCAATATATAGCAGTATTATTCATAATCGTGAAGAAAGTGGAAGCCTTCCAAATGTCCATCAACTGATGAATGGATAAATAAAATGTAATATCTCTATACGAGGGAATATCATTCAGCCATAAAATGAATGGAGCACTGATACATGCTATAACAATGATAAACTTTGAAAACTTTATGCTAAGTGAAAAAAGCCAGACACAAAAGGCCACATATGTGTGATTCCACGTACCTGAAATGTCCAAAACAGGCAAGTCTACGAAGACAGAAAGTAGATTAGTGGTTGTCAGTGGTCAGGGAGAAGGGAAAATGGGGAGTGCCTGCTAATGGTTACAGAGTTTCTTTTAACATTTTTTAAACTAAAAAATGTTAGAAACATAAAAAAAAGAGATGGAGAAATAAAGTCCACTACAATGCCACCTCTTGAAGACAATGAAAATCTTGAAGTGATGAAAATGTTCTGGTTGGACCATGATGCTCATTTCACACATTCATGAATAATCCAAAAACCCCTGAAATATACACTTTAAAAAGGTAAATTTTATGGTATATGAATCCTTTCTCAGTTAAAAAAAGAAAAAAAGAATGTTGTAGCCATTTGAGAAACAATCTGGAAGTACTTAGTGTTGCTAAATATGTGTATTCCTGTGACTCAGCAATCTCACCGCCTATACACTTCTGATAATCAGATCCACATGGACATATGCGTGGGGATATTTATTGTGTTGTTTTTGGCAGCGGGATACTAGAGGCAACCAGAGTCCATTACTAGGGGAATAGATATGTGAAATGAGGAGAATGCACACTCTGCGACAGCATGTTAACAGCTAACCTCAGTGAGCCAGACGGACATTCTGTATTGTAAACAGATCACAGAAACAGTGATGAGCTTCAAAAAAAAAAAAAAAAAAAAAAAAATAGAAAGTGAAGGAGTGAACAAAACCTGTAACAAGTAAAACTTACGTAAATTAGAAATACATAAATACAATATATTCTTCAATGATGCATGCAAATGTAAGAATATAGCACCTTATAATGGCTACCAATGGTGGGCAGTGGCGGGGACAAGGAGTAAACACTCAGGATGAAGCGGGAAAATGATAAAGTAAAATAGGATCAAACCAAGCACATGCCGATGTTGATGCAGATGCTGATAATGTGCCATGAACGAGGTGTATAAATAACCCAACTCTCTGCCTTTGAAACCAAAGGGAGAAAGACATGGAGGATAAAAAGAAGGAAAGGCAAGAGGGAATGAGGGAAGGAAGACGCTAGCTCAGATACACTCCAAAATTTTAACAGAGATGGTCTCCAGGAGGTGAGATTGTAGTGGGGTTTATTTCTCCACCTTTTTTTTAAAAAAAAGTTTTTAACATTTTTTAGTTTTAAAAGGTTAAGAAATGCCAAAAGTTTTAGATGGCTTTTGAGTGGCATTTAAGGACAGCCAGCGAATTACAACCAGTACCATTCCCTTGGGTCATTAAAGCAGATTAAAAATGACTGCCCTGTGAAATGTAACCCATCACTGTCTCTCTCCATTCTTATCAAATACCTTCTTGCCTTAAATTGGCATTCTGAATACTCAGAGAGTCACTAGTGACCTGGATTGCACTCTGTGTGGTTGAATATTGTCACCCTGCTGAAAGAAGGGCTTCTGATGGGTTTCTGACCAATAAGGTCATCTCTCAAAAGACTTGAAATCAGTAAGAGAAAGGTTCTCCAGGATTTAATTCAGGACTAGTCAAAGAACTGAATGGGATGAGCAAGTGTCAGGAATCTCAGACATTCTTTTGGAGAACATCTTAGTACCTTGCTTGGCTCCCTGCTGGGGCAGCGCGGTAACCTCTGCTGCTGGGGCCACCTAATGCTACCTGTAGATTCAACTTAGACCCAAGATCTGGTACTACCTACTTTAGAAGGGGGATATTAGGAAAGCTGAGTTTAGCACTTTCTGGTTTCTCATTGGGTCTGCCTTGTAGCTGGTTCCATGACTTGGTACCCAGTCCTTGCTGGTATGATTATATTTCATTTTCTTTCCTGGTGCCCAGGTTCTCCCATGACTGGGGTGCTCGTCTGCTAGTCCAAGTCCTGCTATCTAAACCTAGATCCCATGACTTCTTCGGGTTCCCTGGTTTTCTACTTTATTCTGGTAGAGCTAAGTGACCCAACACAGTCCTGGAGATGACAGACCTATCAAAAGTATGGTGCATGGGGCCTATAAGCCAGGAGAAATGTGAAAAGTGGCCACAGTGAGTTTGTCTGACACCAGTTGGAGCCCCAAATGGGTTGAGCTGTGTAAAATATGGGAGGGCCACAAAGGGTGTGAGTTGGGCATGGATGGGAGCTAGGCAGACATATTTTAATTACTGTTTTGAGAAAGAAGAGCAAAAGAAAAGGGATAGGGCTACAGCTCTGGGCAGATGGTTATTGTGAACAGATGGCAGACAGAAAGAGCACTATTTTTATTTTTGCTATATTCCTCAACATAGTGCCATAAGATTAGGGATAGGCATGTACTTTTCAAATTTTCAGAGAAGTGAAAAGAAAGAGGTCCATTTCACAGACTACAAATTGAGTAACAACTTACTATTACAATAATATAGCAGTACCAATAATGAGCTTTAACAGTTAGTGAGTGTTTATTACCTGCTAGACATCCTGCTAAGTGTACTTCGCATGTTATCTTGTAATCATCACATGAAACCCATGAAAAAAGTATTAACTTTCTCATTTTACAAATGAGGAAACTGAGGCTCAGACAAGTTGAGTATCTTGCCTTAGTTCCTGATGAAAATAGCCAGGATTTCAACCCAGGTGTGTCTGACTTCCAAACTTGTGTTCTTCAAACTCTAAAATAAATTATTCATGATTGTATAGGAAATAAAGTGGTGTGCATTAGGCGCCCACATGAGTGGGTTAACAGCCAGTCACGTCACACTAAATTTAAACCACTTTATTAGACATTTTTACTCTGAAATTTCAGGGAAAGGCTAGAGAGCAAATATGCTTTGACTTCAGCAAGGCGAATTCTCCACAATGCCTTCACGTACCAAAGGAAGAAAAGCAGTTTGGTGGACAACAGATTAGACAGACTTGAGGTGGAATGACCATTTCCTAAAAGTGTTGTTTAATCAATGGATAAAAACCTCCTACTCAGCAGGAGATCTTCAATGTTCTGCTGAAAGACTTTGAATTTGCCAGGTCCTGCTCAGTATGTAGGCATATTTGTCAAATTACAGAAAACACAGGAACAATTATTATATTAGATGATATACTAAAATATTTTTTTCAAATCTCATCAAGCTGGAATGATGAGTCACAACAGACAAGATAAAAATTATCAAGAAGGCTGGGCACGGTGGCTCACGCCTATAATCCCAGCACTTTGGGAGGCCGAGGCGGGTGGATTGCAAGGTCAGGAAATCGAGACCATCCTGGCTAACACAGTGAAACCCCGTCTCCACTAAAAAAAAAAAAAAAAATACAAAAAATTAGCCAGGCATGGTGGCAGGTGCCAGTAGTCCCAGCTACTTGGGAGGCTGAGGCAGGAGAATGGCATGAACCCAGGAGGCGGAGCTTGCAGTGAGCCAAGATTGCACCACTGCACTCCAGCCTGAGTGACAGAGTGAGACTCCGTCTCAAAAAAAAAAAGCACTATCAAGAAAAATAATATAAAAATATGTTATTTAGGTCCGTAGCAACATTTAGAAAAAAACTGGGAAGAAAGAATCAAACAGCCGTCCTGTGACAAGTGCTGGGGATTTATAGTTGGCTACATAGTCAATCTGATGACATGATTGCTAAATGTAAACTAAACTAAATGGGTTAACCCAGTTAACCCACTGTTAACTGGGTTAACAATGTCAGGATAAACAGAGGCACTATTCCTTCCACCCTCAACACTACACAGACTCATTTTGATCCTGGGAATATTTTTTAGAGGGTTGTTTCAGTTACGTATTTGATATGGTTTTGGCTCCACCCAAATCTCAACTTGAATTGTACTCTTATAATTCCCATGTTATGGAAGGGACCCGGTAAGAGATGATTTGAATCATGGGGGCGCTTTCCCCTATACTGTTCTTGTGGTAGTGAATAAGTCTCACGAAAACTGATGGTTTTATCAGGGGTTTTGACTTTTGCATCTTCCTCATTTTCTCTCGCCACTGCCATGTAAGATGTGCCTCCCGCCATGATTCTGAGGCCTCCCCAGTCATGTAGAACTGTAAGTCCAATTAAACCTCTTTTTCTTCCCAGTCTTAGGTATGTCTTTATCAGCAGCATGAAAACAGACTAATACAGATTTTGGTACCAGGAGTGGTTCTAGAGGAACAGAATATTAAGGACGGAGTTCTTTTGCTGGTTTTGGGGTTTCTGGAGTTGGCTGCTTTATATGATTAGACCCAAAAATACTAAGGACTCTACTTCTAATTGTATGGAGAACGCTGCTAGTCCTTGGCATAGACTGTTTAGAGAGTTCCTAGAAGTGAAACCGATAGGAAGCCTACTGCATTCCTACTCAATTTATATAAAGAGAAAACTTCTAGGCCAAATGGACAAAAGATGAATTTGAATTATAAAACAGAGGATCATGACCCCTATATCAATATCCAGACTTGAGCCAGTTTACAGACCCAGAACCCCTTGAATGAAAGGGAGACTGGGTCCCCTTGAGGAAGGATCCCACTACATTACTGACAATTTATGCACTGAATTTTTCTCCCATCCTTCCCCAGGGAGACCTCTGGCCTTTTACTAGGGTAACTGTGCATTGGGGAAAGGGAAATGATCAGACATTTCAGGGACTACTGGACACTGGCTCCGAGCTGACGTTGATTCCAGGAGACCCAAAATGTCATTGTGGTCCTCCAGTTAAAGTAGGGGCTTATGGAGGTCAGATAATTAACAGAGTTTTAGCTCAGGTCCGACTTACAGTGGGTCCAGTGTGTCCCTGGACTCATCCTGTGGTCATTTCCCCAGTGCCAGAATGTATAATTGGCATAGACATACTTAGCAACTGGTGGAAACCCCAGTTGGCTCCCTGACTGGTAGGCTGAGGGTTATCATGGTAGGAAAGGCCAAATGGAAGCCATTAGAGCTGCCTCTACCTAGAAAAACAGTAAATCAAAAACAATACTGCATCGCTGGAGGGACTGTGGAGATTAGTGCCACCATCAAGGACTTGAAAGACGCAGGGGTGATGATTCCCCCCACATCCCCATTCAACTCTCTCATTTGCCCTGTGCAGAAGACAGATGGATCTTGGAGAATGACAGTGGATTATCGTAAGCTTAACCAAGTGGTGAGTCCAGTTGCAGCTGCTGTACCAGATGTGGTTGTATGGCTTGAGCAAATTAACACATCTTCTGGTACTTGGTATGCAGCCAGTGACTTGGCAAATGCCTTTTTCTCCATTCCTGGCCATAAGGCCCACCAGAAGCAATTTGCCTTCAGCTGGCAAGGCCAGCAATATACCTTTACTGTCCTACCTCATGGGTATATCAACTCTCTGGCTTGGTGTCATAATCTTATTCAAAGAGAACTTGATCGCTTTTTGCTTCCACATGATATCACACTGGTCCATGACATTGATGACATTATGCTGATTGGATCCAGTGAGCAAAAAGTAACAAACACACTGGACTTACTCATGAGACATTTGTGTGCCAGAGGATGGGAAATAAATCCAACTAAAATTCAGGGAACTTCTACATCAGTAAAATTTCTACGGGTCCAGTGGTGTGGGGCCTGTCGAGATAGTCCTTCTAAGGTGAAGTATAAATTACTGCATTTGGCCCCTCCTACAACCAAGAAAGGCACAATGCCTAGTGGGTCTGTTTGGATTTTGGAGGCAACACATTCCTCATTTCGGTGTGTTACTCCAGCCCATTTACTGAGTGACCTGAAAGGCTGCTATTTTTGAGTAGGGTCCAGGACAGGAGAAGGCTCTGCAATAGGTTCAGGCTGCTGTGCAAGCTGCTCTGCCACTTGGGCCATATGATCCAGCAGATCCAGTGGTGCTTGAGGTGTTGCTGATAGGGATGCTATTTGGAGCCTTTGGCAGGCCCCCAAAAGTGAATCACAGCGGAGGCCTCTAGAATTTTGGAGCAAGGCCCTGCCATCTTCTGCAGATAACTACTCTCCTTGGGAGAGACAGCTCTTGGCCTGTTATTGGGCTTTGGCATAAACTGAACATTTGACTATGGATCATCAAGTCACCATGTGACCTAAACTGCCTATTAAGAACTGAGTACTTTCTGACCCATCTAGCCATAAAGGGGGTCATGCACAGCAGCATTCCATCATCAAAGGAAGTGGTACATATGTGATCAGGCTCAAGCAGGTCCTGAAGGCACAAACAAGTTACATGAGGAAGTAACTCAAATGCCCATCGTCTCCACTCCTGCCACCCTGCCTTCTCTCCTGTAGCCTGCACCAACGGCCTCATGGGGAGTTCCCTACGATCAGTTGACAGAAGAAGAGAAGACAGTGGAATGGCCTTTTAAAGTCGCAATTACAATGCCAACTAGGTGACAATACTTTGAGGGGCTGAGGCAAAGTTCTCCAGAAGGCTGTGTATGCTCTGAATCAGCATCCAATATATGACACTGTTTCTCCCATAGCTAGGATTCATGGGTCCAGGAATTAAGGGGTGGAAGTGGAAGTGGCACCATTCACCATCACCCCTAGTGATCCATTAGCAAAATTTTTGCTTCCTGTTCCCAGAACATGACACTCTACTGGCCTAAAGGTCTTAGTTCCAGAGGGAGGAACCCTGCCATGAGGAAACACAACAATGATTCCATTAAACTGGAAGTTAAGATTGCCACCTGGACACTTTGGGCTCCTCCTACCTTTAAGGCAACAGGCTAAGAATAGAGTTACAGTGTTGGCTGGGGTGGTTCACCTGGACTGTCAAGATAAAATCAGTCTACTACTACACAACAGAGGTAAGGAAAAGTATGCACAGAATACAGGAGATTCATTAGGGTGTCTCTTAGTATTACCATGCCCTGTGATTAAGGTCAATGGGAAACTACAACAGCCCAATTCAGGCAGGACTACAAATGACTCAGACCCTTCAGGAATGAAGGGTTGGGTCACTCCACCAGGAAAAACACCACGACCTGCTGAAGTGCTTGCTGAAGGCAAATGGAATATAGAATGGGTAGTAGAAGAAGGTAGTCATCAATACCAGCTAGGACCACATGACCAGCTGCAGAAATGAGGACTGTTTAACTGTCATGAGTATTTCTTCCTTTTGTTAAAAACATGTTTGTGCATGTATACACTTGTACTAAGAAAATATCTTCATTTTATTTCCTTTCTCCTTTATCATGTGACATAAGATTTATTGATTTCACATCCGCATTTAAGTATCGTTAACTTTATGTAATAGTATTTGGGTTGGGGATTGGTGTGTTTCTGGCTGTATGAAGAATAGTTGCATTATGTTAGGCATAATTATGACCTTATTATTGTCTTTATTTGAAGATTATCTATGACCTCAGGAGATGTGTATGGGTTCAAGTTGACAAGAGGTGGACTTGTGATGGTTAATACTGAGTGTCAACTTGATTGGATTGAAGGATGTAAAGTCTTGATCCTGGGTGTGTCTGTGAGGGTGTTGCCAAAGGAGATCAACATTTGAGTCAGTGGGTTGCGGAAAGCAGGTGACGATTAATGTGGGTGGGCATAATCTAATCAGCTGCCAGCACAGCTAGAGTATAAGCAGGCAGAAAAATGTGAAAAGAGAGGCTGGTCTAGCCTCCCAGGCTACATCTTTCTCCCGTGCTGGATGTTTCCTGCCCTCAAACATCAGATTCCAAGTTCTTCAGTTTTGGGACTTGGACAGGCTCTCCTTGCTCCTCAGCTTGCAGACAGCCTGTTGTGGGACTCTGTCACACAATAAACCCATATATATATATTCCAAGGACTCTTTCATGTCTTATGTTATATAGCCAGGCATTTCCTCTCAACTTTTTATTTTGAAAAATTTCAAGTCTATAGAAAAGATAAAGGAATTGAACTATATATATATAATATATATATATAAGTTTATTAAGTATTAACTTACACCAGAGCACTCCAACACCAGCTGCCAAATGAGTGCAAATGCAAGCGATATTCAAAGGGAGACAAATGGAAGAATCACCTAGCCGAATCCAGTCAACACACACTATCATGAGAGATAATAATGCAGTAAATTATTTTTTAAGCAACTACATTTGGGTGATTTGTTATACAGCAATATTGTATTAGTCAGGGTTCTCTAGAGGGATAGAACTAGTAGGAGACACGTCTCCTACTAGTTCTGTCCCTCTAGAGAATCCTGAATAATATATATATGTCTATATATATTAGACATATATATGTAACCCTGACTATATATATATATATGTCTTCTACTAGTTCTGTCCCTCTAGAGAACCCTGACACCAGTTGGCAGCTGGTGCTGGAGTACTCTGGAGACCCACAGGCTGGAACATCCATCATGGCTTCTCCACGTTCTTCTCCATGTGGTATCACATGCCCCAGTATCTCATCTCTCCAGCAGGCTAGCTGAACTTTTTTTTTTTTTTTGAGACAGAGTCTTACTCTGTCACTCAGGCTGGAGTGCAATGGCACGATCTCGGCTCACTGCAACATTTGCCTCCCAGGTTCAAGCAATTCTCCTGCTTCAGTCTCCTGAGTAGCTAGGATTACAGGCGTGCGCCACCACGCCTGGCTAATTTTTGTATTTTTAGTAGAGACGGGGTTTCACCATGTTGGTCAGGCTGGTCTCGAACTCCTAACCTCGTGATCTGCCTGCCTTGGCCTCCCAAAGTGCTGGGATTACAGGCGTGAGCCACCACAGCTGGCCCAGGCTAGGTGAACTTCTTACGTGGCACTAGCTTCTAAGGGCACAAAAATCAAAGTTATCAGGCCTTCTTAAGGCTGAAGATCAGAGCTAGCACAGAGTCACTTCTGTCACGTTCTATGTAGGTCAAAGAACCTATATTCAGGATCGGGGGGGGACTACACAAGGACAGGAATACCAGGAGGTATCATTCATTGGAAGCCGTTTCTGTAATCCATCGAAGGGAGACAACCAGGTTTACAATGAATATTGCTCAAAATCATGTATAATGTGAAAGACTTAAAGAAGTTTGGGGTTTTTAGCTTGGATATGATGTTCTATAGGTTCACAAGAGCTATTTTGAAATTCTTGGAGGACTGTGCACAGCAGAAGATGTAGATATATCCTGTAGAGCTCCAAGGAACAAAATTAGGACTAGAGGTGGGTTTCAAGTCAAATGCTAAGCACTCAATTGTCAGGGGTATGGAGAGATGCTTGTTTGTGTAGGAAGTCATAACAGATAGCCTCTAAGGCCCATTTCCACTCTTGAAATTTAGGCTTCTAATTACATGCCTCCTCCTGTTAATTATTTCTGGATGTATTAATCCTATCTCCTTAGCCAGGTTTTAAATTGGAGAAACTGAATGAAGAAATAAAACTCAGTTCTAGAATAGCTTCCAGTCTTAGCTCTGCTAGCAGTGAGCTGCTGCCTGACTTCGGGTAAGTCATTTAATGCCCCGGGCCTCAATTTCTTCATCTGAAAAAGAAGAAGATTCTATTCTAACCTCCCTCCCAGTGCAACATGAAGATAATAAATGGCAACTTTCATAGTTTTGCTTTAAGAGTCAAATGGAAATGAAAATAGATAAAATGCTTAAGACAATGCCTGGCCTATTGTTATTGCTTTATAAATATGAGCTCTCGTTGTCTCTCTGATTATTATGACTTTTCTGATTCTACGACTTCCATGTTTACAATAGAATCCTGAGATACTTTAGACCTTCACTTCTTTTGCTCTGCACAGTGATCAGAAAGTGACTCATAATCATTGCTAGTCTAGGTCTCCTCACCAGGTGACCAGGAGTCCACCAAGACCTTGTACAGCGCAAGCCCTTGATAAATGATTCAATTAAATTCAAAAGGGCTTGGGCAGCAAAAAGTGTCCTCTTGCTCCATGCCCAGCAGAGGGAGCAGAAGAAAAGGAACAAATCCTTTCTCAGCTATGTACCAAACACAAAGGAAGACAGAAGGCTGAGGGCTTCTAGAGGTCTCCTTATCCACCCACCCCTCTCCCCTCATTTTGTACGTTGTGAAACTGAGACCAAGAGAGGAAAGGGGATTTCTCAACGTTACCAACCAATAAGCGGTAAGACCCTCAGAAAGACAAGCCGTGTTTTCAGGCCCACGTCTTGGGCCTTTGACCCATGGTCGTTTAATGCTATCATGTTGCTTTCTTTCTTTTCAAGGAAATCAGCCGTGGGTAACTGCAACCTCACCATTCTCTTTTGCCTCAGTTCTCTGAGGGCTTTGGGTCTGAATTCGGCTCTGCTGCTAACTGTGTGGCCTTGGGCAAGTTCAATAGCCTCTCCAAGATTCAGAGACATATTTTTAAGTAATTATAATAATTTTATTTATCTTAAAAGTTGGAAGGAATAAATAAAATGATGTAATGTAAAACTCCTTGTAAAGCATCCTGAGTGCATGAGTTGCCATAATAGTTGTAAATACCTATCCTTGTCAAAAAAGAAATTGTTTCATCAAAATGAATTGGAACTGTATGACACAGGTCTCAAACTCAGAGGCTGCTGGGAGCCAGCCATTTAAATAAAGCCATCTGGATATACAACAGGGACTTCTAAGGATGGCAGCAAACTGCAGAGCTCACAGCCATAGGAGATAAGCAACCTTTAACAGGAGAAAATTCAAGCCCAGGGTTGCCAGATCTTCCCAGAGAAGTTGGAAATCAGGGATTTTATGTGCAAATTTCTTATTTTTAAAAATATTATACAGATGAAATAAAACCCAGGCCAGCAGCTTGTTATGCCTGCTTTCAAAAAGCTAATTTTAGAGTTCCATATGCAGAGACACACACCATACTACAAATGAGAAACTCAGCCCCATAAATTCAGGAGAAGAGATGATGTCTGTCATTTGGAGGGAATGTGCCAATAATATCAACCCACAGACTTGTTTTTCTAAAAGGCCCTTACTCAGCAAATACATTGAACCTCTGGGGCTTATGTTGCAATCTCTGGAATATCCTCCAACTTTCCTTGATGACTTTTGATTTCTTGCCCGTTCCATGCCTAGTACCATTTAAGTTGCTGTAGTCTTCCAGCTTGACTGTAAATTATACATTCCACATTGATATGCTTTTTCTCTACAAGGTAGAAAATAACATTTTACAATTTTATATATAACATTCATTTTTATTTAACAGCTACCTTCATTAGATATTCACTGAAAAGAGGTCCATTATAAGCAACAGCTAGATGGGGGACAGGGCTGACTGTCTAGAATTTTTTATACCAAGCTTTCCAATACACATTAAGAATAAGAATCCTTTTGTTCTAGTCAAAGAAGGAAAATAAACTGTAGGTACATCAGAAAAGGAAAAAGAAAATGCAATGTTAAATGAAAACACAAAAAGGGGGTGGGGGAAGGAGGGATTCGGTGAGAAAAAGCAGAAAAGTTAAATCCAACCTTGAGGATTTCTCAGTTATTTTTACTTCTCTACCTAGGAAGGCTTAAGCCCCTTAATTCATGCTTGATTTCCATTGAGCATCTCCACCACTAGTTCCCTTTCTTCGAGGGGAAAAGGACCCAATAGGAAACATGCTTACTTTTCATTGTTTAACTACCTTGCAAAATGTTCTCGTGCAAACTCAGCATGGTGGTTTAACTTATAGGTTGGTGTGTTTAAAGCCACCCTTTTGCAGAAGGCACTACCCCTTTGGAAATTGGAGAAGTTACTGCCTGGAGTATAACCTTTCATTTGAAACTAAGGTTTCCAATTAGCATGGCCAAGATACGATTGTGTTGAGTTACTGTTGTTATGATTGGTTTCAATAATTCCAGGAAGCCTTTTAAAAATCAGCCTAAGAATATTAAGGAACATGACTGATGGAGTGACATGGCCAGGTCAGTGAGGGTGGTGCTGTGTTAAAGAAACAGTGAGGCAGTGTAGCCCAGGAAGTTGAGGTGGGATATGGAGTGAGAGGGAGTGTGAGAGCGCAGGGCTTCCTGCAGTCCCCAAGTTCAGCCTAATGAGCAGAAGCAACCATGATCCTGAGGAGTATCAGGGATCAATCAACGTCAGGCCCCTGCCTCCCCCAGTCCTTCAGATAGGAAAAAGCCAGTGTGGCATGAGAAGGAAATAAAAACTGAGGTTAATTTTCATGAGAGCAAAGAGTAGTGAATATAACACCAGAGGCTGAGCTCTGTTATGTGCTAACTCTGTGGCCTTGAGTAAGCTCTATAATCTCTTTGAATTTTAATTTTACAATTCATAAAATGAAAAATTTATAAGATAAAAATCCAAGGACTCTTAAGTGTCTTATCTTATATAGCCAGGCATTTTCCCTCAACTTTTTATTTTGAAAAATTTCAAGTCTATAGAAAAGATAAAGGAATTGAACTAACAATATGCCCTTCTCCTAGATTCACCAAGATTACTTTATTTTTTTAATGTTCAAACTGTCCCAAATTTGGCTAAAGGGAGGCCCTTCAGAATGAATCCTGTATCCTTTTTATAAGAATGTATTAGGCTGGGCGCGGTGGCTCATGCCTATAATCCCAGCATTTTGGGAGGCCGAGGCGGGCGGATCACAAGGTCAGGAGATCGAGACCATCCTGGCTAACACGGTGAAACCCCGTCTCTACTAAAAATACAAAAAATTAGCTGGGCGTGGTGGCGGGCGCCTGTAGTCCCAGCTACACAGGAGGCTGAGGTGGGAGAATGGCGTGAACCCGGGAGGCGGAGCTTGCAGTGAGCCGAGATCACGCCACTGCACTTCAGCCTGGGTGACAGAGCGAGACCCCGTCTCAAAAAAAAAAAAAAAAAAAAAGAAGAAGAACATACTAGTTTTTGAGTTTATCCTTGATTTCTGGCACCATAAAACGTTTCTGATTCATTTTATATTTTTTTTCTCAGATCTGGATTAAGCCATTTGTATTAGTCTGTTCTCGAATTTCTCTAAATACCTGAGACCTGGTAATTTATAAAGAAAAGAGGTTTAATTGGCTCACGGTTCCAGAGGTGTTACAGGAAGCATGGTACCGGCATCTGCTCAGCCTCAGAAAACTCATAATCATGGCAGAAGGAGAAGGGGGAGCAGGCACTTCACAGGGCTGGAGCAGGAGCGAGAGAGAGGGAGGAGGTGCCACACACTTTCAAACAACCAGATCTCAGGAGAATTCACTCCCTATCAGAAGAACAGCACCAAGGGGATGGCGCTAAAACATTCATGAGAAATCCACCCCCATGATCCAATCACCTCTTGCCATGCCGCACCTCCAATGCAGGGGATTACAATTTGACATGAGATTTGGGTGGGGACACAGATCCAAACAATATCACCATTCTCCAAGGAGTCCTGTTTCTTTGTAATGGAGAGCAGTATTTACAACAAGATCTAGACAGTAAGTATGTTCATTGCAGCTAGGTGTCACTACTTGTTAGACCATTCAAGTGAGCAAAGCAAGGAAATATATGTGCTCGACTCATATATTCAAATTTAGTGTAAAACTTTTTTTTAACTTATGTTTTTTGTTTGTTTGTTTGTTTTGAGACAGTCTCGCTCTGTCACCCACACTGGAGTGCAGTGGTGTGATCTCAGCTCACTGCATCTTCCATCTCCCGGGTTCAAGCAATTATCCTGCCTCAGTCTCCCAAGTAGCTGGGACTAC
This sequence comes from Pongo abelii, assembly GCF_028885655.2. Lineage (NCBI taxonomy): Eukaryota > Metazoa > Chordata > Mammalia > Primates > Hominidae > Pongo > Pongo abelii. The sequence continues at coordinate 61,280,102 of NC_072001.2, forward strand.
AGGTGTGTGCCACCACAGCCAGCTAATTTTTGCATTTTTTAGTAGATACGGGGTTTCATCATATTGGCCAGGCTGGTCTCAAATGCCTGACCTCATGATCCACCCGCCTTGGCCTCCCAAAGTACTGGGATTACAGGCGTGAACCACCACACCAGACCAACTTATTGTATTTTCAAATTTTATTTTCTATTACAGTAAAGTCTTGATTTCCAATAACGTTACTATGTCTACTATTTGCTTTATCCTTATAATAGTCATATAACAGTTCAAAATTAAATACTACCATTCCTAAACACCAATAAATATACCACATAAAGCTTTAGCTGCCTTTGAAAGTCTTCTTCTTAGAATATATTCCACTGAGGGATAGTCAGCCAGAGTCCTGATATCAAAATTTATTTGAATCAATTATTTTTTCTGTGTGGTTATTTTATTTTTATTTATCATCATTATAATTATTTTCAGCTCTTATTTTAGATTCAGGGGATACATATGCAGGTTTGTTACCTGGGTATGTTGTGTGATCCTAAAGTCTGGGGTATGAATGATCCTGTCACCCAAGTACTGAGCATAATATCCAACAGTTCATTTTTCAACCCTTCCCCTCTCCCTGCCTCCTCTAGTACTCCCCAGTTTATATTGCCATCTTTATGTGCACAAGTATCCAGTGTTTAGCTCCCACTTATAAATGGGAAATATGCAGTATCTGGCTTTCTGCTCCTGTGTTAATTTGCTTAGGATAATGCCCTCCAGCTGCATCCATAATATTGCAAAAGACATGATTTCATTCTTTTTTTATGGCTGCATAGTATTTCATGGCATATATGTACCATTTTCTTTGTCCAGTCCACCACTGGGCACCTAGGTTGATTCCATTTCTTGGATACTGTGAATAGTGCTATGAGGAACACATAAGCACATGTGCCTTTTTGGTAGAATGATTTGTTTTCTTTTGGATATATAATCAGTAATGGGATTGTTGGGTTAAATAATAGTTCTAAGTTCTTTGAGAAATCTCCAAACCACTTTCCACGGTGGCTGAATTAATTTACATTCCCATCAACAGTGTATAAATGTTCCCTTTTCCCCATAGCCTTCCCAACGTTTGTTGTTTTTGACTTTTAATAATAGCCACTCTGAATTGTATGAGATAACAACTGTGATTTTGATTTGCATTTCTCTGATGATTTGTAATATGGAGTATTTTTTCATATGTTTGTTGGCCGCTTACATGTTTACTTTTGAGAAGTGTCTGTTTATGTCTTTTGCCTATTTTTAATGGGATTATTTGTTTTTTGCTTGTTTAATTGTGTAAATTCCTTGTAGATTCTAGATATTAGACTTTTGCCAGAGGCATAGCTTGCAAATTTTTCCCCGATTCTATAGGCTGTTTGTTTACTCTGTCGATAGTTTCTTTCTTTAATTATATCCCACTTGTCAATATTTGTTTTTGTTGCAATTGCTTTTGAGGACTTAGTCATAAATTCTTTCCTAAGGCCCATGTCCAGAATGGTGTTTCCTAGGTTTTCTTCTAGGATTCTTATAGTTTGAGGTCTTACCTTTAAATCTTTAATCCACCTTAAGTTAATTTTTGTATATGGTTAAAAAAAAATAGGTATCCAGTTTCATTCTTCTGCATATGGCTAGCCAGATATCCCAGCACAATTTATTGAATAGGGAGTCCTCTCCCCACTGCTTATTTTTGTCAATTTTGTTGAAGATCGGAGGGCTGTAGGTGTGCAGCTTTATTGCTGGGTTCTTTATTCTGTTCCATTGGCTTATTGTCTGTTTTTGTACCAGTACCATGCTGTTTTAGTTATCGTAGCCCTAGAATATAGTTTGAAGGTGGGTAATGTGATGCCTCCAGCTTTGTTCCTTTTGCTTGGGATTGCTTTGGCTATTCAGGCTCTTTCTCATTCCATGTGAATTTTAGAATAGTTTCCTAGTTCTGTGAAAAATGACATTGATAGCTTGTCAGGAATAGCACTGAATCTGCAGATAGCTTTGGGCAGTATGGCCATTTTAATGATACTGATTCTTCTGATACATGACCATGGAATGTTTTTCTATGTGTTTGTGTCATCTATGATTTGTTTTGTAGTTCTCCTTATAGAGATCTTTCACCTCCTTGGTTAGATGTATTCATAGGTATTTTGTTTTTCTGTGGCTATTACAAATGAGATTGCATTATTGATTTGGCCCTCAACTTGAATGTTATTGATGTGTAGAACTGCTACTAATTTTTTTACATTGACTTTGCATCCTGAAACTTTACTGAAGCCATTTATCAGTTCCAGCAGCCTTTTGGCAGAGTCTTTGGGGTTTTCTAGGTGCAGAATCCTGTCATCTACAAAAAGAGATAGTTTGACTTCTTTTCCTATTTGGATGTGTTTCCTTTCTTTCCTTCTCTTGCCTGATTGCTTTGGCTAGCACTTTCAGTACTATGTTGGATAGGAGTGGTGAGGGTGGGCATCCTTGTCTTGTTCCAGTTTTTGGCTGTTTAGTGTGATGTTGGCTGTGTGTTTCTCATAGATGGTTCTTATTATTTTGAGGTATGTTCCTTCATTATCTAGTTTCTTGAAGGTTTTTATCATAAAGGGATGCTGGATTTTATTAAAAGCTTTTTCTGTGTCTATTGAGATGATCATGTGTGTTTTTTTGTTTTTATTTCTATTTATGTGGTGAATTACATTTATTGACTCACATATATTGCGTCAATCTTGCATCCCAGGATTGAAGCCTATTTGATCATGGTGAATTAATTTTTTTTTTTTTTTTTTTGAGACAGAGTTTCACTCTCGTTGCCCAGGCTGAAGTGCAATGGCATGATCTTGGCTCACTGCAATCTCCGCCTCCCAGGTTCAAGTGATTCTCCTGCCTCAGCCTCCCAAGTAGCTGGGATTACAGGCACCTGCCACCATGCCCAGCTAATTTTGTGTGTGTATGTGTGTGTGTGTGTGTGTGTGTGTGTGTGTGTGTGTGTGTGTATTTTTAGTAGAGACAGGATTTCGCCATGTTGGCCAGGCTGGTCTCGAACTCCTGACCTCAGGTGATCCACCCGCCTCGGCCTCCCAAAGTGCTGGGATTACAGGCGTGAGCCACCGTGTCTGGCTGAATTAACTTTTTGATGTGCTGTTGAATTCAGTTTGCTATTTTGTTGAGTGGTTATTTCATCAAAACGATATACAGCTTCATTTTTTGAACTGTATTCCAATTTTAGATTTTGCTTCTTCCTACCCTTTTTAATTTTAATATTTAATTTTCCAAGTATATAAGACATTCACACACTGCCACCCCTGTTCCCTCCAACCGAGTTCCAATCCTCCCCCTTAAAGTTTTTATAATCCTTTTTGTATTTCTTTCTTTCTGCAAACACACACACACACACACACACACACACACTTTTTCCTTCTTTTTGGACAGAGGATATTCTAATATAGGCTTTTTGTACCTTGCTTCTTTTATTTAACAATATATCCTAAAAATTATTCCAAATCCACTCATAGAGATTTTCCTCATTCTTTTTCACATTTCACCAGGTATTTTAAAATGCATATTTATTACAAAATAAGACTTCAGGAAGACAGTAAGTGCCTGACATTATAATAGAAGATTTTAAAGTTGGAAATAGACTTAAGGATCAAGTGGGCCAATATTTCTACTTTATAATTGTAGAATCGGAGGCTCAGAAGGGGGAAATGACTTGGCCCATGCAGTGGATGCTGGATTGTGTTGCCCAGATTGCTTCAGGACTAAAAGCCTAATCCCAGCTGCTAGAGATGCTGTTGGCACTCCCTGCTGTGGTATTGCCCAATGTTGGGAAAAGCTGCCTCAACAAAGATCCCACCCCTCCCAGCTGGCATCAAAGACAGGCTACCATGGGTGCAGTCCAGTCACCTTGTCCCAACTCAGGACAGCTGTGCAGGGCCACCACAGCTCCAGAGTGACCCCATGGGGTTAGCTGGGCCCCGTGGTGACAGCATCGTAGCCCATCTTCTCCTCTGTCCAGTCCTGCTTTCTTCCTTCAGGGTATTAATCTTATTAATCCTCCTGAACCTTGATCTCCAATTCAGGGTCTGCCACCTGGGGCCCAACCTGAGACCCCCAGAGTCATCCATTTTACTATCAGTAGAATAAAAACTAGACACCAAATCTTCCGACAATAAATCTACTAGTTGCACTGTATCATATTGCCTTTCAGATCCTTATCAATTTCCTTAAGTGTTAAGAACACTGAGGCCACTATTCAAATTTCCTTCTGGGGCAAAACATCTCTATCTTTAAAGTTACTTGGCATCAAAGATAGTATTCTAGTTTTATTTAAAATACAATGTATTTAAAACACAACACATTGTGTTTTAAATAAAACAAACTAGAATATCCACTAAAATCTCTTCAACGTTTGAATCTGGATAAAATTGGTATGAAGTCCTAGGCCACACTCTGTGGAAATTCAAAGCTTTCCACAAGATTTCTGAAAATTTCCCCAAAAGCTTATATTCTTAAAACAGTTCTTGCTCTGTCTCCTGCTTCCAAATGTACTGTCTAGCACATAGTAGGTGCTCGATAAATATTTATTGTTAGCCAAGTGCCTCTTTTCCTTTCTCTTGGGAATAGTGGCCTCTTTGGGGAAACAATTTCTTTTCCCAACATCTCCATACTAAAACAAGGGCTCCAAAACAGAGTAGTTCTCTTTTTTACATGCAAATATTTTAGCATCAGTGATTGGCCCAGGGTTGAACACATAACCCAATTCAAGCCAATCAGTGTCTCTTCCAGTGACTAAAGATTAGAACTAAGGGGAAAAGATCTTTTCGTGTCTGGCAGCAAAGCTCTGAGGATAAGAGCCTGGAAGCTGCTGGTGGCCACATCCCTGTTGAGTAGAGAAAGTTCATCTGTCAAGGAAAAAATAAAGCCCACACATAATGATCAAGAGAGGAATCTGATGGTGTTTGAGTCCTACATAGCATAGTCTCTGAGCCAGCTCCACCTTCCCACAGTGTGAGCTGAAAAATGACATCACTGTCAGAGAAGCAGGCTAAATTACTTCCCCACAAGATGGAGATGATGATAAGTGGCAATAATTGTAGTGGAAAAGGAATGTAGAATTAGAAAATAACGCGAATCACAAAAACAAGTCAAAAGCTGTATACATAAAAAGGCAAAGAGAGAGTGACAAATTAAGAAGGTGAACAATGTTGCACAGTTCATTCGTGAATTGCTAAAAATGTAGCCTCCCCCTGGAAAACCCTTGCCCTTTGTCCACCAGCAACCCCTGTGATTCCAAAAAAGGCCATGTCTCTCCTACAGAGGAAAACTTACTTGTGGCCCTTATCTAACCTCCCACCCTACAAATCTCTGTAAGTCCAATGTGGAACATGGGTTTGAGGTAGACTTCATTTGCTAAATACTTACCAAGAAGGCTTCAAAAAGCTAGTAGGGTTTTTAGTATCCATGTCACACAGAACAATGGCATTTGGGCTGGAAGAATGGCCTTAAGTTGGCTGTCTACATTAGTCAGCATCATAAAACAATCACTGAATCTCCAGTGGCCTACCCCAAGACTTTGGGAAGTGGAGGTTTTGTCTTTTGCAAAAGATTGATCCTCCTGTCTCTTTCTTTTTCTAGAAAGAGGAGAAAGATTTATTCTAGCATTAAGTTCCAGAGGAAAACTATTTTTGCTTCAGTGGAACTGAATGATTTGTAAAATCATTCCTCCTTTCAGGTTCTAGGTAGAATCACGTGCTCAAAATGATGCAATAGATGGAATTTATGCGAGCCAACCGTCTAACATTGTCCCCCTACCCCCAATACACATACACACTTAGTCTTATAGGGGTGCTCTTCAAAAAGGCCTCACCAAAAGCCCCCTCATACTCGGGTCTGCCTTTGCAGTTTATACAGAGGAAGGGTCTTTTGGGAACCCTGCCCAGGTTCTTCTGGACAAAAGGTATAAATAACTCCAACTATGTAGGTGACTGCTGGGGTCTGTAACATGGGCATTTTCCCAGTGATGAGGCTTTGAAATCCTCCAGGGTTTGAGATAAAACGTTAACTCTGTTGACTACAGGAAAATGATAAAGAAACAGGAAACACCACTTTAACACCAAACACTACATTGTAATATTAATTTTCAAAATTCTAATTCTCTGAGCTTCCACTCCTGCATCCACAAAATGAAGAACAACAAGACCTACCTCACGCAGTGTCTTGCTCAGGCAATGTTGAGTAAGTGAATCACTGAGCTAATTAATTTGCTGAATAAATGCATCAGTGTTCTTGGTTGCAAACAATGGAAACTCAACACAACTAACTTAAGCAGAAAAAACTTCTGTGGCCAAGGCCCCCAGGGGCTCACAAAATTGGCCAGGAAGCAGAAAAGCCAGTGCATGATTGTGGGGTGGAACCCAAGCAGGAAACACAGCCAAGGTCTTGGCACAGGAGCAGCCAGTCAGGACACAGCTGTCATCCCCCAGTGCTCACACACTGCCCAGTTGGAGGCCTGTCCCTGACCACCCCCAGACACGACCCTTGCTGCTGTGCTGTCCACTCACCTAGTGCAACTCCCCTGCCAAAGAAAATAGAAATGGGTCTCATTCTGTGTGCCTGAGTCTCCTGGCTTCACAACTTAATGTTTAAAAAAAATGTATAAATGTAACAATATGGAGAAATTACTGCAATTTTGAAATAGCTATTTCTTTCACAACCAGAGGAATTAATTTCAAGTTTAGTTTATACCTGCTTCTGCCAAGGACTTGGGCCCTTATACAGGTTAAAACTCAGTCCAAAAAAAAAAAAAATGCTAGATGGATGGAGGGATGGAGGCTTGGATAGGTACATAGGTAGATAAATAATACAATAGCAAAAGCAAAAACAAAACCCCAAAAAGCAGCTAAAGGGAAATACATCTCAAGCACTTGACTTGAGCAAATGAGCATATTTGCACAATGAATTTAACCTTAAGTTATCTGGCACCCAAGACTTGGAGACTTGGAGAGAAGTATGATGTACTATACAATTTTTTTTTTTTTTTTTTTTGAGATGGAGTCTCGCACTGTCACCTGGGCTGGAGTGCAGTGGTGCTATCTCGGCTCACTGCAACCTCAGCCTCCCGGGTTCAAGCAATTCTCCTGCCTCAGCCTCCCAAGTAGATGGGATTATAGGCGCATGCCACCACGCCCAAATAATTTTTTGTATATTTAGTAGAGATGTGGTTTCATTGTGTTGGCCAGGCTGGTCTCAAACTCCTGACCTCGTGATCTGCCCGCCTCAGCCTCCCAAAGTGCTGGGATTACAGGCATAAGCCACAGCACCCCGTCCATAATTTTAATTTTATTTTTCACACCAAAATTTTATCTATAGAGACAAAATGTTTTCTGGCAATAACCTCATGCAAAAAAAAATTTCCATTTGAGTTTCATATGAAAGGCGTTACATGAGATAGTAGACAGTACTACCAGTTATGGATTCACTAACACAGAAAGGATAAACCTCGTGTGAAATATTTTCTGGAGGCAAACTCTGTCTCAGAAATGTTTCTGCCGGGCACGCTGGAAACGGGGCCCAGGTGCTTTGGCTCCTGTGCGGTAGTTTCTACCCCAGATACGACCTGAAGAATCTGGATGTGCTTCTAGCAGATGCTGCCAATGGGCCTCCCCTTTCCAACATCAGATGTGTCAAAGTAAAGTTTTGGCACCGGCTAAGCCTCCACGAATGTTTGAACAAATCTAACACATCCCTGCAGCTCTGCAGGTCCTTGTCGTCAGGTGCAGTGATGGCTTAGGCCTTAGATTCCAGACAGGCACAGGTAGACTGGCATTTTGTTCTGGAACGTTTCAAACCCTATGTGTGCTCTTGCCCCGACAGTAGCCTGGGCCTTGGCAACAGGAGGAGAACCTGCAAATGGAAATGCTTTTTAAATGTATTTATTTTTCTTTTTCTGGAAGAAATTCAGAAGCTGCTCAAACTCCAGTACAGTCATGGAGCCTCCATTACCTGGGAGGCAGCCTTCCAGCAGCATGGAGCCTTGTCAGAAACTGCATTGCCAAGGGTGAGAATGGCATTAGAAGCAAAGAGGTAAATTCTAAGCTGTTACTTTATACAGAAGAGAGTTGGGGAGGCAATCAGAACCTAAAAACAGCACTGAATTTGAATGCTTACAAAAACACCGCCAAAGGGCTGAAAAACCTCCACTTCATTTCAAAAGAAGATTGGAGACAAGTTTTCCCCCCGTTTTAGTAAGAAATTAAGATGAAGACAAAAATAATATTAGGTCGGTCAGATGAAATGTGGCATCAAAGTGGGTTTTCGAGAAATGCATGCCACATGAGCCTGCAGGAGCCAGAGTAGCTCTGCAAGAAAATTAGCCGACTGTCTGCCTCTGTGCAGAAGATTGGAGAAGGGCCTGACCCAGCGGAAGAAGGAATGATCACAGCCTCAGGACCACACAGTGTCTGCCGCTCTTGGAAAGGCCCACATTTTGCCGCTCCATTCTCCACTGACTGATCTCTATATTTCCTCAGGACTCAGCTCTGAGACCCCCCTGGGGATGCTCTGCCTGCAGCAGCTCCCGCTTCCCCACACTCAGCCACCCCTCCCCAAGGTCCCTCTGTGGAGGGAAAAAGGCTTTGCCTCTCCTAGAGGCAACATCAGCAAGGCAGATGGAATAGCTCATAACAAGGTGCATGTGCAACCCCTCGCCTTTGTGTGTGTGAACACAGGGCAGAGGTAGGGGGAGAGGGGAGGGATAAAGGAAGACAAGATTCTCCTTGCCCCAGAACCAGATTGGTGCTAAATCTAGACCTGAAAGTAAAATTACTTTGCTCCTATCAGAGGACGCAGTTGGAGGGTGGGAAGAGGGGAGGGCCACCCTTCTTCTCCCCCCACACCCTTGCTTCTCCCATTTCCCTGAACTCTACCGGTTCCCTCTGTGACAACACTCCCGGGTGACAGGCTCTGGATCCCATCCCCACCCCAGAGAACCCCACACCCAGTCTAGGCCAGGTACCTGTTCTACTCTGGTGCAGGCTGCTTTAGCCACTGTTGGGGAAGGGAAAAGCTGGGCGTGTGGAGAGTGAGGGTTGGGGGCTTGGAAGGGGTCCTGGCAAGTGAGAAGACCAGTGGGTTCAGAGGGAATTAGAATTCCTTGATATATTCCCAGGAAACTCAGGCCTAGGATCTAAATGGAGAAGGGAATGCAGCCAGGGGCTGGGAATTATGAACTGGAATCTTTGCCTTCAATTTGCACACGATAACAATGCCCCTGAGACTAACATCTGGATAACAGAGCACTTGTACACACAGCATCTTGTTTGACTCTTACACCCACCTGGTAACATATAATTATGATCTCAATTTTACAGACCAGGAAAGCTAGCCCTAGGGAAGTGAAATGACTTTCCCCAAAGAAGCAGCAATAAGTGGGCTTTGAGTCTTCTGATCCCAGAGTATGTTGATGATTAAATAACTCATGAACTTTAGCAATTATTTCAGAATTCTCATGCTGCAGAATTAACAAAATAAAAAGAAAATAAAGAATGTGTAAGAAAAAAAGATTTACCTATGTAAAAGCAACCCCACTTACATCCCCTAATATGAACTCCTAATCCTTGGGCCTAAAAATTGTGGAACTAGGTATGATAATGGACATGATGAATTGTGTCTGATTAATAAATTTCTTACAGGTTTTATTTATTATAACCTAATAAAACCTATACACATGATATTTTCTCACATCATGTTCTTCATGGTATCTGCTTACAATAGTTGTATATTCTCTAAGGGACTGCAGTATTCAATTATTTTATTAGGCTCATAATACTTCACAAGATAAAGCATAAAGCAAATATAAAGAGATGGTTTTTGCTCCAAATTGATGCTGAATTCTAAATAAGGACGATAGTATGAGACAAATTAATATCTTTATAATTTGGCTTGTAAGATACAATTCCCAAAAGTGAGGCTCTTACCACACACAAAAATATGGAGAGGGGAGGGAGGAACCCGACTTAATTTAGGTACACTGCCACCAGGTGGAGGCAGAGTGCCATGGACTGTGAAGTCCAAAACAGTAGGTGGAGGATTTGTTAAAATTACAGACTGTAGCTCTCGGTTCAAACCCTACAGACTTGTAATCACAAACGTTTCCATTTGGTATGTATTAGAAACATTTACTGGAAAATAAAAAATTCAAGCAAGCAATATACAAACATTTAAAATAGCTCTTTAGAAGGATTTTACAAACTAAAACTATAGTTACACATCTTTCCCTTTGATCTCTTAAGGTTCTTTTTCTCACAAACACCTTCAAAGAAGGTGAATATTGATCCCTTCTAATGTTGTTTTAGTGTGAAACTCCCAAGATATCTGGAATGGGTTTGGTGAAAACTTCCAAAGCTCCATTTCAGGCTCTGACCTCTTAGTCTCTCCTTCTCTCGGACAGTATAAGAAATAGCAGTGAAGGGAATTGGAAAGATAGCAGTGGTGAAGGCTATGGAGGGATACCGGCTGTCCCAGTTTACCCAACACTGCCCCAGTGTTAGCACTGAAAGTCCCACACCTAGGGACACCCCTAGTCCCAAGCAGACCAAAAGAAAAATATAGGCTTTCATTTCAGACTTGCTGCCCTAAGACCTTCATCTCTTCCCAATAGAAAAAAGCCAAACACCCCCCTATCTGATGAACCCCTCAAATCTCACGTATAAAAACCCTCCTTCGGTGTGAGTCTTTGCTGTGAGGTTAAGATTGTGCTTTGTATTTTACATGGAGGCAGGTATGATGCGTAGTAGATACACAAATGTATAGAGGCTGGTGAAGTTGCAGCGGGGAGCAGGTGGACCAGCTGTTTCAGGTAAAAAGACAGGGCCTCAAGGAAGTCCCTCAGTTTATCATGCCAACCTCTTTGGACACCCTGAGACCTCTGATGAGGCTGCTTGGTGGCAGGGAAGCAGGAGAGAATCTGCTCCAGCTGACACAGGATGTGACCCTGGAACAGAGGCTGGAGGCTCCTGGAAGGGATATATTTAGCCCAGCTCTGTTAATAGCTGACCCCTTGGATTGCCTCAGGAATGTAGCAGGCAGAGTTCTTCATGGTGAAATAACACGTACAGGCTTATAACTTGAAAAGAAAACTATCTTCAAGGAATGACCTTAAAAAGAATGACTCCACAGGGACCAGATGAAAATGTTAATGTTATTTTGTGCATTGCTTTCCTGAGCACTTTATATCCATTATATTCATTTCCTGTATTCTTTCATGTAATCGGTACAACCATAATTTAGCTTTTCTTCAGGGCAAGAGTTCTTTGTCAAGTTCATGTTCTCGGGCAGAGTCCTAACAAATCCTGCAGGTATAGTACACCTGGTACCTGCCAGCGCCTATTGATGAGGAAAGCCACAGGATGTGGTAAAATTCTCAAAAACTGAGGTCTAGTTAGAATTACCTCCAAATCCTGCAAAGAATGAAACAGAGATGCTGACCATGGGAGCAATGTCCCACTGGGATGGCAGGGCAATCTCACGTGGTGCCTACCAGGGAGCAGGGGTTGGGGGGCGGGGGGAGGGGGCGGGGGCCCCGGAGTTCTGAGTGCTGAAGACTGCAATGGGAACAGACAAGGAACAAGGCGACACAATGGCACAAACACTGTTAAAACGACACATTTATTTACTGAATCTGAAGCAGGAGAACTGAAGACAGCTGAGAAATATGGTTGAGTTCCTAACTCGACAATGAATAAGCAGACTGTAATTTACAATTGCATGGGTGTTAGGCTGCCATGTGTTATGTAAATAGCTGTGGGTCCCTTTAAGAACGGAAATCCAGTGAGGACAAGGCCCTTTTGTGATACAGACTGGCTCCCCTGACTCAGACCTATCTTGATTTGCAGGGAATAAAAGGAAGCCCACTTGGATAGAGCTGCCAGATAAACTAGAGGACACCTTGTTAAGTTTAAATGTCAGGTAAACAACAAACAAAATATGTTTTTAATATAAGTGGGTCCTAAATATTGCATAGGACCTACTTATACTAAATATGTTATGTGTTGTTTATCTGAAATTCAAATTTAACTGGGCATCCTATTTGCCAAATCTGTAACCCTACACCTGGGATCAAAAAGGAAAAGATAATGAGAGGGGAAGGGAAGCATTGCCATTAAGGCAAAGGAACAGGCACTTGGAGCAACATGAAAATGCCCAAGAATAGAGGAGAAGCTCAAACAGTGAGAGAGCATAGGGGCATGTGGAAGAAATCCTGGCCTCAATAGCAAAAGCTCCCAAGAACCGCTTCAAAGTTTTTCAGCTCACCTTGTTCCTGTTTGAGTGAATGGCCAGGTATTGAAAATTATTTTGTTGGCCTTGTTGGGGCATATAACATTCTTTTTTAAATAGTAGAAGGCTGGACTTTCAAACTTAACTGGGCATTCTTGGCAAAATTCTTCTGATTAAAGACCCACTCAAATGAAGTCAAAGTGGGCTGGCTGGAGGGCTGGGAGAGGGGTAGAGAGGTGGAGTTATAAATCCAGAAGGATGAAGAGAACAGGAGGGGATGTAGAAAGCAGACCCTGATGGAATTCTGGAAGTGGGAGAGCAGACAGGTGGAAAGGAGATCACCACTCTCCATTGAGAGCCCACCGAGCTGGCAGGGACTTGAGCTCAGAGGGGCCAGGCACCCAGATGAAAGGAGAGTGGCGTTTATCTCGAGGTCCTTGTGCTGAAGAGTAGAAACCAGCAGCTCCCACTCCCTTCACCAGTGGCCGGCTGGGAGTCCCTTGGTGAGGAGACTAGAGAGTTGTTCTCTGCAGAAACTGGAAGGTAGAGAGGCTGCAGTCTTGGGAACTCCAACGTACAGCAGAGCACAGAAGCAAGTCAGGTGGGCTGAAAACATTAGGAGCGATGGGATTGAATATGGGCATCTTCCTCTGCCCTGAACACACACTGAAGGCTCCAGCCCAGCCCCAGGCAGAGGAGAGGAAGGTTCCTCCCCAGAGAAAGGGAATGGCTGCAGAGAAGGGGCTGGAGCTCCAGGTATAGCAGAGCACAGAAGCAAGTCAGATGAGCTGAAAGAGTAGGAGCGATGGGATGGAACACAGGCACCTTCCTGTGCCCTGAATACACACTGAAGGCTCCAGCCTAGCCCCAGGCAGGGGAGAGGAAGGTTCCTCCCCAGAAAAAGAAGATGGCCACAGAGAAGGGGCTCCCACATATCGCCCTCACCCCAATACACAAAAATAACTCACAGAGCTTCCAATCAGTTTATTTCTGCCACAATCTTAAATATAAACAAACTACCAAGAATCATCAGCCATTGGAGGGAATTTCCCACCCTCCTCTAGAAGTCCCCCAATCAAAGGACCAAAAGAAGAAAAAAAAGTAAATGAATAGATGAAAGCATCAGATACAGAGGGTGGAGTTTAAAACTTCTACTTAATAACCTCAAACGTATGAGACTATATTAGATACTCTTTCTCCCCCAAAAAGAACAGACTATGATTAAAATGAAACAATTGGAGAACAAAGTAATCTTGGCAGCTTTAAGCATGATACCAAAATAAAAATTCAATAGAGGACTTAGAATATAAAGAAGATAGTATCTCTTGCAAAATAGAACAAAAACACAAAGATATCGAAAATATAACGGAAAATATAAAAGACATAGAGAATTCAGGAAGACCAATTTTTACATAATAGATATTTCAGAAAATGGAGTTGAGAAAACAGAGGGAATGAAAGTGTCAAAAATTGATATTGAAAAATTAACAGAACTGAATAATAATAGCTAACATTTATTGAGTGTTCACCATGTGTTTTAGAAGTATTAACTAACTTAATCTTCCTGATAATCCTGTGAGGTACCTCCTATTATTTGCGCAATTTACAGATAAGGAAACTGAAGTACAGAGAGGTTGATTAACTTGTCCAGTGCCTTCCAGCCAGCAGGGCCAGGACCAGGATTCAAACCCAGAGTCCAGCTCAGGAGCTCAAGCTCTGGGACTCACTGTGTCTTAGTCTGGATTTCCTACAAACCAAACCCAAAGACTAAATTTTTCTTGCTAACTCTTCACTGGGGAACGCAATCCCCAAAAAGCAAGAACGATGGAAAAGAGGGAACAAGGCAGGGAAGGAGGGGAAAAAAATATAAGAGAAGGTGCTCCCAAGCTGGCCATGGATTTGTAATGAGTAAAGATGTTTGCTTTTCAGTCTCTTAACGATCCAACTCAGAGCAAATAGGAAAATCTATCTGCTGGTTTCCATTTCCAATGGTCAGACTTGCCCCATAAGATTTTATCCTTCCTCCTCTATGCTTCTTGGCTGCTCCATCTGGCTCTTCCAGAAGCCATCAAGGAAGCCAGATCCCACTGCAGCAGCAGCAGCAGCAGCAGCAATGGCAGCCAGCAAGCATGCATGGGCCAGTGGCACACCCACAAGCTTGCACAGCTGCCTGCAGTGTCTCAGGCCCTGCTCAGAAAGCCATCAGGCACGTGTAGGTGCTGGGTGCACCCAGAGTCTCATGCCTTAGTGGGAATAGGGAAGGAAGTGAATGACAGTTGCATGAGGTATGACGCAGGTCCTGTTGAATCATGCCTTCATGTGAGTGGCACAAAGGATTGGAGCAGCTGCCATGGTGGGCCTGGCCAGCCAAGAAAGCAGTGCTCCACACTGGTGATGACAGACTCAGAACTCAACAAAGGTCAAAAATCCCCTCTGCAGCCTTCAAGAGTGTGGTTGGGGCCAAGTGGCTTTCCTGGGGGGCCATCAGTGAATGGCAGCCAGTCCAACCAGGTGGACACATGATTGGGTATGGCACTCTGCTATGCTGATTCTGCAGAACTGAATGCTGACAATGACTATCTCTATACAGCATTTGCCACTACGTGCCAGGCACTATTCTAAATGCTGCATGTATATTATTTGTTTTAATCCTCATAGCAATGTCATGAGGTTCCTCGGGATTTCCCAGACAAAAAAACTAGCCCAGAGAGGGTTAGTAAGCTAATCAGTGCCATAGCTGGTATATGGTGGAGTCAGATTTTGAATCTGAGCCATCCAACTCTGGTGTCAGTACATTTAACTATCAAAAGCCTACTGACCTGTTGTTGAATGGTCAACAAACAAATTAAAAAAGACCTCCCAAGAGGTGAAAATTTGGAACATCAGGAATAAAAAGATGATTCTAAAAGCTTCAAAGGGAACAAATCAATAGAATTAGAATCAGAATAGTGTTTGTGTTTTGAACTACAACATAAAAGCCAGGAAACAATGAAGCAATGCCTTCAAAATGTTAAAGAAGATAATTTTTCAGCCTAGAATTTTACAACCAGGCAAATTGAATCAAGTATGAAAACAGAATGGACATTTGCAGACATGTTTAGCTCAGATAATTGACCTTCCTTTCTTAAAAGTGCCTGGAAGATATGCATCTTGGTCACAAGGAAATAATCAAGGAAAAAGAAAACATGGCATCCCAGAAACCTAAATCCAACCTAGAAAAGCTGTTGAGAGAAGATCCCAAGTTAATCCCAAGTGTGGCAGAACTAGAGAGCCACTAATCCTCACTGGTAAAGGAAGAGATAGTTCTTCACGAAGGAGTGTCCAGGAAAAAGTAGACCCACAATAGAAAGGGTGATGGAATAGGTGATATGACGAAGCTTCTGGAAAGAAGATGAAATCAGGCAATTATTAACTCAAGGAATGACAAAAGCCTATTCAAGAAAAAATATGGAATCTCAGTATTCTAATGGGTTCAGGAGTGAACAATACAATACTTATATTGTCATAATGGTATAAAGACCTATTATTGATATAATTTAAAGTGTGGTAAAATTTGGGCGAGAGGCTGAAGAGAGGTGGAGATAGTAAATCTTCATCTCTGATAACATTTGTAAGTTTAAATATTGCAATATACCCATGTATTTAAATGCACAGGTAACTCAGAGAAAGCAGCTAAAAATTCAAAGCATGTTCCTTAGCAAAGAACCAGCAGCCGGTGTGGGTTTGTTCAGGGAACTACTGCTTTGTATTATAAGCTTTTTAACACTGTTTGATTTCTTAATTACGTAAATAATTACCTCAATTTTTAAAAAACATAAAACTCCTATGTTTCAAAAAGAGCAAGCCTGCAAGAGAAGTTAATGCAATTAAGAGCACAGCCTCATGGACCCCCCGAGTTTCCTTTGCAGTTCACCTCCTTGGCACAGACCAACTCTTCATGAGCTCCCCTCCCTTGACTCACTCATGTCTTTGGTTTGTGCTCTGTCTTTGGCTTTGAGCAGCTAGTATCCTTTCATTTCCCATTCTGACATCCGCCTTCCATACAAGGTCCCAATTCGCCTTTTGTCTTGAACCTTGATAGCTCAACTTTTTTCTTCCACCCTGCCTTTTTCCCCAACTTCTAAGACAAGTGACTCAGAAATGTGGCTTTAAGCAAACAATTATACGAAATATAATCTGTTGTAACTACTAATTTATCTCTGTGACTTTGGCCAAATCACCTCACTTCTCATAGTTTCCTTGTCTGTGAAGTAAGAGATTAAATCTCGATGATCCTAAATCTTCCATCTCCACTGTTCTATGACTTATATTTGGATCTTAAGGCTGAGTTGGCAAAGGTCTATAGGAATAATCATAAAGGAAGTGATGCCATCTATTCTATGATTAAGGAAAATAATTTACTGAAGATTCATATTGGGTTCTGTTCACTTTAAAAACAAATGTAGGCTGGGCATGCTGGCTCATTCCTGTAATGCCAGCACTTTGGGAGGACAAGGCGGGTGGATCACCTGAGGTCAGGAATTCGAGACAAGCCTGCCCAACGAGATGAAACAAAAATTAGCTGGGCGTGGTGGCACATGCCTATAATCCCAGCTACTCAGGAGGGTAAAGCAGGAGAATTGCTTGAACCTGGGAAGTGGAGGTTGCAGTGAGCCAAGATTGTGCCACTGCACTCCAGAGACTCAGTCTCCATAAAAAAAAGAAGAAAAGAAAAGAAATGTGAAACTCTCCATTTGAAACTTAAAGGATCAATGGTCCAGAGCTGAATCAAGCTAATAGGAAGCCTAAATGGAGAGCAGAAGGTTCCAAAGTCATTGACTTAGTCAGTCCTGATCAAGCTTCTTTTATGAACTCTTTTATGAGAGAGATATTCAAATCCAGATTAAAATAATGGCTCCAGTGACCTTGTAACATAAAGAAGGGAGTTTGGTTTTAAATTTCCTAAACTCTTAGGTGAGATAAAAGGTAACCGGAGATAGACAAAGGCAGAGGCTTACATTAAGAAGGGCCCAAATGACAAAAGAATAAAATAAGAGCCCAAAGATGCCCAGCCATCCCTAATTACGGAAAAAGGATATTGCGCTGTTACAAGCAAAAGCATTTTTCCTTTCTTCCAAGGTACAGAACACCAAATTGTGTGAACTAATCCACTTGCCAAGTGGATCTTAGGACCAAAAGAGAAATGATGGTATGCATTTATAATTACTAACAGGTAAATTATAAATGGCAGGTTTAATATACCTTCTAGAGTTAGGGAGAAAAATCTTATTAGATATATGAGAGCCCAGGGTCATGTCACTAAGTAGATTAGACTTGATGCAACCTGCCGATTATGTCCCAGCAAGATACAGCGGGATCCAGGGAGGTCAGTTCTTTGAAGTATTAATAGCCTGTAAGTTTTTCACAAACATAAGAGATTAAGCAAATATGGTCAATCTCAAAGTAGCACCCAAATACCACCCGCCCACCCCCCCCCCCCACACACACACACGTTCTGAGAAACAGAAGGTAAACAATCCCAGGAAAGGAGAAATCACTAAGGATTCCCAGTCCTTTGCTATAAGTGAATCGACATTTAAAGTTGTGTAATAGGGTGAGTAATTACAAATAAAGACTACTTCATGTTAGTCATGATGTTCAAAATATTTAAACACTGATACAGTTTGGATCTGTGTCCCCACCAAATCTCATGTCGAATTGTAATCTCCAGTGTTTCAAGTGGGACCTGGTGGGAGGTGACTGGATCACGGGGGTGGAGTTCTCATGAATGTTTTTGCACCATTACTCCAGTGCTGTCCAAGTGAGTGCGTGAGTTACCACAAGATCTGGTTGTTTAAAAGTGTGTAGCACCTCACTCCTCCTCTTTTCCTCCTGCTCCAGCCTTGTAAGACATGCCTGCGTCCCTTTCGTCTTCTGCCATGATTGTAAGTTTCCTGAGGCCTCCCCAGAAGCAGAAGCCACTATGCTTCTGGTACGGCCTGTAGAACCATGAGCCAGTGAAACCTCTTTTCTTTATAAGTTACCCAGTCTCAGGTATTTCTTTATAGCAGTGCATAACATGAGCACTGATCAATCCATAAACAGGTGCCAGCCTCAGTCCTAGCAGGTCATCCCAGCATATCTGTTCAACCCAGAATTAGCATCTTTGCCCCTCTCCCACCCAGGAAAGAGAGCCCAGCACTGTGGAACAAAACAGATTTTATATTCTGGGCCCACTGAAGAGGACTAACCTCTTCAACTTCAGTGGAGGTCTAGAAATTTGATGGCCTTCCTGGGCCCCTGGTGGGCTGCCTGTCAGAGAACCTCAAGGAAGACACCCTGTTCAAAAGACCTATTATAAACTTGCTTACAGATTTTTCAAGTTGAGTAGTAAGCAGAATTCAGAGGCTCCTTCATCTCTCTGGCCCTAGAGGCCTGTGTGCCCATCAAAGAAGTTGTGAATGTCTACCAGAAGCTAGTCTTGGTATGTGATGTTTCTGGGGGGGTGGGGTGTGTGTGTGTGTGTGTGTGAATGGGTAAGTGGGTGGAGGATGGGGGAGTGGAAGAAGTTCTCCACAAGCTCAAAAATATCTTTGAAGTCTCAGATTTTATCTTTAAAAGTCAGGCTAACTTTCAATTCTTCCCCATAATAGATCAGTCCTTATTTTAATACAAAAATTCCCGCCCAAAACATTGAGTAAATCTATGCTCCACAGTAAGGCTCCATGATTATCTAAAAGCTTAGGGAACCCCAACTCAGATGCACAACTGGTACCTTAAGTATACTTGTGCTGGGGATAGGCCCCCAAATCTGGCCATAAACTGGCCCCAAAACTGGCCATAAACAAAATCTCTGCAGCACTGTGACATGTTCGTGACGGCCATGATGCCCACGCTGAAGGTTGTGGGTTTACCAGAATGAGAGCAAGGAACATCTGGCCCACCCAGGGCGGAAAACCACTTAAGGCATTCCTAAGCCACAAACAATAGCATGAGTGATCTGTGCCTTAAGCACATATTCCTGCTGCAGATAACTAGCCAGACCCATCCCTTTGTTTCAGGCCATCCCTTTGTTTCCTGTAAGAAATACTTTTAGTTAATCTAGGCCAGGCATGGTGGCTCACACCTGTAATCCCAGCACTTTGAGAGGCCGAGGTGGGCGGATCACAAGGTCAGGAGATTGAGACCATCCTGGCTAACATGGTGAAACCCCATCTCTACTAAAAATACAAAAAATTAGCTGGGTGTGGTGGCGGGCACCTGTTGTCCCAGCTACTTGGGAGGCTGAAGCAGGAGAATGGTGTGAACCCAGGAGGTGAAGCTTGCAGTGAGCCGAGATCGCACCACTGCACTCCAGCCTGGGTGACAGAGCGAGACTCCATCTCAAAAAAAAAAAAAATACTTTTAGTTAATCTGTAATCTATAGAAACAATGTTTATCATTGGCTTGCTGTCAATAAATGTGTGGGTAAATCTCTGTTCAGGGCTCTCAGCTCTGAAGACTGTGAGTCCCCTATTTCCCACTCCATACGCTATATTTCTGTGTGTGTGCCTTTAATTCCTCTAGCGCTGCTGGGTTATGGTCTCCCCGACCGAGCTGGTCTCGGCAACTTGTCCCCCAAACGAGAAGAAGGGCTGGTGGAAAGAGCACTGTGCAAGGAGTGAGGCTGTGCCCTGTGTGCTCACAGCATCTGGGGAGCCGAGGAGGCTCAACACATGTCAGATGAGAAAATGAATGAATGAATGAATCAATGAATGAATGAACGAACGAACGAACGAAGAAAGAGCTGGTGACTCCTAGTGGAATACCAGTTTCTAGGAGTCCTACTTATGTCCGTCCTGACCTGCAGCATGTGAGCCATTTCGCCGACACTCATGGCACAAGCCAAACACGTATACTTAGGACAGACTTTCAGGGCAGACCCTGAAGATAAAAAAGGACAAACCTAGCAGGAATAATTGATCACTTGGGAAAAAGGAACCTGAACCCAGGAGACAAAGCAACTGACAAGAGGGGAATTCTATATGGAAAACTATTAGACATGGGTGTTAAACATCCCCACTGTCTGTGACAGGAGAATAAATCATGTTGCCAGCAGCAATTTGCAGGCAAGGGAAGGTTAAGGAGAATAGAACAGGAGAGCCAGAAAACAAAGAGGAGCCTCTCAGGTAGAAAGGGGACCTCACACCACCTGGGCCAGGACCCTTGCAATCTGGAGAGGGACAGACACCAGGTATCCTGAAGGCTGTATGGTGACCTGGTTCAAAACAAAATGATGAGAAGGCTTAAGAGAGGGCAAAAGAGGTCTCTCCTCTCAGAGTGCTCAGTGTGCCTGGGAAGTGATAGGAGAGAATGTGTCCCCATTCAAATTCAAGTATGTGACAGCTACATAACAGCATGCCATTTTTCACCCTGATGTGCCATAATATTTGAATTTTTGTGTGCTTCAAACATGAAAAAGGTAGCATTCATGTATTTGTGTACTTTCAAAGTAACATAAGAAACAACCTATAACATGATGGGAAGGATTTGTAATCTGCCCTGATTCCTGAGCAAGGTCATGTATATGTATGTGGGTTTCAGAGTCTAAAAAACTGGGTCAACTTACATAAAATGTCCAGAATAGGCAAGTCCATCCACAGGACAAAAAGTAGATTGGTGTTGACCTAGGGCTGAGAGGGAGGGATTGGGGGAAATGGGGAGTGACCGCAAATAGGTATTGGATTTCTTTAATGGGTGATGAAAATTTTCTAAAATTCATTGTGATTATGGTTGCACAACTCTGAAAATACTAAAAACCACTGAATAATACACGTTAGATGGGTGAGTTATATGGTATGTGAAATATATCTTAATAAAACTGTTAAACCCTGAATCAGTGTCCTACCTCTGTCACTGAATAGTTGTATGCCCCTGAGAAAGTTACCGACTCTTACCTCAGTTTCCTCACCTGTAAAATGGGGATGAGATGATGGTACTACCCATCTTATATAAGTGATGGGGCTTCTAAATGAGATCATATCTGTGAGAGGGCCTAGCGCAATGCCCTGTATGTGGCAGAAATGTGGTCAATGTCAGCTCTCTGTCCATTTGTCCCAACGTAACAAATGAATGAATACATTTGAATAGTAAAGTTTAGATTGGGTTCCCCATCAAGGACCCTCAGAGAGCCTAGAAAATAATCAAAGGATTTCTCTGTCTATATTTCGCCAGGAAGCCACCTAAAGTTACACAGTTACTAGAGATCAGGCTGCTCCAAACTGGTATAAATATCAAATTTCTTTGCTTTGGGCTGGAATTAGATTAACACAACATGAATATTTGCTGACTGCAAGTTCATTTTGGACAATGTATAAGTCTTTGTTCAATTAATCCATTATTACTTGGTAAATGCTGCTTATGTGAAAGACAAAAATCTTGCAAAATAAGGGGTCCATGGAGTACACTCATGAAAGGGTGTTTTGTGGTGACAGGGTAGAGAACCACCAAACCAGGTGCCTCTGAGCTCCTTCCAGCTCTATTGTTTTGGTTGAGTTTTGGAAGATGAGTGTTTGCCAGAGACAGGGAAACAGCAGCACAAGTGACAGCTTGGAACATGAGAGGCCAGGCATGTTTGGGGAACAGAAGAGAGTTCCATGGCTCCTTTCGGGCTCCTTCTCAACTGCTTAGACCTGACTCTGGCGCAGGATCCACGCATTTTAAAAGCTACTCAAAGGTAATCCTGCTCCTATTCCAGTCACTAAGCTTGCCTTTTGTTTGGTGACACTGCTGGGGTCAAAGCCATGGTCCTAGTCATTGTTATTCTAACATAAACGGAGGCTCAATGTGACTTGTCCTAAATCAACTCTTACAAAGCACTCTGAGGCTCCTAGCATCTGCCAGGCTCGGCAGCTGAGCCAATTGCTGGGCAGAAGGAAGAGCCACCTGGGACTGGGACGTTAGTTCCAGGTGGATCCAATTCTGCTTAGGGCACTCATTGCACACACACAGCACAGTGGATGCTAACGCCTTCCTGGACTTGGGAGCTGCTGCCTTTGTCTAATGTGCCAGCTGTCAGAGAAAGACTTCTGCCTACAGAAGTTTAAAGTAAGAAAAGGGCTTGCCCAGGAGTGTTGGAGAAGGCCCAACAGCTGTCTTCCGAGAGGCTTCCCAGGGTGACAGCTCTTCATTTAACGACTTGACCATGATCCATGGTCTGACCTTTGGTCTGAGCGTAGACACAAAGAGAGCAGCCAACCAAGGTCAGGTGGCTGAGGCATAAAGCCATTCTCCTCCTGAAGATGAATCTGGGAGGAAAGCCCACTGGCTCTGGAATGTTATTTTGTGGTCCTGGATCTGAGCAGAGAGTGGTTATGTAGGTGAAATGTGGCAATTATTAAGATTGCCTGGGTCGGCCAGGCACGGTGGCTCATGCCAGTAATCCCAGCACTTTGGGAGGATGAGGCGGGCAGGCGGAACACCTGAGGTCAAGAGTTTGAGACCAGCCTGACCAGTATGGTGAAGCCCAATCTCTACTAAAAATACAAAAAATTAGCCAGGCGTGGTGGCAGGTGCCTGTAATTGCAGCTACGCTGGAGGCTGAGGCATGAGAATCGCTTGAACCCAGGAGGCGGAGGTTGCAGTGAGCCGAGATCACACCACTGCACTCCAGCCTGGGTAACAGAGTGAGATTCTGTCTCAAAAAAAAGAAAAAAAAAAAAGATTGCTGGGTCAGCCATCTCCATCCCCACAGCTGGGCCTCACAGTGGCAGGTTGGGAACCCTTAAGAGATGGTGGTTAACATTCTCCCACTCCACCAGCAGCCAAGACAAAGTTCAGGTGGACATTCTGATGGACATTGCCTGTTTTCGTCTCAGGGCCTCTCCTTTTCCTTAGTTTTCATGATGACCGTGTCTCTGTGACTGACAGCACCTGTTATTAAATGTATTAAAATATTCAGCGGAGTTAGTAAAATCCTTGGGGGACCAAGCTGTCTGTCTTACATTTTGCTTCTATCTGCTGGGATCTGGTTGGACCCTCATAGGATGATCTTGTCTTCCCATTGTTTGAGGCTGTTTCATTGCAGTTTCTGAGTATTAAGTGTAGCAGACTAACCTTCACTGCCTACAGAAGGTCAAAATACCCACAATGTGCCAGGTACTATGCTAAGTATTTGGCAAATACTAATTCATTTTATCCCCATAAAAACCCATGAAGAGTGATCTGTTATTATCCCCATTTACAAGTGAGGAAACTGAGGCAATGAACGGGTCAGTAACTTGCCAAAGAGCATGAAGCTGCTAAGTAGATGAGGCAGTATCCAAACCCAGGTAGTCCAGTGCCAAGGCTAACACCCCCAACCAGTGTGTCTCAAGTCCTAATAACAATCACTGTTGCAAAGGTCTTCCCCAAGAAAAAGAAAATTACCTGGATTCCAGAGATAACAGATGACGTTTATTGGAGATTCGATAATCTAATTGGGTCAAGGAAAAATGTTGAGCTGATCTTTCTGATTAAGTAGCTGCTGACCTAGAAAGAAGAGGGAGGTGTAGCCAAGCCCGTTGTCCTCCGGTGCCCTCCCCTCCCCTCCTGTCTGGTTTGATTCCCTGCTATTACAGTCACTCCTTTGACTTGCTGTCTTATTTATTCAGCACGCTTGAATTGAGTACTTTCTATATAACAGACGCTAGGGACACCACAGGACATAGTTGCTGCCTCTGAGGAGCTCCCAAATTTGGTAAGAAGTCACCATTTGTTTTCACCTATATTGTCTAGTTAATCCTCAGAACCACCCCATGAAGTAAACAAGGTGAGAACAGATGTACCCATTTTATGACAGGGCACACTGAGGCACCGAGGAGCTCATTGTTCTGCCCCACGTCTCCAACAATAACACTCATTAGAATTCCAACTGAAGCACTGTTTTGAGTATTCTGTCTTCTTGTCTCCACACTTATGAAATCTACCTACATGGCCAATCTGTTAAAAGTTTCCACTAGTCCTCAATGAAATAAGAAAAAAAATGATGATGGGAAAGTTTTTTCATTAAACTAAATTTTTTCTATTTAAAGAACCATTTTTCTTTTTTTTCTTTTTTTTATTATACTTTAAGTTTTAGGGTACATGTGCACAACCTGCAGGTTAGCTACATACGTATACATGTGCCATGTTGGTGTGCTGCACCCATTAACTCATCATTTAACATTAGGTACATCTCCTAATGCTATCCCTCCCTCCTCCCCGCACCCCACAACAGGCCCTGGTGTGTGATGTTCCCCTTCCTGTGTCCATGTGTTCTCATTGTAAAGAACCATTTTTCTATTCTGAAATTATGTCCTTCCTTCTTTTTGGTATTAAAATGCTCCTTTTTAAAATGGTAGGTTTTTTTTTTCTTTTTACTGCACTTATATGGCAACACAAAATATTGGTGATTCTGTTGATTCCCAGACCTGTTTTCTGGTCTTTGAATCACTGCCATAAGATGCACATGATCCCTGAGAGGGACAGAAAGGCCATCCCATCATTCAGGGGCATAGGCGAGCCACTCTTACTATTTGCAGTACCCAAGGTGTCTGAGACCACGGCCTTGATGGGGAAGACAGGGACTCTTTGAGGAGCCTTGGATTGAGAAAAACAAGGAGCAGTGACATGCTGCAATCCCTTCACCCTGACTTACACAAGACCTAGGACTCT
This sequence comes from Pongo abelii, assembly GCF_028885655.2. Lineage (NCBI taxonomy): Eukaryota > Metazoa > Chordata > Mammalia > Primates > Hominidae > Pongo > Pongo abelii. The sequence goes on from NC_072001.2 coordinate 61,305,020, forward strand.
CCATAGCCATGGCAACTAGCCCAAAATGACAAGGCTGATTAATTCCACAAGTGCATTATTCACGTGTCACCAAATATTGACTCTTATCAACCTCCTTCCCCCAGCCATCTGTCCTCGTGTGTCAAATCAAAATAAATCAACAAACAAAAAGTGGCAGGCAGATGCCACCCCAGGGATGCTGCAATTGCACAGTCCCCAGGGCTAGTCTGAGTTCTAAGTGGCTCTTTCATTTCTCCATCTCCCTTCTTCCCCAGAAGACTGGGAGTGTGCACACACACACACACAGGTTTTAGATGGCAATGCTATGGGTATGTGAGAGGGAAACAGTTGGAGTTGAGGGCTGCTGGGATGGAAACGATTTAAAACATCCTAGGAAGTGATAATGATAAGAGACCATTTATTGAGCTCTTATTATGTACCAGGCATATAAATGTCACGCTAATGTTTAACCCTCACCACAACCCTGAGATATAGAAATTATTATTATTGCCACTTTATGGATGAAAAACTAAAAATAATTTACATTAATTGACTTGCCCCAGGTCGAACATCTAGCAATTCATGGCCTGAATTCAAAGCCAATGCTTTGAATCCCTGCATGAGCCAACTCACCTGTCATTGTCACCTGGATGTGTCATTCGATCTCTCTGGGCCTCCATTTCTGGGTGCTCCATTACCATGATGCACCCAACTTACAGGGCTCTTGTGAGAGCTTAATGAACTCAGGCATGTCATGCATTGAGAATAATCCCCAGAACACAACAAGTGCTCAGTATGTGTTGGCTATTGTTACTGATAGCATTGTAACTTTTTATTACACAATATTGTCTCCCTTTGCTGAATGAAGGGAATGTGGAGGACACAGACTTTACAAACAAAGAGAATATATTTCAGTGTATGAACATTCTTGGGAATCAAGTGCCAGAAGAACTACATCTCTGTTACCAAGCAGAGAATAAGTTGTTTTCTCTACATCTGCCCACACCAGGTTGCACATTCTATACCCTGTAGATCGCTCAGCCTCTTGTTCTCCTCCCCATTTCCTCCTGTCTCTCCACTTTTGACAGCTCTCCAGAGAGGCCTCTCACCCCACCTTCCATAGCTTTGTCTCCACTGAGTCAAAAGCTGTTAGATCATCTGTTTGTCCCCTGAATGGTCCTTAGAATGAATAGCCACATGGATGGCTTGGTGGTGGTGTGTGCCATGCCTGCAGGAAGCTCCCAAGGAAGCAATCTCCAGTACTTTCCCCTCTGCAGCTTTCCACCAAGCTATGTGAAAACATATCAATGATTTGACTGCAACGTCCCTGACAGCTGCTGCCCATCTCCACATGGGGCTTCTGGTGCCCTCCAATAACTGGAAACTTGGTCTTACATTTTTTAACTTGGAAAATACAAACAATGACAACCGTGAATGTGAGTTATTTCTGTGATTTTTCTTTTCACTAAAGTCCATCCAGTCACCAGTTTGAGCCTGTCACAAATCTGCTTCTCTCCCACACGACCTTCCCTGGCCACTGACTGCATTTTCAAAAGTAGCCCAAGGCCAGAGAACAGCTGTTTGCTGGTTCCCTTGAGAACAAATTGCAAATGGTGCATCATCGGCATGTGCTCTTGGCTTCTTTGAAGGATGCCTTGAAATGTGCCAAATGGCAAACGAGAATCATAGAATCCAGGTGTCTCCTAGTCACTAAGATATAACTGACATGAAATAAAAAGTGTAAATTTAAAAAATAAAAGGGGCATCAGTCTGTAACTCCTTGTGCTGGATTGTTCTAGAGTCAACCTGTTTCCACTGGGCACTACATTTCCCAGGGTGTTCAGGATTTGAGCTGACCCAATGTGAATTTGTGTAGGATTTGGGAGGGAAAGTGAAGCCTCCCCCCTCTCGGGGTTACTGTTGGTTTAGAGACGTGAGATCCATGTGGAGGTGCCCATGAGTTCCAGCGGGTCACTTTTCTCCGCTGCACATGCAGCTCTCCTTCCCAGCTGCTGAGCCTGCTGACCGGCAGCGATGCCAAGCCCAGCACCGATGCTTTGCTGTGAATTCTGACCCGGCAGCCTTCCACAGACTTCCCTGCCTGCCTCCTTTGCAGTCCTGCTCCAGTAGCTAGAGGAGCCCAGCTCCCCATCTTCCCTGAAAGCGCGGACTCCAGCTTCAGGGCTGGTTCATGACCTTTCTATGACCCTCTAACTTCTCTTTTTAAACCCTTATTTTCCCAACACCTCCCACCATCATGTACAGTCTAATTCATAGAATATCTTCCCTTTCTATGAAGCTCATAGAGGCTCTGACTTCCTGGCTGGACCCTGACTGATGCTTGGCAAGAGGTCAGAGCGTGAAGCAAAGAGAGACTTGTCAAGAGATGTCCGTGGAGGGAGAGGCACTGAGCCACATGTCCCCACCTCCTCCTTTACTTCCCATCTCATCATGGGCCACCATGGGATCTCCAAGGGAGCTTTGCTATGTGCTCCCTGCAGCTGAGATATCGGGGGCTGCCATCTAACTCATGCCTCAGAAAGCAGCAGCAGAACATCAAAGTGGCTGCACTGGGCTCCACTCACTCCCAGAGTTTGGGGACAGTAAGCAAGGGCTGCCTGAGAAGGCCAGCAAGGACAAATGAAAGGGGCAGATCCACTCAGTAGCAAGAAGCCAGAGGTGAGCTCAGGCTTGGTGCTACCTGATTCCAGATTTCTCCAGGATTTGTCAACTCAAAAATAAATATAAGGACAAGAAGAATGGAATGCAGGACTAGAACTTACATCGGCAAGTGCAGAGTCAAAAAGGAAGGCCTTGGTGAAGATAGGGAGGCCCAGGTGCTAGGGAGCACATTCAACCTCTAGGTTTCTTTTGACCTCAATAGGGGGAAGAAGTGACCAGCAGTCACCTGGGACGGAGGTGCACCCACCAGGGCAAGGGATCTGCAGCAGAGTCCAAATAGGAGAACCTTGGAGAGGCCCAAGAAAGCAGCTCTTGGCAAAGCAGCATTCGATATCTCTCAACCCAGAGGGCAGGAGGCCAACTCCTGACACTGCCAGCACCTTGTTTAGCACAGCCTTCTCCCTCCTCTCTGACCCTGGAATGAGAGGTGGCAGTAAAAAAGATGGCAAAGATTTGCTATAAACTTAAGTTCTGGATTTTGGTTAATCTCTTAGAATGGACACGTTGAACTGAGGCTGTGTTTTGTGACAAAGTGACCACGCGGAGTGTGAACTGGCCAAGTGTGGGCCTGCTGGAGTTTTGTACCCAGGGGCGGGAAGAGCACTCCCATTGAAAAGACTCTAAAGTGGGAAAGGAAGCTGTGGTTGCTCACCTGCCGAGGCCAGGCATTGGGCATGCCAGTCACAAACATCATGGCAAGGAGACTAGGCCTGCAGGCCTCACCTTGCATTTGCAGACACCCAGGTTCCTCTAGTGGAGGCTCAGGCTCAGGAAGGGACACAGAGAAGGCTGAGGATGTGGGATTTGGAGGGCTTTCTCCTCTTCAAACAGAGCTTTCACTGCTTTTTATATTCGAGTTTCAAATAAGCTTCCATTTGAAGGGGATAGGATTCCATTGCTTTAAAAAGCTCTTGCAACCTGCTTTCTGTCTAACCCCATTTAACCAGTTACAGAGGGAGGGTCCTAGAGGGGAAGTGATCTGCAAATGTGGAGGCAGAATTAGAGGTGCAGCTCTGACTTATAACCCTGGGCCCTCCCCTGCCACCCCTGACCCCATGGTCCAACCTACTTTGACGTCTGCAACTTGATTTCAGATTTCTCCAGGATTTGTCAACTCAAAAATAAATGTAAGGACAAGGATAATGAAACTAGAACTTACATCAACAAGTGCAGAGTCAAAAAGGAAGGCCTTGGTGAAGAAATGGAGGCCCAGGTGCTGGGAGCACGTTCAGCCTCTAGGTCTCTTTTGACCTCAGTTGTCCTCTGTCACCTGCGATGCTTGTAGAAAAGCAGATTCCCAGTCCCCATGCCATCCTGGGGTACAACCCAGAATCTGGATTTCTAATGCGCAGCTCAGTGATCTAATTGCTAGGGTAGGTTTTGATCCATGGGGTGGTCGCACATTTCAGGCCAAGGATGCTCCACAGGTGGTGGGGACAGAGTGCTGCACACCGGGCTGGCTGCTCACCAGCAATGAGACACACCCTGGAGGAGTGTAACAAGGTAGCCTGCAGGCTGGGTGGGGCCTTGGGCTCTGGAGGAGCTTGAAGGGTCAATTTCTAGGCCAAGGTGGGCACCATGAAGGAACAGCAGCTGAGAGACCCCAGGAGTAATCCATGTAAGGACCCGTTCTAGTAGACAGCCCAGCAGAGGCAGGGCATTAGGCTACACAGTGGGTAGCACCTGGAATGACTCCAGAAGAAAGAGCTAGTGAAGGAGGCCTTGGATGGGGGTCTGCAGCCTGGGGGACAAAATGAAGTCAGGCTGCGGATGAGAGGGATAATTCTGGTGAGGCCCTGTCTGGCCATCACAGGGGGACTGAGACCTCAATGAATGAGGAAGAAGTTCTGCTAACTTGGGCATTTCAGACTAGCTCTGGCCATGGACCCTCAAGACAAGGTTGTGTATTTTCATAAGGAGTCTGAGCCCCAGAGCATCTGGAAATTAACATATTATTCTTGCTCATCTATGTCAGTGGTTCTCAACCAGGGGCAAATCTGACAACATTTGGAGACATTTTGGTCACCACTCCTGAAAGTCAGGGTGGAGAAGGTGCGAGTGCTACTGGCATCCAATGGACAGAGGCCAGAGAAGCTACTAAACATCCTACAGCACACAGGAAACCCCCTACAACAAAGGACTACTCAGCCCAAAATAACAATAGTGCCAAGGTTGAGAAACCCTGGTCTATGATGAAATCATCAGAGGAGCCCACTGCCCTTTGGGAAAACTTATATTTAAGTTGCTATGATATGGAGCCCTGATTTAACTCTCTCCACAAAGCAGCACACGATGGAGTTCTCACACCCTGGAGGGCAGCCAGGCCTGGGAACTGGGCCCCAGCATGCAAGTATGTGCCGGCCACTGTGTACCACAGCAAGTTTTATTAAAAGAAAAGATAAACAACAATCCATGTGTAATCAGCTAATAATAGGTAGTGAAGCCTGTTGGCTTCTCACCCTCACACCCCCGCTACCACGCCTCCTGCCATCTCTCACTGTCCTGCAGCGATTGTTCTGCAATGTCACGGGGCATGTAAGAAGTCCCTTTGCATCCTTAGCCCCAGCCACTAAGGCTCCACTCACATGGTTTCCAGCAGGCAAACCTGATGTCTCTTGCAAACCACCGAGTTCCCCAAGGCGGGGGCCGAGTGGGGGACCATGCTTCTTGTTTTGTAATCTTTTAATGTGATGGTCAGCAAGCTGTGGCCACATGAGGAGACACAGGAAAGAGTCAAAAAAAACAACATTGTTATGCTCAGAGGTTCTAGAGACAGGAGGCACAGCACCTAGGGCCACATGGGAAAAACACCAGAGCTGGGGAGAAGGGACTGCCGACCATGCTTTTATTGGGGTTTCTGAGGGAAACGCAAGGCAGGGGATGGTGAACCCTTGGATTGGCTAGTTTGAATAATTTCAGCAGACTCTAAACTCTAAGAATGGTCCCTGGTTGCCTGGTGCCTGGCCCCAGCGTGATTAAGGCAGAGGAATATTGCCTCTGGGTGTCTGGGCCAGACTCATATGGTGAGCTTCTGGACTGGTTAGTCTGTATATCAAAGGTATAGTCTGCGCTGGTCCCTTCACAGTCTCTAAGAATTGGCTAGACCTGGGAAGAGTCGTCTCTCCCTACCTAGAAAGGCTTTTTATGATATCAAAACATCATAACATACAGAAAATAAAAAATACAGGCCGAGTGTAGTGGCTAACTCCTGTAATCCTAGCATTTTGGGAGGCCGAGGCAGGCGGATCATTTGAGGTCAGGAGTTCGAGACCAGCCTGGCCAACATGATCAAACCCCATTGCTACTAAAAAATACAAAAATTATCTGGGCATGGTTGTGGGTGCCTGTAGTCCCAGCTACACAGGGGCTGAGGCAGGAGAATCGCCTGAACCTGGGAGGCAGAGGTTGCAGTGAGCCAAGATCATGCCAGTGAACTCCAGCCTGGGCGAAAGAGCGAGACACGGTCTCAAATAAATAAATAATACAAACAGTACATGTTTCTTCTCAGAAGAGCGAGTTCATTTTCTTTTGGGGCCATTCAGTTTGCAGATAGGGTGACTATAACCCACCCTAAACCCCGCATGCTTCTTGCCTCTCAACTATAGGTGTTCACGAGAGATCACTCCCAACTTGTCCAGACAGCTGCACCCTACTTTCTCCCAATTTGCTCTCATGTGTGCAGGTCACTGAAGCACTAAACATCATTCCTTCTAAGATATCAGGGACATGGGTTCTCTGAATCTCTCAAAGGTACAACCAAGCTCCTTAATGGGCATGGTGGGTGCAGAACGGTGAACGCACAGAAAACTTGCTCTCTCTAAGCAGGGCTCACCCAGATTCTTTCCACACTGGAAAAAAATCTATTTGTTATTTTGAGCTGTGACTGAGATGACACCGATGACGTATAGCAAAGCAGGAATTATCTTTAGGAGCAGAAAGACGAAGAGGTACTGTGGGTCTGATAAGATAAAAGCGGCAGCAGATAAAAACATTTATAAAGAGAGACAATGGCTATCTGCCAACCAGGAGAAAGAAAACTCACCCACTAAATAGAAAGAAGAAATGAAAGGAAGTCAAGCCAAATTCTGTGACAGGCTGCATATTAGCATTCTTTTCTGTAAGAAGATTCATTAACAGAAGAGAAAATGGAAAGGGATGGTGGGTGCTGTAGTTTGGGAGCCTTTGATGACCTTGGGGAAGGCTCTTTCTCCTTCAGCAGCAGTTTCCTGTATATAAAAGGAAAGAGAGAGTGCTGTGCTTGCCTCTCAGAGTCACGGTGCTGTTTAAATGCAGTCAACACAGGTTAAAACACTATGTGAGCTGGGAAGCATTATATGTTTAAGAAACAGGTTCTCAAACTGTAGTATACAGAATTGTGGCTTAGAAGAGCTGTTAAAAGTACAGATTCTGACCCACCCTGGGTTGACTTTTGTACAACTTGAGAGAAGAGGATCCAGTGCTGTTTTTCTACATGTGGCTTGCCAATGATTCCAGCACCGTTTGTTGAATAGGGTGCCCTTCCCCCACCTTATATTTTTGTTTCCTTTGCTGCAAATCAGTTGGCTATAAGTATTTGGCTTTATTTCTGGGTTCTCTCTCCTGTTCCATTGGTCTATGTGCCTATTTTTATGCCAGTACCATGCTGTTTGGGTGACTATAGCCTTGTAGTGTAGTTTGAAGTTGGGTAATGTGATGCCTCCAGATTTGTTCTTTTTGTTTACTCTTGCTTTGGCTATGCAAGCTCTTTTTTGGTTCCATAAGAATTTTAGAATTGTTTTTCTAGCTCTGTGAAGAATGATGGTGGTATTTTAATGGAAATTGCATTGAATTTGTAGACTGCTTTTGGCAGTATGCTTATTTTCACAATCTTGATTCTACCTATCCATGAGCATGGGATGTGTTTCCATTTGTTTGTGTTATCTATGATTTCTTTCAGGAGTGTTTTGTAGTTTTCCTCGTAGAGATCTTTCACCTCCAAATGGCATTCACAGCAACCTGGATGGAATTGGAGGCCATTATTCTAAGTCAAGCAACTCAGGAATGGAAAATAGAAATATTGTATGTTGTCACTTATAAGTGGGAGCTAAGCTATGAGGATGCAAAGCCATAAGAATGATATAATGGACCTGGAAACTTGGGAGAAGGTGGGGAGGGGTTGAGGGATAAAAGACTACACATTGGGTGCAGTGTACACTGCTTGGGTGACGGGTACACCAAAATCTCAGAAATTACCACTAAAGAACTTATCCATGTAACGAAACACCACCTGTTCCCCAAAAACCTATTTTTTTTTTTTTTTAGTACAGATTCTGGATCCCAATCCAGAGATGCTGATTCAGTAAGTTTGAGCTGAGGCCAGAAATCTGAATTTTGGACAAGTACTTCAGATTATTTGAAAGCAGGAAGTGTCAACAGCCCTATGAGATAGAGCAAATGGAGGGAGAGTAAAGTCGGGTAGCTCACCCAAGGTCACCCAGTAAGTGAGCCAGTAAGTGGCAGAGGCACCTCCCAAGAGATCTCAGACTCAAAGAAAAGCAAGGCTGTTGAGATCTGGGCAGGGGCTCCTTCTCCTGCCCTCTCCTCTGAAGCAGGAAGCAGAGTTGCAGCCCAGGTCCACAAGCATCCAGCAAACTCAGAAGGGCTGTATCCCTGCATTCCTTGAGCTTCAAGCAAACAAATGTGCCTGGGACCTGTATAAACACATAGGCACATGAATGATAGAGACTGGGGAAGAGAGGGGAAGGGGAGAGCCATATTAAACACTAGACATTCCATCCAACTTGTGCCTCTGTGTATCACTGAGAAGATTCACTGGGATAAAAAAAAATGCTCTAAAACATGTCAATGCCAAGATGATTAAAATGCCATTCTGTACTGTCAGTGTATGGAAAGGAGAGATAACTGCAACTGGGACACCACGTTTTCAGGAAATAATAGAAAATGAGTAAATAGGGTTACAACACCCAGAGTCACAGAATGTTAGAACTGGATGTGCCTCTGGAGAACCCCTTTATATTACAGATAGGAACACCAAGTCCTGGTAAGGGAAGTGCCAGGTGGGTCAGCAGAGCCCCGTCCCAGACCTCAGGGCTCTGCCCCCTGTCTGGCAAGTATCTCACACCACACTCTGCCCTCGCAAAGCTTTAAAGCAGAAGTGTCCAAGCTTTTGGCTTCCTTGGACTACGATGGAAGAAGAATTGTCTTGGGCCACACATAAAATACACTGATACAAACAATAGCTGATGAGCTAAAAAAAAAAAAAAATCACAAAAATAATCTCAAAATGTTTTAAGAAAGTTTATGGATTTCTGTCAGGGTGTGTGCGGCCCATGTGCCTCAGGTTGGACAAGCTTGCTTTAAAGGAAAGGAGATCCACGAAGCAGTATTCCTTCCCAACACCACCTTTACCTCACACACAGCCTCGGTGGAGCTGTGGATGCAGGAAGAACAGAAGAGAGGTGAGGATTTCTAGTCAGCAGTTGCAGTAGGTGGGGAGAGAGTCCCAAATGTTAATTAAGGAGTCCATCAATCCCAATTCTCCAGCTCACTCACAGAATTTGAAATAAAGAGAACAAGTGACTAGGGGGAAAGAGACCCCCAAGAAAGGCACTCCATGATGAGTTGGAAGGGGTGGGCACATTTGCCTGGTTACCCAGGGATGCTCTCCAAGAAAATCAGACCTTTGAGGAACAGGCTGCAGTGGCTGGAAATAGAGCTGGGATTGCAGGGCAGGTGATTCACTTCCAGCTCTAAACCTTCCCAGATGCCTTGGCCGAGCATCCCAGGTCTGTCACCATCTGACCTCACCCTGCCCATCCAATTTTATCTTCTCTCACTGTCCTGCCGACAGCACAGGTCCTATCCCTTGTGGATTGGTCTAACCAGACAATACCCCGGGAGGAGTACTGGTGTCAGCCCAGAAGCCCAGCCCAGGGGCAGTTCTTGGTGAGGGAAGAGAAAGAATTTCCAGGGGATGGAGGAGTTGGGGTGAGGCTACAGAGACTGGAAGGAAGGAGCCACAGGCCTCTGGAGACAGGCCTGGGCAAGGGCACACCAGGACTCCTGTGCTTTATCCACCCTGCTCCATCAGCATTGTCCCCTCCACACATACTTGTACCCCAGCTGGGATGGTGACATCAACATAGAGGGGGAAGTGGCCTCGCCATCAGCTCTGAGCTCCCCGCCCTGCAGTGACCAAGTAAGTCAAGGCCACCTCTAGAGCAACCCGTTGGCCTGGGTTTTGACAACAACAGCAGGTGATAAAAAAGGACAAGATGGAAGGATCCAAATGTGTTGTGTTCTCTTCACAAAGAGATTATAACAAGGATTACTGGCTTGGGCTGAGTAAGCCTTGAGAGTTATCACCAGAATGTGGGGTTCTACGAGCGAAAAAAAATGATACTATCTCAAAGGTGAGAGATAAAGAGACAAGAGCTTATTTTCTACCCAGGCTGGTAACACAGCAGTGACCCTGGAATCTGGGTTATAGCCACCCATTGGCTTTGGCTTTAACTTTGTTTAAAACCAGCCTGTTAAAAAAAAGTAGATAGAAAGATGCTCAAGATGTTATCCATGAAAACAACCCATGAGATAGCCTCCTAAGCAGTGGGCTTATCAAATTGTCTTCATTTTTCTGAACAGAAGCAGGATGTGCTGGAGACACCAAGAATAATTGCCCTGGCAATCCCTGTAAGTCTCCTAAGAGCCTCTTGAAGTTCCTTTTTTTCTATTTATCTTGGTAATGAATTCTCTGAGCCTTTGGCCTGCCAGTTCAGTTATCTTTCCATACCTCTGACAAAAGCATAGCTGTGGGGAAAGATAATATTTTTGTAATCAAATGAGTATCAGTGAGATCCACACAGCAGCTTCTGACATAGTTTTTAATGACTTGATTCTTCAGCAGCTTCTCCCAGGAGAAAGCCTTTGGGTATAATATGAATATGAAGAAATAGTCTGGATTTATTCAACTCATCATGTTTTTAATAATTGTCTACAGAAACCCTTGAACTTTCTAGCTTTTGCTACATAGACAATGGAAAGGAGAAATTTTAACAATTATTTAGAAGATTTGATCAGTTTCGACTTGCAGTTGGGATCTTCAGGCATAAACACAGGGTTTCGAAAGAGCTTTGTTAGAACCTTTGCTCTGTTGTTTAACCTCTCTCTTTTGCAATTTCTAAGCCTATGAAATACACATTATCATAGTATCTTCCTCATAAAGACATTATGAGAATTACATAAAATAATGACCATAAACATTTAACACAGAGCCAGATCAGTAAATGTTAGATTTTCTTTCCTGCAGAAATCAACAGATGATCTCAAATTTCCATTTTATTTCACTTCTACGGACATGGCCTCTAGATATTCTAAATGTCACATGGGCAGCTGTAACAGTGAACAAACAGCCTCTCTGAGCAAAATGAAGTCAATAGGACCTGCGTATTTATCACGTGGAGGAGAAGTTGGCTAAAAGATTGCCACATTTGTTTCCTAGGGCTACTGCAGCAAATTACCACAAACGGGCAGCCAAAAAAAAAAAAGCAGAAATTTATTCCCGCACAATTGTTGAAAGCTAGATGTTCGAAATGAGGGTGTCAGCAGGGGCTGTTCCTTCTGGAGGCTCTGAGGGAGAACATCTCCTATGTCTTAGCTTCAGGTGGCTGCCGGTGATCTGTGACATTCCTTGGCTTGGGGTTGCATGAATTGTCTCTGCCTCAGTCCTCACATGGCCTTTCTCTCTGTTCTATGTGTCTTAAGTCTCCTTCTCCTTTCTTTTACAAGGACACCAGTCATTGGATTTAAGGCCCACCCTAAATCCAGGATGATCTCATTTGAGATCCTTAACTTAATCATAACTACAAAAACCCTATTTCCAAAAAAGGTCTCATTCACAGGTATCAGGGGTCAGGAGTTGAATTTACTTTCTGGAGAATGACACTATTCAACCCACTACAATTACTTTGAGTTCTTCAAACAAAATATGTCCCACTACTTAGGAATGAAATGACTTCAAAGCAAGTACTATTCATTTTCCATTTATCTTTAGAGGCCCAAATACAAAATTTACAAAGTGTGGATTGTATCAAGGATTTAAGTTTCTTTGGAACTTAGAATCCTTTTAAGTCTTGATAGAAGATGGAGGCAAATAAACTCATCCTGGTAATTTTGATAACTGAATTTCAAATTTCTCAGTTCTAGTTCATGATGCTGTCTTAGGCAGAATAATGACCAGCCAAAGATGTTCATGTCCTAATCCCTGGAACCTGTGAGCATGTTTCCTAACATAGCAAAAGGGTATTAAGATTGCAAAGAGGATTCCTAAACAGCTGACTTCCAGATAGGAAGTTTACCCTGGAATATTTAGCAGGCCCCATATAATCACAGGAATCCTTAAAAGAGACAGAAGAGGTCAGAGTGATGCCACGTGAGAAGGACTTGTCCCTGGCTCTGAAGATCCAGAAAGGGGCCACAAGCCAAGGCATACAGGCAGCTTCAAGAATTTGGGAAAGGGAAGGAAATAGTCTCATGCAGAAAGGAGCACAGCCCTGTCAACATCTTGGTTTTAGCCCAGTGTGACCCATCTTGGACTTCTACTTCAGAACTGTAAAATAATAAATTTATATTAAGGCACCAAATTTGTGGAAATTTGTTATGACGGGAACAGAAAACGAATACACATGCACTCTGAATGAACACAGCAGCCTTTCCTACTTAAATTCCACTGAAAAGATGCTCAAGGGTGGGCAGAAGGGGGCATGAACTCACAAGAACAAAGGACAGAGGAGAGGAGAAAACAGCAGCAGGTGTGTTGACATGAGAAGGCAAATGGTCAGGCAGTACCTCTCACCTAGCTGTCCTGAGACAAGCTAAATCCTAAGCCATCAGTGTGAAGACAAGTAGCAGCCCAATCTGTTCTGCAAAACTCCCAAAAGGTTCAGAAATTAGTGGCACCAGATAGATCTAGAGGCTGGGGTAAACAGGAGGCTATAAACGGGATTGTTTAAGTCTTTTCAAAGAGCAGTTACAGCCCCAGATTCTATATCCCTCATTGACCAGCCAGACAACGGCTGCTCCTCAGCAAAAGATCAGTGGTTTTTGCCCATAAAGGATGTAACCTACAATCTCTACATGGAAGAACACCAGGCATTGCTGAAGATGGGGGATAGAACTGAAACGTATGATTCAATGGACACTGACACTGTGAATGTCAGATTCCAGCTCTCTTCCTCTCCTCAGCTCCCAGACCCAGTGTCAAGGTTTATATTCTCCAGGCAGGGGATCAGAAACATCTAATCTGGAGACTTAAATCTGACCAGCTTTTCAATGTCCCACTCTGAAAGTGGGACAAGAACCATCACACGTTTGAGGAAACTCTCCCTCTGAGACAGGCCCCCCCAAAATTATTGAAAAACAACTTGAGGGAAAGAGACTATGCAGAGAGAAGAAAACTTCAACAACTAAAGTTGTTAGAGTAGCCTCAGGGAGATAACATACTACATTTGTGAAACAGGAACAGGATGCTCTATCAAAGGAATGTCAAAGAACAACAACAAAAAAAAATTTAAGTTAAAAATATGATACCAGAAATTATAAACCCAATAGAAGGACTGGAAAATAAAGCTGAAGAAATAATAAAGTAAAAAGAAAAAGTGATAAAAAATATAGAAGAAAAATATGAAATCTAAACAATAAGTCTAGAAGTCCAAGATAGAGAAACATAAAAAAAAAGAGGGAGGGAGAGCATCATTAAATAGGAATTTCTAAAGAATTTCCTAGAAGGGAAGGGTGTGAATTGAGTGTACCCATCAAGTATCAGCAAAATGGGTGAAAAAAAGACCTGAAGTAAAGGCATATCATCTGAAAGCTTAGGGCAAAAGGGACAGATAGATTTTACACACTTCCGAGGGCGGGGGCAGATGTTTATACAAAACATTCAAAATCAGAATGTCATTAGGTTTCTCAGCAGAAACACTTATAGCTAGAACACAGAGTCATGCCTTCAAAATTCTAAGGGAAGATGGTTGCCAACCTAGAATTTTATATCTGGGTGATTCTTAACATGTTCAATGAGATTTTGGAGGCAGAGGGATATCTGACACACATAGAGAAGGCCGTGTGAAGACAGAGCAGAAAGAGATTTGAAGATGCTGGCCTTGAAGGCTGGAGTGATCCACAAGACAAGGAATGCTGGAAGAATCAAGGAATGGATTATATCCTAGGACCTCCAGAGGGAGCTGGCCCTGCCAACACTTGATTGCAGCCCAGTGAAACAGAGTTCAAACTTCTGGCCTTCGAAACAGTGAAAAAATCAATGTGTCATTTGAAGCAATCCAGTTGGTAATAATTTGGTTACAGCAGCCACAGAAAACTAACACAGAGCCCCCAGTCCAATTTCCTATCTTCCACAAGACACCTGTTCTGTGGTTGATCTATGACCTGAGTACAAGTACGTTCGCTTGTAAAATACATAGTTCTGTTATGCAAAAGACATTGTGTTTTTATTCCAATTATTCATATTAGGCTATAGATCTTACTTTGACTATTTCTTTTTGTATTCAACTTTACGTTAAGGTTTTTCTGTGCTGGCAGGTGTATGCACACCTGCTCTGACGCTTCATCAAGAGGCAGGTAATGGCTAAAGGGCTGATGCAATCTTTTCAGGACCTGGCAAAAAAAGAACAGATATTACAGTTGGGCCAAAAGTACAATGAGAGGATAAAGCATCAGCTCTGTGTGTGTATAAGTGAGTGACAAGCATGATTTTTTTGGGTTCTCCTGCCTATCCTTTTCTCACAGATCCTCTCTGCCCTGGCCTGCTCCCCAAGAGACTCCTGGGAAACAAAAGGCCTAACGATTCCAGCTGTCTTCCTTGACAAATTGGAGTGGAACTCAGCAACGGTTTTCCCTCCAACATCCTCTGGGAAATCCATCCAATGATATGTTCCCAGCCGTCCCCTGCTTTCAAAGATATAATGTTGAAACACCAAGTGGCACCTGCCATGTACAGGACATTAGTGTCAGGAAGCAGTGCAAGCATTGAAAGGGGCAGAGAGAGCCCCCAGGCGTAAAAGGAGCCAAAGCTATTTAGAAACGGGGATGACATGGGCTCAGCTGCTTCCAAGTGTATGAAGGCTGGTGCTGAGCAACTTCTTCCACTGAGTCAAGGAGCAGACACAGTGGACCGGCACTGACAAGAAGCATCTGGCTTAAACACCAAAAACACAAAATTAGCCAGGCATGATAGTACACACCTGCAATCCTAGCTACTTGGGAATCTGAGGCACAAGAATCGCTTGAACCTGAGAGGCAGAGGTTGCAGTGAGCCAAAATCATGTCACTGCACTCCAGCCTGGAAGAAAGAGCGAGACTCCGTCTCAAAAACAAACAAACAAAAAAGAATCTTAAAATTTAATAATGAGTCAAGATTTGAATAAATATTTTAGCAAAGATGTATGAATGGCTAATAAAAATGTGAAAAGATGTTCAACACCAGTAGACTCTAGGGAAGTGCAAATTAAAACCACAGTGAGATACCATCCACTAAATGTCTATAACCAAGAAGTCCGATGGTACCAAGTGTTTACAAGGATGTGGAAAAACTGGAATGTTCATACACACTGTAGGAATGTGAAACGGTTGCAGTGTCTTTGGAAAAAGTTTGACACTTTCTTAAAAAGTTAAATATACATCCACCATACAACCCACAATTCCATTCCTAGATATGTACCCAAGAGAAATAAAAATATGTTTTTATTTGTACATGATTTGTACATGAATGTTCACAGCAGCATTAGGCATAATAGTTCAACTCTGGAAGCAATCCAAATGTCCATCAACTAGTGAAGGGATTTAAAAATGTGGTGTTTTAGTCCATTTGTGCTTCTATAACAAAATACCTGACACTGAGTAATGTATAAACAACAGAAATTTACTTCTCACAGTTCTGGAGTCTGGAAGTCCAAAACCAAGATGCTATTATTTGGTGTCTGATGAGGGCTCAATCTCTACTTTTAAGCTGGCACCTTGTCATTGTGACTTCTGGATGGCAGTAATGCTGTGTCTTCACATGGTGGAAGGAACAAAAAAACAAAAGATCCCTACCTAGTTCCCTCTAGCCCTTTCATAAGGTACTAATCCCAACCATGAGGGCTCTGCCCTTATGGCTTAATCACCTTCTGAAGGCTCAATTTCTTAATACTGTTGCATGGGGGATCAAGTTTCAACATGAATTTCAAAGGAGACAACAAACATTCAAACCATAGCATGTGGTGTATCCACACAATGGAACTCAGCAACAACATGGTCAAAACTCAGAAACATTATGCTGTGTGAGGGAACCAAACATAAAAGGCTATATATGTGATTCCATTATAAGAAATTTCTACTAACAGCAAAACTATAGATACAGAAAGCAGAAATTGGCTGAAGTGGGGCTGGGGAGGGGTAGGGGAGGGGCAGGTAGGAAAGGGAGTGTCAGGCATCATGGGGAATTTTTGGAGTGATGCAGTGGTGATGACTGTACAGCTGTACAAATTTACCCCAAATCATCCATTTACAACGGGTGAGTTCCATGATTTATAAATTCTACCTTGGTAAAACGGAATGAAATAAGATTGTGACAAAATGGAGACTTCCCATGCATCGGAAAGTTTATACAAACATTGGTTTTTGTTGAAAACACACCCACTTATTCACCAAGCTTGGCAAGAACAATGGTCCAGGAGGTGGTGGAATTGGTAAATTTTACCCCAGTCAGAGTAAAGTTACCCTGGGACAACCTTGTAATGTAAGCGGCTTTGTTTCTCTTCTGTTCTCTTTCCTCTTCTCCAGGTTAGCACTTCTGGCCACCAGTCAGGTGTTTTCACCCTTTCTGTGCCCATTGTCCTCAAGTGGGTAACAGTTAGACACAGTTGTTTAAAGGGTGAGTTATTTAGACCCAGAGAGATAGATTCTTCCTCTGTAAAGTGTGTAGTATGTTTTGGCTGTGTCCCCATTCAAATCTCAACTTGAATTGTATCTCCCGGAATTCCCACATATTGTGAGAGGGACCTAGGGGAAGGTAATTGAATTACAGAGGGCGGGTCTTTCCCATGCTATTCTCGTAATAGTGAATAAGTCTCACGGAATCTGATGGGTTTATCAGGGGTTTCTGCTTTCACTTCCTCGTCATTTTTCTCTTGTCACCACCATGAGAGAAGCACCTTTCACCTCCCACCATGATTCTGAGGCCTCCCCAGCCATATGGAACTGTAAGTCCAGTTAAACCTCTTTTTCTTCCCAGTCTCGGGTATGTCTTTATCAGCAGCTTGAAAATGGACTAATACAGTGGTGATAATAAAACCAACCACCAACCTCATCATGCCAAAGGGCATAAATGAGATTCAACGTTTATGAAGCACCAGCCCAGTGTCCGCATACAGGAGCTGCTCTATAAAGACCATCTGCTAGCCTCTCCTATTGTTTACCAAACCGACTTCCAGGAAAAAGGGTGCTGTTAGTCATTGACACCTTGTGGGAATGCATTTCATCAAATTCCTTCTCTGCAACTGAAAGCACCCTTTTCAGAGTAGATGAAAGGCTTTTACCCTGCCAAGGGGAAAGATGGGCACAGGCCAGTCCCCATCTTCCTAAAACTTCTGTAACTCACTCCCTCGTCTCCTTACTTGGTTGCCCACCAGTGGCTTTGGAAAGCCAATTTTTGGCAGATCAAAAACTGCACTTTCCTATCTTGAAGTGCTGTGCTGGGTCTGTCACAAGATCTCAATGAGGGTAGTGCTATTTTCAGATCAGATCAGCAGACACACCCAGAATGCCAAGGACACAGCCACAGTCACCTGAATGTTGTGTGCCTGTTTGTTATTGTCACTAAGAACAATGGTGTGGACAGAGCTGGGACTGGGGTGATGCCAGCAGGGTGCTTAGGGTACAATATTTAAGAAGGCACCCTTTCATTGTCTTCCTCACCCTTGTGTGACCCTGAGGATGAGTGCCTGTTTAAGAATGAGTCTCCAGGGCGCAACATTTAGGGAGGCACTGACTCTCAGGTCATGCAAAAGCAGGGTAGGCACAGACAGCGTGTCTCTTTCAGTGTTGCACCCTAGACACCTCACTTGCCTTTGGGGCAGCCCAAGAGACAAGGGCCTGGACCCAAGCCCAGATGCTGCTGTTAGAGCACCAGCTTTGCCAGCAATTAGCTGCGTACCCTTGAGCAAGTTTATGTCTCCTATTTCCTGCCTGTCCTGGTTCTATGACTCAAGGGCTACTTCACTCCTCTCAGTAATAGAGCACAACAATGATGGAAATACCCATGACCTGGAGGATTAGGTCCCGGCTTACATTTCATGTCTTCACATAAGCATTTCCTGACCCTGTAGGCCACCCTCTGTCATGTGCTATTAGCAACCTGTTCATTTTATTCATAGCAGTTATCAGAACTTATTTTAATTTGTTGGTTTATATCAGGCAAGGTGGTGTACATTAAAGTGCAATCATAAACAACCCTCAAATCTCAGGAGCTTAAACAGTAAAAGTTTCTAGCTTTTTCACACCACATGTGCTTTGTGGGCTGGCTAGGAGGCTCAGCTCAGGGACCAGGCTGATGGGCAGCGACTGTACGGAGCACTGCCCTGGTCGTGGTGCCAGAGGGAAAAGAAAGCTTTAGAGAGCATTGCACAAACTGCTCAGCCCAGAAGGGCACCACGCTTCCACTCACCACTCATTGGCCAGAACTGGTCAAGGGTCCATCCCGGAGGACCTCAGTGATGTGTCCTCCTAACTCATGCTGGCAAAGATAGCATGAGTTAACTCAACCCAGGAAGCCCAAAGGTTTGGTGCGCAGTTCTAATGACTACCACATTGTTTATTTGGTTTTGCCTGTCTCCCCTGACCGGAATGGCCCATCAGAGCAGGATGGTCTGTCTTCTTCATCATTTTAACCCCAATGCTAGCACCTCGTTGGTGCTTAATAACTATCTCTTGACTGACCAAATGGTTCTGATATTTTAGGATTGGTTATCAAGACTGTCTATTGGATGAACGTCATCTGTTCAGAGCCTGGAGTATTCAGAGCCCAGCTTACCAAGTTAAACAGACTCTCCTAAAAGGAGAAAAATAATGACTCTAACTACTGCTTTTCTTAATTTTCTCCTTGACTGTCTAACTGCAGAAGCAAATGAATAAGAACCTCTGAGAGCCTAGGAGAATAGTCCAAAGTGGCAACCTATAATCTGAAATCTCTTTGTAATTTTATTCTTCATCTTAAAAGTTCATGTGAATTTCACATTCTGTTGCATCTTATATTCATGGTCGTAAAAAAAACCACCAAGTTTTAAAATATTTAGCTGAGTAAAATTCATGCTCCCTGAGCACGTGTCATGCTTCTTGTGGGGTTCAAGGTCCCCTAAGATCCCACCTACATTACCTCCAGGGTGGTTTGCTCCAAGCCAGGAGAGGCTTAGATACCTAAGCCTCCTTAGATATCTCCTGGGCCTTAAGGCTTAAGCTTAACTTATTAAGAACATCTTCTGCATTTCTTTCCCACTCTGGATTCATTCAGGAATTGTGGTGACTCTTTTTCTCTGATGGGGACAAAATTCCAATTATAAATGGAACTTGACTTTGTCTAATGAAATCAGGAAAAGATGGTGATAAGGCCTCATTTTCTTTACCACAGGTTGATAGATTAAGTTCTTCAGATCCAGTGTTTCTCCAACATTTTTTTGCCATGACCCACACTAAGAAGGAATACATTGTCTGTCACGTCCAGCAATGGACACCATTGGCAACCTCATTCAGGCTGGGGCACTCATCCCCAGTGGGTAAAGATCACAGAGGCCTCGTCCTCTGGAGAATTGTCCTTGCAGAATAGGAGCTGACTTTCCAGGTTATGCACCCCTCCTCCGCAGATCAGCCCACAGCCCACAATTGATGGTGGACCTGGGAGTTCACAGGCTGGCCCCTTCCCTAAGGCAGCACCAGGTCTGTGGAACAACACAAGCATCAGAGCCCCAGAAATCAGGCTGAGAGCACACACTCTCGTTCAGCTTCTTCTCCTGCCCCAAGTGGTTCCCCTCACTTTTCCAGATCACACACACCCAGATCCGTTTTGTTGAGCTCTGCTTCTAGGGAAACTGACTTAAGACTCACACACAGATACACGTACACACACACACCTGAAATAAAATTTTGAGTAAGCAGTACTTACACTTACTTCACGTGATGCACTCTTATTTTCTGTACTATTCTTTTTTGTTTTGTTTTGTTTTGTTTTGAGACAGAGTCTCGCTCTGTCCCCTATTTTTTAATTGCTTGTTTGTAACCCTCTAATTTTATTTCATAATCCATGAATGGGTCACAGCTCTGCAGTTTGAAAAATACTACACTTTATAAGCAATCTAGAGATCAAACAAACAAACAAACAAAAACCTACACTTCCCTAACCTTTCCAAGTTAACCTTCGGGAGACTGGTGTTCTGCAATCCAAAAGGTTCAGGAGAGCGTGGAGTGAAAGGAACCTGTCATGGTGTGCATGGCTTTGAGAGTTTTGAGACTCAGGAGATATATTCTCCTAGGGCCAAGTGTCTAAAGTAGCCCCAAGCATCTACTGCCTTCTGACTGCTGAGAAGGGCACCAGCCTCCCTCCGCTCTATCCTTTCCCCTGCAAATGCATTCACTTCTGTTCCAAGAGATAAAGCAGTTTTTGACCTTGCATAAATACACAGAGATGTACATAAGAAAAGTTTATTTCAGCATCATCTATGATGCCAAAACCAAAACATCCCGAATGGCCCTCAGTAAATGCACCGCAGTACAACCAGACAAAGGAACACCATGTGTCCATTAAAAATAATGAAATAAGTTATGTAAGTACTGAAAACTTTCCATGATACACTAAGTGCAGAAATCAATTGGCCCTGCAGTTCTCCAATGTAATTTCATTTTTATTTTTGTAAAGTTAGTATGTGTATGGTAAACATATGGAAAAATAGGCTCAAAATTATTTGTGGTAATCATCTGCGGGGGGATGATTACAGAACACTTTCTTTCATTTCCTAAGTCATACATTTCCATAGCGTTTGAGCTTTTTACTGCAAGCATGA
The DNA here is from genome assembly GCF_028885655.2 of Pongo abelii. Classification (NCBI taxonomy): domain Eukaryota; kingdom Metazoa; phylum Chordata; class Mammalia; order Primates; family Hominidae; genus Pongo; species Pongo abelii. The sequence goes on from NC_072001.2 coordinate 61,325,782, forward strand.
ATTATTTCTAAAATGAGAAAAAGCAATAACTTTTCATTTAAAAAAGGCAAAACACAAAAAGAAGGTATTTATAAGGTGGCGTCGTAAGTTCCTTTGAAGGTACAATAGCAGTCCTTCAGCAGATAAAGTATGCTTTCAAAAGTGAGATAGGAAACATTTCTGTAAGTTCATGCTCTCAGATAACATCTTTGCTCCAACATATAGACATTTCAGATAAAGAACAAATGGAGAAGTCTTATACACTGTAGTGAGACTCAGAAACCAGATAAACATCCCCGTGTACTACAAATGACAAGAAAGCCCACCAGGAGCTGGACTGAGGCCAGGGCTTTGGTGCCTGGTTCTGAAAGCTCAGATGGTGGCTCCCACAGGGCCGTAAGGGCTAAAAGGGGTAAGGGATGGAGGGAGTGGAGAGTCAGGGTTTGGGGCTCCCAAACCTTCCAGAAAGTTAGAAAATGCCACCTGGAACATTGTTTTGTTTTATTCAAGGGTTTGTTACCCTGGCTGCATCTTTAACTTGATAAGTTTTTAGAAAAATACCATTGCCCAGAAATTCCGACTTAATTTCTTTAATTCTTTCTCCCTCTCTCTCTCCTTTCCCTCCCCGTTTCCCAGTCCCTTCCCTCCTTCTCCCTCTTCTCCCTTTACTCCTCTCTCTTCCCCTCCTACTCTCTCTCTCTCTCCCTCTTTCCTGTTTAAAGGACTCCTTTGGAGATTGCAACATACATCCAGGATTGATGTTAATTAACACCTTGGGCTTAGGGGTCAACGGATCCAGACACAGGCTCCGCCCAGGTACTCAGCCAAGCAAGCAGCCAGCTTGAAGATGAGATTTGGGATTTGCCCCCATTGTGGATATTTCTGAACATCAGCAAGGCCTGCTTTGGGACTGAAGGCCCTGGGGAAGGGAGTAGGGTTTAGGAGGGAGCCAAATACTGCTACTCGGAGTGAGGTAATGGGACAGAGAGACAGACAGGGAAAAAACATGTTCCTCCACAGGCAAACGGATGAATACATGATGTACTCATATAACAGAATGTTATAGAGTGATGAAGATTTGTAACCCAGCATTAACATGACACCAACGTGGATATCCCTCAAAAACATAATGGTGAGTTATAGAAACATTTTACAGCATGGTTTGTATGTTATGATGCCATTTATTTACATTTTAAACATTAGGAACCAAAAAACATATATTGTTTTGCAGCTAAAACTATTAAAATATTCATGAGATTCTAACACACTGACTTCGGGGCAGGGGTTCCCTTTGGCAAGGGAGGAAGAGGAGTGGGGTTGAAGAGAGGTGCACAGGGAGGAATAAATGGGAACAAACCGTGGGTACCCACACTGCACAACTTGGGTGGATCTGAAGGCATCATGCTGCGTATAAGAAACCGATAGTAAAAGGTCACATAATTTATTACTCCATTTATGACATTTATGAAAAGACAAAATTATAGTGATGAAGAATAGATTAGTGGTTGTCAGGAGGAAGTTGGGACTACAAAGGGATAGTGCACCAGGGTGATGGGGTTCTTCTGTATCCCAGCTGTGGTGATGGTAACGCAAATCTACACGTGCATTAAAATTCATAGGACTGGCTGGGCTCAAAGGCTCACGCCTGTAATCCCAGCACTTTGGGAGGCCGAGGCAGGCGGATCACGAGGTCAGGAGATCGAGACCATCCTGGCTAACATGATGAAACCCCGTCTCTGCTAAAAATACAAAAAATTAGCCGGGCGTGGTGGCGGGCGCCTGTAGTCCCAGCTACTTGGGAGGCTGAGGCAGGAGAATGGCATGAACCCGGGAGGTGGAGCTTGCAGTGAGCCGAGATTGTGCCACTGCACTCCAGCCTGGGTAACAGTGCAAGACTCCATCTCAAAAAAAAAAAAAAAAAAAAAATTCACAGGACTAAATTTCACAAAGAAAAGTAGAATGGATGGTTGCCAGGGACTGAGGGAAGGGACTCATTGTATAATGGATATGGAGTTTCAGTTTGGGAAGATGAAAAGATTCTAGAAATGGATAGTGGTAGTGGTTGTACAACAATGTGTATGTACTTAACAGCATGAATTGGACCCTTAAAAATGGTTAACTTGGGAAACTTTCATGTACATTTTACCACAATAAAAAATGTTTTAATTCATAGGACTGTACACCAAAAAAAGCCAATTTTGATTGAATGGAAATTTTTTAAAAACTAAAAGAAAAATCAGAAGCAAATACTGCAAACTGTTACATTAAAGCTAAATAATAGATACATCATGTCTGTTACTTAATTTTCTAAACTTTTCTGCAAGTTTAAAATGCCCTAATAAGTTCTTAATAGTTTAAGGTAGAATCAAAATTTTGGGGCTGTGGGAAGCTTTTGAGATCATTTTTTCCAGATTCCTTACTAGAATGGGGTGAAACTGAGTTTTCACAGCTAAAAACTCCTGACTCCAGCCCAGTGCTTTAACCACAATGATTATTTGGAACTCAAGCTTCTAATTGATAATAAAATCAGGCTTCTTCCACTTAGGAAAGCTTATGAGATGCAAAGAACCATGAAAAGTATGCTCAACTTTTCTAGTCCATAGGAAACTATTTCTACATAATCAGAACACTCAACTAAGAACAGAATTAATATTTAAGCAGTAGCTCTCTTCAAAAGAACTGTTAAAATAAATTTAAAAGAAAAAAGTCACAAAAATCTTGTGTCAATTTTACTGAGGTATTCTAAATGATCACATAAGACATTTTAATTTGTTTCATGTCATCCTTGCATCTGCCTGTCTTTGTTCTCACCCCCGCTCTCCTCCTATATAAATACAATCTTATACTGAATAGCTTCTGTGACCTCTTCTCACCCCCTATCTAATCTTGAGTGAGGGTTGCTCTAATTAGAACTGACTTTCTTTAAAAAGTAGTACTCTGCAAAATTCTGGGGTTAAAAAAACACCTTTCACCACTGGATCTGCAGGGTTGTTGGTTGCAAGCAACAGAACTGACTGGGAAAGCCAGGACATGCAGTCTTGTAGGGGGCAGGATGAGAGAGAGGAAACCCGGCCACCAGCAAGGGACCTCTGTTGGAGATACCACCTCTGGTATCATTGCTGCTAGCAAAAGCCTTACTTTGTTGCAGTCATCAGTAAGGAATTTTTCAGCTGATGGAATATCTTCTGTGGATTATTCCAGTGAGGGGGAGGGTTCTGGGTGTGGACTTCCAGTTGGCTGAGCCTAGGGCCTCGGCCCATTCTTTCTGACATCCTCTGCCAAGAGCTTCTTTAAAGGAGGTTGCAGTTCTGCCTTGCAACACACAATGACAGACTCTCTTCCCTCCCAAGTAGGGAGAGAATTCAACACTGGGTAGCAAAGAAAAGAAGAATGGTCTACCTTCATCAGTGCCCACGGGCTTCCCAACCGCCACGTGTGCCTTTGCTTCCTTACTTCAGCTCCCCTTGTCACCCCCTCCCTGGTGTTCTCACCTAAGGCCATGCAACTCTCCTTCATGCAACCAAAAATGTTCTTACCCCTCCTCAAAGGAACACCACCATTCTGGCATCTGTGAAACTCCTGCTTCAATGCTTAGCTGTCCACAGTCTCTTCTCCACTGAGCATCCAGAATGATCATTTTAGAACCTAGGACCAATCTTTCTACTCCTTGCCCAAAGCTCTCCAAAGGCCCTGTTGTCACTTATAGAAAAAGCCAAATTTTCACCGTGGTCATCTAGGCCATTATTGTCCCCTCCCACCAGTCTGACCTCCTTTCCTACTATATCCCTCTCACTCTACTCAGAGACAAACTCAGAAAAAGGGGAGAAACTCAGAGAATTGAGGCCGCAGGCAATGCAGCCAAAAGGCCAAACGTGGTCACATTAGAACTAGCCAATGGAGTAGCAAGGACGATCCATTGGAGAGCTGGGTGCCTCCACAGTGGTTACAGTGATCTTGTTCACCCACTCAATCGCTGTTGCCTAGAAAACCTGGGAAGGTCTGAGGCAGACATCCAATACTTCATCTTCTATACCTGAGGAAGTATTTTTATGCCTAATGGAAACTCCTCCTACTTCATTTTACCAACTCTTCTGAGTCCTCCAGTGGGAAAAGCTCTTTACCATCACTCCTACAGCTTTTACTCCAAAGTAGGTAGGGATGGCCACACTGGGCCAGCCTATAAAGCCATCTCTATTAGTTTCCTAAGGTTGCCATAACAAAATATTGCAGACTGGGTGGTAAAAAACAGAAATTTCTTCTTTCATAGTTCTGGAGGCTGGAAGTCCAAGATCAAGGTGCCAGCAGGGTTGGTTTCCTCTGAGATTGCTCTTTTTGGCTCGTGGATGGCCGCCCTCTTGCTGCCTCTTCACGGGCTGGCTCCTCCCTCTATGCATGCTCACCCCTGGTGTCTCTCTCTGTGTCCTAATCTTTTCTTCTTATTAGGTCACCCATCAGATTGGACTAGGGCCCACTCTAATGGTCTCATGTTAACTTAATTACCTCTTTGGTATCTCCAAATGCTGTCACATGCTGAGGTCCTGAGCTAGGAGTTCAACATATGAATTTGGAGGGGCCACAATTCAGTCCAAAACACCTCCCAGCTAGCACTCTGTCTCAGACAATAGAACCAAAGTGTACTGTGGAGAGCCAAGGTGCACCTCCTGATTCATTCTTGTATTCATTCTCATTCCACCAATATTTCATAAGAGCCATTTATATGGTTACAGGGTCTACATAAAACCAACAAATTGATCTTTCCAACTGCATTTCTCATCATCTCACCCTTCACATGGAAACTCCTTAATGGTTCCCCATGGCCTTAAGAGAACTCAAAAATCCAAGTATGGTATACAAAATATTCAAAGATCTGGAATCTGCTTACCTACCCAGCTATAATTCCCTCACATGCCTTTTGCTGCAGTTAAAGTACTGGAGTATAGTGGGTGCACACACAAGTTATGCTGAGTTACTTCTAGCTGTATGATCCTAGGCAAAATGTGTTTTACTCAAAAATTATTTAATTATCATCTCCTTTCTGCAGCTGTGTGAGGCCCTGGGGCAGATAAAAAGATCTCATCCTCAAAGATCTAATTTGAAGGGAATGTCAGCAAGCAAACAAAAATTACATTGCAATTGATAGGCAGTATAGTCTAGATGTATGCAAAATGTGTCAGAAGCTCAGAGGAAAGTCTCCTTACATTTCTAGGGCACAGGTTTCCCCATTAAGACAATACACCAACCTCCAAAATTAAACTAAGGGTAAGGCCAATGCATAGCATAATCTATATGTTTGCTAATACATTGCTGAAGTAAATCAGAAATGTGGATCAGATCCAGTTATTAAGTTAAGTCACATCTTACATAACTAATGAAATGGAAATTGGTTACACACCCACCAAAGTATGCAGAGCCCTCAGGTGGAGATTAAAATCCCTTCTTGCTGCCACAAATTCATCTCTGCGGTGTTTTTAAAATGCATATATGAAAGTCACAGGTGACAAGCACTGTACAAGCCACTCCACCAAGCTTGAGATAGTCTAGCTATTAATCACCTAAACTAGCAGCCATGGTCTGATGATATGCTAAAATAAAATAATGCAACTTGCAGTGAGGGTTATTTTATTTACATTTTAAATCTTCTAGCATATGTCTCAAGAAGTTTTCTGGCCCAAGGCTGGGTGTGGTGGCTCACTCCTGTAATCCCAGCACTTTAGGAGGCTGAGGCAGGTGTATTGCTTGAACTCACAAGTTCAATACCAGCCTGGGCAACATAGCAAAACCCCATCTCCATAAAAAATACAAAAATGAGCTGGGCATGGTGGTGCATGCCTGTAGTCCAGCTACTCAAGAGGCTGAGGTGGGAGGACTGCTTGAGCCCAGGAGGCAGAGGTTGCGGTGAGCTGAGATTGTGCCCCTGCACTCCAGCCTGGGTGATAGAGCCAGACCTTTTCTGGGGAAAAAAAAAAAAAAAAGGAAAAAAAAAGGTATCTGGCCCAGAAACTTGCAAAAGAGAACAAGAACAGGTATTGTTAAGCTGCCAGAGGAAGGGGGACTGGACTCTTCCCTCTAAGACCTCTTAGAAATGCTAGGTATAATCTGTGTCACTTTGTTTTTAATGCACTGCTGAGTTCACAACCAAGACAGGGAAATTCCCAAGTGATGAAAATGAAAAGAGACCATAAAAGAAAAGTAGTAAGTGATGAGCAGCTGCCAAATTGGATGAGAAGATACTGACATCAGTTTCCTAGGGGCGTGGGCTTTAATGCCCGTGTGGGAACAGGAAAGAAGTCCTTGAGTCCGCATGAGGTAGGGAGTGGGAACAGGGCCGCTGCTTAAAACCTGAACTCTCAAAGGGTGGCACCTGCAGAGAAAGGTGGACTAACAATAATCAATTTACTGGCACATAGACCAAGGGTGTCTTTGCTCACATTCTGGAGAAGAAAATATACCAATCCAGATGGATTGATAAATTGAGGCATTTATTAAATTATTGCCTCTCAGCTTTGAACTTGTGATACCTGGTCTGGGATCATAGTCTGAACACTGCAAGCCTTTCTCCTTCACAGTACGGATCATACCATACTTGTCAGCAGAGGGCGCTGGAGGGACACTGCAGGAGGAAAAGGGCTTCTCTTCCTGGTTTCTATGCGAGGGCGTTTGGCTTTTTATTGCTCCTGCTGCATGGCTGGTCAGCAGGGTGGGTGAAGGGGGACATCCAGTGGTGTTCTGCACGGTCCCTCAATGACCTCACCGTTCCAGCCAGTCCTGTGACCACCTTTCCATGATCCTCCTGACACAGACTTCCCATGCTCCAGACTTTACACCTTGGTGTGGCTGTACCCAGAAGGTTGTTTCCTGTTTGCCCAGCAACTGCGGATGGGCCGCAGTAAATTCCTCTCCTTCCTGTGAGCTACAGCCACATCTTTGCCAATGAGTTTTGAACCCCAGCCTCGAGAAGGCCCCATCCTGTCCAAATGTGCCCTTCCTTGGGTATTCTCTTTCACCCTAGAGTCTCAATGTAGCATTCCCTTTACATCTTTTTAGTTACTCTGTTAACATAGCTTAATAATGCCTTATAGTAAATTAACTTATTTAAATTATTATGTGTGGTTTCTGTCTCCTGATTAGACCCAGACTGATACCACTGAGACATCAAAAATCTCTGGCCTATGCTATTAAAGATACAAATTTATATTACCTAGCATGAGTAAACACAAAAACATTACGAAGTGTTATTTCCTCAACCAAGGTGGCATAGCATTCTCCAAAAAGCGAAATACTGAATATACATCCAATCCAAAATTTAAAAACTCACAACGGAACAACCCTTAAGTATTGTCAAATATACAGTAAAATACAATAATGAATTTAGAACCGGGCTTAGAACTAAATGGGCTTAGAACTAAAGTACTTAGAATAAAGAATTTAGAATGGGCTTAAAACTAAAGTAACTTCTGATATAATAAAACAATCCAAAAGAAAAGATTATAAGTATGCTTAAAAGAAAACCTGTAAATCAGTAGAAAAAGGAGAGACTTGACAAGAACAGGCAGATTTGAAAAATAACCAAAGAAAACTTTTACAAATGAAAAACAAACCTTCAAAGAATGAGCTCAATAGCTGATTAAACATAGCTGTAGAGAAAATAGTGGACAAGAAGAACTGAGTAATCTGCACAGAATTCAGCACAGAAAGTTAGACAAAAATATCTACAAAATACATACAGAAAAGAATAAAAAGCATCAAAATGCAGATAATAGGAGTTCCAAAAGGACAAAGCAGAGTGAATTAGGAAGGCAATATTTGGAAAGTTAATGGGAGAGATTTTTCCAGAATTGATAGAGATTTCCTGAAAATGACTCCACCGATGGAAGAAACACAGACTCCCAAATAAGACAAAAGCCTGGAACATTGATAGGAAACTCTAGACCAGAAACAAAAAAAACAGAAAATCTTTAAAGCAACAAGAGACAGATTGCCTACAAATAATTAAACTAAGAGCAAAAATCTTAATAAGAGCCGCAAAGATCAGAAGACATGAAATAATATTTTTGTAGTACTTAGGAAAATAACCAGTCAGTGTAGAATTTAATACCCAGCTAAACTATTATTCAAGGAGGAGGGTAAAATAAAGACAATTTGGGATGGACAAAGCTGAGAAAATTTATCCAGTGACCCTTGCTAAAATAATTGCTAAAGGATGTACTTCAGAAATCAAACTATAAACACAGGAAGGATGGGGTGCAAGTAGCAAGGGTGAGCAAAAGAAAATCTGTGCCAATTATCAACGTATTCCTCTTGGCTCTTAATCCACTCTTCTGTGCCCTCCTTTGGGAAGTATAGCTGGACCCCAGCTGTTGCAATGTTAGTCCTTGACAGTAGACGGCCCTGGAAGGACCAGCAGGAGGAAGGGGCTTCTCTTTCTGGTTCTGTTGCTTTACTCTTCCGGCTCCTGTGGCAGCCAGTGGGCGGTTTGCAGGTGAGGGGCCAGTTACCTAGCAGTAGCACAGCTTCCAGCAAGCTCTAGGGGCACCCCAGCAGGTGGCTTCCCAGTGACTTCCACTGCAACACAGTGAGTGGGTTCAAGAAAGTTCATTGCTGGCAGTCTAATAGGTGGTCTGCTAGCAGTGTTGCCAGCATTCTAGCAGTGAGTTTGCCTGCTATCAGCCCCAGACTGTGGGGCCTAAGCAGACTTCTCCACCATGCAGGGGGCGTCAACCACACCCCTTCAGTAAAATCTGACTCTCACCCTGGGAGAAGGCCCTTTTCCAGTTGTGTACCTGCCTCAGTCCTAGGGGTAGTAGTTGCTTGTATATTTGCCATTCCTACATTCTTTAATGTTAATTTTACTCCTCTAAAGTTTTTATAGTAGTCAAGAGTAGTGATATTGACTAATTATAGATGTTTTTAGTATACATGTTTTATATTTTAAATTGTTGGGGTAGTCAACTTTTGCTCCTGGGCAGAATACAGTAGATAGTGGCAGCCCCATGTTCTCACTTCAACAACTAGAATACCCGGGTAAATTACAAAATCGTATTTTAAGGTATTAGCAAGTAATGGAAGCAATGATGACTAGATTATTCTGATTTTCAGGAGGAAAGACTTTTTTTAAAGCCCTGTTGAATCAGCTGAAAATTGCCAGCAGCTTTCTCCTCTTTTTTTGCCAGTTCTGTGGGCGGACTGAGGATTGGGCTTGGCCCATGCAGAGGAAATCTACTGGATTTGGACAGTCATGTGACACTAGATGCCCAAGCCCCAAACATGTGGCTGGTTTTCCGCATGAAACATTTACTGAGTCCTGCATAATCCACAGAAAGCCAAGGAGCTAGGCCAAGGGCTTCCAAAAGCGGAGTGAAATCTCCATTAGTCTCCCAGTCCACATGAGACAAAGTCCCCCTGGAGAGTGGGCTTGCCTCAAAAACACAGCCAGCCTCTTTCTTAATATATTTACCAGATTTCTGAGGAGTGATGGAGCTGAATCTCCTGTAGGTTTTCAGGGATGAAAAGGCAGAAACTCATCAGACTCTCAATCAAAAGCTTGGGAGTATGGAGCCAGTCTCAGAAAAACTTCAACCCAGCCCTGACCAGCGCAAAGCATAACTTGATTCAGGTGATTAGCCCCATGCCTTATCTGCCTAAGAGAGGAAGAACGGACTCCTTACCTTAAAACATAACATTCTGGAAACTTTTTAAACTTTTCAAAAATGTCTACAATGGCATACAACAAAACATTAGTAGGGCAATAACCCAGAGGAAAAACAAACAATAGAGGCAAACCCATAGGTAATCCAAATATTGGCGTTACGATGCAAAAACTTTAAAATAGCTATACTTGGGCCAGGCACAGTGGATTACATGCCTGTAATCCCAGCACTTTGGGAGGGCAAGGTGGGCGGATCACCTGAGGTCAGGAGTGTGAGACTAGCCTGACCAACATGGTGAAACCCCGTCTCTACTAACAATACAAAAATTAGCCAGGCAAGGTGGCTATAATCCCATCTACTCAGGAGGCTGAGGCAGGAGAATCACTTGAACCCGGGAGGCGGAGGTTGCAGCGAGCCGAGATTACACCACTGCACTCCAGCCTGGGCAACAGAGCAAGACTCCATCACAATAAATAAATAAATAAATAGCTATAATTGATAAGTTAAAGATTCTAGGTAGAAGCATGGGACTATAAGAAGAAATGAAAAGCAACAGAAAGGGTAAATATGTGTATAAGTAGAAAATAACATTGACTACTTAACGCACAGTCTTGTGGAGTTTATACATATGTAGAAGTAAAATATATGGAAACAATATCACAAAGGTCAAGAGGGAGGTAAATGTAGTTAAATCATTCTAAGTTTCTTGCATTGCTTGGGAAGTGGTAAAACTGTTAATAAGCTAGACTATAAAAAGTCAAGGATGTCTACTGTATTTTCTAAAAGAATAATGCAAGGTTGTATAACTAAAAAGTTAATATAGGAAGGAAATATAAAAAAATTTATTTCCAAAGAAATCAAGGAGGAGTAAGTACAAAGGACAAATGGAAAATAGCATGATTAACTCAAATCTATATATATCAAAAATTACTTTAAATGTAAATGAACTAAATTCAATTAAAAGACAAAGATGGTCAGATTTTTGTTTATTTCCTGATTTGGATGATGTCTACATGGATACGTTCGTTTTGTGAATATTTATACAGCTGTTCTTTTTTTTTTTTAGATAGAGCCTCGCTCTGTTGCCAGACTGGAGTGCAGTGGTACGATCTCATCTCGGCTCACGGCAACCTCCACCTCCCAGGCTCAAGCGATTCTCCTGCCTCAGCCTCCCGAGTAGCTGGGACTACAGGCACACGCCACCACACCCAGCTAATTTTTGTATTTTTAGTAGAGACAGGGTTTCGCCATGTTGGCCAGGATGGTCTCAATCTCTTGACCTCGTGATCCACCCACCTCAGCCTATGCAGCTATTCTTTTATGATTATGTACTATTCTGAATGTATCACATATTTCAATAAATATATTTACAAAAATACGTATATTTATACACAATTTTGGGGTCAACAAACTAGAAATGTTTAATAAATAAATCATAAAAAAAACCATATATTAAAACTGTGGGAATGTAAATACAATAGTACTTATAGAAAAGAAATCGATGACTTTAAATAACTATATTGATTTCAAAAAAAAATCAATGAGGTAAGATATTAGAGAAAAAAAATTTAAATGTATAAGGAAGAAAATCATAAGGTTAAGGAGAAACATTCTGAGAAATTTTGAATGTTAATAGCTTCTCTAGTGTTAACTGTCCTTGCCTTTACAGATAGCCCATCTATGCAAGTAGGACATCAGAGCATTGAAACTGCTTTTGCCCTGAGGGCTTTTGTTGATATAGGCAAACTTGACTTCAGTTTTCATAAGGGAAAAAAAGAAAGAATGGCCTAGGGCCCAACCAGAGACCAGGAATCTAATAGGAGGCCCTCTTACACATCAAGCTGGTCCTGAAAGACCACGCCCCCAGGGTAAGGTAAACCAGAAGTAAATCTGCCCCTAACCCAACCCCGGGACACTGCAGTCCGGGTTGCCTCAGTGCCAAGTGCGGCTGGTGTTCAGCTAGCCTCTCTAGTTTCTATCGTTCCTTAAATTCTGGCCTGCTAGCTCTTTATGACCTTGTAGGTTCTATAACACTTTGATAAGATTTTAAATATAGTTTAGAAAAAAGTATATTTATGCATGTGTAGTTTAGGTAGGATTTAAGCATATTTATCATGAGGGTGGGCTTGATTTATCTAGCCTGACATTATCAGAAATCAAATTTTTATATGTACTCAAATTATAAAAATATATCTGGGAGTCACGCACACCAGCTTCAGGTTAATGGTTACCTCTGAGGTGGAAGAGACGAAAAAGAGATGAAGATACATCTTTAGCTTTCTTTGTAATGTTTCATGTCTTTAAAAGAAAACAAGTGTTTGTGCTGGGCATTGTAGTACATGCCTATAATTTAATCCCAGCTACTCAGAAGGCTGAGGAGGGAGTATCATCACTTGAGCCCAGGAGTTTGAGACTAGCCTGAGCAACATAGTGAGACCCTATTTGAAAAAATACAAGAAAAGGTTCTGAAGCAAATTTGCAAAAAGTTATCATCTATTAAACCCTAGTAGTAGGCAATAGCAGACATTAGTGAGTTGTTTGCCCAATATCCACTCTCTCTTTTTTGTTAACAAAACCCCAATTTTGATGAGATTGGTGAAGTCACTTTTCCAAAGTTCCTTGGAGTCTGGAGGGGCCATATCACATAGTTCTGGCCAAAGAGATGTAGGCAAAGTCCCTTTGATGTGCTTCCTGATGCACTAAAACAACAACTACAATGTTTCTATTGTGTGGAGAAGGCCCCCTTCCTGTCCGACAGTAGCACAGCCTTCTTTAGATCGTGGGGATGGAAGCTGCCTAGGGTGATGCTAACACTGGAGATGCAGTGAGAAGCAGCAGCCTGGTCCCAGAGATAGCTCTGAGATACCACATTGGCTGTGCACTGCCTACCTCCAAACTTCTTGTTATGGCCGAAAAAATTAACTTTTTTAAACCACTATTTTTCATTGTTCTATTACAGCTCCTGAACTCAGTTCCATGTAGTGTGTGTGTGTGTGTGTGTGTGTATGTTTATGCATGTGTGTGTATTTATAGAGAGAGATATATACGTATATATCTCTCTATATATATACATATCTATCTATCTATCTATCTATCTATCTATATATATCTTTTTTTTTTTGAGATGGAGTTTTGCTCTTGTTGCCCAGGCTGGCGTGCAGTGGCACGATCGCAGCTCACTGCAACCTCCGCCTCCCAGATTCAAGCGATTCTCCTACCTCAGCCTCCCAAGTAGCTGGAATTACAGGCATGTGCCACCATGCCCAGCTAGTTTTGTATTTTTAGTAGAGACGGGGTTTCACCATGTTGGTCAGGCTGGTCTCAAACTCCTGACCTCAGGTGATCCGCCTGCCTTGGCCTCCCAAAGTGCTGGGATTACAGGCGTGAGCCACCATGCCCAGCCATGCATTGATTTTATTATATTATTTCACTTATGTAGAAATGTCTCAGAAGTAAAAGTATTTTAAAATATAAAGAGGTAACAGAAACCATAGGAAAGTAGAAATTATTGAATCAAATGAGTGCAGCCCCTCTACTCCGGTTAGGCTGGATGAGAGGAATTCGTGTCTTGACCAGTTGTTGTTATTTCTGTTTCTGATAAGTTTATTGTGCAGAATCTGATTCCTGTTCCAATTGTGAAAATGAAATCAAAGTGGAGTAATATTTGGTTTTGCTGTATCAGATCATTTCTTTTATGGTTCTGAACACTAACAGTGACAAAGTGTGCTCTTTGTACTATTTAATACAATTCCAGCTTATAGAGCTAAGCAGATGTGACTGATGTAATTGACATCACTTACGACATCACTTACAACATCTCTGTTTGGTGGCCTGTGTCCCTCAATCACTTTGTGTCATGAGGTGAATGACATTAGCATAGTTTGTTAGCAAAGAATAGAAGATAGCTAGGTAGGTTAGACAGAAACAGAATGTAAGGGAAGGAAGATCACATGACTGAAAAGAAGACTGAAGAAACCAGGTGGGAAAGAGGCAGAAATAGACATCTTCAAAGATTTTAGTGGCAAGAATAGCCTAAAGTCCTTAGCAGAGCATGGATTGATGAAATGACTCCAACCATGTACCTCATCCTTGTGACACTGCAGCCCAGATTCAAAGTTTCAAGTATAGGTGTGTATGCGTCTGTGTGTGTGTGAGAAAGAGAGAGAGAGAGGGACTTAGTAGTTAAGCATAGGCATTAGTCCTTTTCTGTTACTAGGTTTGGGCTTGAAGAATATGACAAAGCCTTTAGATTCTGAAGAGGAAGAATATGCCATTGATTTATTGTCTCTCTCAATTTCTGTAGGAGAACTGTTGCTCTGAAAATAATTTGGGCCACTGTAAAAAAAGATCTTTGGTACTGGGGGGCTAAAACAGTATCAACTATTACTGCCAAGGTATGTTGCAGAAACAAGCTAGTTTAGTTATTCTGGAGATTCCTTTAACCACTATTTTTCTACAGCGCCGAATTACACAAATACTGCTAGTGGGAAATCTTATTTTTGCAGACATATTTGAAAGAGGATTTCTAAATGTCCATCTCAAATGAATGCATAGGTACTATTATCAAATGAGAAGTATACTGCTCAGAACATGGACTAGTCGGACACTGAAATCAGGAAAGGGGAACCTCTAACTTATTTTTAAGAAGGCTTTGTAGCCATGGCCATGTGAGTAACCCATATCCCCAGTGAATAAGAGTAATTAATGTTACAAAACCCTAAAGATAATCTCAAGATAGTCAAAGAGCTACCTTCTGACATCATTGATTTAAACAAATAAAAATAAAAAAATATGTAGACAATGGCCCCTACATACAACAAATTAGACTTACTTTTGAAAAAAAAAAAAGCTTTGAAAATCTGAACATTACTTTCTGAAATGTTAAATTTTGTTTTCATTACTTTGCAATTCATTAACTAACTGATAATTTTTTTTTCCTTAGAGCTCAGTTTGACATTTTAATTTATTTTTAATGTGTTTTTTTGGTGCACGGTTAAAACCTTTAATGAGCAAAGTGGAGCATATTTAAATCTTAAGTTTGAAAAAACCAGCTCTGGTTTGTGGTTCCGAGTAATGTGTGAACACACATACATTTATCTCGTCTCCCTCCAGAGACCACATTAAGATGAAACTGAAGGAATGAAAAGGGACAAAGTCAATGACAATGAAGAGAATCAGAAGAGACCATCGATGGATGAGAAACTTCCACAAATTTATGCGAGAGGAAAGGTGGAGAGAGACTTTCACTTCTGGGAGTGTAGTAGATTGAATATCCTGCAAGGTCCCGCTGCTAAAAACTGAATCCTACATAAATTACAACCAACATGACTTTAAATGCCTTGCTGGGATCACAAGAAAGTGATGGAAATCTCCAAAAGCCAAAAGTCAAAAAAAAAAGGAATGAAGGAGGAAAAGGAGGGAGAAAAGACAAAGAAAAAGAAAAAGTGAGCCAAACACAGAGGAGTAAGCAGTGATCAGTTGAAGAAATTTCATCCTTCATGCGGTATATGGTTCTAAAACCACCAAGCGATGGAATTATGCATAATAAAAATAACAGGACATACGAGAAAGCTGGGATGGGAGAAAACACTCCAAACCTGTATAGTCTCATAAAAAATTTACTGAACTGTAATAACAAAAGTAAATAAACACATACATAAATTCTACAGCCATTTTTTGTTTTCTATAAATAAATACTATTGTAATCATAGACAAAACATTTAAATGTACTTGCTGTGGTCAAATGCTGTAGCTGCTGAGTCCCTGGAGAACAGGTAGTAAGAAGGGACAACGTCATTCTCAGGCTGAGATGTGGTGACCCCCAAGGTGGAAGGTTGTGGCTCATTGTCTGCATTTCTTTCTTTTACTCTGGCTTAAAATAGAACCCTACCTTTGTTGTCTTCCAGTTTCTTCCTTTCATAAAGAAGCTGTATGTGCAACTCCAAAGGCATCCAGACACCAAGTGCCATCCTGCTGCTCTGAGCACTGGAGTCTGCAGCTCCAATCCTTGGCAAACGCTTCCCAGTCTCAATTAGCACAGATGATAACTGGGATGTGATCATCTCTCTTTGCTTTTATTTTCAGTGCTGTCTCTGGTGGAATGCAATGTGGGCTCCTTTGTTTCTTGGCTATCCCCTATTCACTTGCCTCTTTTAAAATTGTAACTCTAAGTTTCTCCACAATACTTTAAAGCTTTCCTTTGTTTGTTCAGTACTTGGATTCATATAGCCAGAATGTTTCATCATGTTTGGAACGTTCTCTTCAAAAATTATCTTAAAAAGAATACACAAGCTTGGGAGAACAGTACAATACATACTTGTAGGCTATATGGATAAACTGGAGGAGGAGAAAAGTTGAGGGCTATGTGTGCTGTGTGGCCTTCCATGAGACACTATATTCAGCAGGTGGCTTTCATTTTTAACCTGGTGTTTGACTCAAGCACAAAGCATAGTCAAAATGTGGGAAACTGCAGCTGTGCAAGCACAATTTCTAGTTGGGTAATTTGTCCCTCTGCATATTTACTTTGTATATATATATTTGCCCATTACAAAAAGAGAGAGAGAGAGAGAGAGAGATTATGATGATGCAAAGGCAAGACTGCCCCAGAGGCAAAAGTTGATAACAGCTCTGCCTTCTGGAGACTAAACCCCAGAGCTAAATCGGAGAGTCATCCATCATTGAGCTAGGACTCTTAAAGGGGGCTGAAATATTCTTGGTAGCACCCCCAGTTCCTGAAGGAAACAAATGCAAAATTTCTCCAGATAAAAGTAACAACATTTAGGCTATTAGGATTCCCACAAGCCAATCTCCTTCATGAACATGGAGGCATAAATTTTAAACAAAATATTCATAAATCAAATCCAGTGATATATAAAAAAGATCATACATCACAACGAAGTAGGGATTATTCTAGTAATTCAAAGGTGGTTTAATATTTGCAAATCAACTCATTTAATTCACCACATTAATAACAAAAAAGAGGGGTGGAATGTATGGCAATTCAACAGATCCGGAAAAGCAATTGATAACTGAGCACACTGGGAATAAAGGTAAACTTCTGCAATCTGCTTAAGAGTATCTATACAAAATCCACAGCAAACACCTCGCTTCACGGTAAAATGCTGAGATGAGCAATGAGACAAAGATGGAAGGATGAGAGAATCTTCTCTTTCATTCATCATTGTGCTGGTTCTAGCCAACGCATTGAGGCAAGAAAAGAAATCACAAGGATTAGGGAGAAAAAAACTACTACTACTTTATTCACAAACAATACGGTTATGTACATAAAAATCTAAAAATATCCAAAGGCAAGTTTCAGAATTATTAAGTAAATTTAGCAGGGTCACTGAATACAAGGTCACATATATAAAACACTGCTTATTTCATTTGTCAGCACAAAACAAATAAAATGATAAAATGTGACCAATTTTAGATGACTCCGTTAAAGGAGCATAAAAAAATCAAAGTATCAGATGTATGCAAATTAAAAACACAGTTTTATACCACTACCCACCCCACAATACTATAACAGGAAATCAAATTATTTCAAATGATGGCAAAGATGTAAGGAAAGTATGACTTTCACACACTGCTGGTTGGAGTGCAAATTAGTACAACCACTTTAGAAAACTATTTTACACTATCTAGTAAAGCTGAACATACACCCACCCTATGACCCGGTACTTCTATTTCTAGGTATATATTCAACAGAAATACATACATAAGTTCATCAAAAAACACATACAGCAATGCTATTTTAGTGCTATTTCTAATGTTTAAATATTGGAAAGACCATAGGTGTCCATCAACGTTAGATTGGATAATTAAAGTGTAACCTTTTCACACAATGAAATACTGTACATCAATAAGAAGGAATGATATCTAAGTATTTCAACAATAGGGATAAATCTCACAAACATAATGTTGAACAAAATAAGCCATCTACAAAAGAGGACATACTGTATAGTCATTATTTATATAAAATTCAAAAGCAGGCTAAACTTAGTCGTAGTGTTAGAAGTCGGGATAATGGTGACATGTGGTAGCAAGTAGGTGGGAGGGAAACTAGGAGACTTCGAATGGGGCTAAAGTTCTATTTCTAGAACTAGGTACAGATTACAGAGGTGTGGTCACTTGGCAAAAACTTATCAAGCAAGACACTTATGGTTTCTGTACTTTTTTAAAGTGTACTTATACTTCAACTAAAAGCTTCCTTAAGCAGGAAAGAAAATGTAGATCCCCAAGAAACTGGAAGGCAAAAGAGGATGGCACAGGTAGAAAGAAGAAGGGAGCAACAACATTTTCATCTTAGAAAGTGGAGAGTTGATAGATATTGATATTCATGGAACAAGAAATGTAAGCTTAAGTATTTCAAGGTTGCAAAGATGATGAATGGAGAAATGAAGACTAATGTTACAGAATAAGGGTATGTGGCAGAATAGGGTGAAGCAATGAACTAAATCTTCATTTGTCATAGCAAGAAATTAATAAACAATGCCTAAACTAGATGAAAAAAAACAACTTAGTATCTTTTTTTTTTTAGATGGAGTCTCGCTCTGTCACCCAGGCTGGAGTACAGTGGTGCAATCTTGGCCCACTGCAACCTCCGCCTCCCGGGTTCAAGCAATTCTCCTGCCTCAGCCTCCCGAGTAGCTGGGACCACAGGCACATGCCACCACGCCCAGCTAATTTCTTTTTCTTTTTTTTTTTTTGTATTTTTAGCAGAGACAAAGTTTCACCGTGTTAGCCAGGATGGTCTCGATCTCCTGACCTCGTGATCCATCTGCCTTGGCCTCCCAAAGTGCTGGGATCACAGGCGTGAGCCACTGCACCCGGCCCAACTTAGTATCTTAAAACAACTATGTTATTTCTCATCATTTTATGGGTTAACTGGGCAGTTCCTCCTTGGCTGTTTATCTTGCTTGGGCTCAGCCATAGGCTGCATCTGGCTGGAGACATGGCTGGGCTGGACATTCCAAGCAGGTCTCATTAACACATCTGGCGGTTGATGCTGGCTGATGGCTGGGACACATCAGTTCTCCTCTATGTGGCCTCTCATTCTTCTGTAGGCTAGACCAGCTTCTTTAAATGACAGTCTCAGGAGAGCATTCCAAAAGGTCAAAAGCAGAAGCTTCAAGGCTTCCTAAGGCCTAACCTCCAACTTTAAAAAAGGTTGCTTCTGCCTTATGCTACTGAACAAAGGAGGTCAGAAGGTCAGCCTGGATTCAAAGGTTGGAGAAATTCTGCCTCCTGATGGGGGAGGAGGAGCAGCAAAGTCATGCTGCTAAGGGGTGAACAAAACCAGTTAGGAGGACTTTGTGGCCACATGTGCAATCTACTACGGTCTGTCCTCTGCCCACAATTATTTACATTTCTCTCAAAGCAACAACATTAGGAAGTTAAAATTGGTTCTCTCTAGGAAGTAGAACTGGGGTATATTATTCAAGGTTGTCCAGAGAAACAGAACCAACAGGAGATATATATATATAAAGAGATTTACTAAAAGGAATTGGCGGACAAAATTATGGAGGCTGAGAAGTCTCACCATCTGCCGTCTGCAAGCTTGAGGCCCAGGAAGGCTGGTGGTGAAGTTCCAATCTGAATCTGAAAGCCTGAGAACCAGGAGAACCAATGGTGTGAGTCCAGGTCTGAAGACCTGAGAACCAGCAGCGTTTACATCCAAGGTCAGAAGAAGACTGATGTCCCTGCTGAAGCAGAGAGCGAATTCTCCTTTCCTCTGCCTTTTTGTTCTATTCAGACCTTCAACAGGTGATGTATATGGGGGAGGGTGGTCTTTTTTTCAGCCCAAGTCAAATGCTAACCTCATCCAGAAACACCTTCACAGACATGCCCGGAAATGGTATTTAGCAAAAAATCTGTGCATCCCTTGACCCTATCAAGTTAACACATAACATTAACCATCCCAGGGAGTAAGAAAGAATAGGGACAGGTTTTTTTCCTTCATTCTAAGTCCTTCTGTAGGACTCTTTTTAAACATATACGTGTTTTATAAAAATTAACATTTCTAATATTATATAAGAGTCAATCCCTTGCTCTGGACAAAAACAATAACAACAACAACAAAAACACTAAAAAGACAGTTTCCCCTATCTTCGCTTAATAAATGCTGAGTAGCATTTATTGAATATGGATTTTAAGAAGTATAAGATCATTAAACCACTCAGAATCCACATTCTTCAGTCATATCCTGCCCACTCCATGAGACTAAGGATTCACTTAAAAAATATGATCATATATGTGAAAAATACTTCCTAAACTGTAAACGTTTTATAACTCACTATACATTATCTGTTGCTACTGGTTGTAGGTTGTGTGCAGTGCTGTATTAAGCCATATGGAGATCCCAAAAGAACCAGAAAATAGGTTCCTACCAGCAAGGAATTGGAAGTCAAAGTGAGGAGACAGAATGACACCCACTACCCAATTATAGTCCATCACACTACACTGTAGGCACCCAGGCAGTCAGGGGCCATTACTCTTCGTTCACTGCTGCCCCACCAGGCCCCATACATAATAAGACCTAGATAAATATATGCTAATGGAGGAATGGATCAATTACCTGGCAGCCTATGATTCAGAGTCTGGACACAGGACTGATTGCAAGTGCTAGAAGCACCAGCGAGCAGAGATAGAGGAGGTGGTCACACTCAGCTAAGGCACTGAGGCTAGGCTTCATTTCCAAGTTGCAGTGTCAAAGAAGGAAAGACAAATATTCCAACCCAGGGGAGGCCAGACAAGGAAAGACACATGGAAGTGAGGAGTTCAAGGCAACTTGGATGGAAGAAGAGAAGTGGAAAGAAGGCTGCAGGTCCCCTGAGCACTATGGCAGCTGGACAGTGGTAGGGGGATGGAGTGGAGAAGGACAGGAGGTCCTTGGGCACAGGGAGAAGGAGGGAGGGGAAAAACCCTACAACCCAGCAGGCCACAGGGGGAACCCTGTCGCAAACGCTTCTGCCCTTTCATGTAGAAGAACCCCACCTTTTCTTCTAACTTTTATTCAGTGTCCAATCCATTCTAGAATCAGGTGGGTGAGCAAAGGTGAGTTGGAGCAGTCTCCTGCTTACCAGGACATCGGAGCCTTTTACAGTGGGACCGACAGTCAGTGACATGAATCACTAAGGGCTGTGGAGCATACCAGGAAAGCCAGGGCCGTGAGCGCAGGCACACTCAGGTGCCCATCCCAATTCAGCACTCTTAGGTCGAGATCCTTAGGCAAGCTGACTTTTTTAAACCTCAGTTTTGTCACCTGAGACCAGTCCCTGCCTCACTAGCCGGGAAGACGAAATGAAGTCACCCAGGTAAAGCATTCAGAAGGGTACATGGCTCATTCCCAGGACTGCATGAACCGTCGTGTTGTGACGGAGAGCCACATCGGTGAGGCTAGGGAAGGCTGGATGGAGGTGCTGGCATTACAGTGTTACAGAATAAGGGTGTGTGGCAGAACAGAGTGAAGCAATTAACTAAATCTTCATTTGTCACAGCAGGAAATTGATAAGCAATACCTAAACTAGATGAATCCAGACTTGAAACTAGATGGATCCAGACTTGAAAAGAAACAGCATTTAGATTGCAGAAAGGGAAAGCCAGGGCATCCTTTGTAGGAGGCACAGGAGCAAAGCACCAGTGCAGGAAAACAGTGTGTTCAGGGAGTTGCGAAGCTTTCTCTTTGACTCCTGGAGGGTGCATAGGAGCTATGTCAGGAAAGTTAGAGAGACTCTCCTGGAGGTGTCCTGAGGTGTCCACAGCAAGGAATGCAGACCTTGTTCTGGAGTCAGTGGAGAGCTGCAAAGGTTTTGAGCGGGAAAAGGAGCCGGTCAAGGCGAGGGCCCACGGAGCTCTCTGGCAGGCCTCGGGCAGAGGCTGCTGAGGATGGACTATGTGGGGAGCCTGTGTGGCCCAGGCCTAGCTCCCAGAGAGGGTGGAAAGCGGGGCGCCTTTGCAATAAATCAATGCTGACATGTGCTGGGGAAGACCTAGGATTGAGACGTAGTGCTTGGGACTTTATCTCTTTCACAACTGGCTTCGAAGGGGAGAAGATGGGGTAACAAGAGAGGAGATAAAGGGTCATGTTAATGATTGCAGAAGCAACACGGTTCAGGGAAACATCGATACACCTCATCTAATCATTCACCAAGAAGGCATCAACCAGGGAGTCGCGTGAGAGGAGTACAGCTCTGCAGCCCTGACAAACGAGCTGGAGTCCAGATGAGGCCTGGGCTCGGACAAAATGAAAAATCGATTGTTCTCAAAATCTCCTTCAAGCCTCTTCAGGGTCCCCTTGCCCAGTTACCATCACCTTTACCCTCGAGTGAGCAGGCCCCATGGCCACACCCAAATACACCATGTTTCCAGGTGCAGTGTGGCGTAGATGTTGGAATTCCTACAGTGCTACTCCCTAGCTGTGAGGCTTTGGGTGACTTAACCTGGTCACTTGAGACCTTGGCAGCAAATGGAGATAAAGGTGACTCCTTTAGGAGTAGACTTACTGTTTCAGAGTCCCCAGACAGGAAGATAAAGTAAGTAAAATATAATAACTTTTATTCTACTGTCTTAGTCTCTTCCTCCAACATTAAAGTAAAAGCTAGTGAAATCCTACAAGGCACTGGACTGAGAGTCCCTGTAGGTCCCTGACCTCAACAGCTGCTGGTGTGTGTTCAAAGAGCCCATGTATTTCCCTTTCATGCTGATTCTAAATACACAGATACTGTTTGCTCATAATACAAAGATACGTCACAATCTGTGAGAACATCTAAACTTATTTTAAAAAAGTATAGTAATATACTAGGGCGAGCATTCCAGAGACCTGCAGGTGTTCTCAGACCAAATTGCTGTTTTCTGAAGAAATTACATGACATGCTGACACCACTAAAGCAATTCCAAAATGAAACCTGATTTCAGTACATCTTTCTGATGGTTTGAATGTAAAACAGGTTTATAAAATTTTATTTCCCTTTTGAATCTGGCAATGATCTAATACCAGTGCTATTATTGCCTTTTGATATTTTTCCACTGAATTTTAAGCCACTTACATCATATATGTATGAGTATCAAAATAGATCTTCTTATGCTTTCTCATTAGGAATACAAAGTTCACGACAACTTTTCTTCCCGATAAATCTAATTTTGGGGCTAGAATTTAAGTTTCTATTTTCCTATCAAAGGAAATAATAATGGCACTCCTGTTAGATCATTGCCTATTAAGTAATGAATGCAAATGTTGTAAGACTATGGGAACCATGTTTGTCCCACACGAAACACTAGAGTGTTAGAGGCAGCACTTGAATAGAACTGATTCTTATCTGTTCTTATCAATTTCCGGTGGGCTTCACCTGCAATGTTTTCTTAGCTCAGATAAGTTCCTCATAGCAATGGAAAATAACAGAATCGTATTTTGAAACATCTCTGAGTAATTCAGGCTAAGTTTTCTTCTAGCTGGTCTGAATATGTACGGTTTTGTAGGGTGGCATTAAGAATAATATTAAGAACAGCCTTGCAGGCATTCTCAAACTATTTAGATCTGCCCCCTTATCATAATTGCCGCAAGAGGTGGGATAAATGTGAGAAAAAATAATCAGAGTTCTTCCTGGCCCAGAACTAAAGCAGATTCATCGAGGAGAAACGGATTGTAATGGAAGCATATTAGAAAGTTTGAAGACTCAACAGGAATGCCTCTGTGAAAACCAATGGCATAAAAAAAATGGAAAACTAACATAAAGCTAAAAGAAAACTTGGTTTGGGGAAATAGAGATAATTCAGGGAAGAGAAATTATCTTATATCACAAGCAAGTAGGAAAGCTAACAATAACACAAGATAAAACCTAATATCTACAGGAAAATATAAAAATATATTTTATATGTACATACATGCTTAAAAGTTACAACATCCTTTAGGAACAGTCAAAAAACAAGAAGGTTTGAAGTTTTATTTCATTTTATTTTTATTTTGAGATAGGGTCTCACTCTGTCACCCGTGCTGTGAGTACAGTGGTGCAATCTCGGCTCACTACAGCCTTGACCTCACAGGCTCAGGTGATCCTCCCACCTCAGCCTTCTAAGTAGCTGGGACTACAGGCATGCGCCACCAGACCTGGCTAATTTTTTGTATTTTTTGTAGAGAAGAGGTTTCACCACGTTGCCCAGGCTGGCCTTGAATTCTGGGCTCAAGCGATCTGCCCACCTTGGCCTCCCAAAGTGCTGGGATTACAGGTGTGAGCCACCACGCCCTGTTAAAAGGTTTAAAATTTTAGAAAGATAAATTAAAATTCTAATAATAGGCCTAAAGTTAAAAGTATAAGTGAGTTTTTCGTAACAGGAAGCCAAACCACAAATGGATAACAAATATGACATAAAAGATGAGATGCAGAAATAGAGCATCTATCAATCTAGGAGGCCTATTATCCAATTAATAGGTGTTACAGAGAAATTAAGAAAATGAAGAAAAGGGACATATTTAAAATATTAGATCCTGCACATGTATCCTGGAACTTAAAATAAAATTTTTAAAAATAAAATGAAATATTAGAAAAAATGTCTCCTAAACAAAAGTTAGATGTCATCAGAGAATTATTTTCGCCCAGTAAAATAAAAATTTTGAAAGATCCATAACTAAGTACATGATATCATGAATAAGGAAATATAAAAAGCATCCATAATGTTGAGGTGGGGGACAGAGTAACTACCTACAAGAAATGTGCTGACATCAGACTTCTCATAAGCAACACAGGATGTCAGTAGAAACAGGTGGGAAAATGATTTCTTGAAGATGGAATTGTATACCCAAACAAGCTGTCAATCAAATGTGATTGGCCTAAATAAAGATATTTTTGGATAAACAAGCCTTCAAAACACCACTTCTGACTTTCTTAACCAATTACTTTGGGATCTACTCCGTCAAAAATGGATGAGAACAACCTAGAAAGAAAAAGACTGGGATCTGAGAAACAGTGGGTTCAACCTAGGAAATATGTACAGAAAAATCCCAGAAGGATAGCTATATAGGAGAGAGCAACAGGTCCAATCTCAGGTAGGAGAACTTGAGAACTCAGGTAGGAAAAAGATGGGGACTCCATAATTGTTGGTAGGCTTGAAAGGCTTGGTGAACTTGAGGTTGTGATCAAGGTACATTCTCCCCTGACTTTTTTTTTTTGTCAGAAAGGAAAGAAAGAAGGAAGAACAAAAAGAAGGAAAAAAGATACGACAGGTGTCAGGAAGACCAAATCCTGAACAAGAAAGTAGTAATCCAAATACACGGCAAAGTAAAATGTGACATGATTTTAAACAACTGACAGAAAGAAAAGAAAAACCATTTGACCTTGAAGTCATTGTGCCTCCTCTCTTTCAAGTCACCCATAAGTCCCGACATCAGACCTGCAAAGAGATACATGGAATCCTAGCATATTGTCCCTCCCTATAGAGGGCAACGATTAACTGATTATAATAATATAAATGCTTTTCTTATGGGTTACAGCTTTTTAAATCACTTTTTAAAGAGTTATAACTATTTAAATCCCTATGAAACATAAAGAAGAGAAGAGGTAGGAGAATGCAAGGCCATGTGACTTCAATCCCCTTTCATTATAACAAGAAGTCCATGGAATGTTCTAAAGCTGATGAAATTAGGAAACAGGGATACAAGCGTATTATTCTGGATTATGAAATAAGCCATGGAAGAATGAAAAAGAGAAGCTTCCAGTGAAAGTTTCCTTAGGGGAATGGAACTAGGGCTTGGAAGAGTGAGGCCAGCAGAGTCATGCTTTTCATTATAAGCTTGCTTATGCTAGTTCACTTTTTTAAAATGAATCAGTTGTGTCAATAATATCTTTAGGTGTGTGTGTATGAGAGACAGTGTGTGTATGTATGTGTGTTTTCCTTATAGAAAGAACCATATCTCATCTAGCATTGTTTTCCCATGTCTATCCTTTTAATTGGTACAATAACAATAAAATAACAACAACAATAATAAAGTGCTTCACATACATTATTATTACTCTTTCCACATCTCTGCAAGGCCAACATTATCTTCATTTTTCTGATGAGGAAATGAATGTAAAAGGAGTTTTAAAACAGAAATTGTCCAAGGATATACAGCTGATTAAGAAAGGATTTGAACCAAGGTCTGACTGTTTCTAAGAACTTGGGTTTTAAACAAAACAAAACAAAACAAAACAAAATCAGCATTTCAATAAATGATTGTGAAGCAATGAATGCATACAAAACTTAAAATTAATGTCAGTTATGTTGTTCCATGCCTCAAAAAATACCATTCTATCTTGCTATAAATATCACCATCTAGATCCAAAATGCTTTTAGACTCTTAAACTTACTATGCCTGAAATAACTTGAAGAGGCTATTGTGAAGTAATAAATAAGGTCAAGTGGGAGCCAGAGGGAAAATTTAGATTCTCAGAAGTAAGTGGAGAGATTTTGTCCAGTAATGGAACAAATTGAAACAATCCATGCTGAAGGAACACTGGATAGTAAGTATATATTGAATCAACCTCAACATTTTCAGCTTTCTGGACTAAAATATTATTTTCATGCAGATGTAAATGGCACAGGCATTAGGGCTTAATGCAAAATTAGTTTGCCTAAGTGGCTGTGTCTTTGAGCCCGAAGAAGGTCATACAGATGCAAGAGTGTGTCCTGTCTCAATAACATGGCCTGCGTGCCCAGGCTTTACCCTATCAATAAAAATGGTGGTGCACCCCACCTTATATATGTATTTATAAATCATATCCTATTCTACTTGATCAAGATATGCATTTCAGCACATACACGAAAATAGAGAGGATGAAATAAATACAGTATAAAAACAGAAGTTCTACTTTTCCCTTTTACCCTTCAATGGGTCTTATGCAAACCCAGCTGCACCCCACTTTGGAGAACACTGGTCTATGGGGTGACTTATCACATACTGAGCAAATAGCCATGGAAAACAAGTTGTGTTTAAAAGAAGAAACTATTATAATCAGAGCCAACACTTATTAACAACTTACCTTTTGCCAAGCACTATTCTAAGCAATTCATATGTTAACTCATTTAATCCTTACAACAACCCTATGGGAAGTTTTACTATTAACCTCTCATTTTACAAAACACGAGATTGAGGCACTGAAAGATTAAATAACTCATCTGAGGTTACACAGCTGGTAAGTGTTGGATCCAGAATGCCTTTTTTTTTTTAATAAACATTTTGTTTTGGAATAATTTTTTATTTATAGAAAAGCTGCAAAGATGATACAGAGAGTTCCCATATGCCCATCACACAGCTCCCCCATTTGTTAATATCTTACATAACCATGGTACATTTGGCAAAATGAAGAAACCAACATTAACCAAAATGCCTGACTTTGAGTTTCACCAGCTTTTCTACTAACGCCCTCTTCCTGTTCCTGAGTCCCAGGGTATCACAGTACACTTAATTGTTGTTGCCTCAGTTTCTTCTGGTCTGTGACAGTTTCTCACGTTTGCCTTGTTTTTCAAGACCTTAACATTTGTGAGAATGACTAGTCAGATATTTTGGAGGAATGTTCCTCAACATGAGTTTGTGTGATGTTTTGCTCATGATTGGACTGGGGTTATGAGATTTTGGAAGGAAGATCCAGACATGACATGAAGTGCCCTTCTCACCACGTCATATCACAGGTCCATGAGATCAACATGATGTGACCATTGATGGTATCCTTCATCACTTGATTAAGGTGATGCTTGCCGGGTTTCTCCACTATGTTACTATTTTTCACATCTATAATCTTTGGAAACAAATTTCTAAGTCTATCCATTCTGGAAAAGGGGGAGGGAATTCACTTCACTTTCTGGAGTGAGGGGTATCTACAAATATTACCAGAATTCTTCTGTAAAGAAAATGTGTCTCTACTCCACCATTTTATTAAATCGGTTATTGATAGCAATAACGACCCATATATATTTATTTTTACATGGTGTTACAGTCCAATACTATGTTATTTATTGTTGCTCAAATTATCCAACTTTGGCCATTGGGTACTTTCAGGTTGGCTCCTGTGTCCCTTTGGTACACTGCCATCAATGTGGTTGGGATTTTCTTGTTTCCCTTTAATATTTTCTCATTTTCTGGTACCACAAGACACTCTGGGCTCATTTTGTATATCTCCTGTTTACAGTCTTAGATTGAGCCATTTCTCCGTGTAGCCCTGGTTCCTTTTGTTGGAGGACAGCATTGGAAACCAAGACCTGGATGCCACGTCTGCTCAATGCTACTGCAGTTTCATCGCTTTTGGGCCCTCTCCATGAACAGAGCAAGGAAATATACATATGTATATGAACCCATGTATACACACATCTCTATAACAGTTTCTATGTCTGTATATATTAAGTTAAACATGAGTGCATATTGACAGTCTTTAATCCAGGAGAACAGGGTTCATTTTAGCCTTTCTGGGCTGCTTATATGTAACTTCCCTCTCTGACAGTGAGAAACCTGGTTCCCATCATCTACCATCCATTTACTTATTTTTCAACCCTACCTACAGATAAAGAGTTTCAAAATCATTAAACCGTAAGAAATAAACTTACCAAGCAAAGTACAATGTTTCTATTTCCTTTAACCTTTAGCCTCTAGCCTCACAGTTTCTAGCTAAAATAACTTTTTCCAAAGTCACTTAGGTCAGCTCCTCTTTTCCCCCAAACCCCCTTCAATGCTGTTACATCATACACTGTGCACCAGTCAGGATTCTGCCAGAGAAACAGAGCCACAGGACCAGGAGGATATGGAGATAGACACACACATACAGACACACACACACAGTTTCTTGGCTTATAGGTGGCCATCTTATTCCTGTGTCTTCATACCATCTTCCTTCTATGCAGGTTTGTGTACAAATTTTCCCCTTTTTATAAAAAAGGTTATAGCCTTATTGGATCAGGGCCCAACCTAATCACCTCATCTTGATCATCTGGGAAACTCCTATTTCCAAATAAAGTCACATTCACAGGTACTGGGAGCGAGGGCTTCAACATCTTTTGGGGGTATGCAGTTCAACTCCTTATAATAGACAAACCTAAAGTCCACAGGACCCAAAGTCACCAAAGTCAGGAAGTGTAGGCTGGAAAGTCTTAGGCAGGAGCTGAAGCTGCTATCCCCAGGTAGAATTTCTTCTTTAGAAAAGACTCAGTTCTGCTCTTAAGGCTTTTCATCTGATTGAATTATGACCCCTCCCTCAAATTATCTAATATAACCTTACTTATTTAAAGTCAACTGATTAGGGACTTTAACCACATCTACCACATACCTTCACAGAAACATCTAGATTAGTGTTTAACTGAATAGCAGGGGACTGTAGCCCAGCCAAGCTGACACATAAAACAGACCATCTCACATTGTAATACATTTAGATTCATTTTCCTTAGT
Source organism: Pongo abelii (assembly GCF_028885655.2). NCBI lineage: Eukaryota > Metazoa > Chordata > Mammalia > Primates > Hominidae > Pongo > Pongo abelii. The sequence goes on from NC_072001.2 coordinate 61,354,816, forward strand.
CTGCATTCCACAGGATGCCTTCTGAGGTCAGAGAATATACAAAGCAAGTCTAGAAGCTGCTGTGACTATGAGCATCAACAGTGAAATCTGAGGCATCAACTTAATGCCACACTTGTTCCACATGCTTTATCTCACATAATCCTTTGAGGAGCCCTGTCAGTTAGGTTGTTAGTCTTACTCAATGAAGAAGGAGAGGAAGAGAGACCTGCAGTGGCAGAAGCAGGACTGAAACCGAGGCAGGTCTGTTTGGTGCCAAACCTTTGGGGTTTAAAACCTTAACCACAATGCTGCAGAACTGTCTTTCTGATCCCCAGTTGGGTCTTTTCAAATATACACAAGAAAAACTCCAGGGGAATGTTTAAGCATCTTAAGGTCATGTGATTTGCATTTACCAAAAATAATTTCACATATTAAATGCAGTGCATCGGGTATTTTTATATGAGGACAAATTTCATGCATAACATACAATTTTTTGTTGTTGTTGTTGAGACAGAGTCTCACTTTGTCATCCAGGCTGGAGTGCAGTGGCGCGATCTCGGCTCACTGCAACTTCCACCTCCCTGGTTCAAGCAATTCCCCTGCCTCAGCCTCCTGAGTAGCTGGGATTACAGGTGCCCACCACCACACCTGGCTACTTTTTTTGTATTTTTAGTAGATATGAGGTTTCACCATGTTGGCCAGACTGGTCTCGAACTCCTGACCTCAGGCAATTCCCCCACCTCAACCTCCCAAAGTGCTGGGATTACAGGCGTGGGCCACCGCACCCAGACCTGAACCATTTTTAAGTTTACAGTTTTCCTTTTGTCTTTTGAGGTTAAACAGGCACGGGTGTTCTACAAACAACAAATGTCCCTCTAAAGTTGGTTAGTTTATTATTAAGGCTGTGATGAAACCTTCCCGGGCTAATAGCAAGAAGGAGAACCTGGAATAAGAAGAATGCAATGGGCTTTGCAAGGTGGAGGGCAATGGACTTTGCAAGGCATGTGCTGTAGGAGGACCAGCTTCCCCCAGGCATTGCACCTGCACCATGGCATGTTGGTGGCAGCTCTTGGCCAGGTGGCAGAGATCAAGTATCCACCAGGGCCCTAACAAACCTCTACAACGTTCTGTCAAGACACAATGTGAAGTACTGTACAATTTTCTCTTCATACCTTCTTGATCTTTGAATTACTGTCAAGTTCTCAAGTGAGGAACTTCATAATCGACCAAAGAAAAGCAGAAACAACACTTAGGTGGGTATGGATCACCAGGACAGCAGTTAAGGAAAGCAGTCCCCACCAACCTCCTCCCTGCTGGCAACAAAGGATCACAGTTCTGAAGCTTAGTCATTAACTAGCCTGGTGACCCCAACAATGTCCAAACCCTGGGTGGGGTCACCTTTTACACTTCTCAATACCCTACATATGTTTGAACAGAAAGGGACTATTTGTTAGAAAGGGTTACATGGCAGTTTCCTTAAAATAGCTACAAAAACAGGGGGCAGAGTCTTAGGGCAGTGGAAGGAGCCTCCAATGCACACCTTCTCACCTGCTGCTCTCACCTGCTCACCTGCAGCTGTCCTCTGCTTGCCTGAAACAGTCACCTGCTCACCTGCTGCTTTCACCTGTTCACCTGAAACTCTCACCTGCTCAGCTGCAGTTCTTACCTGCTCACCTGCAGGTCTCTCCTGTTCACCTGCAGCTCTGCTCCACAGGTCAGACACTAATATTAAGGAGCAAGTGAAATTGTCAGGATGGAACAAGCAATTTCACAATGCTGGAAATCTGTTCATCCTACTCCAAGTCACCCACACTACCTACCCTCCACAAATGAGACCTAATTCTTTGCCCTCCATGGTATCCACAGTTACTGCTCAAAGACCACTGGGAATAATAGTGACCCAACTCTATCCCAGATAACCTTGGGCATCTTCAGGAAATCCTCTCTTGCTTTCCAGCCAGAATCTGAGATCTGTCTGAGAAGAGCAGAATCAAATTATCCCCTTTCTGCTGAAGGAGCTAGCCTGGAGTCAAGGGTGTTACAATGTGAGGCTAATTACTGTAGCCTTTTAATATTCTCTTCTCTGAGGCCCTCCCGGGAAGGATAAAATAAAATGCTGCATAATAATAGGTGAAATGAACGGTGGACTGGGAACCTTCACTTGCTGCATGACCTTGGACAAAGTAGTTGACCCAGACTTGCAATCTCATTAACACAAAGGGAAAAAGAGAGAAAAAGGCCCCTTTCTTTTTTTTTTCACCAGAGCGTGGGGCATCAGGGAGGAGCCAGGATGGGTCAGAGAGTACTCTCCTACTAAATAGACCTGGGGAGGTGGCGCAGCATTGTTGGAGACACAATGCTTGGCTGTATAGCTTTGGATTCTCCATTACGGAACCCCTTACATTTTCCCAAGAACTTTTGTTCAGTTGAAAGTCTCAGTTTTATTTTCCCTACAGACGTTTTGTTTTAATTGCAAGCCATATCATACACACAGAAGTGTAAAGAAAGCTTATGTACAGTTTAGAAACTAATAATAAAATGAACATCAGTGTATTTACCTTTCAGGACAGAAATAAAATCTTACCATACCTTGGAATTCTTACATGCCTCATTCTGGTCACTGTTTCCTCCTTCTTCCAAGAGCTAACTGCTAGCCTGATTTTTGTGTTAACTGTTCTCTCTTGCCTTTTCTTATCACTGTGACTATAACTCTAAAAATATATTGATAAATTGTTTGATATTTAGATCAATACAGTCATGCTGTTATGAATTCATCTATTACCTGCTTCTTGTGATTAATTTTATGGTTTTAAGATACCTTCATGTTTTTTAGGGCAGCTGTGTGTAGTTCACTCATTGCCACTGCTGTGTCATATTCCTTCATACACTGAATTGAATATATCACAATGTATTTATTCATTCTGTCACTAATGGGCATTGGGTTGTTTCTAGTTTGGAGCCATTAAGAGTGATACAGCCACGAATTTCTCTTGCATATGTCTCCTGGAACGTGTGTATAAGATTGTCTACAGGTAGGGGTACAATGGCTATGTCAGAGAGTATGTGAATGTTCAACTTTACTAGGAATTCTAAGTAGTACTACTCTGTTTTTCACAGTGGCTTACCAATTTATACGAGCAGTTAATAAGAGTGCCCATGGCTTTACACCCTCCAAAGCACTCTAAATTGTCAACGTTGTTGTGGTTTTTGCCAATTTGGTGACAGAAGATGGTTTCTCATTGTAGTTTTCACTGGAAATTCCCTGGTTAATGCTAAGATTGGGCATCTTTTTATATGACTCTGAGTCATATGTGTGTTCCTTTTCTGTAAAATGCCTATTCATGTCTTTTGCTCACTATTCTACAGTCACTTGTTTTGTTGTTTTTTGCTTCATAAGAATTATTTTATATTCAGGAAGTCCTTTGTGATTATATGTTGCAAATATCTTCTCTCCATTTGTATCATCTTTCTGCTCATTATTCCTTTTTGTATCTCAGATATTTCCTCTTGGACCATTTCCTCCTGCCTGAAGTATACTGTGCACAGTTTTCTTTAGTGGGAAACTTCTGGTCATAAACAATGTTTCATTTGTTTGTTTTATTTGAAATATCTTGATTTTGCCCTGATTTTTAAACAGTGTTTGGCTAGGTATAGAATTTTTGTTAGGAATTATTTTCTCAGTGGTGATATTATTCCACTGGCCTTCTGGCTTCCCATATTGTGGATGGGAAGTCATCAGTAACATTAATTGCCAATCTTTTGTAGAGGGTCCATCTTTTCTCTCTGGCTGCTTTTAGGGTCATCTCTTTATTTACTCTGTACTGATTATGGATTTATCTAAGTATGACATATCTAGGTATATTTTTCTTTTATTTCTCCTCCTTCAGATTTGTTGAAAATTAGTATCTTTCAAGAGTTCTGGAAAATCCTCAGCCATTACCACTTAGAATAAAATCCCTTCCCCACATCTAGCTAAAGCGTCACATTTTTCTTTTTCCACTTTTTCTCATATTTTTAATTTACTTCTCAAATTTATAACCATAATAATTTCATTGCATCCATCTTCATTATTTCTTTCTAACTGTGTCTAATTTCAGGTTACTCCACCCACTGAGGTTTTAATTTCAATTATTATATTTTTATTTTTAGAAATTATGTTCGGTTCTTTTACAAACCTGTTTCCTCCCTACGCAAATTTTCAAGATCCCTGTTTACATCTTCAAACATATTTTGCATAGTCATTTTACTTTTGGTATTCAATAAATCCAGTATTTGAAGCTCTTGCTGATCTATTTTTACTACCTGGGTTTTTTTTTTCCTACTGATTCTCTCATTCATAATGTTTTATTTCCTTATGTGTTTTGTAGTGGTTGGCTTTAAGCTTCTCATTTTCCTTGGACATTTATCTGTGGAAATTCTGAAAGACAGCAAGATTCCTCCAGAATATATTCATATTTATTCAGTTGGTCACGTGAGGTACTACTACCAAACTGAGGAACACTTTAAATTTTCAGAGTTAAATATTTAGGACTAAATGTGTGGTATGAATTTGAACTGCAAATGCAAAGTAGTCTGTTTGTGCCAGCAAAATTATTATCTGACCTGAGACAGACTTTTCTTGGACCTCTTTCTCTTTTCACCAAAAACTTGTATTCCTTTGGGATCCCAGCTTTATTTAAGATTCTACTATGAGATACTCTACTATGGTTAAGCTCTGGACTTCAACTCTGTCTCCTATCCCTATACGATCTCCAAAACAGAAGCCCAAGGCTCTGGCATTGGGTGGAAATTTCCAGGCTGAAAGCAAGATGTGGCATTCATTTACCTCCCAGGGTTCTTTGTTTCAGTTTGTTTGGCACTCAGGGTATTTCTTACTTCCATATAAGCTCACAAAGAATTTTTAAAATTTTTAAAAATTTACTTTATTCAGCATTTGAGTTGTTTTGGAAGGGAAAACGTTCTGGCTATCTAATTCACTGTATCACTGAAAACAGAAATAGTCAAGCTGGTTTATTTTTAGCCAAAGCTAATTTCCAGATTGCTCTGCACCTGTGGACCTGAACCAATTTGCATGAATGTGCCTTCCTTTTCTAGCTAAAAAGAATTTCCAAAGAGGAAAATCAATGGAGTTCTGTTGGAGAAAAACCAGTAGCATGCCAGTCTACCTGTCCTAGTGACTCCCAGAATGATGATTCTAACCTACATTTGAAACTGTCGTGGCAAATGCACTGATAATAATAGCTAATGTTCCCAGCTAAGGCATATTATCACTTACCAAACACTAAGTGCGTTATACACATTACCTCAATTTTCACAAAAACTCTCTGACATAGGCATTATTATTAGCTCCATTCTACAGATGAGGAAACTGAAGGGCAAAATGGTTGAATAATTTTCCCAAAGAATGTGCTGGAAGTGGGAGGCAGTTGGGCTCCAGGGCACAGATTCTTAGCCTCTCTGTTGTGCTACCTCTGTCAGAGAAAAAGCAACCAATGAAGACCCAGCTGCCTGAGAAATGTGGCCCACACTGGATTGTTCAAGGAAAATTATTTCCCTAGAATCATGGTTCTGACCTGACCTGCCTGTCCGAAGCACCCAGGGAGCGGATTCAAGTAGACTTTCTAATCTAGTTGGTCTGGAGTGGGGGGCCTATATCTTTATTTTGTCAAGGCTCCCCAGATGTTCTGATGAAGCACTGTGATTAGGACCACCCCTTTCCTTTGTGAGTTGTTACCCAGGTGCTGCCCTGAACAGCTTACTCTCTCTCTCTCGGTTCATGTTGGAACACTTTGTCTGGTATCACCTTCCCAGAAAAATGGATGTTGGGCAACAAACAGTTGTCATCTCACTAGTCACGTCTGAATGTCCTCGGGCAAATCACCTCCTTAATACCGAGCCCAGTTTCCTCTTGTGTAAAATGTGAATTTGTTTTAGTGTTAAGATTTAAGACGTGAGTTTGTAGTTGGTCATTGAATAAACCCAAACTCTTTTGATTTAGGACTCTGCAGTAGCAGGTCGGGGCTGGGAGGAGTTGCCGCTCTGGCTTGAATTAGGCATGGGGACTATTTGTGGATTTTATATATTCATCATTCCATATGCACGAATATTTGGAAGTGAGAGTCACCACAGGATGCTGTCATCTAAGTGATCCTGAATGGTCTCCAACACAGAGGACCCTCACTGAAAACATCAAGATCTCTCCCCAGCAAGAAGTATAGTTTAATAGAGGAAGAGTCTTGAAGGGACACAGTCCTGAAGAAGGGGAAGCCCAGATTAAGAATGCCACCCACTTCCACATGCATGCACACGCGCACGCACACACACACACATCCACTTTTTCCAAGGGTGCTGAAGCCATCCAGGCAGAAACGAGCTCCTTTTAAGAAATTTGTCTTTGGTGGGTCTGTGCATAAGAAATTCCAGCACAGATGTCTGTCAGCGACAGGCACTCTGGGCCAACACAGCAGCAGCTCTCCCTCCCTAGTGGGTTCTGGCTCCTGGTTTCCATCATCAACTTAGTCCTTCCATTCAGTGTATCTGGCCAGAGCCCTCCTAACTGCACTGGATCCCTCCCAAGGAGCAACCACATAATCCCTGCCAGGGCTCAGCCCAGACCTCTCCCTTGGTGCTCACAGCCATGGGCTCTGAAGGGCTTTCTGGGTCTGCACTGTTCGCTCATGGTATTCCCCAGCCCTCATAGGTCAGGGGCAGAAGTTGCTCCACAAGCAGTTAGAAACATGCCAGAAGAATGTGGTGAGTTTTCTGAGAGCCGCTGAGTAGCTGTGCGCCCTGATTCACAACTCAGTTTCATCCACTTCAGGACTCCCTGGGAGGCAACTTTCCCCCAGTTCACCTCTACCTCTCTCTGGATCACTGATTAAGCCTGGCTCTGCCTTCTTCATACCCTGGGCCTCCACAGGTGACCTCTGTGAAGCCTAGGCAGGGCCAAAGACAGGCCATCAGCTCCAAAGGAGAGGAGTGAGGTCTTTGTTTCCTTACAGCAGTGGTTTTTAAACTACAGAAGTTGCTTAGAAAGGCCTCTGGGAACTCTCCTGGGGAAGACTGCAGGGGATGGAGGCCACAAGGACCTGTTTCTGTGTCTGTATTAGTCTGTTTTCACACTGCTGTAAAGATAACTACCTGATACTACCTGAGACTGGGTAATTTATAAAGGAAAGAGGTTTAATTGACTCACAGTTCCGCATGGCTAGAGAGGGCTCAGGAAACTTACAATCACGGCAGAAGTCAAGAGAGAAGCAAAGGCATGTCCTACACGGCAACAGGCAAGAGAGAGCTCATGAGAAAAGAGGGAAGAGCCCCTTACAAAACCATCAGATCTCATGAGAACCCACTCACTTTCATGAGAATAGCATGGAGGAAACGACCCCCATGATCAAATCACCTTCCACCAGGTCCTGCCCTTGACATGTGGGGACTATAGGGCTTACAATTTGAGATGAGATTTGGGTGGGGACACAGAGCCAGACCATATCAGTGTTAGATGAGCTAATGTGCTGAGGGCATTTCCCAGCACCTAACAAGGGTCCGTACACCTCAGCTGTTACACACTGCTAGCGGGGGCAGGACCTTCCAGACGCCAAGGGAAGAACTTTACATATGTTCTCCATGAAATCCTACTAAGGTTTCTGCAGAATAGGTATTACACTATCACAGTTTTATAGATGAAACTTGGATATGTTAAGTGGCTTGTCCAATGCCACACAGCAGCAGTATGTGGCAGAATCTGGTTTCGTATATGAATTAGTCTGACTCTAAAATGTGGACTCTTCCCCCTGGTCCAGGCTGTCTTATTTTCCCTTAGAAAAATTTGCAAGCTTCTCAATGCATGTGTTTCTTAAAATGACTAATAAAATAAAAAATTTTAAAAAGGTAAACAAGAGCTATGAGGACAAAATCCAAAATGCCAGTCATTATTATCAGTGTGGGTACTGTAATTGAGCATAAAACTATGATCTGGCCTCCTGAAAGGCCAAAGAGGGATATAAAATAAAATCAGTAAAATTTGTCTTCCTGAGCCCTCGTCCTCTGGTGGCTCTTCCTCCCACACCCCAGTATCTACCTGTATCCTTCTACCAGAAGTATTCTAGCGTCTACTGCTTGATCACCCAGGGTAGCATCCCATGCCCTGGTCGTATCTCTCCTCCTTCAGCTTGCCAACCTGCCATGGGTGATCAATTTTTCCTGCATTCTGTGCAGGCATACAAATCAGAGAACAAGCCATGTGCAAAAAAGAATTGGTCTGGGCAGCAGAGGCAATTACAGACCAGGGCAGAGTACAGTGAAGGACCGTTTGAGGGTTAAACAGGAGAGGCAGTAAGTTTATCTCCAGTGGAGGAAGCTTCTCCCATAGATGGTGGGCAGGAGGGAGAATTCAGAACTGGAGTGTCTTTGGACACCTTACATATTGTATCACACAGTCTCCTGCCTACTTCACCATGGTTTTGGCTGCTCATTCTCTTCACAAGTCAGTGCAAGGTCAAACAAATTTTACCAAACAATCCTGGAAGAGCAGGATTATTTCCCTGAACATTGCATCCCCTTCCTACTCTGCTGGTGTGCAGGACAAATGCAGCTAATTAAATCTGATACTCAAGGCAGAGTACGTCAACCAGTGGTTCCCAGTTCCTGGGGGCTGTGAAGATATTTCAGGGGTCTAAGAAACCATATGTGCACCAAGCATTTACTGTAGACTGAATATGCCCCCTATTATTATGAACCACCATTTCACACATGTACGCAGATACTACTGAGGCCAAGGAGTTTCAGCTCAAAGAGAATCCTGAACATGGAAGGCCCCATGACAGATATTCCACTCCTTGCTTATATACCTGCAACATACTCTTCTTTCTTCACAGCTTTCAATATATAGTATTCATTGTAATGAGTATTACATAGCTATACACAACTCACTTGCTCCCAGCAAGAAGGCAACCAAAGACATGTGTTCTGGAGGTGCTATGTGCAATGGCTAAGTCATGTGGACCCTTGAAAAGCTGATTTTCTGCAGCAAGCCCATGATCTTCTGACAATACTCACTCCTCCAGTGTTCTTTCTGCAACCCTTTCCAAAGATCGGTCCTCTCTATTCTGCAAACTTGGGGCAAATGGTGAATGGAGACACAACCAACACACCTGACAAATACGGTGGAAGGTGAACAGAGCATTTTTAAGCTGGCAATAAAGAAAATAATAACATCTATTTTGTTTTTTAAAAAAATGAAAGAGGGAATGGAGTAGTGTTATTCAATTGTCAGATACTTTAGCAGAGAGGGGAAAATTCACCTGAAAAAGAGGGAGGGACAATCCCCTTATTTCTAGAACTGGTCCTAAGGCTGTAGCTACCATTTATAACTCTCTTCTTCACCTCTTCCATGTTCCCTTTGTTTTTTGCCCAAGGGAGTAACTCTAACTTTTGCTATCAGAAAATCTTTTGGCTGCAAATAGAAAACCCAAGAGTGATTGGATCCAACTGCAAATACTAGAAAAGCTATCAGTGGCGTAAATAAATAGAGATTTGTTTTTCTCATATAGCAGGAAGTAGAAAGCAATTTCTGGTGTTGGTTTAGCAGTAATGCAGGTCTCCGGGTCACATCTCTGTTCTGCTCTCACGCTTTGCCTCCTGATCACAAGAAAGCCATCATGGGTGTCCAAGCCATGTTCAAGGCAAGAAGACTGAAGAGAGATTGACACCAGCTGCTTCCAGACTTTTTATCAGCAAAAGCAAAGCTTTCATAGGAGCTTCCAGCAACCTTCTCCTTCTATCCATCTTCCTGGCCAAAACTGAGTCACACCACCACTTCTGGCTGTATTTAAGGCTATGAAATCAAATATCCAACAAAAAGAGAGGGGAATGTCATACTGGCTTAAACCTAATGTGATTCTTTGACTGGGTCATGTTGAATAACCTTCCCCTAAACAAAATGAGCAAGAAAGAGGTAAGGAGGTAACTGGGTAGATGGCACACTTGCCTGCATTGTCTAGTCACAGCTTTCTACTAACGTTTGTAGTCCCTTGCATCATATTTTACAATAAGACCTTCCCTTGATAATCAACAACAAAGTCCTTTGCTAATACCCTGTAGCCCCAGCATTGATCAAATTGCTTATGGCAGTTTCTTGTTCTGAAGGATTTTTATCATGTCTATTAGTGGAAGTATCTCTCTACTGGGTAATGAAACTTCCAGACCAGCAGAGTTCAGCTGCAATGGTGAGACTGCATCATCAGGCATAAACATGAGGGTCATCCCCACCTCCACCCAGAGATTCCTGGGTCTTTTCCCCTCATTATGGGAGGAGACAGCACCATATAAGATAACCTAAAAACCATTAATGTATTTACCATTGTTTTGTTCTCATTATATTTTTGCTCAACCAATCATCCCAAAACAAGAGTTATATAAGTGTCTGTGAAATAATTTTGACTTCAAAAAGGGTTCCTCACACTGGAAGGAGGTTGCATCCTTGCTGGTACAGTGGGAGGAGCTCCAGGAGTTCGGAGACTTTTGTGCTAAACCTGGCTCTGCAGCTAGGTAACCAGCTTTGTGACCACGGAGAAACCATATCCTCTCTCTGGATCTCAGTTTTGTGCTCTGTAGGATCGGCATGTTGGACCAGATAACCGCGAAGGCCCCTTCCAGCTTGCAACATTTTCTGCTAATTTATTAGGATCATGCAACCCTAAAATCCTGTGCTCCTGTTACTTTCAGGGTTTAAACTTCTTGTTCTTCTCAGTTTGTCTTCATTTCAGACACTAAAGATGGATGTCTCATCTCCACTAAAAAGAACGAGCTTTCACTTTAGATTAATTACCTAGAATGTTGTAGTAGTATGTAAAAAGACTCCCAGTGCTCGTCATGCTATATTATTTACAACTTCTATTTTCAAACATTTAAAAAAGGGAGGAAAAGGAACTCAGCTCAAAAAGTCTTAAATCCCCCCAAAGTAAAATAAAACAAATTGAAATTGTCTGGATATTATTGATATCTTTCACCTTCTAGGCTAATTGGCCACGCATCAATAGTTTCACAAGTTTCTAACAGAATTCATTAATGCCAACGTTCACTTATTCACACGTGATGCAAAAATGATGGTGTGTGTACCATGGTGAAATAAATTTTCATTTAACAAATAAATGTCAAGAATATTTGAAGATTTTTAAAAATTAAATGCTTGGTTTTTGATGCCTCTCTTTCTGGCCAAAAAATGATCACACGATAAGCTACAGAGAACACTGTGCTGGGAATTACTTATTAAAACTGTCAGCTGCACTAACTGTGTGATCTTAACCAAGTCCTTTTACATTCTTTAGCTTTGAAATGGAGAGGATAATAAGAAACACTCACGACTTTGGTGAGAATAAAATCACACCAGAAGTAACATGATAATATATGCCAATATTTTAATAAATTACAAAATACAATTAAAATTCAAAACTCATGGACTAAAATGGAAATGATAAAAAAGAATCATTTGTGAAATATGTGATTTGTGATTAATAATTTTGCTGGAAGTTCAAAAGATCCTGTACATCTGATTTATTTGCCAAAATCCAAAGCAGCTGAATGCCTACTGGTACACATACATTCACGTAAGCACTCTCCTTTAAAAGGATTTTAGAAATTTGTTTTCATTTCTTTGGAAAAATTAATTATTTATATCACGTTATTGTTTTGCAGGTATACATATGCCAAAACTTATCAAATTGCACACTTAAAATGGGCCAGGTTTATTATATGTCAGTTCTCCTGAAATAGAACTGTAAAAACATTAATTCTAAGTAGTTACTTGATATTGAGGATTATATTCTGGTTAACTCATTCTTCCGGCTTTCTTCTCTTGCATTTCCCTTTGTGAAAGTGGCTGAATGTTTATCCAAATGGTGATATTTCAGAATGGCAGACTTCAGGATATGCTACCTCGAAATATGGCACCTTGGCATACTTAATATTTTAAGCTAAAGGAATTTGAGAAACAGCATATACAGAAAGGACCCTCTGACCCTCCCCTGAAGCAGATCATTAGACATTCATGTGACAGGTGGCCTCCTTTATACCCAGAAGAAAGGAACATCCTTACCTCTGAAGACAAAGGGACCCAGGAACCTGAACAAGTGGGCCTTGCTAAGTTTCTCCCAGTTTATTACACTTAGCTCATGCCCCCTTTGTCCTGCCATGTTTCTCCACAACTCTCCGCTCTTCATCAAACGAAGGATAAAAACACTCAGGTTTAACCACTTTCTTGGGTCTTCATTACCTTATGAAGGCTCTCACATGCTTTTCTCTTGCTAATCTGTCTTTTAGCACAGAAGCCCCTGCCAATGAACATAAGATGGATAGCACGAAAAGACGTTTCCTCCCCTGCGAGAACAAGAGACAAAGGAACATAAAGAATTCCAATGAGAAAAAAACAAGGAAAATAATTAGTGAGCACCTACTTTACGTCAGACACTGCACATATTCATTTGATTTTCCCAAAAAGCTGATGAGCTGGGTATTTGCTGTCCACTTGTTACTGAGAAGGAAGCCGGTACTCAAAAGACAAAATGACTGAATGTCATAGAGCAGGATTCTCAATTTGTATGCACAGTGGAGTCACCTAGGGAGCTTCAACGATACTGGGTCCCACCCCAGAGATTGTAGCCTGGGCTTCGGCATTCTTTTTTTTTTTTTTTTTGAGATGGAGTCTCGCTCTGTCACCCAGGCTGGAGTGCAGTGGCACGATCTCGGCTCACTGCAAGCTCCGCCTCCCGGGTTCACGCCATTCTCCTGCCTCAGCCTCCCGAGTAGCTGGGACTACAGGCTCCCGCCACCACGCCCGGCTAATTTTTTGTATTTTTAGTAGAGACGAGGTTTCACCGTGTTAGCCAGGATGGTCTCGATCTCCTGACCTCGTGATCCGCCCGCCTCGGCCTCCCAAAGTGCTGGGATTACAGGCTTGAGCCACCGCGCCTGGCGGGCTTTGGCGTTCTTAAAAGATCTTCCAGGGATTCTGTTGTGGAAAGGGTTTAGGAACCACCATCCGAAAGTGGTTGGTGGAGATGTTAATTGCCCCAGCTCCTCCTTGTCTCTGGGTAGACAGTCTGCTGAGACACATCCACAAGGCCACACCACTTGTGTAGATTTTGAACAAGCTTCATATTAGTTGGCGTACAGCTGTTGCCTCAAGCCCCTGTTCTCTCCAACAACTTCACTTCCTTTCTCTGGCTCCCCAGCCTCTCCTCAAAACCCCTCAACCCAGCAACTAAAGAGTTGGAAGACTCTTGACTGGCCCTACATGCTAAAAACGTTATTAAATACCTTGGAAATCATCTCTAGCAGTTTTAATGCTCATTTCCTTTTCATAATACTTCAGTGCACATAGACAGAGTCTGAAAGATTTGGGGCAAAGAGCTTCCTGAGCATAAGTCACACGAAGCTGAAAATCCCTACCCGACCTGTCCTCCATGCTGACACTAACTGGTAATGCCAACAGCAAATTGGGACTTTGCTCAGTTTTTCCAAGAGACCACTTGGGACTGTGAGGTCAAAATGTGTTTTGTTCTCAAATATACCAAGTCCATAGTCAGGTGAACTCCATGAGTTGTCCAAAAAATAAAAATAAAATAAAATAACGAGAGACACTAAGAAAATAAAGGGAAAAGAAAGACCCAGGAAATGATCTCACACTTCCCAACCAGCTCCCTCTTCCTGTAATACAAAGAACAGACCCAACAAGTCTGAGGTTTGAGCAAAGCATTTCTGTCCTCTCTGGGGCAAAGAGGAGGTACTGTAGCTTTCCATCATTAGCTAGAGTAAACCACATTAAATAGAATAATCAAGCAACATACAGGGACCAGCTAGAAGCATGTGGCCTCTGTAAATCTGGTCAGAAATAGTAAATACAGGAAACGGAGACAATATACTGCCCTATTAGTTCATTCTCTTTCATAATTAACAAGAGATGAATGTAAGCAGTGATACAAATCTTTATCTTACCCAAAGCACCTTATTCCTCTGAGTCCCCAGCTTTACTGTCTGCAGAAACTGAGTCCTTTTTAACTCATTTAACAGACATCAGTTGAGCAACTACTATTTGCCAAAAACTCTGCTAGGAGCTAGCGTGGAATGTAAGCCTAAGTAAGACATGATGTTGGTTCCCGGGAGCCCAGGAGACAGACATGCAAACAAATAATTATAATGCACTCTGGGAAAAGCTGTAACACAGACTCTATACAAGGTGCATGGGAGCTCAGAGCAAGGAGTAATTAGTTTGGCTGCTGAGTTCGGAAAGACCTCAAGAAGAGGCAGTATCTGAAATAACGTCACAGCTGGATGGGTCCAGATAATCCCTGTGATTTATTTCAACTCTGTCTTCAGATTCTGTAAAAAAAAAAAAAGAAAAAAAAAAAAGAGAGAGAGTACAATAGAGACATATGCTGAGAGCAGTCTTGAATAAGCATGCATGTTCCTTAAAGGGTCAGAGCCTCTCTTTATGCATTACTGAGCACGCAGGAAAGTGGCCTGTTGATATTTGCTACATCTTGAAAGGTATCAGACTAAGGTATGATTTGGAGATTATGTCATGACATTAAAGAATCAGCCTTCAGTGAGGAAACAGTGGGTCCCTTCACTATGAATCACGCATTTCTCAGAAGTCTCTGATTCCCTGAAATTTCCCTTGGAAAATTCCCAAATGCACTAGTGAACTCTCCCAAATGGCACAGTTTTCGATCATGTCAGCCTCACCATTCCAGTAAGAAAAACTGGGTGTCCCAGTAAGACTTTCAATGGGAACGTCTTTCCCATTGAAGACATGGTTGGGTTTCATTTTTTCACCTTCCCTCCCCCTGTTTCTTTTAATGGGCTGGTTCAGAGTGACAACTTATTGTTTTAAAAAAGAGTAAACCTATGATATTTCTAAATAGAGACTTTGGAAAAAAACTGACAATTCTGGGAATGTATGTGGAGTTAATGAAAAGTTTTCCCTAAAGAACAGCCCCCTTTCAAGGCCTGCTGTCTGGGAGCCGAATGGAGGGAAGGGCAGGGCAGGAGAGAGGAAAAGGCATTCCAAAAGCAAACTCAAGAGCAGACTTTGGTAGAGGAGAAAAGAAATGAATTCATCAATTCTGACCCCTCCCCTCCCCACCTAATCATCATGGCAGGTAGGAACTTCTCCCATAAGTTTATTGGTGTGTTTGTCTAACTATGTTCTTACTGAGCAGCTATACAACCCAGGAACTGGAAGAGAGGAATCAGATACAAAGGCGAAGGAAAAGGCTCTCAAAGCAGCTTACACTGTATACGCAGGTATGGATGGTTCCCAACTTGTGATGGTTCTGCTTACAATTTTTCAGCTTTACCATGGCAAGAGGCATTCAGTAGAAACTATACTTCAAGTACCCATACAACCATCCCGTTTGTGACTTTTGGTATACTATTCAATACATTACTTGAGATTTTCAATGCTTTATTATAAAATAGGCTTTGTGTTAGATGATTTTGCCCAACTGTAGTCTAATGTCAGTGTTCTGAGCCCATTTAAGGTAGGCTAGGCTAAGCTTGATGTTCAGTAAGTTCCGTATATTAAATGCATGTTTCTGAGGATATTTTCAACTTACAATGGGTTTATCAGGATGAAACCCCATTATAAGTCAAGGAGCCTCTGTACCTGGATTTTTTTTTTATTATCATGAACAAAGCATAGGGGGCAGTGCTGAGTGCGGAAAGTAGTCTTGGCCTCTTGGTCTCTCGACTGAAAGCTGGCACTAGGTGTGCAAGGACCACAGCAAATTCTATGCCTGGATATAGACATGTTTGGGAATCCTCCCACTTTTGGGGCAAGCAGAGTCCACTGCAGAGCAAGGTGTTTGGGAGATTCCTCTCTGACCAGCTTCTGCAGCCTGCCCTCCTCCCCTGGGACGTGCGTCCATGGCTTCAAGGCCCCGCTTGGTGTGGGAGGGGCATGAAGGCATGTGCTCCATTATGCTGAGGACAGCGAGTCTGAGGGAAGATGAACTGCTGGCTGAAGAGCTCGGCATGGTGAAAGCACTCAACAGGAGGTCAGGACACCTGAGATTTTGTCCCAGCTCTGTCACTCACAGGGTTGTCACCCTGTCACCAAAAGTAGATAACTCACTCAGTCTCTTGCCTCCGCTTCCTTACCTGTAATGTTGGCGGTGGATGATATCATCTCTGTTTCCTCCTCAGGTTCCCCCAGAACCTGGGTGAACTGTCCTCAGGGGCCCCACCTTGGCGCCCGCCTGAGGCTCTCAGCCAGCATGACCAGTGTGGCTTCCCAGGAGGCCACCCCCAGAGAAGGTAATAAATGCCATGGCTGGGAGAAAAGAGCTGTCCTGTTCCTAAAATGGATGTCCCCACTGTGAATCACTAAGCTAGGAGTCTTCCTTACAACCTTTATCCGTCTTTTTGAGCCCTGCCAGTTCCGGGTCATGACAAGGCTGAGGGACTATTGCTGGGGTAAGACCACCCCAGGCCCTCCACAGGTGACTCCTGACAAGACCTTATTCAGTTCCCTTCCTTCTCTTTGTTACTGAACATACTTGTCCAGCACTTACTGAGGCTCTTGTGACCCAGGAGCTTATAGTCTAGTTGGGGACAAAGATGTTGCTATGGTTGAACCGTATTCTCCCTAAATTTTTATATGAAGTCTAACTCCCAGCACCTCAGCATGTGACCTTGTCTGGAAATAGGGTCATTGCAGACGGAATTAGTTAAGATGAGGTCGTGAGGGCAGGCCCTAATCCAGTATGACTGGTGTCCTATACAAAGGGGTAATTTCCATGCCAATGCACACTCTATGTGAAGAGACAGAGAAGACAGCCACCCACACTCCAGGCAGAGAGGCCTGGCGTGGATCCTTCCCTCAGAGCCTTTAGAAGGAAGCAACCCTGCTGGCACCTTGTTCTCAGACTTCTAGCCTCCAGAACTGTGAGACAGTAGACGTCTATTGTGAAAGCCACCCACTTTATGGCACTTTGTTTCAGCAGCCCTAGGGAACCAGCAAAGATGTGTACTTGGCAACTGCCAAGCACAAGGCAAGGCCAAGCCTGACAGAGGATTCAGCTGGTAAAGAAACAGCTGAGCCTTTTCAGATTCCATTTACCACTTGTGTGGAGTGAGAGGAGGAGGAGCCAAAAGTGCAAGGTCCCTGCGGCCCTTGTGCAGGGTGACACCAGAGTAAAAGGGGCCACATGTCCGAAGCACCAATGACACGATGCCTATTGTAGAGGAGCCAACACCCTCTGCAGCTAAGCAGCTTTATGGCCTGCAGCAGCATCTTGAGGGGTGAGGCAAAAGGCCTCATATCTCATCAGAACCCGAGGAGACGAGCAGCTGTCTCAGGACGGCCTCCTTGGTATATGTAAAGAAACGAGTGAGAAATGCCCTTGTAGCAGCTCTTTGCAATTGTCCCGTGCTCTTGTGTTCAAGGAGAGCCACAGGCAGGCATTCTGCCAAGACTCAGATCTGCTGTGGGTCAAGTCTCGGCGCATGCGGATACGGGCAGGGTTTTCACGGTGCCACAGCACAGCCGCTTCCCCGACTGCCTCACTTACAAGGAGAAGACAGTGTGTGTCAGGATTAGGAGCCCAGCCTCCCAGCACACAGAAGCTCTGCAAAGTGGGACAGTGGAGCAGAGGGCTTGAAGGAGGCAGCTTCAAAGGAGTGATCATAGATTAGTTGTGGGCTATCCAAGAATGAGCTTCCTGTTTTTAGGAAATAACCTTTTTAAAAATTCTTGGCCGGGTGCGGTGGCTCATGCGTGTAATCCCAGCACTTTGGGAGGCCAAGGTGGGTGGATCACCTGAAGTCAGGAGTTCGAGGCCAGCCTGGCCAACATAGTAAAACCCCGTCTCTACTAAAAATATGAAAATTAGCCAGGCGTGGTTGTAGGTGCCTGTAGTCCCAACTACTTGGGAGGCTGAGACAGGAGAATCGCTTGAACCCAGGAGGTGGAGGTTGCAGTGAGCCAAGATCAGGCCACTGCACTGCACTCCAGCCTGGGTGACAGAAAAGGACTCTGTCTGGAAAAAAAAAAGGAAGATCGAGACCATTCTGGCTAACACGATGAAACCCCATCTCTACTTAAAAAAATACAAAAAATTAGCCGGGCGTGGTGGTGGGCACCTGTAGTTCCAGCTACTCAGGAGGCTGAGACAGGAGAATGGCATGAACCCGGGAGGCAGAGCTTTCAGTGAGCCAAGATCGCACCACTGCATTCCAGCATGGGCGACAGAGCGAGACTCCATCTCAAAAAAAAAAAAAAAAAAAAAAATTCTTGGCGTCCGACAGGTACAACATGAAAAATTTAGAAAATTAAAATCTAAAAGTCATAGACATAATGCTGAGCAAGCCATACACACAAAGCATACATACTTAATGAGTCCACTGCTATGAGGTTCTAGAATAAGCACACTCATCTAAGGAAATGATGAGTTTTTCCCACTGCTATGAGGTTCTAGAATAAGCACACTCATCTAAGGAAATGATGAGTTTCCCTTGCAGGGAGGGTGGGGATGGAACAGGTCACAAGGGAACTTTTGGGCAGATGGAGATGTCTATATTATGATAGGGACATAAGATACATGGGTGTATTCATTTGTCAAAACTGTACAGTTAAGTTGTGTGCATTTTGATATGTACATTTTACTTTAAAAATGTATAAAGACAATAACCATCACCTAAAGTCACACCAACCAAAGTTAACCAACCAACACTTTTTAATTACCAGATAGCCATTTTTTCTTGCAAAGTTTATGAAGTTGAGATCATATTGAATATATAATTGTGTTTTTTTAAGTTTATATAGAAGTTTTTCCCATATCATTAAACATCTTAATCAACATCATTTTTAAGTAAGTGCCTGATTTTCCATTGTTTGGGTAATCTGGAAATCATATACCATCTCTACGGTACTGAGCATGTAGGTTGCTTTGGCAATAATGAATAACACTGTGATTAACATCTGTGCTCATATGTCTTTGTCTGCATTTCTGATTATTTCTCTAGAAGATTCCTGGAAGAGGAACTACTGGGTAAAGTGTATGAATATTTTAAGGCTTTCCGGAATGCACTCCTATCAACAGCGTGGGCTCTGTGCTTTTCTCCCTGCACCCTCACCAGCCTTGAGTAGTGTCCTAGTCTTAATTTTGCATGATGCAGTAGGGGAAATAGTATTTTATTGTCATTATTTGCCTTTCTGTGATCACCGGTAGAGCTCATCATTTACCCACATGTTGTGAGCCATTTTTATTCCCTTATCTGTGAACTGTCTATTCATGTCCCTACCTGCTTTCCTATGTTGATATTTTAGTGTTTTTCTTGTCAAAGTAGAAACGCTTTAAAGACTGAGACTACTACCTCCTTCTCTACCACATTTGTGATTCCCATTCCCAGCTGACTTTTAATTTTGTGGTTTTTTTTCAAAACTTGCATTTACCATTCATCCGTCTAGTTGGAATTGTTTCCTTTGCTTTCATTGTTAATGCTGCCATGTCTTGTAGCTCAGGGTGGGATATTATAGGTGGGGTCAGCCACGTAAGCTATGGCCTGGAATCTGGAAGGAGATGTTAAGATCAAGAGAGAGGGGCTGAGGGCACGGGCTTCTGTTGGGAAGTAGGAAGGAGACTTGGCGAGATGTATGAGGAGGGGACTGAATCAGCAGAGCACTTCCTACAGGTGGGGAAAGGGCACTGTGTGGTGGATGGGCGGGTAGAGCACAGAGGCTCTCGAGCTCGGCTATTCATTGCATCACCATTGACCACTTGAAATGTGCCTAGCCTCAGCTAAGATGTGCTGTGGGTAGAAAGCACATCCAGATCTCAAACACTTAATATGGAAAAAAAAGAATATCCAATAATTTTTTTATATTGATTGCATGCTGAGATGACATGTTGGCTATGTTGAGTTAAATGGAATATACTTCTAAAGTTAATTTCACCTGTTTTATTTTCCTTTTATTTATTTATTTTTACAGAACGGTATGAACATAGCTCTTTTACTTTTTTAACGTGGCTACTCAAAAATTTTAAATTCCGTGTGTGGCTCACATTCTTTTTCTATTAGCAGCTCTGCAATAAAGTCAGAGAGCAGCCTTCAGGAGCAGCCCCTGCTGTTGACCAGCTGAGAACCCTGATGGTGGGGTGTCTGTCTACACTCTGGCAGACACCGTGCTAGGTGCTTGGGTCTGCGTGTCTTCATGAGATAACTCGCAACAACCATGTGAGTCAGGTCACATAATACCCATTTTAGAGATGAGGGAACTGAGGATGAGATCTTTAAACATGTGAACAAAACCACATTGCTAGTGAGTAGCAGGACCAGGACTTCTGATTTGGGTCTTGTGCTGTTTCTAGCCCATGATGGGGAAGTCACTTAATCTCTCTGAACCTCAGTTTCTGCATCTTTAAAATGTAGGTGACACAGGTTGGGTCATCTAGGAAGCAGACACTGGGATGGAGATTAGCGTGTGGGAAGTTTATTAGGGCATGCTCTGCAGATCAACACTGCGGGGGCAAGACAAGGAAGCAGGGCTGGGCAGAGGGGGAAGCTGGGCTACCAGACAGGCAACAAGGACTCAGCTGACACCACGGGGAGCTCTGGAGCTAGGATGGCCTTTCAGAGCAGCCCAGACTGGGGTGAGAAGGCCAAGCCTTATGGACCCACATCAACCAGTCATTGGATGTTGCTTCCCTGGGGGAGGGGCATGACCTGGAGTGAGATGTCTCACTTCAGCCAAGAAAGGAAAATGCACTGAGAGCTGTCAGGGAACAACCTTCCCAGTAGCTGGGAAGAAAATCAAGCAATCTTGAAGGAGGATCTAGGCAGCAGGGCACAGCATCCATGACAATGGCTAACAATAATAAATAACTGCATTACAGGGCTATATAAGGATAAAATGAGGATATATATTAAGGAAATATATAATGCAGAATATATATATATTTATATATAAGGCTCTCTATATATCTCCTCGATACAAAGATCAAATGAAGATATAAAATGAGGAAGTCACTTATCAAAATATTACTATTATTATCTTGTGTATAATAGTGAGCTATTATATCCATCATGTATAAGAGTGAGCTGCCAGGTGTTTTTAAGAAAGGTGACATCAGGATGAGATTAATGTTCCAAGAAAGAATAAGCTGACACTGGTGTGAGATGGTTTCTAAATTATACATAGAAAGTAAAGAGACCTCATCGTGGGCAGGTATGGTTCTGAGGTGATAAAAACCTGGGCCTAGGTCATGGCCTAGGAAATGAACGAGGAGAGAGGATGTAGAAGCTGTTTTAAGGGCAGAATTAACAAAAATCGATGACTAGTTATATAGAGGAAACTACTTTGAAGCCCAAGGTTTCAAATTTGGGTGGCAGGAAGTTAGAAGTGCCATGATGAAGGGAGGAAACATGCAAGAAGGAAAATATTTTTAAAAGGGTAACAAATTATATTGTTGTGAGCAGCTTTGACAAGTCTCACTGTTGACTCTCAGAATGTGAGTGGAAGCAGTTGACAAAAGGAAGCATGTCCTTCAGAGGAAAAGTACCCTCTCACCAAATTTACCGCTAAAAAGCACCACTCAAAACAGCCAGAAAATACTCTTTTAAGACTAATTTTCTCAATTACAATTAGCCCTTCAATAACACAGGTTTGAACTGCATGGCTCCACTTAGACAAAGATTTTCTTCTGCCTCTGCCAACCCTGAGACAGCAAGACCAACCTCTCCTCGTTGTCTTCCTCCTCAGCCTAGTCGATGTGAAAACAACAAAGATGGAGACCTTTATGGTGATTCACTTGCACTTAATGAATAGTAAATATATTTTCTCTTATGATTTTAATTTCCAACTTTCATTTTAAGTTCAGGGGTACATGTGTGGGATGTGCGGGTTTGTTACATACATAAACGTGTGCCATGATGGTTTGCTGCACAGATCATCCCATCATCCAGGTATTAAGCCCAGCATTCATTAGCTATTCTTCCTGGTCCTCTCCCTTCTCCCATCTCCCACCCTCTGACAGGCCCCAGTGTATGTTGTTCCCTGCCCCATGTGTCCATGTGTTCTCATCATTAGGCTCCTACTTACAGGTAAGAACATGCCGTATTTGGTTTTCTGTTCCTGCGTTAGTTTGCTAAGGATAATGGCCTCCAGCTCCATCCATGTCCTTGCAAAGGACATAATCTCGTTCCTTTTATGGCTGCATAGTATTCTGTGGTATACATGTACCACATTTTCTTTATCCAGTTTATCATTGATGGACATTTAAGTTGATTCCATGTCTTTGCTATTGTGACTAGTGCTGTGGTGAACCTACGCATGCATGTGTCTTTATAATAGAATGATTTATATTCCTTTGGGTATATACCCAGTAATGGGGTTGCTGTGTCTAATGGTATTTCTGCCTCTAGGTCTTTGAGAAATCACCACAGTCTTCCACAATGGTTGAACTAATTTACACTCCCACCAACAGTGTAAGAGTTCCTTTTTCTCCACAACCTCGCCAGCATCTACTGTGTTTTTTACTTTTCAATAATAGCCATTCTGACTGGTGTGAGATGGCATCTCACTGTGGTTTTGATTTGCATTTCTCTAATGATCAGTGATGTTGAGCATTTTTTCATATATTTTTGGCCACAAGTATGCCTTTTTTGAGAAGTGTCTGTTCATGTTCTTTGCAACTTTTTAATGAGGTTGTTTTTTTATTGTAAATTTAAGTTTCTTATAGATGCTAGATATTACAACTTTGTCAGATGCATAGATTGCAAAAATTATCTCCCATTCTGTAGGTTGTCTGCTTACTCTGTTGATAGTTTCTTTTGCTGTGGAGAAGATCTGTAATTAGATCCCATTTGTCAATTTTCGCTTTGTTTCAATTGCTTTTGGCATCTTCATCATGAAATCTTTGCCCATGCCTATGTCCTGAATGGTATTGCCAAGATTTTCGTCTCTAGGGTTTTTATAGTTTGGGTTTTATATTTAAGTCTTTAATCCATCTTGAGTTGATTTTTGTATATGGCGTAAGGATGGGGTCCACTTTCAATTTTCTGTATATGGCTAGCCAATTCTCCCAGCACCATTTATTAAATAGGGAATCCTTTCCCCATTGCTTGCTTTTGTCAGGTTTGTTGAAGCTCAAGTAGCTGTAGGTGTGCAGTCTTATTTCTGGGTTCTCTATTCTACTCCATTGGTCTTTGTATCTGTTCTTGTACCAGTACCATGCTGTTTTGGTTACTGCATCCCTAAAGTATAGTTTGAAGTCGGTAACATGATGCCTGTAGCTTTATTCTTTTTGCTTAGGATTGCCTTGTCTATTTGGGCTCTTTTTTGGTTCCACATGGATTTTATAATAGTTTTTTTCTAATTCTGTGAAGAATGTCAATGGTAGTTTAATGGTAATAGCAAAGAATCTATAAATTGCCTTGGGCAGTTTGGCCACTTTCATGATATTGATTCTTCCTATCCATAAGCATGGAATGTTTTTCCATTTGTTTGTGTCATCTCTGATTTCTTTGAGCAGTTTGTAGTTCTCTTCGAAGAGATCCTTCACTTCCCTCATTAGCTGTATTCCTAGGTATTTTATTCTTTTTGTGGCAGTTGTGAAAGGGACTTTATTCATGATTTGGCTCTTGGCTGGCCTGTTGTTGCCGTATACGAATGCTAACAATTTTTTCACATTGATTTTGTATCCTGAGACTTTGCTGAAGTTGGTTGCCAGCTTAAGAATTGGGTTGAGACAATACAGCTTTCTAGGTATAGGATCGTGTCATCGGCAAACAAAGATAGTTCGACTTCCTTTCTTCCTAGTTGAATACGCTTTATTTCTTTCTCTTGCCTGATTGTCCTGGCCAGAACTTCCAATACTGTGTTGAATAGGAGTGGTAAGAGGACAACCGTGTCTTGTGTTAGTTTTCAGGGGGAATGCTTCCAGATTTTGCCCATGCAGTATGATATTGGCTGTGGGTTTATCATAAATGGCTCTTAATATTTTGAGGTATGTTCCTTCAATACCTAGTTTATTGAGAGTTTTTAACATGAAGGGATGTTGAATTTTACCAAGGCCTTTACTTTGTTCATTGAGATAATCGTGTGGTTTTTGTCTTTAGTTTTTTATGTGATGAATCACATTTATTGATTTTCATATGTTGAACCAGCATTGCATCCAGAGATGAAGCCTACTTGATCATGGTGGATAAGCTTTTTGACGTGCTGCTGGATTTGGTTTGCCAGCATTTTGTTGAGGAGTTTTACACTGATGTTCATAAAGGATATTGGACTGAAGTTTTATCTTTTTCTTTTTTGTTGTTGTTGTTGTTGTTGTTGTTGTATCTCTGCCAGGTTTTGGTATCAGAATAATGCTGGCCTCATAGAATGAGTTAGGAAGGCATTCCTCCTTTTCAGTTTTTCAGAATAGTTTCAGTAGGAATGGTACCAGCTCTTCTTTATACCTCTGGTAGTGTTCAGCTATAAATCCATCTGTTCGCGGGCTTTTCTTGGTTTGTAGGCTATTACTGCCTCACTGTCAGAACTCATTATTGGTCTATTCAGGGATTCAATTTCTTCCTGGTTCAGTCTTGGGAGGGTGTATGTGTCCGGGAATTTATCCATTTCTTCTAGATTTTCTAGTTTATGTGCATAGAGGTGTTTACAGTATTCTCTGATGGTTGTTTATATGATTTTCTTAATAACATTGTCTTTTCTCTAGCTTACTTTATTATAAGACTACAATATATAATATATATTATATACAAAATACGTGTTAATCAACTATGTTATCAGTAAAGCTTCTGGTCAACAGTAGGCTATTTGTAGTTAAGTTTTTGAGAGTCAAAAGTTTTATGCGGAATTTTGACTGTACAGGGGGTCAGTACCCTAATCTTCACATTGTTCAAGGGTCAACTGTAATTTGTATCTTGCCTTTTTTCAGAAAGAACTTAGGTCGACTCACAAAAATAGGTAAAATATATCAAAAGAATATAAATCAACAGTAGGCAAGAAAGAAGAGACAAAAGGAAAATGAGATGGAAACATCAACACAGCCAGGAATGAGGCCTATACAAAAATGCATGTCAAGAAATTCTGTGCCCTTGCTAAGGGCTGACTCTAAACCTTTCGGTACCTGAAAATGAAAAGATGTTTTAAAAAAGTGTTAAGTCAGAGAAAGGCCATGGGAAGGAGTTGGGATGAGTGTGGAAGGAGCCAGAGAATACAGAGAAAAGAGGTATAGATTCATAATAGGCTTTTACTAATGCCGAATCACCTTCAGATGAGGGTGCTATGATACTGTGATCTCAGTATATGGGAAATGTAAGCTTTACCACGTTTAGATAGTGATGTATTAAGTTGGCTAAAAGTACTAAGATTAATGATATCTGACATTTATACAGAGTCTGGAGGACAGATTGCACAGTGAAATGCACTTCTACAAACAGCACGAAGCTCTCTGGGCACCAAGGTGCCAAGACTGCCAGGGTGGGAAGCCAGAAAATCACTGTGGCCTATACATATGGGCTCAAGACGGACTGGAAGCTATTGATTCAAACGCAGATTGATTGTACAATGAGACTAAGCTCCCACTCTTCACCGAGGAGAACATCATTTGGATTTTCAGGCTCTGGCACAGTATGTAATTTAGACCAACCTCCCAGCAAAGATAATTTAAAGAAGGACAATACAATCACCTTTAATGTGGAGGACAAAACAATTGTCTACGTTGAAAATCAACGACAGAATCTACAAATGCTACTAGACCTAATAAGTGAGTTTTGCAAGGTTGCAGGATAAAAGATCAATATGCAAAACCAACTGTATCTCTATACACAAGCTATAATCAGAACTTATAATTTAAAAACTATCATTTACAACAGCATCAAAAATCAAAATACTTAGAGTTAAATTTGAAAAATTATGTGAAATACCTATACACCAGAAGATATAAAATATTGCTGAGAGAAATTAAAGATCGAAGTAAATGGAGAGATATATCATGTTCATGGGTCAAAAGGCATAATATTGTTAAGATGTCAATTCTCCTCGAAATGATGTAGATTCAAAGCAATCCCAGTCAAAATCCCACATGGCTTTTTTAAAAAATTTACAAGCTGATTCTAAAGAATCTAGAATAAAACAAATCTGTAAAAGAACATAGTTAAAGGAACTGCCTGACTTCAAAGGAAATTTTAGGGAGTGATGGATATGTTCATTATTTTCATGTTTTCAGGGGCATGTACATGTATCAAAACTTACAAAGGTGTACACTTTAAATATGTGCAGTTTATTCCATGACAGTTACACCTCCATCAAGCTGTGTTTTAAAAATGTTAAGAGAGTGAAAGAAAAAAAAGAGGGAGAAAACATTGCCTTGGTATCAGACCTTCCCAGAGTGTGTAGGCTCAGTTTTTAAACAACCATAGACAATAAGGCTGAATTCATGTGTTAAAACTAGGTCTTGGCTCTCTGTAGATCTCTTTCTAAAATCTTTCAAAACCAACAGAACAGAGCACCTTTGGGCAAAGACAGAAAGAAATTCAGTATTCTCTGCCTCTTATAACTAGGAGCTGTGGTATTATTTCAAAGAATCGGTGTTAGGAATATTCTATACACTTACTGCAGATACCTCCTTTTTGCCATTTTCATTCCTCCATTCGTTTGATGCATGTTAGTTGAGTGTCTAGTGCCTGTGAGGCCTTATAATAGTCCAAATGGGGACACAGCCAAGAATAAAACAGGCATAATCAAGGTTGCATTTTAACTTGTATGGGTCCTAAGCCCGTTAGCCTGTTTGGGTCCCTTCCTTTGTTTAAAAAAACAAATAAATTTATATTTTATGACTATGTTAGTGTAAAGACAAATATAATCCAGGCTGGATTTATTCTCTATTATTATTATATTCTTTATGTAACTGATTGTTTTAACAATTGAAATTAAAACATTTTTGTGGACCCCAAAAAGAATGATGGCCCCAGGCACTGTGCCTACTGTGCTAATGGGTAAGCTGGCCCCAGGCATAGTTCCTGCCTCACAGAGTCTGCTGTCTGGTAGAAGAGGCAATCTTTGAACACATACTCATGGTAATAACCAATAAATTACAGATGCTGTAGGCAAAGGACCAAACAAACAGAAGAGGAAAAGAGCTTCAAAGGCCAGTGGTTGCAGCCCAACAATCAAAAGGGTGCTCCACAAGACTAGAGAGATAAACTAAAGTTGAATTACGAAGGATTGGGGTCTTTTATCTTAGAACTGGTAAGAAGCCATCAAAGTCCAACAAAGGACACAATTATCGGAGTGAAAAGGCAAACCACACAATAGGAGAAATTATTTGCAAATTATATATCTGATAAGGAGTTAATATCTAAAATCTATAAAGAACTCCTACAACTCAACAACAATAATGATTTTAAAATTGCCAAAGAACCTAAACAGACATTTCTCCAAAAATATATAAATATCCGATAAACAAATGTAAAGATGTTCAACATTACCAATCACTAGGGAAATGGAAATAAAAATCACAATGAGATACCACTTTACAGCACAATCACCTTTAATGTGGAGGACAAAACGATTGTCTATGTTGAAAATCAACAATGGAATCTACAAACGCTGCAACCCATAGGATGGCTACTATCAAAACAGAAAATAACAAATGTTGGCAAGGGTGTGGAGAAACTGGAATTTGTGTGCACTGTTGGTGAGAATGTAAAATGGTACAATTGATATATAAAACAGTATGG
The DNA here is from genome assembly GCF_028885655.2 of Pongo abelii. Lineage (NCBI taxonomy): Eukaryota > Metazoa > Chordata > Mammalia > Primates > Hominidae > Pongo > Pongo abelii. Next base: position 61,382,539 of record NC_072001.2, read on the forward strand.
CGGTTTTCCAGAAGAGCAAAAATAGAATTATCACATAATCCTGCAATTCCATTTCTGGGTATATATGAAATAGAATTGAAAGGAGTGTTCTCAAAGAGTTACTTGTATACCATGTTTATAGCAGCATTATTCACAACAGCCAAAAGGTAGAAGCAACCGAAGTGTTCATCTACAGGTGAGTGGATAAAACGTATCTTATGCATACAGTGGAATATTATGCAGCCTTTAAAAGGAAGGAAATTCTGACACATGCTACAACATGGATGACCTTGAGGACATAATGGTAAGTGAACTAAGACGGTCATAAAAGACAAATACTGTAAGATTCTTATATGAGATACTTATAGTAGTCAATTCATAGACAGAGAAAGTAGAATGGTGGTTGCCAGGAGCTGGAGGGAGGGAGAATGGGGACTTTTTGTTAAATGAGTAAAGAGTTTCAGTTTTGCAAGGTGAGAAAGGTCTGGAGATTGGTTGCACGAAAGTGTGAGTATACTTAATACTACTAAACTGTATACTTAAAAATGGTTAGGATAGTAAATTTTATGTTATGTGAAATAAATAAGGCCATTAAAGTTGAGCCGTGAGGATGGTATAATACAATTAGGATTTTTTTTAAGATTGCTCTGACTTTTGTGAAAAGAATGAATGCCAGCATCCAAGAGTGAATCAGGTGAAGTCTCCTGGGAAGATGTTGCAGACTTCCAAGTGGGAGGGGAAGAAGACTTGACTAGAATTGAGTACACATCAGGTATCTTTAAAAGGCAGAGGAGATAGAAAGAAATGAGAAATATTTAGGAGTTAGAATTCACAGAACTTGGCAATTGATGAAGTCTAGAAGTTGAGGGAAGGAAAGATATCAATGGTAACTTTCCATTGATATGACATGATTTTGACATGAACACCTGAGTGGCTGAGGGTACCATTTACTGATCCAGGGAACTCTAAAGAAGGAGCTTTTGGGAGGAAGAGAGGATAAAATTCCATTTGGTACATACTGAATTTGAGGCACCTGAGAGATCCAAAGGTAAAAGCTGCGTTGGCAGCTGAAAATATAGATCCCAGCAGGGGTGTCTAATCTTTTGGCTTCCCTGGGGGCCACACAGGAAGAAGGGGAATTGTCTTGGGCCACACATAAAATACACTAACACTAACCACAGCTGATGAGCTAAAAAAAAAAAAAAAATCACAAAAAAAAATCTCATAATGTTTTAAATAAGTTTATAAATTTGTGTTGGGCCACATTCAAAGCCGTCCTGGGCCACATGTGGCCTGTGGGTGGCAGGTTAGACAAGCCTGATCTAGAGCTGATAACAATCTTTCAAACTGGAGTTACATCAAAGTTCAGATGTTTTTAGGTAACAGATGTGAATACAAAGATGGGAGGATTGTTTTGGGAGGAGTAGAGAACCCAGAGCTGAGCCCTGAGGAATTGCTGGAGAGTTGAGGTCAAAAACAGAAAGAGTTGGCACTACTATCCTTCTTTGTAAGTGAGGAAGTTTTTTTGCTATTGAGTTCCTTGTATATTCTGGATATGAATCCCTGGTTGGATGAATAGTTTGCAATTATTTCTTCCCATCCTACATGTTGTCTCTTTACTCTGTTGATTGTTTCCTGTGGTGTGCAGATGCTTTTTAGTTTAATATAATCCCATTTGTCTATTTTTGGTTTTTTCAGTTCTTATTTTTTATATAAGGCATGCGAAAGTTATTTTCAAAAAAATCTTAGGTGAGTATTTCTAACTTTTTTTTTTATCTTTTTCAACTTTTTTTCTTGGATTCAGAGGCTACATGTGCAGGTTTGCATGATGCTGAGGTTTGGGATACAAATGATCTTGCCACCCAGGTACTGCACATAGTAGCCAACAGTTAGTTATTCATCCCTTGCCCTTCTTCCTCCCTCCCCACTGTAGTGGTCTCCAGTGTCTATTGTTGCCATTTTTATGTCCGTGAGTACCCAATGTTTAGTTCCCACATATAAGTGAGAACTTACTGTATTTGGCTTTCTGTTCCTGTATTAATTTGCTTAGGATAATGGCCTCCAGTTGCATCCATGTTGCTGCAAAGGACATAATTTCATTTTTTACGACTGCATAATACTCCGTACCATATTTATTTTCTTTACTCAATCCACCGTTGATGGGCACCTAAGCTAATTTCATGAGGTTGAAACTGTGAATAGTGGTGTAAGAAACATGAGAGTACATGTATCTTTTTGGTAGAATAATTTGTTTTCTTTTGGATATATATCCAGTAAGGGGATTGCTGGGTCAAATTGCAGTTTTGTTCTAAGTTCTTCGAGAAATCTCCAAACTGCTTTCCACAGTGGCTGAACTAATTTACATTCCTACCAACAGTGTATAAGAGTTCCCTTTTCTCCATAGCTTTGCTAAGATCTGGAGTTTTTTGACTTGTTAATAATAACCATTCTGACTGGTGTGAGATGGTATCTTACTGTGGTTTTGATTTGCCTTTATCTGATAATTAGTGATATGGAACATTTTTTATTTGCTTTTTGGCCACTTCTATGCCTTCTTCTGAGAAGTGTTTGTTTATGTCTTTGGCTCCTTTTTTAATAGGGTTGTTTTTTGCTTGTTCACTCGTTTAAGTTCCTTATAGATTCTAGATATTAGACCTTTGTCAGATGCATAGTTTGTGAATACTTTCTCCCGTTCTGTAGGTTGTCTGTTTACTCTGTTGATAGTTTCTTTTGCTGTGCAGAAGCTCTTCAGTTTAATCACGTTCCATTTGTCAATTTTTAGTTTTGTTGCAATTGCTTTTGAGGACTTAGTCATATATTCTTTCCCAAGACCCATGTCTAAAATGTTTCTTAGGTTTTCTTCTAGGATTCTCATAGCTTACGGTCTTACACTTAAATCTTTAATCCATCTTGAATTAAATTTTATATATTGTGAAAAGTAGGGATCCAGTTTCATTCTCTGTATATGGCTAGCCTGCTATCCCACACCACTTGTTGAACAGGGAGTCATCCCTGTTGCTTATTTTTTGTCAACTTTGTTGAAGTTTAGATGG